>NC_140076.1:48626455-51133318 GCF_964194135.1 Talpa europaea
TGTGGTATATATACACATTGGAATACAATTCAACTAAATATTAAAAAAAGGATGGACTCTTGCCATTTTATGACAACATGGATGGATCTGAAGGGGATAATGCTAAGCAAAATAAATCGGGGGAAAAAGACAAATGCTGGATGGTTTAATTTCTATGTGGAATATAGAGAAGCAAATCATAGGAGCAGATAAAATCAAACCAATAACAAAACTAACTGTGGAATCGAGGCTAGTAAGTTGGGGGAGTGGACACTGTGGGGAGCATAGTAACCTATGGCGGAGGATTCTGGGAATTTTGGTTGTGGTGTAGTGTGGTGTGTGGGCATGCACTGAGGAGTTGTGACGCTATGCATCTGAATCACATACAATATTGTAAATCAATGTTACCTCGATAATATATATCAATCAAAACATTGTATATTACTAAACATAGTAATAGATAGCATGTATGAACAATTATTTATATAATTATTTTATGACTTCTCAGAAAATAACCTCTAAAAACAGCACTTGGGCACCTAAGAGCAAAAAAGGTAGTGATTAAAAGGAGAAGGGGAAGAGAATCAAAAATAAATTCATTTCAGAAAAGATGGGGCCAAAAAATGATACTTCTTCTGCTCATGGTGAATATGTCACCTGCTATAAATATTGAGTTTCATTAGGGACCAAGATGGAAGCACTGTTGAGCACCCTAACTGTGAGGTAATTTCTTCATTTCTTATTGCAAGCAGCTTCCTCACTATTCTCACTGCTGTGGTCTTCTCTGCCTCCAATGCATTTGTATACTGCTGCCTGAGTGTTCCTCCTAAAAGGCCAATCCACCCCAGCTACAACTTCTCAACCCTTCCCATTTGTCTACAATTTTACAGGTAAATACTTTGTCTAATGACTCATCATCAACCATGATAAAGCCCAGACACCTTATACCTGTTTTCCAAGTGAGGCTAATCACCACTATGATGTTTGTTAAAATGAAGCATCCCAGGATCCTCCCAGATGGACTAAATGAGATGCAGCTGCACCCAGAGATTAAGAAACTCAACCCACCTATTCCACTTATATTTGGCCTGACTACCACGAAGGGGGCTAGGGGCTTTTTTCATAGTAATTTAAATGCAGTACTGTTTGGCCCCAGCTTTCACATCACCTCTATATCCCTATCAACGGTGGCAATAGCAGCAAGCACTAACTTAACAAAGCTCCGATTGAGGCAAATAGCCATAGATGGCCAACCCTTGTTCCCCAGCACTGTGTCTTCCAGCTGAACCAGAGATATAATTCATAGCAACAAACGTGAAACTGCAACTCTTGACAGATTAATTCTATAACAAAAATCAATCATTGCACTTGTTGCCAGCATACATATTTTGAGTTTCCTGTCTAGCATCATGGAGAAACAGACCTCCTTGACCTTGACTACATAAAATGAATGCTCTGATACATTAATGTAATCAGCTGATCGCTGCCTGTGCCCTCCTCTTGGGTCTGCCTAATGGTGATCAGCCTTGAACTCTTATTTCCTCCTAAGCCAACCAAATTGCCATACTTACTAGCAGAAAGAATGTTTCTTCCAGGAGAAAATAGTCATAGTAACATCCTTAAAAGGTCTTACTTTTGGACTGGTAAACTCAGGCTATTTATCAGCTGATTTGCTTGCTATCTTTTCCCTGAGATAATATCTACCAAAAGAGGAAAAAACACCTCCAACAACAACAAAGTCACACTGGAAAATCCCAGTTTGACTGGAGACAAAATACTCTCCTGTTCAGAACATACCTTGTTCATTCATTGGGTCAAAGAGGTTAAAGAGGAAAGGAAATATGGTCTGGGCAGGTGGCTGGCTGAGAGCATTGCCTGGTTAGTAAGCACACTGTAAAGGCCAGAGCCTGGGGGTGATGAAGTGGATGGAGAGAAGAAAAAGAACTTTTTTTTTTTTTTTACGATTAGAGAAGTTGAAAGGCTAAATTACACCTGACAATGTGAATAGCATTTGGGGTAGAAGAATCCACAGGAAAAAGGGGATTGATTCTTTTGCTGACTTGCTCACCATAGTATAGTCAAGATAGATGAGGACTTTCTCTGTCAATGTCATTTGAGAGACAGAACTTTTAAGTGGCTTAGTGTGAACTTCACTGAAAAGTATTTTCCCGGAAACCAGGACCTCTCTTGCTGATTCGCCCCAGTTGGTTAATTACAGATAAAACTCATGATATGGGCTGTGGGGAAGGAAAGCTAATGTGGACACTGTCCCCAGCAATCAATGCCTATAGAGAAGTCTGTGTCTCATGTCTCACCAGAAGCTCCCTGCCTGAGTGTTTTGATTAGGCAGGGATGGCTGAGGGACACACCTGGACTTGGATACCTGCATGCCAAATGGAGATGTCTCATTTTTGAAGCTCTTAATTTACCATTTTATAAAATGATCCTGTGGCAAAAGAAAAGAGCTAATTAAGCATTTCATTATCTGATATAACAAAGCATAAAGTGACAGTGAAAAAAAAATCAGCATTGGGTAACATCTGCCCTACTCTAATGCTGAGATTTCACAGCTTAGGACAGCATCTGCAGATGGAGGTTTTTAAAAATTGAAATAGAGGAGTCTTCAAATAGCATGTTAAAGAAATACCTTCAGGGAATAAACTCCAGGTAAAGTTTGCTCTTCAAACCTGTACATAGAATTTACTGTTCTTAGAAATGATAGTGCATCCTCTGTACAAAGGAAATCATGTTCGAGTTGGCAGTGATTTAATGAATACAAGGAAATTATACTGGAATTTACTGTGTATTGTCTCTCTCATGCTCAAGGCTTTCCAAAGTGTCTTACTAACAAGCAATTAAAATGCTGAGAGACCAGGGATGGTGGGCAATGGTAAAATGTCTGCTCTTATTTCAGTAGTTTACAAATTGTCTAGACTATCTCCTCGGCTG
This sequence comes from Talpa europaea, assembly GCF_964194135.1. Classification (NCBI taxonomy): domain Eukaryota; kingdom Metazoa; phylum Chordata; class Mammalia; order Eulipotyphla; family Talpidae; genus Talpa; species Talpa europaea. Next base: position 48,629,384 of record NC_140076.1, read on the forward strand.
CAGGAGGACTGTTGATTGCTGATGTCATAGCTGTCTCTGCAGTGGTTTGAACAGGCAATAAGATCAGAAATTCTTGCTAGTTAGTGGAATTTAAGAGAACTCCATTTGTAGCCTCTTTCATTTACATTGTAGAAAACCATTATGCAGATAGGATCATTCCAGTATCCTAAAAGTGTGTTGCTCAAGGGCTGAGCACTCAAAAGTATATAGCAAATAAAATCACTTAGCTTAATTATTTGGTTAAAAAATAATTGGTGATCAGTATAAATATTCTAACAACTTTACACGACTCCTTGGCATTACTTTTGAGAACATTTCATAAAGTATTCTCATTCATTCAATAAGTATTTTTTGAACACTTACTATGTGCAAGATTCTATTTTAGATACTTGGATTTCATCAGGAAAGTCCAAAATTCTCACCCTAAGGAAATTAAGTCATAGCTGGGAGAGACAGACCACCAACTTAAGCATAAATACTGTAAAAGAGAGTGAAGCTGAATAAAGGGGCTAGTGAGTATCAGGGAAGTAGCGGAAGAGAAGTCATTTTTATATAGTTATTTAGGTAACATTGCTTTACAGCACAGTAGATATCTTAGGGTATGTACAGGATTATCCTACTTTGCCTGGACTATTGCAGGGACATTCTCATTTGTATTCTTATATTCACTCTTGGATCCTGGAGTCCTTTCCGCAAACATCCTGCTGAGTGTGAACCTCTTAAGTTGCACACCAAATAATGTCATGTTCTCTTTCCATCACACTTAAAATCAAAGTCCTTACCATGAACTTTATGATCTTGATCAACTACTTGTCCCTCTTTTTTTTTTTTTTAGAACCTTTAAACACATAGCTCCAGCCTCCATGTGCTTCCTCCCTGACACCAACCATTCTCCCGTGTCAGAGCCTCCCTTTTATAGCTCCTTCTACCTAAAATTCTCTTCCCTATGTTTCCACTTGCCTTGCTTTCCTACTTCACTTAGGTGTCTATCCAAGTGATGCTTCCTTAGTCCTTGTGTGGCCATCTCCCTTTCTTTGCTATGCTCTTTTTAAACATAACACTAATCACTACCTGACTTTATGTAATTTCTTATTACTGCTTGTAGCCTCTAAAAAAATGCAAGTTCTAGGAAGACAAGGACTTTGTTTCATTTTATTCATGTATTTACTTCTAACTGGTACAACAATATCTGGCACATAGCAGGTACTCAGTAAGTATATTTCAAATAAATAAATTATTGAAAGAAAACTCCAATCAATGCCATGAACACTTCAATGATTTTTAACATATTGGCAATTAGGGGTCATGGATTTGAATTTTGTTGGCCTCTACAAATGAGTAGAGAGGAACTCCATTTTGTATCCTTCTTTTTTTTTTTTTTTTTTTTTTTGCGTATACTGGAGCTCTTTTTCCAAGGGCAAAGGACATACGATTCAACCTAACCACACTATTTTGGATTTTAAATGGAAAAACTTTGGTAGAAAATAAAATCAGAGACATCTTCTGTTGTAGTGTAAAGGACACTGGCTATGCATCAAAAGGCCTGGGTTCACATTTATGATCTGCTACTTCTCAGTGCTCTGTGACTTTCTGTAAGTCACTATATCTCTCTGTTCCTTGGATGCCTAATTTTAAATTTGTGAGAAATCACACCTCACGTACTCCCATCACCTCATTCCTTGAGGACCAAGCAAGTTATTTGGGATAGTGCTAAATAAATGCGCATAAATATTTTCTCTGGATGAAAAGAAAGCACTTGAAGATAATCTATGGAGGTGGCAAAGAGAATGCAGAAAGTTCTGCCACAGTCTATGCACCATATGGCTCTTTAAAATGTGTCCCTCAGGAAGAAAAATGAGATTGTTGTCGAGACTGCAGAAAAGACTCACTTCAAAAGTGATATTTCCAACTCTAATATGTCTATAATCAAACAATCAGTTTCTGGGGTAAAGGCCAGTACTCTCCACCAACTGACCTGGAGGCATGACATATATTTAATGTCAAGAGTGTGTGAGCATAAGCAGTTTCTGCCTATGAAAAATGGAAAATAAAAATCATGTCGTGAAAGAGACTAGACACCCCCATCTAGCTGGGAACTGAAGGAGAAATAGACTTCCAAAGAGCTCCATGATGTGACTGGCAAATGCCAACCATCTCTGGAGTGACCAGAGGTGGTATTTTAGACACAGCATGGTGAGTGTAAGCTGCAAGAGGAGCAGTATTATCTAGCAGGATGTGTATCTAGGAACAGTGGGGGAGCAGGGGCAGCTCCACACTTGTTTTTTATTTTATCCATTCTTCCTGGCAGCATTTTCCTGCTCCGATTCCCTCGGTCCTCTGTCACCTCCCTCTGATGATTCATGTTTCTGCTCCACGACCTAAGTCTATACATGACCCACTAGGGTCACCCTGAACCTGTGCCATTCTATTATATACAATGGCCCAGTTAACTAAAATAGCCTCTCAGTTTCCAGTTCCAAATATTTATAGAGAAATCCCATTGGCCCTAAATGGCCAGGCCATGGGACTGATAAGTGATGTAACGCCTAGCACAGTGCCTGAAGAACAGACCATTAATAGTTACCAAATGGATGAAAGCCAGTATCCAAATCCTACTCCCCACTCCAAAGACAGTGTGTTCTCCATTAAACAGTCTGCTTCCATCTTAACTATCTTTTGTGAATTCTCCCTGAGACAAAAGGCTTTCTTAAGGTTATATGTTATCTCTGAAACAGAAACCATATATTATAATATTGAATAATTCTATCAGAGCATTGCTGGCAAAGATAATGGAACTTTGTAATTGTAACCATCCTCCTTGTCATGGGTAAACAGCAGGCTGGAATTTCCTTTGTGTTTGGCTGTGGAACACCAAGGGGGGCTAAAATTAATTTCAGTGAATCCTGGAAAACAAGAGTCCTGTTTAAGATAATTGTATTGCTGTGACTGTGCCACATGGCCAAGGTGTCAGTCTCCTTTGCCGAGTAGAGCTGCCTGATCAGATGTGGACATACAGTGGCTTATACTGTGGCCACTCCTGAGATTCACCAGGCAAGCGAATTCAGAACCACTTCATGTTTCAAAGGCCAACTCAAAGCATAGATTGTTGAATATTGTTGTGATGCTACCTGCTACAGCTTCAAATTCAGCATAAAGTTAATAGACTATCCAAGGCAGTTATCTCAATCAAATAGCACAAAAGAACTTGTTCTGAGGCATTTCAATAGTAAGGCAGGCCTGCTGCATGAGTGGGGCCAGCACTGAAGCAGCTTTCAATATTTCAGGAGGAAAAATGACTTAATTGGACTTTACAATCTCAGAAATCCTGTCTCTATCTGTCTTTCTCTTCCCCTCCCCGTCCTACCACTTCTTCCTCTTACCCTTCTTTTTTTCTTTCCTGAGCTCACTGGAGCAGTGTAAGTTATAAACCACCAGATGTCTTACCCATGATAACTGTGTTAGTGAAGTTCTATTTAATTAACTCTTGGTGCAAAAAATGGACCCATTGTGGTTAATTTTAACCTTAAAAAAGAACTTCTCTTCCCTGGATTACTCCAGCAGCAAATGTCTTCTTATCATCCTATTAAACAATAGAGTAATTTTAAGTTATTTTTCATACAGTAGTAAATGCTTTGCTGCCTGCTTGCCCTCTTGCCTGCCTATGGATGCCAGGAATTGAGGTGGGAAAAACTCTGGCCGAGGGAACAGGGGAAAAGCGTGCTGGAGGCAAGCTGGATTCTGTATTTTTGCATCCTGGGGCAATATTGACTATTAAACCATGTAGTTATGCACCTCTTAAGTGATCTGTTTATCCTTGAGGGTGGGGGAAGGGCTCTCACCTATTCTACTTTTAAATCATTCCATCAACCTTGTGTTGTAGTACCCCCCCAAAACAAACAAACAAACAAACAAACTAGTGGTAGGTAGCACATGCATGGTGGTTGGGGACAGGTCCACAAACAGCAGACTCATACCCACAAAGGGACCCATCTCAGTCAGTGGTATGGCCCAGAATGGAATCAGGAAGTTTTCAATTTCTCAGACCTCAGCATCCCTCTTTTTGAGATGGAGAAATTGATATAAACATGCTAACTGATCTCCAAAGTCTTTCTAGTTCAGCAATAACGTGTTGAGCCTGGAGCGTGATTTTAATTATTCTATTCACCCTTGCCTATTGCCAGCCCTCTGATTTTCCTCTTGAGATATTTGTTGTCTTAAAGCACCCCCCCCCCAAGTTTTAGCAACTTAAAATAGGATCAGGGTTGTCACATATCACATTGAAATTGTGTCTCTGTCACACAAAAGCACTCAGTTCTTTCAAAGGAGTAAGATGTAAAATAACTCCTTAATTAGTTTGGGTTGTGGCTGTATATGGGGTTTGTGAAGAGGGTGAAGGGAGGTAGAAGAGAATCATGTTATAAAAAATTCTCAAGTAGAAAAAAATGCTTAATGGAAGGGCCTTATTTCATAATACCTCTCTCTCTCTGTGTGTGTGTGTGTGTGTCTCTCTAGCAATTTAGTACATGTAACACAATGCAGACTTCAAAATGATATATCAGTAGCCATACGTAGGTAGCCTTCTTTGGTAAATTAACTTGGGGATTGGGTGAAAACTAGATCCCCTTGAAATGTGGCAGAAATACCCCTCTTAACCCTACAGCTTGTGGATAGCACATTTTCAACCACGTCCCACATTAATAGCTTATGTGGAAAAAATATCATCTTGGTTAGAGTCAGCTATATAGTTTAAACAACAAATCCTTCAGCCCAGAGATCACCCATGGGGCTTAAGGTCAGTGAATAGAATACCAATCTAGAGAACCTTACAAATCTGGAGAAAATTACCTTCAGCTGCATGAAAAGCATGATGAATTTCAAGAAATACCATTCTTATTTTTAGAATTCAATGACTAACACCCTATTTAACCTTGAGATGCTGATATTACAGAAGCCATGGTGTGGTCCAGCATTGGCATATATAATGATAAAGCTGCTTTGTCAGAGATAGATTTGTGTGAGGGCTATTATGCTATTCTTATATTAAGATTAAAAAAGAAAAATATGTAGGCGGGTAAGCAAATCAAGCTTTGTATTTTGATCTGAGAGAGATTGAAAGACATTTTCCAAGGCAAAGTATTTTTCTGAGTTCCTTTTGTTTGAGTGAATTGTCCCCCTCCTACACTTCTAAAGGCAATTTTGGATGCTGATTATAAGTTTAGGAAAACTTTTTTAGTGGCGTGGTTTCTACTTGGTAAGCCTGACTTCTGCTATCATCTATTTTCCTTTTGGTTTTTGCTTCTGAGTTACATGCATGGCTTTCAACTTAGGTTTTACAAACTTTATTTATTTTTAAGATTTTTTTTTTTTAATTTATGCAATAGCTGGGGTACAGGCCAGAGGCGCGGGAGGGTGAGAGGATTCACCAGAGACAGTATGGGGAGCAGAACAGGCAGAAGGACCGAAGCACACTGCTGAGGGGAGCAGTGGGCGAGACAGGAGAGGTCTACTGTGCCTTGTGGGAATCTCCCTGGCTGGCCGGGAATGGAACTGGCTCTACAGAGGCCGCGGACAGCCTCACAGCACCATGCTCAATCCACTGTGCCACCGGGGAAGCCCCAAGTTTTGCAAACTTTTAAAATGAAGCCTTGCCTTGGAAACACAAGAGGTCTTGACACCCCTGATGGGGATTGAGCAATTCTCTGGCCTTGCTCACTAGGGCAGTACCAGTTTAGAACAGGTTTGGAGTTGATGTCAGGTGAGTTTTCGTGTATCTGGAGATTTTCAAGGAAGGTAATAGAGATGGAAATTACTTAGTTGAGGCTGCAGTGACTTCAGGATGCTGTCAGGCCTCAGCTGTAAGCTTGCTTGGGTCTCCATGGCAGCAGGCAAGAAAGCAGGTTATGAAGCCCATATGTGAGGAGCCGGAATGAGTCTTTATAGGCAGCAGGAGATACAAAGGTAACAACAGTGCAGGAGTCCAGGAGCAGCAGGAGTGGCAGCCCCCCGCCACCTCCCCACCCCAACCTCTAGGTTCTGGCCACAGTAGTGTCCCTATGCCTCATGAGAGGCCTGTGGGACCATGAGAGGTTCCCCTGGAGGGAGCCCTATTAGAGTTTCTATGATTTTACAGACAAAGCCAGAACAGGGCCAAGTTAAGGCCTAGTTTACAGAAGTATGTCTCCTACACACGGGAGCTACACATCAAAGTTACATTATTATTTATTGCTTTCTACACAGGCAGACTACATCTCAAGGTTACATGTTATCTACTAGGCCACCTGTGCTGGAAGGTTCATGGGGAAAAACAGTTTGAGAAATTCTGAGAAAACTTTGGTTTCCCATGAAAATCAGATGCTACAGAAGCTAATACCTCTATGAGCTTCTTCCTCTGCTCCCTACCCCCTTTCCTACACCCTCCCACATTGCCTTCCCAGGTCTCTAACCTACCATTTTAGCTTTTTCAAGATCCTTAATATCCTTAACTCTGATTTCAAGAAAATCAGAATAAGGACTTGAGTATGCAAGGCTCATTTCCAAGGAGGGAAAATGTGAATAGTTAGCAGGACAAATGAAACCAACAAAAGGAGTGTGTACACCCAAGGAGTGGGGAAAAAACAAAGTTAATCAGAAGCTGCAGAAGGCATGAGGAAGTAGAACAAGGGGATGTGAAAATCGGAAGGAATCTTGAAGAGAATTCTTATATTACAGATTGTTTCCAGATGTACAGCCCATGTGTTTGGTGAAAACTACATTACATCATCATGATTCCTCAGAACTGTTACCAGAAAACTTTAGGGAATTAAACACATTTAAAAAAAAAAAAAGCCACTTCATCTTTTCTTTGTTTTGGTGGTGGTAAAATATATAACATAGAATTTTATATTTTAATCATTCTAAAGGTATGATTTAATTCAGTGGCATTAATTACATTCACTGTGTTGTACAACCACCACCACCATGATCCATTTCCAAACTTTTTCACTACACTAAATAGAAGCTCTATCGACATTAAACAATAATTCACCATCCTCCTTAACCCCCCTCATTCCCAAGTAACCTCTAATATACTTTCTGTATGCTAGAAATTCTGTAAATTTGCCTATTCTAGATATTTCATGTAAGTAAAATTATATAATATCTGTCTTTTTATGTCTGGCTAATTTCACTTAGAGTGTTTTCAAGATGCATCCATATGGTAGCATTTACCAGACTTTTTAATCCCTGAATAATATTCCATTTTCTGTATAGAGCACTTTATGTTTGTTAATCATTAACACTGAGTTGCTTCTACATCTTGGTTTTTGTGAATAAAGCCACAAATACTTAGTCTTTTAAAATTTAACAATAGCTATTGTTCTTTCCTGTAAGGTTAGTACTCTTATGGTCTATTTTTAAATATCTTTGCTGGGGACAAGAATTTCCAGATCCATCCCCATCACTTATTATGATGGGAACCACATTCAGGAAAATCACTACCAACCTTGTCCTTGGTCAGCTAAAATGTGATTTTCTTTCTTTTTCTGGTAGGGTCAAAATAGGTATATGAAGTTTGTTAGGGAAGGGAACTGAAACTCCAAAGTGATATCCCATCATTGTGTAAATAATTTTTTTAGATTACAAATTTACAGATGGTGATGGGAAATAGCACTTCCATATTAATGAATGTAAGATGAGTTTTTAGATTGTGCAAACAGGTAAAGAAGAAATCCATCACTTGGGAGAGGGGTTTCTCCAGGGGAAAAGGTTGAAGTTACCACTATAGCAGAAATGGAGATTGCAATCAGAGTGCTGTGAGTCTGGAAAGAACCTCGCAGTTTCCCAGGGAGAGATGCTAGGTCTGGGGCTCTGAACACAACTCTGCCACTTTCGAACAGGGTAAAATTGGTCTCATTTTCCTCAAGTGTCAAATGGGCTTGAAACTATCCATTCTATCTAACTTTTGCAAAGGGTGTTAAAAAGACCAGGTGAAGTAAGAGTTTTGACAGTACTTTGTAAAAACAATCCAGTTACCCCTATGTAAGGGATTGCACTATTATCATTCTTTTGAGCCCAGTAAAATGCCTTATGATGTAGAATATTCCATATAGGCAGACATTCAAGAAATTGCAGCTGGCAACACATATTCATTATTCAGTGTGTTAAGATATCATGCCGGGACTAAGGAGACAGAGGTAGGTTTTTCCCTTGAAGAACTCTGAATTCTTATGGCTTATAAACATGATCCCCACTAGATATGTAAACAGATTATTTGAATGCCAAGTAGAAAGAGCAATAATTGAGGAGCACACTGGTACTGGGTACTGGGGGAGCACAAATTAGGTTCCTAATTTGGCCTAGGGAAATGAAGAAAGACTTAGTAGAGTAGTTGAGACATATAGAATGATGGGCAGGGAAGGTGCATTTCCGCAGTGATAATTGACTCTTCAGTATTGTCTTTCAGGAAAGAGATCTGTTCAGAAAGAAGTAAAAACCATTTTAAAATAGGGAATGTGCTTTGTGCCAGAGTAAGTTTTGGCATTTCTCCCTGTCACTGAGAGATTGTATTTTTGATAAAATTTTGGAAATTGTATCTAACATACCTTATAGTATGGTGTTATAGTTAGCATCTTTGCAGAAATTGTCTGGAAGTTGAGCATTGGTAGTGAAGTAATGAAATTGAGAGATCAGGAGAGGATATGAATTGGCATCAAATTCAGGCATCAACCAAGGATGGCAAGGGGAGCCTCAACAGAGGATTCTAGGCACAATGAAAGCAGGAAGAGGGGAATTGACATTAGGTAAGGATGGGTCTCAGTGGCTATAATGTTTTTGTCTCACCAAGAAGTAGAAGGGGATTAGATGCAAAATTCCATATGAAGCATAAATGTGTCTTTTTTTTTTTTTTGTCTATTTTGTCTTTTAGGATAGCAATCTTGGTGCAACACTTTTGGGCAGGTGGGGAGGGTGTTGATCTACTGCATGTGTCTGCATGGGGAATACCTCTCAATGCTCCCTTCCTTGTGGGGGTGGGGGCTCTGCTACCATTTTAATGGTTGGGGGAAGCAGCAGGACAAATACGGCCATTCTTTCTCTTCCCTTTGGAAGCTGGCTGCCCTCGGGACACACACAATCTGTTAATCCTCCACTTGCATAGTTTTAGGAGAGGCCCAAATGGAGGTGTAAGAGGCTCCATTGTTCATTGAAGCTCACCGTTCTATGGGACAGCCATCTTTGAACTTCAGTTTTGCCTCCATCATTTCATAAAGAAGATGTATTAAATTCAAGTATGTTAGTCATTGTTATTGGAGGGTCTTTAGGTTGTTATGTAATCTCATTGCAGAAATACTAATGGGCCAAATCAAGCCTTGTGACAGGACATGATTTAGGTTGGGGAAGCAAATGGCAGAGTGAATCTTCAACCTTGAGTATAGGATGACCTTGTCTGATCCTGCCCTGTACCATTCTTCTGGAGGAAAATTCTTCTGGGGGGAAATTCTAAATTGCCCACTAATAGTTGGGAAAGGATGATTTCTTCCCTCAAAGAAATACCACACCACTGTTCAAACCTTAGATCTGGAAACATCTGAGATAGCTTCACTTCAACTTTTTCTATGAAGAAACCTTAAATAATTGATGCATTTGGAGGCACTGAGTTCACAGTGTTCAATTCCTTCCTCTCGCTGGAGTGTTTGGTGGCAATTGTTGACAGAAAGTGTAAATTACACTCTGCTTTGCTCCTTGCCTCCAGGGAAGCCTGTGTTTGTTCAGCACTTCCGGTGAAGGTAGATGGGCAAGTCTGTTGAAATCAGGACTAAGTATTAGTCAATCTACTGCCTCGACTACTAGGTCTACTGTTTCCAATATCAGTTTTCAATATAATTTGCCACACTTTTAGGCCTCTCTATTTATTCAGATCTAACCTTCTTATGCTTTAAATGGGAGGTTTTCCTCACTCTGTTGGCCCAGGCTTTATCATGTGGTACACAAATGAGGCTGTTACTTGCCACATCCTGGATGTTGACTCTGCCAGCCTTGTGCCCCTGGCCAGAGTCACCTCTCAACCCAGGCTGGTGTTGATTTGGGAAGGGTTTTGCGTTTTTTTTTTTCTATTTCCTCTCCATCTCTTTCACGATTTCAGAAGCTTTTTGGGTCTTGTGCTCAAAACTTTGCTAGACTTAGGGCCTCCCTGGTGGCGTAAGGGGTTGAGTGTCAGCACTATGAAGCAATCCAGAGCTACTGCAGCACAAGTTTTATCCCAATGCACGAGTTTGATCCCATTGCCCGAGATCAATTCTCTGCCAGGGAGCTGACCCACATGGCGAGGCAGACCTCTCCTGTCTCACCCTCTGCTCTCCTCAGCAGTGTATTTCAGTCAGTCTGCCTGTTCTGTTCCCCACTCTGTCTCTGTTTGAATCCTCTCACCGCCTGCACCTCCGACATACACTGCAGCTCTTGTGTGCATAAATAAATCTTTTTTTAAAAGATTTATTAATTCATGCATACAAGAGCTGGGGTACAGCCAGAGATGCAGGGGGCGAGAGGATCTACCAGAGACAGAGTGGGGAACAGAACAGGCAGACTGACTGAAATACACTGCTGAGGGGAGCAGAGGGTGAGACAGGAGAGGTCTGCCTCACCATACGGGTTTCTCGCTGGCTGTCCGGGAATCGAACTCATGCTGCAGAGGCTGTGGATTGCTTCATAGTGCGGTGCTTAACCCCTTGAGCCACCAGAGAGGCCCATAAATAAGTAAGTCTTTATAAAAAAAAAACTTTGTTAGACTTTCCTCACCACTATCCTAATTGCTTTTTTGTTTTCTAATTGCTGTTTTGTTTTCTCTCCCCTACCTAAAAATTGACTTAATTATTTTTTCTACTTTCTTATAGGATTCTTCAGAATAAATGAGACGTAGTAATACAAGTGACCTTAGTTTTATAGAAAGATTAAGATTGTGCATTTATTTTTGAGTGTTTATAATATTATATTATGTAGCATTAAAATATTTTTAATGTTACATAAAATTGGGTTATTTGAAAAAAAATGATGGTAAAGTGTTTTCTTACCAAAAAAAGAAAAAGATAAGTGAGATCTCAATGTGAATATGAAATTTTCACCATCTCAGGGTGGTTTCTGAGCATGTAAAAAAGATTTATTTATAGTTACTTGGATTTTAAATTTATACTAATTTATTAAGATTAAGCATCTTTTTTTGTTTTTTTCAAAGATTAATTTTATTTACACAAGAACAGGGGTACAGCCCAGATGTGCGGGAGGGTGAGAGGATTCACCAGATTCAGAGTGGTTAACAGAACAGGCAGACTGATGAAATACACTGCTGAGGGGAGCAGCAGGCGAGACAGGAGAGGTCTGCTCGCCGTGTGGGTTGCTCCGAGGCCGGCGGGGATCGAACCAACACTGCAGAGGCTGCGGACAGCTTCACAGCGGTGCGCTCAACCGCTTGTGCCACCATGGAGGCCCAAGATTAAGCATGCTTTTAATGGTTGGTTTTATTTAAGACTGGTCTATTCATCATATATATGAATTTAGTAATTTTGCCATAAAATAAAAACATTAATGGCCATTAACTCAAATAAGATTAAATTCCCTGTAACTATTATGATTTGTAATGTTCCACCTTTCATCATTTACTCTTCAAAAATGGATCCTAAAGGAACTCTTGAAAGTTTTTTGTTTTGCTCAATTGGAATGGTGTTAAGTATTGCCAGTAGTGGGCACTAGAGAGACACAGCAGCAGGAAGGGGCTATTCTTTCTGATCCTATGAGTTTCTCTTGGAAATCTCCTGAAGCAAATGCACCTTCTAAAGTGTCCATATATTATGGTGTGGCTTCTGCAAGGTCTAGAGTTTTCGGTGCAATCGGCTTTTCCACCTTTGGGCATCTACAGTGTGGATAGTTTCTCTACTGTCCCCCTCCTGCCGGTTATAGCAGGTCAACCACAACTGAATGTCAACTTGCCCCCCAGCACCCCATGAAGAGGTTTTGTAACTGCATGCCTCTGAGAAGACATACCTATTTTTCCCTGGCATGTCCCTGAGTGTATTTCCAGAAAATTCTCTTAGAAGTCACTACAGTGTCTACTCTGCCATCCAGCGAGCAGTATGGTCTCTCTAGCAAGGTCGGGATGTCAACCCTGCATAGTAGGGCTCTTCCTGTGAGCTTACTCTCACCTTAAGAACAAGGTTGCTTCTTATGTCTGTTATTCCTATATTCTTATATGCTGACTTCTTACTAAACAACCCCTTATTGTTCCAATTCCCTGTTACAGGTATTAGCTATTTATATTAAATTTTCCGGTGACAGTCACTGTGTGATTTTTATATCACACAGTGGTTGGACACTGATACATATCCTGTAAACAAATCTATTTACAGACCTAATTAAGTAAATATGTTTACATTTTTAAACTTCACGATGTACTTAATACACCTATTTTTTCTCAATGTATTAAAAATCCCTAAAAACTTAAAATTCTAATAAACTCAAAATTCCAAAATACTTTAGCATCCTTATAAAGCTAATAAGTTAAATTTATAAATTAGGAAATTTCAAATTCACATGAGCATTTCAATTGGTTTACTCACAGTCAAATTCTTTTAGAGATTTCAACTTAAATCAGAATTCTAAATCAATTACTGATTTAAATTTGGCATCAGAAGGCTAATCTTTCATATTCAATATGCCAAGATATCTTAAACACTGTAATCATTTTATATAAAGTATATGCATTAGTGTGAATTTATAAGGGTATTTACTATAGATTTGAATTGCTTATTCATTTCTGTACCTATTTCCAAGGCTTCCAGGAGGAGTTGAAAAGATGCCCAAGTATGGGAGGGTTTTGTCTTTAGTTAGCTAAATTACTGGATCAGTAATTCATACTCATGTTACATTCACTGTCTTGGGCAGGATAAAGAAATTGTGTTACACACTGGGCAAGATTTTGAGTCCGCAGGAGAGATTAGGAACAACATTCACCCAAGTCATTCCTTCTGGAGCATATATGGATATGTTGAGTACTTTATAAAATAATTAGTCTGTGTGGAAAAGAACTAGTCCTATGGCAACAGAGCTATTAATGGCCATGTCCTTCCTCCTTTCATGTGAGTTGGGTAATAGGGATCCTATATTTTCACTCAGATTTCAGTTAACATTTCTCAATTATTGATTGAATTCTGAACTTCTTTAACAATCAATCACAATTTTGAAGTTATGTCAGTGCCACTTACTAGATTTTGCATTCTAGCTCATATTTTTGTCTGGTTTTAGGATCTCAACTCTAAAGTGCTTTTTTTTTTAAAAGATTTTTTTATTTATTTATACAAGAACTGGGGTACAGGCTGGATGCACGGGAGGGTGACAGGATTCACCAGAGACAGAGCAGGAGAGTGGGGAACAGAACAGACAGACTGACGAAATACACTGCTGAGGGAGAAACGGGCGAGACAGGAGAGGTCTGCCGCTCCATGTGGGACCCTCACCGGCCGGCTGGGATCGAACCCGCGCTGCAAAGGCTGCGGACAGCTTCGCAGCGCAGCACTCAACAGCCTGGGCCACCAGGGCAGGCCCTCTAAAGTACTTTTAATGGCGCCATGCAGCTGACCCAGAAGCGAAAATGCCTATATCTGAGAATGGGGTAGTGGGATTGTGAAGTGGGGTGGAGTGGGTGAAAATATCTTCTGTTTCTATTACAACTATTTCTGAAATTAGATTGTAGGACATGGTGAGCAGCTGGACAGGCTTCATGAAGATTGAGGGCTCAAATTTGGTCGTTATTACCTTTTATGCGATCTAATCTATTCACGTCTATCTTTCCCCAAGGGCAGAGCTGCTGCTTATATCTGCTTTTACTATATTCCTTATAGTTCTCTTAACTTGATTTCCTAGGTCACATTAGTCCTGGGAATAATTAAGAGCTTCAATATTTGATTTAGAGTCCCTCAAATATGTTACTGGGTCTCAAATCTTGGCCATATCCCTTTCCCACAGGCCCACAGTAGCTGACACATCCTTACTTTTTTTTAAACTTCCATTTATTGAGCTCTCTCTTTTCCAGGTTTTGTGATAATCATCTAATATAAATTGTCTTGTTTAATTCTCCTGATGAAAGAGAAATTTTTCACATTTTTTAGATAAGAATTTCTCTCGGGGCCTCCCTGGTGGCGCAGAGGTTGAGCGCTGCGTTGCGAAGCTGCCCGCAGCCTCTGCAGCTCCGGTTTGATCCCCGGCTGCTCCCCGGCCACCAGAGGAGGGTCCCACATGGCGCGAAGACCTCTCCTGCCCGCTGCTCCCGCTGCTCCCCTCAGCAGTGTTCTCCCAGCAGCCCGCTGCTCCCCTAAGCAGTGTTCTTCGGTCCTTCTGCCTGCTCTGCTCCCCGCTCTGGCTCTGGTGAATTCTCTCACCCTCCCGCGCTTCTGACTGTACCCAATGCTTGTATAAATCAATCAATCAATCAATCAATCTTTAAAAAAAAAAAGAATTTCTGTCTCTCACACACACACCACACACACACACACCTATTTCATGCCAGGTACTCTGCTAGATGCTGGGGATAGAATATTTAACAAGATAGTAGTTTCTGCTCTCTTGGGGTTTATAGTAAAGTGTGTGGAGGAGGAGGTATGGATATGATATAGAGTCTTATATAATCACATGCTGTGTGATCAACACACAATAAAATCTGACCTAGGACTAGAGGGCAGGCAAACTTTTCCTAAGAAAGTGACGTTTTAATGCAATCCTACTATGTTTGACAGGAAAACTATTTAAGCCTCAATTACTTGAGAACTGGGTTCCAAAAGACCTGGATTCAAACTCTAGCTTTATTTCTCATTATTTGTGCTAATCTAAGCTTCAATTTCCTCATTCATAAAGTGGCAGTGATGATGATGTTCATGATGATGATGATGAAAACGATAATGGCAAAGACAAATTCACCATGTACAGATTAAACAATATTATATGTGCAATCATTTGTACTATGTCTGGCACCTAGATTTTAGTTCCTTTTCTGTTTTTCTTGCACTTCTCCAATTTTGACCATCTTTGTGGGGCAGTCTTAATTCTGATTTCCAAGAGTCTGGCTATTGGTCCCAAGTTATCTTCCTTTTGGAAAGAGCATGGGACTTTCAGGCAAACAGAAACCCTAGAGGCATGTTCTTATGCCCAAACTATGCAAAGTGGATATGCAGGTTATGTGTCTACCTCACAAACAAAAGATCTATTCCTTATGAGGAAAATCATTCACAATGAACCATTCACGTGTGCACAGACAAATATGTGTGTGTGTGTGTGTGTGTGCTTTCTTGCTTGTGAGCCAGTTTTTCTCGGCCCTGATTCCTTGGGGCGAGGGTGGGGGGTGATTCTGCCTTCCTTAGGGAAGTTAGAAATCTCTACTGCTCCCCCTGCTTGCTGTGCAATGTGGCAACCTTGCTGAGCCCGCCAGCCCAGAAAGCAATTACTGCCAATTGCACTGGGATATTTTTTTGTGAGAGAATGCCCTGTTACCAAACACACAGAGGGAAGCAAAATACTGATTATTTAATTTGCATTGTTTTTCCATGAAGCTAAAGAAACTACCTTCTGCAAAGAGCATGGAGGCAAAATGATTAAGACAGAATAGCCAGAATAGAATAAAATAAACCTAGCTCCTTAAAAGAAAAGGGGGTGGGGGTAACTCATGGAGAAGCAGAAGCGGTCATAAAAAACAATGTTATTTAAATAATACTATATCTCTCCTGCCTTATCATTCTGATTACATTCAACTAATCTACAAAATTGAAAGGTAATGAGCAGTATTTCCTTAAAGCACATTAAATAATAGTGTCAAAATGCAAATTTATTCATTAAGTATAGATGAGTGTGTTAAATATTCATGAATTGTTGCTCACAGTATATAATTAATCCCACGGTCTTTGTGTCCAAAGCCTTGAGAAGATAAAGGGTTGCACCACTACTGTTATAAAACGGTATCTCCCAAAAATACTCCTTAGGGCAAAAGTCAGGCACCTAGAAGACTCCAAACTGAAATTTTATTTTATCAATACATTATATTGCATTTTAATAGGAACGTGGCTATCCGATGACACAAGATTTATTTTTCTGACTCCTGCTGTCTGATAATCTAGGTGGGAAATAAATATTGCAAGCTTGAGGAAGCTCTTGCTCAGCCTGAATATACTAGATCTGAGATTCTCTTTTGTTTTTGACCTTCGGCAAAGGAAAGCATTTTATAAAAGTTTCCTTCTTAACCAGAAAATGTCATAGTTCTACCTCCTTTTCTACCCCCCCTTTTTTAAAGATTAGCTCTTTTATTTGGGTGGAGCACCTTGATTTTAGAATCTCTTGAAATTTTCTCTACATGGATGGCCCATCTTATCTAGGGTCATAAGGAATTTGAAAATCATTTTTCTTCCTAAGTGACTAATATATATTGCAGATTCTGGAAAATTAAACTCATGCATTCATAGTGTTCCTCATTTACCTTCCAGGTTATTTGTATCGCTGCCTATTTTGATTAACAAGTATTGTTGTTGATCCCTGGGGACACACACATATAAAATAGCAAATGAAAAAAAATTAGATTTTCACCAAAAATCAAAGAAGCTATAGGTTTCCTTCCTCTTGTTATGCATAAGCTTATTAATAAACTTTGTAGTATTTGGAAGTTTTAAAGCCAGGAACCACATTCTTCCAGTCTGTGATTTCAAGAATGAACTTGATATGCCTGATGCCTTTTATGTAAACTGCATCTGTATGTCTCTGCATAGATTGGATTCTCATTCCCAGTTCTTTACCTCTGCTTATGTTATAATTTTACAACCCTAACTTCTGCCATATAGTTTTTGCAATATGATGTCCAAGAGTAGCTAGAGTGTATTTCTGATTCGTTAACGTGCGGCGTAGTCATACAATTTGTTTTGTCCATTGAAATGTTGGCACAACTGAAAGTGGGCCAGCTCAAAGCCTAGGCTGTTCCCCGCTCTGTCTCTGGTGAATCCTCTCACCCCCTATACCTCTGGCCTGTGCCCCACTTCTTGTATGCATAAAATAAATAAATCTTTAAAAAAATGGCTTATTAGCCATAGCTAGTGAGAAAACAAGAGGATGGTCAAAATCGTTCATCATTATGGAAATGCAAATCAGGCCCATTATGACATACCACCACACACCCAACAGAATGGCCATCATCAACAATACTGACAGTATTAGTGACTATGAGAACAAGCCAGAACCCTCATATATTTCTGATCTGAATGCAAAATTATGTAGCCACACTAGTAGTTCCTCAAATAGTTAAACACAAGCTCACAGTATTCCTGAACTTCACTCCTAGAAATTTACCCAAGTTGAATTCTTACTGCTTCAGAATAGATAGGAACAGAATATTGTTGCATGATATAGTGCAAATGAATCCCTCAAATGTATGCTAAGTAGAAGAAGACAGACACAAAATATTCTACACCACATGACTGGATTTATATGAAATAGCCAGGAAAGGCAAGTCTATAAAAATAGAATATAGATGTGGTCACCTGGGACAGGGAAGAAAGCAGGAATTCTTGTCAAATTTAGAGTGGAATAACTTGTTGGGCTGATGGAAATGTTCTACAACTGGATTGTGGTGATGTAAAACTTAATTTACTGAAACTCCCTGAACTCTACACTTTAAATAGGTAAATTTCATATTGTTCAATTTATATCTCAACAAAGCTTCAGAAATAACCAGCACAAGGTAGAGGATCACAAGATTCAATTAAACAAATTTGTTAATACATTAATAATTTCAGTTTCAGGTCTTATGTGTGAGACTTTTATTGATTTTGAGCTGATTTTTGTGTGTGGTATAAGATAAAATTCCAAGTACATTTTTTCCCATGTAGTTATCCAGTTTTCCAAACACCATTTAATAAAGAAAATACTCTTTCCTCATTGTACATTCTTGACATCTTTGTCAAATATTATTTCACCATACATGCATTCTTTTATTTTCAGAGAAAATAATAAATCTATATTTATGTAAAATAATTAATTACATAGACTAGAGGTGGCAAATAAGTGGTTCTGAGTCTGCAATTGGACCATTGTCATCTTTTGAATAGCTTATGTATGAACTTTAAAATAAGGAAATTTCATAATTATTAAAAACAAGAAAAAATTATAGATTTTTGACTTTGCTTGGGAAAACTTATGAAGAAGACTATGCAGCATTGGGCCTGCCTTCAATCATGCCAGTATTAACTGAGGACTGGAAAGTGAATCTGACCTGTCTTTCCTCTCACCCACATCACTAATCATGCTACCTCCATTTGAATTTGTGACTCCTGGGCAAAACAGAGAGGTGTGGCAGCTTGGAACATTTAACTTCCCTAAGACCCCAAATCTCACATGTGGCAATGTAGAGCCATGGGAAGTGTCCAAGATTTGATGGCCAAGAACTCTGAGGTCAAATCCTGTCTCTACCTTAGTCTCTAAGTGACCTTGTATAAATATCTCAGTTCCTGAGAGTCTATGCTCTCTTATACAATGGGGTTGCCCATATTCCTGGGTTATTATGAGTATTACATGAGATGATAAATGTGAAAATGCTTAGATGAGTGTCAGTCCAGAGGAAACCCCTGCATGCGTGAGTTCCCTTTCCTTCCGTCTGGTCCAGTTTGCCAAGAGTTCAACAAGGACAACAACAGCATTAGTAGTGATAACTTTCATCTTTGGGTGCTTATTGATGCTAAATACTATATTAAATACTTCACAACTGCTATCTGTGGACCAATCATTCCCTGTGATAGCTGGGAGTATTCTTTATTTGGCTATCCTTGTGACTATGTTCTTACTTCCTTTGATTTTTTTTTCTCTTAAAGTCACCATCTCAATAAAATTGATCCTGACCAGCCTGTTATTTATTTTAAAGATTTATTTATGCATCCAAGAACCGGGGTACAGGCCAGATGCGCAGGAGGGTGAGAGGACTCACCAGAGACAGAGTGGGGAACAGAACAGGAAGACTGACTGAAATACACTGCTGAGGGGAGCAGCGGGTGAAACAGAAGTCTGCTGCACCATGCGGGCTTCTCCCTGGCTGGCTGGGGATCGAACTTATGCTGCAGAGGCTGCAGAATGCTTCATCGTCTGGTGCTTAACCCCTTGCGCCACCAGGGAGGCCCCAGCCTGTTATTTATTTTTTATGTCTATATTTGAATTTATATAGCTTCTTCTCATATGTCTTCAAATTTAGTAGTTTTCTCTTTTTTGATCATTTGTTATTTGCAATCAGTATATATTTAACCTCATTTGCAGTTTCTTGTCTATAAATTTCATGAGTCCTGTACATATCTTTCATGTCTTCACTTAAGTTTTTGAAGACATGCAAAAGTTAAGACAAATGTTTTAGTGTTCTGGTATGTTCATGCTAAGTCTACATCCATTCTGGATTGGTTTTAATTGATTGACATGAATTGATCATATGAATTGATTATTCATGTTTTCCTTGGTTTTTGCACTCAGTTATTTTTTATTAAAAATCAAATTTGTGGATTTTATTTTATATTTCTGTAATATTCTTGAGCTTTGTTTGAGCCACAGTTAAGTTACTTGGATGTAGTTTAAGCCTTTCAGATCTTGTTCTTCAGCTCTTTTAAGAGAAACTACAAAAGTAGTAAGGTTAGAAATAAGTTTTGTACTCAGTGCCCTATAAATGATGAGGTTTTCCAGTTTTGTTAATGAGAATTGGTAATTCCAATTATGTCCAGATACCCACTATTCCTGGCGGATTCTTCTTATCCTTTTTGGTGATTAATTCCCCATTCTCAAGTGATTGTGATGCTACCCATATGATGAATTTAGGGATGCCCTCTGCAAATCTCCAGAGCTCTTTGTCTATGCATTTTTCTCCTATTAGGTACTTTGGCTGGTTGTATTGGTCTCTCTAGAATTCCAGCTTCTACTGTACTCAGGGTATTTGTGGATTGAGCAGGCTTTGCGTGGATTGTCGCCCCTGAGACATGACCTGGAAGCTTTCAAGTTGGGAGCTGGGGTAGTCACAAGGCACACATCTCAGATTACTGTTCATTGTTGCCTGATGTTCAATATCTTGAAAGGAAGCTTTCACATTTTAAAAATATTTACTTTACTTTTTTGATTGTTTCAGTCAAAAAGGTAATCCATTCTTTCCTTGTCATAGCAGAAAAGGAAGTATTTAATTTCTTCTTTACTTACTAAATGTATATCTATATGTCTATATATCACAAGAAAAGTCAGAGGGCTTGATTTACTTCTTTCATTTATTGGCTGAATGGGGGAAGCTATTTTTGTTATGTGTACTGGCCAATATTATTTAATTTTTTTAATGATAGATTTAAGAATTTTGAAGCAGAAGCCACATGAAAACATGGAACTAATCATCTTTTCTTGTAAATAGCACACCATAACAACAGAAAGTAAAATAAAGAATGTGTCTGATTTCCCTTGTGAGTGTCTGGGGTTAGAGAGGGCAGGAAAACATCTGGACATAATTGGAATTACCAGGAAGCAAGACCATAGGCAAACTAAATTCCAGGACATCTTTTATCATTGTCAGTCAAATTATTAATGAGACAAAAGAATATACTGTGTAAAGCATTAGAATAAAATGGTGTCATTGTGAAGGACATCTCTTTGAGGTGTCATGATAGATGGAAATGAATAGTGACTACATTGATTCTTCCCTCTGGAGTTGTGAGCCCAGAGATGCCAAGAATGATAAACAAAAGGCATTTCTACGCAAGAGCAGCTTCATTTGTGTGGTCCTTGATGTGGAAGCAGATCTGGGTTGTATGATAAAGTGTAGTATAAACTTTGAAGTGGGTTAAGAGCTGGACTTTCCAAATTTTCTCAAATAGGGAGGTATGAAGGTAAAGGTATGAGGGAGCAGGTGGGAAGTGACATCTGTCTGCCTAATTATCACTAGGCGATCCAGGAACATTTCTGGCATTTTAAACACAATCCCAGATGATTTACATATCTTCAACATGACACCTCATCCCATATGTTTATATCTTGAATTCTTTTTTTCATAGGGCAAATGGAAATGGATATTGTTGACAATCACCAAAATGAACACATTGGCTAGAACAATTCAATTTGATTGTATTTCTTGCATCTAACTGATCAGGTAAAATTTTTGGCTTCATTTTATATATAAATAATTCACATACAAGAGAGTTAAAGGTAATATTAATAGTAGTGGTAGCAGATAACTCTTATTAGTTCACTGTAGGCCAAGTCCTTGGTATACATCAATTCATTTAATCATATCAGCAGCTATAGAAATTTGATGCTTTGGCATTTGTAGAATGCTGAAGACTGAAGACTGTTTAGAAGTAAAATGTAGACATTTTCCTGCACTTAAGTCTTGCATGTAGTCTTGATTTGTGACCATTAGCTAGATCCACAAGATATATTGAGAAATGCTTTTTTTAAAAAAAGATTTTATTTATCATACAAGAGCTGAGGAACAGGCCAGAGGTGGGAGGGAGGTGAGAGGATTCACCAGAGGCAGAGTGACAGACTGACTGAAAGACACTGCTGAGGGGAGCAGCGGGCGAGACAGGAGAGGTCTGCTGCTCCATGTGGGCACCTCCTTGGCCAGCCGGGGATTGAACTTATGCTGCAGAGGCTGTGGATAGCTTCACAGTGCTGTGTTTAACCCCTTGTGCCACAAAGGAGGACCTGAGAAATGCTTTTTTATTCTTCTTAGATGATGCTTGGAGAGGTTAAGTCATTAGTCCAAAGTCATATTTTATGAGTAGTGAATCTGAAAAGTCTCAGATTCCTCATCAGAAAATGTAGGTGATTATTGTATACTTTTGACTTATTGGTAATGTTAAATGAAATGTTTGAAAAGTCCTTAGGTACAGTGCCTTTCAGAGCGCAAGCATCCAACCCATGATAGACAAGCCTCACCTTCCTTATCGTCAATGTTTTACTCAAGGCCATACTTAGTAAGCTGGAGTCAAGATTCAAACACCATATCCTCTGATTCCAGAACCTAAGCTTTTCACCACTACTCTCTTGCTTATAATTCAAAAAGTGTTATCCTCTATCTTATGCAAGCTTTGATGTGATTGGAAACATGGCTTCAACTCTGTATATTATACTTAAATTTCCCTAGCAGGGAGTTAAGCAGGAGAGAACATGTTTTAATTCAATTTGAGATGATTAGAATCCAGTTTCATGTGAGCTGGTCTAGTTCTTGTTAGCTTGTCCAATGAACAGTCTTAGATGTTTACCCTATGTCCATATGTTTACCATAAACCCTTCACTTTTGTTAAATTGAACTTGAACTGTTTACTCCTAGGCCCTATTGGTCTAACAGTTTACACAGATTCTCAACCTCTCAAAGGTGGCCTACAATCAGCAAATGCTATGAAAGGGAAAACAGAGCTTATCTCTTCATACTTTTCTTCTCTAGGATCTTGGTTTCTCATAGCCTTGCTTCCTTAATGGTTCTCCAATGTTTTCCAACCATTTTATTGTTCATATTTTATCCAGTCTTCCCAGTTGCTCTTGGCACTAAAAGTCATATACAAGTCACTATGCCATCGCTAGAATCAGAACTTATTACAATATCAAAATATTCAAATTATAATTTTTGATGTACATATTTTATATTTGCTACTTTGTGATAAACTCCTAAATGACAGATCCATTTTTACTGGTAACACCTTCACCTACATATACTATATACTCATATTTACTAACTGAATTAATGAATTTATTATTGGGAGTTTCCCAATTAAAAATAATGCTGGAGTCATTTTCTTCAAGAGTAAAAATTTCCCATAAAGTTGCTGTTGAAGAATCATTTTGGTAAATGAATATAGACTCAGAAAAGTAAGCCAGCTAAACTACATCAAAGTTTTAAAATAATGTCAGAAAAGTCAGACACAAAAATTCTGAAAACCTTTAACTCCCCAGGATTTATTCATTCTATGCGAAATAGGTGTTCTGCTAGTGACACTTTGATCCTACATCCTCCTGTTGTTGGAGTTCACAAGCCTTGAGGCCTCAAAGTGCTCCTCTGATTTTTCTCCTGAACCATAATCAGGTTTTGATCCATTGCAGAAAAGGGGTCTAATCTCTGGAGTCCAGTGGCAGCTATGACACCAGCAGAACAATAACTACATAGACCAAAGGCCCAGCAAGGGACAAACAACTGCTAAATGTGTTACTGGAAATGTCTGTCAATTTCCTTCTTCCGTTTCTTTGATTACTTGTCTTAACAATATTTTATTTCTTATTCTCTAGTCTTTAGAATTATAATTATTTTTATTAAGAAAAATTTTTAGTGTTTAGCATGGGCTAAATGCTATGCAAATGCTCAGGCAGGGTGAATATGGATTGGGATATGAAAAGTATTAAATATAACCCTTGTCCCCCAAGTGGGAGACAGATGTGTGTGTGGGGGGGTATGTGTGGTATGTGTATGTGTGTGTGTACATGATGGTATATATGATAAAAAGAATAGATAGCCTCAATAGGATGACGTCAGAGCCAGCTTCCAAATTCCAGATTGCAACCTCACTCTGGAAAATATGTATTTATTGAATGAACAGATTTCAAGACAATTGTTGGAATGTAAGTTCTGATTGCTACAGAACAGCTTATATCTGAGCAGTTTGTAACAAATTATAGGAAGAGGCTAAATTAGGTTCATAAGAATTAGCAGAAGTTATTTAAAAATAAAAACATCTCTGCCTATATCTGTCAAAGCTAAATAGCATCCAAAATTCCAACAAAAGCAATTCACCTTCCCTAAAACCGGAAGTTTATACACATACACACACATACACACACATATATAAAACATCATTGTTCATTTTTGTACAATGTTTGATTTCTCCTCTCAGGTGTAGTCCCTGTAGAATTCCCACCACCAAGTCACCCGTGCACCATCACCACAGTCCTTTGTGCTCTTCTTGCCCCTGTTTTAATCCCTCTTCCTCCCCCTGCCGAATATCTCTGATTTATATTTGCCTGCTGGTTTTTCTTTTTTTTTCCCTCATGCCTTGCCTGTAAAACCTGAAATTTTAATCTAAGTTGACAATCTGGGGAAATATTGCCAGGGGAAATTTTCCTGGGGGATGCAAGACTGTAGGCAGGTTCAGAAAGGAAGGCCCCACACCAGTTCAGGAATCACAAGCCTGAGTCAGGAGAGAATTAGGCTGACTTGGGTTGAATAGTCTTAAACCAGTTGAGTAAATTATTTGAGATAGTGATTCCATAGATACAATGCCTGATTTATACAAGATGGACTCACCAGATTCTTAACTTTACCGGAAAAGGATGATGGTGGTAGATTCTTCAAATGATTCTAACAATATTCTATAGCTGGTCAAACTAGGAATTGCAGTATTTTGATAATTAAGAATTTCAGGGCCTCTCTGATGGTGCAGGGGTTTTAAGCACTGCACTATGAAGCAATCCACAACCTCCACAGCACAAGTTCAATCCCCAGCTGGCCAGGGAGAAACCCACATGGCGAGGCAGACCTTTCTTGTCTCACCCACTGCTCCCCTCAGCAGTGTATTTCAGTCAGTCTGCCTATTCTGTGCCCCACTGTGTCTCTGGTGATCCTCTCACCACTGCACCCCACCCCCGCATCTCTGGCCTGTACCCCAGCTCTTGTAGGCATAAATAAATAAATCTTAAAAAAAAAGAATTTCATAAAATTATTATTTCTTTGTCCAGCAATTATTTATTGAGTTCAAATACATTATTAGATTCTTAGGTAATGATATATGAAGGATACTGTTATTTAGAATAGTTTTGACTGCTACTAACAGGGAAAAAACAAAGAACAGGCAACATAGCCTATTTTCATGTAATTTCTACCACCTATGTTGTCGTGATCCAATATAAGTCTTTTCATATTAGAGTTTTCATGTCATTTCATATATTTGGGTAAATGCCCAGGTAGATGACATGGTATTTCCGTTTTTTTTTTCTTACAAAATCTCCATACTATTTTCAAAAGAGGCTGTACAAATTTACATTCCTACCAACAGGCCAAGAGAGTTCCTATTTGTTCATATCCTGGCCAACATTTTTCCCAGTCTTTTTGACATGTGCCATTCTCACAGGCGTTTGATGATATCTCATTGTGGTTTGGTTTTGATTAGCATTTACCTTATCATAAGTGATGTTGAACAATTTTTCATATGTCTGTAGGCCATGTGAATGTCTTTCCTTAAAAAATTATCTTGGTATTTTTCACGTTTTCTGATTTGGTTGTCTTTTATTGTTTTTGGATTTTGTAACTACTTTGTATAATTTGGAAATTAGCCCCTTGTTGTATGTATTATGTGCAAATAGTTTCTACTATTCTGTAGTTTGTCTTTTAGTTTTTGTGATGGTTTCCTTCGAGATATAAAAGCTTTTAAATTTAATGTAGTTCCAGTTGTTTATTTTTGCTTTTAAGGTACAGCTAGTAGTTTCTGCACCACCATCTTTACCTTCAAATATTTCAAGTTTGAATAGTGGACATAAGCTTGTAAACTAGGTGTTATGTTATTAGGTTTTAAGTGCTCTAACAGAGATTTCTCCTTATGAGCATAATTTCCTCACACTGGACCCTCTGAAACCAAAGGTAGTTAGGGCAGTTATGCAGGCCCCAAAGCCTTTGTAACTTTTTTGAAAAACTTCAAAGAAATAATGGTTTTATCTTTGATTAGATTCCAAGTTAATGAATCATTACATTTCTTTTCCCTTTTATGGTTGAAATTCTGTCAACTTAATTAGTAATTCTAGTTTCCTCAGCCTAATTAGAGGTTTAAAGTAGATACAAATTTCTCAGTTTTAAAAATGTAAAACAAATTACTTTTTACTTAATAAGTACAATACAGTTGATAATATCTTTCAAAACATGGAGTCTTTATATCTTTGGTAGATTTTATTACTCTAGATTTTTTGACAGTAAATAAAAAACAGAAAAAATTCAGTCTAATCTTTTAGACAGTCTGAAACAGAAGAGAAAAGGGGCATTTATAGGCTCACGTCATTGGCAAAAACATCCCAGACAGGCAGTATTCATAATTTTTTTGAAGGTTCAAAAGTATTACTGGATAGCTTTTTGTTTCTTTATTTCTATCCAGCTTGGAATTCCCCCACCGAAGAGAAGGTAGCTATTGATGAGTTAGGCTGTTAACATAGATTATGTAGCAAGATTACTAGGGAGAGTCACTTCATTTGTCCCTGGATCTATACATTAATTATATGAAAGGGGTCTGACTGTCTTGGATAGATAACTATCATGCCAGTCACCATGGCCAAGATGATATGGTACAAAGTTTGGCCCATCCTGGATTCTAGACATCCTTATGATCACAGTTTGTGTTGGATGAGGAGAGAGGAAAAAGACTGGGTATTGTGAGAAGAAAAATAAAAACTATCCAACATTAACGTGGAGTGTGGTAAAAGAACCAAATATTATACTAAATATCTTTTCTCTCAGTTGGGGTATGTGATATTTTGTTTATATTTTATTCAATTCATGCCAATCATTTCTTTGAGAAAGATTAAGATCAGGGAAGTTCCTGAAATTATTACATACAGAATATGCTAAAGTTACATTGTTTCTTTCTGTCATGATCTGAACTGTCACTTTTGGCCCTCAAGTCAGGAATAGTTTAAAAAATTAAAGCCAGGAAAGATATTTCAACTTCATTTTAGCCATAGGTTGTATAGCTCTGAAAGTGCTTTATTTTTTCTCTATACTTTTGGCACATTACAGCTAAGAGATAGCTAACTTAGCATCGAACTTGAATATTAATTGGAAATACTATAGTTTTCCTACTTTTTAAGTAGTAGGAAAAGTATAATATTAACTTTCACACTTACTTAGTAACTATTAAATGAATATGCTATACATTAATAACCCTATAAAATTAGAATATCAAATATCAAAGAGTTTTGTCGTGTTTTAGATCTTGCAATTTCCTTTCTATACACTTAATATTTATGATGAATGCTAATTTCTTAAAATGTGATTTCAGTTTTTTTCTATGGTTCTTGCAATTCTGAAAACAGTATTCCTGACATCACATCAATTTATTTTTTTTTTATTCTTTTTTTTTAAAGATTTATTTATTTATATAAGCGCTGGGGTACAGTCAGAAGCATGGGAGGGTGAGAGAATTCACCAGAGCCAGAGCGGAGAGCAGAACAGGCAGACTGACGAGGTACATTGCAGAGGGGAGCAGCAGGCGGCAGGAGGGGTCTGCATGCCATGTGGGACCCTTGCCGGTGGCCGGGGATAGAACCAGCGCTGCAGAGGCTACGGGCAGAATTTGCAACCCAGTGTCCAACCGCTGCACCACCAGGGAGGCCCCATCACATCAATTTAAACAACCTGCAAGCATCTCTCACAATCTCTGGCCTCTTTCCATCTTTGAATCCATCCAGGGCCAAGGTATCTGGGATTCTCACCTTTCCGTATTCTTATTCCTTCTTCAGAAGCGTGCTTAGAAACAGATTTTGCTTCCTTACCTCTTGATACCAACTGAATAAATACTCCTTCATTCATAGCTGCTTATTCTGCTGTGCTTCCTCTTACCACTATCACCTCCACTGTAAACATGTGGTAGTCTTCCTGTGATTACTTGCACATTTGTAAACAGGGTTACTTTTAGTTTTTTCTTACCCATTTGATCTTGGTGTTCCTCACAAAGCCACTTTGTGGGATTATTATCTCATGCTGTGTTCGAGGTTTATTACAACTTTTTACATTTTGTTCAGTTTGGTCCAGGATCAATCTTAACATAGGAATCAAGAAATTTTGCTAATCAACATCAGAATGTGAAAGTAAGGCACCTATTCTGCCTTTCTATTGACTATTTAGAATTCACACATCTTTCCTCAAATTCATGTGTCACTTTTACATGCAAACTTTTTTTTAAAAGATTTATTTATTTATGCATATAAAGCTGGGGTGTAGGTCACAGGAGCAGGAGGGTGAGAGGATTCACCACAGACAGAGTGGGGAGCAGAACAGGTAGATCTACTGAAATACACTGCTGAGGGAGCGGCGGGTAAGACAGGAGAGGTCTGCTGTGCCATGTGGGTCAGCTCCCTCACCGGGGATGGAACTCATGCTGCAGTGGCTGCCAATAGCTTCATAGCACTGAGACTTAACCCCATGTGCTACCAGGGAGGCCCAACATGGACCTCTTCTGGGTAGGGATGGAAAGGCAGGTGACTCGTGGGTCACCCACACAGATGCTATCTACTGATCTTCATGGCTTTATATGATCCCCTCCCCTTGAGGAAATTGCTTCTAAACAATAGACTTCTTGTTGGTGAGGGATGCCCGGTCCGAGAACAGAGAACAAGAGGGTATGATTTTTATGTTGATGGCACTCTCTCTCCATGAGTTTGTTGAAGCTGTGAGGTTGTGAGCTGATGTGCAGAGAAACACAGGACAAAGAATAAGAAGAGTCTCCAGTTGCTGCCATCAAGAAAAGGTATCTAGGGCCTCCCCGGTGGCTCAGCGGTTGAGTGCTGGGTTGCGAAGCTGCCGGAAGCCTCTGCGGCACCGGTTCGATCCCCGGGTGCTCCCCAGCCACTGAAGGATGGTCCCACATGGCGCGCAGACCTCTCCTGCCACCCGCTGCTCCCCTCAGCAGTGTGCTTCGGTCCTTCTGCCTGCTCTGCTCCCCGCTCTGGCTCTGGTGAATTCTCTCACCCTCCCGTGCTTCTGACTGTACCCAGTGCATGTATGAAACAAAAAACAAACAAACAAACAAACAAATAAATAAATAAATAAAACATGCCTCTATTAAAAATAAAAAAAAAAAAAGAAAAGGTATCTAGACAAAAAATTGTTAATGTGCTAGTGGATCCTTTCCCACTTCAGCTTTCAGATGAGCTGTCAGTACCAGTTAAGACCTTGATTGCAGCTTCATGGGAAACTCTGAAGGACCCAGATGAGTGCTGCCCACATCCCTGGCACACAAATGTGGGTTGTTTTAAGAAACTACCTTTAGGGCAGGTTGTCATAAAGGAACAGATAACTAATAGATGACCTTTGTACTTTTTTGGTATTCTTTGCATATTTCTAGTATAGAGCTTATCACATCCTCTTAGCTCTTCTACAGATGACTCCCAAATATATAACTTTAGACTAAATCTGTCTCCTGAAATTCGTATGTAAAATTTCACTGCAAACTCCCATACTCATCTCAAACTGATCCCGTCTAAACCTCACTCATCTCCAATTGCTTCTTCTACTTTGTTTCTTATCTTGGACAGTAGTGTCGACATTTTCCCAGTTGCTCAAGCTAAAACCTTGTAAATTATTGTTGATTTTTGTCCCTTTTCTATGACCATTTAAAATAGCTAGTCAGACACATACTCCTTTGTTTAATGTCTTGCTCTTATAATACAATTAAAATTTCTTATGGCAACTGGGCCTCCCTGGTTGTGCGAGGGGTTAAGCACCGCACTATGGAGCAGTCCACAGCCTCTACAGCACGAATTCAATCCCCAGCTGGCCAGGGAGAAACCCAAATGGCGAGGCAGACCTCTCCTGTCTCACCCTCTGCTCCCCTCAGCAGTGTATTTCAGTCAGTCTGCCTGTTCTGTTCCCCACTCTGCCTTTGGTGAATCCTCTCACCCCCTGCATCTCTGGCCTGTGCCCCAGATCTTGCATGCATAAATAAATAGATCTTTAAAAAAAATTCTTATGGCAACCATAAGATTTGATCTGACTTCTGATTTTTTTTAAAGATTTATTTATTTATGCATACGAGAGCTGGGTACAGGCCAGAGATGCAGTGGGTGATAGGATCCACCAGGGACAGAGTGGGAAACAGAACAGACAGACTAATTGAAATACACTGCTGAGGGGAGCAGCGGGTGAGACAGGAGAGGTCTGCCTCGCCATGTGTGTTGCTCTCTGGCTGGCCGGGGATCAACTCATGCTGCAGAGGCCGTGGATTGCTTTATAGTGTGGTGCTTAACCCCTTGCACCACCAGGGAGGCCCCTGACTTTTGACTTAAATGCTTGTTTTCTCTCACCACCACCTTCTACCTTTCACTCCTGTGGTTTTTCTTCTAAATAGCCATAGTAAATTTCTTTTCTTTTTTTTTTTTTTTTTAAAGATTTATTTATACAAGCACTGGGTATAGTCAGAAGTGCAGGAGGGTGAGAGAATTCACCAGAGCCAGAGCAGGGAGCAGAGCAGGCAGAAGGACCGAAGCACACTGCTGAGGGGAGCAGCGGGCGGCAGGAGAGGTCTGCGCGCCATGTGGGACCATCCTTCAGTGGCTGGGGAGCAGCCAGGAATCGAACCAGTGCCGCAGAGGCTGCGGGCAGCTTCGCAACCCAACGCTCAACCACTGTGCCACCGGGGAGGCCCTTAGTAAATTTCTTTTACATTCTTTGACTTGTCATATTTTCTCTCTTCATCTTCATTGTCTGCATTATACCATTCTTTGTCCACACATACCCCCTTGTTTGTGAATGCCTATTAACTTGTCTGCATCTCTCATTACACACTCTAAATGCCATAAAAAATAAGGACTATGTTGGATCTTTTCATTTACCAATGAATTCCTTCTACCAAGTGGAATGTTGAGTTTCAATTTATATTTCCTGGTCATTGTTATGATAAGCATCTCTCCCTGTACTTACTGACCATTTGTATATCTTCCCTTGTTTGCACATTTTAAATTGAATTGTTTGTCTTTTATTATTGAGTTGTAAGAGTTTTTCATATAGTAAAGATACAAGTCCTTTGGCAGCTATGTGTTGCAAACATTTTCTCCTATGTGTGACTCTTATTTTTATTTTCTTAATATTGCCTTTCAAAAATTTGGGGCCTCTCTGGTTGCCACATGGTGCAACAGACCTCTAATGACTCACCCGCTGTGCCCCTCAGCAGTGTATTTCAGTCAGTCTGCCTATTCTGTTACCTACTCTGAATCTGGTTAATCCTTTCGCCCCCCCCCATACCTCTGGCCTGTACCCCAGCTCTTGTATGCATAAATAAATAAATCTTTAAAAAAAGAAGTTTTAAATTTGTTTAAAGACCATTTATTGATATTGTATTGGATGAATTTTGCTTTTTGTATCCTAGAAAATCTTTTTCTAACCCAAAGTCATGAAAATTTTGTACTTCATTTTCTTCTAGAATTTTTATTGCTTTATATTTTGTGCTTAGATCAGTCATCCATTTCAGACTGATTTTTCTGGATGGTGTGAGATAAGAGTTGAGATTTATTTTTTTCCTATATACAGATTCAGTCGGTTCAGCACATATGTTGAAAAAAAAAAAACTGTTCTTTTCCCATTGAATTACTTTGGTATCTCCAGGAAAACCAATTGACTAAAAATATATGAGAATCTCTGGACTTAATAGCCATAGTTTATGAGTTCATCTGGGTATTCCTTTCAGCTGTATGTATAATGTAGAAGAACTGTTAGGAAATAATATAAGATTTCAGCAAGGACCGATAAGAGACTTGTAAGTGTATTAATTCACCATCTTACAGGAAGCTATATATTTTTCCTTTACCATTGTTTCCCACCCAGAGTAACTCTCCTACAATACAGGATAGTAATTTTTCCTAGAATATATATATATATATATATATATATTATATATATTTATTTAAATATATATATATATTTATTTATATATATATAAATAAAGTTTTATATATATATATATAAAACTTCTAAGACATAAGTAGGTCATTTAGGTCATAAAAGCCATTTAATCACATAAAACAATGTGAATCCTCTGTTAGATGTACTTTTTTAAAAAGATTTATTTATTTATACAAGAGCTGGGGTATAGGTCAGTGGCGCAGGAGGGTGAGAGAATTCACCAGAGACAGAGTGGGGAGCAGAACAGGCAGACGGACCGAAGACAATGTTGAGGGGAGCAGTGGGTGAGGCAGGAGAGGTCTGCCGCGCCATGTAGGTTTCTCCCTGGGCCTGCCAGAAATAGAACCCGTACTGCAGAGGCTGCGAATAGAACCTGTGCTGCAGGGGCTGCGGACAGCTTCACAGCACGGCGCCCAACCTGCTGTGCCACCGGGTTGGCCCTAGATGTACTTTTGAAGTTGTAGACAACAGGTGAAAGTTAGGACAGGTGCTCATTATGATTTTTGCTTTCCCAGTCTGTTTCTTAGTTCTGCTTAAATCTCCAATTAGATGCATATAGCTATCATTACATTAGAAAATTTTCATTCAAGCTCAGTAGATAAGTATAGATGAAACCATCATAAGAAAAAGCATAATCAGGGTAATTCACATTCATGGTAACTCCTAAAGCTGAGAGTAAATGCCTATCAAGAATAATAACACAAGACTAATTGATCTACATGGATAAAAGGGATAAAATGGATCCATATTTACACCTACATTGGTTCCACATCCTATGCTATTTGAATTCACAGCTTACTTTGAAATGTCTTTGAAAGGTGCTGTTTGTTCAGTGAACACATTTAAAAATAGTACCAGAGCCTTGACAGAACCCTGGGGTCCCCTGGCAGATTCCAGAGAAGACAGGATTAGAGTTATTAGCATTTTACTATACTATGGACATTTTCACTTGATTTTTCAAAAAATAACCCCTACATGGGGGGAAGCAAATATTGTTTAAAAATGAACAATGATGTAAAAAAAAAAGTAACCCCTCCACTTTCAAATAAACATTACTCTTCCATAAGACACTGTTTTCAGGAAGGCTCATCTTGCATTAGATGTAACTTTATGTCTTGATGATTGTCTCCTGTATTAACAATTTCTATAAGACATTGCTAATAGAAGTTCAAGATGAGCTTCCTGAGATTCAGTATGTGCTGTGTCATCTTGACAGCTTGAATCACCCTAGAGGTATATTTGAACATTACTTGTACATATAAAGACAGTTTTGATATCTGAATCCTCATTTCCTTATTCTTCTGCGTAACATATACCATTACCTTGTTCTGGGTTATCTTGTAGCTATTTGAAATTTTGATTTATCTTCCTAATTCTTTGGTAAACTCAATAGAGATAAATACTAGGGCCTCCCTATCTCTGCACTGTCTAAAGCCCTAATGAAGTAACACAGATTTAGTTACATTTAATATATATTTGTTGAAATAATACTTTTGTACAGATATGAATAAAGACTAATTCCAAGACTAATTCTACAGTTATAAAGTAATCATATTACCAAGCTTTTGCTCTAGTTACATTGCCAGGAGCACAATTAAGCTCATGGCCTATCCAATTCTCAGTAATGAGAAGACAAGTTTGACAGTGTGGGATGATTAAAATGCTTAATGTTCAATTAGCTTTCTTGGATTAAGTCTAGTAAAGGAAAAGGTAGGTAATTTAAAGTTATATTATGTAGAATAGCATTTTGCAAAAAACTTAAGAGGGCAATTTGAGAAGGGCATTGATTGCTCAAAACTTAAAATATCCAGGACATCATTTTGAAACTACAAAGACCAGATAAAAGGATTATAAATACACTGAAAGTGAATGGTACAGACTAGAAAAATGAAAAATGTAGCAGAACTCGATATGAAGAATTTATTTAATCTAGCAGAAATAGGAAAAGGTGGACAATATAAATGACTCCTAAATCTATAGTGACATCCATTATCATAAATTACCAACATGAGGAATGCTATGATACTAAATGTAATTTTCTTGAGTCATTACATTTCAAAGACATAGCACAATAGCAAGTATATAAAACATGGATATATAAAATGTGAACAAATTTCCCCCACTGAGAAGCAAAGGAAGTTATAGCTCCTTGGGAAGCATTACAGGAATCAAGTCAGTGAGAGGCAGCACTGTGGTGGGGTGGTGGCATGTATGTGTCCCTACCTGACATCAAACATATTCCCAGAATTTGCAAGCCAATTGCAAACATAAATTTGGTAAAATTTGCCAATATCAGAAATAACTTGCATTAAGAGGTGACTTCTGAGTATGCTTGCTGCTAAAACAAAAGACTCCCAAAACTCAACAATTTTTGCCTTATTTGTACCATTTCAGTGTCAAATTTTGCCTTTCCCTCATGTCTATTTCACACAATGTATGTGTTAGAGGAGGCCTTAGGGTCCAGTGAGTCCAACTTTCTATGAAATCACATGAATCATTAAACTAGTAGGTGGTCTGATCTACCTGGGAATATTTTCCACAAAACTCATTCTCAAAATTTGCACTATAATTTCAGACTCTTCTGAAAGTCCTCCTGAGATAAAATCTAAAATTTCTCTCATTGCCTCTGATTCTGCCCAAATGGAAGCATAGTTTAAAACTAGCTTTGGACCTCCATTATGCTTTTTATTTTATTTATTTATTTTTAAAGAATACTTGAATTTAGTTCTCCCCAGAACATTCTATCAAGCTGGCTAATTGCTTTGAATCCTGGTGCAATCTGACTTCCGGTTCCCTCATGGTCAGTCCCTGTTCCTTTTAACTTTTTCCCTCTCTTTTGAATGAATGCTCATTTGCAAGTATCTTTAAAGTAGTGTGACTCCCACTGCAGTGGATACATAGACAAAAAATCAGATGAATTAATTCATGAAAGAAGAAATGTGAATTGCCAATAAATATGCAAAAATTTTCATTTCCATAGTAATCAATTAAATGTTAATTAAAGCAAGATAAGCTTTTTTTTGCATATGTAAAATTGGCTTAGGTGGAAAACAATCACCCATTTTTGGCAAGGGGGCAGGAAAGTAAGAACCATTTGTATATTGGTGCTATAAAAAAATCAGAGAACTGTTCAAAAATTCATGACCAAAGCTGATTATCATATAGAGAAGAGTGACGATGAGGGAATGGTTAAATAGATTATGGCTCAGTGTAACTATTAAAAATGGTTTAGGATAATTTAATGACATTGGGAAATGCATATTCTTATTAAAGAGAAAAAGGATATAAAATGGCATTTTTATACCTAAATTTTTTTAATATGTATAGAAAATGCCTGGCTGAATACTGGGCAATGTGATAATATGCATCATAACTTTTGTCCTTCAGTATTTCTAACAATGAACATATACTACTTGTCCAGTCAAAAACTGAGTGAAAGCAAGTGTTAAAAATACTTCCAGATGTAGGCTAACCAATCCTGGACCTTGTTACTGTTCTTAGATGACTCTTCTCTGCATTTTAGGTCATACTGACCTTCTAAATTGCTATGTCTCAGAGTGTTCTAAAGCCCCCAAAATATTTTTCAGGAGGACTGCTGTTAAGTCATGCTCCTGTTTTTTTGAACCTAAGTGCCTGACTTTACGTTTGTTCCTGTCAAATTTCATTTAGTTTCATGGAACTCCTGTGTTGTGTTGTTGAATACATTTTTTCCCCTATTGTTCTGGACTGAACAGTGACCCACAGCTGTGGCATTAATATCCTCATCCAACATTAATGTCCTTTTATCCATCAAAGATTGTAGAATGTGCCTTTTCCCCCCTTGAGATGAAACCCATTATAGTCAGTGTCACCGAAAGAGGTGTTGGGCTAGCCATTTTAATTTGAGGTAAAACTGCTTGTGAAGATGGAAGCTCATTCTAAGTAAATTTCATTGTATGTGTTATACTTCTGGGGAAATTGAGGAACTTGGTAAAGTTATTTTGGAAGATTATATAAAAGTGATTTCATAAACATAGAAAATAATGTTTGAAAAGTTTTACCAGCGAAAGATGCAAGTTTCTGCTGGGTACACACTCTGTTTACTTGTTAACATTCAAGAATGTTAGCCATGAGCTTAGGTGTAGTGAGAACCGCCACTCTGAATAAACAAAACAACTTATTCTTGTAAAGCACATTAAAATATTCTTATCACCAGGTAGAACTCTTACAAAGAAATTCACATTGATTCCATTTACCAATGAGGTACTACTATTTCTTATCCTTAAAAGAAATTTTACATTGATCTGGAAGATGGCAAACACTGGCAGATTCTGTTCTCTAATGATTTTACTTTTAGTGTCTCAACTAATTTCTCTCAATGGACAAACTAAGAAAATTTATATGCAAACATGCAAAATATTTTCCCCAAGACAGCAAACAGTTTCCTGTTAGGTGAGAAAGAACTTTAGGATGAGAAATACTATTGGTATTAAGGGAAAAGGATTTCTAGATTGTAAAGAAAATAATGTCAAAGAATACAATGCACTGCAAAAGGGAGAGAACTATTGGGAACTGAAAAAATGAGTATGAAGGGCCTCTCTCCGTGGGGATGTAGCCTGTGCTGTTTTGGTGATGGCCAGCCCTTGTTTACCACATTTGGTTATTTTACTTTGAGCAAGCTCATATACCAATGGGAATAGAGAAAAGGAGACGGTGAGAAAGAGAGAGATTCATAATTTTGAGATATGAAAACCAGCAGTTTTATTTTTATACATTAAAAAAAATCTTTGCAGCATTGCATAGTCCTGAAAAACAAAAGTGAGTTGAAGGAGATAATAGTTGTGACATCTTGCCAAAGAAATGGGCATTCACATATACATGCAAACAAAATGAGTTGATGAGAGGCAAAGATGGATATATCTTACTTAAATCATGGATCATTAAGACATTGAAAAGCAGGTCAATTCTACTGTTGGTAGAATTAAGTTACATCGAAGTTTCTAGCTTACCAGTTTCTAATTCCTTCAGTAGAGAAAATCATGGCTTCTCTCTTAGAATTATAGGACATAGAAAACATTTTGTTCCCTAGTATATTCTGTTCATGGTGTAGATATTGACATCTATGTAAAGACAATTTTTGTCTCAAGTATTCCTAACTCTTGAACAAGGATTATCAATGTAAACCACTCATCGATACACTTACACAAAACTGAGTAATTTTTTTTAGATTATATGTTATCATAATTAAGAATATTAAGGCAAAGATGGCTATACAGCTATCAAGTTCTCTTCTTTTTCTTCCTGAGCACACAGTTAAACGACATTGCCCACTTTACTATCAGACTACACAACTGAACCTGGTCAATGAATGTGGGAAGAATGATGCACGTCACTTCTGGACTTACCCATAAAGCCTTCCAACACTAGATCCCCCATGCTCTCCCCAATAGTAGGGCAGAGAGGCTTCCAGCAATGCATAAGAGGGCAGAGTCCCAGGACAAAAGGACCCTGTATCTCTGTGTCATCCTTTGATGTAAATTGGCTGGGGAGGACCATCCATATAGCACTCAAGTTTTGGAGAGAAAAAAATCTTTCTCTGTTAAACAACTGAAATTTGGCATCATTGATTACATCCAGTAGCCTGATCTAGCTAGGTATAGACTCTGGGTCAAATTATCTGAGTTTAGAACCTCATTCCATCACTTGGTATGTAAACTTGGACAAGTTACTTTACCTCTATGTGTGTCATTTTCCTTATATGTGAAGTGGTAATAATATTATGCACCTCATAGAGTATTTGAGGGACTGAATGAGCTACACAGCTCTAAAGGATTGTATTAAAATAATTAAAATAATTAAAGAAACCTGGTTTATAAGTTATTACATTATTTCCAAGGAAGACCATCATTTTCAGATCATATCCAAATAAGGACCTCCTTTAACTTGTAAAGTACTGTAAGCTGATTCGTATAATGAGAAACTATCCAAATGTGATGGACAATTGCAAGAATGCTAGTTTCCTTGAAAGAAAGTAAGGAGAAGTGGAGGGAGGAAAAGGCAGAGGTAAAGAAGGAGAGAGAAAAGAACAAAGACTTCAGCATTTTAGCAGTTTATATACTAATCCAACTCTGTTAATAGGTCTGACACAGCAAAGGGAGGAAATTCACTGCAGAATCTTACAGTTAATGTAACAAACAAAATCCAGAGACTGGTTCACATTTCCTCTTGTCATGATCTGCAAGTAGTCACCCATACATCTTTCTCTTTGTGTATAGAGTATATTAAATACCTTTCCAGCTCTATCCCACTTCCACCCTGCCTCACTTTTTTCTTTCAGTGACAAATACTTTGCTCATCTCTCCTTACTTGTCTTATTGTAAAAGCAAGCCAAACAAAAATCCAGCAGCATCCATTTGCCACTTAGAAAGCTCTAGGCACAGTGACTATAAATAGAGCAATATGATGCCAGGGAAACACACCACCACCTCACCAAATGCACAACTGTGCATTTATTGTCTCTTCTATAAATAGATGAAAATTACAGGTTTTTAACATGAATGAAAGACTACAGCAAAAATTGTGTGAACTTAGAAAAATGAGTGAAGCATAAAAATACTGTATGTAATAGAAATGAATATTTATCCAGGAGCATGACAACAAAGTTAAACACAAGGAAACTAGTATTTTGTAGGTTTTGTAACAAGGAACCCTGAAAAGCCCGGTTTGGGTCCTTTTGGAATTTCTTAGAAAAAAATACTCACTGTATAGGCAAATATATGAATTTAGTCATTGACTATTTGTTAAGATGTTCTTCAGTTTTATGAAAGTGAGCTTCTATTTTTCTGAAGTCTCTAAGGTATGAAAAAGAGAGACATATCCGTGGAGAAAGAAGAGCTTTTTACTCCAAAAACAAATTGTGCCTATTCTGAAAAGGAAAAAAAAAGAACTTGAAAAAAACTAAATGAGTTTTTCTGCAATGTTACAATGCCCAAGGACAGTTCTGGTTTGATGCCTTAGCAATTTACATGGAATTTTACTCTAGTGGTTTCTCTAAGGTTCAGCAAAAACAAGCAACAGAACAATATGTTATCTCTGTGCCACAGGAACCATTTTCAGCGCCTGGTGCATATATTTTCAAAATTCTCCTCTTCTAACTTTCATATAGGTAAACTGTAGAGAAAAATCCCTTTCAATCTTGTGTGGTGATTGAAGCTTGTGTGGCTTTTGGGACTTTGATTTACCTTTAAGAATGATATCTGGGTTAAAAGATTATGTGCATTATAGAGATGAGGGTGAAACCAAGGGGTAGCATTTCACCAGCTAGTGAGATTAGTTCACTAACTCATTCAGCTGAATGCCTGGAGAATGAGGACACGAAGGTTCTGGGGAAAATTCAGCAATCGGACCTGCCAGTTACAAGACACAACCTCCATACTCAACAACCTAAGGAAAGAAGAAATAAACTTCTTTATATTAGCCCTGGAGTTTTATGATAATGGAACATGGTGTAGTCTTTGCAATAAATGTAGATAATAGAGAATATAGACAATTACTGGGAGATGTTCCTTCAAGTATATGCACATTTTTACATACAGTGTGTGGATCTCTCTGGTCATTATTAGAACCAACACAAATTGGAGCCCTTGCTTCTCCGGATTAGAGTCTTTCAGTAAGTCACTGATTCATTTTTCTAATGAATTACTGTT
Organism: Talpa europaea; assembly: GCF_964194135.1. Lineage (NCBI taxonomy): Eukaryota > Metazoa > Chordata > Mammalia > Eulipotyphla > Talpidae > Talpa > Talpa europaea. The sequence continues at coordinate 48,668,711 of NC_140076.1, forward strand.
CTAATCTTAAGAAATAGTGGGAAAATCTTACAGAAGGAGAGATGAGATAGAATGTGAGTCTTGATACTGTCATTCATCTTTTTTACAGTCACTTGTACGTCACTTCACCCCTATTGGGTGAACTTCAAAATGCAGGGGTTGGGGGCCTCCCCTGGTGGCGCAGCGGTTGAGCACTGGACTGCGAAGCTGCCTGCAGTCTCTGCAGTGCCGATTTGATCCCCGGCCACCTGCGAGGGTCCCACGTGGCACCTCTGGTGAATTCTCTCACCCTCCCCGCGCTTCTGACTGTACCCAATGCTTGTATAAATAAATAAATAAATCTTAAAAAAAAATGCAGGGGTTGGGTGGCCTGGTCACCAAAGTCCCTGGCAAGTGTAACAGTCTAGATTAATTACAAAGGCTGGCACTGCTCTTCACTAACACCATCTATTAATGCTATTAAAATGATGATGGTCTCACTCATAGCAGGAATCTAGAAAACTTAAATAAGGGACCAGGAAAAAGAATAACTATAAGAAGGAAAATATCAAAATCAACAAATAACTATAAACAAGAGACACTCTATGGGGGATGGGGGGTGGGGGGCGGGGGGCGGGGAAAGGAGGGCTTGGGGTAAAAATAAGGGGGTTGAAATTATATGGGGAATATAAAAATAAAATTTAAATTAAAAAAATAAAAAATAAATAAAAATGAAGGTAAGGGAAAAGCATTTTTCCCCTCATCACCTGGGAACTGCAAATCATGTGCTAAGACATAAACATGTGACACTGGACAACGTAGTTTGTTCTTTGCATTTGACATGCCACATTAAACATTGTATGTTGTTAAAAAAAAAGGTAACTATCTGATTGTGTTTCCTTGCTTATTAAATTTAAAGCAAGCTCACAATTAACACCCAATTAACACCACCAGGTGAAATACTTAAGTGTTGTCTTTTCTCTGAGGTAATGTAAGAAGTAATTCTCTTCTGCTAGCTTTATTCCTGTAGAAAGGTCAGTAAAGTGCCCAATTCGGACTCTTGCTCCCACATTGGCTGACTCATTCCAAATCCTCAAAGAGCAATCTCCTTATATAATTTTCTTTTTTCACAATGGTCACAGTTCTCTAACCATATAATAAAAATCATGCAAATGTGCGTTTGCTTAAGCTAAAGACAGGCTCATTTGAATAGGGGGACCAATGTTCATTCATTTCAGTGTGAATGAAGCTTGATGTGATGTTTTTCAACGTGACTTTAGTTGAGCTGCAATCTTGCCAGAGACTACGATACAGATTGCTATACTTACCGGTCTGATTTCTGACAACTGCTGACACCTAATTGTGTTCTCAGTTCTGGATTTAGCAGTTTCTCTAGCATTCTTCTTCAGACTGACTTGCCACTGAATGATTTTATGCACTTCGAGTAATCAATGCATTTAATTTGGACTTTTGCTTTCTTTTTTCATCAGCATTCAAAATATAAACTAAAAGGTTTCAGATGAAGTCTAAAATACGTTTTTTTTTAATGAATATATACTGATTCATACATACCAGTAAAACATACAATAATGGCACATATGCCATTATTCACACACACAAATGTACTCTATACATATATATGAACATCCCCCAAATTAATTTTTTGATAAGTTTGTGACATCACACATTCTGAAAGTTTTCCTATTCAAGTGATAACATAGTAATCCATCATAACAATAGAAATCATTAGGACTTACCATTAGATGAATTCAGGATTCGAATATTCATTTTAAAACCCTTTTAAAATGTCCATACTTTTTCTAGGTTTTCACAGAATTTAAAGCATTTATTATTTTTAGATTCTGGTTTTTTTTTTTTTAAAGATTTATTTATTTATTTATATAAACACTGGGTACAGTCAGAAGCGCAGGAGGGTGAGAGAATTTACCAGAGCCAGAGCGGGGAGCAGAACAGGCAGAAGGACCGAAGTACACTGCTGAGGGGAGTAGCGGGCGGCAGGAGAGGTCTGCGCACCATGTAGGACCCTTGCCCGGCAGCCCGGGATCGAACCTGTGCTGCAGAGGCTGCGGGCAGCTTCGCAGCCCAGCGTGCAACTGCTGCACCACCGGGGAGGCCCTAGATTCTGTTTCTTATACTTATTTCAGCAAACGGTGGCCATTTTCTGCAGTACATTTGCCTAAAGCCTTGGATGGCACAGAAATATTTTTCATAGATGTTAATTAACTTTTGAGATATGTATACATCAGTGATAAGCAAGTGCAGTTAAACTTTGCAGTGTTTACATGGTGGGTGAAATTTCTTTCAGTTGGCTAGAACCAGTGGAATTCACCAGAAATCTGCATGACAATTTAGTTTCCAGGAATTTGCTCTTTAGACATGCTTTCTCTATCAGCAAATCTTAGATGTAAAATTTTTCCTCAATATGGGAAAAATTAGACTTTGTACTTCAACTAGAATTAGGAGGTTGAGAGTAAAAAAGAACAGGACATGGAACTAGAGAAAATTAAGACTGCAGAGAAAAGTCAGCCATGTGATTCTATCAAAGTGCTGATTACACTGAAGATCATTCAATTAGGTTTCCAAATTGAGAATCATGTGCTTTTGTTTCCCACTTTTAGGAAAAAAAAGAGACAAGAGACAACAACATTAAAAAGTATAGAGATTTAGTTAAGATAAAAGGAAGGGAAAAGAAGGGAAAAAGAGTTGAGGGGAGATGAGGGAAGGAAACCCCCTCTCTTCCAGAGGAAGCACTGACTATTCTGCTCATATTACTGTCATAAAGTGAGGAATACAGGGCACCTCAAAAATCTCCATGGAAGAAGCTATAAAGAAGCAGGAGAACAAAGAATTTATCAAAATCTTGTCATTGTTAAGGGTTAAAACAAACAGAGTTGGTCCTCCATTTACTAGAATACTAAATAAATGATGCCATTCCCTGAAGCATTTTGATAATCAAGAGGTTCCTTTTTATTTAAAAGTAGACTTCTATATCACAACAGGGGAGGAAACAGTCTGCATTACAATTTTAACATTTGTATCTGTTTATTTTCTTTGATTGGGCATTTCTATTCATCATTAGCTTGAAAAAACTAACATACACAGAACTGAAAATCACACAAGGAAACAAAAGAATAGCAACAATAACAGTTCCAGTGATAGAAGTGGCACTTTGTTATTTTTATCAATTTGAGTACTGGGGTACAAAGAAGAGAGCTGGAAAGAGGCATTTGCCCAAGATGGCCCATAATAATGATAACTAAGCACAGGACCTTTAGCACTGCTAAAGACCCACAGTACCCCCGAGGTGAAATGCATCATTACATTACTTCCAGCCTCCCGAATATTTTGTAAATTAAGCCTGACTTTTGTCTTTTGAATTATTTGCAAAGATCTTTTTTGGTCTCTGAGCTACTTTCTCAGCAAATTAACCCTCTCAAATTTAGTGATCGATAGGGAAAACAGAATCATATTATGATGGGGACAGGAAACTATTTTTCTGCTTTCATTTCTTCCTGTTGTGCCTGCTATCTCATGCTTTCCCCATCTAAATAGTCATTAAAAATAATTAAAAGTACCTGTGTTCACAAGGGTGCTAGTCTATGGTCCAGACCATCCTTGTGATACTTTTTGCATAATTCAGATATAATGTATTTGGCACTGAAATCAATTGGTTACAATTATACATAAATGCTATTCTATGAAAATATTAGCAAGAGGAGTAATCTGGAATATATTAGAACAATTAACAAACTACACATCATTGCTGAGGAAATATCAGAAGGTGTAGGCAATAGTCCAATGGAATGGTCTTGGGCATCACATGGGATAATATCTGTGAAAGGACCCCAAATGACAAAGCACTTTGGACATTAAGGTCATTACTGTTGCCAATATGGTATAACAACTGGTACACTATGGGGAAAATAAACCCCAAGAAGGCAAAAACTCTGATTAGATTAAATACAAGGAATCATATCCTCTCCATGTCTAAGAGTTGGCACTTGGCAAAGATAATGTAATGTATGGAGAGACATAATTAGGCCTATAAAATAGAAATTTGAATATACAAATATATATTATGAAGTATGGTAAGTTACAAAGTGATGTAAAAATATGCTTTGCTTTCCCTGTTTCATGATTTTAAAAAGCATGTACGTTTGTGTTGTTGGATGTTGAAGAGTTAGCAAACCCTTTTGGTGATGTTTTAAGAATGTTTTCACAGTATCTGTTATTACAGTGTTGGTATCTTACATGTTACTAGCCTTCTGAAATGTCTTGGGCTCAACATAACTAAACATTAATATAGATCATTCTATTAACATGTTTAGTTACATTGTTTGGGGTAGCGAGAATGGAGTGGTAAGAGTGGAAATTCATCAAGATTTGCTATTTGGCCCATTTTGAATTAAATATATGAGATAATCGAGTAATCCTGATGGGAGGGATATCCAAGATATCTTTGTTGTTAATTGGGTAATGGCCTGAGGCTTTAGCTGGAGAAATTACTGTAGAAAAATGGTCAGGAGGAGAGTCTTACCTGTCCGCAGACTAACTGGGAACTATGGTAAGATACTTGCACCCCGATTGCATTTCTGGGGTCAATGTTTAACAATTAATCATTCTTCAAGATAATAGAGCTGCTTAGGTTTGTGAGCCCCTGGAGTTAATAACCTTGCCGTAGGAGGCCTTATTCCATAGCTTTTGAAAGATCCTTCCTGTTCAAGAATTCTTGGCAGCTATCTTTAAGGATAATCTTTCTGTTTCTTAAGTCACTGCTGCCCAGTTACTGGCCTTCATTTAATTCCAGTTAAATTATAAAGTGCAGTATGTAGTATTGACCCTTCAGAAAGAATATAATGAGCACAACCACCCTCCATGGATCCCAAGTTCAAATTACTGGCAGAGTCACCACCCATATCTGAAAATGTACAGAAACTTGATCATCATTGTTCATGTAATCATCATCACCATCATCATCATCATCCTTAGCATCACAGTTGAAGTATCATAATCATGTCAAGTGGTATGGCAAGGTCAGAAAACCAATATCAAGACACGGTCCAGTTTGGGTGTGTAAATATTATTCTGTGTTTCTTGGCCCAGTTAGCAAACACTTTCTTTTCAGTGATAAACCTATGGCCCCCATATGGGGCATGTTCATGAAGAAAATATTCATCACACTCATCTCTTCCTTGTTCATAGTAATGGTAGGGAACTTTTCTATGCCCTTCTGTCCTAGAAAAGAAAAAAAAAAAGAAGAGGATTGAGATGAAGAATGAAGCATTCATTTAGAAGAATCCATTATGTGCCCAGTAAATGCATTCACTTGCAAACCCATGCATGATTCTTATCCATGGACTCAGTTAAAAGCTATTATATATAAAAGCTTTTAGGAAAATGTATCAGGTCCTTAATACTTTAATAAATCAAACAAAATGTACATATCACACCAATTACATTCAAACATATAAAACAATATAGCTATCCTTTAAAGGAGGAAATAGTATATAATGAAAGCAAACTTTGGATAGCCTGATGCTCCTGTAGAGCTTGAAGAAGGTTTGTGATTTTTCAAGAGTAAAATATTTGATTCAGGGCCACCCCAGTGGCACAGCAGGTTGAGCACAGCGTTTGAAGCTGTCCTCAGCTTCTGCAGTGCGGTTTTGATTCCCAGCCGGCCAGGGAGATACCCACATGGCATGGCAGACCTCTCCTGTTCTGCCTGCTTCTACTCTCAGTAGTGTATTTCAGTAGATCTGCCTGTTCTGCTCCCACTCTGTCTCTGGTGAATCCTCTCACCCTCCCATGCCTCTGGCCTATACCCCAGCTCTTTAATAAATATATAAACCTTAAAAAAATTTTGATTCATCTGTACTCCATTATGCTTATACTTAGGGTAGAAATATTTCATCATGAAAATTATGACTTAGTTACCATTCTGACAATATGATTGAAACACTATGAATTATTTTGTGTCAGTTGTTGGTAGGGAAATATTCTCAATTACCTTGATAAAGCATGGAGGATTTGTTTTATTATCTAATTAGAACCTATTCTACGAGAAAGGTTAATCCATAGTATTGTGGATTAACATACCCATTTTAAATAAGGATCTGGGAGATTACTCACTTATTAGTAAAATGTAATTTTGTTGTCAGTTTCTCTGAGGTTTTAGGACATTTTGTATTTCATGATCAGATATAACCATTGAGCGTTGAGCAGACAACCATCTATCAAGTCATTAGAGGAGCAGAGATGACAAACTTGCTTTGCAAATTAAATAACCACTGAACTTGCTCTGGATTTCCAAGCCACAGTCCCTGATAAGCCACTGATTAAAGGGAAAATGTTTCTTCTGGCATTTGACATTAGATTGTGGTAAATATTTTTCTTTTTATCACCCTTAAAACTCACAACTTGACGCACTGACAATAAAATGTCATGTCAGTAAAGAACCCCAGGAAATAATTGTTGCTTTATCTGTTTCTCAGATTTATGATAGTAAAATGAATTGTGATATTTTGACAACATATCAGAATAGGAGATGCATAAAAATAATTTCCTGTAATCTTACTTGCAGTAGGTGTCATTTATCATCCCATAGACGTGAATGCTGTAACAGGCATCCATGGCCAGAATGAAGGTAAACCACCCCGTGCTGAGATAAGAGCCAGACTGGACTCTGTGGGGGGAAAACCAACAACAACAACAACAACAACAAAAAAAAAAACAGAAAAAATACACAGAGCAATAAAGTGTGGTGAGAAATGACACTTTTGTCAAGAACATAGCACTTGTTATCAGAAAAAAGCATTAAGAAATGACAATCTGTCTAAGTTACACACTTATTTTGAATTATCTCTGAATAATTTATAGGCATGCTCTGATTCTTACTACCTTAAGCCTAGAAGCAATGTTGTATGGAAGAGAAGCCATATGGCAAATATCTGAAGTCAAATAATCCTGCTCCCTTCAGGTGAAAAATAATTTTTTTTGATTTTCTGTAAGACACAAATTAGTGCTATGTATCAGAGGACAGGTTTCCAAAAATTGCTTGGAGCTCTGATGGGAACTGAATGATAATGGTTTTATCTCACTTACCTGGACATATCACTTTCTCCAGAGTTGCTGGGTTTCTAAGTGAAAATTGGATGCCATATAGGTGACTGACTTGGCCTATGGAAACTCCTGAAAAGTTTTCTTTCATTGCTTTCTAGGCATTATGAGACAAGACTTTTCTTCTTACAGACCTATGTTGCCAACCTCTTCAATACTTTTTTATAGTATACCTACTATGAGCCCATCATTGCTGTAGATGGGATACAGCAGTTAACTAAACAACCAAAGCTGTTGTCTTCATGGAGGCTGAGAGTTAGATTTGGAGGTGATTATGTTATAAAGCTTGATTAGTGAAGGCCCTTGATAATAGAAGCAAAGATTTGGGGGGAATATATGGGGAGGATAGTCAGGGAAAGAAGCCATGTGGTTTATGTTGGGAAAGGCAGCCTCATATGTGCCATCCTTTTACCTGTTTCAGCCGCATTAACAATGGGCCTTGAGGCTGTGGCACTTCCTACACAAGTGATCATGGGCTCTTATCACCTGTGCTAGAGGTGCCACCTTGTGTGGGAGTATGTTGCCTTATTTTAGATTTACTGCATGCTCTTTTGGTATGCTTGAGCATGTATGCCTTTTGGCATCTGGTCAACCTTGCTGCTATATCTGTCTCCTGTAAAGAGGGGAATGGGTTCTTTGTTCCGTGGCACAAAAGAGTTTCAATCAGGCCAATGGCCATGCATCAGCTGCTGGAAGGGCCCACCGGCCATGAGGAACTGATGCCTGTTATTAGGGTTATCTTTCTCTGTCTCTTCATGTGAGTGAAATGTTCCATCCAATGCTTGACTGGTGTGTTTTCCTTGATGTGTTTGCCATGATGCAATGAGACAAGGGTCCAGACTTTTACTTCTGGTGATAGGCAACAGATGACACTAGTTCCACTGACTACATGAAAGAAAAGTCTTTCAAGAAGAGGAAACATTAAGGCAAAAATCACAGATATGGAAATATCTGGTATATGTAAGGAGGAGAGGAAAAGCAGTCAATGAAGATGGAGAGTGGCTGTTGTAATAAGGCAGAGTGCTGATTGGAGGAGTCTGGTAAATTCTAAATGGTCCAGGGAGATATTTGAGGAAAAGTTGGGTTTTTATACTTGTCTTTGACAAAGGTGACCCAATCTACCTAAAACAGAAGACTGCCTACCTCCTTAAAACTCTCCCTATAGGGGCATTTGGGTCACCTCAGGTTGTCTGGTGACTATGTAGCACCATTTCTAAAACAGGCTAAGTTTCCCACATTCCATCTAGATTTCATGGCAAGTAAGCACAGCCAGCTCTTCTCCAAAGTGACACTTAGACACTGATAATCCCTATCTGGACACGACCCTCCAGCCAGTCATTGCCCCGCCGATGTCCAATCCTACTGAAGCAGTACTCTAGAACCAAGCCATCAGTGTGCTATATTTAGGAACCCAAATCTTTTGATTCTTTTTTTAAACAGGCACTGCTTAATATCAAATTACTTACAATGGTAAGCATTTCAGGAGGAACAAAAACTCACAGTGGGGTCGAGTAACTATTTTTTAGCCTTTATTTCAGTGACTTTGGATGATGTGCAAAGAGAGACAAAGGCAGTCCACATGTATCTGTCCCCTCTGCTTGCTTGTCATTGAATCTGAAATGCCACAGTGTAAGCAGCCTTCCTGTGTTTCTCCTGGTGTGTCTTTTAAATGGAAAATATTCCAGAAAGAGGATCACGTTGAGTTACATGCACTTTCCTCTGTGATAGGAACAGTAGCAGCAGCATGGGTTAGGAATGGGTGCCAAATGGGTGGGAAGATGTACAGGGAAGTGAAATCCAGTAAAGAGCAACTATGCTTATTACACAACTCAACCTGCAGTCAATCCTGCATTCCTGGGTCTGAGGAGGCACAGCAATGATGGGAACTGCTTAAAGTACCATCTGCTTAAAAAGTCCTTATTTGAAAATTGGGAAAGATCAAAAGAGGCAAGAGTCTTGACAAAAATCTCCCAAACTAAATCTAGAAACTTTGTCTATGCACTGAGATTTTCTGGTTATTCTTCTTACTCAATTGTATACATGATTTTCCTCTCCTTGCATGCTTATCCTACTTTTTTCTAGCTTTCTATCCTATCCTTCTTCAATTAGGCAGACCAAACATTAGGAGATTGATAAAAATTACAGCATTTATTTGTATATGATGAGGAAAAAAAACCAGATCTCACTAGTCACCCATTTATTCATTTTTTTCAACATTTATTGGGATCCTATTATGTGCCACTGACTGTATTAGAAGCTGGAGATGAATATTTTCTTGAAGAGCATGTGGTCAAGTGGGTAAGCCAAGCATGTTAAAACAATTACTCACAGTATAATACAACAAAGCATCAATCCGAGTCAGTACTGAGTGCATACAGAATGGAGAGTGAGGAGACCTGGATTCACATTCTGGCTGTTGTCCAAATATAAGGTTTGGGGCAACTTACTTAACCTTTTTAGTTCATCTTAGTTTCCTAATCTCTATAATGAGATGGTTGAACTAAGTCATGTCAAATGCTTCTTCCAATTTTTAAATCAAATGATCCTGTGATCAACATCAAATCAATCTAATTTAAGTTACAGTCATTCTAAATTATTAGCCTCCATGCATGTTGGATGGAAGCTTAATAAGCACATTAATTAGTTAGATCACATTTAATGTGCACTTATGTGATAGGATGCTACTTGATGTCTGGGTGTATTTTAAAAGGGTATAAAGATTTTACTTTCTAAGGTAGTGGCAATCGCTACTCAACTTTAGGAGGGAGGAGCTCTATATCTTCCTACCTCATACTACTGCTCATGGTACTGGAATGGCTATTTAGGGCCAAGGACACAACTGGACCATCATATTGAAGGCAAAGCTTAATTTTAGTGAGGAAAAAAAATCGAAATTGGGTCAAGGTATTTTTCTTTTTATGCTTTTTTTCCCCTAGGAGTTCAGACCTTCATGGAATTGCTAAATCTCAAGAGTCAAGATAATATAATAACTCCAGACTAAAGAGGGAATTGTATGGCACTCAGTCCCTTACTCTAAAAACAACCCCTCTTGGCTCATTCTGGTCCATTCTAGATAGTCATTTTTGAGAGTTCAACAGGAAGCTCTGAGAACAGAAATCTCAAAGGATAAAGAGAGAACAATTACTGAAGTGGAATGCCTGTCCATCTATTCTTTACCACAGGAAATGAGGGTCAAGAATATTAGGGCTTGGCATCTGGTCAAAGATCTTCCCATCTCACCACCTAATAAGGAAAGATTACCACATTTCTGATCCTTGATTACTTTCAAGCTTAACCTGATTAATTTTCTTTCTGGGTAGACAGATCATAATAACTAGCACAAAAACACTTCCAATGAGCTATGTTGCATTTGATTCAGACTGGGGAGGTTCATATTGCCCAAGTGTCCTGTCCTACAAATAACATTTAATCAGGCTGTTGCTTCTTCTTTTCCTGATGCCTCTAATATATCTGGGATATGAAATCATGTCAGGTTTCCTATCCATGGTTCATACCAGGGCTAACAAAGTGGATTTATTACAGATACATCTCATGACAGGAGGAAAAATATTAGCACAGTAAATGTGAGCCATATTACCCATGCCCACTTCCTTGCAGCCGCCTTGGACTACAATTCCCAGCATGGCATGCTGGGCAGCAGCTGGGAAGGAGGAGTAGACATATATTGGAGGTGGAAAGAAAAGGAGAACAGCTGGAGAGACACTTGAAGGAGACATATGGGAGAGAGATATGGGGAGGTTGCTCCTGGTCCTTAGCAGAAATAGACAGAGACTTGGCAGCCGTTATCTTGACCTTGTGGTAGATTATTTGTGATATTTTGAATTTTAGGTCTTTCCTTCAGTGCCAGCTCACTGGAGACTGCCTAACCCTTTTCTTAAGTTTCACCTTCAGAAGGTACTTTAGACTTGTGACAAGCATTTGGGTCTCAGTCACACCACTTTGGGTTTTGTCTATTTAGCTGGGAATTTGCTCATAAGGGGAATAGATCATTTTCAGAGTTTTATTGGGACTCTGATATTTGAAATCTTTCTTCCCTCTCTCTCTCTTTGTACATCAGTTCTATTAAAGATCTTCTATACCAAGAGTCTGCTTTCTTTGCCTTTGTGAGTACGCATGGGCAGACTTCTTTTAGTGTACCCCTTTACACTTTGCAAGCACTCAGTGCCCCTCAGTTAGAGCCAATGTCCATATAATGATGCCTATGATGTAATAATGACAATTACTAAATTAATTCAAGAATTCATCCATACAAATGTAATGGTGATCTGGGTTCCTAAAGGAATTTACTGATCTGGATGGAACTGGCTCTGGGATTCTTACAGCTGCACCATTTCCAAGTTCTATTGTGCAAACATACTAGAAAGGAGGGAGTATAAATTAAACCCAAGTAGGCCTTTTTGAGAGTCAGTGAAAACAATAACAAAATGACTTGAGTTGATATATAAGAAATTGTTTATGTTTTTTAGCTTGGAGAGTCCTAGTGATAACTACCAGATGCTTTAAAAATTTCTTAAAGGATCTCCTCTGGGACCAAATAATGTCTTGTAATTTATCACTCATGCACATGGCACTAACTATGTACCAGCCAGTCATCAGCCATAACATTTTTTGTGACTTCCACATTTTGGACTCTATAAAAACAATTATTGTAATTTGCAAATCAACAATCAAAATTTTCATAAGAATGATAAGATAATTTAAGCCCCTAATTCAATACAATAAGGAAGCTTAAATTAATGCAGCAGAATAATGAGCCATGCAGGGAAAAATAAAAGCAGGAGTGTTAAGAGGAAACTATCAATCATCTGTTTCCACTGGCCAAGCTTTGCATCCCACTGCTCTTTGGTAATCAAGATACTTACCACTTGGAAACTACTTAAATTTACTTGCTCATCTCTTGGAAAAATGATGCTGTCAACAACTTGATGGAGCACATGCTTGAAGGCATATTATTTAAAATATGATCTTTCATCTAGTTTATTACCAATAAAATATAAGCTACCTTGCTTCTTCAAGTTTACCCCTGCTCCTTGATGTCTAAAGGCCATTACATGTTCACAGGGATTCCTTGTCTGTCAAATTATCCTTTTTTAAAGCAATCTCAATAGTTTCGGCTGTCAGCATGCCTCTTTCACCTGCACCATTGCTTCTGAGCATGCTCTCTCATCTCTTTTCTAGAAACATGCTGTGAAGCATTTTCTCCTATTGTCTGGAATGCTGAAACTTTCTAGGTGAGTGATATTTCCCTTTCGGACAATTCCAGGGGAGGAACTGAGGAAACTGAAGTAGTCACTCTTCAAAAGAAAATGGAATGTATTACAAAATGCTCTGCTAATCATTGAATATTAGTTCAGTGACTTGGGCTTTTGAAATCTATAAGCTCATACTTTAGTGGGAAAAATAAGAGCTCTTTCTCTATATTAGTATTTCTTAGTCTCAGACTTATTGATGAGATAATTATTTGGTGTGTGTGTATGGGGGCGGGGGGGTTGCGGGAAGGTAATTGTCCTGTGCAGTAAGTTCCTTTTCACACTTTTATTGGAGTCACCACTGTTCCAACCTCACCTGTGTTCTCAGAGAATAGATTTCTTAACTTCCTAGTGCCTGCTCTAGGCTTAGAGTGATCTTTCCCAATGTTTTCTACCCTAAAAATCCAGGTTCTCCTTAACTGTAGTGTCTTCTTTGCCTGTTCACTAGCCAAGCATCTTACTCTTTTTGCCTTATTTACAAGTCTGTGGAGTCATTCAGACTCAGCCAGTATTGAGTCTTACCTTTTAACACCACCCTCCAATGGGGGATGTTCAGTGAAGAATGGAAGAAAGTGTCAGGAACACGGACAAGGAATCTAGTAACTTCAGTCTCTGCACTGCCTCCTCTTTATGGAATGGTTCCTTTGGGTGCCTTTGACTCAAACTTTGCAGCCTAAATTCTACTGTTTCTCACTCATTTCTTCTATGAACTGATGAAAACAAGGCCTGGGGCACTCAAAGCTAACATTTCCAAAGCATAAAAATCATTTATCAAAGCCCAAAGGGGATCAAGACCCACCTAATAATGGAGGTTTATTGGATAGCACAATATTGGCAGCAGCTTCTGAAATCTGCTACACTCAGGAGTAAAAAGGGAATTTAAAAAAAGAATTAATCAATATTTCATGTCTTGTTTTAACACTATTGGACCTCGGTTCTTTCATCAATATACTACACTGGCAGGATAAATAAAAATAGCAAAGCAACTTTCCATATACTTTCCCAGGGAGAAGGAATACCTGACAGAATACAGATTATTCAATTAAAAACACTCTTTTTTCCTCCATTTTTTTTTAAAGCACATGGATAATGAAAGAATACATTTAAACAAAGAGACTGGGTAAGAGAAACAGCTGATGATTATCAGTAGCACCTAGGGATTCAATCTAATACTGTGAAGCAGTCTAATGGAAGCAGAACTCAAAGTGTGGAAACAATTTCAGCTGTCCCCAAGTCATATATTTTGGTGTATCATTCGATAGTTGGGAGCTATGGAAATCCTCTGGAGTTGGCTTATTATATTAACACAGTATATTTGTACTATCTATCAATAGGACATGTCCAGAAAATCTTTAGGCAGCAACAACTTTCTGCAAATCAGGCAGCAGAATCCTCGATCTTGGATGGAACCATTTGCAAATAAACACGAATATTTCTAATGTATAAAACCATTGTACTGTGGATAGTGATTCTTAAGAGACTGCACTAAATGAAAGGAATCCACACCTGGAAAATAATGAAAAATGAACCATAGGTAAATGGAGAAGGGAATAAATTTTAGAGAAGGATTCCCTACCATCCTGTTCAGCTAAAGCAAAATGCGTGTTAATCAGTAGGCACTTGGATTGCGAATATAACAAATAGTTTTCCTGCCATAGAATCAACAGGGCTCTCTGACGAGTGATGAATGCAATGAAATTGTACAAAAGGAGGATAATAAGAAATGACGGCATTCTTTTCAAAATGTACATTTAAAAGTAAAATAGTACAGCTCCCAAAGGTATGATTTATGGCTGTTGTAGAAATAGAAGATACTACTCACAAAAATTACTTTGTTCATTCATCTCAAATATTAAAAGGTCATTTTGCTTTTGCCCTTGGACTTTAAAGCCCCTTTGATTGGAAATGTGGATTTCTGGGATTTCAGTCACTTTTTTTACATGAACAATGGAACTTCAGGAATGGCAGGGATGAACGATGGGATCTCTGCGGTTCACTTCATTAAGTCAGCACTGGCCCTAAATCGCTGAGTATTGTGTGAAACATATCCCTTCCAAATTCACATGCTTAAGGTCAAACCTCCAGTGTGATCTTGTTTGGAGATTGGGTCTTTGGGAGGTAATGAACTTTACATGATGTCCCGAGGGTATGGCTCTCCTATTGGGATTGGCTCTGAAAACATCATTAATGTATATTTTTATAATAGATTATTGGGTAGAGACAGTATGCCCTTTTTTTCTTTTTTTTCCTTTTTTAAAGATTTATTTATTTATTTATACAAGCACTGGGGACAGTCAGAAGTGCAGGAGGGTGAGAGAATTCACCAGAGCCAGAGCAGGGAGCAGAGCAGGCAGAAGGACCGAAGTACACTGCTGAGGGGAGCAGCGGGAGGCAGGAGAGGTCTGTGCGCCATGTGGGACCCTCCTCCAGTGGCCAGGGAGCAGCCGGGAATCGAAACAGAGCTGTAGAGGCTGTGGGCAGCTTCACAACCCAGCGCTCAACCGCTGCACCACCGGGGAGGCCCGACAGTGTGCCCTTTTAAGAAAAGGAAGAAACACTAGATTTTCTTATCTTCCCCCATGTGAGAAGGCAACAAGCCAGGAACAAAATTCTCAGAGAAACTGACCATGCTGGCAACCTGTTCACTGACTTTCAGCCTCTGGAACTCTGAGAAAATAAATTTCTGTTGTCTATGGTATTTTCTTATGGCAACCCAAGCAGAGTAGACAATGGGTATTTCTCAAGATCCTGACAAACCTAAATTCCCAACTGTATTTTCCAGGAATATTCTTATTGATCTCTCTTGTCTCATCATGGAGATCATTTATTGCTTCTTAAACACATCTTGTGCCTGTCAGCCTCTTTTTAGTATCTTTACTTGTGTATAAGTTCCTTCTTCCTGAAACAATCTCCTTCCACATCCTATCTGGTTTCTAATCTTATTAAGTTTCATTTCTGCTTACTCTCTTCCTTTTCAAGAAAGATTTGTTGAGTGCACTGTGTGAGGCATTAGAAATACCCAGCTGTCTGTGATCTCAACTCACAGTAAGTGGAGGAGAGAGGCTCCATGACTATTTTCAAAAATAGGACTGGAAGGAGGTAATATCATTGTTATAGGAATGCAGAGGGAGAAAAAGGCACAATTGGGGGAAATTGAAGATGGTAATTCCTTCCCCGATAGGTGGTAAAACTTGAGCTCTGGATTAATGTTAAATAAGAACACCAGGCAGGAAAAGAAGGAGGAGACTCTTTCAGGCAGAGAAATAAACCTGTGCAGTTGTACCGAATTATACAGATAATAGAAATACAGAATAGTTCTGATCTCTCTACTCTGGAATGGCTCTGAAAACATCATTAATGTTTTTTTCCATAATAGATTATGGGGTAGAGACAGTGTGCATAAGTAACACTGATTTATTATTCTTCCTTACATTACATTTTGAAATATAAGAGATAACTTGATGTTCTGGGTAGTCCTTTTTCAGATGATGGAAATGTATGGATCTGGAGAAAAATACTGAGGAAAAATTGGCAAAATTATATTTTTTCTTTCTCATTAAATTCCTCATTAATTCAGAATTGTGAACAAATGTAAACATTATGACTGAATAGAAACAATTTACAAATATGTAGCTAGTAGTGTTAATCTGTGTCATAAATTAAGTTACAAGTTATGAGCAAACTCATTTAACCTCCACTGACCACCAAACAGGCTTCCTCAATACACAGTTGGAAGTTCTCAACCTCTTCTACTAAAAAGGTAAATAGCTCTCATATAAACAATATACTAAATTATTATTTTTTTATTCATGGAAATGAAGACTCATACCATTGCTGCTTTTAAGATATGAAACCTTTGAAACATCTTTTAGGTCTGGAAATGCTATTGAGCTCAATGGCCTCTAAAACTACATCTCTTCTACCTAAGTGAAGCTTCTGGGAGAAGGGAAGGAAGGGGCTATGTATCCTGATATTCACTCCATGCTAAGTAATTCTGTTGCCTTCCTTGGATCTCTGTTTTTCCTAATGAGGCCATATCTTTTGAAGACATGAGGTGTTATGGATGCCTGTGTGGCTTCTTGTTTCAGACTATTAAAAATACCCAGAAGCCCTTGTCTCAATGACCCTAGATTTTCTTTCAACCTTCCTGTGCTGGGTGGTATTATTCATTCCCTTCTTGAATGTGGCTTGCTTGTGGGAACAGTAACTTTCCTGCCTCACTGTCCTTGGGCTTGGCCAAAAGAACTGCTTTGACTGATGTAACCTAAGTAGAACTAAAAATT
This sequence comes from Talpa europaea, assembly GCF_964194135.1. NCBI lineage: Eukaryota > Metazoa > Chordata > Mammalia > Eulipotyphla > Talpidae > Talpa > Talpa europaea. The sequence goes on from NC_140076.1 coordinate 48,685,359, forward strand.
GCTATACTTCCCAGTAGAGATTTTCAGAAGCACCACATAGTTCCCATTTCTTATACTTCTTTCCTCCCTCTTCCCTCTCTCATTTCTTATACTTCTCCCCTTCCCTTACCCCTAAATAGGGATTAGTTCTTCAGCTGGATCTTGGGATGAGAAAACTCATATAACAGACATGAGCCCCAAATTGGATCCAAGTTCAGTTAACTCAGCAGAATAATAGCTGACTATAGATCTATGAATAGGAAAGAAATATTCTTAAATACCATTGAGTTTCAGGGTTCTTTGTTATTTATCAAAGAGCTGACTAAATTTTTGGATTAATAATAACAATTAACTGCTATAAATATGAAACACATTTATGTTCCAGACATTGTGCCAAGAGTCATGCATAGGCATCTCAATTAATCTCATGACAACTTCACCCCATAAGGAATTTCAATATCCCCTTCATACAAATGAAGTTTCAGAGAGGTATTAAGTAGTTGTCCAAGGACAGTCTGGTACCAGAGAAGTCTGTTTCTTAACTAAGTTATTTTTTCTTATTGTCCCCAGTGTCGCCCAAGGCACCACAGCTGACAGTGCAGCCATCCAACGACCTTGACTCTTCTGGTTCTACTGCTAATGCTCCAGGAAATCCTGAATATGTTACTTTGGGCTCCATTTTATTGATGACCAAAAGAGAGGACTGGTCCAAGAAGTTTGGGGTCCCTACAGGTTTTGTATTTGTAGTTATGTTAGTGTGAGGCCAATGGGTAACCCAGGTACCTCAAACACTAAATGGTGCACCTTCTATGTACACAAAGGCAAAGGAACCATACTCTTAGTGTGAAAGACATTTACAAATCAAGATAATGTCTCTTTCTAAGGACAGGCTCTGCATATCTTTCCCACTATCTCTTACAAGTCTCTCCACCACACATCTCCTTCAAGTTCCTGGGTGCAAGTTGAAACTGGAAAAACAAGAAAGTAGAAAAGCAGAAGACAAGCCTGCCTGTCTTCTGTGTTATATAGATCACTCAGTTCTGCACCTAGTATCCAGGAGCTCCCCCACTTAGGAAGTTCAGTTCATGGCATACTGGTGCTTATAATCTAAGATGGATGTTTGTCATTGGGAGGCAAAATGGTGCCCTTTCAATGTTTTTGCCAATTCCATGGAGAATCATCTGTAGCAGATAGACAAAACAGTCCATGCTGGAGAGATTATACATATACAGCTGTTTTTTTAGGACAGGGTTATTATCAGTGCTTTATTTATTTTTAAAGATTTTTTTTATTTATGCATACAAGAGCTGGGGTACAGGCCAGAGATGTGAGGGGTGAGAGGATTCACTAGAGACAGATTGGGGAACAGAACAGGCAGACTAACTGAAATACACTGCTGAGGGGAGCAGCGGGCAAGACAGGAGAGGTCTGCTGCGCCATATGGGTCAGCTCCTTGGCCAGCCGGGTGTCTAACTCCTGCTGCAGAGGCTGCAGGTTGCTTCATAGTGTGGTGCTTAACCCCTCGCGCCACCAGGGAGGCCCTCTATCAGCACTTCATAGATTTGTTTTCAACTTCAGAATTCAAAATATTTATCTAGAATTTCAACCATGGTTATGTACAAATGATAGCTTATGTCAAAAGTGTATATGCATCAACTTCAATTATTTTATTTTTAATTTTACTTTTTGTGTTCCTTTTTGCATCAGTTTTAAAGTAAAGATCAGGTTCCTGGGTCCACTTCATTCCCCAGGCATGGCCTCGATCTAGATAGGTTCTATAAACTTTTAATAAATTCTCCTCTTTGGATGATGTCAGCTGGAGATGATGTCTGCTCCTTGCAAACAAAGATTTGAAATTGGTCTGACTGACTTCTAATATCCTTTCTAACAAAATGAATCTACTAAATACTCTAGGTATAATTAGGGGCTTTATTTCTAACTAATTCTTAACTTATTAACAATCACCATTTGATCTGATCCTACTTTTATACTTAGGCTTAAAAAAGTTCCTTCTTTCTAACTTACCCTTCAACTTATCTTAAATCATGCCCTTCCTAAATTGATGTGATTTTCAATATTCTGAATGCTAATCACCTTTCTCTACCTAAGGCATGCTAGCTGCTAACCTGATAAAGGTAATTAATGGAAGGTTTGGCTTTTTCTTCTAATTCATTTATCAGCCATTCTCCCTGCTTATACTTTCCTTAAGACAAAAGAAGAAAAAATAAATAAAAAGGAAAGATTGTAATCAAGTAGGAGTATATCTAAGTAGATAAAAGAACTTTTCCTGCCACTTTACCCTTTTAGAAGAGAAATGAAATGATTCACTCTCCCTTCACTTTTTTTTTTTTTTAAGATTTTCTTTCCTTTTTTTTTTTAAGATTTATTTATTTATACATACAAGCACTGGGTACAGTCAGAAGAGCAGGAGGGTGAGAGAATTCACCAGAGCCAGAGCGGGGAGCAGAGCAGGCAGAAGGACCGAGGGACACTGCTGAGGGGAGCAGCAGGCGGCAGGAGAGGTCTGCGCGCCATGTGGCACCCTCGCCCAGTGGCCGGGGATCGAACCAGCACTGCAGAAGCTGCGGGCAGCTTCGCAACCCAGCGCTCAACCGCTGTGCCACTGGGGAGGCCCTCCCTTCACTTAAAAAAAAAAAAAAATTATACAAGCACTGGGTACAGTCAGAAGCGCAGAAGGGTGAGAGAATTCACCAGAGCGGGGAACAGAACAGACAGACTGACAAAATACACTTCTGAGGGGAGCAGCAGGCGCCACAGGAGAGGTCTAGTTGAGCCATGTGGGACCCTCGCCAGTGCCCAGGGATCGAGCCGGTGCTGCAGAGGCTGCGGGCAGCTTTGCAGCCCAGCGTTTAACCACTGCGCCACCAGGGGAGGCCCCTCTCCCTTCACTTTTTCACTTAACTGGAACGTGAGTGTAGGGGCAGGAATGGGCACTGAACAGGTTTTCTGATCCAGCAGACAGGGTAAAGGGGGAGAGAGTCCTGGAGCCCTCGGTGGCTTTTGCAGGCTTTTATTGGTATTTACCAGGTACATGGCAGGTAGGGGTCCTGGGGGGCTGTGAGGCTGGCAGGCCTCCCGAGCCCCCAGCAAGTCTTCATTCTATCTGGGCTTTCCCGTGTTTTCTCGTGGCTTCTTTTCTCTGCTTCTGCTTCTTCTCGTCTGCTGGCGTCCCCGTGACACCGCCCTTAAAAGCCCAGTCTTAGCCCAGGTGACTCCCATCTACCTATGCCCACACCCTATTCCACGTGCCCGCCATCAGGCATGCATTCAGGACCACAGGGTTCCGTCATCTATTCTAATGGCAGGAAGGCAGAAAAGCCTGATACTTTTACCTTACCCTACAGGGAGTTCAGCTAAGCTTTTCCTGTGGAAATAGGTCTGGCACAAAATCAGACATAAGTTTGCCCCTGATGTGAATGCTTTCTGAGTCCCTGTATTTCTTTGAAAATGAAAATTTATATTTAAGAATAACTTTAAAACAACTACAAGTTCTAACAAGGATTTAAGATAGAGATTTGAGGTGGTTTCACTCCACTGAAGGAGACTGGGCATTCAGCTTATTGCTAAGTTCTTCAGTACCACTGGGATCAGGATCATCATTAAACCAGCCTCAGCCAGAGCCCCAGCCAGGAGGTTCACATAAAAGTGAAATTTCAAAAAACACAAAGCAGCTCTGACCTTCTTCTGGCTAAGAAAGACTAATTTTGCTGCCACTTTCTTCCTAGTATTGCTTTTCTGACTGAGTTACATGGCTCAATAAGTCCTGAAATAAATTATTTTGAGGGGGAACATTTATTTTTAATAGGAAAGCTATGCTGTACCCCTATTTCCCCCACCTATTAAAATTGTTTTTATCTGGTTCACTAAGGGAGAATAATTCAATTAGAAAAGGTCAGAAGCAACAACTGACATATGGGCCAGCAGGCACTGAGAATTTTAGCCCCTAACCTAAAGAAGGAAGCTTTATTTGTCATTTTTCCAATAGGCTGACATTCACTGACTACCTTATACACAATATCTTTGCCAAATAATAGGCTGTTATGAGTGTATCAAAGCAGACACTGATCTGGTTCTTCTACCACAGCACCAGTAAATTCCTAAAAGGGAGTCTGACACCTGAAGTCAAAAGATGGTGATGGAATCTTCCCTGAAACAAAACTATTAATAGCTCTTAAATAAACTGCTTGCTAAAGAAGAATGTTATTCCAATTTAATTTTGCCCAGGAATTTCCATCCTAAAAATCTCATCCCTATTCTTGAGATGGGATAGGGTTTGAGAGGAGAAAATTCTTCCTTTGATGCTTGACCAAACTTTCCAATTAAACTAGTGTAGAGGCAGGAATGGCCACTGAGCAGGTTTTCTGATCCAGCAGGCTGGGTAAAGGAGGAATTCTGGAGCCCTTAGTGGCTTTTCAGGCTCTTATTGGGATTTACCAGGCACATGGTAGGCAGGAGTGCTGGGGGGCCTGGGAGGCTGGCAGGCCTCCCAGCCCCCAGCAAGTCCTCACTCTATCTGGGCTCTCTGGCCTTCTCTGATGGCCTTGTTCTCGTGGTTCTTCTGCTTCTGCTTCTGCTCTCTCAGCTTCTCTGCTTCTGCTGGCATCCCTGTGACGCCACCCTTAAAAGCCCTGTCTTAGCCCAGGTGAATCCCATCTACCTATGTCCACACCCTATTCCAGGTGCCCACCATGAGGCATGCATTCAGGACCGCAGTGTTCTGCCATCTATCCTCATGGCGGGAGGGCAGAAAAGCCTGATACTTTTTACCTTACCCTACAACTATCTTCCTCCTTTAGTAAAGGGAAGACTTTCTTTCACGGAGTTGGTATCTTCTCCTCAGTATTGTACAGCTCAGTAAGAAATCTATGGCAAAGGACCTGTGTGTTTGTGCTGTGCATGGTGTTAAAAAAGAAAGAAACGGGTTTAAAATGTAGTTTTTCATGCTGCACCCACCAAGACCAAATACCTAACCTAACTGCAGTTTCAGCTGCTCCCCAAAGTGGAATTCTAAACTAATCAATCTGGAGTCTTCTGGTCAGCACTAGTGAGGTAATCGGCATGATAAGACCCCCCTGCCTTCCTCTGAGTGAGGTGACTTTGCCTGAAATAACCTTCTTTCTCTTTTGCTGATAACCTTGTTCCACTCTTTCTGACTATAAAAAACCTTCCATTCTGTGCAACTTCTTGCAAGGTTTTCCTGCTTGCTAGATGGGAAGCTGCCCCATTCATGAATCTTTAATAAAGCCAATCAGATCTCTAAATTTATTCACATGAATTTTGTTTTTTTAACATTTCCCTCTTGTGAACTAGACAAAGGGAAATAGGGAGGGATGCTGACACTGGGTTCTTACCAGCTCCCTCCCCATCAATGCAGCACCAGTGTTTCTGGAGCTGAATATCCCAGACTCCTCCACCATGCCAGATTTCTGAAAAAACTTTTATCATCATTGAAGTGTAAGAGCCAAGTCACAGCACTTTACTCCTGTGGCTTCCCTAAGGAAGACAGCTGGGGAGCTTGGAAGAAAGTCCTAAGTCTAGAACCAAAAGGCAGAGCAGGCCATCAGGGTAGATGTTAAAAGACAGATTTTGTGGGTGGTTGAGTGGGGCCTCCTGCTTCTGCAAGGATTCCCCCCTACCCCAATACTCTAAGGTCTCCCCCACCAGCAGGGCCTCCAGCTTCTGATCTCAGAGCTTTGGCAGGTAGCAAGTTCCCACTTTCTTGAGAGACCTTGCAGTGGCCATCTTGACCTTGTGATGGACTCAGCTTGGGGGTACATTTTGAAATTTAGTTCTCTTCCTCTCCCAACCCTTTGAGCCCTGTACACCTGTAGCTTGTGTTTCCTGCTGGGCGGCTGCCTTGAATTCATTCTCCTGGTGCTCTGTTCTTGGACTTTGGCTTTTTCACTTTGAGCCCTACCTGTTTGAACTTTTTGTCCAGGAGATGGTAGATTTCAGGAGTGTGATCTGGAATCTGTGTTTTGAAATCCATCTCTTCCCTATTCCTCTTCTTCCTCTCTCTATTCCCTGAGAGCATCTCATTTATAAAAATCTTTGTGCATACTAGAGTTTGGTTACTTTGATTTTATGTATACTGGTGGGCATGAATCCTTAGAAGAGACTGTCAGAGTACCACTTAATAAGGTTAAAAACTAAGCCCCCACTCCTTGCCCAATATACACATTTGGGAGACTTAAATGGATAAGGGGAGTGGAAGGGTCTGGCCTAGAACTGGCCTATTGAGGTGATATTCTGGATCATGAGTCAGGACATGTCCAAGACCAGAATCTCAGCCAATCACTGATGCCAGAGTATCAAAGGACCCTTGACATCTCGCCCAACGCAGCTGACCTCTCCTGTCTCTCCCACTGCTTCCATCAGCAGTATTTCAATAAATCTGCCTTTTCTGCTGTGCACTCTGTCTCTGGTGTATATTTTCACCCCTATACCTCCAGCCTACACCCCAATTCTTCCTCCAAACACAGATAACTTGGGGTTTTCCCATGTTAATAGTTTAATAGTTTGGGGTCCCTGAGGACCTTTTGCATTTCCCCAAAAGCCATAGCCCAAAATCTCTTCAAAATTGTGAGTGCTTAACCCCATTCCTTTCCTCAGAGGCTTCTTAGTCATTAGTGCCACTATACCCAGACCCCCCACCCCTACCCCCTAGAGCCCTGGCCTCTAATACCCGGTTACAGTCCTGATACCAGTCTCCTTGGATGCTTTGTTTCCTGCCCCATTACCTACCACTGCTACTGATGATGGATTCCAATTTTATGGTCCTGGTGAGTCTAGTCTGGGTATTGGTACTTATTAAAAATAAAAAAAAACCCCTCTTTTAGATGATTATAGTGTGATGTGTGCAGAGTTGAAAATCACTGCTATACATGGCAGTTAGGTTTGAGGATTTCTATTAGAAGTTGAGATCCACTTTATTATGAATTAAATTAGCTTTTAAGGATTAGCTTGAGTCTCTAGCCACTATATTTAAATTTATTTCCCTAGGAAAATGTGTCCCAATTTATGAGCAGCTGATTTGCAAACTGACTGGAAACATGTTAAGTAAGGGATACTGGTCAGCAAAGGTGTCCCATTTTAGTGAACTATGTCTGGCACATAGTAGGCACTCACTTTGTCCAATTAGGTGAATAATTTTTGGAATTCAGGCTGTTCCCAAGTAGGGAATTGACAACATTTTCTCCCAAGGAATTTTAAATAGTTTGCCAATATTTTCCTCATTGATGATGTAGTAGGAAGGTCTACTGAAAGGTCTAAGGATATAAGATGTGAACTGAAATTAAAGTTTCAATGATAGTTAGACAAGGAATTTATCAGATAGTCAAGTGAGGATCAAACCTGGGAAGCAAGGGGACAGACTGTACTCTGGAGCTATTCCAACAACCCCAAGTTTGAGTTACAATTTCCATACTTGTTATGGAGTAGCATATGTGCTTAAAAGATAGGAATATTGAGTCACTGATGTTAAAAATGTAATTATTCTGGAAAGGGGGGGGTTCTCTGGCATTTGTCTATAGGTTTAGATCTCTTAATTCCTAAGTTATTTTGACCTAAAGAAATGTTGATGCTCTCCATGCATAGAAGAGGGCAAATGCTGGGATTTCAAATCACTTTGCTGATATCTAAAGAATGCACTGTGGCCTAGGAGCCTTCTGCTTATCTAGCTCCTGGGTTATTAGTGAGGGGTGAAAAGGTGGGTTTACCCACAGGTACCAGATTCCTGCATGGCTGCTTCACAGAACAGACCATCACTTGTTATGAATCCAAGACTATGCAGATAGCTTTGTTTGTTTGCTTACTACAATGGGGTGGGGGTTGGGGTGTCCCTAAACTGTTACAATATATTCACATCTACAGGTCTGGAATACAACCCAAATCACCACTCAAAATTTGATAAGCCTCACATGTACCCTAAGTAACATTTATCTCTGGAATCAAATTTCCTCCCTAGCATGACTGAGATATTAATGACATAGAACAAATGTAAATTTAAAGGTTACTAATGTGACTAGCTACATACACACACACACAAACACACACACACATGAAACAAAATGATTACCACAATAAGGTTAGCTAGCATCTCCACCCCTTCACATAATTAGAATTATGTATGTGTAGTGGTAACATTTATTTATTTTTTTTAAAGATTAATTAATTAATTAATTAATTTATTTATTTATACAAGCACTGGGTACAGTCAGAAGCGCGGGAAGGTGAGAGAATTCACCAGAGCCAGAGCGGGGAGCAGAGCAGGCAGAGGGACCGAAGTACACTGCTGAGGGGAGCAGCGGGCGGCAGGAGAGGTCTGCGCACCATGTGGGACCCTCCTCCGGTGGCCGGGGAGCAGCCGGGGATCGAACCGTCACCGCAGAGGCCGCGGGCAGCCTCGCAACCCAGCGCTCAACCGCTGCGCCACCGGGGAGGCCCCTGTAGTGGTAACATTTAAGATCTACTCTCTAAAATACTTTCAAGTGTATAGTACATACTGTAAATTATAGTCACTAGGCTGTATATTAAATCCCCAGATCATATTTATCTTATAGCTCAGACATAATCAGGTTTGAATTCCTTTTGAGTCTGCAGACCTATAGAGTTCAGCCAGAATTCTAATTTTCACTATCAGGATTGAAAAAAACATGCTCTGGATTTTTTTATAAATAATGAATTATGGCAAAAGGCTAGTCACACACAGTCTACCACAGAGAATGAACAGAGGTAGGCTGCAAAAGGTGGGAAGGTATTTATTTTCTGTAACTTATTGGACCCACAGTAGATATATATAACCATCAAGAGGCACGTTCACTGTTAAATTCCTGAAATCATGGGGTAAAATATCAAGTTAGCTAAATTAATTTCAATCTCTTGAATTTTCACTGCAAAGCAAACTTTTAGAAATTTAAGTGTCACTTGTACCTTCCTGAAAATGTACAGCACATACTTAATGGAATGTCATGGCAACTGAGGTCTTAGGTCATCCCACAGATATCGACAGGACTCTTTCCTCCCTGCTTTTGGTTGCCACCATGTGCCTCTCTTGCTGCTATGATCTCCAGTTTCATAATCAAAAAAGGCCAATGGTAATATTTGCATATTGGTCTCCCTACAAAAGTTTTTAGTCTTCCTGTAAGCACAGAGTTCTTTTGATTCAGTCTTAGAAGTGCCATTTTATTTATGAGAAGGCTACTTTCCCATTTTTAAATGGCTTTGGACCTGCCACTTCTTTGAGCAACCTTGACTACATGAGCGATTGTCATTCACCTTGGGTTGGGCTTAAATAACCACCTGCCATGACAGGCATGCTTTTGTATAATAGAGCTATTGTATTCAAGATGATACCCTGAAATACCGAGAAGACTTTCTAAAACCCAAGTATGCAAATTGCAAACCCAAGCTTCTGATTTGCACATTGTAAGAGAAGAAAAATAAGTGTTCATCATAGATGGCTTTGGCTCCTGAATTATTTAATGAATTGGTTTGGGGATGGTGACACCATCGCTCTCCAGGTTAATGCAGGTTGCCTTTGGCTTGGCCCTCTTTCTCCTCTTGCATGCCCCATTAGCTGAGCTGAGTCAGCTGTCCCTTCATGGTGTTCCTCACATGTATTTCTTCGTCTCCCACTGCTACTTTAAAATCCTGGGTAACAAAGGGCCTTGGATGTAGGCCTCAGATTAGTACATCCACCCACTGTGGAACACCTCTGAAATGTAGCTTCATCTTTAACAGAAGGGAATGAGGTATTGGATGAACAGGTGGTAGCACTGGACAGGAATCCAATTCCAGGGAGTCACATCAACACCATAATATCCCTTCACAATCTTGGCATTTTCTTTAAAAATCACAAAAAGAAGAAGTGGGAAGGGGTAAATAAATTTTTTTTAAAGGAAAACACTCAAGCATTGCTATGGGAGAATGATTTGTTTTCCTATCGTCCTAACCAATAATTTTCTAAAGTCACAGGTGACTTTATTGTGGAAAGTTTCTATGTATTTCCTGGTGAGGTATTGGAACTGAAAAAGTGCAAGCTGGGTTAGACACAAAATCAATATTCTTTGATTCAGTTTCAGCTCTTCACTGTGGCACTTTCCCCCCATCATCTCTTTCAAGAAAGCAACACAACAGGAAAGTCAGATTTTTTTTTCTCTAATCAAGAGTAAGGAATGATTTTTAGCTTTGTGATAATCAAAGAGCTTCAAAGAACTCAGTGTTGGTTAAAATATCACAGCCACTCAAATCCTGATTTCATGTTGCAACATATCACTGAATCGTCTTTTGATTACTATTATTTTTCCCCTTTGTGCACAGCTACAGAAGTTGCAATATTTAATAAGTATATTAAACATAGGTCTAGCACTATTAAATGAAAGGACCTTTCCATGGATGAATGGTTGAATTAGTTTCTCCCAACAATTTATCTAGATAAACATGTTTTCTTTGAAGAGAATGGGCGAGCACGGAGAGGAGGGAACCACTTTTCTCTTGATAGCCATAATTTTTCTCTAACACACCTTTCCTTTTTCGGGGGTGTGTGAGGGAACTGATCACAGCACAGAGAATAACTCAGTAGTATGCAATCTTAGCAGTTACTTTTTGTCTTGAAAGAAATACACCCAGGATTTATTTCAAGAATTGCATCAGATGCAATTTGCATTTTAGACAAAGGTACATTATTTTTTTTAAAGATTTATTTATTTATTTATACAAGCACTGGGTACAGGCCAGATGTGCGGGAGGGTGAGAGAGAATTCACCAGAGCCAGAGTGGGGAACAGAACAGACAGACTGATGAAATACACTGCTGAGGGGAGCAGCGGGCGGCAAGAGAGGTCTGCGCACCATGTGGGACCCTCACCCGGTGGCCAGGGATTGAACCAGTGCTGCAGAGGCTGCGGGCAGCTTTGCAACCCAGCGCTCAACCACTGCACCACCAGGGAGGCCCAAGGTACATTATTTTTATTCTTAGGCTACCAAGCATATGAACACACAAATAGAAAAACCCATAACTTAATAGCTTATTTAGAAAAATCCTCTCCAGTATTAAGTTCCTTTAATATGGTGAAATATTTGAGACCATTATCACATCCTGAGTGTACTGTGATAAAGATGCTGAAAGTTTAAGTTTCAGTGCTAAGATATGCACTAACTAAAGGAGGATAGAAAATAAATATTTAGCCACTAGGGCAGTATTTTATATCTACAGATAGCCCCCATCTTATGATGATTTGACTTAACTATGATTCAACTTAGAATTCTTTTACTTTAATGGTGTGAAAGCAATATGACTTCAGCAGAAACAGAACTTACAAGTTTGAATTTTGATCTTTCTTTTTTTTTCCTAGGCTTGTGATAGATGGTGGGAAACTCTCTTGTGATGCTGTGCAGTGGCCATGAGCTGCTGTTCCCATTCAGCCATATGGTCATGAGGGTGAATTACTAATACTCTATAGTGTACTGTGTTGTCAGTGGTTTTTAACTATGAGATTTTCAGCTTATGGTGGGTTATCAGCAAGTAACCCCATCACAAGTTGAGGAAGATCTGTATAATAAAAAAAAACAAACTTTGGATTCATTTCTCTCCATTTCATTAATTACCCCTTTTTTTGAAGCACATCACTTGTATAAAAATGGGAAGATAACACATATGAGCTTGCTTATTCTACAAATACCACTTACACAGCGAGGTGCTTGCTATGATACTGGCACTGCACAGCTAAGGTATTTTCCTTTTAATGTTGAGCAATCCCAGATCAGAAAGGATCTGTCTGTGTTTTTAAGCCTGGGTCTGTGAAAGATATGCAATGCATTTTTTTAAGATTTATTTATTTTTATATGAGAACTGGGGTTCAGGCCAGATGTGCGGGAGGGTGAGAGGATTCACCAGAGACAGAGCGGGGAACAGAACAGGCAGACTGATGAAATACACTGCTGAGGGGAGCAGCAGGTGAGACAGGAGAGGTCTGCCCCGCCATGTGGGATTCTCGCCGGCCAGCCGGGATCAAACTGGCACTGCAGAGGCTGCGGACAGCTTCACAGTGCGGCGCTCAACCACCTGCGCCACCAGGGAGGCCCCATTTTGTTTATAGTAATATGTCACCTCTCTGAATAAAGTGTTCTGTGGCTTTGTCTCAAAAGTGACCCTAACACCGCATTTCTCCCCTTACCAATGATAAATATGCAACTTTGTCCCACACTGCTTCAAAGAATGTGATTTAGAAAGGACTGAAATTTTTGGGACTCTAGACCCCAATATTTGCCCAGCTTTGTTGCCTCCCTCCCTCTGGACCTAATTAATGTCACCTCACATCATTCCCAGCCCCAGGGAAATATATTCCTGGAGAAGTTTGATTCTCCTGTCTGAGAATCTATCCTTTTCTGCTCCTCTGACCTGACTTTGATGCTCTCCTGTTCTGGGCTGAACTGGAGTGACAAGAGCAAGGAGTTATGGCTTCTAAGCAGAGTAGGTTGTCTGAACTGTTAACCCTCTGGAGCAAAGAGCAATCATGTTTACTCATAGGAAAAAAATGGAGACACTTGAAGCCTCATCAGTAAAGAAAATAGAACAGGGGATTCAATTACAAGCTCACTGACAACCAGCTAGCACTGTGTTTGCCTGTCTCTCTTTTGACTATTTTATAGAAAGCATTTCATACTAAGAAAATAAAGTTCTACGTTAATTCCCATGCTGCTTGAATTGCTGCAGAGCCCAGAACAATATGGAGCATTTCACAATTCATATTACCCAGTTTACGTCACACTAACACCAAAACCCAGGAAAGACCCAAAAGGGAGTAGGGATAAAAAAGACAGTACAACGGCTTTTATAATTAGAGACTTAAAATTCCTCAATTTAAATCCAACCAAATGATCTTAGCACTGCATTAAATGGCCATACTCTGTAGCCAAACAGGTTCTATTCCAGGAGTACAAGGATGATTTAATAGAAGGAAAGCTATTATATTAATGTGGCACTTCTCAAGTGTGTTAGATTGAACTCTAAGTCAATGGGGTGCTAATGGGTATTATATAAGGGAAGGGGAGCAGGTAATGTTGGAACATGGTGGGTTTCATTCATCAAATTCATTAAACTCAGTTAAAGTTAACTGCTTTTCTTGACTATCAGATTTGTCAGTGTCTTCACATGACAATGAGCCAATGAATCTCCAAGAAGGGAATATGATACACAGTGTTTTTGTTTCTCCAAGTTATTTTACCAGACAACAATAGCCCCTTTCCTACTCAATTTTTTTTCATAGAAAATTTTTTTCCACGGTGGAAAAAAGTGTTTTCAGGGAAACATTTCTGATATAGCTTATATTAATTTATTGTATCAGTCATTCAAAGAAGAAACGCCATATAATTTTTTCAACAAATGCCAGATAATTTGATAAAATTCAATATTTAATCCAAACAAAATTACTTTAATCACGACAGAAGGGATATCTTCCTAACCCTGCAAGGAAGGGATATCTTCCTAACACTACTCTTAAGGACCAGCATTATAAGCAAAGGTAAAATGTTAAAAGTTAGTGTCATCAATATCTGGACCAAGAAAAATGTGTAGCTATTTGTTTTCTTTAACACTGGCCTGTAAATTTTAGCGAATGGAATAAAACATAAATTGTTAATGATGAGAAGGAACAGCTCTTACATCTACTTAAAGTAATTGTTTAAAAATTGTAGAAGGAAACTACACACTAGTAGAGTAAGAGGATTAAATAAAATTGTTGAATATGAAATATATATTTTAAAATGAAGAGTTTTCTCTTATAACCAGAACTGATAGTTAGAAATAAAATGTTCTGAAATAATCCCAAAATTCATTAAAAACAGCATGTGTAGACAGACACATACAGACACACACACACACACACACACACACACACACGACTAACTTAGAAAAAAAAAAAACTTGTGACGCTTTTAGGAATGGACTACCAATTTTAATTACTGGTAAGACTGAAATTGCAAATATGTTCAAATTAAGTAATAATTCAAATGAATAAGTCTGAATGCAATTTTAATAAAAATTCCACTGTTGCAGTAGTAATCACAAAGGTAAACTATTGACAAAGTAGGGGGAAAATATGGAGCACACATATGAAATGCAGAAGGTTAATGTTTTGATATAAAAGTTGCTCTCTAAAAATGATTGAAAAAAGGTAAATGTTGCAAAAAATGTCCATAGCTGTAGGTACCCACACATTTCTGGCTCAGGTACTTTGGTCTCTGACAAATGTCCCTGAGTGAGCGCTCTCCTCTGACCACTTTGTAGAATAGCAAATGCACAACCTTTACTCCTAGCCCTCTCATCCACCTGATTTTTCTCTGCAGCATTTATCAACACCCAAAATAGCAGATATTGTTCATTCATTGTCTTTCTCCTCCCATTCAATTCCATAAAGGTCATTGATTTGTTTGATCTCTGTTTTCCCAGGATCTAAAATAATGCACCTCATTCTTGTAAAGGCTCAATATATTTCTTGATTGGGTGAATAAACATCATTTAGTTTCCTCTAAGTATTTCCTAAATTCATTAGACATTTTGACTTATTCTTTGACATGTGATTGTCTTTTTCATTTATAACCAGCGTGTGCATGCTTCGGTTCCTGTATTAACCTCACCGGCTTACGATGAACTTGCTCTTTTTTAATGAAATTGTATTTCATATGAAGCAGGACACTGAGCTTTGTCTAAAAACCACATTTTAATCTGAGTTGGTTACAGGTCCAGAAATAGCCCAATTTGTGTTGACTTATCGGCACATCTCAGGATATCAGAAAATTATTATACAGAAAGTAGTTTAAGAGGAGTTATCAACTAGTCACAGGCTGACTGCCAAAGATAATTAGGCAAATGCTATGCTTGGTTGGGACAGACATAGGACCACATACAGTATAGGGCTGCTGATCAGAATCAGAGCTGTAGGTCATGACTATGCAGCTAGTTCCCTATACCAGGGCTCAAGGCCAGGAGGGAGACTTGGGGATACATAAGACCTAAAATGAGTCTTTATTCTGCCTGTAAGACTTATTTCTTATTTATGGCTTTATTAACCCAGAAAAAGGAATATGTCTTTCAGTAACCCCTCACCCAGAGGGCCATCTTTTTCTATTGAACAAAGGCTAGGTATATGATACAACGAAGACTTTTGATAGTAAACTAGACCACTAGTTTAGAAGACAGAGAAAAAGAAAATCATCAGAAATTCTACAACTAGGACATTGCTGTCAATGAAGGGGAAAGAAAAGGCCCTGGGAAGAGCCACTACTAATTAGCTGTTAGAGGAGCAAAATGCCTAGTTTTAGTAAATCTCAATAAGCTTAATAAAAAAAAAATATACAGGGCCTCCCTAGTGGCGCAGCGGTTGAGCGCTGGGTTGCGAAGCTGCCTGCAGCCTCTGCAGCGCCAGTTTGATACCCTGCCGCTCCCTGGCCACCGGAGGAGGGTCCCACTTGGCGCGCAGACCTCTCCTGCCGCCCGCTGCTCCCCTCAGCAGTGTACTTTGGTCCTTCTGCCTGCTCTGCTCCCTGCTCTGGCTCTGGTGAATTCTCTCACCCTCCCGCGCTTCTGACTGTACCCAGTGCTTGTATAAATAAATAAATAAACAAATCTTTAAAAATATATATATATATATATACAAAGAGACCAAGGTAAGAACAATACTGGAAACATGACTTTAAAAGAAACTCTGAATAAGTTTACACCCAAAATGAGTTTAGTAAGATTGATAACAAGAAACATCTAATGACAGAAGTGCCACCTACCCTTCTATTCTTTAATTCATACTTTTAGTGAGGTTCTTCCAAGTGTCAATAGATTATGGCAAAAACAAGAAGGATGATTAGGTGAAGAAACAGTATGCTGGGTTAGATGCTACAATGGAAGTCCAAACAGATTTCTGGTAGTTTAGAAAATGAAGTGACTTCTCTTATCAGGAATGTCGGAGAAGGTGTTCTAGAGAAGGTGACATTTCTGGGTATTAAAATATGGGTGCATTGGTGAAGGAAATTTTGTGGGGACTACACCTGAGGAGGGGGAATAGCAAACATTGTTTAAAAATGAACAATGATGTAAAATATATATATAAATAAAAAAATAAAAATTAAAAAAATTAAACTATGAGCAGGAGTTTGCATGTTGAGGAAGAAGACAAAGCATTCCTAACAGAGGAATCAGTATATAAAAGAGAAGTTAAGCTACATAACATTCAGGGAATGATGAGATGTTTAATACTACCATGGCATACAATATGTATGATGGATGGGACAGAAAATGAGACTAATTAAGGTACTATTAGACTGTAAAAGATTATTCTTTGCCAAATTTGTGTGTTTCAATTGTATCTTTCAAGTTATGGAGAACCAACAGATATTTGTTAGGCAATAACATGGTTAAATTTTTATGATAATAAGTCCAGGAGATTATAAGCTACATTTGGGAAATATTTATGATAGAATGACAAGATAGGAAGTTCAGTTAAAACATAACAAAGATGAATACTAAGGAGTGACAAAGGATTAGAGAAAAGGAAGGCCAGTACTAGCAAATATTTGAGAAGAATAGCAAAATAATGCAAGAAGATGCTGCATGGAGTGAAACTGAAGTTATTTCTAATTTGAAAACTAGTCATGATGATGACACTATAATGAAGATGGAGAATCCAATGGCCAAGTTATGTTAGGTTGTAAGACAGCATCTATATTTTTGTGTAAATTTGAGATATCTCTGTGTTTTCAGCTTACAAAGTTCCTAGATAAATTCAGATCATGAGTTTGGACAAGTCAAGTCTAGAGAAAGAGATCTTGAAATAATCAGATTATTGATTGTAGGGGAGGAATAGAGATCAAGGAGAGGAGTAAGAAATGGGTCTTTAAGGTACTCTAGCATTTATGTTTTCATGGTGCGAAAGGGTTCAAAGAAAGTGATGGAGAAGAGATTGTCAGAGAGGTCACATGAAGCACAAATCTGTTAGTTGCTAGAGATCACATTTTTATTCTCTCTCCAGCTCTCATCAGAAACCTTTGAATTTTGCATACTGTTCTTTTAATTAATTTTTTAAAAATTAAAAAACCAGTAACCAGTATACATTGTTTCTTCTGAATTTCTAAGAGTGGTTATATTTCCAGAACTTTCTGAACATATTTGATTACAGAAACTTTAACATTTGATGTCTCATAGATCATATTCTGGAAAATACGATACTAAATACTTTTAGTAATCCAGTGTTCTTTAAGTACAGAGTAAAATTGACAGATTTGTTTTAACCAGGTTGTTTTTTTACCTATTAGCAATGAAATACATAATCTAAATATTTAATCATTCTTTAAAAGAAATTCTGACTTTGCAAGGCCCATCCAATTTCTTATGTAATTATGTAATTAAGTAATCTGGAGTTGAAGTCACAAACACTTATTCATTGAAACAAACATGTATATTTAAAAATTAACACCACGTTTTCTTCTGTAAGCTTGACTTCTTCTTTCCCAATTATTTTTTGCCCAAGTTTACATTATTTGTTATTAAGAAATATCTCATACATATGACTAGAGGTATTATTCATATGTCCATAGAATAATAAGCTAATAAGTTTAAGATATCAGGACCTTGTGTTCCAGTCACATCTCCTAAGAGTAACCATCATTTCAAATTTTGGATTATTTCTCCATATTATTTTTCTGTATACTTTAAATTACATTTGTCCATGAACAAAATATCATTTGGTTTTATTAATTTTTCAACTCTATATAAATGACTTTATTTTGCCTGTATTCCTCTGTGACTTGTCTTTTTAATTCAATATTTTATGTGTGAGATATATCTCCATCAATGCTTGTAGCTATAGTTCAATCCCTTTTTACTACTATTGTACTCCTGTTTATGAACACATAATTTACTTATCCATTCTGTCAATGGGCATTTGAGATGTTTCCAGCTCCCTTTTCCCTCTTGCAAAATATTACCACTATGAGTAATCATATACCGTAGTAGCATTTCTTTAAGCAAATACCTAGAAGCAGCATTGTTAGGTAGAAAGGCAAGCAAATATTTAACTACAAGATAATTCCAAATTGTTTTCCAAGGGACTGGGATCAAATTATACTCCTATCAGTAGCTGATAAGAGCTCCTGCTGTTCTTTGGCTTTAATAACAACTATATATTTTCAGACTTTAAAATGTATGCCAATCTGGTGGGTATAAAACAGTATTTAATTTTTGTTTGATTTTTCATTGCCCTGATTACTAATGAGGTTGAGAATATTTTCACATGTTTATCAGCTACTTGTGTATCTTCTATGAAATGACATTCTGGTTGCTGCTTATTTTTTTCCAATGGGTTGTCTGTATTTTTCATAATTATTTTTTAAGAGTGCTTCATGCTACCCCTATGTGTATGTTATAAGTATCTTCTCCCATGGCTTAATTTTTTAGTTTTTGTCTTTGAAATTTTACATTTTAGCTTAAAATTAATGAATTCATTAGCTTGATTTTTTTTAAAAATAGAAACCAAAGCAATTAAAATATAATTCAATTAAGAGTAATCAAATGTATCAATCTTTTCTTTTACAGTTTACGCTTAGGGACTGATTTTAAGAAGTCTATCTCTAATATATTAAATGGAAGACTCTTTAAAGACCGCATTTACTTACAACTTAAAATCACAAACCTATTATATTAACTTAGTATTATTATACGAATATATTATAACCAAAATAATTCAAGGGGTCTTGGGAGTATTTTTGTAACTTTTCTCTTGCTAGTCCCCCTTCCTGTTCTCTCATTAGATTTATTCATTTCAACAATTTTTTCTCATTCACCTGTACTCAAAAGTAGGTGTGCACACATGCACCAGCACACACACACAACACAACGTATCTGTGTGTCTCTCTTTTTCTCTTCCCATACTCAGTTCCAGTTTTGCCTGAAGCAGTTCCCAGTCATAACTTGGGTGGACTGAAAACATGAGATTTCCACACTTAACCTTGTTCCTATGACCACATGCAATACTTAACTAAACTATATAAGTGGTTAGGTTGCTTTTTAAATCCCTACTTCCCTCCCTTTCTTCTCCCTTCTACTCCTTCTTCCTCTCTCTCCCCCATTACCCTTTCTTTTTTCTGTCTCCATTTCCCCCTCCCCTTTTTTTCTTTTTTCATTTTCAACAACATTGAATTTTGAGTCACCTGAAATATCTGTTGCATTCAAATGCTCAGTAAGGGCCTCCCCAGTGGCATAAGGGGTTAAGTCTCAGCACAATGAAGCTATTGGCAGCCACTGCAGCAAGAGTTTAGTGCCTAGAGAGGGAGCTAACCCACATGGTGCAGCAGACCTCTCCTGTCTCACCCACCTGCTGCTCCCCTCAGCAGTGTATTTCAGTTAATCTGCCTGTTCTGTTCCCCACTCTGTCTCTGGTGAATCCTCTCCCCTACCCCCCACCTCTGGCCTATACCCCAGTTCTTGGATGCATAAATAAAAAAAATCTCTAAAAAAATGCTCAGTCATGTTAATAGTTGAACTATTTATTTGATTTCAATAGATACTCAATATTCCACATACTTATGTCACTTCAACATAGCATCGCACACCAAAACAATACTTTATTTTTTAAATTTTGACTCATTACTCCCATATGATGGTTTTTCAGGTGTCAAGTGTTCTCCTTCTAGAGAAGTCCTATTAACTTCTTCTTTTTTCTCACACATGATCACCTCATATCTTACTTAGCAATTATATACTATTTAGAAGTCTCTAAAATTTCTTCCTCCCTGTATTTTTCACCTCCTCCACTGAACTTTTCTGCACTTGAAATCTGTTTTCATTCATTTGGATAGAAGAGGGATGCCTCCTAAGCCATTGGGGCCCAGTGTTCAAATCTTGCCTTTACCAGCTTCCAGTTAGACTTCCTTTTACTGCTTGAAAATTTTTCCTTTCCTGAGTTTTACTCCTCAGTATCATGTCATGTGCTCATCTTCCCCTAGGTTGGTCATTTTCAATAATGCCTGTACTAACCTCTCTTTTTTACTCCTATTCTCCCCAGCGCAAACTGGCTTCTACTCAAGTGTTTAGATCACAGACTCCAAATGGTTTTTCTTATGAGACCAACATTCGCACACTGACCTGATCACTGACTGGTTGTTCCAAGCCTTGGAAGATAGAAAAGGAAGATCACCCAGTTACATCATCCTTGTAAATGGAAATAATCATCCCTCCCTCATTAGGTTGTTGTGAGAATTAAATAAAACAGTATTTGAAGTTGAGCATCATACCAGCCCATGATAGGATTTTTGTATGTGCAAAGTCTCTTCATTTTTTAATTGCCTCTTCTTTAATCTCTCTCAACTTTAAAAAATAGATTTCTATTGTTTCTTAACAATTTAATAATTTAAATATTTTTGTCATAAATTATCTCTTGCAACCAAAGCCCAATTTCCTAATTCCTTTACTCATTAAAATAATGAAACATTTCCCTCAAATTCTTTTACTCAGTTTACTTCATTCTTTTTATTTATCCAGTAAAATTTCAGTGAATACTGGAAGAAAAAAAGCAAAAATAACTGAAATTAATGGACTTTAATATACTGTTTTCCTGAAAGAAAAGACTTTTTCAGATGGCATATTGACTTCAATGCATTTTGTCCATTTTGTAGATGACCATTTCCAGGAAATTTTCCAGTGAAATGGGATTTGGAAAAACACATTAGATAAATGGCTTCTGAAATAGTGTTCTAATCTAATTATTAAAACCAATCCATATTCATAAATTGGAAACTGGCAAAAAATATGTTGCTTTGATGCATCCATTTTATAATAACCTTGACATGTTCTAAAATGTACCAGACAGACATCTTCAAGACACATCACAGTACACTCTCAGAACAGCAAAATACCACTGAGGTGGAATAGATTTATTAACTAGATGATGTAGGAACTGGCATTCACTCAGGTCCAGGACATTTTCTGGAGGGGGATGGTGATACAGAAAAATGAGCAGGGCCTTTTTCTATCTGTTTCTGTGTCCCTAGTTTCCAGCAAAATATATGTACTTAGATATAAGTACATATAAGTTTCTTAGATATAAGTTAGATATAAGTTTCTACTCAGAGAAACCTGTACTAAATAATGAAGGTATGGTTGAAATATGACTCTTCATTTGAGAGAGGTGATGATGATCCCATTTCCAGATTAGTATACCTTTAAAATCAAATTTATTCTAAAAGAGATTTTTAATTCCTACCTATTTCTCTATTCCCATAAGGTCATGTCTCCAGTTGCAGAGAATCAACAATTAGGCTATCAGATTGTGTACTCTGAAAATTATATATTAATGATCACATAATCTCACTGATACACATAAGCTAATATAATGAAATATGATAGAGAATGGAAATATTTTTCCATATTTTTACAAACAATACTCTTTCCATCACACACACACACATACACAAATGGAGGGGGATAATAAAATAATCAAATAACCCATTTTATTATAATTACTTGGATATTCTAGGCAATCCATGATTCTGGATAGAAGTATGCTGATTTTTCAAATATGGACACACTACTTAGCTCCTTTTTTACTGTGATATGTTTATAATAGGCTCATATTCTAAAACTAAAAAGAGAAATCTTACACAAATGTTGCAATTATTTTATGCATAAAATGATAAAAGATGACTTGTTCTAATGTGAACAGCTAATGAAAAATAAATGAGAAACATTAATGGTAGTTCTTCTATCAAATTTATGGAAATCAACAATCCTAAAAATACCCAAAGAATGAAAACAATGCATGGATCTACAAGCATGAAAAACACAGAAGCAAATAATACTAATATAGGTAGATGACTTGAAAATATAAATATTTCAATACTCATAAATTTCTTCAAGTGTTGCTATTTTCTATGAAAAAACACAAAAATGTGTAAGACTTAGATATATTTATATTCCACATGTGGAATATCAGAAATTGATTTCAATACAAATGTAGGAATAGGTTTATGGTAGACATTGGTATTATTATTATTATTTTAAAGATTTTTTTTTTATTTATACAATAGCTGGGGTACAGGCCAGAGGCATGGGAGGGTGAGATGATTCACCAGAGACAGAGTGGGGTGCAGAACAAGTAGACAGACTGAAAGCACTGCTGAGGGGAGCAGTGGGCACAACAGGAGAGGTCTGCCGCGCCATGTGAGTGTCTCCCTGGCCAGCCAGGAATTGCACCCACACAGAGGCTGTGGACAGCTTCACAGTGCTGTGCTCATCCCACCGCGCCACAGGGGAGGCCCAACATTGGTATTATTGAAGAAATGCCGTAATCAGTCTTCACTTAAACACTTAGTGAAAGGAATCCTCCTCTTTTCCTTAACAGAGGCTTCCCATTTATTTTTTATTTGTGAAGCACTTATGGCAGGGCTGAGCAGTGAGGCCTTGTCTATAAAGTACCCCTGAATCACAAATACAGAAGAAATCAGTGGAGCGGAGGTTTGAAAAGGTATTTTCCTCCCATCATTGAACACATTGGAGTAGATGCAAAAAGTTTTTGATCCAGGACTGAAATAGTATTAGAATTCCTATTTCTTTCTCAACGTCTCACCATCAGTTTAAATTCTAAATCTGTAAGCAATATTTTGCAAAACATTCCTACTTGTCATCTTGACTCCAGTCATTTTTTTGATATCCTGGACAACTTATCTTCCCGAAATCCTGGAGGCTGTGTGGTGGGCAGAAGTGCATGAATGTGTGGGATCCCCGTTTTCCTCCGGTCTTACTGGCATCCTGCTCAGGAAGAATCTGCCATCTTAATTGAAAAGGGACTTAATTATATGCATTTGAATTGAGCCTGGATGACTAAAATCAGGGCCTGGTGGAGAGAAGCATGCCAGATGGCAAAGAGCATGAGCAAAGGCACTAATTTAGACATGTCTCTGAGGGAAAAGCACAGAGCCCAGGGCTCCAATTCTAGTTCTGATATTTATCAGCAGTGTGAATTTAAGCCCATGACTAAATCTCTTTGAGTTTCCATTTCTTCATTAGTAAAAGGACTTTAAAAATACAGGAGCCTTGTATTTACTAACAGCTTAGTTTTATAACAGCTGTTCAGATGCCAATTTCCTTAAGTTCAAATTACCAATTATTGAATTTCTTTGAAAATCACAATCTTAATGTTCCTTTAAAGTTTAAAATCAGGAATACTTTCTTTCTTTCTTTTTGGCATATGTTATTTGGAGGAGAATTTTTTTTCCAAAATAGAGTCCAGTTGCTTATGGACAATGTTAAGAGAAATGTAAATCTCCCCCATGTCCTGCCACCACAAGTGATGCCCATGTTGGCCAGAGGGAGCACTGCCAGCTTATGGATCTGTCTGATCTTTCAATGCATATTTCTTTACATGGTGCAGACTGGAAGAGTCTATGACCCTATGGAGCTGTCCCAGTACAAGATAAGAGTTTTTTTTTTTTTTCAAAGATTTATCTATCTATGCATACAAGAGCTAGGGTACAGGCCAGAGGTATTGGGGGTTGGGCGGTGAGAGGATTCACCAGAGACAGAGCAAGGAACAGAACAGGCAGAGTGACTGACATACACTGCTGAGGGGAGCAGCGGGTGAGCCAGGAGGGATCTGCTGCACCATATGTGTAGCTCCCTGGCCGGGGATCGAACTCGTGTTGCAGTGGCTGCGGATAGCTTCACAGGTTGCATCTTAACCCTTTGCACGACCAGGGAGGCCCTCAAGATAATAGTTTTATCAGCAGCTGTTTCCCCATGCTTCTCCAACAATGCTTGACAACTCCTGAGTTAATATGGAGTGGGTCTGAATCTCAAAACACAAAGCCAGATGTATATGACATACAACTTTCTTAATTAGTATTTTCAACTCCATTTATATATATATGGCAAAAGTGAAGTAAAGTGTGTGTGTGTATGTGTGTGTGTTTCTGTCTGGTTTGAATTTCCACAGAAAGGGAAGGAAACATGCTACCATCATCATCAGGATGAGGCACATGGTAAGAGAGTACTGTATGGAATAAATGAATAAAAGATGACTCAAAATGAATGACTAGTCGGGCGTCCCCGGTGGTACAGTGGTTGAGCGCTGGGTTGTGAAGCTGCCCGTAGCCTCTGCAGCGCCAGTTCAATCCCCGGCTGCTCCCCGGCCAACGGAGGAGGGTCCCACATGGCGCGCAGACCTCTCCTGCCGCCCGCTGCTCCCCTCAGCAGTGTGCTTCGGTCCTTCTACCTGCTCTGCTCCCTGCTCTGGCTCTGGTGAATTCTCTCACCCTCCCGTTCTTCTGACTGTACCCAGTGCTTGTATAAATAAATAAATAAATCTTTAAAAAATAAAGATGAATGACTAGTCAAAATGGAACACCTAGACTCTCTGCTCCTTCTTAGATCCTTTCCAAACTCACTGAAGATTGTAGGTAGGAGTGTATTCGTGGGCCTCCTACACTGATCAAATGGGAAAACTAATCAGCAGAAAACTGCACAGCATCTCTTTGCTTTATGTTTTCAGATTGGACTAAACTATAGATTTTCTTTCCTTTTATTAATGTCTCTAGAAATCTTTTAGGTAGTAAATCTCTTTGAAAATACAGCAGTAGTTAGCAAGAAGGGAAAAAAAAGAAACCTTTTAAACGATCTCTTAAAATGAACCCAAGGATAATTATAAGATCACAAGTATAAACATGTTCAATCAAAATTGAATTCAGATCTAAAGAGACTGATCAACAGCATCCCATACATTTTGTGTGTAGGGGCCCAGATTGTGCTTGGCCAAGTGTACAATGCATTGATAGCAACAGATATTGAAATGTTTTGATGTGAAATAGAGGTGGAAAGTCTGGACCGATATTATTTCAACTTTGGTATGGCTTAATGGAATCAGTCATTTACTTGTTAGAAACCCCAGTGCCACTATATGTGGCTTACTTTCTAGAATGAGAAGTTAAACTAAATTATTTAAATAAAAAATTTCATAGCTGCATTACAGCAATATATCTTACAAGTTGCAATAACATACAAATGTAGATTTGTCTATACTGAATTTCTTAGAATTTAAAGTCAGTGTTTATCCAACAAGAATTTTTTCAGTTAATACTAAATTTTATATATATATAAAATTTTTTTTTCAGATTTATGCCCACCCTGTCTTCCTAGAACACTTTTGAGCAGCTACTATGTGCCAGGAATTGTGTTAAGAGCTGTGGTTATCTCACAAAAACAGGCCATAGTCTTTACCTTGGAGACCGAATGTCTAACTGGAGAGACAGGCAGTGAACAAATAATTATAATTTCACATGATAAGTAAAATAAAAGAGGCATGCATAAGTTATTAAAGAGAGACTAATTAATTCTGCTTTGGTGGCAAAGGGGATACAAAAGCTACAGTAGGAGGTCCTTGAAGAGTTTTCTAGGAGTCCTTCAGGCCTAAATTAATAAACAAGGCCCACATTTTATATGTTTATCTGAATTAAAAAGATAAACTCTGCGTTTCCCAATGTCCTGGTTCTCAGCCTTGGTTGTGCATTGGAATCACCTGGGGAGCACTTACAATATGGGGATGGGGAAACAACACAGATGAATTAATTCGGAGTCCCTGGAGCGAGCCTCAATCACTGGTACTATAAAAATATTTCCCAAGTGTGCTTCAAATAATGTCACTAGACCTGACAACAACTTTTAGATAGGAACCAAACAAATACAGGACTCCTAAGTGAAGGGGGCTATTATTTGGAGAGGAGATAAGAAATGGAATAGAATGATATCTGTCCATCTGTCCACCCATCCTCCTTGGAGCGAAAATATAAGAAAAACATAAAAGTTTAAAGTCCACAAGATGTGTGTGTGCGTGTATGTGTGTGTTTATGGAAGTGGATAAGGACAACAGAAAGGATGGATTTTTTATGACTTAGGAATGATCTCAATTGTCCACTGGCCTGTTTTTCAGAGCAACATGCTGTTATATCAAAGGACAGTGAGTAGAGGCAGGTAGGAGGGAAGGGAGCAAGATGACCTAACGGTCCATACACTGCCACTGTCTAGAGATCCTGATTGTTATTAGTTGAATTCAAATTGTTCTGAAATCAATCCCTGGCATGAGTGACTTAGTGGGAAGTTTCCTTCTTCTAAAGGGAACAATGCTACTCTATTCACATCAGAGCATGTTTTGCAAGAGACACACCCCAAGTTGTACAAAACTTCCCCCACTGGAATTGTGGTCCCTCTCAGCCCTGGCTGAGAGTTTATCATCCCTGCTTCTAAGAGAGATGATTAATGAGCAAGGGATGCCTAGAAGGAAGGAGGCTGAAGAGGAGGACTCCATCAAGTCACCAAACTCACTCTTTTCCCAGAGTCTGCTCTCCATTCAAGATGACCCAGTCTGATTCCAATCCTGAAGTTCTCTGTTCTTATCCCATTTGGATATGCAGTTACATCTTCCTGACCATCCCTGCCAGCCCACATGGACTAAGTAATTCCTTATTTGACCTTCAGATCTCATTTCAATGTCACTTTCTCAGAGAGACCTACTCTGATCCTTCTAGACTGAGTCAGACCTCTCCCCACGTTTTACATATACATAAAACAATGAGTACTTGCAGAATAATCTTAATGCACTTTTGTCATTAGATGAGTTGCATCTCTCTTCCTGTGGGCACTGAACACAGGGATCATCTCTGTTGTTCCCTTTTCTATTCTCTACCCAGGACCTAGCACACCGTTTATTCAATAAACTTCTCGTATCTGGATGAAAAATAAATAAGTAAAATCCCCAAGATCACTTTTGTACACCTGACTGCATACTTCAAGGTGGACTAGTATATACAAGTGATGTTTATTGATACCTACTTATTGGGCATTGAGAATTACAAATCAATATGTGGACCTAAAGACTCTTACATGTAGAACACTCTGGGATTGTAAATACTTGCAATTATTCCTGTCTCGAACTATTCTAAGTGGTTGCTGAACACTTTATGTATGCAATGGATTGAGCATAGAATATATCACCAAGTAAAGGTCTCCATTTTTCTTTATAACCATAAAATATGAGGTAATTGGAAAAAAAATATGGATTTCAGCTGATAATGCAACGTATAAATATTAATTTATTAATTGTGACAAATAGATTAATGTAAGAATCTTATACTAGGGGAGACTGGGTGTGACATATTTGGGAACTATCTCTATACAACAAACTTTGCAATATATCATAAATAAAATTTTAAAGGTTTCTATTTAAAAAGTGTTTCCATTTTGTTTTTGTTTTTTAAAGATTTATTTATTTATTTATACAAGTATTGGGCACAGTCAGAAACATGGGAGGGTGAGAGAATTCACCAGAGCCAGAGCGGGAAACAGACCAGGCAGAGTGACGAAATACACTGCGGAGGGGACCAGTGGGCAGCAGGAGAGGTCTGTTACGCCATGTGGGACTTTTGCCAGTGGCCAGGGATTGAACCGGTGCTGCAGAGGCTGTGGGCAGCTTCGCAGCCCAGTGCCACCAGGGGAGGTCCTCCATTTTGTTTTTAAAGCCAATATGCATCATTCACTGGTCCCTTTCTCCTGCAGCATGAAAATTTGACCTTCAGTTAATTCTCTAGATCTTTTACCTGATAATAAGATAGACTATCAACTATGTTACCAGGCAAACATTGTTTATGAAAAAAAATGATGCCTAGTCTGATAAATTACATACAAGCTGGGAGCATAAATATCTAATAGGAAGTGATAGCTGTAGGCTCACTTGAGTGTAAAGATTCGTATTTGGCATGACCTTGACCTTAGTGGGGGCCCAAGCTATGGTTATAGGAGATATTGGCTCCTGTGAGACATGAGGTTTTGAATTCAAGGCAACTTTCACACAGAATGAGGCTCCACTTGAGCTGGATGCCAAGGCAGTAACTGCTAGACAATTGTATGGATTCTGAATGATGTCACCAAAGAGGAGTGTCAGATGCTACCCTGTCCTCAGGCTGTATTTCTTGTCTTAGAGTTTTCTGAGTAACCAAATTTCCAAGCATGGTCTTTGAAAACCTGTGAGTCTGCAGCAGAACACTGTTTGATGGGTACTGACTACCTAAAAAGCTGTAGACATAAGAGAAATGGTTTCTTTTCTTTCATACATCCAGGCATGCTTTCATACATTTTTTCAATGGTCACATAGGTCAATTCAAGAAATAAGTAAATGGGCCTCCCTGGTGGAGCAGGTGGTTGAGTGCAGCACTGTGAAGCTGTCCACAGCCTCTCCAGCGCCTGTTCGATCCCAGCCAGCCTCGGAGCAACCCACATGGCGAGCAGACCTCTCCAGTCTCACCCGCTGCTCCCCTCAGCAGTGTATTTCGGTTGTCTGCCAGTTCTGTTCCCCATTCTGTCTCTGGTGAATCCTCTCACCTTCCTGCGCATCTGGCCTGTACCCCGGTTCTTGTATAAATGAATAAATCTTTTAAAAAAGAGAGAAATAAGTAAATATTCCTACTAATTCTGTTGAATCACATTTAATTCAAAAATGATCAAAGAAAATAGGTAAATTGCCCAAAGGAATTATCTATCTACGTACCTACCTTCCTTCATTCTTCCAAGTTTTTTTTTTTTTTTTTTTAAATAGAGGCATGTTTTATTTATTTATTTATTTGTTTGTTTGTTTTGTTTATACATGCACTGGGTACAGTCAGAAGCATGGGAGGGTGAGAGAATTCACCAGAGCCAGAGCAGGGAGCAGAGCAGGCAGAAGGACCGAAGTACACTGCTGAGGGGAGCAGCGGGCGGCAGGAGAGGTCTGCGCGCCATGTGGGACCCTCCTCAGGTGGCCGGGGAGCAGCCGGGGATGGAACCAGCGCCGCAGAGGCCGCAGGCAGCTTCGCAACCCAGCGCTCAACCGCTGCGCCACCGGGGAGGCCCCCTTCCTTCATTCTTCTCCTCATCATCATTTATAAGTTATTTATGTTTTCACCCATCCATCCATCTATTTATTGTATTGAGGCTTTCCTTTATAGAGGAAAGTATCAGGATGAAGTTAATAATTTATTATAGATATAATTTTGTAACACAGGTCCTCTGAAAAGCTAAAAGTAATGTGGGGTTATTAGAGATCTTTGGTATTTTTGAAAGTCCTATAAGTCAATAAAGATATTGAAGGATAAACATATTTCTTTCTAAGAACAGGGACCAAGTTGGATAAATGTGCTATGTTCTTTTTTTTTCTGTTAATCTAATATTGTAAATGGAAATTGTGGGATATAATATTTGTAATACTGACTGATGGGGCTGCTGGCTTTCTAATTAAAAACAAAATTAGTTCTGGATGTGTAGAAATTGCTTCATTTTTATGTTTGCATTTTTTTCATTCTTTACATTTGTCAGAAAAATAGATTTATTTCCAAGACCCAAAACTAAAATCATATGGCCACGTGACTAAATTTTAGCAGCCACTGACAGTTATTCCCCAGCCCATGTCAGAGCCAGGCCCAACACCATGCAAGAGCTTCTATGGACGTAATGAGGGAAGGAAGGACAGTATGAGGTCTCCCCTTCATTCCGGGTTCTTTTTTATGCCTAGTTGTGACTCACTCTGTATCTGGGTAATTCCTAGAGATTTCTACAGGTGAGTGTGCAGCTTATTCTGAAAGCGCAGGTTTACATCCTTTGTTCGTGCTGCCCCTCCCACCTACAACATCAGCAAGCTTGTCACACTGCATTGAGGCTATTTGCTACAGGTCTGTGCTTCCCACCAGATTCCACTGTGAATGCCTTGAGAGCAAGACCAGGTCCCATTAATCCGATTCCACAATAGTAGAATCACAACAGACAGGCATTCAATGATTAACTATTGGAGTGAAAATATACTTTTGGGTGGGTACAGAGCAAACAGTTTCATGTAAATAGTCGAGGAGATGATTCTAAAATTCTGGATAGAGTTTGGTATAATCTTTACCAAAGAAAGAAAATACAAAAGTAGTTTAAAAAGATAACCATTGATAAAAATATCTTTTCATTCTGCAAAGTCCGTTTCTAAAATCATGCCCTTTTAAAGGCTATCAGAGGGCCTCCCCGGTAGCGCAGCAGTTGAGCACTGGGTTGCGAAGGTGCCTGCAGCCTCTGCAATGCCGGTTCGATCCCCGGCCACCATGTGAGGGTGCCACATGGTGCGCAGACCTCTCCTGCTGCCCGCTGCTCCCCTCAGCAGTGTATTTCATCAGTCTATCTGTTCTGCTCCCAGCTCTGACTCTGGCGAATTCTCTCACCCTCCTGCACTTCTGACTGTACCCAGTGCTTGTATAAATAAATAAATAAATCTTAAAAAAAAATAAATAAAGGCTATCAGAGCCTTCTTTGTCTCTGCTCTATCTTAGATGTATGTTTATTTCCAAATGTTCATCATGGCAAGATTTTGTTATCTAATGTAGGCACTTAGAACTCTAGATAGGTGCTAATAACCTTGTTGCTATTAAGGATACCAAATTAAAAATTAACAATGCAATCACATAAAATTCCAATGATAGCATCACAATTAGCTCTGCAAAACAACACAGTTCTCTACAGAATCTTCGTTTCCTTCTATACTGCATTTTGTCTGATAAGCGCTTGCCAACAAAGACATCATACTAATTACAATTTGTTATACAAAGGGCAGGAAAACTGATAAATGATTCATTGATTATTTTCTTTCAGAAGTAATTCTTCCATTCTTGTCCTTAAGTTACATTTGGATAATAAGTGGAGCCTTTAAGTGCTTTCCTAAGGAGTTATTTAGAAGAAATCATGTTGACAGTTTTAATTCTTAGAACTTAGCGACTGTGAGTGGATACCTATTAAAAAAAAACACACAAATATTTTGTGTTCTTTGTTTGTGGAAATGAATGACTCTTTTAAAAGTAGATCTGTCCATAAAATGTTTCTTTTGGTTTTCTGTAAGATTTTTCAACCCTTACCATTCCAAATCCTGTGAAGTGTGACTTTCTCTCCTCTTTAGTCCCAGATGCGTGTGCCAGCAAGACAAGATGTGACTTAGCATTTATTCTGGTTTTCCTATCCTGAAGAGATCAACACATGACAGCCAGTCTTTGCAAGGACTATGGTTGGGAAACAGCAGGAATTTGGGCAGGTGTGGGAAGGGAGGTGTAGGGCTGTGGGGGGATAGGGAGGGATATGAGCTAGTTGACAAGGTATTCAGTGACTAGGAATGAGTGTCCAGTAGGGTAGAGATGAAGAAGGGTGGAGGGGGACACAGCAAGAGTCAGGGGATTTCAAGGTTCTCTCTGATGACTTCTCTTTCCTAAGTCTGTGAGTAAGTGAGTTTATGATCCTCAGATATATGCCAGTGGCCCCAAGCTCTCTCCACTGGAATGTTTTTCTTTCATTCATAACATGCTGCAAACATGGCTCTTTGTTTTTTCAACCCTTTTCCCATTTCTGTATCCCAGTCTCAGTTGATGCAGTAAATGTCACAAAGACCAGAAATATTTTCTCATCATCCCTGTCTCTTTATTTCCCCTTAACTCTACAAATTACTGCTGGGTTTTACTTCATAAAATTTCACAAATTCATTTCCTCCATTACCCTTCACTCAGAATCTTATCGTCTCTTTCTGGACAACCATAATCACTTCTCCACTGGTCCCTTTGCCTTCTATCATTTCTCCCACTTACCAATTTCCTAAAATGCTGCCACAATAAATTTTTTATAATGCAAACCTGATAATGCCATTCCCCTTGCTTAAAATATCTCATTTGTTTTCCATCATCTAGACCAGAGAAGAAAATTTTATTTTTTTTACCTTGCATTAAAAGCTTTCCATTATTTTTCCTCCATTTACATTTTGGGTCCCCTATCTATAAGATGACTTGCTACTTGTTTGGTGTATTTGAACCATTTAGAATAACATGTAGAACTCCTTACTATGCCAATTGTAAATTAAACAGATACTTGGTATAAGTATCTGCTGTTTAGATACTAGGTGTTAGACATTTCTAGCTCCCGGGGATGTAAATGTGATGTCTTTGCAATATCCTTCTGGAAGGCCCATTCTAGTCTAGACTTCCTTTAAATTATGCTCACATATCATCTCCTCTGTGGAGTCTTCTCTGACTCTCCCAGACAGAGGAAACCAGGCCAGAATTTACTGATCAAATGCACACAGTTCTGGGACACACAGTTCAATGGGGACAGACTCCATATTTGTTACATAGGAGAAGCTTAAAACACATTTGTGGAAAAATAAACAAATGATCTAGTTTAATCTTTACAATAATTATCCAAGGTAAACATTTATCATCTGCATCTTACAGAGAAAACAGATGCAGTTAAATAACCTGTCCAAGTTCACAAAGACACAGATGAAGTTCTGGGACAGCTACTGGGTTTGTACATATGGTTCTCTGTATCAAAAACTGACCAAGAGCTATTTAAAAACATGAGTTTAGCTTTATCATTCACTGCTGAATGCCTAAGAAAGTTATTAATTTTAAACATGAGTTAAAAAAAATATGAGTGGATCCACACAGGATTTGTCTATTTCGATCTCTTAGCTCTGATTGGAAATAAGTCAGTATTAACAGTGCAGTGTTGTTGAAATCCCCACCATGACTTATCTAAGTGGGTGCCTGGAGTCTAACAATAGAAAAGGTAAGCCTATTTTCTCCTCTAATATATGGTTCTTGTATAATTCCCGGTGTGAGTTTGAAATAATTAAAAAAGTAATCTGATATTCACAATTTAGTGAAACATATCTGACGACTGGGTATTTAAGAATTTATTGGTGTGTTATTTTAAAGCCTTTCTAAAATTCTAATCCCATTTCTCTTACAGAATGGATATATTCTTTCCTATTAAAAGACACTAAAAATTAATGGCAGATGAAATGTGATCACATTGAGCAGTTGCTCAGAACTACAGAAATGCATGAATTTTGATTATACAGAGTTCTATGAACCCCAGTTAATAGGGAGTAGAAACAGAGGCACCTCTTGAGGGCAGAAGCATCACCTGGGCACTACTTAGCTACGCTGAGCACATTTTCCAGGGCCACTTGTTGATCTTGTTCTTCCTGCCATTGGATGATGAGAATTTACCTTGGATAATTATTGTAAGGGTTAAGCTGCCATTTTACTGTCAATTCTTATATGGATTCATCTGCCATTGGAGATAACATGCATTCTTGGTTTGCAGGGTATTTAGCCCAGTGAAAAGGAAGGTAATAATGAATACCAATTGGATTATAAAAACAGAACTGGAATCCACCTTCTACCCTCAGAGAAAGTAAGGACTTTCTCTTCCTCACTATCCTCTTCTTCTCAAGTCTGACGTGGACAAAAACGTAAATGTGTGAAGGGGTACTAGTCATCAAGGAAGAACTAATTCATTAAGTAAATTTAATTCATTAAGTAAATGCCCAGTTTATTTGGTTCTAAAAGGATCTTGCTATAGTCAAAGTGAACTTAAGCTACCCTTGAAAATGAGCCAGTTTTTCTACTTCCTATCTTTCAGATAAGTTATCTTAATATTATTCAAGCAGTCACAGGGTTAGGACCAGAACACTGAGGAGTAAGTTCCTTTACCTGACATGTTGCATCACATTAATGTGGAATTTCAGACATGAATTATTTTAATGACCTATTTTATACGCTACATATGAATTCTTACAAGAATTAGCACATTTTATCTCTGACCATGTAATAAAATCTCTCTCTAGTTTTTCTTACTTAGGAGGGGATGGTAGAAAGCAAGCTAGGGCATACTTATCCTGCGGTCCTGCAGCTTCCTTTTCACCAGGGCAATGGGCAGACCATCTGGTGAGTAGAAATTGACTGTTTGGTAGGAAGCATAGGGTGAAAGGAAAAATCTATTTCAGAGCTCATTTTCTAACCTGGAAAAGTGTTGATTTCTTGCAAATTACTATAGAAGTGTTTGACTGTCATGTGAAATACTTTAGACTTTATGAAAATCCTCAGAAAAACAAACATGGAGGGATATTTGCAAATGACAATAAATATTAGAACAGAGCAGTTCTTGGCTGTGATGGAATGTCTTGGTGCCTTCATCATGCACTTTTGTTTTTATTCAGAGCTGTCTAGACATGCGTCTGCTTAAATGCATTAACTTTCCCATTCTAACTGAGTCATTGGTCAGAAGGAGGTTTATATCACCATGTGGAATGTATCATTCAGGGTCTAGATAAGAAACAGAACCTCTAGATATTAAAATGGGCAGCAGGTACATGAAAAAAATTTTTCACAATCACTTATTATTAGAGCAATGCATACCAAGACCACAATGAGATACCATCTCATACCTATGAGAATGGCCCATAATGAAAAGACCAGAAACAAGAAGTGCTAGAGATGATGTAGAGAAAAGGGAATCCTCCTACCCTGTTGGCGGGGATGCAAACTGGCCCAGCCACAAAATTCAAAAACACTAATTCAAAAAGAAACTGGCACTCCCATGTTTACTGAAGCACTATTTATTATAGCTAAATTATGGAAATAACCTAAGTGCTCCAGAACAGATGAATGGAAAAAGAAGATGTAGTATATATACATAATGGAATACTACGCAGGGATCAAAAAAAGATAAACTCATGGCATTTGCAGCAACATGCATGGAGCTTGAAAGGATAATGTTAAATGAAATAAGTCAGAAGGAGAAAGATAAACACAGGATGGTGTCAATAATATGTGGAATATAAAATAACTAAATTAATAGTCAGACAAAGACAAGCTGAGAAACTAACCCTTGATAGCTGACTATAGAATTAAAATACCAAGGGGGCAGAGTATGGGGGATGGAAAAGAACAAAGAGGGGAGGAAGTAAAGTGATCTGTGATGGTGGAATGTAGGTGATTTGGTGGTTGGTGGTAATACCTGATGGGAGTACCTCAATATTACCTCAGTTAAAAATAATTAAAATAAATAAAAAAGAAGCAACCAACTCTACACATTTCAGACAGAAAATGTAATTACTGGAATGTTTGCAGATGATGGAAGTCCTAAAATGTCCATAAGCAGAGGATGAGCCCACCCAGACATAGGCAACGGTAGGATGTCACTACCCCTATAAAGTGGTACTTTTAGAAGCCAGTTCACTCTGGCAGGAAGAAGTACCTCTGTGGAGACTGCCTGACAGAGTGGGGAAATGGAACCAGATTGAAATGGAACCTGATTGAAATGCTCGAGGCAGAGGGAGAAAAAAATACCTTGACCTCTCTCTCTTCCAACCTCCAGTCTTCTGCTAGTACACCCTGGTGAGTAAAACTACCCAGAAGTTGGTGGGCAGGGAAGCCAAAAAAAAAAAAAAAAATAGCGATACCTGTTATTGACAGCAAAGCAGGAGAAGGGAGGGAAATGGATCTAAGACACACCAAGATGGCCAACCAGCATGTATTGGCTGCCCTTAAGTTCCTCAACCACGGCAAATATCAATCACATTCCTTTTGTGCTATAAACCTTGAGATTCAGTTAATGTTATCTTCTCTTAGTGACTTTTTTGACCTATACCTTGTGTCTTGTGTAACACAGAGATGCTGGAGTTTGCAATGGTAGAAAAGCAGAGATCAGGAGGTGATGAGAGCTAAGGGAGGAGACCTTTGGGGAAGGCATTGTGTGCTTTGGAAATAGCTTCATTTAAAAAAAATCTGAGTGGAATGTTTTATTTACTGACTTTTTAAAAGTATGTTTCTTTTGACCTAGTCTACATTTTTAAAAACTATTCATGATAATCGAGCTGTTACTGGGTCCATTATTCATTTTTAGCATGGCATGGGTACAGGGGCTCAGAGTATAAAGAGAAATGAATGGGTGCTAGGCTCCAGCATGGAGCAGAATCCCTATGGATCAAAATGGAAAAGCTGCAGAGCATGCTCTATACCTCTATCATCCCTGCTCCTTATCTCTTCCATTCTACCATCCTCTTTTGGCATACCCCAGAACCTTAGATCATAGCTCTCCCAGTACCCTCCTCAAGTTCCTTGAGGACTGAGTAGATCCTCACTAGTGGATGCTTGCAAGGAGCTTACACTTCCACAGCTAGCAGTGGGATATGCCCACATCTTTCAGTGCCATGAACCAGCCTTTTGCCAATTCTAGCCTCTGGGCTTTGCCATCTCCATGCCATTTTCCTTGTCCCACTGGAACTCCCTGTCTGAGGACCGGACTTTTCTTCTAAGTTCCATATATCAAGAGCCCACTGTGTGTCCAGAGTTGCTCCAGACATTTTGCTTGGATTTGGATTATTTCATTTAATCCTCATGGTAACTTGCAGTTTACAGATGAAGAGACAGATTTAGAGATTAAACAATTTTCCCAGGGGCAGCCAAACAATAAGTCATAAAAGTGGGATTTGAACCAGCTTCTGTATCCAACCATATTTTCCATCATATTGTCTCAGAGAGCCTGGGGTCATTACAGAACAACAGTAGTGCAGGCTGTTCTTCATTTATACCAGCATCTTGACATCCAGAGAACTTTGCTTTTTAACCATGTATCTCAAAGCCACAATTAACAATGCTACTCTTCTCTCTCTCTTTCTCTCTCTCTTTCTCTCTCTCTCTCTCTCTCTCTCTCTCTCTCTCTCTCTCTCTCTCTCTCACACACACACACACACACACACACACACATGAGCTGAGGAGAATTGGATGGGCAGTAACACCTTCATCAGCCCAGCTGGCCAGCAACAGTGTACATGTTCACAATGTACTGACCAGGATTCACACAACATGCTCCCCTAGTCCCTGGACTCCTAATTAGCCTCCCATCTCACAGAGGGAACTGGTGTCAGGTAATCAAACACATATCTTTCCTTGTCTCTTCTCATTTAGGGGACTGTATCTACTTCCTACAGCTTATTCTGTATCACTTATCAAGACTAATGTACAATCATCCTAATAATAATCCACCCAAACTGACTTTCCTATCTGGTGTCTGTTGGAGTATAACAGAAATCTTTTCATTTCAGTTTTAAAGCATTGCTTTCATCCAACCAGCTGAGTAAAAACTGACACACATTCTAACCTAAAGGTTATGGATCAGCAGGTAAATTCAGAAATTCTATTAGTTTTCAGATCTGGGGTTTATGCCATTCGTTTTAAATGAAACCAAAATCCTACACAGAAATAGGAAAAGTACCAGGGATAGATTCATTTAAAAAGCATTCACTTACCTATTACATAAGCACTAAGAAGGCAGTCGTTTCTGTATTATCATGTACGTACTTTTTATTCCTGTTCACTGACTTTGACAGAGACAGTACATAGCATACAGAGAATAGATACTTTCTGAAGAAATATTAAAACACTGATTAATGTAATGTTAAGAAATGTTAAGTCCCTTGCATAAAGAGAGAGAAAAAATAAAATGCCTTTGGTTCTTAATGAAACTGCACCAGGTTTATATAAATCTAAATTCCTTACCTTAACCTGTGCT
Organism: Talpa europaea; assembly: GCF_964194135.1. Lineage (NCBI taxonomy): Eukaryota > Metazoa > Chordata > Mammalia > Eulipotyphla > Talpidae > Talpa > Talpa europaea. Next base: position 48,722,790 of record NC_140076.1, read on the forward strand.
TAAAATAATGGGCTAACTTGACAGAGCTTTACAAATCCTAGCAATGAACATTATCATTTATTACCAGAATGACTGATAATAGGAGTAGAAGGGAGATTTCACATACTGGGAAGTGTCCAAAGAGTTTAGCAAGCCAATATTTCTTTTGTACAATACAAAGATAAAACAGTCGTAAAACCAAGACTTCATTACATTCACACGGAGGAGAAGGGCGGGTTAGTGTTCTGGTTAAACAGATTGCAACCCTCTCCTATAGGAGCGTAAAGGAAAATGAACAAACACGAGGTAATATTCACTCCACAGTGCAAGAAGTTACATGGATTTAAAGTCCATCGCTGTAATTAAATTTCAATGTTGACACAGTACATCTCAACATTTAGAGTTCTAAATATAGTTTATACAGTGCCTGTGAGCAAAATGCAATGTACATGAATATTTATCTCACTAGAGACGATTCTTCTGCCACATGCTCAGAGAAAAAGGGTTGAGATTAGGACAGACCAGAACAAAGTCCACAGAATTTGTTAATAATCATTTCAAATAGTTGAAATGATCTTGTGGCCTTATGTGAGGCAGTGGTTTTCTACACAATTTTGGTTTCAGAATCTTCTGAACAAATGAAATCTAATTAGAAGCCAAATATTTGAAATGGATTGAAGTAGAGCTGGGCAGTTGATTTATGAGGGAGAGCAGGATGTTTTGGGTCCTGGGCTGCTGAATATCACAGTAGAACCTGAAATGCACACCCTAAAACTACTATTTTACCCATAAATAGGTAAAATAAAAAATCCATTTGGTGTGATTGATTTAAGATACCGTAGTGATTTTAAGACAATGACAGATGGTAGAGGGCTATGTATTTCAATGGAACAAATCATGGAATTGGTTGACTATGATAGAGAAGAGGCAATAAGCTGAGGAGAATCAAATCTTACTTATTTTCTTAGACTCTTCAGGAAAATACCATCTTCTTTCATATTATTCCCAGGTGGTTAGCAATGGGTCTGGTCCCAGTATGGACTACACATCCACTCAGTGATTACTTGTGCTCCCAGTCTGTCCAACTCTGTGCTCAAAGATGTTGTCCACATTTAGGCTTTCTCTTTGCTGGAATTAGTAGGGACTTTCTTTTATGCTTAATAGGTTTCTCCAGCATTAGCTCAGATGTTCTCCAGTATATTCAGTACTTTATTATTGAGTTTTGGATATGCATGCTGGGGTAACATATAATCCCAGTTCCCCAGAGATTTATAACAACTTATTTCTTGCTAGTGTGACATGAACACAATGAATCGCCAAATGGTTTCTTCTCTCTAGGATCCAGGTTAATGGCACCCTCATATTTGGGCATTGCTGGCTTTGTGATAAAGAAGTAGCTATGAGACAATATATTATATAAGCGTTCTGAAAACTTCCTATTGGAAATGACACACATCAGTTTTGTTCATATGACATTGCTCAAATAAGTCAACTGTACATCAACGTGGAGGTGAAGTTGGGGGATAGATCATTCTTCCAAAAGGATGCATAGGAAGGTTCTATAACTGCTTCACTCATCCTAGGTCTGCCATTTAAGACCTACCTACCATCTATAACCTTCTCTATCTATAAAATGAGGAAAATAAAGCTATTTCCCTCATAGATTTGTTCCAATAATTTCTTGAGATAATGAAAAGCCTATAGCAAAGCAAGCACCTTACAAATATTAGTTGTGAATCTTATACCACTATGACCAGATTAAATGTTAGAATGGGGATGAGAAAGAGAAACTGATTTTGCAGAATTTCATCTGAAAAAAAATCTGGGGGGGGGTTTCATTGAAGGAGTTTAATATGAGACAAAAGTGTAATGTAGCTATTTCAAAGGCTAAATTGAACTCAATAAATTAAAAAATGTCATAGGAAAATTAATTCTATTTCAGTCTTCTCTGATCACTTCTTCTAAGTGATCACAACTCACCTAGGATAGATATATACTTTTTGATGTGGGGCATGCATTTCTGAAAATGGAATGCTAACAGTATCTTAGGAGACAGAAGGTCCTAAAAACATAGTCCCTATGGAGATGTGTTTCTGGAATTCTATGCTGACAAGCACTCTTCCATTTTTTGCTAAATCACTAGAAGTCATGACAGACTCTAGTTTCTTGTAGGGAATTTCAGACAACTGTTGGTCAGTCCTTCAGGGATGCTTTACAGTGCCCTTCAGAATGTCAAAAGGACTTACACCAATCCCCAATTTCCTGCTGATCTTTACCATCTGCTACCTTGACCTTTTCATCAAAGGCTCCTCAAGCTGCTGGGAACCCTGCATGTTTACACTCAGTATGATACTCTTCCTGTATTTCTTTGCCTCAATCTCAGCACTACCACTTGCATACATTTTGTTTGCCATAATGCTTTGAAGCAGTTTCTGAAAACACAAAAATATCGGACAAAAAAGAGGCTCCTGAGGCGCATCTAGCACTCGTTATTGGACACTTCCATTATGCCCTGTTCTAGAGCACAGATGAGGACTAAAACCTGGAAATGATGAGGGCATTTGTTTGTCCAACTTGAGAGATTTTCTAAAATTTAATACTATATAAAAAGGAATAGTCTGTATTCTGTGACAATGAGCTTCACATCATCAGAGTTAGCAAGCTTGGGCAACTCTTTGCTAAGAATGCGACATATGGGATTTATGCATTGGAGAGTGTAACACTGGCCAAAAATTGATAATATGACAAACTGATATTGCTTTCATTCACAGGTGGAGTCTGTGTCCGCTCTCCTTGAATCTAGGTGGGCTTGTCATTGCTTTAATTAAGGATTGTAGAAGTGACACATGTGACTTCCAGTGCTAAGTCATTAGAGGCCTACGTTTGCCTGGTGTCCTTGGAAGGCTTGTTCTCAGATGCTGTCCTCTCCTCTAGTCATCATGCTGTGAGACATCCAGGTCATTTGGAAAATTTCCAATTAAATTTATAATTTTCATTTATAACTTTTTTTTCTGTCATTTGAAAAATCAAAAGTAAATTAAGTTCTACTAAAACTTAATAGTCTACTGGATCATGACATCATCACTCATCCATATGTCAGAGTCAATATATTATACATTTTCATTCATATATTGCTGCATATGTTGACTTATATGGTCCAGTCAAATTAGTTTATATATTTAGATATTATTTAGGTTTAAGTTATTAATGTTTCCCCTCAAAATGCTCAATAACTTAAGATTCTTGCAAAGAACTGCACATTGATGAAAAATGAAAACACGTGTACAAAAAGAAACTAGCGAGCTGACACTTCACCTTTCTAGGTCAACCTTCTATTTAACCACAGTTTCAAAACAAAGTATATGATGCCCTGAGCAGAATGAATAAAACAATTCAGAAATCATCTCAGATATTATATGAAATACAGATTTACATTGACTATAATATTGAAATTCACCCAAAGAACTATTCCTTGGTATATTAGTGATAATAGCACATGTATGCATATTTGTAAATAATAAGTATTAACATAAGTTGAAAAAATGAGAAATTGTCAATGCTGAAATATTTGATCCACAAAAATATCTATTTCATGTGGCTCAACCTAATTTATGAAGCTTAAATGCTCAAAAATTATTTACCTTTAGAATGAGCATAATAAAATATGTAAGTTACTGTTAAAAGGACATGCGATAAACTTGGATTTAGTAATTGCATAGAAAATTATTTACCATTGCTCTCTAATTCTATATATCTCTTGTATATATTTAAGCTCTGACACATGACATGTTACAGAATTATTGCTTTCCTTGTCTGGGGGATAATTTTATTATAACACATACACCCTTTCCAATTAGAGTGGCTCTTAGCACCCAGATATATTGTAAAGTACTGACTTGAATGACAATGATTATTCTTTGTCTGGCTCCATTCTGCAGTGATCTATCTAGAAAATCAACATTCCTTAGGAAGAAACAAGGCTTTAAAAAGAATGATCTTTATGGGAGCTGGTGGTTATAGAGAATTTTAGTGCCAATAAAAAGAAGATGAGGATTACTTGTTCCTTTGAGGCCATGAGGTAATTAAAAAACAATATTTAGTGGCTTTTAGAACACCTATTTCCATGAAATTTCAGCACTAAACAATTCAAGGCAATCAGAACAGATAAATCACCTAAACAGATCAGAAGAAATGGATAAAGGAACCATAATTCTATGCTACCTCCACCCCCTCTAGATTCACTAAATTATCTCAACCTCTTAGCACAAAATCCCATAACACTCCAAAGCATGTGTCTCACTTTGGTGCTTGTCAAAATTACTATCTAAAAGACTGCACAGGGGATGCTTCTCTGTACAAGGGACAGTTCCCATTGAAGTCCTTCTCCTAAATGGCTCAGGATACCCACTCATCCTGCTCATGTAATACTATTTTTCTCTTATCAGCTAATACTGCGTTCAATTTCAGAATGCAATGTCTAAAACTAGATATGTTCCTGAAAGTAAAAGGAGATAATGGATTTGCTTATTTATTTGTTCTTTAAGTCACTGATTCATTCAACAAATATTCTGGGGCTACCATGTGCTGGGTATTGATGAAGGAGACACAGAAATATACAGCAATTTGTAATTCTGGGGCTGAGAGACCACCAAAAATTTTGAATTCCAAACACCAGGTAAATTTGGTTCCCTGAGATAACATGAAAATGAGAAGAATAAGACAAATTGTTGAAAACTAATGTGTTCTGTCACTTTTGTGTATCTCAGTAATTTACATTTAAAAAATAGCTCCTTCGGAAGCTATCCCAAAGTTAAAATCATGTGACAGAATACTTAGAATGAGCAGGAAACAGAAATGGTAGGCAGAATAAAAGGGAGAAGGAGCAGTCCATTTCCAAAATCTCTGGGATATAATATCGCAGAGTTAAAAATGGACATGATGTTCAAAAAAACATTAACAACTTCCTCCTGGCTAAAGATAGGACAGTTTGAGCATCAATAAGAATAATAACTGCAGTGATTGAAATACTGCAGTAAAATTTAAATTTGTGTGTTCATGATATTAAAAAATGTCATTGGATACTGATGACAGCCAGAGAGCTAAGTCATTATTTTGAAAACTATAAATAAAGAATCTAGATTTTGCCCTCTTTTATACACTAACTGTATGTACCACTAGTAACTAAAGACTAGATAAGTGCAATTTTTATTATAGAAATATTAAGTTATAATGAAGAATGCCTAAGAAAATGAGAATATCACCATTTTAATAACTAATAAATTGATGAACCTAGGCATTGAATACCAATGACTAACTCCAAGAGACAACAAGTTTTATGTACTTTCAATATTAATTAGACAAATCAGATATGTAGATTTTTAAATAAAAAATTTAAACAAATCTCTAGATTCCCAAATACTAATTACAGGAAATAAGAGGACATTTAAAACTCTATTATGAGGATGCCATCTGCAAAAGTTAGACAGTAAGAAACTATGATGAAAATCTTCATGTATCTTAAAACCACATCAATGGATTGCAATTTAAGGACTTTATTTGAATCTTAAGATAATTGCTGAAGGTGGCTACCCTAACCAAAAAAATTTCAATGAAGACAAAACAGCTTTTTGTTGGAAAAAGATGGCATCTCAGTATTTCGTAGCTAGAAATGAGAAGTCAGTGCCTGACTTCAAAGCTTCAAAGGACAGGCCGATTTTCTTGCTAGGGGTTAATGCTGCCGATGAGTGTAAGTTGAAACCAATGCTCACTTACCATTCTAAATATCACAGGGTCCTTATGAATTATGCTAAATCTCTGCCTGTGCTCTATAAATGGAACAACAAAGCCTGGATGATAACACAGCTGTTTACAACTAGGTTTACTGAATATTTTAAACCCTTTAATGAGTCTGGCTGCTCAGAAATAGGACTCCTTTTAAAATATTTCTGCTCATTAGCGATATACCTGGTCACCCAAAAGCTCTGATGGACATGTACAAGGAAATTAATGTTGATTTTCTCTTATCCTGTTTATCACACTTATAATTATAAACACTGACTGGATATTTGATGATATGAGGAAGTAGTTACTTTGTTAGTATGATATTGGTATTCTGGTCATACATAAAAAGTGAGTATCTTTTAGAATAAATATTTAGAAATGAAATTATGTAGATAATATGATTTAGATTTACCTCAAAATAACACAGAGGGTGGGGCTGCGTTAATGTGGCTAATTCTGGGAACAATTGATATTGGAGGGGATGATGGATATGTGGAGGTTCCATTTATATTTGTGAATATTTGGAATTATCTATAATTAAAAAGAAAAAAGAAAAATAGTGGGCACATATACCCAAAAGACCTGCAGGAGTTGACCATTTTAAGCTCTTACTGGTTTCCCATTCAAGTTACCATACATCTAATGGGCTGCTTTTCTCAGTCAAAGCTATACCTAGGAAGAAACATGAATAGATGATAGAGGGCCTCCTCTGGTGGCGCAGGCAGTTGAGTGCCGTGCTGTGAAGCTGTCCACAGCCTCTGCAGCACTGGTTCGATCCTGGCTGGCCAGTGAGGGTCCCACATGGCACAGCAGACCTCTCCTGTTGCACCTGTTGCTCCCCTCAGCAGTGTATTTCATCAGTCTGCCTGTTCTGTTCCCCACTCTGTTTCTGATGAATCCTCTCACCCTCCCATGCGTCTGGCCTATACCCCAGTTCTTGTATAAATAAATAAATAAATCTTTAAAAAAATAGATGATAGAAAGAAAACAGGAACTCTCTCAGCGTACTTGAATATATCCATGGCCACATACATACACAAATGTAGCCATGCATATGATATATTCCTTGATAGATCTTTTTATTATTCTGCTTGAAACTGTTCTGAGCCTTTTTGGAAAATGCTAAGATCAGACTGAAAACAAATAAACCAATATTTCAATTAGCACAAAACACATTTCAAATTATGTGCCAGACAAATGACCTTAGTGGCGTGAATAGGTAGCAGATATAAAGTGTGTCCACACGAATGAACATGCAGATCCTGTGCTGCAAAGATTAAGGGAATTCTGCATTATTAAATGTCTGTATTTAGGTTAATTTCAGCCTGGAGAAAATGCACTAGATTTAGGAATTCACACTGTAGAGCAGTTCCAAGTTTCCTGAGGCAAATCTTTAAAACTGAATACACATAGAATCTTCTCCAACCCAACATCATGTAATAAAAAGATGTTCTACCTACTTCTCATATCAAAGGTCAAAAAATTCAACTTAATACTACTATGAAATGCTAGCACAATGAAATTAAAAGAAACAACACAAGCAAATTAACACAAAACTCCAAACTCCTGAAAAGTAGGTCCAGATTATGATATAATGATATAATGGCCTCTTCAGCTGATTGCTTACCGCAACCAGTTGTTTACACAGCATAGAAACCCTTATGGGCTCCTGCATTATTAGAGTAAATTAGCATGTTTCAAGAAAGTGGTGGATTATTGCAGATGAAAGTGTTTTACCAACAGGGGTTTTATGGTTGGCAAATGTGATTATATATCCATTAGCATCTGCAAGCCAAACAAACATGTGTCATGTACCTCCCAGAAACACCTCAATGTGTATATTCTAATTTCCACCATTTCAAAAGGACAAAAGAATTTTTATCCAGGCATAGCCAAAGATTATTTTTTAAAAAACTGAGTAGTAAACTAGGGCAAATTTTTTCTGTAACTTAAACAATTACCAATTCCCCATCTGCTACTAAGGATAAATGGCAAAAAGAAGCGTCTGTCATTTTTTGAAATGTGGCAAATGTTGACCATCTACTTAATTAGTCTATGTACTCACCCACTAAACATATTGAAATTTTATAGAAGAGAAACTTGGGGAAAGTGGTAAATAGGCTCATTCTCCATCTGAACAGAATAAGGTCATAAAAAATGAGAAAGCTGCCCTCCCAGAACTGCTGGCTGGATGAATGCAATTCTGGGGAGCACTATCACTGCCCTGATGTGTTTACCGTTTCCATGACCACTAATGGGAGCAACATGTGCATGGGGATGAGATGACAGCACCTTGATGCTTTAAGGGTGTTGATCTGAAATATCCCCTCTCTCTACCACTGCTTTACTTTTGACAAATGCTGGTGTTTTTGTAATGAACTTTAAGCAACAGCTGGAGGAAGACATGCCCAGTTTTCAAGGTCTATGGGAAATGAATGTTTTTTATGACATGATTTATAAATGATATTATATCTATGAAATTTTAATGTTTTAATTTTGGCCCACATGACATGAATTAGTGAGCCAAGATACTATCAGGCCCCGTTTTTCAGAAGAGCAATTTCCACTAAAAGATTAAGAGGCCTTAGCTCTTGCTAAAGGTTACCTTCCCAGCAGAAGGACATAGTGGCAGTAGAAACCTAGCATGGCCTTTTCTACAAAACAATTCCCTTGGAGGAATCAAAAAGCACTCCATTCTACAGTCCTATAATCAAAATCAGAGTAATGGGAAGATTAAAAAAAAGTTTTGCTTGGACAAGATTCAATAGGACAAATTAGATAAACCAATACAGATCAGAAAAGAGGAAAAACCTTTAAAGAACATTTACATAGCACAATTTCCTTCCTTTTTTTTTTTTTTTTTGGTTGTCATCATATCTGAATAATTATGCAGCAAGCCAACAAAGCAAAAGAACTTTACTTAGGTCATTAGCAAAAGAACTTTACCTGGGTCATTCAACCACAAAAATAGAAATTTGTTTTGCTTATTTTTTCTCCCCACCCCACCCCCCTTTTTTTTTTTTGTTGGGGGTGGTGGTGGTGGTAGCTGGTGCTCAATCAGACAACACTGCATGCACATCTCTGTACTGTACTAGACATTGTAAGAGAGAAGAAGCAATGTCAGAACTGATTTTGGGCTCACAATCTAGGTAAGAAAAAGAAACTTAGAGAACAAACTGTCAAGGTGGAGGATGATACTGCCTGGTGTCATAGGTTCTAAATAGTTCAGGAAGGAAGGAAATAACCAATATCTACAGTGATCAGGAAGGGTCTATATAAAGAAGAGATGAAGAGTTAGGGCTTGCATGGGGCACAAAATAGAATAAAATAAGATAGCTACAGGGAAAGGATACTCTAAGGCAAGAGATCCTACTAGATTAGTATTGGAGCTTCAAGCCTCCAGTAATGAACGTGTCTGGAAGCTTCAGAAGAATATACATTGTATTTGCTACATATTATATATCCTATCATGTATTTTATTATATTTAGACACTGAAGGGAATTAGTTGCACATGTAAATCTACTTATAAGAATCAGCTTACAGCTCTAGTTCCTTGTGTCTACTGTGGAAATGGTTAATTAGACTCCTCAGAGTTCACTCTTCTGGCATTTTTTTCCTAGCATTTCTTCTGCACATTCCAGAGTTATTATACAAGTTTTATGAAACTAAGTCTACAAGACAGGCTTTCAGGTGTGACTGATGTCTCTTTTGTAAGCCAGAGAAATTTGCACAGACTGTGTCTCAGGAGGCTAATATTTCAGCTCTTCTTGGGGTGTTATTACCTGTTTGTGTCTGACTTTCACAGCACTAGACTGCCAAAATTCCTTGGTCTAAATGCAGCAAGGGAAAGCTATCATCAATTATGGATTGGGAGCAAACAATTAACTTTGCAGGAAGCAATTCAAATGAGAGCCAAATTTCTTTTTGGACATTCTGTGATATCAAAACTTCAGCTTATCAGAAGATACAAAAACACTTCATTTTCCATAGTGTCTAGGACTTCCATTAAGTTCTATCCCTTGGCCTTTCCCTGTGCTGCTATAAAAATAAAAGCACCATCATGGAGAGAAATACCCATTGCCAAATGACTAATAATATTGTTCTCCATTGCATCTGATGGTCTCTTGGGCAGATGCAGAGAAATTCTTTGATCAGAGCTGCATAAGGTTTCCCTAGCTGGCCCTGACTATTCTGGCCACCTGTTCCCTGTTTAAAGAAACCATCCTTCTCTCCCCCAACCTTCTGTTCCTTGTCTCAGACTAACGATGATATATGGGGTGCTGTGTTCCTCCTAATTATGAAAATTGCTTTCTATTGGTTCCAAGATTTTTATTTGCTATCTTCTCAGAATCTTGGCTAGCCTCTGTGCCTTGGAGTCCTTAGGTAAAATTAGATCTTAAAGCCCCCATATGGGGTATGACATACAGCTTTTAACCAAGAGCTCTTACTTAAAAAAGCAAAGCTGATGCTTCAAAGAAAAGATGACAGTAATTCACCATGTCACCAAGCCTGGCCTTCTCCATCTAAGGAAAAGGTCCCAGATCCCGGGGCTTGAACACCATGATCAATGAATATATCATTGCCCACCTCTTCTTCCCTATAGCTCTCCATTAGTATGGTGCTCTGTTATAATTCCTTGCTGAAATTTGTCGGGGCGCCAATACCCCCTAAGCTCCCAAGTCATAAACCTGAGAATCACCTTTGATGCCTTCACCATTCTCTCCTTCACCACTGCCATAGTTAGTTACCATCAAATCTTTCTCTTCAATATCTTCTACTCCTGTATATTCCAGTCCACCCACATCCTGCTACTTTATATTAGGCTTTTGTGATTTTTCCACTGGGAGTATAGTAAGCAGGCAGCAATTCATTCTTAGTTCCATCTGCCCTCCTTGCTTTAGCCTTATTCCTGTTTGTTTCTGCATACTGTAGCCTGAGTTCTGAATTGTACATCTATTTTTGTCCCTTGCTTCAAATCCTTTAGTGACTCTCCACTCCCATCACACGATACACAGTCTTTTGCCAGTGATGCTTGATTGTCCTTCCTTTTTTCTAACTCCATTTGCTCTTGGAACACGTCTGACAGATGTCTTTCATGTGTTTCTGTATTTCTCTGAATAACCTGTTAACCTGCTTGTTTCCATGAACCCCCCTTTGTGGGATGGGAGGATGCTCTGTCTGATTGGTCTATGAATCCTCAGCACAAATGATAGTCTGACACACCCTAGGTTTATATGTTTAGTGAAAAAATAAATGAATGATAAGTTAATGAATAGTCAGCCCTTCTCCTCATTGCCATTAGGGGTAGAAGAGCCCAGGACACTGGTTTTCTGGCACTACAGGAAATCATAAGATGGAGGACATCCATTCTTCTATTTTTATCATGTTACTGTTATTGAGTTTACAGTGGATGTTAGAAAGGAAACCAAGAATGGTTACCTTTCCACTGGTAATTATAGTGGATTCCCCCATCCTCTGTACATAATGATGAGACTTTTCTTAATGTCTCACACAAGACATTTCATTGTTGTGTTGTCCATGACAGCATACTCTGTATGTTTGAGTCTCATCTCAGCTACAGAAAAAGGTTGCTTCAAACTGCAGTTTTATATAGGCAGAGTTACTATTAAAATATCTCAGCTATTTCTATATACTTGACCAAGCACGTGTTCACATAGGCTTAGAAGATCAACTTCTTTGCCCTGGCATATGACTTGAGGGACCACACACAAGGATCAGTGAGGGAGGTAGGTGTGACACTTCTAATTTGCTAAGTCAGATAAAATCAGTCCTAAGGACCAAGAAGAGCCAGATCACCACACTCCTCACCCTTCCAAATACCAAGGTATCGCTTTGATCCACTCTGTTATCTTCTTCATTGGTTTTTTTGAAAGAGAGTTCAGCAACTTAGATGCTTTCTAGGCTTTTCCTGGCTGGTTGAACTTTTGAGCTTGAGAAACAAATATGCTCATATTTAACCTGATTGTTTCAGATAATTCCAAAGACTTGCACATTACTTTTATCAGAAGAAATGAGAGGTCATGGATTTCAGTTAACTATAAGGAAGATAGTTTTTAAAACTGGAGTTAGAGGCTGGTACAATGGTCTGCCTTAGGAAGAAGAGAGCTTCCTGTGCTTGAGATTTTGAAAAGAGGCAGATACTGTTTAATATGCTGGGGAGAGGACTCAAGCATGGGAAACAGGGTTGTATAGTGTGTAGGAAGGGAGAGAGAAGATAAGATAATATTTAAGTTTATTCCATCTTCAGATTCTGTGATTTTAATAGATTTGATTTAAGTAGTGACAAATTTTTTAAATGATTTTTTTTAGAAAGATTTATTTATTTATTTATATAAGCACTGGGTACAGTCAGAAGCACAGGAGGGTGAGAGAATTCACCAGAGCCAGAGCAGAAGGACCAAAGTACACTGCTGAGGGGAGCAGCGGGTGGCAGGAGAGGTCTGCGTGCTATGTGGGACCCTTGCGGGGGGCAGGGGATTGAACCGTCGCTGTGGAGGCTGCTGGCACCTTTGCAACCCAGAGCTCAAACGCTGCGCCACCAGGGAGGCCCAGGAACATTTTTTTTTTTTTTTTTTTTTTGTGCAGAGTTAAATAATTGTCAAAAGCTATAAAATAGCATCTGGAAATATGGCCAATAAGATTGTTTCATTTTCATGTAACTCACCATCCTAGACACCCAGATTAGATAAAAATTCTTTATTATGAATTTAACACGCCATCATTCAAAACTCTACCATATACCAAGTCCTGTAAGTGCTGACTTAGAGTAGTTTGATTTATAGGATTTTCAAGATTTGCAAAGGGCATTTCTACCCTTCTCTTCCACTTTCTGTGAATATAATCCCTACAAAGATATTTTTACATTACTCATAGTAGTATTTTTAGAATCTAAAACAGTACTTGGCACATAGTAGGTTTTCAATTAATCTTACTGAATGATGAGAATTTTCTTACTTATGAGATTTGCCAAAAAAGATAAAGGTATCTATTAGGAGCAAACATTTCTTTGTTTCCTTCTCTGATGCCGCCATGACCTGCCCACTCCTACCCATAATTGCTCTAGGTTCTCAAATAACATAATCAGACCATTTTTACTTTATAGCGTACAATACCAGGGAATAATTGCAAAAATATTAAGTGTATTTAGTTCTGGACATGCACATTATGAATATGCTTAATTTTTTCTTTATGCTTTTTCATTTAAAAAGTTTTTCTAAGATGAACTGTTCTTACCAGTATTACACATTTATAGAAGGAAAGGGAAAAAGATGCCATTTGGGTCAAACCTTCAAATTTGGCCAACATCTCTAGAAATGTGGAGCCCAAAGCCTGATTTTCCATTTTCTCTGTGCTTAAAGCATAAGCAGTGTGACTAAGGTCCCAGAGTCAAACAAAGGAATGGACAGAGATTGGACAGAGCTGATATTCAGGCTCCTGGAGTCAGAGGAGGATCCAATCATGAGTTGCCCTCCACTGTGCAGAGACACAGAGCTCTGCTTCCTCACAAATAAGAACACTAGTTTAGGTATTTCAAATATGTGTGATGTATGGGGCTACGTGGCAGTCACAAGTGAAATTCGCAATGTGGATGGAGAAGGCAGGTGATACAATGGCCTGTCAGAGGGTTCATACTGCTTTTGATGGTTTTGGAAGCTCGTGAGAAGACCTAAAAGGCTGGTAATCATTGTATAAAAGGGCCTACAGGTATCATCGGGTGACTTGCATGAGACCTGGTTGAAACAAAGTGACTTCTGTAGTTTGTTCAGCTCTGCCTTCAGCCAGAGCAACAACTAAAATGATGAAGCCTATTTCCCATGAGTCCCCTGGCAGCATGCTTTTAATCTGGCCACATCAATCACCGGGAGAAGTTATCCACTTCTACAAAACTTAGTTAACTTTCTGGGCTATGGTCTGAGATCAGCGAAGCTTCTCTTAAGTGATAAGACAAGCAATTTCATTTTCTTCTTTAGTGAGCTTAAGGTACTAAGTCACTACCTAGAATTGTTCAAAATGGTATCTTCTTGTCTCCTTGCCAAAGTGTGAGATTAACAATACTTTTGACATGCTGAAAAATTCCGTAGCTGCCTGCTGTCTCTGCAACAAATTTACTTCATCAACTAATTCACTAATTTGGGCCTTCTTGAGAACTCAGCTAATTTGTAAGAACAGGTGGCTCATTCCATAAGTGTTCAATAAAGATTCACACATGATTACACATGCAACACTGCCTTAAAAACAAATGAAAAAATGTGTGTATTTATGGAGAAGCTAAACAGACGAGAGATTCTTCAGTAGTTAACAGTATGCATCTGGTGATCTGGCAAAATTATTTCAAGACTGGTGCAAGAAGGAAGTGGAGGCAGGTGACATAAGGATATAAAGCCCTTGTACATGGACAGATGAGTATTCTTGGGAAACTACCAAGAAGTGATGAATATGAAAACAAACAAGCAAAACTCATTAACCACAACCTCACTCTTAGTTTTCCCTATTCTTCTGTTTACTTGGATTTGAGTTCATTTACTTATGCAACATCTTTTGAGTACAATAGCATTTACTATGTGTCAGGGCTGTTCCAGGCCCTCAAAGTCAACTATCTTCTTTCATTCTAAAAAGAAGAAAAGTTAATGATATGCAGTTAAGAAAATACCATAATCTTATTTAAAAAAATAAGCCACATTCCGATATATTGATGGATTATGTTAAAAAAAAAACCATGGTACATGTAAAAAAATGTAAAGGCAATCAATTCACCAACTGCTTGTATATAAAATATGTGGGAAAAATTACAGCAATGATTTTGGCTGATGTTTTTGCTGAATTTAAAGATTATTTTCTCATGAGGAATAAATAACTTGCTTTAAAAAATATCTAACATGAGAATATAGAAGATAAAAAGTGTTGTTATTCTCATTTTGTTTAAAAGATGATAATTTCTTCTAGAGAATTCCTGAAAGAGAACATATAAACGTCTCCCTATTTTTTCTTAGTATGCGAATTAAGAAAACTCATGAGGATGTTGCAAAAGTCAGCTTATAAGCCATCAGATCAAACAATACAATGTACAATCAGTGCCACAATGGTTTCAAATTAACACATACAAAACAGGGTGACAATGAATTAATTCACTTGTTCTTTATGGCCAAGAGTGAGCACCAACTCATTCAGGCACAGCGGACCATTCTATGTACAATTCTGGCTATCCTTTTCTATTCTTTTATCCAGGGTAAAAGAAATGTTTGCATTCATAAGATAGTAAATACTTCTAGTGCTCTGAAGGCTTAAAATAGAGGTTAATGGAGGTGAAGAAATCAACACAGATCCTTAACAAAACACAATTGTCTGAAAGAGAGAGGATTCCATTCTACAACCTGTGATAAAATCATGGCTGTTAAAATCCTTCCACAGGTACAAGGATTACTGACCTTATAAATGTGGAAGTTACCTCTTTTAAAGATACATGGATACAGAGGTAGTCAACATTTTTAGTCTAAGGTATTAAGAGGCCTCAATTATTTATTCACTTTCACTAATTTGTTCACTTACTCTACAACCATTTCCTGAACATCTACTGGGTATCATGATTAGCTCAAGGCATATGAAAGTAAGTGGAACATTACTACTGATGACTGCAATAAAGTTTATAAGTCCCAAGAACTGCTTATGGGCATCTAAACAAGATTGATTTGAAGAATACATAAGAGATAACTTTAAGGGGAGGTAGGATATAGGGAGCTACCTTGAGACAAAGAAGATGTATTTGTAAAAATAAAAGTAGCTGTAGAGATGGCAGTGACTCAATTAGGTAGAAGATAAGTTCAGGAGTATTCAAGAAAAAAATCTATATATCTTTATCATCTATAGCTCCATCTTACCAGTTCTGTTTCTCTGGAGAATGCGGACTAATACAATGGGAAGGATTGAGAGATTTTAATCAGAAGTGTGATATGATTGGATTTGCATTTTGTTGGAGGCCATACCAGAAGCAGGGATAATATTTCAGAAGTTATTAAACTAATTCAGAAGACAAATGACAATTAAAAGGCAGTGGGAACGGGAAGAAATATACAGATAGGAGGTAGAATGGAATACGTTTATTGTACAGTTGAATGTGGAAGATAAGGGAAAAAAGAACCTTAGATAACTGAGATGTTGGCTATAGGACTGAGTAAAAGCCTTGTTCTATTACCAAGTCCATCATTCTTGACCGTTGTTATAAAAATAAACCAATTAGTAGTTTTGAGAAAAAACAGAACATGTTTAGTGTTTAATTTCTCATTTTTTGAGTTTTAGTTGTCTATAGGGACACCAAAGTGTAGACATCTAGTACATAAATATTTGAGACAGAGGGAGTCATCCCAGGGCAAAGTGAAAGCACAAGGCCATGGGCATGGATGGACTCACCTAGGGATTACCTACAGAATTAAAAGGAATATCCAGGGCCTCCCCGGTGGTGCAGTGGTTGAGCGCTGGGTTGCGAAGCTGCCCGCAGCCTCTGCAGCTCCAGTACGATCCCCAGCTGCTCCCCGGCCACCGGAGAAGGGTCCCACATGGCGCGCAGACCTCTCCTGCCGCCCGCTGCTCTCCTCAGCAGTGTGCTTCGGTCCTTCTGCCTGCTCTGCTCCCTGCTCTGGCTCTGGTGAATTCTCTCACCCTCCCGTGCTTCTGACTGTACCCAGTGCTTTTATAAATAAATAAAAATAATAAATAAAAAAAAAAGGAATGTCCAAGAAAAAAGACTTGGGGGGAAATGCTATGTCTGGATAAAGAAGATCCAAGTAAGGAGATGAAATATGAAGAGTAGTGTCCCCCAAAGCAAGAGAAGAGAGCATCTGATGAAGGGGAAATGTGTCCAATGTTACAGAAAGACAAAAAAACAAACCATCCCTTTGCACCCCCACCCACCCTGAGAAAATGTTCATGTACTGTGGCAGCATAAGATGGGATTGGTAAGTTTACTGATGCGGTAGTGTGAAATAAAACTGCATGAATTTAAAAAGTAAATGAAAATTTAGGAAGGAGACATGGAAAGTGCATAACTCTTATAAGCAGCATAACATTTCATAAATATGAAAGAATTTTATTATAGTAAACAGGAAAATATGAGATATAAAAGAAAAAACAAGGAAGAATGGACAGAATTAAGCAGTTTCATGAGCTGCATGGAGAAAAATCAACAGTACAGAGACATAGCTGGATATATAAAAGAAGGGAAGAAGGAAGCAAAAAAGAGGGAGGGTGGAAGGGAGAGAAGAAGGCATACAGGGACCCTTCATGTCAGTGCAGAGTATCCGAAGCACAGGTGAAGAATTGCCCATTATTATACATACATTTTTAATAATTCATAAAGGTTTATTTTATAAAGATATTCCATAAAGGTTTAAATTTCATATTGATTTAAGATGATCATTATTAGCTCAACCAACATGAGTGCATACTACTCAGAACTGGCTGAATTAACTATCTAAATTAGATCCATTATGTCCATGGGTTCATAGCATGGCCCAGGCCTTCTTTAACTGCCACTTCATTACAGAAAATGAATTGAGTTCAGATCTAACCTCAGACAGAAAATGATTGGTGATTCATCGTTCTTGCCATGGATGAAACACCAAAGTCACTTGATTGTTGGAGAGAAAGTAATTGTTTGAAACTGATTTCCTAAATTTTATAAACATCAAATCCAAGAATGCAGAAGTTTCTGGCTTAAAAACAATCTCTGATGCTAATAGCACAAGTGATAAAATATAGTTCTGATCAAAGTGACTCAGTATTGAGCATTACGCCCTGCAGCACCCAATTACTCAGTGCTGTTTCTGGTGAGAAATATGATGTTTGGGAGTACTGCCTAACCAGCAATCATAAATAATATACAGGGTGAAAGAAGTGGGAAGCAGCTCCTTAATGCTGTCCTACATGATCTTAATTGTAGTCCTATTAAGAAGAGTAATACTTTGAAGGTGTTTTCCTCAAGCAATCAGGTTTTCACATCCAGAGCGCACTTCTCCTAAAGTTGACTTGCTAATAAAGTTGCATTTGCAACCCATATTAACATGATTTTATTTTGAATGTGTCATTTTGATTTGCCTAGGAGTCTTGTTTTGATTTGCCTGGCTTAATTTTGCAGCAGAACAAACAATATTCTTCAGTTGTCTCAGCTCACACAAGGTTAATCTGGCAGCCTCTGTATTGGGTTGAAGAAGTGAATTGCCATGTTTCTAACAATTCACTTTTGCCAAGTTAAATTCATTTTCAGCCTAGAGTACTTCTTCCTCCTTGCATACATGGAACAGCTCCCCCCCCAACACTTTTTTTTTTTTTTTTAACCAATGCAGCAAAATATGTCTTGGAACAGAAACTGTAACTTGAAAAAAAAAATCTATTCTTTTTTACTATTTTTTTATTGTATTGTTTTTGCGGCCTTCACTTCACACAGGTGTATGTTTGGGCAGCAGAGACAGTAGTAAATGGCCCTTCATTTATTTCCCTAGAGAATGGTTTATCAACTACTGAAAAAGGAGTTATTTTACTCTGCAAAACACATATCAGATCTTTTGACAAGGAATACTCATTAAGGTCCTTCCACAGACAAGTGATCTCTGGGGGCAGTTTAACCCATTTATTCTTCTCAATTTCCCTCTAGGTTTCTAGCTACAAAAAGAACAAAATATATTAAATTAACAAAATCCATTTGCAAAACGAATCTTTTGTAATGGATTCCTGGAAATGTTCAGTGCAGGCACGAACACTAGCAGCATTTCCACTCGCATCCGAGAAGGCTTTGCTTTGACACATGAGCGGAGACACTCTTGGCAAACCTGGGATTTGAGGCCAGGGCTCATTAATGCACCTGCACGCGAAGTAATGCGCGGTGTGTCAGTGTTTCCACTGTGTCTTCCACTACCTCCTCTCCCTGGTGTGGAACCTGCATCTGCTATTATTTGGTTGGGTAAAAGCTGCCGGTGGAGGTGGGGGAATGGCTGTGTGTTTGAAGTAGGTGTTATTCCATGCATTGGTTCAATGTAGTCGGCCCCCTGCAGAGACTCCAAATTACAATGCGACTGCACAGGGTTTTTAGACAACTCTCATGCTGGGATGGAGATGGTCTGCAAAGAGAGTGCCAGGAAGAAAGTACACACACACACACACGACACGGAAGCGGATGTGGGCACAGATCGCCTGAACATTTCTATAGATAGGCTTTGGTGTGTTACAACAACATGAAATGCTTAACATATATATCATTTCATTTATGGCAGGAGATGTGCAGGTATCCTAGAAAGAACACTACACTACAGGAGGAGGGCAGGGTTCAAATCTTGTCTCTATGTGGACTTGTCTGATTTGGGGCAAGCCACTGAGCTCTGAGCTTTGAGAGCAGGGTGTGACAACCCTTTTCACCTGCTTATAGGACAGACCCACATAAAAGCTAAACAACCTCCTAATGTCCTCATCGAGTTAGCTAGGCACAACCCCAGGCACTGGGGATACAATGTAGTAATAGGTAATTTCAGCCTCGAGTTTCAAATGTTTTCTTCCTTTCTTTAATTTCTAAAGCCTCTTTTCCCACTGTTGTAAGACCTCAAGGCAGCAATTTGTACCACACAGGTGCAACTATGGAGGGATAGAGATCTATAATTATTTGCTCAGGTCAAGTAAAACAGATATTGAATCGAGAGCCTGTGGTCCTGATACCCAAGATTAGAAAGGCAGGTACTTCCTTGTCACATTCCACAAACTGATTACATATTTGTACATCTACCTCGGACAGGTTGAAGAATTGTCAAAGCAAATAACTGAAATGCACCCTGAAGAGATACATTAGGTTCTTGGGAACCACAATATAAGGATCCACAAGAGATATCTATTTCCTGTAAGTATCAGTTTGATTTTATTTGGGCTGCTCAAAGGATATCTTTGAAATATCAAAGGAATTAAAACTGCAATATTATTAAGCAGCTTCACATTTGGATATCATTGCTTCTGGTGGAGTGGCTGCCTAGAGGTGCAACTTTAAAATGTTTTATTGTGTAAAAGGAAAGAAAAAATGACGTTTTATAACATTGTTTTGTTAGTTTTAGTACATCGCTGGAAACAGTCTTTCATTTTGCTTGGGTTTTTCTAGTAAAATTTCACAAGTAAATACCAATTGGTACTCCCTGTTTCTTTGATTATTGTTCTCTTGTTGGTATGTTACTTTGCCCCTCATATCAAAACTAAGGGCATGATTGCTCCCCTGAATATGCATAATTATAAAGCCTGCACCAGCTTGCACAGTATATTAAACCTGGAATTGAAATTCCAATCAGATGTGTTATGGTACTGTGAAACATCTAAACCAAGAATAAGAGGGTATCATAGCTGTAAAAAAAACATATTTAATTTGATCCAGGCATCTCCTGAAAACAGAGTACCAAAATAACTCTTTTGCTTTCCCTATATGTAACAGGGAAATATTAATATCTTTGCCCTTTCCCTTCCTCGCTCTGTCTCCTTTTTCCCAACTCCTTCCCTCTCTTCTTCCCTGTCTTGGTTATTTTCCTTCTCCCTCTTTCTCTCATTCAACAACTATTTATTGAGAGTGGATGATCAGCAGTCTGGCATTTCAGGACAGAGTGAGTTCTGGGATATGCATTTTTTTCTGCTAAAGCTGAGAAATTTCCAAGCAAATTAGGATGAGTTGGTCAAGATAATTGATAGTATACTTTGTGTCAGCTACTATACTAGGGCCCAGACTTCAGCAATAAAGCAGATCCTATCTCATGAAGTATACTTCCAATGAAGAGACAGAAAATAAAGCTGGACCATTCAAACAGGTGCTAGGAAGAACAAAACAGGGTGGGAGGACGGGTGGTGGGTAAGGCGAGGAGAGGGCTCTTGTTTTACTCAGGGTGGTCCAGCAAAACCTTTCAACTTAGGTGACATTTCAGCAGCTGCACAGAAAAGGAGATGAAACACAGGGTCTCAGGGAAGAGTATTCCAGTGGTGATGGTGCACAGGTGCATTGGTGAAGGAAACTCTATGGGGATTAAACCTGAGGGGGTGGGGGGAAGCAAATATTGTTTAAAAATGAACAACGATGTAATAAACAATAATAATAAATGAACAATGATGTAAAACATATAAATTAATTAAAAAATTTAAAAAATAGCATATTGCCTATTAAAGATCATGATGATTTGAAAAAAAAAAAAAAGAATATTGCAGTCTCTGGAAAGACCCAAGACCTGAGGCAGGGACGTGTGGAAGGGCTGGAAGAATAACACGGAGGTCAGAATGAACTGAGAAGAGCAGGAGCAAGGAGATAGGGAAATGCTGGGACATTTTAAATAACTTGATCTTTTACTGTTAGTCCAATAAAGAG
This sequence comes from Talpa europaea, assembly GCF_964194135.1. NCBI lineage: Eukaryota > Metazoa > Chordata > Mammalia > Eulipotyphla > Talpidae > Talpa > Talpa europaea. The sequence continues at coordinate 48,743,936 of NC_140076.1, forward strand.
CCACTGGGGGTTATTTAAGTCTATAAGAAAGGTTCTTCTTTTTTTTTTTTTTAAGATTTATTTATTTATTTATATAAGCACTGGGTACAGTCAGAAGTGCGGGAGGGTGAGAGAATTCACCAGAGCCAGAGGGGAGAGCAGAGCAGGCAGAGTGATGAAGTACACTGCTGAGGGGAGCAGCGGGCGGCAGGAGAGGTCTGCGCGCCATGTGGGACCCTCGCCCAGCAGCTGGGGTTAGAACCTGCGCTGCAGAGGCTGCGGGCAGCTTCACAACCCAGCGCTTAACAGCTGCGCCACCAGGGGAGCCCAGAAAGGTTCTTCTTTCTGTGTAGAAAAGAAACTCTGGGGAGAAAGGGTGTAAGCAGGAAGACTAGCTAGGGAATTCTTGTCACAGTCCCTCTATTATTGGAGTGTTTGAATATGAATTGCCCTTTACCATCTGGTTAATCCAGGTTTCTTTGAAAGCTACTATAATATTAGGCCATGTTTGAGATAACTGTGTACAGAGGTATGTCATGTCACTCTCTGGAGTAGAAACCAGAAGATATTTGCTGGTTGGAATTCAGTTTCCAGGGATCCAGATCTCATTTGTTATTTTTCTATTATCAAGTATCTATTATCCAAAGAACCTGCCATATTAAAAAACAAATCTTTGTTAACCAAATAGAAGTATGTAATTACCTGACTAATTCTGAAGTGATGTCAGAATATTAAACTGTTACTCAGAACAATAATTGAAATAAAATAAAAACATAACAGTGCTCTTAGCAGAAATGTTTAAAAGAAAATCCAGAGACCATGACCTCTTATAAGTTTTATGGAGACAATAACTTTGAATTACAAAAAATGAGCTTTTTTCCTTCTGCATCTCTCCATCTGCACTCCCATATCGTTCCAGAGGCATCCATTTGTCCCAGGGAGCATTAAGAGGTTTAGGGCAGGATTGCAAAGTAGAGGGAGAGTTGATATATTGCTTTGGATATCCAGATGGTTGATTCAGGTAGCAAGACCATAGTTCTGAACAACTGGTTCTACTGAACACGAAAAGGATTTTCTTGTCTGTTAGCTTCAATGAACACATCAAGAACAAGACCTGAAGCACAAATCAGGTTTATTTGTGCTTTTTTTCAATAATGTAGACAGGACACCCTTTCTGCCACTTCAGCTGATCTGAGAAGCTGATTTTGCTAGGAAGAAAGATATAATTTAGAGGAAGCCCATTTAAGAGAGGAAGAGATAACAGAACGGCCTCCTCTTTCTCTGAGGAATTCCTCTGTGGGAAGCAGCAAGAGAGAGTGCCAGGGGAAACAGAAGGAAAAGACGCCCGCTTGGATGTCTCCCAGGGAGTGGAGCATTGTGTTCCAGGAAGAGGCTGCAGGGGTGACTCCACCAAAGTGAAATGGTCTACATTTAGCTCTTGAGAACCTTCCTTAACTTATGTGTGGTGCACAAGGTATCAGAAGCTTCATTCCATACTTTGTAAAAAGCAGAAGGTGGATGGTGTGGTGGTAAGCTTAAAACAGGGTGTCTTTGGCCTCCCCTGGTGGCACAGGCAGTTGAGTGCAGCGCTGTGAAGCTGTCCACAGCCTCTGCTGCACCAGTTTGATCCCGGGCGGGCAAAGTGAGGGTCCCACATGGTGCGGCAGACCTCTCCTACCTCACCTGCTGCGCCCCTCAGCAGTGTATTTCATCAGTCTGCCTGTTCTGCTCCCCGCTCTGTCTCTGGTGAATCCTCTCACCCTCCCACACATCTGGCCTATACACCCATTCTTGCATAAATAAAATAAATAAATCTTTAAAAAAAAAAAAAAAACAAACAAAAAACAGGGTGTCTTCTCACTTGGAGTTATTTTGTTTCCAGCATGGAACCCTCCTAAATTTTATCCATGGAGGGCCCATGAGAAAACACAGGCACTATCAATGAAATCAGAGACGGCCTCTGCCCTGGGACACCAGGACCAGAGGAACCCACACCCCTAAATACCCAGGCCTCATCAATGGGAACAGAAAGGGGGAGGAGAGAATTCTGAAAAGGCCAAACTCTTTCTTGGAAAGGAGTATTTAAAATGGAAAGGAAAAGAAGGAACAGAACTGTGAAGTTGAGGTCTCTCTTGTAATCTAGGACCAGGATGAATATTCATGATGATTAGATTATTTTCAGAAGAATAAAGATGCAGTATTTACTTTGCATATTTGAATCAGGTATGTTACCTTTGATCTCACCAGTTTGGTATCACCAGTGGATCTACCACCAGTTTAACATTTAATCCAAATCTAGCCTTGCTGTGAAGGTTGAAGTCACCTCTTGTGGCATTACATTGAATTAAGTACTCTGCATGGGTAGATTGAGGTGGCATAAGGTCTAAACCCTATGTGACTGGGGAGACTGGGGATTTTAAGAAAAAATAAAATTGCAAATAGAAATTAGGTATGAAAATACATACTTAGAACAAAAATATTATTGGGGAGTTTCTTTTCCCTGTGATCTGTTTACCTCCCAAATGGGTCCATGTAATTGAGGTCTCCTGATGCTAAAGCATTATTAGCTTCATGTTAAATACCTGGTGCTCAGTTTATGCCAGTAGGCTGGTAGGAGAGCCTACTTTCTGTGTATGATCATCCTTGTTGGAAAAGCAGCATATGGTCAAGTTCACACATCCCATCCCTTTTGCTCACTTTTCCCTAGACTTGGGAGGTTTAATGGATCCTGCTTGCACAGAATGGGAGAAATTATTACTAAACTCTAGTCCAGCTGAAGGCGTTAGAAAAGTGAATATTAATATCCAAAACCCTATTTAAATGAGGTCAAGGGACTAGAAAGAGAGTATCCATTTATGTCTAAATCAGCAAATTGCAGGATCCAACATGCATCGCATCTCCCAAGAGAAATGATGCTTTCCCTCTCTATCAGAACTGAGGGGGAGCTGTCTATAGGTTATATAGGGGGTTGTTAGCCTTGGATTATGGAAAGTTCATGAGTCTTGCCGTGAATGCACTCCCCAATCTGCCTTCTCTTCTTTTGTGTCTGAAAGAACCCTATTTTGCTGTTGGAATAACTGATGACTTGTTTGAGGTCAACAGGGACATTTAACTGTTAAACTAAAGTGCCTTTGGAAGGGCAGAAGGGAGAAAGAACATTACTGAGCACTCTCTTAGAAGATGCACTAAGAACACTTCTCTGGGCTTAATTTTCCTATAGAGATAACCTTTTTTGCTTCATATTTTTTAATAATAAAATCAAACAAAACATATATTGAGCAGTTAAACAGCACAATTTTCTCTACTGGGTAAATTAAATAAGACAATATATGTGAAGTGCTTTGTAACTGTATCATGCTAAATAAATGTAAAATATTTTTATTATTGTTATTATTGTTATTATTTCTACTGCTCTGGGCCATGAAAGTTAAATAGGTTAGATGTGCCTAACTTTTCATCAAGGTGTTGCTCAGACTCTCAAATTCTAAATATTATCTTCCTTTGGGGAATCCTTGAGAAAATAATATGGGTGAAAAGAGCAACATTTTAAAGAAAGCACTGGAAACAATCAGCATGACTTCTGAGATACCACCTGGTTCTCCAGGCAAAAAACAATGTCAGGCTTCTGCTGCTGCCATTCCTCTCTTTGTCCGCACATGCAAAGTGATGCAGATTTTAAAGTGGATGGACCAACAAAGATTTAATTTCATCTCTGGCTCAATGCCTAATGTCCTTCCTGCCTTTCCACAGGTCTCCTGCCTGCCTGGTGCAGTGAGAGGGTTGTCAAACAAGATTGAAAACAGATTGATTTCCCATTTTGATACAGCTACGTTGCTAGTTGTAGTTTTCTTTAGTAGTGTTAGTTAAATATTTAATGCAATCTTAAGAGAAAAATTCTGTCTGTATAATATAAACATATTGTTAGGTTGCCTGAAAGCGTCACATCTTGATTAAGCTGAATGTCAGGAGTATCGATAGTATTTGAGAGATGCCATAATAAAAGCCCCACACAGCGTCAGGCTGCTATGCCTTTCATGCACTGTCCAAGAGTATTTATGCTAGTCCAACACCAAACAGAGGCCGGATCCCTTCATCTGCACAGCTGACTAACATTTCAGGTTTTTCAAAAATAGAATTCTAATTTTAGAATTAATCTTTCTGATCTTTATTGTACAAATATGTACAATCTATAATCCACAACAGAGCCTCATCATTTTCTAAATAAAACTTTCGAAGTTACAGCAACAAGTTTATTTTTTTTTTACAAGGCAGAATGTAAGACAGCAGATAATGTTGCAAACAAGCAAATATTTCTCCTAACAATAAAATCAATTAAACTGATTCTCTAGCTAGGCCAGTTGAGAGGTAAAAGGTAAGGAATAGAGATTGCAGCTCTGGGTATTTGAAAATAAACTGATGGCTACCACCCAGCAGGGATGATGTTGGAATAGCCTGCCTAATTATCACTTTATAACCCTGCATTTGTTTCCTTTGGACCATCTCCATAACTACTGTTAGTTTAACCTCAAACATCTTGAGCAATTTGTTGAGTTTTTAATAAAGTCAAATGCATTTGAAATACTTGGTTTCTGAGATTTTTTGCTTTACTGGTGTGTGCATCTACGTCAGGAGGTTAGCATATCTTGTTTGATAGCTTTTGCTTCCTTGAATAATAATAAAAAGCTTGCAACCCCATGCAAGACTCCCAAAATTGTTTATTTTATTTTGTTGGCTCATGAAGTTCAAGTCTAGAAACTACTACTACAGTGAACCACTAAAAATTTTGAATTCAAAGGGAAATTCTTAGATTTGTATGTTAGAAAGAACAGTGCTTCAAAAAATGGTGTTAAGACAAATGTAGTCACATACAAAACAGTGAGCTGAGACCTCTACCTCACACCATACCTCAAAATGAATTAAGTTGATAATAGACTTAACTGTAGGTAACAAAAAAAAAAAAAAAAACTCTCAGAAGAAAACAGGAGTATATTTTCATGATAATGCCTTAGTCAGTGGTTTCATACATTTGACACAAGAAGTATAAACAAATACAACAAAATAGATAAACCAAACTTTATCCAAATTTAAGACTTTCATATTTACAAAACCCCTGACAATAAAGTGAAAAGGAAACCCACCAAACAGGAAAAAAATATTTGCAAGTTATGTATCTGATAAGAGACTTATATCTAGAATATGTAAAGAATTATTAGAACTCAGACAAAAAGGCAAATGACCCTACTGAAAAATGAAAATGGATTTAAGTAGACATTTCTCCAAAGAAGATATATGAGTGGCCAAGAAGCTGATGAAAATATGCTCAATATTATTAAGCATCAGAGAAATGCAAATCAAAACCACAATGAGATACCACTTCCTAACCACTGGATTGACTTTTATCAAAAAGACAGATGATAACAAGTGTTGCAAAGATGGAGAAACTAGAATTCTCATGCATTGCTTCTGGGGATGTAAAATGAATCAGCTACACTAAAAGGTCTGATATTTTCTCAAAATGTTAAACATGCAGTTGCCTATTATCGTTTAATTGTACTCTAAGAGTACGGAAAACATCTTCACACAAAAACTTGTGTGTGACTGTTCAAAACATCATCATTCACAATAGCCAACAAGCAGAAGCAACCCAAATAACCATCAAATGATGAATGAAGTAAAAAATATGGTATATACTTACAATAGAATATTAATCAAAAATGAGAAGTTCTGATCCATGTTATGACATGTATGATCATTGAAACATTATGCTAAGTGAAAGAAGTCAGCCACAAAAGAATAGACATCTGAAAATCAATCAGTGGTTTCCTAGAGCTAGGAAGGATTAGGAGTATTGGGGAATGACTGATGATGGGCACTGAGTTTCTTTCTTGGACAGATAAAATGTTATGAAATTAATTGCAGTGATTACTACATAACTCTGAATATATGAAAAAAGTGAATTGTACACTTTACTAGGGTGAATTATGTGATATATGAATTATATATCGCAACTAAGCTGTTTAAGAAAAACAATGTCCTTTTTCAGAAGGCCTGATTCAGTTTATCACTCAAGACCTTATAAAAAATACATCCTTGCCACTCTAATATACTCTTTATCAACTTCTCCAATTTTCTTTCTTTTTTTTTCCTAAGGCATGTTTCTATTTATTTATTTATTTATTTGTTTGTTTGTTCTGTTTATACATGCACTGGGCACAGTCAGAAGCGCGGGAGGGTGACAGAATTCACCAGAGCCAGAGCGGGGAGCAGAGCAGGCAGAAGGACTGAAGTACACTGCTGAGGGGAGCAGCGGGTGGCAGGAGAGGTCTGCGTGCCATGTGGGACCCTCCTCCGGTGGCCGGGGAGCAGCCAGGGATCGAACCGGCGCCGCAGAGGCCGCGGGCAGCTTCGCAACCCAGCGCTCAACCGCTGCGCCAACAGGGAGGCCCTCAACTTCTCCAATTTTCTTGAGCTATTTACTTTAAAAAAAAAAAAAACAAAAAACAACAACTTATTCAACCTGCCATTCCTGCTCTCTTCCTTACATCTGCTCTCACCTTTCCCCAGTTCATCTATATCCTCACTCTACCTTATTCCCAATAAAGAATGTGCCCCAGCTCCTCTGAACTAATCAACATATCTTACCTTCTTTGGCTCTATTTTAAATACCATCTTGGGCCTCCCTGGTGGCACAGGCAGTAGAGGGCAGTGCTGTGAAGCTGTCCGCAGCCTCTGCAGTGCCGGTTCGATACCCACCAGCCTTGGAGCAAGCCACATGGTGAGCAGACCTCTCCTTTCTTGCCTGCTGCTCCCCTCAGCAGTGTATTTCGCCAGCCTGCCTGTTCTGTTCCCTTCTCTGTCTCTGGTGAATCCTCTCACCCTCCTGCACATCTGGCCTGTATCCCAGCTCTTGTATAAATAAATAAAATAAATAAATAAACAAACAAATATCATCTTCAGGATAACTTGAAGAACCAGCCCCATTCTGCTTTGATCAGTTGGCACTTGCTATGTTTTCCCTATCAATTTGTTCATATGTGCTCATGAGAATCACAAACAAGCAGGAGTGAAACAGGGCTATAGCAGTGCTCCAAAGGTTAAAGGACAGTGCCAAAGCAAAGGACAGGTCCTTGTGTATGGGTTCTTTACCCATGTGCACAATTGCAAGACCACTCAGGCTCAGGGAACAACAACGATAGGATTTAATTAACAAACAAGGGAAACAAAGTGTTTCTTTTTAAAAAAAATTTTTTTCAATTTAATTTTGCATAGAAGAACTGGGGTGTAGGCCAGAGGTGCAGGGGGTAAGAGAACTCACCAGAGACAAAATGGGGAGCAGAACAGGCAGATCTACTGAAATATATGGCTAAGGGGAGAAGTAGGCGAGACAGGAGACATCTGCTGCATCATATGTGGGTTGGCTCCCTGACTGGGGATTGAAGTCAGGCCATAGTGGTGACAGCACAGAAACTTAACTCTTAGGCCACCAGGGAGGTACAAAGAGTTTCCAAGGGCATAGATGCCCAGCTGTCTCACCCCTGATATTGTCCACACTGTCCAAAAATCCCAAACAAAAGGCTCCTCTTCCAAGATGGCACTGTCCTGTCAATGAGGTACTGGAGCTCGTGGCATGCCAGCAAGCAGTGGGCCAGGATCCAACTCATGGTGGCAGCTGGAAATATATACATGTGGGGTTGACACAGCAGCAGCCCACAGCAACTATCTGAAAAGCTGCACAGTAATGGGTACTCACTGGTCATCAATAGAGGCAATAGCCAGGAGGCAGTGTAGGATGTGGACAGCTCTCAGAGATGACCCAGAAATAGAGTGCCAGTCACCTGTCAATAGTGCTGGACAGCACTGGCCAGTAGTGCTAGTCACCACTGGTCACCAGGAGTCAGTTTCAGAGATACCAGTGTTAACAGCTTGTTGTGAGTTGCTGGTCTACACAACAACAAACAGCTCTATGAGACCCCAGGGCGAAGCCTGTGCTCCTTTCTGGCAATGTCAGAGGCAGGTGTAATGGCCAGGTCTCTGTGAAGGTCTTCAGCTTCTCTTCTTTGTTTTGAGGTCAGCTGCTTATCTTTCTTCTTTCTTCAGAGTCCAGGAATTAAATTCCTAAGCTGGCTGTGGCATTCAAACTTGGCTAGCTAGCACCAGGCCAGCCGTCAAGTCTGGCCCTCTATGGTGGGCCTACACATACCTGTCAGGGCAGCGTGGGTGCTTCCAAGGTCCGGTGCTTCAGAGCAGCCAGCAGGAAACTCCTGCTGTTGCTGCTGGAGCTTTAGGGGCTCCTGCACTGAAATCCTGCTTGCACTGGGGGAGGGTTATCCAAGGCCAGCATGCTTCAGCAATGGGCTGGGAAACTCCTGCTGCTGCTACCTGTTGCCACTTTCGGAGCAGTGCTCACTGGCTGCAGCCTGCACACACTGGGGCAGGTGAATCACCACTGCCCTTCAGCCTCTGGGCACTGCCACCAAGGTGGCCAGTTGTGGCAAAGTTGGTCAGATTCTTGTGTCGCAGGCTCTGGTTTCAGAAGAAATCTTAAAGGGAAGTTGTTTTAAAACCCCCATTGTGTTACAACCAAGACAAATGAGATCCAGAGAAATTGGAATTCAATTTCAAGTATTTGCCTACTTTGCATTTGTTGACATTTTGTTTTTTAATTATTTCAAGTAATTCCTCATGCATTTGCCTTATCTGCCTGAGTCGATGTCAATCTTGAAGCTGTATAGTAACTTCATCCACATGAATTTCATGTTCCTGTTAACAATGGAATATAGGACTACCTTAATATGATTCAAGTGCCTTCTCAAGGAAGTGAAGGGTATTTATTTAACGGATATTTAGGCTATTCATAAAAGGCAATAATTAGGTAGTCTTTCCATTTCACAGTAAAGAAATAATTTAACCTGCCAGGGGACGCACTAAGGTAACCTTGGGCAAATTACTCAATTTTTCTGAATTTCAGTTTCTAATTGTAAAATGATAGAATACCTCTCATGTGTGTTTTCCATAAGTAGTAAATGAGTTATTTTTTATTACATGCTTAGAAGGTACTTGCATGGGGTATCTGTTCAGGACATGTTAGTTACTTTTATCATGGTGGTCATTATTATTATTGGAAGTATGTAGCCTAGCTTTTAGAAGCCCAAAGATATTTTACATAGTTGGAAAGTATCTTTGCCTTAGAGCATTAAAGTAGGTTTTTTTGTACCTGTTTAGCTAACACTATTTCTCATAAAGCTAAATTTCATCTAGTACATTAAACACTAGAATACTACAGGTAACAAACATTCATGATACTAATTTCCACCTCTCCTTGCATCAAATCTAAAGGAACTAGTTCTGGGCCTCCCTGGTGGCGCAAGGGGACAGCCTATTAGGCTGTCTGCAGCCTCTGCAGCATGAGTTTGATCCCCCGGCAGGCCAGGGAGAAACCCATATGGCACAGCAGACCTTTCCTGTGGCCCACTGCTCCCCTCAGCAATGTATTTTGGTCCATCTGCCTGTTTTGTTCCCCACTCCGTCTCTGGTGAATCCTCTCATCCCCCACACTTCTGGCCTGTACCCTGGCTCTTGTATGCATAAATAAATGAATCTTTAAAAAAAATAAAGGAACTGATTCTATTAACCAAGTAAACCTCCTGACTCCAGTTTTCAGAGAAGGAAAAGCCTGTGTCTCAGAGCTCACTGTCTCCATCAAGTAATAACATGCCCCATGTGGAGTGTCCTCTTTAGTTAATTTCTCCCATTAATTTCATGTTGAAGCTTTGTTTTGAAGCTGACTTAATTGGCTTTTCCCCCCTGTAGCAAAAGTTTTGGGGGAAGATGTATATCTTGAAATCTAATTACATATTTTAACTGTAACCTGAGAAGCTTAAAATTCACAGATGCACTTTATCTGTCAAATAAGGAGACAGTTGGCAAATGCGGGCCATAAAGGTAAAGATTTAGTACCCAACTGCATGAATTGTTGCTGCTTTCCTATGTTTATTACTTCACAGTTAATCAAAGAGATAACTCCCAGGAGTTTGGTATCTCTCTCTCTATGTTCTATATGATGAAGGGGGAAGGAGAAAAGAATATTCTGTTTGCAACACATTTTCAATTGGAACAAAGTATCTGGTTCACAAAGCCTTGAATGAAATATGAATATTAAATGTTTTAATCAATTTCTGAAATCTTTTTTAAAGCCAACAGACCAGGACATCATATTATTATGACTGTGAATACAGTTCTTTTGGTGTAGTAACTTCTCAGTAATTATATGATATGTGCATGCAATTAGTACAGATATTTGGAAACAGGACTACTCAACAACCATCAGAACCATATTTCTATACTGACCTGGCATTTTACCACCAAGGGCAATTACATTGAAATAACTTTGTAATATGGAAGCTGTAATTATTGAGCAGAATATCGTTTCTTTGCTGAGCATCAGAACTACAAAAGGTTTTACATGTCCATAAGTCTCAAAAATGCTGCAATTACCGAAGATGAATAAAAAGAGAGAAAAAGCAAAAGTGACTCTAAGATAATAACAGCAGATGCGTTCAACATCATCAACCACCATCAGTGCTACCCAGGACAACTTCCAGGATGACAAGTCCTTCCAATTCACAAGCAATACTAAGCTACGCAGAGTAATTACAGGTTTGTGTCCTAAATTACTATAGATATAAGTGTTGTCAAGATTCTAGATAAATGGCCAGAAAGATTCACCTACTCTACAAATACAGTAATTATGGCGCTGGACCAAGTTACTCCAGAAATCCTAGACTGTGTGGAGAGTCTTCTAATCCTTCATTTCATGATACAAAATAAGTATTGTTAATATTTCCACCCTTTTCATTCATTGTTGTTATCTATTTCTACTATTTTACAAGTTTTACTTGTTTCATTTTTCAAAATAAAGAAATTCAAAAAAAGGAAATAAAGAAATTGTGAACTTAATGTACAAAAATCTAAAAAGAAACTTATGTGAAATCTTAGGGTTTCTTGTCATCCAGGAAAAGACCCAAATGTTTCTTTGAGAAACTTATGAAAATCTTTGTATATAATCTTAGGTATGAAAATGTCTTTCAATATTAGCAAATGCATTATTGCATTACAAAATATTAAAAAGGGTAATTCATAGTAAGTTTAATGTATGCCAAAAGGGTATTTAATGATATTTAACATGTTTAAATGCTTATTAAATAGAAATAAAAAAAGGAAATCCTACTCTTGATTATTATTATCAAACATCTGTAGGAAGAATCCAACTAAACTATGAAATTTAACAATGTTATCTCTAGAATTATATAAGAAAGACTCTTCTTCAAAGCTATTAGGTGGTCCCAGTCAACAAAAAACAGGAAAAATAAAACGAAGTACATATTGGAAATAGAAAAATAAAACTCTATTTATTTTTAAAGAATCAGTTTGTTTGCATAAATAAGCCATGGTGATCTACAGAGCTTTAGGATTAGCAAGGTAGCTAGATAAAAATCAATGAAAAAATAATAATAGGATTTCTACAGAGCAGTAATTGCTTAACAATATAAAAAGTACCTCATTCACAAACAGACTAAAATATAGCTAACAATACATGTAAAAATACGTGTTGATTTTTGTGGAATTAAATAATAAAATAATTTTCTGATTGACTTAAAGAATTTAATAGACAAAGAGGTATGCCAAATTTATGGATAAGATTCGTCAATCCAAATATCAATGCGATGGCAGCTGTATTTTTGCTTTTTAAAATTTTTTAAAGATTTATTTATTTATGCATACAAGAACTGGGGTACAGGCCAGAGATGTGGGGGGTGAGAGGATGCACCAGAGCCAAAGTGTTGAACAGAACAGGCAGATTGACTGAAACATACTGCTGAGGGGAGCAGCGGGTGAGACAGGAAAGGTCTGCCTCACCTTGTGGGTTTCTCCCTGGCCAGCTGGGGATCAAACTTGTGCTGCAGAGGCTACAGATTGCTTCTTAGTGTGGTGCTTAATCCCTTATGCCACCAGGGAGACCCTATTTTTGCTTTTTTTAAATGACACATTGTATACCAATCTTGAAATTCACTTGTAAGAGGAAAAGTGCATCAATAGTTAAGACAATTTTGAAGGAGAAAAAAATAGTGGTGGCCTGAGCTATCAGTCTTAAAGGTTTTAATTATTATTAATTATACTTTATATAAGAACTAAAATTAATAGCAGCTAACTTGTATTGAGCATTTACATGCCAGGTAAAAGCTTTTCAGGCATTATGAGTATTATGAGTATGTACAATTGTTGGTGCTCTGGCAGAAAATTATTAAGAAGCTTTTGCAAGGTACCAAGTGTTGAGTATAGAAACAGTTGTGGGAATATCAACTGGCACAGTATTTCACAGAACACTTAGTCAAAAATCAAATAAAACTGAAGAATAGGGCCTCCCTGATGGCGCAGCAGTTGAGCGCTGGGCTGTGAAGCTGCCTGCAGTCTCTGCAGCGCCTGTTCGATCCCTGGCTGCCGGCGAGGGTCCGGCATGGTGTGCAGACCTCTCCTGCTGTACCTGCTGCTCCCCTCAGCAGTGTATTTCTTCAGTCTGCCTGTTCTGCTCCCCGCTCTGGCTCTGGTGAGTTCTCTCACCCTCCCACGCTTCTGACTGTACCCAGTGCTTGTATGACTAAATAAATAAATCTTTAAAAAAAAAACTGAAGAATATATCTCCTTCACCCTATAACATTATTTCTAGGTGACTAACTTAAAACTAAGATATCCTTATACATGTGTGAAAGAAATAAGTAAAAGAATGTTAACAGTAGATAGCATTATTTGTAATAAGGGAAGATTGTAAACCATCAACCAAAATGTTTTCCAAAAGAAAACTGGGTAACTAAATTGTGGTATATTGATAAATGAAACACTGTATAGCCACATGGAGAAATATGGTTAAACATCAGTAACATGAAAAGAGTAAAATGAGTAGAGAATATTAATTTTAATATTTACACAATTTATATAGGGTTTCTATAAAATATATTTGTAAAAAGCTTTAAAACATGCAAAATAATGCCCCACAGCTTTATGTTACTATGGATACATATATAGTCATAGTACAAAAACATATATTAGGTTGGTAAACTCAAATTCACCATGGTGATTATCTTTAGAGCAAGAAAGGCAGGGGCAGGAACATGGAACCAGGAAAAAGGACTAGAACTGCATTTGAGATGTTTTGTTAATTAAAATACACTAGTATCATCCATAGACCTCAAGGATCTAGGGCAAAATCTGTGAGTTTGATAGAGCAGGGTGGCGGATATGTGAATGTCCAATATTTAATTCCACATACCATACACCTCTTTTTAAATCTGAGATATTTTTAATAGATAAAAAAAGCTATTTTGATAACCAGAATGAAAGCAAATTTTGATAACCAGAATTCTATTGTTCCAGGAGTTTGTGATTATATGATAAATTCAAAGGCAGATACACTTTTCATTTTCTTCTAGTAGCCAAGAAGCCTGTGAATTAAGTAATATTAAAGTGCTTGCCATTAGTCAGGCACAAAGTTAGGCAAATAGTGTAAAATGAATTGGCCATGTTTTGTGTGTGTGTATGTGTATTTATGTATATGTGTGTGTGTGTTTCCAGTGGGATTACAAAATTTTGGAGAAATATACAAAAATTACATCTGCAAACCATAATATATGCCACAAGAAAAAGGAGGAGGGAACTGACTGAGAATGACTGAGGAGAAGTGGTTATATATCATGTCAGTGAAGTTTGAGTTGTCCACATTCTCTCTTTTCCCTTGTCGCCTTTTTACAGATGTATGGCAGCTAATTATGATTTTCCTCCCTTTTTTGCATGTAGTTCTAACCAAGCAGATATAGTGAAGAGACTCTGAGGAAGTCCCCCCACCCCCGAATAAAGATGCAAAGCCTCATTGGAAGAAAGCCTTTCTTTCTCCTTAGTTCCTCCCCGGTTATCCTGCCTGTTGCATGGATGTGACGCTAGGGGTGGGACAGACATCTTCAGGTGGTAAAGAGGGAAGCCATATGCCTGGGAGTAGAGCTGAGGCTCTTGGGTTCTTGATGACATGGTTCAATTGGGGTATCAGTTCTGGACTGTTTACTCTAAATTTTTAAGCAGGTAATTAGAATCTACTGGATTGAACCACTATTAATTAGATTTCCTCTTATTTGCAACCAAAATCATTCCAAAAAGATATATTTTTACTGAGAGAAATGAGAAAGAGGCAGCCATTCAGAAAGAAGTATGGGGTGAGGAAGTGAAAGGTAAACAAGAGCAGCCCAGAAGGGACAGCATGGTCCAAAGGTTTCCATATTCACCCCAAGAGCTCACTAAGGCTGGAGTTTGCTAATGTGTGACTGGTTTACAACTGGTTAGGAATCTGAATGCTTGACTTTCTTTCTCAGGCTCCAGGCCAAGAATAGTGTAGTCAATGATCTGTAAATAAAAATGGATTCTATAGCATCCAAGGAAGTTGCTATTTTTAAAGACCCTTTTCTACAAAAAAAAAAAAATCTAAACCCTAATTCATCCACTTGGGTATTTCCATGTCCATTTTTTACAAAGCAAGGTCTAGCCAGTCCACCTGCAGTCTTGAGGCATGGCTTTCTCCCATCGCTCAGGAGGGGAAATATTAGCATCTAACCAATGCCTTTGACAGAAAGTAAATTGCAATGATAGGATTTAAGCAGCGGTTAGCCAACCGTTTCGTAGGCATTCCCTGTGTGACAAAGGTTTCTATTTTGTTCTGTATTTATCTGAATGGGAAGGAGCAACTTCATTGTTGAGAAGTCTGACTTGAACAACACAACAAAAATCTAGCTCCTTTAATCCTGTGCTCAGTAGGCACTGGGGAAAGAGTTGACCGATTCTCTAATGTGGTTCTTATTGGTCGGCTTCCTCATCCTATATTCTTTCAGCAAACAAAGATTATTTTATCAGATAGTATTTACTGAGAACTTGGTTAGACAGAGAGTGGGTTCAGGCAAGAAGCCCATGATTTGGAAGAAAATGTCCATTTTCATCTGAAAAGTCTTAATGTGATGGATATTCTACAAGTTTCCACTTGGCTATTTTAGAATAGAGCTGCGTATTTATTATTAGTTTCTGGACCTCCCCTCCTCTTCCCCTTAGCTTTCTGCAGCTAGACTACAGCTATCTTTTAATCTCTCCTCCAAGTCCTTTCCTCAGGCTCCTGAATTCATTCATTCTTGTTGCTATTCTCTGCACTTTTTTCCAAATTGCCCGAGCTTCCCTAGTAATGAGATGGTGGGAATACAAGGTGTGGTGCCAGGTGCTGTTCAGCTAGAACTGTCCACAGAGGAACTGTTATTCTGTGCCCTTCTGCACAGGCAGCCTCAACCTGGACTTGCCTTTCATCCTGCCAGACTGCATGGCTGGCCTGATTTTAATTTGCAGACCACTGTGCCCCTGGGGTCTACTTTGGCGTCGCTGCGCTCTGGCGTCTGCTTCCCAGAGAACAGCCCTGTGTTTGGATTCTCTTCCCCCAGGTGTATTTGTTGCCTTGCCTTTTTCAAATGCTCACAAAGTTATTATTCCCAGCCTACACACCTCAAGTCTCAAAGGTCGTTTGCATTTTATTTCTGTTGCCTGAGCTGCTCACGATTCTTTCCAAATTGGAATCATTAGTGAATTCCAAAAATGAGCAGCTTCTTCCTTTTTCCCATCCAGGTCATGAATAAGAATGCTTAAATAACAATCAGACTCAGAGTGGCGGCAAGAGCGTATTAGGCTACACATCTTCTTAATCCTTCCTCGCTAGAAATCCCTCTACAAGCAGTGTCACTCAGAACATTCTTAGTTTACAGGAGTTTTTCAGCCAATTGAAAACCCACACACTCAACCTTCCAAATATTTATTGAGAATTATACTATGTACTATGACGGATTCCAAATCATCTAAGACACAATCATTGTCCTCAAAAGACTTTTATCACTATAGGCTATGTGAGGTCTTCAATATTTCATAAGCACCTTCAATGTGCCAAGCACTATCAGGTACTGAGATTTCAAACAAGGAAAACAATAGAGTACTTACGTGTTTCCTTCCATTGTAGCAAATTACAGCATATGATTGCAATATAATGTAAAAACAATAATGAAATGTAGCCCTGGGTAGGTAGTCTTTCAGTTTCTCCATCATAAAATGGTACCAATCTTCCAAGTTGTATTTAGGGTTTATATAAGATGAGGAATGGACAGCGTTCAGTGCAGTACATGACACAGAGTCCTGAGAATGTGATTAACAATAATAGCTGCAAGACTATGGTTTTCCGGGTAGTTCTCTGACTTAGGAATGCCACAAACTGCATAGGACATAACTGACTTATATTTCTGAATGGGAGGAAACTGATGTCAAATTCTAGGATCTTGGATCCCTCTGTGACTGTCAATGCTGTACTGCTTTGATTTAGAAACTCCAAATGTGTTTTTAAGCATGAAGAATCTAACAGGTCTGGTGAAGTGGGGTGTGGATAAGACCTACTGCTACCAAAATGAGGTCATTCCTGCCTAAGGCAGTTGCAGAAACTCTAGGGCAATGATTTGCAGCTGTTGCTCCTGACAAAGTTCTCACAGATGTACAGCAACATAAGAATGATAAAGACAGTAGAGAGAGGATTTCATACAACTAAACATCCTTCACTGAAATGACTGATACTGTGTTCTTTCTATTTTGTGGGTTTTAAAACATCATCTCTTTCATTGAAAAATGGCAAGAAGATTTCTCCTCAAGTATGAGGCCTCAAAATATTCTAAGTTCCACAGTGTTTGCTCCTATGAAATCTTATTTGCTCCCACAGTTTTAAATACCATTGACATGCAGGTAACTGTTAAATGTATATCCCACAGCAAAACACTCCTCTAAACTTCTGACATGTATACCTGCTTACTTTGCATATCTCCCCTAAAATGGGACCCTGGATTTTCTCCTTCTTATCTCAGCCTAGTCTTCTCTTGGTCTTTCCATTCAGTAAATGGTACATTAATTGGCCAGTTGTTTAAGCCCAGATGATGAGTCAATTTGCTAACTTCTCTCTTTTCTCTTTCTTGCCTCATCTATTAAGGACTAAGCAATTCTAGTTTCAAAATAGTCTTCACATCCAAATACCATGGCAGCTGAAATAACCATGCCACTGAAATTCTGTTGCATTCCTTTTACTCCTGTTTCCCTCCAATTCATTCTCTAAAAAAAATCCAAAGGAATATTTAAAAAACACAAATCCTACATAAAACTTCTTCATGACTTTTCATTGCTGTTAGCATAAAGTTAAAATTCTTTACCATGGCCAACCGGGTCCTGTATAGTCTGAGACCTGTTAAGTCCAAATATCACTTTTAAAAGAGTTCTTAACCCTATCTGTCCATATAAAATCAATGTTATAGACACCCAGAGAACCATATCTTTCTTTCATTGCACCTATCTTTATCATATATATGTGTAATGTATATGTATAAACACGTATATAAATACACACGATTAATTAATAGCTGTCTCCTCCGCTAGACTATATGATACTTGAGGGCATTCCCAGGGCATACTTAATAGCTATAGCTAGAACATACACAATATATATTCACAAATTAACAAATAAGTGAAAAGTGAAAAATAATTTAAATTATTTGGTAAAATATAAAAGTGACCACCTCTTAGCAGGACTTGAATTAAGATGAATTTTTTCCTGGTCCCCAAAACCCAAAAGTCTGGAATCTATTTCTGTAGGTTGAAAAATATACATCAGCTTGATTCTCTAGAAATTACTAGGAGGTTCAGGGGTTATGCAATCGACCTTTGAAAGCTTATAGGAAGTGGCCATACAGAGTCCCAGTCCATTATATGGACTATAAATTAGTAAAGCAAGATTCTAAGCTAGTCAATCAGATGAACATTTTCAGTAGCAGCTTGTGTTATAGCACCCTGATTATTCTATCAAATAATTTATTGAGATCCAGATGCCCCAGTCCCGATCTTCCCTGAGTGAATGGTCGTCAGGTATTCCTGTCCAAAAACAAGACAATCGGTACTTAACTATAGGCTCTCACACTTGTCAAATGATCTCCAAAGAATATGAAATTGCTTGTCATCTTTGTCAAAATTACACATGAATGGGATATTTACTATCTGTGTTGTAATTAAAAACTTAATTAAAAGAAATTCTGAAATCGTTATCAACTTTTTCAGGCATGAGTTGTTCTACTGAAAAGCTGTTTATAGCTTAGATTTCATCAGCGCTCAGAAGATGGTTGAATTACAAACAGATTCAAGGAAAGGTAAGCTCTCGACTAAGATGGCAGTATGCTAAAGGAGGGTAAAAGCAAGCTATAGACACCTTATTTGTCATGTGCTGTGAGAAAAATACACACGTGACTCCCCAGGTTCCTGACACAAGAGCGCAGGAACACTTTTTGACCTAGTTCCTGACACAGGCTTCCTGAAAACCTTACACTTTCCTAAGTCATAGGAATATCTTTTGTTCTAATGAGGCAATTTTGGGTGAGATCCAAATGAGGGTTGGTCATAGGACAGAATGTTTTTTCCATGATTAGAAGCTTGGAATTTTCAGCCACCTCTCATTCGCTTGCGCAGGAAGAAGAGCTGAAAATGGAATGAATAATTGATCATGATGAAAATATATACTGAATTGGGTGATGTGTCCCAACTCTACAGAGGTAGAAGCTCCTAGACTCAGGATTTTCACAGACCCCACCCTCTGTATTTCTTCATCCAGCTGTTCATGTATATCCCTTATCATATCCTTCTGTAATAAACTAGTTAATATTTAAGTAAATATTTTCCTCAGGTCTATGAGCCACTCCATCAAATTAATGGAATTCAAAGAGGTAGTCACAGGATCCTCCAATTTTTGTAGCAAAATAGAGGACAGAAGTTGTGGATAATTTGGGGAATTACTGAAACTGTACAAAGCTGAGGGGTATCAAAGAGAAAAACCTATTTTGCCCATTCTAAAAAAAGTCCAGCCATCTGCAAACACAAAGGCAAAGAAAGTAGGCTTAGTGTCCTCAAATTTGTGTGCAGAGAGAAAGAGAGTGGAAGGATTTCAAACAACAGACTCCCAATCAAACATTGAAAATTACTCATCCCTTCATGGGCAAATGCCCAGCCAAACAGGCTTGACCCAAAACTGAGCAGCTGAAGCCTGAAAGCTTGTCAGAACTCTAAAGCACCTCCTGACAGGGAACCACAAGAAAGAAGTTAGGCAGGTCTCAGAGAACTGGGGCAAAAGTAGAGACCCATCATTCAAAACGAACCATTTAACTCACCAAGACCAAGGACAAGGAGCAGTTTCCCTATGGATAGTTCCTCTCCACATATTTCCCCTTCCTTCCACATCCAATATACATATATCAGCTTCATTCCTTCCTCCTCCACAGCTGCCCCCCATTCAAGAAGTCTGGCTCATGCATGCTGGGAGTTGTAGTCCAAAGCAGCTAAGATGTTGGTAGCATGGAAAATGGTGGCCACAGCAGACATTCTACCCCCTTTCATGGCTACTTATCTTGTAACATTATTACTTGTGACTGGTACCTTAAATGTGGTGGGAACAATCTCCTGGGACTGAGTCTTTCACCTGAGGGATCTGATGCTACCTCACAATGTTAGAATTGAATTAAAGTTGCAGAATATACAGGTAGTGTTACAGAGAAGTGCTTGGTATACTGAAAACCCCCCACATATTTGGTGACCCTAAGTGTCAGAAGTGAAATGATCTGTATGAGTAGCAAGAAAGACACACAGGAGAGAAACTCAGGAGGTAGATGGAACTGAGTTTTTTTTTTTTTATTCTATAGCAATTTCTTTCATTCAGGCACTAGTGTGTATAACTGCAATTCTCTAATTAGTTTGTCTCATTTCATTAACATTGAGGACCACTGTCCCTAATGAGTCTCTTCAAAATGAGCAAACGGGAGGTAGCTTATCATTATGGCTCTCATTTATACCATGCCTATCTACTAGATGAATATTATTGGAAAAAATTAATTGCATTACAGTGGGTACCACTGAATGTACGCACATTTGGTTCTTAGGGAAACGATTATCCTAAGTGGCTGATCATATTAATTGACTACAGAGAAGAAACATCAGTGATGAGAGCAAAACAAGTATATGTGCAGATCTGAAAAGAAAGCTCTCCATTTTATAGCCATATAGCTGAGGCTGGATGAGAAAGCATTCCCAGTCTCGGCCTAGAGCTAGATAGCCCAGGCAATTTCTTAAATCAGAGCATGCCTTATTAATAGTAATAATTCAATAGCAGCCTCCTTTTATTGAGAACTTACTATGCACTAGTAAAGAAGGTAGGTCCTTTAAAGTCATGATCAAACTTAGCCCTCAAAATAACCCTATGAGATAGGTCTCATAGTGTATAAGTGGTCATCAGGAAGAAAATCCATTTGGCTCTAAATCCTGAATCCCTAACTGTAATGCTGCGCATTCTAGACTCACATTCAGTAAAGATCAGAGCCCCTGGGTTTTTATTAATTGCCCAGCCATTCTATCAGGCTTCACATAGTGAGTACATGTGGGGTTAAGTCATCTAGGTATGATACTGAGTCCAAGGAGCTGCTATGGATATTCTTTCTTCTATTAACTTGAAGATTGGATATCATGGAAAACACCATTTTTTAGGGGGCAATGGCTTTTCCTTTACTACTGTTATTGCAACACTAACTCGCAGACAATAGTAAAGTCCAATTTTAAAAAGTAGCACTTATTCAAGCTTTCTTAACTTTCTGTTAAAACAGAAGGTGTGATTAGTATGCCTCTTCTGGATCCTAAGACTTGTAATGATGGAGGAAACATATGTTGGAACATGCCGTATCAGAATCAGCAACACCTCTGTGCAGAGCTGCCTATGGCATTCATTTCTTTGTCAGGTAGGAGACAGCTCAGAAGGTTGTCACTGTTCCAATTATAATTCCAGCCCTGTGGTACGAAAACCATGGGGTTCACTTTTAGGAAAAAGTAAAGACATAGAATGACAGGAGCACAGAATACATCTTGATGGAATGTGGGCAGAAAGGTTTGAATAGAGGGGTTGGGTCTCAGAAGGCAAGGCCATTGAAAGCCAATGCATCCATCTAAAAGGTAAGTGCTCCTGGGAAGGTTGGCCCAATTCTCTCTGAATGAAATTGATTATAATATACTTGAATGAAGACAATCAATGCATATTTTAAGGGGAAGACAGTGTGTGTGAGTATGGGGGTGGTGGTGAGGCATCCAGTACTACTACAGAAAAGTATATGCATGGGTGTGAGAAAAGAGCATCAAGAATCAAAGGTAACTGAAGGGCAATACTTTATTTTACTCGTGGGAAAGCAACTCTGAAAAGGACGGTGAAGGACTTCTGAAGATGGTTTCACCTCCTTAATCCTTGTGTTTCATCCTTAGGGGAATGAATAAATACTAAAGACCTTTGTTTGAAGTCATGAAGCATGAGCTCTTCCTCTACTTGTCACCCCTTCTTTTCCTCCATCCATCCTTCCAGTCTCACAGATTTAAAAATCAAGTCCTTCCTATCAAAGCCACTTTTTCCTATGTATCCCACTCCCTCCCCCTCTCCCATTTTCTCTGGAAAAAACATTGCATCAATTTATTTCCATTTTATCATTCTATCTTTTCCTACAACTGGTTCCTTCTACTCAGGCTCCAAATTAAACTTCTCTACACTTAAATTAACCTGCTCTTGACCCTATATTTTCTCTAACTGCCACCCTATCCATCCCTTTCCTCAGCCCAAAACTTTCCACTAAGGATTCTGTGCTCATCTCTCCAAATTCATTCCTTAAGAAACTGAAGGGGAGTCTCTGCCACCACCACTGCTGTGAAATTGCTCTAATAAAGTCACTGTTTTCTAAATTGAAGGATACTGGGTTTCACTGCTTTGGTTTCTCTTTGGATTCCTGAAGCTTCCTGAAACTATTCCTCTGCAGTCTATGACATGATACTGTATTGGGTCCCCTTATACCATTTTTTTACAGTCCCCTCTAGATGTCTTTCTTATTTTCCTTTTCTGTCATCCAGCTTCTAAATGCCAGTGTTCCCAGGCCCTTGCCTCTCTTCCCTGAGAGTTTTAACTACCACTTATAGTCTTATGACTTACAAATTTAAATTACTACCCAGATCTGTTCACAACCCAGGGCTACATGTATAATTGCCTCCTGGACACTTATAGAAACCTTGAAATACACATATCAAATTATGAACTTATATCTTATCCCTTATAACTGATTTTCCTTCAGTATTCTGTGTATTGTAATATACTACAAATTACCCATTGAGTCAAAATATAAACTTGAGGGTCATCCGCCACAGCCATTAAAATTAATTGCCATGCATTACCCTTCTTCACTATTTTTCAATTTTGCCCTCCCTATTCTACCCAACTGTCCTTGCCTAAATTCCTACTCTCATTATCTCGGCCCTGCACTACAGCAATACTCACCTCATTACTTTCCCTTATACTCTAATCCACTTTCCATACTTCCCCAGAGTTATCACATTCTTCCCTGGCTTCACTACATTTCCATCAAGGGCAGAATAAAAATCTGAACTTTTTTTCCCTCCATCCCAGCGCTCCAAAAGAATCTGAACATTTAATCTAATATACACTCCTTCTGTAATCTGACCTCTGCAACTCATCTTTTGCTATCATCTGCTTGGTATTTTATTTTTTTAAAGATTTATTTATTTATGCATACAAGAGTTGGGGTACAGGCCAGAGGCATGGGGGGGTGAGGACTCACCAGAGACAGAGTGGGGAACAGAACAGGCAGATGGACTGAAATACATTGCCAAGGGGAGCAGCAGGTGAGACAGGAGAGGTCTGCTGCGCCATATGGGTTGCTCCCTGGCCAGCCGGGGATCAAACTTGTGCTGCAGAGGCTATAGATTGCTTCATAGTGTGGTGCTTAACCCTTTGCACCACAAGGGAGGCCCTGCTTGTTATCTTAAACTCTAGGTATACTGATATCTTTAATGACTCAGATTATACCGGGTTGTTTTTCACCTCAAGACTATATTGATGCCATCCCTTCTTCTCTCTAAATTCCTCTGAACATCCCTGACTCTAAAATTTAATCAGGGACTCCTTTCCATGCCTCCAAACACCTGGTATATCTTTATCAATTACACTTACCACAATACATTGACGCCCTTTGTTTAAAACCATAATTATAAATCCTTAAGGGCAGAGAGTGGTGTTATTCTTTCTCTAAATCCTCAGTGCCTAAAGCAATTCTTGGTATACAGTAGGCACTCTTCTCATTTTTTATTGAATGCAATAATAACAAAACAAATATGCATAGAGGACTTTAATTAGATTGCCTTCCCACATATTATCTCCTTTAATTTTCAGGCTAATTCTTCCTGCTTATGCAAAATGTATATTTTATTTCAGGTCATACTACAGGGAAATAAATGGCAACTTTCTTTGAGAACTACCTGAGAAACACAACACAGAAAGACATTATTAAACACAGCCCATCTTTATTTTAATAGTAAACTATGGTACTCCCTGAAATTAAGTTCATGAGTCAAAATACATAAATTAAAACAAATCAAACAAAAGAGGTGCCTTTTTTTTTTTTTTGAGTCCCTATTCACCATGTAAGTCTGAGGTCTTTCTGAGCTATAAAACAAATGGCTCATGTATGGTTCCTATGTTGTTGTTGGTAATTGAACATTTTACCTACCTATGTCTACAAACTTTTGAATAGAAATTTTAATCTTTCATTAGGTCAAAAATTTCCAGTCTATTCGAGTCCCTAGCTCTCATTTTGTATTTTCACTTGATTTTTTTTTTTAAGGTGGCAGATGAATCCACAGATTGGAGTTTGCATGTACAAGCATTAAACTGAAATTCTATTTGATTTAGACTTCTTTGACCCAGGAGAAAAGTAAAGCCCAATAGTTACCAAATGCTATTTTCGCTCATGAAGCAAATATAGTTAAATTATAAAACCTGTGGCCCATTACCAATACCATTTAATTTTTTTCTTTAAGACAAATAGGTTTACCTTTTGACCTAGAAAAAAGGCCTGTAGCAAAAAACAAGCTTATGCTTTAAATGCTGTTCAGAATTTTAATAATGTTTGTCCAGTATTTGAATTCACTTCCCTAAAGATAAGAGAAACAAAATTAGGTTATTTAGTTACTAGTTCCCTACTAAAGGGAAAATATCTCCCACATAAGATATTAATAAATTCACAGTTCTACTTTAATTTGTAAATGGGTGCTCTGTGGAAGCAAGATTTTTTTTTCTTTGACATACAGCAAACATTGAACTCAGGGTTCTTGTCCCAATATTTTTATTGCTTGCTACATGATCTTGAAGGACAATATTTCTTTGCTTCACTTTACAAAAGTCATGAAAATAAGAATGTGTCTATTACCAGAAGAAAAGCAATTTAGGACTAGAAGAAATCAGAATGTTGTCTGATAACTACTGTCCTATGCAAGAAACTATTAATTTCATCAGTGATGCTAGGATTCCTGGGGTGTTGTTTATATTTAAGTATAGAGAGCAGACCTCAGGCATCAGACAAGATTATCACAAAGGTTAGATTTTTCTAAAATTTCTAAAAATAATAATAAACACTTTTATAGCACTTACTATATACCAGACCCTATTATAAGCACTTCACAATTAGTAGCGCCTTTTATACTCCTAATAATGTTGGAAGTCTAAGAACAGTACCCAATAGGTTGCTCTCCCCTCTACTCAGTGCTACCTCTCCCATGTTCTGTTGCAATGTGTTCCATGGAGATGACTTCATAGTGAAGATTCTCTTACTTCAGTATTGGAAAATTGTTAATAGTCACAGGGTCTTAGCAAGTTAGAGTAGATGCAGATCTGAAAAATCATCATTTTAATCAACACCTAGAAAAGCTACTTGATATGATGGGTGTCACATGCTCATTTTGTGGCAAAGCAGAAACAAAACTATTGTATCTTGACCCCCGACTTCCTTTTCCTATACGAAAGGTAAGACAAGCATTTACTGCAAGCAGATTTCCTAATCACCTACCACGTAACAGTTTCCATTTAGACACTGGAGATATGGTTAGAAAAATAGAAAATACCTATCCTCACGGGGTCAAGCTTTTCCATTTACTAAATAAACAAGGATTTATTGAGCACTGGTTAGAAGAAGGTGCAAAAGTGGTGATGGGTAAAATTGGGGGAGGGGAGAGAGTAAGAGAGTTCCAAGGAGTTCCATAAAAGAGAAAACACTTCACAGGAAAATAAAAAGCACATAAAATTGAGAACCCAGTTGTACGGTAAATGAATACTGAGGGATTTTTGAGAAGTGGAGACCCAGAGAATGAGAGGGACCTGGCTGGGTACCTCAGGAGAAAGTGGAGAGGTAAAGGTGGTGGTTGACTACCATGGCATATGGAACATGCAGTAGCCAGATTTAGAGGCATGGATCAAGACTTTAAAGATATATGGCTGAATGAATAAAATAGACAAAATTTAATTCAAGTCATTAATTCAAATCAAAATACATGCAAAAAATAATAATGGTTATTTTGGCAAATCTCAATGCAAAAAAAAAAAAGATGCACAGAAACACAGCAGAATGCCTGTCTAAGCAGAGAGGGGAAAGGAAATAGGAATAATTATAGTAAATATACTAATTAATCGATTAATTAAAAAAATATGATCAGGGTTCTCCCAACACAATGATGAAAATGTACCATAACCTGATCATGTCAATCAACTTTCTGCCATCAAGTCTAAGGAAAAAACTCAGCGTGGGCTGTGAGAGACAGGAGGAGCTTTGTTGGACATATAGACCATATTCAGGCTCAGAGAAGACTGGCAAAGATGATCTGGGTGAGGGGAATGTATGACTGGGAAGAGACTATTTTGTCTTAAGGGGAAGGTGCATGTGGAGGGAGTGGGGGAAATGTGGGCAATTAGATGGCTTTGATGTTTTAGGGAAACCCTTAGAAGTCATGCAACAATCTCAGAGCTGATGTGGTAGAAAATGTAGACTGAGGGCATTTCCTGATCAGAGAAACAGGAGACAGAGGAAGATGAGCCTGCCAGCACCTTCAGGGAGAAAGACTAATAGGATGGGGCACTAGGAATTCCAGATGTCCAAATGTGTATGGATGAGGGTCAAAAGCAGTGTTTCCATGAGAAAAAGGGAGATGAGAACATAAGGGGACGCATTTATTTGATTGTGTGTACCATTTTCAAAAGTTTGCTTTGGAGTAGCCATAGTTCCTGAAAAACAGTTAAGTGGGTTACTTGCATAGCTTTCCTTAGTGGTAGATTAATTAGTCAGCTAAAACTCCCGGATCTCTATTTTTAAATAACGACTTGCATAAATCTCTGAAGACAAGAACTTGCCTCCAGTATACAGCATATTCCAGCAGCTGCAAGTTATTATGCCCAGTGGAAATTAAGTATCTTTTAGGGAAATCATATAAGATCTCGTGACAAATATGAAATTAACCCCTGCCACCTCTATGCCCAACTCATTTCTTCGCTTGCCTGCCATCCTAATGAGCAGAGTCTCTGGGGTTCTAAAATGACAGCAGAATTGGCAGTACTTCAAATGGCATTATTCGTCAATGAGCATCAGTGGAACAGAGTGTTTGTCAGGGGTTGGACTAGAAGCTTTGGAAATCAAACATCAGTAAACACAGACAATAGGCTGTTCCTCAAAAACTATTAACCCATGGTCTGATGAAGATACCTACCACCCCAGGGATGTAAACAAACACTTTTATTTATCATTTAGGTGTTTTGTTTCCTCTCACTTCTCCTGAAACCCTCAACCTTACACTTTCCTTTCCTTCTGACCAAATGCATTTTCATTCTAGTTTCAAGCTCCAGGTTTCAAATAACATGTAGTTTTTTTACTTTCCCTTTTTATTCCCCAGTTTTGGGTTTCTTATAGTTTGTAGGAGATATGACCCCTGCATTCTCAGTTGGAGCAAAAACCCAGCAGATAGAGCAAGAATAGCAAGAGTTGACTATAACTCTGACAAAGCTGTGTTAGGAAGAGTCTCAAGGTCTGGGATGACATTTGGTATTCAGGTGCCATTTGTAAATGTCTTTTTAATAAAGTGGCAGTCAATTCACCAGTCTTTCTCCCTGAGTAAAGCACTTCATTTTTTTGGTAATTTTCCATAAAAGGAAGAAGACAGGTATGATTTGGGCAGGCAACCCTTCCCTGGGTGGGTGAAAATGTAATGCTCCAGATTACTAAAGCAGTGTAGACTCTACAACAAATCTGTGATTTTTCACTTGAGTGCCATGTAGCGAGAACCCAGGAGAGGAAAAAGAAGTCATGCTTTCCTTGTGCTAAAGAAAAACAAAATTCATAAATTTAGAGATCTAAACTGGATTTATTAAACAATTCATGAATCAGGCAGCATATCATCTAGCACAAAAAAATGGAAGGTATTTTCAGTTAGAAAGATGGTGGGAAAAGGTTATTAGCAAAAGAGAAGATTACTTCTGATAAAGCCACCTGTCCTTAGGGGAATTCAGGGGGGTCTTATCAGGTAGACGACCTCACTGATGCTGTCAAGGAAACTCCACATTTGATTGGTTTAAGACTACTCTTTTGGGAGAGGCTGAAATTGCAATTAGGTTAGGTATTATATCTGTTGCATCCCCTGCACAAACAATACCATTTGGGACCTGTTGCTCAATTTTTAACTATACAGATGATACAATTTTGACTCATATGAGAGGCAGAGGAAATGAGACCTGAAAGGAGAACTGGAGGTGACTTTTATCACAACACCCCTGACTGGAAAGACCAACACTCAAGCTGATCACTGTGAAGTTGGGGTCTATGGGTCTCTTATTGTTACAGAGGTATCCCCATGAAAAGAGGAGGAATACTGAAGAGCATTGAACAGACACCATTTTCTCAATCCCACTTCCCTGCAGCTGCCTTGGACTACAAGTCCCAGCAAGCCATGACCCAGACTTCCTGAGCAGGGGAGCTACTGGAAACCAGGGGAAGAGCTAAGCAAAGTATATAATGTGGAAGGCAAGTGGGTTGATTCTTCTACTTGCACTCTGGTAATGCTGTGAAGGAGGCTTGGGGGAGACATATGGAGGAAAGACATGAAGAGATACTTGGAACAGACACATGGTGAAAGGCACATAAGAAGACTGTCCTTGACAGAGACAATGGCAGCCATTACCTCAATTTGTACTTATATTCCAATTTTGCACTTTCTCTCTCTTGTTCTGTTCCAAACCTGCCTAACTTTTCTTGTGGTTCTCTGCCAGAAGGTACCTTAGACTTGTGGCAAGCTTTCAGGCCTCAGCAGCCCTGCTTCAAGCCAACCCTATTTGTCCATAAGGAGACAGGTAATTTGAAATATCCTTTTTTTTTCTCTCGATGCATACCAATTCTATTCAAATACTTTCACTTTAAGATTACGCTTCCTATGCCTTTGTGCAGCAGATGGCTGGACACCTTTTTGAGTGTGCAACCTCTTAACAGTTTGGGGTTCCTGGCTGTCCCCCAGCTGCATGCTCACATTATCAGTAGTCACTGTCTTGATGATTCCTGGCAACCCTCCCACATTAATTTCCTTTCCCTAACTGTCCACTTGCTCCAGGATGTCTCTGAGTCTGCAAATTCTAGTGTTTTGCTTTTTCATCTGAGTCCAGACAGAGTTAAAGCCTGGACCTTCACCTTGACCCTTTGATCTTCTGTGTCAAGAAGTTAACAGGGTTCTTCCCTCCAGCTAATAGTTTCCAACATTTTAGATTGGGAGTCTATCTTATCAATTATGTGAACTTCAGTCTTTGGCATAAAGGTCATTATTGTGTTATGCACCTGGAATCACATTGTAATGAGGCAATTCACAATCTCTTACAGTCAATGAGGGGGAAAAAAGCATACAAAATGGAAATTATTCCTAAAATGACCTTGCTAGATTTCTACATATGACTAGCAGAGCCTGTTTCTATACATCAAGAAATTGACATGGCAGCTTTGTCATACAACCAGGCAGTCCAATCCCATGTTAGCAAACATGCTATTATGGAACATATGGCAGAAGCCCATTAGTAGAGTGCACAGTTGATGAATTCCCAGAATCATACCAGTGATGTTTACTGATTCACTGTCACCCTGCCCTAGGCTGCTTCCAAAGATGTCAGAAAAATAAAATGTAATCCATATTTGCATACAGAAGTTATTCCATATTTACACATGCTAATAAAAACAAAAGCTTGCTTTTTAAGGAAGGGGCAAGCTCCATAATCAATTTCTGAGAGGCCCAAGTGTTTGACATGTTCTGCATACATTGCATTCACTAGAATAGCAACTTAAAAAACAAGGGTAGTCTGGGTCTGTGGTATCTCATCCTTTCCTGGACTGACAGCAGCTGAGAGCAGACAGTTACCCATGAGAGCTGGGGGCACCTGTGGACCATTCATTTCTTCTACCTAAACAACTTGCCTTAGATTGTTTCTTAGTGACTGAGCAAATATTTGATGAACTGGTGAATGAATTAGCTATGCAGTTGATCATTACCTGATGGAAGCCTAAACATTTTCTCCTTTTCATAATAACCAGATCCCTCTCCAAGTTCCTTAGCCTTGCTCACTTTACTGGAATATATCATTGTGAGGATCATTAAATAGGGCATGAAGTTCTGACTCTGTAAATCACTGGCTGTGTGATTTGTGATTTTCATGAACAAATGACTTAATCTCTTTGATCCTCAATTCCCTTATTCATAAAAATAGGTGAAATTAAGAATTTATCTTGTAAAGATTCTTCTTTAGAATGTACACCTCTTATTTTGATAGAAACCCAGTTTGAACTAATTTGAGAGAAACACAAAGAATAAGTCTCTTGGTTCATATGACTGGAAGATATATTGGCATATATGACCAAGTCAAAGGATGGGGATACAGGTCTCAAATACTAGGCCTCAGAGCCACCAGAACTCATCCTTCCTCCATCTCAGCTCAGCTTCTTGCTCTTCATTTGGAGACATGCCTGCTATATTTGGAATGAACTGGGTCACTTTTAATCCTAATTTCAGATTCTTCTCGCATCATGAACCCAGAGGCAAAGCTGTTTATTCTTTACTTTCACATCAAATCCTTGTTCAGTATCCCAGGGGAAGCCCAGATCAGCCATGCTGGTTTGCATGTTTACCTTGGTATGAGAAATCTCTAACTTCTCAAGCATGGGGTCATGCCAACCTTGAACCTATGGTAAAAAGTATGGCTAGAGTGAATTAGCAAGAGACAGGTAAACAAAACCTTGCTGAGCAAGCAAGGTAAAAAGTAAGAGCCCACTCTATTTACCTATCTCACTAAGGGGATGTGAGGATCTAGACACACAGCGAATGTTGGACACCCATAGGTTAATCTTGTAAGTAATGTAGACTGTTGAATGCCATCTTAGCAAAGCAACTAATTCTATTTATTAATTATTTGTCTAAATGTGGAACTTACTTAGGCCAGTATTAATGACAACTATAATGATTATAGTTAACATTTAAGGATCAATATTGCATGTTAGGGACTACTTTTCTGAGTGCCTTCTATGTAAGTAGGAACCATGGAATAGGTATTATTATTGTCCTCAGTTTTAACATAATTAAACAAATGCAAAGAAAATTAAAGCCACTTGCCCAAAGTGATATATAAAAAGCAATAGAGTGAGGGTTTGGACCTAGAGGGAAGTAGTCAATACTCACAACCCCAACATTCATGCCTCAACATTTAATGTAACTAGAAGTATGGAGTGTAGGTTAAAAAGCAGTGTTTTGCATTATACTTTGTGTCTCTTCCTTGATGCACTGAAAACTCCATGAGATTGGTAAATATGTCTATCATGCTCACAGTCACATAAATATGACACTTTTATGGGCTATGACTGATACGAGAAGAGTAGAGATAATTAGGATGGGGCTAGACTTTTATTTGAGTGCCTGAATATCATTCAAATAATAGTGCTTTTGAAAATGAATATGCACACTCATTTTTCTGAAATTCAGAAAAGATGCATAATATTCAGGTGCCTAATAACTTGGCTGCTAGTTAATCATGCTTGACACTTATATAGCACTTCACCTTTTAAAATCATTTTAGAATATGTTAGTTCATTAATCCCTACAACATCCATGTGAGACAGGGAAGTCTTATGAACCTGCCTCTGATCTTCCCACCATCTGTTATCTAAATACTTGATGGACTAGGGAAGGAAGAAAAGAATGCACAACCCAGACAAAGAAACATGTACAGCTAAGAACGACAGAAACTTGTGGGCAGTGAAAGTGGGAACATCCTCCAATTTTGTAATGTTTGCCTAAGATTCATAAAGTTTCAACATGCAATATCCATAATAATAATTATTCACTTCTGATTGGTTAAAACGTAAGAAAATAGCAATTGACATTCATCAACTTCAAATGCTTGTAAACCAATCACTCGACCTTATCAGTAGTTATTTCCATTGAGTAAGATGTACTTCAAATTGTAAATTTTCATGAATTTTTAAATATTTATTTTCTAGGTCATGTTGACTGCACCATTTTATACTTCTCAAAAAGGGATTTTTGATGTTAACATATAGCATATTTTTGGCCATGTTTAGTATCAAGCATTTCGTGTTCTCTTGTCATTTGGCTAACTTTTACCCTAGGTTTAGAGTGGGCATAACCCCTTGCCTGAGCAATCAGAGACTTCTCACAAGGTAAACATGCAAACCAGCACAGCAGATCTGGGCATCCCCTGGCATACTGAACAAGGATTTGATGTGAAAGTGAAGAATAAGTAGCTATGCCTCTGAGTTCATGATGCTAGAAGAATCTGAAATTAGGATTAAAAGTGACCCAGTTCATTCCAAATACAGCAGGCATGTCTCCAAATGAAGAGTAAGAAGCTGAGCTGAGCTGATGAGGGATAGAGAGGGATGAGTTCTGGTGGCTCAAGCTGTTGCTGAGCCGATTCCAACACTCACCTGAACAAAGATGCTATAGCTATTATTTTCCCATTAATCTACAGGGATTACCGCAGTCATGAATGCTAATTACCACTCAGTCCAAAAAAAGTAGAGAGATAGGTACCTGAACAAGGTATTAGGACTAAAGTCATCATTTTGGAGCCACAAAAAACACTTTCAGAATTAGTGAGATGGCATAAAATTAGATTCAACCCAGATTAGCATATAGTCATGCCTTTGGTGAGTAGAGAATCATTTTATTTCTAGCATTGGCTCGTCCTACTATCTCAAGGTGCAGAGGACTAAAGGGACAAAGTCACAAGACAAAGGTTAAGAGTTGAATTCTAGGATCAGGAAGACCTGCTTTCAAATTGCTTGAACAAATTACTGTGTGACTTTGGGAAAGCTGCTCATTCTCTCTGAGTGTCCTTTTTTCCATAAGAAAATGCCAGAACCTAATGTGAACAATTGTTGTAAGTTTAAAGAAGAGAGTCACTCACAGGCTCAGCACAGTGCAGGGATAAAGCGAACATACAGAAATAATTATTAACAACTATCAATTCTCTGGTATTATCACATTCAATTTTGAGGTATGATATTCGGTTTCTTTAAAATGATAAGCACAGCAATTCTAGTTAACGGTTGTCTGCGAAAGAGGAATATATGGTGGTCGGTGTTAACATATAATGATCTTCATTCACTCAGGCTAGAAACAGAAATACTCTAAATCACCCAAAAGGTCAGACACTTGCCTGCAGTTAGCAGACTAATATGCAATGTTGACCCTGGGCAAAATCAGGGAATAGATGATCTGTCCATGACAAGTCTGTGTTTTTCTGCTTACCCCCTCTTCCCTCTCTTGAAATGTTATCCTTACCTGATTTGATTTGGGGGAACTGAAGCCCTCCTAGATACCCTGGAAGTTCCCACAACTAAATGACCATTTTACCTACTCATGAGTACTACTTTGACAGCTTAAGACTCTAAGGTTCCTGATAGTAGCTTTTGTCTACTTCCTATAGCCACATTATTAACTTGGATGATTTTTCAGCACCTTCCTCTCCCTTCAAACAGCTACAGAGATTGTCCATGATATAAGGACTTGACAGTGTCTCTGACTGCTCATTAGCATGGGACATGACAAGGATTCGAGGGGCGGTGTTCTTAAGATCATAGGTTAATTTGCATTAGTACAGGGAAATCTGAGTACATCTTTTTAGAATCAACCCATGCAGGGGAAATATAAAAGGAAGCATTCTAACCACGGTGCTCAAGCAGAATGAACACTTATTTCACAGACACAATTACAACTGCCAGGGGAGAAAATTTTTCCAAAACTATTTAATCTTTGAAATGGGCAATAAGCTTGTCAGCCTCTTGGGCATTTCAACCTTGGTTCAATGGTTCATAGCAAATCTTTCCATGACCAAAACCCATCAGATTCATCAAGTGTCTCCATTCACTCACAATAAAAGTCTTTTAAAGCTCTGAGGATGAGGCAAGTTTTGTGGATGCAATATATGATGCTCTTTGTCACCAATGCAAAACCTAAAAATGTGCTGGAGAAAGGAGCATTGAAATATGAAGATATTTGTCTTGCAAGTGTTTGAGATACTATTTCTAAGCTAATCCTCCCCTACAAATCAAGGAGTCCAATTCAATTCAGTCCAATTCAAGCTTGTCTTTCAGAATGTCTAATAAATCTTCCAAAACATGAACTGTGCACTTGCTTTGTGGCTCATTTTCTACCCATCTTCCTCTCAGCTTCAGGAATTCATTATGACCATGGAAAGCATTAGGTCTAGAATTAGCAATCAGAGAATTTGCCAGAACTAGCCATTTTTCCCTATCATGTCTATTAATGACTGCAACATCATAAACAATAAAGTTTAATTAGGAATGAAAGTGTCTACAGCAATTAAATATGAAGGAAGTATTCAAAAACACAGCAGGAAGGATCATATTTTTAAAACATTTAAATTGCAAATGATGTTATTGATGGAACTTTTAAAAGAAATTTTGTGTTTGGGGGGAAAAAAGAAGAAAGAAGTTGAAAGTAAAGTGTTGATTCCATGACATTTACAGACAAATAAATATTTAGGATGGCTCAATTTGCAACAATGAGCAGATGCTTCAGGAAATATATAGAGCTAATGGGAGCTGTCCTTAATTTCTACCTCAGTAAGTCAATGAGGAAAAAAAAAAAAACACATCAACTTAAAGGATTCCAGAGTAATGACATGACTCATTAGTGTTAAGGCCACTTCAAATTAAAGGATTCATCTTCAGTAAATGAGAGAAGAAAATTATTAATGAGTTTCATGCATGAATATTTAGAAAGGGCTACAGCTTACTCTCTGGGCAAAAAACTGCATAGTGTCTTAGTTTCTGAGAACAGATTCCAAAAAGTTTTAACCCACTTTTCTTCTGCATGACAAACAGTGCTGGGAATGGAAGTTATGTCACCACAATTCCACTGAGAAGAACTGGGAGTGTTGTGAACTATAGGGATTGGGTAAATACTGGAGAGAATGGAAAATGCACTCATCATAGAAAGAAATGCAAAGGAAGAGGGAAGATGAGCCTTCATTTCTCTAAGTTTATGTTATTCCAAACATAATGGTGGAAAGCTCAGGGCACAACATAAAGATGAAGAAAGGTCAGGCATCTCTAAATACTCTGAAGTACAGCGCACCTACTGAATTTGTCATTGTTATGGCATTTGTTCTAGAGCCTGGAACTTAACCTTCTGCTTACATCTTGAATTCTATCACATATTAGAACATTCAACCTCCAAAGAGGTGTCTATTTTAAGCCTTTGGTAATAAAGGTTTGTTATTTGAACGAACTGTACTAAGTGACCTCTCTTACATCTTATAAACAATTTATATAAATAATATCTTCATAGAAAGCAAAATATTCAGGTATAAAGTTTTGAGGAATACATTAGAGTAAGCGCTCTCTACAAGATTGGAAACAATTGGCACTTGGGATGATCTATACCCATAGCTCAATTCTATTTTTTTTTAAAGATTTATTTATTTATTTATTTATTTATTTATTTATACAAGCACTGGGTACAGTCAGAAGGTCGGGAGGGTGAGAGAATTCACCAGAGCCAGAGCGGGGAACAGAACGAGCAGAAGGAACGAGGTACACTGCTAAGGGGAGCAGCGGGCGCAGCAGGAGAGGTCTATCGTGCCATGTGGGACCCTTGCCTGTGCCCGGGGATCGAACAGGGCGCCACAGAGGCTGCGGGCAGCTTCGCAACCCAGTGCTTACCCGCTGCACCACCAGGGGAGGCCCATAGCTCAATTCTAAATTAAGGAAGGTAGAGCAAAGGTTGATCTTTGCTAATGGACAGGAATTCCTAATGGACAGGAATCAATCTTTGCTAATGGACATGGAATTCCTAATGGACAGGAATCATGGCAATTTTTCTTCTAGTATGGTTATGTTTCTTCTTCCTCTGTGTTTGAATTTTAAAAGAACAGAAGTCTGGCATTCCCAGTTGAAGTTCTTTAAGTTGACAGTGTGATAGTCTGATCTATTTTTATTTACTTCTAAATTTAAATTCAAACCCAGTGTTCATAGGTGTATTTACAATGAGCTATAGGCCTATGGGAAATGCTCCCCGGCTCCTCTGTTTATCTAAAGTTTGGTCTCCTCATTATGATCAATTAATATTTCAGAGAGCTAATTTTTTTTTTCTGAGATTGGAATAGATGTGACTTTCCAGAAAGTCATTTACATTGCTATTCATTTTCTTTTCAGTGCCTTGTTTATGACTAAAAAATGCACTGATTTCATAATGAGAGTATAATGTAGAAATGGAACCATAATCTTTCAAAAGTATGACTTTTTATGTGTTAGGTAACATTTCTCTTCAATTTCCCTTTTGATGTAATTTTTTTTTTTCTTTTCTAAAGGGGAATGTGTTAGGAGAGAACTAAAACATATATCACAATTTTTTTTATATGTATAGTTTGAAGTACTATAAAATCTAAAGGGAATAGATGATTAAAGTCCTTCATTTTTAAAGCATTCTCATTGAGAAATCCCAGAAGCTATAGGAAAATTGTTTTTATTATAGTTTAAATTGTGTTTAAGGGCACAGAATATAATAGGCTCTATAAAGAAGTAAAATATTTGTCTTTATTTCTCTAACATTATATAGACTATTTTAGATTTTCAAGCATTACTATTCATAATTACAATAAAGATTACAATAAAGCAATTGATAGTGAATATCATGAGGCCATTATGCATTTATTTATTTTAAAATGATGCTATTCACTTTATGTAATTACATATGCTACATTTTGAGTTACGCATGAAAATGTATGACCTATGTTTAAGAAATGTATAGTATGTTAGCAGAGTTAGTTATACTCAGGTAACTATAATACAGGGCAGAAGGTACAAATGCTATTGGATTTGTAGCTCGGGATGGCTGACAGAAGATATTATCTTCCTTCTCAAATTATTACTGACCTGACCTCATAACAATAAATTATAAAAGTTGTTGTAGGACTGGAAAATGCGCCTCCTATCTGCAGACTAGTACACTGACAGGAATGGAGGAAGACATAAGTGAGATTCATAGACATTTTGTTCCATATAAAGTAGTTTTCAGTCAACTCACATACCTGCTGAGAAGAATTTTAAAAACAAAATAAACATAAAATTCCTGTGTGTAGGTAAATTCAGATGCAAAAATAATGACTAGACAGGCCAAAATCATGGAAAGGGGAGGCGCTTGGAAAAGTATCATAATGTTCTTCAGCTGTATTTTCCGTGTGTGTGTGTGTGTGTGTGTGTGTGTGCGCGCGCACGCGCCCACATGTGTGTGTGAATACACTATGCCAATCTCCTGGTTTTAGAGAAGGTAATTCCAATGTTTCTTTCTAGGATTAAACCCTTAGCATAGTTTTATAAAATGGGACTTCTGAGGAGTGCCTCTGGTAAGTTATAATCTCCTATGCCCTATGAGTGGCTATGAACTATTTTTGAAGAAGGGCCCATTAGTTATGTATTTCTTTCCCTGGACTAGTCCCTAGAACCAAGACTCCTGTTATCAAAGCTCATCTAGCTCATGTTGCTAGATCAGAGGGGATTTTTATTTGTGCTAAGAAAATAAGATATCACTATCCATAAATATATGTCACTATCAATACTTTGTAGTAGATACTCAAATACAAATAAGAGCAAACAGGTATGAATCACTAGACTTTTGAGTGAAACTACAACATGGAAAAGAGTCACTGATTCCATCAACAAGTAAGCACCAAAGGAACAAAGTTAACTGAGAAAATAAGAAAAAAATATGTATACATTCTTTATATATGTATATAGGTTTAAGTAATTCTCCTAAATAAAACAATAAAAGAACTTATTGCTATAAAAAATAAATGAGTTTGGGATTACCATAAACTTAATAAAATAGCAGGATAGTGGAAATATGAATATTGAACTAGAAGATCATAATAAAGGATTTGACTATAAGGCAGTACACATGAAAAAGAGTCGATGGGTATGACAGAAGGATATGCTTCCAAAAAGCCTAAAAGACTCTAAGAAAGGATGAAGATGGGCAATATGAGATAATTAACCACAGGGTATGTTTATAGATCTAAAAACAGTTGCTAACAACATTGCAACATTTTAAGGCAATTTCTCAAAATAATTTCCAAGAAAGTGTTTTAAAAGATAAAAGCTGGGGCCTCCCCAGTGGTGCAGTGGTTGAACGCTGGCCTGCAAAGCTGCCTGCAGCCTCTGCAGCACCGGTTCGATCCCCGGCTGCTCCCCGGCCACCGGAGGAGGGTCCCACATGGCGCGCAGACCTCTCCAGCTGCCCGCTGCTCCCCTCTGCAGTGTACTTCGGTCCTTCGGCCTGTTCTGCTCCCCACTCTGGCTCTGTTGAATTCTCTCACCCTCCCGTGCGTCTGACTGTACCCAGTGCTCGTATAAATAAATAAATAAATAAATGCATAAATGAATAAATAAATAAAAATAAATCTAAAAGAAAAGATAAAGGCTGACTGAGTATATAATTGTTAATCATTTCCACAGAACACATAAGGGACAGAAAGGTGGAGGCAAAGTGAAAAAGTATTAAGGGCATAACTGAGAAAGGGTAGTTTTGAGAAGTCTTAAAATAAATGCAGACTTGGAAATTTTAAGTTCTCATAGTGTGTTTAAGCATACACTATAAGAGAAAAATTGAATGCATAATTACGAATTCCTTCTTTAGAATGAAGGAAAAGAAAACCAAATAAAAATCAATGAAATACAGGGCACTCTCCGACCGGCAGAGAGGAGGGAAACAACAAACCAAAACGGCCAACAAGAAAAACGGACGCAGCAAGTGGGACTGTGAGCGGAAAGGAACTATTTCAGCCACCACACCCCGTGAGCGGGAGCTGTGGAGAACCCTGCAGGATCCACCGCGGAGGTGAGCTCCAGGCGCCATTAAAGAGAGCCCCGCCCCCCAGGAGGAGACCAGCCCCAGCACACAGCCCCGGCCGCCCAGTAAGCTTGTGCAGAAAGCGGCGCGCTGATCCACATCGGATCGCAGCTGCCCAGGTCCCCGTGCCTGCGACCTAGGCTTGCAGGGAGACCGCGGAGGCCCTCCCTGAGTGAGCAGGAACAAGGCGCCCAGGCAGGGAAGCGGGATTCAAAAGGCGCCATTCCCGCACCACTGATCTGGGCTACAGCCCGCGTCCTGGAACTGAGGGCTTTGGAACTGAGACCCGGGGCACGAAATTAGGGGCGTGGGTTCCCCACGACGGTGGGGCACAAGGCAGACACAGCACCACAAAGCCGTTGAGGTGTACCCTACCATCTCCGCTCTGCTCCCTGTCCCACGGGGTGGAAAATCAGCTCCCCAAGGGCTCTAGGAGAGATCTCTGGCGCCACCTAGCGACTTGAAGCCAGCAGAGGCTCCTGAAGGAGCTAGTGGCCAGCTGGGGAGTTAGCCCACACCGGGCCCCTTCCAAACAAGTAGTCTGAGCCCACAGGGAGAGCGAGCACCCACAGCTGGGGCAGACCAGGCGCACAGAAGAGTGTGCCTGAGACCAGACGCGCAGGGAGTGTGTCCCACATCACCATTTTAGAACAGGAACATTTCTTCAGTAAAGACTACCTGCAGAAGGCTTCCTCAGGAGCCAGAGGTGAGCGGGGGAAGTTCGCCCACGCCAGACCCCCTCTGGCCTGCAGTCCAAGCCCAGAGAGGGAGCAGGAACCCACCGCCGGGGCAGACCAGGCGCCCAGGGGAGTGTGTCCCCACATCGGCATTTTAGAACAGGGACCTTTCTCCAGTAAAGACTGCTTGAAACTGACAGATGACTCCTAGAGGAACCAGAGGGGAGCAGAGAAGCCCACCCAAGATGCCGGCCAGTCCCAACAACACAGTGTCCCAACGCATACGGCAAATTAGAAAACAGACAGTAGGGAGGAGAAGAACCACACGCAACCTAGCAACTCTCCAGAGAAAAAGCACACCACAAAAAGAAAACCAGCCCCCAGATTGCAACGACAATAACTTGGAAGAATTTCTGAGCCTTCCAGAAAGAGAATTTAAAATTGCCGTGATTAAAAAACTGACAGAAGTCATAAAGGAAAACATTGATAAGGGAAAAATAATCAACGATCAGAAGAATGCAATTGAGTCCCTAGAGAGGGAAAACAATGGTCAGAAAAAAGAAATTGAGTCCCTAAAGAGGGAAGTAAAAGAAATGCAGGAGATCAAAGAATTAATGGAAGAACTAAAGAATTCTGGGAAAAGCAATGAAAGCAGAATAGATGAAATGGAAGAACGAATAAGTAATCTTGAAGACACAGAAATAAAAAGAACCAAAACAGAAAAGGAAAGAGAAGTACGAAGGAAAGAGAACGAAGAAAGACTTCGGGAACTATCTGACTCCATGAGGAAAGGAAATATAAGAGTTATAGGAATACCAGAAGGAGAGGAGAGAGATGTAGGAACAGAGAAAATATTCCAGGAGATAATTGAAGAGAACTTCCCAAATGTGAAGAAGGAGCTGAAAATTGATATAAAAGAAGCAAGAAGAACACCAAACTTCCACGATGAAAGGAAAAATACAGCAAGACACATAATAGTAAAGCTCCCAAGAATCCAGGACAAGGAAAAAATAATGAAGCTGGCAAGAGGGAAGAAACAGATAACATTCAAAGGAAAACCAATCAGGCTGACATCAGACTTCTCCGAAGAAACACTACGGGCAAGGAGAGAGTGGAGGGACATAGTCAACAGCCTCCAAGAAAACAGATGCCAAGCAAGAATACTCTATCCCGCAAAGCTCTCCTTCCTCTTTGAAGAAAGAATATGGACCTTCCCAGACAAATAGAAACTCCGGAATTTCATTGCAACTAAACCCCCACTCCAAAAAATACTACAAGGAGTCCTAAAGCCAGAACCTCAGAGGGACGAATAACAATGAAAGAAGGCCAAAAAAAAAAAAAAGTTATTAAAAGAATAAATAAATAAAATCAAAGGAAAGACAAACACAATGGCAAATACAGATGTTAACATATCAATATTAACTCTAAATGTAAATGGACTAAACTCTTCGATAAAAAGACACAGAGTTGCAGCCTGGATTAAGAAACAAAACCCAACCTTTTGCTGTCTCCAGGAAACACATTTAGCTACAAAAGATAAAAATAGGCTCAAAGTTAAAGGATGGAAAACAATCCTACAAGCAAATGGACCAAAAAAGAAAGCAGGAACAGCTATACTTATATCAGATAAAACAGATTTCAAACTCAAAAAGATAAAAAGAGACCCCAATGGTCACTACATTATGATCAAGGGGACAATACTTCAAGAAGAAATAACACTCATTAACATATACTCACCAAACGAAGGAGCACCAAAATATATCAGACAACTGTTGTCCTCTCTGAAAACAGACATCAGAGAAAACACATACTTAGTGGGAGACTTCAACACACCACTATCAACAATGGATAGATCAACAAGACAAAAAATAAGTAAAGAAACCAAAGCTCTAAATAAGGACCTAGAGCAATTAGGCTTAACAGACATCTATAGAACACTAAACCCCAAAAAAACGGAGTACACATTTTTCTCAAGCGCACACGGATCATTCTCCAGGATCGATCACATACTGGGGCACAAGACAAACATCAACAGATACACCAAGATTGAAATCATATCAACCATCTTTTCTGACCATGAAGGCATCAAACTAGAAATAAACCATAAAAAGAAGGCAAGGAACTTTCCTACCTCATGGAGATTAAAAACCACACTACTGGAAGACCATTGGACTAATGAGGAGATCAAAGAAGAAATTAAAAAATTTTTTGAATTGAACGACAAGGAGGACACTAATATCCTAAATGTATGGGATGCAGCAAAAGCAGTAATAAGAGGAAAATATATAGCAATAGAAGCTCACATCAAGAAACAAGAAAGAACGCAAAGAAACAACCTAATCTCAAAGCTCAAAGATCTAGAAAAAGAACAACAAAAAAACCCCAAAACCAGTAGAAGAAAAGAAATAATAAAAACCAAAGCAGAAATAAATGAAATTGAAACTAAAAAAACAATCCAAAAGATCAATGAAACCAAGAACTGGTTCTTTGAAAAAATCAATAAAATAGACAAACCCCTAGCCAGGCTCACAAAGGAAAAAAGGGAGAAAGCACAAATAAACAGGATCATCAATGAAAGAGGAGAAATCACAACGGACACAGCAGAAATCAAAAGAATAATCAGTAACTACTATGAACAGTTATATGGAAACAAGTTTAACAATCTAGAGGAGATGGACAAATTCCTACAACTCTACAATCACCCAAAGCTAGATAAAGAAGAAATAGAACACCTAAACAGACCAATTAAAATTAGCGAAATTGAAATGGTAATCAAAAACCTCCCCAAAAACAAAAGCCCAGGACCTGATGGATTTACAAATGAATTCTACCAAACATTCAGAGACGAATTAGTGCCTATCCTTCACAAACTCTTCCAAAAAATTGAGAAGGAAGGGACAATACCAAACACGTTCTATGAAGCCAATATTACACTAATACCAAAACCGAATAAGGACAACACAAAAAAGGAAAACTATAGGCCAATCTCCCTAATGAACACTGATGCAAAAATCCTCAATAAAATTTTAGCTATCAGAATCCAACAATGTATCCATAAGATAATTCACCACGACCAAGTTGGATACATTCCAGGGGCACAAGGATGGTTTAACATCCGAAAATCAATCAACGTTATCCAACACATCAACAAAAAGAAATATAAAAACCATATGATAATATCAATAGATGCTGAGAAAGCTTTCGACAAAGTGCAACACCCATTCATGATAAAAGCCCTTGAAATTCTGGGGATACAAGGAACATACCTCAACATCCTAAAGGCCATCTATGACAAGCCAACAGCCAGTATCATTCTCAATGGTGAAAAGCTGAAAGCAATTCCATTAAGATCTGGAACAAGACAAGGATGTCCACTCTCACCACTGCTTTTCAATATAATACTGGAAGTCCTAGCCAGGGCAATAAGACAAGAGAAAGACATCCAAGGAATCCAAATAGGAAAAGAAGAAGTCAAACTATCACTATTTGCAGACGATATGATATTATACATAGAGAACCCCAAAAAGTCCACAGAAAAACTAATTCAACTCATCAATCAGTTCAGTAAAGTGGCAGGATACAAAATCCACACGCAAAAGTCAGTAGCCTTCCTATACACAAACAATAATTCTGAAGAAGAAGAAATCAAAAAAACCATCCCTTTTGTTATGGAAACAAAAAAAATCAAATATTTGGGAATAAATCTAACAAAAGAGGTAAAGGACCTATACAAAGAAAACTATAAAACACTGTTAAAAGAAATAGAAGAAGACACAAAGAAATGGAGAGACATCCCCTGCTCATGGATTGGAAGAATAAACATTATTAAAATGGCCATCCTTCCAAAAGCAATATACAGATTCAATGCTATTCCAATCAAAATTTCAATGTCATTCTTCAAAGAAATAGAACAATTATTGATGAAATTCATATGGAATCACAAAAAACCCCGAATAGCCAAAGCTCTCCTGAAAAAAAAAGAAGGGAATGG
Organism: Talpa europaea; assembly: GCF_964194135.1. Taxonomy (NCBI): domain Eukaryota; kingdom Metazoa; phylum Chordata; class Mammalia; order Eulipotyphla; family Talpidae; genus Talpa; species Talpa europaea. The sequence continues at coordinate 48,787,046 of NC_140076.1, forward strand.
AGGCATCACACTCCCAGACTTCAAACTATACTACAAAGCCATAATCATCAAAACTGCATGGTATTGGAACAAGAACAGACATACAGACCAATGGAATCGAATATAAAATCCAGAAATAAACCCACAGATTTATGGTCAACTAATCTTTGACAAAGGAGCAAAGACTATGCATTGGAGCAAAGAAAGTTTGTTCAATAAATGGTGCTGGGAAAACTGGGTCGCTACATGCAAAAGAATGAAGCTTGACTACTACCTCACACCATACACAAAAATCAACTCAAAATGGATTAAAGAACTAGACATAAGACCTGAAACCATAAAATATATAGAAGGAAATATAGGCAAAACACTACGTGATTTGCACATCAAAGACATCTTCACAGACAAATCACCCAAAGCAGTGATAGTGAAGGCAAAGATAAACAGCTGGGACTACGTCAAATTAAAGAGCTTTTGCACAGCAAAAGAGACAATAACAAAAACAAAGAGAAACCCCACCAACTGGGAGAACATTTTTGCACCCAACACTGATGACAAAGGACTGATCACAAAAATCTGCAAAGAGCTGATGAGACTCAACAACAACAAAGAAAATAATCCAGTCAAAAAATGGGCAGAAGAGCTAAAAAGAAACTTCTCTGAAGAGGAAATGCAAATGGCCAACAGGCATATGAAAAAATGTTCAACATCACTTGTCATCAGGGAAATGCAAATCAAAACTACCATGAGATACCATCTTACACCAGTGAGAATGGCACATATTAAAAAAACTAGCAACAACAAATGTTGGCGAGGGTGTGGAGAAAAAGGAACTCTTCTGCACTGTTGGTGGGAGTGCAAATTGGTCCAACCACTGTGGAAAGCTGTGTGGAGATTTCTGGACCTACTAAACATAGAGCTTCCATATGATCCAGCAATTCCACTCCTAGGTATTTACCTAAAGGACATAGAAACATCAATTCCAAAGAACACCTGCACCCCTATGTTTATAGCAGCACTGTTTACAATAGCTAAGCTTTGGAAACAGCCCAAATGCCCAAAAATAGATGACTGGATCAAGAAGATGTGGTATATATATACCATGGAATATTACTCAGCATTCAAAAAAGATAAACACATGCAATTTGCAGCAACATGGATGGCGCTGGAAGGGATCATCCTCAGCGAAATAAGCCAAAAAGAGAAAGAAAAATACCGGATGGTCTCACTCATAGCAGGAATCTAGAAAACTTAAATAAGGGACCAGGAAAATGAATATAAGAAAGTGAAAATCAAAATCAACAAAAAACTATGAACCAGAGACACTTTTAGGGGGGCGGTGGCGGGAGGGGAGGGATTGGGGTCAGAATGGGGGGGCTGCAATTGTATGGGGAATATAACAATAAAATTTATAAAAAAAAAATCAATGAAATACAGAAATAAAAAAAATGAAATATAAAAGACTAAATATTTCAGTTATTTCAATAAATGGGAATCAATGGAAATATCTTATTTAAAAAAGCTATATATGAAACAGAAAATAGTTTCAGCTCTATGTTCTTTACTAGAGTCAAACCTACTTAACAAAAAACTTTCCAGGTTTAAACACAAAAAACCACTTTCAATAAATCTTGATTTTAAGAGGAAACCAAACTAAAAAGTCAGCATCAGTGAAAACATAACAAAATGGGCGAAGAGATAAAACTCAATGGAAAAAATGTAGCCTTAAATGTACCAAAACAAAACTATAGGAAATAATTAAAAAAACAGCAAGTAATAAATAAGGAAGCAAACAAAATAATGTTAAAGGAAATAATTGATAAAGGCAGAAAGTAAACAGCAATAACTGAAGGTAAACCTTAAAAAAACAGACTTGATTAATGACAACCAAAGCTGAGTCTGAAAAAAAAAAAATACAATTTACAAAAAACAAGATTAATGAAAAAATATATGTTAGGTAAAAATGAATAATTAACTTTTTTGAATTCCAAAATATAATATTAATCTCATATTGTTAAAGTCTATCTACTAGAATCATAGAACTATAAAATACATAGATGTGCCAAAAATATGCAAGACCTACATGAAGGTAATGATAAAATTTTATTGAAGACATTAAAAGAGACTTGAAAAAATAAAGCAATATTTTGTATCCTTGGTTGGGAAGAGATATTTTAAATACATTGATTACCTTAATACTGCTACAAAGTTAATATAATTTCAATCAAAATCTCATGATTATTAATCAATTTAAACAGGTAACTTTTTAGTTTATACAGAAAAATAAAACGTTTTAGACTGTCAAAGAAAACTTTGAAGTTAAAACAAAATTAATTGGGATCTGACTTACCAGATATCAAATATATAAACAAAAAGATAAAAGGACTTAGAAAAAAAATGAATGAAAAACTGAAAATTTTATTTTATATGTAATTACATATATACACAAATATATTTTAAATTTCTTTTATTTTTTTAAAGATTTATTTATTTATGTATACAAGAACTGGAGTACAGGCCAAAAGCGAGTGGTGGAAGGGGCAGGGGTTTAAGTGGATTCACCAGAGACAGAGTGGGGAATAGAACAGGCAGACTGACTGAAATACACTACTGAGGGGAGCAGTTGGTGAGTCAGGAGAGGTCTGCTGTGCCATGTGGGTGTCACCTACCTGGCCTGGGATTGAGCTCATGCAGCAGTGGCTGCGGATAGCTTCATAGCGCTGTGTCTTAACCCCTTGTGCCACCAGGGAGGCCCCATATTTTAGATTTCTTTTTCAAAAGTTAAGATAAGGGGGGGGCGGAGCAACATGGCGGCGAGGAGACTCTGTGAGTAAGATCTCCCATTAAAAAAAGTTAATAGGGAGGAGAAGCGGCAGGTCCCAGTGAGAACTGGGACACGGAAGATAAACGGGTGACTCCAGCAAACTACCCGAAGAAGAAAGTGGCCATAAAAGAGGACCAGAAGGGAGGGAAGCGCAGAACCCTGCTCCCCTCCCCCGCCCACAGAGGCGGCACTCTCCAACCGGCAGGGAGGAGGAAAACAACAAACCAAAACGACCAACAAGAACAAACGACGCAGCAAGCGGGACTGTGAGTGGAAAGGAACTATTGCAGCCACCACACCCCGTGAACGGGAGCTGAGGCGAACTCTGCAGGATTCGCCACAGTGGTGAGCGAACGGCTCTGGGCGCCATTAGAGAAGAACAAAGACCCCGGGAGACGCGCACACAGCCCAGGCTGCTGGTAAGCTTGTGCGGAAAAGCGGCGCGCTGGGCGCGCTTGAAAAGCAAGTGCAGACCTGGATCGCGGCTGCCCAGGTACCCGCGCCTGCGACCTAGGCTTGCGGGGAGACGCGCGGAGGTCCTCACTGAGGTGAAGGTCCCTCCTGAGTAAGCAGGAACCAGGCGCCCAGGCACGGGAGCGGTGCAAAAGGCGCCATCCCCGCGCCACTGAACTGGGCTACAGCCCAGGTCCTGGAACTGAGGGCTTTGAACTGAGACCCGGGGCACGAAAATTCGGGGCGTGGGTTCTCCACGACGGTGGGGCACAAGGCAGACACAGCACCCCAAAGCTGTTGAGGTGTACCCTCCCATTCCCGCTCTGTTCCCTGTCCCACGAGGTGGGGGGAGGCGAAAAACAGCCCCCCAAGGACAATAGGAGAGATCTCTGGTGCCACCTAGCGACCAGGAAAAAAAAGTCACTAACACCCCATAGAACAGGAAATTTCTTAAGACTGCTTGAAAAGGGCAGAAGGCTTCTGGAGGACCCAGTGGCCAGCCGGGAAGTTAGCCCACGCCAGGCCCCTTCCGACCAGCAGTCTGAGCCCACAGAGGGAGCAGGCACCCACGTCCGGGGCAGACCGGGTGCGCAGAAGAGTGTGCCTGAACCGGAGGCGCAGGGACTGCATCCCGCTTCGCCATTTGAGAACAGGGACATTTCTTCAGTAAAAACTGCCTAAAACCAGCAGAAAGCTCCCCCAGAAGACAGAGATGGCTCCTGGAAGAGCCAGAGGGGAGCGGAGAAGTTCACCCAAGATGCCAGTCAGTCCGAGCAACACAGTGTCCCAACGCATACGACAAATTAGAAAACAGACAGTAGGGAGTAGAAGAACCACACGCAACCTAACAACTCCTCAGGAAAGAAGCACACCACAAAAAGAAAACCACTCCCCAGATTGCAACGACAGCAACTTGGAAGAACTTCTGAGCCTTCCAGAAAGAGAATTTAAAATTGCCATGATTAAAAAAGTGATAGATCAGAAGAAGGAAATTGAGTCCCTAAAGAAGGAAGTAGAAGAAATGCAGGAGATCAAAGAATTAATGGGGGAACTAAAGAATTCTGGGAAAAGCAATAAAAGCAGAATAGATGAAATGGAAGAACGAATAAGTACTCTTGAAGACACAGAAATAAAAAGAACCAAAACAGAAAAGGAAAGAGAAGTACGAAGGAAAAAGAATGAAGAAAGACTTCGGGAACTATCTGACTCCATGAGGAAAGGAAATATAAGAGTTATAAGAATACCAGAAGGAGAGGAGAGAGATGTAGGAACAGAGAAAATATTCCAGGAGATAATTGAAGAGAACTTCCCAAATGTGAAGAAGGAGCTGAAAATTGATATACAAGAAGCAAGAAGAACACCAAACTTCCACGACGAAAGGAAAAACACAGCAAGACACATAATAGTAAAGCTCCCAAGAATCCAGGACAAGGAAAAAATAATGAAGCTGACAAGAGGGAAGAAACAGATAACATTCAAAGGAAAACCAATCAGGCTGACATCAGACTTCTCTGAAGAAACACTACGGGCAAGGAGAGAGTGGAGGGACATAGTCAACAGACTCCAAGAAAACAGATGCCAACCAAGAATACTCTATCCCGCAAAGCTCTCTTTCCTCCATGAAGAAAGAATATGGACCTTCCCAGACAAAGAGAAACTCCGGAATTTCATTACGACTAAACCCCCACTCCAAAAAATACTACAAGGAATCCTAAAGCCAGAACCTCAGAGGGACAAATAACAACGAATCTTCATAAGTTTTTGACAAGATTTGTTCAAAAAATTTTAATTACAACTCTGCGTTTTTGAACTAATAGCATATGTTCTTCAAACACATATTAATATTGCTTTTGATAGCATAGTTTTCTTTTGCTATATCTGAGTGAGTTAGAAAGAAAAATAGTGAAGAGAAAAATTAGCATTTTCTTAAAATGTAAAACAGAGGAACACATTTAGCTACAAAAGATAAAAATAGGCTCAAAGTCAAAGGATGGAAAACAATCCTACAAGCAAATGGGCCAAAAAATAAAGCAGGAACAGCTATACTTATATCAGATAAAACAGACTTCAAACTCAAAAAAATAAAAAGAGACCCCAATGGTCACTACATTATGATTAAGGGGACAATACTTCAAGAAGAAATAACACTCATTAACATATACTCACCGAACGAAAGAGCACCAAAATATATCAGACAACTGTTGTCCTCTCTGAAAACAGACATCAGAGAAAACACATACGTAGTGGGAGACTTCAACACACCACTATCAACAATGGATAGATCAACAAGACAAAAAATAAGTAAAGAAACCAAAGCTCTAAATAAGGACCTAGAGCATTTGGGCTTAACAGACATCTATAGAACACTAAACCCCCAAAAAACGGAGTACACATTTTTCTCAAGCGCACACGGATCATTCTCCAGGATCGATCACATACTGGGGCAGAAGACAAACATCAACAGATACACCAAGATTGAAATCATATCAACCATCTTTTCTGACCATGAAGGCATCAAACTAGAAATAAACCATAAAAAGAAGGCAAGGAACTTTCCTACCTCATGGAGATTAAAAACCACACTACTGGAAGACCATTGGACTAATGAGGAGATCAAAGAAGAAATTAAAAAATTTTTTGAATTGAATGACAAGGAGGACACCAATATCCTAAATGCATGGGATGCAGCAAAAGCAGTAATAAGAGGAAAATATATAGCAATAGAAGCTCACATCAAGAAACAAGAAAGAACGCAAAGAAACAACCTAATCTCAAAGCTCAAAGATCTAGAAAAAGAACAACAAAAAAACCCCAAAACCAGTAGAAGAAAAGAAATAATAAAAACCAAAGCAGAAATAAATGAAATTGAAACTAAAAAAACAATCCAAAAGATCAATGAAACCAAGAGCTGGTTCTTTGAAAAAATCAATAAAATAGACAAACCCCTAGCCAGGCTCACAAAGGAAAAAAGGGAGAAAGCACAAATACACAGGATCATAAATGAAAGAGGAGAAATCACAACGGACACAGCAGAAATCAAAAGAATAATCAGTAACTACTATGAACAGTTATGGAAACAAGTTCAACAATCTAGAGGAGATGGACAAATTCCTACAACTCTACAATCACCCAAAGCTAGATAAAGAAGAAATAGAACACCTAAACAGACCAATTAAAATTAGCGAAATTGAAATGGTAATCAAAAACCTCCCCAAAAACAAAAGCCCAGGACCTGATGGATTTACAAATGAATTCTACCAAACATTCAGAGACGAATTAGTGCCTATCCTTCACAAACTCCTCCAAAAAATTGAGAAGAAAGGGACAATACCAAACACGTTCTATGAAGCCAACCTTACACTAATACCAAAACCGAACAAGGACAACACAAAAAAGGAAAACTACAGGCCAATCTCCCTAATGAACACTGATGCAAAAATCCTCAATAAAATTTTAGCTATCAGAATCCAACAATGTATCCATAAGATAATTCACCACGACCAAGTTGGATTCATTCCAGGGGCACAAGGATGGTTTAACATCCGAAAATCAATCAATGTTATCCAACACATCAACAAAAAGAAATATAAAAACCATATGATAATATCAATAGATGCTGAGAAAGCTTTCGACAAAGTGCAACACCCATTCATGATAAAAGCCCTTGAAATTCTTGGGATACAAGGAACATACCTCAACATCCTAAAGGCCATCTATGACAAGCCAACAGCCAGTATCATTCTCAATGGTGAAAAGCTGAAAGCAATTCCATTAAGATCTGGAACAAGACAAGGATGTCCACTCTCACCACTGCTTTTCAATATAATACTGGAAGTCCTAGAGCAATAAGACAAGAGAAAGACATCCAAGGAATCCAAATAGGAAAAGAAGAAGTCAAACTATCAGTATTTGCAGATGATATGATAATATACATAGAGAACCCCAAAAAGTCCACAGAAAAACTAATTCAACTCATCAATCAATTCAGTAAAGTGGCAGGATACAAAATCAACACGCAAAAGTCAGTAGCCTTCCTATACACAAACAATAAATCTGAAGAAGAAGAAATCAAAAAAACCATTCCTTTTATTATCGAAACAAAAAAAATCAAATATTTGGGAATAAATCTAACAAAAGAGGTAAAGGACCTATACAAAGAAAACTATAAAACACTGTTAAAAGAAATAGAAGAAGACACAAAGAAATGGAAAGACATCCCCTGCTCATGGATTGGAAGAATAAACATTATTAAAATGGCCATCCTACCAAAAGCAATATACAGATTCAAAGCTATTCCAATCAAAATCTCAATGGCATTCTTCAAAGAAATAGAACAATTATTGATGAAATTCATATGGAATCACCAAAAACCCCGAATAGCCAAAGCTCTACTGAAAAAAAAAGAAGGAAATGGAGGCATCACACTCCCAGACTTCAAACTCTACTACAAAGCCATAATCATCCAAACTGCATGGTATTGGAACAAGAACAGACATACAGACCAATGGAATCGAATAGAAAATCCAGAAATAAACCCACAGATTTATGCTCAACTAATCTTTGACAAAGGAGCAAAGACTATGCATTGGAGCAAAGAAAGTTTGTTCAATAATGGTGCTGGGAAAACTGGGTCGCTACATGCAAAAGAATGAAGCTTGACCACTACCTCACACCATACACAAAAATCAACTCAAAATGGATTAAAGAACTAGACATAAGACCTGAAACCATAAAATACATAGAAGGAAATATAGGCGAAACACTACGGGATTTGCACATCAAAGACATCTTTACAGACACATCACCCAAAGCAGTGATAGTGAAGACAAAGATAAACAGCTGGGACTACATCAAATTAAAGAGCTTCTGCACAGCAAAAGAGACAATAACTAAAACAAAGAGAAACCCCACCAACTGGGAGAACATTTTTGCACCCAACACTAATGATAAAGGACTGATCACAAAAATCTGCAAAGAGCTGATGAGACTCAGCAACAACAAAGAAAATAATCCAGTCAAAAATGGGCAGAAGTGCTAAAAAGAAACTTCTTCTGAAGAGGAAATGCAAATGGCCAACGGACATATGAAAAAATGTTCAGCATCACTTGTCATCAGGGAAATGCAAATCAAAACTACCATGAGATACCATCTCACACCAGTGAGAATGGCACATATTAAAAAAACTAGCAACAACAAATGTTGGCGAGGGTGTGGAGAAAAAGGAACTCTTCTGCACTGTTGGTGGGAGTGCAAACTGGTCCAACCACTGTGGAGAGCTGTGTGGAGATTTCTGGACCTACTAAACATAGAGCTTCCATATGATCCAGCAATTCCACTCCTAGGTATTTACCCAAAGGACACAGAAACATCAATTCCAAAGAACACCTGCACCCCTATGTTTATAGCAGCACTGTTTACAATAGCTAAGCTTTGGAAACAACCCAAATGCCCAAAAATAGATGACTGGATCAAGAAGATGTGGTACATATATACCATGGAATATTACTCAGCATTCAAAAAAGATAAACACATGCAATTTGCAGCAACATGGATGGCGCTGGAAGGGATCATGCTCAGCGAAATAAGCCAAAAAGAAAAAGAAAAATACCGGATGGTCTCACTCATAGCAGGAATCTAGAAAACTTAAATAAGGGACCAGGAAAATGAATATAAGAAAGTGAAAATCAAAATCAACAAAAAACTATGAACCAGAGACACTTTTTGGGGGTTGGGTGGCGGGAGGGGAAGGATTGGGGTCAGAATGGGGCATTTGCAATTGTATGGGGGAATATAAAAATAAAATTTATTATTTAAAAAAAAAACAAAACAAAAGTTAAGATAAGTAAAGTTGAAAGATAATGAGTAGGAAATAGATATAACATATATAATATCCAATGGTTTACCATTCATTTTATACATATTTCCAAAATTCACAAAGAAAAATAAACCAACAGAAATCTGAATAAAGGACCATTCACAAGAAATGCAATTGGCGAAGAAACAAAGGCAACCTTCATTAATCTCCCTAGTGTAAAGGAAAAAAAAAAATTAAGTAATATCATATTTTTTCCCATTTGACTGAGAATGTAAAAAACGATTGACAGTATTTTTGAAAATATGGTGAAAAGGGCAAGTCAGACACTATCCAGGCACAGTTCTTTTTGAAGCAATCTGTCAGTATACAGTTATCAAAATATGCAGTGTATATACTCCCTGACCTAGCAACTTCAATTCTAGGAAAGTATCATAGCAAAAAATCTTGCATTTATACAAAAGTCATATATACTCAGTAACAGCAAAATAAGAAGAGAGCATTTTTTCACTTGCTAGTTACAGAAACCTAATTTAAATAGTTTGCAGGAAAATAAAAGGGAAAAAACAAAAGTATCCATTAAAAGTAAACAATAAGTGTATTTAGGTGTAATGCATGTATGTGTGTACATGTATGTATCTATATACAGACATTTCTAAAACATTGTTAGATTACATTTAAAAACACATTGTCATGGGCCTTCCTGGTGGTGCATGGGGTTAAGCACCACATTATAAAGCAATCCACAGCCTTCTGCAGCATGAGTTCGATCCCCAGCTGGCCAGGGAAAAACACACATGGCACAGCAGACCTCTCCTATCTCGCCCGCTGCTCCCCTCAGCAGTGTTATTTCAGTCAGTCTGTTCTGCTCCCCACCCTGTCTCTGGTGAATCCTCTCACCCCCCTGCATCTCTGGCCTATACCACAGCTCTTGTATGCATAAATAAATAAATCTTTAAAAAAATAAAAACACATTGTCAGAACAATAATGAATGTAATCCAACCTAATAATAAGAAGCAAAAAGAACAAGCACCACATAACTTGTGGGGGCTTGTGTACAGGTATATGCATAGAAAAAGGTCTAGACTCTTAGAGGTTATCTTACTAGAGGTAAGGCTCTTGAGTTTGAAGGAGAAATAAAGGCAATCTTTCACATTTTTTACATTTTATTTTCCATCTTATTAAACTCCTTCTCTACAGAAATCATACCTTTATTCATTCAAGCAAGAGGTTTTCCATATAAAAGCAAGCACTTAAGGCAGAAGAAATTATGTCATAGTGGACCACTACAGCCTGGAGAAAAAGTCCTAATTTGTAGTCCAAGATACTGTCCTTGCTCTTTATGAGGTTAAAAAGAGATAAATATTTCTCAGATGGCAATGACATAAGTATAGAGGTCTGTAAAAGTAAAAACAAATTGTAGGAGAAGTCAGCAGAGAGCTATTACTTCAAATGCATTACCTAATAATCATTTTGTTCCACCACTTAATGCTGAGAGGAAAATTCAATTCATTTGAAATCATTTATTCATATTCCTAAACTGAACGGCATATTGATTTTGATATTCATTTCCACTACATTCAAGAGGCCTTCAATATGGAGCCCTTTCCATTTTTAAGTGTCCTCAAATCACCCATGATTGTACTGCCACTCTCTGACTGTCAAAGAGCCAGTTGTACTAGGGAAGATGCTTTCCTGTTCAGTTGAGTGGAATTTAACAGACATTGGCTGACTAGCATGTATGTGCCAAGTACTGTGCACAATACTACTAGACTGGGAACAGGAAGGTGAACATGTATGTCATTGCTCTGAAGAATCTTCAGATCTCCTGGGGAGAGCAGAGGCATAAATGTTGTAACTATATTCAGGGCATCGAGGGAGAACAGAGATCAGGGTGGAGGGACTGACAGGAATTCTGTGGAAGAGCTGGCATGAAAGGTGAGACTTGAACACCATCAGGGTTGCCTGAGGAAGGGAAGTGTGAAGGTCAGGCTCACAGACATGAAACAGCACAGCTGTCTAGAAAGACTGAGCCCAATCTTTCTGGATGAAAATAGAGTGAGTGGGCAAAGAGAAAGGGGGAGGTGAGGTCAAAGAGGTGGATTGAGGGCCTCCCCAGTGGCGCAGCGGTTGAGCGCTGGGTTGTGAAGCTGCCCGCGGCCTCTGCGGTGCCGGTTCGATCCCCGGCTGCTCCCCGGCCACCGGAGGAGGGTCCCACATGGCGCGCAGACCTCTCCTGCCGCCCGCTGCTCCCCTCAGCAGTGTGCTTCGGTCCTTCTGCCTGCTCTGCTCCCCGCTCTGACTCTGGTGAATTCTCTCACCCTCCCGCGCTTCTGACTGTACCCAGTGTATGTATAAACAACAAAAAAAAACAAACAAATAAATGAATAAAACATGCCTCTATTAAAAAAAAATTAAAAAAAAAAGAGGTGGATTGAGGAGAGACTCTCAGAGAATCTGAATGGAAAATTAAAGAATTTGTTTTATTTGGGCAGGGTTTGAAGTCCTAGCATTAGATTCACTTTATAAATGAATCACTCTGGTGTAGGATAAGAGAAAAGGGCAGGGAAACAGGCAAAAGGCCCTGATGTCTACCAACTAGCACAATAGCAGTATGTAGGGGACATGAAAAGTTGAGAAACTCTATCTAGTAAGTTGATTTTACCAGACTTGAGTTGAGGATTGGATGAGTTCATGTACATAAAGTTCTTAAACTAGTGTATGGCGTATAGTGATCATAAAATTGTTTGAGATTATTATTCTTGCATCCACTATAATAGCTCTGTCTTAGGATTTTTAGACTTTCTGCTCCCACTTCTTGGATCACCCTTCCTTGACTGTCCCTCTCTCTGGCCCCACAGCTCACTCTACTCCTACCATAATATGTTCTGATATATGTGCTTTCTCTGGCTGTGTCTCATGTACATTGCCTTTCCCAGCGTCCAGAACACTACCTTATACAAAGTCTTCAAGGTATTTTTGGTGAAGGGTAGGAACCATTGTCTATAATATATTACACACACTCCTTTTAGTTCCAAATCATGTTTCCAAATGTAAATAAATCAAATTCAGTATAAACACCAATTCTAAAGTTTCAGAGCAGTACAGTACAGGTTAAATCATATGTAAATATGTGATTTGCATATTTATGCTGTACTTCTTATTCTAACATGGAAAACCTATTACATCCAAGTCTTGATCTCACTGTCAGAAGACACTTTAGGATGGCTCACCATGATTTAACTGTGCCCTAGAGGGTCAGATGCGCTCTCACCAAACACTTGGCACATATTCAAAGGATTGAATATGTACCAGGGGTCAGTACAGTAATTACCCCATAAAGACTTCTGCATCCTAATTCATGAAACCTGTAAATAAGTTACCTCACATGGTAAAAGGAACTTTGCTTGTAAGTAAATTAAACATCCTGAGATGGAGTGATTATCCTACCCTGGAATATTCAGGCCTAATATAATCACAAGAGCCTTGTGATTTATAAGAGCAAAAGGCAGAACAGGAGAGTTAGAAAAAAGAGGTGTGACAACAGAAACAGGGATCAGTGATGTGACACCTTGAGCCATAGGACCTGGACACCCTTGCATTCCATGCTAGAAAAGGCAAGGAAACAGATCTCCCGTAAGAGTTTCCAGAAGGACGCAGCCCTGCCAACCCACTTTTGACTTCTACCTCTAGAATTGTAAGAAAATAACTTTGTGTTGTTTTAAGCCACTAAGTCTGTGGAAATATGTTGCAGCAGCAATAGGAAACTAATACATTCCCCTAACTCAAATCTCACTGGTACAAAAAACAATTTCTAGTTTATTTGTTCCCTTTGATGTAGTTCCAATAAATCAAGAACTGCCCTTACATTTTTAAAGTGTCAGAGTAAGCATGGCGCCTCATTTTTTTTATGATTCTAACCAAGATATTGATGTAGCATGAGACCAAACAACTCCAATATTATAAATTTCCATCTATTCTTAATATGAAAATCAATTTGACCCAAGCTAGTTCTCTGAATTCCTGTCAATATTTTTGGAACTGTTCCTTGAATGCAAATTGGACTGAAACTATGCCCAGCCCTCTTCTTTATCTTCTACTTTGTATTCACTTATTTGTTTGTGAGTTGTTTTCTCTTAGACTATATTGAGCAATTAAAGATATTTTCTAAGACCACCAGTGTTCAAATAACTTAATACTATATAAACAACTAAAGAATAATTCTGTTGGTTTTTCCAGAATAAATCCCATTTTCATTTCTTGATGAGCTTAAAAATGACAAACTGCTCAATTCTTAGACTTTCACATTAGAAGAATCTCTCAGATCTAGAAAACTGTCCTACTCAGTAAGATATTTATTCTAAATGTATATTGTTCTTACTAATTTGACACTGTGTTCATCATCTGATTAATTCTGGCAACTTCAGTATATTTTTATATGACAAAAATACCTTTTGTACTGCTTCTTAAATGAGAAATATGCTCAATGTCTCAGAAGTCACCACCAGTTTGCAACTTTCCATTTATGCAAATGTGACAATCTTCCAGAGTCTGTAAAGTTTTACAGCATAAAATGGGAGAGTGAAAGGACACCATGGAGCATGTGCCACCTAATGTTCACCTACAAATCTGGGGTCCAGTTCAGCTCCTGGCTGGTACCTGCCATGAAGTTCTCTTCCTTCACTCTCTCCCTTTTATAGAGAATCTTCTAGATGCCTTTCTCAGCCACTCATGCTGGAGTGGCAGACTTTTGGATGGCATGCTGCAGCAATACTGAGACCCAAGAGACAAATTTTACACACAATGTAAGCTTCCTCAGTCTTTCTGCAGAAACCATAGAGGTGGTTTTGTTCACAAACACTGGAGTGTTGAATCTTTTCAGCCATTTCATCTCCATTGTGCTGGGTCAATTCTTCCTAAGGAAAGTTTACTAGTCAAGATAAATAAGTAAAAAGAGTGTATAAGCACTTAAAAAGATACTGAACATCATTATCCTGCAGGAAAATCTAAATTAAAACTACAGTGACATATTGCTTCACACCCATTGTGATGGCTGCAAGGAAAAAGGCATACAATAGCAAATAGTTGTGAGTATGTGGAACAGTGGGAACCTTATATACTGCTAGCTGGAATATAAAATGAAGTGACTGCTCTAAGAAATGGTGTAGCATTTCCTAGACCTAGATTACATACACAGTTACCATGTGACCCAGTGCTTCCACTCTTGGGTCATTTCAAGAGAAATGAAAACTCAGGTCCACTCAGAGCAGCATGATTCATCATAGCCAAAACATGAAAATGACCTCAATGACTGTCTGACGATGAATAGATAAGTAAAAAGTGGTATATTCACATCATGGAATGTCAATCGGTATTAAAAGGAATAAAGAACTGATACATGGTATAACATGGATGAGTTTTGAAATTATTATGCTATGCAAAAGAAACCAGTTACCAAAGTACACAGATGATTCCACTTACATGAAATATCCAAAATAGGTAAATCCACAGACACAGAAAATGGGTATTGGTGTCTGAGGGCTAGCAGGGTCTGGTGGTAAGAGGTGATGGCTAAGGAGTATATGGTTTCATCTTGGGGTGATGAAAATGTGCTAAAATTGACTGGTAATGACTGTACAGCTGTGGATATACTAAAAGCCATAGAGTTGTACACTTAAAATGAGGAAATTATGACTTGTGAGTTAGATTTTAATAAAGTTGTTTCATAAAGAAGTGGTATGAATAAACATTTCCCACCGTGTTATTTCCTGAGCCATGTCACTGGGTTTCAAACCCATGTTACCTCCTGCAGCCCCCCCCAGATCTTTTCTGAGTACTGAGAGGATCAAGAGCAGCAACAGCTCCTGAGAGACAATGCTGGACTGGCCAGAATTCTTAATGTCTTGTTTTGTTCGGCAGGAGTTTTCATGAAGAAGCAAGATTAGGCAGATGTCTCTGAGCCCAACCACCCATCACTTTTCATTATTTCCAAAGACATTTCACCTTAAATATTTATTTCTGTTCTCTTCTAATCATGCACCAAGGCTCCACTCCGCTATGTCAACATTCATGTACTGTAGATTTACTTCTGCTGACTTCTAGTCTCCAGGGTATGACCTTGAAAGAGAGGTGACAGTTGTTTGCCTTTTTAACATGATCTGAGTGTAGCCATCCAATCCAGGTCTCCATAGCCATATTGTGTAGCAGCCTCCTCTATTCGCTAGCTAAACCATCTGCTTTGGACATGAAACCCCCATTATCAGTCTCACCTTTGGAATAAGACTCTGAAGCTTTTCCAAATGTCACTATGCCTTGGAAAGGAAATACACATACATGCATATGTGTGTGTGTGTATAATTATATAGGTATTCCCACATATATCTCCCGGTAAGAAATCAAACACAATGGTTGCTCAATATTTTTAAGGAATAGGTTGGAAAGGTCAGGTTAAGTGGTAGGGAGGATTTTGCTATGTTGATATTCTCAGAAAAGTTGATAAGGAAGATGCACAGAGCCAGGGAAAGCTTTAGGGTGATGACAATCTGTTTAAGTGGCTTACTGAAAGAGAGAAAGGGACCATTAAAGGGAAATTGTGGCTGCAGTGTAAAAGACCTTTTACTTTATTCACAGCTTTGCCTGGAAAAGGCCTAGGCTTCTTCCTGTGACCACAATCTTCTTTCTGCTATCTTAATATAATATCACTCTACTGCTCTTGAACTTATGTCATATTTCAGTGGTACGAGAAGTGCTTGCTCTCTCCCCTTTGGTATATATCAGTTAGAAAAGATTTGCAAGAGCCCCAGGATTCCATAGGGTGAGGTAGTGCTTAGTGTAGAAAAGAGACCTGCCTGATCTCACTTACCAGTTCTGTTTCACAGGGTCTCTGCAACACTGGAGTTTATTAGCATATGATGTGTCAAATAAAACCCATGTTTCATATACAGCACATTATTAAATAATGATTATGTCTCAAGGTAGGAGCTGAACATATTTCATTTTTCCCTTTGCTGTTAAAAAAGGAGGTTGCCCCCAGCGACTATTGACAAGTACAAACAGTCAAATCTACACTGTGCAGGGCACTGAAATTAAGTGCTACCTCTTTCTCCCATACACATGCTGCTCTCCATATCCATTTTAAAATTATTTCTGATTGTTAAGACTAGCAAAGGTGAAAGATTCATGATAGTGCAGCTGAAGGCCCTCTATTTTGATCTCTATTTTCGGTGCTTTTATCTACAACTCTGCATTTTGTGCATGTACAGCCAGGCAGACTTGATCTGCTACTCCAGAGATGTAAAGGTGATTCTGCTACCAAACTTATGAAGTCCTTGTCTCTTTGAAAGTAAAATTCTCAAATTTGGCAGACTGAGTCTTGCTAATCTGAGCCCCAGTCTCGATTTTTTTTTCTGCACACTAATCTATACAGTGATGAACAGCCACTCTTGAGGTATCAATAATGGATGCTGTCGAACAAGTTCCAGTTTGATTATATGTCTAAATGTTATCTGAGGTTTTCAATAATAATTTTGACTGCCCATTTCTTGTCTAAGTATTCTAAGTAGTGTATCATCACTGAAAACCACAATGCTTCTACTAGATACCAAAAATATTTATCCACATTATCTGATAAAGAATTGCTTTCTGTTTAAGATTAAGATATCCACCTTCTCTTGGGCCATATTGAGTTTCATTTGTGAAATGAGAAGTTAGGAGAGAAGAATAGAAGATTGTGAGCCCCCAATCCTTGAGCAAGAATACATCTGAAATATACTAGAAAAAAAAATGACAGTAGGCATGATCCTATTAAAATGCCTCCATGTGAAAAGCTGAAAGCAATTCCATTAAGATCTGGAACAAGACAAGGATGTCCACTCTCACCATTGCTTTTCAATATAATACTGGAAGTCCTAGCCAGGGCAATAAGACAAGAGAAAGACATCCAAGGAATCCAAATAGGAAAAGAAGAAGTCAAACTATCACTATTTGTAGACGATATGATATTATACATAGAGAACCCCAAAAACTCCACAGAAAAGCTAATTCAACTCATCAATCAGTTCAGTAAAGTGGCAGGATACAAAATCAACACGCAAAAGTCAGTAGCCTTCCTATACACAAACAATAAATCTGAAGAAGAAGAAATCAAAAAGACCATCCCTTTTGTTATTGAAACAAAAAAAATCAAATATTTGGGAATAAATCTAACAAAAGAGGTAAAGGACCTATACAAAGAAAACTATAAAACACTGTTAAAAGAAATAGAAGAAGACACAAAGAAATGGAGAGACATCCCCTGCTCATGGATTGGAAGAATAAACATTATTAAAATGGCCATCCTTCCAAAAGCAATATACAGATTCAATGCTATTCCAATCAAAATTTCAATGTCATTCTTCAAAGAAATAGAACAATTATTGATGAAATTCATATGGAATCACAAAAAACCCCGAATAGCCAAAGCTCTCCTGAAAAAAAAAGAAGGGAATGGAGGCATCAGACTCCCAGACTTCAAACTATACTACAAAGCCATAATCATCAAAACTGCATGGTATTGGAACAAGAACAGACATACAGACCAATGGAATCGAATAGAAAATCCAGAAATAAACCCACAGATTTATGGTCAACTAATCTTTGACAAAGGAGCAAAGACTATGCATTGGAGCAAAGAAAGTTTGTTCAATAAATGGTGCTGGGAAAACTGGGTCGCTACATGCAAAAGAATGAAGCTTGACCACCACCTCACACCATACACAAAAATCAACTCAAAATGGATTAAAGAACTAGACATAAGACCTGAAACCATAAAATATATACAAGGAAATATAGGCGAAACACTACGTGATTTGCACATCAAAGACATCTTTACAGACACATCACCCAAAGCAGTGATAGTGAAGGCAAAGATAAACAGCTGGGACTATATCAAATTAAAGAGCTTTTGCACAGCAAAAGAGACAATAACAAAAACAAAGAGAAACCCCACCAACTGGGAGAACATTTTTGCACCCAACACTAATGATAAAGGACTGATCACAAAAATCTGCAAAGAGCTGATGAGACTCACCAACAACAAAGAAAATAATCCAGTCAAAAAATGGGCAGAAGAGCTTAAAAGAAACTTCTCTGAAGAGGAAATGCAAATGGCCAACAGGCATATGAAAAAATGTTCAACATCACTTGTCATCAGGGAAATGCAAATCAAAACTACCATGAGATACCATCTTACACCAGTGAGAATGGCACATATTAAAAAAACTAGCAACAACAAATGTTGGCGAGGGTGTGGAGAAAAAGGAACTCTTCTGCACTGTTGGTGGGAGTGCAAACTGGTCCAACCACTGTGGAAAGCTGTGTGGAGATTTCTGGACCTACTAAACATAGAGCTTCCATATGACCCAGCAATTCCACTCCTAGGTATTTACCCAAAGGACACAGAAACATCAATTCCAAAGAACACCTGCACCCCTATGTTTATAGCAGCACTGTTTACAATAGCTAAGCTTTGGAAACAACCCAAATGCCCAAAAATAGATGACTGGATCAAGAAGATGTGGTACATATATACCATGGAATATTACTCAGCATTCAAAAAAGATAAACACATGCAATTTGCTGCAACATGGATGGCGCTGGAAGGGATCATGCTCAGCGAAATAAGCCAAAAAGAAAAAGAAAAATACCGGATGGTCTCACTCATAGCAGGAATCTAGAAAACTTAAATAAGGGACCAGGAAAATGAATAACTATAAGAAAGTGAAAATCAAAATCAACAAAAAACTATGAACCAGAGACACTTTTAGGGGGGCGGGGGCGGGAGGGGAGGGATTGGGGTCAGAATGGGGGGCTGCAATTGTATGGGGAATATAACAATAAAATTTATAAATAAATAAATAAATAAATAAATAAATACTATAGAGAAAATGGAAAAAAAAAAAAAGAATGAGTTAGGGAATGCAGGTGAGAACTAGTCACTGAAGACTTCATCATGTTAAAGTGTTTCACTCCAGTAAGATAAGTCTTAAATAAGTGTCTAAAATTTTGCTTCTGAGCTCAAAGTAAATCCCACAATTATTTTCCATTAATATGTCTCAAATTTTATAATGTTTGAGCTGAGGAAATAATGGTATTTCTCAAAACCTAAAGTGAGTTGCAGCAAATAGTAACTGAAGGGATTATGTTTGGATACAAGGACTTGTTTTTGATGAAAATTTAAATAAATTTTCAATAACTTTGCAAAAAAAAAAAAAAAAAAAGAAGTTAAAGCCAACTGAGCACATTTAATTTCCCTACTACCCTTTAAAGATGCCCTCTTTTTTTTTTTTTTTCAACAGGCCACTTTGCTTAATTAGAAGTGTCCAGGACTTGCAAATTTTATGAATACACTGGTTTACTTTCTCTAGTATTTGATTGAAAATTCTGGTTTAGTTTTGAAAAATGCAGTACAAATTTTCCTTCATTTTTCCTGTAGAAACATTTTGTACTTTTGTAGAAAACATTATAAAAAGTTTTCATATAAAAAAAAATAAATAAATAAAATGCCTCCATGCATGGCAACATTATTCTATAGTCTAAATTTTTAAAAAACAACCAAATACCTTCTATCAATACTAGAGGATAATGCTATTTACTAGTTCAATAAGCTCAAATAGCAAATAATATAACTCCAGCAATATTAAATCCTCACTGTAATGTGATCTATTATGTCACTGGATTACAAGTTATGAAAGATTCTTTCAGATCTAAGGCTCCACATAGTGGAGGCCAAAAATACTATGGCATTGCCCTCTAACCCAGGCATCAAATGTTCTTTGAGCATCCGTAGCTCAGGTCTATGTTACATGTATATTTCAGCTGCATTTACATTTATGAATATTTTAAAATACAGGCTACTTTTATGTAGTTTGAATGCATCATTCTTCACACTAAGTATTGAAGCCATGTTGAATACTCTCCCAGACATTCATTCAGTACTGTAGTTGGTTGAAATGTGCCCCCATCCCATGTTATATCTACCAGGAAGCTCAGAATGGAATCTTATATTGAATAAGGGTTTTTTTGTGTTGTAATGAAGACACCATAGATAGCTTCTGCTTGCTGATAGTGTTTGGTGGGCCAGTGAGTCTTCCTACCCCACTTTTTTTTACATTCTTCTGCTGACTTAATTTATTTTAGTGTATAGAGACTGAAGCACATTTAACTTTTAGGTTTTGTTCCATGTTATTTAGCCCACAATTGCATCTGCACTGAAATACTGACTTGAATGTTTTGGCTGAAAATGTGTATTTTTCCACGATCTCTATGTAATACTCCTAAATTCTGTCATACACATTTTTCAAAAGGAGCCAACCCTGTCAACACCTTGATTTTGGAGGTCTGGCCTCTGGAACTGTGAGATAATCCATTTCTGTATTTAGGGCAACCTAAATAAATTCTGTGGTAATTTGCTATGACATCCCTAGTAAACTAATACAAATGGTAATAACACTTATGTCAAAAGGTTGAGATTAAATAATGGGGCAGATATTGTTGATTGCTTCTGCAAAGACCATCATCTTTTCTTATTTTCTTTGATTTTTCTTTAGGTAATAGAAACAATTCCTTGAACTCAAAAATGGGGAATAAGTGCCTGTAGTAGGGTGAGCATGGAATCTGGACAATGAGATGTGAGGGGATACTGATGGGAGGTTCTGAGCAAAAAGTTTATCTGCAGTAAGAATCACTGGTGGTGAGACTCTGCTCTTTGTCACAGTTTGTCTCAAGACTTGGAATTAAATTATAGGAAGATGTCGGGCCTCCCTAGTGGCGCAGGTGGTTGAGCGCCACACTGTGAAGCTGTTCGCAGCCTCTGCAGTGCGGGTTTGATCCCGGCTGGCTGGCGAGAATCCCACAAGGCGCAGCAGACCTCTCCTGCCTCGCCCGCTGCTCCCTTCAGCAGTGTATTTCATCAGTCTGCCTGTTCTGTTCCCTGCTCTGTCTCTGGTGAATCCTCTCACCCTCCCGCGCATCTGGCCTGTACCCCAGCTCTTGTATAAACAAAATAAATCTTTAAAAGAAAATAAATTATAGGAAGATGTGACCTCAAAGCTACCACAGCCAACCCAAATGTAAGAACACAGGGGAAGCCAGAAGAGTCATAACGATGCTGATCAGGAGCTCTGATTTCATTGATTGGTTGGATCAATTCCAATGACCATCTATGCCCATTCTGCCTGTTTTATGATAAAACTTTTCTAGCACAGGTACTCTAAACCAGGGGTTATCCTACGGAACTAAGGCAATAGGGCTCCTATTTCATAGTGTTTAGTCATTAAACATGGCTTCCCTTTCCCCATTGTTTTCATGTTGAAGCTTCTATACCACTGTTCCTCTTTCTTCCCTTGGAGGCTTACTTGTTTAGGCTACTTTGATAAACTGCTTCTTTATCTTTGGTTTCATTTACTTGGAAAAACTGCATTTAGTTTGTTCATCAAGCATGTTTTGTACTCCCTTCCTTCCTTCCTTCCTTCCTTCCTTCCTTCCTTCCTTCCTTCCTTCCTTCCTTCCTTCCTTCCTTCATACAAGAGCTGGGGTGCCAGAGGTGAAGGGGGTGAGAGGATTCACCAGAGACAGAGTGGGGAACAGAACAGGCAGACTGACCAAAATACACTGCTAAGGAGAGCAGCGGGCGAGACAGAAGAAGTCTGCCTCACCATGTGGGTTGCTCCCTGGCCGACCTGGGATTGAATTCATGCTGCAGAAGCTGCGGATTACTTCACAGGGCAGTGCTCAACCCCCTGTACCACCAGGGAGGCCCTGTACTTTTTTCTTTACCAACTTCATAGAATTTGCTTTCTTCAGTCAATTTCCCTCAAACTGACCTCCTCTCCTGCTGTTTCAGCTAAACAAAAAGATGTATTCTTCCCTGGTGTTTTGTGTGACTTGAAGTAAAATCTCCTGGGATAAGGACTTTGCCATTTGAATCATTTGCCTTGTAAAACATCATGCACACATTTGTAGATTTACTGATGAGCACAAACAGGGTTTGGGTGAGTGGCTGCTAGAGAATAGATGGGAGAGAGGCTAGAGGCTTTGAAAAGGCTCTGGCCTTTCCCACCAGAAGGTCAGTGGTTTCATTTGGCTCAAGGTAACAGCAAGCAAAACTCCAAATGAGAAATGGTTTGCAGAAGAGGAAGAGGGGAGAGAGAAAAAGGAAAGAAGTGCATGTTAAAACTAATTTCCATTTAATATGTTACTGCCAACACCACAAGGGGAAGAGAAAAATATGTGTCTTCCTTCTCTTCCTGGAATCCTTCCTCCCGCTCATCCAATGAGTAATCACAATGTATTATTCCAGAAAATGTTCATGAATATATGGTCACATATAATTACAGATGCTTAGTGGAATAGCCTTTTTATTTTGTACAAATGAGTTCACCGTAAATATGATTCTGAGTCTGTTATCTTACTTTGAAATATATCTTGGATATTTTTCCAGTCTGTATACAGTCCCTAAATGCTCAAATAAAAGGTAAACTTACTACCCCAAAATTATCCTTGGAAAAGAAAGACAGCAATCTTTGGGCGCTTGCAAAATTTCTCACTATGGGAAGCTTTCCTCATTACACAATTTTGAACAGAAGATTATTTTTTGGAAAGATGTAGTGGCCTGAAATAACCTTAGTCAACAATAATTTGGATGGTTATTACGGTAACCTGATAGAATTGATTAAAAGGAGGCAAAGGAATTTATCACAAATTAGTCTTTTCTCCTGTAGGTAAGAACTCAAAATTTCAGGTTTAAGATTACATAAACAACCTTTCCAAAGATCATTTAATCAGCAAACAGAATTGTGTTATGAAACCGCACTTATGCCCTTATGAGTGATAATAAAAAAAATTTCCGGATGTCATGTTAATGGATACTTATGGTTTGGGATAAAATTTCTAGTGAGAGCATCCTATGTGGGTCAACAAATGCTGCATCTCAAGTAACAGATGGAAATAAGTCAAATGTACTCTAAAAAACAAGTGTTAAATGACTCAGAAAGGAGTTCATTTTTGTTAAAATAGAGTTAAAGATACATGTGAAATGTTTAGATAATACTGATTCAATAAATGCAAAGAGTAGAAATATTCTAATGTTATATATGTGATCCTAAATATAAATATACAATAAAAATAAATTAAATATAAATAGACATTTGATAATTGCATTTATAATTCTAAAAACATGTACATTTAAGTAAGTCAAAACCTTTTAAAAATTATTTACATTGGCAAATAGGAAACTGTTTTATATTCGAGGTGACATTCTAAGAGAGAATAATGGAGTATCTACCCCCTTCTTAAGGGATGACTAGCATTCCCTAACAAATACACCATGGTTTATTTTTCTAGTTGCCTATTGATGATCATTTACATTTTATGGTCTGCAATTATAAACAAGGCTGCAATTAATATCCTCCAATATTCCTCCCCATGTAATCTGTCAATTTTTATTATAATTGAATAGAATTTTCTAACCTTCTTTATTTTCTCTGCTGCTCACCAAGAACACTCATATATATATATATATAGTGTATTTGAGTTACTGTTTATAAGGGACAGTCAAAATCAGTAAGGGATTTGTTTTATTATCTGAAATATTTTCACTCTGAAGTCCACAGGGTCTCTTCCCCTCCACTAAAGTCCAGGACACAAGAGAACAGGGGAGGGCTTAACAGAACTGAAAATCTGACAGTTGCAAAATTGGGGTAAGACTCACAAAATAAGATGACCAGCTGGGGAAGGAGAGAACCACGGACAGAGGAAGTGAAAAAGGACATAGAAAAAGTGACCAGAGAGGAAGTTTACTGTTCAGCTGAGTTGGACCCTGCATTGTGTATGCAAGTGGCCCTAGCTGAAGAGCGGACTGATCCTCTAGTCTCTGTGCATACTTCTTTTCTACCTGCACACTGTCAAGTGTTATAAACAATACTAAGAGGTGATCCCAAATATTTCCAAATAATACTCCTACCAAGAGCTTTCCCCATATCCTCAGTAATATTTCCTATCATCAAAATTTTAAAATTATTCAATAAGTGGAAAATGGTACTTAAGTGACAATTCTTTAATTACATACAAGTTTAAGCATCTTCTCATAGTCATAGATCAACTGCATGTTTTTTCTCTGTCTATTTTATTTTTGGCTGTATTTTTCTGACTGATATTTAAAGAACTTCTATATTAAGGAAATTAACCCTTCTTCTGTCAAGTGGGGCAAAGATCTCCTCATTTATTATCCATCTTTTCATATTATTTTGTTAATATTGCCATACAGAGGTTTACAATTTTATGAAATCAAATTTATCAATTGCTTTCTTATACTGTCTGCTGTGAAGTATCATTATACTTTAAGAGTCATTTTGCATATCAGAACACAGAAAAGCAGTCAGAGTCTCATGTCAGCCATTTACCAGTCAAATGACCTTGGACAAGTCACCTAAATTGTAGTAAATTTCTTTCTATATAGAGAAGAAGCTTTATCTTCTATCTTCCTGTTATTCCTCTATCATCTTAAAAAAATGAATGAGACAAGGTTCATCAAGAGCTCAATACCAGCCTATTTGAATGGTAAAATAGTTTAGATCTGCAAATGGAGGATAAAATGTGAAATATTTTTAGAAGAATTCCTCAAAAATAAGGTAAGACTGGCATTCACGTGTATTCCATTGGCAACATGAACATCTCCTAAAATTATAGGTTTTGATGCACACAATCTTAGTTTTGAATCTACCAGCAATCATTAAGCAACTTTAGGAAAGTCACTTAAATTATCTTCACTGCCTCCTCTCTAAAAGGGCCATAAATACTTACCTGCTGGGGTAGGCAAGAGAATTAGACAATGAATGTGAGGCACTTAGCAAAATAACTGGATCAGAATGTGAATTAAATAAACATTGACTTTATTTCTGTGTTTCTCTAAACATTTTCTAGGCCCTAGGCTTAGTGTTGCTTTTTCATGTCAGTGAAGGTCAACAGCAGTCACAGATCAACCTTTTAGCCATGGCTTGGTTTTGTTTTTGAAGCTAAAAAATATCATTTCTTTTATTAGCCTCCACCAATTTTCTAATGCTAGACTTTAGAACTCTCTTCAGAACCCTCCTCTAGTTCTCTTCATTTCTCTTCATTTATGGAGTAACAGACTAGGAAGTGGACTCTACTCCCAAGAAGAAGATCGATGGGCTTTTCCCCCTACCTCTTCTCTCCTTGCCCCAAAGTCACACATAGTTGCATCTTTCTCTAGGCCAGGAACCCTGGGAATCCCTTTCTTTGTATTTGTGTGATATCAATGGCTCTTAATTTTCTGCCATTCCAGACAATGCAGTTCCTTTTTCCTCAGAGAATCCCAAATTAGCGTTATTAATACTCATGACTAGGAGTCCTCAAGAAAGTAGACCATCTGGCATCTTTGGCAAGGTTCCAAATTGTAATCATTAAAAATGAATCCCCCAAAATAAATGAAAAATAAAAGATCTAGTGCCAAACTTTTCAGTTTCTTCACCCAGTTGAAGAAGGCAGATGGCAGAATGGCCTCAGCATTGGAGAAAGCGCCCAACCGGAGCCACAGAGCAGTCAGCCTTAGAGGGCAGCGACTCCAGGACACAGACATATGGAGAGGTCATTTGTTTCTCATTTACCCAACAGATAAGAATATGGAAATAGTCTCAGTCCATTTGTTTGATGGGTCTCCTAAGCCAGTAATAAACAAATCAATACAATTAGTTTTGGCTCATCATCATTAAGGAACGTTCACTACTGGGACACAATTTAATTATACCTCTGGCTCCACAGGAAAGGAAGCCTACATGGGTGGCTTCTCTTGGGGTTGTAGCAAAGTGGTGGCAGAGGGGGGTAGGCTCAGAGGCAGTGTCTGTGTGGCTCCCTGAGATGCTGTGATGTGTAAGGCACAGCAGAGATCTGTCCGAGATGATTCTAATGTTACTGCCACAAGTACTTGGAATCATCTGAACAAATCAGCATTTTGTATACAGCTCAGAAATATAACAATGTTATCCAACTGAAACAATGACTAAAGATTAAAATGTCTAATCTAGCACTGAAATCAAATCAGAAGCCAAAGCCTGAGTAGGCCTCTTCCCTGCTCTGTGACAGTGACAGAAGTGCCCTCTGCCACAGGCTTCCCAGTTATGTCTTTGGCAAATTGTGACTAGCAAGTATCTAATACTCTGTAAATAAGACCTGTGAATGTAACTTTGTTCAGACAGAGCAAATGGACTACTGTTTATACTCAGTGGACTTCCACCTTTGCATAGAACCTGTCTACATTTCAGGCAGGTTGTTGCACGTGGATAGAGAGAGGAAACTTTTACATTTCCTAAGGATGTAGGACTCATCCTTAACTTAAATCTAAAGAGATAATTCTCCAATCAGAATATTGCAATTTTGATTGGGAACTGATCTTAGAGAAATCAGTGTGGCCAAATTCCTAAGTTTTAAATAGGGAAACTGAGGCCCAGAGTAGTTAATTGATTTTCCCAAGTTACCTAGTTGCTGCCAAAATTCAATTAGAGGATTCCCTTTGCTGTACTAGCTTAGCAAGTTTACATTTCCAAAAGTTCACCATTAAGGAAGATACCTAAATAACAATCATTTTCCAAATTTTAATTTACTATTTCAATTTGCAGTACATTTCCACTGGGTTCCAGAGGAATCATCAATGGAAAAAGTGATTTTTCCAAGGTTATATAGCTTTGAGTTTAGAGGACCCAGCAATCAATTAAACATATAATTTTATAGTTGACTTTTTCTTTCTCAAAGTAAGTGAGATACATATTGATTTCACAATCTATATTTAAATATTTGGAAGAGTTCTACAAATGGATATTATAACGAGTTACCAAGGAGAGCCTCCTTTATCAGACTTTGATGTGAGAATTTTTTTATTTAAGCTGGCAATATTTATGGATTGATTATTAAAATATTTACTGTTACTTACCCTGACTAATACATGAGACTTTTCATGCTGTTGTTTGTGATTACAAAGGAATCAGACCTTCCAAACACAAGAAAGCCAAAAATCTAATTCATATGTAACAATATTATGACAAGTATATAGTTAATTTCAGTAATATTCATTAAAATAGTAAAATTAGCTCTCTCATTCTGTTTTCTAATAATAGTTAAAAGCTCTGTTTAGTAAGCACCTAGCAAAGACATATATTCTATGATGGTTAATTTTATATGTCGACTTGCATGGGCCACCGGGTGCCCCAAAATTTGGTGAAACATTATTCTGGATATGTCTCTGGAGGTGTTTCGGGATGACACTAGCATTTGAATCAGAAGACTGAGTAAAGAAAATATAGCTGGCCCCTTGAATCAGTTCAAAGCCTAAATAGAAATAAAATACTGATCCTACCATAAGGGTCAGTTGTATGTTATAAGGATCAGTCTTATGTAAGAGGAAATTCCTCCAGTCTGGCTGCTTTGAGCTAGGGTATTGTTTCTTTTCCCTCTCTTTGTATTCAATATTGTCCCTTGGGTTTCAAGCCTACAAGCCTTTAGATTAGAAAGATAGCATGTACTTAAATAATGTCATTTGTTCAGTATTGTTTCATTATAATATTGACAGAAAAAAATACAATCCCTTTTGACATTGAACAAAATGACATTATTTGAGGACCTGCTTTTTAAAATTTTTTTTTGTGTAAAGTTTCAATTTCAAAAACCAATCTACCATGATAAATAAGGATTTACTGCACATGATTGACTCTACTGAGAACTTGTTTGCTGACAGAAGATCTTGGGACTTGTCAATATGTATAATCATGTGAGCCAATTCCTTATAATAAATGTGTCTGTCATCTACCTATCTATCTGTCTATCTATCATGTAACACATACATATTATTGGTTCTTTTTTCTCTAAAGAATTCTTAAGAGACACTCGATGAGTGTTTATAAATAAACAAATGGATTAGAAAACTTAATTCAAGAGGCTTAGCTAACTTGAGAAGACAAAAATTTCCTCCAAGAAAGAAAACTAACTTTACTAAAAACAGGAATGTTTCAGTAGAATGTCAGAAATGAAATTGCTAGATATTTAAGGTGGTTTGGATTTTATAAAATATGGGATGTGGTTAAGACATCATTTACCGGCAGACCGGGCGTGCAGGGGAGCTCGTTCCCGCATCGCCATTTTGCAGCAGGACCTTTCTTGCTGGAGACTGTGTGAACCAGCAGAAGGCTCACCAAGGAGACAGAGGTAAGCTGGGAGGCTTGCCCATGCTGGGCGCCTTCTAGCCTGCAGTTCCAGCCCAGAGGGGAGCAGCACCCACCGCTGGGGCAGACCGGGCGTGCAGGGGAGCGCGTCGCGGGCACCGGCATTTTGCAGCAGGGACCCTTCTTGCTGGAGACTGTGTGAACCCAGCAGAAGGCTCACCGAGGAGACAGAGGTTAAGCTGGGAGGCTTGCCCACACCGGGCACCTTCTAGCCTGCAGTTCCAGCCCAGAGGGGAGCAGCACCCACCGCTGGGGCAGACCGGGCGTGCAGGGGAGCTCGTTCCCGCATCGCCATTTTGCAGCAGGACCTTTCTTGCTGGAGACTGTGTGAACCAGCAAAAGGCTCACCGAGGAGACAGAGGTAAGCTGGGAGGCTTGCCCATGCTGGGCGCCTTCTAGCCTGCAGTTCCAGCCCAGAGGGGAGCAGCACCCACCGCTGGGGCAGACCGGGAGTGCAGGGGAGCGCGTCGCGGGCACCGGCATTTTGCAGCAGGGACCCTTCTTGCTGGAGACTGAGTGAACCCAGCAGAAGGCTCACCGAGGAGACAGAGGTTAAGCTGGGAGGCTTGCCCACACCGGGCACCTTCTAGCCTGCAGTTCCAGCCCAGAGGGGAGCAGCACCCACCGCTGGGGCAGACCGGGCGTGCAGGGGAGCGCGTCGCCGGCACCGGCATTTTGCAGCAGGGACCCTTCTTGCTGGAGACTGTGTGAACCCAGCAGAAGGCTCACCGAGGAGACAGAGGTTAAGCTGGGAGGCTTGCCCACACCGGGCACCTTCTAGCCTGCAGTTCCAGCCCAGAGGGGAGCAGCACCCACCGCTGGGGCAGACCGGGTGTGCAGGGGAGCGCGTCCCCGGCACTGGCATTTTGCAGCAGGGACCCTTCTTGCTGGAGACTGTGTGAACCCAGCAGAAGGCTCACCGAGGAGACAGAGCAGGGACCTGTCTTTGCTGGAGACTTGTGAACCCAGCAGAAGTTCCCCAGAGGAGCCAGTGGTGAGCTGGGAAGGTCGCCCAAGATGCCGGCCAGTACCAGCAACACAGTG
Source organism: Talpa europaea (assembly GCF_964194135.1). NCBI lineage: Eukaryota > Metazoa > Chordata > Mammalia > Eulipotyphla > Talpidae > Talpa > Talpa europaea. The sequence goes on from NC_140076.1 coordinate 48,816,424, forward strand.
TCACAAGGAATACGGCAAATTAGAAAACAGGCAGTAGGGAGTAGAAAAACAACATGCAACCCAGCAACTCCTCAGCAAAATAGCACACCACAAAAAGAAAACCATCTACCAGATTGCAACGACAGTAACTTGGAAGAACTTCTGAGCCTTCCAGATAGAGAATTTAAAATTGCTGTGATTAAAAAACTGACAGAAGTCATAAAGGAAAACAATGATAAGGGGAAAATAATTAATGACCAGAAGAATGAAATTGAGTCCCTAAAGAGGGAAGTAAAAGAAATGCAGGAGATCAAAGAATTAATGGAGACGCTAAAGAACTCTGGGAAAAGCAGTGAAAGCAGAATAGATGAAATGGAAGAACGAATAAGTACTCTTGAAGACACAGAAATAAAAAGAACAAAAACAGAAAAAGAAGGAGAAGTACGAAGGAAAAAGACCGAAGAAAGACTTCGGGAACTATCTGACTCCATGAGGAAAGGAAATATAAGAGTTATAGGAATCCCAGAAGGAGAGGAGAGAGATGTAGGAACAGAGAAAATATTCATGGATATAATTGAAGAGAACTTCCCAAACGCTAAGAAGGATCTGAAAATTGATATACAAGAAGCAAGAAGAACACCAAACTTCCATGACAAAAGGAAAAATACAGCAAGACACATAATAGTAAAGCTCCCAAGAATCCAAGACAAAGAAAAAATAATGAAACTAACAAGAGGGAAGAAACAGATAACATTCAAAGGGAAACCGATCAGACTGACATCAGACTTCTCTGAAGAAACACTACGGGCAAGGAGAGAGTGGAGGGACATAGTCAACAGACTCCAAGAAAACAGATGCCAACCAAGAATACTCTATCCCGCAAAGCTCTCCCTCCTCTTTGAAGAAAGAATATGGACCTTCCCAGACAAACAGAAACTCCGGAATTTCATTACGACTAAACCCCCACTCCAAAAAATACTACAAGGAGTCCTAAAGCCAGAACCTCAGAGGGACGAATAACAACGAAAGAAGACCAAAAAAAAAAAAAAAGTTATTAAAAGAGTAAATAAATAAAATCAAAGGAAAGACAAACATAATGGCAAATACAGATGCTAACATATCAATATTAACTCTAAATGTAAATGGACTAAACTCTCCAATAAAAAGACACAGAGTTGCAGGCTGGATTAAGAAACAAAACCCAACCTTTTGCTGTCTCCAGGAAACACATTTAGCTGCAAAAGATAAAAATAGACTCAAAGTTAAAGGATGGAAAACAATTCTACAAGCAAATGGACCAAAAAAGAAGGCAGGAACAGCTATACTCCTATCAGATAAAACAGATTTCAAACTTAAAAAGATAAAAAGAGACCCCAGTGGTCATTACATTATGATCAAGGGGATAATACTTCAAGAAGAAATAACACTCATTAACATATATTCACCAAACGAAGGAGCACCAAAATATATCAGACAACTATTGGCATCTCTGAAAACAGACATCAGAGAAAACACATACGTAGTGGGAGACTTCAACACACCACTATCAACAATGGATAGATCAACAAGACAAAAAATAAATAAAGACACTAAAGCTCTAAATAAGGATCTAGAGTGCTTAGGCTTAACAGACATATATAGAACACTAAACCCAAAAAAATCTGAGTATACATTTTTCTCAAGCGCACACGGATCATTCTCTAGGATCGATCATATACTGGGGCACAAGACAAACATCAACAGATACACCAAGATTGAAATCATACCAACCATCTTTTCTGACCATGAAGGCATCAAACTAGAAATAAACCATAAAGAGAAGGCAAGGTATTCTCCTACCTCGTGGAGATTGAAACCCACACTACTGGAAGTCCACTGGACTAACGAGGAGATAAAAGAAGAAATTAAAAAATTCTTTGAATTGAATGACAAGGAGGACACAAATTTCCTAAATGTATGGGATGCAGCAAAAGCAGTAATAAGAGGAAAATATATAGCAATAGATGCTCACATCAAGAAACAAGAAAGAACTCAAAGAAACAACCTAATCTCGAAACTCAAAGATCTAGAAAAAGAACAACAAAAAAGCCCCAAAACCAGTAGAAGAAAAGAAATAATAAAAACCAAAGCAGAAATAAATGAAATCGAAACTAAAAAAACAATCCAAAAGATCAATGAAACCAAGAGCTGGTTCTTCGAAAAAATAAATAAAATAGATAAACCCCTTGCCAGGCTCACAAGGGCAAAAAGGGAGAAAGCACAAATAAATAGGATAATAAATGAAAGAGGAGAAATCACAACGGACACAGCAGAAATCAAAAGAATTATTAATAACTACTATGAACAGTTATATGGAAACAAGTTTAACAATCTAGAGGAGATGGACAAATTCTTACAACTCTACAATCACCCAAAGCTAGATAAAGAAGAAATAGAACACCTAAACAGACCAATTACAATTAGCGAAATTGAAATGGTAATCAAAAACCTCCCCAAAAACAAAAGCCCAGGACCTGATGGATTTACAAATGAATTCTACCAAACATTCAGAGACGAATTGGTACCTATCCTTCACAAACTCTTCCAAAAAATTGAGAAGGAAGGTATAATACCTAACACGTTCTATGAAGCCAACATTACACTAATACCAAAACCGAACAAGGACAACACAAAAAAAGAAAACTATAGGCCAATCTCCCTAATGAACACTGATGCAAAAATCCTCAATAAAATTTTAGCTATCAGAATCCAACAGTGTATCCATAAGGTAATTCACCACGACCAAGTAGGATTCATTCCAGGGACACAAGGATGGTTTAACATCCGAAAATCAATCAACGTTATCCAACACATCAACAAAAAGAAATATAAAAACCATATGATAATATCAATAGATGCTGAGAAAGCTTTCGACAAAGTGCAACACCCATTCATGATAAAAGCCCTTGAAATTCTTGGGATACAAGGAACGTACCTCAACATCATAAAGGCCATATATGACAAGCCAACAGCCAGTATCATTCTCAATGGTGAAAAGCTGAAAGCAATTCCATTAAGATCTGGAACAAGACAAGGATGTCCACTTTCACCACTGCTTTTCAATATAATACTGGAAGTCCTAGCCAGAGCAATAAGACAAGAGAAAGACATCCAAGGAATACAAATAGGAAAAGAAGAAGTCAAAATATCACTCTTTGCAGATGATATGATAATATACATAGAGAACCCCAAAAACTCCACAGAAAAACTAATTCAACTCATCAATCAGTTCAGTAAAGTGGCAGGATACAAAATCAACACGCAAAAGTCAGTAGCCTTCCTATATACAAACAATAAATCTGAAGAAGAAGAAATCAAAAAAACCATCCCTTTTATTATTGAAACAAAAAAAATCAAATATTTGGGAATAAATCTAACAAAAGAGGTAAAGGACCTATACAAAGAAAACTATAAAACACTGTTAAAAGAAATAGAAGAAGACACAAAGAAATGGAAAGACATCCCCTGCTCATGGATTGGGAGAATAAACATTATTAAAATGGCCATCCTACCAAAAGCAATATACAGATTCAATGCTATTCCAATCAAAATTTCAATGTTATTCTTCCTAGAAATAGAACAATTATTGATGAAATTCATATGGAATCACAAAAAACCCCGAATAGCCAAAGCTCTCCTGAAAAAAAAAAGAAGGGAATGGAGGCATCACACTCCCAGACTTCAAACTCTACTACAAAGCCATAATCATCAAAACTGCATGGTATTGGAACAAGAACAGACATACAGACCAATGGAATCGAATAGAAAATCCAGAAATAAACCCACAGATTTATGGTCAACTAATCTTTGACAAAGGAGCAAAGAATATGCATTGGAGCAAAGAAAGTTTGTTCAATAAATGGTGCTGGGAAAACTGGGTCGCTACATGCAAAAGAATGAAGCTTGACCACTACCTCACACCATATACAAAAATCAACTCAAAATGGATTAAAGAACTAGACATAAGACCTGAAACCATAAAATACATAGAAGGAAATATAGGCGAAACACTACGTGATTTGCATATCAAAGACATCTTTACAGACACATCACCCAAAGCAGTGATAGTGAAGGCAAAGATCAACAGTTGGGACTACATCAAATTAAAGAGCTTCTGCACAGCAAAAGAGACAATAACAAAAACAAAGAGAAACCCCACCAACTGGGAGAACATTTTTGCACACAACACTAATGATAAAGGACTGATCACAAAAATCTGCAAAGAGCTGACGAGACTCAACAACAACAAAGAAAATAATCCAGTCAAAAAATGGACAGAGGAGCTAAAAAGAAACTTCTCTGAAGAGGAAATGCGAATGGCCAACAGGCATATGAAAAAATGTTCAACATCACTTGCAATCAGGGAAATGCAAATCAAAACTACCATGAGATACCATCTTACACCAGTGAGAATGGCACATATTAAAAAAACTAGCAACAACAAATGTTGGCGAGGTTGTGGAGAAAAAGGAACTCTCCTGCACTGTTGGTGGGAGTGCAAACTGGTCCAACCACTATGGAGAGCTGTGTGGAGATTTCTGGACCTACTAAACATAGAGCTTCCACAGGATCCAGCAATTCCACTCCTAGGTATTTACCCAAAGAACACAGAAACATCAATTCCAAAGAACACCTGCACCCCTATGTTTATAGCAGCACTGTTTACAATAGCTAAGCTTTGGAAACAGCTCAAATGCCCAAAAATAGATGACTGGATCAAGAAGATGTGGTACATATATACCATGGAATATTACTCAGCATTCAAAAAAGATAAACACATGCAATTTGCAGCAACATGGATGACGCTGGAAGGGATCATGCTCAGTGAAATAAGCCAAAAAGAAAAAGAAAAATACCGGATGGTCTCACTCATAGCAGGGATCTAGAAAACTTAAATAAGGGACCAGGAAAATGAATAACTGTAAGAAAGTGAAAATCAAAATCAACAAAAACTATGAACCAGAGACACTTTTTGGGGGGTGGGGGGCGGGAGGGGAGGGATTGGGGTCAGAATGGGGGGATTGCAATTGTATGGGGAATATAAAAATAAAATTTATTAATTAAAAAAAAAAAAAAAAGACATCATTTACCCCTCAGTATGGATAAGAAATGAATTAAGAAAATGGTACCCGGAATGTGTTCAGGGACCCTGCCACCAAGACTGAGTTAAAGTTTTGGTAAGACATCAAGACATTTTGACTGGTAATTTTCTCTGAAAAACTTTATAGTTGCACAGACTTACAGAAATATAGACATACTGAACCCATCTGAGTATCTGTGCACAAATTATGCAGTCAGTCAGAAAGGGGAAAAGATCTGGGAGCTTTATGGATGTAACATCCTCTGTCCATATCCTATGAGGAAAAGCCCTGCACCCATACAACAGTTACAGACTGCAGCGATTTCTGGTAAGCTTGCTGATGTCAAACTGAAAAGGTTCTGAGTGACTGAATTCAATACTTCTTCTTTAAAACACAGGCTAAAATAACAAAGTGGGTCAAATAAATATATCAATACCTGTTGAACATGTTTTAAAGTCAGACTAAACCACATAATAAAAAGAGAGAAATCATACCAAATGTTTGCTCTTTTATTTAGAAGAGCTGAAAACACCTATAGCTGTTAGCTCATTTAAAGTAGAGACAGGCATTCTCTTTGGATAGTTCAGGAGGGCTCACATTTTAGAAAGCCAGAAGATTTCAAAACAACAGGGAACATTTGAGAAATGGGTATTCAAAATCAGTAATCGGGAATTTGAGGTCACAATGCAAAACAAGGAGAAAAAGAGTAGAAGGGCAAAAATACTGTAGGCAGAGAGATTACAGCTATGGTTTTTGTGTCTTTCACACATTTCACACAGACAACATTTGTACTTTTGGTATCTCCTAAATTCACAAGCCTTACAAGTCCAACTCCAAAAATTATAATCAGTTTTTTTTTCCAGTTGTACAAACCACATTTAACTTCTATTATCATATAATCAAATATGTCTTCTTGTTAGTTCCTTGGGTTGAAACTGGTTAGGTCATGTCATTTGGACTTTGCCAACTCTAGATGTAGCAGCTACTTCTCTAGCCACTTGAAAAACCTCCAACAGAAGTAGTTTTATAACAGATATTCTTTATTTCCAAAGACAGCATTCAGTTTTGAAAGGCTGCTGAATAATATAAGCAATTGGAAAAAAATAATCTAAAATTGAAGTTGATAGGCAGCAATATGATACATAAAAGTAGGTCTAATGGCACTTTAAAAATAAGTCAACCAAAGTAAGAAGATGCCAGCACATCCTCCCACACCCCTGCAGACACAGCCCTCAGGGTGAAACAGGATGCAGGGTCAGAAACAACTTAGTTCTGTTCCAATCCCACAGCAACAAGAGGTGACCTTTCCTTTTAGGAGAATCAGCTACTTGGTGGAACAGGTAATAAAACACGGCTTATGAATGACACCACTGACATTACAGCACTTCCCTCAGGGTGGTTTATATTGTACACTGGGACAGCCTATACCATGGCCTATTTCCATGCTAAAGTTAGCCTTGTAGATCTACTTCCTTGTATCCCCATGGTTTTACAACAAGGGAGGTGGTTTGGTTTCCCAGGATAATTCATATGGCATGGGTATTCCTTGTTGGTGTGAGTAATCAGTTTTCTTTCCAGTTGTACAAACCACATTTAACTTTTATTAGCATATAATCAAATATGTAATTTTAAACAACAGATGATTTTCTTTCTAATTTTTATTGTTTTTTTTATTTATTTTAGTTTCTTTGTGATGTAAACCTTTTTTTTCACATAAGTCTATTTGAAAGCTCATTAAAACTACTATTTCATTTCACTTTACTACCCATTAATTATGGGTTTTATTTATGTGGTGTAAGAACCTCCTATTGGCCTATAAAACACCAATAACACTTCCTATTCATTAACCTCCAGTCCACTCTTAGAAGGGCAATGTGTCAACAAGGAAAAGAACAAAGATCATGGCATGAAAAAACCTAACTGGCCATAGTGTAGTCAACTGAAATCGTCTGTACAGGAGTGATGATATATGCTACAGATGCCATGAGATAGCTGTGTGCATCAAATCATATATTCATTTCAACATGTTAAATCAGAAGTTTTGGCTGAACAATCATCTCTTGTAGATTTCAGATACCAAAGTGATTTGTGAGGCAGATCAGCCTGTAGGACTTGAGAGACAACTAAAACGAATTACACGGTCTTAAGCATGTCAGTCACACAAAATATGAGGTCTACAAGAGGAAAGGAAATTTGAGAAGAATCTTTTTTTAGCAAAAACTGTGCTGTGAGGTCCATTTCCCAAAGGGTGCTTTCCCTTTCACTTCTAATCAAGAGAAAGAGATTTTGATGGAACTACCTGAAATTTGGTATCTGTCCCCTGCAGGTGGAAAGATGCAGTAAATTGATATCTAAGTTCCAGTGGCAACTATGGCCAAAGAAGAGTCTTATAGAGCTTCTTGGGTTAAAAGTTGTATGAGTATGTTCCTTAGATAGGCCATGTAAACGAGGGAACCAGAATATGGTTATGTTTATTCTGTCCCACAGGACCTTTGAGTTGGGAAAACTCATCAGATAGAAACAAGCGGCAGCCCCCATAGCACTGCTGAAGGAGTGAAGAACCATTAATCCATCACATGTATTAAAAGAACCGTGCAATTAAGAGGTTTCCAGCACTGAGGATTAGTGCTCCATGAGAGAAATAAATTTAATATTGGCCAGGTGCAGCAGGCATGATGCCGGCTCACAGCGGAACTGGCCATGTAACAGCTTGCCCCGCCTCCTTATCGCGTGTTCCAACTCCAAATGATCTAAAATCACAGCTACCTGTGCAGAGAAGAGCAAGAAAGGAAAAGGAACCAAATGTATCACATTTCCAGGCTGTGGGCCCACTGGGAGGAGAAAGTAGCTGCAATTTTGAATGAAGCTGGAAAGTTTGACTATTCTATGAGGCTGGGCATTTAAAGTACCAAATTGTGACAGTGCTTTGTTACTTAAAGTGATCAGAATACCTAAGAGGTATCACAAAAGCCATGGGAATACCTATGTTGAGTTTTTATCCAGGAACAGAGGAAAAACTGACTATGTTTTAAAGACAAAGGTGACAAAATAATTGTATCATTGAATTCTACAAGTTATATGTGTTCAACATACTTGAGATAGACTGTTCAACATACTTGAGATAGACACACACACTCACCCCCCCACAAGTTCACATCCTAGTAATATGCTAAACATGGAATTGTCCTCAGAAACCACTGTATAAAATAGATGGGAATTTCCAGGGCCAATTTCCAAGGCATCATGTGCAGAGTCAAAAAAAAAGTTTCTGAATCCTAGAAAATGTACCCCCAAGTTGAAAATGCAAGAGGGTCTAGAGCATGGTGCAGAGGACAGCTGTGTGAAGGCATTCACCAGAGAAGTGTTGCTTTGCTGAATCTCCACCTCCCTCCTGGTGAGAGGATATTCAAGAAGATGCTGCAAGATATGTGGGCTGTTTCCTGGTCAAGAGAGGGAGAAGACTGATGCCTCATTAACCCCTGACTAACCAACCTTCCCTCTCAAGCCTGTCAGGGCAGGGGTGTGGATGATTTTCTGAGGGCAGATTGGGTCATACAGGAGAAAGACCAAGTAAGATTTTCTTACATCTTCTCAAAGATACCTACCTATAGGGCTCTACACTAAGCTGTACCTTCCAGTATCTAAAGGCTGAGATAAGAGTCACATCTATCCCATCTAGATTAGGATAGGTCCTGAGATCATCTGAGGATGTTTATCCTCAGAAGAAGGGGCTCAGTAGGGAAATTCTGAAGGTTCCACGAATATGTCCTCAACCATGCAGATCAACTTGAACCCTCTGCCACACTAATCGATATGTAATTGACAAATAAATGAAATTAGTGAGATTATGGCACTATCACCTAACTTTCTTCTCATCCCTTGTTCATTCCTCAATTGAGAAAAATCTGAAACAGCAGCTAGGTGAGGAAAGAGAGGCCAAGCTAGAGACTCAGAGCCTCCTCACCCCCACCCCCACACCCCTGACTGCTGAGCTCCACCTGGGTGAGCAAAGGAGACTTAATGCCAACTCATGTTCAGAGTTGTGACTATTCATGGACCTGGAAATCACAATTTCTGAATTTAGACTGTGTCTGTGACTTAAAGTCATTTAAGGACCATTTCATCCATCAGTGAGCAGAGGAATAATGAAGCTTACTAGAATTTTCAACCAGAAGCAAAGAAAGAGTATCTCTCTCCAAAAAAAGTTTAAAGGAATGGCAGAAGACAACATAGCATTTTAATTGTAGAATGGTCAGCAATCGTATACTCTAATGTCTAAAATAGCACAGGCATATAGGTATTCAGTAAATATTTATTAAATGAAAAACATACTAGTACTGTATATACATGAATACAAACATATGCACACCAACTCTGGGAACTATAATGCTTCCGATAGTGATAGTAATACTCTTACATAAGAATGTGATGATAATTATTATTAATGATAATAGTATGCAATTACCTGCAATCTTGATAAACAAGGTTTTGCAGTGAAAAGCATTTATCTATTCATTCATTCAGACACTGATTTACATAGCAAATGCTGACCAAACAACCACTTCATTCCTTTTCAAAGGGGAACACAGAAAAGCAAACAACTCCTTCCAGAAAACCTGAAACTTTGTTAAGAAAGAGAAAGAAGAAACAGGATAACAAAAAGTTCAAGAGTGGTTCATTGGGCAGGGGTAGGGGCTGAAGGATGAGAATGACCTTTTGTAAACTATCTTCCCTAGTTTGGCTTCATTCAAGCAGACATTCATTCAACATATATTGATTAGGTGTTGGCTCTGAGCCAGCCCATATCCAAAGGGTAGATGTGGACTTTGGAACTATCACCTGGAAGCACCTTGGCTTTTATGTTCCTCAGTTACTTTTTCCAGTCAGCGCCTCTTCTTTTACTCTTCTCCCAGAGAAGTCACTAGGCTAGCTAAGCAATTGAGAGCAGAGGCTGGGAATGAATTCTATGTGGAATTTGTCTAGGTGACCCCACTCTAGTTAGTTTCTCTAAACCTCAGTTTTTTCTTTTTTCATTTGAATATATTTTTTAAAGATTTTTTTTTTTTAATACAGGAACTGGGGTATAGTCCAGATGTGCAGGATGGTGAGAGGATTCACTGGAGACAGAACAGGGAGCAGAACAGGCCGGCCAGGATCGAACCTGCACTGCAGAGGCTGAGGACAGCATGGCGCTCAACCACCTGCGCCACCAAGGAGGCCCAAACCTCAGTTTTTTCATGGGTAAAAATGCTCAAGTAAAAGGGCTTCCTTGGAGGGATGTTGTGTGGACAAAATGAAACAACACATGTGAAGGAACTAGCACTTGCGTGCATGTAGAAAACCTTGGATAAAGGTTAGTTGTTTATCATTATCATTGTCTTTTTCTCTTTTCTGCTCTGCTCCTTAAGAAATTTGGCATTTCATTCTACTCATCGCAAATGCTGTGCTCTTTAAAATATTCTTACTTTGTGAAGCCATTTGATATTGGTATGTGAAATATCTTCACTTTTTCCTCCTCTTAATCAGTGTTATTGTTAACAACTCAGAGCAACATAGTGATTATGACTCCAAAAGCAGTGAAATCTCTGGGGCTCATAACTTTCCAGAAAATGAAAGAGCTCTTGGGCTAAATTTCTGAATGCTGGCTCTTACTGCCAAGGTGAGTTTTGTGTGTATGTCTGAAGAAAATTTGATAAAATTCTCTTTGACAAATTTCTGAGTCATTGGAGCATGAAAAAAGGTGTTTCTCATCCCTTGAAAGAAATTCTGGGTGCCTTTTTCAGCGCATGAATATCTCAATAAGCAGCTTGATTTTAAAATGTCAAACTTGCCACAGAACTTGGTTCTTGGGTAGGACAAATGCCTTTGATTTGTTTGAAGAAATTTGATTTGGAAATAGCCAAGTGATTAGTTGTAGAGACTAAGGCTTTGAAGTCACAGCGTATGGATTTCTATTATAGGCCCTTGTGGAGCCCCAGACATTTGCATGTAAAATATTTCTAGAATTTTTGCATATGCTTAAATATTAAAATAACCATGCTTAATGCATTTATAAGATCCCATCTGTCACATACACAACACACTTTAAAATGCTACCCAATGAGGAAATAATCGTCTTGTTGTTTAACCTTAATCAAATAGGAGAAAGAACACATAGTACTGATGAACTATGATTGTTGAAGTCCTAAATGCATAATAATATTTAATTCTGTACATTGCACATTTGGGATACTGTTAAATAATAGCTCTTATGAGATCTCCATCTGAGACTCAAGAATATGGCTATGAACCAAAGAGAGTCAGGAATCATTCAAGCATGAAAACAAAAGTCTGAAAAAGACCTTGAAAGGTTATAATATTCAATCCCTACCTAAAGGTACAAACTTGTGAGATACTAGGGTTGGCGGAGACCCAAGGAAGATCACCCACTCTAAATCAGTCATTTCACAAAATCAGGAAATCAAGTCAAAATTAAAGTTTGTTAAAATCTTATTTGTGCTTCTCTCTCAGATTTTCAGAAGAGAAAATTCTACAACTTCCTCAAGCAACATATTGTTGTATGTAATCATCAAGAAATTGCAACTACTTTAATTTCCTCCAATTAGGCCTATTTTCCTGATACGTGTGGATTTAAAATAACAGTATACCATACATACCTGTTAGTGACTAATGCTGAACATGACACTATGACAAAATGTAAGAAGCTGGAAATAATCCAGAGATGTAAAACTAAAGGGGGGAAGGGGGTAGACAATGTATTTCAATGGATTCACAGTTGGTATATGATGATGCAGGACCAGGTGGATAAAAAAAGCAAGTCCAGCAGATGGTGTCACCTCTAGCTTTGTCCCTTACAGATTGTGGAATGGGGCAAATTACCTGTCTTCTCTAAGTCTCTACTTCCTTATGGTTAGTAACAATGAATCCCAATAAAATAAAGCTTTAAAAATTCATAATTGTTTTACTCATTTAAAGACTAATTATATGGGGCCTCCCCAGTGGCATAGTGGGTTGAGCACAGTGCTGTGAAGCTGTCTGCAGCCTCTGCAGCGCCAGTTCGATTCCTGGCCGGCCAGGGAGATTTCCACATGCCGAGGCAGATGTCTCCTGTCTCGCCTGCTGCTCCCCTCAGCAGTGTGCTTTGGTCCCTCTGTCTGTTCTGCTCCCTGCTCTGTCTCTGGTGAACTCTCTCACCCTCCTATGCCTCCTGCCTGTACCCCAGTGCTTGTATAAATAAATAAATCTTTTTAAAAAATTGTAAAAAAAAAGACTAATTATAGGGTATTTTGATGTGCTTCATATTATTTTTTATCCATATTTTCAAGGAAATGAAAAATGACAGTGATTAACTGTTATCACCTATCATTTCTAATAAATATTTTATTTATACATATATAAGAATTTATTGCTGTAAAAAGAGTTTGAAAGACTAATATTTGGGACATGGGTGAAGAAATTACTAAAGCTGATTACATGATGATTTTTTCTTTCTCCCTTGGAGATCATTAAGTATGAAAGAAATCAGAGTACTATGTATCCCACATAGGAGAATAGACTAGGGGGCATTTCAGTGTCTTTCAAATCTATGACTTCTTGATTTTTGCTTATCAGCATCATTTTATTTTCTTAGTTTCATGCTCCACTAATTCATATTTGCACTTAAAGGAAACTTCAGAACAGTTACCAAAAACCGCATGTACAAGGCGTGTGTCCAATCTCAGGATCCAATTTTAAGAAATATATTTCATTTTTTTATATGAAATACAAAAGTCTTTCTATCATTGAAGATTCTAATTTATCTGGGTAAAATGAATTCTAAATGATATTGATAGTGGTAACTCTTATGTAAATCTATTTCAGACCAGTGGTTGAATGCTAATTTGAACCATAATGAAAAGCAAATCCTCTAAGTTCTCTCTCTCATTATTTAATACAAATTGATGTTACAACATGACCAGTAAAGAAAAAAAATCTTTCTCTAATATTTCCATTTGCTAGTTTCACACATTTAATTACAGACATGGGAGCTGTCAATTTTGTTGCTTTTATTAGACACAGCTTTAGGACAGCATCACTATCTCCAGGTCAATATGTGATATAAAACATGGGAACTTTTACAAGTGGATTATCAAGTAAGGGGAAACATTTGGATAATCAGAGACTGACATACATATTCAGGTGAATCCTTAGAGGTTAAGAGGGAATCAGTGATGAAGAATGAAGATCTTGTTTGACTCTAGGAGGTTATCGGTGCTTTGGGGAAAAGGGAAGACTGTTTACTTTCTCTGTAACATTCCCCCCAAGCCAACTTACTTCCTGGAGTGATGTTAGGTATATGTGAATTGGACAGCATTTCAATTCGATTGCATGTTTTCAGAATATAATTTTAAGCAGGTTGATACTATGCTGGAGAGGGTATTACAAATTAATAACTAGAGAAAGGGTTAAAGGCACAAATCTGACCATGGAGAAGAAGGTCAACCAGAGTAATAAAATTAGACCCACATGAGTGGGCAAAATAATGATATGGGAGTATCTTGATTTACAACATGAAAAACATGTCATTTTTCTCTCGTGGATAATAAAACCCCATTCTCTGTCTTAATGGGAGACCCGAGGCATGCATGGCAAAGAATCTCCCCTCACTGAGAAATTCAAGTCTCCCTAGAAATTACCTGCAGTAGATCAGTCAGCACAGCAGAGCTCATGTACATCTAACACAGAGCAAGTGATGGGTCAGCCTAGGAGTCAACAGTGTTTTCTCAGAAAATAAATCATAAAGGAGCCAAGAAAACAAAAAAGGCTGGGGTTGCAAAAGTTCAGGAGAGGTGGTCAACATCCAGTAAAGAAACTTCCCTTACCCAGATGAAATAACTTTTGATGCAGTGACATGATACAGATGGCAACTGCGAAGTGGATGTTTTAGTCCTCAGCCTAAATAGGCTGAGACTTAAAGATCATAATGTAAGCTGAAGGGCAACTAGGCCAAGACAAGGCAAACAGAATAGAATCAGATGAGGTTAGGAGAGGATACTCACAGTTCTATCTACAGTGATAGGGGTTCATTATCCACAGTAGGAAAGAGGGCCCGGAGGCAGAAGACACTCACAGATCTTTATTCACCAATACTCCTTCCCCACCCTTCCAAAGAGGATCCTGCTATATAGCTCAGCCTGGTTCAGAGATCTTTTTCTGGGTGTCAGACCCACAGGTTTCACAATGCTGAACACGAATGATTGAGGACAGAGCCCAAGGAAGAACAGACTCTTCAGAACAAGGCATGGAGCAAATTGATTAGGAATCTTTTCTATCAGGTTCACTGTTTTGTTTCAAACACTTGTAAGAGCGTTTGACACATGATAGCTACTTGAATCTGCGGGGTCGATGGGTGACTGAATGAACAAGCAGAGGATGGAGGGTGTGTCTTCCTTAGTGCAATCCTTTCCTCAGCAATAGCTGGAGTAAAAGTACCCAAGACTGTTCTAGCATTGGGCATACATGCGTGGGCTCTCTGGTTTCTCCTGAATCAGCCTTTCCTTACTACTAAGAGAGTGAGCTGCAAATAGAGTTAGGAATGAAAGGAATAACCCAAGTTCTAATTGGTTCCAGGACCTAAATTAGACTAAGACCCAAGCAAAAGGCATTCTCCTGGGCCTCCCTGGTGGTGCAGCGGGTTGAGCGCAGCACTGTGAAGCTATCCACAGCCTCTGCAGTGCAGGTTCAATCCCGGCCGGCGATCGAGAATCCCACATGGCACAGCAGACCTCTCCTGTCATGCCCGCTGCTCCCCTCAGCAGTGTATTTCGGTCCTTCTGCCTGCTCTGCTCCCCGCTCTGTTTCTGGTGAATCCTCTTACCCTCCCGTACCTCTGGCCTATACCCCAGCTCTTGTATAAAAATAAATAAATCTTTATCTTTAAAAAAACAAAAAACAAAAAACAAAAGGCATTCTCCTGATCCGGAGAAGCATGTTAGGGGATGGGGCCCAGATCCCAGTCAAAGGACCGCAGTGTGACCAAGGGCCCTTAGAGTGACAAGGATGAAGATTGAGGGCAGAAATGGAAGATTTAGATTGTGCTTCATAGTTCCATTCATGTTTTTAAACATAATATATGGGATTTATGTAAAACATGCTGGATTGTAAGAATATGTTCTGCTCTCAGCATATCAAAGATAAATAATATTGGATTACTTCATACATTTGAAAATTACTTTTCCCACTTTTTCTCAATCTTCATAGTCAATGGAAAATAGACCACAAGGCAAAACAACAGAATAAAGAAAGGGAAAAAAGGACACTCCATAGGTGTCTCCAGGGAAGTTTCTTGGGTCATGAGTCAGAAAGAAAAGATTAAGACAATCCTAGATCATGGCTTCCGGGTGACTATTTCTCTCCCAGGTCCACAGAGAGACAAAAGCCAAAGCAAGCACAGGGGCTGAAAGAGACATTAACCACTGGTGAGTAACTCTCTCCAAATGGGTGATGGAAAATGTTCTAGAATCTCTTATTGTGAAGGGATATTCAAAGCTACTTGTACATAACACATACAGATCTGAGGGCTTTCCAGCTGTTCCTTTTCATAAAGGGCAACACAATTTTTACTTTAGGGTTTTAAGCAGCTTGTGCCTGATGCCATAAAGACCTGAATGCAAACTGCTCCTCTGAGGAAGAGAAATATGTTAAAGCAGAGAGATTTTTTTCAGAACTAATGTGCTGAATGGCCCCCAGTCCTAAAAATCATACCTAACCACATTACATCTCAATGAAAATTTCCTGTCTCATCAAGGAAAGTGATCAGTGGTCTTAAGTCCTGCACAGTCTGAGTCAGAATCAGAATAGCTTACATGGGGTTTACTTAATGTATTTTCTCACTCACTGTTTTTCAATTCTTATTGGCACAAGTACCCTTAGTAACAAACAGTACACATTTACATTTGACCAGGGGTCTGCATACTAAAGCCTGTGGGGAAAATCAATCTGCAGTGTGTTTTCCTATGAACTGAAAATGGTTTTTACATTTTTAAAGGGTTGTGCTAAGTGAAATAAGTCAGAAAGAGAAAGACAAATACTGGATGATTTCCAGCCATATGTGGAGTACAGGGAAACACAACAAAAGAACAGATAAAAGTAAACCAAAACAAACCCTAGAAATCTGGCTGTAGAATTGAGGCTACCAGAGGGGTTGGGGGTGGGTGAGGAGCAATGCAGGAAGTGGTGCCCATGAACTCTGGTGTGGGTGTTGTGGTAACATACATCTGAAGAGGTGTGAACCTATACCTCTGAGTCTTATACAGTGTTGTCAACCAACATTACTACAATAAAAAAATACAATATAAAAAAAGGGTTATAAAAATAACAAAGAATATGTACCAGAAATCATATGTAATTGCAAGACTAAAATATTTATTATCTGGTTCTTGACACAAAACATTTGTGGAATCCTGTGTAAGAACATTGCTTATTTTCTTACATTGAAAGTTACAAACAATGAAATAAGGAGAAGCCAGCATGACAATTCAGGTTTGCCTGAAGATTTAAAAGATTCAATGAAACGACACAATTTGTAACCCAGGAGGGAAACTTTAAGGATACCTATAAATGATAAAAATAACTTTTTTGTCCCATAACATTTTATTAAACAGTTGTTACATTTAAATCATTGACTAATACGTGATCAGAACTCATTTCCTCATGTGGTAAACACAACTGAAAAATCATTCAATAATAGGGCCAATGTGAGAAAAATCCCAAATTATCACTGATTCCAGTGACTATAGCACCATTTACTGTGCCATTGTGAGATTAAGAGCTTCTCATACAACATCTCATTGACTATTCAAAATAACACCATGATTCCTTTTGAACTAGTGTTTTTGAACTTTGTGGGTAGATGCTTAGGAGTGGAATTATAGGGTTGAACGGCAGACCTACATTTGATGTTTTGAGACCCTCCATACTGCTTTCCATAAAAGCTGGGCATTCCTACTGCCACCGGCAGTGTAGGAGGGTCCCTTTTTCTCCACATCCTTGCCAGCACTTACTATTTCTGGGCATTTCTATAAGGGCCATTCTCATAGGTTTGAAATGGTATCTCATTGTGGTCTTGATTTGCATTTCCCTAATGATAAGTGATGGTAAACATTTTTTCATGTGCCTGCTTGCAGTCTGTGTGTCTTCACAGGAGAAGTCTCCTGTTTTTTCTGCCCATTTTTGCTCACCCATGTTTACTACAGCACTATTAACTATAGCTAAACAGTGGAAACAACCTAAGTGCCACCAAACAGAGGAGTGGAAGAAGATGTGGTATATATACAAAATGGAATATTACTCAGCAATCAAAAAGGATAGCCATGCCATTTGCAGCAACATGGATGGAGATAGAAGGGATAATGCTAAGTAAACAGAAGGAGAAAGATAACTACCAGATGGTGTCACTAATATGCGAATTATAAAGTAACTAAACTAAGAGTAATATAAAGACAAACTTACAAACAAATCCTTGAAAGCTGACTACAAAACTGAAGCACCAAGGTGGGAAAGGGGTGGAGGAGGGGTAATGACAAAGAGGGAAGGAAGCACAATGGATTATTGTGGAGGACCATGGATGAGTTGGTTGTGGGTACACTATGGTGGTAATCCAAGTGGGGTATACACATATTACTTTGATTAAAAATGAAACCAAAATAACTCCATGAGGTTGACAGAATTCTACTCATTTGATAGCTGAAATTACAGAGGCTCCACAGGGTAATAGTGTGTCCAAAGCTTCATGGATAGTAACTATGGAATAAGGATTTATGCTGAATTCTAGCAGATAGCAATAATGAACATGTAACTTTACACTATACTACTTCCCTTAAAAGAGAGACTTTATACTTTCCTTTTTCACTTTATTTATTTTTTTTACTAATATTGCACAACTTAGCAAGTGGGAAGTCATAACATTCCCAGTTATGTGAAATCTGACCAACTCAGCATTCTCAGCTTCTTTGCTTTGTACACAGGGGCACCAGTCATCCTGTTCAAAACACAAAAGTACCCTTTTTGAAGGTTTAAGAAGCTATAAAAAGAAAGCATCTCTTGTCTCTTCTTTGTGATTTAAAATGCTGAGGTTAGGGTTTCTTATTTTCATGTGAGGCTATTTAAAGGGAGAACCTTTGAATGATGATAATTTTAGTTGAGTGTGTTATGTTGCATTCCTTATTTTCACTTAAGCAGGGCAGCCTTCCAAGAGGTATTACAAAAAGGTGTAACCCCACAGGCACCACATTGCCTCTTTCTTCTTTTTCCTCTCCCTGTCCTTTCTTTCCGGTTCTGCTTCCACTTGATGTCTCCACTGCTGCTACTATGTACAGGAGAAAGAAATTAGCAAATACCCTTTCAGTTAGAACAAAAGGGAGTGAGCTGGTGGCATCTTTTTGTTTGCAACCTCTAACAGCTCCATCCTAACACTGCCCTCAATCATGGCCTGTGTCTCCAGCTGCTAAGGGAGCATTTGTACAAGGAAGCTGTGTGGTCACATCAAAAAATAACAACTGTAAGCTGGACTTAACTTTCTTAAGAATTCAGTTATTTATCTAGACCTGGTGCTGTCCACAAAAGCATGATTTCCCAGATAGCGTTTCATAATAATGCTTCATTTCTCTTTGTCTTTTGATGTCCATCCAATCACCAGGTCACAGGGAACCCTGCTGGCTACTATACCCCACATTTCCCTTCTCTTTTGAAACTTGCCAGTTTATCGCCTGACACCTGGATTATGTCTGGAAATGTTTAATTTGTTTCCCTGCCCTGACAGTCTTCTCCTTTATACCTTCTTATAGCATATAAACCTCTCAAAATGTGGAGGTATAAAGCAACAACCATCATTTGCCCAAAATTCTGGAGGGTGGTTAGGATTGAATTCATCAGCTTGTCTCTATTTCAAAAGTGTTGGCAAAAGTGACCTCACCTGGCACTGAAGGAGTTGAGTTGACCTGACTGACATGTCTGGTGGTTCTGCTGGGACAGTCGGACTACCTTTTCCCATGTTCTTGCACCCAGGTTCTCTGTCTAACTGGCCTCTGTCTTTATAGGGTCAGGGAAGTTGGACATTTTTTTTACAGGGTAGTTCAGGATTTCAGGACAGTCAAAGTGAAAACTGATCTTTCTTAGGGCTCAGGCACAGAAGCAGTGATGTGTCACTGTTGCCTCATTCTGGTCAAAGCAATCCACTCATCTAGCTCAGATTCAAGGGGCAGGGATAGACATCACCTCTTGATGGTAAAAAGTGATAAAATGACATTGCAAAAGTGCCTGTAGGGTAGGAGGGCATTTTGTGTGACCCTCACAATGAGATACAATCATTCTAGCACTCATATTTCTACATCAACAGATTCGCCCTACTCAAAAAATAAAATGGGCAACATGAATTTTACCATCATAAATATACTCCAAGGACAGACTGGGTGGTATAGGAATAGACCTAATCCAATTCTAAGTGTATCTTTCTAGTAGTGTTGCAAATTTCTAAATCCTCTAAAGAGGATTCGATAAATTTGGAAAAATATGAATATAACCAATCATTTATTTGCAGTGAAAATTCATTTTATATTCTAATGTTTTGCACTGCAAACCACAAAAATTTCTGAATAGTTCACCTTAGACTTGTCATCACTGCGAAAGTGTTACCTGTGAAAGCAAACACCAATGTCTCACTTTGTGAGCTCAATTTCTTATCAAATCAGAGTTCTCACTTCTTTCGTCAGACTATACATTCTGGCTGGTGTCATCTTGTCTCCAAAAGTTATTGCTGTGTAACTGCTTCATTTATCAGTCCTACTCCATTCCTCACTTCTGCCACCTCTTCTCACCCACTAGATGAGTTTGTTCCTATTTCACAAGGACATCCAGCTATTAGTCTTGAATGCCTTCAACTTTTTGAGCCCTACCCACAAAGATATACCCTTTCTATCACCCCAAATAAGCTCTAGCCTTAAAAATCATAAAGTCTCTTTTATCCAAGACTCACTATCCATCCAATTATTTCCTGCGTTCCAACCTCTCTAACCTACCCAATAATATTAATCCAGGAAGGCCTCCCTGGTGGTGCAGGGGTTAAGACTCAACCTATGAAGCTGTCTGCAGCCACTGCAGCATGGGTTCAACCCACAGTCTGGGAGATACCCACATGGCACAGCAGACCTCTCCTGACTCACCCGCTGCTCCCCTCAGCAGTGTATTTCACTAGATCTGCCTGTTCTGTTCCCTGCTCTGTCTCTGGTGAATCCTCTCACCCCCTGTACCTCTGGCCTATACCCCAGTTCTTGTATGCATAAATAAATAAATCTTGAAAAAATATTAGTCCAGGAAATAAACCCTCTCCTTCCTATATCTTCAAGCTGTCATTCTCTGAAAACTACTTTTTCCCCTCTGGCATATATAATAGAATACTCATTTCTCACCAATCTGGAGTAAAATTTGGACTCCTTCTCATGCTATAACCTCATTTGCATAAACAAGTTCCAAAAGTAGTCTTAATATGTTATCTTTGCATAGTCATCAAAAAGCACACCCTAAAGGGCCTCCCCAGTGGCACAGCGGTTGAGCGCTGGTTTGTGAAGCTGCCCGCGGCCTCTGCAGCGCCAGTTCGATCCCCGGCTGCTTCCTGGCCACCAGAGGAGGGTCCCACATGGCGCACAGACCTCTCCTGCCGCCTGCTGCTCCCCTCAGCAGTGTACTTCGGTCCTTCTGCCTGCTCTGCTCCCCGCTCTGGCAATGGTGAATTCTCTCATCCTCCCACGCTTCTGACTATACCCAGTGCTCGTATAAATAAATAAAAATAAATCTTAAAAAAATAAAAAATAAAAAAATAAAAAAGCACACCTAAAATTTCCTCAGGACTTATTAGGAAACTGGCACTATTGTAAGAATTTTACCTACTTGACATTCACCCCTCATTACAACCTTGACATAGTTGTCTTTATATCCCCATTTTGGATGAGAAAAATGAAGTAGAGATTCCCTGTCCACAAGCAACAGTTAACAGATGACAGAGTTTGGGTTTGAGCTTGGGCAGTTCACCTCCAGAGCCCAAACACCTCACACCAGACATCACTGACTCAGTTATGCTATCCTGTCTACTGACACCTGGCTTCTCCCCTCACCATCTCCCTAAAATATCTCTCACAGAGGTCACTGAGGACTTGCTAAGTTGCCAATTTCAACTGACACTTTTTGGCACTCATCTAAGGTAGCTGACAAATTACTCATGAAAATGAACGCGGAAGGAAACTGAAAAGGAGGGCAGTGGGTCCCACCCCATGCTCATGTGGGATGGCAGAACACGGGAAATTCTACCCTTGTCCAGCATAGCTGAGACCAAGAAAATGAATCTTTTCTCCAACTCATCCATTCCTTACTTATTTTGGAACAAATATGGAAACACTTGAAATGTTAATCACTTTAAATCATAAACTTATAAATAAAGGTAAGTACTCAATTGTACTTGCAATTAACCCCATACATGGAATTCTTCCCTTGATAAATATCAAGTTTATTGGAACCATTGAATATTCTTATTCACACACATGGGCCTGGCAAGCACTCTGGCTGCTAGAAGCACTTTATAAAGCTCCATTTTTCACCAATGGATCCATGGTGTTGGAATATACAACTATCAGAAAATGTCTCCATTGTTTAAAAAAAAAAAACGCTCAGTCTTAATGAAATTAAAAATTTAACTTAGATGTCATATAAATGGAAAAATAAAATGACAATGAAAAATAGTGAAATTCTGAAAAATTTCAGAAATGAGACTGAAATGTTTGGTTGGTAGAGGAGGTTATTAGACATCTGGTGGTGAGATATATGCAGTGGCTGAGGTGAGAAAGTATACATACTGCTGGACCCTATATGGTGCTGCCTCAATATAAATGGAAAGAAAAAAGAATGAAATGGGGCCAAAGATTGAAGAATGTGAAACAAATGGGATACAGTTCATTCTTTTACATTTGAATACTTTTTAAATTCTAATTAATCAACAAATGTTTGCTGAATTCCAAGCACACATATGTTGCCATGCTATGTGTAGAGAGACTGATTTGAGAGGAAACAGGATCCTTCTATGTCTGGCTTTAAATGTTGCTGGTCCATTTATCTGCAAACTGAAAGAGCATCTAGTCATTCAGAGTCATAGGGTGATTGTCAATGATGGGAAGCTAGGTCACCACCAATAGGAATCCCACTTTGAATGAGCTTTTAGTTTACTGGGGGGAAGAGACAAGAACAACATAAATAATAAGATGAAGTAGACAAAATATTTTAAACACCTAGACTAGCAATAAGCATATGGTAAGCTTCTAATAAACATATTAATCAGTAAATGTTATAACATAAGCTCATGTCAAATGGGTATTTCATGAAGACGGTATCTGAACTGGTCCTGAAAAAGTTTCAGTGCATTGACAAGGATGGTGAAAGATGTTCCAGAGATACAAAATAAGGGGCAGTTGCTATTGTCAAGACTGGGAAATAAGAAGGGAGGTTTACCAAGGAATTAGGATTTTTACTGATAAGTATTAAAGAACAAGAAATATTATTGAGGAATATAGGACTTAGATATTTAAGTCGAATTGGCGATAATGTCTTAACAGAGTGGAGGGGTAAGATCTTGAGAATGATGGAGGCAAACTGATGTTTGTCTTTGTGTCAACAATCTGAACAAAGTCTGACTACCAGTAAGTATAGGGAACATCTGTCATGTGCTTTTAGTGTCCAGCCTCTGTTTTTGGTAAAAGCATTTGAGCAACACAACCCTTGCCCCAAACTCAGTCCATTTTGTGTGGAGCTGGTCCCAGTGACCCAGGTACAAAGCTGGCCTTGATGTTGGGTTCTTGACATGGAAATTTGACCCCATTTGGACTGAAGAGATTAAGGACTGAATTTTTGTCTAAACTCTTAGGGAAGTAAAACCCTTGATATTTTTTTTTCCTCTTGGATTTGGGAAAGCCTGAGGGAAACAACACAAGAGACAACACAAGACAAAGTATATTTCATGCCTGTGATGTAATGACTTTCTTGGTTGCTTAGGCCATTTTCAGCTGGAATTTTCTCCTAACTAGCAAATGAAAAGGATCTTGAGTGATACTATTGAACTTTTTTTAAATGAAAAAACATAAGAATAAGAGATTGCTTTTATATGCAGAAATAGAATAGATCTAGTGGGAGAATACAGTGGTGTTTGTTAAGTCAAAATACTATATCATAATACCTAAAACCATAAAATGCATAAAAGAAGACACAGGTGACACACTGCTAGACATTAAAAGCAGAGATGTATTTGGGGACATTTTTCCAGTGGTAAAGGAAAAAAAAAAAAAATGAATGGAACTTTATCAAACTAAAAGGTTTTGTATCTCAAAAGAAACTAGCACAAAAACAAAAAGGCAACCTATGGACTGGGAGATGATATATGCATTTCACACATTTAATATGGGTTTAATTTCCAAAATATATGTAAAGAACACACACAATTCAACAACACAAAGACAAACAACCCAGTCAACAAATGAGCAAAAGCCCCAAATAAACAATTCTTCAAAAAAGACATTCAGATGAAAAAATGTTCAAAGTCACTGATTATGAGTGAAATGCAAATTGAAGCCACAATGAGATTATCACCTCACCCCTCAGAGAATGGCTTATATCAAAAAGAATGAAATTAAATTCCGGGGAGAATGTGAGGGAATAGGAACTCTCATCCACTGTTGGTGGGAATGTAATCTGGTGGAACCTCTATGGAAAACATTATGGAAATTCCTTGAAACAATAAAAATGGAAATACCATATGATCCAGCAGTACTTCTGCTAGATATTTTCCCAAAGAATATGAAAACACCAACATGAAAAGATTTACATATTCCTATGTTCACAGCACATTATTTACAATAACTAAGATATGGATCCAACCTAAATGTCCATCAATAGAAAACTGGGTAAAGGAATGATAGAATATATAGTCAGTGGAAAACCACTCAGCTATTTAAAAAGATGAAATGGTGCCTTGGGGACAATATGGATGGATGTGAGGTGAAATAAGTCAGAAAGTGAAAGATGGTTACTGGTTGGTGCCATTCACTTTCGGAATACAAATAATCGGGAAAACATAATACCCAGACTCTATGAATAATATAGTGGTTATCAGAGGAGATGGGTAAGGGGGAGGTGGGGACAGAAGAAGGAAGGTGATGGGGCTTTGGTGGAGGGGGGGGTGAGACATGCTCCCATGTGGAGGTATGAAGGTGTATTCCCCAAATCATACACCCTATAAACTGGTGACTAATCAATAAAACTTTTTTTAAAAAACGTATTATATCATTTCACATCCTTAAATTTATTTTATTATTTTTTATTTTTAAAGCTTTAAAAAAAAAGATTTTATTTATTTATGCATACGAGAAGTGGCGTACAGATCAGAGGGGTGTGTGTGGGGGGGGTGAGAAGATTCACCAGAGATAGAGTGGGGAACCGAACAGGCAGACTGACTGAAATACACTGCTGAGGGGAGCAGTGGGTGAGAGAGGAGAGGTCTGCTGCGCCATGTGAGTAGCTCCCTGGCTGGGGATCTCACTTGTGCTACAGTGGCTGCAGATAGCTTCAACCCCTTGTGGGACCAGGGAGGCCCTTATATCCTTAAATTTAAATAGTTAATTAGTTACACTTGGAATCTCTTTCACTCATGAGTTGTAATTCATTTCTACCCAGCGATATTACCACCTATATTTCCATCCAGTCACAGAGACTCACAGTACTAGGTAGACAGCAGCAATGCAATTTATCCTTTTAATTAATTTATTGCAGAACCTAGACTGTAAGAGGATACTGTTTTATAAAAAGAAAAGTCTAGTTACAAGCAGAAAAGTGTACTGGAAATACCGCTTAGCATCCCCCAAATAATCTCCACTGGGCAAATGCTAAGGAACAAGCAGGGCCATTTTCATTTGTGCTCATCTGAAGCAATTGCTCCATTAGCACAAAAAAAGAAACACGCAAAACTTTTTTCATTCTAGGAGCCTACTCCAAACCAGTCACAGCCACTCAGTATTCCCACGGTTGCATTATATTGCCAAGGCTTTGGCTGTTTTGAAATAAAGTAACTGCTTTTCTCTGCCTCACCTATCATTAAATTGGTGGGCTTTATACATCATTCATAAGCCTCCTGGTGTTATTTATTGTGAATCTCTCTGGCTCAAGTCACATTTGATCAACATACTGAGAAACAAGTGTTCCAGCCACTAAACAAAATTTTTATAAGAAGAGAAATGATTTGAAACATGGTCTGGATTCAGCTTACCTTAATACAGTTAACTGGATTAGCTGCCAGGGATATGTCTCTTTGTGAATTATTTGATAAATTTGTGATTTTATTTTCTCCAGGGTTCTGAACTGAACTCATTCAGTACAGAGTACCTCCTCCATGCAAGACAGGTGCTAGGTCCTGGGGCAATCTGATGCTTGTATTATTAGATATCATCCCTCAAATCCGTAAGGAAGTCACAAAAATGTTAATGATGAGCATGTGGATGAAGGAGGAAGCAGGAGGTATGTTGTGTCAGAGTAGCAATAAATAGTTCTGGAAAAAGAAGTCTTTCAACATTCGTCTTTTATTAGGGGAAAAAACATTATTTGCCTAGCCCCTGGGCTAAATCACTGTAATACAAAGCCAGAGGGATTTAAAAGAAATCAGAGGCAATGTCTCCTATATAAATTACATTCTTGTACTACCCAGCTAATACTGTAATAATTAATCGGTTTCCCTTTGCAAGACTTTACCTTTTATACTAAGGTAGAAATCCCAAGTGATTCCCCCTCAGTAGACAGTCATCAAGAACTTATTTTTTCATCTTTGATGCCAGAGAATCTTCCCCCCTTGCTCTTCACCTCCCTCCTTTCTTTCTTCTCTTTTCTCTATTTTATAAATATTTATTCAAAACCACTAAAAAGCTAAGGAGGAATTGACATGGTTTTTGCTATTGTCAATATATTGATTAGAAGTTCCTTCTAATGATTAAATACATTGACCTATGTGCTCTGAAGCTGGAATTCCATGATTCACAACCTTTGTTGGGACGGTAAGAGTAAAGCCTCAAGAATTACAAGCAAAGACAAAATCTTTTGGTATAAAACGAGTAAATGACAGGAACATTACGGGGGGTAGGGGGAAGGCTGCTACCTTCCGAGTTTACCTCAGTTCATTAAGTGTAGGCCTGGTGTATTAAAAAATGAACTAACTAATAATTTGGAGCCAGTCTCCTTCAGGATATTCAAAACCAAAAAATACAACACTGTTCTTTTGCAGGATATTCTTTTGTGAGATTCAAGGCTAAAGGATTTTTGTTATTTACTGTATTTTATATATATCTCTATTATAAATATAGATATATACATACATATATATATTCATATTTCTTCTCTGCCCTAGGGACTTGGGAATAGATCCCCCCATAAAGCTTATTTACCCCACTCATATAAAGCATATAAAGACTTAAAGCCTATAGTGAAGGCTATAAACTATACTGTTGCAACATGTTAAAGAAAATGAATCCTTCTAAGTTATCTGAAAAGATCTTCTTACTCCTAGCACCAACATAAACACACCTCCCCCCAGTGCCCCCCAACCCTGCCCAAATAAGAATGGGAAGTTTTAAGATTATGGAAAACTATCTGCCTCTTTTGTTTATTTATTTGGTTTCTCTTTGGGTTAAATTTGATCATCTACATGTCAATTTTCTAAATCCTTGACACTTTTCAGGCCTTAAAATCTTATATTTGAACAATACCACTACTTTAGCAAAGTTCCAACAAAAAAAATAAACCTTTACCACAGATATTAATCTCCACAGTCAAGCAGTTTTTAGATCCTAATTATTGTTAAAGGTGAAAAAACATGGTAACACTAAAATGAAATTTAAATGCTAAGCCTAATACATTTTACCAAATTCTCTTCAAATGTATGCAATAATTTTATATCCTTGTAATCAGAATTTTCACTGAGCCCTGAATCATAAAACTTTACATGTTACAAATTAGACTTCACGTACATAAATTCATTTTTTAGATTTTTTTAAATGAATAAAAGAATCTTAATTGTTGAGTACTTGAGTTATTTTTAAATGTTCACAAATATTTAAAATTTTGCAAGGAACATCTTAGCTTTTTTAATTCTTCTTAATGATTCCCTTAGGCTAATCTCAGAAGATTAAATACAGTATCAAAGGAGATGGGCAATTTTATGTATTGCCAAGATCCCTTTCAATGCAATTACATTGCTACTGTTAGGATATGAGTCCAGCAGATTCACCAATATTGTACTAGCAGTGACTATTGCACTTTAAAAATGATTTCTAATTTGATAGATGTAAAGTGCTAACTGCTCATGGCTTTAATCTCTAGAATTCTATGTGTTGCTCTTTCAACCCCGGGGAGCTTTGTGCAGGATTCTCCTTGGCACTGTGTGTGAAGTGGTAGTCAGAAAAAGCAGAGACATAAATAAAATGAGTCACTCCAGAGCAATTTCAGTCCATTGAGACACTGCTCCTCTTCTAAATAAAAGATGATCTAGGGAGTTGATACGAGTGTTATCCCCTTATATCTGAGACTGTGTCATCATCACAGTGATTTACCCCAACTATTTGAATCTGAAGGTCAGTTTTTCTGAAGACTAACAATATTCAACCTAGATTTATTTGATATTAGGGCTATTGCACACCGTGACAGGGAGAAATGTTTGTTATGACACAATTTATTTTTATATGAGCATCCTTTATACCAAGAGTCATAAAATATTTTACAGTGATACATAAGCTAATGGTCCTTGCAGAATGCTGATTTTTCAGTGTTTATTTAACTTGTGATTGTGATGAAAAATTGGTTGTTTCATTCTCTGGCAGGTAACAGTGGATTTTCCAACAACTATGTTCAAGAAAATAATCCCAGTGGCTTAGACAGACCATAGATATGAAACATCATGATTTACCCTCTCCCAGAGCCTCACAGACTAGGAAAGGGCAACACTGTGGAGAAAACAAGGGCAAGGAAAAGAATTAGGAAGGAGAATCAACAATAGTCCACATGAACAGGAAAAATCTGTCAACCAGAAAGAATCTGTCTTCCTAAAAGAAGCAAAAAACACTCTCCAGTCTTTTCCCACTAAGTTTGCAACTCCTCAGCTGCTCTCAGTGCATGGTAGATATGACATTTAAATGATAAAGTAAGACAATTTGAAGTTCACCATATCAAATACAGCAACAGCTCCCCAAGGCACCAGAAAGAAGAATCAGGGGCTGTACTGTTGGATGCTTTAGACCTGTAGTAGTATTTTCATAAATTAAATTTATAACTGGCTGGCTTACTTTCTTGTACTTTTTCATTGAAGTCAAAACATCATAACTCCCCATTGAGATGATACTGACAGTTTTCAGATAGACTTCCTGGCTTTCTCTTTTCTTTCAGCCCCAGTTCCTCATCTTAGTGCAGAAACTCTGGGAAATGCTTGCTTCCAAGGGAATAGAAAGGAGCTAGGGTTCTTCGAAAACCACATAGAAATGACTCAGTAGGTCAACAGTAAAACCTTTTATTCTCCAAGGACACAAGTTCAAAATCTAGAATCAGGAGGAAGTGTCACTGGATGGTAGGGCAAACAGCTCAATATCTAAAATGCAGAAAATTCAATGTTTGATTTTGTTATTCACTTGAGGGTTCTCCAAGTCCATTGCTGATACACAGTTCATTTATTCTTCCTCCTTCTCCCTCAAATTCCAGTCTCCTTTCTTTCATCACTGGAAGGAAAGGAAATGAATCCCAATCTCAATAGTTCTACAACTTATAAAATGCCTAATTTAAAAAAAAAAGTATGATCTTATCAAAGCTTCAAACTTTTTTTTTTTAAATTATGCATTTGGCAAATGAGCTGTTTGGCGAAAATGAAGAAGGTTTTGGGAGAGAGTGGAAAGAATGTTTCTGAGTTAGAGGAGATTGTGTTTAAATCTTCATTCTGAAACCAGCTGTACACCCCTAGCTGAGTTACTTCTCCCCTTTAACCCTGAGTTTCTCTGTCTATAAAATGGAATTAAGAGCTACCTCAAAAGCGAATGGGATAATTAAATAAGGTGATGACTTAAAGATTAGAATATGATGTCTGTCCAGTGCAACACCTGGCATACAGCAAGTAGTAAATAAATGGCACTGATGCTGCTACTGTTGTTGCCAGGGGTTTTAATTAATACCTTATTCTATTTCATTCTTGCCTGAGAATATATGGAAACACGCAACAAAGTGGAAGTTGGTGGCAAATTTGTTAGCAAGGTGGTGAGCTCTCTTATTTTTCTCCTCGGCCACTTAGCACAAAACAAACCTAGTGAACCAGGTAATTAACAATGAAGGCAATGACCGCTTTGTGGGGCACAATCTGCATCACCCACAATGACAAATATTTAGTGAACTTTTCAAGCACCATTGCATAGAGATAAAACATATTTGTAGGAGCCAGAGGTTATGGTTTTAAATACCTTTCCATATTGATTAATAAGATGGTTTACTGGAAACATATATACAAATAAATAAGCCACTGAAATTATTTCAACTGTGTATGGCAGAAAATTAACTAAGGTATAAATCAGGGGGAAAGTTTAGTGTTAAAATGGTAGTCAGCCTGGGTATACAATGTCAAAGGAATGATTAAGGAAGGTGCAGGAAGGGTATAGAGAAACCAAGGTGGGTAGTTCTGAGGCTATCTCCCCAGGCTTGTTAACAGTGCAGGGTTAGAGGAATAAGAAGAGAGAGTGCAATGCCTGGAATACAGAAAGTGAAACAAATGTGTGGAAAGGAAACAGGAATGGAGCTATGATTTTCAGAAGGGCAATAGAGCCAGCCTTGTGTGCTCTTGCAAAGAGGCTGGAAGAATAAGTACTCCAGCCTCCTACTCCTCCATCCCTCCGTCTGTTCTCTGGAGAGTGCCCCCACTAGTAAACTCAGTCAGAGGCCAGAGAACAAGAGAGCATTTGGCTATAATCTATATAACACAATATCCTTGGGCAGAAAGCAAGGAGAATGGTAAGAGTAGACATTGGATGGCAAATGGAGGATCATCAATCTACCCTAGACCTGGGTAAGATGACACCAAGTTCAAAAGTGGGAACATCTGGACCAGATGATCATCTGGAGTAGGGATGGTATTTTGCTTACTTTTTTCACCCTCTAGCCCCAAATCGCCTAGCTCAGAGGAAGCACTCAACAAATACTTGTTTTAGGAAGAGTAGTACTGTGAAGCTGCTCACTTCAGTATTCAATTTTTTAAGAACTAAATCAATCAAAGGCTTGTCTCTGTAGAGTCATAGAGAAATATGAAAATAGACAAAGTGACAAAAGTTTGGCATGTGAAGCCAGAACTGTCTTATCTCCAATGAGCTGTGCAAGGCAGCTATGCACATGAGTGCATTCCACAGCAAAGTTTGGCTCCCTTGCCACAAGTTAAAGTTTAAATCCTAGAGTAATGCTATTGACTGATATAAACTGAACCCCCACAATTTACCTAAAGCAATAACACTTTCAGATTACAATTTGGAGGAACACATTTAAAGCAGAATACAAAATAAAGTAATTCTGCAAATTCCAAAGCTGAGCTTCCACGATTAATTTCTATAAGCTTTCTATGTGTTTTCCTATTAAAATTCTTTGTAGTGTTTTTATTTTTGATCAGATGATGTTAAAATAATTGAACTGAGATTAAACTTCCTAACAGCTGGCCATAATTTTAAGAAAAGCTGACTAAATGTAAAACTCTAGGAAGAGTTTAAGCAGAACAAGTTTTATTTGATCATGGGTCACATGTGGGGATGTCATTTAGGGCAATGTGTTATCAGCAGTAAACAATATATTTTACATAGCCACCTAGAACTAAGATATAGCAAGCTAGCTAGCTATAAAATGTTATGCTTAGCATAACCAGTGGTCAAACATTTTGAAATAGGCTACCCTAAATGCCAACATGGCATTTGTCTTGATTTAAAACATGCCTTAGTGTATGATGTCCAGTAAGTGCTATTCACACCGATGTATTCCCCATTTATGGCTAAATTTATGGCTAAATGGACTGCTTGTCTATGTGTCATGCATGCATGCTGATAAGCTGTATTCTTTTCTAGTCTGTGTCTTTTTCAAAAGATGCTGATTGCCACCCATCAAATTAATTTTGAGAGAACTACAATGATAAAAGGTTTGACTTGGCTTAACTGATAGACAAGGGCCTGTTGTAGAAAATAAGAAAGCAGGGCCTCCCCTGGTGGCACAGGCGGTTGAGCGCCATGCTATGAAGCTGTCCACAGTCTCTGCAGCTCTGGTTCGATCCCAGCTGGCCGATGAGGGTCCCACATGGCGCTGCAGACCTCTCCTGTTGTGCCTGCTGCTCCCCTCAGCAGTGTATTTTGTCAGTCTGCCTGTTCTGTTCCCCACTCTGTCTCTGGTGAATCCTCTCACCCTTCCGTGCATCTGGCCTGTACCCCAGTTCTTGTATATATAAATAAATCTTTAAAAAAAAAAAGGGCCTCCCCGGTGGCGCAGCGGTTGAGCACTGGGTTTCGAAGCTGCCCGCAGGCTCTGAAGCCCTGGTTCAATCCTCGGCCACCAGGCAAGGGTCCCACAAGGTGTGCAGACCTCTCCTGCCACCTGCTGCTCCCCTTGGCAGTGTACTTCGTCAGTCTGCCTGTTCTCTTCTCCCCTCTGACTCTGGTGAATTCTCTTACTTTCCCGCACTTCTGACTGTACCCAGTACTTGTATAAATAAATAAATAAATAAATAAATAAATAAATAAATAAATAAATAAATAAATAACAAATAAATAAATAAATAAATAAATCTTTTAAAAAAAGAAAAGAAAAGAAGAAAGCACAAGGCAACCTCAAAAAGAAACACTGGGCACTGAAGAAATCTAGGAGAAAAACAATGGCTCAATTTGACCAATGTAGATGGCTGAGCCTATTATATACTGAGTTAGGAGACAGAGCAGGAAACAGCCTATTCATTTACTCACACATCTTTTTTTTTTCCTTTTCATTTTTTCCCACTTATTTATTTATTGAACTTTATTTTATACATTTTTTACATCATTTTTCATTTTTGCACAATGTATGCATTTTCACTTGGTTATAGTCCCCATACAATTTTCACCTTCCTTGTTTTGATCCTACTCCCTCCAATCCCCGTAGTTTGTCTCTGGTTTATGGTTGATTTTGATTTTTACTTTATTATAATTAGACTTTCACCTGGTCCCTTATTTTAGGTTTTCTAAATTCCGGCTATGAGTGAGACCATCCAGTTTTTTTCTTTTTCTTTCTGGCTTATTTCGCTGAGCATGATCCCTTCTAGTTCCACCCATGTTGCTGCAAATTGCATGAGTTTATCTTTTTTTATTGCTAAGTAATATTCCATTGTGTATATGTACCACATCTTCTTGATCCAGTCATCTATTCTTGGGCATTTGGGTTGTTTCCATAGCTTAGCTATTGTAAATAGTGCTGCAATAAAGATAGGGGTGCAGGTGCCCTTTTGAATTAATGATTCTATGTCCTTTGGGCAAATACCTAGGAGTGGAATTGCTGGGTCATATGGAAGCTCCATCTTTAGCAGGTTGAGGAATCTCCACACAGCTTTCCATAGTCGTTGGACCAGTTTGCACTCCCACCAGCAGTGCAAGAGAAATCCTTTTTCTCTGCATCCTCACCAACACTTGTTGTTGCTATTTTTTTTAATATGTGCCATTCTCACTGTTGTAAGATGGTATCTCATTGTGGTTTTGATTTGCATTTCCCTGATTGCAAGTGATGCTGAACACTTTTTCATATGTCTGTTGGCCATCTGCATTTCCTCTTTGGAGAAGTTCCTTTTAAGCTCTTCTGCCCATTTTTTGACTGGATTATTTTCTTTGTTGTTGTTGAGTCTCATCAGCTCTTTGTAGATTTTTGTGATCAGTCCTTTATCACTAGTGTTGTGTGAAAAATTTTCTACCAATAGGTGGGGTGTCTCTTTGTTTTGGTTACTGTCTCTTTTGTTGTACAGAAGCTCTTTAATTTGATGTAGTCCCAGCTGTTTATCTTTGCCTTTGCTATCACTGCTTTGGGTGAGGTGTCTTTAAAGATGTTACTGAGGTGTCTGTCTTGTAGTGTTTCACCTGTATATCCTTCCATATATTTTATGGTTTCAGGTCTTATCTCTAGATTCTAAATCCATTTTGAGTTGTTTTTTTGTGCATGGTGTGAGGTAGTAGTCAAGCTTCATTATTTTGCCACTTTTCCCAGCACCATTTATTGAACAAACTTTCTTTGCTCCATTGCATATTCTTTGCTCCTTTGACCATAAATCTGTGGGTTTATTTCTGGATATTCTACTTGTTTCCATTGGTCCATGTATCTGTTCTTGTTCCAATACAATGCAGTTTTGACTATTATGGCTTTGTAGTATAGTTTTGAAGTCTGGGAGTGTGATGTCTCCATTCCCTTCTTCCTTTTTTTTTTTTTCAGGAGAGCTTTGGCTATTCAGGGATTTTGGTGGCTCCATATGAATTTCATCAATATTTGTTCTATTTCTTTGAAGAATGTCATTGAAATTTTTATTGGAGTAGCATTGAATCTGTAAATTGCTTTTGGTAGGATGGCCATTTTGATAATGTTAACTCTTCCAATTCATGAGCAGGGGATGTCTTTCCATTTTTTTGTGTCTTCTTCTATTTCTTTTAACAGTGTTTTATAGTTTTCTTTGTATGGGTCCTTTACTTCCTTTGTTAGGTTTATTCCCAAGTATTTGATTTTTTTTTTGTTTCAATAATAAAAGGGATGGTTTTCTTGATTTCTTCTTCAGATTTATTATTTGTACTCACACATCTTTTATCCCTATTAATTCAAACATTCATTCCACAAGTTTTGAGCTCCTGCTCTGTGCTGTGTCCTAAAGATAGGGACATAAAAGGCACAATATCCATGCTTTCACGAAGTTCACAGTTTGGGAAAATGGGGACAAGTTTGAACACAATTATTACATATACAACAATAGCTGCTCTAGATGTACAGGTTGCCAGGTGGCCAGTCTTCTGGGAAAGTTGGGTACCCTGCCAGAGGAGGCCATTGTAAGACATGCTAGGTACCTTCAAGAAGCTGCCAATTTGCTAGTCAGTATAACATAGGTCTGAATCCTCATTCTGCCTTTTACTACTTCAGTGACCTTGAACAACCTCTGAAACTCAATTTTTCTTCTGTAAAATGGAAAGGTAATAACACCCACCTCATGGGGTTGTCGTATGTGAGAGGCCTAGCACAGCACCAGGAGTCCAAAATATGGCCATATTTATTATCAGTATCACCATGAAAATCATTACAGGGGTTTTCACCTCAAAACTGGTGGCAAAGACTCCTTTGCACAATGATATCTTGAATAATTAGACTTTTTTGTGATTGAATCCTTCTGAAATTGTAGTAGGAAGAGCAGACATACTCAGTGAGGCTGAGCATGGCCTGAAGTCTTGGGAGAAGGAAGAAGTGGAATAAAGACTCCAGCATGAGGCACTATTGCTCCAAAGTGAGTGTATCTTCCTAAAGTTCTAACATTGATATCTGAAGTGTCTAATTGTGCCTTTTAAAAGTATTTTGATGCTTTCAAGGCTTAAGGGTACATGATACAATTAGAGATGAAATATAAAATAAAGAGTAAGGAGCTATCGAACTCCAAAGTCTGCCACAGGCAACCACCAGGGTAGAAACTACTTCAATATAAAACACAGCTTATTAAAGTTGTACTAAGATTCATATGATAACCGATCACTTTGTGATTTGCATAGTTAGAGGAGTCTATGGAGGCTGTGAACTATCTTCAGACAGACTCATAAAGAATAATTTTATAGATGAGAAAAGAAACCAGAGTCCGATTACACAAGCCAATGACAATTTTTGATTTCCAGGATATAATTTTCACTTTCAGCTTTCATAAGTTGGATCTTTTGTACTATGATCTTCCTTCAATAAATAAGGAATTCTGCTAAAATGATCACAAACAACACTTCTACTCACCTGACTCAAACTTCAGAGAAACTTAACCCAACCATTGTAAAATTTTTTACA
Source organism: Talpa europaea (assembly GCF_964194135.1). NCBI lineage: Eukaryota > Metazoa > Chordata > Mammalia > Eulipotyphla > Talpidae > Talpa > Talpa europaea. The sequence goes on from NC_140076.1 coordinate 48,851,664, forward strand.
TTGTTTAAACTTGTCCCAATTTTCCCAAACTGTGAACTTCTTGAAAGCATGGATATTGTGCCTTTTATGTCCCTATCTTTAGGACACAGCACAGAGCAGGAGCTCAAAACTTGTGGAATGAATGTTTGAATTAATAGGGATAAAAGATGTGTGAGTAAAAATAATAAATCTGAAGAAGAAATCAAGAAAACCATCCCTTTTATTATTGAAACAAAAAAAAATCAAATACTCGGGAATAAACCTAACAAAGGTTTTTAAACATTGTAAAAATTTTTAAACATTGTAAAATGTTTAAACAAAATTCCAAATTCTAAGTCTCTCACCTAGTTTTGAATCTAACTAAAGAAACTCAACCTTGTTATCAGACTAAATGTTTCTATTGAGAATGATTTTTGGATGTGAAGAAGAAGAAAAGTAAATGCTCCTTAAAAGGCTCCATTTCTATGTGTTAAATCAAATATATAAAAGATAAAAGGATGTTGGTTTGGGGTGATAATCTTGTAACTGCTTAGAGCAATTGCTAATGCAAATGAAGAATAATGAAGTCAGGGCCATTTAGCAATCATTTTGATGGCAATGAAGACTCCTGGAAACCCACAGTGATGAAAACTCTCGGATGAAATAGTGAGACTTGATTCTGCAGTGTCTCATTTATTTCTGGAATCAAAGATTGGCTTGTTTCTTGACAAATGGAATCAGAATATCAATGATCAAAGAAAAAGAAATGAGAAAGGGTCTTCGTAGTGATTAGTGGGCAAAGAACTTAGCAAAATTTATCTTTGAGACTTTTCCAAGATATGTGATTTCTAATAAAATGACCAATTAGTAGCTTTCGTTTTGACTAAAGTTTCATGCTTAAAACATTATGGCACAAAGACAAACAACCCAATTAAAAATGGTCAAAAGATTTGACATATCTCCAGAAAAGATACATAAATCGCCAACTAGCACATGAAAAGATGCTCATTCTCTTTAGTCATTATGGAAATGCAAACCAAATGCATAGTGAAATGTCACTCAAACAGATTAGGAGGGCTAGATTTAAAAAAAGAAAAATTACAAGTGCTGACAAGGATAGGGAGAAATTGGAAAACTTACACTTTGCTAATGGGAATTTAAAAAGGTGCAGTCACTGTAGAAAACAATTTGGCAGTTCATAAATAAGTTAAACATAGAATCATCATATGACTCAACAATTCCATTCCTAGGTACATATCCCGAAGTATTAGAAACCAGAGTTAAAATAAAAATCTACATATGAGTTATCATAGAATCTCTATTCACAATAACCAAATGTCTATCAACTAACGAATGAATAAACAAAATGTGGTACACCCATACAATGGAACATTTTTCAGCCATGAGAAAAATGAAATACTGACACACGGTAATATATGAACTTTAAACATATCATGATAGGTGAAAGAAACCAGACACAAATTACTACATAATGTATGACTGCATTTGTGGGAAATATCCAGAATTAGCAAATTCTTAGAAAACAATTTAATGAGTGTCAGGAGCTGGAGAAAGACTATAGGGAGTAACCACTTACTAAGTATGACTTTTCCTTTTGGATGGTGAAAATATTCTGAGAATACATAGTAGTGATGGTTGTGCAACACTGCAAAAGTGCTAAATGCCATGTGATTGTACACTTTAAACTGGATAAGCTAATAGATTTTTTATTATGTCTTGTTAATACACACACGTGTGCATGTGTGCCATGGAAGTTACAGAAGCTCCATATAGAATTGAGGAAAGTGCTTAGGGATAGTGTAGTATTTGAAAATGATCTAGAGGCTCTGCATTGAAAGTGTGGTTGCTAAGCATGAACATGGGCTTCAGTTAGATTGAATATTTATTTAGAATGGCTGGAAGTCAGTGATTGATGGGAAATTCCATTATAAAATGATCAATGTGGGATACTATTTCTTATAGTGAACACAGAGAGTAAAACAGACTGTATTCAACAAGTTCACATTTTGTTATCTCTATTTAAGCTAGCATAGCCTATAATATCTGGCCCCATTTTACCACATTTTCTTTCTGCAATATGGAAACATACCTAATTTTCTTCTCCATCCCCCTGGCAATTTTTATTGTTTTGTACACCACCAGGGGACAAGCATGTTTACATACTTATAATAAGCTACACCTCTCATCAGCCCACAATCAATTCCATTCTATCTCCCTATTTCCTGATCTATTAGATAGCAATGACTTATTGTCAAAGGACACTATTTTAATTTGTCATCCCATCTTGAAACTAAGTTTAAAAATAAGAAAATGGAAGGAACCCAATTTCTCAGAACTGATGGCTTAGAGGTTGATTCTGTACAACTTAAACAGAGGTATTTGCACTCACAGGGATATTTACCAACATGCTAGGAGGTATATAAATCTCAGAAATACTGTGGTACGTCTTCTTGAATTGATTGTCGATTTCACTCCATGATAAGGGATCTGAGAACATTATTTTTATATTAAAACAGATATATTATGGAGCAAGATGCAAGATCCATGTGTATTTTTAAGATTATACAAGACTTAAAAGAAATTTCTCACTAGTTTCCGGACTCTGAAGGGGCAAGATTATTCTCTGCTGCCTCTAGAAAGATGTAAAAGCAATTTGTAAACTGCAACAGACTGCACAAAATCTGCAGCAATGTAGCAGTGGCACACTGGTAGAAAAGTATGAGGGTCCCTTCTCATGCTGCAGAGAAGTCACAATCTTACTGCAGGGTTGTACTGTATTTTACAGTTAGTCCATAAAGTGTTGTTACATATATAGTTTATCCCATCTTTAAAATGCCCTTGTGAGGTTGGCAGTTTATAGAAGAGTAAGGAGGCTCTGAAAATTTAAGCAATTTTCATGTATAAGGACAGAAACTGTCAGACTAAGTATCCAAGGTGACCTAAATGGCAAAGGAATTGCTGGAGTAAAGGAGGGATGGTGGATTGGTTCAAAGTCAGTGTGTAGAGAACAGTTAGCAACTGTGCTACCTCCTTCCCCCAAAATTCCCCCAGCTAAGCGGAGTCAGGGAGTTCTTTTCTAGAGTAATTAAATAAAGAGAGCAGTGGGAATTGTGAAGTGGGGGATGACACCTTGTCAACAAAACCCTAAATCCATACACTGAATGGCGATACCATTAGCATTCTAGTCACCAAAGGAACTGAGGAAAGAATGGAAAGAGAGACTCAAGTTATCTTGCAGGTAACATACAAGCTTGCCCAGGAGCAAGCATGCCATTACTGGGCATACTGCCACCTACACTCAAATAGTATAAGCAGAGGCTGTCGATGAAATATCTTTGATTTAGGAATTTGGGGTTCCCAGGCTGCTCTGCTGCTCAGTAGCTACATGACCTTGGGCACACCTTCTTTTCCTTATCTTCTCCGGGAGACAGAACCCCACCTTATTTCACACGGTGGATACAGAAATCCAGATACCAAAACCAAGAAAAAAGTTTAGAAAACAAAGGTCTTATGTAACATTACTGACACTTTACATGCCAGGGATTTTCTTTTTTTAAAAATATAAATTAACAAGACTTAATTTTTATATTTTTATTGAAGTAAAATCATAATCTTTTTCCTTGAAGTACATTATAATGTATGATTACAGGTGTTTATCATTACAAATCAACATCTGTATATACTACATTAATTTCACCACTAAAAATCCAATTCTGTCCTTGCCAGGGATTTTTAAAATGCTATATGCCAGATTAGAATGACATATGAGATAATTCATTAACTGCTCCTGAGAACTTCTCCAGCTTCATTACTGTTTTGAGGAGCTTGGTCTGTTACTCACTGGACTGTGTGCCTAGCACAGGGCATTGCCCCAAAGTAGCATTAAGCAAAACTTGATTAATAAATAGGCAAACAAAAGTTGCAGAAGCTACCTAGGAGAACTGAGACACACAATTAGAGCATACAGAGATTTACAATCTTCCACTGGCAGAAGAAAGGAGAGCTTGAGAAAGTGATCTAATATCCTATAGTTTAGCTCTAAGAGTATCAGTGATTCCACCTTTAAAGAGATAAATGCTAAGGATGGGTTGCCAAGCTAGTTGCTGTCAGTTAACTCACTGGCAGAGAAAAATTCTGAATCCGAATACACTGAAGGTTTGTAGTTGACCAAGTCTATCATAAGCTAAAAAATAACTCTTATAAAGGTACTAAATTCTTTGTTTCTGATTCTATGCAAAGCAGACAGTCAATTCTCTTACCTAAAAGAGTGATCTCAGCCACTCTAATAAATCTATTAGATTTGTGTTGAGAAACAATTGAAAACACTATTTTCTACACTTCCACAGTTATTAAGATGCCAAATTGCACTGATTATAGAGTCACCCAGAGAGCAAGAATAAACAGCATTTATGTGAAATATAACTCTCTTGACCTCTTTTTTGGCTAGGAGCCTGACCTCTTTATAATGCATAAGGCAAGATCAGAAGGCTGCATTCTATCATAATATCTTCATTTTCAAATAATTTCTTTCAAAATTAATGAAATAATTTTTACAGACCATCAGATTGTGCTTTAAAAATTCTGACAAGGTCAAGAAAGTTAAATCACAGTCTTCCTCACTCACTGCTGTCAAAGTGACTGAAAATATTCTATTTTCAGGCCCTATTTTGTACAGGAATTCTTGGTAGGGGGTGAGATAGGAAAGGAGAAAGATGTTTGGGAATTAAAGGGTCATGAATTCCCTGCCTTGTACACTGCAACAGAATCTTTCAGACAGGAGCACAGTCCTTCCAATTGTAGACTAATGAACTGACAAGGCCAAGTTGGATCACATTGCTCTAACATGTCTCAAAAACTGTTTGAATGAAAGATGACAGGTCTGTCTTTAGCTTTGGTTTGGCCACTACACTAAATCTTAAAATTTAAAAGTACATCAGCAAATGTGCTAGAATAAAACTAAGTTAATTCTCTCAAGACTAGGAATGGAGACTTTGAGAAAGAAATTTTAGTAATCATAATGATGATACTATAGATGTCAAAGACCACAGAAGAAAGTTACAGAAAGCCAGTGATTTAAAGAGAAAAAAGGAAAGCTCTTAAACACAGTAGGAGACCCTTTTGATCCTCCTTGTCAGTCCTATGTGTAAACAAATGAGGACTGAAGGAGTCTTCATTTCTAATTCCCCAGGAGTGTGATGACAGAGGACTAGTCAGTTGTCTCCACTCAAAATTTTGAGTCTTAAATTTCTTTTAAGAAATACATATTTGTGTTGATGGAAAGCCAAAACAGATATCCAAAAAGGAGCAGTATCAAGATGCCCATAAAGTAGAATCCCTTACAGAGGGTCTGAGAAAAATGCCAGGCTGGGGAATCATCTAGGAATGTGTTCTTAGTTGAATGAGCAAAAAGACAAACTTAATTTTTCTCCTTGTCCACACCTGGACTCATTAAAACCTGAGATAAGGTATAAAATAGCACAGACAGATTACCTCTTAGACATAATTATGCTCTGAATTATGTCATGCTAACAAAAGCAAACAATGATATGTATTTTCCAAAAGAATGAAAAAATCACAAAATTACTAATCTTAGTGTTCAGAATTTATTATATTATTTGGGAGGTATCAGATTTGCTTTTCTGTTTATATTTTGCTGGTAGAAATTACTGTGTTGGCCTCTAAGTACATATCAATTGGCAGAGGAGACAACTGGAGTAGGAGGAATAAATCAGTTTAAAATTTAGTATGTCTATAGATAAATTCCAGGTGGCAAATTTAGAGCTAACTAATCATACGATCACACATAAGATTGTACAGCTCCTTTTATGAGAAGGAGCATACAGCATAGAATAACTGAGGTTATTCTAACCCAGGACAAATTAGAGGTCCGAGGTTGTTCCCATTTAGTCACACTACTTATTCCATTTGCCTATTCATTAATATTTATCAGTACTAGTGACAACATATAAGAGGTGGCAAAAGGTACTAATAAATTGATAGGTGAGACCATCAGAAGATTGTTTAATGAAAATGCCAAAAAAGATGGAGATAGACATTAAAAGAAGCTTAGCTCTCCAAAATATGCCCTCAGTGACCTTGGCCAAAGGAAGAACCACGTTTGATGAAGGATAATGGGATCTCTCTCAACGTGAAGTTACTCAACTTTTCACATAATGTTTCCTACTAATATATTTTTGGGTACTTTCAGGATAAGACAGTTAAATGTATAGGTTGGAGAATAAAATCTATATTCAAGTCTTGCCTTGAGCAAAATTTTCCCCCTATAGTTCCTTTCCTTGTTAGGTTAAGCAAGTAACGTAATCTTTCTGAGGCTTACTTTCCTTACCTGCAGACTAAAGATAATAATTGTACCTGCCTCATAGAGCTTTTTGAATGATCAAATGAGATAATGTATATAATACATGACTCAGGATCTGGCATAAAGTAAGGGTTTAACCAATGATATATATAATCATTAAAATAGTAATAATAGGCACACATATCTTTGTTCTATCATCTTTTGGGTTGAGCAAATCTATATTCACTTATATTTCTTTAGGTTTGGTATCCATGTGGCTTTTTGTTTCTCTTTTTTACTTAGTAGCTCCTGAAAAAAAAAATCTTTTATCTTGTTTTCTCCACCTGGTTACTGCCAGACAGGGATTAAATTTCCATTTACTTTAAAAAGGGAGTCACAAAACTTCATCAATTATAGTCCATGGGGCTATTACGTTCCTGGGTGATTTGAAGGTAAAAATCTAAAGCAGAATTTGATGAAGAACAGTAAGAGTTCATCAAATACTATTCTATTATCTAGAAAAGGGAATAAAGAAAGCTGTTGTGGTATTTTGCCTTTGCTATAGTTTCTGTGTGTTCCTTGTTCTCATTATATTCCCATAGATAGCATGTCCCCATCCTGGCCCCATCATCTCTACTTGGGCTAATAACCAGTTAGTAACCCTATCTGGGCTCTTTAGCTATACTTTTTAAAAAAAATATTTATTTATGCATAAAAGAACAGGGGCACAGGCCAGAGGTGTGGGGGTGAGAGGATTCACCAGAGACAGAAAGGGGAACAGAACAGGAAGAACTACTGAAATACACTGCTGAGGGGAGCAGCGGGCAAGACAGGAGAGGTCTGCTGTGCCATGTGGGTAGCTCCCTGGCTGGGGATCAAACTCATGCTGCAGTGGCTGTGGATAGCTTCATAGGTTGCATCTTAGCCCCTTGCGGCACCAGGGAGGCCCACTTTAGGCATACTCTTAAAAAAAATTCCTTTTTTTTTTTTTTTTGCTACAAAGCTAGCTTTTTGAAAATATAAACATCAGAGTCATAATGGCTGGATCTGACATTGAACTTTCTGATCTAGTGTCTAACTATATTTCCAGGACATCTTCTCAATATTTCCCAATGACAGGAAGTTCTATCTATCAACACTGAACTCCTCTGACACACTCGTGTTTTCATACCTTGTGTTTTTATGAGGCTACTAACTCTGCTTGGAAAGTCTTTTCTCAACTTTCTTCCTAAAAAGTCCAGAATATCTTTCACAAAACTAATGATATTTTTATTCTACTGAGCACATTCTAGGTGTCGGGGTCGCTCTATACATATAAGGGGCCGCTTATAACTAATTCAATTCCAATTACAACATATAAACATATGAGGTTGTATGAAGCTTTTCTTACTGTTAGTGAGATTAAATCATGTATCCAAAGTCACACCACTAATAATCAGAAGCTGCTTCTGATCAGTCAGAATTAATTTTGTCCTCTATTCTAGTATAGGGGCTTGTTTATACTGCTATTTTTGTTTTACAGTCTGACATGTTATAAGCTTCTATTCTCTTTTTGGGTTATCAGTATCCAGCACCATACCTTGCATTTAGTTGGTCTTAAGCTAATAATTACTAACTATTGATACATGAATCCAAATGCAAAAAACACAGCTCTGCTGTTTACAGATTTTCCTAGCATCATGGATGCTATCAGATCTTCGGTTGTTGCAAATAATGGTTTAGTGGCAACTGAGCAGAAATGAGAGTGGGTAGACGAGAGAAATAGTTTCAGAGATGGCATACTTCTCCAAAAGTACATGCTTCCACCTACAGCAATAACTAAATGCCTTACACACGCCTAAATCCTGGAGAGTTACTGAAGTGTATGAGGAGAAATTGAAAACATAAAGCACAGCTTTTCAAAGTCCCAAACCTTTTTAAACAAACTGCCTTTTTCATTTCTATACATTAGGTTTTATTTTAAGTTATACCTATTAGGGAGAGTTAAGAGTCTCTTGAAACAGCTCAGTTTACTTTCGACAGTAACTCTTTTGCAAAGACTCTTTACCATATGATTTCTCCAGACCCACTTCTCCTCTTAGCTGTCAGAGGCAAACCAATGATATATGACATTTCATGTATGCATTTGGATGTTACTTATCTTGATTAAAAATTTACTGTGGAAGAACTATGTTGGCAGAGTTACTATGGAAATCTTCAGACATTTCCAAAAGTTACATCTCAGCAGCCACTTCAGCTTTCAAGAAAGGTGGTAGCAGAGACATCAGGTCCTTATTTTAAAAGAAAAAAAGTGAACCATGGAACATTTAGTGTACCATACCATCACTTTTCTGATATCCAAGTTGATATTTATTAAGCACAGAGCTACAAAGACTGAAAGAGTAAATTAACCCCACTCTCAAGAAAGCTCATTTCTAGCTTCTTGAAGATATTTTCTCAAGTAGCTCCTCCATTCCAAAATCTGGCCAGTGCTCAGTAAGTATGAGAGCCCAGAGAAAGAAGAACCTACACTGCCTAGAGATGGGCATCGCAGGGAGGGTTTGTGGAGGAGAGGCCACTTCTGAGCTTCAAGGAAGCCCCAGGTTTGGCTCAGGAAAGAGGTAAGGAAGAGGCAAAGTGGGAATTATGGTATTTGTGAGTGTAAAGGTAAGAGAAGATGCTTAAGATATTGTTTTGTTGGCACACAGGACAGTTAACTATATGAAAGGAGGAGGAGAGGGGAGGGAGAGAAGAATAAAGTTTTGTCCTGCTTCATATAGAGAAAGGCTATGGCTGTGGCTGCAAAACAAGAATGTTAAGGAGAAAGTTAGAGGTCTATGGGAATTAAATGCAATTAAACAATTCACTAACAGGCCTCCCTGGTGGTGCAAGGGGTTAAGCACCTCACTATGAAGCAATCTGTAGCCTCTGCAACACAAGTTCGCGCCCCGGCCCGCCAGGGAGCAACCCACATGGCGAAGCAGACCTCTCCTATCTCACCTGCAGCTCCCCTCAGCAGTATACTTCAGTCTCTCTGCCTGTTCTGTTCTCTACTCTGTCTCTGGTGAATCCTCTCACCCTCCCATGCCTCTGGCCTGTTCCCCAGCTCTTGTATGCATAAATAAATAAATCTTTAAAAAAATTCACTAAGAAGTCAGCATATATTACTTGAGTGTATCTCATTAATGATATCAGGAATTTTAGAGAAAATTTGTAAGGAATTCCTAGACCACAGGTCATCAGAATTTGAAAAATTAATGTCAGGGTTTGATTAAAAAATTTAGAATTGGTGAGATATGGAGGAAGAGGAACCCTTATACACTGTTGGTAGGAATGTAAATTGGTATAGCCATTTTAAAAAGCTGTCTTGACCTTTCTAACAACTAAAAATAGAAATACCATACAATTAAACAATCACACTTCTGGGTATCTATCTGAAAAATACAAAACTACCAACCTTGAAAACAACATGTTACACAATGTTTACTGCAGCATTACTTGTAATAGTTAAGATGCTTAGCTAAGATACAATAGCTCAGTGCCCACTGTTAGATGATTGGATAAAGAAGATGGGGTATTATGCATAATGGACACTATTCAGCTTTAAGAAAAGATGAAATTTTTCCATTTGCAACAAAATAGAAGGAACTTGCAGGAATTATGTGAAGCAACTATAGCAAGAAGATAAACACAAATATTGGCTGTTTTCACATATATAATATAAGGAACTAAAGCAGATAAACTAACAAAGAAAAAAGAACCAAAAAAACTAGTGGACAGTGATAACCAGAATGAAATTACTAGAGATGAAGAAAGTAGGGGTGGGAGAAAAGGTGAAGGATATTTAAGAGATGATGGCAAGTATTTGGATTTTTTTATTTCTCCTCAAGGTCACCTTCATTTCCCAATTGCTCTGGAAAGCTCATATTCTAGCTATGTGAAGATATTTTCTCAAGTGACACTACCTTGGCATTGATGCAGTGGTGGATTCAGAATGGAAGCCAGAGGGATTCAGTGCAAGGTGCTTGTACAAGATGACATCTGAGCGGTGGATAGTCATGACTGATACAAGGATGGGAAAGAACATGTCTAGTAGCCTGAAGAGGAGGAATCTGTAACTGATTGGATATGGAGAGAAAAAGGACACAAGAGTGGCTCTGAAGTTTTGGTGTGACCCAGTAGAAAGCAATTTGATTGATAAAGAATGAGGAAATTAATAGAGCTATCAATAAATTCTTTATCATATTGAATCTTAAGTGTTTTGGGAATATCTATGTAGAAACAATTAGTTCCCAACTGGGAAAGCATATCTGAAGACAAGTGCCTTCCCAGTGGAGTTTATCTCTACTCTCATCTTTAGTTATATATACAAACCCATCAGGATGAAGCTCTTTGCTTGCTAGAATCTCAGATTTAAGAATCAGTAAGTCTTCTTATTTAGGTGATCTAACTTGATAAATTTAATATATCAAACAAGTAATTCTGTTGAACAAAAGAAAACATTAAGAAACAGAAAGGAAAGCCGGTAGAGGTCGATGAAATGGAATTTATAAAAAAAAATTCTAGAAATTTACAAGAAATAGACTGACAACTCATCGGGAAAATGTACAATGGAATTTTATAGATGCTTTATAAAAGAAAATATTCAGTGCAAGTTTAAAACAAAATGAGATTCTACTACAAGTCCACTCTGATTACTAAAAGCAAAAACTCCAACCACGTCAGGTGTTGCTGAAGATGTAAAGTAAATAAAACACTCATCTACTTCTGGGTAGAACACAAATTGGTATAACCACATAACTGAATTTGAAGACACACATAACTCCTTATCTCACAAATTCAGTCTTAGGTTTATATCCAACAGAAATGCCTGCCTGTAAGCCACAAGACATGCATAAAATGTATACAGAAACATTAGAATTAGAAAAAAAAAATGCAAAACCAGAAATGACCCAAATACCCATCAACAATAGGTTAGATGAACAAATTGTGATATATTTGTAAAATGAAATACTATTGATTAGTGAAGATAAATAAATCACAGCTACACACAGCAATAAAGACAAAACTCACAGAATTTAACTAAATGAAGTCAAACATAAATGAAACCATGTACAATGACCCCATTTATACAAAATTAAAATCCCAGGACTATAGTGTTTAGATATGTATACTTAGGAGTTGATCGAGAGCAAAACCAGGGCTTTTATAAGTATGTTGGCAATATTTTATTTCTTGATCTGAATGATAGTTACATGAGTGCTCACTTTTAATACATTTAACTATACATTTGTGTTTTATAGACTTTCTGTATCATTAATATATTTTACAATAAGGAGATAACATCCACAAATAGCTAAGAAGATAAATTATCTATGGCATAATCAAATTACAACTAGAATATTCAGATCTTTGTGGCAATGATTTTTAAAAATAATTTTTTTCAAAACTGTTATTTAATTCCTAGAACAGATTTTAAGAAATTGCGAAAATACAAAAATAATGCTCCAAATGCAACTACATAATCTTATTATCAATGTAAAATTATGTTTTTTTTTTTCTGAAATAGTTAATCCAGGAAATAAAAAGACTTCATTGGATTCTAGAGTAAATCAAGGAACGATATATTTATCAGAGAACAAATTCATAAGAAAAACATTTGATTGTAAATAAATCAAACTATAGAAAATTTTATTGAGTAGGGTCACTAAGAGACAAAGATATGAAAATTAACTGAACTATTCAAATTGAGAATTCTGAGCTTCAGCATCTTGACAGACTGGGGAGACTTGGACATAACAAACCAACTACTAAAGACATGGTTCTTTCTTCTAGGTGAGGCTTTCATTACTCACTCAAATTTGATTTTACAATATGTGTTTCTTTTGAGGATGTGAAGATTTAAGGAAACAAAGGAGGCAAAAAACAGCTTTCACTCATTTTGTGGTATTGCACTTTCTACTGGTATGGGAACAAGAAGTTGCATAGGATGATGGCTTTAAAAGGGGTTTTAAGAACCACGTGTTGGTAATACGGCACAAATTGGGCACCACTGAAGAGCAAAGCAGGATTTTAATCAGATCAAGTCTACTTTCCAACATGCCACCTGGATTAGGGATTGGAGTTCAATTCTTTGAATATAGTGTAGTTCAATTCCTAAAAATGGTGATGCCATAATCAATACTGTCGTTACAGTTTTTAAAATAGGGACAACTTTTTTTTTTTTAATTTTTTTTTGAAAGATTTATTTATTTATGCAAGCACTGGGTACAGTCAGAAGTGTGGGAGGGTGAGCGAATTCACCAGAGCCACAGCAGGGAACAGAACAGACAGACTGACGAAATACACTGGTGAGGGGAGCAGCGGGCAGCAGGAGAGGTCTGCGTGCCATGTGGGACCCTCACCCAGTGGCCGGAGATCAAACCGGCGCTGCAGAGGCTGCAGACAGCTTCACAGCCCAGCGCTCAACCGCTGCGCCACTAGGGGAGGCCCGGGGACAACTTTTAAGATTTAAAAAATCCTCAAGTATGTGGTATATCTTCTTAGACAAATATAAATTTGTATTTCAAATAATGTCTCTATGTCTCAATTCCTTTATCTGGTGTGTATGTGTAGTGAGAGTAATATTTTTCAGCATGGTGCTATTTTGAGGATTAAATGAGATAATGTATAAAAGATAAGTGACATAAATCCTGGTAAGAAGCCAAGGATTTGTTAAATTGTTTTTTAAATTCCTATATTAATATAACCACCGTATTTGTGGTCAAAGGCTCATTTCCAGTATTTAATGAATTAAATGAATATTTTTAATATATTTAACAATAACAGCTGGTATACAGGCAAAACAGAAATGTTGACCCTGATTTCTTAAGGTACACAGTCCTCATTATTATTATTTTTTTTTAAAGATTTATTTATTTATTTATACAAGCACTGGGTACAGTCAGAAGCGCGGGAGGGTGAGAGAATTCACCAGAGCCAGAGCGGGGAGCAGAGCAGGCAGAAGGACCGAAGTACACTGCTGAGGGGAGCAGCGGGCGGCAGGAGAGGTCTGCGCGCCATGTGGGACCCTCGCCCGGTGGCCGGGGAGCAGCCGGGGATCGAACCGGCGCTGCAGAGGCTGCGGGCAGCTTCGCAACCCAGCGCTCAACCGCTGCGCCACCGGGGAGGCCCATACACAGTCCTCATTAAATGAAAAAATTGTGACTGAGGATACCTCAGTAATAACACTGGTTAATTCATTCTAAAAGAAAGCAACATCCCTCCAGGCTTAAATTCACAGCCCATAGCCTGAATGGCCAAAAGTTTCCTAAGTGTGATATTCTGATGGACTTTCAGGTCCTTTAGGAATTACTGCCATCCTCAATTATGTGCCTTTAATCTAGCTTAGAACTCAGTCTAATTTGATTACTAGCATTCTGAGCTTAAATGAGTTTAGAAAATTGCATATTGACATAGAAAAAAATTTATACTTTTTGCAGTGAAATGTTTTTAATGCAAAAGGGAGTGGATTACAAATTTCACTCAAAGCAATTATTAGAAAAATGAAGAAAGTCATTTTAGCTTTCACTCTATATTGAGGAGCTTTAGAAAAGAGTAAAGCATAAGTCAATAGGTGTGCTGTCAATAGATACTCTGTAGGATTTACAGATATTTAATCATTGATGTAAAACAAATGATCAATAAAACCACGAACACATCAAAATCAACATTATTTTGAAGTTATCCTGAAATACTGACCTGAATCCTACGGAATCTACTTTTTCAGGAAAGAAAAAAAATGTTAATTTTGGGAGAATTATAGTTAAGTCTTTTTAGCTGTGGACAAATAACATTATTCAGGTTGAGTTTTATCAAGGTCTCAGCACAATGTACCTCACATCTTTAGATTTACTCAATTATTTACCCAGCTTTCAGGACAATCATTATTTATGATTTATCATTCTACACATGGTAATGTCAAACCTCTAAATTTCTTTCAATTTTGCCCTAGCAACTGAATAAGACTATTCCTTTCTTCTGAAACAGGCGACATGAAATCTATCTTAACATTTGCAACATGCATATATTTCATAAATCTGCCTTATATAATATGTATATATTTATTTCATCACTTGTTTTCCTCATATATCAGCTAATAATACTAACAGTTTTAATACTTTTCCTTCTCCATATATTCTCAAATTGCTTTTCGATTTACAATCTCACTTGATATTTTCAATCAACTCTGATATATAATTTTTTAATATCCCTAACCTACATAGTTTTTGAACAATGAATACATGAATTATTAATTCAATTTTATAGATAAAGAAAATGAGATATTGAAAAACTAAGTGACTAAAAGTACTAAATTTGAATTACCAAAATATAAAATGGCAATAAAAAGTTATCTTGCAGAGACAGCTCATAATATGCTGTTGTACACACATATCAGCCAATTGCTATCAATTTAATACAAAGACAATTTTGTTCACATGACAATAAAAAAATGACTTAATAAAATGTTAACCACTCTCTCTACTGCATTCCATAGATAGCTACCTCTTCTGAAATATTTTTTTATAATCTTGCTTTGCATTTATTAACATGTCAGCATCTCTCACAAGAAGAAACACTATAAGGAAACTTTGATGTAACTCTGTTGAAGGAATTTGAGCATTTAGTAGATGTTCAATAAGTGCTTGTTGCAAAAATAAATGAAATGCTTATTTGTCATGCCATGTGATTCTCTGACTAGAAAATTATATGTATCAATAGTTAACAGCCTGATAGACTAAAGCAATTAGAAAATGGTAGTTTTCATTATGAAATACTATGCCCATGCTCACATATATATAACAGGTTATATGGATGTGAAAAACGGGCCTGCATCTGTCTGAATCTGCCACGTCAGTTTTGGAGTGGCCTGCCATGATTTGCTTCTTGAGGTTGTTATGTGTGAGGAGTAAGCAGGTAGCAACACCTGTCATGCAATTGAATGAGCAGAGTAATCAATAAATCAATAAGAATGCTAAAATGAAAGAATGAATAGACAAAAAGAAAATTTAAAAAAAAAACCCTCTATTTACATGGGATGCTATCATAGTGAATAAGCCACATCACATCTCATCCCCATCTGCTATTATCAGCAACCTTCAAAATAATTGCCATATTATTATTTTCTTTTAAAAATTTATTTATTTTTAATTTATTTTTTTTAAATTAATACAAGCACTGGGTACAGTCAGAAGTGTGGGAGGGTGAGAGAATTCACCAGAGCCAGAGCGGGGAGCAGAGCAGGCAGAAGGACCGAAGTACACTGCTGAGGGCAGCAGCAGGCGGCAGGAGAGGTCTGCGCGCCATGTGGGACCCTCCTCCGGTGGCCGGGGAGCAGCCGGGTATCAAACTGGTGCCACAGAGGCTGCGGGCAGCTTCGCAACCCAGCGCTCTACCGCTGCGCCACTGGGGAGGCCCTTATTATTTTTTTAAAGATTTATTTATGCATACAAGAACTGGGGTACAGGCCAGAGGTGTGGGGGGGGAGAGAGGATTCACCAGAGACAGAGTGGGGAGAAGAACAGGCAGATTGATGAAAATACACCGCTGAGGGGAGCTGCAGGCGAGACAGGAGAGGTCTGCTGCACCATGTGGGTTGCTCCCTGGCCGGCCGGGGATCAAACCCATGTTCAGTAGCTGAGGACAGCTTCATAGGCTGCATCCCAACCCCTTGCACCAACCGGGAGGCCCCTATTTTTGAATAATTTCTTTCAAAAATAATTGCAACTAAGGATGGTGGATTTCCTAAGGCAGTTAATGCTATTTTCCCTGTATTTCTTCTATTTGGGATGAGCTAGCAGCAAGAACCTAGCCTTGGGGATTCAATAGAAGTGACCAATGGCTTGCAGTTTTGTAGGCACCTCGTAATCATGGATTTTTTCACAATCCCCAGGGACTGCTGTCCATATCCAGTTCAACCAGCCATTGTAGTCATGGTTGGTGGTAAAGACAGGTAATGAAAGGCTTGATGGGCAGCTAGATGCAAGACTCAAACTGTACACTGAAATTACTTTTCCTTGTCAAAATGGAAATTGCTTTATTGCTTTTTCTAACTACAAATATTTGCAGATATGTACCATGAAACAATTTCAAAAAATACAGAATACTATAATGAAAGTAGAAATCATGCAAAATCCCACCACTCACTCTGCTGTTGCTTTGGACTTTAAAACATGGTGTGTACCCATATTTTTTTTTTTTATTTAATAGAGGCATGCTTTATTTACTTGTTTGCTGGTTTGTTTGTTTTGTTTATACATGCACTGGGTACAGTCAGAAGCGCGGGAGGGTGAGAGAATTCATCAGATCCAGAGCGGGGAGCAGAGCAGGCAGAAGGACCGAAGTACACTGCTGAGGGGAGCAGCGGGCGGCAGGAGAGGTCTGCGCGC
The DNA here is from genome assembly GCF_964194135.1 of Talpa europaea. Classification (NCBI taxonomy): domain Eukaryota; kingdom Metazoa; phylum Chordata; class Mammalia; order Eulipotyphla; family Talpidae; genus Talpa; species Talpa europaea. The sequence continues at coordinate 48,868,347 of NC_140076.1, forward strand.
CATGTGGGACCCTCCTCCAGTGGCCGGGGAGCAGCCGGGGATCGAACCGGTGCCGCAGAGGCCGCGGGCAGCTTCGCAACCCAGCGCTCAACCGCTGTGCCACCGGGGAGGCCCATGTTGTGTACCCATATTATAAAACACAACAGAAAGGAACACTTGAATAAGAGTGAGGATAAAATATTTGAAAATTAAGGGAAAAAATGAAATCAAACAAAAGCAAAGCCTAACAATGACAAACATGGCCAGAAATCTAGAAGATGCACAAGACAGAAAATACTTTTGAAAGGAAGAAGAAAAGAAAGTGATCGTATCAGCCCATCTCAAAAAACCATGGCACTGGGCCTCCCTGGTGGCACAAGGGGTTAAGATGTAACCTATGAAGCTGTCAATAGCCACTTGCAGCATGAGTTCAATCCCCAGCCGGGGAGCTACCCACATGGCGTAGCCAACCTCTCCTGACTCACCCGCTGCTGCTCCCCTCAGCAGTGTATTTCAGTCAGTCTGCCTGTTCTGCTCCCCACTCTGTCTCTGGTGAATTCTCTCACCCCCCACACCTCTGCTTGTACCCCAGTTCTTGTATGAATAAGTAAATAAATCTTTTTAAAAAAAAAAAAAAAACACCAGCATAGGCAGCAGAGGCAAGAGCTCTGAGGAAGAGCAAAGAAAGATGCAGAGGGAACATAGTGGGCAGGTACCAGGAAGAGAGATGAGAGAAGAGACAGAGCCAAGGGGAGAGAAGGGAGAAGGGAGGTCAAAAGATTGCCATTATAATAAGAAAAGCAGCTAAATGAGAATGAAGATGCCCCCATATTTCATCCTTGAAGACTACCTGTGTAAGTTTGTGAAGTGCCTGATTTCTTTGTTATATTTTTGTTAAATAATAAAAACATTTTAGATTATATAAATGAAAGAAAAAGACTTCCTGTTATATTCAATATCCCTACTCAAAAAAGGCAAATCAGTCAGCATTATAAAAGAAAAAAAAATCAATGAAGGCAATTTAGCTACATATTTCAGCCAGAATTTTTTCAGTGTGTAAAGGAAATCAGTGTATAAAGAAATCAGCTTCTTATCCTATTTCAATGTCCTATTTCATTGGCAACCCTTTTCACATAGAGAAGTGTGTGTGTGTGTGTGTGTGAGCGAGAGAGAGACAGACAGACACACACACACACACACACACAGATTAGAATTTATTTATCTCTATGACATGAAGAACTACAAAAAATCAAGTGGATTTGTCTTAACTTTTATGTCTTTACCAAAATACAATTATCATATTATTTGGATCTACCCAGTTTCAGAATTTTAAAAAAAAATTATAATCATCAAAGACTAATGTTAAACCTTTTCATCTATTTTAGAGTGAAGGAAATAAAGTCCTAAGACTGGGAAGTGACTTGTCCAAGCCTGCCTAGTTAGTGGCAAGTTGAGGCAAGCAGACACAGTGTTCACCAGCTTGAGTTTCTGGGGTTTGCTAAGAAGAATCAGCTACATATGATCCAGGAGCAGCACTTTAAGAAACCTAAGTTAAGGGGCTTCTAAGATGGGAGATGAAGCAGCTGCCCTAGCAGGAGGGAGGGCCAGGGGTGTGATGCAGATACCTGCCTGTCTGCCCTTATCCATAAACACTCAGCTAAAAGGTTACTTCCCCAAGGAAAAGGTCTTTGACATCAGAGCAGAGGGGATTGCACTTAATTCAGCAAAGAGGTTTTACAAGACTCCCCTAAGAAGAAGGCTCAGAAAACATTACTTCTAAATCTGAAATCAGCTCCAGGCAGATTCCAGTAGTTGCAAGATGACTTTTGAGTATCATGTCCAATTGCTTACAAAATTGACATACATTCTCATCAACAAATATTTGTTGAGGACCTCATATTCACCAAGTACCCTGTACAGAAAGATGTAAGACAGCCTTGAACAGTTTCCCATGTTGCCAATCTTACTGGCCAGCCAGAACATACATAAAAGATAAGAAACAGCCAAAGCAGCCTTTACAAAGTGCAGGATATAGGGCAGGAAAAATAAATGCCCAAGGAAGTGACAGAAGGGAGAGATAATTAGGGCTGTTAGAGACAGCTGCATGAAAGAGTTGACTCCAGGGCTAAGCCTTAATAGAACTGCAGGATGTGAGGACAAAAAGGAAGGGCATTTCATCTGGGAAAACAGGGCCAGGAAAGATTTAAAGCTCAGAGTGTGTTGAGGATAATGATCAGACTCATTTGGTTGGGACAGAGAATAATTTTAAGGACTAGTTGGGACAGACTTGGGGAGACGATATGGCAAAATTCTCAGGATGAAAATGCTGGAAGAAAGATACAATTGACAATAAGGAGTCATCAAAGACTTGTGGGCAGGCAATTAAATAGAAAGTGATTTAGGATGATTAATCTGGCAGAAGTATAAAATGCTGATTGATGGACAAAAGATGTGAGGCAATAGAGGGAGAAAATTTGAACAATCTAGACATGAGGAAAATAAATGGAGACTTGAAATAGATATAAATATAATCAATGTTATGTAGCAAAAGATGGTGGACTTGGTAAAATATGCAGAGTTTGGCTTGGAAAGAAGAGACAACTGTAGACATAAGTTTCACATAGAAAATATCTAATATCCAGTCTAACTTAAGAAAACAATGTTTGGAAGTGATATCAGAGATAGACATAGAACAACAGTGGTTGACACTATGGGAATGACTGAATCCTAATAGGGAAGCAATGATTCATTTGCACTTTACATTTAAAGGGAGCAGAAGAAAAATTAAAACCAAGGTCAGTTTCTTAGAAACACAGTAGCAATTGACTAGGTCAGCCAATGTCTACTCAGTCTCTGCTTCCTGATGCACTATAACAACGAAAAACTGAAGACACTGGCCAAAGAACTGGAGGGAACCCCATAATCATTCTAAAAGTGAAATTAAGCAGTTAGAAGTGCTGGAGACATGGCTAATACCAGCCAGAGCTCAAGAGTCTCAAAACTGCATGCTGGAGAACATGTAGGTCACATATCAAGGCCCCCATGGTGTTTTCATATGATCCATATACTGATTTTTTTGAATGAGGTAAAAATAAGGTACAGTAAATATCTAAACACACAATGACATATCAGTAGAGGGTATGTTACAACAAAAGTGCAGAAACAGGTATTACTGCTTCAGTTTTAATTTACTCATGGGTAAACTGAAGCACAGAGAGTTTACACTCAGCTTTTGTCATACAGCTAGGATGTGAGAACAATCTTGTACAAGGAATCAATGCTTACTCCCATCCAGCATTACAATCCAAATCTGGGTAAACCTCCTTTAACTTGAAAATGTAGTATAACACTATTTATCTTTATACACAAAACATAGTTGAATCAATCTCTCTCTCTCTCTCTCTCTCTCTCTCAGACACACACACATAATGGGAACAGCTAATGGGTTTTTAACTATATCAATCAAAGAAAACTTTTTTTTTTTTGAAGATTTATTTATTTATACAAGCACTGGGTACAGTCAGAAGCTTGGGAGGGTGAGAGAATTCACCAGAGCCAGAGTGGGGAGCAGAACAGGCAGAAGGACCCCAAAGTACACTGCTGAGGGGAGCAGCGGGCGGCAGGAGAGGTCTGCGCGCGGGACCCTCCTCCCGTGGCCGGGGAGCAGCCAGGGATCCAACTGGTGCTGCAGAGGCCGCGGGCAGCTTCGCAACCCAGCGCTCAACCGCTGTGCCACCGGGGAGGTCCAATCCAAGAAAACTTTTAATAAAACTACCCTTGGTAAGAAATCACATTTCCATTTCATTTAACAAAAGGCATTAAGTTACAGTTTCTGGTAGGACTGATGATTACATTTCAAAATTCGTAACAGAGATGGACCGTGGCTTCACTAATATTGCCACATACACCATTTCAAGCAAAATATAGTCCATTTACAAGAAGTGCAGAAATGCTGTCAAATTTAATTAGATATAATTGTCACACTATCATTAGCTATTAACATTATGTAAAGATAAACTAATGCATAATGAGTTCTTTCATTGTCACATAATAGTAATTTTAATGATTACATTATGACCATTATAATACAGTGCATATTTTCAATTTTCCCATTAGTGGGCTATTATTTATAAGGTTTTCTATTACAATCTGTCCATAGAGACCAAGTTATTAATGCCTTCATTTTCCTATAATGATGACCACAGTGTTGAAATCAATATGATGGCCAAAGGGAGAATCGTGAAGTTACATGGAAAGAACAACAAAATTACAACCACAAAGTCAGCTCATTCGGTATGTGCCAGAGGATATTTCAAGATGGAGAAAAATAATATATTAATATTCTTATGAGAAGCTCTAGTTTATAAGATTTCCTCAAGTATATTTTCCCTCACTTTTGTGTGGCCTTAAGTCTCCGATTCTTTCCTAAGACAGTTTCCATGTTATGAAATATTCAATAGTCTAATCTTTGAAAAATGTCTTAAGCCATTTTCACCACCCAGAGAATTAAATTAGCATCCCACAAAGTCATTTCTGGGAAATTTTTTGAATTGTTCAATCTCAAGGTTGTGTCAAGAAGTGAAATGCGAATGAACTGTAGGCTCTATCTCCAAAGATGATGAAGAGTCAGAGGATATTTATTAAATCAAAGGCAAAGGGAAATGTGATCGGTAGTGATTATGAAAACAGTGATTCTGGGTCCTGCAAACTAATATTAGGAATAATACTAATAATAACAATACCCAATGGAGTTTTTGCTTTCAACCACCACCTCTGAGAACTCAAGACCCCCTTATTATTTACTTTTGTTTTGTGTGTGAAGGGTTGGCTAATTTGGTGTACTTGGAGAAATGTCTAGGAGTTTGCAAAGAGATTTACAAATTTAGCTTGCTAAATACCTTGCCTTATCTGGTGGTGTGACTTGATCTTGAAACCTTATATGGAAGGATCACAAATGTCCAGGTCCCCCTTGTAGCCCTGTGAAAGCCTGTATGTCTCTCCCAACTACTAAAGGGCTATCTCTGTTACGTTTGAATCTCTGACATCTTGCATTCTACAAGGTTTGTGGGAGAGGTTACTTGGTCTAGTTATACGTTCAAAGTACATGACTTATGTTATCTAACTTGATGGTTAAACCATATTTTATCATGATCCAGTGTCCCTCCCTGGGAAAAGTTGTTGGTCAAAATATTCCATAAGTAGGGCCTCCCTGGTGGCACAAGGGGTTAAGCACCAGACTATGAAGCAATCTGCTGCCTCTGCAGCACAAGTTCGATCCCCGGCCAGCCAGAGAGCAACCCACATGGTGAAGCAGACCTCTCCTGCCTTGCCCGCTGCTCCCCTCAATGTATTTCAGTCAGTCTTCCTGTGCTGTTCCCCACTCCGTCTCTGGTGAATCCTCTCACGTCCTGCATCTCTGGCCTGTACCCCAGCTCTTGCATGCATAAATAAATAAATCTCTAAAAAATAAAACAAAATATTCAGTAACTATTCATACAGTCTTGCGATAAGATGTTTTCTTTTTTCATTTTAATGGAAGAGAGTTAAGAATCCTCACACATAATAGGTGTCTTGTTGCCAAAAATTGTTATATGTAAGGCATACCTGGGGAATTTATTAACATGCATAGGCTCAGGTTCTATTCCTAGAGATTATGAATCTATAGAGTTGAGAGGCTATGTTTTCATTAAGATCCTCCAGAAGATTCTGAAGCATGGTCTAGAGAGTACATTTGAGAAACACTGTAGCTGGTTTCAATTCATTGGAGGGGAATCCAGATGGACTCAGTAGGCCCTCCCCTAAGTGTCTAGACTTCAGAAGTCCCATTCAAAAAAGTCACTAAATCTACTCTGGTCTTAAATTTACTAACCTATGAAATGTGTGTCAGGTTAGCTTTTGGAGATTTCTTCCTTGACATCTCTGAACATCGAATTTTATGAAGTTGGCAATATTCTTGAGCGATGCATAAAATTTCAAAAAGTCAATTAGGAATCATCTATTTGTCTAATGTGAAGTCTTATTGACGTATGTACTTTTTTGGTTTTAGGCAGATATGATATCATCTCTGGTTTTCAGAATTTCTAATGGCAGTTTTATTTGTCTCAGATTTATAATGATGGAGAAATAAGTCAATTACTACTTTAAAAATGTAAGGTTTTTAGTTTTTTGTAAATCACATCTTTCAAAGCATGAAGCCCACAGAGGTAAAGTTGCAAAAGGAATATTGACATGAAAAATCTTGGGACACTATGGGAGAGAGCTTTCTAAATTCTAAGCCAACTCTAAGAAACATTGACCAGTGTTATTTCTTAAATTAAGGAACTAACAATTTCAAACAACCTCATATCCTCCAGTCAACGATGGGGTGGCAAATGTCACCTATATCCCAGGTGCTATTTGAGGGGGCAGAAATACAATATTGGATAAAACATAGTTCTATTCACATGGTGCTTATATCTAGTAAGGGAGGACAAATGAGCAAACACATAATGTATCCAATCATGATAAGAGGTATAAAGGATAATAGAGTTTGGTAAGCAGTTTGGGAGAGCAGGAAGAGGGTTTGTTAAGGAAGGGCTCTCTGATAGGTCTTTGAATCAAGACCTAAAGAAAACAAAAAAGAATCATATTGTAACAGGGTGGTCCCCAGGAAAGGGGGAGGTTCCCTGCCCCACCCAAGGGAGGGTGGAGCTGAGCAGGAAGAGGAGAAGCTGAAGAAGAGACTGAGGAAGGAAGGAGCAGGATGGAGCCAGAAGGAGACCTGGAGGAGGCGCATGGAGCCTAGAGACACGTAAAGAAACTGTGCTTGTCTTTTGGTCGTGGACTGGGTGACACAGATGTGGGTGAGACCCGTGGGGAGGTGACAATGGCAGCTTTTATCTTGATGTTGATTTTGCTCTTTTCCTTCCGGGCTTGTCCGGTTGTTTGTGACCCTTTTCTGTGGGTCCCCACTGGAAGATGCTTTAGACTTGTAGCAGGCTTTGGGGCCTTGCTCTGGGCCAATCCCATTTGGATGGACTTTTACCCACGAGGGGACGGGTAACTTTTGGTGCTTCACTTAGAAACTAGACTCTTTGCCTTACCTGTATTGTTTCCTAGTTTTTATTAAAGTTCCTTCCCATTAAAGTGTCATATGTTTTGTGTTGATGCGGCGGATGGCAGAACCCATTTAGAATAGGCAGGTTTGCGGGGTTTGGGCTGCCCCTCTCCCTGTCCTATAACAATATGACTCCAGACACATTCAGTTATGGAATGCATGCTTTTCAAAATAGGATGATTCATCTTCCATATTATCATAAACTTTACTTAAGCTAACACATTTATGAGCTCATCTTCTGGGTGGACTCCAGGCTTACAGAAAAGCCACATGGCCATAATTTCTTTACAGGGTTTGTGGGGTACACAGGTAAAAATCTCTGGCTCACTGATTACCTAACAATGAGGTAAAAGTCCAGACTTTGGCACCATACTTACTTCTGCTTCTTCAAGAACACATCTTAGTTTGTCATACATTCCTGTGGTCAACATATTTTTATTTCACTCTGGGATTTCTTCTATCTTGGCAGGGTTCTCAACTGCTTTAATTTCCTACCTACTGACAGCCTGATGAGCATGATTTATAAATATTAAAAATAAGAAGGTGAGACCGGATGCAAAGAATCTGCCAACACATGCCAGAACCTCTGATGATTTCCAATAAGACTAGAGAATGTGTTTAAAATATCAGTGAATTCCCCAAGTCTAGGGCAATGTCTGGCACCTAGTTAGCACCCAGGGAATAAGTACTCAAAGAATGAATGAAATGTTTGTAAAAGACTTGAATTACACTTCAGAGCTGCCTATCTGAAACCAAAATAAAAACTCTGCATAAATAGCTTAGTGTAAGTGTAAGTGGGTGAGGGCATGTGGGTGTATGTTAGTAAACAGGATGTTTTCTGTCCTTTATGAGAAAGCATGGCAGCTGCTCTGCTCTCTAAGCTCTTATTAGAGGAAGCTGCTAGTTTACACCCTTGAAATCCTCTATTTGCATAGACCCTATATATAAGCAGAAGTTAGAAACTGAAACAGTATATGATCACCAAATCTCACTTGTGCTCAAAAACTCTGCCTATGGTTTGTGATTTTTGGAAATGTAGATGTGCTGACAACAAAATTAACTTCTCCAAAGAACTGAGAATTGCCTACTCTCATCATCCCTCTCACTGTAATTTACATGACTTGACGAAATTAGACCGTTATTTTCATCGGGGTGATCTGCAAAATCATAAAATGATGTATATTTTGGGAATGCCTAATTAACTCTCGTTAGTTCCACTGAGGTTTCAACTACTAATATAAGCATTGCAAATATCATGGAGGTGTTCACATCTAGTTTTAGTAACTACGAAGAAATACTTAAAGGAATGGAGAGAAAAATCTCTTTAAAAATCATACACCCCACCGAATGGGAGAAAATTTTTGCACACAACACTAATGATAAAGGACTGATCACAAAAATCTACAAAGAGCTGAAGAGTCTCAACAAAAATAAAGTAAATAATCCAGTCAAAAAATGGGCAGAAAAGCTAAAAAGGTACTTCTCCAAAGAGGAAATGCAAATGGCCAACAGACATATGAAAAAGTGTTCAGCATCACTTGCAATCAGGGAAATGCAAATCAAAACTACAATGAGATATCATCTTACACCAGTGAGAATGGCACATATTAAAAAAAAAATAGCAACAGGACCTCCCCAGTGGCGTAGCGGTTCAGCGCTGGGTTGCAAAGCTGCCCGCAGCCTCTGCAGCGCTAGTTCAATCCCCGGCTGCTCCCCGGACACCGGAGGAGGGTCCCACATGGCGCGCAGACCTCTCCTGCCGCCTGCTGCTCTCCTCAGCAGTGTACTTCGGTCCTTCTGCCTGCTCTGCTCCCCGCTCTGGTTCTGGTGAATTCTCTCACCCTTCTGCACTTCTGACTGTATCCAATGCTTGTATAAATAAAGAAATAAATAAAAAAAATCTTTAAAGAAAAAAAAAGCAATAACAAATGTTGGCAAGGATGTGGAGAAAAAGGAACTCTCCTGCACTGCTGGTGGGAGTACAAACTGGTCCAACCACTATGGAAAGCTGTGTGGAGATTCCTCAACCTGCTAAAGATGGAGCTTCCATATGACCCAGCAATTCCAATCCCAAAGGACACAGAATCAATTCAAAAGGGCACCTGCACCCCTATCTTTATTGCAGCACTATTTACAATAGCTAAGCTATGGAAACAACCCAAATGCCAAAGAATAGATGACTGATCAAGAAGATGTGGTACATATACACAATGGAATATTACTCAGCAATCAAAAAATACAAACTCATGCAGTTTGCAGCAACATGGATGGAGCTAGAAGGGATCATGCTCAGCGAAATAAGCCACAAAGAAAAAGAAAAATGCTGGGTGGTCTCACTCATAGCAGGAATTTAGAAAACCTAAATAAGGGACCAGGAGAAAGTCTAATTATAATAAAGTAAAAATCAAAATCAACAAGCAACTATAAGCCAGAGACACACTACAGCGTGGGAGCGGGGGTGGGTAGGAGGGATTATGGTCAAAATAAGGGGGGTGGGAATTGTATGGGGACTATAACCAAGATGAAAAAGCATACATTGTACAAAAATGAAAAATGATGCAAAAATATATAAAATAAAAAAGAAGAGTTATTGATTAAAAAAATTAAAAATAAAGATCAGGTAATAATGAAGATTCAAACCAAGCAGTGAGAGCCTATTGTATAAGATTCATTATACACTGATTTGCCAAAACTTATATTGCAGCAAATGGCAAGAAATAATTTGTAACTGATGTCAATATTAATAGTCAGAATGGCAGAATTACAGATATGCACACATAAAATTCATTCCTATTCACAGTTTTTAATCACTGACATTAACTGATATTGAACAAGCTGTTTGTCACAAAGTTTGCTTTAACATATAACCAGCATCTGAAGTGAAAGCCATGTTTCTGAGACAATTGCCAGCACCTTGTGTCATTCTTGTAAATAATGGACTACTCCTATTGCGCACCATCTGCTTAATATAGAAAAATGTTCATCCTAATTAGGAAATTCTTACTATTATTTAATATTTATTGAACACCCACAATGTGCTTGGCAGTAAAAACACCAGAAAAGGTTTTCTACCCACCAAGAGTCCACCTGCTAAGAAAATATGATGAGCCAATTATGCAGATATTTCTGTTTTTAACAAATATTATGTTACTTTTTCCAGGTGAACAAGGTGACAATGGCTCACTCTTTGTATGGGTCTTCTCTCCTAATGAAGGTGGGATGGTGTGATATCAGCTGGATTATGAGTGAAGTAAAGATATAGAGGAGATAAAGAGTAAATTAATAACAGTCACTATGAAGCATAAGTGAAATGTGTCCCATTGACAGAAGAAAATTTTCTGCACCCAAATATATCTGTTATAGATAGACTTATTAGGACAACATATTAGAAGTAAAGAATATATAGTGGAAAATCACTGGGAAATAGCTATTTTTTTGGTTTCGCATTTTCCTTCAAATTGTCTGCCTCCACAGTCATATAAATAAACTGTGAGTTACTCATTTCATCACAGGGATATTAACATCTTAGTTAATATAGACTTAATAGTCAAAGATTTATCAACTAAAAGAAGACAGATTGAACAGCCCTCCTCACCCTGAAGCTTCTTTTTCCTACCCTCCAATCAACAGAAGTTGAAGAAAATTTGACATGTTCAATATTGTAACTGAAAAGAAACATTCTTGGGGAGGACCATGACCCATTCACATCAGGAGACTGTTCCGTGTATACCTGCAATATTGCTTTCACATAAATCATCTAATTATAACCTTAATTGTTTTAGTAAAAATTATGAATTAAAAATGTGGTTTCATTCCAATAGCTGATTATCTTAAATATTATATATTTTTTCCATATATGAATTCTACATAGTTCCCAACTTCACATGGGAAAAGGTTCCCAATCTTTCCAGTGTCAAATTAAGTGTTTCAGATTTTTTTTTAATACTTTCAATTACATCAGATGCTTTTCTTATCCTGCTTATTCCTAAGGAAAATTTACAATGAATGAGAGAGTATGCCATGACTTGGATTATAATGTTACTTTTTTATCTTCAAGTTGCATTGTTTTCAAGAAATCAGCAATGCTAGTCTCAGAGAAGGAGCAGTTCTAAGGGAATGGGTCCAGTAACCCATTTGTAATGTGGTGAATCAGAATGGCATATTATCCAGCATCTTAGCTTTATGGATATTCTTTCTCAATAACCACCCAGATAATTTAGGCAAGAGAAATTACATATTAGTAGAGGTAATGCTGTGATGATGACAGTTGTCAAACAGTGCCAATATGAACTTTAAATGAATATAATTTGAAAGAAACATATGACAGAGGGATAATGACTGGCTCATATATTGTCAGGGTAATAAATACCTAATGAGCAAAATTGTAAAGCAAATAGTAGGTTGAACATACACCCAAATGTTGATTCTTGACTTAAATTCAGAGACCAGAATGATTTGTCTCTCTGTCTAAAATGATAAAGCATCACTTCCTCATAAGCTAATGAGCAGCACCATCTGGCTTGATTACAGAGGAGCAAGATCTTAAGAAAGTGAAGAATAAAATGACAGTGCTGCAGCAGGATTTTTGCAGAAGGTTTAAAAATTCTTGCCATTAAAAATATCCTAAGAAAAATCACTTTATTCACATAAGACTATACTAACAGCAACCATGATTCTTGATATCTTAGAGTCTTTCTCTACTCCAGTGGTTTTCAAACTTTTATCCCAGGACCATCAGTAATAGCCTTACATGGAAATTTGTTAGAAATGTATGCTCTGGGACCTCATTCCAGGACCATCAATTCAGAAACTTGCAGGATGGACCCAACAATTCGTTTTTTCCACCAACCCTCCCTGTCATTCTGATGTAGGTTCATGTTTGGGAACCACTGCTCTACCAAGCCAAATAAGATTGAGAGATTTTTGCTATTTCTGCAGGATAGCAAAGAAAACAGCTCATCAATTCTGTTTAAGTGAATGGTCTGGTGCTGAAAAACAAAAATTAGAACAGCTACTGGAGTGACATTATGTCTCCTCGAATAAAAGCTGGCTTCCTAGTATCTTTTTCTAGAGCAATGGAATAAAGAGCCTTAAACATCCAAATAAATTCCAGGGTTTCTGAACAAATGCATTTTCTTCTTTTTAGTCTCCTTTTGTAGACCTTCTGAGACAACCTATCCTTTGTAAGTTTGTCTGAATCCTTTACTTATTGGATTGTTTTTCTGACTCCTGGTCATTCATTCAGCAAATATTAAGTGTTCAGTTTATGTCATGCATTAAAAACTAGATGCTTGTAATATATAGAACTATATATATATATATATATATATATTGTTATATATAGAGAGAAATATATGAGGCAAACAATGTTATGGTGGAGCTGGTAATAAAGGAAAAGAAACGATACAGAGAACTGGGAATGCTGGTTATAGGATCAGGATTTCAGTTTTAAGCAGTATTATGGTGGGCTCATTGAGTGGTAAAAATGGGTTCAGACTGGACACAGATGATGGAGTTGATCATACAACACAGGTATGATCTAGCAGAAAACTAACACAAAGATTTGAAGGAGGAGGCATGGTGTGTTTAAGATACGGCTAAGAAATCTGTATGGCTGGAGAAGAACGAGTACAGGAGAATTCAATAAATGAAGGTCAGAGAGGATACAAGGTCAGATCAACCTGCAAGTATGTTAAAGTAATTATAAAAGTTTGTACTTTAATGGAAATAGGGGACTAACCCAGGTATTTTCACTAAGGCAGTTTATTTCCTTTGTTTTCTGGGAGACAATAAGAAGATAAAGTTGGACAAGGATCTGATCTTAGTTGGGCTTTTTTTGTGTTCTGCCTTTTGTGTTTTTTTGTTTGTTTGTTTGTTTGTTTTTGTTTTTTTTGTATGTGCTTCCTAAGTCCCAAGAGTATAACCTGTGTTTGGGTGTTAGGACTTCTTTTTTTCACCAGGCAACTGACAGCTAACAGAATTGTGAGTGAAGCCTTGGAACCTGTTCTGCCACTGAGGTGAAACTAAAATGGAAACCTGTATATGAGGAATGGCTCTGTCAGTGATTTATTAAAAACCCAGTGCTCAGTCACAAAAACCCTAGAGAAGGTAATACATTTGCCAACCTTTGGGTAAGATAGAGCAAGGGGTGGTCTCTCTGAGTAGAACTGTGGAAACTTTTCTAATCAAAATCTAATCTTAGAACTTGCCTCATCTGGTATGACTGTGACCCCTATCTACTGAAGCAAACTGTTTGGAAATTCACAAGTATTTCAAGGAGTGATGAAGGAACACGTAATCTTAAAAAAAAAAAAAACTATCAGGAAGTATTTCTTTCACTCATGTGTTTGTTCATGTCCTCACTCATCTTTCAAATGTTTACCAATTACCTATTGTGGCCAAACATTCAATCAGGTGCTGGGGAAACAAATATATAAGTGATGGTATTCCCTCCAAGAGTTTATCAACTATGTGGAAAGATTAAACATAAAAGGAAACAATGTATGGTAGAGAATGATTTCTGTTTATTAAAAAGTCCAAATGAATTTTTAGAAAAAAATATGAGTTCTAATTAGAGACATTGCAAAAGGCTTCATGCAGAGGTAATATTTCATTTGGTCATAAAGGATGGGTTGAATTTGTGTCCCTGATGATAGGCTTCACCTGTCAATTTCAGCTAAGCATACAGTCTCTGCAAAGGCATAGAAACAAGACTATATTACTAGACACCCTGTGAGAGGCCAAGAAGGTCTAAGCTAGGGCAGCAATAGTGGTAATGATAGAAGAGAGTTACTGAGAAGGTCATTTCAAGGAAACTGGAAGTATCTATGGTCCATTTAACTGAAAAAAAAGTTGAGTAACACAATGTAATTTTTTACATTTATTAGGTATTTTGGTGGCAAACCACTATTATTCTAAGTCTGAGAATAAAATAGACATATGCATAGTCTCTGTCCTTAAAAAAATGTGTTGTCCAATGAGAGGAGTGAATAAATACAATAAGGTCAGATAAATAAATTCCTGATTTCATTCTTAAGGACTTCTGGACACATGTTTATTTGGCTAGAAATAGGGCAGAGTCACAAAACTGGGATCCAACTACAGGCAGATTCCCAAGACTATTTGGAAAATAGTTATTCTTCACCTATATAATTCTTTGGTTCAAGGCACAAAGAAATACTGCCTTGTTTCTTGGTTCAAAGCAATCTAAAATAGAGCTAAATGTCACCTGCAGATTAACAGCACTGGCTTAGGAATTTATTCAAAATGCAAATTCTCAGGCTTCACCTCAAATCACTTGAATCAGCAGGGAACTGTATGCATACTAAAGTTTGAAAAGTAATGTACTACAAAAGAGAAAGGAAGATTGGATGGAAGGCAGGTAGGCAGGCAGGAATGGAGGGAAGGAGATAGAGAGGGAAGGAAAAAAGTAAAAAAAAGGAGAACTTATGCAGAAGGACTGATTCTTCAGTAGGGAGGGTGAAGAAGGGAGATATATTTTGATAGTCACAATACCTCATAACAAGAAGTTGCTTTTTTGTTCTCAGAGTAGCAAGAATTAAATAATCACTTGTAAAGTTACTACAACACTTCAGACATTATGCAGGCTATTTTGAAATGATTGTCTAAGCCATTAAAAACCTAATAGTACAGATGTATACTACATAGGATGCAAAGTAACAAAACAACCAACTTGCAAGAATTGAAGGGAAAAAAGATGTTTCTTCTGCCTAATTTTTTTAATGGGCAAGTGTATAACCATTCATAATTTTAACCTAAATGTGAAAAGAGTCAGAGATGGTTAGAAAAAAAATTTAAATAAAAGAAGAAATCCAATTATAGAAGGAAGTAAATCAGCCAAAGAGATAAATGCCATGATTTTATCATGGGATGGACAGGTAGGTAGATAGAAAAATGCTAGGTAATCAGGAAAAGAAAAAGAAAAAAAATCTTTTACATCCTTACAAAATTGAGGAAATGTACAGCAAAAGCATCTATTGGGGTTTTCTTTCTATTTACTATAATCTGGCCATGTATCTAGTGCTCTGATCAGTATATCCTCAGGCTCAAGAGAACATTATTTCCCTAGGTAGGCAGGTTGCAAGTCTTCATTTCTATAACTACCAGCCTTCCTTTTCAATATGGTCACTAAATCTTAGATGTTGCTTTAATCCCAAATTAAGCAGTCTTATCAAATATGTAATAGTTTTTACCTGAGGGGTGTGTGTTTAAACATGACTGGTTGCAACTGATATCTTGCTAAATTACAAACATCCCATTTTCGGAATGGATTCTTCCTTCTTATTTAATTGAATTTTTAATTTCCAGCTCCCAGGTAGTTTAGAGGAGGCCCAGGGTAGGTCATTAGAGGACATCATGAATAATGGGAAAAAGGAAGTCCCTAGGTTTTCCAATGCTTGTTAGCATGAAAACACAGCCCTGGATGCTTTCTTATGCTTTTGACTCAGGAATCCTCTGGGGCTGCCCATGACTGCTGTGTGGACTTATTGCTCCTGCCAAATATATTAGCTGGGGTAGGAACATTAATTCAATTTAACAGAGAGGTATGACAATGTTGCTCCAGAAAAGTGCTGAGGTGTTGTATTTGTGAAAGATCATCTTCAAAAAGAAAAAAAAAAAAAAAGAAAATACTGTTTTGAACACTATCTTTTGATCCAAGAACTTTACTTTACCTATTTTCTCTTAGTTCTGGCATACCTGGGGCTAGTATCTATTTATTCTTTTAGAAATAACTAGAATTCCTTGTTTTTAGAGCCTTGGTAGAGTAATAGTCCTTTTTGGGGTGAACTAGGTAGGTATGCTCATGTGCCTCATGACCAACTCTCAGTCCAATCCATTTTTTGTTCTGTTTTGTTTTTGGTTTCACCCCTATACCTTTGCTTCCCTGTGTTTGTACAGTTTGCCTGCCTTGTACCCCAACAAGGGAGCTCTCAGAGTTTCAAGATTCTCAGGGGAAAAACTGGAAATCTCATCTCACTCTAGAAACTTAGGTTTTGTAAACCCGAAGGATGTGAACCAATTCAATCCCTTAAGTTAATCACACAGGGATACAACAAGCTTTCAAAATGGCCAAGCTGAAATAGCAAAACCTGGGTTGCACTGAAAATCCACAACAGATGACAAAACTGTCTCCAACAGAAGGCACTGAGCAGCAACAGATCACTGATTTCTTTTTCTCTCCTAAGATTGAGTGGGAATAGATGGAGCAAACTGGCCAACATTAACCACTAGGCATCTTGATTTTTCTTATTAGCTTTCTACTTTGACAGTGTTTCCTGAAAGTGACTTTGTGCATTTTCTCCTAAATGAGCCTCAAAAGTAACACTCTCCCTTCTTATCCTCTGTACCGGAGGGGGTAACATCTTGAAACACTGATCTATTTGCTGCTAGCTTTCATTAATTTCATCCATCCCTGAAGGCGGAGCCACATAGGTGCCAGCTAATTAAGACCTATTTAGGGCAGCTCAGGGCCCTTTATCAGCCCTGAATTAGCTTTGTGCTTTTAATGGGAACTATAGCTTTCTCAATTATTACTTAATTAAATAATGTGCCTGCATTTACCAATGTATTTCTGCAGTGGGAGGCAAGCTGCAACTGCCCACTTGCCCACAGGTAACAATATCTCATTTCAGCTCTCTATTGCTTCTCCAGGAGTTAAAGTTCTTTTTGCATCTGTACATGGCCAGGCACATAATCACATTCTTCAAATGTTGAGTGTGTTGTCATGTGCCACCATCCACATTATAGGTCCTCTAGGGTAGTTCAGTCTTAACATGTATTCATGCAAATACATAAATGTCAGCAGACTAGTATTATTATTATGCATACCAATCATTCAAAGGGAAAAAAGATCTATTTGGTCTACATTATTTTGAATAAAAAACCTTTAATTCCAAAGGTTTCTAGAAGGAATGAAAGTCTTTGTAGATTTCACAATTCTTATTTCCCAGAAAAATATTTGGTAAGTGAAAATACAGAGGTAACCACAGCCCAAAGGCCTAGAATTCCAAAAACACTGGGCTCCAGCAGATGAAGAAAGAAAGAACAAACAACCTTTTCTTTCTTTTCCCTCATCCTTTCTCATGAGGTCACAGTTTCTAAGTGATAAGCCAAATAATTTTAGTTAGTAACGGATAAGAAAGCAAATTAAATTTCATTTTTTTTTTAATGAATCCTACTTGGTCGTGGTGAATTATCTTATGGATACATTGTTGGATTCTGATAGCTAAAATTTTATTGAGGATTTTTGCATCAGTGTTCATTTGGTTTTAAAAATGTATGCCAATATGCTTATGAGCTAGTCTAAATTCATTTTAAGAAAGGTAACAGTATACATATTTCCTTTACTACTTCATGTTTCCTCAACAAGGAATCCTTTACAAAAATAAAAATCACTGGAAAAAATGAAAAATAATTGTCCACCTTAAATGGGGGAGGTGCTTAGATATTTTAAAAAGTACTTTAGTAAGATGAAAATGAAAATCAAATATTCTTTAAGCAACTCCATTTAATCATTTTTCCTATCATGAATCATGTCAAATACCAGGGACACAATTTTTAAAAATTCTATAAATTACAAATTATCATGGTGACACAATCTCTCCATTAAAATTTAATATAGTATATACAGATGTTGATTCATAATGATGCACACCTTAAACTTATGAAATGTTATAATGCAATGTTATTTCCATTAAAACAAAAACTTGATGACAAAATGAGCACTTGCTAAAAAGTTCCCATAAGTGCTGACAAACCAACCAAAAGTCAAATTAAAAGAACATCCTTTTCCCCTTAATCCCTCATGCCTACAATGTTGTATACCACTTAGCTTAGTCCTGTTTACTGAAGGGAAAAATATTTAAAGCTTTATTAGGAAATAATCAGCACACACTTTGTGAGCATGGCCACATGAAAGCCTGACCTTAAAGCATCTTCTTTGATGCAAAACAATCTTAAAATATTTACAATAATTATATTGCTGGTTGTGCTGTAATTCTTATTCTAAGACTGTTGTGTATATGTTGTGGATAATAGAAGATGAATAATTACACTGGTGTCTCTAGAATCTGTTATTGTCAGCATGACAGAAAGAAGAAACATGGAAGATAGATGAGGGAAAATAAAAACCCGGAAGCCCTGAATTTGAATTGGAAGTTTCAGTTTGAATTCATAATGATTTTATCTTTAAACAATATATCCAGCATGTACTGTTTATATCCAATGAAAAGGTTGAAACACAAAGATCGGTTTAGTAGCAGTAAGTACCTATAAGCCCAAGATCATATCTCTTAAATGCCCAAAGAACCAAAGCTCATTAGAGAAATGTGTGAATCCAGGTTTGTATCAAGACATGTACAAGAAGAACCTAAGACAACCAAAGAAACTATCCAAGTAAACTAATGACACATTCCCATAGTCTAAAATAGGACCATTTGAGCGTAAGGATATAATGTTAACGAAATGAAATATTTCAAATATGTTTATATTTGTATGTCAATACGTAAATATTAATGATAATAAACTTAATTTTGAAGGATACTAAGGAACTAATGCCTTCAAATTGATGATGAAAAAGGGATAGTACTATGTTCTATTTCATTGTAACCACAGCATTTAGGAGGGCAAGTTGCTCTTTTAAAGTGTATCAGGTAACAAATGAAAAGGAAATGATGAAATATCATCACTTTGGAACCTCTAGTGAATTATTGGATCTAGATAAGCATTAATAACTGTTAACACAAAGGTAAGAAAACTAGACAGTGTTACTCCTGATAGAAGTACCACCTAAAGGTCTTGGCAAAAAATAATTGAAAACTGTATTCAACAAAGCCTCAACACAGAAATAACAATGTAAAAGAAATATCAGGGAGGTGCAAAACCAAGATTGCAGAAAATTATAGGAAAAAGAGCTAGGTTTTTACAGTAATAGGGGAGAAGCTATTGGTTAACAAAAATATTTTTTAAAAAATACACCAATTGGTTGCAATGTATATATATTATGCTAATCCTGATTGGAATGATGTATGCACTCTGCTAATTCAGATTCAAATTAACATTAATAATAATAATGAATTCATTGGAGAAATCTGAAAATGGACTAGATGTGTTATTAAGGAAGTACCACTGATTTTTATGTAGAACAATGACATTTTTAAGAATCTGTATCTGTTAGAGATATATGCTGAACTATTTATGAAGGAAATAATAGGATTTCTGGGATTTGCTTCAAAACTATCCTTGGGAAAGGGGTTAAGCACTGCACTATGAAGCAATCCGCAGCCTCTGCAGCATGAGTTCGATCCACAGCCTCTGCAATATGAGTTCGATCCCTGGCCAGCCAGAGAGAAACCCACATGGTGAAGCAGACCTCTCCTGGTTTGCCCTCAGCTCCCCTCAGCAGTGCATTTCGGTCTGTCTGCCTGTTCTGCACCCCACTTTGTCTCTGGTGAATCCTCTCACCACCCCTGCATCTCTGGCCTGTACCCCAGCTCTTGTATGCATAAATAAATAAATCTTAAAAAAAAATAATCCTTGGGGAGGAAGAAAGTATATGAAGTACAGGTGAAACAAGATTGGCCAGGATTTCATAATTATTCAAACTGAGCAGACAGTATACAGAGGTTCATTACACCATTAGCCTCTCCACTTTATAACTTTGGTATTTTCCTTCATAAAAAGTTAAATATTTTTGTTTGAAATTTGACAACTAATTTCAGGTTCATGGACAGTTAAAGTTAAGTTATAGATTTAAATCATAATGGAAATAGCAGCCTTTAAGGTTATTTTGGTCAACCTTTTGCCAACCAAATAGATTTTACCAAAACCATCTGTTCTGTTCATTTATAAAACATTAATAGTTGTTTTCTTTGGTCTGGTTGTGGTACTTGGAGAAACAATCCGGTTGCAGTATTCAGTGAAACAATCAGACAGGAATAGATTAAGTGAAGAAAACAGCAAGAAAGCTTCAGAAAATCATTTTGACTATTTTTCCTACTTTTATTTTGGTAAATCTACCAATTGTATCACACCTGCAAGTTAATTTTACCAAGTGAGCTTTTTCCCTACTATACGAATAGCTTTCATCATCACAACCAGTATGAAAATTAATCTCCCAAAGCTATTCTTTCCCAGTTCATACTGAGCAATCCACACATCTGTGACAGCGCTTCTCACTAAAACTCACAGCAAAAGCAACATGATATAAACACACAGGAATACAGACATGCTAAGCTCTTCTCTGATACCTCCAAATGGGCTTATAGTTATGACTGGGCCAAATCCCGAGGGCTAAATACGACTAATGAATATCCAAAAATATTCTAATTAATTTCATTGCTCTGGGTTAGTGAGAGACCAGAAGTTTCCAAAGCCCTCTGAGAATTGTCATATTTATATAGAATGGTGCTGCATGTGAGACTACTTCTTTGAAGCACAACCTAACCCTTTTATCTCTACTACCTGTCTCTTTGGACAGCTTATGCTACTCTGACTCAAATCTAACCACTGGGGTTCTTCTTGCTAACAAATTCTATCAGCATTCAAATTCTATCTGTAGATCAAAAACCTCCCCAAAAGTATATACACTAATGTAGTTAAAAGTTTAGATTTGACAATATTGCATAGTAAAACATGTATTTTGACAAAATCAAAATGTTAATATTGAAATTATAACCAAAGTTCACTTTATCTGTAGTATCACACAAATAAGAAAATAGATTATAAAACATTAGCATTTTTATATCTTCCCTCAGTATTTCTTTACTAGAACTAGATATATGATCTGAGATTAACTGATATATAATTCCTCTTCTTTCCCACATGCTTGTTACTTTTTTTTTGTTTGTTTGTTTTGTTCATACATGCACTGGGTACAGTCAGAAGCGCGGGAGGGCGAGAGAATTCACCAGAGCCAGAGCGGGGAGCAGAGCAGGCAGAAGGACCCAAGAACACTGCTGAGGGGAGCAGCGGGCGGCAGGAGAGGTCTGCGCGCCATGTGGGACCCTCCTCTGGTGGCCGGGGAGCAGCCAGGGATCGAACCAGCGTCGCAGAGGCCGCGGGCAGGTTCGCAACCCAGCACTCAACCGCTGCGCCACCGGGGAGGCCCTGCTTGTTACTTTTTTAAAGAGGAAGAAAAATGGTGGGCATTAATGTTACTCAGGGAATAAAGGAGAAAGGAGGGAGCAGAAAGGAAGCAGGAAAAGAAGGGAGAAGAATGAGGTGAGCAGGCCTCAGGCAAAGGAAGTAGGAAAGGTGGTTTATAGAATTGCAGGCAAAGAGTTTGATGTAACAAAAATATAAATTGGTTTTTGATAATTGATGATTTTTATAACCCACTTCTGTCAAGAATATACTGTTTATGATTTTAACTAGCACATCATTTCAATCTGAGATTATGCATAATGTGTTAGATATTAAGTTATGGCCTTCACCTTCATAGGGCCAATTTACACGCAAAAAACTATGCAACCTTATTAGCCTGTTCTGTTTGTGGTCTCAGGCAGATTTTTGCCAGACTTCCAAAGAAGTTTATGTCCCAAAGTTTCTTAACATTTCTGTCTTGAAAGAGAAATGTGTAGATTTTCTCTTTCAATGAAAATCCATTTTAATCAAGAGCAAATTAAGCTAAATAAGAACAAATCTATAGATAGTGTGGGGAAGCACCAGTGTTATTTGGAGCCTCAAGCCAATCAAAAAGGAGAGAACAGAGGCCATACAAGTGGATTAAAGGGGGTCTGGCTGCTGGGTCCTCCAGTAATCACAATAGTCAGAAACATCACAATCAGCTTGAAAAATAAATCTGTTCATTTGATAGCAGGTGAAAAGACTAAAAAAAGATTTAGCATAAAAGACAATAAGGTTGTTTCAAAGAGGACTCACCTGTCTTTCCCAGTTTCTTTCTTAAAAACTCCATCACAGTAACTCATGCGCTTCTCTGTGGTCACATAGATGTTGGCATTTGGGTAGATGTCAACAGTCTTTTTCAGCATGTTGTAAACGATGCCCTTGCCATCTTTCCTCATATTGCGGAAAGGGCCCCAAATAACATAAATAGTAGTGTTTGCCTCCTTGAAAAAATAGTCAGGGTTTTTTAACAAAAGAGGTACGCTGGTATGGGACACAACTCGAATCATTGTCGTGTGGCCAACATCTTCTTCATAGCCCTTGGTGGGGGCATTGTTCATTCTCCAAATGCAGGAGGATTGATCTATCTCATTCCCCACCTTCTGGCCAATCATCTGACCTGAGTTTGACACTATGGCACAAAGGTCACAGTCCAGTTGCAAAGGCTGAAAAACAGAAGGAGAAACAAGGCAGGAGGAGAAACACATAAATTAGTAAGTTCCACGCATCCAAACAAGTTCCCCTAGGAAAACAGTACATTCAGATATGATTCATGCAGAGTGAGAATATCTTTGAAATACATATAACAATTCTATAGCAGCTGTCATAGCTTATCAAGCCAGAGGGAGGTTTTCATTAAAAATGTGAATATAGATTGTTAAGAAATAATTTTAATTTCTATCCCCTTGTTTTGTTTTATAATTAAATAGAAGCCAGGCTTCCCCTGGTGGTGCAGGTGGTTAAGTACCGCGCTGTGAAGCTGCCCACAGCCTCTGCAGTGCTGGTTCGATCCCGGCCAGCAAGGGTCCCACATGGCGCGGCAGACCTCTCCTGTCTCTCCCGCTGCTCCCCTCAGTAGTGTATTTCAACAGTCTGCCTGTTCTGTTCCTGCTCTGTCTCTGGTAAATCCTCTCTCCCTCCCACACATCTGGCCTGTAGCCCGGTTCTTGTGTAAATAAATAAATAAATCTTTAAAAAAAATAGAAGTCACTTCTTTTCCACTTTAAATGATGACTTTTCATTCAAAACCATAACTTCAAGTGAAATAGGAATATTTGATCTCCTTCATAAAGGCAATTGCTTAAAAAATGTAAATGGAAGATATCTCGTCACCAACTCTGTATTTTTATTTATATATATGAATTGCTATGTAGCAGTTGATCAGAAAAATGAAAAATTCAACAAATGACAAGATTGAGAAATACATAAGTCTCAGACTTTCAAAAATAAGATACATTTAAAAATTATCCTATGCCATCAAGTTAACTGTATGTTTGTTCTAGATGGATAAGGAAAAGCCTCCTTTAAAAACTCAGGGAAGGCATATACAGTGAGTCTTTAGAGCTAATCTAACTACCACTTTCCTTTAAAAAAACCCAAAAAACTAATGAAGTCACAAGTCACAAGGGTTAAACAACAGATTTCAGGACTTGCAGGTGATAGACTCAAGTTACAGTGGTAGATTCAAATTTAGATCTAAACCTACTACTCTTTCCATTATTCCTTACAATCTTTCCTTCCAAGCAAATCCAATAAATTCCTTTTGTCTCTTACCTGCCAAATGAAAGGAGTCACCCTATCTTTTAAAACAGTGACCAGGGAGTAATGGGCATTGCTGATTCACATCTTTCTTACCTCCCTTCTGTGCAGTTCCATATTATATAACCAGATATTTGATCCTGGATTTGTAGTGTGCTTATTGGTCACTGGCCCTTCTCATAATGGGCCTCTCCTAATTTTCCTCATTATATGGTACCTTAATTTATTGTTTAAGTATGTCTGTCTTCTAGATAGTAAATTATGTAAGAGCAGAGTCAATGTCTGTCTTCTTCATTTTAACTCCACTCTCCAAAAGTCCCTGGAATACTAAAGGAGCGCAATATAAGATTGAGAAAATGGAAAAAAAATATATTAAGAATCTAACAGGGAACTTACCATTAGGGAAGAAATAGATGTTTCAACTTATCTAGAAATGTTGATGTAGACAAAAGTAGAAAAGCAATCCAGAAGAAACACAGTAACAAAGCAACAGGTTGTTATTCAAGGTTGGTAAATTGAGAGAGGAAAGTGTGTCAGAAAAGAGACCTGGATAATTATCACACATCAGTAATACATTATCTCTCCTATCAGTGGTGGGTTCCCAAAGTAGTTACTGAGCAATTACTGCTAGTGCCAGATACTACTATAGGGGGTGAGGATTCTGCTGTGCAATTTTAAAGCAAAAGTCCCTGCCTTAATAATATTTACATTGATCTGGGGGAGAAAGGCAATAAAAAATCAGCATGGTATATAATGTTAGATGAAAATAAGTGCTAAATAGAGAAAACTAAAGCAAGGAAGGGAGTTGTAGAGAGGGTGTGTGTGTGTGTGTGTGTGTGTGTGTGTGTGTTGGTGGAGGGTGTTGGGGGGAAATGGTATTTGAGGAAAGACTGCAGTGAAGTAAGAGGGCTGGCCATAGGAATGTTGAAAATAAGTAAATAGCAGAGCATTCTTGAAAATCAAAAATGAATGTTACTTTCCTAAAAAATGCCCCAAGGAAGGGGCTAAACAATGGGAGAGATGTGTGATTTGACAAAATCATTGAGGAAAGAAAGCAGTAGTGGGGCTACTGAGGTGACACGAAGGCATGACCTGAGGTCTTAGCCACTGGGGGGCTCTAAACAGTAAATGATCTGAGTTATATTTTAACAGCTTTGGCTGCTGTGTGGAAAAGTGGCAAAAAGAAGGGAAGGGAAAAATGATAAAAAGAAGGCAAGGGCAGACACCGGGAAAGCAGGCTACTGTCACAATTCTAGCAAGAGGGTGGTGGCTTGGACTGGTTGGGTTGCAGAGAGAGCAAAATGCTGGTCACATGCTGGATATATTCTAAAAGGAAAGCCTCCTGACTGGCCAGTAGATGAGGTATGGGTGTGAAAGAAAGACAGTATTCAATGAAATTTTTAAATATTTAGCCCAAGCAACAGAGACTGGAGCTGCCATTAACTGAGAATTTCATGTCTTCAGGAGGAGCAGAGGAGGAAACTGAGTTTATTTCTAGATCTGTTGGATTTAAGATGTCCTGAACACAAATTCTAACAAATATTCTAACAAATCTACCCAAACTGCTTCACAAAATACTCCCTTCACTCCAAGTATTAAAGTAATATGGGATTACTATGGAAAACTTGAAAAATAAGAATAGATAAAAGAATAAAAACTCTACCACTCAACAATGACTAAAGCATTTTCCTTCTAGATAGATATATTACTTTGAGAAATACCATTAACATAACTTAGCAAGCTTGTTTTTTTATTTAATTTCATATCATTAGCTTTCAACAGTCCTTCAAGTTATTTTTAATGCCTGCCCAATAATTCATTATATGGATTTATTATAAGTACCTATTTGCCTACCACTGGCCATTGATTAAGTTATTATCAGAATTTTGTTCTATTATAAAAAGTTGCTATGATGAACATCCTTGTGCTATCCATTGTATTTTGAATGCTAGCAGTTATTATAATTTACTTTAAATCTTTGATTCATTTTTTTATTTAAATTTTGTGAAGATATACTAAACAGAGGGCCTCCCTGGTAGCACAAGGGATTAAGTCTCAGTACTATGAAGCTATCCACAGCCACTGAAGCAGGAGTTCAATCACCTCACCGGTCAGGGGGCTGACCCACATGGCACAGCAGACCTCTCCTGTCTCGCCTGCTGCTCCCCATGTATTTCAGTCAATCCACCTGTCCTGTTCCCCACTCTGTCTCTGGTAAATCCTCTCACCATCCCCCCACCTCTAGCCTGCATCCCAGCTCTTATATGCATAAATAAATAAATCTTTAGAAAAAGGATATGCTAAGCAGAGAAAGGCATCTATTGACTTGATATGTCAAAATTAAGTTTTAGAAAAAATCTTGACTTGCAGAGTCCACAGATGTCCACTTATAAAGTGTCTTAAAACTCTACTACCAAAGACCCTGTCCATCACACCTGCTAAAGTAAGATTTCTAAGCTATAGTGAGCGGCAAATAGCCTGGGCACCAGGTTAGGATAGGTCTGCTCAAGATGGCTGAGTCTCTTCGGGCACTTAGAAATGGGGTTCCATAGGTTGGTGCCATGTTGAAAACTCTTCAAAGGTCACATGGAAATACAAGGGATGCGTCTTGGCATCAGGCACTGACCTAAGACCTTTCCTCACTCATTCAAGAACTACAATCTTTTCAGGCAATAAGGAGAACACTGCTGGGTGATTTTGAAATAGGGTCTGATGTCCATTACATTTTGCTGAGTCCTCTAAACTCATTTATCTAAACCACTGCAAATCAACACCTGATTTAAAATGTATGTGTCATATGGCACACTCCAACTTACCACTGAGCTGCATATGCTACAGGGAGGTTACATTCCATTTACTATTCCAAGAAATTGCTTTACTGCATAATAAAAACATTCATGGTGTATGGCCTACACTAATTTAAAAAAAGAAAAAAAGAAAGATATAAAGAAAAAGTCTCAGATGTGCTCTAATCTACAAAATGCAGCAATTTGCATTGGATTTCCCAGTCATTAGAGTGAATTAGCTAGTTCTACTATAACAAGGCTTAATTTAACTAATAAGAATCAGCATACTGGTTTCACTTGACAATTGTAACCTCTGAAAGTGATCAATTAAGACATCACAATCTGTTTCATGACAACATATCGGGATGCTGCAGCTGTGCAGATTATGAGGTCAGCAGCTGACTAACAACTTGAGGGCAAACACTGCAAACAACAGCCTCTTGTTTATGTGACAAATATGAACTGGGCAGAGTGCTAGAATGCAATGGCTTAGGGGGTAGTGGTGATCTTTAAATGGCCCCTTCCTTTTTCACTATTCACTTAGCCATATTGTATTATGACCAGAGTCTTAAGAGACTTATACTTGTCTACACTACTCGTTCACAATGCTGCTTAGCTATCTGACTCCCTGAAAGAGGTACCAGGGGACCTGGCTGCACATGGTGACTGTTCTATTTACCACTTTGTTGCAGGAACCATCTTCAAAGTATGACAGGAGCACAGGGCTAGATGAAACATTTCTAATCGTTATCAGAAGTTTCATGTTCATGAAGAGCTTGCTGAGGCCCAAGGGATTCATTTACACATTTGAAGGTACCCTCAAACTACAGTAAGCCATGATAAAAAGAAAGACTACCTAGGCACAAATGGATGGTTAGACCCAAGAGCTACTCTTATCTGGTTATCCCAGTTTCTTTTATTAGCTTTATCACTGCATCTTGTGATCTCAACTTTCTTTGTTAAAATGTACTGCTGTTTCTTGAACTCATTTATTTTATTTGATTTGAGGGCCATGCTTGAAAATTTATTCCATATGTCTTCACTTACTTGGTTCTGCTGCAGTAAACTCTTTCTAGATTGAGGCCCTGGATTTTCCAAGACCTTTGGAAAGATTTATCTGGTTCTATTTTATCAAGCTCTATTAATTTTGAATTCTCCTTTTTAGTTGATTTGTCCCTATTTTTTGTGTCTTCTCATTAAAAACAACTTAACTTCTTCATCTTTTTTTTTTCCTGGATATGCAAAAGATCATCAAGTCAAATGCTTTGGTTGGGTTGCACTGTGTTCATAAGCGGAGACCACCAGAAAAATTCAGTCAACCCTGTTTGGGTAGGTGTATCCCTGTTAAAAGAAAACCCACAAATGTCAGACTATTTTTTTTTAAGATTGATTTATTTATTTATACAAGCACTGGGTACAGTCAGAAGCACAGGAGAATTCACCAGAGCCAGAGTGGGGAGCAGAACAGGCAGACTGATGAAGTAAACTGTTGAGGGGAGCAGTGAGTACAGCAGGAGAGGTCTGCGCACCATGGGACCAGTGGGTCCCTTGCCGGCGCCCCAGGGATCGAACTGGCACTGCAGAGGCTGCGGGCAGCTTCACAGCCCAGCGCTCAACCACTGCACCACCAGGAAGGCCCTCAGACTTCTTTTTTATAAGAAGTATAAATGATGAATTTTTGATTTGGATATTTTCACCCTGAGTAAAAATAAATTAAATCTACATGTACATATTGAGTAATAAACAACAGTTTGGATAAAGTTAAGAGCTTGGTGATATCTATTAAACAGCCAATTAAATTTTATTTAGTACCTATTCTTACAAAGCACTATGAATGGTAAAGTAATTTTAGAATTCTAATCTGTGTGAACTTCAAGCTCAGCGTACAGCTCAAAGGCATGTGGGGTAGTTCCATGATCAACCAGGATCAATTCATACACTATTTTAAAGGTCTAAAGGACTGCCCTGGAAAATAAGACCTTCTTCTGCTACAACAAATCTTAACATTGCTTCTTTATAAGAAAATGTACTTGCTTCCTGGCTGAGCATAGGGTGAGGATGAGAGAGGGAAGAAAAAGTGTGAGGGAGAAAAAATATAGTGTATTTTATTTATTGCTATATACATAATTGAACATCTATTATGGGTCAGTTATCATGCACAACACTTCATTACATTATCTTAATTCTCATAATAATTCTTCTAAAATTAGTTTTTATTTTCTATTATAGAATTGAGGAAACTGAGATGGACATAAGCTCCAATAGGAACTAGATACATTTCAGGTTAAAGAGAGAAACATGGCCCTCCCTGGTGGTGCAGGGGTTAAAATCTCAGCACTATCACTATCAAGCTATCACTAGCCACTGGCATGAGTTCCATCCCTGACCATGGAGCTGACCTACAGGGCACAGCAGACCTCTCATGTTGCGCACTGCTCCCCTCAGCAGCAATTTCAGTAGATCCACCTGTTTTGCTCCCCACTCTATCTCTGGTGAATTCTCTCACTCCCCACACCTCTGTCCTACATCCCAGTTCTTATATGCATAAATAAATAAAAATAAATCTTTAAAAAAAAGTGATGTTTAAAAAAAGGAGGAACATACGTTAACTTTCATGAAACACATTCACAACACTATTAAAAAGGGGATATTAAAAAGATACTTAGAATTAATGTGTACTATTCTGAATATACGTATATGCAAATGCTTCACTATATTGAAATTATTTATATTAAAATATAGATTAGTGTTTTTAAGCACATTGGGGGCCAAGAATTTCACCGGAACATAAAGGCTCCAGAGGAACACTAGGGTTTCCATATGAGTAGAGTGACCTCTCCATTCTATTAATACATTGGTATAAGAAATTACATGGGATTCCTTTCTTAATATTTTCAGTTTGAAATATGACTAATATTTTAATCTAAGATAAATTAGTCATTAATTTTATTAGTTTAAAAAGAGCCTCTATATTTCTTTTTTACTCAATTCTCTTTACAAACTTTTGTCACAACAGCAGTGAGCAGTATTTCTTTCTGCAGCATCAAATAATTACTGTCTATGCCTGAAAAAAGGTCAGGGCAGGTGTCCTTTTTATAAGCTGGTCTCCATGGCTAAAGGGAACACCTCCCTTCTGCCCAAAAGCCTACCTGAGGTAAATTCACTTTAGAAACTCACAATATCTGCTTTCTAGTCT
The DNA here is from genome assembly GCF_964194135.1 of Talpa europaea. Classification (NCBI taxonomy): domain Eukaryota; kingdom Metazoa; phylum Chordata; class Mammalia; order Eulipotyphla; family Talpidae; genus Talpa; species Talpa europaea. Next base: position 48,897,808 of record NC_140076.1, read on the forward strand.
TTGGAAATTAAAATTAGTAGAGACTTCCAAGTGTTGCTCTGACTCAGGAATGGCTTTTCCTTAGGTGCTTATGGAGATTCCAGGACACTGAATGACTGAGAAATAGGCTCATACTATAGGTCATTTTACAGCTATGTCAATTATTATTTTATCATCAACATGAGTACTTGACTGGCATAAAAATTAATTATATTTGCAAGAATGCTGACGAATATAAGTAGAGAAGGATTAAGAAGACCCTATATTCTCTACTACTATGGGCGAGGGAGTGTGGCGAGCATGGGAGGAAGAGGTGGCTATTATTACCTCTGTGTAAGATGATACAGTACTTCAATAATTATCTTTCTTGGTGTTTAAACAAATACAGTATTTATGTAGACTCTAGAAATCAATTTACCATGATATACCCAACTGACCACTGACAGTTTAAAAAACAAAAGGAGAAATGACCAAAACTAACAGGCCATTCACTCTGATTCCCAAGTTACAGCTCTCATTCAGTAACAGTCCCTTTCTTTTCAAATTAGTAAACATAGTTTAAGAATTACTCTGCCTGGGCCTCCCCAGTGGCACAGTGGTTGAGTGCTGGGCTGCGCACCTGCCCGCAGCCTCTGCAGCACAGGTTCGATCCCGGGCCGCTGGCGAGGGTCCCACATGGTGCCCAGACCTCTCCTGCAGCCCGCTGCTCCCCTCAGCAGTGTACTTGGTCCTTCTGCCTGTTCTGCTCCCCAGTCTGGCTCTGGTGAATTCTCTCACACTCTTGCGCTTCTGACTGTACCAAGTGCTTGTATAAATAAATAAATAAATCTTAAAAAAAAATTACTCTGCCTTTGCTAAATTTACACACACACACACACACACACAGTGTCCTCCTTCAGCTGATAAGACAGGTCCCTCTTAGTCATTTTTTTCATCCTGTTCCTAACCAACCAACCGTCCTAGAAAATTCCCCTTCTCTCTTCTTTAGGTAAGAACCTGACAAATTGCCCTCGCCTTTTTGAATGATATATTGGGACAACTGCCAAGCACTTTACATTTTAATCAGTAGGAAGAATGAAATATTTAACCTTTTCTTTTTTCTCCATGAATAAGCTTATAGACAATAGAATAGATAATTAAAATCTGAATTAAAACTTGCAAAACAGTCTGGTTTCCCCAGCAAAGAGAAATGGCCATGTACGAAAGGTCACCTGTCAACTAGTGCTAGTTATTAAATCTCTGCATTTATCACTAAGGTGGCTCTATGGAAAACGAAGGTCAAGACATTAAATTATGGAACAGTCAGGATTAGAAAAGGTCACCAAAAGCTCAAGTAAAATTTAACCAAACCTGCTAATTCTACACCCTAGCAGCAAGCAGAAACAGCTAGGGAGGGAAGACAACAGTGGGTAGTACTAATCTCTCTCTTTACTTTATGTCCACACTGAAAATGAATTTCTATTTAATGTCTTGAAGCCTAAAATGAAACTTGCTCATCTCAAATAAAAATAGTGGCTTCGATAAATATTTCAGAATGAAAATCATGTTTGAATCGAACCAGCTTAAATTATTAAAAACATTGTTTTACACCACTCTAATGGTTGCTTGCATTTCAACCTAAGAATGCAATTTAAAATGTTGGATATGGGGCACTCCTGGCACCTAAAATGTTTTGCAGGACAATTAGCAACTCACCGCTCACTAATTTACTACTTTAATGTGGAAACAAATGAGATCTTTGCTTTTCATCATCCAATTTGAATGAATGTGAACAAAGCAGGTTGAACAAAGCTCCAGAGACACACTCTTCAGTTTGCTGTCTTTTATTCCTCTGCTCTTCCTGAATGTCTTTAGAGTTTTAGTTTTAGAGGCTTCAACATGTATAATGACACCATTGGGGAATAGATTTTGCCTTTGTTCTCCTGAATGTTCTTTTGAGGTCTTTCAAGTGAAAGGTACAAAAGAGGCATTAACAATCTGGCATTGTTTTTATTGCTTGACAAAGAAAAAAATATATTTTAATTTTTCCTGTGTTTCAGGAATGATTAAGCAAGCTGTTTTCTTCTATATCAAGTCACTTTCAGCAGACCTCTAACTGCGAGCAAAGAATTGGGAAGATTGCGCTAGAGAGAAATCAACACAGTTCAACCAACCCAGTCTGTAAATGCACTTCTTTGCCCCTCCACAAACCAGCATCTTTCAGTTAATGCAGCTTTCAAAAGCAGTGTGTATAAATCACACACCACAAGCAACGGCACATAAAAAGACACATTTGATGACCCACGGTTTGACTCTGCATTTGGGATATGGCATTTACCTTGATTCCTACTTGGTGGCATTATATTCAAGCATAAAACTTAATATGGGGTTGCGTAAAAATGTTAATGTCAAGAAATAATTCTAAAACAGACAACATAAAGCTATGTTTCTCAGTTCCATAGGCAATGTGTTCTCTTTATTTGGAAGTTCTTTGAGAGAAATGCATCTATATAAACATGTAGGTATACCAAAGGAAAACAGACTGCTTTGTTCCAGCATACAAAAAAAAAAAAAAAAAAAAATTGAGTCGTTTCAAATCAAGAAGGATTTTTTCCTATGGACTAGAATTACAGAAGTATTTCATATTTCATTATCACTATTAGTCATGACAAAATCTGACCAATTTTATACCCAACCTAACCCTGTGTTATTTTCCTCTTTTAGGAAGATGAACTTAGGACCTAGTGTTAGCAAACCACCCAGGTATGTCACTCAAAGAAATTAAGAGAGAAATCTGGTTTATGCTTGTTATTAGCATAGTAACATGTCATCCAACTACAGATAATACAATGGCACTCAACTGGATGCACATTATAATGGCCAGAGGAGTTTATTTATTTTTTTTTATTTTTTAAAGATTTATTTTTTATTTATACAATAGCCAGGGTACAGACCAGAGACATGGCAGGGCAAGAGGATTCACCAGAGTCAGAGTGGGGAGCAGAACAGACAGACCGAAAGCACTGCTGAGGGGAGCAGTGGGTGCTGCAGGAGAGGTCTGCCGGCCATGTGGGAATCCCCCTAGCCAGCTGGGAATCGAACCCATGCTGCAGAGGCTGCAGACTGCTTCACAGCACTGTGCTCAACACACTGCGCCACCAGGGAGGCTCGCCAGAGGAATTCATTAAAAAGAATAATGAGCTATACTCCACACTTGATCAAATAAATCAGCTAACTCTTGAGGATGGTATTTGCACCCTCAAAAATTTTTTTAAGTTCCATACATGATTATAATGGGAATATAGATTGGAGAAGCATTGTCCTTAAGAATGATAAAAAATTAAGAATGGGCCTCCCTGGTGGCGCAGCGGTTGAGTGCTGGGTTGCGAAGCTGCCCGCAGCTTCTGCAGCGCCAGTTCAATCCCCGGCCGCCGGGCGAGGGTCCCACATGGTGTGCAGACCTCTCCTGCTGCCCGCTGCTCCCCTCAGCAGTGTACTTTGGTCCTTCTGCCTGTTCTGCTCCCTGCTCTGGCTCTGGTGAATCCTCTCACCCTCCTGTGCTTCTGACTGTACCCAGTGCTTGTATAAACAAACAAACAAACAAACAAATAAATAAATATTTAAAAAAATTAAGAATGATAAAATAGGAGACCACAATGCCTGGCCAAGGGAATTAAAAAAACCAAATAATTAATTTGGAAACCTGAGGTACCATGTGGGGAAGGTATTAGGGTAGTAAATCCTTCCAATTTTCCCTTAAATAGTGATACAACTAGGTTTGTGGGGAGCACATACATGTGAGATCAACTCTAGAAGTCAGAGGTCTGAAAAGGAAAAGTGTAGTGACAAATGTGAGAACTTTTATTTCCAACAAAGTTATTCTTAATTACACAGCATTAGAGATCTTTATGCCCTGGCTAGAATTTGCTTTGGAAGCAAGTAAAATCATGTTACCATATAAATTATTTTAATTATAATGTGGAAGTTCTGCTAGCATGTAGTTAGTGGTAAATTGAGCATTCATTGACATTGATTCAATACATGCTTTTAAAAAATCTTGTTTTATGTTATAGGCTGGAGGACACCTCAAAGGGTCTGTAGTTAGAGAGAAAGGAGTTCCTGGAGATGGAGAGATTACAAACACAAAAGAAGGGCCCACTAATGGAGTGGAAGCCCAGGGAAGCTAGCAGTCAATAATTTGAGTATCGTTGGAAGGGTAGCCTTTAAAAAGGTAGAGACACTTTTTCCTCTGAGAAAGGAAAAAATGAATTAAGAATGAAAGGGGAAATAAATGACCTTACAAGAGAGGATTACAATTAGAATTCATTCCAAATTCCCTTACATTTCTGTAAAGCAACTGAGAGCTTTTATTGAAAAACTAGGCACTTCGAGATAGGTTAACAGGCTTTGGGAGAGGGATGAACTTTTGAGAAAGAATGTTTTCAGCAAAAATCAGAAGAATCATCAATTGTACCACAGCCAAAATTCAGAAATTAGAGATTTTTGATGAACTTATTGCAAGGCTATACATTCTTTTTAGTACTCTTCAGGCATACAGAGGCCAAACTGGAGAAAGAAGGTAGCCAGCTTTATCCTCCATGGCAAGTAGAATACTGAAAGTCTGAAGTTGAAAAATAATTATGGGTGACAGTAACATGGATGCTACACTGAAAGTGGAAGTGGTGGCAAAGGAGCAAATGGAAGAGTAAAGAAGCCAGAAAGTTTTAGTGGGGTTATCTTCATTCATTGGAGCAGGCAAAGATTGTATTATATTTCCTAAGACTACTATGCTTATTTTAGTAGTAAGGATGAAAATGTGTCTTAAAGAGGCTTTGAATGAAGTGGTTTGATTTTAGATGGGACAGGTCTCAAGAAAGAAGCAGTAGTATAAGTCATTGCTTTTAAATTGGAAATGCAAAACTAAAGTACAGAGGATATTCAAATTCATAAATAGTATCAGCGTGAGAATATCCACTTCAGTATGTTAACCTAAAAACTCAGACCAACCTTTCATTGGAAGATAACCAAAGAGTCAGAAAAAAATATAAACCCATTTCTTTCAGACCACAAATTCCTAACCACACAGTAAGGAATCACAAGCCTGGAGATTCTGGAATGCTAGCAGGTACACCAACAAAAAGTGCTGCTTTTGCCCTGGAAGCATTGAGTCTTTGGAGTAAGTATCTGAGCTCTGCTTCTGGTAACCTCCTGGGTTTAGAAAAACAAAACTCAGGATCTAAAGTCCTCCAAAAAAGTAAATCAACACCTACTTTGGACTAAGACTTCAAGGATGTATTCTAAGACTAAACTTGAACTGATAATAAACTAGTCCTGCAAAATTTGTCATCCTCTTTCATGTGATTGTTTGGCTCTAAAAACATCAATTTTGGAAATTGAATTATGTAATCCTGAACTTCTAATAACCTTAGATACTTGCAGAAAGGGAAAAAAAAAACTACCAACTTTTCTAGATGAAGATAATATCATCCTAGGTCATATGACACTTGACAATGAGGGTATCTTCCAAGAAATGCAGTTAGGTGATTTTGTCATTGTGCAAAGGTCATACAGTATTCCCAAACAAACCAATATAATACAGAACCTGCTATTACCTGGGCTATATATAGTGACCACCATTGTACATATGCTCCATTACAGACCACAGGGTTATGCAGGCATGACTTTATATACACAGTGGAATAATATTTAACTATACAAAAAGATGAGCTACTGTCATTTATTACAACATGGATGGACTTAGAAAGTATTATGCTAGATGAAATAAGGCAGAAAAAGACAAACATTATATGATTTCACTCATCTGTGGAAGATAAACAAAGGGATTAAAAAAAAAAAACTTAGGTTCTGAGAAAAGCATGGTGGTTACAAAAGGGAGAAAGGTAAAACAGGCAAAGGGAGGTCAACTATATGGTGGTGGAAACTAGACTTTTGGTGGTGATCACAATGTGTATATACAGATGCTGAAATACAATGCTATAGATCTGAAAGATAGAATGGTATAAACCAACATTCACTAAAAAAATTTTTTTAGAAAGTATGATGCCCAACAATCAATCAAAGAATCTTGATGTAGGAAGAGACAAAACATCACTAGAGAAAACCAATAGAATAATCCTGCCCATATGTGGCAGAAAAAGGCAGAGACTAAAACAATTATGCTTACCATGATTGAGGAGATAAATGTCAAGCAAAAATGGCGTTAGGAAAGTGAAAGTTATAAAAAATGATGGAGCACAAATAAAAAGCCTACTTAGAATTTCTAGAACTGGTAAACATACTACATGCGGTGATGAATTCAATGAGTGTGTTTAACAGTAAATTAGACAGCTCAAGAGAATTCGTGAATTAGAAGATGGAATCAACCATCTTTAGAGTGAAACATGACCTTTTAAAAAGATAGAGAACACAATGAGAAGACCCAATATGAATTTATTTGAAATACTAGAGGAGAGGAGAGAGAGATTGGATAGAGGACAATGGTAAGGGATTCTAGAGAACGTACAAGGATCCACCAATCCAAATTCAAAAGGCTTAGCTGATGACTTGTAGGCAAAATAAAAATAAATTCCCATGTGAACATATGGGAAAAAGTGTAATAACAAAAATAAAGAGGACGTTTTTGAATTAAAATTAGCACAAATAAGTGAAATAAATCAGAAGGACAAATACCTTCCTGTGATGATGTAATACATCATCATGTGTAATACAAAAACAATACAAATGAACTGGCAAAACCAAATCAAAACAAACCCTGAAAATAAGATTGCAGAATTGAGGCTACCAGAGGGGGAGCACACAGGTGGGATCAAAAGTGGGAAGGTACCCAAGAGTCTATGGTAAAGGACTGTGGAGGCTTTGATTGTGGGTGTAGTGTAGTGACATACATCTGAGAAGGGGTGAACTATTCCCCTAAATCATATACGGTGTTGTGAAGCAATGTTATTCAATTAAAAAAGAAAATTAGCAAGGTAGCATATAATTTGAGAGGAGGTAGATAGAGGTAAACTATTTTATGTAGGTTTATATCACTACTTTATATAAGGTTATTCATTGTCAGGGGAAGAAGGTAATATATCAAATTATTCTTCCATAAGCTTAATCCTAGCATTATAATTAGGGAAGTGAAGTGGTTCTTAAATCTTTTGGCCTTATGTCCCATTTACATTCTTATAAATTATCATGATTACAAAAATCCTTTGTCTATCTTATTTCAATCTACATCAATATTATATTAAAAATTGAAAAAGAAAAATTTAAAATATCTATTAATTCATTTTAAAATGAACACAATATGCCCATTTCATGTTCACATATACATATTTTATGAAAAGTAACTTTTCCACAAAAATAGTGAAGAATAGCATTACTTTTATCAAATTTTTACAAATTTCTTTAACGTCTAAACAAATGAAAGATAGCTAGATTCTCATAACAATTTCTGCTCTGAATATGTAACAGCATCTTCTTTTGGCTGAAGTAAATAAAAAATTAAATCTAGCATCACAAAGATATGTAGTAAGGAAAAGGAGATAACTGTTGATATTTGTCTTTGAATTTACACCAAAATTTGACAAGTGGTAATTCCTTAAAGTTCATTTGCAATATGTAATCTGAAATCCTAGCAATAAAATTTTATGAGCTACCCTGAAATACATAGGTCTATTTTGTACTTTGCATGGATCTTTAAGACATGAATGACTTTGTATAATCAAACACTACTTATTTGAAAAATAATAGTTCAATGAGTTATGCAGATATTTTAAATGTTGAAAGTTTAATATATATAAATTTTAAACATTCACTGATCTCATCAAAAATGTCTCTAAGTTTTGGGAAACTGGAAAGTTGGTGACATATACAAGTTTTTGCAACTGCTAATTTTGACTTGAGAGCTCATTTTTTGTCATTAGCAAAATATGCTGCCTGTTATTTTCTTGAAGTAACAAGCTTACTTCATTCATTTTTAAGAATATGTCTGCCAAATACCTAGATCTGAATATTCATAGTTTGGCTGCTTGTTTCTACTTCAAGTAAAAATAGTGTTCCATGAAACTTACAATTCATATGAAATTTTTCAAAATAAAAATGTTGGGGAGAAAAAGAAATCAATGTAATTAGCAACATTAACAGTCAAATCATGATCATCTCAAAAGTAAAATCACGCAATCATCTCGAAAATACAGAAAAAAAATTGATAAAAAATTTTATCAATTATCAATTTTTATTAACTAATGATTAAAAACTCAGTTAAGGGAAATGAAACGGAATTTCCTTAGTTCTAATGAGGAATCTAATTAATCAAATATTAATCTAAATAATGTAGTATTTTTTTTTTTGGTGAAGATTTATTTATTTATTTATACAAGCACTGGGTACAGTCAGAAGCGTGGGAGGGTGAGAGAATTCACCAGAGTCAGAGCGGGGAACAGAGCAGGCAGACTGACAAAATACACTGCTGAAGGGAGCAGCGGGCGGCAGGAGAGGTCTGTGCACTATGTGGGACCCTCGCCCAGCGGCTGAGGATCGAACCAGCGCTGCAGAGGCTGCGGGCAGCTTCACAACCCAGCACTCAACCACTGCACCACTGGGGAGGCCCAATAATGTAGTATTTCTACAGAACATAAATTCTATAGCAAACAGTGTACTTCAAAGTGGTCATGTAACTTATGTCCTAGAAAGAGTTAATATACAAAATACGTAACAAATCTTTACAAACCAGTACTAAGACAGCAGTCAAAGCCATAGAAAGATGAGCAAAAGATTCAGTCATTACATAGAAGAGGAAATTCAAATGACAAATAAGCATAAGAAAAGATGCTTATCATTAGTAATCAGGAAAATGCAAATTAAAACTATGAGATGTTATTGCACATATACCAGGTTGCTTGAAATTAAAATGTCTGATAATACTAAGGTTCAAAAGAATGTTTAGTAAAAGGCGAAAGATTTATACGATCTGAAGAGAAACCAGAGTATACAGACACATCACCCAAAGCAGTGATAGTGAAGGCGAAGATAAACAGCTGGGACTATATCAAATTAAAGAGCTTTTGCACAGCAAAAGAGACAATAACAAAAACAAAGAGAAACCCCACCAACTGGGAGAACATTTTTGCACCCAACACTAATGATAAAGGACTGATCACAAAAATCTGCAAAGAGCTGATGAGACTCAACAACAACAAAGAAAATAATCCAGTCAAAAAATGGGCAGAAGAGCTTAAAAGAAACTTCTCTGAAGAGGAAATGCAAATGGCCAACAGGCATATGAAAAAATGTTCAACATCACTTGTCATCAGGGAAATGCAAATCAAAACTACCATGAGATACCATCTTACACCAGTGAGAATGGCACATATTAAAAAAACTAGCAACAACAAATGTTGGCGAGGGTGTGGAGAAAAAGGAACTCTTCTGCACTGTTGGTGGGAGTGCAAACTGGTCCAACCACTGTGGAAAGCTGTGTGGAGATTTCTGGACCTACTAAACATAGAGCTTCCATATGACCCAGCAATTCCACTCCTAGGTATTTACCCAAAGGACACAGAAACATCAATTCCAAAGAACACCTGCACCCCTATGTTTATAGCAGCACTGTTTACAATAGCTAAGCTTTGGAAACAACCCAAATGCCCAAAAATAGATGACTGGATCAAGAAGATGTGGTACATATCTACCATGGAATATTACTCAGCATTCAAAAAAGATAAACACATGCAATTTGCTGCAACATGGATGGCGCTGGAAGGGATCATGCTCAGCGAAATAAGCCAAAAAGAAAAAGAAAAATACCGGATGGTCTCACTCATAGCAGGAATCTAGAAAACTTAAATAAGGGACCAGGAAAATGAATAACTATAAGAAAGTGAAAATCAAAATCAACAAAAAACTATGAACCAGAGACACTTTTAGGGGGGCGGGGGCGGGAGGGGAGGGATTGGGGTCAGAATGGGGGGCTGCAATTGTATGGGGAATATAACAATAAAATTTATAAAAAAAAAAAAAAAAGAATGTTTAGTAACTAGAAGTCTCATGCAATACTTGGTAGGTAGGACTACAAACTTCACATTAACATTGTAGAAAACTGTGGCATTACCTTGTATGAGTGAATACATACTCAGACCCAGAAATTCTATTCCCTGCTGCGTATCCTATCAAAGTGCATTCTTTTATGTAACAGGATTCGTGTACAAGAATGTTCACAGCAGTGACTGAAATACACAGCATTGTTTCTAACACCTTTAAACTGCAAATAACACAAGTTTTCAATACACTTGTGCACGTCAATACTGCCCAGCATTTAAAAACCAATGGACAACATGATGAATCTTAAAGAACATATGACGAGCAAAAGTCAGATACAAAGGAAGATGAAGTAGAAGATACTACTTGTATAACACTCTTAGAAGCAAAGAGTAGGTTAATTCCTTAAGTTGATAAGGAACATCATTCTGAAACCAAAACTAGCACCCCAGTTAAAAGTACCCTTTTGGAGAAGCAATTGATATATCATATTTTAAGATATGTCTTTTCTACGAACATTACTCTGTGAACAAGGCTGTTGGGAAATGTCACATATATTCTTCACGTCTTGGAGACTGTCAATATGTATAAAATAGCAAAGGTTATGAACGTTTATGCGCTAAAAAAAGGTTCACTTTGCTTAATTCAGAGTTCCAGGAAATTCTTTAGAGACCTCATTCTATTTTTTTCTTTTTTTCTCTCATTTTTTGATAGGAAGCTAATGAACATCTTATAGGATAATGGTTTGGGACATAGTTTGGAAACTACTTGTCAGGCCTGGGAACAAGATATGAATGTCCAGGGATGCAATAATGATTTTAAAAGTTTGGAAATTTTACTTAATATAACACTGATGCCAGAGTCAGGATAAAGGAAGTATTAAAACTGTAACAAAGGAGAATAAATATTGTTAATGGTAGATGATGTTGTGTTTGCACAACAAACCAAAGGAGTTTTATTATAACAGGCAAATTTAAAAATGGAAACCAACTACAACATGGGTATACAAAGTTATGAAAGGAACATCACTGAAAAAACAGAACTATAAAAGGAAAAAAAAACCCTAATATACAATAGCTCCCCAAATGCAAAGCACCTAGAGAAAAAAAAAAATGGAGACTAATAAGACATTTGTGAATGCTCTAAGAAAGAGAAGCAATTTAATAAGAATGAGTAAGTCACAATAGGCTGTTAGTCCAGATACTGAGTTATAACTTTTCTTTTTTGTAAGATCATTTTAATTTTATTATTTTATTGAGGTAACACTGCTTTTGACACGGTATGCAATTCACAGGTATAGGCTCATATCTCCTCAGATCTATGTCCCCACACCACACCCAACACCAAGTTGCCAGAAAAAAAAAAAATACTTGCATTTCTATACCCAGATTTGATGCTTATGTAAGTTTATTTTAAGTCTAAGAAATCAAAATCTATTTTTAGTCCATTGAAAGCCTTTGAATTATAAGAATCAGATACTAAGATTTAACTATACTATTTATATTTGCTCTGGAGTTTTTCTTTTACTGTTATGGTAATTATGGTTTGAAATCCCTTTCTTGTTTGTATAATTATTAAAACTATTTTAAATCTTTCTTCTTCATATCACAGGTTATTGACCCAGTAAATGAAATTACTTAGCCCACAGTATTTTAATGCTTTAAGGAAGTGGATTTCTAAAATGCTCAGTTCTTGTGACTATTTCAAGCACAGCAATAGCTATAACTGAAAACTGCCACTAGTCCACTACTTAAGATTACAGAAACCAGACAAATTAAAGACCCGATTAGACTTCCAAAGATCAAAAGACAATAAATGATTATTCATAGAATAAATCAAATGCCTTAAAAAAACCATGGTCCTTATTGGCCACAATTTTAAGATTTTAAACTTTTTTAGCATCTTCTCTGAAATCTATATAACTGAATTTTATTTTATTTTTTTAAAGATCTATTTATTTATGTACACAAGAGCTAGGGTGTAGGACAGAGGTGAGGAGGCGGTGAGAGGATTCACCAGAGACAGAGTAGAGGACAGAACAGGTGGACTGACTGAAATAGACTGTTGAGGGGAGCAGCGGGTGAGACAGGAGAGGTCTGCTGCGCCATGTAGGCGCCCTGTCCAGCAGTGGCTGCAGGATAGCTTCATAGTGCTGAGATTTAACCCCTTGCACCACTAGGAAGGCCCTATGGCTGAATTTTAGAACACTCTATGGGATCATTTTGATAACAGTAATTTGGACAACTCTTGAGCAGAGAATATTATAAAAACTTTACAAGTTTTATTTATTTTTAGATTATTTATTTATTTATACAAGCACTGGGTACAGTCAGGAGCATGGGAGGGTGAGAGAATTCACCAGAGCCAGAGCGGGGAACAGAACAGGCAGACTTGACGAAATACACTGCTGAGGGGAGCAGTGGGAGGCAGGTGAGGTCTGCGCGCCATGTGGGACCCTCGCCCAGCGGTCGGTGATCGAACTAGCACTGCAGAGGCTGCGGGCAGCTTCACAGCCCAGGGCTCAACCGCGGCACCACCAAGGGAGGCCCAAAACTTTACAAGTTTTAAAGTTGGGGGAAAAAAACCCTTAAGTCAAACCAGATCAATAGTCATAAAATGTCAAAGCATACCCAATTTAAACTGCAAACAAATTTTCATTTTGTTTCATTTACAAACTAGGATTACTGACAGGCTAAAAAGGCAATGGATTTTCTTCTTTCCTTAAATAAGGAGAGGGCCTCCCCTGGTGGTGCAGGTGTTGAGTGCTGGGTTGCGAGGCTGCCCGCAGCCTCTGCAGCACTGGTTCGTTCCCCCACCGCCGGCGAGGGTCCCACTAAATAAATAAATAAATAAATAAATAAATAAATAAATAAATAAATAAATAAATAAATAAGAAGATCAGAAGCTGGTGTGAATTCTGGCTGCATGATGTTGGGGCGGAGACACAAACCCTCATCACAGCTTCTCAGCATCACATCTGAGTTTCTATCTGCAGCCACAAATCTCAACATAGGACCTAATTAACAAGTTAATGAATTATGTATGACTATATTATTGACCAGCCTGATCATAAAAGTAAATAAAAAAGCTTTTGATGCCATATAATTCACTTAGTAAAACGCCAACTAATTTTAGTAGTTCTAATTTTAATGTGAATATTGTGTGTGTTTGTAACTGCTATAAACAAAATTAACAAGTGCTAATTTTATACAAAATATAGGTAATATCTCAAAAAACAATACTCTTAGAAGAGACACATTTATGATATCATAGTGAAATCAGTTTTATATATTTTTGGTGCCAAAAATATGTATTTTCCCATACACTATCTTTTCTAATGGATTAAACAATGAAGACATAAGTTAATAAAAGCTATGGAAATAAGGATATTAAATGTTGAATATATAAGCTTTTACCTATATATACACATAACTATTTAGAGTAATTTTAATACAACAAACCTTCAACATTTCATCATATTCTACTTCCATCTTGTTTGGAAGAATTTAAGGTTTTTTTATGAAAATTATAATAGAACTAGTTTCTAGCAGCACTGTAGAATATAAACAAGAATTGGCTTTGTCTTCAGACTTGTGTTTAAATCCCTCTCTGCCTCTTTCTAATTTTGTGCTCTTGTATAGATCTCTAAACTTCTTGAATCGCTGTTTCTTAACTTCTGCAACTCATTTATTAGTTATAGAGCAGCCTATTTGTCCCAAAAAAGCTTGAGTAATATTCAACAGCACTGTTCATTCCTCATGAAAAGAAAGCTGTCCCACAGAGCATAAGGGGACAATACAAACTTAGCTGAAGACTTGAGGATATATGGAAGGGGCTCTCCTCTCCCAGATCTCCATTTTTTCCAAGTGACACACGCTGGATTCTCTCTCCATTTCTTTATAAAGCAGTATATTTCTCCCGTCCTCATTCCGCACACTAAAGGCTCTGCAGGTACCAGGATCTACCCTTCTTAAGGATCAGTAGAGATCTATCAGGAGCAACTCAAGTAATCAAGAATTGAAAGGACATATAGACACATTTTACAAGAGGAAAGAGAAGTTTATATTTCCTGCATTTTATTGTTTGAGGATTCCCTTCAAGACTGTAAAATCATTCTGCTCTGGCTTTAGCTATTTGCTATTTTACTTAAAAGATAGTAATAAAGTTAAACGTTTCAGAATGCATCATATACTTATTATCTTCATTTTTTTCTCCTACACAAGTCAGCTTGGTAGAAAATGCTACTTAAAAATATCAGGAGGTAAAATGTCAGATGTAACTTAAGGATACAGAGCAAAGGCTTCTATGTGGGTTGGACCACAAATGTAGAGAATGAAATGTAAATAAAATCATTCCTCTATCATGATGTGAGTAACTCCTCAGATCTGAGTTCTTCCACTGTCCCACAGAGGAAATGTAAGTAACACTTGTTATCCTTTCTTAAAGCTGCACTGCAAGCTTCTAATGAAAACCAAAGCCAGGAAAATTCTACTAATGGTTATCTGTCTCCTCTGAGTGACAAATTTGACAGTTCCAAATCAAACACAGCACTGGGAATTGTTTCTTAGAAACAAAAAGATTACACTAAAAATTTAAGAAAGAAAATTAATTTCAAAATAGATTTCCTGGCTGCATGTTAGGAAGACTGTTCTCAAAAAAATAAAGTGCTATTTGTAGTTCTTTTTGGAAAACTAAGTAAGGTTTTATGCATAGTATGGATAACCACAGATGGCAGTAAAATATATAATCTATGCAAAGGGGAATGGTTCCAGGCTGATATTTTTTTCCCTGGAAAACTTTCTAATACTTCCACATTAATAATGGGTCATTATCTAGAAATTGAAGCTGCTAACTCCAAAACCACAGGACTTGTAGTTAGGTTTTGAAAGTGTTTTTGCAATTATCCAGCTGCAAGTTAAATGCCGTGTAGCCTATGGCTTCCCAAGCTGAGTTTTGACTTTTATTTCTAGCCAATTGACCTGTGCTCTGCTTTTTGACTACAATATTAGGTTGATCAACAAAAATATTCTGGATGAATGAGATGACACTGCCACCAAACCCTGAGTTCCAACTCTCAAGCTGGAAGTCTAACCTCTAATTTACTCTAGTCTCAGGCTGATTAGACCCATTATTTAATGAAGTCTCTCTTGGTTGTCTGTCTATCAAATTATTTGTATTCATGGAGAGAAAGTGATAAGCCAAAATGCTAATTATCCATTTTTCTAAAATAAATGTCCATGCTAAGAATAACAATGAGTTATTAAAATAGCACTTTTCATATGACATAATACATCTTAACAAGCTCTTTAAATCCAGGGATTTTCATTGCTGGACATCTTATCTAATAAAAAGGAAGATATTTACTTTCTATGTATTCAGACTTTGCTAGCACTGAGCAACAGCTCTGCATTTGAATGGTGTTGGAAATGGTTAGATTAGGAAATCCAGTTTTTAAATTTTTTTTTTGTTGTCCTAATACTGTATTTATTTGTCTTATTAACCCTGCAGTCTAAGGGTTAGAGGTGAACTAGATCCTCTAGTTAAAGTTGTAAGGTTTTGGGTTTTATTTTGTCTAGACTAGCATATCATTTTTACTTATTTAATGTTTAATATTTTTCTTTTTTATAGAGTTTACATTGGCTTATATCACTGCTTGCCTTTTAGAAGTGTAGGATCCCCCCATCAGTGTCGGTGCCCTAGTGCACCCACCACCTAAGCACCCTTAGTCCACCACCATAGGCTTTGTGCTCCCTTCACTCTTTACCCTGGTCCCTCCTCTTAACCCTCCTGCTCTAGCTGCCACCACTCTATAGTCAGCTCTCAAGTGCTAGTTTTTCAGTTTGGCTTTATCTGACCCTTTGATTCGTTTTCTCTATATTCCACATATAAGTGACACCATCCAGTATTTGTCTTTCTCTCTCTCTTTTTTTTTTAAAGATTTATTTATTTATTTATACAAGCACTGGGTACAGTCAGAAACGCAGGAGGGTGAGAGAATTCACCAGAGTCAGGGAGGAGAGCAGAGCTGGCAGACTGACGAACTGCACTGCTGAGGGGAGCAGCGGGCGGCAGGAGAGGTCTGTGCACCATGTGGGATTGAACCTGCACTGCAGAGGCTGCGGGCAGCTTCGCAACCCAGCGTTCAACCGCTGTGCCACAGGGGAGGCCCAAATATTTGTCTTTTTCTTGATGAATTTCACTTAGCATAATCCTTTCCAGTTCTATTCACATTGCTGCAAATGGCAAGAGTTTATCTCTGTTGGTAGTTGAGTAGTATTCCAGTGTGTGTGTGTGTGTATCTCACATCTTCTTGAACCAGTCTGTCACTTTGGGCCATTTAGGCTGTTTCCATATCTTGGCTATTGTGAAAGAGTTGCAATGAACAGAGGAGTGAAAGTTTCCTTTCAAGATAGTGTTTTTGTATTGTTCAGATAAATACCTTGGAGCAAAATTACTGGGTTACATGGCAGATCCATTTTTAATCTTTTGAGATACCTCCATGTTTTCCATAGGGGCTGGACCAGTCTATACTCCCACCAGCAGTGTAGGCGGGTTCCTTTTTCTCTATGCCCTCACCAACACATGTTGTTTCTGGTCTTAATTGGGTTATTTCTTTTCTCTTGGTAGAGGTGCATGAGCTCTTTATAAATCTTTGAGATCAGTGCCTTTTCAGATGTATGATATGTAAATATTTTCTCCCTTTCAGTGGGCTATCTTTTTGTTTTGGTTACGGATTCTTCTTCTGGCAGAAGCTTTTTAGTTCAATGTAGTCCCAGCTGTTTATATTCTCCTTCACTTTCCTTGCTGCTGGATATGAATCTACAGACATGTTGTGAAATATTTTGCCTGCAGTTTCTTCTATGTATTTTATAGATTCAGGTCTTACATCCTTCTGTTTTACACATTTTGAGTTGATTTTTATGTGTGGTGTGAGGTAATGAGCTATTTAATAGTTTTGTTATTTTGCATGTATCTTTGCAGTTTTCTTACTACTACTTATTGAAGAGGTTATCCTTGCTCAGTGTATATTCTTGTCTCCTCTGGCACAGATTAACCATTCATACAGGTGTGGGTTGTTTCTGGGTTCTCTATTCTATTCCATTGGTCTGTGTGTCTATTTTTGTTCTGATACTACACTGTTTTAATTATTCTTGCTGTGTTGTATAGTTTGAAGTCTGGAAGTGTGATATCACCATTCTTCCTTTTTGTCAATATTGCTTCACTACTCAAGGTTTTTTGTGGTCCCACATGAAAAATCCAGTTTTTAAAACCAATTTTTTTTAAAAACCCTACACTTCATATATTTACTTATATCATCATTTATTCAAGTATCTTGGTTTAAAATAGTGATTCCTAACTGGGAACAATTTTGCTACTTAGGGACAATATGGTAATGTCTGGTACCATTTTTGATTGTTAAAACTGGTGGGGGTGAGAGGAGAATGGGCTTATTACTGGCATCTAGTGGGTAAAAGCAGAAACCAAGAATGCTTTTAAAGTTTCTTCAGTGAATACCAATGTCCTTCCACCACATATACCAAAGATTTATCCATAATGTCAATATTGCTGAGGTCGAGAAAATCAGGTCTAAAAGAAGTCAATAAATCCTAATAATTAGGCAACAGATCTAATAAAATTAGGTTATTCTTAGAACAGAACCTCACTGTACTAAATGTAGGTAAAGTTCTAATTTCATAAGATCCCATATTTACGTCTCAGTCTTCTGCTAGATTAAATAGAAAATTTTCCCTTCGATAAAAAGAGACTGGAGAAAAATATACACTATTGGAGAAATGGAAAAGAATAGGAAGAGTAACTAGGGGAAATGAGAAGTGATGGGGATGACTTGATCAAAGTAAGAAAAGTCAACTCCACTGATATGGCTTCCCCATATGTATATATGTATGTATGTATACACATAAATTTGCCTAGTAGCTTAGCGACTTGCTTCCAAAGAATCTTCTGCTGATCTCATAAGCATTGTCTGTCCACACAGCCCACATTAATTTATATTCAGCTACCCCACTGGGACAATCGCCATTCCTCAACACACACTCACAATATACACCCATACTCCAGTGTGTGTTTCACACCTAGGTATTCTCTTAGCTGAAGTGACAGTCACCATAACCACTTTTAAAAAAGTAATAGACATTTTACCAACTGAAAGTAAAGTGATGGGAGGAACATAAATAATGCACCATTTTGTTTTCTGTATGAAGTTGTAGTATTAAATTTCCAATATAAAGTCCTAAGTCATATTTACAGTTCAACCTCTTTTACTCTTCCTAGAGGAAAAGTCAAGAGAAAACAGTTTATTTTCTAGACAGGTTTCTGTTTCTTGGCACACAAATTCTTGGCACTAGAGAGCTGTGAGGAACACAGTGGTTTGGGATTGGCAAGCTCTGAGTATTTCAGTTCCCAAGTAGGCAGGCTCCTCTGAGGCCTGCCAAAGCCACAAAGCAACACTAAGTCATTGGAGCCAAAAGCCCTTGGGAGGGAACCATCCTCTGTGCAAAAACTCTCTATATGCTCCATTAGCTAAAAGGTTGATTACAAGTAGCAGAGTCCTTAATAAATCTTATTTAAGTTTCGGAATTTGAAGGAATTAATGTAATAGGAGTTTGGTAGTAAATAAAACATCAATAATGTAGATTGCCTATTAGTTAGAACCAAAATCCCTCTCATGGACTCAGACTTAATTCAATAAATTCCTTTCAAAAGTAAAGAAAACTTGGTAGATTAAAGATAACAATATATGCAGATAGTGGCAGAAAGAATTGTGAGTATTTATTCATGTGGAATAACTTATCTAAAATTCATGGATACCCAATGAAGAAATATTTGCTGGAATATGAGGTATATCCACTAAAACAAAACATGGAAATGAAAGCACCATGAAACCAACATAAATAATAAATCATTTCTATAAATAAATGAGCACAGGGATATCTATCAAAATCCATTAAAACTAGAATCACATATATGGGTATATATGTATATACATACAAACACATCACTGAGTTTGTATATAAAGGCTGGATAAAAGGTCAGTATGACACAATGATAGGAAGTAGTAGCAGATCATTTATAGGAGAAAGCAAATATCCAGCTGCTTTAAATTTTTGCCTCGTATGAAAGATTAAGTTATATGCATTCTTAATAAATGATGCCAACAAGCTAGGACTGAAAATATAAACAACATTCTGTAACAGATTAATACTAAACAAACTAGAATACAAATGCATTGGGATATTTGGCATTTGATCTTATTTTGTGTTATTTTCTAAAAGTATGATCATTTTTCATTTCCTCCTTGACAGTGTCCAGCATCAAAATCTTCCTAAAAAAGCAATGAAAATGTGGCTGTTATGTTCTATACTTTCTTAATAATTTTTAAGAGGATGAATTGAAAGTGATCTTAAAGATTAAATGTGATGAAATATGTCTAAGATACACATTAAATGTAATGAAATATGTCTATGATAAATGTCAGTTACCAATTAAGCATATATATTTGTGGTCATTAGGATTCAAAAAATATAGAGTCTGAGCTTTGAAGTCCACATCTAATCCTCACGCAAGGTGTATAAATTCATAAAAGTAACTAAATCAAAACACTACACAAAGCAAGTCACTGCTCTCTGGCGTTCCTTGGTAGAAAAAATCTTAAAGACACTATTGTATTAACTCCCAAGTCAATAAGGTTCCCAGAGCATGTGGAATAAACTCCAAAATCTTTCACATGGCTGCAGGCACTCTGGGCTCTAGTCCTCTCAGTGAAAATCAGCCAGCAAATTTAATTGCTCTAAGCTTCTTGACCATGCTATGTTCTTGCCTGAGCCTCAGGACTTGGAGTATTTTGTTTCCTTTTTCCTGAAAACTAGCCTTCCACTCCCTTTCTTATAAACTTCTGTTCATGCAGGAACCAGTTTAAAGGTTAGTTTCTCCAAGAAGTGTTCTCCTGAACAGCCATCAAGCTCGAGGTAAATCTTCCCCATCAGGTCTTTTCATAGCACTTAGTGAGGTAATCTGAATAGACGCTTATCATATTTAGAATTATGCACTTTTTAATTTATTTACTCCCTTACTGTCACTCTCTTCCATTAGACTTTAAGTTTCTTGGCGAAAGAGAACATTGTGTTTGCCACTGTATTAACAACACTAATAAGTTGCCTAACACAAAAAGAGGTTAATGAGATATTTGCAAATGCATCAAAGTAAATTCAGATGTACTGTATCATACTGGGTGAAAGACTTAGTTGTGAATTTTACTGATATAGTGGTTTTAATACCATTATGCAATATTAATGTAAAACAGTTTACTATATTTGCATAACATCTTCTATTTTTCAGAGCATATGCATTATATTCTTTAAGTACAGTGAAATCCGAGGACTCTTCAAGAACTTAGAGGCCCCTGGAACCACTGGGATATAGAGCTACTTACTGAACTGGGAAACAGCATAAGACGTAGTCAGTGCCTAACCACAAGGTACATGTCTGCATGTAAGTTACACATATGCACACCTGTGCACAATGTCATATATGACAGGTGACATGGCATATGCAGAAACATGCCTAGTGTTTCTATTCAGGGGCCCTGCTGAACAGACTGTCCTGATACAGCCATGTGAGGATTTATCTCTGAGTTTTTTTCTCTGAATTTTTCAAAAATTGCTTTCTTAACATACATTTTACTTTAAAGTCCAAGAGGTCTAATATGAAATTTCAGATAAAGTACCATATTGAGTCAGAGGGATTGAATCTAAAACAGACTTGAATATGTAATGAAATGGTTATGCTAGCCGGAGAGGCCAGGATCACAGAATTTTACTTATTTCAGCAGGTCCATCTAAATGGGTAAAACATGGAACTGCAGGATGAGTGTGAAAGCAAGGGGAATGGAGGATAAAAATACAGTAGAGTTATTAATCTGTAAGATTATAAAATTAGTTTTAACCTTCATATTTAACTGAGAAAGAAAAAAGGCAGATTTTGAGCATTATTGGAAAGGGGCACAAGGTATAACTTTCTTTTTTTAAATTTTTTTTTAATAGAGGCATGTTTTATTTATTTATTTGTTTGTTTGTTTTGTTTATACATGCACTGGGTATAGTCAGAAGCGCGGGAGGGTGAGAGAATTCACCAGAGCCAGAGCGGGGAGCAGAGCAGGCAGAAGGACCGAAGTACACTGCTGAGGGGAGCAGCGGGCGGCAGGAGAGGTCTGCGTGCCATGTGGGACCCTCCTCCGGTGGCAGGGGAGCAGCTGGGGATTGAACCGGCGCCGCAGAGGCCGCGGGCAGCTTAGCAACCCAACGCTCAACCGCTGCACCACCGGGGAGGCCCACAAGGTATAACTTTCAATTGCAATTTTAATGATTATCATTAATCAGCAATTATGAAATAGTAATTACTCAGTAAGTCTTATAAAAAGCAGGGAAATTGGTTTTCTCCTGTATAACTCGAGTAACCATAGAAGGGTTGGACATCTAGTAGACATCAGTAACTATTTATTGCATGAATAATACCAGTAACTACTACATAAACAGTAACCAGCTCACAGACAATAAAAAGTACCAATTAAACATCAATACCATTTGGTTAATAAAATCCAAATAATTTCTTTAAGATAAAAGAACAAAGCTATCATTCACATCCAGGACTAGCTGACTACAGAGTCTACTAATCACTGGACTAAACAGGCTCTTTGGATATGCAGAACTGTATGGAGCAGAAATGCAACCACATTTAAAAGGATGTACAGGAAAAAAATCAGAGTGCAAAATGAACTACAAAACAAGAAAACAGAGCCTATTTCATGCAATCAGGTCACTGAAGTTGCAAGTACAAGACCATAGGCTATGACAGAGGTGGCTGAAGGCAGGATGAGGGTGGGAAAGAGAAGCCGGAAAAAAATAGATAATATATAAAAAAAAAAAAAATTCCTTTCCATAGTAACAACTATGCCTCCTATACCTCTAGCTGCAACATTGCCAGTGCTGTCAGAAGAAACTTACAGAAAGTAGGCAGACCCTGTTTTTCAAAAGAGTAATAATGAAAAAATAAAGTCCTGTGGTGTTTTTCCTCTATCGGCCCTGCTTATAAATTCATAGCACAGCATGGAGGTTATTAAAATCCCATATGTGAGAACCACACACAGCACAAAGAGATATGAATTGGCGTTCCATGGAGATAATGCTATCTAATGGGCAAAACAAGTAGTAGGGTTTCATTTTTATTCTGAGTACATTAGAAAAGGGCTCAGCAGCCAACTACTGTGCATGGATAGCTGACTGTCCAAAGACCATCCCCCCGTTCCATCCTATGGATTAATAAGTGAGATATAGAAGAGTAGGGTTGTTATCCGCCCAAGCCTGGAAATTCCCATGACATTTTTTCCTTTGCTTGCAACTATTTGAAATAGAGTGGATTAAAACCTTCTCAAGCTGCCTTTGCACAAAGTGAAGCAAAGCCAACCTCTTTGTGCTCCCCGTACCACACCAGGCAGGCCCAGGAGTCTGAAGGTACTCACAGTTTCAGCCCAGAGCCTCCAGAGACTCACCTGAAGGCTCTGCGTAAGTCCGGTTTACTAATTCCTTGTCGGAGGGTTCGTTTGTTCATGAGAGAAGGGGTGGAGGATTAGAAAATGGTGCTGAATGCGCTTTTAGGGGAAATCTGTCTAATTGTAGTAAATGCTACAGGAGTAGAAAGCAGCAGTTCAGATCAAAGTCAGTTTTAAGAATATCCTATGACCTTAACAGAAAACCTTATAGCTGAAATTTCCTAACTTACTTAGGGTTAAAAATTTATAATATAAAATAAAAACTATTTTTAGTTCATTTACACCACAAAGCCAATCTTCAAAAGCAGGTGAATTTATGGTCATAAGCACAAAAACCAGAGTATGGGCATATAACACTACTCTAGGAACCAGGAAGTTTAAAAATCCAGCTAGAATACAAACCAGTTCTATGATTTTCCAAGCAACCAAAACTCTATAAGCATCTAAATTGAATCTAAAACAAAAATCTGAAACATATGGGGAAAGGGATAACAAAGATAGCAAACTAAAATGATAGGATTTCTGAGTTGAAACATCATCTACTCATTTAGCTAATATTTAACATTCCAGGCACTGTTCCATGCTCAGAGGACTGATTCCACAAAGACAAAGTGTCTGTCCTCAGGATCTTATATTTAAGACTGAGGGATGGTAAAAAACCACATCCGGCAGCCCTGGTTAAAAAAAAAAAAAAAATCTAATGGTTTGATTATTGGCCTCAAGTCTCCTCAAGGAAGCATTGAGGGTCAATATAAAAACTCAGTAGATATTCTCTTTGAAATGGGGGGGGGCAACAAAATTGGAAGCCACTGGCAAGCTACTCATCTTCAGTTTGGGAGGTAGAGGACCACAGAAAGGCTGCCAAAGAAGGAGAGAAATGTAGCAAGATGAAAGGTCATTCTAGAAGTTGCAGTTAAAAAGAACTCTAGTGTGGGAAAGTAAAAAAATCAAAATGTTGGGTCCAGATGAAGAGAGCATATATACACAATATATACACAATGGAGTACTACTCAGCCATATATATATATATATATATATATATATATATTATATATCCTACCATTTGCACTAATATTAATGAATCTAGAGGATATTAATCTTAGTGATATAAAGTAGATGGAAAAAGACACTGTGTGATTTCACTTGTATTTGTTATATAGAGAAGCAAACAAACAAATGAAACTAAATAAGAAGAAACTTGTAGACTGTAAGACCAAATAGTGGTTACGAGACTGGAAGTGGGGAAACCAGGTAAAAAGGGTTAACAGTATGGTGAAGAAGAGAAATGGACTTTTAATGGTAAAGTTAAGATCATATATACAGATGTTGATAATGATGCATATCCAAACTTATTTACTATAATGCAATATTGCTTCAATAAAAACTATTAATAAAATTATTACCAAAAGGGATAATGAAACTTTGATATCAAACTATATACTTAGATCTCTTAAAATCTCCTTTGATCCATACCAACCATGAAGCATCCACATCCAAAAAGACAAGATGTTCCTGTACTAAAAACTGAGGATAATACCTCTCTTTCACAATCACCTATATAGGGGTAGTGGAAACTCTCTCACTGTTTCCCTGGAGATAAGACAGAGCAGAAACAAAAATCTCAAGGCTAGCATTGAGGAGTCCTGAATCCTAGGTTCATCTCAGACACCAATAGTTATATGAGATGTTTAGGGAAATCACTTTACCTCTCTGCTATCATCTCATATGCCACTTGCACACAATAGCTCTCCCTTGAATATAAAAGCACCTTCCCTGTCCAAACTCTCAGAGTTGTCAGGAGAATATAAACAAAATGTATTTCAAAAGATGAGGAAGGGATACACTTGGAAAGCTTTCAGCTAATTATCACAGTTCAGTTCAGCCCAGATTGAGCCTCTTGGCTGGGAGAAATGTTAAAAATAACATCCACGATAGTGGTAATTGCTATGATTTACTGAGAGCTTAATACACATACCAGGCACATATCTCATTTAATCCTAACAACAACCCTGTGGGGTTGACTATTGCCCACAAATTACAAATGAGGAAGTAGAGGCCCTGAGAAGTTAAATATTTTGTGAAAATTCACACATTTAGTAAATGAAACTCAACTCCATCTGATGTCAGCCTAGGGATTAAACCACTAAGCTATTCTAATTCTTACTCATCTCTCAAGATTTACTTTAGTTCAAATCAGTACCATTCAATTTAATTCAATCCAGGATTTTTTTTTTTAATATATAGGCTTTCAGAGTTCAGGTAGCTCACACATTTGTAGAAAATGATACAGACATACCCTTGCTTGAAGTGCTTACTGAGAATGAACAGTGCAGCAAAGCAAGGTAACTACAGAGAAGGGACTGATGTCATGTCTTGGCACTCACCATTTGATTTCTCAGCAAAACACTAAGTTGCTCTTGACACACTCTCTAGGGTTGTAGGGTCCTGCCAGAGTTGAAAAAACAAATTCTTCCCATTTTATTCTAACATTTACACTAATTTATGCAGCCCTATTTAAGCTTCTGGTTCATGAGCCAAGCCTGTCATCAATGTAAGCTCATCCTCATCCATGGAGAGAAAACAGAGTCAGTTCCTAAAATGTCTTTGCCTCCAGCTTTCCTCAATCCCCTCTTCCAGATTGTTCCATATAGTTCCAGGTATTAGAGGGATTTAAAACAAATACAAGGAATGGCTCAATCTCCTAAGGCAATTATTGCAACCACAAACATTTATAGGGTGCTTATTTTTTAACAGACACTGTTCTAAGTAATTGCTGATTTAATTAATTCTCTACACAACACTATACCATAGGTATTGCTATTACCTCAATTTTAAGTGAAGAAACTAAGACATAGTGAGTTTAAGTGACTTGTCAAAGATTAAACTCAGGTTTAAACCAAGTAGCCTACTACAGGTCTTTTTTTTTTTTTTTCCATCATTATACCAGGTTGTTCCACATGCCCCTTATCATGGACAAAAGATCTGAGACAATTAATTATTATTAGTTGGTATCTCTATTTCCATAGTAAATAATAGACAAAATGCTAATAGAGTTTACTAGGCATAAGGGGTTCATGGAAAATATAGAAACTGGAACCTTGGCCTCCCCGGTGGCTCAGCGGTTGAGCGCTGGGTTGTGAAGCTGCCTGCAGCCTCTGCAGCGCCAGTATGATCCCCAGCGGCCAGGAGAGGGTCCCACATGGCGCTCAGACCTCTCCTGCTGCTCACTGCTCCCCTCAGCAGTGTACTTCTTCAGTCTGCCTGCTCTGCTCTCCCCTCTGGCTCTGGTGAATTCTCTCACCTTCCTGCACTTCTGATTGTACCCAGTGCTTGTATAAATAAATAAATAAATCTTTAAAAAAAAGAAAAGAAACTGGAACCTAAGAAAATTTCATTTGTAATGTCTGTATACCTTTCTTCACCCAGAAAACATATCTGCATTTTTCAGTCTTAAGGGTTTTGAGAGCGGGGGGATGTTGGGAGTTTTTTAAACATAGTTTTAACACATAAGAAAACACTATTCTGACTTGCATGACTATAGCTTAATTTTATGTTTCAAAATCATAATAGAATCACACAGTATGTAATTTTTTGTGATGGCTTCGTTTGTTCATTACATCTGCCAGACTTACCCATGTTGTTGCAGGTAGTCACAGCTCATTCGTTATTATATCATGTGAATACATGAAATAGAATTTTTCCATTTCACTGCACCATTTCACTGTAGACAAAGGGTTATTTTCAATTTTGTGAACATTGTTGTATGTTTTCTTTGCTGCCAAATGCACCCATTTTATTATGTTCTCATGAAATGGAATTCCTGGGTCATAGGGTGAACATATTATCTTTTTCCCTTTGATATTGATTTACAGCCTAATTTCTCTATGATCAAAGAAAATGCTACATGTGATTCAATCCAGTGAATTTTTAAAAGACTAACTTTCTTGAATAGTGTCAATTTTGTTAACTGTTTCATGGTATGTTATCCTGTAGTTCTTTGGTGCAGTTTTATAAATGTCATTTATGTCAAATTTGTTAAAATTTGTAGGTAAAATCTACTATATCCTTTTTCACATATTTGACTGCAAATACTAACAATTGAAGAGGGAGAGATCTATTATAACCTCCAACTGTGATTGTCAGATTGTCAATTTCTTAGTTCTGTCAATGTTTACTTTAAACATTTTGTGCTATTATATGCACATCTTTTTCAATTCTTGGATAAACCTGTCAAATTTCCCACTTTATTACTGCTTACATGTTTTTTCATTATTAATATGATTTATTTCTGAAAATATACAATGTCTATTCTCAGTACAGCCACACCAGCTTCCTTTCAATTAGTGTTTACATGGTGGATCTTTTTCCATTCTTTTATTGTCAACCACTCTATGGCATGCTTTTTAAGAATGTATCTATTAATGTAGCCTAAAATCATTGCTACATAGTTAAGCCTAAAATAACATATATATAGTTGTGATTTTTCATTAATGAGACTATTTAAACCATTTACATTTAATATAATTATAAATATACTTTAATTTAAAAATACCACTTCTTATTTCCCACTTCCATTTGTTGACTTTGTTTTTAATTGAGATAACACTGATTTACTACACTGCATATGATTTAGAATAAATTATACCTTCTGAGATATATGTCACCTGCCACCCCCACCAAATTCTTTACTATTTTTTCATCTTTTATTAGCTTAAATTTTTCCATTTCTTCTATATTAGTTTGTTACTTCTATATTCTTTTATTATTTCAGTTATTACCCTATAAATTGCTTATCTTTGACTTCATAAAGTATAAATCAGTGTTTTTACCAATTTCCAAGCACTGCAAGTTATCTTATTATATTATCTTATTATATCTTATTATACTTTACCTTACTCACACACTTTTTGACTGTAACATCATGTATTTTAATTTCACCACGTTATTTTTGTTCTGTAAAATGCACATCTATATTTACCTTAATATTAACTTTTTTCTTACTTTCACTCTTTTTTCATATCTGTATTTCTATATAGGATCGTTTTATTTTGCCTGAAAGTACTCTGATATTTTAATGTTAGTCTGCTGTTAACAAATTCTGATATTGTCCACAAATATCTTTATTTCATCTTTATATTGATGGATATTTTCACTTGGTATAGAATTAGATTGGCATCCTAATTATAATTTTCTTTCAGTACCGTGAAGATTCTATTCCATTGACTTCTGTATTCTACTACTTCTGTTGAAACGGAGCTTCAGTCTTAGTATTGGTATTTTTTTAAAAGATTTATTTATTTATGTATACAAGAACTGGGGTATAGGCCTGAGGTGCTGGGGGGGTGGGGGTGGTGAGAGGAATCACCAGAGGCAGAGTAGGGAGCAGAAGGGTGGATTGACTGAAATATACTGCTTAGGGGAGCAGCAGGTGAGACAGGAGAGTTCTGCTGCATCATGTGGGTCACTTCCCTGGCCAGGGTTCGAATTTGTGCTGCAGTAGCTGCAGATAGCTTCATGGTGCTGACGGCTTAACCCCTTGTGCCACCAGAGAGGCCCCAGTATTGTTATTTTATTTTATATTTTTTAAAGATTTATTTTTATTTATTTATGCAAGCACTGGGTACAGTCAGAAGCGCGGGAGGGTGAGAGAATTCACCAGAGTCAGAGCAGGGAGCAGAACAGGCAGAAGGACCGAAGCACACTGCTGAAGGGAGCAGCGGGCGGCAGGTGAGGTCTGCGCACCATGTGGGACCCTCCTCCGGTGGCCGGGGAGCAGCCGGGGATGGAACCGGCGCTGCAGAGGCTGCGGGCAGCTTCCCAACCCAGCGCTCAACAGCTGCGCCACCTGGGAGGCCCAGTATTGTTATTTTAAATGTATTTTTTTTCTTGAAAGCTTTTGAGATTTTTTTCTTTGTCTTAAATTTTTAACAGGTTCCTTCTGATGTATCTAGGTATGATTTTATTTATATGTGTAGCTTAAGACTCAGAGTGTCATGGAGATCTACTTTGAGGTTTTTTTTGAAAAATTCTTGGACAATACAGCTTCAGATATTACTTCTGCCACATTTCTCTCTCTCCCTGACTTCCGAGATTCCAGTTAAACACATTATACCACAGTTTCTCCAAATCTTTTTGAAGATTGCTTTTTTTTATTTATAAAACATTACAGACTATTTGTCATAAAATGCATTAAAGATTTTACGGCAAATTTCAATTGCTATAAATATTTATACTCTATTTATCTTGTCAGGAACCAGTATTAAACACGGTCTCAAGATCCTACTTTGAGAAGCACCATGTTCTGCTTTTTCCCCCATATATATCTGTTATGTTCTTTGCATAATCTTTCATCTATTTCCTATCTGTGCTTCAATCTGTTATCTTTTACTAACATCTTCAGCTTTACTAATCTTCTCTTCCACTATGTGTAATGCCTTATTAAATATATCTTTCACTCTTAATTTGTGTGTTTTTAAGGATTTCCATTTGATTCTTACCTATAGATTCCAGTTGTAAAATAGTCAATTTGTAAATCAATTTTAAGCATATTAATCATAGCTACTTTTTAAAATTTTTCTGACAATCTTAATATACCTTTAACTTACAGTCTATTTTTCCTTAACATTCAGTTATTTGCTCCTGTTTCCCGATAAGACTGATAGTTTTATATTGACAATTGTACATTTTAAGTAAAATAATCAGATTCTGGACAACACCATTTCCTACATTGAAATTTTCATTTTCTTCTAGAGCAAAGACACATCTGGATTCAGCAGAAATTAGTCTGTTTCCAGTCTGCTCTATGAGTCTGGTTCTTGTAAATTTCAGTTGAGAATTGCTATTTTTCCCAAAGACCCTTCCACATTAACGGCTTCTGAGCTATAATTTCTACCTCTTGAATTCTATGGAATTACTTAAATTCCTACTTAGATTTTTGGCCTCTTCATTGCTGTGTATTTGGCTTCTCAATGTCTCACTTTGCTTGTACACAACATGGAAGTCCAATGATTCCTCATGGAGAATGCTCATTCCCTTTTCTCTGGTTCCCCTTCTCTCCCTTCTCTTGGCCTGTCACATCATGATGGCCTTAGTATTCCTGATTATAAGTTTTTGCCTCCCAATTCCACTAAAATTCCTTTAAGATGTAGGTTAATACATTCTGTTTGGCCTATATGCCTCTTTTATGTATTGCAAATACACCATGGGAAAAAAGTCTTAGAGCAGGTCCTTGCTCACCTCAGTGAAACCATTTTTAGCATTTGTCTGGATCTCTGAAATTCGTATACCCTAACGCCTTCAAGCAATAATTTATGCAGCTTTTTAGTGAAGAATTAGTCTAATATCAACTCTCCATTATGTTTGCAAGCAATGTGCTCTTGTGAGGATTAAATGTATAAAATTAACATTTCTAAATAGTAGCCAATATTCAATAAATATTTGCTAAAAAAAGTTCCATTTAATACAGTACTTGACCTTTTATTCCAAGTGCATAGATACTGCCCCTAAGTTATATGGTCTTATGCCATAGATTTTCTCAACTTCTACTAATCTTTTGTCATCATATTGACAGTCCTCCAAACAAGTGCTTATTTTTTTCCTTTTTTTTTGAGTAGCCCAAAATATTTTTTAAATCTTATGTAGTCTTTAAAAGCAGGTCCAGAACTTGCCATTCTACTCATTCTTATCTCACTCCTTCTGTGATTGATAGATAATACTCTTGAGTTACAGAGTCTTTGAACTCAAAAACTCTAACCAATCCAGTTTAATAATTATCATAATGAAAATTTTTGGACATTGCAACTTTTAGAAGAAAATAATCCTTAAATATTAATGCTATAATCTGGGAAACACTACCCTTTATGTCCCTCTATAGAAAGACCCACATGGCTCAATCAATATTCCTGGTAACTCTGTGATTTCCATTTCATTCATCTTTGGTGTTATACAGTGTTCCATGATATAAATACACAAGTTGTTTATCCATTCTACTTTTGATAGATATTTTTATTATTCCCAAATGTGACTCTTATGGATAAGCTGCTATAAACATTTCTGTACATGATACTCAGTGCTCATATGTTCTAAATTTGCTTGAGTATATGCCTAGAAGTAGAAATGCTAGGTTAGAGGATATGCTTATGATCGATTTTAATAGCTAGTATTGAACAGCTTCCGAAGGGTTTATACTGATTATACTCACACCAACAGTGTGAAAGAGCCACACTTCCTGCATATCCTTGTCAACACTTGATTTTGTCAATTATTTTGGTTTAGCCATTCTCCTAATATTTTTATCTCACTGTGGTTTTAATGTGCATTACCATAATTAGTCATGAAGTTGAGCCTGACTAATTATTTACTGTCCGTTTCACCATCATCTTTTGTGAAGTAGCTGTTAAGAGTTTCTTTTATAAACATTTTTAAAAGAAACATCTTAATATTTTAAAACATTTCCTGAAAGTCTTCTTTGGTCCTCTTCTTTTCTCAGTAGTCTTAGCCCCAGCTGATGTGACTAATCTGACTAATCTGACACTCCTTGCACATGAACCTGCTTTTATTTATTCTTAACATAGAATGAAGTGGTCTGTCTGGTACACTTTCCTCCTTACCTCTTTGCTGCTTCCAGTGTTCAGATTCTCCCCAACAAAGGAGAGTCTGGGAAGCAGCCAGCAAAATTCTCCCCTTCTCTCTCCTCTGCTGCTTCTCTGTAGCATCTTCCTGTCTTTGCAACACCCCGATACTGTTAAACTTCTAAAGAGAAATTTCTTATAAGTTCTGCGATTTTGTAAAAATTCTTTTTTTTTTTATGACTTAACCATTCCCCTATATCATGTTGGACACCTGGCAGACACTGAATTATGCAGATGGGCTAGGAAAGACAGGACACTCACAGGAGGCCACTGTAAGGTCTCTCATGTCAAATTTGACCATTTGCCAGGAGAATCTTGTTTTTCTGGGAGATGAGCCACACATTACAAAGAGAATGAGCTGCCTACCAGTTCCCCTAATCTTCCTCTAGGGCAGGTTCATTTCTCAGTAACCTCAAACCAAAAGCCATTATCAGATTCTCTGTCTTTCTCCACCATGGAAAACTACTTGGCCACAGTTTGACAGGCACAGATGGTGCCACCAGCTGCAAGTTTTTTCAGTTCTTGTTGACTCTAAACTGCCCTTAGTCTTAATCTCTTTGCAATTTGCTCAGTAGAATGAGAGATGAGGCCAAACTTCTAATCTGGGAATAAAATTCATGGTGGGAGACTTAGCAGGGTCTGGTGGAGGGTGACATAGGTGGAGGAGATTGGCAAAATGCATGGGAAAAAAGTCCTAGAAAGAAAATATATGGAGAGTCAATTGAATGAGAAAATGTTTAAACAAAGCATCAGGGCCCATAAAGAGAAGAGACACATGAGAGGAAAATATTCTTAGGTCTGACAATAATTTTTCTGCTAAACTGAAAATGGAGTCAACTCCTTGTACCATGATAGTTATGTATTAAGAAAGGAATGAGGGAAATAAAAGGAAAGACCTTCTAAGGAAGTGTTCTCTGCATGGTTATAATAGCCTAAAAATGTCCTGTTTGTGTGACATGCTATCTGACAGACCTGAAAATCTTCTGTACTACAGAAAGCACTAAAAAAACATAACTAAACTAAAAAAACAAAAAACAAAAACAAAAAACTTTGTCATTTACATATATTCTGGGCTCTGTACAAAATAAGTAAACGTCACACATTCCCTGCAAGAGATTCTATCCAAAGATCTGTCAAAAAGGACACGTGGAAAGCTGGAAAAGACTGACCATGTGTTCTATTGCTAGGGACAGTGCCACCAGTTCTGACATCTTTTTCTCATCCTGCCAAGGTAAGAACCTATGAATCCATATCCAGCATTCTTTTTCACTCTTTTTCTTATGTGCTACTATCAAATACCAAGACCATAAGTCTAAGGTTGAGAAATGATCCAAGAGTTTCGGAGTAAGCCCTTTTTACTCCAAACATGTTTACATGGGAAAATCTGTTTTGGGCAGGAAAAAGTGGAAAGAAGGTGCTATCCATGCAATCAGAGGAGAGAGCAGCATCAGAATGCATGTCTGAGATGTCTATCTTACTGTCTTTAGAATAGTGCCATGTCACTGTACTCCTGCAACCCCTGGGACTAGAGAGACTCTCAGGAGAAAGTTCTTTTACAGAATAGCAATGATTTCAGTTTTTGCTATGTGCCACACTTGAATTTTACAAATATTTTACATATTTTTACATATTTTTTTCTCAGAAAATCCTCATATAAGGCTGGTCCCATTATTAATTTCCTCTTGTGCTCGGGACCTAGAGAATAGACCCAGTGGAGAGTGGCAGGGCAAAATAAAAACCCGAGACCTGCATACTCAGCAATGTGGCTTTCTCTATTCCATGCTTCAGGGATTCTGGGAGAGCCCCCAGTTTTCAATTTCTTAGGCATGCCCTGCAAACATAATTCTTTTTTGTTATTCTAGATTTCTTCAAGCTACTTCTCAGGTGCTTTTTCTTTCTTCTTCCTGTCTAAAGTTGGGTTTGTTTAATTTGATTTGGATGAGTATGAGTGGGAAAGGGTATTTTGGCTTGCTAGTTTTTATAAAAAGTTATCTAGTAGGTAATGAAAGTAACCCAAAAGGTAAAAAGGAATAGAATAATAGATTTTGCTAGTTTACATACATATATTGCAATACCAAATACAGCCACTAAGAAAAATGTAGAAAGCAGTATACTCAAAACACTATTAATAAATAAATATGGAATCCTAAAAAACTTTCAAGTAACTCTTAGGAAGATAAGGAAAAAAGAAAAGGCCAAAAAATGAAGGATACAAATAGAAATCTAATAATAAGTGGCAAATTTAAATCATAACATAATTAACTCACATATAAATGTTCTAAAA
The DNA here is from genome assembly GCF_964194135.1 of Talpa europaea. Lineage (NCBI taxonomy): Eukaryota > Metazoa > Chordata > Mammalia > Eulipotyphla > Talpidae > Talpa > Talpa europaea. The sequence goes on from NC_140076.1 coordinate 48,931,289, forward strand.
ACACCAATTAAGAGTCAGAAAATTTTGCAGTGTAGACAAAAATCAACAATCCAAACTATCTCAGATGAATCTCAAGAGAAATACAGTGAATTTAAAAAGTCAGTCTCAAAGGTTACACACTATATGATTCCATTTATTCAATATATTTGAAATGACAAAATTATAGATACAGAGAATGGATCAGTGACTTCCAGGGGTAAGTTATGGAGAGAAGAGGGAGGTAGTGTGCCTATAAAAGCAATCTTTGTGATGAAACTGCTCTGCATCTTCACTGTCATCTTGGTCATATAAACCTACATGTGACAAAACTGCACAAAGCTACATACACACACACTGCATTTCTGCAAGATGTTACCTATGGAGGAAACTTGGTAAAGAATATATTCACGGTCTCTATCAATTCTTACAACTGATGTGACTCTAAAATTATGTCAACAATAAAAAGGCTTTCAAAACTGGAGGAAAATATATGTATTAAGGAGGAAGTTTCCTGTTGTTGTGCAACCATCCCAGGCCGGGCAGGTTCATTGTTGAGTCAGGTGAACGGAAAGCAAATTTTGGAGGCTTCGGTATCTCTGACATGCCTTAATGTTGCACCAGGAGACTGGACTCACAGACCAGCAAGCAGGGAGGCAAGCTGGCAACAACTGAGACCCCTCAGCCCCACGAACCTCCTTTTTTAGCCCACCTTGTTGGCCCAGGTGTCTGTATTTATATACATGCACACTTTTGGCTTCTTGACCCACATGTCCATAACCATAGGTGTCCGTGCTCACGTGCCCAAGTGTCTTTTGCAATAACAAATCTGCATGGGTAATGAAACCTGGGAGGAAAACAAGGCTGCAGGTGGCAGCAGAGGCTAGTGGTGGGAAGGTGAGAGAGCCCAAGTAGTACGCCATGTTCCTTACACTTGTCTACTTCTGTCTCCCAATCCCTTCATTCTCTTCCCCAGCAGTAAGCACTGTGGCTATTTTATCAACTATCCGTCCAGAGATAACCCATAGTTTCTTTATCAGTCTTTATAAATCAAGACACACATATAGACTTAAAGTTTTTGTATAAAAATTTGAGCATCATACACACATTTATTCCACCTTGCTTTATCAATCTATCTGAGCTTTCAGTAGTAACAGAGTTCTTTGTTTACTCCATCCTATGGATAACTCCTGATTTATTTAATCAATCATTTCTTCACATAAAAATAGGATCCAACAAAAAAACAGATTTATTTAAAATAGTTCCCATTGTAAACAATGCTCTGGGGTGAACCAGCAACCACTGAATTGATTTTTTTTTCTAACCATGAGTCCTACCACATCCATATACCCTCAAAATACCACCCTTGGTCTTTGGCATTTGGGAAACAGATCTTGACCCCTCCCCCCCCCCAAGTCACTTCACAGAGCACTAAACCCTGAACTTGGCAAACACTGAAATGATTATCTATCTTCATGACCAAGTCTGTGGTTTGCTATCACTCAGCTTCTTTACCATTATTTTCCTCTATTTTTAGGCTTATAACTTTTCCTTAGCAAAGTGAACCTATTCATAATTTCCCGCAGACACTTTTCTCCATTTTATGAAAATGTTCCTCTCCCTTCTCTCCCAATATCTGAACACACTCTCTTCTTTATTCACCTCCCTGTCATCTCTGCTTTGACTTGTCCTCCTTGAATGAGGAAATAATTTTTCTTACAACCCCATTTTGACAAGTAGCTCAATCAAAAGTATAATTGCCCTTTCTGCTTGAGTATAATGGAAGATGTTCTACTATGCCTGCAGGTGTATAACCAGGTATTAATAGTGTGGTGTTTATGCTAAAATGGAGCAGGCATTTATATTCTGACACCATATGGTCCCATTCCCTTTTCTCTTCATGTACCCCCTCCCCCATCTCTGTGGAATTTTCAATCTCCCAATCAGACACTTTAAACAGAATATTAGGCATAAAATAATTTTGCTATGTAAGACAAGAAGTAGAAGAAAAACTTGCCACTTCTCAATGCCTATTGTAGAAAGCTACACTAGAAAGCATTTTTCTTTCTGCTTATTTTGTTTTCATACCCAAATTCATAACTCAGCTCATGCACTAGTATGTTAACTAATTTCTGCCAATGAGTTGACAAAGAAAAATGCTAATAGAATTATAAGAATGTGTGTGTGCATGTGTGTGTCAATACTGGTGTAAAACTAAGGTACAATAGGCAAATGATATACCCCTGACAAATCCACAGTTCTTTTTAAATGGTTCCTACATAAGAAAGATCTAAATAGTCAACCAATAAATGACCAGAGATAATAAATGAATACAGTAAAATGGCAGGATACAAAATCAATATGCACACACATACAAATCTAGGGCATTTATATATGCAAACAATAAAAGAGAGAAATTAGGAATATAACCCCATTGATTATCAATGAAAGAGGTTAAAACACCTGGGAGTAAATGTAACAAAAGAGGTGAAAGACTTATACCTTAAAAATGATAAGATATTGCTAAAAGAAACAGAACACAAAGAAATGGAAGTGAAAAGATAATTCTTGCTGAAGGATTAGAAGAAATTAGAAGAATGAACTTTTTTTTTCTTATGAGAATTTTTAAATTTTTATATTTTATTATTTTATTTAATTCTTACATCATTTTTCATTTTTGCATAATGTTTGCATTTTCATTTTAGTTATATTCCCTATACAATTCATTATTTTGACCCTAATCCCTCCTCTCTTCCCCCACAGTAGTGTGTCTCTGGACTACAGTTGCTTGTTGATTTTCATTTTTTCTTTATTATAATTAGTCATTTTCCTGGTCCCTTATTTAGGTTTTCTAAATTCCTGCTATGAGTGAATCCATCTGGTATTTTTCTTTTTCCTTCTGGCTTATTTTGCTGAGCACGATCCCTTCGAGCTCCAACCATGTTGCTGCAAATTGCATGAGTTTATTTTTTTGATTGCTAAGTAATATTCCATAGTGTATATGAACCACATCTTCTTGATGCAGTCATCTATTTTTGGGCATTTGGGTTGTTTCCATAGCTTAGCTATTGTAAATAGTGCTGCTATAAACATAGGGGTGCAGGTGCCCTTTGGAATTACTGTTTCTGTGTCATTTGGGTAAATACCTAGAAGTGGAATTGCTGGGTCATATGGAAGCTCCATCTTTAGCAGGTTGAGGAATCTCCACACAGCTTTCCATAGTGGTTGGACCAGTTTGCACTCCCACCAGCAGTGCAGAAGAATTCCTTTTTCTCCACAGCCTCACCAACATTTGTTGTTGCTAGTTTTTTTTAATATGTGCCATTCTCACTGGTGTAAGATGGTATGTCATTGTAGTTTTGATTTGTATTTCCCTGATTACAAGTTGAACATTTTTTCATATGCCTGTTAGCCATTTGCATTTCCTCTTAGGAGAAGTTTCTTTTAAGCTCTTCTGCCCATTTTTTGACTGGATTATTTACTTTATTTTTGTTGAGACTCTTCAGCTCTTTGTAAATTTTTGTGATCAGTCCTTTATCATTATTGTTGTGTGCAAATCTCCTTGGAAAATGTCATTCAGAGTTTGATAGGGGTTGTTTTGAATCTGTAAATTGTTTTAGGTAGGATAGCCATGTTAACAATGTTTATTCTAAACATTGTTTATTCTAAACATTGTTTATTGTTTTAGGTAGGATAGCCATGTTAACAATGTTTATTCTAAACATTAACATGGCTAACCTACCTAAAACAATTTACAGATTCAAAACAACCCCTATCAAATTCTGGACAACATTTTCCAAGGAAACAGAACAGACCATTCAAAATTGTAATAGGAAAAAGGCATCAACCAACAAGAACTCTGGCGATGGCAGGGTGAAGTTTATATATACATACAGGGAAAGCTGTGCCTCTGAAATTTATAGTTTTGTAAATAACAGTAAATCAATTTTAAAATAACCCATCCCCATGTAATTTGTAAATGCATATCTCCAATGTCTACTAAGTGGTGGATGCACATTTGTTGAGTAAATCTGAATGAATAAATGAGAACACCTGTTCTTGTCAGTGATTTTTCTTAGATAACTTGTCTCCATGCCTGATGTCTGTTTCATTAGTGCTGCATGTGCCAGTGATGATGAAAGTTAGGTGATGAAGCTATTCTTTGGCTTTCTCTCTTCAGGCAAATTTTCTGTAGCCCTTGCCATATTCCATTCTATGCAAGCTCTGCCTTATCCCTAACCATTATTACTCTGCGAAGCAGGACTATTCGAACGTCTGATCTATTCCACCAGGTGAAGCAAACAAATTAGACAGAGTACCACAGCTGCTTGATATAGAATGTCCTCATGTTTTTGCTCCCTTTTTTTAGTACACCCAAGCATCACATTTATTTTTTCAACAGCTGCTGCACATTGAGCAGACTTCTTAATTAGCTAATGTTTGGAAGGCCTTTTGAAGATAAAAAGCCCTATATAAGTGCTAAGTGTTATTATTACCTTGACAAAAGAGTTCTCTTTTACCTTGGCTCACTGCAAAATGTGTGAGCTTTCCTTCTCTCTAACTAGCAGTAGTCAAACCATAGGCTACATAAATCAGGGGAGAAAAAACTTGGCAATTCAGCAGTGGCCCCTGAATGCAGGCAATTGGGTACCCTGGAGTGTTGGTCTGTGTCTTAATGTAATCTTTGCGAAGCACCAGAAAAAAAAAAAAAAAGAATGCTGGGGATGGGAAGTGGGGAGGAGACACATTTTCAGGCCCCCAAATGCTTTTGGGAGAATGAAAACACTTGCAGGCCTCTCTCACTTGAAAAGGATTTCTGGATGTCACTCATATATTTGTTTCGCTCAATTTGATTTTGGAAAACAAAGCAAATATTTAGCCATCAGAGATTACATCCATGAGTAAATAGATACTCATAGACCAGACACAAGAAAGGATTTGTCCCAAATAAATAAATGGCTGAGTCACCTTCTCCCCTTTGCCGTTACCAGGAGGCAGGATACTAGAGGAAATATGTTAAATAGAAGCGAAGGCAAAAGCAGCCTACACATTTCAAGTCTCACACTGTACACCCAACCTCCCCTACACAAACACACACACACACACCCCACTTACTTATCGAAAACACTACCTCTTCTAGAGTAGATAAGAGACAATTTCTGTGCTTAAGAATCTTCCATTTTACTTATTAATAAAACAGTATCTTTCATACACAATTTACTAGGCACCATGCTATATGCCTCATATACATTATCTTATTTACTGTGCCCCACACCCCATAAAGGTGGCTGCTACTATTATCTCCATCGTACAGGTGAGGAAATAGGCCCAGTGTATTCAAGTGGCGTGCCCCAAGTTACGGAGACATAATAGAGCCATCATTTGAACCTAGGTCTGCCTAGTCAAAGTCTAATCTCTTTAAACAAATGGTATCATTTCAAGGTATTGTCAATAGGGCTGTAAGCATGGTACAAAATAAGGGTGGTTACAATTCCTCTTACAAATTTGTATTATTATAGAAAGGAGACGGCAATGAGCAGGTCTGACTGGCATAATCAGGAATCATTGTGAAGATGACTTTGATTGCTTTCATTTCAGAATTTATTCAAGAAAAATGTGAAAATAAAGGGAGAAGATAAACTGAATGAACAAATAACCATGCCGGAGATATTAGTTCTGTGCCTGCCTGCTAATTTAAACAAATTAGTATATTTATTTTTAAAAGTGAGTGCATTCATTTCAAATAAATTACATTACTAGTTTTTCTTATAGACACTGAAGTTTCATATCTGAGTACCTGGAAAGTTAGGGCTGAGTGGCATTAACTGAGTTGAGAGTGAAGGAAATAGAGCAAAAGGAATTGGGAATGCAGGAAGTAATAAAACATACCAAAAGCAGCAAAATTGAAAATTTTCCATTTAAACTCCCAAACTGTTAGGCAAGGATGATGCAAGGAGCTTTAATACTGTCTACCCATGATGAGCTTTTAATCAGCCAGCTTCTCCTATACTTTGAAAGCTGCTGTCATCTAGAAGGAGGTGGTTCAATGTATCAAGATAAAAACACTTTTTTGGTGGGGCCTCCCCGATGGTGCGGCGGGTTGAGCGCTGCTCTGAGAAGCTGTCTGCAGCCTCCGCAGTGCCAGTTCAATTCCAGCCGGCCTGGGAGAATCCCACATGGCAAGGCAGACCTCTCCTGTCTCGCCCGCTGCTCCCCTTAGCAGTGCCTTTGGTCAGTCTGCCTGTTCTACTCCCCGCTCTGTCTCTGGTGAATCCTCTCACCCTCGTGCGACTTTGGCCTGTACCCCAGCTCTCGTATAAAAAAAACACTTTTTTGGGCCTCCCCTGGTGGCGCAGTGGTTGAGCGCTGGGCTGCGAGGCTGCCCGCAGCCTCTGCAGTGCCGGTTCGTTCTCAGGTGGCCGGGAGAGTCCCACAAAAATAAATAAATAAATAAATAAATAAATAAAATAAAAAAACACTTTTTTGGTGTCCTCCCTAAATGATATTAGGAGTAGCAAGTACTGTTACTACACAATTCTACAGCTGAAACACTTACGAAGGTAGGAAACCATACTACAGGCCAAAGTTGAGGAAATCTCCTAGAACTAGGAACAATTCATGAGTCTCTGTTAAAAGGCCAGAGTAGAGGCAGTGAGATACTGAGTGGTGAAAGCTTGTTTGTAGTTAATATAGTAGATAAATTATTCAGGAGCAATATCCTGTTTACCCTGTAACTTTTGCCATGGAGCTAAGCTTGCTGACCTATGAAATGTCAGGCCTGCATTTCATATAAGATTCCTTCGAGGATCCAGAAATGGGGATTGTCAACCGGCTGATTTGAAACCAACACTGGGAAGCACAAAATATTGTCCCTTACAAGTTAGAATGTAGGACAGATGGAGGGATTAAGATACCAAAGAGACTCTTGGGCTCCCCAATGCCAACAAGTGTTATCAAACTCCTCTATAATTTAACCCAGTTGTTCTTTCCAAACAAATCTTCCATTATTACCTCTCAGGTCTCCAAGCTTTCTTTAGCTTGGACCACTAGCCTTTCCATCTTCTATACAGCTTATATTCCCCACCTCCATGGGTTAATTCCTATTATCATTTTTTCTTAGAATGCCTCTTCAGTACTATTTTCCACTTCCAGTATTTTTTTAAGATTTATTTATGCATATAAGAACTGGGGTGTAAGCCAGAGGTGTGGAGGTGGGAGGATTTACCAGAAAGATTGGGGAGCAGAACAGGCAGATCTACTGAAATACACTGCTGAGGGGAGCAGCAGGGCAAGACAGGAGAGGTTTGCTGCGGCATGTGGGTTGCTCCATGCCTGGCCAGGGATCGAACTGGTGCTGCAGTGGCTGTGGATAGCTTGATAGCGCTGTCATTAACCCCTGCGCCATCAGGGAGGCTCTTCCCACTTCCAAATCGCTCCTCTTGTTTAAAGTCTACCTCATATATCACATCCTTAAGGAAGCCTTTCTCCCAGGTGGAAGTATAAATAGCGCTTCTGCTTCATTTCTCATATGGAAACGACTTTCTTTGTATAGTGATGGTTTTTAAATGATATATTTTGATAATGGCTTTATTATCTGGAATCTCCTTGAGAGTAAGATCTATATTTGCTTCATCTTTGACCCTTCTTGGCTCTCAGTTCGGTACTTTGAAAAGCAAGGGATGCAAAATAAATATTTACCTAATAAAAATTCACTCAACATACCTCACATTTATTATCACTTATTTCCAGCCACTGTTCTAAGTGCTGGGGATATGCTAGGAACTAAGTGGACTTGAATTTCCGACCTATTAGAATTTACATTCTAAAGTGTGAGACCGACAATAAATAGAATAAGTTGTGGGGAATAGAAGATAACAGTGCAAGAGGGAAAATAAAGCAGAGAAGGAACTTGATATGGTTCAGAGTGGTTGAAATTTTATATTGGGCAATGAATGGGTGGTTGGGTAAATGGGTGTACGGATGGATACCGAGGTGAATGGATTCATTACACAGTAAAAAAAAAAAAAAAATTGGCTTTCAGTGAGAAAATAAACTCTCCAAAACTGTTTTCTATGCTTATAAAAATCAAAAAGTGGCCACCATAAGTTTTAAAAATAGAGGACAGAGAATCTGATTTCTCACTTTATTGCTATATTGGCTTCAGATGTCCCTGAACAAGTGACTTTTAGTAACCTTGTAAAAAATACCTTAATGCTTATGATTTTATAGGGGGAAAAAACAATTTCTTTGGGTTAGAAAGAGCATGTTTTAGTCTAGAGATTTTCTCATAAAAGCAATCATATTTTCAAATGAAAATGAACCATTGAAGGTGGAACTATGAGAAGACAAAAGCCTGGCAAGAAAAATATTTTTACATTGAAAAGTGGAGTAGTTATCTGTTTATATTATTTCAATCAAGTCTGTAATGAAGACAGTTTTCACAAAGCTATTGGGATCTGATATTTGTGGCCAGTTCCTCTGTCACAAGTGAGTTCATTAAGCTTTTTATTACTAACTCACTGCTTTTTTATTTGCAGCATGGAATAGCGAGTGAGAAGCATTTCATGTGTCACCCATTCTATAGATGAGATATCTGTCCCAACGGGATGGCCAAGGTTCTCACGCCTGGTCTCTGTGTGCTGCATTGTCTCTGGGAAAAATGGCAACAGGCAATATATTCTTTACATTATTTCACAAATTGATTTCAATTTTAGGAAAAGCATCTATTTGTGGCTAAAACTCTACTTCAGACTCAGTAGAAAAATAGTTAGTGAATAAGAATACCCTGTCAGTGTTCCGAGCCAGCCCTTTGAAAAGAGAAAGCAGCAGAATCATTCAACAGCATTTTCATTTTCCTCTTAATTTTCTAGCCGCAGAATATATCAAATTTGAAATTTTCTAATTTGACTACAATCTAATGGCTGTCTGAACATTTCCATTCAGTCTCAGCCTCTACTGTCAAGTCATGCATTTTGTTCCCTGTACCTCCTTCTTTCCTGTGACATTTCCTGTCTGAGATTCTAAGACAGCAGTGGATAGAGTGGACATCGTGTGTGCTATGGGGAGGTTGGGCTGAGGAGAAGGGTCAGTGACCATAGAATTAGTGGAATGGTTTAATACAACACTTTGGAATAAAAATGTCCAAGTTCAAGTCTTAGCTCCACAGATACTAGCTTATGTGACTTTGGGTGATGTAGCTAATTTCTCTATGCTACAGTTTTTCTTTGGTAAAATAAAGATTTTCCATGAAGGCTATATAAGTTTCTATCTGCAAATAACTCAGAGATAGTAAATGCCTGGTGCACAGTAAGTTCCAACAACTATTTGTTATTAGTTATTCTTTCTGCAAGTGGAAGAGGAAAGAGATTCTTCTGTGGTCAAGGTCCCAGGGTGCTCTGGCTAGGATTCCAAGTAATGTCTGAGCATGTTGACAAATTGGGGGGCAAGCTCCTTGAACTGTTTTCTTATATAGAGGACTTTTATGGAAAATAATTATTCCCAAGGGTTAATCCCCATGGATTTGGACACAGTACAAACCCAGTACAAAGCCTTGATCTTGGTGGAGGGAAGAGTTATTCTGATAACATGTGATATGACTCCAAGCTAAGTCTTGTCAAATTAAATGATTATTTGGCTCTAGGGAGCTGATAAGCTATATTAAAAAGAAAAGAGATATTGCACTAAAAATCCTGTAAAACACTGGCATATTAGTAGTGTGGTTCTTGGGCCCCTCTAAAAAGCATGAAAGACACTGAAGGGGACAGAGAGGTGCTCTCTTCCACATCCAGAATAGCAAGCAGGGAGAACTGTGGGAACAGGATGACAAACCTTTTAGGGTCGCAAACTATCCAGATGAAACTTAGGTAAAAAAAGGGCAAAAACAATTGATTTCCACAGTTCTCTGAATGCCACTGGAACCAAGAATAAACACTTGTTTTGTTACAATATGGTGCTAAAAATTATGACAGAGCTCATAAACTACAAAGCCACAAATGAATTTCATCTGCTAGATATACGAGCCTAGAAAAGTCAGAGAAGAGATAAATGCATGCATTAAGCATTAAACAAATGTTTGTTAAGCTCTTCCCATGTTCCAGTTACTGTGCTGGGTGCTAAGGATACAAGTGGGAGAAAATGTAAACAGGTTTCTGCCCTCACAGGCTCTCAGTCTGGTGTGGGCTGCAGTGAACAGAAGTCCCCAGGCAGCTAGAATCAGTTGGTGCTCTAGGTGGGAAGGTGCACAGTGATGGAGAGCATGCAAGGGGCATGCAACCTAAATTTGGGGCACCAGTGAGGGTTTCTTCCTTGCAGGAGGACCTCTATGCTGAGAGCTGAAAAATAAAATCCAGTCAGGTAGAGAGAGGGAGGAGGAACATTTCAAAGCATGTGATTGGCATCCTGCCAGAGTCCAGAAGCTGTGTCTTAAACAAATATTGCAAAAAAGGGTCACCAAACTACAAGCTGGAGGCCATTGCCTGTTTCTGCAAATCAGTTTTTATTGAGATGCAGTCAAGTTTAGTCATTGATATGTCGATAGCTGGTATAGTGCTACAAGAACAGAGTTTAGTCCTGACAGACTGCATGGTACACACTCCAGAACTTTGCAGAAAAAATTTACTGACCCTTGGACTAGAGCCAAGAGGGAAAGTAGAAAATGGTGAGCGTTCTCCCAGTGGACTTCCTCCAGCATGCTCCTGTTGTTAGATTGGAGAGGAGTATAATGCAAAATAGCATGAATGAGACTACAGACCCACTTTTCTGGGCACTTTACAAATCATACTTAGAGCAATCACTCCTGCAGCACAACGAAAGGAAGAGGTGATTTCGTGGCATGTTGTAACACTTGTGCTTCATGCCCCCTTTTTAATAGGACATATTTTTATCCAAGTTACTAACTGGATAATTTGGGAGGCACTAAAAAATTGCCTTTTCCTGAGACCAAAGTCTGTGATTCTAAATTATAGGTCTCAAATTTCTAGCAAAATGCAAAATAAGTACACACTGACAAGTCATGTGACAAGCCCCCTTCAGATAAAATGCTAAAGGGATGGCACCCTCGGTCTGTACTGGCAGTTCTTGACTGAAATCAAGTTGACAGCCATTTGGTTTAGAAATCTATCTACAATATATTAGCAGAGATCACTGAGTCTTTATTGTGACAAGAGCTTCACCAAACGTTTAAACATTCAAAATTTAGTATACATACTTCTAGAAACTTTTCCCCTGCCTAATGCCCCATACCCTCTCCCTCCTCCTACCTTCCTTTGGTCTAGTTACACTTATTTTCTCTGTTCACAAGGATTCAGGTCAACATTCCCACTCCTGATCTCAAAGCATACTATGCTTGCACATACAGCATTGCTTCTCTTGCCATGTGCTCCATTCTATAAGATATTGGAAGACAAGTTGTGTCCTTTTCTGTACATCAGCACCTAAGACACCTGTGGGTCCTCAATTTACTCAATGTATACATGAAAAGGAAAAACTAACAGTGATTTGATTAATATGGTAGAAGAATGAGAATTTGGGTCACTCTGAGCATGCAGGGGTTAAAGTCTCTGCGCCACCAAGCTATTGCCAATCACTATGACACGAGTTCCATCCCCACCCAGGGAGCTAACCCACATGGCACAGCAGACCTCTCCCGTCTCGCCCACTGTTCCCCTCAGCAGTATATTTTAGGAGATCTGCCTGTTCTGCCCCCCACTCTGTCTCTGGTGAATCCTCTCATCCCTGCAGCTCTGGCCTACACCCTAGTTCTTATATGCATAGATAAGTAAAAATAAATCTTAAAAAAAGAATGAGAATTTTATATATAGTTATTTGGTTAGCAAGCATAATTATAGGAATAATGAGCCAAATGTTTCTGGATTAACCCCTATTGCCTTTAGATGAAGAAATTAGCTAGGTGCCAGAGAATATTCTCCCTTTTAGTGCAGTTACTTCTTGTTCTGCCTTCCTTTGTCTACATTTTGCAGTTCCATTGATTTTCTGCATTTTCTAACACTGTTCTGCTAGAACAGTCACCTCCTTATGTCAGAATTGTTAATATGTACTCTAAAGACTTCCCAATCTCTCTTATATAATAGAAATTTAATTAACTGTATTTCTATGGAGTTTTGTTTTTTCCAATTTTCCCTGCAATATGATGACTTCCAAATCATATGCCTAGTAATGGTACTATTTATCTGCTGTAGTTCTGTTATAAGCACTTTTGTTTATTGCCAGACAAGGGAGGTGGGAGATAGCTTTTATACAGAAGAGTAAGTGATTTCTAAACTGACTTCCATTATGACATCAGAAGTATCTTGATACTTGTTGGTTGGCAACTTCCTGTTTAATCATTTCATATCCATGAACACATACAAGAAATCAAATCAAACAGGGAAGGGCTTGGAACTTGTCAGTGAAGTAAAGTGTTCAAATTGTAAGCCAGATCCTTATATTTATTCTTATCATTTAATCCTTTTGATAAATAGATAAGCCATGGGGAAAAGAAACCTCACAGGTGATTTTTCTCAACAAATTCAGGAATCAACTATAATTGACAATGTACATTTCTTGCACTAAAAATACACTTTCAAATGTCTAACAATAGAAACAGTAGGTACTTCATTTTAGGAGCTAAATTAAAATCAGGGAAAAGAATTTTGAAGGGGTCAACCAGATTATGTATCTAAAAGGAGATCAATTTGAAATCATAAAGTTCTTTCTTGCTTTGAAAGCAAAACAAAGAACACTGGAGAAAATTAAGCTGAGTTAAAAATTAATATTTCATACACATTGATGTATAAGAGAAACAGGGCATAGGGTAAGAAATTCTGAAATAGATTATTAATCAGCTTAGAGAAATTGAATTTAACAATTAAATTCTTATAGATATCATCCAATGTGAATAGAAAAAAAGGGGATAATTCAGTCTGAAGCAGTAAAGAAATAACTTTTTGTGTTGCTGGTAATTTTCTGTAAGTTCACAACTAACACATGTTTTACCAGAGACTGAGGATATAAAAGGACTTGAGGGAGTGAGTAGAGAAGAAAAGGTAATTAATTGAAAGATTATATAATCTTTATATAAGATTATATTCATAGATGCATACATCTATGCAATTGATGTAAGAATTATAACCATGAATTAAACTAACAACCCTGATCTTTAGAAAATTAGAGACAGGTTAAATAACTCTATAAGTTTAAACCTTTGCAAAATGTGAAAAAATGGACACTATGCTTGTCATTACCTTAAAAGAATTCTAGGATCTATTTTTATACAAATACTGAAAGCTCCTGTGATTCCTTCCTTGAAAAGATCTTAATTATATGGATGACACATTGATTTTTACTAGCATAGACCTCTGAGTCACAGACTCTTTGGTCTTGGAATGATTTACGATGTCAGAAAATTCTATTCACTGTAATATAAAAACAAAAACAATAGCTTTACCTTCAGTAGGTGTGGGAAGGAATTTAATTCTAAAAAAGTTTGTTGTTGTTGTTGTTTTTAAGGGATGAGCTTGTCTTAATAATTCTGTCCCAAATCTCCTTGATCCTTCAGGTCAAGAGTCATTCATTTCCATAGTCTATTTACCAGTCTGCCAAAACATGCAATATCCATTTTAAGAGTTTAAACATTCCTCATACTGAGCTTCACAATATTATTCTGCCTAAAGAAATATGGTGACTATGTTACCAAAGATTAATAATCCAGAAAAAGGAGACTAAAGGGGCAAAGATTTTTTGAAAAATTTCCAAGTTTATTAAAGTATTCTTTTTTTATCTTTTAAAGAGTAGATTAAAAATAGATCTGATTTAAGAAAATTATATTTTCAAATACACTTAAGTTTTTTTAAAATTTCACAATAACCAAGAGGTAGAAGCAACCCAAATTTTCATGGAAAGATGAATGCTAAACGTAATGTTGTCTGTGCATACAGTGGACTACTACACAGTTGGAAAAGGAAGGAAAGCCGGGCACATGATACCGGACGGATCAACATTGATGACATGTTGAATTAAATAAGCTAATAATCAAAGGCACAAACTGTATGAGTCTGCTTATATGAGGTACCTAAAGTCACCAAAATCAGAGAAACAGAAAGTAGAACAGTAGTTACCAGAGGCTGAATAAGAAGAGAAAAGGGAGTTACTGTTTAAAAGGCAGAGCATTTCAGCTTTATAAGATAAGTTCTGGAGATCTGTTGCACAATAAGATAAATGTATTTACCATTACTAAACTGTACACTTAAAAATGGTAAAATGGTCAATGTGATATTATGTATATTTTTCACAAGTGAAAAAATAAGTTGTTTCTGACTCATTTACATTTAATTCAATGCTCATATACAGAGAAATCATAGGGCCATGAAACCCTTGCCATCAATCCTTTAATTAGCCTCTAGCTCTTTTTTCTTAGACTCAAAATCCCCTATTTTGACAGGATTAAATGAACAGAAGTACATGAAAGGAAAGGTTTAAATTTTCCTTGAAATTCAGATGCTGACTCCCACAAGGCCAATGAGGTTCTAAACTTGAAATGTATACTTGACGATCACTATTAATAACTAAGATATACCATCAGACAAATTCCCCAACCTACTTATTATGTATGAATACAAGCAATTATGCCTTTGCACAACACACATACCATATACCACGGAGCATAGAATCAAATTAATGCATAATATAATCTATCATGGATAATTGATAACAGGAATATTGATTAGCTACCAGAAATACTTCATCTCAATGCTTTGGATTTTCATTACTAAGCAGAGTATAGACAGATATATTTATGACCAAATGGTTGAAGGAAATAGCTGGCATTGAGAATATTTGAAATTGGGGTTCAAACATGTTCATTCTCAGTAGTGCAGTAGTTATTAAGTTATATGTCTTGGTGATAGGCGCCTGGTCAGGCAAATTGAACAGTGCTGCATTTGCTCTAGAGAGCTTACTATCAAATGAGGAAGACAATCCTCTACATCATTAGAATGCAAAAAGAATAATGTGAGTGCTGTTAAAACAAACAAAAGGACTGTAGGAATGCAAAAAGACAGGACAACAGACTAATGTCATAGAATTATAGTCATTTAAACTCTGTTTAAAGACATCACAGGTAAAAATCTACCTCCCAAAGGCACACAATCCATTCTGGGGACTTCTAGTTGATTAAACAATCTTTCCTAGAATGAAAGTACATTTCCCTTTAGCATACAATTACTTGGAGGAATAGCATTTTAAGTCTCTCCTCTTTCATCTACATCATAACCCTTATTAGTTATTAGTCATTCATTCATTCATTTATTTAAACATTCATCAAAGTGACTGGGAAAATCCAAGTGGAGTTGACTTGGCACTTGGATACGAGAATCTGGAGGGCTGCTGAGAGGCCTTAGCTAAAGATGTACATTTGGGAGTCATCAACCAATAAATGGGACTTGAAATCTTCCATCATTTCTCAAGCATTTCCTCTTCTGTTTCAATTCTACATAAATCCCATTATTTACCATTCTTGTTGGCTGTATTTTCAAATTAACTGTATAATCTCACACAGTCACTATCATCTCTTAATGCCCCACATTTTCTTCCAATGTCCAGTTTTGTATGTTTCCAGACCATTCTTCATGAAACTGCAGCCGGAATTATCCTCAATACATTAGTTTGCTAGGGCTGCTGTAACAAAGTACTGCAAAATGTAACCAGATTCTATTGTTTTACAGCTCTAAAGACCATAAGTCTGAGATCAGGATGTTGATCTTAAGGTGTGATCAAGCCATGCTCCCTCTGAAGGCATCAGGGAAGGGCCTGTTCTAGGCCCCTCTCCTAGCCTTGGAAGTTCCTTGGCTTGTGACAGTATAATGCAGCCTTCACATGATCTTTTCCCCATGTGCATGTCTGCATGTGGTTTTTAAAATAAGGGAGCTAACTATCGTGGAATACAGGCCCATCTTACTACGCATCATATCATCCTATTATTTTTGTACATGATTCTCCAAGTTTTAATTTAATGTTCAATTATCATCTGCTTTATACCTTTACCTGCTTTTATACTTTCCCTGTCCATTCCACTCTCCCTAAATTCTTTCATTATTTTACTTTTCTTCCCAATATTCAACATACTATACTTGATGTACTTTTTTTTTTTAGTCTCTCTCCCTTCACTACTCCATTCCACACTAGAAGGTAGGCTCTACAAGGAAAACAAAATGTGTATTTTTGTTTTGTTTTGTTTTGTTTTGTTTTACTCTGTAATCCACTGCTTTATCTCCAGAGTTTAAAAGAAGGTTTGGTACACATAAAGCACTAAAAATTACTAAATGAATTACTCATTGGTTTTGGACTTTATGACAATGCTATCAAAATCACTCTAAACAGACTACCTTGCTTCTTAGAAGACAAAGACAGCATCAAGGGTCCAGTAAACAAAAGGTGCTGAAGGGTGAATCCAAGAAATATCCAGGAGATAGAATGCAAAGGATTCAGCAGTTCAATAAATAAATGGAAAAGGGAAGAGAAGGAAATCAAAGATAATGCAGGTTTTTACACTGAGTAAGTAGGAAAAGTAGGAGCTACTGGCAAGACAGAACCAGGAATATTAGTGAAGGAGCAGGTTTGGAAATTAATCTAGTGTTCCAGAAACTGATTAACAGTATAATTATCATTCCTTATAAATTATCACTTTGCTCTATGTTATTTTGAAAAAGCAATGAAACATGATGAATTCTTGCATTCCAAACAACCTTTTTCAAACCAACAGTATACACATATGAGAAAATACCATATGGGAGGGCGAGACAGAAAGAGACAGAACAAAGAAATTCTGACTTTGATAGATTAAACCCTTGACTCGATAAATGGTTCATGCAGATCAGTAACGGGAAGTCCTATGTGCCAACACAAAGAGCCAAAAATAATCTTGTAGTTTAAAAGAGTGAATGAATGGTATGGCACTCTGAGTTTGGAAAAGCCTCAGCTGGGATCATGAAATATGTATCTAAAGCATTGGCTCTCTGGGTGAAACGTGAAGTTTCCTCTCTGGCTGTGGTGGAAGCTATTTTTCTTTGATACACAGTGAGCCAAACTCAAATTACAGATTCCTGATTTTATAATTCTTCTAGCATAAATTACTGCAAAGCTAGCGAAATCCAGAATACACTTTTCCATGGTTGGTGGAGAAGGTGGCAGTCTATAAAAGGAAATGAGCCAGCAGATTTATCCTCTTTATCACAACGGAAGATCACAATGCATATCCAAAGTGGAAGAGAAAAGGATCCTATCTCAGAAAAAGGACTAAAAGGAAATACACTAAAACAGATATTTTCTTTGGTGGGAATGCTCAATTTCTACTTTATTCCTGTATATTGTATATTGTTCTCCAATTAGAGAAAGATAAATAAAAGATTTCTCTAATAGAGTGATGATGGCAGGGGTGGGGGGGGGGAGGGAGGTGTATTGAAAACTGGCCCAAAACTGCAACAAGTTCATGGGTTATTTTTTAAAAATTCCAACAATATGGCATCTCTACTGAAAGGAGGAAGTAATAGAGGAGGGGGAGATATTTTTTTTTAATATCTATCCAAATCATTTTGCGTTTAAGCAAAATAGAATCCAGGTAACTGTTCTGGAAACAACCAAAGTGTTGGCAATTCTAATCACCCTGATGAGATTCTAAGTACATTACATAAAATTGAATTCATAAATTCTTAAATTCTATTTAATCAATACAGTCTCCGCATTCAAAAAATAGTCAAATAACTTAGTAATTTTTACTTCATAAATTCCCCCTTCTTATTTCAGTAAGAGTCCACAAAGCTAGTTTTGCTTTGCTTAAAAATAAAAGTCAGCACAACGCAAGGGGTAAGAAATCAGCCTGACAGATACATGTAGAATTATCAATACTGACTACATTCCCCAAACCAATATTCATAGATCTGGTGCAATACTGGAAAAAGATAACTCATCATTTGAGAGGAAATGGGGGATGAAAAAAAAAAAACCTCTATCCTATATAACCAACCACACAAACACACACCTCAACAAATTCCATAAAATTCCATATATATAAAAGCTAATTTGTTTTTAAAACCAATCAACAAAAAAACTTTCAAATACAGCATGTCTTTATATTTAATGATTTAAGACTTATCATTTGGATATATGAGAATTAAGTGGAGTCCATTACATAAAATATACACGCAAATAAGTACTGTGGGACAGTTACTGTTCTAGCTAATAGGATGCATTATAAACAAAGCAATAAGATCTCTCCATTTGTGGAACTGAGAAGTGGAAGGTCAGCAAGAAAGGAGGAGTCATTGGTTTATAGTTGCTTGTTGATTCTGATTTTTACTTTATTATAATTAGCCTTTTTCCTGGTCCCTTATTTAGGTTTTCTAAAGACACACTATGGGGGTGGGGGGTAGTAGGATTTAAACAAGAGGAGGGGTGGGAATTGTATGGGGACTATAACCAAGATGAAAATGCATACATTGTACAAAAATGAAAAATGATGTAAAAAACATACAAAATTTAAAAAATAATAAAATAAAATAAATTAAAAAAAGAAAGAAGGGGTCATCTCCAAACAGATGAATTCTAAGGTCACTTTACAGGAAGATGGCAGCTGGGTGGGAAGGCAGAGTGGTTGTGGCTTCAAGGCCTGGACTGGGGCTACTGGGACAGGCCTGTTACTTGGAGAGACCTCAGATTCAGCAGCATCTCTTTAGCCAGAGTCCCTATCAAGGTAAGAGATGCCATGTTGGTGTTAGTGCTATTTGAATGGAGCCTGGGAACAAGGTAATTTGATAAGAGCAAGGGTAAGAATGGTGTCTCCACAAGACCCACACGCTGGGGTTTGTGGAGCAAGCTCGTATTCTGAAGGCAAAAGGAATTCAAGTCCATGTCTGCGTGTTAATGTTTCTGTGACTGGCAAATGGGGTGGAGCCCACAAAATGGAAGGCAAAGTTCAGGTCCTGGTTGACTCCACAGGGGCCTCTGGGTAGGAGACAGACTTATTACTAGATGATTCCTTGAGGTAACTCTTTGAGGATGGCTAGCTTAGGAGATTCTCCATAGTGATCTATGATGGCATAGTGGAGGTGCTGAATGTGGAATGAGGTTACAGGTCTTACCTGCAGCTTGGCTTCCAACATCATCTTGCAGCTCTGAGCCACATCCAGATGCCCTCCTTCTATCCTTCTGGCATCACCCAGATAGAAAAATCCAGCCCCAAATCAGGTGGGACCACCCAATTGGGACATTGTCCAAATTTCTGCAACAATCACTCTGGTTTCAAAACAAACTAACTGGACAAAATAATGTAATAGTCACTGGAGAAGTGGAATCAATGTGAATTGTAGTTTCAAAAGAGAAGCCCTCCCTGAAAAAATGACAACTGAGTTGAAACTTTTCAGTCAAAAAAGGTCAGTTTCATGACGATCATAGCCTGAAAAGTATATAGACAGAGGAAACATCAAGCAACCTCAAGCATGCCAAAAATGCATGCAGCATGTACTAGGAATATGAGGCCAGTGTGGCTGAAGGGAAGAGGTGGGTAGGGTTCCTTACTGGCCATGATAAGGAGCTTGGCATTTATTTTGACTGCAATGAAAGGTCAGAGTAGATTTTGAGAAGAGGAGCCAAGAAATCTGATTTTTATTTTCAAATATCACTATAGTAGAACCATACAGAAGGAATGATGGGGCTGGGGGTGGGGGTGGAAGGATGGGGAGGAGACTACTATGGAATGACAGTAGAAGCAGGAGACCAATTCAGATGAAAGTTGGTAGCGTCTTGGATTAGAAAGTAACAAGGAAAGTCAAGAGACATGGGCAGGTTTGCAGATATAACTGGCTGGCTTGTGAACAGATGTGATGTGGAGGAAGGCACACAGTTAAATTTCCAGATGCCTCTTAGGTTTATGATTTAAGAAACTGGGTAGATGACTCTGCCACTTACTGAGATGAGGAAGAATGGAGAAAACAGGTGTGAAGAAAAAAACTTTCTATCTTGAACATGTACCTAATTGAGATAACTATGATACATCACATAGAACTGTCAATCAGGTAATGGGATATACACATTAGAAACTCATGGAAGGTGTCAGAGCTGTAGGTTCTGAGTTATACAAGAGGATTTCAAGCAATAGCATTTGATCACATTTATGCTGTAAGGAAGAAGTAGTCAACTGGGTCAGATGTTGTGAGAGTGAAGTCAGCCCAGCACAAGAACAGGACAACTGTACTGCCAACAATGATGTCACAAATGATACAAGAGTATTTCATTGTTGAAATCATCACCTAATATTGAAACAGGAACTACAACCTCTGTCAGATTATAAAACATGAGTAACTATTACACTGAAATAGCAGTATTCAAACTGTATTACAACAGTGTTTCTTAACCCTTTCCCACAATTTTCTCCTCCAAGAAGCCTCCCACACATAATGAAATTTAAACACCACAGATAAACTGTATTTTTCATATGTTACAGTCCTCTGAATGGCCACTATTATAATATCAAAGAATTTTTGCCCACTAAAATCCTCACAAGAATCAACACCCCCACTCCCAGTATATATCATTCTGATTGAAAATGCACATATGTAATTATACGCTTCTGTTAAAATTGTATTTAGGGGAAACAGAATAACTCATTCATCATTAGGGTGATCACACACCTTATTCTCCAACTGACATAATTTTGAGGAGGATGAGGATGTACTGCTAATTAAATTGTGTTGGGAAAATAGGCACACACCAAAATGTCCCAGGGAAACTGAAATGTGTGAGCCGAATCATGAACTCCGAAAAAACAAAGGAAACTAGCAATCAATTATTTCTAAAATGGACAAAAAATAAAATCTAAAAGTTGGTTTGTCAGAAAAATAAAATGGGAAATCGAAGATTAAAAAAACATGAAGTAAGGGCCTCCCCGGTGGCACAGCGGTTTGAGCGCCGTGCTGTGAAGCTGTCCGAAGCCTCTGCAGTACGGGTGTGATTCCTGGCCGGCCAGGGAGCGACCCACATGGTGCAGCAGACCTCTCCTGCCTCGCCAGCTGCTCCCCTCAGCAATGTCTTCAATCCGACTGCTTGTTCTTCTCCCCACTCTGTCTGTGGTGAATTCTCTCACCCTCCCGCACCTCTGACTGTACCCAGTTCTTGTATAAATAAATCAATATTAAAAAAAATGAAGTAGGGCCTCCCCGGTGGCTCAGCGGTTGAGCGCTGGGTTGCGAAACTGCCCGCGGCCTCTGCAGCACCGGTTTGATCCCTGGCTGCTCCCCCGCCACCGGAGGAGGGTCCCACATGGCGCGCAGACCTCTCCTGCCGCCCGCTGCTCCCCTCAGCAGTGTACTTCGGTCCTTCTGCCTACTCTGCTCCCCGCTCTGGCTCTGGTGAATTCTCTCACCCTCCCGCGCTTCTGACTGTACCCAGTGCATGTATAAACAAAACAAAAACAAACAAATAAATAAATAAAATTAAAAAAAATAAAAACATGCCTCTATTAAAAAAAATGAAGTAAATTAGAATTCATAAAATAAGAAATAGATATAATGGATTTAAAATATACCAAAAGTGCTATATAGATTTTGTAAGTGTTTGAAAATCCAGAGGAAAAGAAAAATTTCTGGAAATGCATACATTTTAAAATGAACTCAAGAACTTAAAAACAGGATAGGTAATCATGAAAGAAAAGAAAAATGTTATTGATGAAATAGTTACAAAAAGAAATTTAGACCAAACATTTAATGGGAAAAAACTATTTGAAATTTTCAAAAAACACAATGATATGCTACATAATCTGTTCCCAAACTGAACAAAAATTAGTTATTCAAATAATTTTATTTCAAAATAATTGCATAAGCTTAATGCAAAACTTAATTACGTTAACATACATAAAAGAAAACTATAGCCCCACCTGGCAGATGAATACAGACGTCAAAAAAGAAATCTTATCAAATTAATCTATCATTACAAGCTGATTAGTATGCATGGTCCAGGACCAAATCTGTTTTAATTCTCAACATAAGTTACACTCTGAACTTTCGTACTAAGTTTAACACTTTTCTTAGTCACACGAAGCAAAGAATTGGGGAGGAATGCAATGTTGCAAATCCTTAGAACTATGAAAGTGAAAAATGTGTCAGAAAATTGAGATGTGGTGTTTAAAATAGTATGACCATATATCAGAATAATACTACTTAGGAGAGCACCAGCAACTTAGTATTTGCTTCACAATTGTCAGTACTTATATAGTGTAAGTACTAAAAGACTTTATGACACTAATAATTCATGTTTTAGATGAGATAAAAGTACTTTTAATCCATTACCATAATTTTAATCCATATCACAGAGTTGGTATAATAAAAAGCTTATCTAAGAAGCTGGAAAACGTGTTTATTTTCAACCTGTCGTGGTTTAAAAAATCTAAGACATTATTCACACATTTACCCATTTATTGATGATTTTTTAATTATAATCATTAATTGCACTTGAAATGAGATATCTTGTTCAAACTAAAGCTTTTAAAATGTCACTCAGAGGACATTTTCTTGTTTTAAAATCTTATTAACTCTCGTTAGTTATATCTTTAAAAATTGAAGTTTAAGTATCTCTTTTTTGAATTCAGTACTTGGTAAATCCTGTGAGAGAGATATAAGCATGCTTATATTATCATGTATTTGAAACTTGTTCAAAGTCCTGGACTTTAAGAGCCTCAGCAGCAGTTGATGGCGCAGCAGTTGAGCGGTGGGCTGCGGAAGCTGCCCGCAGCCTCCGCAGGGCCGGTTCGATCCCTGGCCAACCGGTGAGGGTCCCACATGGGGCAACAGACCTCTCCTGCCGCGCCCGCTGCTCCCCTCAGCAGTGTATTTCTTTGTCAGTCTGCCTGTTCAGTTCCCCACTCTGGCTCTGGTGAATTCTCTCATACTCCCGCCCTTCTGACTGTACCCAGTGCTTGTATAAATAAATAAATAAATAAATCTTTTTTAAAAAAGTGAAAAAAAAAAAACCAAAATCCTGGACTTTGAAAACTATTGTTTTTTATTTCTAATTTTGAAAAAAATATAAACTAACAGAAAAGTACAAAAGAGTGAACATGTGTATCTCCAGCACCTATATTCACCAGTTGTTAACATTTTGCCATATTTACTAATATCCTTATTCATTTGTCTATCTATACACCTGTTTATCTTTCCATATTTTATCTCTGCATATTTTGGCTAAATTATTTGAAAATACATTGCAGAAGTCATGGTCCTTTGGTATGTTATAAGTGAGTACCTTATGTGAGCACAATAGAAACACCAATTTGAGGCAATTCAATAATGAAAAAAAATTTCTAATATACAGTCCATTTTCAAATTTAGCTAATCAATATTATAATCTAAAGCCTGTTTGTTGGCATTTGACATTTATAATTAAGTTTTTTTAAAGCTTAAATATGGCTTTAGAACAGAACATTACCAACATTGACAATAACAAGAGGGGAGAGAGTGGGATAGGGACACTAACATCTTGGTGGACTGACAAGAGGCTGCCTAAAGGTGATGAAGAAAAGAGCATAAGTTTATTATTTAAAATCAGGAGAAAATCTGCTAGAAATACTACCTAACCATCAGACTTTGGGAAGGGAATGAGAAATAAGGTAGAAAGAATGGATAAGCTATGTCTCCTTTCACAGAGGGGACTCACTAAATAACGATTAAAGTTGATCACCCAATGAAGAATAAAATTAAAAAAAAATAGGCAGGATGATTCTATCTTAAAATACTAATTTAGTGCTTTTCTATACATTTCTTCTCCACATCTTATATCACATCTACCCCAAGAGCTGTTTTCTACCCTCTACACTTGTTGCCAGTCCATTCCACAGTGGAAAACAAAGATATAAAGAATCAGACTAAGTGGTTTGCAAAATTTTTTTTGTGGAGAAGCTAAAAAAGACCAGATGTGAAAAAAAATGGGTGCAAAAGAAGAAGGCAAGAAGTGACTCAGTGAAAGAATAGGGAAGACATTCTACAGAAACCAGCTCCTACAGAGATCTGGAAAGTAGTGCAGCAGGAATTTGGAAGATAAGGCTGTCCTCGACTGTGGATTACCCCAAACCAGTTAATACCCCGGGAGAGTCATCTAGTCTGGCATTTGATAATCATAGACACCTGTAAGACCCTCACTGGAAGAAGGTGCTGGACCAAATTGAATACAGACTGTCCCAGCAGGAAATTTCCCTGAGAGTACAGCAACAGGTGCATCAACACTGGTACCTACATTATTTAATGAAATATAGTATACTGTCAAAAGAACTGAATTTTTTTTTTCAACTAAAGCTCAGGAGAATATGACTGGGAGAGGAAGCAGCATGAGGAACTGTTGTTTTGCAACATTTTTGCACTATTAAATTCATTTGTACATATATTTATAACTTTTGTAAAGTTGTTGAAGATTAAAACTAATGACTTTCATTACTGAATAGCTACTATGAGCTAGGAAGCATGTTTGATGCTACCTAATTCTCTTCCTTATAATTAAAAAAATGTAAGTATTATATATGTAAAGTTAGGAGTTCAATATTGATATTTAATAAATGAATTGCAAAGTGAATGCACAGTGCATTTTATAGTTGTGTCTGCATAAATGAACAAACGCCACATGAAAAGCTTAAAAATTTCAGAACTCCAGTTTTGTCCACCAACCATTTCATCACATACATGACCATTCTGCTTGGATTGCATCAAATTGCCATCATTGTTTTCAAAGTTCTTGTTTGTTGGAAAAGAAAAAAAATGGAAGATCATACAATGAGCATTTCAATTTCTATAGCCTCATTCTCTCTTGAAAGTTCTCCGTCTCCAGTGGTTTGGAGGAGAGGAAGTTCTTCCTGGCATGGAAAACCTTAAATTAGAGTGAATAAATAGAGACTTGGCATAGCACTTCTGAAAGGTTGCCAACCTCTGCTCAGCTGCCTTTTCCACATCAACTCTCATGTGCAAAGGAAATCAGAATGTACAAGTTGCTGGGAAAGATAGTTCCACATTTTGAAATGTATAAAATCACAGGTGGTCTCTCACACTAAATTAGACTTTCAGGGTAAATCAATAGGGTCAGAAAGTGTACAAGACAATAAAACTACAGAATAGACAGTGCTAAATAATAAGCTATCTCTGTAACAGTCTAGAAAGTTAGAAAATAAATAACAGAAGCCATTTTTCAAATGCATTCAGCATTGGCTATTTTAATTTGTAGGACTCTCAGAATAAAATATCCTTCGTGGTAAACACATTCAGAGTTCTAGATGATAGGCTTCTAGGAAAAACAGGAAGAAAATATCATTATACAATGGCTACACATTGTAAAGAAAGTGTGAAATTCAACATTGTCAATAAATTATAAAGTTTCATTTTCTTCAAGTTCCTAAAATGAAAGTCAAGCACATGTCATCATAACTAATACTTACTAAATAACAACTTCCAGACACTATGCTAAACATTGTATATACATTGCTTACTTTTCAAACTACTTTGTAAGAAAAGATTTATTAATAAGTCCCATGTTGTTGGCCTGGTTAAGCAACTTGTCCAAAATCACTTGATTAGTCTGAAAAACAGACTAATTTTGCAGAGAAACAGAAGGAATACGATGAATAGACAGATGGATGATAAGATAGATAGACCCAGATAGATAAATCTATTTCCACAAGTATATCTATATCCACATCCATATCTATATCTATCAATAAATAGAGACAGAGACAGATTACTTATGAGGAACTAGCCCATACATTATGGATGCTGAGAAGTCTAAGATCGACAGTTAGCAAGCTGTAGATGAGGGAGAGCCCAAAGATTAACTCAAGTGTGAGTCTGAGGATCTGAGAACCAGAATAGCTAATGGTATTAGTTCTACTTTCAGTCTTTTTTTTTTTAAGATTTATTTATTCATGCATACAAGATTTGGGGTATAGGTCAAAGGTGTGGGGGGGGGGAGAGGATTCACCAGAGACAGAGTGGGGAGCAGAACAGGCACAGGTACTGAAATACACTGCTCAGCAGACAAGTCAGGAGAGGTTTGCTGCGCTTTGTGGGTCGGCTCCCTGGCCTGGGATCAAATGTATGTTGCAGTGGCTGGGGTATAGCTTGAAAGCGCTGTATCTTTAACCCCTGTACCACCCAGGAGGCCCTCTAGTTCCAGTCTAAGTCCAAAAGCAAGAGAAGACCAATGTCCCTCTTGAAGACAATCAGACAGAAAAAATAATTGTTTCTTAATAGCCTGATTCTTTTTTTTATAATAAATTTTATTTTTATATTCCCCATACAATTGCAACCCCCTTATTTTGACCCCAGTCCCGCCCCTCCCGCACCCCACCCCCCATAGAGTGTCTCTGGTTCACAGTTTTTTGTTGATTTTGATTTTCACTTTCTTATAGTTATTCATTTTCCTGGTCCCTTATTTAAGTTTTCTAAATTCCTGCTATGAGTGAGACCATCCGGTATTTTTCTTTTTCTTTCTGGCTTATTTCGTGAGCATGATCCCTTCCAGCGCCATCCATGTTGCTGCAAATTGCATGTGTTTATATCTTTTTTGAATGCTGAGTAATATTCCATGGTATATATGTACCACATCTTCTTAAATCCAGTCATCTATTTTTGGGCATTTGGGTTGTTTCCAAAGCTTAGCTATTGTAAATAGTACTGCTATAAACATAGGGGTGCAGTGCTCTTTGGAATTGATGTTTCTCTGTCCTTTGGGTAAATACCTAGGAGTGGAATTGCTGGATGATATGGAAGCTCTATGTTTAGTAGGTCCAGAAATCTCCACACAGCTTTCCACAGTGGTTGGACCAGTTTGCACTCCCACCAACAGTGCAGAAGAGTTCATTTTTCTCCACACCCTCGCCAACATTTGTTGTTGCTAGTTTTTTTAATATGTGCCATTCTCACTGATGTAAGATGGTATCTCATGGTAGTTTTGATTTGCATTTCCCTGATTACAAGTGATGTTTAACATTTTTTCATATGCCTGTTGGCCATTTGCATTTCCTCTTCAGAGAAGTTTCTTTTTAGCTCTTCTGCCCATTTTTTGACAGGATTATTTTCTTTGTTGTTGTTGAGTCTCATCAGCTCTTTGCAGATTTTTGTGATCAGTCCTTTATCATTAGTGTTGTGTGCAAAAATGTTCTCCCAGTTGGTGGGGTTTCTCTTTGTTTTTGTTATTGTCTCTTTTGCTGTGCAGAAGCTCTTCAATAAATGGTGCTGGGAAAACTGGGCCGCTCAATGCAAAAGAATGAAGCTTGACCACTACCTCACACCATACACAAAAATCAACTCAAAATGGATTAAAGAACTAGACATAAGACCTGAAACCATAAAATACATAGAAGGAAATATAGGTGAAACACTACGTGATATTCACATCAAAGACATCTTTACAGACACATCACCCAAAGCAGTGATAGTGAAGGCAAAGATAAACAGCTGGGACTTATCAGCCTGATTCTTAAAGCCAAATTCCATTTGGGCTTTCAATCCATTGGCTGTGGCCTACCAACTTTGGGGAAGGCAATCTACTCAATTGACTCTAATGATTTAAATGTCAATCTCATCCAGAAACACCCTATTGACACAGTAAGAAATAATATTTAACTAATTATCTGGGTATCCTATGGCCCAGTAAGGTTGACACATAAAATTAACCATCACAATCACAGAGCAAATAAGTAGCAGAGCAAGGCCTAAACCCAGACAGTCTGACTTCAGATCCCTGATTCCTGACCATTATGTTATACCCTTCTCACACTAGAGAGCAAAGGCATAGTAAATCTTATTATAAGTAGTCTATTTCATCAGAAGTAGCAGCATGGGAACTAGATAGATGTTAGGATTCACCAGGATTTAATGATTTAGATACTACCAATTCCTAGCTAGGAGACCATTTTACATTAATATTCTATTCTGATCTGTTTTCTGTTCTATTCTATTCTATTACTATATATCATGTGTGTTAATCTATATTAATAATATATTGTAATAATTATAATTAATAATGCAATAATTTTAGAATATCATATATAATACATATGACAGCTAAAAACCTAATTATCCTCATACAAATACAGATGGGGCTTGTGTCAAGCACATATTAAAATCTTTAATGTAGGAACTAATAAGATAATAAAGCTAATTCAACAGAGAATACAAGAAACTGACACATAAGAAAGTAGGTAGGTAGGCAGGTAGATGAGTAGATGGATGGGGGAAGAATTCTTGAAAAACATTACAAAGATATGTGTCTAAAACTGTCTAATTGTCTAAAGAACAATAAAACCCTAATATTAAGGTTATTTCTCCACCATTAGAATTTTTTTATCTCCCTATTAGATATTAGTTCTTACTAGAAAGCTTGCATTTTACCAATTTTCTACATGTATATGTATATTTTCTCATTAAATCTTATAACAATGCTCTATATTGTACAGCTCTGTATAAGTATAGCACATTATTCCAAATCTGGATGTTTTCAAAATTCTTGATCTTTCTTCTATACCATATTCCTCTATATGGCCTAAAATAAAGTATGCCACAGAAATGGTATTCATTGAACACCTAGTCCCTTCTAGGTTTAGAGGCACAGACATCCTGAGTAAAAGGAACAGGATGTGGGTCTTAAAGAGCCCACACCCTAGTGAGGGGACAGGCAATAAACCAAACAAGCTAGTAAATTAGAAAGTGTGTGTGATATTAGCAATAGCTAAGGAGAAAAAATAATTCAGGAAAAAGAAATATGAAGGGCAGAGGGACGAGTGGGTGGGAAGTGGAGACCGGGGCAAGTCTCCTTAGAAGCACAGGTGTCACTTTACTCCTCTTTCAATCATGTGGCTCTGTAAATCAAAATCTCCCTTTGTAAATCAGGTTTTCCCAAATTGTAACATTTTGGCTAGAGTAAAAATGAATTCCATTCCTGGCCAATAACAATATTCCTGGAGCAGCCTTCTCATGCTCAAATGAAATCTCAAAAAGGCCATTTCTGGCTACTCAAAGTTAGCGCCCTCCTCCTTTACCTATCAGTCAGAAGTCCTAGTATATCATCTAGTCTGACTCTTTCATAACACTTTTGACAATGTTTATCTTAATTGCATATTTTTATTTGCCTCCCCCACTATCTACATTATGATATCTAGGAGGCCCAGGATAACAAAGTCTTGTCCATGCCAGCCCAATGTCCAACATGTAGCTCAGAGTCTGACATCCAGTAGGCATCACATCTCTTTGATGAATAAATGAATGAGCATGTACTAGAAGCAATTCTCAGAGATTGCCATAATTCCTTTGTAAAGACTTGCTTTACAAGGACTGTTCACTCACACACTTATCATATAAGGTAAGGGGATCCTGCTATTCCATGGCATTAATATGCCATCAAGGCTTTAAGAAAATAAAAGGCAAAGAATATCAAAGCACTTCAAAGCTAGAAGGATGTGTTTGGTCCTCACTCTTCCTCTGTACTCTGTAGGGTTTTGCTTTAGATAGTGAGGTGAAGAAAGCAGAAGTAAGATAAGAATTTGTTCTGACCTTGAGGACAGGGGAAGCTGCCTGCATACCAGTATTTGACAGGCCACAGTTTCTCGGTGTTTTTCTAGCTGTTCATCCTGGCTGCTAGCCTGGTTTCTGTCTAGTTTGGACTACTTTCCCAAGCTTTCTAGGATACAGTCGGCTCCCGCAGAACACAGCACACACACTGATCTCACCCTCTTTTTATTTTCATTTTTCCTGATTTACTCATCTTCCTCAGCCTTCTTTACTTTTTCTCTTATTGTCTCCACCAACTGCAGAACTGATATCCAAGCACAGATTTTATAAAAGAGATTCTTGCCCTGAAAGAATGGGAGGGTTGAAGATTTCCATTTTACTTTTGCTGCTTTTTTTTTTTTTTTTTTTACTTTTTTTTGTGTCTAAAAAGAGAAAGCTTCCCCACTCAGATGATAAAGCACGCACATTAATCTTTCAGTTCTGAAGAAATTTCATTTATCTATCAAAAAGTAGGGAAGGACAGCTTAGAGAAACTCATTTAAAAATATCTAACATGATATTCAAATTAATGACTAAATGCCTTTCAGCTAGAGGTGTATTATTCAACATAAAAGAAGATGAAACACACACACACATCATCATCACCATCATCATCACCATCTTCATCACCATCATCATCACCACCATAATGCATATGTCATTACGAGATTAAAGATACAGAAAGCTTCTTAAACCTACAATGTTAATGGGACATGCACAGATCAGCTCCAGGCTCTGAGAACCTTCTGGGATCCTCATGCCCTGAGCTTCCTCCAGTCCTCACTCAGTTGCCAAGGAAAGTCTTACTTCCAAACACAAAGCCATAGGCAGCATTTCAGCATTTTAATTTTCTCAGCCTCTTATAAAAACTAGACCATTTTACCTCCTGCCTTGGGGGGAAAAAGTACATAGATTATATTTCAAATATTTCAATTTCATCCTTTGACAGAACTTTATTCCTTCTGGGGGATTAGTGGCCACCAGGCTGGGCTCAGAGGTTATCCCAATTGCTTCTTGCTGGTCCCTGACCAGGCAGGGGCAAAGACCTTTCACTTCCTCCATGAATTGTGTACTGGCTGAGTACTCTTGCAAGAGACTAGCTGACTGCTCTAAGCCCCATCTGGCTTGTGGGGAGCATCCTCCTAGACCACAGAGGCATTAGTGGTGAGGCTGGCCAGAGTGGATATGACCTCCCATCCATACTACTCTGTCCTCAGCATCCTCTGCAGGCTTGCCAATCTGAAGGCACACAAAGAACCACCATCAGCATGATGTGGGGTAAATATGCATATTTTTGTGCCAATGTGCATAATTTCCAGCTCCTTAGGCCAGTAACTGTTCCTTCTTCACTTTCGTACAGACAAAAATTGAAGGTTACCCTCTGGGTCACTTGGCAGTCTGACTCGTGCTCTGAGGACCACATCAATGATAATAACTAATATTTGCAAAGTTCTTTGAAGTTCACCAAGGGGTTTTACATGTGTTGCCCAGAATTTTCACAATAGTCTTGTGAGGTAATTATAATTACCATCATTACCCGCACTGGACTTTGAACCCCAGCAGCAATCTCCTACTTTAGGGCATGTGCTCTTGCCATTTCCTCTGTTGAGAACACTCATCCTTTGGGGATCTGCCTGTTTTTATCCCTCAACTCTTCGAGATTCCTGCTGTGTGTCACCTGATCACAGAATCATTCCCTAAAAGCCTCCTAAGAAATAGTCCTGGAGGGCCTCCCCTGGTGGCACAGGCAGTTGAGCGCAGTGCTGTGAAGCTGTTGCAGCCTCTGCAGTGCCAGTTCGATCCTGGTCAGCTGGGCAAGGGTCCCACATGGCATGACAGACCTCTCCTGTCATGCCCACTGCTCCCCTCAGCAGTATATTTTGTCAGTCAGCCTATTTTGTTCCCTGCCCTGTCTCTGTTGAATCCTCTCACCCTCCCACGAATCTGGCCTGTACCCTGGTTCTTGTATAAATAAATAAATAAATCTTAAAAAAAAAAAAAAAAAGAAATAGCTCTGGACTCCAGCTTCTTTTCCTGCTTTGGTTTTCCTACACAGTACTCACATATCACTTACACTTTCACCCACATTTTGCTGTTTAGTGGTCTTCTGTCACTAGGTTAGAAGAAAGGTAAGGTCTCTGTTCCCTGTTCTACCCCAAGTGCTTAGAATAGTGCCTGACGACTAACAGAAAATCAATAAATCACTGTCAAATGGACAAAAGAATAAATGAATCATGGAAGCCCATTTTACAGCTGGGCATCAAGAGGAAAAATGCCACTCAATATATTCATTTCTTGTTGCTGCTACAACAGATTGTTACAATAACAATAGTGGCTGAAAAAAGTACAAATTCAAATTATGATTATGGTGCTCAGAAGTTCAAAATGGGTGTGACCAGGCTAAAATCCATGATGGGCAGGGCTGTGTCCCTTCAAGAGGCTTTCTTGCCTTTCCCAGCTTCTAGAAGTGGCTCTGATTCTTTTGACTCGTGGTCCTTCCACCTTCACCATCTCCAAAACCAGCAGCAATCTAAATTGCTGACAGTGACTTTACTTCGAAGGACCCAGTGATGGCACTGGGCCCACTCAGGTGGCCCAGGATAATCTTCTCATCTCAAAATCCTTGACTGAATCACATCTACAGGCCCCCTTTGTCTTGGGAGGTAACATATTCACAGGTTCTGTGAATCAGGAAATGGACCTCTTTGGGGTCCATTATTCTGCTTACAACACTCAAGTTCACTCAGTAAGCAGCAGATCTATTTAGATGCTCCAAACCAGTGACTGATTCATCAGGAAGAAGGTAAAAGAAAGCAGAGATGGATCCTCATAACAGGATCACTAGCAATGCCACACAGAGAACTCTCCTAGCCTCTCCTACTGTATGCTCATCCTGATTCATCCTGGGTGGGTGTCCTGGTGTATAATCCTAGCTGTTGTGGTCCCCATAGG
Organism: Talpa europaea; assembly: GCF_964194135.1. Classification (NCBI taxonomy): domain Eukaryota; kingdom Metazoa; phylum Chordata; class Mammalia; order Eulipotyphla; family Talpidae; genus Talpa; species Talpa europaea. Next base: position 48,963,781 of record NC_140076.1, read on the forward strand.
ACAATTATTTTGTTGATAACTAGAATATGGGCCTGAGCCCAATTCTTTGGGTCAGAATCACAGGCAGGAATACTCTAGATTAGAGCTCTTAGCCTCAACACTACTGATACTTTGGGACAGATAACTCTGTTGAAAGTGAGAATGAGGACCGTCTTGTGCATTATAGGATATTTAACATCAACATCATTCATAGACTCTACCTCATACCACTGCCCTCCGAGTTGTGACAGCCAGATATTCCTAAATGTCCCGGGGGTAGAGGCAGGCACAAAAATCACCCCAGTTAAGAAACCACTGCCCTAAAGAAACACAGCCTAGGTGCAGGGCACAGGGAAATCAAGTCTCTGAAAGAATCTGGAATGATAGGTGACTCTATCTTCAGCTACATTTAAGCATGTCACTTACAATACAGGGTTCTGACTGGAAGATATTTGGCTGCACTTAACATAAAGTGCTGCCCCATACTGCTGGCAAAACACAATTAACCAAATGACAATGGCTGTCACATACACATTGATTCTTGTAATTTTAAGTCTCCATTACTAGATAAATCAACAGCAGAACTATATTTATCAGCAAAAGACTCCTCTCCTGGTAGACTTTTGTTAAATATATTAATCCTAGAAGACTAATACTTTCCCTTAGCTTTGCAAAGCAGTCCACCCATAAAAATGTTAATAGCCACAGCATCATTTTCAGTATGCTGCTCCTCTGTTAGTTGTGTGGCTCCCCATGCTGGGAATCAGGGGGTTTCCCTGACTGTAAGTTATAATGTAGTAGTACCAAGTGGATTCTCCATGGAAGGTCACATGGTCCGGGATTGCCAGGAGAATGTCTTTTGGCACTTGCACAAGTGCTAATTCCCTATCTGGACATGTATCACTTTATACAACCCTTCGGAAATATCATGGGGCCAGAAAAAACAAGAGGGCTAATATCACCCCATTCCCAGCACTAGAGTCAGAACCCCATTTGATGTGAACAAATTACACTATGAAAATACGGTCCCCAATTACCTCACCAGTGCCTAAGATTCTCTGCAAGCTCATAAGTGTTATTTAGTTCAGTGCCACCCAATGCAAGTAAACTTGGAGACATTGTTAAAATGCAGATCTTGATTTAGTAAGTCTGGGCTGGGTCCTAGCAGTTCATATTTCTAACCAGCACCCAAGTGATAGTGGCCGACAGGTCACAATTTAGATAACAAGTACTAGACAACCTGCTTTTAAGCACTTACCCTTTGGACAACCCTAAAATACCTTGTTCTAAGAGGAGGACATTCCTGAATGGAAGCCACTGGCACACTAATCCCACCACACAAACACAAGTGGGCATGCTGCTTCAGTTACTTTGGATTCCAAACCCAGTGGGAGAGATCATTTTTCCCAACTTATTTCTGTACCACTATAATTGCACAGTAACTCCTACCATTTGTTAGCATGCACATCTGGCAGCCCTCTTGCCTCCGGGCCAGCAGACTCCAGGCTTCAGAGTCCTGCAGAGCCTGGGCGAGCATCCAGTTGCTGACACAGCAGCCAGAGGGTACTTAGGGACTGTGGGAATGACAGCATTCTGTATCCAAGGGAGTTCAGCCGGCCTCTGCTTAAGCAACAGGAGGGGACAGATCTGGGTGAGAGGTTGGGAGATCAAAAGCTGGGCTCCACGTAGGACCAGTCACTTCTCCAGCTGCAAGCAGAATTGAATAATTGGGGCGGAGAGGCAAATACAGATGTCCTCATTGACTTGTGAAATGAGTGCTGCTGTCTCTATTCTGGTGGCGCATTAGCTCATCTGGAGGAAGCCCTGAACACTGGCTAATGCATCTGCTGATCACAAACACAGAGTAGACAGAGCAGTATAGGGGTACAAATCAGGCATTAAGCAAAGGGTGAGAAAGTCTGAATTATAATCGCATTCCTCACCACTCATTACTGTTTTAATTTGGACAAATCACTTGTACCTATAGTGACTTAGTTTCCACACCTATATTATGAGGTTAAGATTCCAATGATTTTCTCACAGATTTCTAATAGAGATCAAATAATAAGCCCAATGTGCAGAGATTCCTTTATTGATGCCGAATGGAATACTAAGAGCTTTCAGCCTTGTTTATACCACAAAGACACACTCCTATTTGGAACTGGAGATCTCTATACTATTATTGGGGGATTCACCTGCATAATGAATTTAAGAGAATTCCATGATAATCATTAGGAAAAAATAAGAAATGTTTTGTGCTTCACAATATTAAGAAACACAATATTAAGAATCATGCTTTGGATCAAAGTTCTACTATTCCAACAAATAATTGAAAAGATGCCCAGATAAAAGGAAGATAAGAAAGCTCTACCTTGCTTCCCTCATGTAAATGCAATCTACCTTGTGTTCTCTTTGGCAAGCTAACAGAATTCTGAGGAAATCCACAGTGAGAAACTGCGACTTTGTTCCAAGCCTCTCACCCAACCCTAGCATTTTAATCATTATCCTCTGTCAGGTAGGCTTTTAGAATGTGACCCTACTCTCCATACTTGTTTATTATCCTTCCCAGAAACAGGAGTCCTTATTAAAATCCATGCAATCCATTCAGTTGCAGCACTGCTGGCTGAGCTCAAATTGGAAAAATTGAAAAAGGCAAGTAAGAAAAGAGAAACAATTTCACATGGCTCTCTTGGATCAATAAAATTAATATTTTTTATCAGAAATAAGTTGTTCTTATTCCAGCTTGGTTAGATATACCTAATCAGTAAATCCAGCCTAGTAGAATAAAGCTTATATTCTAAGAGATATTCTTTCATTTAACAAATATTCATTGAGCACCTACTATGTGCTGGACCTTGAACAGTAACTGGAAAACAATTAGAATAGGAGGTTTTAAAAGCCTCAACTAATAATTTGCATGTTCTTGATTGAGGAAGGCACCGGGCACAGTTTTAGCCCCAAATTATCTTTTGAAGCAAATAGGTTGCAGACACTGTCAAATAGTGAAAGATGTCTAGTGTTCCTGGCCAAAGTAACAAAGTTAGTAGAGAACTAAATGGTATCAACTCAAGTGCTTTGAAGGAGTTGAAATAATTCTATGAATACATGTAACTCCTAGGTGTGTACTTGGATAACCTGGGGAGATTTTTAAAATTACCCTTGATATGTGTGACCAAGCCTGAAATCTAGAACACTTAGCCATCCTAAGTATGGTCCCAGGACCAGAAGCATCAGCATTACCTGGGAGCAAGTTACAATGGCAGACTCTTGTACAAACTTCAGATTTATTGACTCTAAAACCCTATGGCAAACCAGGCAACCGGTGATTTACCTAATTCTTCAGGTGAATCTTATGCATGTAAAATTTGAAAATCACTTTTCTAAATAACTTTACAGAGACTCAGCTGTGGTATAGACAAAGTCAATTTGTTATTGGATTATTGCACACTGTTGTGGTTACCACAAAAGCGAAATATGAATAGAGACATCTCAGGGGAGAAAAATTAACAGTCATGGAGATAGAAACACACACCCATGAGTTCAAATGGAAGATATAATTTAGACAGTAAATTTAGGAAAATCATACATAAAATAGATTAGATTAGTAATAATTTGGTTGACCAATGGCAGATACTACAAAACTAAATAACAAGGAAGCTTGAAAGAAGAAATCTTGTGGAATAACTAAAAGCAAGGACTACCTTGTCCAATGTATAATAAATAAAATACCTGTAATAAATAAATTCAACTAGGTAAAGTCACATTTGAAGGTAAGAAATAGGTGTTTTTTTAATGATTACTACCATAGAAATAGCTAACATTTCCACTTTTTTTTCTTTTCCTACCACCATGCCTTATTCCCCTTTGACCTCTCTCTCTCCCCACTTGCTCTTAATCTAAGAAACTTCACTTTCTTTATTGGCATCCACTAGTTTTACATTTGTATCTTGCTTTCTTGACTTGTCTCTTATGTAAATGACAGATGCCTCTGTCCTATTTATTTGTTGACATATATTAAAAGATATTTCTAAAACTCCTAGGAATTTTATTTATTCATATTTACACTGTATATTACACACACAGAGGGAATGAAAGGAGATACGGAAAACCAAGAACAGCTAGATTCATTGGGGAATAAGGAAGAGACTAATTTTTTCATTGGCTTTGATTAATAAAAAAATTTAAATAAACACTATGATAAATTGATGGACATCAAAGCATAATTGGCCATTATGAGAATTTAATGATATTTAAACTGAGTTAGAAGTAAAAATAGAATCTTGGAATTAGGAAAGATCTTGGCAAGCACTTAGGAGTCCTGGTACAAAAACTCTCAGTCATTGAGGTTTCATTATTTGACAAGTCGGCATATTCCAATTTTGAAGTTTTAATGGACAGAAAGTTAATACAAATCTGCCTTCATACTTTACAATCACTGGTCCTCCTTCCTGTAAATTTTTTGAAATACAATTCTTCTGAGTGTTTTTACCTCTTGAATATACTATAACTGACAAGAGCCACGTCTCTAGGCAAAACAGCTCAGATTCTCTGTTGAAATAAATACTACACCAAAATTCACACATTAAAATAGTTTTGGATGTATTTCCTTTGAGGGGAGGCACCACTCCTCATATCAAGAAAATGAAATAGACTTGAGAGGTAAAGAGGTCCACTTTTAAGGAACGTGTGGTTATAGGAGGAAGTTAGTTCTGAACACAAGCAATGACTACACACAGAGAAGCTATTAGCCTGAAATTGTTAGAGGCTACACTACAAACACAAGCATGCTAAGAGGAAGGTAATGAGGTGAGTGATTCACCACATAAATGAGAAGAGGGTCAGGCATTTGAAAATTGAGAAAGATATAAACTGTATATTTGGAAATTCAGAGTTATTCAGAATGTCCACATCATTGAGCACCACGGAGAGGGTTGCAATGAGAAATGAATGCAGAGAAGTGTGCAGAGGTCAGAGACTGTACACAGAATAGTTTTAAGGACTATACCTGGGTTGATTCACAGCACAGACTCTAACATTGTAGTCAACATTCCCCCAAGGAATGTTGTTATCTCTGAAACAATATAGCCTACAATATGGTAAAAACCTGACTCAACAGTGGATTATTTTTTTCCCCAAGATAATAGTATTGTCTCTGTTCTGTTGAAGTCACCTTACATGTCAATGGAGATACGCACCTTATCTGAATCTGAACACTATGTACACCAACATAGGAAAATCAGTCTTATAGTTTGCCAACTATCAACTTTTCCAAATGTTTCTGTGCCCCTTTCATGAATTACAAAACAAAAAAAAAGAAATGACTGGGAAAAGAAAGTGTACCACATGTCACAGTTTCAGTGAAGAGGAATTGATGGGAGGCTGACCCCAGTTGCTGGCAGATTAGTGATGAGAGCCCCAGAAGAGCATTCTAGCAAGTTCAGCTCCTGGAAGACATCTGAACAAAATGCCTTGTTTTCCCTTTAGGGATTCCCACTGCCATTAACCTGGGTGAGTGCCATTAAAAATACTGAGTTAGCAGGAGACACCCTACCCACACTAATACATTGACACAGCATTAACACTGGGTCAGGACATTGTGAGCACCAGTAAATGCATAATGTTACTGACTTTAACAAATCTAAGCTGATTAACAGGATACCATGAACTGACATCTTTGTGTTGCAATCAATCTTTTAGGGAACTTTGGCTTTTAAGTGTACTTTTAAGAAAGTACACTTGAGGAAGGAAAAATCCATGAGGTATTTTAGGCATGACTCTTTACTAAAAAAAAAAAAAAAAAAAAAAAAGAGAAATAATTGGAAAAGACAATATGCTGACAAGTTGGGTGATTATTATCAAGAATTAAGTTACCACTCTATTTGGTAAATAAATGTCTACATTTACATTGACATTTATTTCCCACAAAAGGAGTCGTGATGCTTCTTCAAACGAAGGCCCACAGGAGACACACACTCATCAGAACAAACTGTCCTAGTCAGCTGGAGGTGGCAGGAAAACAGAGGGACTGGATCTGTTCATGCTAGGATCATTACTAGAAGGGAAACCTGCAAATGATTGCTACAATGAGTGATAGGTCACATGAGATAATGATAGCAATCTATCTAGCATTAAGTAGATGAGTTGTAGAACATTTAGGAAATGCTGGACATGGACATGAAATAGCGCTAATAAAGTAGCATTTGAGCAGGAAAGGGGAAGCAAAGACTATTCAATCATTACTTAGAGAGGTAAAGGATTAAGTAAGTATTTGGATGGCTGCACATCCACTGAGTGACTGAAAATAGGAATACATAGAGCTATAGCCCTCTGGGCATTTATTTGCCTGATTAATCTTCCATTAAGGATAGAATAAGCTTTTCCTTAGAAGCTATTGAAAACATCCACTTATTTCTCAGTTCTGTATTCCAGAACTCATTTACATGCTACCTTTCTTTATGACATTCAATATGCAATTGTTCATTAATCCCCACGGCAAATCTGAGTGACTAAACATTCAATGACCATGTTAACAAGGCCTTATTCAAAAGGAATGACTGATAGTCTCAGATAATTATCAAATCTGTGCTAGATATCATCTATAAGTACTTGATAGGCTTTTTTACCTTCTGTGCTCTTCCCCTATCCTGCAAAGCTGGATGCAATGGGCCAAAAATTTAACAACTACAATTCTGTCCTACTTGCCACTAGAGTCTTGGCTATCACTTATATTATGCCAATGGAATTCACTTCTAACAAGATGTAATATGCAAAAGGAGATAAGACTCAATCTTCCTACAGCAGTGGAGATTGAAGGATGGCCTCTGGCAATTGTGGCTTTCATCGACATTTTCACCAACTGGACACCCTATTTGGGATGTGGAAAACTGTGAGACTCCCAACAGCTCACTGCAGTTATCTGACCTTGAATTACTCATTTGTAAGTAGTGGGATAACATTATCCCACTAGTTAGTACCTATTGCACAGAATTGCTTTCAAGACTAAGTGAGTATATAGAAAGGAGGCATTAGCAATTACTGCAGCTGTATATAAGCCACTTAGAAGAATGCCTGCCAAAAAAAAAAAAAAAAAGAGTGCTCAACAAAGGCTAGCTAAAATGATGATGATTTGACATCAACAGGATATAGCTGGCAAGGGGGAGGTTTGATGGCAGAGGACAGCTGTGTGACATGTAAAAATAACTTCTCTGTGCTTCATTTGTTTAATGTTCTCAATTCAAAATGGAGAATATTCCAAGTTCATAAGACTATTTATTAAATGGAAAAAATTGTCTACAGATTTTGTAAAGTATAACTAATTACACAAATTTTTATCAGTATTAGTTACAATAAAAGGTGCCAGAAGGGTTCATAGGAGAGCTGTGACTAGTGAGGAGAATGCCACCACCAAGGAAATTTTCTTCAGACTGGGCTTTGAGCAATGGGTAGAGATGGGTAGAGATGACAGAATTAAGCTTGGCAGTTGGAACTAAAGCATGAGATAGAATATATTATTCTTCTTCTAACATTTTCTAGCAGTTCTACAGCATAAGCTTTGAGAAAGTTAAGAGGAGGAATCCTAAGTGGAATCTCCTAATTGGCTTTCTGCATACTTAACATCACTTACAGAGAAAACTAGTTATGGGGGCAGAATGCATTGAAAGGAGAAAGCTCATGGGCATGATTATGTAGCCTACAGAATTTAAGATGAATTCCTCTACATTAAAAGCAACAAAGAAAAAAGAAAGCATCCTACTAGCAGGAAAATGTCAAGGTAGTTCAGATGCTGAATATTAGTTTGTTGCCATGATTCCTGTATTTTTGTCAGCACAAGAATTTTTAACACAGACACACCACTTACTGAAGAGATGAATGACCTCATGTTAGGTGACTCCATTCCCAACCTCTAAGTGGGGATAATAACAGGCTGAAAGTGGGTTATTTAATGAAAAGGAAAATTATAATGATCATGCTGGTTTTCAGAAGCAAATAAGCAAATTGACCACAGATCCATACACTAAAAAAACAAATAAATAAATTCTGAAGATGATGAGGGTAATTGGAGTCAGTTCATATTCATGTGGCTCCCACAGATATCAAAGATAAATCTCCTTCTTTGAAGTAGGTGTTTGGGAAAGAGACACAAGGGCTACTTGGCATATAACTCAGCACCTAAAACTCTGCCTCATTTACATCCTCAGTGGATTTCTGACAAATGATGTCAATTTCCACCTAATTTAAAATCAAGAGAATACATTATCATATTCCACTAGTTCTTTAATTTGGGAAAGTCAACATTTTCACTCTAAAAGGCTGTCCTGAACAGACCCTGTCAGAAAGCTCATATTATTTCATGAAGACAGGATGACAAGGCTCAGGGAAGCCAGGGATAAAACACAATTATCAACCATACTAATTTGAAACAGGGCTTAAGTAACTTATTAAATAGCAGTGTTTCTTTTGAAAAATATAGAGTAATATGAGGTCAATTCATCAAGATAGCAAGAATACTGGTGGTGTAGCAGTTATGACTAATGGTATAACAGAGTAAGAATTCAGAAAGAGAGCTTCACTGCACAGCTGTGGACAGCAACAAGATAATCAACTCATAGCAGCACATACTAGAAGGAAAAATCTTAACTATTACCCTATAACTATTATACTAGTATATTATATCTACTATAAATATTAAGAAAAATCTTAACTAGTGTATTAACTAGTGTATTGACTATATAATTGACTAGCATGAAACTCCCCAAGTTAATAAAAGCAGTCAAGATTAAATCACATACAAGAGTTATAGATGGTTAAATTCAAAGTAAAGGAATTAGGACCCATAGGAGACTAATGTGCCAGCATGTTGAAGGCACTTTTTTCTGCCCTTACGTGGTTGAAACATGGGGTTCTGAAGTCTGGATTCAAGACTCAGTCATGAAACTTTGAGTTCTGTAACCTGTCCTAGCCTCAAATTTCTTATCTGTAAGAGAATAATTTCATACAAACCATAGTTATGTTTGAGAAATTATCAAATTCAATGATTCATTGATGAATTACACACTGCTATCTCCTGCCCATCTGTGACTATGCAGGTGCCTCTCTTTTTCTTTCTTCTTTTTCTAATAGACCTATCTTTTTAAAATGTAAAGTAAAAAAAAAAAAAAGAATTATACACCATTAAGGTTAATTTCTAATAGACCTATCTTTTTAAAATGTAAAGTAAAAAAAAAAGAATTATACACCGTTAAGGTTAACTTTATGTATGTCAACTAGGCTGGGCCATGTTAGCCACATCAAATATTATTCTGAAGTTCTGTGAAGTTGTTTTTCAGATGTGATTAATGTTTAAATTGGGCTTTGAGTAAAACGGATTACCCTCCATAATGTGAGTGGGTGGGCCTCATTCAATACATTGAAGGTCTAATTGAACAAAGACTGACCTCCAAGAGCAACCAGGAATACTGTGAGAAGACTACCTTTGGACTCAAACCACAACTGTTCCTTGAACCTCAAGCATGCTGGCTCCCTCATATGCTGGACTCACTAAACCTCCATGATTATAGGAGTCAATTCCTTAAAGGAATTCTCTCCTTCATGCGTGCCTGCACACATGCCTGCTGGCTCACATGCTCTCTCTCCCTTCCCCCCCACCTCCACACACACACACACACACACACACACACACACACAAACACACATTCTGTTGGCTGTGTTTCTCTGAAGAATCTTGACTAATACCTAGACTATGGGGGAAAAAATGAAAATAGGCAAAGGTGGTGGCATCTTGATAAGCTTCAAAAGAAAAATCATACTCATTTTAACACATGCCCAAAACATCATTGATAAAATTCAATGCATATAAATACGATTTTAGAAAAGTAGTTTTAAAAGCAATTGAATGCATCATTAATATGGCAAAGAAAATCAAGTCAGATCAACTTTTTACTTTGTGAGCCATAACTGAAAACACTCTTAAAATATCTTTTTAGAAGTTGTTGTGTATAATAGTTTGATAAACTCTAGTCAACGCAATAAATATTTATAAAGTGAGAAAGGTCATTTAAAAATATTAATATTGTACATCAAAACAAGCCACAGGAAACTTCTGAAACTTAACTAGTACTCATAAAAGGGTTCAGCATAGCACCACATGCAAAACAAAAATGTAAAATTAATAACATACCAAAAATAGCTTGCACTCAAGAAAAGAAAAATAAAAAATATTCATGAGTAACAGCTCAGCAAACACTTCTTGAGCTCCTATTAAATGCCACAAGAACTTTGCTTAAAATGTATAGACATGTTCATCTTCAGAAAATCACTTAAAATTACTTGTATATATAATTCTTAATAGAATGAGCAATTAGTAGAAAGGTGTTTTCACTAAGTTAACATATAATGCAACTCCAATAACTATTTCAATAGTGTGGTAGATGAATCTATTTTTGCCAAATATTCACTCTACACTCACATTCCCTGGAAGTGTACACTTCTCACCCTTCCTTTCTGTGACTTCCCTTTAGCCTCATGGTAGGTGAAATTAAGACTTTCTTGTCTTTCCTTTTTGACTTGGGCGTGACTTGCTATTGGTCAATGGATAGTAGGAGCAGAAGCTTGCAATGTACTTTCTAAGTTAGGTTTAACCTTTGTCTTTTGTCTTTACCATGAAAAAAAAAAAAAAAAAACATGTTCCAGATAGTTCAGAGGTCATCACTGAAAAGAGACACAAAAAGCAGACCTGGATCCAAGGTGCAGCTTTGGAATAGAGCCCAGCTGAGCTCACGCTGAATGGGCTATACCCAAACTATCCACAAAAGAGTAAATAAGATTGTTGTCTAAGCCACCGAGTTTTGGGGTGAGTTGTTACACAGCACTGTTAAGCAAATAGTTGTCTGATGCAACCAAGATTTTCCATTTTGTTCAACAAACATTTAATATAGTCACCTCTATATCAACTATTTCTTTTAAAAAATGAGCAATGAGAAGGCAAGTCTAATCCAGAAGGAATAACAATTTAAGAAATAGTATTTACAAAAATATGTTGATCAGTTAAAATAAAGAGCATAAAAATAGAGCTAATAATATACATACATACATAAAGCACATATAATATATGCATATACATGTGATAGATATGTTTACCACAACAAAGAGAAAAAAGGATCATAAATCATGTAATGATAATTAGCAGTAAAAAATACACAAACTTTCATATGCACCATAATTACAGCTTCATAAATATGTTTGCATGCAAAGACTAAATAAAAATGAATGCAGGATAGGCTATTTAAATGAAACTACTTCTTTCTTGAGGATTGTGGGATAAACAACAAGGACCAGAAAATATAAACGTACAATACTTCCACATAGTAAAAGCAGAGGCAAAATTACCTACACAAACCCCTCTAATTTATCAGAATTCTTCAGTTAGAATTTGCCCAGCTCTAACATACATGAAAAATGCAAAAGATGCATTTGGGAGACATGACAGTAGTCACTTAAATGAATATATAGAAAACAAAGGGACAGATAAAGCCGAAATAAAAAACTAACCTCTGAAAGCTGACTATAGAATTGACTCAATCAGAGAGAAAGGGAAAGCAGGAACAGTGAGAACAAAGTGGGGAGGGGGTACAATGGACTATCCTTGTTGACTATGGGTACTTTGGTGCTGGGTATACTATGATAACAACATCTGAATAAAGGATCCTACACTTCTAAAATATGAACAAGAATGTAAACTAATGTACCTCAATAAAAAATATTTTTAAAAACTATAATGTTCTTTTAGACCCAAAAAATTCTTTTTTACAACTTCAGAACCTAACACAGTACATGGCATGTAGTAGACTCAGAAATGTGATCCAACCAATTTTCTGACTTGATGAACTGAAGAACCCTCTATAAGAGCATTTAATGGAATTTGCTGACCAAAGTAATCTCAGACTCTTCCTTTGTCTGCACACGATAACTAAAGTCATAGACATAGAATCATCAGTTTGAGACCTTGAAAAGTTAGTTAAATCAGTTCAACACTACACATTTTGTGGACTGAAAGAGATAATGGCACATGAAGTGTTAAGGTTACTTCATGTGTCCATAGTCCCTTTGTAACATACTTCAGTCCAGGTCTAATTTGCAATTCAGAATTCTTCATTTGAAGATGACAATAGAGCACATGTGCAACGTTTTATGAAACACCACAACTGGGATAGGGGAACATGTTGTAATCAAATAGTAATATTCCTTTATAGCAAAGAATATGAATAATCGAGATATATGGGTCATTTCCTTGTATGTACATTGTAATGGCGCTCTTTAAGAATCCCTCATGCCTGGGTTGTGGGAACACTCCCTAGAGGACTTCCAGTCTCTCAGGCCCTAGTTTACCACTCTCGAGGGACCAAGTTTTTATTTGATTTCTTGGCTTGCAGGGTTCTTAGAATATGTGAGCAATAAAATTCAAACTGTAAGATCATGAGGTAAAGGTCTAGCATTTTGAATTTCCTAGAAAATTTCTTTGTTATCTAAATACTACAGATATAAATAAGCTTCCTTAGATATTCACTTTGCCAGTTATCATGGTCTTTTGTCTAGCCTACCCTACCTATCAGGGTAGAGCTTGTAAAAGTTCAATTTCAGGGGTGTGTGTTGGGAACAATGGTAGGGAGGAAAATACATCTCACTCTATCTTTGTTGGACTCAAGCCTCACCTTCATTCCTGTAGGGTAATTATTACTCAATACCCACGTTTCAAAAGGACAACATGATTCAAAAGGACAACATGCATTAAGTGCCCAGTTCCAAAAACCACTGGAAAAACCACTTCCAAAAACCACTGGAAAACCAAACCAGGCTTTCATGCTTACCTCTCTTTCCATTACTTCTCAATTTCTGGTGCCTAAAGATTTCCCTTCTTTCTGGCAAGGCCAGCTGGGCAATAAATTATGTATCCTATTTTATCTAGCTTGCCCTAGTATTATAGTAGAGACTTGTCAGGATATCTTATACCACCATATTACCAGACTAGGAGTTTTAATTTCATGTTCCTCTTAAATCAATAATCTATTTATAATATTCTTAGAAAATTTCTATTAGCCAGATCATTCAATTAACCACATGGACCATTACTCAAGCCTTGCAGGATAACATTTGATATAGGAGCCTTATATTTACTTTTGAAATAAAAAATTATTTAATGAATATTTTTCTTTTGTGTTTTTAAACTTATGCCGGAAAATGAGAAATCACAGGTTGATGCCAAATTGTTTCAAATTATCTTCCAAACATTGAGAAAAGTTGTTTAACTGAAATTACTTGGAAGCTCATTCTTCTTAAGAGCAAATGAATGGATCTTTATGCTGAAATATCAGTGTCCTCCAGGACTTAGTTCTAGGATACTTATAGCTGAGTTGATCTCATTCTCTTTCTTGATAAACCCCAATTTTAACTTTTACTTAAAGTGGGGTTCACTGATTATCCTTAGCACAATGTCTGGAACAGAGCAAGTATTTATTACATATTTGATAATCATCCATATTCATGGATGATACTAAACACCACTAGTCACTCTGCCAGGCTATTAGCTGAAACTTGAGAAAAGTTGTACAAAGTTCTTACCATTTGGGGCCTTAGTTCTATCTATTCAATATTTTTAACTTTCAAATCAGGGTAACTCTTTGGTGAGCACTTCCATTTTGTTTTTCTTTGCTTATTATAAATGAGGTAATTTGATATTTGAATTTCTAATAGTTTCCTTTCAAATGTGTTAATATAACAGTTGGCATATGGGAAATTTTCTATATAAAGGCTTTGCAATGAATAAAATTTCCTTATATCTTCCTGGGGAATCAATTACTACATTGAGGGTCATGATAATAATGGATCTTTCATCAATAACAGATGTAATTTGTAAAGTTAAAATCAATCTATTTAGATTGATGATGATGGCAATAGGGGATATTTCATCTGAACAATTGTAATAAAACTATATGATTTATCATGAGTAAGACTAGAAATTCATTAAGTAATTAGTCTTGTCTAGCCATTTTCAGACTTTGTGATCCTGAGAACCTTCACTTTCCTCTCTCAAAAGGATAAGCTGGTTTCCTAAGCATCATATGTCCCTAAGCAGGGAGATATACAGAATGCATCTCTTCGGCTTGCTAAACCAACTGATGGACTAATGGGTGTGGCTTCCATGTTAAGCCTCACAGAAGGTATGAGGTATAGATATGGAAATACAGCTCCTCTCATTCCAGGTGTCAGTTCATTTAAAGATGAGTTTTAGCATGTTTGGTGATAGATGTTACAAAATAACTAAAATGTATCATATATGGATCAGCTAGGAGTCTATTGGTGCCAGTGACTTAAACTTAGCTTAAACCAATAAACATTAAAAAGGGATTTATTTGCTTATACACCCAAACCAAAGAGGTTTGGATACTGGCTTCAAGGATGGCTGGGCCAGGACTGAAATATTACCCCTACCCTCACTTTAGCTCTGGAACTAGTTTCTACTTCTCTCCTCAGTGTCCTGGTCTTATTCTCTCCCAAGAACACAGTCACCTGGCATTCAAAGAGTCATATCTCTGCAACTCTACTATTAAAGAGGGTCTTTCACACAGCATTATTCAGAAAAATAATAAAATCTGGGAAGTATTCAGAATGACTCATCACTCCCTTGACCAATCACTCCACTAGACAATCACTAGCCTGAATTTTCTAATCACTCCTGTGATTAGGAAGGGTTTCTTTCTATGGTAAAGAGACAATGAAGAGAACATAAACAAAAGCAGCTCTATATAGAGGCACTAAGAGGCTAATTATTAAATTAGCCATTTCGTAATGGAATAGAGTAGATATGTAGTCAGTCTATATATGTTCGTATTTTAAGGATGTACAAATTGCTCTGAGCAAGTGTGTCTGTATATATTGCATCATGAATGTGTATATATGCATGCATTTCATGTATATTTGTATATATCGGCTCATGGATATTGAGAGATGTATATATTATATGTATATATTACCGTTTTGCAAGGATAAGCTTGGTTTTTCATTCACAAGAATACCATTCATATTACTAGATCGTAAGTACCCATGTATGTATTTTCTATATTTTCTGTACCCCAGAGTAAGTTACATATCAGTCAGATTGACTCACATGTGTCTGATTTCCTTCTCTGGAAAGCTAGAGGATCATACAGTCTTATGGCAATGCCTCAGGGACCCTCTGGTTTTGGGTTACGAGATCATGTCAGGGTATACAGAGAGAAGCATTATTAGAGGCCACCTCCTATTTAGCTTTTAGGGCAACAGGACCAAGGTAGAACACCCAACACTGAGTAGCCAACCAAAAAGAATTAGAAGCTGAGAAATGAGCACAAAGGGTAATAGAACCAGATTGGTTAGGAATGAATGGAAGAAGCACAGACAGTGGTGATCACCAGCACGGACGCTGGAAGTTTACTGTGACATTTGGGGTAGTGACCTTGGCCTAAGACAAGTTGCAGGAGCTGAAGGAAAACGGACCATATATATTCTGAACTTTTGTTTTTGCTCTTTTCCCCAACTCTACTTTCTATTCTCTATTTTACCCAATTTTTTCTATCCACATGTCACCTCTTCCTCAGAGGTAGAATTATTTCTGGAATTATTCCTCCCACAGTGCTATCTATTCCTCTTATTTGGTACTTGAAAATAGAGTGTCCTGAGATATGGTCATTTTTTGGAAGTTGCCATTTCATATCAGACTAAGAAGCATAATTTTTTCTCCACTCAGTAGATATATGCCTTCATACTTAGAAAAAGATGGATTATCTTTAAATAATGAACCCAATATGCACATGCCAAATTAGTAATCTTTATTATATGTTTAGTTGTACCCTTTTCTATAACAATTTAATAGTTGAAATTTCTTTTGGTTTATGATTACACAAATGTGAATATTCAGATTTTAATTAGCAATTAAATTGATCAGTTTTAAACCAGTGGAACATAGATTTGCATATAATTGCTCAGTATAGTTACATAAAATCCGAAGTCTATATTCCCAAATATAGAAAGCCTATTCATGTCAGCTTTAGTTACATGTGTACATTTATTTGAATGTATGGAGTGTGCTTTTATTGCCAAGAAAGTCAGTTATGCTCCTTAATTGTTGCTATAACCACAATTCTGGAAATTCTATGGCAACATCAATATGTTATGCACATCTTTAATTAGACTAGTGCGGCCTGTCTGTCACAGCAACTGATCCTAAGTAGTCTTATTTAGTCAACTTGAGGCTTTAAAATGTTCTCATTTTTAAAAGAGGCATATTTGGCCTCATTAAATTGTTAAGCAAATCAATATGCAGCCATACAAGTTGATTGCTATGTTCTAGAAATCCTGTGCTACTTCATTTGGCACAGCTTTAGGCACCATCTGAAAGGGCACTACTTCCTAAATACCAGACACTGTCTGCAGCCCAAGCACATTAGGATTCTCTTATCAGGTCTGAGGAAGACATCTGTCAGCCCACTATCACCAGAAAGATTTGGTTGTGACATTGTATTGATCTCTAGGGCTTTACTCTCTTATCTAGTAGTTAATGCAAATAAGCTTCAGGTAGTTTGCTCTGAGAGGCTTCTTCACACCAGGTCACCCAACAAAAAAGACAACACAATGACTACTTCCATGGTCAGCAAACTACAAATAAAATCTGGCCTGAAGTTCATTTCCTTCCCTTTCACCCAAATGCTTCATGATGTCAACAGGGAGAAACAATGATTACCTTGAACCAAGTCCAAAGGTACTTTAGTCTTTTATACCTTCTCTAGCTGTAACAATTAATTTTAAATGAACCATTAAAATTTGTATTAAGAAGAAAGCAGACAATGCAGAGTTTACAGGCGATTGCCAAGCATAAATATGTATTTTTTTAAAAAACACAAATGGGCATCATATACTTTTTACTATGTCCAGCTGATTATACAGTAGCTGTCATAATAGGTAGAGCATCCCCAATTTGGCCCTTTATATGAAGGGTTGTGTTATTAACACAGTTAGGGCAGGGCAGGGCAAGTCTGAGTAGCCAGTAGGTAAGGTATTAAAGAGGGTGGGACACAGGGGTAGTGAAGAGCCTATTACAAAATTAAATCACTTCTGGTCCAAGCTTGGTTTGGTTCTATCTTATGGTTACTCTCAACTCAAATACAAGATAATGATGAGGAATTCTGGATTATGTGGCTAGTTTCAGCACCCATCCAGTTAACTAGTAGTCATTTTGTTTCCCTGCTTCTCAAGACTCCTCCTTCCCCAAATATAAAAATCATCAGTCTGTACCAGTTAAAAAAGTAAAGAGGGACAGCACAAAGGATGGAAGCCACTCACCCAACCACATTACATTTAGATTCTGATTATTATTATGGAAAGGGTATTTTAATTATTTCTATTTAACTTCTCCTCATTACCTATACTTGTGTTATAACATGAGGTCTATTAAGCATAGACTAGAGGAATAAGTTATCCATATATCTCCTGGTCTTTATATAAAATGAAACTGCCTTATTTCAAATATCTCCTTTACAATAGCTTAATATTGCACCACTTTTTAAAAATGACTTCTTGCTATTAAGTGAAATGCTCTGTGGCTTCTGGCCAATAAATAACCTATATTTTGGGGGCTCAGAATATTTTTAAAAATTTTTATTACAAAATAGGCATACAGAGGGCCTCCCCGGTGGTGCAGTGGTTGAGTGCTGGGTTGCGAGGCTGCCCGAGGCCTCTGCGGTGCCGGTTCGATCCCCGGCTGCTCCCAGGCCACCGGAGGAGGGTCCCACATGGCGTGCAGACCCCTCCTGCCGCCCGCTGCTCCCCTCAGCAGTGTGCTTTGGTCCTTCTGCCTGCTCTGCTCCCCGCTCTGGCTCTGGTGAATTCTCTCACCCTCCCACGCTTCTGACTGTACCCAGTGCATGTATAAACAAAACAAACAAACAAGCAAATAAATAAATAAATAAAACATGCCTCTATAGGAAAAAAAAAAAGTGTAAAAAAAAAAAACAAAATAGGCATGCAGAAAAGTGCATACAACGTGAGTGCACACTTCATACACATTTAGACAGTGACTTCCAAGTGGATAAACCGACAATATTTTTGATATACCAGAAACCCATGTTTATCACTAATGGCATACTTCTCTCAGAAGTAACTGTTCTGCTCACTAGTGATAATTTCCTTGTCATTTTTTTCCGTTTAAGTTTTACACCTTACTATGTTCCCCCTGGGCAACATTATTTGGTTTTGCCTCTTCTTATGTTTCATAAATGGAATTACACACCGTGTGTTCTTTTATTCTTGCATCTTTGGCTCAAAAGCATGCTTGTGCAAGATTCATTCATGTTTTCACATATAGTTGCAGCTTTTTAGTTTTCACTGCTGTATAGTATTCCAGTGCATACAGAACATCTTTAATCTATTCTACTGGTAGATGTAGGGATGCTTCCAGGTTTTAAGTGTTATGAACAAGCTGTCTGTGCATGTATTTGTGAGTGACTAATGAATATGTCAGTGACTGGCAATGCTACAAAGGGTATGCAAATCTCAACTTGACTCAAGATCCTGTTGTTCTACATTCTCACCAACAATAGGTATTATCAGATTCTTTTTATTTTTGCCAATCTGGTATTTAGTGTCCCAGTGATACCAGCTGGGATTTTCTATTTTTCACTGTGGTTTCAATATGCAAAATCCTCATTGCTATTGAGATTCAGAATTCTGACTCTTTACAATTTAAATATAAATTCTAGTACTCTGACATTTGTGTTATTCATACTGAGCACTTCATATCACAAGTGATGAATGCAGAAGTAAAAGAAAGTTATCATTGAAAATTTATTTGGAACTGGGCACTTAATGCATGTTGTCCTTTTGAATCATCATAATAACTTTACTAGTTGATGTTGTTAATCCTATTTTATGTCAGTAAGTTTCTGAGCTGGGATTCAACCTATACCTGTTCACCTCCAAAGCCTAAAAACTCTTTCCAATAATCACACTTCCTCCCAAGTAATAACCTCTAGAGAAGAAAAATAATGATCAGTATTTTATGATAAAGTCATTGTTTTTTTTTAAAAAAAAAAAAAAAAACTATACCAATAAAGACAGAAAACAGATTGGTAGGTTACCAGAGTGGTGGAGGGTAGGGAGTGAAATGGATAAAGAGGATCAAGAAGTACAAACCTGTAGTTATAAAATAAAAATATCAAAGAGATGGGATGTACAACAAGGGGACTATATTCAATAATATGATATTGTAAATCTGAAAGTATCTAAGAAAATACAGAAATGGACTTACTGTAACCATCATTTCACAATGCACACAAATGTTAAACCACAATGTTGTACACCTGAAACTAGCATATGTCAATTTTACGTCAATAAAGAAAAATCTATACCAAAAGAATTTCAATAGGGGCCTGGTTATTATGACTAATTAAATAACTACATCCCTAGGTCAGTTTTTCCCTTAACACTCCAAAATTCAATCCATTAGTATTTAAACAAATTAAGGGCTCTTTGATATTTGGTGGGATCTCTCTTAAGAGAGTAATTCATGAGACTCTTCAGGCACAGGTTTCATTTACTGCCTGTGATAGGCACTTTTGAAATGATTCACACGATCCAATAATTCTAGAATATTAAATAACAGTCAGAAATAAAAGTAAAAAAAAAGACAAGAGTGAGACAAACTATTCTCTAAGAACTACATTTTATATAGATAATCAATTTATTAGGACATTCAACAAATTTGAGCAACTGACACTTTTTAAAAAATTAATTTAAAACCAATTAAAGGATAAACATCAAGCAAAGTTCTTAAGAATTTATATGTTATTAATGGTGCTTTTTTTCCTTTTATCCATAAAAGTCTAATAAAAAACTGGTAAATCCTGAAGATACAGAAACAATTTTCAAAGAATCAAATTAACAGAAGCAATGACTCAGGTATGATATTGCCCACAAAAGAGGATGGGCCAAGTCAGCTTACAAAATCCCTCCAGGATGCTAAGAATAACTCTTAGGACAGAGGAGAATTCTGTGCATAATTCTCCTCTCTAGTATCTTTACAAAATGACCTTGCAATGGGATCTTATCCAAAACTCTCCCCAGTGACATGGTGACCCTGTATATTTGTCATCAACAACTTCAAATAGGTTTGGACTTTACATCTATGAATATTAAACTCACATTCATCCAACTCCATGGAAATGAGCAGTGAAAACAATTTTATTAACCACTTCTATACATTTCACACATCATTATTTCTTACTTCACTTCACGATACAAATCCTAGCTTGCAAAAGTGCTAGCAGCACATGTACTTCCTACTTGTCAATATACCTCCATCCTTTCCTATACCACCAATCAGCTAAAAATACTTAAGAGGTTCAGTGATTAATAGGATTTAAATGATTTTAACCCCTTTAAATTTGGAAATTCTTTAAATCCCATTATCTCTGCAGTCACTGAGAATTTTAAAATTAACTTGCCCTTTCCTAGCTCCAGGTCTAAGGATTACAGAGTTTTAAAGAGTATAAATGTTTCTCTGCAGTTCTACAAAGGGCTGTCCCCCACCGGTTGACCTCCAGGAAATAAAGCCAGCCAGTTCTCCTGCTGGTAACTGCTGATCAGACTTTCTAAATGGAAAGATATGCATGTTATGCTATAAACCACCAGGAAAATAGGTAACTGCTTCCTCAACTCCACATAAAACCAGTCAATCAGATTTGATGTGGGAGGAGCACCAGGCTTTAGACATGTGTCAGTAAATGTCTAAGAATAAGAAAGCAGAAAATGCCAGGGACCCAAAGAAGCTCACTGGGGCAGAGAGAGCAAGTTCAGTGATTGGAAGCCAACTTGCTCCTAAAGAAAAGCTGTTACCATGGTTACAATGGAATCCTAGGTAACTCTCTGAGGGCTTACCTCTTGTGTCCTCACATTTATGTATCCATAGTGAGTTCGAAGGGGCCGCCTGATTGTGTAGAATGGTATCCATTTTGTACCAGGTTGTCCAAAGCAGTTTAGTAGCAATGGGAAATTCACTTCATTTACAAGACGCACAACCAGCAGGAAGAGGAACGCTGCTATGAAGCTCACTGCAATCACAGACTTTCTCTATAAAACATTAAAAAAAAAAAAAAAAAAGAATGAATGGAAGACTTTCAACCAAAAGAAAGCAGTCACAGAGGGAGGGTTCCTTTTCCTTTCTCTTTTTCTTTCAAGGGGATCAAAAGACTCTGCCATTTAGTCTATTTCACATGGAGGTGGAAAAATAATCATTTGGCCTTTGTCTGCTGGGCCTCAGCAAGCAAGCAGAGTGGTTCTCTTGGATTGTCCTTCCATTCTACCCCTACCTTTTTCTACCTCTCTACCTTTCTTAAAAAATCCTAAGCACTTTCAAAATCCAAATCAGACATTCCATACTAAGGAAAGTCCTGTCCAATCCCCTCCCCAGTCACCCCATATACCTTAATAGAGGCACTTCAGTTGTATTTTTTCATTACATCATGATTTATATGACTTTCCCTCTGTGTAAGCATGAGTTCCTGGAGAACTAGGATTTACTGTGTCATGTTGATCTCTATACCCCCTGGTCCTTAACACAGTACCTCACATGCTGTGAGCACCCCACAAAACAAAAGTGAATGAATGAATGAGTGAATGGTTTTTCAGTCTTGTAGATAGCAATAATTCTTCCATTTCTTTATCTAGCACTTTCTGCAGGTCCAAAACTTTGCCTATGGTATAGGATATATAAAACTAAGATTGAAAAAACTGAAAGTAAGAGTAGGGAAAAATCCATGCCAACCAGTATGGCATGCCAACCAACATTACCCTCAGTGTTGCCAAGGAGCAACTGCAACTTACTGAGGTGGAAGAAAGCGAAAATGGGGTTGAGTGTGAACTTGACAAATGCACAGGTTTTAGTAAGTAGAGATCTGTGAGAATTTTCTAGGTAGAGTGAAAAGTGAACACAGCAAGAAAAGATGAGGCTATTCATAGCCAGAGAGAACTTTGTCTACAAGGCACACAAAAGGAGAAAAGCTGGGAACACAAAGGTTAGTTTCATGGTGACTTGTATGAGAAACTAAATTGAGAAATTTACTGAGTTTGCTAGATAATGGAAAACTAAGGGAGGGCTCTGCTTGTTTGCTTTATTTGTATAAAGGTGAAAAAGTTAGGGACTCCCTGGAGGTGCAAGGGGTTGAGACGCAGCCTATGAAGCTATCCGCAGCTGCTGCAGCACGAGTTCGATCCCCAGGCAGGGAGCTGCCCACATGGCGAGGCAGAACTCTCCTGATTCACCCGCTGCTCCCCTCAGCAGTGTATTTCAGTCAGTCCGTCTATTCTGTTCCCCACTATGTCTCTGGGGAATCCTCTCACCCCCCCGCACATCTGGCCTGTACCCCAGCTCTTGTATGCATAAATAAATCTTTTTTTAAAAAAAGATTTATTTTCTTTATGTATAAATAAATCTTTTTTCTAAAAAGATTTATTTTCTTTATACAAGAGCTGGGGTACAGGCCAGAGGTGCAAGGGGGTGAGAGGATACACCAGAGACAGAGTGGGGAGCAGAACAGGCAGACAGACTGAAGACATTGCTGAGGGGAGCAGCAGGCGAGGCAGGAGAGGTCTGCTGTGAAATGTGAGTCACTCCCTAGCCGGCCGGGAATCGAACCCGCGCCGCAGAGGCTGCAGACAGCTTCACAGTGCTGCGCTCAACCGCTGCACCACCAGGAAGGTCCAATAAATAAATCTTTAAAAAAAAAAAAGGGTGACTAAGTTAGAAGGTTATAAGTTATAATCAACGTCAGTATTTAAGATGCTTTAGAGAAAAGAGAAAGTAAAAGCCGGCAACACTGGATAGGAGACTATTCCAATTAAGTAGGACAGAGGTAATGAGCAATGGCAGTGGCAGGGGGAAGGAAAAGGTGGAAAAAGACCTAGGACATCCAATTTAGGTAGAAGGATGATGGGAGGAAGCTACTGATTGATTAAAAATGACAACCTCAAAACTCAGAGACGCCCAAGAATTTGGATCTAGATTGCAATAATACTAGTCATGTCAGAAGAAACCACAGTGCTGGAGCAGGTATTGATTAAGAGAGTAAGAAGAGAAAGTCAAAGGATAGTTTTTTAGGGACTGGTGGGCCATATAGCTGGAGCCAAAGGAGTTAGGTAGAAGGTCAAGTCCAGAGCAAAAAAAAAAAGATTAGAGCTAAGGGCCAATGACCGGTCCAACTCTGACTTAATGTCCAGGTGGAGACACAGTGAAACATTCCTCCATGAAGCTAAATAACTTGATGGAAATGGTTGAATATTTGTTGTTGTGTTTCAGCTTGCCACTTCTTGGTGGAATTTATTCTTCATGCAGTATTGCAAAGGATGAAAGAAACCCAAAGCCAGCTTCTACATGCTTCCTGTGCCCACAAAGTGTTTATAATGGCAGTAGAGCAAGCCCCCACAAATCAGAGTAAGTCAGTCACAGCTCTTGCTCAACTTTCTGACTTTGTCAAAACCCCTCCCTCTGCCTAGCCAGCCTAATTTTCCAGTCACCCGGAAATCCTTTGAGTTCTGCTTCCTCAAAACCCCTTATCTCACCACTAACTACCACAGCTTACCTTACTTAACCTTCTAATCATGAAAAACCATTTTAATTTGCTTCTCTGTAAAATCCTTATGTCGACAACATTGCAATGTGTCAAGGTAACAGCTTAAATGAGTTGATGGATCTTAGAAGTTTAAAGGGACACAGACCAGAACATATGGCTAAATAAAAGCAAAGGGGCCAGTACCCATTACATAAACAGGTGAGAACTTTTTTTTTTTTTTTTTTTTTTTTTATCACCATCCAGTAGCTTGTTACAAAACAGCAGCTTGCTTTGAAGGAGACCCATATGGGATTTCAGCCTTTGTCTAATCCAGAGCCCAGCATGGTTCTCTGGTTCTCTTGGTTGCTACACTACATTTTATGACTGGGGCTTTGGAGACAAAGGCATGGAGGGGCTTTCTGAATTCTAGCAGCAGGTACATAACACACACATGAGAGGAAAATAAATCAACCATTTTGAGAGAAACTTCAAAATTGAATGAAATCAGTTGTATAAGCTGCTCCCTAGTAATTCATGTCTGTCTCTTGTGTTCTATCAAAGGGAACCAAGTAATGAGCACAGAGAGGACAAGAGGAGCAAATGGAGATTGGGGACCCGGTGCTTCACCTTGAATCCAATTCTGCTGTGGGCAGACAGGTTCTTTTCATAGCTCAGCTTTCCAGCCTAATTTCTGTTGTACTTCCTGGACCTCATTCTTTGCCTTTCTCCATGTCTCCATATTCTTGCTCACATGAAAGCATTTTTTAGTGCTGATAAAAACTCCCTCCCACCCGACCCCCACTATATATTTCACTAGAAAAGGCAGAGCTTCTAGTACATTCTGTGCATCTGGCAGGAAGGACAACAGAACTCAACAAAAATGTGCATTCTTCTAGTAGTCACTTCTGCCAGACTATGACCTTGAGCTTCAGCAATTACAATGAAAACTAGAGATGAGGCTTTTCAAAGTCTACACACACTGGAATGAAGGGAGGGCGGTGGAGAGAAGGGAAGGGGGAAAGAGAGGAGGGTGGAAAGGAAAGGAAGGGGGAGGAAAGAGAGAGGGAGAGAAAATGAGTGGGTTAGGGATGAAAGTGGGAAAATGGATGTGGAGGTTAGGAAAGTAACAAAATACGGATATGCATAGTATATCAATAATGTGATATATCAATAATTCACTTCCAATTGTAAACACGATTGAGTCTATGCTGTGTATATATTGACTTGGGGAGGTGTTGAAAAATAAATAAAACCATAAAAGACGACCCATGGTTTTGAAAAGTCACAACTTACTGCTGCTAGCAAGTAAACAATGTGGCTCCTTGTGTCAACTGAGGTCACGGAAGTGTGCACAGGGTGCCCTGGCCCCCCAGTGAAAGGGGTGGAAGAGGACTGTGAAAGGGGTGGAAGAGGACTGGTATTCAAATGGGGTCCTGAAGAATGAGGAGGGGGCCTCCTTAGTGGCTCAGGTGGTTGAGCGCCACACTGTGAAGTTGTCCACAGCCTCCAGGTTGCCTGTTCGATCCCCGCTGGCTGTCAAGAATCCCACATGGCATGGCAGACCTCTCCTGCCTCGCCCGCTGCTCCCCTCAGCAGTGTATTTCATCAGTCTGCCTGTTCTGTTCCCCGCTCTGTCTCTGATGAATCCTTTCACCCTCCTGCGCATCAGGCCTATACCCTGGTTCTTGTATAAATAAATAAATCTTAAAAAAAAAAAGAATGAGGAGGAATGAGGCAAGTGGAGATGGGAAAGGCATTCCAGGCAGAAGGAACTGTACAGATTAAGACAAAGATACTTGAAAAAATTTGGTCAAAAACCTTTAAGTCATCAGGTAAGAAAAGTTCATTGCCTATATGCGGTGGGAGATGATACCAGGAAAATAGACAGAGTTCAACATAAAAAAAATAAGCCGATGCAATGTCAGATGCAATTATCTATCCCATCAACCTTACATTAGGATAATAAAAGGACAAATGCATATAATGTTTTATAATTCTAAAATATCTTTACTTTCCAAACCAATTTCCTTTGGAATTGCCAGTTAACACATCACACTGCCTTGTCAATGACTTGCTATAGTAACTGTTTTGAGTCTATTAACACTCAGCAAATTAGAAGACTCCACCTATTTATATGTGTTCTATGTCTAACAATTTCCTTACGAAGTGATCACTGAGGCCTTTATTGAAGTAATGAGCGCATCCCCTAGATTCAGCAACCCAACAATTAGTAAGAGAAAACAACAGTAAATATTTGTCAAGTTTATAATGCATGGCTCAGATCTACAAACTTTTCATACTATATACACAGACAGAAATTTAATAAGTCACTTCCCTAAGATCAGGAGCATGAACATGACATGGTACTCTGAAAGGGAAAGGCGGAGCATAGTTCCGACATGGGTGAGCGCTCAAAAAACAGAAGACAGTTATTATTAGTAATATAACTACAAATTGTGAGTGCCTGATGGGCCTTCACCAGTTGGTGAACATTAGCCAGCCCATGAGAAAGCATGGTAAGAACTTAAAGATATATTTTTCTCAAATATACCAAGCAGCTGCAGACTCTTACACTATTCACTGCAACTTATCCACACAAGCACTGAGAGAATGTCTCTGTGCCCAAATAGATCTGATGAATTGCTTTAGGGAAAGCTTTCTCCTTCTTTGTTCTTCATTTTGGGCAAGTCTGAAGAGGACTTTAACAGCTGAGACATTTAGAATTTAATCCCCTCTGTGCTGCAAAAAATATGCATCAAAGAATGTGGCATTCCAGTTGCTCGCTCTTTAGAGTTGGAATATCATTTATCAGACTTCATAGCAGAAATACCTATTTTAAAATAAAGCCCACAGAGAATTCATATTTGGGAAGAAAACAATTGAGATTTTGGACCTAACATGTTTGTGAGTTATAGTAATATTTGTATGTTTTTACTCTCTCTACCACACAATTACTTTTTAATCTTAGAATAAAAATCTTGTTTATTTTCAAGAATGATAAGCAATATATATGCTGCTTATATATGTATAATGATGTATAATGGTATAATTTTTCTATTTAAGTAGTATTACTTAATGACTGAAGCAGCTGCTTGTCAAGGTAAAATGGAGTATACACTTGTCCATATACTGTCATTTATCAATAAATATGAAATACAATTTCACCTGTATTATTTATAAGTGCTCAGTTAACTTGCATATTGATGAATCCCTAGTCGCAACCCATTGTTTATTTATGACCTCATAAAATAAAAATTCTTCTCCCATATAAAAAATTTTGTCATCAGTGTAATTCTACCTTATGCCAATGGCTGAGCTCTAAATCTGGTTCTCCATGATTGCAATGAAGCTTCTTTCCATTTGCACAAGGATGAATTAACAAACTGCAGAATATATAAATAAAATATTTGCCTTATCTATTAAATCGATACATTGCCTGGAAATAGCTTATTAAATTATAGAGAACTCTGGAGAAAATCATATTCAGTGGGGAGGAGGATTATATAACACGAGTAACAAAATGGTGGACAGTCCTAGATTGTTGGAGTCCATATGGAAATTTACCAAGGGCAGCCTTAGCCAGCAAAATGGATGATAGAATCACCAGGATCACCAAAAAGAGAGTGGTAAATGTCAAAGAATGTCAACATGGGAAAATGACTGCCATTTTGGAACCCAGGAGGCTGAGGAAGAAAGTGCAATAAGGTAAAAGAAATGCATTTTAAGAGGAGAGTCTGAAGAGGGCAAGAGAGGGTAAAAGATGAAGTAAGAAAGGATCTGATTATGGAAGGTCTTTCATATCATGCCAGAGAGCCGGGACATATACTGCAAAATCCAAGCATGTTAAGAAATCTAAGCATGGGATAGATAGGATAAAATGTGATTTTGGAAAGCTTGTTCAGGAAGTGGCATGGTCAATGGATGGAGAGGTAGGAAAGATGCTTTCAGGAAAGAATGATAAGAGCAACAATGAGCAGCTTCATCAGACAGCAGTAATGGGCATTAAAATATCAGTGTAAAAATTGTAATTGTTATCTTCAGACATGGGCTTTCCTTCTCCTAGTAGGGGCTCTGAGAATGAAGTTCAGATAAAGTGTAAATGTGTGATTGATCATCATAATCTGAGTAGCCAATATTTAATGTTATTTTTTGTAGAAATACTTTTATAATCTCTACTTACCAGATTAAGACATCAGGATGTGTAGAGACTGAGTGATTTGTCCAAGATCACAGAGCAAGGAAAGAGCAAAGAGAGAAACTGATCAGATATTCTATGGGCTGTGTTTTAGCCAATTAAAAACTAAGTTGTTGTTACTCATATCAATGGAACAAGCATATAAAACTTGTTCAGAAATTTTAAAAACTGGTGGTAGCCCTAAGTAAATGTATTTTATAATACATTTTGTCAATGAACAAAATATTTAATTCTTAAGGAAAATTAAGAGATTGATCTGAAGCATGATAATTATATTTACTTCAAAAGCAGTAATTTGTGAGTAACTAATTCATGTTGCCTTAATCTGGCTTTATGCCAATATTAAAAAAAGACAACTACAGGGTACCATTGGTGAGCACTCAGAGAAAATAATGCAATATTCTTCCACTTCTGCTGGAGAACATTAGATGCCCTTTCTCTATCAATAGTATGGGATCTTACTGATGGCAGTTTGTAGGAGACAATATGATAGAATGGCTTTGTCTTCCTTTCTTGGGTCCCTAATTCCAGGATCATTTTATCCAATGAAGATGCAGCTAAATAGAAAGATATTGGCAGTTTTATATATAAGGAAATATATATATATATATATAGTAAAACACCTTCAATATTGTGACCTACTTTAAAAATTTGGAGGCCACATCAACATTTCATCTTCACATGAGTATAATCCAGTAAGAATTCCAAGTGCAATAAGCAAAAACCAAGGCAATAATGTTCTCATGGGCACCAATATGGTAATTTATTCAGTGAAAACAGCTAGTCTTGGAGAAAAATAAAGGTAGCCAATATTTCCTCAGTGTTATTTTTCTAGTGGAGACTTCCTATGACTGCAAGAGAAGTTAACATGGGCCTTCTGAGTTTGTAAGATGATGTGACAAGAGGTCACACTGAACTTTCTAACATCTATTTTAAAAACATAATAGAAAACATCAGCAAGATTTAACATGCCAGCACATTTTTCTTACTTTTGGAGGATGGGATTTAGGTTTTCCTGGCCTGATTTGGTTTTCTTTTTTTTTTTTCTTTTTTTTTTTTTTTAAATAGAGGCATGCTTTATTTATTTATTTATTTGTTTGTTTGTTTTGTTTATACATGCACTGGGTACAGTCAGAAGCGCGGGAGGGTGAGAGAATTCACCAGAGCCAGAGCGGGGAGCAGAGCAGGCAGAAGGACCGAAGTTCACTGCTGAGGGGAGCAGCGGGTGGCAGGAGGGGTCTGCGCGCCATGTGGGACCCTCTTCCAGTGGCCGGGGAGCAGCCGGGGATCGAACCGGCGCCGCAGAGGCTGCGGGCAGCTTCGCAACCCAGCGCTCAACCGCTGCGCCACCGGGGAGGCCCTGATTTGGTTTTCAAACTGCTACAATATCAAATGAAAACAATCATGACCATATTCATAGAGTTTGTTTCATTTTATAAAATTATATAAAACCAGTTTTATTTCATTTTGCCTCTTCATCTTTATCATATTGCTTCAGCATATGTGCTTTCATGTAGCAGAAAGAAATCAAAGCATTTTAGAAACACAAGACAGAGCCGAAGATTGATATTGGGTATGAAACATGAAAAGCCCAGGAAATAAAGCCTCTCCGGATGGCTAAAGAGTTAGACAGCATTCAATCCAAAGGACTGCTACTTGTGGTGAGAACATCAGATGGCACTGACATTATCTTTTTTTTCTAGAAATTCATGTACTTATGGAAAGAAATATGTTCCAGAGCACCTGTTGTCCTCTCCCTATGCCTGTGGCATTCTGCTGAGGGAAGAGAGCCAGCTAACCAGGGACAGAGAAGAAATGAGATAGTCAGATCAGGAGCTTTTGCTTTATTTTCAGGCACCTTACAGTTTCCCTTGACCCTGTTTGATTTCTGCCAATATCTGCTTGACATCTTTCACTCTTAAAGAGCTGAACTTGTCTCCTAGAATCCAGTTCTTTCAAGGGGTTCGTCACACAGAAGTGGAGTATAAAGATAATTTCTGGTTGTCTAATGCCATCAGGGAGGGAGACCCGCCCAGAGGCATTAAGACAATGATGAGAACTTCAACCATTAGCATTATGATGATGACATCAACTCTGAATGGGATCTTGTTTTGTTTTGTTTTGTTTTTTCTTCCTGTGACTCTACATGACTTTACATTGAAGAACATTTATCTTTTCAAGTATATTCAGACCTATCACCTTACAGGATTCTCCTACAACCAGTAAAGGAAAGACCAGTAGGTTGGATGCTTAAAAGTCTCTTCTCCCAACTTTCTCTCATACCCGCCATGCTTCAGGCTGGCCTTCTCACTGTTCTCCAAACTCCTTTGCTATCCAGTGCTTATGACTTTGTCCAGGCTGCTCCTACTGGCCTCCTCCTCTTTTCTTCCATCCATGTCTCCACAACTTGAAATAAAACTCAGCTCAAATGGTATTTCCTCCCAAAAGTCCTCTTTATTCCTGCTTGGCTTCTAATTCATGGATGAGGATGAGGTAATATGGGCTGGGTGGAGAAGACAAATCAAGGGAAGGACTAAAGAGGAGGGAAAGAGAAGGAGAAAAGATTCCCCTATATTTTTGTCTTTTTTTTTTTAGCCATGGCTAGCCAAACACTTCCAGCCTTTTTTTTTTTAATTTTATTTTTATATTCCCCATACAATTGCAACCCCCTTATTTTGACCCCAATCCCTCCTTTCCCCGCGCCCCACCCCCATAGTGTGTCTCTGGTTCATAGTTGTTTGTTGATATTGATTTTTTCTTTCTTATAGTTATTCTTTTTCCTGGCCCCTTATTTAGGTTTTCTAGATTCTATATTTTTGTCTTTAAAATTTCCTTGAAGGG
The DNA here is from genome assembly GCF_964194135.1 of Talpa europaea. Classification (NCBI taxonomy): domain Eukaryota; kingdom Metazoa; phylum Chordata; class Mammalia; order Eulipotyphla; family Talpidae; genus Talpa; species Talpa europaea. The sequence continues at coordinate 48,994,426 of NC_140076.1, forward strand.
CCTCCCTGGTGGAGTACTGCTTGAGCGCTGGGCTGTGAAGCTGCCCGCAGCCTCTGCAGTGCCTGTTTAATCCCCGGCCTCCGGCAAGGGTCCCACATGGCACGACAGACCTCTCCTGCTGCGCCCGCTGCTCCCCTCAGCAGTGTATTTCGTCAGTCTGCCTGTTCTGCTCCCAGCTCTGGCTCTGGTGAGTTCTCTCACCCTCCCACACTTCTGACTGTACTCAATGCTTGTATAAATAAATAAATCTTTAAAAAAAAAAGTTCCTTGAAAATGTGAACAAAGTTTGGCCAACATTTTTCACACAGGCAGTATGAGTCAGTGCTTCAAATTTAGAAGATATTTAGTAAATATTTGTGGGGAGAATGAAGGAGAGAAAGGAGGCTAGAGAGATTAAAACTTATTCACTTCTAAATATAAGCAATAAATTAACCAAAAAATTTCAGAATAGGATCATTAGGAAAATTATATTTCTCTACAAGAAGAAAACCCCCAAAATAATTCTTTACTTTTTTTCTCTTTACCTCACTTGGAGATTTCTGCATAGATTTGAAGTGGGTGTTGTGAGGAGGACAGGATTAGGATTGGGAATATAAAATGAACAGAATTTGAGTATTTGTGGAACTTGAGTTTTCATTTAAAATAGCTTTGAAGTTCCTGACAGAATTTGCCAGTCTGAGTGGTGGTAAACTTGCTTAGAGCAATGTCTTTTATAAAATACATAGTGTAAAGAATTACAAGAATTGATGTTTCAGGAAGTCAACTGTTTTCTGAGGATAATAGGAAAGAATTCCACACCATGGAATGAGACATAGATAACAAAATGATACCCTGTCCTTCCATTAAGGACAACAGGTCATTTTCTTAGAGGAGGAGCTTTGCTGTGTGCTCAGCAATTGTCAAATATGTCACAGAGATGAAAATGGATTATCACTAACAGCCAATCTGAACACTCCTAGTCAAGTCAAACTAAATGAGTCAATACATGACTCTCGGGGACATTGCGTAACCTTTTTGTGTCCGTTTTCTTGCTTGAAATCAGGGGGAAACTATACCTACATAATATGACTGTTGAAAGTTTGAATGAGTGCCTATAAAGTAAAAGTGCTTAGCAAATGTGAGCTTTAATTGTTACAGTGTTTCATCAAATCTAAGATAGCAACACTGTTACTCTAATTATAACAAAGAGGAACAAATTAGGAGTCTACTAAAAGATTTCTGCAGAAAAGCGAGATAACAAACATTATTTCCATTAAGTTAGCATGTTCCAGAGATAAAGAAGCCATTCAGAAAGGCACAGCAAGAAGAGGAGGAAAAATAATCTCCCCTGAGAATCTGAAACACAAGCAGGTACACATGAAGATTTTGATACAAGTTCACATTATCAGTGTGGTTAAAAAAACAACTCAGTAAATATTGTGATTCAATTAAAATGGTCTCAGGTTGGTGGCAGTATCCCTCGGTGCCTATCTGAAACTTCACAAATTCTTTCTAGAAAAATTTAACTTTGTTTCATGCTGACAACAACTGCAAGGTGGTGCTAAGTATAAAACACACTTCACTTTCAGGTGAAAAAAAAATGAGAAAATATTTTAAAGGTCAATGGTATTGTGATCTTAGTCATCACCAGAATCATCATCTTCATCATCATCCTTAGGAACAAAGAGAATGAGGGATGGTTCCTGGACTATTTTAAAGACCTACCCTCACCCTATACACTGAAGAGGCATAACTAAAGTCCACAAAGAAAGTTGCCCAGGATATAGGAACTCACCAATGTAAAAACAATTTATTCTTTTTCTTCTTGGGGAGACTGTAAAAGTGAAAAAAAAATGTGTAGATGTTTTAACTGTTCTGCATATCGATGCATGTTATACCCTGTCTTCAGGCAGTGACAACTGTGGCACCTCCCAGGATCATTCCAAGGAACAGACACTGTTACCTTGTAAGTCAAAGGTGAACCTTTGGCTTGGTGAGAAATGCACACATATCAAACAGTCTTTGCTAAATTCAAGTACAGTTTTTGTCAGAGCTGGTCTCATGGCAATGATAGTCTTGTGCCATGTACAACTGAATTTCTAAGACAGTTTACCTATCAATTTTGCATTTAATATTGCATTGGCAATAATCTGAATTGCTCACACAACTTAAAACATCTTAGTTTATTACTTAGTCGCCTGTGCTAGAAGAGCAAAGGCAGAAAGATGTCTACTGCTAAGCAGAAGCCCAGAAGTAGATGCACAAGGTGTGTTACCAATGAGTCTTTGCTTTTTTTAATCATAAATAGATCAGCCAGTGCCATATCTCCAACAGCTACTAACCATCACTATCTGTATGTCCCAGTGGCAATAGTCCAACCCCTAACCAATGATATCTTCCCTCCCTAATAAACTCTTACCTATCCTGTCCTGCTAAGGAGGTCCCACTAAAGTTACTTGGGAGCTCAGATAATTAAATCTCAGGTCTACTTAGTAGCAATTTGACATTCAGCATCTTACTTTTCTTTGCCCCTGTCCTTCATCTGTAAAAGCATATCTTCATGAAAAGCAAATAATGAAACAATACATATAGAGGACCTAACAATGTTGAGCAAACAGCAGGCAGGCAATCAATGATCTATTAATTTCCTTATTTGCTCTAAATATCAAGTACTATGCATAAGTTATTTTCCCTTCATAGAACATCTTCTTTCCTTTCTCTCTCAGGAAAACTGCAACTCATTCCTCAAACCAAATCTTTATATCACCTCTGTGAAATGATCCTCCTCTTTGGGAAGATTTTAGAGCACTTTGTTACGAGCCACACCTCATATCATGCAGTAAAATTTTGATTATGAGTCAGCTTTCATCATTTAACCAATTTCGTAAATACAGAACACACCATTCCACCTTCTCCTTAGACAGTCACTGCTAATCAATCACAGCACCATTCCCCCTGAGTTAAGACACAACTTCAGATTCCTTTCAATACAATGTTCCAGGGAGTAATGGTGCAACGGAATTTGACCTGGTATATGTTCCACTTTAGCACTCACAGCAGCTTGAAGTCAGAGACTATCCCTGATCAGTCTGTACTCATGTGGCCACAGATAAGACGGTCACCCTTCCTGGCCTCAATTTCCTCATTCACACAATGGAACATTCTAGGATCCTAGCTGGTTCTCAATTCTAAAAACTCTATAATGATGACCCCAGGACCCAACTGGCCAGACAGGGTGTCACTACAAGGTTTGCAGCACACAGTTCTCCATGCAGTTCCCACTCTGGGACCAAGCCCATTTCTTATCACAGACTTAGGCATGCCTTCCTTCAGACACTTGCAAATTGTGCCTGGTGTCTATGTAATTGAAATAGAAATGGGGTGAGAATTTGTGATCTTTCAACTTGGCAGATAGCAGCTGCCACTTACCAAACCCTACCTGATTGCAGCTATTTTGCACCTGCTGAGAAAAAGTTTACAGCAAAGGAGATTATTTCCTTTTTAACCCTTATCTGAAAAGAAGCTTCCATATTTGTTCACCCAGGAGTAGAGAATAGATGAGGGTCAGTCTCCCATCAGCATAGGGATACTGATGGGTTAACACACGTGGTCAAACATCCACTAAGCCCTGGCATTCACAATTGGGATGTAAAATGTCCATTGAGTTTATTGAAAATCTGAAATCAAAGCAAAGAGTCTGAGAATTTTCATTTCTATGCATATTTCTTAAAATAAGAAAAAACTCTTTTTGTATCTTATATGTGACTGCATAAAGATGAACATTTCTCTGGAGATTATTCAGATTTATTCAGCAAACATTATCATAAAAATATATATACAAAGGTAGTTCTAGAAAGAAGGATTACCAATAAGTAGTTGTGAAGAAACAAAAAACATTTCCCCAGATTTAGAAATAGCTGATGGGCTCAATTCATAAGAAGTGAGGTTAGATTAGATCTTTTTTTAAAAAAGATTGATTGATTTATGCATACAAGAGCTGGGGTGCAGGCCAGAGGTATGGGGGTGGGGGAGGTGAGAGGATTCACCAGAGACTGAGTGGGGAGCAGAACAGACAGATCTACTGAAATATAATGCTGAGGGAAGCAGCTGGCGAAACAGGTTTGCTGTGGGTTAGCTGCAGTGGCTGCCAATACTTTCATAGGGCTGAGACTTAACCCCTTGCACCACCAGGGAGGCCCCTAGATCTTAATACTTTAACTAAAATTTCAGTCCTGGTGCCCCAACTCCAGTCCAGTACAGAGTATTCTTTTGTAGAATTAGGTACTAGTGACTGAACTTCCACAAGCCCTTGAAGGGCTTACCCCATAGCACACTAAACTTCCCCAGCACGTCTTTGTTCACTGTTGCAATGACTGACTTAATATCTTTCCCTGCTAGATTGTGGGCTCTTGAAAAGCAGAAGCTCAATCTGTCTTGTTCACCGCTGCTTTCCCACTGGCAAAAGCAGCCAAGCCAGAGGCTTCGTTTACACAAAGCCTGAAAACACATGAGTAATTTGGGAACAGTTTTACAGGCCTGAGCAAGACTGGCATGGTTCATCTTTAAAGGCAAAGCCAGAGCATCAGCTCAGCAAGAATGGCAAGGCCACCTCCACACCCACACTTACTTTCCAGCACCCAACCACCAATTCATAAGGTGATACTGAGGAAACACATAATTCATGTTCACTTAAAAACAATATTTGCCAAATTGCTTAGGTAATTTTCCAAAGTATGAAGATGGCCCACAGACTTAGCATCTTTTGACATTTTTCTATGTTTTGTTATTTTTAGGCAATATTTTGCAAATGAGATTTTGCTCCTGATTTTAACAAAGCCTTTTCTTCCTGAGCAAAATAGATGAGCAGTTCAGCAAGAAAGGGCAGCTTTTATCTGCAAAAAAATCTGCCTTTCAGCAAAGCAGACAATATGAGCAAAACGGAGGCAAACACATGCAATATTTCCTATATGTGAATTGTGATTCTTTACTCCCGTGGGATGTGCAAGTGGCAAGATAGTTTATTCCCGTGTGGTGCTGATAGCAGGTCCTGAATACTTCTGAATATATCACGTTTATTGCCTTTTATATTGAGTTACTATGAAAGAAAAAATACATTTGTGAGAATTCAAAATCAAAATACTTTAGGAGCTTTTTAGAATCCACCTTCAGGACATAAAGAAAAGCTTAAGAAAACAAATAATTCTGTTCTGCTAAGGGATACCATGCCACTCCCACACAGAGAGGGGCCGTTTGCAGAAAAGGAGACATATCAAATATTTATGCTGACTTTCAGGAGGAAAGTCTAAGTGTTCTATTTGGGGTTCAGGCTCTCTGAGCCCTGTCCCTACTGCTTTAGAACTTGCCATGTAATGGACAAAGTTTGCCCCAGGGTGCTTTGGTCTGCGACATTTCAGCATGGCATGCTCTGTCCAGTATTGGTCTAAGATGCTTCCTAATGGTATATTTCACTAGAAATCTCACCTGTCCATTTTACATTAAACAAGAATTCTTGTTCAACATATATCATGTCTTGTTTTTTTCAGACAAATTTTAAGAGATTTCCTCTTTTCCCCCATATAATCAAGAACTCCACAAGCCAAGAGATGTTTTAACTACTTTAGTTCCCAGCTTGTCATTTCTTTTCAGATGAGATGAAGTTGTCAGTATGGTAAGATAAATTCTAAGTGGCTTAGGATGATATAAAATACCTTTATGTTCTGACCTCTGCTATTTGTACAGTATTTCTCAGCCTCCCCAACTCATAATTCAGCCATAGTAAGTATCTAATGGTTCTTGGAAAATGCCATGCTTTTTTGATGTCTTCATATATTGGTACATTTCTTTCTATTCAAAATTTCAGTTCAGGGCAAAAGATCTGTTTTCAGAATCTAAAAATATTTTATGTCCCCTTAATAGTTCTCATAATGTTCCTGTATCATCAGAAAATTAGTCCTGAGATTCTTGGACAGTCTATAACTAGGTAACTGGATAAAGAGATAAAAGATGGATGGATGGATGGATGGATGGATGGATGGATGGATGAACATAGAGCAGATACTACAAATTATGTATATATAAATAATTCGTACTCATTCTATCATATAATGTTAGTACCATTAATTGAGCACCTAGCATGGTATGGAATTGCACTGTACTTTTCACACACATTGTGTCTGATATTTACAAGTGTAATGTATACAAATACACTTATCCCCCATTTTTCAATTAATGAAACTGTTGGTCAAAAAGGATAAAATATTTTCCCAGAATAACAGTTAATAAATAGTGGCATCAAGAGCCAAACAAGAATTGTCTAAAAAGTCAGGGATCTTTCCATTATACCTTGAGGAAATCTTTTTTCAGGCTCTGTATTTATTTAGTGATATGTCCGTTACTGCCATAAATTACAGCACCTTGAAGAAAGGCCCTATAATGTACTCCTTGTCTTAAAAAATCATTCTTTGACACATAATAGGTGCTCAAAAAATGTTGGTGAATTAATACGTTAAATGACTATTATAATTTTTCCCTGTGCTTCTCTGGTGAGAAATTGGTTATTGTAAGGGGCAATAAACATTCTTGTATATCTGGATGTTTTCTCTTAATCATTTTCAAGAGTCAATGTAGTCAAAATAAAAGATGGCATGGACATACTGAGACTATTTCAAATTTCAGCTCCTCACAGGAGAAATTAATTCCTATCTACAGATTTCTGAACTAAGAGCCCCCTCCTCACAGTTTTATGAGGTTTAACTTGAAAGCCTATAAAAAGTCCTTCCTTCATAAACATTGAAGATCCAAATAAATGCTGGCTGATGCTGATGGTCAACTATACCAGATGGTATTCCTCAGAGACCATTTATTTTAAAATACTACTTTAGTAACAAGAAAAATGAGGGCAAAAGATAGCTGATGTTTTTGACAAATCAACACACTTATGGAGTGCCTACCTCATGCTGATACAGGGTCTAAGCTCAGTCTGTTCTCTTGAAATGAAAAAGTTGATGGTGGTAGAAAAGAGGAAGGAGAAAAGCTAGCATGTGTTCATTATAAAATAAGCTAATATCTTTCTTACTAGGGTTGAAATTCTACAAGGACAGGGAATATGTCTGTTTTGTTGCTACTTTATTATTCTACTATAGTACCTGGTATACAGGTATTGCTCCACAAATATTTCCTGACTGCACGTTCATGGCTCATTGTTTAACAAAAAGCTGCCATGGATGAGTTGAGAGTCTAAGATACGGCATGGTGTGAAAATGGGAGTGTCAAAGCAAAGAGAGAAAACTGAATTTATACACATGACAAGCAATGGAATTTTTAGAATGAAAACTGACAACAAAAGTGGAAAAGAGGGATAATAAAAGCAGCCCAGAAAAGTAGAAGTCAGGACTTACGTGACCAAAAAGACATTTCCTTAGGAAGACAAGAGAAACCTGAAGGTGGGTTCCTATAAGCTGGTCATTCATGGGTAGCTGTGACCTATTTTCTATCTACAGATCACAGCAGAGCATTCCTTGACTACCTACAGAGTATAGCCCATATACGGAGGCAGGCCCGGGGAAGCCCAGGCTGCTGTTGAATTGATTACGTGACTATCTCCATGGCGGTCTCGGGTTAACTCTCTCTCTCTCTGTTATTTGTATTTGATAACAAATACACTGAATACCTCAAATACTTGGCTGATGTAAATGTCTCTTGACCTCTGGTCATGATGCCCCCTTCCCTGTTCCTTGTAAAACTTTTTCCCCCATTCCTATCCCACCCTCCAGACCTTATTCCTCATGCCATTGTCACATCATCAGCTTTCATAGCCTGTGTGATTTCAGTAAATGGCACAAGAACTTCTGCTGAAGTAGCAGAGTCTTGCCTTACAAACCTGCTCCATGACTGTTGTGTCCCTCATTGCATTCCCAAGCAACATGGCGACAAAGCTCCTATCATGATGCCTAAACTTTTACCATCTAGTGATATCACAGTTCTAATTCTCAAAGCTCTTTACTTCCAATAAATGTATTTTCTCCCTCCCATCTACCACACATGCACACACACTTTTCCCATTGGTTGTGTCACTGGGCTTTTATTTTCTTTCTTCTCATTTCTCCTCCCTGAAGTCTACTCTAGTGGATTATGGAATTAAAGAAACCTGGGTTTGCCCCCAGATAAGTAAATGTTACCTCTCCAAACCCCTGCTCTGGAAAATGAGGATAGTAACCTCCTATTTCTTAGAGTAACTGTGAGGATTTTAAAAAGTAATACATAGCACAAAATAGTGGTTACCAGATGGGAAAGAAGAAGGGTTGGCCAATCACTTAAAAAGGGTCAATTGTATAGTGACAGATGAAAGCTTGACCTTTGGTGGTAAACGTAATGTAGTGTATGTAATGTTGATTTATAAGGCCTTACACCTGAAATCTATATAAATATTATTGTTTTGTCAATGAAAAAAATTCTAAAAAAAAAGTCACATACATTATGTATCTGACCTGTCTTCTCTCTATGCATCCTGCTTGCATCATGAAGAAAACAATTTATAACTATTGAGATTCAGTGCAGCAGCAGTGGGACACATATAGAAACACCCAAACTCAAACACCCCACCTTTTACCAAATGCGACAATACCACAGCACCAGATCTCCGAATAATACTTGGTAGAACATTCTGAGAGTTTTTAACTACAAAGGCCCGTGCTAGTAGCACCCTGAAATACAACCTTTGGGTCTCTTTAGTTTGAAATATCTTCAAGAAGCTCTTTGATATCAAAGAATATACCTATTTTCAGTAGCTTTAAACTATAATTGCTCAGGCTCCCTGGTGGGGAAAAAATAAAGTCTCGTAAAGAAAGAGAAAAAGAAAACATCTCAATAAAGGCTTCCAGAGTGAAAAATCTCATCTCACACTGGTTTGCAAAAAATCTTAACAGAGTGCTTCCTCTTCATAGCATGGATTGGGCAGCTGCCAGAAAGCACCTTTGTAACAGGAGGTACAAGGAAAAAAAATCACAGTACTCCATAAACAGTTCAGGTTTTAACAAGGTGAACATCTCTTCTTGTCACGAAGTATGGGAATTTGACTTATTTTACCTTCTAATGTGAACAAAATGTATAAAATAAATAGAATCCTCCCAGAATATTTTACTTTCTTGAGTAATGAGGTATATTAACGTCACATAAATTATATGCCTAAAACAGATTAACTAACATGCTACCACATACCCACAACTCTGCTTCCCTTAAGTGGGTTGAATTTGACCTTCAAAGCCCTTGAAATGCAAAAAAAAAAAAAAACTTACTCTTTTCTGACATTTATGAGTGTCTTTTCTGCTTGACTGCATTTTACCGCCTGGAAATAATAGTGAAAACATTGTAGACAAAACCTGCTATAAACACTGACAAATAACAGGAAAGGCAGACAGTTTTATTCTGGGCAGGTTAAAGCTAATCTAATCAAATCTAATTCTCTCTTTCCGTAAGCCTACCACTATGTTCAATTTATTTTTTGATTAGAAGTGCAATATGATAGTCCTCTGTTGGACTGCAGTTAAACAATATTGAGGTTTACATTTTCCCTACAAACAATTTTGATGAAACAACAGATTTTAAAGGTTTTTTATTTTTTTCAGTCTCATACTAAAGTTAAATACTAAGAAGATTCTATGGGAAATAATATCCAGTGATTTTTAACTCTAAAAATTTATGGGCTGGTTCTGTTCTAACCAATAATAGCAAACACCTACCAGAAAAATATTCTTTGATCTTGGGTTTCAGAAATTTTAGAAAAAAGGTTCTTGAAAAAATGATGAATGCCAATAAAGACATTGTATTACATGCCTTTATGGGAATAATGAATAATGGGAATGAGACCGTGGCTGAGGACTAGTTATTGAATCGGCAAGATACAAAGGCCTATTATTTTCATTAAACAAATATATAGTCCCTTATCAAGAACAGAGTGAACACAAAGTGTTCTTCAAAAGATTGTGTGTAAATGTGCAATGATTGTGCAAAAGCTTGCCTTCATGAGAAAAGTTTTCATTACCACAAACCATGCTGTTTTTCCTACTTTACTTATAGTAAAACACACACATACTTCTATCTATCACATATCAATTACTGGGCAATATCATATGTTTTAAATTTATATGTGTGCAAATAGAATTTACCTTAAATTGTCTTACCTCTCAGAAGAGGAAAAGCTCACCACTTTGCTTCATCTTTTTTTTTTTTTAAAGATTTATTTATTTATTTATACAAGCACTGGGTACAGTCAGAAGCACGGGAGGGTGAGAGAATTCACCAGAGCCAGTATGGGGAACAGAACAGGCTGACAAAGAAATACACTGCTGAGGGGAGCAGCGGGCACGGCAGGTGAGGTCTGTCACTCCATGTGGGACCCTTGCCGGGGATCAAACTGGCACTGCAGATGCTGCGGGCAGCTTCGCAGTCCAGCGCTCAACCACTGTGCCACCAGGGGAGGCCCACTTTGCTTCATCTTTAAATTAATGTTAGTGTATGACCTTCACATAAAAGAGTAGGAAACCTTCCACAGTATGTTGGGATTTCAAAAAGAGGTTTCATGTTTCTTGTAATGAACTTGAGATTAAGAAGAGTGGCAGCTGCAGAAGTTGGTTTAGCGGTTTGGTAGAAAACTAAACATACTCTCGCCATGATCCAGCAATCATACTCCTTGTATTAACCCAACAAATTTGAAAACTTATGTCCTCATAAAACTTGCATATGGATGGATATAGCAATTTTGGTCAAAATTGCCCAAGCTTGGAAGAACCAAGATATCCTTCAGCAGGTGAATGAGTAAATAAACTGCAGTACATCCAAACAATGGAAATACTCAGCACTTACAAGAAATGAACTATAAAGACATGAAAAGACAGAGGACCTTAAATGCATATTCCTAAGTGAAAGAAGCCAGTCTGAATAGGCCACTTACTACATGATTTCAACTATGTGGCCTTTTGTAAAAGGCAAAACTATGAAGATAAGAAAACAATCAGTGGCTGCTAAAGTTATGTAAGAGGGAGGGATGAATGGATGAAGAACAGAGGATTTTCAGCACGGTGAAACTATTCCATATGACACACTAAAGGTGGAAACATGTCATTTTACATTTGTCCAAGTCCACAGAATGCACAACAGAGAGTGGACCCTACATGATAATGACGTGTCAATGCAGGTTCCTTAGTGGTTAACGGTGCACAATTCTGGTAAGGGCTGATGAAACCTGGGGAAGTTGTGCATCTGTGTGGCCAGAGGAATATGGGAAACCTCTGTACCTTCAGCTCAGTTTTGCTGTGTATCTAAATGTACTCTTAAATTTTATCTGTTAAAAAAAATATAGTGGCAGCTGTGAAAAAGAAAGCATACCTGCCTTGGGTCTCATTTGATGTTAGTTCTACTAACGAGCCATGTGACCACGGGTTCTTTTGAATTCCGTTTCCTTATATGTGAAGTCAGCAGAGAATAAATAGATTTAATACTAAGGTTTCTCTTCTAACAGTTTCCTCTATAGAAACATGTGGAAATTTGTGTAGGCCTAATGATCACACAAGAGAGCTAAAAGATAAGTTAATGCTACCCTCGGAAGAAAAGAAGACCTTGCAGCATATTCCCAAGTACCAACAGTTTTCTAGTACCAATTTTGTTGATTAAATCTGCAAAGATATAACAATGTGATAACAACCAACCTTTTGACAAAAATCAACATTTAAAAAACTGTCAATAAGGGAGAAGATGGGTAAAAAACAGGATGATTTAATTTCACAATGATAAATGGGATAGGTCACAAATTCAATTTTTAAAATCATCATTGCTTCCTCTATATTACTTAAAAAAAAAAAAGACCTGAGTTTTGGTTGACCAGGAAGTTTAAAATGATTGAAATAGAAGCTAGAAGGGATTAATCTGGAACAGAGAAACTTGAGGAGTGATTAAGCATCAAAATACTTAAATGGAAGATTGCTCTTTTTTTTTTTTTTTTTTTTTTTTTAAGCAGACGATAGAACTATGTCCAACAAGTGGAAGTTCTGGGAGGTGGACTTTGACTTCATACAAATAATAAACTTTCATTGCACATATCAGAAAGTGTTTAAAGAACATTTAACATGCCCCGGGCATAAGTAAGATGTGGGGCTACAGAGGCAGGCACTAACTCAAGTTCAAGAAGCTCTTAGTCAGTGATAAACAGGCTACTTTGGGGAAAAAAAGAACACTCAGAAGAAGTCACAAAAGGATTTCTGAAGATTTTTAAAGGGAAATCTTGAATTGGATGATTTGTGAAGTTAGAACTTTTTTTTCAAGTTTTATCAATTGATGAGTGGATAATATGAAATATATTCAGTGGAATATTACTCATTTACAAGATAGGATATATTGCCGTTTGCAACACCATCGATGTACCTGGAGAACACCGTTAAGTGAACTAAGTCAGAGAAAGAAACACTGTATGACCTCACTTACATGAGGAATCTAAAAAAAAAAAAAAAAAAAAAAAAAAAAAAAAAAATGAAAGTGTAACTCATAGAAACAGAGTGAAATGTTGGTCACCAGGGGCTGTAGGGTGGGTGAAATGTGGAGATGCTGGTCAAAGGTACAAGTCGTCAGTTATGAGTAAGTTCTAGGAATCTAATACACAGCAAGGTGACTCAAGTTACTAATACTGTACTAATAGTATACTTGAAATTTGCTAAGAAAATGAAACTTAAATGTTATCACAACAACAAAAACTATGTGAAGTGATTGATGAATGTGTTAATACCCTATCATTTCATGATATACAGAGCTCATGACTTAATACACTTTATATCTGCATATATACACAATTTTATTTATCAACTATATCTCAATATAAGTTAGAAGGGGAAAAAAAGCCTTTTTTCAACTTTAATTCCAGGTATGCCAGGGCAATTCCCTTTAAAATTGCATCAAATGATCTGAACTTGCTTAATGTTATTTGTGATACCCAGTATCAGAACTGCAGGAAGCGTGTAAATTCAAAGAGAAGTTCTTGTTATCAGTCCATTCATTTTTTCAAGTGAAATTTCATAAAGGTCTTCTCATACCCATACTATATAGATCTGTCCCTGAGATGCTGAAACCTCAAAGTTTTTCATGGGCATTCCTCAGTACCCTGGTTTAACAGAACTTACTCTCCTATAATATTAAATTTGCCATTTCTAACAAAATAATTTTAAAATGAGACCAAGAATGCTATAACTTCCCATGAGATGGGGCACGAATAACTGCCCATTTTCAATGCTGCTGTCAGAATATGAAGTTTCTGAGAAGGTTCACTACTCATTCCAGGTTCAGGCAATATTTTATGACAGGCTACAATGAATACAAATCCCAAGAATTATCTTGGAGGTTTCTCAAAATAGTACTATGAGATTTCCTCAGTGAAGCTGCTAAGTCTCCTGGCTATAAATCTCCCCCAATAACACTGCTTATTCAATTTAAGGCTGTGAGCCCAGAGAGATTAATGAGATGAGTTGTCCACTAGTCAAGGGAAGAACACAAGATCTATCCTATCTTATTTCATCTTCTGGTTTAATCATTATAAGTGTTATGTAATGTGACATTCACACATTATTGAAGACGTTCAAGGAACAAATTGCCTATCACTAATCAGCAGATCATTTTTCATTTTCATTTCTTGCAGACTCTAAAATTAATGATGCCCTCCCTTTTCTCTTATTTTTTAAGTTATATTAAATAAGAAATTGAACATGCAGACAATAAGTCTTTTTTTTTTTTTTTTTTTTGCAATCTTGGAGCTTTCCCCCAAGCTAATGAACCCCAGCGGTGTTAGAAAAAAGGTTTAAGGAACAGCTACTTATTTTGTTTCAGTTCGTTACATCTGTGACAAGCAACTTGCTCCTTCAGGATCCAAATGTTCTTTTCCAGTTTGATTTTTCATCCCTGTTATTCCTTTTTAACTGAGTGGTTGCAACATACTTGGATGCTATTTCTAATCTGCTAATTGGCTCAGGGGAATGTCCGGATGTACTGAGGGAGCCAGGCCCTGGTGACCTCACCTGGTTCCATGTTCTCTGCCAGGATCTGCTTCAGCTGGATTCCTCTCTGGCAGGCCTACTGGGGAACCCCTTTGGTTGCGGTAACTGATGGGGAGGGGGGTACTCTGGCCCCAGACAGTGCAGACTCACTACCAGCTGGGAGATGAAGGGCTGGTCCAACCATCCCAACCTGCAGCCTCTCTGATGAAATAATGAGGGATTATAATTGAGAAACTCTCAAAATCGTCTGTAGAATTACTGAAGAAGACTAATCAAAAAGAATCTCAGGGTTCTCTGAAATATTAGCTTTTAAAAGACCCCAGGAACCCTTTTTATTATAAAGTGACAGTCAATTAGAACCTCTTCCTTTTCTGCTCCAAACAAACGAGTCTTCACAGGTTATTATTCTCGAGCCTCTTTTCTCTTTTGTATCTTCTTCTTTAATAATTTAAGCATACTTCATCCTGACATTTCTCAGAGCTTTCAAATTTCAACCATGGATGGATAAAACTGCCAGCTTTGGCATAATGGCTTGGCAAATAGTTCGAGCCAGGCATTCTGTGCAATCTCCACCACCCTTGTTTTATTCACACACAGCTGTCCACCTCCCAAATGTTGCCTGCCTTCAGGGAACACACAGTAATTTATCTATCATCAAAAAGTGAGAAAAGAAGTGGCAATATTTAAGGCCGCCCCTAGGATGTTACTATGAGGAAACAGGCCACCAAATGCAAATGTTCCAGTTGTGGGAGAATGAGTGGTAGCTGCGGAATGGGAAAGAACGAAATTCCAGCAAAATAATTTTGGAAGAAAAAGACCTCAGTACCGACCCTGGACCCAACCCACTACTCACTGCCTGTGGCACTTCTCTGGATCTCAGTCTCCTTCACTGTCAAATAAGATCCGCTCTAAAGAACAATGATAAAACTATATACCCACAGACCAAAAGAGGCAGCATTCTTATCCATGGTAAAAAAAAAAAATGGAAATTATGTAAATATTTACTGGAGTAGAAATGATGAAATAGTGGAATATTAATTCCATGGGCATACAGTCATTAAGAACGGGCTATATCAGCAGGTTTCATTATGGAATGATCTCACAACATAGTGTGAGTTAAAACAAAAAACAAAAAAACTAATAGTAGAAATTATATTGACTATCAATATATTATTGTTAGGATAAAAACTGTTAATATTGCAATGTTGGCTAGGCACACACTCTTAAAGGAGGTTTACCCAGTGGAGGGCAGCAGGAAACTGGGACTGGTGAAGCTGCTCACAGGGAATATTTACTCTTAACTATAATGCTAATTTTCTTATTAAAGAATGTATTTCTTGGGCCTCCCTGGTGGCACAGCGGTTGAGCACTGGGTTGCGAAGCTGCCCCTGGCCTCTGCAGAGCCAGTTCAATCCCCGGCTGCTCCAGGCCACCGGAGGAGGGTCCCACATGGCGCACAGACCTTTCCTGCCACCCGCTGCTCCCCTCAGCAGTGTACCTCGGTCCTTCTGCCTGTTCTGCTCCCCGCTCTGGCTCTGGTGAATTCTCTCACCCTCCCGCGCTTCTGACTGTACCCAGTGCTTGTATAAATAAATAAATAAATCTTAAAAAAAAATAATGTATTTCTTCATTAAATGTGTAACTAAAAGCTATTTCTAAAGGAAAAGAGGATGAGGGAGAGCATGTAAAACTACTCGGTAGATGTGATCATGTCACTATTTACTGTCCAGGCCAAACCACACATCCCACTGGACAAAGCAACACATTCCCTCCTCAACTCCACTCTCCCACCACCATTAGCTTCCAAAAAGCACCCAGATGAAAGGGAAGCTTCCTTCTACTGGCTACATCACAGTAAATACACAAAAAGATGTTTAAAAAAATTCAACTGAGTAATGATTGGCTTTATTCAATAATTCATGAATTGGGCAGCATCCAATCTAGCAGGAAGAAAGGAGCTCCAAGGGGCTGCATAAAACAAAAGACTTTTATAGGCAGGCAGAGCAGGAACAAGAAAATTATACTAGACAAAAAAGCAGATTGGTCATGGCAAGGTTGCTTTCCTCCAGGGGATGGCAGGGGTCTCTCTGGCAGGCTACCTACTAGTGCTGAGCAGGAGATTCCCAATTGACTGGTTTGTTTAAGATTCTATCTTGGGAGAGCTGAAGCTATAATTAAGTCTCGCTTTGGTGACCTGAGGCTTAGCATAAGTGACTCCATTCAGGGCCTGTTGTCTTGTTTTTAAACAAAGTAGATGCAATGAACACAATACTGAGCCTAGAACAGGCCCTCAGTAAGACCTGTTTGATTAAATATCTGTTGATTATTAGGCCTCCAATTACCTCTACATGTCTTTTTTGGAGTCTATCAATGATTCATCAAGGCTAATTTAAAGTCAGTGTTTTCCTGTCATTTTTTTGCACATACACCCGGCAAAAGGCATTATTTTTCCTAATCGCACCATTCAAACTTTCACTGTGTTGAGGGGCTGCCACCCCATCAAGAAGGTATTATTTACTGAATCACTGTTTACTATGTCCCAGTAATGACTTAAAGCATTAGAGCAAATTAGCATTTACACAACTGAGAAATCTGAGGCATAGAGAAGTGTGTACCAGGTCGTCAGTGTCAGAGCACTGACAGTCTGACTTCTATCTATACTCAAGCCAACACTCAGAGAAAAGGTGCCCCAAAACGCTCAAGAAAAATAACTTGCCTCACGGAGAGAGATCAATGGAATTTATCCCAAGTGAAACTGTCACCTTTCCATTGTGTTCGTCACAAATAGAGGTTGAGATTAAAGACAACACAAAGAGTGTTTAAGTAACATAAGGTCCTGTAAACACACGTTTCAGGAACACAAATGGGAGGAAAAACAAACCTGTTCTTATTGGAGTTCAGATCACTTAAAAATAGAGCTTCTTGGATGAGACAAGAACACACAGTAGTAGTAGGAGACATAACCTCGAGGGTGAGGACAGATTTTACACATCACACTTGAAATCGGATTTTGACCCCACACCTTCACACCCAAGTGAGTGACATACATCAAGTTTGTTTTCCTGCTCCCTGCAGGGCAGCCTGGGTCAGCTGGTATTTTTCCAACATCATCACCTGGGCCTCCCAAAACATTACACTCCTCCTTGGTTCTGGTTATTGCCTCTGTTGTATTCTCAGTGACTTTTTCACGCACCTCTGCTTGTGGAATAGCCTTCTCTCTAGTCATCCAAGCCCTTGCTACTTTTTTTGTTTGTTTGTTTGTTTGTTTTTAAAGATTTATTTATTTATACAAGAACTGGGGTACAGAGACGTGGGAGGGTGAGAGAATTCAGAGTGGGGAGCAGAGCAGGCAGACCACTGAGAACACTGCTGAGGGGAGCAGCAGATGAGACAGGAGAGGTCTGCCCCGCCATGTGGGAATCTCCTTGGCTGGCCGGGAATCAAACCCATGCTGCAGAGGCTGTGTAGACAGCTTCACAGCGCTGCGCTCAACCAGCTGTGCCACTGGGGAGCCCCCTTTGCTACTTTTGAAGATCTACTTCAAATCCATTCTTTTCCCTAACTTCCCCTCCTTGGAGACTAACTCAGCCACCCAGTTTTTAGCAAGTTTCTTTGTGTTCCTCTAACACAGCCAGATCTGATTTCTCCTGCAGCTGAGCTTCCGTAGCACTAACCTAGAGTACCCCTCATCTGAAGATCTTTGTAGGAAGAGTTGGACTGAGGTTCTGGAGGCCAGTCACTCTGTTAGGCCTCTTTTCCCTGGTGAAAAAACTGGTGAGGAATTACACT
Source organism: Talpa europaea (assembly GCF_964194135.1). Classification (NCBI taxonomy): domain Eukaryota; kingdom Metazoa; phylum Chordata; class Mammalia; order Eulipotyphla; family Talpidae; genus Talpa; species Talpa europaea. Next base: position 49,012,224 of record NC_140076.1, read on the forward strand.
GCTAGGTACTTTCACCAGGGGCAGCAAACAGTGACAGATGGATTGGCATGACAAGGAGACCAATGTCTCATGTGGTTTGGTATTTAGAATGTGCATAGTAAAGCATCTACACAGAGATAGAGGCATTGCTTTGGTCACTATGAAAGCAGAAACTGAATCATGCTACTTAAAAAAATATCACCACTGCATATAAAGTTGGAGAGGATAAATTAATCAACATTTCAGTTCCAAGCTTCCACTGTGATTTTGCATCATGCTTTCCCCCAAAGCTTCCACACAACAGTCATAGCTGAGGCTAAAATGGCAGCAGATAAGCTCATAAGCAGAATAGCCTGCCCATCCATCAGTCAAATAATGAATCAATATCCTTCCAACAGTAAGCTGGAGATGTAATTTCATGAGTTACTTCTGAGGAGGGTCATAGAGTATAGGCAGTAAGGTCACCGGCCCTCAAGACAGGCTCTGCCTGCTCACAAGCTGTGTGACTTTGGACAAGTTACTTAACAATTCTGTGCTTCAGGTTCTTCGTCTCTAAGATGGGGTTAATTACAGTATTTCTACCTCAAAGGTTGTGGTAACAATTAAATGTGACACACTTAGAAATGCATCATTAGCTTTGCTATTGTTTGCAGAAGTGAAATCACTGTTTTATTCTAAAAAGTGCAGATAATCAGGAAAGAGGAAACTAACTGGTGCTCTGTGCAAGAGGGAAGAAAAACAAGCTCACCCAATGGCTTTTCAAGGACGCTAAAACTATGGGCATCAGTGCACACATTTCCCACATCCCAGTCATAAAGATAAGCAGGATGCTTGCATGATGCCTGTGATTCAGGCTAGAGATGACAGAGTCACTCTTTAATTAACCTGCTGCTACCAGTGATCCCAAATAAACTATTCATCTTCGAACCAGATGAGCTTCTCACACTTACTAAAATGAATCTAAAGTAATTGCAGCTAGTTTGGGGGGGTTGAGAGAGGTTTCAGTTTAATGTGATCATATAACTCCATTTCTGATAGGATTTATGCACCATCCCACACTTCACTGATGTCAACAAACAGCAGAAAAATAACCTACAACTGACAAAAAGCAAAGTTATAAATAACTTCAATTGCCCTTTTTCTCTTAACTGAGCAAATTATCTCCATAATGATGTTGGACAATGGCTATGTCTGAATTTACAAACAGATACCTGCTGTGATCATTTGTGCAAAATAAGAAACTGTCTCACCTAAAACACCTTCTGCAACCAAGACCATGCTAGCAGTTTCTCTTCAATGCTGGCATGGCTTTCCAAAATACACACTGTCTATTGTCTCCTCCCTGGCCCTGAGACTTGGGAAGGTCAAACTTGTTCTGGTTTAATCAACCTCTCCTCTTTTTGTTATTACTGATTTCTTTCTACAACTGTATCTGGCAAGATTAGAATAGAACTCAAAGCAGATTGAAGTATATACACATCTTAGTGTAAATTATTTCATTCCACAGGGGTTTCTTGTAGGGCACTTTAAATGGTATGTATCTTACTGGGTCTATTTCCAGAGACAAGTAAAAAGAACTGTGTGACTTTCAATTAAGTGACAAGGTCTCCATATTCCCATTGTCTCACTTTCCTTGTATATTCACAATCAAGGCAGCATTCCAAGGGCTCAGGTTGGGTACTTTCTGCCCCAACACAATCTTGATTTTGCAATTTCGAGCTGGTTTAGCTGAAACATGGCCCTGAGGTCAGTGGGTTTATAGCAATGACCAAGTCACTTTGTGAAGCAGGGACTGATCTCAGCATCATAGTGTACACAAGAGGAGTGCAGCCCAATTAAGGGACACAAACCTCCCTCTCAGGACTTGCATGTACCTAGTAGCATGGTTTCTCTAAGGCTACAATAAGGGAGCAGTTGTAGAGTCCTCACACACATTCACTACTGGCAAGCTGAAAAAAATCACACTAAGCTGATGGCTTCCCCCTCTTGTAGAAAGTTCCCTTTGATATCTTCATGTCTGTCTGTCTGCCTTGGTCTCTAGCTATCTTCCACTCCTGCCTTCCTCCCTCCAGGTATGTCCTTCTTTATCGCTTCTCTGTCTCTTTCACTCTGTTTATTTTTCCTGTGTCTTTTTCTCTCTATTCTGTCTGTGAGTCTCTGCATCTCTCATGGTTATTCAGTTACTTAGGGATGTACTGTACTTTCATGGACCCGAGCTACACTCTTGATTTCATGTTTTTTTTTTCCTCTATAAAAAAAATGTATTGCAGGGAGCCTCCCCGGTGGAGCAGCGGTTGAGCACTGGGTTGCGAAGCTGCCCACAGCCTCTGCGGTGCTGGTTTGATCCCTGGCCACCGGTGAGTGTCCCACATGGTGCGCAGACCTCTCCTGCCGCCCACTGCTCCCCTCAGCAGTGCACTTCGTCACTCTGCCTGCTCTGCTCTCCCCTCTGGCTCTGGTGAATTCTCTCACCCTCCCGCACTTCTGACTGTACCCAGTGCTTGTATAAATAAACAAATCTTAAAAAAAAAACTTTATAAAAAAATGTATGCATATACACACAAATATACACATGCATATAAACACATAGACATATATAACACATTTCATAATTGCATTGGTAAAGAGGCAAATATTCAGGGTGAATTCACTATTATATAGCTATTATATTCCATTTTTTTATCCTGATTTTAAAAAAGTTTCCATTGAAATACCTTCATGGACCCCTAAATTTATTGTGGGGTTGAGGCATTATGCCCTATGGTGGATCAGAATCCTTCTCTCCCTCTTTTACACACACATGCACACACACACACACACACACACACACACACCCCTTCCCAGCCAGGACACTGGTCCTGTCATCCCAGCTAGAAAAGTACAGATGAGGTTGTCTAATATTATTGTGTGTGTGTATTTGTGCACATTCTATTATTCCTCACAGATTTAGTTTTGATGTTATGCTGGAGACCGAAGTTAAGATCTTAGTTAAGATCTAAACCTCTGGTTAGAGTTTCAGTGTGTTCCCAACCCCTTTAGGTCTGGACTCCCACACCACCTGGTCTCATCCACAAAACCTCTTTGAGATGAAGCTGAGGCCCTGAGAAGGAAAAGGGGCTCCTCCCCTTGCCTTGTTTTGTTTTGTTTCCTGCCTCTTTCACCAGAAGGTTGGCTGGGTGAAGACAGTGGGAGGTGTGACCATCAAGTCCCTACCCACAAACACATACTGACCCCATGTGCAACACAACTTCCCCTCATCATCATCTCTCTGAGATGATGCATCTCACACATAAAACTTAACTTGCCTGCTCGATGACTAGCAGGAAAATGGTGCATGGTGTGAATTTGGATTTGGTCAGACACTTTGCCTTTGAAGCCTAGAAAAACCTTACAGGGAAATTCTTAATAATTATCTGCCTCCAATCCCAACCACCATCCCCACTTTATACCCAAGAGATAGTCTTCAGGTGTGATATTTGGTTCTTTAGCTTGTTTCTATAATAGTCCTAATTAAAAAGATCACCTCCCCACTATCCCTAAGCTTTTTGTTAACTCCCTGGGAAACAGAATAAAATGAAATTGATTTTCTTCTTTATCAGCAAAGCTTATAAATTGAAAGCACAAATCCCAGGAAGCTCACACATTAAATTTATTTTAATGCTACTAATTGAACCAAAAATACCCCCTTTTGATTAAGTTTTGACAAACAAGCAAATTTCAATCATTTTATATTCTGTTTTTACATTAGAATGGAAAATACATCCCACATGTTCTTTAAAACAGATTTCTCATGTTTGAAAGGATTTATTCACCATTTCTGGTACCAAACCCTTCCTTTTTGCTATGTTTTGCTTACAGTGATGTCCTCTTTATATGCTTTTGGTTGCTAGTAGGTTTTCCTCTGATCCTCTGTGCTACATACACAAATTTCCCTTCCAATTTTTTTTCTGATCTCATGTGAGATCAGAAAATTCTTATCAGGGGCCTCCCGGTGGTACAGCAGTTGAGCGCTGGGCTGGGAAGCTGCCTGCAGCCTCTGCAGCGCCAGTTCAATCCCTGGCCACAGGGCGAGGGTCCCACATGGCATGCAGACCTCTCCTGCCACACCCACTGCTCCCCTCAGCAGTATACTTCATCATTCTGCCTGTTCTGCTCCCCGCTCTGGCTCTGGTGAATTCTCTCACCCTCCCGCACTTCTGACTGTACCCAGTGCTTGTATAAATAAATAAATAAATCTTAAAAAATAAGAAAAATAAAATTCCTTAAAAAAAAAGGAAAATTCTTATCAGATCAGATCATTCTTATCTATGACTATAAGAAAAAATTAAAATAATAAATCTAATATGGGTAATACCTTAGAGTATAAGTTTCTGTCCTCCCACTATCCTATGCCTATCCAACTCAGTTCTCTGGCATTTCTATTAGTTTGAACCAATCACAAAATTCTCATTGTCCACAAGCAAGGACAGAGAAAGGATAAATGACAGATCAGGTTTCTAATTACATCTATGAAGGTTCCCATATGTGTGGTCATAAGAAGTTCTTAAGGTACACTCAACATGTGAAATTTCCAAACAATTTGAATCCCAACTTGAAGAAAAGATTCCACCTATTTATTAGGTCAGTAGCAACACACTCATTCAGAGAGGATTGCCTTGGGTGGCACAAACAAAAGAAATTGCAATAGAAACATGAAGACTGATGTCTGTATTTCTATTTCCCTCCTTCCCCTCACCTTAATAAAGAAAGTTGAGAAACATAAGTGGAGCTTTGTTGCCCAGGAAAAGAACCTGATCATTTAAAATCATAACCCAACTTAAGGCAGAAGATCAAAAAGGATGCAACATGGAGAAGGGACAAGGGACAATTTGCCAGCCAGGGCAGATTTTTGTTTGATTGTTGATTCCTAGGAGATACATTAGTTCTTGAAGTCTCACGCCTTCCCCTAAGTTGATGGGACACTGAATGGACCTCATGTCCCTTCTCAGGCACACCCAACACTTTCAGGGAGCTCTAGATCAGACTGCCTGAATCTTTGTGTTTGTTTCAGTAACAAGGCTCCTTTATCATATGTAAAGACAGAAAAATAGAAATAATTATGAATTCAGTAATGGAGTAGTACATCAAAATGCAATGTAGTTTCCCCTTCTAGAGGAAAAACAAATGTTCTGTGCTCTGTAACATTACCAAATAATAATATCATAGGAAAAAACAAAGCCATAGCTCAGTGGTCTTGCCTTGTGTCCCAGGGTGTTTTCTGTGCAACCATGTCCTAGGGTGTTCTGAGACACCGGGGAGGTTCAGGGGTCACTGGGGAGACTCAGGGAGGGAAGTGATACTTCTATGAGCTTCCTCCAGGAAACTATTACAAAAATAATTCTAATGTTTTAAAACATTTAGTTTCAGTATACAGACAATTCCTTTGGTTCAAGAAAAATAAATCTTTTCCCTGAGAAATAGGAATCTGTGCCATTTTAAAAGAATTTTTCAGATGATATTGCAGCACTGTTGAGAATGTTCAAAACCAGAACTAAATACGCCATTATCAAGTATTGGCACATATTTAGTATATAGTTTTGGTTAATATTAAAAATGATATTATAGTTTCAAGTGTTTTGACATGGGAAAAATGTTCATAAGAAACTTGAAGGATTTAAAATAGATAACAAAAGATGAAATATGGTATAAACTCATATTATTAGTTTAACTCATTTCCCATGTATTTATATCATGTATGAAATTTTATACATAATACAAATACATAAATACATAGTCACATATACATATTCATATGTGACTATGTATTTGTATTATATGTATCATATAGTATATGTCAATATGTATATGTGTCCATAAGCCTCTCATCCCTTCCATTCCTCCCTCCCTCCTGAAATTCATCAGGAAAGTCTAAAACAACCAGCCTGTCAAGGCAGGACAAAAGGATGGAAAGGAATTAAACAAAGGAAGGAAAATCCTTCAGCAGGTGGAGAAAAACACGTATGACATAATTTGTGTCTCCCTTCACAAGGTGATTATATTTCTAATCACTCCAGGGCATGGATTTTGGAATCAAAAAGACTTAGATGCATCCTGCCTTCTCCATTAATCTCTTCCTACCTTTTCCATTTTTGTCTGAAGATATTTCTGTTGCTCTGCTCTCATCTCAACAAGTGAGCTAACACAGGTACAAATTCATAACACAGCACCTGATACCTAGTAGGTCCCTTCCTCCCTTTCATTACTGTCAATAGTGCCTACAACCATGTTAATGGCCTAAAGCAATGCATCTCAGCCTCCTGAATTAACATTTTCCTTGAAAACTCCTAAATAGGCAGTAGAACTGTGTAACAAAGTGAGGTTTGGGACCTTCCCAAGGACCAAACATTTGAAAATGCGAACAAGATGCTGAATAAATCCAAACCACAGCCAGTTTGTAGTCATTATTCTCTGGACCTAGTTCCAGAGTTCTCGTTAAACAGAGGGCGCTGCCTGTTGGCCAGGCTTCCCTCTCCAACACTTATTCCAGTGATGTTGGCCCTATTTGAATTCCCATCTGTGTCGTCTGTGCGAGGAGCACAGGCAACTGCCGGCAGAGCCTGCAAGCACCCCCACAGGCTGTAGTCGTCTGGCCGCCTGACGACTGGAAAGCAGCCGCCCTCACACTGGAGCCAAATGAGAATGTGTTTCACGGCATCATTCACCCCTTCATTACATTAACACAGAAAATAAACTCATAATTAAGAGTGCTTTTGCATCATGTTGTTTTTTCCTAAGGTCTCTAAGGAAGAAAAACTGCAAACTCAAGAAAAAAATCTATATTAATTTCTAGGCACTATCTCAAGGTAATATCTTCAACTAAAAGGAAGAAAAAAGCTCATATTAGGGTGTCTTCACAGGGCCTCCCCTGGTGGCACAGGCAGTTGAGTGCTGTGCTGTGAAGCTGTCCACAGCCTCTGCAGCACCAGTTCGATCCCAGTCGGCCCACGAGAATCCCACATGGCACAGAAGACCTCTCCTGTCTCGCCTGCTGCTCCCCTCAGCAGTTTATTTCATCAGTCTACCTGTTCTGTTCCCTGCTCTGTCTCTGGTGAATTCTCTCACCCTCCTGCGCATCCAGCCTGTACCCCGGTTCTTGAATGAATGAATGAATGAATGAATAAATAAATAAATAAATAAGGTGTCTTCACACAAATATCAGTTATCCAGGAGACTTTAAGTTGTTAATCTTTCTGTGCTCTAGCTTCTCTATCTATAAAATGGGGTTATAACAGTAAGCATTCAAGATTATTAGACTATTAAATGATCTTTGTGCATGGCACAAAGAAAGCATTAGATAAGTATATATGTATTTATCAAAAAGTTATCATTGGATCCAAGGAACAGACTAGGGTGGGGAGAAGAAAGGCAATATTTAGTGAGCACCTACTTTGCTAAGTGATTTCAGGTATTATCACATTTGTTTCTCGGGCCAACTTGGAAGTGGGGATTACTGATCTCTTTCTACAGAATAGAAACACTCAAATAGAATAAAATGACTTGCCCAAATATACACAGCTAGCAAGTGACTGAGCTGAGATTTGAACAGAGGTCAATCTAAATCTAATTTTTTGTAGCACACCATGCATATCAAATTCATAATGAGAAAGCAGCTACCACTTATTTCATTCTCAAGTCCATGCCCATTATATCACTTAATTCTTACAAGAATTCTCCCTTTGTAAGAATTAGCACAGAGGTCCAGCCCCTTTCACTGCCCTCCAGGCATCAAATTCACTTTTGTCTCTATAGATATCAATAGTGAAAGTGAGTGCAGTAGTGGGAAATATGGTCTGTGGGTTCTCACCCATGTGCTCACACTTGACTCAAGCTCAGGGCATAACAATAGCAGGTTTTGTTTACAAAGGGGTGATTGAGAAAGAGAAGAATGTTTCAAAGGCCACAAAGGCTGACTGGCCTACCCCATAGCATCCAGGGTCCAGTAGTCCAAACCAGAATCTGTTCCTGCAAGATGGTGTCCCTGTGCCGAGAGCCCGGAACTGGTGGAGAGGGAGGCTCCTGCTAACCTGTGGCAGGTGGAGATGGTCACTGGTGATGCTGCTGCAATCTGAAGCTGGGCTGGTCAGTGCCAGGCGCCCAACCTGACAGCTCTCACAGCCAGTGCCAGGGGACATGGTACCGGTATGTACAGCTCTTTAGAGATGCTGCACATAGGCCGGTGGCACTCCCGAAGAATGCAGCGTAAGTGAGAGTCTCATAGGTTGGGTGCGCGGGGGGGGGGGGGGGGGGGGGGGGGGTGTCAGTGTAGAATGTCTTCCTTGGGAAATCTGCATGGGCCCCTCCCTGGTGCTGCTCTCAAGTGGAGGCAAGCCTCTCGCTTATATCCGCCTTAAGGTCCCCCGCCTCGCCTCTCAAATCTGATTGGTCCATTTTCCAAACCAACTTTTTCCAATACTTAATTGGTGCAAGTGCAATTGAGCCTCATTGGAGCCCGTGGAAGCTCAAGCTTGAGTGGTTTTTAAAACCAGCTTGGGATTCAAAACCCAATCCCCAGAAGTGAGTCAGACCTGCCCTGTGTTGTCTGTCTCCAGAGCTAGGCAAGTAAGCTTTGCTGTATCTGAATGACCCTGGCTAGATTTAAGACCCTCATGTCTTCAAAACTGCTGTGGTTTTTGTTTGTTTGTTTTTGATTGCTTTTCTTTTCCTTCTAAACTCCAAACCCGGATATGCGGGGTTGACATTTAACCCAGCTGCTCTGGGGTAGCCCTGGCTGATGTAGCTCAGCTGGGTCCCCAGTGCCTTGGGAGAAACAAGGGCTGCTCTTACACAAGCAAGGCAAGGTCCTCACCCCATACCAAAAGAGTTACAAATTTAGGTTTGAAATGGCATGCTGGGCCTCCCTAGTGGCGCAGGGGTTAAGACGCAACGTACGACACTATTACAGCCACTGCAGCAGGAGTTCCATCCCGCCCTGCCAGGAAGCAACCCACATGGCGCAACAGACATCTCCTGTCTCGCCCGCTGCTCCCCTCAGCAGTGTGTTTCATTAGATTTGCCTGTTCTGCTCCCCACTCTGTCTCTGGTGAGTCCTCTCACCCCCCATACCTCTGGCCTGTACCCCGGTTCGATCCCCGGCTGCTCCCCGGCCACCAGAGGAGGGTCCCACATGGCGCGCAGACCTCTCCTGCCGCCCACTGCTCCCCTCAGCAGTGTGCTTCGTCAGTCTGCCTGCTCTGCTCCCCGCTCTGGCTCTGGTGAATTCTCTCACCCTCCCGCGCTTCTGACTGTACCCAGTGCTTGTGTAAATAATAAATAAATCTTTAGGAAAAAAAAAAAGTAGCAGTCTCCAGTGTTTCTCTACTCCATCAGCAAAATTATTTTAGTAATATATCTCCAATTTACTCACACAAAAAGTAGACATATACAGCTGATGAAATAAGCATAAGCAGGAGTTCTGAAAATAGTTCCTAGGTTCTACTTAGACATCACTGACTCAAAAGGATGAGATAAAAGAAAGGAAAGAAGGAGAAACAGAGGACAGGAGATAGATGAGGGAGAGGAAGGGGAGTGGAGGGGGCGGGAGAGAAAGAAAAGGACTAAAGACAGATGGAAAGGAGCAAAGGAGAAGGGAAAGGACAAAGCAAGAAAGAAAAAAGGAGACAGAAAAAAATGTACTCATTTTCTTAAAAGATTTATGGTTCAGAAAACATTTAGAACATCTTCAGTTGAGTAAACTGAACCTCCACTTTGTTTCTGAAATCACATTTATAGATAGGATCTCTATTTAAAATTTTGGAAGCTTTCTTCTTTGTTCTTCATATTTCCTTTTTGTGGGCCTCCCCTGGTGGCGCAGCGATTGAGCGCTGGGTTGCGAGGCTGCCCGCAGCCTCTGCAGCACCGGTTCGGTCCCCGGCCACCAGCGAGAGTCCCACCAAAAAAAAAAAAAAAAAAAAAATTCCTTTTTGGATTCTGAGGAGACCCAAATGAGGTTCCTGAGGTCAATGTCCCTGGTGCAGGAGTTACAGTTGTGCCCTGACTCTGAAAGTGGGGGGTCTCATGAGGCAATGGCTGCCGTGGATTCCACTTATTGGAAGGCACTGGCAACATTTCCCCAGCACTGCCGCGGAACGCAGACTCTCAGGGCCGTCCTCACATCATTACGACCACTGACAAGCCATCAACAACACTAGTACCTCTTCCCCACAAAAGGTTCCTCCTTTTCATTCCCTCTGTAACAACATCCCCCCAAAGCTCCACAGGCTGGCTGGAGAGTGGAGGATGATTGATAACCACTGTGTCTGCCAGCAGAGGCTCTACCCATGAGGATCACAGATGGCGAAATGACTTGTGGTACTTTCCTCACCAAAGACTGGACACAGGCAGCCAGGCCAGATCCAGCACAGAATACTTTCAGTGGAACCCACAGAGGAGACTTTTCAGTCATAAGCTTTTACTTGAGTTGTTATCAGAGTTTTCCATCACTGACTGCTAAAGAAAATATTAAAAGGTTCCACACAGACTTCTGCTTTACAATTTTAGTTTTCCAGCAGGGCTACGTGCATCAAAATGCAGTCTAGGGAAGCATGCTGGTGATGTCTGCTATCTGCTTGCTCAGGTGTGCAAAACCTCTTCCCTAGGGGCCAGCTGGCCTCCTCAGCCAGCAACAGTGACAAGAAGAATAGGATAAAGTGCTATCAAACCTCAGGTGACTTGGGGGAGGTGGCGTGCCACATAATTGGGCTGTAGAATGAATTATCTATTCTGGTCACTGTATTCAATGCTTAGAAATTCTGAATGTTTGTTTATTTGTTTTTTGTTTGTTTGCCTAAGGGAAAGCACAGTGTGATGAATAAAACCATTTTCAAGTGAAATCCACCTAATTTTAAATGCTAGCTCTGCCAAAAACATATTAGCTGTGTGACTTTGAGCAAGTAACTTGGCCTCTTTAAACCTTGATTTCCTTGTCATAGAAATAGAAGAAATAACTTCTACCTCGAAAACTGGTATAGAAAGACTATATAGGAGTGATGGGCAAATTTACTAAAATTCCTAGTAAATTCTATTGTCCTTGCTTTATTTTTCCTTCCTGTTCCTTTCAAACAGGTAGGCAAAACTCTCATTCTTAGTCTCATGGATTTGAGTTAGTTACATGTAAATACAAAAGTCCATTGAAAAAAGAATGCCCAACAATAGTTAGAAAATGTGATATTGAAAGATACCACTTATAATAGCAAGTAAAGCCAAGATCTAAATTAAGAGAGATCTGGTTATATAAAACTGTAAATGAATTCAATGTTATAAAATTACAAAAATGTTCACTGTCCCCTAAATTTGTACCTTAAATATAATTCAATAAAAATACTGGAAATTTCCAAGCCAATTATAAACTTTATGCAGCAGAGAAAATGACTAAGAATAACCAAGACATTCCTAAAGAATGAGGTACAGCAGGTGGGAAGGTGCGATGAGACTTGCTTAATCAGATTTAAAGCTGATTATAAATGTATAAAAGTTAGTGACAGTGCAGTAGTGACCCAAAGACAGACCAACAGCACATATCAGAGAGCCCAGAAATACATCGACACAATATGGAAACATGATAGATAACATATGACATTGCAGATCATTGAGAAAAGATAAATGGTGCTGAGACAATAGTTGTATGCAAAAATAAACGGAATAGGACTCCTCCTTCATGTCATGTCAATTAAAGATAATTAAAGACAGATATATATATATACACATATATTATATATATGTCTATGTGTATGTGTGTGTGCATGCATTTATAATGAAGTTGGAGAAAGAAAAATTTGTATAAAATACCAAATGACAAATCATAAGGAATAGTTTGATAGATTTAATCATTCTAATTTAAAATATATATGTGTATATATATATTTTTTTAAAGATTTATTTATTTATTTATACAAGCACTAGGTACAGTCAGAAGCACGGGAGGATGAGAGAATTCACCAGAGCCCGAGTGGTGTACAGAACAGGCAGAGTGACGAAACACACTGCTGAGGGGAGCAGCGGGCGCAGCAGGAGAGGTCTGCACGCCATGTGGGACCCTTGCTGGCGGCCGGGGATCGAACCACTGCCGCAGAGGCTGCTGGCAGCTCCACAGCCCAGCACTCCACCGCTGTGCCACCAGGGAGGCCCTATATATATATTTTTAAAGTGAATACACAAGTTACAAATTGGGGAAGATGTTGCAATTTAAAAAAACTGACACTGGATTAATAAGAATGTCTACAATTAGAAGAGAAAAACAATGCAAAAGTAAAATGGTAAAGGACATGAACAGATATTTTATTTTTAAAAAGTAAATAAAAATGCCAATAAACAAATATATTCTCAAACTAATTTGTCAAAAAAAATTGAAACACAAAATACAATTTTCTTAGACCTATTTAGCCACTATTTAAAATTCTCACAAGACCAAGTGTTAGAAAAGATATGGATCAATAGTTTATACTCTACTTATTGAAAAAGCTTATGCTATTTTAGAAAATAATTTTCCTTATCCAGTAATATTAAAAAGTATGCATGATCTTATTTAGCAATGCCATTCTAAAATATACATGTGCATTTGGGAACCCTTTCCACCCAGGCACCAGAACACACAAGAGATGTTGAATATCATTCATGATAGTCCCAAACTGAAACCAAACTGATTTTTTATCAGCAGCAGACAGATGAATGAACAATGGTTTAATTACATGATGGAATGCTCTAGCATAGTGAAAACAAATAAATGGATTCATCTATCAACATGGGCAAATCTCATGAGTCATGTGAAATGAAAAAAGCAAGTTGCAGAGGAACATACAAAGATGACATATTCATATAAAAATCAAAATCATGCAACACGAGACAATATATTGTTTAGGAATATACAGATGGAGGTAAAGCCATATAGAATAGCAAGATAGTAATAAACGCAAAGAAACCTTCCCTCTACAGTGAATGTGGGAGGCATAGCTAGAGAAGACTATATGAGACTGCCAACAGAAGTTGTTACTCTCTTTTTTAAGGTTCATAAAAGCTGCAAGGGTTTGCATTATATTAAACTTCACATAAATTACATGTTGCCTATAATCCATCTATAATTAAAACTTTTCAAAATCATTTTAATGGACTTGTGGATGACAATGAAGGCCAATAAAATGTTGAGGGGGTTAATAGGAGTTATGAGAAAGATTCTTCGTATTTTGAGGAGTTACCAAAAGCCAACTACTTGGCTCTCCTTCTGGAAGATAGGATAATGCAAACATAAAGACTAGAATCATGATAGTCATTTTACTTCCACAAAGGGATAGATCTTGGACTCAATCTCTTATCTGTATCAAATATGTTTAAAGATTTATTTATGCATACAAGAACTGGGGTTTAGGCCAGCAGTGTTGGGGCCCAGTGAGAGGATTCAGAGACAGAGTAGGGAACAGAAAAGGCACATCTACTGAAATACACTGCTGAGGGGAGCAGAAGACAAAACAGGAGAGGTCTGCTGCACCATGTGGGTTAGCTCCCTGGCCGGGGATCAAACTCATGCCACAGTGGCTGATGATAGCTTGATAGCACTGAGACTTTAACCCCTGTGCCACCAGAGAGGCCCAACTCTATAACAAACAGAGTTGTTCATAACATTCACCTCAAACCAGCACCACGGATGACTCTGTTAAACTGCTGAATCCTAAAGCATATACTTACTTAGGCCATCCAAATACATCAGTTGGTCAGTTATCTGCTTGTTTTTTTTTTTAATTATTTTTTTTATAGAGGCATGTTTTTATTTATTTGTTTGTTTGTTTGTTTATACATGCACTGGGTACAGTCAGAAGCGCGGGAGGGTGAGAGAATTCACCAGAGCCAGAGCGGGGAGCAGAGCAGGCAGAAGGACCAAAGTACACTGCTAAGGGGAGCAGTGGGCGGCAGGAGAGGTCTGCGCGCCATGTGGGACCCTCCTCTGGTGGCCGGGGAGCAGCCGGAGATTGAACCAGTGCCGCAGAGGTTGCAGGCAGCTTCGCAACCCAGCGTTCAACCGCTGCGCCACTGGGGAGGACCCTGCTTGTTGTTTAAAATAAATAAATATTGGAGGGAAAATTTTCCTAAAATACTAAGAAACTGTCAAATGAGAAGAAAATAAAGTAGGAGCACCTAATGCTAGACAGATACAATAAGGGGAAGGAAAAAGACTTTTGGGATAGAGGGAAAGAGCAAGAGGAAGGGAAAAAAAGCTCTATTACCTACCACTCTACCATCCCCAGCAATGGAGACATGAGCATTGTCCTGGAAAGACCTCAGGGTGGTGCCTCAGCACTCTTAGAGACAAAGAGGTAAGTAAGCAAATGTAGACAAATGAGCAACAAACAGAATTTGGGCACAGCACTAAAAGGTGGGGACAGAGGCCCAAGAAAGGTCATCCACACATGACAGGAGTGTTAAAATCAGAAGAAAATGTGCTGTCTATTTGTAAGAGCCAAGATATGGAAACAACCTAAATGCCCCAAAACAGATGAATGGATCAAGAAGATGTGGTATATATATACAATGGAATACTACTCAGGGATCAAAAAAGATAAACTCAGGCCATTTGCAGCAACCTGGATGGAGTAGAAGGGATTATGCTACATGAAATAAGTCAGAAAGAAAAAGATAAATATCAGATGGTTTTACTTATATGAGAATATAGAGAAACCAAATAAAGAGTCAGGAAAAAAGACAAAACCTGCAAGCAGACCATAGATCTGAGGCCTCCAGCAGGGGAGGAGGAAAAAGAGGGGTTAAAACAGGGGAGGGAAGAGCACAAGGGACTATGGTGATGGGTTATGGGTGCTGTGCTAGTAGGAGAACTACAGGGACTACAACTGAGGGCAGAAATCAAATATTATCCCCAAATTAACAAAGATATAAGAAAATGCATTAATTAATCACAAAAGTAAAAATAACATATGTTGTTTCTTGCACATCTAAGTTTATAGACCAAGATTCAATTCTGCTACTCTGGCAACGCCCCAACAGAACTTCCCAAAGTAGGCTTTAGTAACACTAATGTCCTGTGAACAAATGTTTCATGTTGATTTAGGTTCAAAAATGGTATACGCCACAACCTGTACCTTAGGATATTAAAGTCCCACAAGTCTTTCCCTAAATGCCTCTGAGCAATGAATTCTTCCTGGGGACTATCAACCAAAAGCTGACAAACTGGAATTGTACTCAATTTTGGAAATGATCTCCATATGGCAGAGGAGGTGAGCTTCTCCGCCTGCAGGGATACCATACCACCACCTTCTCCCTATACAAAGCAGAACTCAAGGCTTTATCTACTACAATCTTGGAGAGTGACATTTTTCCATCTCCCAGGGAAGCAATGGCCTTCCGCCAGGTTTGAATTCACCACAAGATAAAGTTTGACATTCACTGAATTTGAGTGCTTCTGCTGTCACAGTAACAAACTGTTGGTGCAAGTTTCTACTAGTAACTGTTAAATCACACCAGTTTGTCAAGAAAATAGTAAGAGAGCATTCTGGAAAAGCATGCCCTTCCACTCCCATCCCCTTAAAATGCCTGTGTTTGCATTTACTGTATCCCTTGAAGATTAGAAATCAGACAGAGAGGACATTTTTAAAATAATATCAGAATAATATCAGAATTTAATAAGTTCAGACTATAGAAGTGCTGACATTTTTTAATGATTGGAGAAGTTTGGGCCACAGAAATAGCTTTAACTCATGTTGCACTCAAGGTTCTTGAATTGCTTACTTGTGGATTCCTGATGTGGAGGGATGAGTAATGGAGGAAATGCTGATCAGAGATAAGGTGGAGCAGAGTGAAATGCCTGAATTACTGGAGGTTCAGAGAGGTTGGGGGTAAACTCATGGAAGACTGCCCCATGCTTGCTCCAGGGCACTGTGTTGCTAAAATAGTTAGAGACATATTTCACAGCCAGGTTTTCCAAATTCACTTTGCACAAGAGGTATATTTTTTGAAGACTGTATGTAATTCTTTCTGACCTTTTTTATGGTATATATGTGATCAATTATTTGCCCTATTGTGTACTATAAAATCTACAATTTATTCAAAATAAAGGCTGTGGATAAATTAGAATCTTTATAAAAACTTAAAAAATTGTGTATGAGTTGGAATAAGCTGAGTCTACTATTAAGTTGGAGAATAAGGTGGAAACTTGCTTATGCACTCACAGACATACATACATACACACACACACACACACACACATATAATCTATGCGTAGCTTAAATGAGTTTTTCATCATCAAGGGGTGACAAATGAAATAAAACTTTTTCAAACTATGAATACACTGCACAAAGATGAAAAAGGAAAACACTGGCATATTGACTATGACTGACTTTGGATGTTGTGATTATGACTTTTAGTTTTATGTAAGCTCCAAAGTTGATAATTGGGACTCTTAACTCCACACCATATAACATGTTCCCACTGAATGAAGCAGCGAAGTGTGACTGGCTTTGGAAATGGCTGGGGATTTTTAACACCAGATCTCCATAGTACATAAAGCACAAGAGTGGTTTCAGGACTATGTAGGTAGGGAGGTAAACTTCTAGAAACCTTTCTCCACTGCTGAGTGTATCAATATTTAATGATACAGCTTAAGAGTGAATTTTTAGATTGTTTCATTTATTCCCTATAATAAATAACATTTTTCCCTTCTATAAATAAAGTTCTGCTCAAATTCTAGCTTTTTCTTTCTTAGGATGCAGTCCCAAAAGTAAAATTAACTCATCTATGAATATTAATATCTTAAGGCTCTTAAAGCAATGTACATTACCTTCCAGACTGATATACCAGGAAATATTTATACCAGGCATGCACAAATAGGTCTGCCTTCATTTGTTAGCTTAAGCATCACACATTTTATTTAACTTTCACTCATCTGACAAACAGATATTGGTGTCTTAGTTTAGCTTTCATCTTCTTTGATGACTATGAAGGTTATACCTTTCTCTGTACATTTCATTGCCATTTCTATTTCTTCTGTGAACTGAGTTTTTTCTCACAACTCTATTATCTAGAGGGTTTTCCTTCAAAACATATAAATATTCAATATTAAGACTATTATCCATGTCAAATAATTATTGTGAATATTTTTCTATTTAATTTTATATGTGATAATGTTATCTGCTTTGTCCTTTTCCCCCTTTGCACTTTAACCTTCAAAATGCTCTCTATACAAAAATCAAGTAAATATTTACAAAATTTCCTTAGAATTTTTATGAATTTTTTCAACCATGGAGATTTTTATTTCTATGGTATGAGGTAAAAATACAATTTGATGATGATTCCCCAGATATCTAATTTTCTCAGCATTCTTTCCTTGGCAATACTTCTATATCAGATATATTAAATGATTTGATGTAACAGGATGTATTTCTTTTATAATAGAAAAATGCTTTAATTTTTAAATTTATAATTGCAGTAAACACCTTGTCACAGGATGAACTTCCAGTGAAGTTTTATACATGTTTTTAAAAGGTCACTCCTCCACTACCACCACCACCACAACCCCTTTTGTCTGTTATGTAAATACTGATCCACCAATCAAATTGTCCAAAGTAAAATAAAACTCTCTGTTCCCAATTTATACAAGTCTTCTCTGTAATTCCCCTCACTCTAGTGACCACAAAAATTAGTGAGGATGGCTGAGTTACTCTTCTGTCCTCAATGCTAACAGTCCCTGGGGCACAAACATGGCCTGGTCAGTACTAAGGGCATCAGGGATACTTGGCAAGTTTAAGATGACACAATGATAGAGATAAAGGGAACAGTAAAACAGATGCATCATGTTGTTCCAGTAGGGAAAGGAAGAACATTCTATAGTGCTGGCACTCACTCAAAGAGTGGCAATAGGACGAAAAGCTATTTATGTTCAAGTGTGAATATGCAAGAACACTGGACTACGTCAAGGAAGCCTGAGGCTTGGATCCTGGTTCTGCTTCTAATGACCTTGAACAACTCAATGAACTTCCTAAGACCTTGGATTTCTTATCTGTAAAATCTAGGGGCTTGTCTAATAGAAAACAGTTTGGAAGGTCACAGGTCAATTGTGCAGGTACTTTTAGTTTGGCTTACACTGGTTTTTAATTTGTGTGTTTGTAAGTGTACACATTTAGTTTTGCTGTGATAAAGCAACACATAAATTTTTAATATTTAAAATTGAGTATCATCTTTCTCTTCCAGTTAACCAAAAAAACTTTTCTTAAACAAACAGGAACAAATTTATAATAGAGAATATCAATTTCAAATGAGATCCTACAAATTCTGCTGATTCTTCAGGGAATAGAAAGGCTCAACATGTCACTAGGACAGAATTTTATTTTGAAGTATCCTCTCAAACTCCAACGATGTCCATTCAACATCACAAATAAACAGGCCAAAGGATAATCCAGTGATTAAAATGCCCACTTAACCCTTTAAACTCTCAAACTCATCCTTTTCTGACTTCTATGATCCCATTTTTTACAGATTTTTTTTTCTTTTAAATAAACAAGAAAAAATAGAGGCATCTTAGTTAATGCTAACTGTCCAATTCTCAGAAGGATCTAGCAAGCTAAGATTTTTCTTTTTTCCCACAGAGCATTGTGGTGCTGATTCCATAAAGTTTTTGTGGAAATGGGAAGGGATAAAAAATGAATTTGGGATACAAAGGGGTAGAGATTCTTTTCCCATTGTATTCTGTCCAAGGTATATCTCCAAAAAAATAAATTAAAAGCTACGGTACAAAGGAGAGAAAAGAGTTCTAAAAAACAAGGAGATTGAGCACAGATGAGGGGAAAAAAAAAAAAAGAGTACAACTTGCTCTTGGGAACCAGAAAAAAATAATCAGTGTTCCATTAGTCTCCGTCTCCTTCCTTCTCCTCATCCCTCACACTCATCATAAACCTCATCTTCTTTACCTGCATCATCATCCTCTCCTTTATCAATCTCTTCCAATCCTTCATCACTATCATCTTCTCTTCATCATTCATGCCAGGAACCACATAATAAGGCACAACATCTGTTTCTAAAATCTCCTTTTGCTGTGCAGCTACTTTATCTCACTCGAGTTCCCAACCTCAAAAGAGGTATAAATGGTCCCAAAATCCTCTCCCAACTTTATAAATTGATCCAATCCAATTTGAAAAATCCATGCTAATTCTACTTTCAAAATACACAAGAATCTGACCATTTCTCACCACTTCCACTGCAACCACTGGGCTCCAGACCTACGGCATCTCTCATCGGGATGATTGCAATGGCTTCCAAATGCCCCTCCACCCAAGCTTTTCTGCAGTCTTTTCCCAGCAGGAGTAGCCTTTTTAAAGCATAACTTCACAACTCAAATGTCATCCAATAGGGACACATACTCTGACCATCCAGTTTTAAATAACAATCCTTTTTCCCATGTTTTTGATCACCCACCTCCATTTTCCTTGTAGAACTGTCCCCGTGTCACCTACTACGGAGTGGACTTCTATGTGTGGGTTTGTTCTATATTTGTCTATTTTGCTCCACTAGAGAAAGTCACTGAAGATATCTTTGCTCTCTTAGTGGGTGCTAGTGGTTTAGTGGGTGCCAGTTCTACAGTGCCTAGAATACAGGCAGGCACAGGGGGACTACTCAATAAAAATTGTGAAAAACTGAATTTATGAATAATCTCTGTCTTTCTCTCCCAACCCCTTTCCCACAAACACAAATTCTTCTAATTCCAACAAGTAACATTGACTTTCATTATTTCAAAATAGACAGGAGCCCTCTTCTAACCTCTCCTGTCACAGCAAACTGCTTTACACCCACTCTGCAGCCTACAAAATTCTCAGCAAGGAAGTCACTTGCCAAATCAACGAGGGTTGGGGAGACTTCTATGTTTGATAAGCAGGTTAGTGCTTTATTAAAGTCAGCCCACAAAGACATGAGTTCAAATATGTGGGAGACTTCTTTTCCACAGCCATCAAGTAAGGAATCAATATGAGGATCAATTTATAAAACAAACAAGGCAGCCAGGCCCAAAAAGCAGCCTCGGTCACGCTCATATGAGATAGGTCAAGGGTACATGGTATCATCCATGTTCTGTGAGCCCATCATCCCTCGGGGCACCTCCAGGTTTGTTTGCTGAATTCAAACACGCTGACAATAAGATCTTTTGTTTCTCAAGAGTAATACATTCTATTTCATAGACTAGAAAAGGTCAACCCCCCAAAAAACTGAGCTGCCTGCAACAGCTTTAGGATAAATCTCTTTCAAGTGTGGACTGAATGAGGACACGAGTTTCCGACTAAGGTGACCACATTCTTTGAAACAGACCAGCGTCTTCTGTACCAGGAGCTCTGGCCTTCCCATCTCACCTTCCCCTCCCCACCTTTCATTTCCTCAGAGTGTAGCTAAGTCTTCTCAGACACTTTTTGATTTAGCAAACCAACATAATTCGAAATAAGAATTAAAGATGGGAGGAATCATTCTAAGGTAGACAACCTATTATGTCCAGCAAATGCACTCCCTCGGTAAAGACCTCCTCAGCAAGATATCTCGACACACTCACAGGAAATAATGGGTGTATAATCTCAAAGTGAGTTGAATCATTTTAATTTTAAGAAATACTTGTTTTTTTTTCCCCTTGCAGTCTGAGCTGAAGGTCAGAGAAATTTCTCAGAAATCAGGGGAGGGCAGATAATAAATGTCCCCAAATTCCTTATCTGAAAGAATAAAACCTCAGAGTGATTCTAACGTTAGGGAGCATGGCTGTGACTCTGAAGGGATGCTAAAGAACTCAGTCCCCTGGGTTTCAGGTACATACACTGTACATTTGGGGTCACTTCTAAGTCACAGCACTCTTAGGCAACTAGAGTCTGGGAGAGAGGTCAGGTTCGTTAGGAAGGTTCTGGGTTGTAGAAATGTATTCATAGTAGGTGCCATAATTCAGTTTATTTGCAGAACTAAGCAACTAGATTTCCTATTTTCTGTTCTTTTCAGAATCTTTCAAGATCTTTTGCTGATCAGCAAACAGCACTTGGCAAGTGACCAAATATGCATGGCCTTACTAAGAGAGCCACGGCAAGATGGTCAATCCCATTACAATTGGTTAGACTGTGACATGAAACTGTAAAGCTGTCAGTACAAACCAGTGGTGCACTGGTTCACCATGGCAGCCAAAAATTTAGGGGAAGGGGTGGGCTCAGGGGGCAACATGGAATATATACAGTATTGTGTGCACACACACATTAATTGCCTATGTTCAAAAACCATGGTCATTTACTTAACACTGGTTTTCTGATTTCTCGTAGAAGTTTTTTCAAATAATTGGCAGCAATGGGCACTCATTCCAGTGTGGCCAGCAGTGCCTGGAGGTGTGCCGAAGCAGCTCATGCCCTGTTCCCTAGGCTGCATCATTCCATCCCCAGACCCCACAAACCTGCCTGCTCTAAATAGGTTCTGCCATCTGCCTCATCAACACAAAACAAATGAGACTTTAGCAGGAAGGAACTTTAATACAATTAGTAAACAATACAGGAAAGGCAAAGAATATAGTTTCTAAATCAAGCACCCAAAGTTACCCGTCCCCTCGTGGGTAAAAGTCCACGCAAGCAGGATTGGCCCAGAGCAAGGCCCAAAAGCCTGCCATAAGTCTAAAGCACCTTTCAGTGGGGACCCACAGAAAAGGATCAGAAACAACCAGACAAGTCTGGGAGGAAAAGAGCAAAATCAAAATCAAGATAAAAGCTGCCATTGTTATCCTCTCCATGAGTCTCACCCACATCTGTGTCAACCAGTCAGTCCACGACCAAAAGGCAAGCACGGTTTCTTCACGTGTCTCTTGGCTCCAAGTGCCTCCTCCAAGTCCCCTTCTGGCTCTTCATCCTGCTTCCATTCTTCTCAGTCTCTTCTGCAGTCTCCTCTCCTCAGCTCCACCCTCCTCTGGGTGGGGCAGGGAACCCAGAACCTCCCCCTTTCCTAGGGACCACCCTGTGACAAGAGGATTCACCAGAGACCGAGTGGGGAGCAGAATAGGCAGATTCACTGAAATACACTGCAGAAGAGAGCAGTGGGCAAGATAGCAGAGGTCTGCTGTGCCACATGGGCAGCTCCCTGGCTGGTCTGGGGTCAAACTCCTGCTGCAGAGGCTACAGATAGCTTCACAGTGCTGTGCTTAACCCCTTGGGCCACCAGGGAGCCCCGAGAGATAACACTAATAAGCTAATGGGCTTATAAGCTAATGGGTATGGAGAAGGCACCTTGGGTGGGACAGGAAAAACCTGGAACCTCCCTCTTTCCTGGGGACTACCCTGTTACACTTTGACCTCTGATTTAGCCCACAAAGGGTTATTTATACTCCTAATCCCTGAAAGGACTGAGGCTTAGAAAAGAGAGACAGCAAGGCAAAAGTGGGAGGGAGGAGGAAAAACAATGTAATGAAGGCAGGAATGGAGTCACGACCTACAATGTCCACCACACAGTTCTACACACCTAGCCAGGGATGGGTTGCTCATCACAGCTGTCCTAGCTTAGAGCCTGACACCAAACTAAGTCAAATTCTCCCTTTGGTGAAATTCAATCTTTCTATAGGAGTAGCATGAAATCCCAGGAGGCAATTAAACATGAGAGAGAAATACAGGCCACATAAAGAGCCAAAATGTGTGGTCTTAGTGATGAAGAGATTGGGGTGGTCCCTGGTGGGAGAGGGGTCTGACAAAGCAGCCCTGGGTTGGTTCTCAGGAGATGACTGTATCATGCTTTTGGCAGAGGGAGCCTTGGTTGGACTAATGGAAAACACAGTGAGAAAAACAACAGGAGCCGAGGGAGTCACATTCATTCAGCTGTAAGGCACTGTCCAGCAGCTCTACTTTACTTCCTGAAGTATTTTCCATTTTAGGTTGTTGTCAACTATGGGAAACACAAAATCTAGTTAAAAATGAAATGCCTTTAAGAGTTTAGTACATAAGTACCTCAGCTTTGAGACTCGGGGACCCAATTCTCTCTCTTCAAATCAAGATCGCTCGTGAATGACTGCACTGACTTATTTGGTGTGGGGGTGAAGGCAAAGCTGACTCAGAAAGAAAGGGTCCTGCTCTCGGGGAGGCGCTCATTGCCCCCTAGTCGCACCCCATCCCCCCGTGTAATGCACTGCCTTTGCTTTCTCTCTGTCTCAAATCTGCATCAAGCATCATCAAGACAAATTCTGTCCACAATTGACAATCCCGCCTCTATTTCTGCATGTCGCTGATGTAGAGTTTTGTGTGGCCTGAGTGAAATTAATGGCAAATCCATTTGGAAAAGCAAAACAAATCTTGAATTAACAAACAGCACCACTACCACTTCTTGGTTTATTAGTGGAGAAAGATATATTTCGTGCATTTTCTTCAGTTCAATATCTTATCTGTATCAAAATGAGGAACAAAGAGCTCATCACATCAATAATGGAATTTCAAGCAGCTGTGGGGATAGGACTACAATTTTCTTCCCTACATAAATGGAGATCAGTGAGTTCTTCAGGGAATGGACTCTTTCCAGACAAATCAATTAAAAAATTATAAAGCATTTTGGTCATTGAGTCAGATGGACATGAGAACACGGCGTACTTCCTTCCCTCCTTTATCGGCAGAAGATAGAAAATTGAAATCTTTTTTTGTGAGATATTGACAACATCCTTATATCAAAGCAGCCACACTCATTACTGAGTCAGGCAGTACTTCCGTAAGAAACCTTGTCTGGGGAGGATTTACAGAATATTGGCTGCTTTCGATTCACAAAGAGCTGATTTTAAAGACAGGGTCTCAGTTGCTGTGAATTCATTTTATTTGCATATCACACACAGAGCAAAGCTATTTCTGGGCTCCTGACCATTTGTTATTTTACAGAGGTGATAATTAAGATAATAGTCTATTTTCTCCAGAAAATATGTATTTTTTTTCAAATTTGAGAATTGTAAAGATCAGATTCAGTACAGCTTCAGTACTGATTTATTTTCTTTCAGAATCCTTATGTCATTTTCAAGAAAAGGGGACAAAAGTGCAATGAGAGGACTGCTCTTCTTTGGTACAGAGAAGGAAAGAGGGAGAAAATAGAGTGAGGAATGTGGTCCTGCTCCATCTGACACTGGACAGCAGCAGGACAGATCTTGGGCAGAACGAGAAAGAAAAGAGCAGGTGACTTTGAGAGATACTAAGAGAAACACACCAGCGACATGATCAAGTTGTCGGTCCTGAAAACCCATAATTTGGAGAAAGTAACTGGGGAACAGGGATTAGGGACCTGAGTCAGAGGTCAAGTTGTAGCAATGCCATCTTGACTTGAAACTGAGCCTAATGGGTTAAGTTGCTTTCAGACACTAAGAGCACAGAAGGAAAAAAAAAAAAAAAAAACTTCAACTTTTCTCTTTGAGGCTTGTACTTACCCATGCAGTTTATCTGACATCCAGAGAAAGTAAAAGAAAACAACCTTGAGCTGAGCTCCAAGGCCAGCTGGAGACTTAGATCACAGAAGAGGAGAAGGCTCCCCAAAGGGGGGTATATCAACAGAAATTCAAAACTCCAGTTATCTCAAGAAAAGTCTCCTCATATTTCACATACAAAAGTGTCCTGTGACAAGCCAGTGAACTTCAACAAAATCCACATTTCTTTGTCCTTAACTGGATTTTCAGGCAATGAAAGTTAGCTCCTTTGTTCTCAACCCTGATCCCTAAAACCTCTATAACCAGATTTCCTTTCTTAAATCAGGGTGGCAGATTTGAATGTTTTTTGTTTTGTTTTTGCCTCCTGTCTCCTTCCATGTTAACACACAATAAGCTTCTTTCTACTTCAAACATGAATGTTTTAGTGGTTTTTAATCTTAACTTGGTGTCAGGAAAAAAAACCCGATTTATGGAGGTTTATTGCAAATACAGGCACTGTCTGCTGCTACACCATTGCAGCCCAGGGCAGGAAGAAGAGCTGGAATTTTCTGAAGAGATTTGTGAAGTGGCCAAGTCTTGTGAAGCTAGCTGGTGAGAGATGCTTCTGTGGGCATTGTCACGTTCCCACCCAGGCCTCTCACTATTCACTATAATGTTTCTCAATGGGACATAAACATGGCCTTTATACTGGCACAGCCCAAAGAAAATACTTCCCTGAACCATCTGTAACTGGTCCTAGAGAGCAGCCGAGCCTCAGATTGGATAACCACAGAACCAAATATGAGGCTGGAGAACCAAAGGAGATGCAAGGTCAGATAGTTCAAAACATTCCAGATTGTTTCTGCCTCAAGAGGGACATTAGGGAGTTCAGTTTGCAGATGGTAGACTCACAGGGAGGGTGGCAACAGGAAGCTCAGATGGGTGACTAGAATCAATTCAAAACAGGGAGATGAAAACTAGAGATGACACCTCTTGAGCTGGTTATCAGATGAGGCCCTATGGGCAGCCATTACCCTTTTACCCCTCCCTCCAAGGTCCTCCTTTAGGCTTTAGAGGTCCTAGCCTTCCTAGGCAGGAGATTACATCTGTTGCCTCAGGAGCCTGAAAACCACATCTAATGATAAGAACAAGTCAAGCTGGTCTTAGCCAGGAATTCAGGGCCTGCCCCCAACGAGACAGTGTCTCCAGCTCTACTTCCTGCAAGACAACTTCCTTTGAGACCCAACATTTTCCAGAGCCAGGACAGAAGTCCTGGCAATGGGTCTGAAAGGCTTTACAGACCTACTTGACAGAATCACCTTGAAGCTGCTGAAGGAAGAGCAGTCTTGGGAAATAGAGCGGTGGACTCCCGGAAAAGAGAAATGCTCATTTCGGCTCTGGCTCCACGTCGGTCATTGTGTCCCTGAAGCTAGGAAAGGGTTTGCTGGAGGGAAGGTGCCTGATAACATATGGTGAATGAATAAATGAATTCCACAACATCCAATTTCCTATTACGAGCTATTTGCCGTTGGTGAAGTGACCCTTGAAAGTTACAATTTCTTTCTCTGCAAAATTTGAAGGAATTTGACCACAACCCAGAAAAGTTTGAAGAGCTCGTTATACAGCTCATTTGCTTAGATTCTCAAGCATGGTTTTTCTAACTATGATCCTCAGACCATCCACCTGAGAAACTGAAGATTCCTAGCCCTAACCAGAACTACTGGACCGAAATCCTTAGGGGAAGGGGCTTGGGGGCTGGAGGTAAGCAAAAGAATTAGCAGCTGCCATAAGTACTACCGGTGATACTTAAGCAAACAATAATTTGAGAATCACTGAGACTTACATTCACAGAAAGATATTCAGAAGCCCTAAACTTGAGACTGCATACACATTTTCAATCCATCCTTACAATTACCCTAAAAGAATGCATTATCCTCTTCATTTTATAGACAAGGAAACTGACTCGAACAAGGTCACCCAGCCAGTAAGTAGCTGAGTCAGGAGCTATGTCAGGTCGTCTAAATCCAGAAATCTTGCTGTTACACACTGAAATAAATTCAATGAACATAAGCCATAGACCTGTAATAAAAGAAATGTTCTGTGCTTCATTTTTAGTTTTCTTTCACATTAGTTTTTGTGAAACTATATGCTTATGATGAAGAGCTGAGAGGAAATATAGTTGCATTTGTGGGAACTTATGTTTTTAGAGCCTATCAACTCAAGGAGCAGTAGGGATAAGAAAAACATAGGGAGGAAGAAAAATAGTAACATGGATGAGCAATGCAATGTGTGTGCACGGAAGTGAAATGTTACAATTGAATTTTGTACTCTTGATTTAAAATGATTGGCAATGCTGGGCTATTACCCTACAACATGCTTACAGCATGACATGGTACCAGTACTATTGTAACAGGGTGGCCCCTCTCCCTGCTCTGTAACATTATCACCCACATTACCATCAGGTCCTCCCTACAGGTCATCTTGATACCCAGTGCAACCACAATTGGTCTCAAAATATTGAGTTGTGCCCCAAAAACATGACTCACTAAAAGCTGTCAATTTTTAATCAATGTTACTCTAGACAATTTTTTTTTTTGCTTGCTTCAAAACAATTGTCAAAATCAAATATCATCTGTATTATAAGTATTTCTGGGGAAAAAATGGTATGAGTTTTATCTTTTTGCATGTTGTAATTTCTTGATGCTCCTGAATCAGTTAACTGGCTTCAGATAATAAGGAATAGGTAATTTATTTTTTGGAATCCAGGGATGTAAAAGCCACTCCTTAAAAGCACCATTATGCTGGGCCTCCCCTGGTGGCGCAGCAGTTGAGCGCTGGGCTGCGAGGCTGCCCACAGCCTCTGCAGCTCCAGTTTGATCCCCAGCTGCCGGAGAGGGTTCCACATGGCGCGACAGACCTCTCCCGCTGCTCCCCTCAGAAGTGTATTTCGTCAGTCTGCCTGTTCTGTTCCCTGCTCTGGCTCTGGTGAATTCTCTCACCCTCCCACGTTTCTGACTGTACCCAGTGCTTGTATTAATAAATAAATAAATCTTAAAAAAAAAAGCACCATTATGCTAGCAAGAAAAAACATCTCTCTAATTAATAAAATTTATTAGAAAAAACAGGACTTACAGTCAGGTGTCATGGTGTAAAGTTTCATCAATAATCAGTATGGTGTTATGGGGTGAGCACAAAAAAAAAAAAGGACTTCTCCATCTTGTTCAATCACCTGTCCATCTACCGTTACTATTTCAGAGCAATTTTAATGAAGATCTCTTTGTTCAATAAATGCAGGAGAGTTTTCAACACCTAAATCACTATACTAATGTGATGAATGAGAACCGTATATGAACAACAGGTTTAGGTTTGGAGCCTGGGAGCCCGGGGCACTCCTCGCCACCGCCTACTGAGGCACTCCATTATAAGCTATTCCATACACCATCTCAAAGGATGGATTTAAGTAAGTGATTCCTCAAAAGTACTTTGAGCAACTTACAGAAAGAGACATTTGAAGCACAAATTATTATTTTTATAGAAGATATTACAGGAGTGGGGCAGCAGTTACTACAATTACCATTCAGGGAAGAATCTCCTTAAGTGCATATAGCTGACGTGCTTGGTGAACCGAAGTATTTTCATAGGTCTTAAAGGTTTAAACTAATAACACCTATCTAGTTACTGAAGATAATTTGATGGCTATAATATATATAGATAGATAGGTTCATTATAACAAATGAATTCAGAGCAGTACGATGAGAAATTGAAACTACTGCTATTATGCTGGTGTGGTTGCCTAGAGCTCATCCCAATATTCTCCTGACACAGTCTCTGTTGTTCTAATAGAATTTCATACTATTACTTATGTTAAGTTTCATCATCTGTAAATTGGGGGGTGGGCGGTGCAGAGGTAATCTTTGTGTCTCCTTCCGGTTCTATAAGTATCAATAGTTTCTGTATGTTGTCCAAAATAACAATGGTATTGCAAATGTCTGCCATTGCAAATGCCACTCAGGCACAGAAGTTAATCACAAGAAGGGTGACTCTGACTTTGGCTTAAGGAGCAATGCTCACACTTCAACAGAAAAAATGGCAACTTCCAAGGAAGAACAACAGGGAAACACGGAGATCAGAAGGGCAAAATGTGTTTACCAGGCAGCCTCCAAAATAATGAGATACTGGAACTGCAAACCTAAATCAGTTCATTACCAGAAAGGTATCTGTTTTTCATCTATGA
The DNA here is from genome assembly GCF_964194135.1 of Talpa europaea. Lineage (NCBI taxonomy): Eukaryota > Metazoa > Chordata > Mammalia > Eulipotyphla > Talpidae > Talpa > Talpa europaea. Next base: position 49,040,822 of record NC_140076.1, read on the forward strand.
AATAGGAATTTTGTCACTTTTCCAGAACTTCAGAAATGCATGTTTCAATGATTTCCCTTCTTGTCCACTCTACCTTCACTAAGCTTCTTTCTAATTAACAAATCAGTTATCTGTACCCTCATTAAGAGAATGCAGGTATGGGCCTCCCCAGGTGGCGCAGCAGTTGAGCACTGGGCTGCAAAGCCGCCCCCAGCCTCTGAAGCACCAGTTGGATCCCCGGCCACCCGGAGGGTCCCACATGGCACACAGACCTCTCCTGCCGCCTGTTGCTCCCCTCAGCAGTGTGCTTCGGTCCTTCTGCCAGTTCTGCTCCCCACTCTGGTTCTGGTGAATTCTTTCGCCCTCCCGTGCTTCTGACTGTACCCAGTGCTTGTATAAATAAATAAATAAATAAATCTTTAAAAAAAAAGAAGAAGAATGCAGGTAAGGAACAGAAAGCAGTAACAAGACATAGAGAGACCCTGATAGGGAGATTTGAGATTGGATAATCCTATAAAAAGGATACTGCACAATAAGTTAATTCTGATTTATGGAATAGTCATGATGGTATTTTCATATATTTACTGAGCACTTGCTTTGTACCAATCATTAAAAGCTATATACACATAATTAAAACTTATTTAATTAACACAGTATTTTACAAGGGAGATCCTGTGGTAACAGGAGGAAAATGAAGGTGAGAGAGATTAACTTGCCCAAGGTACATCATTAAGAATAGCAATTCTCAGGCCTCCTCTGGTGGCACAGGTGGTTGAGTGCTGCTCTGTGAAGCTTCTGCAGCCTATTCAGCACAGGTTCTATCCAGACTGGCCAGCGAGGGTCCCACATGGCGCTGCAGACCTCTCCTGACTTGCCCACTGCTCCCCTCAGCAGTGTATTTCATCAGTCTGTCTATTCCGTACCCCGCTCTGTCTCTGGTGAATCCTCTCACCCTCCTGCGCATCTGGCCTGTACCCCGGTTCTTGTATAAATAAATAAATAAATAAATAAATCTTAAAAAAAAGAATAGCAATACTCTCCTCTTTTAACCCCCTGTATGTCCCACTTATACTCCAATAAATATACATAGTGGATATTCCCATGTCTTTACAAATGCAAATTTGCATAAAAATTGAACCAATAAATACACAGTTCCAGCAGCAGGACATAGTGCTCTGATGTCACACAGAGTAAGGTTACAATTCAGTGAGTCTCAGTATCCCCACTATCAGATGGGGATAAAGAGTATATATGCCTCACAGAATGACTGTGATGATTAGGGGTAGTTTGTAGAGGGTGCTAGGTACATTTTTCTGGTATATTTAGTAAATGTTCAATAAAAATTAGCTATCTTATAATTATTACTGCTATATGGCTCAGTAGCTACTTTCTCAGATATTGGCATAATTAGAGCAAACGAAAATTGTGAGGCAAGTCTCTAAATTTCAACTTGTCTTCTCTTTATTGAAAAACATTTCCTCAGGTAAACATTCCACCACTGAAGGTTCTCCATCCCAGACACTCTTGAAATGTGTTTCAGCAACTGTTAGAATAAGGATGTAAGAAAGAAGAACGGATACTGGCCAGAAAAAGAGTAGGTTTTCAAAACTCTGATCAACAAATATTTATTGAGCAACTATTATGTGTCAGGGCTAAAGATGAGTGGCACATCTCTGCCCTCGGAGAACGCACAATGCAGTTCTAGGTAGAGGACGGTTTCCTGAGTCTCAGAGATACAGGTGCTTTTTTGTGTAGCACCATCTCATGCCTGATTCTATTAAAACCCTCTGTATTCCATTGGCTCTCAGTACTGTTACTTGACAGCAGCATTATTTCTCCTCTTTTTTATATTAAGAAACTGAGACTTAGATAAGTTATATGTCTTGTCCAAAGTCATGTACCATGTGGGTTGTAAGGATAGGACTTGAACCAAGATCTCCTGACTCTACCACTGGACTCGAAACTCCTGTTGTCCAAGCATCACCAACACTCAATGTTTACCACATAGCAGCTGAAGTGTAAGCAACAGCGGTGTTCAAATGAAAAATTTGCCTAATTAAAAAAAATACAGTAATATGAACACCCATGAATAAAAGATTAATTGACTAATTATGGTGTATCCAAATCATATTATACAGCATTAAAAGACAGAAGTGTATTAACCTGGATAGATGTTGGTGGTCTATTGTTAGGTTAAAAAATCCCTTTGGGAGGGCCTCCCCCGTGGCTCAGCAGTTGAGCACTGGGTTGCGAAGCTGCCTGCAGCCTCTGCAGCGCCGGTTCAATCCCCGGCTGATCCCTGGCCACCGGAAGAGGGTCTCACATGGCGCGCAGACCTCTCCTGCCACTCGCTGCTCCCCTCAGCAGTGTACTTCAGTCCTTCTTCCTGCTCTGCTCCCCACTCTGGCTCTGGTGAATTCTCTCACCCTCCCGCGCTTCTGACTGTACCACAGTGTTTGTATGAATAAATAAATAAATATTAAAAAAAAAAAGATCGAAATACTTTGTGTGTATTTGAAGAAGTGGTCCCTTTAATTAAAAAAAAAAAATCCCTTTGGGCCTCTCTTGGTGGTGCAGACAGTTGAGCACAGCACTGCAAAGCTGTCTGCAGTCTCAGCAGCATGGGTTCAATCCCAGCCAGCCAGCGAGAATCCCACATGGCGCAGTAGACTGCTCCTGTCTCGCCCACTGCTCCCCTCAGCAGTTTATTTCAGTCAGTCTGCCTGTTCTGTTTTCCACTCTTTCTCTGGTGAATCCTCTCACCCTCCCATGAATCTGGCCTGTACCCTGGTTCTTGTACACATGAAAGGGATCCCTTTAGGGAAAATTGTTAAATGAAAAAATGAGCCCACGGGGAATAAGGGAAAGACAAAGATACACTAAGTTTAATCTGAGTCTGTACCTAATTTTCCCTAGGACTGTTCTTATTTCACAGTAAGCTAAAATGTCCTTTCAGTGTGTGTGTGTGTGTGTGTGTGTGTGTATATATATATAAACCCCATGAAATACACATGAAGTAGTATAGAAAAGTAGTTCATAGCATAAACCTTACAGCAAGACAATTCTAGGTTCATATCCCATTTCTGTGACTTACTATCTGTGACCTTGGGCAAGTTACTTATATCTAAACCTGTTTCCTCAACTACCAAATGATGGGGACTCAAGGGATTTTTGTCTTGGTTAAATGAGATAATGTAAAGAAAATGCTGAGGAGAATACCCTGGAACATAGCAAATACCCAGTAAATTGTGGCTATTGGAAGAACATAAAAACACTAATTCAAAGGGATCTATGGTAGTCCAGAAAGAATAGGCAGCAGATATGAGTAGAAAATTCACTAAAGAAGGAATCCAGAAGGCCAAAGACATATGAAAAAATGTTCACTGCCACTCCTAATAAGATCAAAAGTACAATGAGATGCCATTTCACACTCCTGAGACTGGCTTATGTCACAAAGAGGGACAAAAAGCACTAGAGAGGATGTGGAGAAAAAGGAACCCTCTTACACTGTTGGTGGGAACATGAGCTGGTGAAACCATTATAGAAAGCAATCTAAATTTACCTTAAAAAAATTAAAAATAGGGCCTCACCGGTGGCGCAGCGGTTGAGCGCTGGGCTGCGAAGCTGCCCACAGCCTCTGCAGTGCTGGTTCGATCCCCGGCTGCTCCCCGGCCACCGGAGGAGGGTCCCACATGTCGCCCAGACCTCTCCTGCCGCCCACTGCTCCCCTCAGCAGTGTACTTCACTCCTTCTGCCTGCTCTGCTCTGGCTCTGGTGAATTCTCTCACCCTCCCATGCTTCTGACTGTACCCAGTGCTTGTATAAATAATAAATAAATAAATCTTTAAAAAAAAATTAAAAATAGAAATACTACACAACCCAACAATCCCACTCTTAAGCATATATTTAAGAATATGAAATCATTGAGAAAACCCCTATGCTCTACAATATTCACAGCAGAACATTTATAATAGCTAGAACTTGCAAGCAGTCTAAATCTCCTCCAATGGCTCAATGGATCAAAGAGATGTTATTCACACATATCATGGACTCTTACATAGTCACAAGAAAGGATGAAATGTGTGAAATGCTGCCATTTTTGAGAAAACAGAGGCAATTTGAAAAAAAAAAAACTATATGCAGCAGAGTGAGTCATAACCAAAAAATTAATATTGGACATTCCTATAAGAGACAACTCCACAATGCAAAATAATTTTAAAAACTACTGGACATCAACAAGCATCCTGAGGGTTCTGAGGTTAAGAGGGAGGGAGGCAAGAAAGGGACAAGAGAACACAAGGGATGGTAGGTGGAAGGGAGAAGATAAATGCCTTCCCATGTTCATCACAGCATTACCTACAATAGGCAAAGGTTGGAAACAACTTAAGTACACATGCACAGATGACTGGATAAAGACGATGTGGTGTATATATACACAATGGAATATTACTCAGCTATTAAAAAAAATTATGAAATCTTGCCACCTGAAACGACAGGAATGGACCTAACGAGTATTATGTTCAGTGAAATAAGTGAGACGGAGAAAGACAAACACTGGATGATTTCACTCATATATGGTACATTAAAAAACAAATGAGGCTAGAATGGTGGCGCAAGGGGTTAAGACACAACCTATGAAACTATCCGCAGCCACTGCAGCATGAGTTCGATCCCCAGCCAGGGAGCTACCCACATGGCACAGCAGACCTCTCCTGACTCTCCCGCTGCTCCCCTCAGCAGTGTATTTCAATCAATCTGCCTGTTCTGTTCCCTACTTTGTCTCTGGTGAATTCTCTCAGCCCTACACTCTGGTCTGTACCCCAGTTCTTGTATGCATAAATAAATCTTTAAAACAATAAAATAAAATTAAATAAAAAACAAATGAACTAAAGGAGACAAAAATAAACTTTTAGACTATAAAATCATAGCAATGATTACCAGAAAAGAGAGGGAAGGATGTTGTGTTGGCAACACCACACTGAAAAATGGGAGTCATGGAGCAGGCAGCACAATGTAGGGTGCTGCTGAACAAACAAGATCCTGGCTTTTTTATTGTCAGAATAATCATTCATACAGCATCAGTTAGATGGGGTAGGAGGCCAAAGAGAAAAAGATGGGTGAAACTAAAGAATTTGCTTTTGTCATCTAGGGCTTCAGGGAGACATGAGTCTGCTGACCAGATATTTCTAATCTGCTTATGGACCAAGTTTTGTAATTGAAAGCATACCCCAGGACCCCGGGCATGGTTCCAATCTTATCAGCAAGGTGTTCCACTGATCAGTTTCTGGGGTCCCTTGTTATACATAAGTCAACAACTCCTGGGGCATTACTAGTCTTACCTTGTGATGTGTAAGTCTGGAGTATGTTTATGCATGGTCAACAGCCCCCTGAGAGTTCCCCCAGTTAAACCTGCCCTGGGTGATCAAGCTTACTGCTCTTGATTGATTTTCAAGGTTCCTATAACTTGCAGGCTTGGGCTCCTATAACTGATTTACTGGGCAGTTATAACCTCGTATAGGAATGCAGAACTGCAGGTAACAAAAATGGTGGCCAAACGGGCCACTTAGGATTAGCAGACCCAGAGAAGGAGATGGGTGAATTGGATAAAAAGGTTCAATTGTATGATAAAGAATAAAATTAAGAGATTCAGAGGTTAACCATAGCATACGTACACAGATGTTGATTTATAATAATGCACACCCTAAACCTACATAATGTTATAGTACCATGTTACTTCAATAAAATAATCAAAAATAAAATGCAGATAACTTTTAAAAGTTATTAAGTAACAAAACAAAAAAAGTTGTGACTATTACTTTAACTATTACCTAATTGCCTTAGAGATTAGGCTTTTCTAAAAACAGAAATCCTTCTGCAAATTGACATTTATAAGGCCACCACCACAAAGAATATGCTTCGGCTTCCAAGAAGGTATGTGTGAAAGCGTGGGCTGATGAATAAATGACATTTGATTTTCTCTTCCAACATCTTTCCATTTCAACATTTTCTGATTAGGCAGCCACATGGTACTTTCTAGCTGCTCGGTTTCCCTCCCACATTTTCAAATCATTACTATTTCAAATGTGAAGCATGGTCCCAGAGGCTTACTTCAGGCTTACTGTGAACGATCACAGATCACCCACAGGTCTCTGGATTCTAAGGTCCTGATGCAGGTGAGGTCATTAGCTTAATGAATACAGCACAGTTATTCCACCTTTCTATGAAGAAAAAGAAAGAAAAATGAGAAGCAATGAGAATCAAGAACAGACAAACCAGTCCACTTATACCCTCTGGACTGGCACTACAGATTCTTAAGCAACTGTATAAATGAAGGAGAAAATTTGTCCAGATTCCTAGATTTTTAGACAACCCTAAGTACTTTGCAAATCAGAACAAATAAATACACGCTTATCAACAATGAAAACATTACTGACCCAATTAATTACATTCAGTTTTCTAGTGTGCACTCTCAATTAGAATTTATACATTAACACAGAGAAGTTTTACTGTCAGTATTATATATGTCACAATATCTGTCTCCCTTACAGTTTACTCATTGCAATCTATAAAGTCTCTTCATTGCTTTTAGGCTATTTAAAAGGAGTCACTGTTATTAAATTTAGAGACTTATGCAAGAAAGATGAGTTTAATTTTCATTAGAGAAAGATGGGGCAATGGTGGTGGTAATGATAACAAGTAACATGAATGCTGACTTATTTACCCAACAGTACATATGATAGACAGTGCCACCTGAAGCAGACTAGAAGAGGCTAAGTAACTAATCCCAGGCAGTGATGAAGTAGGATTTAGACCCAGTAGACTCTCCTTCAAACCCATGCTCTTACCACTATGTTACATCCATTTAGGGCTCTAAAGTCTTTATTCCCTACTGTAGCTGGCATTCAATTTCTTCTGCCATTAGAAATTTCCAGTATTGCAGCTGCTTTTGATTATTTTTTATAAACAAATGGTAACCTAAAATATTTCATTCTATTGCATCTCACCTACAGATTTAATTTTTTTCATCTCCTAAAAGGAATTGTGGCCATTTCAGCTGAGCCTCATAAATCCATATTCCTTCAGAACATGCATTCATCTTTTATTTTCCTGAATGGGGTTTTGTTTATGACATATCAGATAGGAAAACAGGATTGAAAAGGCAGGGAGAATATAAATCTTCTCACAGACATAAGATACTTGCATCACATTTGAAAGAGTTTAGAGTTCTTTGATGCCCTCATTTCACTAGAAAATTCTGAGAGAACTAAATGTGGAGGATCAAAAATATCCAAAATTTTATGATCTCTTTGTAGATCATTGATATCAGTCACTTGTCAGATGTATAATAGGCAAACATTTCTCATTCAGTAACATTTGCCAGTTTTACTTGGTATGCTGTGTAACCTGGTGATTTGGGTTTCTTTCTTTAATCACTTTATGCAACCCACAATATGTAGCATTTGAGCCATTTATATGGACTTATTCTTATCACCAAATCCTTATTCCCAGCTAGACTGCAAGCCTCTAGTGGACCGAAGCCACATCTTACAATGCCATGGTAACCTAGTCCTCCCACAGAACATTATTTATAGCAGGCACTTCAAAGAAGTTTAATTAAGTCAGAGATCATTTATTTTTAAGCAAACTCTAAACCTCTGAAAAGTCAGCACTTGAGACTGTGCTGCTTCCTCCAATATTGCTTCATCCCAAAGGACCAGTCAAGTGACAATAAAATTGATTTTCTTCCCCAGGAACCTGAAACCCCAGTGGCTCTGGACTATCATCTGGATATAAAACCCATCCCTGCTAAAGGCAACCATTTCTTTAAAGAGCCAAGGAAACAAGAATCTAAAGAAATAATATTTGATGAGACTAGCTGGCCATATACTTCAAAGATTATGCAAAGTGGTGCACCATACTTAATAAACTGACTCATGGCATAGCTAGAAAGTGCTTAATAAATATTTATTGAATGGATGTCTTCTTCCAAAAAAAAAGTATTAAACCTAATACCTCATCTTATTTAACAATTGAACTTCCCTGTAAAACTTGGAAATAGGTTTATGACAAAAAACACTTTTGATTCCACGCAAATCATTTTAATTAAGGACCAATGCTACTTTGAGAATGACTTAGTTGTACCAAACAATTTAAAACTGAAAAAGCCACTGCAATATGCTTATGGCCTTAAGATGGACACAAAAACTTAAAGGTCACAGTTTTTAGGATGATGAGAATGGTCTGAACACAGAGTCTGAGTCAGAGGTCAGGCAGCCAGGGCAACTCCACGTTCTGCTTACAGTGGGATTCTGCATGACGTTCAACTTAATGAAAGAAGAAGCAAACACACAAAGTGCAGAGATACTGGATAAAAAACATAAAATAACATCATTAAGCTTCCATCACACTCTTTTCCCCCAATATCATGCAACAGAAAAACCTGTCATTCTTTCTCAGCTTTTATCAACTGTGAATCTTGACCCATTTTAGAAGTTACAAGCTTTCATTTAGTGAACAGCAGGTAGAGGCCAAAAAGACAGGGACAAAGAATAAGCAGAGACTCAAAGTGGGGCAATGAAAGAGTAAATGGGGGTATATTAGAACATATGGCAGCAAGAAGAGCAACCATTGCTGAAGATCACAGATAAAGAAACTCAAAAATTCTTTGAACTAAATGAGGGGAAAACCAAACCAGAGTTTCTCAAATCCAACTATGGTTCATAATTGCCCATGGGGTTCACCGAAGATAAAGATGCCTGGATTCCACCCCAGACTTAGGAAGTCAAAACTCTAGAAGTTGGGAGGGACAACGGTATCTAACAAGTCCCTCCAATCATAGTAAAGCATACGCAGGCGCTGGAGTCACTGACATAAGCCACATCAGTGTCATGGTGTGAACTCCTGGCACTATAATTCTTATAAAATGATTTTTCTTAAAGAAGTATCAAGACATTTTGATTGGTGATAAAATCACATCATGGAGTACAGGTTTTAAAGTATCTTCCAGCATCAAAGAATATTAACTGTCATTTTCTTTAAATTTAGGGTTTATACCATGTGCTCTGAAACCATCTTGACAAGCAGGGTACATTATGCTGCAGTGCCTCCCTGTAATAGTTCTATACTTGCAACAGATAAGAAAATTCCCCATCTCACTCACAATGACGAGCTGCTTTTGACAACTGCCAAATTTTCTCATTGCTAAGATCTGGAGATTCATCAAAACCAATTGCCAGCCAGACATCTGGTTTTGTAAGTTTCTGTAGAAATATAATCAGTAGCCCCGAATATGGACAGGATATTCAAAGTATTGTGAATGCCTCAGATTACTCTGATTTTAACTTTTGTACAAGGGTATTTTCCCCACTCCCATGAAATTGCTATTCAGTGTGTCCTGTTTATAACTTACACAGCATTTGTTTCCTCAAGTCTCCTGGAGCTTAAACAATTTTTTTCAAGTAATTTTATGTTCTCAGAACTTTATGATACACTATAAGCCATTTCATTGGCGATATCTGCTGCCATCCTGTGAGTACAAGATGAAAGAATACAGAATTACGACACCATATCTGAAGTCATAATAAATACCAGGAGATATTTTCTATTCTTATTTTATTGGAAAAAAAAAGATAAAACCTTAACCTACCAATATGTATCCTCCAAATGCTAATATTTTTGAATGGCTTACACTTTACTTTTTTTTTTTAATTGAAACTCATGGAAGCAATAGGATGGCACTATGACACCACTTTACATATATACCTACCACGTTGGAAAGCTGTTCATTAAGAAAATTGCCATCACTACCCTTTGTACCTGTAATGAGGGTCTCCGCTGCCTGGGATTGGGAGTCTTTTTGTTATCATTAAGGAATATTCCAAGTAGCATGCTGCCCCTTACATAAAGTCTGTCTTTAGAATTATTACAATTTTAAAAAGTGAATGGATTTGCAATTGACTCAACAATGGTTGCTCCAAGGAAATATAATTGGAGAGGGGAAAAGAAAACCACTACCTTTTCCTTTCTTTATTTAAGTAACTAAAGAATTTAACACTTGTTATAACAAGTCAAATGTACATGAAAAATAAATATATTGTTTAATTCTTAAGCTATCTTAATTTTTACTTTTAAAATATTAAAGAAAGAGAAGGCATAATGGCGTATGGTGGGGGATCATTGGGGCTTTGATGGTGGCCATGGTATTATAATAATATACACTTGGAAAGGTGTGAACCTATACCCATAAAACACATACAGAGTTGTAAATCAATACTACCTCAATAAACATAATAAAAATTAACTAAAATATTAGGAAATTTTAATTTGGTAAGTTATACGTGTGGGACCACTTTATAGCTTTTTCTAATTGTGTGTGCACACGTGCGTGTGTGTGTGTGTGTGTGTGTGTTTGTGTGGCCATACCACTTTGAATGAGCCCAGTCTCCTCTAATTGTATGTGTGTGTATCACTGACAGTTTTTCTTTAAATTATTTAATTCTAATCTGGCCCTGTATCATTTTGCTTTCTCCTTTTCCTTTATCAGGATGCACATAGAAATAAGTGTTTTGATCTCTATTTTATTTTTATGTCATTATTTTCTTGACTTTCATTAATAGTCTCTTGACTTTTTTAACTTCTAGTGTTAACAACACTTAACATGAGATTTACCCTTTCAGTTTTTAATTGTACAGTGCAGTATTGTCATCTATTGGTGCACTGTTGTACAACACATCTCTTGAATTTAATCTCTGTGTAAGTGAAATATAAATAGCAACTTTCCATTCCTTTTTTCACCTAATTTCCTTTTGTCTTTGTCCTTTGCTTTCTACCCTTTTAATTTCCAAAGATTGTTCTGGTATAGATATTCTTTCTTGCCACACATAAGATGAAGCTCTTAGCATAAAGAGCTTTTAGTAGGAACAAGGCTTTCAACCAGGGGTTGCAAGCTCAAATTCATTCAGGGAGCAAGCAGGCAATAAAGCAGTGAAAGAGGCAGGATATAAGACATTAAGGAGCAATGGGGACTGCAGCAAACTGCACTGCAAAGTCACTTAAATACATTTGAATTTAAATTTGTACCAAACAAAAGGAATAATACAGGAGCTGAAATCAGCCTTACAGGGCCAGTTTGCAACCTCTGCAAGATTTCATTTCCTAATCTATTTTATCCCTCTCTAGACAGGAAGTTCAATTGACTCTTGCTTATTTGCACCAATGGAAAAGTACCGGAGCATGGATAAAACGAAAGAGCAGATAGTCCAGAATCTGCATACAGATGGCCTCAGTGCATACTGCTTTCCCTATAAAAATTACCATTAAACTATAATTTGTTCAAGCTAACCCTGTATTAAAAATAGTTTGTATTCCTCCCAAGCATAAACAACTTAGTGGGTACAAAGGGGCAGTACGTATATGTGTGTGTGTTGTTATGCATGTGTTGTGTATTGGTGTGTTTGTGTGTGTCAGGGGTTGGGGGGGTTGATGAAAATTGACACAGGTGAAAAATTGACACAAGGACATAAGACACATCATAGGGAAAAAAAAACAGCTTAATATAAAACTCAGGAAAGATTTAAGGCTAGCAATTCACAGGCAGATAGTGGCAATAACTGCACTCCCAATGTCTAAGGGACTGTCTTTGAATTCAGCCTTTGTGGATAGTCGACCTCGTGAAATAAAAGCCAACTACAGTTGTCCCCCGACCATTGTGCCATTGTCAGGAAGGAATGATTTTTCACAAAAAAAAAAAAAAAAAAAACTTTGAAATTTTATTCAATGTAAACTCTTCCCACTGCTTACCCAAAATGGAAACAACGCAAGTGGAAGATAATTGTCATTTTCTCCTATCACAAAAGAGTCTTCTAACAAATAGAACAGGAGAAAAATCAAAAGCTCAGGATGAGATAGCTTCATCACCCTGATGAAGGGTGAGTCACTAATTCCACAGCAACTTCCTTAATTGCAGCTAAGCACACCAATATCCAGCTTCTACTTGTTTTCTTCTTAGAGCATTAGAGTACTATTCTCCTCTGATCCACTTATGCCTAGAAATAGTAACTATCCTAAGAACAGAGAAAAATTGCATCCTTGATGGGGTATATTTAGCATCTGTGTAGTGATTTATGATTTCAAGGTTTCATATGACCATCTGCATGATTCCTTCCATCTTCAAAAGCAGAGGAGTAAAGTCATTTGCCAAGGTCACAGAGAAAATTAATAGAAAGAGACGGCATGCTTATAGCCCCTTCCAGGCCATTACTTCATTCACAGAAGGCTTCTACCTCATTTACCACCATTTCCCTCTCAACAGCTAATTGGCCATGGAGGGGCTTTCAGAATCTGCTGAAGGATCCCAAGATCTGTGTTGCACATACCATCCTTCTAGAGAATCCCACTGGAAGATGTGAGTCAGTGCACAGGGAACTGGTTGTACCCCAATAACCCATACCATCTACTAGAATACTGGAGACTGAGAAAGTCAGAATGTTTCAAAGAGGACTGTGCTAAAAGAATAAACTACACCAGGTCTATCTGTCTCAGTGTTTTCCAACAAGCTTATAGCTATATGTCACCATGGTGATCAGGGTTAATCTAATTACATCAATAATTTCCCATGGAGGGCATGTTTTAATTAAGCCCATCTTAAATAAGCAGTAAAAAAATTGTGTGATTTGACCAAATATGAGATACTTTCTAGCAGTGCCATGCAATATACTAAGAAATCTGATTCTTCACAACATTTTCAGGGCCTGGTATGTTGACATAATCAATCTCTTTCTGTCATGTTCTCAAAAAAGCTTTGATTCTATGTCAGTTTGGGTTCATGCAAAGCTGTAATAGTGAGAGGCTTCACATTTTAAATGAGCTCCTCCATCTTCGTGTAAGCCAAAAGACATTAATGGCAGTATTTTTCATCTAGGACCTCAGGAAACTCAGCAAATACTCATTTCTACTTCCTTCTTCAGAAAAGGAATAGGGCAATATTCTTTGTTACCAAGTTACTAATGGAAGAATGACCCAGAAGAAAATATAAGTTGGGAAATAATTCTAAACAGAGGAACCCAGGTTCCTAGGATTTTTTTTAAAAACAAAATTATAACATTTCGCTCAAATTCCCACTCTTTGGGGGTGTGTGTGTGTGTGTGTGTGTGTATTTTTCTTATATGAAAATACTGACAGATAATATTCCAGTATAGAGAGCCAGAGTACTTTTAAAGCCATAAAGTAAGCAGCAAAACACAAAAGTGGTAAAATTCTATTTTATATACTCACTTTCTCTACTTACCCCCACTAGCACTCTACCATCAAAAAGAGAATCTGATCGATTGGTTCATGACAGTAGACAGTGATTTAATTTCTGACACGTGGCATAGGTAGACTTCCTCAGCAATCTTTGATCCAAGAGAAATTGCCTTATGATCCCCCACTTCACAAACCTCATTTAAATTGAATGCTATTCACAGAGCTAGCAGCTTACCAATTAAATCGAGATGTCTTAATATTACAGAAAAGAGATTCTTAAATGCAATAACAGCATTTCTCAGCTGTGTTTACAGCCTTGGACATTGCTATTTAAATACCCCCAAGGATATAAATTCTAGGAAGAATTTCACTTTGCACAACTTCAGTTCACTGGCTTTAATTGCACATTTCTCTCAGCACAGTAGCATTCAGGAATAAAAGCCTGGTCCCTGGCCCAAGAAATTAAAAAAAGGAACCATGCTCAAGGGAACTGGGTCAAATGTATTAGAAATATTGTCTCTATCTTTTCTAGACTAGCTAAATCACACTTGCATATCTTTTCAAATCTACACAAAAAATAGCTCCCATTTGACAACCATATGCAAGGACTGGCTAAGCACAGCGCACATATCAGAGTTATTCTTACAAAGCCCTTGAGGGATATTTGTTTCATTTCATAGTGACAAAGACTGAGGTTCAGAGAAGTTAGGCAGATGCCTCTAATGAGCCATAAAGCCTGAATTCAAAGCCTTTCTGACCCTGAAGCCAGTGTCCATGTGGGCACTTATGCTACATGCCACCCACAACACAAGACCGTGAGCAACAGTTACAAATGCAGCTGCACCACATACAGGACCAGATGAGCCAGTGCAGGCTTAACCCCCACCCTCTCTTCATAGCCAATTTAGAGTTACTCATTTCCTCCCATTTGGTTTTTCTGGGTGTCAGTGACCCCACATAATAACCTTATCACTCAAAAATTAACACGTGAAAAGCACATTTGGACAAGTTTTCCTCTAAGTGGGTAAGGAGAGTAGTTTTAATCACATTTGGTTCAATAAATTCATCCCACAGGACCTCCATCTAGTGTCTCCTGTGAGTGAAGTCCTTTGCAAAGTGCTTAGGGAAGGCAATCTCTGCTTTTCTAAGAGCTCTCAGGTTTTACAGCTGGAGTTTGGGGATAGAGAAAGGTTGCAAAAGAGATGAGTGAGAACACAGATTGAAGAATGCATTAGAGGGCATGACTAAGGGATTGTGACAAGAGAAAAACTCAAGAACAATCACAGAAGTATGACAAGAAGCCTCCCAGAAGTCTATGCAAGTTCCCATGGGTCTCCAGGAAGACTTTGTAGGTTTATTTGGGTCTGGGGATATCAAAAGTAAATAAAAGTAAACTAAGCAGATTAAGAAAGGGAACAGACACTCGAGGCAGAAGAGTGGACAAAGGTTTATCTGTGCAGAGAACCATCATGTGATGAGTGAACAGAGAGGAATTTCAAGCTATGCGAGATAAGGCTTGAAAAGGAAGTTGAGGCAAGAATGAACAGGGTTTTTTTGTTTTTTGTTTTTTAAAGATTTATTTATTTATTTACACAAGCACTGGGTACAGTCAGAAGTGCAGGAGGGTGAGAGAATTCAGCAGAGCCAGAGTGGGGAGCAGAACAGGCAGAATGACAAAGTACACTGCTGAGTGGAGCAGTGGGCGCGGCAGGAGAGGTCTGCATGCCATGTGGGACCCTCGCTGGCAGCCGGGGATCCAATGGCCCTGCGGAGGCAGCGGGCAGCTTCGCAGCCCAGTGTTCAACCGCTGCGCCACCAGTGAGGCCCAAGAATGAACAGTTTACCTTAGCTGCACACACAGCTTAGACTATTCTGCAGGCCTTGGTGAATCACTCAAGATGTGTGAAGAAAGGACTGGAAAGATAAGGTTTATGGTTTTGAAAAATTTGGGGAGAAATGTAAAGCATTAGAGGAGAAATTAGGTGGGGAGTGGCTTCATATTGTAACATTTAGGAAAGAGTCAAAAATCTGAACTAAGACAGTGGGGTTGGGAAAGAAGGAACATAAATAGACACAAACTAGTGGTGCGGGGATGAAAATACAAGAATTTGGTAACTGGGATAGGTGGTTTTGCCATGACCGAAGGAGTAGAATGGATTGGTGGGGGTAGAAAAGGTCAAAAAGAAGGGAGTAAAGAAGTCCAATTTTAGATGTGTAAACCTTGAATGGCCAAGACTTGCAGGGAAAGATTTATGAGAAGCAGGTAGAAATTCAATGGGCGACCCAGAGAAACATGGAGGCTGTAAACATAGATTTAGAAATTCATTCAACTTGGGAACTAGTAGGTTATTAATGACTGACATTGTTCTCCGAGAGAACAATTTCAGTAGAGTCGTTGACAGGAGTTGGAATACAAGTTTAGGAGTTGATGGAAAGTATTTACATTAGTGAATTATTTCTAATCATTCCATATGTGTTCTATATCCACAGAAGCTTCTTAGGTGGCATGATGATACGCTCCCTTGTAGGGGTCTCAGCCATATCTCAAGCACCTATAAACATCTGCTGAATTGAACAGTGTGGTTGAGTCAGAGCCGTTAGAAATGACAGCCCTTGGACGTGTACTTGGAAGTGTACTTGGAGGCTCCTGAGAGTGCAGACAACAGCTCCTTCTCTTTCACCTCTGCAAATGAAATTCAGGTCTCCTGGCTGAAGGCCTCTGCTTGTTTTCCCTAGGTTAACACTTCCAAGTGAGCAGGAATTGACTTGCCAAGTACCTAATTCACTTGGCTGGTGTGTCTCACTTAAAAAGCCATTAACAAGTCAGACTAGAGAGGTGAAGAATGTCCAATTAAGGCAATTGCTGCAGTGCCCAAATGCTTAGCAGCTGTGCCCTCCTCACACCACTGGCATGGTATGAAAATAAGATTTTAACAGTTCTTTGATACCACTGCCAAAACCTTGTCTGGAAGCCATTGAGCCTTGACAAGGGCAGGTTAGAAATTGTAAGCCATCCTCTTCTATATATCTGTTTTTAATGCGGTAAAATAAATTTCTGTAAATTAGGCTATGATTCCTCAGATGTGTCACCCCAAGTACAAGCAACTGAAGAAAAAGTGCACTTCATCAAAATTAAAAATGTGCTTCAAAAGATACTATCAATAAAGCAAAAAGACATTACATAGAATGGGAGAAAGTATTTGCAAATCATATAGCTGATAAGAGACTCATATACAAAATACATAAAACAGTCTTACAACTCAGCATTAAAAAGACAACTCAATTTTAAAAATGGGCAAAGGATTCAAATAGGTCTTCATCCAAAGAAGACATACAAATAGCTCATAAACACATGAAGAAGAACCCATCGTTATTAACCACTAGAGAAAAATAAATGGAAACTATGACATATCACTTCATAATCATTAAATGTGAAATGATGCAGTTACTTCTGGAAAGAGTTTGGTGGTTAAACAGTTACCATTCAAGCAGCATGCCCACACCCAGGCATATATACAAGAGAATTAATCATATTCATGTGATCAGATTTGATTATATGTTCATATGTGAACATTTCAGATATGAACAAGTAAACTTGTTCACACTAGCTAAAAAGTGAATACAACTGATGAACAGATAAACATTCCATTCATAAAATGGAATCTATTTGGCAATGAAAAGGATGAGGAAGTATTGATAGAAGCTATAATATGGGTGAACCTCAAAAACACTATGCAAAGGGCCTCCCCTGGTAGCGCAGGAGTTTGAGCTCTGTGAAGCTGTCCGCAGCCTCTGCAGCGCTGGTTCGATCCCGGCTGGCCGGGGAGCAACCCACATGGCGCAACAGACTTCTCCTGTCTCGCCCGCTGCTCCTCTGAGCCGTGTATTTTGTCAGTCTGCCTGTTCTGTTCCCGGCTCTGTTTCTGGTGAATCCTCTCACTCTCCTGCACATCTGACCTGTACCCAGGTTCTTGTATGCATAAATAAAAAAATCTTTAAAAAAAAAACAAACACTATGCTAAGTGAAAGAGGCCAGTCACAAAAGGCCCATATTGCATGATTCTGCTTGTAGAAACTGCCCAGAATAGGCAAACTGTAGAGACAAAAACTATATTAATAGTTCCCAGGGGCTGAGAGAAGAGGAGCTGGGAAATAAAGTGAAAAAATTAGATAATGGAAATGATTGCACAATTCTTTGAATATTCTAACAACCATTGAATCATACACTTTAAGCAGATAAAAGGGGGCCCTTGTATGGTGATGGATGGAAAGTTTGGGTGGTATGCATAAGGTAGTATGTACATATACCTGAAACAAACACACTACTATAAAACAATGCTATTTCTCAATTTTAATTATAAGATGATTTTATAGTAAGTAAATTATATCTCAAGAAAGCTATTAATTAAAAAGAAAAAAAATCTATGAACACATGCATCTCCCAGAGCCACTCCCTCAAGTGAGAACATAAACAGTTTCTATCCAGGAAGAAAGAAGTTTACACAGTCTTGAGAGGCATGTTAATACAAAGTAAATTAGTGCTTGAACAAGAAACAGATTAATGTTGGATCTTAGTGACTTCTGGTTTCTAGGTGACCACAAATGTTTCACAGTTTTCCCAATGCATCAGTCTCTTTCCACCTGTCTCTTTTTGAACAAAGGAGAAGGAAGGGAAGAAAGAAGATGAAAAGAAGGGGACAAGGCAGGGAAAGGGAAAAGGAATAAAAGGAAAAAATGGGTAAAAAAGAAGTAAACAGGGAAGACCAGAAGGGAAGAAACAAGCATTAGGCCCTAGGAGAGCATTCTTTATGTAGACAATCCAAATGTGAATATCTTCAACCAAAAACAAAGAAAAATGAAACATTTCTGGGTCTAGAATAATAGCCATTTAGTTCCACCCCCTTACTTTAACAATTAAGGGACAGTGATTTGATTAAAGAAAAGCATTAGCTAAGCAAAGGGCTTTAAATAGGGATTGCTAGACTTGAAACCCATTTGCCTAATTCCATGGCAGCTAATTGTCCTGTTTCCTTAGATTAGATCCAGCGATGGGTTAGTTGTTATAACTGCGTGCTTAGGGAGATGGTGACATTAAAAAGGCCATAATGAGAATAAAAGCAGCCTCATCTTCAGTGTTCTTCATCTATAAATGAAGAAACAAAAGAGTGGTTTCCTTCATGAGAAAATTCAAAGCCAAGAGCCAGAGATATCATTTGCTGAACTACCTCTGTATACCAGACTGTATGTATAAGATCTTTAATCCCAATGAAAGTTCTGCAAGAGCTGTCATCTGTAACTAAAGTAAGTTTGTCTCCCAATTTCCATTACCCAGGTCCCACCTTCAGAGGAAATAGAGGAGATCTGCTTATACTAAATAATAATACTTTAATGTCTAAATCAGTGCATTTCCAACAGAAATGTAACATGAGTCTCTGGCATCAGTTTTCACAAAAGGGTAGGCTAGACCTTTCCCCACATGTCCAGAGAAGACAATTTCCGGTACGTGGAACTAAGAGCAATGAAGGCCCTAGAGGTTGAGGTGCAATTCTTGTCTTTTCTTAATCTTATTGTCTTTTCCCTAATCAAAAAAGAGACTGTTACTCTCTAAGCTTCTGCCTTTTCCCAAATCAAAGAAGCAATTGCTCCTCTCCTTTTTTATGACCTAGAAGAATGTAGAGCAAGTGGGGTGATCATCCAGGTGTACATTAATTAGTAGCATGTCTACTCTATCTGAGAAATTAATCTCTTAACTTGCAAAAAACCAAGATGAAGCCATCCCCTCTTTCTCACACAAAGTCTCCCCCTCTGCTCTCCTTGATGATCAGTCTCTATACATAGGATATATATCCCAGGTTTGCCCCATTTTAGGTATGTTATAAAATATTGGGTTTTTTTCCCTATTAATCTATCCGCTATCAATTTTCTGGAGCCTCAGAAGAACCCAGATAGGGTGGGGGAAATTTCTCCTGTGCTCAACAAGCCATATGTGCAATCTTAAGTATTAAGCAGCCGCATTAAAAATGAAAGGAGTTGATTTCAATAATATATTTTATTCAACCCAATAGATCCAAAATATTATCATTTCAACAGGTAATCAACATTAAAATTTTTGAGCCGCTTGATATACTTTTTTTGAAATTTTTAAACAATTATGATATGTATTATTCTAGTTCATCAAAATAGCTAGCATATTTTGTAGGTAAATAATCCAGGATCATCACAATTAATCTATTTTTGACTTATATGTATATATAAAAAGAGTGGGGGAGAGAAGGAGAATGAGATAGAAAGGAGAGAGAGAACAGAACATTGCAAAATGTTAAGAATCTGGTGAATCTTGGGTGAAAGTTAAAAGGGGAATTCATTTTACTATCCTGATAACTTTATAGCATATTTGGAACTTTTGTTCAAAAGGAAAAAGAATTGCAACAGCAGAAGTTAAACAGTCCAACAAAATCACATTAACTTATACCTTTTTTCAATAAGAAGAGTTATTACATAAATAAAAAGTTCACAGAGCTGTTATATGCAAAGCCAAGTCTAAAACACAGTTTGATGCTAGGTTCAGTGCCCTTCCTAAAGTGCTTTCTAGTTATCTCAGTCAAACATGGAGATAGGAGGAGAAAAAAATGGAGTACCAAGGTAAGTTAATCTACCTGAACAAGAAGCCCTGAATTAAGTGCTCAAAAACAATAGTTTATTTATAAATGTCCTACTTCAGTGTGTGTGTGTGTGTGTGTGTGTATGTGTGTGAATAGTGATGGTAGAGGGTTTACTCTGCTCACACTTATTCAGAAACTCAGAATGAGGGCAACTCCTCCAACTGGCTTCCAAGGTCACTGTGGGCAGCCTCATTCCAGTTGTCTGAAAGAGAGAGAGGAGCACAGAGGAGGCTGTGGTAAGTAAATGGCCACGTTCAGTTGCACATCACTTCATCCACATTCCATTGGTGAACACTCAGGTGGCCATACTTAGCTATAAAAAAGGTTGGATAGATGAATGTTCTTTTATGTTCTTCAGAATGTTTGTTCATGGATTGAAGATGATCAAATAGAAAAACAGGGGAATGGATCTGTGGACAACCAGCAGCAGTGCCTCACACAGCTAACTGGGTATCATTCCTCAGGGAACTGAGACAGAACAGTAGCACAGAATAAAACCAGTTGGAAACTGTGCAGGCCTAAAAGAAAAAGAGGGGTTGACACTCTTAAGCACTCTTCATGTAAACATCATGCTAAGTTTTTACTATAAATTCTCCCGATTTATCTGCACAAAATTCCAACAAGATGGCATCATTGTTCCAATCTTCCAAGGAAAAACTAAAAATAGTCAAGGTTCAATAAGTTATCCTAAGACAACCAATTAATTATTGTTGGAGATAGAAGTCCTTGCCAGGACCTCCCTGGTAGCCCAGGAGTTAAGTCTCAGTGCTATCACTGCCACTGCCTGAGTTCGATCCCCGGTCAGGGAGCTAACACACATGTGGTACAACAGACCTCATCTGTCTCGCCCACTGCAGCCCTGAGCAGTGTATTTCAGCAATCCACCTGTTCTGCTCCCCACTCTGTCTCGTGAATCCTCTCACCCCCAACTCTGGCCTACACCCAGTTCTACGCAAAGGAAAAAGTTATTTCCAATATATCACACCATTATGAAGAACTAAGTGTGTAAAGAATATATATCTACCTTTTATGGAAAGCCTAGACTACAGGCATTACTCAATGAAATATGCATGTGTTACCTTATCCAATCTCCCCAGAAAATCTAAAGATGTAAATTTATTTCCAATTTAAATTTAAGAAAATAAGCCCCAGATAAATTAAATATCTTTCCCAAGGTCATACAGCGAAGCTAGAAATAGTCCCTGGATTTGAACCCACCTCTCATTTCAAAGTATAAACTCTTCCCCAGAATGAATCAACAGTCATCATAATAGCAGCAGGTAGAAATTATGCAGAGGATAAAATGTTATGCTTGGCAACTGGAAACAAAGAGTAGGTAGATTGGGAGGAAGGGGGAAGAAGGCGAATCCAAAAGAAAAAGATTAAGTTACTGATAGAACCTTTTCATTAGCACAGGGCTACCAGTACTGTATCAGATTTTACAACAAAGTAGTTGGAAGTTGATGTTTCCTTCTAGAATTCAAGATTCCTATCTCCATGTCCTCCCCTCCTCTCCCATGTCAGTATTGTTATTGACAGGTCAAGTTTAAGGATGTTGATTTAGGTCACATATTCTGAAACCGGGAAAAGTCAGAAGGAAGAGCATTACTGAGGCAAAAATGCCTCTTCTATTTTGTGATATGCACCCCAGGGTGATAATAAATCTGCACCATCCCCTTCAGAGTCTTCTTTCTATAGAGTCCCCCTGAGAACTCCAGGAGACAGCTGGTAGCCCGATCAAGCTGTGCTTCTTCTGGGCCAACACTTTCTGGGCCAACGCTGCTTGTTCTTGTGCCTACTTATTAGGCAGACCTTAGATTTTCTTTAACGATGAAAACATGGAGCAAGCTGACTGGGAAGGTAAGGCTGGCATCAAGAACTTCCCCATATCGAGAAAGACTCTTAGAGGCTTGATAAGAAATCTGGACCAAAAAATCGCTTTGTACATTGGTATGTACTCCACACCTGTTATTTATTACCTTTGGAAAATGCTCTACCTCATGCCTGTTTCAACTCTTCACCTGAAAAAATTCCTATCCATCCTTCACAGTTGCAGACTGGTGTCATCTCTTTAATAAAAGCCTCACTCCCCTCCTCTCTGTATTTGGTTCTTTCACCTCTGAGCTCTCTGTTTATTGTCTCTAGAGGCAATGACATTGCATCACAATTAGCTATGGCTGCATGACCCATCTACTCAGCTAAACTGCTAAGCTCCTGGATCCAGGTTATCTCTACATGTCCAGCACCAGCACCAGGTCTGGCAGGGGACAGACGTTCAACAAACATCTATGAGTGAACCAAAAAAAAGAAGGCTTCAAATGTCACAAGTTGGACTGCTTGGTCTTTGGTGTTTCAGGAGGCTCAGCATCTTTTGGCTGGATGTGGGCTCATGCTGTGGCCATCCTCTTGTGCATTTTTCATTCACCATAATGGCCTCTTCTTATTATGCATTTTATTGATCTGTCTGAGTAATGAAATTTATTATTTATTAGATTTCTGCAATAGCTTTGCTCCAAAGAGCACACAGCATGATATGTAGAGAGCTCCAAAGCAATACTGAGGAAGACCAGAATGCTGGGAACATAGTATGTTACAGAGAGGAAGGGTGAAAGCCACAGGCGAAAAGGGAATGGCTTGGGAAAGCCATGAGCCTCAGAAAAGTGGCAGCCAGGCCAGGCTTCTGGGGACCTATGCCAGTCCTAGTCTCAACCCAGCCCCCATCCATGCTCATTCTTGTTTGACAGTCTGGCAGGAAAAATTATATGAAAAGCACTTTGAAAAGTTAAAAGCAACATACAAATGCAAAATAGTATCATTCCATTATCATTAATCAAAATCAACATAATTCATTCAAGAGCAGGAAGTATTTCATATTCAGGCAAGTGAGGAGGAATGTTTGGAGCACCTGTCTGCCCTACTGGACTATGTGCTCTTCTAAAGCAAGAACTGCATTCTACTCACTGCTGCACATGGTGTCAAGCCCAGCATTCCTATCTCCAGGAACATACTCATTTCCTGAGGGTCCTGGAGGATACGGGGTGTGTAATTACCTCTAAATAACTTTCTTCTGTTCTATCCTGAATTATCATGGGACATGGTCCTATGAGACAAACAACTGGTTTTTCTTTCTTCCATTTACAATGGTTACCTTATAAATTCTAAGTCTATGACAGTCATTTACCTTTCACCATCTTTATGGAAAATCAGACATGGTGATACAGCTAAGTATGTCTCAAATCTCTCAGTTTCATTGACTGGCTCCTTCAATGAGCCTAAAAGGCACTGCTGGAATGGACCCCCGACTGTCCCCCACATTCACTGAAGGTAAGAATGTCCTCAGAATAAGAACACCTGAGTGATTCACTGACCCTGCCCCGGATACCATAAATCTGACTTCCTCACCTGCTCCAGTCCCACTGTACCCAGCCCAGCCTATGCCAAGTCTGTCCACTTGCCAACCTCTTGGCACACATCTGAATTCAACTGCAAGTTTTCTGAAGGCAGGAGCCAGGTTTTATTAATCCAGGGCTTCTTAATACAGTATTGGGGACTGTGTTTGCTGAAGATGAACTGAATTAGGAACCTTCCATTGTTTTAAAGAAAGTACTGGCAAGATCAAAATGATTATTGTATTGTCTGTTTAATTAATGATTTTTATGCATGAGCTGAGCTTCCTATCTAAAAAAATTATAGTGGAATCTTGATTATGCCAACTTAATATATGATACAGAAAACTGTATTTATATACAAAAGCAACTAAGGAGTCATGTTTTGGGGATAGTCTTTCATTATTCAAAGCACCTCACAATCAGTTGAGATTAGTCTTGTTCATAGTCAATAAATAAGTTGTGAGGCTTTTGCAACATCAGAATCATGTCTCCTTTCTAAGTTTCAGTTTACCCATTTGTAAGTGGGGAATAATGGAGATGAAAAATAAACTTTGAAGGCTCCTTTGAGGATTCAAAGGAAATATAACAATATAATCCCTGACACATAGTTGATCCTCAAATACCAATGGTAATATCATTGTTCTTTAAGATGTCTACTCACTAATAATAATTAGCACAAACCTTCACACAGCACTTTATACACTCATTTAATAATCCACACAATTTACTATGAGATGTTGTTTTGGGTTAAATTTTGTCCCTCAAAATTTGTATGTTGAAATTCTAAATCTTACTACATAAATACTTGAGCTTATTTGGAAATAGAGTTATTGCATATATTAATAGTGACATTAAGATGAGGCCACATGGAAGTAAGATGCACCCCCAATCCTATATGACTGGTACCCTTACAAAAAGGGAAAATTTGGATACAGATACACACATGGTGATAATACCATATGAAGATGAAAGCAGAAAATAAGAGTACCACAGATTACCATCAAAGCTCCAAAAGACCTCAGAAAATCAACCCTCCCAACCAACACCTTGATGGAGGACTTCTGGTCTCAGAACTACGTACGGCACAATATTTTTACGTTGTTAAAGTCACCTGCTTTGTGGCATTTCTTACAGCAGACCCAGCAAATAAATACAAGCAAGTATTCTTATGATCCTCATTTCTAAGATTAGAAAACTGAGGCAGGGGAACTTATTATATTAAGTGAGAGACACATATTTATTTAATGTTCTAAGAAAATAACCCTGGCTTTCAGAGGCATTGATGGTAAGTAAGTTTTAGCACTTGATATTCACCTGTGTGAGTTTGGACACTGAAAATTTGGGGATTGACCTCTTTCTTCCTTTTGAATGGCTATAAGTTGTTCTTGCTTTTCTCTTGACAGAAACCATCAACTGACTGATCTTGGAACCCCTCTCAGTGTCCAGCTGCCACATCCTGCTACCTGGGGTTTAACGTCTAACATCTCTATGGAGAAGGGGGAGCCCGCTCTTCTTACTTCTCATCCGAAGAGATAGTATCTGACTATCTACATAGGGGCTTCCAGGGTGCTCTTGTGAATGAAGCTTCTAAATGTAAATTTGATTGATTTGCTGCTATTATGCATATTCCTCATCTTCCATGGGCCCTCTGGGAAGAAGAAAAAGGAATCCACTTATTCCTGATAAATCGATCCTAGAAACTGGTTAAAAGCCTGTCTATTTCAATTCTTTCAAAGCAGCAATCTTCAAAGCAACAACAGTTCCTCATGACTGCCTCTGTTTACTATAAAATGTGTTTTGAAGATTGAATGTTCTTAGAATTGCCACACAGACACTCAGGTGTAGAGCCCAGTTTATAGAATAACAGCAGGAGCTTCTAGTCAAGAGGGTCAAATGAAGATAGTTAGCATGCAGGGCTTCAGTCAGTAAGCAGCATCTGCCTCCCTGCTATAATTTGTGTGAGGCTGGAAGCACAAGCTTCCAAATTGCTTTCCAATGGCTAGGGAGAGACCTTGAAACCCCACTGGGAAAGACTCAGTCCAGTGGGTAATTCCTTTGCATGGGCATTAATATGCAAATTCCACTCCTCTAACCCAGGAGCAGAAACTTCTCCCTGAGCACAACCTGGCTGACAATGAAGACAGGAAGCGGGTTCTCAGGTTCTAGAGAGGAAACAGAGCAGCTTAGGAGGGATCAGGCCACCATAATGGGAAGACACAGAGCGGCTGGGAAAAGGGAGGTGGAAGGTCAGAAAACTGCTTCTGTGCCCTCAGAACAGGAGCAAGGGGGAAATTCAGTGTCTGATTAAAAGCACATGCTCCAGCCTCACACAGACCTAACGGAGTCTGAGCTCTCCCACCTAGTCATTTTGTGTTCTTGGGCAATTTATTTAACTTCTCAACCTACATATTTACATCTATTTAATAAAAATAATAATATCATATGGCAATATTTCATAGACTTAAAAAAAGTTATTGCCCCAATGGGCAGTTTCTTTAAACATGTTTTTCCCAATTGTTACCTCACGCATTAAATTTTAAGTCACAGATGTATTTGTTTATGCGTTGTATGTTTATCTTGGTTTACACATAAACAGAGTAGATTGTTTGTTCTCAAAAACCATTTCTGCCCTTAATGGAGATATTGCCCTAGTATGGAAAGTTTGGATCCTCTCTATAAATTAGATTTATTAATTTAAGTCCTACTACATGGCCTCCCCTGGTGGCGCAGCGGTTGAGCGCTGGCCTGCAAAGCTGCACGCAGCCTCTGCAGTGCTGGTTTGATCCTGGCTGCCGGCGAGGGTCCCACATGGCACTATAAACCTTTCCTGCTATGCGCACTGCAGTGTGTTTCGTCAGTCTACCTGTTCTGTTCCCTGCTCTGGCTCTGGTGAATTCTCTCACCCTCCTGCGCTTCTGATTGTACCCAGTGCTTGTATAAATAAATAAATAAATAAATCTTTAATAAATAAATAAAATAAGTCCTACTATAATAGTATTTGGAGGTGGTGCCTTTGGGAGGTAATTAGGTCATGGGAGTGGAGCCTTAATGCTGAGTTAGTGTCCTTATGAGAAAAGAGTCAGTCTTTTCTCTCTGTGTTCTCTGCCATGAAGATACATAAATAGGAACCTCATCTGACACCAGATCTTGCACTTGGATGCCAGTATCTTTCTCTTGACCTTGGACTTGCCAGCTTTCAAAACTATGAGGAATAAATGCTCTTTAAGCAACCCAGTTTATGCTAATGCATTATAGTCACCCAAGCAGATTCAGATACACCCTCATTGATATTGCATGCCATATGTATTATTGTTAAAGAGTGAGTGATATATTGTAGATGAAGTTCTTACAAAATTCTAGGGAGCAAGGGTGATTGTCAAAATATTTAACAACAGTCTCCATTCCGGCACTAAACCCATCATACAGCACCAGTGCCCACTGGTGCTCTAAACAACTGGTCACCCATTCTAGTGCATACTCCTTGAGAATCATAACTCTTCATGCCCCTATAGAGGCATTTTATACCCTCACCTTGCCCTGGCCTCAGGGCAAGGGTGGATGTCTTTCCCCAATACTCACTTCTAAGCTTTCTTGGGTGCTTGCTTTGACCAATAGATATCAGATTACTCTCAACTAAAACTTAAACATCTTTTTATAATGTTCCTGCTAGTCCATCTATGCATCCTGTAACCATGCAAGTGAGTTTTGGAATAAAAGCAAGCCTTCATTTATAACTCTCCTAATTTTATTTATATTAGATACTACCAATTCTAACTAAACTGGAATTTTCCAGGGCTCCTGGTGCATGAATTAGTAGTGTAAGTTAGTAGTGGTTTTAATTATTGTAGTCCCAATATTGACATAACTACTGGAAAATAATTTTGGAGGAAGTAAAGGAAGGAAGGAACCCAGAGGGACAGCTGCCGTGTGGCAGCAAGCATGCCCTGACCATTTACTATAGCAAGGCTGTTCCAGTTCCTTCAGAGACTTTATTTTTGATTCTATAACAATCCTTCAAGGCAGGTACTTCTCATGTGCCAGTGTCTCTGATGTTTGTCAGGATTAAGTATGGTGGTTATGGTTCCTAAGTGGTAAAACTGGGAATTATTCTAGTTCCAAAGCCAGACTTATAAGTTCCTGTGTAGAAATATGCTCCCAAATTTTACAGACAGGTGGCTCAACTGGGTATACCTCTATTTGACTAGTTCCTGTAAACCACTCAAGCCATGCATTAATACTCAAGCTCCATCATTTCCCAATGACAAGTCTTATCTTATTGTAAGACACAGATAGTGCCAGTGAAGGAGGGACAATAGTCACCAGCACTGGGAAGCAGGGACTTTAAAGAGAGAGCTGTGGAGCAATTTATTCACAGTTCAGCTATTCTGTCCTGAGCAAGAGGGAGCTGAAATAGGACACCTGAAGAGCCTTAGAGAAAGGAGATTGGTTACATGGAAATCTGAATATTATTAACACTACTGAACTTAAAAATGGTTAAGATAATACAATTTTATGTTTTGTTTATTTTACCAGAATTTTTAAAAATACAAAAAAATATTAAAATACAAAAATTTAAAAAACAACCATTTGACTCATGGTTCTGGGGAATAAGGATTTGGCCAGCAGCCCTCTCTCTAGTGTTCAGCAAGGCTGGGTTGTTCAAGATGCCCACTGTGATGGTTTATTTTTTTTTTTTTAAAGAGGCATGCTTTATTTATTTGTTTGCTGGTTTGTTTGTTTGTTTTGTTTATACATGCACTGGGTACAGTCAGAAGCGCGGGAGGGTGAGAGAATTCACCAGAGCCAGAGCAGGGAGCAGAGCAGGCAGAAGGACCGAAGTACACTGCTGAGGGGAGCAGCGGGCGGCAGGAGAGGTCTGCGCGCCATGTGGGACCCTCCTCCGGTGGCCGGGGAGCAGCCGGGGATCGAACTGGCGCCGCAGAGGCTGCGGGCAGCTTCGCAACCCAGCGCTCAACCGCTGCGCCACCGGGGAGGCCCTGTGATGGTTTACTTTTATATGTCAATTATGTCAAATTTGCATAGGTCATGGGATACCTAGAAATTTGGTTAAACATTATTCTGATTGTGTCTGTGACAGAATTTCTGGATGAGATTAACATTTGAATCACTGGACTCCATAAAGCAAATTACCCTCCCCAACGTGAGGAGGAAAGTTGAGCAAGTTAGAGGAGCCTCCTCCAACCCTTTGAAGGTCTAAGTAGAACAAAAAGGTGGAATAAGGAAGAATTCCTTCTCTTTGCCTGACTGTTTTCAGCTTGGGACTTCTCCTGTCTTTCGTCTTGGCGTCTGGACAATAACTTACACCATTGTCTCTCCTAGGTCTCCAGCTTGCCAGCTGTAGATCTTGGAATTTCTTTGACTCTGCAACTGCAGAAGCCAATTCCTAATAACTATCTTTACTATAATTTATCTAAATCTAGAAATATCCTATTATGTCTTTCTGGAACACCCAGGTTATGACAGCATCATCCACATATCAAAGGGCACATGCTAGCTGCTGGATGAATCTCCCTTTATAGGAAGAATTTCTTTCTTTCTTCTACACTTCTTTCATCCTACATAGTCTTTCATCCTAATCCTACATTCCAAGAGGTAAGAGAAGAGGCACTGTGGCCTCCAAAGGGGCTGGCTTGCAATTTGCAAATTGTCAATACCACTATAGTCAACTGGCAAAAGTAAGTCACAAAGTCATCCTAGATTCAAAGAACAGGAAAAAAGACCTCCTTCAGGAGGGGGAAAGGGTAGGTATCAAGTTTAGACTGCAAACATGCATGCAATAAGCAATGGAGGGATTATAAAAAGATCTTCACAAGTAAACTTGGTAACTGGAGTAAAGTACTAAGATCAGTGCCTAAGTAGCATATAGCAAGCACTCAATAAAAGGCAATCATTGTTTTTATTGCTGCTGCTGCTGCTGCTGCTGCTGTACAATTCTTTGAATTCAAGAAATGTTTGTCAATCGGCAAACATGAATTGATTCTGATACCTCTCAAATGTGTTTCTCATGATGATAGAAATGAGGAAAAATCGTCTATTAAAAAAAGGCAAGCCAAAAATTAATATAGGAAATTCAATAAAGCTAATCTTACACTTTTCCTATAAGCTGATATAATTCTGTAGGTTTATGTAATCAAAATTTCATAAAATTAAGTTATGCTGAAGAAAATACATGGACTCTTGCAAATTGCCATAGGATCCTAAAAGCTTAAGTGATAAAAAATCACTAGAAAATAGAACAAATTTTAAGTGTTTTTGCCTCTTTTTCTTTCATCTTGTTAAAGCTCCATAATCACGATTTTTAAATATAGCAATAACAGAGTGAACACAGATTATGAACTCATGTGGAAGACACCAATATAATAACAAAATAAGGTGTTATATGATCTGAAATTGCTCTTAGGCAATTCCAACTTCTCATCTTAATACTCAAAAGGATCCCTTGAAGTTTGAGGAGAGATCATTACTAAAAATGTCACTGAATTTTCATTAAAAAAAGAAAAAGAAATAACTTGGGTTTTGTTTCTTGGTCTTGTTGTGTTGGGTTCTATTACTGGTACAAACAAGATGAGAATGTTGGAGTTTCTAAGCCGACTCATCCATAAGCAAGTACTAGTCCTTTGGTGATCCACTAAGCTCAGATCTCACATTTCCAAATCTTTTCAGGGTAATATTTGAAAAGGTTTTCCTTTATACTTTAACATTAAAATAAAAAAAGTTGCCAGTGATCTTTGTCACAAAGTGGACTCTGACTTCTCCCTGCTTGGAGACATCTGAATGGGTTGCGCCATCGGATGAAAATGCCTAACGCCTGCACTGACATTTAGTAATGTGCTTTACTGCTCTGCCCTTTCCACACACGAATGGCAAGTTGGGGGCCACTGTGCCGCTCTCTCAGGTCGGCCACAGCCCCTCCACAGGAAGCAAAGGAAATGCTGATGCACCTGAAGGAGCCCCAGCCACATGTAATCGTCTACCTACAAAGATTAAAAAGTGCTCATAGGCAGTATCATTCCCTGCTGACCAGGTCCTAGGAACAAAGGAAGACAAAACAAATAAAAACAAACAAAGGTTATTCAGTCAGAAGTTTGCTATAGCAAGGGAGCCAGACACTGTCACTCACATACTGGCAGTGGAAAGCTTTGTAGTAGAAAAGGGGAAATTTCAGGTGTTCCGTGAATGGAAGTTGATGGCATGGGGAAGCTGGAAGTGGGCTGGCTAACTAGAAGCAGGACATCCAGTGTGGTTGGTTAGGGGAGCATATCTGGCTTTTTCTGGTTAGTCCTACATGGATGTAGAAAAATAGGAAAGCTTGGTCCTCCCTGGTGGTACAAGGGGTTACGTCTCAGTACGTCTCAGTTTAATAAAACTATCGCCAGCCACTGAAGCATGAGTTCGATCCCCGGCCAGGGAGCAACCCACATGGCGCAGCAGACCTTTCCTGTCTTGCCCACTGCTCCCCTCAGCAGTGTATTTCAGAAGATCCACCTGTTCTGCTCCCCACTCTGTCTCTGGTGAATCTTCTCACTCCCACACCTCTAACTTACACTCCAGTTCTTGTATGCATAAATAAATGAAAATAAATCTTAAAAAAAAAAGAATTAGGGATGGTCGTAGTTATTAAAGAAGTTCTGGCCATTTGAGGCTGATTGTTATAGTTTAGTTTTTCCTGGTTTGTCACTAGAGATAGCAGTCTGATTTCCAAAAATCTAACTTAGAGCAGGCTGGTGCCTGGGCTATTTATTTTAGGTAAGAGGTTAGTTTCTGAGCAGGTTGCTTCAGGTAATGGGTCAGAGTTCTATTTTTATATATGGTCTGGCACATTGTCTTTGGATTTTCTGTCTCGGCCCCAAATGAAAGAGAGCAGGTGCAGTGAACATTAGCTGATGAGTCTAATTTGAATCTGATCAGCCTGCCTGAAGGAGGTTCCCTTTCCCAAGCTGTCTGATCCTCTGTTTAGATGTCTCTCAACATTTCTCATCCAAGGATGATCATCAAAGCACAGGCCTTTCTCCAGCACTGTTGTGAACTTGTCCAGGCAGAAACTTTTGTCTATCTTGCTTCACTTTAAATATACAAACGAATATACAGCAAACAATTGGAATCTAAATTTACCCTCAGCTAAAATAAAAAAGTTTACACATTTTATGTTTTCTTATAATAGAAAGTACATCTCATTTACAGAGATAACATTTTCCCTGGAAGTAAACCAAGTGGGATATCTGAGGAATGGATAATTAAAAAATAATTTGTAGGACTAACACAATCATTCCTCTAGAGCTGAGACCAGTTTCTTCCAGGATTTTAAAATGTGCAGCTATAGTTTGACCCAGAGCACAGAGCAGATGAGGAAATGGGATGGTGTAAGTGAGACATAAAATAGAGCAGAAAGAAATTTACTTGAAAAGGAGCTTGACATGCCTTCGTTCCAAACCGTCCTCTCTAGCTGCCAGACCACCTATGAATTAACCTGGTAATACAAGTGTTCAAGGAAAAGGATCAGATTTGTGTACTGAATCTCAGGATAACGTAAGACAGAGAAGAGCAAGAATGTAAGGCTGTGTGTGTGACAACTCTCCACTTTGGCTGGTGCTGGGGGAGCTGGTTCTTATTACAGAAGTCATTATTTGAGTCAAAGTGTTACTGAAACCACCAAGATTTGCTTAAATTTTGGCACTCTTGAACCATAAAATTCTTAAAAACTGCTAGATGGTAGACAAGCCTCTGTACCATGTGTATTTCCAACATTTCAATGGGAAAATCCATCTTTATCCAGAGCAAATGCATTTTGCTATAATAGGCATCTTCTGCCTTGACATCACAACCTTAATTCTCTTGGGCCTGAAGCATAATTGTAGCTGATTGGTGTTTACCTCCAGATACACACTTTGTTAACAAAGTAATTAAATTAAATGCTCCACAAATGAGCACTTACAAGTTTTAGACATTTTCACCCTGAACAGATTCTAGAAACTACATCCCTTATAAAGGAGCTTAGCACTGTATCTCCCAAGTTTTCCATGTAGTAACAGCTGCAAATATTCTGCAACATTCTGAATGGATACTATATGGTCAACCGAGAGCTAATAATACCAGAAACATCATAACTATTTTGCAGATGCTGATTATTATTGTAATTGAATTTTTACAAAAAACAAGGAAGTTTGGAAATTTTCCTCCCCAGAGATTTCTAAAATATAAGTCAGAAGCTCATGCAGTCCATATCGAGGTCATAAAACTATTGATCCATTGCTGTTAAAATACTTCATAGTAAGTGGAGTTTAAATATTTATATGTGCATGACACAATAACACATTTGTATTTATTTAAACTAAAAATTCTAAATATCCTCTCCATATTTTCATTCATTTTGCAAATATTTGCTAAGTGTTCTTTCACTCTGCTAGGTACCAAATTGATGATGAAGATACAAAGATGGTTAAATATAGTCCCAGCCGTCAAGGTTTTCAGTGTCTAGGTAGAAATCAAACTGCATAAACAGCTTTAATACTAATGATAAATGCCACAAGTGAGATTGATCTTTGAAGTTTTCAGGCATCCCGAGTGGAAAGGGAATTAATTCTTCTGTGATGGACCGGGGAAGGCTGATGGCAGGCCTGGCATTATCACCATATCGGATGTTTTGATTGAGCAGGACCACAGCATTCTTGAATGTAGAGGAGGAGGGCAAAGTTAAGAAGAACATCATTGCTGGGTATAGAATGAAAAGAAAACAAGGATACACTTCCTAAATTCACCTGTCAGTTTGCACCACCCACCCACTGAGATTTCCAGTTGCATTTGTTTTTGACTTCTACTGAAACACAGATCACTTTAAAAACAATACAAAAACCAAAGCAAAAAACTCTATTTCTGTGGGATAAAAATATATTTTCTTTGGTATCACAAATGACAGTTAAACCCAACCCAGGAACTGTAGTCATTCTCTGGTATTTCCAATTGTTGAGATTCCGGTAAAATTCTGTAACTTTGCAATTACTTTTAATCTCAATAACTTTGCAATTACTTTTAATCACATGTGACCCTCTAGAAGGAAAAATAAGTCATTCCAACTGGACCAAGGGAAGCTACCTAGGCTCTCTAGGAGAGCAAACAGATCCTTGCACTGGAGACCTCTGTCCCTGGGCTGGCACTAAATTGCCAGGCCAGACAGTAAACATGCACTTTAGGGGACTAAACAAAGCTAACTCTCTTTTTTCAGAAGAAACACATAGTATTAAGTCAAATTTCAGTATTTCTCACCCTGTACTCTCTGCCAGACAACAAGAAAATCCAGAGCATGGTGTTTTATACCCACCGTCTGGGTGCAATTGATTTACTTTCATTGGAATCATTCATCTATCAGAGCTGAAAACATAAATGTCAAAGCAGCCATAATATATTTGCACCAATAAAGTCATCGGTTATGCTTTCATACCACATAGAGAGAAAGAGGACTTTATTAACCTTCATGAGGATTAAATACAAAGATAACATTAAAAGAAAACATTTGGTAGTATTTGGGGTAACTAGTGTGTGGGTGGGTGAAATGGGATAGAATTAAGAAAATCAGTAATAATTGGGGTCCTAAAATGAAAAGAGAAAGTAGCTCAAAAAATGGCTCCTTCCGAGGCTTGAATCTTTGGTTCCCATACAGCACTCATTGCCCTCTCATCGCAATTTGTCATCATTGTGCAATCCATAGATGCATGCAACTTATTAGCAAACTATTTCCCTGACTTTTCCACAAGCTATTATCTAAGTAATATTATTTCCTTACAAAATGAGAGAACATTAACTAGGCTCTCTAAAGCCAGTGAAGCATATGGCAGGTCAGAAACTGCCTCCAGAATAAAAGAGTGACATAGGCAAAGCTGCCTTCGGTGGCCTCAAATGTTACTGGGGTATGTACGTGTCCCCAGGGGAGGGGTCTTTCTTTCCTCAACAGGTCTGTTCTTCCCCTTATATCTGTAACATCTCTCTTTTTGGACTCCATTAGGACTCATCTCAGGAAAAGAATGTCTAATCATTCAGATAAATACATACATCACTTAAAATCACAGGGGACCAAGGATTACACTAGAGCAACGAGTTTCTAATGATGAAATTTCTGGCATCCACATATAAGAATGAGGACTGGCAACAGGGTATTTTTCGGATAGAAGACATAAGCAGCAAATATCAGATTAAATATCATTTCAGGCAATTTAGAGGCCCTTTAATGTGCTCAGGAATCGTGAAATTTGATTGTCTCAAATATACATTGATAGAAGGAAGGTTCTGCATTATAGATTAGGAGGTAGGGTCTCGGTTTCTCAGTAGACAAAAAATAAAAGAGGGCTTTCGAAGAGCATCACACGTATCACTGCATCGATGCAGCTCAATTCATGTTTCGGATGCACAAATCAGGAGTCAGCCTGCTGCTATACTGCAGTAGCAGAGATAGCACCCTATCCAAATGGCAGGAGGACAAGACAAGTCTGAAATAAACCAGGTTGACCCTCCTGGGTTTTCTGCTGTCACTGATGCCCACACTTTCAATGAAATCTCTAGGGAACTACAACTCCAGACCAGATCCCTCTTTTCATAAGGATTTCACATGCTTTCCTACATCACTTGGTAAGAAAATAGTGCATTTTAATATGAGACAAATGCTATCTTGTCAAGCACAACTTTTATCAGGCTGATTTAGGGGAAATCTTTCCATTGCCTAGGCCCTTAGTCCCCTTGGAGATTTACCGAGAAGCTTATAAATACCAAAATCAATCCCCAGCACCAGAAATCTTTTGTTTCATAAAACTTAGAAGAATCCTTTATAACCTGTTTGTGTTGAACAGAGAATCAATGCACCGTGATTTAATATAGGTGACTAAAATAGTTCAGCCAGGGATAGGTAACTTGAGGTTCCGATTATGTAAACCATTCACCTGTAGGAAGACAATATTGATTCTTATTTATTTATGTATACAAGAACTGGGGTGTAGGCCAGAAGTGCAGGGGGTGAGAGGATTCACCAGAGCCAGAGTGGGGAGCAGAACAGGTGGATCTACTGAAATACACTGCTGAGAGGAGCAGCAGGTGAGACAGGAGAGGTCTGCTGTGCCATGTGGGTTAGCAACTTGGCCAGGTGGCTGGAGATAGCTTGATAGCACTGAGACTTTAACCCCTGCACCACCAGAGAGGCCCTCTGTAAGTAAATCTTAATGTCAAGTAAGAATATGTTTTCTACCCTTTTGCTTATTTGTTCAACAAATATTTATCTAGCATGGGAGTGGGGGGCAGCACTATCCTTTAGACTGGGCATACACAGATGAACAGAATACATTTCCTCTTCTCCAACTACATTGGGAAATGTGCTAAGTGTAATCAAGGAGATAAAAAATGAGAGCAGCATTTTGTTCCAACAATGAAATTAAAATCTCTCCAGGGAAAGTGTCCCTGGGATAAAATCTTTTAAGGTGAAATAAAAGTTCATCTGACAAAATTGAGGATGAAGAAATGGCATTATATCATCAGGCTCAAAGGCAGGAAAGTATGAAAGAACAGAAAAGACAGGAAATATTGATGAGGTCAGTAAGAAGGGAGCATCATATTACAGTTGCACATTGTATGTAAAGCTGGACAGGTGTGTTTTTTAATAAAAGGGATATTCTAGGGAGAGTCAAGGATGACTTGGATCCAAAACTCTCTAGATTCAAAATTTTACATGCAAATTCAATGAGTTCACCAATGCCCTGATTGCAATTTGTAGACTCAATTTGTAGTTTAAGAACTCTTAAAGCTAGAGAGGTTTTAGCCAGAAAGTTTACATAACTGGAGTCTTTTGAAAAAAAAAAAAAATCACGCTAGCATCAATAAGCATGACAGTCTAGAAAGGTCAATCAGGGGAGTCAGGATGACTGAAAACTGTTGCAATAGTCCAGAAAAGAGGCATAGTTTCTTGACGGTATTGACCAACTGCAAGATAGTAACAAGGATATATATAAGCCCTGACCTAGTCTGTAGACTTTCAAAAGCACATTTCAAATGTCTAATGTTACTCACTTAGAAATAGAGCTATCACTGGAGTCAAAAATGGAAGAAAAAAAAAACACACATGAATGAAGAGTAAATTTCAGTATCCTCCTCTTTAAGAGAGTGGCAACCCAGCAAGAGTACTCACTCCCCTATTCATCATTCATCCAAAGAGTCAAAAACGCAAGTTCTTTCTTTCAACACAAAGTTCACTCCAGGAGCTAGATAGATAATAAAATTTTGCAGAGATCATGTAATAACAAAGATAGTTCTTCAAAGTATTTTTTCTTAATAACTCTTACATCAATAATCTGTACATTGCAGCTAAGTTGAGAAATCTATCATTCATTACATAAAACAAACAGAAAGTTTATCTTACCAATGTTTACAGCCAAGTCTGATGTGAAAAACACATCATAGTTTTTTTCCTCTTATGTTTTGAATAGCTGAGTGCGTGAAATGAAAGGGAAGAAGGAGGGCAGGAAAACATAGTGTGCAAATCCTTGTTGCTTAATCACTTAGTCAAGCTACTATGACTTGGAATGATGGGTAAGAGATAACCTGAATGACATAAGACAAAACATTCCCATGGAACAATGGGAGGAAGGGAAGCTACAAAGTCCAGGAAGGTGCTAGAGCCAAGTGAGACCCACAGTTGGTTGCAGAGTATTTTAAGCTGCCTAATTTCAAATGGCTGCATCAACACAGCCAAATCCACCTCGTGGTGGTAGCACATGTCAATAAAAGCTTCTTTATAGGTTATTAGATAATGGGCCCCAGGGTACATGGTAAACCTGGAACCCAGACCCTTTGGATTTCTCCAAAGCCCAGAGTTCTTTTCACCACAAAATATGATTTTTATGATGTAATATGATTTAGTAGGTTTAAGGCTTCTTGGGCAATTAATCAAACTATAGTACATAGTCATGGCCCATATGCCTCTAAAGTTTGTTTTCATTAGGAGTTCAAAAACTAAAAAAGGTAACTTTTAAATTTACTCTTCCATCCCCACCCACCATATCTACCTGCCCACTGGAATATGTCCTGAAACCTTCCATTTACAAAGCCTTCACCCTAGGAGGATCCTTACACCAGGTTGCACTAATTTGCAACAATCACTCCAGCACATTAAGTGAGCTCAGAGGAAATTTAAACTGAAGCATCCTCTGAAAATTATGAGAAAAAAGAATTGGGGAAAAAATGTTTCTACTTTAGCAGAGTTTGCCACTGTAGATTTTCAAGCAAAAATAATGCTCACAAACAACAAAATTAAGCCTCCTCCTTACTCACTAATAGGTATTTTCTCTATAGTGACCGCCATATGTCTGAATGACTCCAACCTGGGATGTCCAGTCACTTAGGAATCCAGACAAGATCCAGAACCATCCTTCAGGTCTCAAGAAATCCATCGCTCCAGCTCCAACTTGTTTACGACAGTACTGTGACTGGGTTAGAGGAGGTAAGACTATGTGTCCAACAGATCCTTTTCAACCATGGAATTTTATTCAATTACAGTCACTATCAAATAATTGTACACTATCAAATAATGCCATTCCACATGTCACATGACACATGTGCCATATCCAGTCCCATAGTAGTGCTTCTGAAAAGAGCTTATTTCCGTGCACAAGGAAGGCTGCCTAGATGAACACTCAGCCCCCAGCACCTGCCTCACTGCAAAGGTAGCTCAGGAGGAAGCACAGGCAGGCGTATCTCATCTGTAAGCCCAGAGAGGTGTGACTGTGCCTGCTCTTCCCTTGCCACAGGATCACATGGAACCTCAGAGACACCTCACAAGTTCTCAACATTTCAGGCTGCACCAGGTTTTCCAGGGTGATGAGAAGAACAAATTCACAAATTTCAGTGAGGGGTTAGAAAATAACTAGGAAGATAGAAGAAAGGAAGCAGATTGTTTATCGTAACAGGTAGCTGAAGGCAGAGCATATTTCATGTGAGGAGTGGGCATGTTTATCAGGTGACAGGACCCAACTGCAAGGGTAACAGGTCATCTCATTGAATCATTCAGAGCAATGTCCACAGCAGGAATTTGTGTCTCCATTTTATAAAGGAGGAGCCAAATCTCAGAAAAGTTCAAATGGCAAAGCTTCTCAGTTCTTTTATTTACTTATAGCATGACCTTGGGCAACATATTACATAAAATTTCTACACTATTTCCTTAGCCATAAAGTGGGAGCAATAATAATAACTCACATCATAATACTGTTGTTAGGATTAAGTGCAAAATGCAAGTTCTTAGAACCTGATATGGTAAGTGCATGTATTGGAAGTAATTGCAATCTGTGCAAAAAATAATAATGATAGGGCCTCCCCTGGTGGCGCAGGCGGTTGAGCACTGGGCTGCGAAGCTGCCGCAGCCTCTGCAGTGCCGGGTCAATCCCTGGCCACCGGTGAGGGTCCCACATGGCACAACAGACCTCTCCTGCTACTCCCGCTGCTCCCCTCAGCAGTGTGTTTCATCAATCTGCCTGCTCTGGCTCTGGTGAATTCTCTCACCCTCCCGCACTTCTGGCTGTACCCAGCGCTTGTATAAATAAATAAATAAATAAATAAATAAATAAATAAATAAATAAATAAATAGAAAAATAATAATAATGATAATGATAGTAATGACAAACACAACAGTATTACTATGAAGAAGCAGAGTTAAGATTCAAACATAGGTGTTTTTGATTCTAAAACCTTTGCTCTTGACTCATACTTACAACTTACTTTACTCTTAACTCATACTTAGCTAGTAAGAATCAAAATAAAAGAATCAAAAGCTAATAAGAATCAAAAGGGGAGGAAGGAAGAAGAGAGAAGGGGGGCCGAAGAGGCAAGGAAAGAAAAAGTAAATAAACATTTGATAAATACTGATATATATGAATATACACATAATATCTATATATATATAATTTTTTGCAGAAAATGGTGAACAGTTTTTCTTTACTTCAAAGACATAATATGCATATATTGTATTATTTCTTTAGGTTGTCCTTTAGTGTACTTTATAAAAACATATTTTATAGGACATTTCATAAGCCAAAATGGCATAAAAGAAGAATTACCGTTAATTTATATGGGAAAAAATTTTTAAATCCCCAAACACCAAAAATAACCTAACAATTCATACCAAAAACACTTAACATCTCAAACAGCACTGCCATCAGGTAAAGCAGGAGTGATGTGATACATACACAGCCTACACAAAGTAGCTCCCAGGGAAGAGCTTGGCCTGCCGCTCTCACTACTCAGGGTTCTCACTGCCTTGATAGTGGCTCTTGCAAAAAAAGTGAAATTCCCTTGGGCTGTTTTTTCATTAGTGAAAAACAGCTACTAATGTGGGTTGTTCATAAAAGCGAAGTGGTATGATGTGAACTTCAAAAAGCAAGGGTACACTTACATTGCTATTCAAGCCTCTAAGTTCTCCGAATTAGACAGGAGGTTGCCTCCTTCTTGAAAGGCTGCAATGTTCCTCTGTAAAGATGCCTTGTGGGTCAGATGAGGCAATCCGAAGGATATCCTGATTTATAACTGTCTGTTTGTTTTTGTTTTGTTGTGTTTCGTATTATAATTTTTTCCCCTGATGTCTTATTTGGTTCCCCTACACTCCTCCTATAAGTGAAACCATCTGATATTTTTCTTTTTCCTTCAGACTTATTTCACTGAGCATAATTCCTTCTAGCTCCATCCATGTTGCTGTGAATGGCATTAGTTTATCTTTTTTGATTGCTGAATAGTACTCCATTGTGTATATATACCACATCTTCTTGATCCAGTTGTCTATTTTTGGGTATTTGGGTTGTTTCCAGGACTACATCTAGGGGCGGGGGGAAGCAAACATTGTTTAAAAATGAACAATGGTGTAAAAATATAGAGAAAAATAAATAAAAATAATAAAATTTTGAAAAGAAGGATATCCTTAGAAGATTTCTTCAAATTCATGTTTACAAAGTGAGTCCAACAAGTTACAATGGATCTGAGACTCAGTCATTCTTGATTGGAGTGAGGAGGTACTACTGATGCCAAGACTAAAAAAATCTGAAGTTCTACTAAATGTAGCAGTAAAGACTTCTCTGGCTATTGAACAATAACTTAGACTATCTCACCATGATAGAGATAAATTATTGGATTCACAAAGGTTTTTCAACCTCCTTCTGGACTATGATTAAAAGAAAACACTACTTCTAAAAATGAAAGGGATTTAGGATCACAATTTAATTTCCTTTTCTCCTTGAGAAAAACACATAAGAACACCAAACTAAGTGAGGATTTCTTAAAACTTTCTATCAATAAATGAAAGTTATTAAAGAAGCTGAGAAAGGTTTAAGTTTTTTCACAGGGAGTTAAAGAATACTATTATGATTTCAAAACTTAAATGTTAAAAGACCTTTGAATTGATAGATTTAATCATGTATGAAATTAAAATGAGGTGTTATCTTAAAAGGAGGAATTTATTTTAGTACAATTCAAGCATTTTAATATACGCCCACGGCTGACTGTTTATCAGAGTTGGCACTTTTAAAATAACAAGGGATGATGCTAATACTTTTTTCCTAACAAGATTTGTAATTTATGTAGCAGGAACAACTTAATGTGCTGGTGATTTGTCCTCCTGCATCTGTAATTGATGACAAAGCACTAATTTTTACACATCAAAGAAATTAAACCTAGCTTTCCTGTGCATTATTGACCTTTACTGTACCCAAAGTGCTTAAGAAGAAACAAATTATACTGCAGTAAAGTTTCTTATTTCCTTTCCACATTGGATTTCATTCAGTGGTGGCCCAAAACCGGCTAATCAGTGAATAAACTTTTGTCTTTAGAAGATGCTATTCCAATTCGGATGTGGGGGAGAGGGGAGAGAGCAAAAAGAAAAAGAAAAACAGCTTGGAATGGCAATTCTATCTCCTTCTCCCCATATACTATTCAATTTATCCTTAAGGATGCAAATTAGGTGGCCTCCTTCACAAGAACTGCATTCAGAACAGAACAGAAAATTTAAGACACAATTGGTCAGATTCCTTAGATTAGATATTCCTGGAGATTTATTCAACAACAAATATCTCTCAAAGACATTTGAAAGTCCAGCACTATTTTGGCACTGGGGGATACATCAGAGAACACTTCAGGCAAAGGTCTTGGCCCATGCGAAGTTTACGTTCTACTAGAGAAAGACATAGATAGATAGATAGATAGATAGATAGATAGATAGATAGATAGATAGATAGATAGATAGATAGAAGATAGATAGACAGATAGATAGACAGAAACACACATGTGTGTAGTGTGTGTGTGTAATTTCAGATGATGACAGAGGAAACTAAAAAAAGAAAGAAGAATATACATTGTTGAGGGAATGAATGTAATTTGAACAAAAGCCCAAGAGCGGTGAGAGTTATGCAGGTATCTGGAGGGAAAGTGTTTCAACAGAAGGAACAGCAATTGCAAAGACCCTGAGATGGAGAACATACTTGGGTGGGCGGGGGGCTCAAAGAATTGCAGTGAGACCAGTAGAGCTGAAGCTGGGGATAAAAGTGAGAAAGTAAGAGGTGAGTTCAGTGACGAAAGGCTATCTGCTGGGAGTCGAACCCACCAACTAGCCTGTTTAAATGCTTTTAAATCCACAATAAAATCTGTGAGGATTCTGCAAATCTCCAGAGCCTGGCAATCCTGCCCTCTCCAGAAAGCACTATTGTCAGCAAGCACTTGCCTATATCCATCTCCTGAAACTTCCATTCACCGCATCCCTTTCTGCCATTGGGAATGCCAGAGAGAGGAGCTGGATCTAGTTTCCCCCAGTATGAGACTGCCACCTCTTCCTACTGTTCTCCAAGACAAATGTCTTGGTTTCTTCCAACCTTCCACTCAGAAGGTTACAGTTGCCAGCCACTCACTGTCCTGGCACTTTTCCCTGAACACACTCCAAGATTGAGAGAGGCGTTCAGAACTTGCAGCATAAACTCTTCCATGCAAGTAAATACGGAGTGAACAGAAGTAGGGAGGATCTCCCTCAGCCTGGACCTGTGGTTCTCAAATTTGGCTGCACATTGGGATCATCTGGGGGTGGAAGAAGGGAAGTTACAAATTCCAATGCCAAAGCTGCATCCCACACGAATTAAGTTTGAATGTCTGGCAGTGGCACAGTTATCAGCATTTTTAACTCCCCAAGAGTTCTACTATGCAACTCTGACTGTCTTGTTCCTGTGGGAAACTTAACTCTGCCAACCACATCACAAGGTGAAAAACACTATTTTTTTTAAGTTCCCAATTTATTTGTACACTGTGTGTTCTCTGCCCACTACTGTTGCAATTTTTAATCAAATATAAACCATAATTTTCCTTATTAAACTTTAATAAGGGTTTAAAGGGTTCGATTTAGCATCTCTTTTTGATCTACTGAGATCTGTCTGAATTTTGCCTTTTATCCAGATTAAGTCATCCACAAATTCAATCACTATATCCAGGTGTGGGGTATAAATACTGGTGAGGGCAAAGTGAAGAATTACCCCATAAAATACTACTAGAGGGCCTCCCCGGTGGCGCAGCGGGTTGAGCGCAGCACTATGAAGCTGTCCACAGCCTCTGCACGCAGGTTCGATTCCCAGCTGGCTGGCGAGAATCCCACATGGCAAGCAGACCTCTCCTGTCTCGCCTGCTGCTCCCCTCAGCAGTGTCCTTGGTCCGTCTGCCTGTTCTGCTCCCCGCTCTATCTCTGGTAAATCCTCTCACCCTCCCATGCCTCTAACTGTACCCCAGTTCATGTATAAATAAATAAAAAATCTTTAACAGAAAATACTACTAGAGGCCCTCTTCGAAGTTATGTTCATGTTACCTTTTAATATCACCATAGTTGATATACACAAAACCATATGATATAGATATTAATGTTCCCAATTTGAAGATCAAGACATAGTGATTCAGGCAGTGAAATGATTACCTTGGATCACCTAGAATAAGGAAAAAAGAAAAGAATTGAAGGTCTATATTTGATTCCAAGTCTCATGCTTTCTTCATTATTGCCTTCTCTTGGCTATTTAATCAGCAAATCAACTGTCTTATTACCCAGCAACCAATCCTTCAAAGACAGCATGAGAACTTTTCTATTTTGTCTTGATAAAACTGAAACTAAAAGCATCAACCTTATTTCTCTAATAGTCATTCAACAGATATTTATTGAATATCATCTATGTTGCAAGCAATAAAAATATTGAGAACTCAGCAATGAAGAAAATAGATCAAAAATTCAATCTTTCATGAAACTTAGATTGTTATGCCAGTCACAGAAGGAAATGAAATGAATCTGTCATAACGTAACTTAGTGAACCCTGATGGCTCCTAATTATCACAACTTCCTTTTATGAGTTCTCAGAAATCATTCTTTTGTGATTTGTTCCAGACCCTTTTCCAGAATTTATTTTGCAACAATCTTAAAAACATCTCATGCGCTTTAAATAAATGGCATATTGCTTTTAAATATATGAGAAGTGAGAAAATCTGGAAATTTGGTTGCATCGTAAAAAGATAAAAATATCAAAGCTAGCTCTATGCCAGTGCTGTCTCACAATACTCTCAGCCATGATGGAAAGATTCTATATCTGTGTTTTCCACTAGCCACATGTGGCTTTGAAATGTGGCTAATGTGACTAAGGAAATAAATTGTTAATTTTATTTAAATTTAAATATTCACATATGACTGGTGGCTGCTTTATTGTGCCAACCAACTCTACAGGAATCTGAAATGTGAAATGACTACCTCTCAAAGGTGGATGAGAGGGAGAAAAAAACCTTCAAACTCACTTTTTATGGTACCTGCTCATTGCTTTTTCTTGGATTTCTTTCAGTTACATTTAATCCTTTTACCTCAAAACAATCCTCAAAGACAGTCAATTAAAACATAAATAAA
Organism: Talpa europaea; assembly: GCF_964194135.1. Classification (NCBI taxonomy): domain Eukaryota; kingdom Metazoa; phylum Chordata; class Mammalia; order Eulipotyphla; family Talpidae; genus Talpa; species Talpa europaea. The sequence continues at coordinate 49,085,032 of NC_140076.1, forward strand.
AAAATTGTAAGCAATTCACTTAAGACTTAAATTAGGGAGTGGTCATGCATAAAACTCACGTGCTTTGCCTCTGAAAATACATTCTCTTTCATGGAATTTTTATAATCTAAGGACATGTACTTGAATAGATACCTGCCTTCCCTTAATTGAAGTAGTGTGATCCTAGAATATATGACCTCATCTGCTGGGTTATGCCCAGGGAAGGCAGACTTTTCAACAGACTTCAGAGTTAGAATGAACACCTGGCACTATTCTCCTCTCTAACAGATTGTGTGCTTATTTGTTGTTTTAAAGTTATGAGACTTCACAAGATCTTCAACAAACGCTCAATTGGTCTATAAGTTAGCATACCCCTGTGATTCTACTAGAAATAAGTAGAATAAAAGGAATAAGTTCTTCACAGAGCAGAAACCAGCATAGGTATTATTTATTTGTAGCATCCATACTTTCAGGTCAATATTTTTCAGCACTGTGAAAAACCATGGTGAAACATTATTGTATTCAGTACAAGCTACTGTAACAAATGACCTCCAAATCAAATTTTGCTAGCTTAAATTATTTCATATGGGTTGATGGAAGAGGGGGACAGGGAGTCTCTCTGCTCCATGCAGTGTTTCAGAGAACTGACATGCTTCCATATTATAGTTCCATCATCCTCTAGCTTTCCAATCATTGGGTAAAGAAATAGAGAAAATGTAGAGAATCATGCAGGATGACTTTTAAAGGCCAGATTTTAAAGTGTCATATGAAGGATAGACCCTCCCAGATGTTCAAAAGAAGCCTCCAGACCGGTGTCATTTTAGCAGACAGAGAGATTATTTTGAACTAAGGTCAGTCAAGACTCTGCAAGACTTATTTTTACCACTACCAAAAAGAATGAAAATTGGGGCTATTGCTCAGAATTAGAATTTTTAGCAGAAATAACTTTCCTATTGGGAAAACCTATTTATGTGGTAGGGTCATCATCTAATTACAGAGCATCTGTATGTTCATCATTCAATTCACCTACTCACCATGTAAGTGAGTCCCCTTCCTCTTTCCTGGAATTCTCAGGCCCCTATCTCATTCCCCATCTCAGTATGAGGATACCCTCCATTTTGCCTCACTCAACTTAAAATCCTCTTCTATGTAGATTCCCCATGTGTACAAAAGTAAATTTAGGTGGATTTTTTTGTCCTACCAATCTGTCTGATGTTAATTTGATTACTTGATCAGTTCAAGAAGAACCCACAGAGGTAGTGAGAAATTTCTTCTCCTCCCAACACATATGTCATTCATACCAAATCCCATCAATGGAATTTGAACCCATGGCCCAACACAACAACACAGGAGAATGAGATAAGCAATCTTAGCTATATACACAGGAGGACAAGGAACAGGGGTTCAATGAATACAGGGCAATATTTTTTTATCATTATCACTAATTTGGATTCTTTGAAAAGTGGTCCAACAGGACTAAGTCATTCATTTATCCATTCATTTATTCATTTCACACATAAGCAATAGGTTGAACTATTTACCAAGTATCTGGCATAGAACAGATCAGACTATACAAGTCTCAGCTGTTTTCCTTCTTCCTTCTTATAGTTCATATTCACAAGTGTTGCCCACAAACACTATCGAGACCAGCAAGTAACTAATCAAATAGTGCAGATAGAAAATTTATGATCAAGAAAGTAGCCCTTATTTTACTAGGCTCATGAGCTTCCTTATAACAGCCCTGAAACATTTCATGATTAATCTCCAAAGAATCTACATTTTTTATAATGCACCTGTATTTCAAAGTGATATGAAAAATACCCTTTCCTCATGGAAATTACTTTTCCTCCAGAAAAAAATGCAATTGTTGAATGTCTTTAATATTGCATGGTGGGATTGGAAATAAGTCCTGATGCTCCCTCAGTATTTAGAGGTTCAGAGTGGCTTATCAAATTCTCCTCCAGGTTATCAACATTACCAACATTGCCTATTAATATTATAATAAGATGATTACCATTTCCCAAAAAACTAAGGTCTCAATTCCCTCTTCATGATCCAACACCCAGAATCCAAACCATCAGGAAGTATGTTTCAAATGATAAAAAAAAAAAAGAAGCAGTCAAAATAAGGCTCTTGATTAAAAATCAACATGATTACTGCAAGCACAGGCTGGGGACCCCTGACTGTTGAGCCCTTCGAGAATGCTGCTTATGGAAAAAATATGGTCCAGAAAACACCAATTTAATTTTACAAAATGAGATTGTCTGGAAGCATTTCACTATATTTAACATAGGGGAGCAGTTTCCAAAAATGAAGCTTAGATTTTTTGGATATAACAATTAGGATGCTGTCTAAGGGGCAAGATCCAACGTGTAATTATTGCTAAATAGAGTGTTTTTCTGAGGGTGGAAATGAAGTCTTTAACATGGCTGCATGAGCCCAAATGGACACAAAAGGAATCACTGAAATGTAGATGTTTTAGTAACTCCTGGATATGCTTAAATAACAAAGTCTAGCAAGTATGGGTAGTTATGGAATAAACGTCCTCCTAAAATTCATATGTTGAAGCTTTAATCCCCAATGTGACTGTGTTAGAGATGGGGTCTTTAATGAAAGCTAAATGAGGTCATAAGTTTGGGGCCCTAATCTAATAGTCCTTATAAGAAAAGGAAGAGAAATATCAGATGGTATCACTTATAGGAAGAATTATAGGGAAATCAAACAAAGTGTAAAAAAAAAGCAAAACTTGTAGGCAACTATAGACCTAAGGCATACAGCAGGGGAGGGGAGGGAGATGGGTCAAAACAGGGTACTAAAGAGTACAAAGGACCGTGGTAATGGTTCACGGGTGCTGTGGTGGTGAGAGATTTACGGGGACTACACCTGAGGGGAGAAATCAAATACTGGACAAAAATGAACAACAATGTAAGAAAATTAATAAGGTAATACTGAAAAAAAAGGAAGAAATGGTAAGAACGCACCTAGCAAAGGCCATGTGAAGACAGGGGGGAGGCAGCCATATCCAGCCAAGGAGAAGGCCTCACCAGAAACCAACTGTGCTGGCACCCTGATCTAAGAATTTCAGTCTTCAGAATGGTGGCAAATAAACTTCTGTTGTTAAAGTCACCCTGACTGTGGTCATTTTTATGCTGAGTCCTATGAACTAACACAAAAATGAACACAGACAGCCTCAAGTCATGTTAGATCAGGCAACTAGAGAACAAATTCGGTTCCATACAGATAAGATCCAGGTCATAGATCTCCAAAGGGCACCATCAGGAAATGTAAGCTACCTGGATGTGTACTGTCCCTTCAGCACACTCATCAGACAAAGGATATTTCTGGTTCGCAGGAGGAAAAAGAAAAACCTATCTGTATCCCTGCAGCTCTGAGAGACAACCACAGTGTGTCAGAGAAAAGAGCCAAGTCACTACATTCCTGACTTCTACAAAATAGTCCTGATAGCAAGTCAGGCTTTTCTGGGCATTGACCAAAGTGAGCTGGAAAATGACGGCCAGCTGGTTGCAGTCCCCAGGGTCAAGATTATCTTAACAGATCTAGGTTGCTTGACTGCAACTTAGGGGCAGCAATTCCGTAGGGAGAGTTGACACACAAGCCACACATTATGAAATCAGATCTGTAGTGCCAACTACAAGTCCCCTTTTGAGTAAAGAATGACAGATGGAACACAAGAAGTCACCCTGGGCATGTAAAATGTTAGCAAATGTTAAGTGATTCTTTCAAAATTTTCAAAACAATTTCCCTTGCCTTCTAATGGTTTCCTTCATCTTATGTCAAGGTTACAGGTAAATAAGCAGATCTTAGTTTGCCACGAGAAATACCTCCACCTTTACTTCTACCTGCTCCACTAAAAATACCTAGCTAAGTTAAAGCAGACTGGCTGTTGCTTGCACAACTGGCATCTCGGTGTGTATGAGGAAAAGGTTCCTCCTGGAAGGACACACACTATACCATGTGCAAGGCTTGGCAAGGGAAGCAGAGACTGACAGTCAGCGCCCTCGGCTCCTGAACCCGTACGCTTCAGCCAGGGACAATCTGTACAACCACATGAGATGCTCTGATGTAAAAGAGTTTGTGGGGTCTTGTGAGCTGCTGTGCTCATGGCAGTGATAAGTCCATGCTTGGATCACAGCACAAGCCCAGTGGCTACAAGATGCACTCCAAGTGCCAGGGCCACAGGGAAAAAAAAAAAAAAAAAGGCAGCCACCACCAGGGCACATCAGGAGCTGACTTTCAAGACCAAGCAACTGTGCCATGAACCCAGGGACCACTAGAGGATTAGACCAGGAACTCTAAGAAATCTTTACAAATGGCAAATAATAAAAGGTCTGAGAAAGCTCCAGCACACAAAAACAAAATGAGCTACTAAGCACAAACACTTTGAAAAATACAAAAGATAAGTTCATCACTAAGGATGAAGCACAGGTTTCTGGAAACCAAAGAAACTCATAACTGGGGCAAGAAAAACAAAGCGAGAGCAAGCGTATACCCATAAAATCTTTATCAGTTTCAACTGTCTCTAGAGAAATGTGGGGAGTGAATGCCTACAGAATACAAGTTAAACTAGTGGAACAGAACATTTAACGTGAAAAATATTTACAATGGATTTTACTTCAAGTATGAGAGGGGTGGAAAATGCTGGAGGTGTGTGTTCAAGAAAAAATAAACCAACAATGACTTTAGAAATTCTCTTGTTATAATGGAAAGAGAATGAATATCTGTTACATGCACCACAGGTACTCAGAACCCCATAAGAACAGGGGTCCAGGGATCAGGGCAATGATTCCCCCTACCTTTCCTAACCCACCAAAGATGGACTCTACATGGGCCCCCTCTCAACGGTCTGGCCCTTAAAAAGTGCCGCAAATGCCTCCTTCAGAAAGTTAGACTGTAAAGCCCTCGATTTCATCCAGAGCAGCAATTCCAAGGTCAGAGTCAGGCTCTGGAAGGCAGAGAGAGGTACCTGGTTTGAGTAGTGGTGACCTAAGAGTCTAATCCTTTTCTAGATTAATCCTCCAACCAAATATCTTGTGGTAATCATTAAATAGGCCTAACATTATAGTGGCTAAGTGGTCTGAATGTCTATGACCCCCCCCCATTTCATATGTTGAAACCCTAACACCCAAAGATGATAGTATTAGAAGGGGGGCTTTGGAGGGGTTGCATTACAGTCATGAGAGTGAGGCCCTCATAAAAAAGAAACCTCCACGTGAGGATATAGTGAGAAGGCTGCCGTCTAGACCAGAGCCCGCACCGGACCAAACTGGCACCCTGATCTCACATGGTCGTCCTCCAGAACCGTGAGTGTTTAATTGTTAAATTTTTGTTGATTATAAGCTCTCCAATCTGTGGCATTCTGTGTAGCAGTCTGAATGAACTAAGATGACATGTTATCATCTGCAAAGCACTTTCATGTAGAAATCATTGTCTGACTGATCGTCATCCTGCAAGTTGCAGACCATCCCCATAGCTGCTCCTACCCGATGAGTCTTCAGTGCTCCCACAGGTGACAGGTAAGCTCATAAAGAGAACAGGCCCAGAGAAAAGGACCCCTCAGGCTGTGAGGTGAGGTAAGGACTCTGCATATAGTTTTGGGTTTCTGGGTCTCTGTGGTATAAAGGGGTAGCACAGGATTTGGCTCATCAGCACCTCACCTTGTTCCCTGACCTCTCACTCTATGGGTGGAAGCAGCTGGAAATCTGCTCATGGGGGTCCCTCAGAGGCACAGGAGCAGGGCTGAAGGCCTGACTTCTCTTGTCCAAGTCTAAGGATAGTACAGCTCTTTGATGAAGCACATCCCAAGGTTATTTTACATTAGGTTCATTGGGGCATTTAGGTGAAAATTTAACAGTCAGAAAAGAATATGGGCTGTGGGCAATCAATACTTGAGAGGAGATAAATTTAACATCTACTCTTCAGCATAGATTCAAAAGGGTGGGCAGGTCACCATCCTTACTGAGTATTCTCCTGAATGGTGCTATACCTCACACATAGAGGAGCAGAGGGGGCAGACCCTGAGCTGGTGCAGCTTGGGTGCACTGGGTGGGGTGGTGGGGACAGGTGAGCAGGGCAGAGCAGAGAGAGGCACAGGTCCGAAAGCAAGACTGCCAGAGTTCAAATCCCACCATATCATGTGCTGGCTGGCTGTGCGATTCAGATTCCCAATTTTAAAGTGGGGCTAACACCTTCTGCACAGAGCTATTAGGAGAATTAAAGGATATTAATCACATAAAATACCTAGCAGAGTGATCTAATAATCATGGTGTTGTTGCTATTTCCCAAAAATGACAGAAAGAGCACCCCAAAGTTTAAAATATGGAATTGACAACTCCCTCTTAATATGTAGAAAGAAGCCACCTGAGGCTTCCATCTTGTAGCCTTCTTAAGAAATGTCAATGGAATGAAAAATAAAACAACATATAGTTTCAAGGGAAGCAAGTGCTGATCCATGATATATTGTCTAATGCTGCTAATTTAGGGGACTGGAAAGTACTCAATCTGTCATATAAGGAATGGCGGGTTAACATGAGCAAGGTGAATGGAGCTGTTCTGCTGGAAGTAGCCATTTAAGTATCAGTTCAGTTGCCCAACAGAAATAGTTTCACTGTTAGGTGATTATTGTTAATAACCACCACCACCTTCTGAGTGCCTTCTAAATGCCTATACTTCACTAACTGTAAACACTCCCACTATTCCTCACACATTTCTGAATATACAGATGTATTCTATTCTGCTTGTAAGTATTAAATCACCTGCCTAAAGACCTACAACTGGAAAGTGGCAGGGTCAGTATTCAAATCTGGACACAATTCCAACACCATGAGCTTCTACCACCCCCAACCCCACCATCCACATCCTCTGGGAGAAGCAAAAGCCACCAGCCCTCAGTTGTCTCAGGCTGACAACAGAAGCACCATGATCACAATCATTCTGAAATGAGGTGTGATGTTCTGCACTGCTCCCTCACGTCAAAGAATTCCTTCCATGTGGCTTCCTGGGACATCAGCAAGTAAAATGATATATGATTATTTTATAGTCACATATTTCCGTGTCTTAAAATATAAGCTTCTAAGATTCAAAGACCAAGTCTCACATTTTGTTATAGCCTCTCCATAGCTAGCACCAGGCCCATAACATGAGAGGAGCTCAAGAAACACTATTCGACTAAATGAATGATGCTCCAAAGAGAGAAGTAATGTAAGAACCAAATTGGGAGAATATAATGGCTCTGGCTATGGTGAGAAATATAAAGGCAACTTCAATTCCAGGATGGAAAATAATACTGACATTTGCTGTTTGGGGATCCATGGTCTAATCTCCTTTAAAATCCCTAGTGCTTAATCTGTCAGTCACCACACACAGATTTAGTACTTACTGCCAGGTATTCATTCTCAATTCTTTGAAGCATAAAATCGGCAGCATCGGATAATATAGCTGTGGAAATGCTTTAGGTTTCTTTGGGAGAAAAAAAATATATGCACTTTCATTATTTCTCCATCCCATTGTAGATTCCCTCCTCCTTGACAACAAAAAAAGCAGCATCCAGGGTCCCATTCATAAATGCACACTAACTTCCCTGATGACAGATGGGATGGAATTAGATGCTCTTTTGAAAGGAGTTTCAAGAGTCTGACTGGCACATCACTAGGGTCGCTCCCTTTCCTCATCTCTGCTATGATATGCTATGATATCCTCCACTTTTTCGGCCATGAGGCCAGTTTTCTGCAGGCATGATGCAAGAAGTTAGACAGGGAGGTATAGTAGCTTACCTGCCATGAGGAAGGCAAAAGGGAGGCTGAGGACACTGAGCATACAATGCGCCCTTCCTAAGGTAGGCATTCTCGGCAGTCTTGACATGGTGAGGAGAAAACCATGGCAATACTGGTATTACACACTTAAAATAACTGCATGAGTCCTGGGGGTCAGTCAGCTCTAAGCTGGCCAACCCTTCACTGAGCATACATGCAAGGGGTGTTGATTCTTCTAGGGGATGCTGATTTTGCTAGGGGCATGGACTATAAAGAAAAGGAAGGGATCTTGTCTGCCCTCAAGGGCCCCACAATACAAAAAACAAAGGATAATGGGAGTAAAAGCAGTAAAAGAGGAGCGTCAGAGAATTGCTGAAATTGACTGAGTACTCAGTCTGTGTCCGGCATTGTCCTAAGTGCATTTACTTATATCAGTTAAGCCAAGTCTGCCTAAAAAGGCTAGGAGGTAAGGGCCTCCCCTGGTGGCACAGCGGTTGAGCACTGGGTTGCGAAGCTGCCCGCAGCCTCTGCAGTACCTGCTAGATCCCCGGTTGCCAGTGAGGGTCCCACACAGCATGCAGACCTCTCCTGCCATGCCCGCTGCTCCCCTCAGCAGTGTCTTTCGTCAGTCTGCCTGTTCTGCTCTCCTCTCTGGCTCTGGTGAATTCTCTCACCCTCCCGTGCTTCTGACTGTACCCAGTGCTTGTATAAATAAATAAATAAATCTTTTTAAATAAATAAATAATTTTTTTTTTAATTAAAAAAAGAAGGCTAGTAGGTAATACCATTGTTATGAAAGATTTCAAGGGCACAGGTGCTATGAAGAAATGTTATGGAAATCCAGAGAACTCTCAGTAACTTTTCAATTTTCTTAAGAGACTACCAGTAGAATTTACAAAAACTGAGATTATAGAAATAAAATTTAAACTGAGGGATTTCTATCAAATAAATCCTCCCACAGACCTCCCATAGAAAAAGACTGCTATTGTCGGATTTTAGCATTAAGGCATACATCCAGAGACATGGAAAAGTCTGAACCAAGCATGTTTTGAGAAACACCACTCCTGGACATCCTGACCAACCTCTCCTCCCCTACACCCCTCCTTTCACCTCCACAGCAGAATAGAAAGGATGTCTTCTATCATCATACCCCTCTAAGAGCACCCAGCTCCATCCTACTCCACTCTACACCAGGTTTACTTAGCGATCAAAGGAGCAGTCTCAATTCCAACTCTTCCACTTAAGAATTCAGAGTGATTCTGGCATGTATGAGGATGATAATCTATAATGTACAATACATGGCGAAAACATATGAGGAGAGAAAGTATTTCCCAGAATTCCCATCCTTTAGAAACACAATTTCCATCTGAATCAACATGCTAAGTGCAAATCATTTTTATTTATCATTAAATATTTACTACTTATATTTTCTTATCATCCCTCATCACTAATTCATTTTTGGCATTCAGACATAATATTTCTTGTACTTTTCCTCAACAGTTGCACACATATGTTACCTTTTTCCTTCATTTGACTGTAATTCTCAGGAGGGCAAGTTCTGCTCCACTGATTCTAAATCTTCAGAGTGCACCAGAATCACTTGGAGGTCTGTAAAACTTCCCAGTCCCAGCCCCACCCCCAGAGGTTTTATTTGATTGATATTGGGGAGTTTTTAAAGCCTAAAGCTTTCGTCTGGTCTATTCATGGCTGCATGATGGAACTACCTGGGGAGCTTCCCAAAGGTGGGATGCATAGGTCTCTTTCCAGAGACTCCCCCCTTTTTTTTTACTCTTTAGTTTCTTTTTATTATTTTTTTCACATTTTATTTAAATATTATTTTTTATGTTCCCCATACAATTACAACCCCCTTATTTTGACTCCAAGCCCTCCTTTCCCCGCCCCCACCCCCCATAGAGTGTCTCTGGTTCATAGTTGTTTGTTGATTTTGATATTTTCTTTCTTATAATTATTCTTTTTCCTGGTCCCTTATTTAAGTTTTCTAGATTCCTGTTATGAGTGAGACCATCAGAATTTTTCTTTTTCTTTCTGGCTTATTTCGCTGAGCATGATCCCTTCCAGCTCCATCCATGTTGCTGCAAATTGCATGTGTTTATCTTTTTTGAATGCTGAATTATATTCCATGGTGTATATGTACCACATCTTGTTGATCCAGTCATCTATTTTTGGGCATTTGGGTTGTTTCCAAAGCTTAGCTATTGTAAACAGTGCTGCTATAAACATAGGGGTGCAGGTGCTCCTCGGAATTGATGTTTCTGTGTCCTTTGGGTAAATACCTAGGAGTGGAATTGCTGGATCATATGGAAGCTCTATGTTTAGTAGGTCAAGAAATCTCCACACAGCTCAGAGACTCCCATTTAATTGACCTGAGCCCAGCTTTCATTAATGGATGTGTACCCTTTATTAATCTGAGCGTCCCCTCCATTGTTGTGAGGCCTCCACTGATCTGAGTGAAACTTCTATTGATCTGAGTACTGTGTGGGTCTCATCTCAAAAATGTTCCTGGTGACAGTACTCTGAAGCCAAGACTGAGAACAATGTTCCATTTGGTTGGCATGCACCCGTAGGCCTAACCCAGCACTTACACGTGGTAGAGAGTCATTAAGTTTTCTTCAATATATAATAACGTTTCATTTAAAATATTCCAAACTCTCATTCTATGGCTTCCCATGAATTAATCAGAACCAATAAAGTTTAATCCTATGTTAAACTTGGATCCCTACAATCCTGCAGACCTAATTTTCTTAGGAAGTATTTCCCGCCTTACCAGGCAATTACTTCATAATTAAGATGAACTAAAGAAGATTCAACACCAAGGACCCGAAAGGCCCCATCAATACACACCTAATAAATTCCATTGGAAAATGGAACACTCTAAGGCCACAAATACATGGCTCACTTGTATTTTTAAGGACAGAGCTTTTACTGGGGAAAAAAAAAAATCATTTCAACAGCTAAGACTGACCAGTTTCATTATCCTAAAATAGGCAGTCTCTGATTGCAGACACATCATAATTTACTCCCCTCATTTGATGTCATCTAAGAATCACTTCTACTTCCTCTTCTAACAACTCAGCATTCACACTCATCAGCTCCTACAGCAGTTTCATTTGATGCTCAGATTTTTATTTTTTAAAAGATTTATTTATTTATGCACACAAGAACTGGGGTGTAGGCCAGAGATGTGGGGGGATGGGGTGAGAGGATTCACCAGGGGAGCAGAACAGGAGGATCTACTGAAATACACTGCTGAGCGGAGCAGCTGGCAAGACAGGAAAGGTCTGCTGCACCATGTGCGTCAGCTTCCTGGCCAGGGATGTAACTCATGCCACAGTGGCTGGTGATAGGTTTAGATAGCCCTGAGACTTTCACCCCTGCACAACCAGGTGGGCCCTGATGCTCAGCTTTTAAAAAGCAAAGCTTAGAGTTTCACCCATATATACAGCCCCGCCAAGATATCCCCAAGATCTTGCAGCGACCTTACACAAAGAGGTCCACAATACATGATGTATTAATTCCTATAAAGCCTTGAAACTCACTGTACATGTGTTTACCCACACATATGGACATACACACACACACACACACAAACACACAGTTCACCCACACCTACCTTAGAGGACCCCCAAGAAACATCAATGGTTTTCCCCTGCACTCTGGGTAAAGTACATTGCCTTTTAGCTAAACTCAAAGTCAAAGGTATGTGCACAGCTTTGTCTCTCTGTAGGTTATCCTTCTACTGCAGTTAGAAATTTCCCCTGATTTCCTTTCTATGTCCTTCATGGTTATCTTTGACATGTAGTCACTTTACCCAGAAAGAGTGCTGAGTCAGTTCATTACTTTTGCTTTAATGGAGATTCCATTATTTTACCAAGTGGAATAGTTAACTTTCCACTTGGAAAGCTTTGGAATAGTTAAATTTTACTAATGCATTTGCCAATATATTTTACACATGCCAAATGCCATGCACATGGAGGTTATTAGTAATTATAAATTGGAATTACCACCCTGCATCCAAGAACATATTCTTGCCCTTTTACAGTTTCCCTTTTAGAATCCCAAATACTTGTTCAAAGGCTCTTCTTTACTTATTTTCTGCTCCTGCCTGATTCATCACCCATTCTAGCTTGTTTTTCCTCTTATTCTTCTAATTTAGTAACTCCTCAAAAACACTTTATTCTTCTCTTTGTGGTTTTCCTTATGTGAACAATTATTTTCTCTCTACCACCTACACCCAGACTTCCTAAGCAGAGGAGCCAATCTTTTTCCTACACACAAGAGAACCACAAACTGTTGTCTGGTACCAACCAGCCACACAACCACTTATATATTCACTTTCCATCTCAATGAATTCTCATTTGCTTTCAGGTTGCCAGTCTGAACTTAAAGATTTAATAACTTTTTTTTTTGTTTTTTGTTTGTTTGTTTTTGCACACTGCCACATTTTCTAGCTGGGCTACAGGAGAAATCTTAAATGTCAAGCACAGATGCCATTTCAATGGCTCTTTCCATGAGCCTGATAACTTCTCAAAATATTTGTTTTTATTAATTAAAATAGCAACTAACATTGACAAACTGCTAGCAATGAGCACTTCATAGGTATTTTTATTTCTCCATCTTCAAACCTTGCATATTTTTAACCCTAATTTAAATTAAAAGTTGTCATCAATTTTCACATGGAGTACTGACATCATCTCCCTTCTTTTCTTCCCAAATTCGTGCTCTCAGCAACGCAGCCAAATGATGAAATGATTTCTCTGAAAACACTATGGAGATTACATCATTGACTCCCATTCCACTTTACCTCCTTCTCTCTCTTTCTGTCTCCTTAGTAACATCAATGCTTCCCCACTTTGAGTAAAAGACAAAAATCCTTAGCATGGGTCTGCACTGGCCCTGTGTAACCTCCAGCTTCATCTTATGACCCCCATCTCCCTGCTTGTCAGTAATATAGCTGAACTGTTCCCTCCATGCTCCATTTTCCCTCCCTAAACGCTCTACCTGAAAAACCACCTCTCAGTCTCACTCTTTCTTTACCCACTTATTTCCAACTCTTCCCTTAGATCCAGAGTCACCTATTAGGAAAGCTTTGCCTGGCCTGCCAGTGTCATATGTTGTCCTGCAGCACCAGGACGCCGCCTCTGCAGCACTAAGCATGGCTGGAATGTGATGACTCTGATTAATGCCTGCAAGCTCCAGACTGGTGGCTCTCAAAGTGAGGGACCAACAGCATCAGCATCACCTGGGAACCTATTGGAAATGCAAATCTACCCCAGAACTACTAAATCAGAACTCTGGGAGTGAGATCAGTAGTATGTATTAATAAGCTCTGCAGGTGATTCTGATGCATGCTAAAATTTTAGAAGCAAGGTAGACTGTAAGCTCCAAGAGGAATTTTTTGGATCCTTCTTCTATGCCACTGTATCAGAAGGCTGGAAGGGAGGGAGGGAGGAAAGAGAGGAAGGGGAAAAACCAAAGACTGTGAAAGGTTAAATAACCTATTCAAAATCAAAGGTCCATCCCACGAGTAATAATCAAGAAGGATAACTCTGTCACTGTATTTGCAAGCATTTTTCATCTTAATAGTTCAAGGAAACACTGAAACAATGTTCATTCATGTTTACAGTTAGTAATACCTGGACCAGTTTCCTGGATTTCCCTTTCCTTGTTACAGTTTTCCATGCCCTCTCAATTATATGCACACTGACTATAGGATGTTACTTTTATATATACAGTAAGGGTACCTAGGAGTTTCTAAGAGCCTTAGCTTGGGACACTAAAGGCCATAACAAGTAAAATTGTAAAAGTCACGATAGGAAGGTTTCTTTAAATGAACATAACTGACATTTATAAAATAACAAATATAGTATCAATAAATAGTTTGGAAATTACATAGTAACAGGAGTAAGTATTCACAACTTTTACTGATCTAAACTACTTACATATTAAATATATTCTATTAATAAAACATATATTACAATTAACATATATTGCCCAACTTATTACACTTACAAATCAATTATCAATTTTTTATACCTTCACACAAACATACAAACACACAGTTCTAACTACCTCATTAGTATAGAATCAAACTTAAGGAAGCCTGACTATTGATCATCTCTCATTATGATGATTTAAAAATCACAAAAAAACTTTTAAAAGGTATTTATATACTAATAAAATGCAGCCAAAGTCATAACTCAGTCTTAAAGTCATTACTTTAGAATGTTTTAAAATAAACAATGAAAGTTTCCCCCTCTGCCTGTCAATTCCATTTACCAGAAGTAATAATCACATTTAACCTTTTTAGGCAGCTAGCATCACAATCTCCCTCTAAACATTTACAGACATATCTCCATCTCTACATGGAAATGCCATGTCTACATACAAATACATATTTATATAAAGACATATAAACAACATTTATTCGCACACAGAGTTTTTTTTTAAAGATTTATTTATATTTATGTATGTACACAAGAACTGAGTATAGGCCAGAGGTGCAGGGTGAGAGGATTCACCAGAGACAGAGTAGGGAGCAGAACAGGTGGTTCTACTGAAATACACTGCTGAGGGGAGTAGCGGGCAAGACAGGAGAGGTCTGCTGTATCATGTGGGTCAGCTCCCTGCTGGGGATAGAAGTCATACAGCAGTGACTGGCAATAGCTTCATAGCTCTGAGATTTTAAACCTTGCTTTACCACACATCAAACTTAAAAGGCTTGGAACCCCAGTTCTTGTATGCATAAATAAATAAAAGGCTTGGATCCCTGGACCTGGAATAATCACTTACACACACACACACACACACACACACACTTCTTTGAAGAATCTGGTTTCAAACTTTGTTGTTATATTTTCTATAATGATTGTTGTACTTAGAAAAAATACCAACAACAAATCCAGTTCAACTTAAAGCTAACAAACTATATTCAACTCAAAAAGAGCTTGTTTTAGGGATATAAACAATGCATGATAACCACCATCCAATGAGAACATAGAAATCTAGGCAAGGTAGCCCACATCATTGCTTCCTTATACAGGAAACCATGAACTGATTTAAGCAAACAAGGCAATTTATTAGAAGGATACAGGAGTCTGCAAGAGACCCGTTAAGGCATGGGTGGACTGGGTTTGGGGAACTTACTAGATCTGGGGGCCCGAGGTTACAAGGAAGTCTGAAAGTCCTTCCCCTGTGTTCCTTGTCTCTGCTTCTCTCCCCTCATTCTTTTATTTCTGTTGACCTATTATCTCAGTTTCCCAATTTACATCTTAGCAAGGGGCCACACACAAAAGACATACTGGGCATCTGAAAGAACCAATCATAAAGGGCTAGGTGCAGGGACTTATTAGCAGCTTGGTACAGACGCCCAATTTTGGTACAATAATTCACTGCTAAAAGTTATATTAAAATGGCTTTTCCCATTCTTACCATGTGGCTAGCTGGGCAGATGGGATTACTAGGGAAAGAGAAACTACACTAAGTTTGGGAGACCAGCCATTACCAATTTAGTATAAATTTCATTTTGTCCAGCCACAGCTTTCCATTTGAATACACAAACCAGCTCTCAATTAATCAAGAGTCTTAACTTTCCCAGTTGGGATGGTTGTAAATCTCAACTTCCCAACCTCTGCACGACAAATGGGACACATAAATTAGAAAAACGGAGACTGCCAGGCCAGAAAATGTAAGGCTTCTAAGGGTTTTAATTCAAATAGGAGCTACTGAGTGCATTCCATATTATGTGGAAAAAGTTATGAAGCATCTTATGTTAATTAATAGAGCGTTGAAACTATTGCTGAAAATTTAAAGCATGAAATTCAAGTACATAGCACAGAATTTCTTTGAGTCCAATTAGCATATGGCCACAGGAACCAATTCTGAAATAGTCATGATAAATCATAGCCATTTAGGATACACTGGATCTCAATTTCATGTAAATAATATATTAATACCTTCAAAAGTCAGGTGTCTGGAGCACAAACTACTCAGGGGAAAAAATATCATACAATATTGTACAATGCTGATCTTGGAGTCTTGGCTGTATGATATCATAACCCTTCAGTGAGAGCTACACAATCACTAAATTAAAGTTATTACTTTTTCATCAAAAGTAGATTTTATAAAACAGAAACACAATCCTACTACTCATTAACTCAAAAAGGAATTTTCTTTCAGGAAGTAGCAAGTGATCTCTGGCTGCAGAGATTTATCTCCATTTATGATGCTACATAATTCAACAGTCTGGGCCAACCTCACTCCGGTAGAGGAACTGCATCTATCTTCAGTTCTAGATTTCCTGAGTCAGAGCCTCTGCTTGGGTTATATCAGGGATCAGTGTGGCAATCTTAATCACCAGTCACACCCTTCTGACTCTTGGAGGCTCCATCACTGAAGAACGACCACAGTGAGCAGCCAGGGCCACATGAAAGGAAAAATATTTCAAGCCATGGACACAAAGTTTGCACCTCTTCACAGAGTTAGCTCTTCTATACTTTTCTGGCATTGCACAGCCTAGCTTTTCCCTTCCACATCCTCCTATCCATCAGATTCTTCTACTTTTGCCAGGAGCTGCCTTTTATCACCAGTCTCTCCATTTGATGGATGCTCCCCAATCTCACCCACAGTGTCCACTTTCATTTAGTTATAACTCGCTCAGATCTGTTCCTAAAGTTGCAGAACCAGACTTCCATCTACTGATGAAAATCTCCACTGTGCAACTCAAATTCCATCTATCTAAAATCCAAGCCATCCTTTTCTGATCCTCCAAAATAAATCTGTTCCTCCTCTGTGCTCCCTTCTTCAGTGAATAACACCACTGTCTTCTCCAGGACCCATGCCAGAAACCTGAGTCAGCCTTGATTTCGCTCTTTCCTTCACTGTTCATGTATAATTAGTTACCAAAGCCTGTCAATTCTATCTCCTAAATATATCTCAAGTCTATATACATTTCTCCATTCCTACAGTGATCACCTTACATCAGACAGCTGGTATTTTCCATCCCAACTGCTACAACAAAATCCTAATGTGTTTCTGTGCCTCCAGTCCTGCCAACCCCCAATCATTCTCCACACTATCGCAGTGATCATGAAAAGGTATAATAAATCTACTCATGTCGGGCCTCCCTGGTGGCACAAGGGGTTAAGACGCAACCTATGAAGCTGTCCACAGCCTCGGCAGCACTAGTTCGATCCCCGGCCAGCCAGGGAGCAACCCACATGGTGCAGCAGACCTCTCCTGACTCGCCCGCTGCTCCCCTCAGCAGTTTATTTCGTCAGTCTGCCTGTTCTGTTCCCCACTCTGGCTCTGGTGAATCCTCTCACCTCCCCCCCCCACACACCTCTGGCTTATATTTCAGGTCTTGTATGCATAAATAAATAAATCTTTTTTAAAAATCTACTCATGTCACTCACATGAATAAAACTTTACAACTACCCTTCACTGCTCTTAATATAAAGACAAAACTTGGTAGCAGTGGTCTCAACCAAGGACAATTTTATCCCTATGCCCATCGACACTTGGCAATGCCTGGAGACATTTTTGTTTGACACAATGGGGTGTGCGTGTTTTGGGGGATGGGGTAGGTTTGCTGCTGGTATCTAAGACAGAGATCAGAGATGTTGCTAAACATCCCACAATGCACAAGACAGCCCCGATCCCCAACAAAAGAATTTTCTGGTCCAAATGCTGAAATTGAAAACCCCAAAAGGCACAGAGGACTTTGATTAACTTTTCTACCCTTTTGTGATACTCTATCTTTTTTGATCCGCATTGACCTACGTCAGTGGATTGGTCAAAGGAAACCTCATGACATTGTGTTTCCATTCTCCTTTAGGTCTTCCTATACTTGGCCTATAATACTGGTCAAACTCCCTGTCTGCTTTCTTAACCTCACAAATTCACAGTCTCTTTTAAGGTTTCAGCTCATTTATCACTTACCCTGTAAAAACCTCCCTGTCCTCCAAGAATTAGGTGGCCCCTAACCCCAATCAGTCCCTTGTCCTTTCCTGTTTCATAATTGTCTCATGATTTATCAGTGAACCAGACTGGAAATCAGAGTCCATTCCTATCTTGTCCTCTATTTGTTACAGAGCAAACCCCAATATAAAATGGGGTTGCCTGACCCTGGGTCCTCACCGTGCGTTTAAAGGGGACTTATTAATGCTAAACTGCAGGCATATACAAAAGGTTGATGAAGGGTTTATTTAAAAGGGAAGGGGAAAAGAGGAAATGAATAACTCAGGGAGAAAAAGAGGGAGATCAGTTTTTAAATGCGTCCTACCTGTTCCGCTGACCTGGAATCCCAATGACCCCCAAGCTGGCGAAAAAACCTAGCACACCTAGTGGCCAAGCCCCCGATACCCTGGCCACATGGCCAGTTAAATATCCAAACCTAGAGCCTAACTGCTTAACTCTGCCCTCAGGTCCTCACAACCTTCCCTTCTGTGATCATGGGATTTGTAGTTCCCAGTGTCTTGATGGAGTGGGGCTGGAGTCCACAAAGCCTGTATGGAGTTTGCTCAGGACATCCTTTCCCCCTATTTAGTTTCTTTACGTGTCTCTCGGCTCCACATGCCTCCTCCAGGTCTCCTTCTGGCTCTCCATCCTGCTTCCTTCCTTCCTCAGTCTCCTCTGCAGCTTCTCCCCTGCTCAGCAACACCGTCCTTTTGGGTGGGGCAGGAAACCTGGAAACTCCCACTTTCCTGGGGACCACCCTGTTACATATTCAGTTTCCAACATCTAACACAAAGCCTTGCCCACAGTTGGGATTTTCATATTGTTTAATGAATGCAGTTTGAAATCAGCATCACTGATAGCCTGTCATCAAACTATCAATACCCTTCATTTAGCACATCTTCATGAGTAGCCTTACTTAAAAACTTGTTTATACATCTAAGCCACAAAAGAAAGTAATCTACGCAAGCTGAGAAAAGTGACAAAGATGGCCTGTTGTCAGGGTGCTTAGAAGTGTCAAAAGCTATGCTGGTGACTAAAACAGCTGGCAATGACTTTAATAGCAATTAGGCAGCAAAATAGTGCACTAAAAAAAAGAAATACTAAGTCAGATACTGTCCCAGATTATTATTCACAGAAACACACCCATGCACAGAGGCAGGCAGAGTTTTTGTTCTTGAGTAAAGTAAATGAAAGAAACCAAATGAAACAGGAAGAAGTAGATTATCACTTTCCATCCAAAGATATCAAATAATAGGCACTAGCTTGCTGAGCAATTGGGAAAGAAAAGGACACCGGATGAATTCCCATGATTCAGGGTACTACCCAGAAAGCAGCAGCAGTATTACCCAGAAACTCAATAGAAACACTAATTCATGGACCCCATCTCAAACTTCCTTAAAAAACTCCAGAGGTGGAGCCTAGCAATTTGGGTTTTAAAAAGCACTGCAGGGCATGCTTGCTCCCTACTGAAATTTGAAATCAGCCCTCTAATTCATCCTACACTAAAACAAAACTCCATTTTCATAATAACAACACTTACATAAGTCTACCATTGTCCAGACCCTGTTGTAAGCTGCTTACACATTAATCAGGCAATAATGATACTGGTACACTCCATTTTACAGATGAGAAACACACAGACGATAACATTCTGGCACAGCAAATTACAGAAACCCTTGATTTTCCTTGAAGAGGAATTACCCCAGAATCTGAGCTTTAGGATCTTGGCAAAAATGTTCTCCCTCTTCCCAACCTCATTAAGGGTTGTCCTGCCTCCCACCCCACACTCAATTCAGGCACAAGTCCTAAATTGCATACTCAAGTCAAGTGTATGGTTATTCCTGGCTTCCTTTTCATCACCATAACATAACAGCCCAACAGTTCTAAAAGTGTTGCCCACAGATCTTGGGGGAGCAGGGGGAGGCCCCTGAGACCCCATGAGGGGACTATAAAGACAAATCTGTTCTGTAATAATACGAAGGTGCATTTGCCTTTTTTACTTTGCTTTCCTTGGCACCCAAGATACAAAAGAAATAGCAGGTAAATGTACTGTTACACAGCATGATTTGAAATGGCAGCACCAAACTACACGTGCAGTCGTCATGTTCCTCAAGGCCATGCACTCGCAATAAAATAAATAGCGGGTTTCAATTAAGAATGTTCTTAATGGAGCAGTAAGAATTATTAATTTTATTAAACTTTGAGTACATATCCTTTTAATATTCTATGTGATGAAATGGGGAAAATGCATAAAGCACTTCTGCATATGCAAATACAACCATTGTCTCCAGGAAAAGCACTTGTGCAATTGTTTGAATAGCAAGCTCAACTAGTTGCTTTTTTTTTTTTTCCACTGAGCACAATTTTTACTTGAAGGAAAAGCTAACAAAATAAGATTCTTTAGAACTGGGCATTTGGCAGGCATTTTCTTGAAAATGAATGAAGTGATGACTTAAAGAAAAACAACTAACAGTATGCGAGGCCAATGATAACAATCTAGTTTTCAAGTGAAAATTAGGATTTCATAAAACTTGTAACTGCCACCATGCATATGACAGCTTCCCAGTACTTAAAGACGTTTCTGATGAAATGTTTGAGTGGTGACATTAAGAAATGGAATTTGGGGCTATTGTGTTATAAAATGTGCTAACATTTGAAAGAGCTGCATTAACTCAGTGAACCAACATTTTCGAATGGCCAACACAAGATGTTACAAAATCATGCAAGGCTAAAAAATCCATTTGAAGTGCAAGCTAGACCAACGGATTTTAACTAACCAAGTACGAAAAGTTCATTGATTTGGTTTCCAATTTCACATTGCAACTAACCTTTAAGAAACTCCCACTTGGAGTTTTGCTGTAGTAAAAACTACACAAATATCTGAAAGTACTATTGAAATACGAATGTGATTTATTTCCACTCTAGCAGAAACTCCTCCCTTTTCCAATTACATATCTGTGTAGGACTGAATTTTCTTCATCTTCTTAATCAACACAACATATTGCAACAGACTCCAAACACAGATATGAGATTCCCGCTGTCTTCTATTCAGGAAAGACATTAGGAAGATTTGCAGAAATTGATGTCACCATCCTTATTATTTTTTCACTTTGGAAAATATAATTATTTCTTATAAATATATATTATTTGCTCTTATATATAACCAGTTTATTATGGCTGTTACATGAATTAATATTTTTAAATCTTCCCAGTTTTAACTTCTAGTACTAAATACCAATAGATATAACTCATGTAAACAAAAGCTTTTTGAGGCTCTCAATAGTTTTTTTTTTAAGATTTATTTATTCATACAGGACTGGGGTACAGGTTATTGGTGTGTGGGGGGGAGAGGATTCACCAGAGACAAGAGTGGGGAGCAGAATAGGCACATACACTGAAATACACTGCTGAGGGGAGCAGTGGGCAAGTCAGGAGAGGTCTGCTGAGCCATGTGGGTAGCTCTCTGGCCGGGGATGGAACTCATGCCGCAGTGGCTATGGACAGCTTCATAGTGCTGAGACTTAACCCCTTGCACCACCAGGAAGGCCCTCGATAGGTTTTAAAGGGGTCCGAAGTCACATGGTTTAAGAAGCACGAGATTAGCTTATGAAACCCTCTTCCCTGCATACAGTTTCTTAAGATCCCTCTCAGTACCTCAGATTACTTGTCTTCAAAAGACTTCCCCAATTTATACCCTTCCAACTGTAATCACATCTTTATTCTGTAGCCCCTTGCTGTGCATGTAACATAGTTCAGATCATTATATTTTTATAAGCCCAGTTTGACTACACAAGACTTGTCACTGTAACCGGCTACTTCACTTACTAGTACAAGCTTGGGAAAGCTCCTTAATCTAAACCTCAGTATCCTCATTTGTTAAACAGATAATCATTGTGTTTATTTCATAGGGCTATTGGGAGGTTATCTGTCCCCCTCAAATTCACATGCTGAAGTCCTAAATCCCAGTGTGGCTCCATTTGGAATAAGGAAGCAATTAAAGTTAAATGAAGTAATAAAGGTAAGACACTGATCTGAAGGGACCAGGGTCTGTATAAGAAAAGAACTAGTTCTCTCTCTCTCTCACTCTGCTCACTCTGCCACATAAGGGCACAAAAAAAAAGGTCACAAGCTCAGAAGAGGGCCCTAACTGGAATCCCAATCAGCCAGACCTTTTCATGGACTTCTAACCTCCAGAAGAGTGAGAAATAAATTTCTTTTGTTTAAGTCAACTGACCTATGATACATTGTTATGACAGCTGAAGCAGAAGTGGACTAAGACAAAGAATGAATAAGATGTCATGGATTTAGCACAGTTTCTGCTCTAGTGTAAGCACAACCAAAATTCTTTATTATTTTTATTCATTCAACAAATATTTCTTCAGTCTCCACTTCAGTGACCATGACTCCTGCCCTCTCAAAGCTTTATAGTATGGAGGAGGTTGCAAGGTGAGGAGGGGGTAGAGTTTAAACAAATAACTATTTAAAAAATACATAACTGTAGTTGTGTAAAATGTTATAGAAGTCAAGAATGCTAAGAAAAGATTAAAAAGGGAAACATAATTTTGATTGGAAAGGAAGTAGACACTAAGAAAGGCAGCTTTGAGAAGGACAGTTATGCTTTCACCTAAAGACAAAGTCTTGCAAGACTACGTTCCTAAAAATAAAGGTCCATCCCTCTGCTCTAGGAACCACAGGATGAAAGACTCTGCTATTTTGTCTATTAGATTTTTTTTATCTAATTTAACCTACAATCAGAAACACAAAGTCTTATTTCTTGATTTTATATGACACTCCTAAATGTAATGTTTATTCTGGCTTTTATATGAAAGTCCTCAGCTTAGTGTTTGTTGAGAATTACTAAAAGAAGTAGATTACCTTTAGGGGAAAACTGAAAAATGACCTTTACAGGCGAAAAATGACCTTTACAGGCAAAAAAGGAGAATATAAAAGGATCAATAAACAAAAGTCCCTAGTTTCCAATTCATCTGACTAATGTTACAATCAGAAAGAATTTAATTCGTAAGGTCAGAATTTTCAGAGAAGAAAAGACCAGTATAGATAAGAACGGATGGGAAACCATGAAAGCAGATTCCAGTCTTGCTGTCTAGTGACTTTTCCTGATCAGAGAGCAACAGCAATGGAAAGATTTGAAAAATGACCTAAAGTGCTAATAAGGACATAGCTGCAAACACTACAGTTAAGGCAGTAGATTTTAACCACCTGGCCTCAGAAACAAAACATGTTCTTACAGAAACACAGACCCCAGCAACAAGGAGCCAACAGGAAGATGAAAAGCAGCTATGACTTCCTGTTGGCAGAGCCAGAGGAAGGCCCTTCCGAGATTGTGTCCAGATAATAAAATATTAAAACGTGTCTCTCTCTAACTTCTTCTTAGGCATTCCCACAGATGTCTGTGACAGCAGGACTCTTCAAAAATTTTCTCCAGTGTGAGTGAAATGCAGGCTCTTGACACATCAGGAAATGTAAATAGCCTCATCCTCCTCCAGCTGGGAGCCAGTAGAGCTGGTACCAACCTCAGTTTAGACTATGGGCTGATTCTGTCCCATATCTGTGCCCAAGCTTCTCCACATCTCACATGAACAAAATGGCCTTTGAAGAAAAGTAGTTCATATGGAAAGATGATGCTCTGACTCTCTAGAAATAAACAAGTATTAATATAGTCACTATAATACACATTTTAGACCAGCATTTTATTGACTTCTTTAACTATATGATGTTTAGCACTGGGATTTAATATTTTTAGATCTAGTGTCACGCTTCCTTATACAGATCTAGAAAGTGTTTTTAAATTGTCCAAGAGGTTGGCCAAAGCATGCTATAAGTCAGTTCTCCTTATTCTTCTCTGTTCACCCTGTAAGTGTGGTTTTCCTGGGGAAGTGGGGCTGTGCTTTTTTTAAGTCCTATAACCAATTTTGCCCCTTTTCTCTTAGAATATGATCTCATCTTTATCATCAGTGAAAGCAAACCAACTTTGACTATCCTCAGTTTTCTAATCCCCACCCCTGACCTTTATCTTTCCTCAATATACAAGTTAATTTACATTCACATCCACTCCACCCACCTCCCCTCCCATCTCAATAGAACATCCACTTCCAAACAATCTCCCACCAGTGCCAGCATCTCAGCCCCCTCCAACTCTTCAGGGCCCTCAGCCACGTCTCTTCTTTCTCTTCTTGTTCCCAAAGTCTCCTTCTCTAAAAATGTATATATTTTCAAGGTTTGTTCAATGACAAAAATGCCATATCCCACATCTAGCTAGAATTTTCACCAACCAGCTCTACTTTGTTCACAGACAAGCTTCTTGAAAGGGTAAACCATGAGTGGCTCTCAAACTTTAATGTAAAAACAAATGAACTGAATAAGATGCAGTTCTGTATTCAGTAAAGACTGGGAATGGGTTAGAGCTGCTGAATTCTAGCAGGTTCCCAGACAATACTCACGGTGTGCAGGCCATGCTTTGAGAAGTAAGTTTCTATATTTCAATTTCATTTCTGCTTTTTCTGTTATTAGAGCCAACATCCTTTTTAAATGGGCTGATTCCACTCAGATATATCCTTGGGGTAAAAATACCTTTATTCTGGGGACCTCAATTAAATATAACAACACATCCTTATTCACTCATCTTGTATAACCATAAGAACAATAAATAGCAAGTGATCCCAGGATTTGGACTGGATGGCTGACATGCTTTTAGCTCATGGACAGGTGACCTCTGTGCGTAAACAAATTTCAGTGGCCATCTGAAAGTAGAACATTCCTTTGAAAGCTTTCCTAAGTCGTAAGGCATAGAGAAGAAGCAATTAGCATTTATATGGAAAAATTTTTAGTGTTCCCAGACCCAAAAAATAGCTCACCAAATCACACCAAATAACATATTAAACCTAAAATAACACTAACAAATGCAAAAGTAGGAGAGATGTGCTACATACACAGCCTGCAAAAAAGTAGCTTCCAGGCCTCCCTGGTGGCACAAGGAGTTAAGAAGCAACCTATGAAGCTATCCGCAGCCACTGCAGCTAGAGTTCAATCCCCGGCCAGGGAGCTACCCACATGGCACAGCAGACCTCTCCTGACTCACCTGCTGCTCCTCTCAGCAGTGTACTTCAGTCAATCTGCCTGTTCTGTTCCCCACTCTGTCTCTGGTGAATCCTCTTAACCCCTACACCTTTGGCCTGCATCCCAGTTCTTGCATACATAAAGAAATCTTTTTAAAAAAAAAAAAAAAGTAGCTCTCAAGGTAAGAGCTTGGTGGTGCCATAGGGGGTGGGAGTGATAGAAGAGGGGGCACACTGCCTTTGTGATGGCTGCTGAAAAACGAAGTAGTATTGAAATACTACTTTGCTCTTTGATTTCTGTCACAAAAGTGAAAATCCTCTCCAGTCCAGATTTATTTAGGTTAGTAAAAACAGGTACTAAAGTAAGTTTTTCATAAAAGTAAAGTGGCAAAATGTGAACTTTTGAAAAGATACTTGTATGCTGAATAGCAAGGTTTTTTGACAAATGATGGAACCACTGTTTTACAAATCCGATCTACAAGGTGGGATTAAATTTCTGAAGTTCTTGTGGACCAGCGGCAAGAATTGCTATCATATTCTAGCTGTAATGTTTAAGAAATTGCCTCACCAGATAATTTTATTTGTGTTTGTTTGCAGGGTTTTTATGTTGTTTTATTTGCTTTGCTTGCCTTGTTTTATTTTTCAATATAAGCTTAACCCTCCCAACAGTTGTGGGTATTTCCCAAAGCATGGAAAAAGGAAAAACCAACCATTGAAAGCAGTAGGAAGTCACTGGCTGAACACTTGGTGCCCTGAGTACTTTTTTTTAACAATTATGTATTACTCTGCCAAAAGAATATTCCTCAACAAATTATCATAAGTTTGGTGAAATGTTGTGTCATATACCACATTACTTTTGTTGCGCTACACATAATTAGACACAATGGATTGTCTTAAAACGAGGGTTGTTAAGCACAACCTCCAAAGTCAGAAAGTTTTCATAAGAAATGGAGTTTTCATCAGATGAATTTCCTTTATCTGCAGCAACTGAGCTCTCAGAATTCACATTCTACTGTGATCCATGATTAGGAACTCAGCTTCCTGCTGGGTTCAAAGGCAGGCCTCACAATGTAAGGCCCCCTTGACAGGCTTCAGACCCACTTAGAGCCTCCAAGATGATGCTCAAACCCCTCAGCCTAGACCATTCGGCCCTCAGGAGCTGGAGCTGGACTTGGTCTTGACCCATTTCTGCAACACAGTCCTTTCTCCCTCTACTTACATGCTTACATTCCCCCCAAAACACCTTCCCCACCCCACCTCTGCAAGATGGGAAGGGAGAAATCTGAATGCAAATTAAGCTAACACTCCCATTTTAAATTAAGGCATTTCAAACTCCAGACTATTTTTTGTTGTTGCAGATTTATGATCTCTGATTAGTCATTCCATTCATGGCTCACATAAGCCATATTTGTCTCAGATTGAAAAACTCTAGTAACAATGGCCAAAGTGAATGTGAGCCTGTCCATAATTCACTCCACTATTTAGTGGTCTGGTGGCTTCAGTCCAGACCACAGTGGGAACACCAAGAAGCCCAGAGTAAACAAACACATATATGGATACAAAAGACACAAAAAGGTCCCATGTGCTTGCTCATAGCTGGTCTCTGGGGTTCTGGAAGCTGTAAACTTATCACAGGGCTGGTGGTGATAAACACAAGTAAAGTATACAAGTCATTTGACTATAAGAAAAGAATTTAAGAGCTATCTGTATGAAGATGGGCACACTAAATGTATTCTCCCAGTAGAGGAAAAAATTCCCTACAAGAGCAGAGTCTGGCAGGGCAGGACACTTAAGGAAGCTTCCTTTCTAATTCTCCTTTGGGGATAGTGGGTAAGGGGTATACCTTCTTAGCCCCATCTACCTCTTCTGGAGATTGTCTCAAGATCTGCTACCTACCAGATAAGAACACCAGGAAGCTTAGAGTGCTTGAAAGACTAGGTAACTGGACAATCAGTTTCCAAACACAATTTCTTGGCAGACATCACAATTCTAATCCCACGTAAGCCAATTCCCTGACTGCCAAATGCACTGTAATAATCACTTTGCCATTACCTACAAAATACATACAGATTGTATCAGAATCTACTGCTATCGATTCATGGATGTTAATTATACTCGTTGCTTTGAAGACAAATCAGATCGTGAGTTCTGCATTCCTCAAAAGTTAAGAAAAAAGAGAAGTCCTAAGATACAGGTCTCTATATCAAAAGCTCAAGGATGCATGGAGGCTCCAGGAAACCCCCGTGAGGAAGCCAGAGGCCGGAAGTTAGCTGCTGTAGACCTGAGACACTGCAAGGGGTGGCTCTCTCAACAGATAGGGCTGCGTGCCACTGTTTTCTATGGGGAAGGAGGGTGAGGGGTGTGTGGCGGGGGACACCTGAAGAGTAAGGAAAGTCTTTAATTAACATAGCTCAAATGTTGCAGTAGGTCTGCATGTTGGCATCCTGTGGCTAAGCCCTGTCTTTCATCTTGAGTACAGAGTACTCAGAGTACTTAGGTGTAAGAACTGACTTTGTTGTCTTGGTCGTTAACATGGCCACCGATTCAATGGTTTACACCAAGTCCAAGTATATTTTTTAGTCAACCAGCAGCAAATCTATAGAAAAGAGATGCTTAAATCCAGTAATTAATTAATCTGAAGTTTGCAAATTTATTGAATCTATCCAGTGAGTTAACTAGAATCACATACATACCGAGAGAAAAATATACATACATATATCATAGCCTAACCTTTACTTTATTCCCAGGCTTCCTTCACAATGGAATATCAAGCAAGCAATTAGAGAACTACAGGATGTAAAACAACCAGAGTATTTTGGCTAAAGAAGCTACGACTCTGAAGTGTGATACATTCATCTATTGTGTGTCATAATGAAGGCAGTAATTTGTTTCAGTGCCATTGTGAATGCATGGCTATTCTTCAGAAAAGCATCCAAAACATTAAGAAGATCAAACAGAAAACTGTAATTTCTTCGGCACTGGTGCCAGAACCAAAACTTTAACAATAGCAGAAGGTTAAAATGGCACATTTTGAGTTTGAAAAAAAATCCAGGCTTGAGCAAGTGGGAGGAATGGAGGGAAGGGATGGATATGCAGTTTCCTTGGAAACTAAATGTGATATTATTGCAGCAATAAGCCTCGGGAATCATTGTTTAGAGGGTGAAAATACTGCTCATCTGCTTAAAACTGGACAAGGGTAATTTAGAACCTAAATAATTGTGATCTCTCTGAGAATCCTCGGGGAACTCTAAAGACTGCTGTAGAGTGGAGCTGCCATGTACAAGCTCATAAATCTACAGAGGAACATGAGAAAGGCCCCCTGTGAGCCTGCACAAAGCAGATGACCGTGATAATGACTTACAGGTACAATTTCCAGGGCACTGATATAAAGAGGCACACCAGGCAACTCACTCCACAGCCCTCCTTGGGCCTTACTCATGGCCCTGTGAGCACACTGCCTGCCCCAACAAGCACTTTGCAGGAAGAAACAGCGCCATTACTTATCCCGGTCCTATCAATTCCTGGATCTCTGAGTTTGGACACCCCACTCGCCTCACCATGTCTCATCTGGAAAAACAGAGAAAATACTAATTCTTCTCAGGGATACTATGCGAATTAAATGAAGGAAGAAAAGCCCAGAATATTTCCTGGCATATAGTCGGGGGCTTATACAAGTGAATGATCTTTCTCTTCCCAATAGACAGTGGGTTTATTTTAACTGCTTCTTTCTACCATGGACATTCCCACATGAACAAAGAAGTAGATTTCATGTGAGAAATCATGGCAGGAGGTCTTTATAGAGAAACTCAGGGAGCATAGCATTAGGTAAAGTCAGAGCTGGGGTACATGTTAGAGTCACAGATTCTTTAGCCAAAATACTCTGGTTATTTTACATCCTGTAGTTCTCTAATTGCTTACTTGATATTCCATTGTGAGGGAAGCGCTGGGAATAAAGTAAAGGTTAGGCTATGATATATATATACGAACATTTTACTCTCAGTATGTATGTACATTCCAGTTACATTACTGGATACTCAATAAACTTGCAACCACCAAATAAATCAATTACTAAATCTATGCATCATGTTTCTATAGATTTGCTACTGGCAGCTAAAAATATCCTTAGACATGGTATAAGCCACTGAATTCGGGCAGCCTTGTTTACTTCAGAGTTAAGTACCATTCAGACACTTAAGAATCAACAATGCTAGGCACCCTGGTGGTGCAACGGGTAAGTCTCAGTACTATGAAGCAATCAGCAGCCACTGTGGCATGAGTTTAATCCCCGGCCAGGGAGTTAACCCACGTGGCACAGCAGACCTCTCCTGTCTCACCCGCTGCTCCCCTCAGCAGTGTATTTCAGTAGATCTGCTTGTTCTGTTCCCCACTCTGTCTCTGGTGAATCCTCTGACCACCTACAGCTGTGGCCTGTACCCCAGTTCTTGTATGCATAAATAAATATTAAAAATAAAAGAATCGAAAGTGCTGATGACACAGGGATGGTAGGCAGCAGAGGATCATGTGTGGGTGAGTTGAAACCAGGAATGTCTGAAACAGAAGATTATTCTTCATGAGAATGGGGACCACACTACCTGTCTGTCCACCTGTACATTGCCAGTGCCAATGCAATACCTGGAACAGAACATTTGTGAGTGAACGCTAAGGGCCACACAGTGCATCAGGAGTGCAGACAAAGCCATCAAGGGATTAGAAACCAGGAGCAGGGTTCAGAGTAGAACACAAATGAAAACCATGGACAGGCAATTCAATGCTTCCCTTAATGACATGTTCACACCAGCATTTAGCAAATACTTACTTAGCACCTATTACATTCTAGACACTGTTTGAAGTGCTTTAGAATAAATCACAAAGAAAGGCCTCTCCCAGAGCTTACATTCTAGTGACACTCAATGATGTGGCAGTGAAAGTGTTGATGTGTCTGTCCCTTCACCCATCTGTGAGATTCTCGAAGCAAGGCCCAGGGCTTAGTCATCTCTGACGCTTCAGAGCCAAAGACAGAGTCTATTAGCCCACAGGAAGAGCTCAGTAAGTATTTTTTGAACTGGACTCAACATCAGGCATAAAGATCAGCAGAAGCACAGAACAACACTGGCTTGGGCTCAGGAGTACTGCAGTCCTAGATTTGAGTCTTGGCTCTACTGCTAGCTCTGCTGGTGACTGTGGACTGACTTACCTCTCAGTTTCTGGGCCCCCATCTGTAAAGCGGAGATGGTGGTTGTGGCTCACAGGATTGTGGTAGGGGTTAAAGACTTACTGCCTTTCAAGTGATTAGTACAGACAGAGGAGGCCACTCTGATCAGTGATGATACCTGCTGTTCTCATGATCATTATCATATCATGATTATTCCTCATCAGGGACAGCGCACGGCCATGCCAGCTGGAGAGTGGGAGTACAAAATGGAGCAAATCCTCATTGGCAAAACTTTTAACTCAAAATAAGAAAATTCAAGCATAAGAACTTTTCTCCACTGAAAGCCATGTCCAACGGAGAACCCCTAACCTCAGGCCACAGAACCCATTTTGCACCAGAAAAGCATCTCCTGATCAGCCACGATAACCTCTGAAGAATTTGCCCTGATTTCCAGTTCAATTCAGTTCCCACTGATGGTCCTCTCGTTTGCTCTCAGAGACCCTTTCAAAGGATCCACATGTAGGGCCTCCCTGGTGGCGCAGCGGTTGAGCGTTGGGTTGCAAAGCTGCCCGCAGCCCTGCAGCGCCGGTTCGTTCCCCAGCCGCCGGGCGAGGGTCCCACATGGAGCGCAGACCTGCCACCCGCTGCTCACCTCAGCAGTGTACTTCGTCAGTCAGCCTGCTCTGCTCTCCCCTCTGGCTCTGGTGAATTCTCTCACCCTCCCGTGCTTCTGACTGTACCCAGTGCTTGTATAAAAAAACAAATAAATAAATAAGTCTTAAAAAAAAAAAAAGGATCCACATATAACTCTGTACTTCTAGTTTTGTTCCTCTGGGCTGGCCACACATGTCCTAACTCAGTTCTAGTGGCTTAAATAAGATAACTAGAAATAATGAAACAGAGACAAACTCTCTCAGAGAAATATTCTTACACAGATGTTTTTAGCTCACATGAAGGATGATCACATCACACAGATAATGATTAGAAATGAGCTAAAGGGAGAAAAGTATGGAAGAGAAGATGAGTAGTTATTAAAATGGGTTACTTAGAAGGGCTCACAGTACAGAGAGGGAGAAGCGGCCCGGAGAAACGAGAGACTAAACAACAAAGCAGTGCGTGGGATTTTATATGGATACATACAAAGGACCGTGCATTTATGTTTGTGTATGTCCACTACAAGGAACCGAGGTTTCAATTACATATATAACATTCAAAAACACACATATGTAATCAGTCATCAGTTGCCTCCACTCTCCCAAAACATATCTATAGTATATATATCATCAATAATATATATAAAATATATAAGTGCTTACAGTTATTACTTGTCTTTACGCAGTCTTAAAAAAAAAAGTCATCTCTGAAATTTAGTATAGAAATCAAGAACAAAAAAAAAGAGGCTTGAAATTTTGTGGTAGTGGCCATTTTTTAAGTAAATAACAATGTAATAATATATCAATGAACAGTGGCGAAATAAACTGAAAATAAATTGTACAAAATGTTCTCCAGACAAGTCTAAAATAATAGAGCTAAATCAGTTTACAGAAAAGTCTCCTAAATTCTCATTACATTACCATAAGATTGACAGTAACTACTACTTCATTGTCATTCCTTTCTATTCTTCTCCATAATCATATATTGAACAGAGCCCCAAATAGAAGGCATTAGAGCTGCATTACACATGGCAGCATCTGCAAACTCTGTATAGCCCTCATGCCTAGCCTTAGACACCAGCACCGTAAATACAGACTCCATTTCTCAAATGACAATTTTGTTCATAGGAAAATAAGTGGCAAGTCAAAATTCAAATGACTGAAGTTGTTTTAGGTAATTCATAGGTTGTAAAAACTAATGAGAAGTAAAAAAAATTATGAGGGTATTACAACTCTGCCATTAAAATGAAAATCTATGTTATAACTTCATGCTCTTCAAATACCATATCAGACTGAAGCATCAGCCAATACATCAAATGTTGTGTTCCTAAAAAAATTGCTGGTATATGTATGTGGAATGATAACCTTATTTATTAATTTTCTGAAATATTTGCCTAGTTATCCTTTTATACCAAAACCATCTCCAATTATACATGACCATTCACCATCAGAAATTATGTTTAATGAACAAATTCAATGAAGTAACTAAATGGAATGAAAATAAATGTCAAAAAGCCAAAGGACACTGTACATACATATCCATATATATATCTACTCTCTCTCTCTGCACCCCCCTTCATGTGCAACAGAGTAAATTGAAAACAATCATATCTCTAACAAGTAAAGAAACACCTATGAAATGATCATGCTGATCACTATGAATAGCACCAAAGGGTTTAAGACCATGTATGAAAAATGATCATGCAATAGGACTCAGCCAGATATTAGTTTCATGTTGCAGAGAAAACTATGTGTAGACTTGTTTGCCAAAAGAGGCATTGTTGTTACTCTTATTCTCTTAACAGTGGCTGCCCAGTGCCCAGAGGACATTCTGTATCTATGTGTTGACTGGCCAAATGACTTCCATTTAATCAGAGGGCTTGATTTATCTTTTGAAAAACGGTGGAATATTCAAGGAAACACTAGTGTTACAATTGATAAGTATAGTTCACCAAAGTGACAATACTTACTCTATTTCACTTATGATTCTCAAATTTCTATTAGTAGGTTCTCTGATAACACAGGATCATATTTGACCACATCATAAGAGATATTTGGTGATCCTTACAGGTATGAAAAAGAGGCATTTTGATTTGAATTTCAGTGTTCATGTCTTGCCATGGCATTAAAACAATCATGCAAATCTGTCTCCAGCTAGTCTCTGATTTGCACTCACTTTTTTCTGATTGAAATGATTTATACACATTTGTATCAAATGTTAAATTTTAATCTTAACATTCATTAATGGAAGAACAGACATTTGCAATATTTGAAATAAATTTGCAAGAAATTGTGAGTGTGTGGATGACAACGAAGCAAACTATCTACATGTGTATTCTTCACAGATCTGAGCACTAACCATTTATTTCTTGCTCATGTAAAAAATAGCTAACTACCATGGATCTTACCTCCTTAACACATGGATGATAGAAGTATCTAAAGAACTGCACATGTGATTAAACATAAGACAAGGAATGAATATCACAAACTCTGTGTAATTAAAAGAGCAGAACACTCTCAATTTTGTAGTTATTTTTAATTTTATTGATTTGCTTAAAAATGGTGGGAAAATTTGCACTGTGGAACTCCTTACTTATCATTCAAGCAGAAACTCAGGGCCATGAATAGGAAGCCTACACTCTTTCAGGAGAAGTAGAATAGCAACCAAAGTTGGAATAGGAACAAGCAATCAAAACTTTGCTTCCAGGGCCTCTCTGGTGGTGCAAGGGGTTAAGCACAGCACTGTAAAGCTATCCCCAACCTCTGCAGCACAAGTTTGATCCCCCAGCAAGCCAGGGAACTATCCACATGGCGCAGCAGACCTCTCCTGTCTTGCCCACTGCTCCCCGCAGCATTGTATTTCACTCAGCCTGCCTGTTTCGTTCCCCGCTCTGTCTCTGGTGAATCTCTCACCCCCCACAGCTCTGGCCTGTACCCCAGTTCTTGTATGCATAAATAAATAAATCTTTAAAAAAAAAAAACTTTGCTTCTAGAAAAGTCATATGGAATTAGAGTTACTTCCTGGATTCTACTGTCATTGAAATCCAACCCACTTCTGAAATAAACTCAGTCCTAAATTGAAAGTCAATCAATACTAACAACAACAGTAATAATAATAGCTATTATATTTTTAGTGGATATTTCATCTTTTGTCTTTTGTTGGGAAACTTCAGCATTAGTTCTATTTTACTGATACAAAAGAAATCCATGAATAGATGTTACCTTCATTTTTCAAATGTGGAAACTTGCTATCAAATGTGGATACCAAGAAGAAACTTGCTAACCATCATATAACTAATGAGCAATGATGCTGAATTTAAAAACCAAATCTATTTATAATACATTCATTCGACAAATACTTTTGGAACACCTATGCTAGGTGCTATTCTAGACACAAGGGATCTCTAGTGAATGAAACATAGGCCCTGCCTTCACAGAGCTTATTTCTATTTTTTTTTTTTCAAGAATTCAAAGACAGTATACTTTCCTGAGAAATCGGGTTCCTGTTATTGGGTCTAATAATGCCCAATAATATCCACCTCCAATGTTCAATACAAGACCTTTCTAAAAGGACTTTCCCTGGTAGGGTGAGGTTAGTTATTTCTGCTTCTTAACCCTCTTTTTTTTTTTTTCCCTGTGTAGTTGCTTTGGATACTTTAATTAATGTTTAATCTCCAGCATGTGTGCCTTGAGCCAGAGTCTATGAAGCCCACAGAGTTCAAAATCATAGTCTAATAACACTCTGCAGGTTTAACATGAAATAATCATGACAGTTCAAACAAAAGACCAAAACCTCAATCAAGCTGCCAGGAACACAGGGTCAGTTTGCACGGGCCTTCTCTGCCAAATTCATAATTTCCTTTTATTCTCCTATGGTTACACTGGTAGATGACTATTTCTGCTCCCTCCTTCCCAAGGTGGGGCCATACTCTGTGAGAAAATTGCTCCGTCACTCAAGAGTGATGAAATCCATGGAGCAACACTGGGGTAGAAATGATTACTGAAGGCCCGTTAGGAGATGCCAACAAGAGACTATATTAACTATTGTTCCCGCGAACGCAGCCATCTGAAAGAAAAAGGAAAGAAGACTTTCAGCAGCCACAGTATCTTAGGGAATCATCTGACAGCTTATTTATTAACTGCATTTTAATATTAATTCTCCTCTGCACCATCACTGACCTTCAAAAAAGTTTCCTGAGTCTCAAGAACACAAAGCACAATAGCTGAGGAAAGGCAAGCATGGGGAAAAGCTGCACTTGAACACGTTTCTCCCAGGCAGGTACATACAAGACCAGTTATGACTAACTACTATGCTAGAGAGTGGGACTCAATCAGAGGCAAAACACAAATAAATGAGAACCCAATTAACTGGGATCCAAATTAGTTTTCTTTCTGCACATTTTGAAGAAGAATGCAAATCATAGGAATATCCAACAATATAAAGGAATTTTAAGCTCCTCCTCAAACATATCCAGGGACCAAAACACACTCTGCCTTCGCCAGTCCTATAAAAAGAGAGCAAGCAGGATAATGGCCCTCAAACAGCCAAAACACACAATTATATTTAATCTCCTGTATTTACTAAATCGAAATGTAGCTCAAAACACTCTCAAAAGAGGCATCCATTTAGGTCTCTTTATATAATTGTGATAAAAAGCAAATGTAAAATTCACTATTTTCAACATTTTTAAATGTATAGTTCACTGATATTAAATGTATTCCCATTGCTGTGCAAACATCACCTCCATCTATTACTAGGCTCCGTCTCATCTTGCAAAACTAAAACTCTATACCTATTAACAATAACTCCCATTACCCTTCACTTAATTCTTAATCAGAAAATTCTAAACAGAGCTCCTCATTCTTTCAATGTTTTGATGAGTCTTCATTCTATAAAGGGTAAAATCAGGGCTACCTTCTTTTATGCTCGAACTCATACTTAAGTCCAGTTTATATAATACCCTCAGGGAAAAACTGCCATTTTGTTTCAAAGAATTATCTTTAATCCTGATGATGGGTGTTCATGGACTGATGGCTTGTGTCTTTCAAAACTTTGTATGTTGAAATCAAATCAAATCCCCAGTGTAAGACCTCATTAATTGGATTAGTGTCTTATAAGAACATCCATATGAGGATACCAAGAGAAGTCTACAGTCTGTAAACTGGAAGAGGCTTTCACCAACCAGCACCCAGCCACGCTGCCACCCTGAGCTCCGACTTCCAGCCTCCAGAATGGTGAGAAATAAATTTCTGTTGTCTATAAGGGAGGCAGTCTATGGTAGTTTGTTATAGCAGCCCAAACACACTAAGAAATGGGTGAGCAATCAATACACACAATATAATGGGCGACCAACTCTAATTTGCATTGAAAGTCACAGACATCTTTCTTTAATGAAGCAGTTTATATGATAAATTAGAATTAGATTCATTTCTATAAGGATCAGGGAGATAACTACCCATAAAATCATATTTTGATCTCTTTAAAATGCTAGGAAAAATGACTGGAATTCCATCCAAAAAACCAGTGCTTGTGACCTCCCAAAGGAGCATCCTGTAAGTCAAACCCAGCCTCTTCTTGCATGCATTACTGAGCGTGCACTGGCCTGGGGGGCTGGGCTGCAGGGTCAGTCCTGCTGTGGCAGTGAGGTCATTGGGGGCTTGGGTGCTCTGTGGAGCATGTGAGACCCCAGCATTAGATGAAGCTCTGTGTCAGTCTTTTCTTGGTTCTGAGTCATTAGTCCAGGGTGGGAAGGCATTAGAAAACCTTTCAAGCCACAAACCACATATCTTAGGGAGTTGGCTAATTAGAATTCATCCTCAACTGTGATAGAATTAACAGACATTAAATAATCATTATTTATAATTGGGGAATCAAGTTACCCAAGAGAAAAAGAGGCAAAGCTCAGATTGCCTTGGTTAATGTTTGAATTGGAAAAATAAAAGAATACGTAGTTTCTTCAATGACCAATAACGTATGTTCCCAAAGTTAGTAACGTAGAAAGTATTTTTTCTGGAGAATCAATCATGAAATTATTGTGATTAGGATCTTCATTCTTAAAAGAGCACACAAAAATTATTCCATCCACATGTAGCCTAAGAATAGGGCAAACAGTCTGTCCTGAGCTCTGGAATACTGGCAGCTCAAAGAGGAAAAATAAATGTTCTTCCTTCTTTTCATAGCAAAGCATTGACCATGAGGGATATATTTAAGTGGGGAAAAAGTCTTGAATTTATTAGTCTCACCTTTTCTGTACCTCTTTCTCATCTTTGGGTACTTCTCTTACAAGGTGCATGACACTCAAACTATCTTAATTTCACTTCTTCTCATCTCCATCCCCATCTTGACTCTCCAACCACAAAGTCTTATCCTTTAGGGCAAATAACCCCAAGGGATGCAAGGCAAATGGAGAAAACCAAGATAAGACTTTATATTTTCTGCTTTGCTAAAGTAATGTCTTTGCAACCATTTAATCTCAAAAAATCAGAGAAATTCAAATAAAATCTGAAAATATGTTCTCATTTGCTGGGGTAACTATGTTAAAAATAATGAGGTTATCCAGTGTTGAGAGGAGATGGAAAAAGAAGCACTGGCAAAAACGTCCAAGTCAGTGCAGACTGGCTATAGCCTTTCTGGGGGCACTTTAGTTATACATGTCTACAGTCTTTAAAAAAAACACTGACCCAGCAAAAATACCACTAAGAACTATACACAGAAGTAGTCGAAGATGTACACAAACATGAATGCAGAAAAAGTTTAAAATGTCACTTTTTACAATAGAGAAAAATCAGAAGGCTAAGTGTCCAGCAAGAGCAGATTATTAAGCAAATAAAATATGCCCTAACAGAATACATGGGTACCATGAAGTAGCACATCAAAGAAACACAGTGATTGATATGGAAAAAAACCTTCATGATCTTTTGCTAAGTAAAAGAAATGGGCAGACTAGAAACATATACATATATATAATATATAATTTTGTATTTTGTGTATATAAAGTTCACATATAAATTGTTAGTATATGTATATAATCTTACTATATGAAGATATAAATAAAACATTATTTATATATGAAGATATAAATAAAACATTAGAAAAGCATTCATAAAAACGTAAATAGTGGTTAGCAATTTGTTTTTTCTTTATGCTTGTCTGACTTTTTTGATTTCTATAGTGAATATAAAATTAACTGGAACATTCTAGAATTACTTAGGAAAGGTTTTTGTTTTTTTTTTTTTTTTAAGTACAAACCACGAAAAAAATAATAACATCATTAGTTCCACTACAAAAATTTAAGTTGCAAGTCTGGAGAGTTTATAAGTGGGAGATGGTGGTCTTTGTAACTCTGCGTGATATTATTTGGAATAACTCTCCCCAAAACACACAAACACCCACACACACACACACACACACACACACACACACACACACACGCAAAATAACCTCAGTAAATAACTGTCGGATCAAGAACAAACAAAAGAGGTCCTCCCTGGTGGCACAAGGGGTTAAGCACCACACTATGAAGCAATCTGCAGCCTTGGCAGCACGAGTTTGATCCCCAGCCGGCCAGGGAGCAACCCATATGGCAAGGCAGACTTCTGACTCACCCGTTGCTCCCCTCAGCAGTAGTATTTCAGTCAGTCTGCCTGTTCTGTTCCCCACTCTGTCTCTGGTGAATCCTCTCAACCCCTGCATCTCTGGCCTGTACCCCTGCTCTTGTATGCATAAATAAATAAATTCTTGAAAAAAAAGAACAAACAAAAGAAATATTTAGTCTGGAAAATACATTCCTACCAATACAGTTTCACCTTCATACTTTTCCCAAATATTTGGCTGCTCCCTGTACTGTAAGAAATACTGTACATCTCAATGTATTAGAACATTTGAAATCATGTAAATTATTCCTAGGGACTGTTTAAAAATTCATGTTATTTACTCCTAAGAGACCATGAAAACATCTTTCCAGATTGCACTAGACTATTCTTCTGTGAATCCAGGATTTTCACTTCTAAGACGCAACAGCGATGCTTTGTACATTGATCAATAAAAGGAAATGAGCTACTGTGGTTTGTCTTCCTTTCACCAGATGCACCCCCCTCACTACTTAGTCACAGTCCTGAGTGTATCAAAACTCCATTTGTAAATTAAACTAGCTTGTTTAATACGGAAACAAAACTAAACCATGTACAGTGGAAATCACGCTGGTGTATTTTCTACACCACAATCTCTCTTCCCGTGCCAAATCGCCAGCCAGGTAAGAGATAAACAGGCCAGTAATTAATCAGGCTTTACAGAATCTGTTGACCTTTGAAATACTTTGTTTTTTCATCATTTTCTCCCACTGTTGCCATCAATGCAATTGATTACTACAATCTACATTTAAAAAAAAAAAAAGGTCTTGGAGACAGATTTTTTAGTAAAATATATTTTTTCATTTTGATGTCATAAAACCAGCATTAGTATTGACTCACATCATCCTTTCTCTTTCCGAATTTGCTTATTTACTCTAACTCAACCATCAAGATTATGGTAGCAATTCCTGAATTTTCCACACCCAATTTACTCAAAGGTTGGCATAACTATACAATTTGAATGTTATATGTAAAACTATTGTTACATGAATCTTTTCAAAATCTATCTCATTTGAGAATTGCATGCAGACTGAGTCATCACTGACCTAAGAATAACAAGCTGGAACCAATGCTTAGGGAGCCTAGATAAACACAAGTACTTTCAGGTCTACTTTAAGGATAGTTAATATTTTCACTTACCTGAGGAATGTAGGGGATCCAAATAAGGGATCAGGAAAAAAAAGTAATTATAATAAAGTAAAAATCAAAATCAACAAGGCAACTATAAACGAGAGACATTGTACAGGGGGGGAGAGGGAGCTGGATCAAAATACAGGGGTGGGAAGAGCACAGGGACCATGGTGATGGTTCACAGGTGAATTGGTGGTGGGAATTCCACAGGGACTATACCTGAGATGATAAAGCATACACTGCATAAAAATGAAAAATGATGTAAAAAATATATATAAAATAAAAAAAATTTAAATAAAAATTAAAAAAAAACAGAATATTCTCAAACTCTGGGATCACTCCTGT
Source organism: Talpa europaea (assembly GCF_964194135.1). Lineage (NCBI taxonomy): Eukaryota > Metazoa > Chordata > Mammalia > Eulipotyphla > Talpidae > Talpa > Talpa europaea. The sequence continues at coordinate 49,124,741 of NC_140076.1, forward strand.
TTTTTAAAGTTGCTATGCTTTTCCTTAATAGCTACCACTTGTTAAAAGCCTACTCTGTTGGACACAGAATCATTAATTCAAAAGGTCACCTACACCCCTATGTTTATAGCAGCACTATTTACAATAGCTAAGCTATGGAAACAACCCAAATACCCAAAAATAGATGACTGGATTATATATATATAATGGAATATTACTCAGCAATGAAAAAAGATAAACTCATGCAATTTGCAGCAACATGGATGGAGCTGGGAGGGATCATGCTCAGTGAAATAAGCCAGAAAGAAAAAGATAAATACCGGATGGTCTCACTCATAGCAGGAATCTAGAAAACCTAAATAAGGGACCAGGAAAAAGACTAATTATAATAAAGTAAAAATCAAAATCAACAAGCAACTATAAACCAAAGACACACTACGGGGGGGCGGGGGAAGGGGAAGAAGGGAGGTGGGATTAGGGTCAAAATAAGGGAGGTGGGAGATGGGAATTGTATGGGGACTATACCCAAGATGAAAATGCATACATTGTGCAAAAATGAAAAATGATGTAAAAATATATAAAATAAAATAAAATATTTTTTTTAAAAAGCCTACTCTGTTCAAGTATTGTCCCACTCCAGAAGTTTCCTTTAGTTAGGTGGACCCTTGTGGAGATCCTGTCCTGGTCTAGAGTGACTTATCTGCTCTGTGAGCCTCCAGTGTTGTCCAGCTCCTCTCCCTCCTCTCTCTCCTTGGCATGAACTGCCCACCAAGTGCCAGGTTCTCCTTTGCTCCCCCATACATTCACCTGTCAATGTACCTGTCAATGTAATTCCGGGTGCAGTATCAAGGAGTACACTCAGCCTCAGATACAAGCTACACATTCCAGCCTGCAACTAGTGACATTTTGATTCTTCCTCTGCCAGTTCTTTCACCTTATTTCTAAGCTCGGAATTTGGGAAGGAGAGAGATTGCTGCTACTGCGTCTCAAAGACCCCAGCATCTTGAGCATTTTGCCATGAATTCCACCAATGTTAAAACTAGCAAAATATAGGGCCTCCCCTGGTGGTGCAGCAGTTGAGTGCTGGGCTGCGAAGCTTCCCACAGCCTCTGCAGCGCCGGTTCGATCCCCGGCTGCTGGCGAGGGCCCCACATGGAGCGACAGACCTCTCCTGTCTTGCCCACTCCTCCCCTCAGCAGTGTATTTCGTCAGTCTGCCTACTCTGTTCCCCGCTCTGGCTCTGGTGAATTCTCTTACCCTCCCGTGCTTCTGACTGTACCCAGTGCTTGTATAAATAAATAAATAAATCTTTAAAAAAGAAAAAAAAATAGCAAAATATAAGAGGGAGATTAAGGTAAGGGTGCAAGGTTTTGAGCTTTGCAGGTTTGCTAAGCATGGGCTATAGCAGGGCTTTAACTTTGGGAGTTTGCAAGGTCATGGAATGGGTTGAACAGTATGCAGCTACCTTTCAACTGTTTAGGCAACTCCAGATCCTACCAGATGAACTCTGTGCATTATCTAGAATTTTCACAACAATCTTAAAGTGTAAAAGTTACTGTATTTCATCAAATTTTAAAATGTCACTGTATGAAAGACAAACCGTTATTTTATGTACCACAAGGAAGGAAAAAAAAAAATACTGCCAATTGAACTGTAACATGTCATTCATTTAAGACACATATCCATATCTGACAGTCAATGAATTATAGCAGTATCCCTATTTTTATTCAAAGAAACTGAGGTGAAAAAAGAGTAACTTGTCCAAGATAACACACAGAGAAAATGGCAAAGTCAGGCCTGGAGTCATTCATCTGGATCCACAACACTCGCCCTGTCAACTCAAATGTGTGATCCAGGGTACACTGTACATTTTAGGTGGATGATTTATTTCAAACATCAAACACCACATATTTGTAGATCGCAGTACACCCAGCACAATGCTCAGACGGCAGGAGACCTGTATCACATGAAACTAGGACTCTTCCCTCAGAACATACAATTGATTCGGTGACTCAAGGTAGATACATACATTTTAAGAACAATTTTTTAAAACATTATTAAGTGCTGAAATATGTAGCACCAACAAAAATGCTATAGAATTTTAAAGCAAAGTGGGATCAGTCCTGAGGTGGTTAAAGAAAGCAGAGGGTGGGGAAATGAGACTTGAGGCGGCTCCACGGCTGTGACTTATCCCAAGAGATAGTCTAGAGTAACAATACTTTTCCATTACTGAGCACCTGCTGGGCTGATGCTGGATTCCTCTCAGCTCTTCAAAACATGCCATATGCTCTCCGGCCTCTGAGTTCAGATAGACACTAGCCTCTCCACCTGGAACAGTCTTTTCCAGGCTCTGCACCCATTTACTTTCTCTTTTTCTCAACCTTCAATAACACATCCGTGAAGGCCTAGGTGATCCCCAGGCGCAGCTGGTTCCCCCTGTAAGTGCTCCCCCAGCACTTACTCTTCTCTTAAGTACTCAGCACTGCTATAGTTACTTGTAATTATTTACTTCAATTTTACTGTTCACAGGTAGACATCCACTAGACCTGGTCATTCCGTGAAAGCAGGGACTGCCCAGTTTGTTTACCACACCATGTCCAGAACAAACACGTAATAGGAGTCCCGTGAGCTGGCTCATGGCTGTCTTAATGGCGCATTCTCAAGTCTTGTCTCACTTAATCCTATGACACTGCAAGGCAGACACCATTCTTGCCCCATTCTTGCTCCATTTTACCAAGCAGAGAAACTGAGACTTGAGGAGGTCAGTTAAAATACCATGTCCCACAACAGCAAGTCAGCTCCAGGCAGATGTGTCTAACACCAAAGTCATGTTGCTACCCATGAGGCCATCCCCTCCTCCAGCTCATAAGCAAAAATCACAGAGGCAGGAATAAAACGGTATGTCATGGTCCTGAGAGCCTGACCCGGCTTCAGTGGGTAATGGATGTACTACTGATTCAAACTAAACAATTATTGAGGACTTGCCACAGGCCAGACAGTGGACTGAGCACCATCTTATTAATTCTCGCAATCACCCCACTGGTATGGATTTCTTATCTCTACTTTACAGTGGTAAAATAGACCTAGAGAGGCCAAGTAACATGCTGACCCCAGCAGTGGAGAGCAGCAAAGCAAGCGCGGTGAGTTGTGAGCTTGAACAACTATGTACACATGAAGGGGTTTAGAGGATTGGGGAACATATTTTTCAAAGATACTTATTTCCAAGCCCTGCTCCCCAAGATAAATGCTGACTATCGTTGTGATGTCAATGATTAACACATGTCAATTTTCAAACTTTTTCTGACCACCTCTGATCTTCAGTTAAAGCTTTTGATGAAAACCTGATAATATTTAACTGAAACACTAATGGACATCATTGTAATGAAATCGTATTTACAAAAGGCAAACCAATAGAAATGCACAGACTCAGCATCTGGGACCATATTAAAGAGGCATCTGTACAGACTGTGTCCAAATCAAGGAGTGGCCCTTCAAGGCAAATTATGTGGCTCATTTCTAGGGCAAAGCAAAGCTGGAAGAGCCAAATTACCATCAGCTCCTCAGTAAAATTGAATTTGACACCTTTTACCTCAGGAGAGTGGGAATTATCTTCCCAACATGCACTTCAGAACATCAATGTCAGCCCATCTGCTACATAAATTTAGATCTCAATACAGTATGTAAAGCGTCCTTTCTGTTGTGGTCATTAGCACAGAGAAAAACCTCCAAAGGTCCCATGGTGAAGTGAAGACCCACGGCATCTGTTCCACCCTCTAGGGAACCCGCCATTTGTTCTGCTCTTGGTGAAGGGCTGAGGGGAGGGGGCCTGTCACAAGCAGGGGAGCAGTGGGAGAGAAAGCCAGGGATTTAGGTGCTGGCCCCATGTGCACTGACCTTGGGTCAAACAGAAAGAGCTCAGGATTGCAAAGGCACTTCAAATCTGTTAACTTGCAAATCTTTATGTAGCCTATATAAATTCTATCTCTTAAGATAATACTTCTAACACTAAAAATGTATTGCAATGAATAATCTTTGTTGCAGAGACATTACAGTTTTTAAGAAGAATTAAAATGTTTCTTTGGCTAGTCTACATGTAGCTGACAAATTCCATGTCTAATAATGCACCATGTTTTATGCTAAACAAATTATCTGTTAAAAAATATAAATCAATATGTTCAGATGTAGGACATTGTTTTTCATAAACACTTGTTAATGGATATTGCTATGTTGAAACACACAGAATTTATCTTTTATTGGAAACATATTTATCCAAATCAACCACTTCATGTATTTAATAAACTGCCTTATGTTTTTACTGCAAAAGTAAAATAAAATAAATAAATAAATCTGTTAGTTCCCACACCTTATCAGTGTTTGAATCCTTTTAACAACATCACTGCTAAGTGTTGATTCGGTTTACACTTCACACTCAAGTGACAGAGATATCATCACTTCTATTCCCTCTCCAGTGCTCTATAACCTCTGAGAACCTTGGAGAAGGACTCGTGACCCAGCATTGGAAGGTGGAGAGAACCTGAGGTCTGGAAGGCAATCAGCTCTTAACAATACTGGAAAGTAAGAAGTCACTAGCCCATCTCTACAGAAATAGACATCAATCATTCGTGAAGATTAGTGGTCATGTAAGATTCCAAAAAGGAAAAGAAAAACAAGAGTCCCTGACAGAAGTGGCTTGCCTATAGAGAAAAAAAAAAAAAAAAAAAAAACTCTTAAACTGTTGAAACCATGTTTTCCACATATAAGGGTGACCATAGAAAAAAAGACATTTAAAGTATGTAGCCTACATGGACCAAATTAAATAAATTGATTATATAGCAATGCTATCTAACTGTAATTGCAGACTGGTGAGGGTCCACAAATTGCTATCAGGCTACCAGGAGATAGGAGCTTGCACTAGAATATAAATCAACTTTACCACTAAGGCATGCTATTTGCTTCAATTGACCTGTGTGTGCGTGTGTGTGTGTTTGTGTGTATTTCATCTCCACTCGTATTCCCTGAAAATGGGAAAATAAAGCTTGCCTCCCCTTTTCATCTTTACTTACCCCTGACTAAAGCATGTAGCAGCCTGAAACAGGGGTGAGACATCTGGCACAAGTCCTCGATCAGTTACTTGACAGCTTTGTGATCTTGGGCAAACTCCAAAACATCACCATTTCCTCATCCATAAAATATGGGTACCTTTTCCATCCAGTTATTAATGGAGAATAAGCAAGCAACACAGGAGTAGGAAGTTTGTATTATAAAGCACTAGGTTAAATATCAAGAGCTATTATTAGATAATAGTAAAAAAGACTAATTACAAGGTACCGACTAGCTGATGGACACTGTGCTAAATATTGTGCTATCTTAATCATTATAAGCAATATGGTACCTACTATTTTCCTTGCAGTAATTAAGCTACTTGTAAGCAAAAGGGACTAATTCTGCCTGGCTTAAGTTTTTTTTTTTTTTAAAAAAAAAAAAAGAGAAAGAGGAGAAGGAGAAGAGAGGAATGGACATTTTATGAAGATATTGGGTTGCTGAAAGAATTAATCAATCCCTAAACATCCCACCCAGGGTGGGCAGGGACCAGGAGCAACACCAGAAACTACAAAGCCGGAGCTGATGGCCCTGCTCACCAGACTATAAGTATAAAGGCACCTCTGGCCAAGGGCCCCTATCTCTGTATTTCAAATTCCTAAGCTAGAAAAGCTCACTAGCCTAACTCAGTTCCCACAGCTTAGGAACAGAAGCACAGACATCTATCCAGCAAGGCTGAGAAGGGGAATTGACTGAAAAATTAATTCAATCAGACACTGTGAAAGAGATCCACTGTGTTCCCATTTTACAGATGAAGAATCTGATTTCAGAATTCATGTCTTCCACAGGACCTGCAGCCAGCAGCCATTCCAAGTTTCTGATATTAAGGCAAGAACTCTGAAACTGCTCATTACACTACCTATTTTCCAATCAAATGAGTCCAGGATAATTTTCACAAGATCTATTCACCTATTTTTTTGTTGTTGTTGTTTTCAAAAACAAATAGGGATTCCTTCTTCATTACCTTTAGAGGTCATCTGCTGGGTGGTCACGAGCCAGCCTTTGCAGTCAATCCACCAAGATTTGGATCCTGCCTCTTCCACTCCTTGGCTTGGAACAGGCTGCTGGACTTCTCTGGGTGTTTAGTATTAGGATTAAGTGAGTTAGTATTTGTAAAGGTCATAAAATCATGCCTGGAGCAAATGATCATAATAGTGAACACAATATGGAAGTACAATGAAGATGGAGGAATCACATGAACTTCAAAATTTGCAATAAAGCTACAGTAATCAAAACAGTATAGTATTAGTGAAAGAATAGACCTATAAATCAGTGTAATTGAATTGAGCTCAGAAACAGATCTACACAAATAAAGTCAAGTGCTCTTTGACAAAAGAGCAAAGATATTCACTGAAGAAAGGATAGTCTTTTCAATAAATGGTCCAGGAACAATCGGCTGTTCCTGTGCAAGAAAGAAGAAGAAAAGGGGTTCTCCCTGGTGGCACAAGGGGTTAAGATGCAGTGCTATGAAGCAATCTGCAGCCTCTGCAGCACGAGTTAGATCCTTGGCCAGGAAGCCACCCACATGGCACAGCAGACCTCTCCTGTATCACCTGCTGCTCCCCTCAGCACTGTATTTCAGTCAATCTGCCTGTTCTGTTCCCCACTCTGTCTCTGGTGAATCCTTTCACCCCCACACACACACCTCTGGCCTGTACCCCAGCTCTTTTGTGCATAAATAAATAAATAAATAAATATTTAAAAAAAAACAGAAAGAAAGAAGAAGAGGGAAGAAGGTATAAGGAGAAAGAGGTGGAGAAGAAAGATGCTAAACAAAGACTTTACATCTCTGACAAAAATAGACACAAAATGAATCACAGACCTAAATATAAAATGGAGAATCATAAAACTTTCTAAAGAAAACATGGGCCTCCTTGGTAGCACAGAGGGTAGAACACCACACTGTGAAGCTGTCCGCAGCCTCTTTAGTGTGGGTTCAATTCCCAGCCAGCCAGGGAAAAACCCACATGGCGCGGCAGACCTCTCCTGCCTCACCCACTGCTCCCCTCAGCAGTATATTTCGTCAGTCTGACTGTTCTGCTCCCCACTCTGTCTCTGGTGAATTCTCTCACGCTCCTGCACCTCTGACCTGTACCCCAGTTCTTGTATAAATAAAAATAAATCTTAAAAAAAAGAAAATAAAGGAGAAAAATCTTAATTTCTTTTGCTTAAAGATGAGTTTTTGGAGGCAAAAGCATGATCTAAATTGGACTTTATTAAAAGTAAAACTTCTGCTCTACAAAAACACTACTAAATGAATGAAAAAATAAGTCCCAGAAGTCTGCAGATATTGGCAAACATATCTGACAAACGACTTGTAGCCAAAGACCTCATAAAACTTAACAATAAGAAAGTCCAAGGGAAAATGGACAAAATGTCTGAGCAGAGATTGCAGCAAAAAAGATATATAGGTGACAACCCTATAAAAAGATTGTTCAATCATCATCAGGGAATTATAAAATAAAACAAGATACTACCATACTACTATACTATAGATACTACTATACTAGATACTACTATGAAATAAAACAAGATACTACTATACAGGTGGTACAAGGGGTTTAATCTCAGCACTATGAAGCTATCCACAGCCACTGCAGCATGAGTTTGATGCCCGGCCAGGGAGCTACCCACATGGCTCAGCAGACCTCTCCTTCCTCACCCACTGCTCCCCTCAGCAGTATATTTCAGTAGCTCCACCTGTTCTGTTCCCCACTCTGTCTCTGGTGAATCCTCTTACCTCCCCGCACCTCTGGCCTACACCCCAGTTCTTGTATGCATAAATAAATAAAAATAAATCTTTTTTAAAAAGTACTATAGTATTACATAGCTATTAGAATGTCTAAAATCTAAAAAAAATAAAATAAAAGCAACTGACAATACCAATTGCTGACAAGGAAAGAGCACTAAAAAGTCTCTTTCTTTGCTAGCAAGAATGCAAAACAGTACAGCCAATCTGGAAGAAAGCTTGGCAATATCTTACAAAAGCAAATATATATAGTTTTAACATACAATTCAGCAATTGCACTCCTACATATTTACTCTACTCAGCTGATTTGAGAACTACTCAAAAATCTGCATGCAAATGTTATAGCATTTTTCATAATTACTAAAACTTTGAAGTAACTAAGATATCTTAAAATAGGTGAATAGATAAACTGTGATATATCCACATAATGGAATATTATTCAGTAGTAAAGCAAATTGAGCTATCAAGCCATGAAAATATACAAATAAATCTAAAGTGCACATTACTATGTGAAAGAACTCAGCTTAGAAAGGCTACATAATGTATTATTCCAATTATATGACACTCTGGAAATGGCAAAACTATGGAGGCAGTAAAAAGATGAGGGGGTGCCTGGGATTAGGGGTGAATGAAATAGATGAACAGGTGAAACAAAGTACAGCTGAGTACAGCTATCCTGCATGACACTGTGATGGTGGCCACATGACACCACGCATTTGTCAACATCCACTAAAATTTGCTGCACAATGAGCCTTGATGTATGCAAACTTAAAAAAAAAAATCATTTGGAAGGTCAAAAGAACCTCAGGATGAAGTGCAGAATGCAATCAAACAATCTAATATATTACAAATGTATGTGATGACCTGACTAAAGGAGATGGAGAAAAAGGTGCTACTGAGTATCTCTGGAAACAGGTGGAATATATAACACTAAAGGCCAAAGAAACTGTACTTAAGCACTGTACTCTCATAGAAAAGGCTATTTTCTTTTGGGGTCTGAGATAATGATCGTGATACTGCTCTACCTGTGTGGTGGAATGAAACAAATAAGTAAATGCATGGTAGCCAAGTTTATCCTTTGGGAATAAAAGATTACAGATAACCAAAAGGAAGAGACTAAAATGATCCATATGGTAATGGATTAGAGTTGGAGACATTAGTATGAATTCATGGTTAGCTTAATGTAGACACAGATGGTTACTTATAGATCTCTTTATAAATTAGCATTCACACACATATTTCTCTGCTCTGTTGCTGTTTAAGCAACAGCACCCAGGTAGCAGTAAGCACATCGAGGCACCTAGGGCCCAGTTCTTGGTTTCTAATACCATCCTCTAAAAAAGGGAGCCAGGATTTCTGGGAGATGTGACTAAGTCTAGAACTAGGGATGGAGATATACGGGATGAGCCTAGAGTATCTTGCTGTGCCAGGAAATAAGTGCTCAAAAACAACAACAAAAAACCTGAGGGTGATGGAGATCTGTTAAACCACCAGCTAAAAGTGCTTCCAGTGGCTGAAATGATTTGAGCAATAATAAAATAAAGTAGTATTTTATTACAACCCAAAGTATAAATTTCCATCAATAAATCAATATTGATTAAAATAATTGAATAAATAAGTACATGAAGGAGAGGAGATAAACTCGCTATCCAGATGAATCACAAACAATCTAATTCTTCATAGTGTAGGAGGTGCACAGCTCCCTACTCCTTCAAGGTGTGGGGGTATGCAGCGACTCTCTCCTAGAAGCACAGCAAGGAAACAGGGGGAGCAAGTTTACAGGACAGAAACCTGCTTTCCTAGGGGATAAAGCCAGCATCTCCCATGCTAAGTCATATTGATGTGTGCACTCTTGATTAAGATGTCACCAGGGGCCCTCCCTGGTGGCACAAGGGGTTAAGACGCAGCACCATGAAGCTATTTGCAGCCACTGCAGCACAAATTCCATCCCCAGCCAGGGAGGTAACCCACATGGTGCAGCAGACCTTTCCTGTCTCACCCACTGCTCCCCTCAGCAGTGTATTTCAGTCAATACTCCTGTTCTGTTCCCTGTTCTATTGCTGCTCTGTCTCTGGTGAATCCTCTCACCGCCCACACCTCTAGCCTATACCCCAGTTCTTGTATGCATAAATAAATCTTAAAAAAAAAAAAAAGGTGTCAGGAGAAGGTCTTCTCTGTGGTCTTCTCCAAAAATCCACCATCCCATTCCAACCTTAAAGAAAACTTCAGGCAAATTCCAGTGGATGGGACAGTCTACAAAATACCTGATCAATGCTCCTCAAAACTGTCCAGGTCATTAAAAAGAAGGAAAGTATGAGAAAATGCCAGAGCCACGAAGATCCTAAAGAGACATGACAACTAATGGTATGTGGAACCTTGGGTGGGATCCTGGAGTAGAAAAAGGATATTAGGTCGAAACTAAAGAAATAAAAAAAAAAAAATGTGTGGACTCCAGTTCATAATAATGGATCCATTGTAAGAAGTGGGTCATACAAAGATCAAATCTTAACAGCAGGGAAACTGGTGAGATTATATGGAAACCTTATAGTCCCCACAGTTTTTCTCTAAGTCCAAAGCTAATTTTGAAACTTTTAAATAAAATTCTAAATCTTTATTATAATTTTCCTAATTGAGTTTATTAAAACAAGTAAAAATAAACCCTTTCTGCCATGCAGGAATGCTATGCTATTATTAGCTAGGAACCACAGTGGTGGTATTTGTGGATGCGGGGGGGAGGGGAGGTGCAGGACAGGAAGATTGACTAAGCAAATCCTTCATGTTCTTCCTGTGCAGATTTAGGTTCACAGACCCAGAGAATAAGCTGTGCCTGTGCTGGTGACCATGTAATAACCACTCCCAAACCTCCGTACCCCCAACAGATGGAATGTTCGCTGCCTGAACTTTCTGGATTAACGCTGGTGACTTTCTAGGTGCTCCCCTGCCCCCACATAAAGGACAGGTCACCTCATACATCCTCAAAGCCTGTTCCTCTCCCCATCCAATAAAGGACTGGTGGAAATGGAAAGATCTCCATAGAGATGCTTTGTAATGAGAAGGAACTTCTGACCAAGAATCAAGGAACCCAGCCCCCAAAGCAGCTGCCAGATGACCAGGACACCCCAGAAGTCAGAAGGTGGTTTGGTTAAACAGTAGCACTCCCTGATGTATTGAGTGAGAGAGATATGGCTTGTATTTTCCTTGCTTGCAGTTTTAAATCCTCTCCAAATGAAAAAATCTCTTGCCAGGCTGATCCACACCAGCCATGGGTACCTTCAGCTCTCCCCAAAAATGACAGGATGAACACAGAAGTCTGAATCCTCCTTTCCTGTGCTGCCTCATTTAAACCAAGTGGACATAGAAGGGCAGGCCAGATGTATAGCATTTCAAAGGTGGCTTCTGCTCCTGCCAGTATAAAAAGGCTCCAGGGTTACAACCATATTTCATTAATGAAACACAAATAAGCAGGGACTATACTTAATTTACAACAGGAGATTCCAGACGCTAATTTTCCCCACGCCTGAATGGGCTGGAGAGTGTTGTTATGTTCATAACACACCTTGAGAGTGGAAGCTGAAACACAAGGTTGCATCTTAAATGCAGGATTTCTAGGGACTCCGCTAAGGCCGCAGTATTTCCCCTGGTTCTACTACTATAGGAGTGACGAGAGTGCCCTCTAGTGGGGGAGACAGGGCCCTGCAGACAGGGTGTGAATTTTTGCCCAATACCTACCTCCCTGAGCTGGTCAAGCAGGTTTACTTAATGTAGTTGTTTTTCTCCTTTTCATAATCTTGATGGTGTTCCAAGAGAATTGGCCACCCACACAGCACAAAAAAATTCTTGGGGAAAATGGATAGACCCCTATTTGGGTGGACTTGGCCAGGCTCAGCTTTACTTCTCTGCTGATGGGTGTCTAGCTGGGTTTATAGCTCATTCTCAACACCAAAAACACCACCCTGAGGCAGATCACAGAGCTGACATCTCTTCACCACTAATAAGACAAAGCCATCTCATTAAGGCAGTAGAAAAGGTCTTCGAGAACAGCCAAATGGGGAATGTTATCTGTTTGCAAGGAATCCAACTTTGGACAAACTCCAAAAAAGGAAGGATTTTCCAATTTTGCCTGACTTACCTCTCAAACCTGGCAGGCACCCATCACCTCATCCTGGAGGAAAATAAAAAGTGGTGGAGGTGCTCACTTTCACTGGCCTGAGACTCACTGTCCCTGTCTCAATTAGCTAGCATAAGGCAAAAATAAGTTGCTCAAAGAGATTTATTGCTTAAACCAAAATGTAGTTTTGGTTTAAAACTCATCAACACAGGACAAGTTACACCAATATCAAACAGAAAGTTCTTGAGAAAGCAAGCAAACCCCTTGCCTCAACTCATTTCACATATTAGTAAGAAAAGTGCAGGATTGAAATCCTCTCCTCCATGAGGTTTGTTAATCAAATGTAGTCTTTTGCTCTAATTTGCAGGCACAGGCAGGTGAGGCCCTGAGCTGGGAGCAGTTCTGGTCTCCCCGTGGAGCGCAGGTAACTTCTATCTAGTCCATATGCAGGTAGGGGCCCTGGAGGAGCAGCAGTGGGGTGGAGTGCATGGATTATTTGAAGCTATTCTGGCTGCAAAAGGGAAGGTAAGGGAAGCAGAGGACACAATCCGTGTCCTTCAACAATAGACAACTTCTTATGACATGCAAATGGACAGCAGCCACAAGAACAGATATTTATAGTATGCAAAGGAGTGCAATGCAAGGGTGTTATATCATGTCTTCCCTACCAAAGTGGCAAAATGAAAAATAATGACCTCTCTGGAAAGATCTAAGAGAAGAGTCCCAGCAAGCCACTGTGAAAGAGAGCAGAAAAATGGTCTCCCTATTCCTGGAGACCAGAGGCATTCAACACCTTCAACAAGGTGCATACTTGAAAACCCAGCAATTAATTCCTTTTTGAGAATTTTAAAGAAAGACTTAAATAACCTTTTCCAATATGAAGGTCCATTTCTCAAAAGTTTATAAATGAGCACATCATAGACTTGAACTTTTGACTTCTGAATAAGAAAATGTACTCATAATTCAACAGTCAACATGCATCCAAGAATGGGAAAATCTGATGGAACCAACAGATCTTTTCTCCACTTTTTCAGCAGACATGGTCTTTAGCCAATCCATGTTTGGAAGCCTCTGTCCAAAGATCAAAATGATCTGTCATGTTTCTAGCTAGTCTCAGTTCGGAGTCACACACAGGCATTTTATTTCCAATTTAATCATCTCCAGTCTGTTGGAGTCTTTTGTTTCTGCCAAGAGGCTGGGGTCAGCATCCTTACGTATGTGGCAACTTGGCACTGTCCCCGCTGAAGCCTCAGGCTCAGCCCTGAGAATCACACAGTGGCTTCACTCTCAGTGTTATCAAAGTCTGGAGTGCATTTCAGATTCTGAGAAAGAACCCATCCTCGCCTAGCACGCTGCTCTATAAGCAATCGTGACCCTTTCATCCAGAGGAGCATGAGATCGGCACCATTCATGTGTATCTCATCACACCTGGCAGGACATATTAGAAGCTGCTTTTCTGTGATAAATAATTTTTTCGCATCTTAAATAACCTGGACAGTAATGAGCCATTGTTAAGGCGATAGCTGCCAGGCTCTTCTAAATGGATCAGCTGTGTCCTTGGAAAAGCAAAATGCCAGAAGCCCAAGTAAACACTTAAGACATGACAATGACAAAAAGACATGAATAATAAATGGCTTCAAAAATATCATCTTCCTGGGAGACTTTATTTACACACTCAAGCCTTTTTTTCTTTTTTTTTTTTTTTTTTGCTCTTTCTCCAACTCTCAAAGAGGATTTAATCCCTTTAACAATTTTTCACTCAGAAAAAGACTAACAAATCCACGGTAGGAAGGGTAATATTGTTCCATTAATCAGGTGCAGTATGCTTCATAAATCATTACAAATTTAAGTTTTGCCTTGAGTAGCCAAGTGGAAAAAGCACCAAAGCAGAAGTCAGGGAACCAGATTCTTGTGACCTTGAATCTCAAGAAGTGACTGTGTGACTTTGGGGCACAGTGGCCTCTCTGGGTTTTAGATTTATTCTTTGTAAAGAAAATGTCTGGGTTCCTGTCTATGATCCCCTGTAAGGTGAATATGGGATTAACAGATATAGAGTTGTGGCACCCCTTCCCCATACACACACATCCGCCCCTTTCTCTTGACCTTCATTATTTCCATGCTCATGGCCTGACCCCTGACTGCCAGCCCCTGCATCTTTGGCCAGTAGATTCCCACCACCATCCCCGACTCCCCCCCAATCCCAGTTGGGATAACTCGAAGGTACCTGTGCTACAGTATTTTCCAGAATTTCCCAGTGGGATTGAGCCTTTGCTGCGTCCTTCCTTCTCTGCCTCCCTCCATACTCCCCTACCAGTGTCTCCTGGGATTATCTCCCATATAACTTCCTGCCCTAGAATCCTTGCCTGTGGTTCTGTTTCTGCAGGAACTCAAACTAGGATGGGGGGCTAAATGTCTTTCTCTTAGGGTCTTGGTCTTTTCCAATGTCCTGTCCTCCAATCATTAATCCTTCCTTGGGAGGTAGGAAGCAGGCAATTTTCTCCGGGGCTGACTGGGGTGCACTTTTGAAAGCAACAAAAGCTTGGCTTTCAGTCTTCCCAGGGCTCCTCCCAATTCCTAATTTCCCTCACGAAGGGAGAGCCAACAAAGGCAGAGGGCAGTGGTGTAAAAGCATCTTCTCCTCTGCCTCAGGGCTCACAGCCACCATCCCACGTCCTCACTGCCCACTCTCCCGCTGACAGGACGAGAAGTGTGTTACTGCACTCTGAAAGAGAGCACAGATGCCAGGAAGGTCAGCTCACGAAGCAGACTGAGTGGGAGTTCTGGCTGAAGATTCAAGGCACAACTGCTGCTCTTCAGCATCCAAGTGGTTGAAATGTCAGGGTTACAGCCTGGTGCATAATAAGGGTGCAAAAGGCCCAGCTCCACTGGGACCCAGACAACCCCTGGCTTGGCAGCAACAGCCTCCATCAGAGCCAAATCTGCTGGAAGAGCCACCTCTGGTTCCCAGCCTGCTGCGTAACAGGCCACCGTTAGGCCACCTCTGGAGAAATCTGCGTGCCCAGGCCGAGGTGCTGTCACCATCCAGATAAATCAGGTGGGAAGCAAGTGAGTGTGCTCTGTTCCTGGAACTCCGCACTCACACAGGTCCCTCCGCTGCGCAGGCCTGCTCGCAGGCAGCTGCTGGACCCTGGTCTTGAGCACTGCTGTCCATGGCTATAGGATATTGGCACCTGAAAACCTTAGATCACCAAGCTGCTGAAAACCTTAGATCACCAATGGAAAGACAAGATGAAGGGAGAAGATGCTAAAACTCCAAGGAAATTCCTGGACAGGAGAGGATGATCCAAAGGAGGAAATAGAGTCTGCCCACACTGAGACCTGATGAAACCCAGCCCTCCTCATGGAATTCCCATCCCCACTTGACTGACACCTTGAAAGAAGAAAGGAAGCAGGAAGAAGAGAGAAAATGCTGAAGAGGAAAGCTGAGGTCAGCTTGAAAGATTTGCTCCCCTCACACCAAAGCACTCTATGTAAAAGGCAGCCACCAGCGCAGTGAGTGATGAAGATGCCCTTACAGGAAACACAAAAAGGCTCTTAAATAGGCACTTAAAATGTGATGGTCAACACCAGACGACCACGGAGATAATCGTACCCTCAACCTGTGAAGGAGGAAGACAATCCAGAAATGAGCAGGCTTTACCTGTGTCACACAGAAGTCCATTCTCCTAAGCTGAATGCAAACCCAGGTCATCCCTGTGCTGGGGAGGGGAGAAAGGGGGGTTTGGGGGGTGTGCCTGTATTTAGGAATCTCACCATATCATGCAGAAATGTCATCCAACATACCAAACAGCTCCTGAGGTCCTTCTTTATTTTCAGTTCTGTTTATAGACTAACAGAACTGCCAGACTCCCAGGGAATAAGCTATTTTCCACCACAATGCAGAGTATACCTGATTATGTGAGCCTTTCTTTTAAATGTCTGGAAGCTCAGGCTAAGACCAACCAGGAACTGCTCCTCGTCTGACTTATTGAATGGTTTGCAAAGGCAAATCCTTCATGTTTGTCTTCCTCTCAAACAAAAATAATTTGGGCCTCCCTGGTGATACAGGCGGTTGAGCACAGCGCTATGAAGCTGTCCACAGCCTCTGCAGTGTGGGTTCAATCCTGGCTGGCCAGGGAGATACCCACATGGCACAGCAGACCTCTCCAGTGTCGCTTGATGCTCCCCTCAGCAGTGTACTTTGGTCAGTCTGCCTGTTCTGTTCCCTGCTCTGTCTCTGGTGAATCCTCTTACCCCACAAGCCTCTGGCCTGTACCCCAGTTCTTGTATGCATAAAAAAAATCTTTAAAAAAAAGAAATGTCTTTTAAGAACACAGAAATTGGGGTTAAATAAAAATCCAATTACAGCCTCTTAAAATATCAAGCTTTCACAATAAGGACTCAAGGCAGGGTACAAAAGTATGGAGTCCTGAGCACTTTGTAAAAGGTGGGGGAGGGGTTACTTTTAAGAAGGACTGTGCAGGGTTTGTTCCATCCATCTATAAATTTACTGAGCATATTCCATAGTGATGTATGAGGCAATCATTTATTTACTACCACACTATCGTTTCTCAGCCTAAAAGTAACTCTACTGCAAGGCAGAATGTACTTATGGATAAGACAGGGATAAACAACAATTCCAGTGAGGAAAGGCTCATGATAAGAAAAGATTTTTTGAAAGAAATGGGACACTTTGAAGGACATAAAGAGATGATGACAGATAAGAAGAAGGGTTAAAATAGTATAAATGAATATAAGAAAAAGGAGTGACTCAAGACTGAGCACAGACAATCTGAAATTCAGAGTGCTGAGCCATTCATTCTGTATCTGAGAATTTATATGTGATATCTAGAGATAGCAACCTAAATCTGAAACAGATACCAAGCACTCACTTTGTGCTGAACACTGTTATGTGCTTGGGATACAGCAGGAAACTATTATCCCAGTTTCATGCAATGTACTTAAAGATGAGGGAAGTTAGGAAATAATCAAAATAAATAAATAAACGGTACAGTATGATAGGAGGTATAAGCACTATAAAGAAAAACCTAGCACAGAGGAATGTGCTTGCAAGTAGCTTGGTCCAGGAATACAAATGGTCTTGAAGAGCAGATGAAGGCATTTGAACTTGATTTCACAGACCCTGAAGCAAGGGAGCCTTTCTGAGAAAGCACGTGTAGAAGGCTTGGCAGGTAAATGTCAGTGAACAGCAGAAGTTGGTGGTGGTAATTAATCCAAGAGGAACTTGAGGACACAAGATCTGCAGTTCCTTGTGGAACATGGGACCCAGCACGAGAGTCACAAGATCCTAAGGGAGAGGTTGGCAAGTGCATTTTCCTGAACCCTGACCTCACTAGATACCCCAAAAGGGCCCTACCAGGGAAGAAATTTGGGGATGATGCCTGCCACACCTCACCGTCTACCCAACCCATATGAAAGGTTCTCAGTTGACCTGTTGTTAAACCAACAAAAGCGAGTTTCATTCTGTCAAAATCAGCATTTTGCACTCTTTCCTAACCAATTAATTTTTCAAGGGTTGTGAGAAAACAGAATGCCTATTAAAATCTGGCAGGACCAACTCTGTGAAATGCTGATCAGGAAAGAAAATAATAAAACCTTGTAAATTGGAAGGAGAGGATGGCTTTGTGAACAAAAGAAAAGCAGCTAAATGACAGGCCGCGGTGACCGCATGTTTGGGAGGGGACCGGAGTACAAGGAGTGGGGGCCAGGAGAGGAACCATCAAAGTCAGAGAGGACAGGAGGATGCCAAGCTGCCACTACACAGAATCCTCAAGAACATCTCAATCAAAAGTTGAGCCACCTTCTGGGAAGTGCAATGAATGCTAACTCACTCCTTCTGACAGCAATAAAAACAAGGAATTAAGAAAGGGATAATCTTCCTTTTATAAAAAGAGAAGTTAAGGCTTTAGACAGACGAGCATCCTTCGATCAACCCTGCAATCATTCCTGAAGGGGCGGAGAACAGTGAATTTTGAAGAAGCAAGAAAAGGAGAGAGTATTGTTTAGAATTGAGCCTTGTTTAATCAGGCTAGGAGTGTAAAGAACATCTTAAATCATTCATCTTGAAAAGCACACCTTTGTCCACTTCCACAGACATATATAATTCAAGCATCTCTTTTCCATGGCTGCTTAGCAAGCTGTCCATATTTATTCAATTGCCTTGACACCCTCTAGATAGTAGTTAGCTTTAAAAAGCAAAAGTGCAGGAAGCTGTTTATGTTTATTTGCTGAGTTGTCTTAGAGACTCAGTACAGACCCAGGTTATCAATGCTACCTCCTAGTCAGAAAGTAATGTGGTAAATTAATCACCTGTACATTCTCATAGGGGAAAAAAAAAACCTTAGACTAAAATATATATTTCTTTTCTGATTCCACTATTCAGGAAAAGCCATCAAGAACAGAGAAGATGACTTATACTTGTTAAAATTTTACAGCTCCTATTAAGCTGTCATGAGAAATTCATATTTATCTAATTTTTCAATACATACAGAATTTACTCTCTAGCTCATAAATGCCATCAATTCTGTGATGTCATTACAACAGCATTAATGTGGATATATCTATTTAATAGCCATGCAGTTCTGAAACAGAAATGAGTTTCAGTTGCTAATTATTACCATGATTTTAAAGGAGCAACAACTCTGAGTCACATTTGGACCCAGATGTAGTCAACAGAGGGTGCTTCCAAAACAGGAACTCGTGAAGTTCACGTCCTCATTCAGTGACCGTGCTGCAGGCACAAAGTCCCATCTTTGAGTGGCAAGACAAGAGATCATTCTCCAGGGCTGAGGCTTCAGGGGAGGCAGCATGGTTTGATGATTTAAGCAGGGTGTTTTTATTTTGTCTGGTGATTCCTGCTGGACCTTCTTAGAAAACATTGTCATCCCTTCCTCCTGGGAAGACTTGGAAAACTCAGGTTCTAAAACCATTTGTGCAAAAGCTTGGAAGAGCAAGTGCAAAGGAGAAAAATGAAATTGTAATAATAGTGTAGAGTTGCTGCAAGGCTCTCTACTCTGAGTTAGGATGAATAATAAAGAGGGAGAGCCTAAGGTTAGTCTGGGTTGAGGTTGAGGATTTGGGATTTTGTAAAAACTCATTCTGATTCCTAGGACCACACAAGTTTCAGGTAAACTAATGGCAAGGTAAACATTATTTTCATTTTGTAATAAAGAAACTGGAAACTCAATACCCAAAGCCACCCAACTCACAAGGGAGCTAAGATTCAAATCCGGATGATCCTCTGACACCAAAAAAAGGAGCTCTCTTCAATCTAAACCATTCAACTGGCCAAGGAGATCCCCAAACCATTGCTGGTTACCAATGCTGGAGAAAATCACTGATGTCAAAATTTTTAAAAAGGAGGATATCAGAAACCATAGAGGAGTTAGTTTAACAAAATCAGGGGTGAGGAGGAAAAGAGGACTGTTGTATTTATTAGAAGTATGAGAAAGGGATCCCTGTCCATGTGCAATGAAGACCCCACAAGGCAGAGGGATCTGTGTATTTTCTTCACAGGAGCAGAGCCTCATCCATTAGAGGTATTTAACAAATCCTTGCTGAATGAACCAGAAATAGACCAACTCACGCCAACATTTGTTAAGCTCCGATTAAGGAGCCGAGAACCATAGTTCCAAAAATAAATAAGAGGGCCTCCCTGGTGGCGCAGGGAGGTAAGAGGCAACCTATGAAGCTAACCACAGCCTCTGCAGCACAAGTTCGATCCCCGGCTGGCCAGGGAGCTACCCACATGGTGCGGCAGACCTCTCCTGACTCGCCCGCTGCTCCCCTCAGCAGTGTATTTCAGTCGATCTGCCTGTTCTGCTCCCTACTCTGTCTCTGGTGAATCCTCTCATCCCCTCCTCCCACAGCTCTAGCCTGTACCCCAGCTCTTATATGCATAAAAATAAAATAAATCTTTAAAAACAAATAAATAAATAAACAAATAAGATATGATTCTTGGGAACAATTGGTTAACATCTGTTTGTTATTACAATACTTTGTAATAACAAAGTATTAACATTGGTTAATACTTTGGAAAGAAAGTGATGGTTTCTTGTTATGAGATGTTCTTTCTGATTGCTCTTTCCTCCTCTCCTTTCCCTGGTCTTCCTTGGATCCAAGTATTTGCAACCTTGCTCCTCGACCTTTTTCTTTCCACTGGACCAAGCAGCCTGTTCTCCCAGCCTCTCATTCCATACCCAGGAGCCTACTGTTATCAAGCCCTAGTGAGATATCATGGCAATGTGAGAAAAACATGGGCTTTGGGGGGCAGGACAAGGGCTTAAAAACCTGATTGATTTACTGAGCACTCCATGTGCTAGACCCTGTTCTGAGGACATTACTGGTATCAGTCATTCAGTCCTCACAGTAAGGAGATACTGCACCATTTCACAGAGGAGACTGAGGCTCACAAAGGCTGGTGACTTGCCCAAAGTCAGCCAGCCAGGAAGTGGACATGCCGACTTAAAATGTGGGCGCCCTCTCTCAACCCATAATTCCAACTGCCTCTCAAAGTGAAGGTCTCAATGACCGAGAGTACTCACTCATCACACTACCAGATTCAGTCTTCATCTCTAGCACACTTGGGGTCTTAGATGGATTGGCAATGAACCCCCTACTTTGGTAGGAAGAGTGGTCCTCATTGCTTTTCAAACAAAGACTCAATACTACTATCAGGTAACAATAACAATTTTTCTCTCCCCCAATTCACATCTCAACATGGAAGTAAGCCAAAGAGTAATATATTGAATTCTTTGAAAAATGCTTACGGATCTTCCAACATGAAAAGGCAAGAAAAGAAACCATAGTGTTTGGTATTACCAATTTCCAAAGGAACAGCTCAATTTTTTTTCACATTTTAAACCTTCCTCCTGGGTATATACAAAGATTTAGGACTGTGAGGAAAAAAATTAGCGTGTAAGCGTGTGTATTATACCACCATGTCCTGAACACAAATATACACAAGGCAGAGGACACACAACACATACCCACTGACAATGACACACAGACATGTGTGCATGCATGTGTGCATGTGTGTGTACACACACACACACAACTTGTTGAAAAGTTCAGATGGGTCCTGGATGATTACCTAGTAAGGCTTTGACAAATGATTTTGGCAACGGGACTGTCAAACAACTGCATGTTCTCTAAGCACCATAAAAATTCTCTTCTCTTTAAGGACCAAAGACAAGTAAGTGGTAAGTAGATTACTTTTTCAAGTAAGTCCAAAGTTAGTTTTAAAACCTTTACTGCCAAGATCCATTTCATTAAGTGCAAAAATAGGTTCCTTCCCACCACCCAGAAAGTCTGCCATAAGGGTGAACAGGATAAGTTCAATTTTCTTAAAAACTGGTTTTTAAAAAAATCACTGTATCTCGAGCTTAGGCATCTAATTTCCTGGTGATAAGAAAATAATCCCTCCTTCACCCTCTCCTTTCTCTGGCTACTGGCCAACATTTCAAACAGAACAAAACCTTAGAAATAAAACGCATGTGCCCAGCACTAATCCTCCCTGTGAACTGACGCAGTGGGGCTCACTTAAGATGGTCCTGAAGCAGACACTAATTTAGAAGGAAAGAGCCAAGTGGTCAAGATGGTGACGTGTGGGCCTGCCTGCCGCACACCCAGAGTCAAAGCTTTTCAATCAAGGCGAAAAGTTCGGAAACATGGTGCTACAATGTCTGTAGAAAGACATGTTCTCTGATAAAGTATTTAAAGTCACGATTTTTATTCCCATCTATTTATCTAATACTGGAAGAGACAGGTGTCTCCCTTTCTTTCACTCAGGAGCAAATCCTGCCACTCCACCCAGTTGGGGGCTACGTGATCACCCCTCCTTGTAGGTAGACATGACCATACAGCTTAATTCTGGTTGCTGCCAAGTGACATGGTGCCATCTGTAACTTCACGCCACATCACGAAAAGGAGGATGCCTCCTCTGCTCTTTGCCCCACTAGTGGTGGCGGTGGCCAGCCAGCTGTGATCATGTGACACAGTCGGCAGCACTGGGGAAGATGGACAAGCACTAAACGAAGCCTGTGTCCCTGAAAGGCACCATGGAGCAAAGCCAACTACGCTTTCTAGGCCCCCAGCTAGATCTATACTGTCACGTGAACGAGAAACGTACTGCTATTTGATTTAACATTTATGTTAAATCTCTTCATTTTAATAGCTTCACCTATTTTAAAATGAATTCACTCATCCCGGACTCCTCTCCCAACAATGATGGAATTTCTCCACCTTTCCCACATTCCCTCCCATTGCCATGTCTTGCCTTCGGGGGTTCCTGCCCCTTCCTGGGATATCCTCTTCCTGAGGATGGGTCATCATTCTGCAGGGCTCTTCTCGCTCCCTCTAAACAATCCTCCACTAATAGATCCCTTTTTCTCAGCAATACGGATGCCCTTTTAATCTGAAGCTTTGGCACCCGATCTGAAGGACTGACCTGGCACTTGACCTGAAAGAACTCTCATCGTCTCAGAAAGCTATTCCTTTATATCTTCATGGAGGGAATGATGAAATATAGTGAAAAAGCTAAGATACTGAAATGCCCCTCCCATCTACTCACTAAGAATCAGACTCTGGAATCATGTTGTGAAGAGAATGAAGAAGCACAAACTAAAATATTTATTATAATGAAGTGGTTAGAATTTTGCTTGTGCCTCTCTTTTTCAGACTGTTATTTTTCCCAAATTTTTATTATAAAGCTGGACTTATAATATGGATTTTAACAAATACTTTAAATTACAAAAATCCCCAAGTGTGTTTTTAGGCTTTTGCAACAAGCAAACATGGTTCTGACCATCCACATAAAAGGCAAACTTGAGTCTTCCAGATTTAAAAAAAAAAAAAGCAGAATATTTTCTGCTGGATCTTGATCCCATCCTCTGACCTGAATTCTCTAGTTCAAATGACTTGAGTACAAGCCTCATCGGGACTATGGGGGACGGAGGAGATGTGATTTGCTTCCAGGTTGGCTGGAAGGGATATTCACTGTCTCAGCCCAGCTGCCTTGGCTAGAGTCACCTCTCAGCCTGTCCCAAAGTGGACAGACATGCAAACTCACTTCTTCCTTTAGTTCCAGATAAAAGGAGCTCTCTCTAATCTGGGAACGGGATGGTCCTCAGAACTGGTCTCCACTGAAGTAAATCCTAGTTAAGCGTGTTGTCTAGATTCAGCATTATAAAATACACCATGCTGGCAAATGAAAGCATGTTTCAGGCCTGCTACAAAGGAGACTGGCAAACTCCCTGGTGCCAGCTCAGTAAATAGCTGCCAGGGACATCGCAGCATGGGGTTCTGAAACCAAGTCTCCAAGCTACAAAAAATGTCCTCCCATCCCTGATTTCATCCAGATTAACTGAAGTCATTAATTATTTCAAGAAATATTTCCTGCGTAACTAGTATAGGCAAGTCACAGAATATGCATAAGAAACAAGACAAAACCTTGAGGTTATTATAGTTCTGTAACAGACAGAGATAAGCAAGGAATTTCGATATGACTTGATAAATACTATGCCAAAGGAAGTAAAGGAATCTAAAAGAATAGCTAGAGATGAAGACAGCTACTTACTAGGGACAGAGGGGATGGACTTAATTTTCATGAGATTCCAGGTAGGTGTGGAAATCACCTCTTTTTTGCCCTTTATCTGGCAAAAGAAAGACCATCCTTCAGAGGTACTGCAAAGGCAGCCAAAAGTAAATGGAACCTCAGTGTTATAAATGCCAAATAGGCAGGATACAAAACAAGTCTCTTGCTCAAGAGATTGTGCTCTTTACTTCCAGAGTATCAGATTAATACCTTTCACCATCAAAATCAATAAGAATTTAGATAAGAGACAGGGGAAACATCCACTTCTGCAGTCAGAAGACCGAAATTAGACCAATTATATTGTTCAAGAGCAATAGGAATAAGCCAGTGACTGATAGGTACATCTAACACGGGCATTGTGCAAGGCAGTGTGGAAGTAAAGAAGGTCTGTTGTTTGGAGATGGGAATTGATCTTATTCATCCTCAAGACAGTTAGGATTCAGATCCCATTCAGATGTTATTTCCAACCTTTTCTGCTTCCTCCCTCCTTGGGAAAAAGACAAGCACAAAATTTCAGAGCTGTCCAGCTGGTTAGCAGCAATACCAGCATTAAAATGTAGGTCCTGAAATCTTAGTCAAGTGCTTGTTCTACTAATTCACTTTGGGCCCAGAAACCTGACCCTAGACAAGCACTGGGAAAAGAGTGTGTTATGCTTAAATTTAGATCACGCTCTCTCTCTCCCCACCCCCACTACCTCCCATAACCCCCCCTCCCAAATCTATGTCACTAAGACACAGATATCAGTACAAAAGCTGTAGCTCTTTAAAGGTTTTCAGCCTGGTTTCCTACAGGGATGAAGGTTAAGGAGCAAATCTACAAAGAGAAAAAGTAGCCACTGTCACCAAGTGAGCATCTCTTTCCAGGGACCAGTAGATGTGTATGTGAGAGTGTAGCCTTGTGTATGTGTGTGCATGTGTGTGTGCATGTGTGCTTGTGTGTGTGCATGTGTGTGTGCTTGTGTATGCATATAAATGGGAAAATGTTCTATATGGTCCATATATGTTTCTGACAGTTGTGAATGTGTCTTTCTGTGTATGTGAAGCTCTTGTTTGTGAATTCATGTGTCTATATCTTTGTTCAGGCTGCTGTAACAGAACTATAAACAGGGTGGTTAATAAACACCAGAAATTTATTTTTCACAATTCTGGAGGCTCGAAAGTCCAAGATCAAGGTGCTGGCAGAATCAGTGACTGGTGAGAGTTTGCTTCCTGGTACAAAGCCAGTTGTATCACTGTGTCCTCACCTAGCAGAAGGATGAGGGATCTCTGTGGGTCTATTATATGAGGGCACTGATCATATTTCTGAGGGCTCTACCTTCATGAGCTAATCACATTCCAAAAGTTCCATCTCCAAATGCCATCTTTTTAAGTGTTCAGATTTAACATGAATTTGGATCTCCCCGGTGGCGCAAGGGGTTAAGACGCCACCTATGAAGCAATCCACAGCCACTGCAGCATGAGTTCTATCCCTGGCCAAGGAGCTACCCACATGGCGCAGCAGACCTTTCCTGACTCACCCACTGCTCCCCTCAGCTGTGTATTTCAGTCAATTTGCCAGTTCTGCTCCCCACTCTGTCTCTGGTGGATCCTCCCACCCCACCCCCACACCTCTGGCCTGTACCCCAGTTCTTGTATGCATAAAAAGTAAATCTTTTAAAAAAAAAGATTTAACATGAATTTGTGGCAGGGAACATAAGCATTCTATCGGCAGCAGTACACATATAAATGTGCTTATGCGTGTTTGTGTGTGTGATGATGTGTTTGGGTGGGTGCACACACTTTTTTTTTTTTAATTCTGTATTCATGTTAGGGAGGAAGAAAATGGAAATAAGAACTTTAATAAACTGCCACTGCTGTCTTCACAAAGCTATTCATCATCTCACTATTACTGGAGTTTGCCTGAGCACCCCTTTTTTAAAAGTCTGGTCAATGAATCAAAACGGGTTGGAAGAGTACAAGGGACTACATTGATGGTGCACAGGTGAACTGGTGGTGGGAATTCCACAGGGACTATACCTGAGATGATAAAGCATATGCTGTATAAAAAATGAAGAATGATGTAAAAAATATATAAAATAATAATTTAAAAAAGAAAAATGGGCCTCCCCTGGTGGCGCAGGTGATTGAACGCTGTGCCGTGAAGCTAGCTGTTCACAGCCTCTGCAGCACTGGTTCGATCCCGGCTGGCCGGCGAGGGTCCCACATGGTGCGGCAGACCTCTCCTGTCATGCCTGCTGCTCCCCTCAGCAGTGTGTTTCGTCAGTCTGCCTGTTCTGTTCCCCATTCTATCTTTGGTAAATCCTCTCACCCTCCCATGCATTTGGCCTATACCCCAGTTGCATAAAAAATTAATAAATAAATAAATCTTAAAAAAATGAAAAAAAAGTCTGGTCAATGGAAAAAGTCTGGGGGTGGTAAAGTACAATGAAAAATGTACTGAAGTTCAGAAGTGCAAATGGAAGCCTGAAGAAACATAAAAGGTATGACTAGGATGTCTTTCATTAAAAAAAGAGAAGAGATTACAAATGAGAAGAGATAACAAATGTTGGCAAGGATGTGGAGAAAAGGGAACCCTTATACAGTGCTGATGAGAATGTAAATTGGTACAGTCAATCATTATAGAAAACAGTATAGCAGTTCCTCAAAAAATTAAAAATTTTGTGCCATATGATCCAGAAATTCCACTCCTGGGTATGTATTTGAAGGTAGTGAAATCAGTATATCAAAGAGATGTCTATACCCCATGTTTATTAGCGTTATTCACAAAAGCCTCTAATGAAACACACACACACACAAACACAAACACATCTCCTACCATTTAGTCAAATATCTGCCATAAGAGACAAACTGAATGGAATTTGAGGGCATTATGTTTTGTTTGTTTTTTTTAAAGAGTTATTTATACAAGAACCAGGGTATAGGCCAGATGTGCAGGAGGGTGAGAGGATTCACCAGAGACAGAGTGGGGAACAGAACAGGAAGACTGACTGAAACACACTGCTGAGGAGAGCAGCGGGCGAGACAGGAGAGATCTGCGGCACCATGTGGGACCCTTGCGGGCCAGACGGGATCGAACCGGCACTGCAGAGGCTGCTGCGGACAGCTTCACAGTGCATTGCTCAACACCCGCGCTACCAGGGGAGGCCCTGAGGGCATTATGTTAAGAGAGGTAAGTCAGGCAAGAGACAAATACCGAATGACATCAGTTATATGTATAATCAAAAAAAATGAACTTGTAAAAACTGAGTATAATGGCAGTTGTCAGGAGCTAAGGGGTGGGGGAATTGAGAAGATATTGTTTAAGGGCAGAAACTTGCAACCAGCCGATAAATTAAGTTTGGGAGAGCTAAGGTACACAATGGTGAATCCAGTCAGCAATACTGTATTATAAATTTGAAAGTTGCTAAAAGACTACATGTTGTTCTCACCACAAAAAAGAAATGATATTTATGTCACCTGATAAAGGTCTTAGCTAATGTGACTGTAATAATTATATGACAATATATAAATCAAACCAACATGTTGTACTTCTTAAGTTTACACAATGTAATCTGTCAACTATAACTCAATAAAAAAAATCACTGAACTATTAAAAAGAAGCAATGACATACCAAGTCAACAAATACTCAAGAGGATTTCAATTCTTTCCATTTCAGACAGAAATAACATTTGTTGAAGTAAGCTGTGACAATTTTTTTGGAAGGCTCTTGGGTTCTGTACATAATCCACAATTTGGGGAAGGGGCCATGAAGAGCTGCTGTGATGTGAGGTATGTGGATTCAAGTGTCAAGTTCCAGCCCTCTGGTTAATAATGCAACCTCTTTTAAACACTGCTCTTGAATCATGGATTTATTTGAACTTTCTAGCTGGCTCATGATCAGGGTGATAGTTTTCCTCAGGAAGTACTCTCCTTATGCCCTCATTGATGAAGCTTGCAGGTAGGTCTATCATTCCAGGCCACTACTCTATCACCCCATCAAAGCACTAAGGGGTTCAGTGAGTTTTTCTTTCTAAAGGGCCAGGTAGCTGACTCCTCCATGAGCCTTTCTGAAAATAATTTTATCCTTTCTCATATTTAAGAAAACATAGTATCATTTCAACCAGCATTTTCTGAAATTCCAAGTCTATAGTTCTCTTCACTAGATTATAAGGTCTTAGAAAAAAAGGGCCATGTATTTTCCTTCATAGTCATGGTGCATGGCATATGTTTAAGTGAACAGAGATACTACTTAATATATGTCTGGATACCACAGAGAATGGAGTTTTACTTCAAAAAAACCTGAAGATATTTTCTTAAGATGATGCAGAAGCATTTAGAATAAGTCTCCTAAGACACTAGAGGTATGCCCATGGCTTAACAGAGTGTTTGGGTCAAGGATTTGGGGAAGACTTCCTTAGGGGTACCAGTGAATTCAGAACCACAAGCAGTTGCATGTGAGAAAAGCACATTCAAATAGACATTTCGGGCTGAGCCAGACAAACATTTTTAATTTGGATAATGACTGCGTCCTTGAAAGGATTTCCACCATTTTGAAAACCACAATGACCCACAATTTCCCTCTGAGGCATGGCCACATCGTAATGAGAAGAGAAGCCAATGAAGTCTTTTGTTCAAATGCTGCAGACGAGTAAAGTATTATTATTAAATAAAAATAACTTAAGCTAATAGAGGTGAGAGGGAAAGTGATTCTGCTCTACTACAAGCTTCTACATTGAACAATATGCCCTGAACTTCCCTGGTGCTTTTTTTTTTTAGACCTTCATCACCTAGATGACCTATCTTCTAGAGCTACATTTCTACCAACACTTTGATGAAGCATGCTCATTTACAGCAAGCGTTTTTGGTTTTTTTAAAGATTTATTTATTTATTTATACAAGCACTGGGTACAGTCAGAATTGCAGGAGGGTGAGAGAATTCACCAGAGCCAGAGCGGGGAACAGAACAGGCAGACTGACAAAGAAATACACTGCTGAGGGGAGCAGTGAGTGGCAGGAGAGGTCTGCGCGCCATGTGGGACCCTCGCTGGTGGCCAGGGATCGAACCAGCACTGCAGAGGCTGCGGGCAGCTTCGCAACCCAGTGCTCAACCGCTGCACCACCAGGGGAGGCCCTACAGCAAGTTTTTTTTTTTTTTTTCAATGTTTATTTACCTGCATGCAATTGGCCATTGGATTCCACACACTGCTCCAAACTCCTCCCAGGTCTATATAGCAACTAACCGCAACCTAAAAGTCTACACACTCAAGCTTCCCAGACCAACATACTGTAACAGAGAGGCCTGACTCCACAGTTTTCTGCCAGGTGGTCTTTTAATCTAGCTGGTTCTTAGTTTTTGCATAAACAGACAAAGCAGCAGAACAGGAGGCAGGGAGGTGGACTGAAAACAGTACGGACACCCAGGCAGTCAAATCTCATTTTCACATCCTCCTCTGTCACTTCCTGGCTGTACAATCTTGACCAAGTTACCTAACCAATCTGAGTTTTGACTTTCGTATCAGAAGAGGAAGCTAAAAATATCAGTATCATAAGCTACTGTACTGATTAAATGAGATACTGTTCTTTAAGCACTTCATCTTGATTCTGACATAGGATAAATGATGGTTTGGATAATGATTAGGATTTTTCTGAGAACTGCCATTTCTGATGCCCAGAGATTTGGGAGAATTTGCAGGAAAAGAATCTCACCAAAGGGTTAGTGACAAAGACTGCAATTCCAAACCATCCTAACCAAGGGAATAAAAAGAAAGCAATAACTTTCCAAATATTTCAAAACTTTTGAAGCAAAAAAAAAAAAAAAAAGGTTCCTGGAATTGGCATTCACAAAAGATGTCATATAATTTTGGGTTCAGATGCCTCCCCAGCTCTGCTGCTTAACCAACTGTGAAAACTATTTATTACTAGGATCTTCTGGGCCTTGCTCATCTAAAAGGAATATTTTATACACACACACACACACACACACACACACACACACTTTGGTGAACAGTATCCTTGGAGATTTTTTTTCTCCTGTGAAAACCAAGTGGAATAGTATCATCCTAGGACTCTCTATACAGAATCAGAGAAGACACCACATATAAGATTAAAATTCATTTTGTCAAAGATGACTAGATGATCTGTTATAGACTAAAAATTTAGCACTAATTTCAAAACCCTCACACATTAGCAAGTCCTATAAATGCCTTTATTTGTAAGTTGTACATCAAGGAACAAAGAGTCTATTGACAACAAAGCTATTTTGAAGAAAGTTTGCTTCCCGACAGAAATAAATGCATTTAAAACAGTTATTGACCAGGTTCCTGCCATTTAGTAAACCCTCTAAATTTGGTTTCTGGAAGTGCATTTATAAATGGCCTGTAGCTGTCTCTTTTCATTAGCTATTTTCAATGAAGAATATAAACCTACTCTAAAATAAAGCACCTGTGTTAAAAATTCCACTGTGAGGCTGTTCATGGTAGGCAGCCCTGCTTCCCAGTCCTGTGCAGCAGATTGCACAAAATTACCCAAGAGCAAGCACAAAGGCCTCACCTCAAAAGGGCCCCGTCCTGAGCAGAGGTCCTTAATGGAGCCAGAGCAGCAAAGCCTGTGGTGTGCAATCGAATCACAGATTCAGGGGCATGACTCAGATGGAGCCAAGCCTTTCAAGAGCACTGGCATGGGGCTTCCTCACTACCACACAACTAAGGACCCATGTGACACCTGGAATCAACAGTGTGTGCCCTGGATTAGAGCAGAGTCGCCTGGGTGGAAACCTAAACCAGGAGAAAAGTGATCACCTTCCTACCTTATGTCTGTGCACTGACCTGGGCCTGGAAGATGGAGCCTCGTGAGAGGAGGAATTCTGTCTTGGGGGGGAAGGTAGCCCCACCATGGGTGCCCTCCCCTGATATTCAATTCACATTGTGATATAATTAGGGTATTTGATAGTCATTGATATGTACAGTCCAAAGAACATAGGGTTTTGAACTTAACCCCAAATCAGGCAAATTTTGACTCTGGCCCTTTGTTATATGATCTAATAAGTGACATAAACATCCCAAGTCTTCATTTCCTTAAATGCAAAATAGGAATAATAATGTCCACCTCAATAGTATGCTGGAGTAAATGAGCTAAATTTAGGTAAATTAACCAATTCATTTCTGTCACATCAACAAATACTCAGTATTTGGTTCATTTTAAAAACAGGTCTCAGGACAATGTCTCTCTCTCACACACACACACACGCACACACACACACACACACAGGAATACTACTCAGCTATTAAAAAAAAAAAAAAAGAAATCTTGACACTTACTGCAACATGGAGGGCCCGTGAAGGGATTATGCTATGTGAAACAAGTCAGAGAGATACCGTATGATTTGACTCATATGTGGAAAATAAAGAATCAATGCCAACAAACAAAACAAGGCAAAACCCTTAGATTCTAACAGCAGAATGGTAATTACCAGCAGAGACCGTGGAGTGAAACAAGCAGAGGGGGTCGATTAGATGGTGGAGAATGTAGCAGGTGGCAGGTGTGGTGTGGTGTGTGCGTATATACAGAGAGAGATATAGATATAGATATATCAAGGTGTGAAACTTCTACAGTGTGGTAAATCAATATTACCACAAAAAAAAAGGCATGTGAAAACAGAAAATATATATTAAGATTATAAAGCAAAACATTAACCCAGCTTTGTGCAATTGAGCAAATACCTAAACAATAGGAAGAACAGCTCTAGAATCATAGCCATTCCACCTCTGTAGCAGGGTTATAAGCTTTTTTCTCCTTTTCCAATTTTTTTCTTACGGAAAAAATAGCACTTTCATAATGGCAAAATTTTATAGTTTAGGGAAAGGTAGTTATTAAACCACACAGTTCTTGAAAAGCACAATTTGTCTGAAGATGGGTGGTTTTTATGACATTGATTTTATGACACTGACAGTGATTTTCAGGGCAGCTGGTGAAATACTATTGCAGTCAGAGTCCAGTTGCCACTCCTCAAGGGAAGGGAGAAACAAAGAACCCATGGAGAATCCTAGAGGAGGTCAAACAGTAGTCACTACCCCTGACTGCACCCATAAAAAGGCTGCACAGCAGTCAGCAGGCTCTTGGAACACTGAACACAGCACACATACCCCATCTGGGTATCCTCTATTTTTTTTTTAAAGATTCATTTATTTATTTATATAAGAACCAGGGTACAGGCCAGATGCGCAGAGGGTGAGAGGATTCACCAGAGACAGAGCAGGGAACAGAACAGGCAGACTAACGAAATACACTGCTGAGGGGAGCAGTGGGCGCGACAGGAGAGGTCTGCTGCACCATGTGGGACCCTCGCAGGCCAGCCGGGATCGAACCAGCACTGCAGAAGCTGCGGACAGCTTCAAAGCGTGGTGCTCAACCGCCTGCGCCACCAGGGGAGGCCATCTGGGTATCCTCTTGTAGCCACCTTCAAATGAGTCTCTTCTCAATTACAAGCACTGGAAGTCATTCGACAAGCCATGGCCCCAGCACCCCCTCTGGGACCTTTGCACCCTGCTAGCACTATGGAACTGCAGGTGTCAGAAGCCCCCACATGAGCTGACCGAAACCTGGCTTCTCGGTTTCAAACAAGCTGCCAGAAGACAATACTATTTGAAAGGCAGTTTCTCACTGCTTGTTCACATAGAACCTCTCACCGCCAGACTCTGAGGCCTGAGATGGGTTCTTAGGCCTGACCACCCTTAACCGGGTTCTCATCATTACAATAATAAAATAAGACAAGCCGAGAGGGTTCCATCATCAAATGGAAATGGTAAATCCAAGACTGAGTCAAGTTGGGACTCCAAAGATTCAATGAATCCCATGAGCAATTGGCATTCTGTCATAGTCTATGATACAGCCATAGGCGATGGATCCCCCCTGGAGGGGGGATCATCTGTGCTCCCCTCAGATATGTCTTTCTTTGTGGCCCTCAATGGGTAATGCAATGTCTTTCTTCTGCTTCAGGGTCCTAGGACCCAGTGTCCATGTGGAAAACTGCATGGCAGGATGGAAGGTCCCCATTCTGGTGGTCTGTCTCAGAGGATCAGGTCACACTTTTTTCAAGGGGTAGACTGATATTTGGTTTCATTCAACTTTCTGAATTTTAATACCAGGACAGCACACCAGGTGCTCAAAAAGATGATATACTATCTCTCTTTGATTCTGGCAGATATGGTTAATTCTCCTGAGTAGGCAAGTCAGGACCAGTAGGACTCATGAACTTGCTAACCAAGGTGGTGATGGGTAACCAGACAGCGCTTGACTACCTGCTGGCAGGACAAAGCCTGTGTTGTGACAATAACCTTTACTGTGTGTAACAATTTCGGGAAGATCAAGACCCTGCTGAAGAAAGTCCACACTCAAGTGGGATGGTCATCATTTCTAACCCCACAGTCCTATTAGACTCATTCTTTGACCTCAGATGGCTAAATCCAGCACCTGCGGCTCCTAGCTGAGAACTATACTCCAAGGAAGTCAGGGCACCCTCCTTGGAAGGTCCTGTTCATGGTCCCAATCCCATGCTGTTTCAGTTGGGTAGTGAAGCTCTCTGAGGTTAGAATCACTCACAGGCCACACAGGACATCCTCAGCCTCCATATTCAGGGTAGCCATTAGTCTTACTGGATATGAGATACTTTGTTTCTCTGTTTTCTTGGTATCCCAATTAGGGAAGCAACCATCTCACAACCTTCTCCTCTCCCCAGGATTGCCCATGTGTGCCCTGGGCCTGGAACATTTCCTTATAAGAAGGTTAGGTGGGTGCCAAGCTGCCAATTGGCCCCAGATTCTCCTCCCGTATTAGGAGAAATCATTACCTGTTCTAGGCAGGCAGTGAACTTCTTTGTATTGCTAAAGCATGTGTCATATGGCACCTGGCCAGTCCTACCAGCATGTCTAACCCTCAGCTTCTCATGTGTGAGGAAATTCGGTCTTTGCCTGAAGAGAGATACCTGCAATCTACTCCCCAGAGCCAGCTACGAGCCAGCTACAAGGCAGCCTTGAGAGACCAGCAAACACTATAGATGCTAATCTTCTGTCTTTTTCTCTTTTCTGAGCAAAAGTGCTGTTCCAGCTAACACTTGGGCACTAAGTCCTCCCTGGGGACTTGAAGCCCACAAGTGCTGCAGTGGGGCAAGGTCTGTGGCTCCTACTTCCCACAGTTGGCACATTATGCTCTTTTCCATCCTTCAGGAGATTCTCAGCTGGGACTGGAGGATGGTGCTATTTGCTCAGCACTTAATATAACATCAGAAACCTAAAGCCGAGTTTTAAAAAAAGAAAGAAGTAAGAAGAAAAGGGAAGATGGAGTTGGGTCATGCAGGGCCTAAAAAGTGAGATACAGGACATGGATGTGTCCTTAGGTGATCAGTACAGCTGGAAGGTGTGCACCTGGTCACCTACCTGTGTGACAGTGTCAGGGCACACACTCCACAGCACCAAGCACTAATGGAGGAGGCTTCCCTGAGCCGGAATTCAGCCCATTCATCATGTGTCATTTCAGAAGACAGATGCACAGATACATTGCCAGATACCCTTGCAGAATCTTTATTCCAAAGTTTGATGCTACTGAAAATGATAAAAATACTTTCCTCAGGATCGTGGAATAAATGAGATAATCCATGTGAATTGTTAAACACAGTGCACATCATTAGCACATGATGTTTACTGAAGTCATCATATAGCAAAATATGAGAATACAGAAGTCCATTTAACAAAATGGACTTGTAACAGATTTGCAATAAAGTCTACACTTTGAGTAACACAGTTACTCTTCATACTCTCTTTAGTTACTTTCTTAGTTTAGACTGCAATAACAAAAATACCACAGAGCCAGTAGTTTACACACACATTATTTCTCATAATACTGGAGACTGGAAATTTCAAGTACAAGGCTTGCAGAACTGTGTTTGGCTTATAGATGGTTACCCTCTCAATGAATCCTCATGGGGGTGGTGGGGAGGAGAGAGACAGCAAGCAACTTCTCCTGTGTCTTTTCTCTTAAGAGCACTAATACCATGAGAAGGGCTCTGCCCTTCTAATCTCATCATCTTCCAAAAGCCCCATCTCCAAACACCATCATTCTGGGGATTAGGTTTCAACCTGTGAATCTGGGGAGATCACAAATATCCAGTTCCAAGAGTTACCCCCTCATCACCACATGTTATAAGAGAGCAGGAAATGCATATTTTTCAGCCAGCGCTGATACAGTATCACTCTGCTGCCAACAAAAACATTACTAATGGCCTGGGGCCCTGTGGTAGCTTTTCATGTAGATTAAAAGTCTAGCCCCAGGGGCAACCAGTTCTCCCAAGGCTAGCTGTCTGGCTGGGATCCAGGATCCACGGCTGCTTAGGATCTTACAACATCAGCTTCCTCATTTACTCATCCACCCACAGGTTCCACGACATGCATTTCACACAGTCCATAGTGAAAGCATACAAAACTCTTAAAAGTATTTCCAGAAATCTATCTCAAAACTCTCCTTTTGAATGCATCACTGCATTGAAACTTTGAATTTTATTGTAATCATTTTGGTGTATGCCTCATGAGAGCGTTTTGGAAGCACAGGATCAATATTAATGAAAGTAAGAGGGTTCTATGCTCCCTGGGCTCAAAAATTTCAAGACAAGATAATTATCAAAGATCCTCGCTGTTTAGAACTATTTGAACATCCACTGGCTTATAGGCACTTAATATGTATACTCCTTTTTCATCCTTAACAAGGCAAGGTAGATATTATCATTCCCTTACTATAAACAAGTTCATGGAAATACAGAGCAATGACATCATTTCCCAGGATAAAGGTGGAGCTGAGTCTTGAACCCATGACCCACACTTTTCTTCAGTTAGATGCTGCTTTCCAGAGCAATAAAGGACAGTATCCTTGATGTGAGTAAGGAGAGGCTCACTTGATTTACACAAAAAAGATGGACATCATGTCGAGATGTATTCATTCATGTCTATAAAAGACATTCATTCCTCACCAAAGAGGGAGGAGGGAGGGGAAAGAAAAGACTTTTTCCCTAAGGGCATTACTTACCAAGTTTCATGGTTAGTAATTAATTCCATTTGAAACAGGGGCCTAGGGTTAATGAGTGAGTGAGAGAAAGAGGAGAGGACTATAGGGAAGAGGCTTTTAAAAGGCACTAAAGAGATGGAAAGGCAAGGAGAGAACAAGTATTCAGAAAACAGAGGACTTTTGTGTTGTTTTGTTTCTCTTGAAATATTAGAAGTAACTTCCTTATCACCAAGACTCTTGAGGCAGACCTCTGAAAACATCTTTCAAGGCAAAGAAATGAGGCCCTATACTACTATTTGGGGGATTTCTATATTAACTTAAGTCTTGCAAATAAGATTTCCAGACGGAATCCCAGGGGACCTTGCTGTCAGCAACACCAGCAGGAAGATTTACACTAACTGAATATCCCCTTTCAGCAGGCCCCGCTCAATTGCTTCCATCTATCTAAATAGGATTCTATCATAGAAACTGGGAATAAAAGTAGGAGACTGGTATGGTGAGTGTCAGTGAATACATTAGCAAGGACATGAGTGGCATATCCTGATTGATATTTAAAAATGCATTAGGATGAAGCAGATCGTGCTGTTAAAGAGAAGCAGAGAAACAAAAAGGTATCATCCCCAGATCCACATAAGCCAAGAAGATGCCAGAAGTGGTCAACAACAAAGATTTTTTAACCCAGCTATAAAAGAGTCTGCTGTCAGCTGATGGGAAACACATGCCTTGCTGTACAGAGAAACCTGCTTCTGATCTTCCAAGAGAATTCTAGGTACTAAAATCAGATGACAAAGGATGCTTTATGGCTCTTTCCAGATGGACCACAGAGCCTTGTCCTGCAAGTTGAAAGGGTGCAATGTGAAATTGAGTCCTAAATCACCATTCATATTCTAATCACAAGCTGCCAGTGTTTCATCATCTGGCTGTATCTGCACAAACACTTTTCAAACACTCAGACCCGGCAAAGTCATGAACAAGTTGGTAGCATGCCGTGCAGGTGCAGAGCAAAACCCAACCCAGAAGCACAGTGAGACACCACCTGTGTCTTCCAGCAGAGGGGAAGGCTTAGAAGGAAGGAAGCAGACAGGACTGGACTAGACACTACATGGTTATGTGACTTAGAATATACTTCTAAATCAAACCTTAAATACACTGTCTAATGAGAAACACCACCTTGTGAAAAACAAAGCCAATTTCATATTTTTCACGTCGTCTTTGTAATAGTCTCAACCTCACACCTAGCCACTGCTGCTTGCAATTGTCTGGAAGTTGAATACATCTTTGCAGAGGTTCTAGGTAAACACTGTATACCCAGAAAAGAGCAGGGGTCCCAGAGGGTCTCATCTCATCACATTTCCATCATAAAATGGTCCAAATTTGCCACTTAGTCTTCGGAAATTCAGGTAAGAGCAGGTTGGGTAAATGAAAGTAACACACACACTCTCACCAGTTCTTTCACCAGTATATGCTGGCTCATCCATATTGGTTGTGGGTGAATGGTCACTGGGACCCATAACTTCCCATGATCCAGCAACCAAGCAGTGACTAGTTGGTGGAGAAAAACCTAGTCCAGGACAGTGGCCAGCCAGCACTGTTCTGAGACCCACAGGCAAGCAACCAAGGCATTTGAGTCCCACTTCTCTTCCTGCTTATCATTGTCATTACCTCCAATAGCTAGATTAGGTGTTCATTTACTTTGCAAAGATTATCTAAGTTCTTGTATGAATCAGACATTGTGCAGGCCTTTGTGATGCAGACAAACAAGACTCCCTGATCTCCTGGATTCCACTGAAGGGCAGGGTGAAACAACTAAACAAATAATTGCAGCCCGGCATCACTGCCAGAACAGAGAGAGAGGAAGCCAAAAGAACCCTGGAAACACTTCACCCAAACTGAGAAAGAGTGAGCCAAGGCAAGTTTGGGAGTTTGGCCTGTGAGTTTGGCCTAGAGGTGGTTTTGCTGGTGATTAGGTAGCTGGAGCTGATAGGGAGAAAAGCAAGAGAGGAGGCAAAAAGGACTAGTAGAAGTCAAAAAAATTCAGATCCTGTAGACTTCACAAAAGAATATAGACTTCATGCGAAGAGCAAGGATTTTTGTGTTTGAGCAAGATCACAGAAGAGGCTGTCACAGGGAGAACAAGACTAGAGGCAACCTGGAAGTAAGTAGGGTGGCTGAGGCCAATGCAGATGGCAAGGTGATGATGTCCTGCGCGAGGCCAGTAGCAGGGTACATGGGGAGAAAAGAAAGGATACCAAAAGATTCAGAAATAGAATTGACAGGCCCCGGGAATTGACTATTTACAGAGGGTACATTAGGATATTATTGCCTAGTACCTGAATTGGAGAAGTAAATGGATGTTAGCACCACTCCTTTTAAGATTTGAAGACAAAACAGACAAAAACAAACATGGGTGGAAGTAGAGTTTGATTCCCGTGGAGGTCATACTGAGGGTTGAGTACCTGCAGGACACCCCAGGCAGTCACCCGGGAGCTGAGCTAAAGATCTAGGGAGAGGGCTTGGGGGAGAAGACACAAATATGGGTGCATCAGTCTAAAGATGGTCAATGAAGCCATAAGCATGCATGGGATAAACCAAGGAAAGTATAAAGTGAGAAGGTGGGGTGGACAAAGGAGCGGTGGAAAAGGAAGAGAGCTGAGTCAGAATTGAGATCGCTCACATTTAGGGGGCCTGGGAGGAGGCATCTGCTACGGAGTGACAGAGGACAGTGATGTTGAGGCTAAGCACCAACCAGCAGGCACTTGGGGCTCAATAGTCTCTGTGCCTAAAATGAGAAAAGATGTAATCAATGTGTCCAGCACCACAAAGGTGAGGGGAAATCCTAGCAGGAAAAATTAACTTTGACCTGTATCCGTAAGTGTGGTTTATAGCAGAAGAAACCTTGTTAATGGATTCCTGGTCAATAGGTTGAAAGGGGCTATCTTGGAGAAATATAATGCAAGCCACAAATATTAGTCACACTTGTCATTTAAAAAGTAAAAATTAACAAGAAATTAATTTTAGTAACATACCTCATCTAATTTAATATATAAAACATTCACTAAGTAACAAATATAAAAAATTATGGAGACATTTTACTTTTTTTGGTGTCAAGTCTTTGAAACCTGGTGTGTATCTTATTTTTACAGCACATCTTGCTCAGACTAGTCACATTTTAGGTGTTCAACTGCCCCATGTTGCTAGTGGCGGTTACACCGGACAATGGAGGTTTGTAGTTTGTGTGTAAACTCTTTACATTTCCCCTAATTTTATTTCAGCAAACAGAGAAGCTAAAGAAGTATATGATCGACAGGAGCTCTCTCAAATGCCTAGCTAGCAAGAAGGATAACAAATCTAAATGAAAGAGAATTGGGACAATTAGGGAACTTTCTCTTAACACTGTCACAAAGGAAAAGAAATTGGGGACAGACTGACCTCATGCTTGCTGCCGAACAGTCCAGCAGATGACAGCAGCTATGAAATGGAGATCAGAGCCGGGTCCTTGTTAGCAATGAGTCAATACAGCCTTTTGATTCACAGGAAGTGGAGGACAGCATGTTACCTCCATGGACATGCTACATTAGCTTGGCTCATTCTGCAAGGTCAAGCGGGGGAGGCACATACTTAGTCCTGGAGACAGCCCCCTCCCAGGCCCAGTCGATGCCATCCAAAAAGATTTCTACCTGGAACTTCTCAAAATCTTTTAATCATCTCTTCACATCACCTTGAAAGGGTGTTTGTGATTTCCTCATCAAGGAGATGCAAACAGGATTTGGCTTCCCAGCTCTCTGCCACCATCTCATCAGCGGCGAGGTGGCTCCCCAAGGAGGAAGGCAGACAACAGATGAATCAAATTGCCAGGTTCAGGATCTCCTGACACAGTAATCAGTCAGGAGCCCAGCTAAATTTTGCTAGCCTCACATCTCCAGCTTTTGAGACCACACAGCTGCACCTGCACCAAAATATTTCTTGTTGCTTTGGATAACCCTGAGAGTTATTAGAAACTCTTACCCCTGAGAAAGAAAAAGGTTGTGAAATGTTGATACCTAAATGTAGAAAATGGAAGCAGCCTTCTGCCTACCCCTCCAGCCCTGTTTTCATACATCCTTATGTACCCTACCTCCGATTTCCAATTTTATGCCTAATATTATATAAGCTGAGGGGTGTGCGTTGTCTCTGTCTTTGTCTCTCTCTGTCTCTCTCAGCACATGCACGCACATAGATCTCTATCTATACACACACACATGCATACATACCTAAAAGAAGAGGCAGAAAAGTAATTACGTACTTAATAGACCAGACTGAAGACAAATCCAAATGTCGTCACTGACATTTGCTAGCTGCGTGACTTTAGACAAATGACTTCTGCAAGTGAGCGTCCTTTTCTAAAAAACGGGAAGCATAACCATGCCAACATCACAGAGATGCATGAGGATTAAAATGAATTCATGTATTAAACTAAGAGTATTAGAAATTAAAATGAGTAGAACTGGGTCGGGACATGCTAGACTCTATGTGATTACTGAGACTAATATTTACACCATTAGCAGGTGTACAATGACAGGCCGCTATGATTATTGCTATTAAAATCCCTACTCCTTCCTTCAAAACTTCAAAGTTTACCTCAGTTACTGCCTTATTCTGCTAGCTCTTCCTGATCAGTGCTACTACCAATGCCTACCACCTGCTCACTTAGATCTCACGCTCCTTCCTTGGCGGGTGTTACGTTGCATTCTTCATATTCTTAACTCAATGGTACTGTGCACAGTCCTAGCTGCTTCTGTGTTGGTGACTTTCCCTACAGTGATGCTTCTTAAATATTAACATGCAGATGAATCACCTGGGGATCTTGTGAAAATGAAGTTTTTGATTCCGGAGATCTGGAGTGGGCCTGAGCATCTGCATTTCTAATGAATTTCCAGGTGATACAGATGCTGCTTGGCTGTGGCCATGTCCCAAGCAGCACTGTTGTGGCCACACACCCCCACACCAACACTAAAGCAGGGATGTCTCCAGCCCCCACTCAGTCCCTGGCTCATGGCAGGTGCTCAACCAACTCTAGTTGAACTTACTAGATATGATGCTACATGTCCAGGATGTATGAGGTACTAGGAGTCAAGGGAATATTCTCAAGCATAATCACCCCCTACATGAAACTCACCTAAAAGCTATGCTTAGCCTGAGAGAGCAAGTCTCATGTGTGAAAACACTATAGGCACAGTCACTGTGTCTAATGTGTCTAACTATACTCATGTTATAAACCAATGTTATTTAAATAAAAAAAAATTAAGCCCAGCTTTCATAGATGAATCAGACTACTCCAAGCTCCCATCAAATGCAGGATCCATTGGGTTCATTCATTGCCAGTCATTTGCTGAGCACTGGCTGTGCTAGGATCTCCAGGTAGAGTGGAATGTAGGCAAGAAGGTGCTTCCAAAACCTATTCCACCTATAGCCTCCCTCTGCCTTGTGAGGGAGGCATTTGTTCTTCACCAGACTCTGGTGTCCTTTGTACCTGCCACTTAAGGAGTCCCCTGGGGCCAATTCCAAACCTACTTGAATATCAGTTTCACTCTCTATAAAATAGGGATTATAATCCCTGGAATTAGCATAGTACTTGATACTCCTTAAGGACTCAATAACTGGCAACCTTAATTATCATTGTTGCTATCATGTAGTTACTATTAGAGTTACACTCTTATATAGTTGTAAATATGACTATTACTATATAGTTGTTAGTGTTATAATTATATTCTTGTGTAGTATTAGTACCTATTTTTTTTTTATAAACAGCCTAAAGAATGTCTCTCTGAGGGCCTCCCCGGTGGCGCAGCGGTTGAACGCTGGGTTGCGAAGCTGCTCGCGGCCTCTGCAGCGCTGGTTCGATCCCCGGCTGCTCCCCGGCCACCGGAGGAGGGTCCCACATGGCGCGCAGACCTCTCCTGCCGCCCGCTGCTCCCCTCAGCAGTGTGCTTCGGTCCTTCTGCCTGCTCTGCTCCCCGCTCTGGCTCTGGTGAATTCTCTCACCCTCCCGTGCTTGTATAAATAAATAAATCAATCTTTAAAAAAAAAAAAAAAAAAGAATGTCTCTCTGAAATAAAGTAAAATCTCTGCTCCTGGGAGCCTTAAAATATTTGAAGGCAGATTTTATTATTTCTCTTCATTTCTCTTCTAGGGCAAACACATCCAACTCCTTCACCATTCCTCACGGAACTAAGCTCCCAGAATTCCTTACTCTTATGTGTATTATGGTTGGCCACAGCCCCCTTTAAATGCGGCCTGCAGTGGGACACGGTGGTGTGACCATGTCAAATACTATGAAACTGTTACAGAGTTTAAATATCCAACATTAAATGATTTAATAGTCACTGTTTCAATTGCTCATAAGCAACCCAAAAGATTCATGACATGCTGCA
Organism: Talpa europaea; assembly: GCF_964194135.1. Lineage (NCBI taxonomy): Eukaryota > Metazoa > Chordata > Mammalia > Eulipotyphla > Talpidae > Talpa > Talpa europaea. The sequence goes on from NC_140076.1 coordinate 49,166,729, forward strand.
GTGTAAAATTTCACTGAGATTATGACTTTGGGTCTTCCAGATGATGTAGTTTGTGTCTGGGTATTATTTAGGTTCCAAGAGCACAGTATCTTTTATTTTTTTGCATAGAAGAATTGGAGTATAGGCCAGAGGTGGTAGCGGGGGAGAGGATTCTCCAAAGACAAAGTGAGGAGCAAGACACGTGGATCTACGGAAATACACTGCTAAAGGAAACAGCGGGTGAAACAGGAGAGGTCTGCTGTGCCATGTGGGTTAGATCACTGGCTGGGGATTGAACCTCAGCCATCGAGGTGCTAGCGCTGAGACTTAGCCCTAGGGCCACCAGGGAGGCTGCAAGCCCAGCATCTTTCTGACAATAAAACTTAAGAGATTCATCTTGTCTTGGGTTCAAGCCTGTGAAGGGATTACAAACTCTGGTTACTTGTGAAAACTTGCTATGAAGCAAGAGAAGATATTTTAATAAAATTACACTCACATGAAAGATTTTACATCTGAAATACATTATCCTCAATAGAAATATGATTTGGATAAACAATGATTCATATAAACGTTTCCGCAATCACAATTTGGAGGTTTGTGATAGCCTTTAACTGCCTTTTGCAAATGTCATGTGTCCTCTGTAGATTTATAAGTGTACCTAAGGAATGTTCTAGGCCACCTGCACAAAGAATAGGCACTATCATGCATACAGAACCGAACTGAAACAGACCCTTAGTTCCAGGACCAACTCTGCCAGAGGCTACCTGACCCTGGGAAATTGTCAATCCTCTGGGTCTCAATCTGGATAAAACAAAAGGTTGCGTTAAGTACAGGATTCTTTACCTGCTGTTAGGGAAGATGTTTACCCATCTTCCCTACCCATCTATTAAGGTTATGGATATGTACATTTATAGGATAAAAGAAACATACCATTTATCAAATTCTAGGTAATTACATAATAATATCCATAACTGCTAACACTTAAAAATATATTATGTGCCTTGTAAGTATTATTTTACTGAATGACAGTATCTTTTTTTTTTTTGACAGTATCTTTTTTTTTAAAGATTTATTTATGCATACAAGAGCTGGGGTACAGGCCAGAGATGGGGAGGGTGAGAGGATTCACCAGAGACAGAGTGGGGAACAGAACAGGCGGATTGATTGAAATGCACTGCTGAGGGAAGCAGCACGCGAGTCAGGAGAGTCTGCTGCGCCATGTGGGTAGCTCCCTGGCCAGGGATTGAACTCGTGCTGTAGTTGTTGTGGATAGCTTCATAGTGCTGTGTCTTAACCCCTTGTGCCACCAGGGAGGCCCTGAATCACAGTATTTCTATGAAGCAGGTCCTATTACTACCCCATATTATTGATAAGAAAATTGGATTTAGAAAGATCAATTTACCTGAAGTCTCTGAGAGTATAAGTAGTGGAGGTAAGATTTCCACACAGGTGTGAATCCATTACCCTTGCTCTTACCAACTATGCTACACTCCCTCCCAATCAGCTCAGTAACTACATAACTAAATCAGTTGGTTATCATAACACAGTATGGAATTGTCTTTAATTTGCCCATTTCCAGGCTAGCACTTTCTTAAATCTCAGCAGTGGTTGGCAAAAACTGCTCATTCAAATTAGCAGACTTAGAAGACAAGCCAGTGTGAGTGACTCTGCCATTAGCAAGGTTGCTTCCTCCAATAGCTGATAATGCAGCAAAGACAGAATTAGGAAAATGCAGTTGGTCATGCTTATAAATAAACCACATTTTTTATTTATGTTCACACTACTGCTGTTTGTATCACCTTCAAAAAGAAATAAGACCTGAGTAGATTATAAAGCATCGGATGAAAGAGAAGCTACAGGTAAAAATTCATTTCCTATTAAGTTTTTATACTCAAATCCATAAATTATCTTGTTAAAGAGTTTCTGCTTCTACAGCAAAATTTCTCTGAATCACATTTGGTATCCTCAGACTAAACTAGAGACTAATTGACTTTCCATGAACTAACGAAACTTGAGGACACTTACAATCAGAAGATAGGCCTAAGGCAGAATTGTAAAATATGTCTTAAATATCTGTATACACTGAGATATAATTTTACATAGTAACAGAAACAAACTATGGCTAATTTAAGAAAAAAGTGAAGAAGAAATTTTTTAGTGAATGCTGTTATATTGTGGAATCCAATGCTAACACATACTGGAAAGATCTGGAAACAGGACCTAGAATATGAGCAGGACTCAAGAATAAGCTCTCCTGCTCTGCTCTCACCTTCATTCTCTCTATGGATTTTCTTCATTTCTCCATATTTGCTCCTCAAACCTCTTGACAGAACATAGCTTTCAACCACTCTTCACCTTGTATGTTACCTGTTTCAGCCACCAGAAGAGAAACAAACTTCTCTTTCTCAATTCCAACTCCATTATTCCAAGAAACCAAACAAGAAAATCCTCTGGATCAATCAACTGTGGTTGAAACACAAAGCAGGCTAATGCCAATATGGCTGCTTCCATGATAACCACAGTGATGGAGTAATAAAGAAGCAATTCCCAGAATAGGGAGGGGGCTAATAAAAGGGTGGTCTTTATGCTGCTAGGGCATAAAGAGTTCAAAGTCCTCAACAAGACCCAAGAATTCTTGCCCCTGTTCTCTTTCCAGGCACACCAGACTTCCTACACTGAGCTGCAGACATGTTTTTTGTTTTGTTTTTTATCTCTGCAACAATAGATGCTCCTTCTCACTTCAAGTTCTTCACATAAAGTAACTGGCACTCTCCAGCCTCCCCATCTAGCTGCCTATCTTCTAGTTAGATATCTTTAGTCTATCTTTTATTAGACTTCCTCATGACACCCACGCAGACCAGGGCACTGAAGACCACTGTGATTAAAGGGCTGTGCAGCTTCCAAGGGGATGCTATTCTTTCCTACTACACTACAGACTTAGCATTGCCAGAACTTGTCTCCTATTTGAGTCTGTGTAGTACCTAGTACAGTGCCTGGCAATAGTAAATGCTCAAAAAGTATTTAATGCATATTTTCAAATGAAAAAATGAGCAAGTGAACCAGGCCAAATCCTAAGCCTTCAATCTAACAGTCTCCAAAAGGTAAGAGTGGCCTAGAATCAAAGTATTTCTCACACCTCATTTTCTAACTCGAAACACTTACATAGACAGAAACCAACTGGCAGGTGATGGCTGGCAAGGAAAACCCCAAAGGCATAAGGGATGCTTTGTTATACCAAGGCAACACTGAAAACAAAGTCAGACTGTGGTCCCCCAAGAAGCAGAATTTGTGCACTTGAAGAAGCCAAGTACACATCCCCTTCCCCCCGCCCCCCAGTGCTTTTCTAAAACTGGGCTATTGGCCACTCAACTGAAAACCAGCAATCTCAAAACATTAAAGTTCATTTTAATCCAAAATCAAAAGATACATTACCAAACAATCATTGCTTAAGACCCACAGTCCCTGTTGAATGTAAAATACTTCTTCTGTGGTTTTAATACTAAGTATGTTTTTAGACTATGATTGGCATGGTACATTTAAATTCTTTCTCTACCAACTGACATTTTTGAAAAATTACAGTTATCCCAATTGGTAATGAATCATTGGGGGAAGGGGCATTACCTAGTTTACTTGGAGACATACTGAAATATACTGACAGAAAATGTATGAAAGCCAAGCCCAAGCTCTAAGGGCCAAATTTCCACCACTAAGTGCCTGAAAATCTATCCTGAAACATAAAACATCTAACAAGTGATCCTAGAGTAGCAGTCTCATTTATTTTTTTTCCTTGAAAAAACAAAACCCAAGTCTAAAGGACAGAGGACAAAATATGAACTGTGTCATTATTTTAAATGAAGACAAAGCTGTCATGTCAATTATCTGCTATTGTGGGGATGGATTCTTCTGGATCTCAGCACACTTGGCTCTCTTTAGAACACTGCCTCTATAATCAAGCTCTTATATCCAAGAGAGGAAACCTACTATTTACATCTACTCCTCCGTCTGTCTCTTCCTTTACTAGTTCTCTCCATATAGTTCTCTTCTTTCAGTTACACCAGTATAGTCTCTTAAAAGCAAAAGAGTATTTAATTATGCATTTTATTTTACTAAGATTTAAATTTTGTAATAAGGGGAAAATATAATCAGTGTAGTGATGCTGTAAAACTAGAGAAAATCAGGAAGAAGAAAATAAGCACCTCTCAATCCACCACTCGGTGGTTTAGTTTGCATCATTCTGGGCTTAGTATAGGACATATAGTCTTCACTCTGGAAAAGGAATTGATAATCAAGCATCCAACTTTGATGCTTTCAGTTCTGATAAATATTACAAAAGAGAAGTATAAGACAGGATGCTATGAAAACCATAATGAGACCCCTTATTCCAGTTATTATTTTGGGGCCCAGTCTTCCTACATTTTTTCATAGAAATTATTAAGTATGCATACATTTTATCTACCTTGGATTGGATAGTTATACATTTGTGATTCCCAAGGCTAACTTTCACAGACAAAGGAGAGGTCAGCGTCAGAATTTCCCAGGACACAATGGGTTACAGGTCTATCACTCAGCTACCAATGGCCACAGAAGAAACCAAGGAGTTGTGTTTCCCAGATCTCTTTGAGACCATATGTTACTGTTGGCCAAATGGGAGACATTGTTGAAAGCTGGATGAGGTAATCACATCACCTCCAAGGTATAGTCAAAGCATATAAGAAAAAACAATTGTAATTGTGTGTGATGGAAGATGTTAACCTGACATTGTGATGACCATCTTGCAATACGTATATATCTCAAATCATTTATATATGTGAAATCAAAATAACATTGTATCCACTATGTCTCAATTCTTACCAGATATTCAAGAACTCATTGTAGATCTTCTAGAACTTTGCAAATTTGTCAAAACTCTCCATCCATCATTATTTCACTGAAGTTCCAGGTTTGCAAATAAGACCCTATAGCAATGTTACTGGAGAATTCCTTTGGAACTGCCATTAAAGATCTAGACAGGACTGGCTCAAGACCCCACACTCCATGCCCAATAGAAAAATCAAACCTCTCAAAAAGATTTCTAGTTGCTAATTTCTAGTTCAGGCTATATTCTCATGATCAAACTAGGCCTACAGGATTCTATTTCCTTGTCTGCTCTCTCTATTCCAACTCCCTATTAATCTAGATGTAGTAATCTTAATACATTTCTCAGTTTCCACAAAATAATCCACTCAAAAACCTTTTGAGAATAAAATTAGAGTTAGTAAGGTTTAGCAACTAAATAGCCAGCAAACAGTAAATTAATATCTCACATTAGACATTAGAGTTACTAGTAGCTCAAGTGTTTTCTTACTGGCCTTTAGACACATATTATCCAGTCTTCTACCATCTTTCCTGATTTTCTCTATTTCTTCCCTCTCATGTTTCTTTTAACTACTTCTCTTCCCCTGGCTTGGGCAAGATAAAACACAAATGTCTTTCACTTTCTTATATTCAAAAGATAACCATCTCTTTTTGTGAATTGGCCTTCCACACACTGTTTTCAGTTTTTCCCTTCTATCCCATGTGTCTTATGACCATCTTTTCTCAAAAAAAATCCAATATCAGCTACTGAGATTATAGGTGTTCTTTTTTTTTTTTTCATTTTATATTGGGTTTGTAGGAACTAAAGACCACCCACTAGTGTCATCTGCAATCTATCTAGAAGCCTATTCCTCCTAAGCTCAACTTCAATTCCTGGGACTCTTAGCCTAGAAATGTGCTTAGAGATCATCACATGCAACCTTCTCTTTGGACCACAGTGCAGTGGGCTGACTTTCCCAAATCCAGAGAGCAGATTAGATTAGAGACAAGCCTGCATTTTATCCCAAGACAGCATTGTTTCTAAGACTTAGTCTCACACACGTCTGTGCTCTTGGTTATAGTATTAATCTAGGTAATTCAAAAACAGGGCAAAGCACAAAAGTTTCCAGTTTAATTTTTAAATGTATTAGGTGTTGATTTCTGCCTCCTTTAAAAAGAGGTATGGTCTTCTAATTTACAAGAAGTGACAGCTTTCAAATCCCCCTGGGAGTATCAATCATGAGGTTTAAATTCACATTAAGGTGTATAAGGTGTAGGTAACTAAGATCGGATTCTTCCCTGAAAGCAAGATTCCAGGGAAGGGGGAACTGGAGAATATAAGGGTACTAAAGGAATGAAAAGGTATAATGATAAACCCTTCAGGTGAAAGAAAGGTAGGGGAAAGCAGAACTGAGCTCAGCCCTGAAAGTTTCTATCCAGATATCCAACAAACAAATTAAACTTCAATGATAATTCTCAACTCCCTGCCTAATTTTCTCATAGTCTGTCTTATAATTTTAAAAATAAATGTGTAATTTAGGATATTTTATATAATTTCAAACAGTCATTTTTTCACAGTGGAAATTTACCTTAATAATTTGTTAGTAGAGAAACCATAGAAGTAAGAGCAATATGATCCCTTGCTAAACCTGTGTTTGAAAGAACACACTCCCGGCCTTATTCTCAGCTAGACTTTGTTTAACCTTCTTAGTCTGTTCCTTCACGTCAGGAGAAATTTCCCATCTCAGTTTTCAGGGAGGAATGACTTCACCCAAAGTGTGCCTGAAAGCTCACGCTCGGCATGGTGCTCTCACAGGCAGGCAAGGCGATGCCAAGAGCAGGCAGTGCAGATGCAGGCTTGGCCTCTCCCTGCTCAGCCTGAGATCAGGTCTGCCAGACCAGAAAGGAATCTGGCTTCTCCAAAACACTACAGAAAGACAGCCAAGTGCCCAACAGACAGGAGCCACCAAAGCCATCAGGAAGGCGAAAACAGGACTTGGCTGCTTCTTTGCGCAGAACATTCCAGAATGATTGGTAGAAAGCTCTAGACAATAAGCCCCTTTGACCAATTATGCCACAGCTCTTAATAACAAATAACAAATGCTCAACCCTTGGGTTTCGTGCCCTTCCCACCCCAGCTCAGTTTACAAGAGGCTTTGGTTTTCTGCTTGGAAATAGAATGCCATTCGAGTCAATTTCTCCTGTTACTCTTAATAGGAAGAAAACGAAGAGGGTGTAACCATGAGGAAACTCAGAAAAAAAATGTATACTCAGTTTTTATAATCAGCTAACTTCTGTTTATATGTATGGAAGTCATACATATCAAGTCACCAACATGAACCATAACTGCAAATGAGGTCTATGTATTGTTATTCTCTTCCTGTATTTTAGGACTCTTTGTTATATATGATTCCTCCTAGGAATGCAAAGGCTGCATCAGACCTGTCAGGGAAACTATAAATCATCTAATTAAATAATATGAAAAGAGAGTCAATGAAGCGCCTCAGAGTATGGCAGCTTTTGGAAAATGTCATATTGCTGTGGACTAAGGAACCCCAAAGGAAATGTTCTTGTCTTTTAGATGTGAAGATTTCATTTTCTTCAGATATTAAACACACACACACACACACAACTACAGATTTGAGAATGCATTGTGTGGTTATTTTCTTTTTTCAAAATGACCATGACTTTTGCAAATACCTTATCTGTTATACCTAGCCAAACTGAGATTTTCTTCTTCTTCTCTCAGGATTTTATTTCAATCAGAAGATTTAAATTTCCCATAAAGTATTTAGAGATCTTACATACCAAGCCTCAGATGGCTAACTCAATGACGACGGTGCCTTTGCTTAAAACATCGTTTTGACCATGAGTAATTCTGCAGTTATTTTATTTTTTGACAATCTTGTAGGGCTTTAGTGATAAGCAGACAGCACTTCACTGAACACAGCTCCATCCAAGAATCTGGGTTAAATTTCTCTCTGTATTCATAATGGAGATGGCCTTGATTTGGAAATTAGAATGTGATTCAACATGAGAAGTGCTTTATAATGAAATGGGGGTTCCTCGCAGGGAGTCCGCAGCTGGATTTCAATGGTTCTATAAATCCCCTGAAATTGCATGAAAAATGGTGTATGTATTCTGTGGATTTTTATGAAAAAAAAAAGTTCCTACTTTTCAGTAAGAGGGCTGGTGATTCAATAAAACTTAGAAACCTTGAGGAGTCTGTACAGTGCCTATTTATTGAATAAATGAACTCAGAGAGAACAGCTTCAGGCCATTAAAAATCTGGATCTTCATGATCAAATTCTTCTTTGGAAGGATTTTAAGGAAAATTAAGGATAGAAACTTGGAGATAATGGGCTATTCTCACACATCTAAGAGTCATACTCAGACTATGTATTACTGCCCTGATCCCTAACTCTTGTATCAAAAATTACTTTACATTTTATCATTTTCATCTCAGAAAATCTAAACAGGCAACTGAAATCATAGATCTTTTTTCACACTTCAAGTATATCATATCAAGTATTAGGGACCTAACAATAATAGGTTATTACTAGTTACCAGGAAATGCAAAAGTCTCCAGACAGAAAGCCAGAAAGTAAGCTCCAAGAATGCCAGATAATCATAGAGGAGCAAATGGACAGTACATTGGGGTACAGAAGCAAAGAGGGGAGAAGCACCTAGACACACCATCGAAGCTTCTATTCTCCACACTGCAACTTCCTGTGAGCCTGTGCTCCTGGGCTGCCCACCCTGGTTGGCACACTATATTTGAACATGAAGTGGACTGGGGGTTGGGGGGTAAAGGACAGAGGGGCTCTATGACAAAAAGGAACATCCTGATTAATAAGAAAGAAACTAGATGTAGGAACAAGCAGGAAGAAGTCTTTGCTATCAAGAAAAAAATTTAAAAGCAAGGACAATATGATATATGATAACATTTATAAGGTAAGGAAATAATCACAGTATCAAGAGAAAGTACAATAGTGATCACAAACACATTCCTTAGTATCAGACCAACCTGGGTTTCAGTCTTGACTGTACCTCCCAACCTAACCTGGCAGGCTACTAAACCATTCAGAACTTCCATTTCCTCTTGGATGAAATAAGCATAAAAACTGGACAGATGTCACTAGGTTATGGGTTATTGATTCAATGATTATTGAAAATGAGGATGCATTTAAAGAATAATATACTTGGCTAATACTAATTAGCAAGAGCTGCTTTTATTCTCATCACTCAGTGTATTCATGGAATTAGAGAAAAACAGGAACCAATGTGGTTTTTGTATGCACCCTATGTGGCCTCTCTCTGCACCTGTGCATGTATCGCCTCTCTGTGCACCCGTGTAAGTGTAGGATTTAGATAAGGCGCTCCTGCATGTCTGCGCTAAGACAATAGCCCACATCACAAGGCAGCCGGGGACACCTAGGTAGCCAATGACTGATTGTGTGGCCATGGCCTGAGGTGGTCCGGGAGTAGCTCAGAAATTACATCAAGTACCTGCACGGGAAGTCCTCCCTGTGTATGTAACTGACATGTCCCCTCAGTTCCCCATAAAAATTGATTACCTTTTTCTCCCTGGACCCTGCTCCTCCTACTATTGTCAATCAAGCACGCTTGTTTGCTGCTGCTTATAACAGCAAGAGGGCTGCTCTCTGACAATCTTGACAATCTTGCAGTCTTGCCTTGCAAGCCTGTTCCATGACTCATCCCTCAGTGTGTCCCCAACTCAACACACCAAGTCCACTATGACCGGAAGAAGTGCAGGTACTAGAGCTGCAAACAGGAAATGAAAATTGCCTCTGGTCCTCCCTGGTGGCACGAGGGGTTAAGCACAGAGCTGTGAAGCAGACCTCTCCTTTTTTCATTCGCTGCTCCCCTCAGCAGTGTACTTCGGTCAGTCTGCCTGTTCTGTTCCCCACTCTGCCTCTGGTGAATCCTCTCACCCCCTGCAACTCTGGCCTGTACCCCAGTTCTTGTATGCATAAATAATAAATCTCTAAAAAAAAAAAAAGAAAATTGTTTCCATGACCAATAAAGCCCTACTACTCAGTGGGTGAAGATCCTTAATGAAATCTGTGTTTCTTTCCATAAACTCATGAATGGGGAGCATGTGATGATCATTGTTATGGCTCACCAGAAGGGGAGAATAGAAGTTAACTTCTCAAGGAGATAGTAAAGAAGTGCCTTGAGATTCTTTAGCAAGTATAGTCATCATAAGGAAGTAAATATCTATGTTCTCATTGCAAAGTGAATGCAGCCACACACTCATTTCCCATGACTATGGCAGTGAGCCTGGGGAAGGAAAGATACTTAGGAAGCATCATTATTTTATTTATTTATATACTTTAGCATACTGTTTTCAATCATTATTGTCTGTCCCAGGCTACTGTTGCTGTAAATATGTCTACTCTCTTTCATCAAAAAATTAAATTGCTTGAAATTGAATGGTGGTGGCAAAAGTCTTTTTGTTACTATTGCTCCACCTCACCCTACCATCTGACATGGCTACTCCAGCTCATGGACTTAGTTGCACCATCCAGTTCCTGCACAGTCTTGGAGGCCATGAACAGAGTCCCATGGAAGAGACTGTGCTGGGAATCAAGCACACTGAGGTCAAAGCAAAAGCCGGAAGTCCCTCACAAAGCTGTGTCCAGTAAACATATCACGGCAAGGAAAATGGCAACGAGCTTCCAGGGTTATTTTATGAAGTTAGTGAAACTCTGCTCTGTCTGCCCCTTCTTCCCATCACTAACATTGTTCAGAAGATTTTTTAGGGATAAGGACTAGAGAGGAAACAAAGATTTGCTCTAGAAGAGAATGATTTGTTAATAACAATAACAACAATAATTCCAATAATAGCAACAAATAACACTCATTTTAAAAAATCACTCATTAAACATTCACTTTGTGACAAAGCCTTGCTAAACATGTTACACAAATCAGCTCATTTAGTCTTCAAAGTCCCAAAATAAAGTAGGTACTACTATTATCCTGAATTTACAGATGGGAAAAGTGAGGGTTAGAAATACCACATAACTGGGTGAGCCAGAAAGTGACTCAGAGGAGACAGGTTTAGAGAGCAGACCTACAATATAACACATCTAAATCCTGCAAAGGCATTTCAAGAGGTTACAGGCTCCACAAAAACATGGAAAATGTTGCTTTCTGTTAGGTAGTTTTGTCTTAATAGTTCAACTTTACTTACTGTAATTAATGATGAGGAAGTTCAAAACTATTTTTGAAAAATCTAAATTATAGAAAATTTATACAATGCCAGCATGTCAATTAGGATAAGTTCAAGTACATGAAACAAGAACTCCAACTTAAATGAGCTTAGACAACAAAAGAAAATTATTCATTCGTGGAACATTGCAGTCCAAGAATAGGAAAGAACTCAGAGAATATGTGATCAGTGCTCAAGCTCAGCCTCTGCAATTCTTTCACCTCTGTTCCCTCCTGCGTCTGCTTCATCATGGCCGCTTTCCCTCATGGGAGCATAATGGCTGCAACAGCTCCATGTTTCACATGGGCAACTCAGACCATTTTTTGCAAGAGAAATTTTCTCTCTCTTCAGCCATCAAACAAAAGTCCTGGGCTTCACATAGATCTGACCATCTTAGGTCACATACCCAGGAGTTAACCCAAAAGCAAATACAGGGAAAATACTATTCACAAAGTAAGATGGAGGTGAGTTTTGCCCACCACTCCCCAAGGAAGATGGCATTCAGAAGATGGGTCCATGCCAATTAACAGTGGCTACTATTAAATGAGGTGTAAGATGGTTCCAAAAAGAATTATCTAGTGCTGTGAGGAAAGAGCTAAATGTTAAAAATGTAACTAATAAATGTCTAATAATAATCAATAAATAAAAGTAATAAATATTCAGCAATTATATTACTTGGCTAGTCAAAATTGTGCCATGCAGAGAACATCTAAACGATCTGCATTAAAACCACTGCCATTTAATTTTCTACGCAGAGCAGCAAAATGCTTTGGAAAAGTTTATTTACTTAAGCAGGTTTAATATTCACTTTGTTCATATGATTCATTTGCTTAACCACAGACACTGTCAAGATTATCACCAGTGTAGACTTTCCATCAGCTTGGTCACAAATTCCAAATTAGCAAGTGCCTCTTGCATTAGCAACGTTTTCCTGATTGAATTCTCCCCACTCAACATCAATTTTCATCAGACATATTTTCCTTTCAGTGAACTCCCCAGCATCCGTGTGAACTCAGAATGTCCTGGAGGAAGGCAGCCCAGCAGAGCAGTTAAGATCAGAGGCAGAGGGCTTTGGATTAGTCCTGCCTCTTATCAGCTTTGAAGTACTAGAAAAATTACCTAACTTTCAAATTTCCTCACCGGTAAGTGAAGATAATAACTGTTTGTCTCTCATAAAGTGGGATTAAATAAAACAGTGCATATGAAGTAGTTAGTATATACCCTGGAACACAGCAAAAGTTCAACCCATATTAGCTCTTTTCTAATAAGTACTTAGATTAAAATTTATGGTAGTACTTTGAGTCATTTTTAATTCTAAATTGGTGTAGGACCAAATTATACTTTAAATACACACTTAATGTAGCATATGCACAGGTGGATTTTCAATTATGTACACCTGAATCTTATATAAAGTCATAATGCAATGTTATCACAATAAAAAGACAAATTTCATACATCATCTTCACAACAACATATGATTTACTGACTGCTTACTATGTCTAAGGTGTCTCAAATATGTGAAATATAAAAGACAAGTATTATTGGTATCTGAAAAAGAGGAAAACCAAGGCTCAGAGAGGTTAAGAAACTTGCCTAAAACCACGGAGCCGGTAAGTTGCAGAGCAAATACCTGAAAAACAGAGCAGCCTGAGTCCAAAGCTCATACTCTTTACAAGCTACCTGACAATTCTATTTTCTCTAGTAAATGGAGAATTGTCTCTCATAAAAGAAAGCTAACATTCCCAGTTAGAAAAAAAGGAAAGAAAATTGTCTAAAGTGGCATTTGTACAATAATTTTTAGGAAATGTAATAGCCAGATGATAATAGCTCTACAATCCAGTATGTATTTTATGAGGCTATTAATATATGCCTCGAGTGGTCAAAGGCTTTGCCACTCACTTGAGGCAAGTAGTAATGGCCAATAAAACTTGCCTTGTCGTGTCTTAATGCCATATTATATCATCACACTTGTAATGAAATGTTCTTAAACCTCAGTGTTATCAGAAGAGAAGAAAAAGTGGTTAAACAAGCTAGCAGAGTGAGGAGGAAGTAGAGAAAAGTAGAAAGAGCCCTGGGCTAGGACCTTGGCCTACCATGGCTATGCACCTGCATGACCTTCAGCAGATCTTAGATCTCAGTACCTCACCTCTCCAGCTACAAACTGAGGTTTGTTATGACAAGCTGAAATACCTTCCAGCTCCAACATGCTTCTGCAGAGTGTTGTCATTTAATAACAGCTCGAAGAGTGTACGCTCTGCACCAGGTACACCCTGCACAAGGAGTTGAGGGCACGGAAGTAGTCACGTCCTGTCTCTGTCCTGGATTTCAGAGATGATGGGGTGACTGGGGGCTGAAATACTGCCTGGTTTTGTAATGTTCTCTTCTTTTATTTTTTTTATTTATTTTACATTTTATAAGGGCAGGTTTATTAGGAAACGGAGAAAAAAGAGAGTCACCTGCATAATCAAAGACAGGCAGGGAACTGACTGTTCTCCTCTTTAATGTCATGAAAACGCCCAAGCAAATGGTTGAATATGGGTGATGGTATGAGATATGGTTATTTATATTATGCTATTTTTGTGATGGTTGGAATTTTTCATCTTAAAAATTTATGATAAAGAGATGAGAAAAGCTCCAAGAGACTTATGCTTCTATAACCCATTGGATGTGCCAAGTATTTTATTCCAACAAAGACAAGTAGAAAAGATAGACAAAATATTTATTAAATGCTTGAAAACATCCATAAGTCAATAAAATTATGGGGGAGAGAAACATTAAGTGAGGATCAAAGGAAAGAAGGAATTCCAGATGGCATTTTAATTGGGCATTTTGAACCTGTTGTCCCTCTATGGGAAAACAAAAATTAATAGTTTAATGAATTAATTTAACTCTAGAAGAAAGGGATAACAACTAAAGCAGGAATTAGAAGTGAAAAGAAAACAGCTCTAGGATAGAAAGGATGGGAAAAAGACGAAAGTGTGGAAAACACACAACAAGACACATTATAAGATATAGTGAGAAGTTACAGCACAGAAGTAATTACAGCCCAAAGAAGAGACAGCATGATGGGCAAAGCATTATTTGACAAGATAATAGTTGTGAACTTTACAAAACTGAAGAATGATATCTTGCCTTAGAAGGAGCTAAGACAAAGAGTTCTAGAAATTTCAAACAGGATAAATAAAAATTTCACTAGGCATATTATCATAAAACTGTTGAAAACCACTTAGTGAAAAACTTAAAATCAGCAAAAGGGGGAAAAATTAGACTGTCTTCTAGCTGATCAACAGAAACAAGGGAGACTAAGAGTAAGCAAATATCTTTTAAATTGTTGAAAGAACATAATTGACAGCCTAAAATTCTATGCCCAGAGAATACATATTCTTAAGAATGAAGGTAAAATAGACATTTCAAACAAAAACTGAAAGAATTTGTCACCAGCATACCTACGATAAAGTAACTACCAAAAAGTATTTGTTCTCCAGGCAAAAGGAAAATAATCCCAGATGGAAGATCAATGATGCAAGAATATAATAAGAGCAAACAACAGAATAAGTACATGAGTCAATCAAAATAACAATGATTGTGTAAAAGAATGACACTTTCCTGTGTCTTTGAAACATATCAAGTAAAATACACAACAACAATGACATATTAGTCAAGAGAAACAGAAATGGTATGAAAGCGTTCTGAGACCTAACTCAAGAATGTCTATTAAAATCTGTAATGAAACTATCAAAATAATAATAAAAGAATGTAAAGCTTCAAAGCTAGTGGAGAATAAACAGTGGAATGGTGAACAGACAAACTCAATACAAAAAGGAAAGAGAAAAGTTAGAAATATGGAAAAAGTGGCACTAAAAGCAAACACTATGATAGTAAATTTCAACCCAACTATGTCTGAATTAGACAAAAAGTAAAGAACTAAGTGCTCAAATTAAAAGGCAAAAGCTGTCAAACTCAGTAATAGGTTATATACGAAATATAGATCTAAAGCATAAGATGTGAAGGGAGCCAATTTTTTTTGAAAAAAGATACGCTAAGCAAATATTAACCAAAAGAAACCTAATGTGGCTGTATTAATAGCAGACAAAGAAGACATATGACAAAAACTGTTACAAGTGCACAGGGCATTTTGTTAAAAGGAAATGTTAAAAGGAAATGAAACAACTCTTATCAAATTTCTACTATGAGTGTAATAACATAGTTCCAAAATATACAAAGGCAAAATTGAGAGAATTACAAGAAGGAAAAGACAAGTCTACAATCATCATATGGAATTTGAATACACCTCTCTCAGAAACCTATAGAACAAACAAGACAAAAGAAATCAGTAAGAATACGGGGGAAAATGAGGAACACAAACACCAAACTTACCCATAACAAAAAAAAAAAAAAAATGTTTTGTTTGTTTACATGCCTGGGACCTGGGGCCTCCCTGGTGGCGCAGGGGTTAAGTCTCAATAATATCACGCTATCATCACTGTAGCCTGAGTTCGATCCCTGGCCATGGCAATAACCCACATATGGTGCAGCAGACCCCTCCTGTCTCACCAGCTGCTCCCCTGAGCAGTGTATTTCAGTAGATCTGCCTGTTCTGCTCCCCACTCTGTCTCTGATGAGTCCTCTCACAACCACTCCCCGCACCTCTGGCCTACACCTCAGTTTTTGTATGCATAAATAAATAAATAAATAAACCTTAAAAAAAAACCAATGTTCATGTGCCATGAAACCAGACAAATCTCAACACATTTAAAATTATTGAAAGTATGTTCTTTGCTCACAATGCAATGAAGCTAAACATTGGGTAAGTTAGTCCACTGATTCTCAGATTTAGTTCTATGGTAATATATGCATTTAAATAATAAACTTTACCTTTAAGTACTGTTTTCATTGCATCCCACAAGTTGATTTTATTATCAGAAACATAGTGTTGGGAAAAAATGAAACCGAACATAAAATAATACTTTACTGTATGACTCCATCTACATGAAATGCAAAACAAACACAAAATTAAACTACAGTGTTTAGAAATACTGGCTTAATGTGGCAAAGTGCTAGCAATAACTTCTTTGCTTTTTTTATTTATTTTTATTGTGTAAAGATTTATGTATTTATTTTTCAGTAAAAGAACTGGGGTGCAGTCCAGAGGTGCAGTGGGGTGGTGGTGAGAGGATTCACCAGAGACAGAGGGGGTAGCAGATCAGGTGGATCTACTGAAATACACTGCTGAGGGGAGCAGTGGGCGAGAAAGGAGAGGTCTGCTGTGTCATATGTGGTCAGCTCCCTAGCTGGGATCAAACTCATGATGCAGATAGCTTCATAATGCTGCAACTTAACCCCTTGCGCCACCACCGAGGCCCATTTCTTTGCTTTATTTTATAAAGTCAAGACAGTGGTCTCAATGAGGGTAATAAGAGAAGGTGAGGAATGGGAAGGGGTAAGAGGAACATTTCTGGGACCCCTACAATGTTGTCACTCCACATCAACATCAGTAACAATTACAGACATATTTATCTTACGATAATTCATTGGGTCACTTACTTATTTCGTTCACTTTTCTTAGTGTGAATTATCTTTTACGATAAAAAATAATACATACATACATTAAAAAGAAACTTCAGGGAGTCAAAGACCCAAAAACCAATTAGAGACAAAAGCTACAGTAGTCACGGTATTGTCCAACAAGCAAGTTTCCACATTAATATTCCAAGTCATTAAAGAAATGGTCTTCAGAGACTATTTGCTAATCCCCCAAAGCAATAAAATAAATGCAATAAGCTGCTCGAAAGACAGGAAGCCTAACAGTCGGGCAGCAGAACTGTTTTTCTCTTAAGAGGCTAGCCAGGTTCACAAACAGTATTTTCAGCTTAAGTGAAAGTTTGAGCTTTATCCTGATTCTCTGAAAACAGAAAATTAGCTGCCATTCAAAAGAAATTAACACCTGCATCTACCTCATTGGAGAGAAAAATGTTGCTTTCCATCTCCCCCCCAAACTTGAAACACTCCTGCTTGCATCAGGCAGCACAGGTAAACACTGCCTAGGTAACGAGGCCCTCCACCAGCCATGCCAGCTCCTCCAATCTCTGTCTTGGCTAAATTCACCAGGCACAGTTGGCACCATCCCCTCACATGAGGGAATGAAAACTTAGAAAACAACCAACAACCCGTGGCTGTGCGTATTTTGATTCATTTGTCAGAGTAATAGAAGGGCATTTTGGAGGGCCCTGTAGGAACTGCACACGATTACAAGACATCCAATTTCATTCAGCCTGGAGGGGAGGAAAAGACTGGAGATGGGAGGAGCAGAGGAGGGATGAATGAGAGGAGAGGAAGGAAACTGTGTCTAAAGGCACCTATGGTCTTTGCATACTCTCACACTCAACACTCCTTTATTTTCAGGAACAACAATAGCAGTTGCTACCATTTGTTGAATATTTGTTATTTATTTAGCACTTCACATAAAATATTTTATTTATTCTTCATCACAATAGTTCTTACAAGTAGCAGCTTTGTGTTTATTTTCTAGGAGGAAACTGAAATTCAGAGATGTGAGAAGTTTGCCCCAAGTGCCTGAAGAAAAGTGATATCCCAGCCCTCTTCCCCACCATCCATTCTGGCAATGAATTACCCAGTCTTCCTCAAAGACAACTAATTAGCCAGTCTGCCTAGACCATTCCAGTTTTTTTTTTAAAGTCAAGAAGGCATGTTTTATTTATTTATTTATTTGTTTGTTTTTGTTTATACATGCACTGGGTACAGTTAGAAGCGCGGGAGGGTGAGAGAATTCACCAGAGCCAGAGCGGGGAGCAGAGCAGGCAGAAGGACCGAAGTACACTGCTGAGGGGAGCAGCGGGCAGCAGGAGAGGTCTGCGCGCCATGTGGGACCCTCCTCCGGTGGCTGGGGAGCAGCCGGGGATTGAACCGGTGCCGCAGAGGCCGCAGGCAGCTTCGCAACCCAGTGCTCAACCACTGCGCCACCGGGGAGGCCCACCATTCCAGTTTTAAAATGATATATAAAGTTGCAATGAATGATAGAAAAAAAAAAAAAAAACCCGCAAAGTAAAATACAGCAGTAAATAAAATTTCTTATACTAGACAATTTAAACAATAGCCTTATTTATACAAAGTATGTAGTCTTGCTTCATATTGTTCCTGACAACAAATAATGGGGGAGATGTGATTATGATGCTCAGTTTAGAAAGAAGAAATGAAAGTTTACAAAGTTTTGTGGCCTGCCCCCAGACCCCAGGCTGGAAATCGTGAAGCGAGGCCCCCCACTGTCTCCAGAGCATCCAGTAGTCTCATGTACTAGAAATGGGACTGAGCACACACATACATCACTCTAATAGATTTAAGTGGGATCAGAGAGCACATGGACATATACCCTATGGAGAAGCCCTCGATAAATGTTAGCTATTATCATCAGCAATCCTCATACCTTGGGACATAAACCACACCCCTTAACTTAACACACAAACTTTATCAGTAAAGGGCCCCCCACCGACCCCTCCTAAAATCATCTGCAATACGTCAGTGAGGACCAGACACTAGCAGATCACCCTCACCATGATCTCCCTTCATCTCCATGACTTGTCTCGGCTGTTTTCTCTTTCTGGCACATTCTGTCTAGCTTCCCTATCTGGATAATTCCCCTGAACTACCTAGATCCGTTTTAACTTTGTAAACTTATTTCCTGGGACTTCTGTGGCTAATGCCATCTCTGTTGGAGCCACAGGTGTCCAGTGGGAACCACACTGTATCCTTAGTCTTTGTTCCACGTCTGGTGTCTTGTTGGCCTCTACATCTCCACAAGAAGTTCTCAGAAAAGGTTGAGAGACAGATTTCAGGCAGTCTCAGATTCTAGACATAGAGCATGGAGGAACAATCTGTGCCAAAGTGATAGAAATCCTCTTCTACCTCTATCTTTCCCTTCACAGCAATCCACAAAAGGCTGAAAAGCAGTCTCTCATAAAACAGTCCATAAAACTATGTGGTAATTAAGTGCCCTCAGTCCACAGAGCCTGGCATGCAGATAAGCAGTGCTGAGAACTGTCTTTCTTTCATATGCATTGGAGGGAGCTTTCCATTTCTTTTTTCCATTCTTAAGGTTGTACAAAAGTGTTATAATGTTCCAACTTTATTCCCATTTGGTTTTAGGCCATGATTTTTCACTAGGGCAACATTGCCTTATCTACAAATCTTCTAACCTGCTCTCCTATAAACCTAATTGGTAAATTGTATGTATCAGAGTGTTGGCCCAACAAGCAAAGCTCAAGACAAAAGTACTCAACCAGGATGAGTCAAACCACCTGCCTCTAAAGACAGGCCCAATGAAAAGGGAGGTGGAAGGGTCTTGCTTCAAGAGCATGGCATATGGAAAACTGGAAATTATACATGAAAGAGAGCAAGGCTGAGACCATGCAGTCTGGACTAAATCCTGACTCTGTTGTTCACCACTGAGTGAACTTGGACAACTCACCTAGGAGGACCAGCTATATAATTTGCAGTTTTCTGTGTAAAATAAAAATGTAAGCCTTTTATTCAAAATAATAAAGACATTTAGACAGCAACTGTAGTACAATAAATCAAGTGTGGGGCCCTTCTAAGCATAGGGTCCTATGATCACACAGGTCACACATCACAAAGCCACCTCACATCTCTGAGTGTTTCCTTCTCTATAAAATGGACAAAATAATAGCATCCATTTTACAGGCTCATTGTGTGAATCAGGTAGAAGTAAGTGTTCATTTAAAAGAAAATGCTTAGGGCCTCCCTGGTGGCACAGCAGTTGAGCGCTGGCTTGCAAAGCTACCCGCAGCCTCTGCAGCGCCAGTTCGATCCCCAGCTGCTGGGCGAGGGTCCCACAAGGCACGCAGACCTCTCCTGCCGCCCGCAGCAGTGTACTTCATCACTCTGCCTGTTCTACTCTCTGCTCTGGCTCTGGTGAATTCTCTCACCCTCCGGTGCCTCTGACTGTACGCAGTGCTTGTATAAATAAATAAATAAATCTTTTAAAAAAATTAAATAAAATAAAAAATAAATAAATAAAAGAAAATGCTTATAAGAGCACCTGATACATGTTAAAAAATGTTGGGTGTGCCACTACTGTTTTTTTGAAAGTTATGTAACAGAAGAACTAAGGCATTAATATTCAACAGTAAAATAATTCTCTACCGAAGGATTTGCCACAAGTTCTTTTAAACAGCAATATTTTTTTTACTGAGTTGTGACTGAGTTTGCAAAACTGATGCCTATACTACCCACTTAAAACACTCTATTAGGCAAAACAAAGAATATCTCTAATTAGAGAAATTAATCCAAGACAGAAAGATGGACTTCGGACAATATGGCTAGACATAATTTTTACTTCATGTCATTAAGAAAGATCTCTTTCTTTGTTCCTACCTTCCATGCCTGCCTGTCTATAGGATGGCCTGACATCTAGGAAGGGCTGGTGTTAAGAACATGGGTTTTGAGTTAGTCAGAACTGAGCTGAACTGGTGGACCAAGAGCCACTATTTGACCTCAAGCACTTAAGTACTCTAAACCCACATTTTCTCATTAACAATACAAACTCACAGGAGGCTAACAAAACAGGGTTATTGAAGGTTTAACTGACACATGTATATGTTGTGCTGAGCTCAGGTTTGAGGCTTAGTATTGCTTATTAGACACCTGCCTCAAGGGCAATATTATGGAACACACCCAGTCAGGACAGGGAAACCACAGGCATTTAATGGACAATGGGCCCCAAATTATAGTTGAAGAGCATAAACATTTATCCATATCAGAAAGAACCTCAACTATGTCATTAATGATCTAAGAGCTCAAAGATTACAGCTAAATTGAGGATTGTCCTGGCTAAATGAAAATTACAATGTCTATATTAATAGCTTTATTTGTGAAGAACATTTTACCCTTATTAACACTTTCAAAAAGATTGATATTTTTTCTTACTCAGATTTTACGATGACACACTCTCATTAATGTGTGGTTACACAAATTATGGTCTGGGGCAGGTAGAAAAAAACCCAACCGAGCTCCCTGATATCAAAGAACAAGTATCCTAAATATGACTGACTGTACCACACCTAGAGAGATTAATGGCATTGCCACATTTTAACTTACAGCCTTCTCATAGAAATTCTGCCTGTGTAATCACTAATGCTGCCATAATGGAACAAGTAATTGCCAAATACAAAGAATAACAGTCAATCCAAGGACTCTTAAACCCCTAAAAAAACATTAAGACAATTGGATATTTGATTCTCCAGCTCAAAAGCACCACAACATTTAGTCTTGTGCTTAAAAGGTCTCAAAGGTGCTCCATTATCCAAAATGTTCCAAAGGTATTCTTGGGCCAAGGTCAAATGCAAACCATTTAAGCTACTTAATCTCCCACTAGCTTCCTGAGTCCAACCTAAGCTCCATACCCATGATTCCTCACAATTGTCCTACTTAGGTCTGAAGGGTCTGAAAAAATCTTAGAGTTGCCAGCACAGAGGGAGTAAGGTTGAGTGCCTTAGAGAGTAGAGAGGGAGGCAAGAAGAAAGAGTTCATGCAGGCTGTAGATGTTAATAAAGGCTATACTTCATTCCAAATGAAAAGGGAGCCATTGACTAGTTAAACAGGGAAATGAGATCGTCTCTTATGCACTTACTATTGAGTAATTGTAAACATATATTAGTTTCAAGTTTATAGCATGCATATACCCATACACAGTAAGTCTAGCTAAGATCCATCACCACATAGTTATAAATATGAGTTTTCTGTGATGGCAACTGTTAAGATTACTTTCCTAGCAACTTTCAAATATACAATACAGTATGATTAACTATAGTTACTATGGTGTACATGACATCCCCAGGACTTACTTACTTATAATTAGAAGTTAGAATGTTTTGACGATCTCCACCCATTTTGCCCACCTCTGGCAACCACCAATCTGAATCTATGTATTGATAAGTACAGTTTTGTTTTATTTAGATTACACATATAACTGAGTTCATGCCATATTTGTATTTCCCTGTCTTACTTATTTCATTTAAAATAATACCTTCAAGGACCAATTGCTATTGCAATTGGAAGAATTTCCTTTTTTCTTGTAATGAATAATATTCTTCTGTGTGTGTGTGTGTGTGTATACACATCTTCTTTATCCATTCATCCATCAATGAACACAAGTCACTTCCATGTATTGACTACTGTGAATAATAGTTTACATTAGGTATAAACAACACAGTAGTACAAATATCTTCTCAATGAAAGCTAGTGATTTCATTTCCTTAGACTACCCAATAGTGGAATTGCTGGATCACATAGTAATTCTATTTTTAATTTCTTTAGCAACCTCCATGGTGTTTTTTATATGCTATGCCAATTTACCTTCCTACCAACTGTTCATATACTCACCAATATTTGCTATTTCTTGTCTCTTTGGTAATAGCCATTCTGACAAGTGTTAGGTGATAACTCACTGTGGTTTTGATTTGAATTTTCCTAATAATGAGTGATGTTGATCATCTTTTCCTTTTGACTATCTACGTATCTTCTTTGAGAAAAGGTCTATTTAGATTCTCTGCCCATTGTTTAATCACACTATTTTTTCCCTTATTGATATACATTGGTTTGTGACATTCTATATGATTTAGGGGAATAGGTTCACACCTTATCAGAAGGATATTACACTCTCCCACCACCCACACACTCACAGTCCTTATTAGACCCTTTTTTTAATCACACTTTTTTTTTCATTGAGTTATATAAGTTCTTTACATATTTTGGATATTAAACCCTTCTCAATTTTATGATTTGTAAACATTTTCTTCAAGAATATGACCAGGGGGGCTCCCTGGTGGTGCAAGGGGTTAAGCACCACACTATGAAGCAATCCACAGCCTCTGCAGCACGAGTTCAATCCCCAGCCAGCCAGGGAGCAACCCGTACGGCGAAGCAGACCTCTCCTGCCTCCCCCGCTGCTCCCCTCAGCAGTGTATTTCAGTCAGCCTGCCTGTTCTGTTCCCCATTCTATCTCTGATGAATCCTCTCAGCCCCCCCACCTCTGGCCTGTATCCCAATTCTTGTATGCACAAATAAATAAATCTTTAAAAAAAAATATGATCAGTTAAGCAAAGGAATGAGATCAGCCATAGAATTTTTTTTTTTTTAAAGTTCCCCTGTCTACTGGGCCAAGAACTGATTCTAGAGATATTAAGAAAGAAGGAGACAGTGTTGTGGAGAGAGCAGTGGTGAATACAGCATAGGCATCCCAACTAGTTAGCCCAATATGCATGCATATCTCTGAAGATTCTGTTCAACTATCTTCTCATCAGTGAATCTAATTGTGCTCTGTCTCAACTGAGTTAAGCAGGTTAAATAAAATGTATGCATAAGTATAAACTAGTTTAAAAGTTCTTGAATTTCTGGGTTATTCTTTATATTCCATTTAATTGAGATCAAATTTATTTCCATAATTTCTTTCAAAATGTAGCTATATTTGGTTCATTTCTATAGTCCTATCTGATTGTCTCCTCCTTAAAGGTAGGATATCAGAGGGTTAAAAGCAAAGCATTTTGAGTCAGACAGGTCTGAATTTAATCCCCTAGGTCTACGACTTATTTGGAAGACTAATCTAACTTCCCATGCGTCTGTTTCTCCATTCCAAAATAGGAATATGTCTACCTCCAACAAATGCTATGATGTTTTACCCACACAATATGAGATGATTAGCTCAGTGTCTGACATAATAAGTGTTCAATAAATTATAGCTGCTACTGGGCCTACCCTGGTGGCGCAGGTGGTTGACCGCCACTCTGTGAGGCTGTCTGCAGCCTCTGCAGGGCCGGTTCGATCCCGGCGGACCGGCGAGAGTCCCACATGATGCAGCAGACCTCTCCTGTAGCGCCCACTGTTCCCCTCAGCAGTGTATTTCTTTAGTCTGCCTGTTCTGTTCCCCGCTCTGTCTCTGGTGAATCCTCTTACCCTCCCGCGCATCTGGCCTGTACTCCAGTTCTTATATAAATAAATAAATCTTTTTAAAAAATTAGAGCTGCTACAACAAAAATCATATTGTCCTCCAAGACAGATTTCAAAGACATTCACTATGTAATGACTCATAGAGCATAGCACCTAGCATTATTCCTGAAAGCAATACAGTCGCCTAAATGTAAAAGACATTTCTACCAGAATCAAAAGTCTGCAATTTATTACCTATGGGACTCTAGAGATAATGTCCAAATATAGCATTTCCTTCATTAAACAGAAAGTTAAATAACCTGAACAACAACTAAAACTTTTTGTATGAAGTATTTAGTTTAATTTTATCTTTGGTTAATCCCCATTTCACAGATAAAGCACCAAGCTCTGCCATAAACAAGCACTTACAACTCTGACACATTTTAATTTTCATTTAAATTTCTGTTTGAAATTTCTGTCTGTTCAATCATGGTAGAAAATCATAATTGGAACAAGTCATTTCCAAATACAAAGGACAATGACCACAGTGAATCCAAGGACTCTGGACACTCTAAAAGACAGTAAGACATTAGAATATTTTCTCTGGCTCAATACTTCCACTGCATTTAATGACCGCTTTCAAACCCAATAGTGCTTCCCCATTCCAGAGCATAAAGACCACAATCCTTGCTAGGACCAACACGATCCTTCATGATTTGACCCTGAATGTATAATCTCCTTTAGCCCCAAATCTGTTTAGTAACAGCCATCCACAACTTTTCACTATCCCCTAAAGTGACCTTTTCTTTAATATACTTTTGCAATAAGGTATTTCTTTCATATACATTTAACTTGCAATTAATTATTTCAATCATTGGTTTGTTTAAGGACTACACTGTTAGATTCTAGGTACACAGAGATAAACACATTAATCATGATCCCTGCACTTTCAGCCTTTTGACAAGTGAACAAACAATGGGCATGTATTTATATATTAAGTATTTTTTTATACAATGAACAGGAAAGTACCTTCAAAAGAAATTTGGGAGCAAGGGATGACAGGTAAGGAAACAGCATCTCAAAGACTCTGAAACAGAAAGGAACTTGACAAATCAAAGAATTGGATGGAAAGAAAATTAGCAAAGTCTAGGAGACGATGTGTCAAGAATAAGCAGGAATAAGATCATAAGCATTGTGGGCCTCCCCTGGTGGCGCAGCGGTTGAGCGCTGGGCTGCAAAGCTGCCCGCAGCCTCTGCAGCTCTGACTGGATCCCAGGCCACCGGGCAAGGGTCCCACATGGCTCACAGACCTCTCCTGCTGCCCGCTGCTCCCCTCAGCAGTGAATCTCGTCAGTCTGCCTGCTCTGTTCCCCACTCTGGCAAATTCTCTTACCCTCCCGCGCTTCTGACTGTACCCAGTGCTTGTATAAATAAATAAATAAATACATCTTTAAAAAAAAAATAAAAGATCATAAGCATTGTGAGCTGTGAAAAGTTTAAATTGTGTCCAAAGTTAAAAGGGAAAGCCATCAAAGGTTGGATGGAATATTGACATGATCTGACTTTATGTTTTTTGAAGTTTTCATTGAAGTAACATGGTTTATAATATTATATAAGTTTCAGGGGTAATCATTATAAATCAGCATTTGTATATACAGCATTAAATTCAACACTAAAATTCATTCTTTACCATACAATTGACCCTTTTACCAGATTTACCCTCCTCTCCTTTTCTCTTCTCTTCCAGTTACCACTAATTTGGTCTTATAGTTTTCTCTGTCTAATTTCATTGACCATAATGCCTTCTTGGTTCATTCATGTTACTGTAAATGGTGGCAGGGTTTCATCTTTTTTATAGCTGAGTAGTATTCCATTATGTAATATAACATATCTCCTTTATTCAGTCACCTGTCAAGGGGTACTTAGGTTGTTTAAAACTCTTCACTATTGCAAATAAGAGATCACTCTAGCTTCCCAGTGGAGTTGTCCAGGGGATAGGCAAAGAAGGGGAGAGCATCTGAGCAAGGAAAGCATTCCCTCCCCACAACATAATGATAGGCTAAAACTCAAATACAAGTCCTACCTTCACAAGGAAATTAATTCCACCAAGTCTGACTTGACAAAGTGGGCCTTCCTAAGTGTGATATGACTAAAATTATAAGATAAAAGCATCTGAGGGCCTCCCCTGGTGGCACAGCAGTTGAGCGCTGGGTTGTGAGGCTGCCCACAGCCTCTGCAGCGCCAGTTCGATGCCTGGCCACAGGAGAGGGTCCCACAAAAAAAAAAAAAAAAAAAAAAAAGAATTTGAAAAACTCAAATACTTTTTTTTGACTTTTTTTAATTTTATTTTTATATTCCCCATACAATTGCAACCCCCTTATTTTGATCCCAAGCCCTACTTTCCCCGCCCACCCCCCCATAGTGTGTCTCTGGTTCATAGTTGTTTGTTGATTTTGATTTTTTCTTTCTTATAATTATTCTTTTTCCTGGTCCCTTATTTAGGTTTTCTAGATTCCTGCAATGAGTGAGACCATCCGGTATTTTTCTTTTTCTTTCTGGCTTATTTCGCTGAGCATGATCCCTTCCAGCTCCATCCATGTTGCTGCAAATTGCATGTGTTTATCTTTTTTAAATGCTGAGTAATATTCCATGGTGTATATGTGCCAGGTCTTCTTGATCCAGTCATCTATTTTTGGGCATTTGGGTTGTGTCCATAGCTTAGCTATTGTAAATAGTGCTGCTATAAACATAGGGGTGCAGGTGCTCTTTGGAATTGATGTTTCTGTGTCATTTGGGTAAATACCTAGGAGTGGAATTGCTGGATCATATGGAAGCTCTATCTTTAGTAGGTTGAGGAATCTCCACACAGCTCTCCATAGTGGTTGGACCAGTTTGCACTCCCACCAGCAATGCAGGAGAGTTCCTTTTTCTCCACATCCTCGCCAACATTTGTTGTTGCTAGATTTTTTAATATGTGCCATTCTCACTTGTGTGAGATGGTATCTCATTGTAGTTTTGATTTGCATTTCCCTGATCGCAAGTGATGTTGAACATTTTTTCATATGCCTGTTGGCCATTTATATTTCCTCCTTGGAGAAGTTTCTTTTTAGCTCTTCTGACCAGTTTTTTTGTTTTTTTTTTTAAGATTTATTTATTTATACAAGCACTGGGTACAGTCAGAAGCCCGGGAGGGTGAGAGAATTCACCAGAGGCAGAGCAGGGAGGAGAACAGGCAGATAGACAAAGCACATTGCAGAGGGGAGCAGTGGGTGACAGGAGAGGTCCGCGCACCATGTGGTACCCTCACCTGGTGGCCGGGGATCGAACCGGCGCTGCAGAGGCTGCGGGCAGCTTCGCAACCCAGCGCTCAACTGCTGCGCCACCGGGGAGGCCCTCTGCCCATTTTTTGACTGGATTATTTTCTTTGTTTTTGTTGAGTCTTGTCAGCTCTTTGTAGATTTTTGTGATCAGTCCTTTATCATTAGTGTTGTGTGCAAAAATGTTCTCCCATTTGGTGGGTTTTCTCTTTGTTTTAGTTATTGTCTCTTTTGCTGTGCAGAAGCTCTTTAATTTAATGTAGTCCCAGCTTCAAATACTTTTTAAAAGTCAGTTTATACCATCCAAAATTAAGCAATCCTTTTTATTTTCACAATCTCCTTTAGGGTAGGATATTTTTATACTGGAATGGATTTCAATAGTTTCAAATGATACTCTACACTAAAAAGGAGACCACCAATGTGTGTGGGGGGGCGTGGAAAACAAAAAATGGCTCTGTAGCCATATGCATGGTTATACACACAAACAATAGAACCGAATTGCCTAGGTTCTAATTTCACCACTACCAAAAACAGTTTGATGACCTTAACCACTCTGTAACAACTCAGCTTCTTTATCTCTAAAACCGGGATTAAATGAGTTAAATAGTATAAAGTCTTAAAAATGGTGCCTAACCCTATCACATGTAGTAAATATTATCTAATAACAAGAATTATAAAAACAATGTGATGACACAGATTCTCTACTCGCTAGCCATGGGACCTTGGGAAAAGAACATGAGTTTTCTACAAGCATAAGTTTCCTCCCATGTAAAATATATATGATAATAAGAGTATTATTCTAGTGGGACTGTTAAATATTAAAGAAAATCATATATACGCCTTAAATACATTACCTACCACGAACTTAGTGCCCAGAAATTGTTTATAATTATTATTGCATCCTTAAAATTATTATTATCATGGGAAAATTACAAGTAGGTTTGCCTATTTGTCCATAGGAATATATTCTAGTATATGTATTTCACCTCAGCCAAATTTCTAGATTCAAATTCTGACTACTCCATTAGTAGTTGTACAACTGTGAGGAAGTGTAGCCTCTCTAAGTTTCAATTCCCTGACCTATATGGGAATTTATAATAGTTCCTACCTATGCTGATAAGGATTAAATGAGTTAACACAAAAATATAAAGTCATTACACAATACCTGTAAGCACTTGGTAAATGTAAACTGTTAACAATTACTTTTATTATTCATAGATAGCCCTCCACTCACCCAATGTAAACTGTTAACAATTACTTTTATTATTCATAGATAGCCCTCCACTCACCCAAAGTGCTTGAATTATAAGTATTTGATAATAAATTTCCTTTTAACAGGTCTGATTTCCATAGGTAAGAGGAGAAAAACAGTCACAGGCCCCTTTAACCCTTACCAATCTGAAAGAATATATAGTGAATTTCAATTGTTCTAATATATAAATCTAGAATGGTATAGGGTTTGGAAGACATTCTTTAAATAAGGTTTTCACATCAAGGGTCAAAGTGGATGACAGAAAATCAAACCTTAATTTACCAACAAGTTAGAAGTCACATGCCGAAATCTCAGCTCAGATCAAGCCATAGCAGGCTGGAGAGATTAAACTGCACAGCAGAATTAAATGAACATGAAAACAGCCAAAGAACAAATAATTAAGTGACATAACCAGCTGAAAGAATGGGAGGAGAAATAAGTAGAACTGCAGACATAAAGCAGCAATTGTTTGGGTACCTGTTGCTCCTAGGAAATAATTTTCTCCTAAAAATAGGGAGAAAGGAGGGATTACAAAGTGGAAAAGGTAGCAATAGAAGATCAAACAGCAGTAGAATTGTCAGCCTCCAGGCTGTAGCAAAACTGCAAGATGAACGGCATCCATGGGCACACCAGTTATTTTAAAACAGTAATAATTCACTTTTCCCAGAGAAGAAATCCTAAATGGAGTATCCTGGGACTCAACAAGAGGGCTTTATCTACATGGCAATAGAGTACTTTAAGGCTTCCCTTTTATATGCTGAGATTATGGTTCTTTAGACATAACAAAGGAATGATTCCTATAACAATGCTTATATTGGGGAGGAGCCCTCAAGTCACAGATGATGGGAGAAATCCAAAGGATGGGTTGCATTAAAAATAAAGACATAGAAATAAAGATCCAGGAGAAGACAAAAGGGAAAACTTCAGAGATTTCTTCTTTATGCAACATGAGCTTGGAAGAAGAGATTAGAACAGTGGTTTCCAATACTTTTTGTTACTTATTTGAAATCCCAAACAAGGCTATGAATCATCAACATTAAAAAAAGTTATATTCTACCAGTCTTTGTTTCCCCATTCCTAATCCCTAAATAATGACTTTTTAAATGAGACTAAGCCAATAATTAGCATAGTGAACTCTAGCACTAGTATATCAACTTCCATGACCAAAACTAGAACAACCTGACTATGGAAGCTGTTTCCTGAACCCACATATTTCCATGTTAGCCAGCACAGAAGTGGGGGCCCGCATAGATATGGTGGAATAAAAATTAAAAGGGGGGATTGTAACAGGGTGGTCCCCAGGAAAGGGGGAGGTTCCCTGCCCCACCCAAGGGAGGTTGGAGCTGAGCAGGAAGAGGAGAAGCTGAAGAAGAGACTGAGATAGGAAGCAGGATGGAGCCAGGAGACCTGGAGGAGGCACATGGAGCCTAGAGACACGTGAAGAAACTGCGCTTGTCTTTTGGTCGTAGACTGGGTGACACAGATGTGGGTGAGACCCATGGGGAGGTGACAATGGCAGCTTTTATCTTGATGTTGATTTTGCTCTTTTCCTTCCCGACTTGTCCGGTTGTTTGTGACCCTTTTCTGTGGGTCCCCACTGGAAGATGCTTTAGACTTGTGGCAGGCCTTGGGGCCTTGCTCTGGGCCAATCCCATTTGGATGGACTTTTACCCACGAGGGGATGGGTAACTTTGGGTGCTTGATTTAGAAACTAGATTCTTTGCCTTACCTGTATTGTTTCCTAGTTTTATTAAAGTTCCTTTTCATTAAAGTCTCCTATGTTTTGTGTTGATGCGGCGGATGGCAGAACCCATTTAGAATAGGCAGGTTTGCGGGGTTTTGGGCTGCCCCTCTCCCCGTCCTATAACAAAATGAGAAAGGGTTCAGCGTGCACAGCATGATACATCAGACAGAAATAAATTCCTGGCTTATAAATCATCAAACGCTGATTTTGAAATTAGCTTGAGAGAAAGGGAATTTCCAGACATGTGTGAGTGATATCACCAGGAAGGGGTCATTTCAGCAACATCCCCTTGCAGTTGGGCACAGAGGCACATGCATATAAGACTCTCAGTGGCCTGGCATCAGAAAGCTTGGATTTTAATGAGAACAATGTAGGCAGAAGTCAAACAATTAAAACGTTGATTAGCATGCACTTGACTTTAGTTTCTAGCCTGTTTCCATCCGATTCCATATGAATCCTTCCGTAACTCACTATTAAGCAGGATGGACTATGGTAGAGCTACTCAGAGTAGGCCAAATGGACACTCTCAGCAACACTGGAAGGCTTATTAGAAATGCAAATTTTGGAACCTCATCCCAGACCTAAACTCAGGATGGGGCTTAGCAATCTCCCATGTAACAAGCCTTTCGGGGGTTCTGATGCAGTTCAGACAGAATGGCACTACGGCAGATCAGTTAGAAGCAACAGACTTATGGATCAGGCTTTGAACTAAGTCCAGCCTCACAATGTGACTTTAGGGAGTAACTTATCTTCTATATTCTTCCGTCTGCTCTTTCAGTTAAAATGTTTGACTCCATGCTCTGCAAATATCCCTGATGCTCCAGAGTGTGAGGCCCCAGAGTTAGGGCTGGCCAGACTGACTCTTAACGTCTGCTCAAAGACCTTAACAGCCCACCACAGGGTTGGCATACTTTAGTCTTTTTTACCATGCAGTCACATATCAACTTCTTCATCCTACCATTGTAGCATGAAAGTAGGTAGAGTTTCAGAAATGAACAAGCATGGCTGTGTTCCAGCAAAACTTTAAAGACACTGATATTTGAATTTCTTACATTTTCACGTACCATGAAATCTTACTCTCCTTTTAATTTTTCCAACCATTTAAAAATATAAAATCCATACTTGCTCATGAGCTATATAAAAACAGGAGGCAGGTAAGAGTTTTTCAGGGCTGTGAGTAGCTCACCCTGGTCTAGGACTTTGGCATAAGCAAAACTGTTAAGTTATATAAACCAGTTTCCTTGTCTGTCAGATTAAAGTAATAATGTCTATCCTGAAATCTTGTTGGGAGGATAAATATCTGCAAAATATCTGGCAGGCTGCCTGCCTGAGAGAAGGCACTCAGCAAATGGCACCAACTGTCATTATTATAATGAAATGATTGTGTCATGGAAAAATGCTAATGTTCTGTGATCCAACTAGACTAGGTGGGGCAGAGCAGGAATACAACACACAGAAGGGTAAGCAAAACAGAGCTGCAAGCTTTATAAACTGATGTGCTCAATGCACCACTGGACTTACAACTATTAGCATATTGCTGAAATCATATACACACAGACAAGCAGGGAAGCAAAAAAAGGAAAATGTACAAAGCAATTCCCATCATCTTCCTCTCTTGACTTCAAAGAAGACATGTGGTTTATTCTAGCTATCTTAAATTATTCCCATATGTGTACTGCTCTCCCGGAGAAAAGAAACAATTTAAATAAATGTGTAAAGTCCATAACCTCAAAGACCCCAGGAATTCACACTACCACATGGAGATCAAAGAGCAACACACACATCTCATAAAGCAGCACTTCCTGGGAAAATTCACAGCTATTCAACATCTGGGGGGCCAATCAGACTAGGGGGTGTGGAAACACCAAGGATTCCAATTTCAGATGAAATTTCAAGGACACATCAAAGGCTCAAATGTGTCCCAGGGCCTGGCACACAGGTTTGTTCACCCTTTCATTGCCAAGAGTCTGGCCAACAGGGGCATCCTTCCCTTCTGATCACTACCCAGGGGCAATCCTTTCCCCTAGGTCCTTACATCACCTTCACTGCCTCTTAAGTTTTGGGTGTCTTGATGGTGGGGGTGAATACAGAATGTGCTGTCTGTTACAGCAGCCACCAACCACATTTAGCTTGTTGAGAAGGTGAGCATACTGGTGTGAAGATGAATCATATTTCATTTAATTTTGTTTTCATTAATTGCCACTTAAAAACCGACTCTCAAATTTTTAAGGATCTTCAAAGCAATATAGATATGTGTATCTACTTTCTCAACCGTAAGTTTGGTGAAATCTAAATACACATCAAACATTTTAGATGAAAAATTAGCATCCAAATTGAAATATATGTTATACAAGCAAAATATACTGCAAATTTTGAATTCCAGATGAAAAAACAGAATAGAAACATCTCATTGATAATTTTTTACATTGATTATACTTCATACATTATATTGAAATGAAACTGTTTGGGATATGTTGAATTAGATCAAATATATTACTAAAGCAAATTCTGCTTCTGTCTTTTTTTTTAATGTGGCTCTTAAAATGTGAAATTGCATAAGTGGCCACATTTTATTTTTCCTGTACAGTACTGCTATGGAGCATAAAGTAAAGGTATTTTCACTGTTACTAATACTCAGGACATTGCTGAAACTGGGCTTGCTGTGGGTCTAGCTGTGGACTTGGTGCCTGTGGTCCTCTTCGTACCAGGCCTTAGAGAACAGCCTTCTCGTTACTATTTTCCCTGATTGAAAAGGCAAATTCTGCACAGAGAGAATTTCATTTTTCTTTCTTCAGAGTCTAGTCCATTGTTGGGGCCAAGAACAACAAATAATCCAAGGAATCAGAACCGTGCTCTGCACAGGTGTGTCAGCCACTTGTCCCGAGGACAGGGCTCGTCCAGAGCAGGTACTGACAAGCATTCCAGCTGCTAAACTCTAAGACGAGCTCCATGTGCACATTTTAGCCCACATCATAACTCCTTCCCCACACAGGACATGCACATTTATCTTGTGATCAACATCTCCTCAAGGCACGATGCAAATATAGTTTTCATAACCAACCAAAGAAGTTTTGCGTCCGGGAACCACACAGGGTAATTCATTCACTCTCTCACTAAGAAACAAAACAACCTTTGAAATTAGATGGAAGTGCCCTCCAGAAAAGGATTTTATACGCAAGAATATTTTAAATCTGAGTAAATATGAAGATATGATTGAATGACTGGGGGTGTACATTTACTGGGGGTGTATATTTACTGTGTATGTGCAGAGATACACACATTTTTTACACAAATGTTAGAGAGACTTGAGAACAAAAACCCCCCTTTTCCTGGCCCCACAGCAATCTCCTTAGGAGTTAACTTCCCCCAACTCTCCCAAGCACCAGATGTCCTGAGCTCCCACCCCTCCACATCACACAGGAAATGAGAGGCCTGGAGATATGGGGGGTGGGGTAAGGGGTCCCTCTGAGAATGTCACCTACCCCGCCGGCTGTTTATTGAAATCTCTTATACCCTAGGCCAAGGTCTCTGACTTAGCAACTTTAAATCAGTTTAAAAGCAAAAGCAGAGCCTACTCTTAATCCTTGAGCTAAGGAAGAGAAAAAACAATAGTAAAAGCACAGATAATCACTTCTTTTGAGCCATTTCCTATAACTACCTTCCTGCTGACAAACCTTGACAGAGCTGCTAACAAGGAGAGAAATGAACCAATTTGGGGTTCAACTCCTCTCCCTTACCAAGCTCTGGTGGAGGTGTTAATTGGCAGTAAAATGCAGAGAAGGTGTACATCAGAATGGCTGGGGACACGGACAGGATCTGGATAATCCATAAACTGAATAATGAGTCTCTTAATATAACCAGGAGCTAACTGCAGCTTTCTGTAATGGGATCCTGGTAGCACGTTAAGTCTGTTCTTTCCAATTAGAAAAATGCCTTCCCCAACTTTTCCTTAAAACCGGGAAACAGAAAAAACGCATCCAACTCCCAGCCCTCAGGCACAAGTGTGTGCTAAATTTTCACAAATAGATAGAAATTTTCCTCCTGGGGAAGAGATTTCATAACTTTTCCCAGCCATCTACCGGAGAGTTTAATAGACTTCCTTTGCTTTTCTCAGCATTAAACCCCTTTCTCCCACCAGTCCCCAAGACAGATTTCCTCAATTCAAGCTGTTATCTAATTATTAATAATACTAATAATAGCTTTGCCATATGTGTGCAGTGCATTATGCTTTGCAAAGTGTATTCATGAGCATTATCTCTTTTGGACTCCAAAACAATCCCAGGGGAGGGATCCAAGTTGAGAAGTCTGAGATATATACAATTTGTGGGTCTCTATAAGAAAATGAATATAAAATTACAGATACAAAAATGCCAGGGCCTCTCCTTGGAGGAGTCTTGGAGAGGCCCTGTAGTTTGGCTAAGGGTAAATCCAACTCAGTACCAGCCCTCTCCTTCACTCCAACTCACCAAGGGGCAGGCGGGATCCTGAGCAGGGTTGTCATGAGACTTATCCAGAGCCAAAGGCTATTCAGGGTTAGTAGCAGAATTAGAAGCTTCTTATCTCCCCAGTTCCCTTTATTTCCTCTAGTTCCTCTGTCACAAAGGAAACTGAGGAAGGAACCAATAAAAACAACACAGCTAAAAGTGGTCCCCACCAGGCAGGTTGATAGGAAGCTGTCTAGACTATTACTTGGGGTAGAAGATGGCGAAAACTCAAAACCCCAACAAGCATACACTTAATTGGCACTAAAGGCAAAAGACACACTACATAAACACACAGAGCAGGCTGAACCTCACCTTTACCACTTATTAACCACAGGATTTTGGACAAATTACTTGGCTTCCCTGAATCTCAATATTTTCTTTTGAACATTTTTGGTGCTTAATGACAACTATTACTGCGGATGCTGCTGTCAGTGTATCCAACTGCTTTTATGCAAACAAACCCCCCAGCCCAAAGTGTGCTAGGAAAAGTTGCAAACGCATCTGCTCAGTCACCATACTACTGAAAATTAGGCCAGGCAGCTCCTAAGACTTCAGCATTTCTTGGGCAACAGAAAGAAATGTTATAGTAGATTTATTAGACAAAGTGCCTTGTTATTTTACTTGCCAGGGTTATCTTAGAGTTTCAGATTTATCACCTGTATACCTGTGAACTCTCTGTGACTCTCTAGTCCCCATGAAGTCATATTATGTTCAAATGCATTGAATCTTAACAGTTTGAGAACCACATATTGTGGTTATGGGTTGGATCTTTTTTTTGTTTTGTACTTTTGATTTTTGTTTATTTCCGCTAACCAAAATGATCATAACAAAAGATAACCCACTCCTACCCTTTATTTCTCCCTCCCTTCCAGACCAGGTTTCTATCCCCGATCTCCAGAGAGGAAATTGGTTCCAGCTTTCATGAGAAGGGGGAACAGATTTCCAAGAAACAAATGGATAAGGAATTTAAGGAGAAATTAATTGATATGCTCTGATCCAAGTGATATATGTTAGAGTAAACTAATCATGCTGTATCCATGCAGAATACAATGCTTACAGAGGACAGGTTAGGCCCATGTCTATAACTGATATCTCCAAAAAAAATTAAATATCATCATACGTACACTTAACAA
Organism: Talpa europaea; assembly: GCF_964194135.1. Classification (NCBI taxonomy): domain Eukaryota; kingdom Metazoa; phylum Chordata; class Mammalia; order Eulipotyphla; family Talpidae; genus Talpa; species Talpa europaea. The sequence continues at coordinate 49,202,663 of NC_140076.1, forward strand.
ACATTTAAGGAACACTTCATTAAAAACCAAGCTAGTTCTTATGCCAAGTTGAATAAGGCAAGGCTTTTTTGTCCCCAACAGTCAACTGAATAACCAGCAACATCCCCAACTTAATGCTCTCCACACCACTAGATATACCTTTAAAAATACTCTGATTATTTTAAGCTATTTGTTTAATATTTGCCATTCTAATGAGTTTGTAATCTCACCATGGATAAGAACAGTAGTTGATCGACCTACTGAAGGTCCCTGCCATTTATGAATTCAGTCAAATAAATGAGCTGGGCAGGTAAACAGCTAATTGAGAGTACAGAGTAATATCTGCTGCTAGTGAGACAAGAACTAAGGCCATGAAAACACAGAAGAAGCCAGCCGAAGCAGGGGAAGTCTTGACCACAGAAGTGACCTTGAACCAGGAGTTGTATCAGTGACGGAAAAGTGATAGCAGAGGGAATTTCCTGCAGAGAAATGAGCATAGACAATAACAACTAATAGCTAATAATTATCAAGGACTTATATGTCAGGTTCTGTTTTATAGAAATATGTTCATTTGTGCCATATAACCTCAAGAAACAGGAAGTACTGTTGCAGTAAGAAATACTTCCTATTTTTGTCTCCATTTCATAGATGAGGAAACAGAGGCTTAATGATTTCACTGCTTCAATAGGATGATCTGACATCAGAGTCCAGGTTCTCAATCCCTATTCTATACTATAATGGTGCCAAGCCATGACAGGCAATCTACAAGCTTGCATATGTTTAGGTAAGTGTCTACAGCATAGGTGAGGGAGTAGTAAGTGGTGAGGCCAGATGTGTGGATAAGAACCAGATTCTAAGGGAACTTGAATGCCAAGCTAAACGGTTGGGCTTTTCTCCCCAGGATGGGAAGCCAAGACAAGTACCTAAATCCATTCAATACAATCGCTTGACTGGCACTGCACTTCAGCACAGTACTCTGAGAGTGATTGGCAGATGGGCAAGATTGTGAGAAGTCTAAAGAAAAGGAGGCTATTTCGGGCCTCCCCGGTGGCGCAGCGGTTGAGCCCTGGGGTGCGAAACTGCCCGCAGCCTCTGCAGCACTGGTTCGATCCCCGGCCACTGGGCGGGCGAGGGTCCCACATGGTGCACAGACCTCTCCTGCCATGCTCACTGCTCCCCTCAGCAGTGTACTTCGTCAGTCTGCTGTTCTGCTCCCCACTCTAGCTCTGGTGAACTCTCTCACCCTCCCACGCTTCTGACTGTCCCCATGGCTTGTTTAAATAAATAAATAAATCTTAAAAAAAAAAAAAGGAGGCTATTTCAAAAGACAGACCAAATATTAGGCTCTGGGCAAGACACAATGGAGAATGGACTGATCTGAAAGATATTCCTGAGATAGAATCGATACAACATGATGATGAGTAAGTCTGGAGAAGGAAGTAGGAAGAGTAAATGAGAAGACATCAAGCCAATAACTGAGTATCACCAGTCACCCAATTTCCCATCACTCAAGATAAATATTATCTGAGACCAGGTAGAAAGGTTAAGAGTAGCTAAGTCATACATCTATTGTGGTACTGTCTCACTGCTTCAAGTTCATAAGGCTCACGAACCTGGCAAAACTAGTCTTCTCCAAGGCAGATATGATTCATATGTGTCTTATGTCCACTTCAATGACAGATACAAAGAAAACTGAGACATCTCACCAAATTTTTCTTGAGTATCAGAAGTTTGCAAGATACTGTACTCAAGGGTCTCCCTGGTGGTACAGCAGGTTGAGTGCAGCGCTGTGAAGCTGTCTGCAGCCTCTGAAGCACCAGTTCAATTCCTGGCCGGCCAGGGAGCTACCCACATGACAAAGCAAACGTCTCCTGTCTCGCCCCTGCTGCTCCCCTCAGCAGTGTATTTTGGTCCTTCTGCCTGTTCTGCTCTCTGCTCTGTCTCTGGTGAATTTTCTCATCCTCCTGCACCTCTGGCTTGTACCCCAGTGCTTGTATAAATAAATAAAAATAAATAAATCTTTAAAAAAAGATACTGTACTCAAAACAGTACCTATTGAACAATGGGTAGAACCAATAAAAGAAAATATTAAAGGGATCTATATATGCAAAACAGGAAAACAAATGGCTAATATAAATTTAAAAGTTTTACTACACTTGTAGTCAAATAAATAAAAATTAAATACATTTCCTGTCTACCAAACACTTTTAAAACACCTCATGGAAAGAGACTGTTCCTTGACACACTGATGGCACAGCAGAGCTGCCCAGCCAGGAGAGCAGGAAGACATGACCCTACGAAAATTGGGGTGTTCTTTACTTTGGTATAACTATCCTATCCTTACTCATATAAAGATATTTTCATTTAACCCCTAGAATAACCCACTGAGGAAGCCATGACCATCCCCATTTCAGAAACTAGAGCAGTGAAATAAAAAACTTGACTGATGATTATAAAATTAGCAGGTGATAGAGTCATAATTAAAACCCACTTATTTCGGGCTTCAAAGCCCATGCAATATGGAGTGTGTATTCCACAAGTAAATGATTCCTGAAGTAATAATCATCATTCAGTTACAAGAGTCAGTTCTATGCATGAGCAATAGAGCCCTCACCAAGCACAATACCTTGAGGGATAGTTCTATTTAGCCCCAAGACTGACATTAACTGCATGTAATGGGTTTCTTCTTTGAGCTAGTCAGAGATTCTCACAATTAGGATCTCTAATGTGTAGGCAACATTACCTCAGTTTTCTCCTTATAAGATGGAAATTAAAATATACCTCAAAAATCTGTTAAGATTAGTTTTCACCAATACAGAATAAACCTGATGCTACCTCAAAAGTTATCTTTCTAAGGATCAAAAAAAAACAGACAACACTTGCAGGCAAATTATAGATCTGAGGCACACAGCAGAGGAAGGGGAGGGAGAGGAGTCAAAATAGGGTGGGGGGAAGAGCACAAGGGACTGTGTTGATGGTTCTTGGGTGCTGTAGTGGTTGGAGAAATATGGGGACTACACCTGAGGAGAGAAATCAAATATTGTATAAAAATGAACAACAATATAAGAAAATTAAAAAGTATAATTTAAAAAAGTTATGTTTCTAATATACAACATCCATCACAGTAAATCCTATTCAATCTTTAAAACCCAGATCCATTCCTAAATGGGGAGTCTGTCTTGATTACTGGATAAGAGTTTACTGCTCTCCCCGTCACCCTATGCTGCGATGTCTACCACAGACCTATGTTATTCTCCACATTGTAACATGAATATTCACTTACTTTTTAATCCCCTTGATGAAACTGTAAGTCACTTGAGAATGGAGTCAATAGTTTATACATCTTGGAATGCCAACACCAAGTTCAGAGCTGACATATGGTGGAAGAGGTTTCATTTAAAAAAAAAAAAAAGTCATCATTTTATCCCTGCAAAACTCTATCAGGCAGTTATAATTACCTGCATTCTACAACTTGGGGAAATCGAGGTTTCAAGTAGCAGTAACTGCCTAAAATTGCAGACAAGGGGCCAAGCTTGCACTGAATCCAGATTTCCAGACTCCACTCCTTGGTGTGGTCTTTCAAAGACAGCAAGGGGAAAAGACCACCACAATCCAGACCATCATGGCCTAACAGATACTTTGTTTCTCAAAAGTAGTAAGGACTCTGACAGTATGAAGACATCTTAGAAAGTCATCACTTAGGACAGTATAGGGAAGAGCTTTAAAGTATAAAGAAGGTTGGCTGATCTGGTTCTAAATGCAGGCTTATTCTCTCATTAAGCCTGTTGCCTGGGGTAAATCTCTCAAACTTTAGAGCCTCAGCTTCCTCTTGTGTAAAGTGGGCTTTTAAACAATGATACCCACCTTACAGTGTTTGATGTAAGAATAAAAGTATTCTATGAAATTAATTAACCACAGTTACTATATGTCAGAATAAAAAAGCACATATTAAATGGTTGTACCACAAAGCATTTTTCATACCCTATATTATTTCATTTCCACAGCAACCCCATGGAATAAGTGCCACTACTTTGTATGGAGGAAACTGAGACTCAGAGACATTTCAGTAACTTGTCCAAGGTCATACAGGTGGCAACTGATGGAACCAGCATTCAAAGAAGGTCTTTCTGAGTTCATAGTCTTTGATAAAATTGCACAGCAGTTTACCTGTGTGAATTTCAGATTAATTCAATGGAGGAGAGATAAGGAGGACTAAGATATGCCCTAAATGTCTGAGGTTACCTGGATTAGATTCACATATAGCTTAGGAGGTGCATTTAAAATGTTTGGAACCTGAGGCAGGGGAGAAGGCAGAAAGACAGTATTTCCATTTCAGCTAATAATATAATAAAAAGTAGAATGAATTACATTTATATTTCAGTCCTCACGCTAAGATTCCCCAAGTTTAATAACCCCATAAGGCAGTACCAATGTATTATTTCCTCCAGATCTTGCTACCATTAGCTATATTACACAACCACACAGAGGAAGTTCAGAAAAGTCAGGGGAAATATCTGATCTCTTTTCCTCTAAAAAATGGAAACAAATTCTAGATCGGTCTCATATTTGCAGCATTGACAATAACAGGGCATGTTAGAGGATGATTAGGGTACCTAGTACTGGGGCAGAGGACTTCAAGTCATCCTGCAGAGAAACAAGTGCTATTTCATAATAACACAACAAAAAAATTGTTTTCTGGGTTGTCCTTGGCCACACAATGCTCCCCCATGTTTGGAACAAATAGGCCTTTGCATTATCCAGGCAAGGCCCAGAAAACCTTCATACTGCGACTGTGTTTGATTCATGCAGTCAGGAGTTCGGTTAAGCAGCGATTAAAAAAACAGTAGTGCATAAAAACAGTAACTAAAATCCTCTTCCTAGGCAATTAAAAGTTATCAAGTGAGGCACTCACATCAAGTCCTCTCCACTGATGCCACAAGGTTACAAACTTGGAAAGATGCTCAGTCGAGGCTATGTACCCAGACTTGGAGAAAGTCTGCAAAGAAGGGATGGTTTGAGAAAACTCTGGTAGGGAGTAAAAACATTTTGTCTGTTCAAATGTATAAGCACAAGGAGGGTCCAAGATTCTCTACTGATAAACACATCCTTCTGTGAACTTTTCCAAAGTAGAGCTAATGGCACATAGAGTTTGCAGACGGCACAGAAAACTCACTCCTAAGGGACTACCTGTAAACTCAGAAGTTTGTCTTCATATGAACAATGCTCAGCAGAACCCCCTGTGCTCACTCTTAGCCCCATTCCAAGTGCTATGCCCTGCACCACCGAGACCCAATGCCCAGCCACCCCTCTCTCCGAGGCCCCTGAAAGGCCTCAGCAACAGAATCGCGGGACCCACGGGAGTACCCCTCCTCTCCCTGCCATCCCCATTATTCAACACACAGCCCTGCTTTCCCCTGGAGCCAACAGTCTGCAGCTCCTTCAATGCAGGCTCGAGCAGGCAGGAATGGTGGGAAGAGAAGCTGTGCCAGCTGCATGTTTCAGAGTCTCCCTCCATATGCATTTGCCAAAGGAACAAAAAGAAAATCAATGCCAGGAAAGACAACTGAGATGAGGATGCGGTGGGACCGCGGCTGACTCCGCGCCTCGGAGCAGCCAGGGGCTGGCCAACCACGCGTCCGAGCCAGAGCTCCGAGCCGTTACCTTCAGGATGCAGGCCATGGCGCTCCGCCGGCCCTCCAGCCACCGCGCAGTGGGCGCTCCTGGGTCAGGGGCAGTCCGGGCGACAGGCTGGAGGCTGGTACCGCGGCAGCCCCGCTCCAGCCCACATTCCCGCAGATCCAAATAAGGGGACCGCGGCGCAAGCTGCGCGGGCTCAGGCCCCGCCCCCGGACCTTGGCCCCGCCCCCGGGCCCGTCCACTGGCTGGCGGCCCGCGAGGCCCCGCCCCCGGTCACGTGCCGGCCGGGCGCCCGCGGCTGCCCTCCGCGCTCGCTACTTTTCCTTTTCTCTTATTTTCTTTCTGCAATTTTTTCTGTCGTTCATTGTACACAAAGTCTGTTCACCAGCACTCGGGGATCTGGATCCCGCCGGGGAGAAAAAGCGATCCTTCTTTTAGAATTGGTCTCCTTGACAGATCAGAGAACTTGCAGACATTTCACACTTTTAGTAAAGTTAAATGGTTTGGGAATGCCCCCTCTGCAGGATTTGGGCACATCACAGGATTCTTCAAGAGTAGCAAAAGAAATTCTCTCTGGGCTTTTAAGGACAGAGCCTCCGCGCTGTTTAAAAACTCTATGGTGGGTTTATCTAAAATTAGTTTACCATTAGTTAAGGGAGCACAGGATCTGTCTAGGGAAAATGTCATGAACTGCGCTGCCGATAGTCTAGTTTGTGTTATGTACACACACGTATCCTAACATGTGTATGTGTTTATAAAATGCACTTTCCTGCTTTTAGCTTGTTGGTTTATGAAAATGTGTGTATACATAGTCTGCAGACAGAATGTATACTGCATATATACTCTATACTGCATATATAAATACAGAGCGCATTATGTATATGAAGTGTGTGTGTGTGTGCGCGCACACACATACAGAACTTTGCTCTTCCCTACTACACTTTAGGAATTGAAGGAATTTTGTTGCAACTTCAGTAACAAGATTCTATCTAAACTTTCCTGTTAGGTATGAAAATCCAGAGAGGCCATTTTTCACCATCCAGATTAATTCTCTGATACTAAAACAAAGGGTTATACCGCAGCCCTACCTGAAAGGCAGGCAGGCAACCTGGGAAAAGGTATGTTTTGGGTTCTCTCTGCCCCTCCTCAGCAGGCCTTCTTTGAGAGAAAATCAAAGGAAAAGCCCAATTCCCAAGCAAGAAATGGCTCAAAGCAGAGTTTACTTCTATAGGAAAAGTAACACCACACGTACAGCAAAAGAAGGAAGGAAGCATTCTGTATATACACACAGATTTCTACCACTTGGTCTGTCAGAGAAATCTTAAAACCGATACCAAATATTTACACAAAAGTAGTTTCACTTGCTAGAAGCCCTGTCTAGTTTGCCTACTTGGAGTCAGGAAAAGCACTCTGGGTGCCTTGTGGCTGTGACATCATGATACTAGCTCATAAACCACAAGGCAGAACCTACACTTTCAAGGGATCTGTGTTCTCTTGATGAGAACATTCAGAATCCTGAGAAAGTAGAAGAAACCACAGAGTAACAGTGGTGAAACTGAGACACTGGATGAATGGCCGCCTCCCAAGGGAAGCTCCTCTTTTCACTACCCTGAGGGACTACACTAGGCTCTCTCCCCCATCCTTTTCTACAGGCTATCTGCTTTGGAGATCTACTATATTTTCACTAAGATCTCCTTGTTCAGGATTGTATATTTAAAATACATCTGATTCAGCTCATGGTCTTTAGTGGGCCAGAAAGTGTCAGCATTTCATTCATTTATTCCAACAAATATTTATTAAGCAATTACTAGAAGAATAAGTCTTTTTGAGCTACCACTAACTGGAGGGATAAAAATGTTGCTGAGGCACTACAGGACCTGAGGAATGAGAAACTTTGTGATCTTTAACATATTCTCAGGCTCACAATCAAGTGGGAAAGATAAGAGATACATGATAATATAACAGGTCTCCAACCAAAGTAGAAACAAAGTCTTATGAAAGAGACACTGGACCTGGCTGAATGGCAAGTGAGTGGCAGGAGTTCAATCTCTACAGTTGAAATCCTTCAGATTCAGTCTGTTTTAAACTTGATCATCAGAAAAGTAGGACACTGAAGTGTCATATCTAGAATCCATACTAGGATACAAAACCTAAGGTAAATATGTAAGTATGTGGAAGATAGACATACTCTATCTAAGTGAATGGGATAGATAAACTCTGTCACTCCCTCTATCTGTCACTCCCTAGTACTTCAGTCCTACTGGTACAGGGAAATCCCATTACGAAATGGGTTGCCTGACTGTGGGTCCTCACCCATGCTTAAAAGGGACTTAATAACAAGACTTAACTGCAGGGCCTCCCTGGTGGCGCAAGGGGTTAAGACGCAAACTTTGAAGCTCTCCACAGTCTCCACTGTAGCGTGAGTTCGTTCCCTGGCCAGATCTCTCCTGTCTCCCCGGCTGTTCCCCTCAACAGTGTATTGCAGTAAGTCTGCCTGTTCTGTTCCCCACTCTGGCTCTGGTAAATCTTCTCATTGCCCCCACAACTCTGGCCTGTACCCCAGTTATTGTATGCATAAATAAATCTTAAAAGAAAACAAACAAAAACAGACTTAACAGCAGGCACACACAAAAAAGGTTAATAGAGGATTTACTTACAAAAGAAGAGGAAATGAAGAAATGAATAACTTAGGGAGAAAGAGAAAGACGTAAATTGGTGAATGCATCCTACCAGTTCTGCTGAGCTGGAATCCCCAATAGCACACTGAGAGCCGGCAAAAAGCCAACAGCCAAGTGACGCCCAAGGCCCGCGCGTCTGGTTATATAGCAAACCTGACTGCTTCACTCCACTCTAAGTTCTCAGCAATCCCCCCTTTGGTGATGATGACATTATGGGATTTGTAGTCCTTGGTGTCCTGGATCTCTTTGGTCTGGAGCGGGGGTGGAGTCCATAAAACTTGTGTTTGTGGAGTTGGTTCAGAGCATCCTTTCTCACCAACACTACTTAACAGTGACACTTCATGTCCTATCAGGCTTCCTATACAACCAAGCTGATATCCTGGCCACCCATGAATGTTACCTCCCACCAAAGACTCACCTGTACGTGGGACCTGCCATGTAGCAGCCTGCCAGCCCTTGCTTCCCTCATAGGAAATCCATGGGGGCTGACACTGTCACACTTCAGGCTTCCAGGGCTCTTGTGAGCTCCAATTTGTTCTTCGACCTCCTCTCAGGTCTTTCACCAATGAGATCTCAACATGTCATACACTGAGACCGCATGAGTTATGACAAGGCATGGACTAAAATGTCCTATTTAAATTCAGTTTTGCTTCATTGTAAATAGGCCATTACCAAGTAATTCTCAGGGTTATAACGTACAGTTTCCTGACAGAAATAGAATTAAAATGCAGACTCCCATAGCTTTTTCAATTTCATCTTGCACATATATTAATTTAATATATTTATATTCAACACAGACTCATTTATTAAGGTTTTAATTGGATCTCAATTTTTCCAATCTAAAGATTTAAATGAATTCCAGATATTATAAAACTCTTCTTGTCATTTACTACAAAAATTATGTTTCCACAGGAGACTGTGACTGGAAGATCCATTAGACAATGTTATGGGAAAGTCATTTTTCTACTTTCTAAGCCAGAATAGGAAATAATTTTTTTTCTAGAAATCATTGCACTGCTACAATTTTGACCTAGGAACTTAGTCACATTCTAAAGCATATGTGCATGTGTATCTATATTCTGTGTCCAAATTTGTCTATGGCTATGCTTTTTCACTGGATATTTAGAATATATTGACTGGTGGGGTTAAGTTTCATTTCCTTCCATTTTGGATAGTACACCATTGCAAAATGTCATCCATTTGCATTCTCCAAACTTGCACTTACTGCTTTTTCAAAGCTTTACACAATTCTGATCCAGAATTCATCATTACCCCTGATACTGATACTTATCTGGGATGAACTCCAAGACAAGTTATGCATGATTTAAAATTTCATTCTTAGATATGTTTTTTCTCATTCTGTAATGTTCAACCTTCATCTCAACTCTACCCTTTCCATGTGAAATTCCAGTTTTTCTCTTAGTTTTTATTTATTTCAAATGAACCAAAAAAAGAAAAAAAGAGATAATCTGTTTTTAACTCAAAGAGAAAAATGTGAAATTAATGTTGTTTACCTAATTTTCATTACCTAGCAGAATGTAGGCTTCAACCAGATTTTGCTTTTCTTATAGAATTTCCCCCTAAGGTTTTTTCAAAAAAAAAAAAAATAATTGATTGAAAGTAAATATGGCTGGAAGCACTGGCGTGTCATTTGAATTTGGTTTGTATCGAATTTCTCCAGGACTATTGAAGGTTCCATTATTAATTGAATCTGGTATTTCTTCACCACGATTCCTGGAATTTATTTTCTTTTTATTGTGAATTCCTTCCTATGTGTGCTTCTTTACATTCTTCTTAGATTTTGCCTCATATTGAAGCATGGTGACATGCTGCCCTAAAATATTAGAGTGGAAATTTGGTATTTGAAATCCATTCATGGTGGATTTCATGGTAGATCCGATGGGTCTTCCTCTGAAGTTTGTTGTGTTTTTGTTTTTTAACTATTTTTTTCTTCTTTAATGGGTTTGCCCTCACAAACCTTCTGGAGATAGCTAGAAATTCCAGCTGATTCTTTCTGTCAAACTCTTACTTTTCATATCTGTTGGAGGAAAGGTAGAACTATGCCATGCAACCAAAGAAGAAAGGTTCAAGGAGAACTCACCCAAATACATCCTAGAGTAGCCCCCAAACCCAAAGTAATGTTCTGTGTCCAACAATGCCAGAAGGTGTGAGAGCTGCTCACCATACCTGTATGAGGTTAAAATGTACCACCTAAAAGTCAAAGGGCATGCCTTTCATTCTTTTCAAGAGCAACAACATATAAAGCAAAAGTGGGCTTAGGAATATGAAAATTTTTGTTGATTTGTTGATTTAACAAACATCTGCAAGACCAGGTGATTCTTCAGAAAGCAGAGAGAGTTGCATAAATTGGTTTCCTCCTCCATTCAAAACCTTCTTTGGCTCCTTGGTGTATCTCCTGGTATATTTAGAGGCATGCCAACATTCCTGTCTACCATTATTGCCTCATAGACCAAGAGTCAGCAAACTTTGTCAATAAAGGGCTAGTTAGGTAAATATTTTAGATCTTTTGGGCCAGTTGATCTCTGTTACTACTACTCAACTCTGCCACTGTAGCACAAAGGCAGCCACGGAGAATGACTCTATTTCAATATGGAAATTAAAATTTCATATAATTTTCAGTGTTATAAAATACTTTTTTTGGATTGCTTTATTTAACAATCTAAAAATGTACAATGCATTTTTGGTTGTGCAAGTGGACAAAACAGTTTACATTTCTGTTTTGATTTTTATACCCTTCATTTAATCAGATTTCACCATCTTTCAAGCCCAGATCAAATCCCATTTGGCCTGTAATGCCTTCTTGGACTACCCTAGTCCACTGCAGTTTCTCCTTCTTGAACAGCAGCAATTACTTTTTGCAAAATTCATTCACAATTAATCACACCCTATCTGTGGCCTTTCTTCCAGTATCAATGTGTCCTCTTACCTAAATATTTTGCTTTTCATTTTTTTTAAAGATTTATTTATCTATGCAGACAAGAACTGGGGAACAGGCCAGAGGTGTGGGGGTGGGGTGTGGTAAGAGGATTCACCAGAGACAGAGTAGAGAACAGATCAGGCAGATCAACTGAAATACACTACTAAGGGGAGCAGCAGGCGAGTCAGGAGAGGTCTGCTGCGCCTGTGGGTAGCTTCCTGGCCTGAGATGGAACTTGTGCTGCAGTGGCTGTGTACAGCTTCATAGGTTGCATTTTAACCCCTTGAGCCACCAGGGAGACACTTGCTTTTTATTTTTGGCCTCATTTCTTGAATAGATTATGAGTTTCTTGGTTTATTTTTTTTCTTTGCCTCTTTCATCTCTTTTTGCCCCATTAAGGCAATATAACCCCAAGGAGTTAACTAAAAATGCCAGATGAGTAGGTATAAGCAACTACAAATTTGAAAATCAGATTGTCCTATGATTCTGAATGCCACTTAAAGATTTTGAGAATAACATTTTGGATGTATTATTAATTCTTCCTTCTCTTAAGATATTTTCAGGATATCTTATATTCCTCTATAAGGCCTGTATCAGATTATCTTAGTCTTATACATTTTTAAATCAATAGAGTGGTTACTTGATTCAAATGGATTTTTCAGTACATGTTTAATGACAAGAGTGGCCCATAATTACCCCCATGGGTGTTTTCAGATAATTGAGAAATCAGTGATTTTTTTCTTCTAAGTGGAAGCTGCCTTTTTCCGGTATGATTTTTGGAATCATTATGTACAGCATTTTTTAATCAGTCATGGTGCATTATGTTTATCTGATATTTATTCTAATTAAAAATAATTCACTGACTTGTGCTGTGGTATTTAGTCAATTCATTCCACTTTATTTTATCTTTATTTTCATTAAAATGAAATGAACAGAATCTTGTAAATAAATCCATTTTGCTTAATAAAGAGATCTGGGTTTTCAAAGATGTCAAATATTTTAATAACTGAATTTGCAATTTATACTGACACCTTTATAATTAAGAAAGAGCAAGACGTTACATACTAAAGGATGGCATATTCCCAAAACGATTAGTCTTCTTTTTAAAGTGGAATTTAGGAGCAGTATTTAAGACAAGCACTGCATGACTTGAGCACTAAAAAATATTGTTTCCATCAACTTAGATTTCAAGTGAGCTATTCACAGCTTTCTCCGATTTTGAGTTATAATAACATTTTGTCACTTAAAAATAGGAGAAAAATTATAAACCATTGTCTCCCAATAAACTAACCTGTCTGTATTTTCAACAAAAGGGCCTCCCTGGTTAAGCACAGCACTATGAAGCAATCCACAGCCTCTGAAGCTCAAGTTTGATCCCCAGGCTGGTCAGGGAGCAACCACATGGCGCAGCAGACCTCTCTTGACTCGCCCGCTGCTCCCCTCAGCAGTGTATTTCAGTCAGTCTGCCTGTTCTGTTCCTCACTCTGTCTCTGGTGATCCTCTCACCCCCCTGCACCTCTGGCCTGTACCCCCAGCTCTTGTATGCATAAATAAATCTTTAAAAAAAAGTATGTATATTAAATCAATTTTCAGATGAGCCCAAATAATATACAACTACATTTCTCTAACATATAAAAATGTGAGTATCTATGTCCTGCTGATCTCTTTGACATTTCTTTTTTCACTATTTTTATTATTCCCATTACCCACATACTTCTTCCTTCTTTTACAATATCCTCACTGTATCCCTTGGGAGAGTCTTTCAATTTAAGAAGAAAATTAAAAACAATGGGGGGTTTTTACCTTGAGAAAATATTAGTTTGACTAAAGTATTTATCTGAATAAAATACAGATACCTAAAGTAATTGACCAGATTTGTGAAGGGTCTGAAATTTTACCCTGTATGCAAACTGAGAAATTGTCTGTACATTTTTATGGCTGGAGGCTAAAGTCCAAGATCCAATAGCCAGAAAACTATAGCTATTATTTAAAATCAATTATTCAGGGGCCTCCCCGGTGGTTCAGCGGTTTGAGCGCCATGCTGTGAAACTGTCCTCAGCATCTGCAGTGCAGGTTCAATTCCCAGCTGGCCAGGGAGATACTCACATGACACGGCTGATCTCTCCTACATCGCCCGCTGCTCCCCTCGGCAGTGTCTTCAGTCTGTCTGCCTGTTCAACTCCCCGCTCTGTCTCTGGTGAATCCTCTCACCGTCCCACACCTGTTCTTGTATAAATAAATAAATAAATCTTAAAAAAGAAAAATAAAGTTAAAAAAATAAAATCAATTATTCAGAAGCAGAGTGTCAGCATTTGCACCCATTCCCAAGTCCCAATTCCCACAAGAGTTTGGTGAAGACCAAACATAACTGCTTCCACTATGGGTTCCCAAGCTTAGGGAATTCAATCTTTTTATAACGGGAAATAAGCACTCATGCCTTTTGCTCTTGAAGGAAATTCTCTGTTTCTTCTAAAACCGGTAGCTGTGCAAACATCCTTGAAAACATCATCTGGAACAATGGCATTCTGTACCTCTGCAAGGATACAGAAACTAGAGACCAGTTGAGAACTGTATCCCACTAGTAATTTTATGTACTATACCTGCCACTATGAATTTTTATTAATGTGGTGTTGCTTTTACTCTCAACAAATTTAGGCAACTGGAAAAGCATACGAGGAATCCAGTAGTGTTTGTTGAATGAATGTGAGCTGCCACAAATAATTTTTTAGTAAGCAGAGTTTGTAAGAAAATAATGACAATGAGTAGTTCTAAAGTACACAAAGTCAAAAGATCGGTCATTTCTCCTCCAGCACCAGATATTCCATCAAGATGCTAATGCTTCAAAATGAAATATTTACACACTAACTTCAAAAATAAATCTTAGATTATTTTATTTCTGTTTTCTTTTTCTTTTTTTAAAAGATTTATATATTTATGCACACAAGAGCTGCAGTATAGGCCAGATGTGTAGGGGGTGAAAAGATTCACCAGAGACAGAGCGGGGAACAGAACAGGCAGATGACCCAAAATACACTGCTGAGGGGAGCCCTGGGCGAGTCAGCAGAGGTCTGCTACACCATGTGGGTAACTCCCTGGCCGGCCAGGGATAGAATTCATGCTGCAATGGCTGTGGACAGCTTCACAGGCTGCATCTTAACCCATTGAGCCAACAGGGAGGCCCTATTTTATTTCTGTTTTCTTCAGGCACACACATATACATACACTTTGTTTCTTTCTCTTGGTCAAAGATTACATAAAATATTATTAAATATTACCAGCTATGTAGAGAATGGTGATGGAATTATTGATGAGTAACTGGTGCTCTGTTGAACATTCAAGGTGCTCATATAATCAATTTTTTTTCCTTCTATTTCCTAACTTTTTTTTTCCTTCTTATTTTCATCAATACAATATTCCCTTGTCAGGCACAGGACAGGAAGGAATTAAAGAAAATAAGTATAGCAGAGTCCTTTACTTATAAAATGAATGATATAAAGCAGTCATGAAGATTTGGTTACAACACAAATATTAATAAAGTTTTACATGGGCATCTGAATTAATGCTCTGTTTTTAGACAAAATAGTGTTAACAATCCATCCAAGGAAGGAGGCAACCAATAACATTTGAAAAGAAAATTTTACAACATTCTTTAGAATCCTCAGCTCCAGCACTTCTAATCTTCTCCAAATCCTCCTTTATGAAAAACCTGAAATTCCTCTTCCAACAAATTAAAGCTCTTTTACTACATATGACTCTGATCTCCTGATTCTCTGGTGCTGCATACTACCTACATTCTCCACACTCACCTCAGCAACCATGTGTCTCTGCAATTCAGTACACTGGGCTTGAAACGTGTGTCTGGCATTGAGTGTTTGATAATAAATATAAAATAAATACTTCCTTTCCCTTCAGTGATAAACTGCATCCTCTTCTTAGGCATCTGTTTTCTGCAGTCAGAAAATGGGGGTGACAGCACTAACCATGTAACATGTGATGTGCTGTGGGATCAGCTGAAGTCTCATTTCTACGAAGCACTCCTGTTCATAAGTCAAATCAGTGTTGGCATTGAGCAGGGGCACTTAGCAAATTGATGCATTTCAGATGGTATTTCCACAGGGTACACAGGCTAGAGCCTGTGTGCCTGCCCACGCATGCTAACACTCAGCGCACTGCTGTTCTTCTGGGATACCTCCAATGGTTTTCATTATTTTAATGCACTGAAAATAGTAAAATAATGATATTTAGCCAAAAGTTCACCTTGAATGAACATGAAGACACACTGTCCAATGAAATGCTTCCGGAATCCTGTAAGGTTTTCTTTTAGCTTCGTGCCTCAGTGGACGTACCTATTTATCGTCTTTGTTCAGGATGTTTTAAGGCGACAAACCCAACTGACCCTAGGAACAAGTAGTACTCCTTCTCTTTATTTAAAGTGTGTGTGTGTGTGTGTTTTGGTGACTGGGGGATGGGTAAGAACTATATGTGAAAAAATAAAAACAAACACAAAATGTTACCTCTCTAAAACAATCACCAGGGCTCAGCATGAGATTAAAAAAAAACACAAGGGTAATATTTTAAATGACTTTTTTCCCAATTCTATGTAATTTTTCCTTTTTTTCTTTCACCCCTCACTCCCCAGTTTTCTTCCCACCTTTGCTTCTTCTTTTTTTTTTTTTTTTTACATGACATTCCTCTACCTACATGGCCTTCCCTGCTCCTCTTCAGTGGCCAAAACTCAACTCATCTTTAAATGCCTAATCCAAAAACTCCAAGCTATATTATGACCATGCTAATTGGAGATACTTAGTCTACAAATGCATCTGAGTACTTACTGTATACAGGAGTTAGACATGAGGCCTTAAGCAAGACAAACATAGTTCCTGGCCTTACAGCACTTAACGTATTCAATTGCTCTTCCAAATTTGTATCGTTTCTACTATAATCATGATGTATTGGCAGTTAGGATCGTCTTCTTTATATTATGTGCTTTTATTGTTAGATCTCTTTGATAGGCTTGTTTAGAGATTTTGGCATCTTTTAAAACCCTGAGAAAGATGTCAGACCACAGAGCACATCTCCAGATACAATAAAACTTAATTGCTTCTTGGAGTTCTAGGGGTGAATTTAATATAGTATATATACATATTGATTTTAATAATGCATACCTGAAGTTTATATAGTATTATAAAGCAATGTTACTTCATTTTTTTAAAAAAATGAAATCTTGATTACCTTAATAGTGGTGCAGAGTCAAATAAGCAAAACTGGTTTCAGTAAAATAAACTGAGTTATTCAGAAAACTCAATTCCTGTGGTTAAAAAGTATTTCTGAATTTGCTTGTCTTCTTTATAAGCACAATGTTGCAAAGAAAAATCAGTACTTCTTTATAGACTGATGTTTTCCAAGGTCATTCTGAGCAATAAGAATTTTCACTAAGCAGAACTACAGATATAGGTGGGCTAGGAAATTGGACTTCTTACATACCAATCCAAAGCCATGCCCAGCAATTCCATTAAAAAATCCTTTTATTGATTACCATCTTGGGTTGTTTCTTTTCCATCAAACGAAAGTGCAAGAGGGAAAATCTAATTATTTGAAGGTTCCAGTGAGTTGGATGCCCAGGTAGCTTATTCTCATAGTCATCAGTCTCTTGGGCTCTATGTGGGTAAACTTCCATGGGGCGATGCTCTCAGATCACCTGTCTGTGGTGTGGTGGCTATATCTCATGGCATTTAATCAGTAACTGTAAATTATTCATATTTTAAACAAATGGGTATTAAACAATTTAATAAAAGATTCTGTCAACATAATCAAACCAAATAAAACATCAAACACAATTACAACTGTATACTAACAATCTCTAATTATTTTCTGCATATATGTCTCATACTTGTAAGGAGCTGTGTCTTTTCTTTATTTAATTTGCTTGGAAAGACGTTGTATGATGCAAGACATTTAATTCAGCGTAGAACCCCTACTAAAACACAAGTTAGCTCTAAGGATGTCCAAAAATTTGTTTTTCTCATGGTAATTACTTTGATGTTTTTGAAAATATGTGTGTGTATATATGTGATATATATATAGATATATACATGTATGTATGTAATTGGACTTTAGATATATACATATCCATATATGCAACATATGGATATATAATACTTGATATATATTTATATATAATAGAAATAGAAATATACAAATATATATGCAATATAAATATATACTTAATATAATAATGAATGTAAGTGTAAATATAAATGCATACTTTTAAAATATGTTAGTTAACATAATATATATTAAAAGAATTATACACACACAGATACTATCAACTGGTTTGATACTACCAAATTGTTTCCTTTTTGCTACCACTATTTTATTGTTTCTTTTAGAATAGGAACACTTCGCCTACAGAGGAATTTGGCATTGCATATAATAAAAACACACTGAAAAAAATAAACACAACAAAAGGCATTTTGTATGCACAGTGACCTGGGCAGAATTGCAACAACTGGTCTTCACAACTTAAAGGAAATGCTACAGTAAAATGTCAATATACTGTTGAGTAGCCATTTATAGTCAAAAATAAAATGTTTTGGATCATGTGGCTTTCATCATGAAGATACCTGGAAATAACAAGCTCCCCTAATACACCTGCCCAAGTTAATAAAATTCCTAGAAGTTGAAACATGTTTACAATCTGTATCATTTTACTGTTGAATGAATGTACTTAGAATTGAAGACATCTAAGAAAGAAAAAAAAAACTAAGAATTCATTGTCATAAAATTTACTTCCACTGTCAAAAGAGAATAGTTTCTATTCCGTTTTCATATCCAAAGTATCCATGTGTGCTACAGTTCCTCCCTTTAAGCTCATATAACTCGCTTACCAGCAAATTTCAAAGTTAGGGTGAACTTTCACAGCACTCTTGTTGCAGATCTTGGTTTTCAAAGCCCATATCGCTATTTGTTGTTTTTTAAAGCAAATATCTTCTATTCAGGTTCTTACGTTGTGTGTACATACACTGAGTCTAAAAACAAATATGATTTTGAAAGACACTGTGTTGCTCTAACAAAGGGAACATTGTCCATCTTCCCTGACAGTCTCTCCCTAATTAAAGAGGCCCTGATGCTCTGCAGAATGCCAGGCTCCTTAAGCATCTTCCTCCCACTGCTCTTTTCACTGCACAGAAAAAGTGGTGAAGACAATTCACACTGTACTGGGGTCTCCTTCCTAGGAACAAATTTGATAACATCCCAGAAAGGAAAAGGAATTAAAATTCTCTGGTGGGTGATATTTCTTCTTTTAAAATACCACTGGCTGTGAGATTTGGTTAGAAAAAGAACTCTCATTACCACCACCTCTGAGCTATCAGTGTGGAGTCAGTCTTGTTTTTCTATTGTTGTTTTTAACAGTAATGTTTCACTTATTTTATCCATACTGATAAACCACATCTGACATTCTACTTTCCAAAATCTGGCTCTGCAAAAACACAAAAGCTAAAAAATCATCTCATAACTAGAAATGGCAATGTCAACTTCCCCACTTTCTAAATATTATCTTTAGATGGACATTTTGCACAAACAACCAAAGATGTGCTGGTACCCACCAGCCCATACCTATTTTGCAATTGTAAAGTGTCTACAGAGAAAAATTTTTTCTCTGTTTTTCTAAGGATAATCTGGATATTTGTTTAGTGATACCCATATCCATGGCACCTCCCATGAGTACACACATTGACACACCTTTATAAAAAGGAAGCAGTAATACCTAACACAATACTACACTGTTTCTATTTCTTTCCAGTTCTTTCCTCATGAGAACTGTTTATTCAGTAAGAGGTGAATCATAACCTACTCTACGTTAGGACGAAAGTAACAGCAATAGTCTTCTATATTCATACTTAAAAGGTTCCAAAAATAGTACATTCCTATTCCATCATTAGACCTGCACTGCAAGCCTGTGGATCAAACAGCTGGTAAACGTTAAAGGGTGATGCAAAGTCCAATTATCATGCTCAAAACCAGAGATCAGCAACATTTTTCTGTAAAAGGCCAGATAGTAAATGCTTTCAGCTTTGTGGGCCATATGGTCTCTGTCACAAATAATCAACTCTGTCATGTAGGGCAAAAGAATCATAGGCAATATATTAGTGAATGACTATGACTATGTTCCAATAAAACTTTATTTACAAAAATAGTTGGGGAGCTGGATTTGTTTGACAAGCTATAATTTGCAAACTTTTACTTTATATCACAATGCTTTAAAGTCCTGAAAAGACAGAAGTCAGAAGACAATTATAGGTTAAGGATATTACTGGTTTTCAAGGGAGGGAGTGATTATAGTTGGAGTTATCAAAAAAGACTTTATGGAAGAGGAAGCACTGTAGTAGGATCTAAAAGACTGAATAGATCTACATATGGACATTAGACAGTGGGTATTTCATGCAAAGAGAAGACTCTGAGCAAAATTCTGCAGCTAGGCTGTGGAGTGGGTATGTACAGGATAAAGAGGTAGTTCAGTTTGACTAAGGCACAGACAATAAGATAGGAAAGGTGGGATTTTTCCTTAGATTGAAATATCTTGAACTGCGGGGCCTCCCTGGTGGCAGCGCTATCAAGCTATCACCAGCCACTATAGCACAAGTTCCATTCCTGGCTAGGAAACAACCCACATAGTGCAGCACACTTCTCCTGCCTCACCCGCTGCTCCCCTCAGCAGTGTATTTCAGTCAATCCACCCTTTCTGCTCCCCTCTCCTTGGTGAATCCTCTCACCTCATTTCATAAAAAAAAAATGGACATCATTATTGTCTTGTGAGTAGAGGGATGACATGCAAGAAGAAATAATTATTCATTCTTCCTTATGCTGATAAAAGAAAGTCGTGGGCCTCCCTGGTGGCAGTGGGTTGAGTGCCGCACTGGGAAGCTGTCCGCAGCCTCTGCAGCCCAGGTTCGATCCCGGCCAGCTGGTCAGAATCCCACATGGCATGCAGACCTCTCCTGTCTCACCCGCTGCTCCCCTCAGCAGTGTATTTCATCAGTCTGCCTGTTCTGTTCCCCACTCTGTCTCTGGTGAATCCTTTCACCCTCCACACCTCTGCCCTGTACCCCAGTTCTTGTATAAATAAATAAATCTTTAAAAAAAAAAAAAGACAAAGTCATGCCATAGGGGCTGGGAATTGAGCTGAGTCCTAATGAGTGAAGACACATTTCCAGATATTACAGTAAATTAATCTGACCTGGAAAGAATCAATGAGGCATGAACATGGAAGACTGTACCTACTAAACTAAGGCAGTGATAAGGACAGCTTACCATTAATCTATACCATGAGTGGAAAAGAGTCAAATAAAAATCAGAATTTGAAGTATGTATGGTAGGTTCAAATTATTTTCTTGGGATCTGCTAGTCAGGGATTCAAGTCTAACTTGGCTAGCAGTCTTCTCTCTATTTGAGAATGGGGTTATCACTGCCCTGCATTCAGTTGGTAACTCAGCTGGCTCTGTGAGGCTGAAGGTCAAAGGTCCATTCACATGTTTGATTGCTCCAGTGCCACTCCATTCAGCCTCTACATGTAGATAGCATGAGATTCTTCACAGCACAGTGATCTTAAGGTAGACAGGTTTCTAATACTATGACTGGTGTCCAAAAGGGAGCATTCCAAGTGGTGAAGGTGAAAGCTGGAAATCTCTTAAGGCCCAGTCTTGGAAGTTATGCAGTGCCACTTCTGATACAATCCACTCAGTCACAGGACAGGCTGGCATGAAGGCAAGGGGAAATAACTCCACCTCTTCATAGGAGAGTGGTAAGGTCAGATTGCAAAAGAGCTTATGGGGAAGGAGATGTTGTAGCGGTCTCTGGAAACAAAATCTACCAGAGAAGTTTAATATAAAATTAGCCAGGACTAATGAAACCTCTAAGGACCACACAGAGGCAAACTCAAAGCAACTTCTACAACCCAGGTCTTATGGAAAACAACATGGCTAAAAATGAACTTGTGATCAAAAATTACAAATCACATAGGAAAATAGTAAGTAGACACAGGAGAGTAGAATTAGCATGTGTGATCTGAGATAATGGAAGAAAAATTCTATGGGGACTACACCTGAGTGGGTAGGGGGAAGCAAACACTGTTTAAAAATGAACAATGATGTAAAAAATTAAAAAATTTAAAAAAACACATTTCAAATGTGCAAAGAGCTAACAGTAGAAACAGAAGACATTAGGCAAGAACTAAATGATTACATAAAAAAAAAATATTGAGCAGTTCTCATCCCAAGACTACCTGCCTGGGTCTATGCAGGTCCAGGCGTCTATGCAGGTCTATGCAGGTTCTAACAAACCTGTCCCTTTCAGAGGCAGCTCTTTCTGTTCACTTGTGTCCATTTGAGTCTTTTCTTTTCCTACTAAATCCATCCTATTAAAAATATTTTTAAAATATTGAAATTATTAGATTGAAATTTTAGCTGTAGAAAAAGATATTCAACAATACAAAAATCCTTAATAGGTGAAAAGAGAACTAGTGAAATGGAAGCTAGACCTAAGGAAGCTATTACAGCACAAATACAACAGAAAGAGATATGAGTATTAAAGCTATAAAAGAGGGCCTCCCTGGTGGCGCAGAGGTTAAAGACAGCGCCATCAAGCTATCAGCAGCCACTGCAGTACAAGGCTGGCCAGGGAACAACCCACATGGCACAGCAGACCTCTCATATCTCTCCCGCTGTTCCCCTCAGCAGTGCATTTCAGTAGATCTGCCTGTTCTGTTCCCCACTGTCTCTGGTGAATCCTCTCATCCCCCATACCTCTTGACTGTATCCCAGTTCTTGTATGCATAAATAAATAAATCTTTAAAAAATAAAATAAAATTAAACCATAAAATGGTGTTAAGAAACTAGAAAGTTAAAATGAAAAAGGATAACATATATTTAATAGGAATTCCAGAAGTAAAAATTGGAGTGAAGAAGAACCATTATCTAAAGAGATAATGGCTGAGAATTTTCCAGAATAAAAAGAAGTCCTTAGATTTACTCCCAAGCAGAATAATCAGAAACACTCAATTTCAAGCAGAATAAGAGCATATCCTCAATATTTTAGTGAAAATGCACAACATCCAAAATTAAAAGGAAAGCTCTCTTCAAAGCTACTGGAGAAGGAAAACAAGACACATTAGTAATTGGACTGACAGAGTTTTCTGCAGCAACAACAGGTAGATAATAGAATACATTTAAAATATGTGGGAAAACAACTCACAATCTAGGATTAGAAATCTGTGTGGTACTAAACTATCATTCATAATGGAGGGGGGAACCATGTTGCAAAAGATCAGATATTTTTGTTACTCAATTTACTGAAACATATTTTGTATACAACAACGCACATCCATTTTAAATGTACAATTTATTTAGTTTTGACAACTAAATACAACTTTGTAACTACCACCATAGTCAAGGTAAACGACATTTCCATCCCCATGAAAACTTTCCTTGTGCCTCAAGTAATTAATCCACTCCATACTTGCCTCCTAGCTACAACTGATTTGGTCCCTGTCACTAAACATTGGACATTTTTCTAGACTTTCTTAAAACCAAAATTATGCTGCATATAATCTCTGTGTAGCTGGTTTCTTTCACTCAGCTTCATGTTTTTGCACTTCCTCCATGTCACATGTACCACTAATTCATCCCTTTTTATTGTTGAGCAATACTGCATGGTACAGAAAAGTTTCAACATTAATTTCAAGCTAAAGAAAATATGTCAGAAAGTACTAATGGGATTTAAGAGATGCACAGATACAAATAACGCCGAGAGTAAAATAAGCATGAATTTCCATGCTTCTAACACAAAGCATTTAAAGTAAAAATGGATACCATAACAAGTAGCAACTTTAAAATTCAACATCATAGTGTACATACATAGACATACACATTGACAGCTTAACAAATATTACTATTACTGTAGTTATGTAGTAAGTAACAGTCACTGAGCTCTCACTATCTGTCAGGCAATGTGCTAAGCACAGTGAATACATTATCTATCACCTTCTTGCATCAACTTTTCCCACCCTACATCTCTGCATCAACTTTCAATTCCTAGAAAAGGAAACTGAGACTCAAAAAGAGGTGGCTAGCTAGAGCATAGCCACATCAGGACTTGAGTAAACTCTAGAAGATACACTAAACACTACTAGACCATATTGTGTCAACCCCAGACTGAGAGTTCACAAACTCCCACCACTAACTGCCTCTTCTGATAGCATAGCACAATCCTGACCCGAACCCTGACTAAACCGCAGGTCAGTTCATTTTTATTCAAACTGTGGAGCAAAGACTCAGCTGGATTATTTCTCACGTAAAACATTCCATCTGCAGAGAAGCAAGACAGGCTTTTTTTCTCTTTTTTTAACAGTCCGCCTGGGGCTGGCAGTGGGATGGAAGTGCAAGTCAGCGGGGTGCCGCAGCCTTGGCTGACAAAGGAAATGCTGGAGATCAGAGCTAGGGATGGCAAGCAGATATGGGACATCAAAGCAGAGAGATGCAGCCTGAACACAGGCAGTTCAGGGTAGACCCTGCTCTCTGCTGCCTGTGGTGGGACCAGTCATGCTTACTTAGCCACTGTCTGATTGCCCATAGCCAATAACCAATGCCTTAATGCATTTTCATGGACATTTGCTACACGTGACCTCAGTTCTTACCTCTCCCCTGGATCATCTTGAAGAAAACTAATAATTTTTTTTAATGTAAAGCATACTCTGATCTCATGGATTTTATAAAGCTGTAAAAGCTAGAAACTGAATGAATCCCACATGATTGCATGTTATCTCACCTAAACTTAAGTTTATGAAATCAGCCCTTTCCATAATAGGAATTACATCTTACACAAAAGAATAGAAGGCGTAACTCATTGGTATTCTGGTGAAAGCTTGTTGTTTTCTGCAGAAAGATTATGAGGAGATACAACATTGAAAGAACCTAAAATATGTTGGAAGATAAACATTAGCTTAGCATTTGCCAAACACTGTGTACACTGGCCATCTAGGAGGAGGTATGGTATGTGGTTGGTACTAAATAAATGTTTGGTGACAGGAGTAAATAATAATGACACTTTAGAGGCCTTGGAACAAAACTGCCTGTTGAGTTCAGTGAAATGAGGGCTATACTGTGTATACGTGGAACAAAGTAAAGGAGCAAATGAGGAATTGTTAAGTGAGTTGAATCACCCTGGATCATCAAGTGCCTAGGTTCAAATCCCCAATATTCAATATTCCCTAATATGACCTTTAAAATATTAACTTCTCTGTGCCTTAGTCTTTATCTCTGTGAGATGGGAACAAGAAGGTTCTAATTCCCTTCTAAAGCCTTCTAAAGCGGCTGTGAAGAATACATTAAATTATACATGTCGGAATGTGGCAGTGACCACTTAGCATAGTGTTGGCTCTTGTCTTTATTATTATTTCTTTAGGTTACTTCCTCTGCTGTTTGACCTTTGTGAATAAAATGTAATCATAACTACTTCAAAGAGACTTTTTAACTAGAGGGTTCTAAACACTTGAAATTCAAAACTCTACACCAAAGCTGACTTTCTTCCTGCAGTTAATGTGATTGTTAGTGAGACCCAGTGTTACATAAGCACTGAGTGTTTATTCTTCTTCTCTTCATGAAAGACACTTGTCCTTAAGGAAAACAGAAAACTGATTTCCTTATTAACATTTTCAGAAATGTGGCCCTATTATGCACTGTTTTTAGTCAAAATAGGTAAGTATATTAAAAATGTTCTCCGAGGGGCCTCCCTGGTGGCACAGCGGGTTGAGCGCTGTGCTGTGAAGCTGTCCACAGCATCGACAGTGTGGATTCGATCTGGCTGGCCTGCGAGAATCCCACATGGTGACGCAGACCTCTCCTGTTGCGCCCGCTGCTCCCCTCAGCAGTGTATTTCTGTCATCTGCCTGTTCTGCTCCCCACCCTGTCTCTGGTGAATCCTCTAACCCTCCCACACCTCTGCCCTGTACCCCAGCTCTTGTATAAAAATAAAATAAATCTTTAAAAAAAATGTTCTCAGAGGCAGTGGGCTAAAATAGCTTTGGCTTCAGTTTTAGGATTAGAGAGTAGGCTTTCATGAGGGAAGAATTTGTTCATGGCCCCTGTGGCTCATGTGTTTGGCACCTTGCTTAGCACACACTAGGCACTCGGTATAGTTATGAGAGTGCCAAGTTGATTCCTGTCATGCCAAGTTACTCTGACTTCATCCTACAAAGATCCTTTGGTGTAGTAGAAAGAACATAAATCAAACAGACCTAGATTCAAATCCACAACCTCTTACTAGACTGTAATCTTGGGCAATGTAATATGTTTAAACTAAATCACAGGTTTCCATCTGTAGGATTGTAGGCAGATAAGGCAGCGAGTGCAATGCCTAAAGAAAATTAATTACTAGCTATATCCAGGATGCCAAGAAATATTTGCAGAGCTGTTCAAGCCAGGAGAGAGCCATGAAATGTCCAGAGGGGTAGGCAGTTCCCCCATTTCAACCTATTGGCAAAGCCAATAGGGTCTGAGGAGACCAAGAAGAGCCTAGAGGAGAAGCCTACCAGGGTGCTGGAGTACAGTAGGAGGGGAAATAACTTAGAAACATCTGCTGGCACCTGTAAATCAAGACCCCAGGAGTGGCTGCGCAGCAAAACCCAGAAAGGGAATAAGTGATTAGCCCCCGACACTCCATTTAAGGCAGGAGTCTCCCTGCCATTATGGCTAGGCTGTTCTCCCACGGATTCTGCCTACTCAGACCCCTTCCTAAGTGTACTGTCACTAAATAAACTTTACTTTGTTTTACTTGAACTTGGCTTTAGATTCATGAAAGCATGGCCATAGTCAAAAACAAAAACAAAAACAAACAAACAAAAAAAAAAACCCTCTCCAAACTGCCATAGAATTAGAGAGAACAAAATTTCCTAAACCCATTTGCATTCAATAGATGCTACTTATTCTTACTTAGGTTTCCTTAAGGTTTTATCATCCATGAATTCATCTGAAGTTTAGATGATTTTACGTAAATGAGTCAATATTTTCTCTTCCTCACATTTTCCTACCTTTGTATATGAATATAGAATAGTCTGGTGTAATGAGCTTTTGTTCCAGAAACTGACACATCTGGTTTCAGAGTCATCTCTGCTACAAAAGGAGAGAGTTTGCTCCCAAAGAGGAAAAGATAGAAAAATAAATAAATAAGAGCCAAACCTATTATTTATGACCTCGGTGGCCTTATGCAAGCAAGAATTTAAAGTCTCTAAATCTTAATTTCTTAAATGGAGATGAGAATCACCTAGAAAAATAATAAAAATAAGAACAACAACCCTAATCCAAAGGTTGTTATGAGAATTAAATAAGGGTTCAGTTATAGTGCTTTGTTTCATTGGATCCTCTCCTACAAAAAACCAAGTGTAGTGAGCACCAAGAAAGGAAGACATAATGAGAAATGAAAATATGAATAAATGATAGAGAAGCAAGAAGGATTTAAAGAGGGAAGGAATAAGGAGAAAGGGAGGAAAGACAAGGAAGGGAGGGAAGGAGGAAGGAATTTGATGGGCGAAAAAAGTGTCCCCGGATATTTTAGGAAATAACTACCTATTATTGAGCTTTTGCTTTTGGAAACATAGGATAGTGAAGTCTTGTGGGCAAATCCTAAGAAAAGCCATTTGTAAAAATTAGCACTTCCTATAAGCCTGTCATCTCATCCTTCCCAGACCTCATTAAGCAACTAGAATACCTTGGAAAAGCACCAAATGGCAAATCGTGAAAAATGGGAGAAAACATTCCCAAGGCAAAAGGATTGTTTCATATGTTCCCAAGCATCTGCTCCTTTACAGTGAAATATCTCATGCAAAACATAGTTCATGTAATTCAAATAATTAACTGAAACAAATATTAAATAAGTAACAAAGAGAAACAAATAACAAATCTCTTCTGCTTTCACTGCCATTGTTCTAAGATATAAACTCAAATTTTACTTAAATTGCCAATGAAATTAAGAATGCACTGGCAGGCAGTTTTAATAGAAAATGTTATTTGGGAAAAAATACTATTTGAGTTTTTTATTTTATCACAGAAGAGCAAAACATGTAGTTAGCATTGTGCATTCTTTAATAAAAAGAGCAAATCTAAGCTATTGAAACCAATTAACATTTTTTTCTAACAGGGAAACAGCCAAAATACGTTGAAAATAATCAGTTTTGAGTATAGTTTTCTTTTTTTATCCTTAAATGTATCAGACATAGATTTCACAGCTAGTAATTAATTCCCAGTGCCCACATCACCATTAATTTTTAATCAAAGCAAAGATGCTGTGAGTGCTACTGCTGTTTCACCAAGGTTAGCAGGGGGTTGTTTCCAGATTCAGAAACCTTATTTGTTCTGCATATCAGAGACTGATATCTAAAATCCCAGCTAATTACCTACAGGTGATGGGGACCAAACTCTGTGCTTTGACTCAAAAAAAAAAAAAAATCTAGTCTCACAGATAATTACACAAATACACAGGCTAGGGATTTGGGGTTTTATATTCTTGGCAGTGTTAGACTTCGGAGGTATATCTTGTTGAAAAGTATTTCCTCTATATGTATAAAGGGAATTCTTCACAATCAATTTACCATCCTTATGCTCATCATTGTATGTTTACAGGAGCTCCCCAGACAGCACAGTAACATTGCGCCAGGGAGCAAATGTGATACAAGTTCACAGAACTTTTCTGACATAAAATCACCAGACAAGGAAATGATTTCAATGTGGGTTTAGGAAGGCCCCAGGCAAGTGTTCTCCAATCCAACATCAAACAACACGAGGCAAAACTGAGGACTAATACTCAACTTCAAATCAGGTGAGAATTCTAAGTAAAAACATGTATCATCAGCTGAACAAAAACTTCACTGCAAGAAAATCTGTTTTTCTTATATTTGATATACTGTTGTATAAAAGATACAATGTGGCCACTTAGATTTAAACAACTCTATTTCTATAAACTTCAAATTAATTTCTTTTGGAAAACAATGCCACCATTTATAAAAATCTAATAAAAATGTCTAATAAGAATAAAATAACTTTACCAACTGCATCAAATATAAATAAAAGCCTAAGTATTTCATTTTATCATATTTTATGATGTTTACATACACATACACAAATACAGCTTAAAGATAGTTAATTTTTAAAATAATTGTAAACATAAAGATAAACATATAACATATCTAAACATATATATACCTTATATATCTTAAAGATCTATATCTTAATATATCTCTGAATTACAGTATCTTGAAAAATTAAAACTCTATTTCAAAGAGTTGTTAGGAGAAGTAAATAAAGACTCAGTTTGGACTTTGATTTAGAGTATTGCCTGAAACAGATATGGACATCTATATATCTATATAGATACAGATATAACTATATACACATACCTATGTATGTATACATACTTGTATGGTATGTATACGTGTGTGCACATATATGACAGATAGCTGTATACATATGTATGTATACATATGATAGAGCTATATAAAACGAACATTTTAAACAGTTTAAAATATTTTTAAATAGCTTAACTTTTAGACATACACATTTTCTAATATAGAAGTACTAGTGTTATTTGTGATCATTTCAATTTTTTATTTACCAATGTCTGGCCAAATTCTTAACATGAACATGTATTGCCTTTATAGGAAAAAAATCTTAATATTTCCAGCTTTAAAAATTTTAACTTCAGGGCCTCCCCGGTGGCGCAGCGGTTGAGCGCTGGGTTGCGAAGCTGCCCGCAGCCTCTGCAGCGCCGGTTTGATCCCCGGCTGCTCCCCGGCCACCAGAGGAGGGTCCCACATGGCGCGCAGACCTCTCCTGCCGCCCGCTGCTCCCCTCAGCAGTGTACTTTGGTCCTTCTGCCTGTTCTGCTCCCCGCTCTGGCTCTGGTGAATTCTCTCACCCTCCCACGCTTCTGACTGTACCCAGTGCTTGTATGCATGTATGTATAAATCAATCAATCAATAAAAATAAATAAATAAATTTAAAAAAAAAACCTTAAAAAAAAATTTTAACTTCATTAACTCCTTCGTTACCAAATTTGACATATGCTTTAAATAAAGGAATATGGCTCCCAATAAACCACTTACATAACACTAGTTTGCTCATTTAATCACACTTATCACTATCAAGTCCTCTACAAGGCAGCAGTAGATATTCAAGAAATGATTAAAAAGAGCTTATACAATGGGCATACCATTCCAGACACAGGTCTAGTTGAGCAACTTTAACCCAATAAAAACAGCATGCGTGAGGTATTATGTGAACTACTTAGTGGAATTATGACTCAAATTAAATTTAGAATTCAAGAGACCCCAATTTAACTGCAACATTAAATAGCATTGACTTCAAAGTCATGTAAATCCAGAGTTCATTAAATGAAATGCACAATTCTAAGCCATCACTCTCAACCCTCTGACCTACACCATTAACTCCCTCCCCCTCCAGCTCCCCTCCCTCCAGCCCCACCTTTTCAAACAGCTGAGCCACATTACGCACAAACATATAAGCCATTAGGTATAAAGGGAACTGACATTTTTCCCATTTAAAAAATATCATCTCCACCATTCTATCGAATGAACATGCAAGCCATTAAGGTATAAAGGGCACCGAAATTTTTCCAGTTTAAAAATATCATCTCCACCATTCTATCAGAATGTCTAAATTTCTTGCTATTCAAGACTCAGCAAATTTTTTTTTCAAACTAGTGTACATTCTTTTTTTTTTTTTAAGATTTATTTATTTATGCACACGAGAGCTGGGTACAGGCCAGAGATGTGGGGGGGTGAGAGGATCCATCAGAGACAGAGTGGGGAACAGAACAAGCAGATTGACTGAAATACACTGCTGAGGGGAGCAGCGGGTGAGACAGGAGAGGTCTGCTTCGCCATGTGGGCTGCTCCCTGGCTGCTGGGGATTGAACTCGTGCTGCAGAGGCTGCAGATTGTTTCATAGGTTGTGTCTTAACCCCTTGCACCACTAGGGAGACCCTATTTTAATAATATTTTCTTAAGATAACATTAGTTTACCATCATTTACTATTTTCACTGTTGTATGAGATTGCCTTAATGCATTCTCCTGTTCATGAAAACTTAGCAAGTTTCAATTTGAATTCTTCTACCCATAAGCTTGGTATATTTCACCTCTTAAATTAACTCAATATTTTTGCCAATTTTAAATACAGTTTTATTTAAGACATTGCATTTTCCACTTACAATATTGTACTTACAAAGTGCATTGGTATTTCCTTTTCCTGTGCATGCATTCCATATACAAGTATCAAGAATGCACAGTATTACATAGAAGTTCAACTTTAACTGCCATGGAATTTGCTACAACTTTGAGTCCTTCGATATTTTGTGTGGAACAATGCCAAATTCTATGCTCAGGTTGTTTTAACAAACCTCCACAATGATGAGCCCAAAGGAGGCACCACAATATAGAGTAGATCCACAACTATGGAAACCCTCTGGCATTCTTCCTGGCATACCAACTACTCTCTGGTACAACTTGGTAATGACAGGGTCATAGATCTTTTCCAGCTCTTTTGCTCAATGTTCAAATTCTTCTTTCTCTGCAGTCTCTGCAGTCAACCGAGTTGAAGATTTCATTATACCTGTCAAGAATCTTCTGCTTGTCCTTGTTGATCTTGCCTTGAAGTTTTTAATATTCAACAGGTGCTTTCAAGTTGAAGCCTTAGATTCAAGGGAATTCTTGGAAAGCACCTTGTCTCACTGCTTCTCACCTTTAGCTTTATTCTTCTTGGCTCCTTAACTAGATATTTTCTTTGCTCAAATGGCTTTTGTTATTCATGATGGTGATTTTTTTCTATTTTTCTCTACTCAGATCCATAGCAGTGACAGTGAGGATGCCACTGGCATTAATTCAAGTGATTCAATCTGAGGAACACCATGGGGTGCAGGAAGCACACCTGTGATTTCAAACTTGCCAAGCAGGTTGTTATCCTTGTTCATGGCACACTCACCTTTATGAACATACATGAGTGCACCAGGCTGGTTGTCAGAGTAAGTAGTGAAAGTCTGTTTCTGCCTGGTAGGAATGGTAGTATTACACTTGATGAGGACAATTATGTCTCCACTAGCAGTTGCAATACCAAAAGAAAGAGGAGTAAAATCCAAGAGCAGAAAACCTTGACCATTTTCATGTTCAAGATAGACAGCTACAACATAAACAACAGCCGCAAGAGGGTTGATGCTCTTATTCAGTCCTTTTAACTGAGGAATTCCTGTAGAAGTTTATGGATCTTGGCGGTTTGGGTAGAATCGCCCACCAAAATGTATCAGGGACTTGGCTGGCATGGCATCCCAAAGAGCTTTTTCTACCAGGTCCAAGATGCCATAGAAAAGTCAGATTCAGTTCCTCAAATTCACAACAGGTAATAGAGATACAGAAGTAGATTTCTTCACAGAGTGAGACAAGATCAATACTGGCCTGGGTACACACTCAAAGCAATATGGAGTAGATGATCAACCCTCTCGTTCTCACTGATATTCATCTTATGCATGTATTTAACCTGCAATAAAATGGCTGACCACTTGGTTGTTAAAGTCTTCTTCACCTAAGTGGGTGTTTCCAGTATAGCTTTGACCTCAAAGATTCCATCTCAATAGTGAAGACTGACACGTCAAAAGTGCCACCTCCTAAGTCAAAGATCAGCACATTTCTTTCAGCTCCAACCTTTCTGGTTAAGACATAGGCAATAGCAACAGCAGTTTGCTCACTGATATTCTAAGTACACTGAGACCAGCAATAGTTTAAGCATTTTTGGTAGCCTGATGCTGAGAGTAATTAAAGTAAATGGGTTACTATAACAACAGCATTGGTAAAAGTCTTCCCTAGATAAGTTTCTGCAATTTCCTACATCTTTGTCAGACCCATAGATGACAGCGCCTCTAGATAGAAACTTTTGTCTCTCCCTTGTGGTACACATGGACTTTGGGTCTGTATGCACCATTCACAATTATGAAAGGCCAATGCTTCAGAGAAGACTGGAAATCACCATCAATCTATGTCCAATTAGGCATTTGACATAGAAAATTGTGTTGGTGGGGTTCACTGCAACTTGATTCTTTGCAGTATCAGTAAAGTCAACAAAGCTTGGGGTAGTTCAGTTTCCCTGGTCATTGTTAATTATTTTCACTTTTCCACAAAGAGTAGGTGGTGCCAAGACCAATGGCAACTGCAGGTCCTTAGAGACAGTGGCTTGCAAGCAGGGCCAGTTCGACTGGTGAAGAAAACTGTTTTTCTTCAAACTTACTTTAAAAAATATTCTACGAATTTTTACATTATGCCACAGAAGGCACACTCAATGCGTCAAAAATCTAGCCCTGAAATTCTATGTGCTTAATTTATTACATATGCGTCGACATTTGGTCCAAGTATAATGGGAATGGATCTGGAGTCATTTCTAAAATGGCTTTATCTATAACATCCTTAATTTTTTTTCTTTGTTACCACTGCAATTACAATAGCATGCAAGCATGACTACCCTGTACACACAGGAGATGAAATGTTAGAAGCCTTTGTTCTTGTGTGGATATAAAGACATGTCAGAAAAGGCTATCATTATTTGAATTCATGACATATCTTTCTTCTAAAAATACTTTAAAACTATATAATTGAATTTATCCTGAAGGCATCTCTGAGAAATAGAGGTGCTTTTAGCCCAATTTAATAAGTTGCATTGAAGCTTGTTGGATCACCCCAGATCATACACACTAGCTTTGATTCCTGCTCAAAATGGCATAGCTCAACTAAGCTGTCTCATACAGCTTTCATCTTTGATAGAATAGTTAAAGCCCACATTATTTTAAGTGCTAGCCCTAGAAAAGCTATTTCAGTAACTGAATCAACCAAGACTTCAAATTCTCTTGGAGAATTTTACCAGTTATGGTCCATTTGGCTGTCAAGTAAAAGGAATCCAGTGGTATATCATAAAAGTTCTTAACTCATAAAGGAAGGAGTATAGAAGTAGTTAGTTGATTCAGTGGATTATCACTGTCACGAAAGACCCACATTCTTTACAGTGACTTTTTCAGTAGCAAAACGAGACTGGTAGAAAAAAGGCTGCAGCTGTTCCAGGCATCACATTCAGATAAAACAACATTCAGAGGAATAAGAAATATATCTTCTTAAAAATATATCTTCTTAAAACTTAAGTGTTCCTTGTAAGTCCTCTGCCACCCACGACCATTAGCCTTTAGTTGCATTGGTTAGAGCTAAGTAACATGTCTATTACTGAACCAAATATTAGCAAAGGAATTAAAGCTAATATTTTGGTCAATCACATCCACACCTAGAGATAGATTGCAGGTCAGCTTCTTCTGAAACATATAACTACACGGAGGTGGAGATACCCAAACAAAACCAAGGCTCTGATAGAAAGTGAGAAAAGAGCAGGATCCCGGTTAGGCAATCAACAATGTCCATTGGAGTCAGCACCACTATACTATACACTACGGATAGATTTCAAATGCCAAGGAAGTGAATTCCAATTCTGCTTTAACCCCATGGAACATTTTTACAAATTCCAGATTCAACCCCCAAAGAACTACTCTACCTCAAGCCCCTATGCACTGTCAACATCTGATCCACAGCTACTATGTTCTAATGTTGGTGTCACCCTTAAATTCATATGTTGAAATCCTTAAGTCTTTAATCATGACTTGCCAGCTTTGAATGTCTATTATTTACAAGTCCTGGTATTTTGTTATAGCAAACTGAACTAAGACAACAACTTTAATCAGAAAAGCGTCATCAGTTCTTGGTTATTTATGAACCAAAATAAAGATGAGTCTCTCAGAATTAAGAAGGATTAACGGTAAGAATGACTGTTTAATGTCCAGTTTAGCTGCAGTCTGATTTAAGGACTTAAGCACACTGAATCTAATGTTAAATGGCAGACCAATATTTAACATTTGCTTGAGGAACTCCCTAATGTTCAATGTAAAGTTTAAAGTATATGGAGTTAAACTGAATCACTGAAAACAGTACCCTTTATTCCTTTACTTCCTATCTCCCAAATACAAGCTGCTTCATTTCCAGGCAAACTTAGGGGTAAAAAAAAATTAAAAAAAATAAACTTTACTAGGTATTTTAGATCAACTTGAACATTAGCAATTTTTTTTTTTTTGTCACAGCTAGGTATTTGCCAAATGCTATAGCTAGAACACCTCCAGACACTCTGCAAGGAACTTTCCTGATCCAACAGTTTGCATATATGCATTTTTCAAATTTACATGCTCTCAAAACCAAGAGGATTTTAAAATACTACTAATATACCTGAAGATGCAGTCCGATTTAGACAGTTATTTAAAAGACTGCCTCAATTTGAGTAAGGCAGCTGTCAAATATGAGAAGGCATTCAGAAAATCTAAAGCAACTCTGGGGAGGTACACGGTAAAATCTTCTCGACTACTTCGACTGCGGGATTGAGATGCCTGTTACTAAACTACAACACAGGGTTATTAAGGGCCTCCAAAACTACAGAAAAATTTCTAATGAAAGGAAACTTCTAAAGTCCATGTGAATTTTACCATTAATTTCATCTAACCTGGTGACAGATTCTGTGAGGCTCAACTATAGGCAGTGTGCTATTACACTTATTCCCAGGTTTCACAAATTCTTCAAAGTTTATTTGAAAATACTGATCACCCTTTCATGCTGCCTTGGTATCAATTCAAAGATAGTTCTGTTTTCACCCTTAAACAGCTTAAGTATGTATTTCTTTCAAATAAAAGTTTGCTTTCTAAGAATTTAAAAGTATTTTGATGTGTATATAGGAAGAAATGTTTTTAAACTTGAAGCCTGGAGATTTTATCAACGTACATGAAAATTGGTTGTTTGAAAGCTGTCAAATTGTTTTCTTCTGAAATATTTGAAGAAGAGATGCCTGGTTGAGGAAAGCCAAGTGAAGGTATTAGATTATGCTCCACTAGAATAAGAGAACAGGCCTATGACCCCAAAGTCTGGAATATGATTTTACATTATTCTACTGGTTAATTCCTATGATCCCTTTTTCATTCAGCTATTGTTTCTGATTTTTCTGTTACTGCTCATCTTTCCAAAATTAAATCCTATAATAGCAGACTGTGCTAAGAGAAAAGTATACCATAGATTTTTGGGTTTTTTTTTTTTTTTTTTTTTTTTTGGCTGTTGTTGTTTTGGCAGTCCCCTGTGGAAGAGGAAGGCTGGCATGCAAGACTCTTAGGAAGAGACATAAATCATGAGCAAAAGAGAGAGGTTGCCTATGTGGGTTCAGTCTCCTCAAATGAGTGAGATAGACTTTCCCAACAGACCCAAAGTAGGCCTCTGTAACCTTGGCATGAGAAATAGAGGTCAATCTGGACCTTGTGAGCCTCAGAAGTTTCCTTAAAGAATGCAGATTGGTTTAGATTGAGAGCAGTGAGGGCCCTGAGGGCTAGAAGCTTCTGTTTTAGCCTAAGTCCTTAGCCTTTCCTAATCGAAGAAAAGATCAATATGTCCTAAGCTTCTTCCCTTTTCCTTATTGAAGAAGCAATCATTGCTCTCTCTTTTATGACCTAGAAAATGTAGTTTGAGAAGGAAAGGCCTCACCTCATTTCGGGTTTATCAGTAAACAAGGTCTCTCTATCTAAGCACTCATCTTGGCTGTCAGAATAAGGATGAGGTCACCCCTCCTT
Organism: Talpa europaea; assembly: GCF_964194135.1. Classification (NCBI taxonomy): domain Eukaryota; kingdom Metazoa; phylum Chordata; class Mammalia; order Eulipotyphla; family Talpidae; genus Talpa; species Talpa europaea. The sequence goes on from NC_140076.1 coordinate 49,238,634, forward strand.
GTCTGTCATGTGAAGTCTCCCCATCTGTCCTTGATGCCTCGGGTCCTAAAACACAGGATAAATATTCCTGCTCTGCGCCATTATTCTTTAAAATTTACAACCATGTGAATTTCCCATACGTAAGTTATTAAATTCATTATTTCTCCTTCGCTAACCCATCCGGTGCTGTTTTGATTACCCGTCCAGCCTGAGAAGAACCCAAAAGGGTACAGGATGATTTATTTTGTGCTCTGAACACCTGAAATTTGAAATCTCTCTTGCTCCCATTTCCTCAGCTGCCATTTAACCGCCTTATTATTTTTTTCTCCTACTCTTCCCTCATTTTCAGTGTCTAAAACATAGAAAAAGACTTCTAAAAAACTGTCATGGAGTTAAAGAAAGAAAGAAAGTCATATCTACATTATAGTGTTTGACTCTGTACCCCTCCTACCACTGACCAGGCATTTTCCCCTTGTACTACGTAAACCCCTTATTGGCAAAGCAACTCTTTCTTCCACCTCCATCCTCAACTCTACCAATTCCCAGGAAGGATAAGAGCTGCCAATGGGTCACTAAAGAGCAGGTCACTTGTTAGAAAGAAATTTCCTTTTTCTTTTTTAAAGATTTATTTATTTATGCATACAAGAGCTGAGGTGCAGGCCAGAAGTGCGGGGTGAGTGGATTCACCAGAGACAGAGTGAAGAGCAGAACAGGCAGATCTACTGAAATGCACTACTGAAGAGAGCAGTGGGCGAGTCAGGAGAGGTCTGCTGTGCCACATGGAAAGCTTCCTGGCTGGGGATTGAACTCGTGCTGCAGTGCCTGCTGAAAGTTTCATATAGTGCTGAAATTTAACCCCTTGTGAAACCAGGGAGGCCCTAGAAAGAAATTTTTTAAAAATGCAAGATTAAAGAAAATCTTGAAAGGAAGGGGAAAGTTAAAGAAGGAAGAGGACCCCATATGGCCAGCCTTGGGAGGTTTTTTTAAAAAGATTTATTTCTTTATTTATACAAGAACCAGGGTACAGGCCAAATGCATGGGAGGGTGAGAGGATTCACCAGAGACAGAGCAGGGAGCAGAACAGGCAGACTGACGAAATACACTGCTGAGGGGAGCAGTGGGCACTACAGGAGAGGTCTGCCGTGCCATGTGGGACCCTCGCCAGCCAGCTGGGATCGAACCGGCGCTACAGAGGCTGTGGACAGCTTCACAGCGCTGCGCTCAACCACCTGTGCCACCAGGGGAGGCACCAGACTTGGGAGTTTGACATTATAAATATAAGGGTAGTATGGAAGATGTATAAGCATTATACTTGGGTAGTATGGAAGATGTATAAGCATTATTGCCCACACAAGAAATATGTCTGCCACATGGAAACATTTAATAAATATTATTGACTTAACTAAAAAGAATGGAGAAAAAAATTAAATATAGTTGGAGTAGCAAATGAGAGCTCCTTGTATATTTGCTAAGAGTCTCCAATAAGGTTTTGAATTTTTTTTCAATTTAAATTTTATTTTTATATTCCCCATACAATTACAACCCCCTTATTTTAACCCCAAGCCCTCCTTTCCCCGCTCCCCCCCCCCAATAGAGTGTCTCTGGTTCATAGTTGTTTGTTGATTTTGATATTTTCTTTCTTTAGTTATTCTTTTTCCTGGTCCCTTATTTAAGTTTTCTAGATTCCTGCTATGAGTGAGATCATCCGGTATTTTTCTTTTTCTTTCTGGCTTATTTTGATGAGCATGATCCCTTCCAGCGCCATCCATGTTGCTGCAAATTGCATGTGTTTATCTTTTTTGATTGCTGAGTAATATTCCATGGTGTATGTGTACCACATCTTCTTGATCCAGTCATCTATTTTGGGGCATTTGGGCTGTTTCCAAAGCTTAGCTATTGTAAATAGTGCTGCTATAAACATAGGGGTGCAGGTGCTCTTTGGAATTGATGTTTCTGTGTCCTTTGGGTAAATACCTAGGAGTGGAATTGCTGGATCATATGGAAGCTCTATCTTTAGTAGGTTGAGGAATCTCCACACAGCTCTCCATAGTGGTTGGACCAGTTTGTACTCCCACCAGCAGTGCAGGAGAGTTCCTTTTTCTCCACAACCTTGCCAACATTTGTTGTTGCTAGTTTTTTTAATATGTGTCATTCTCACTGGTGTAGGATGGTATCTCATTGTAGTTTTGATTTGCATTTCCCTGATTACAAGTGATGTTGAACATTTTTCCATATGCCTGTTGGCCATTTGCATTTCCTCTTCAGAGAAGTTTCTGTTTAGCTCTTCTGCCCATTATTTGACTGGATTATTTTCTTTGTTTTTGTTGAGTCTCTTCAGCTCTTTGTAGATTTTTGTGATCAGTCTTTTATCATTAGTGTTGTGTGCAAAAATGTTCTCCCAGTCGGTGGGGTTTCTCTTAGTTTTTGTTATTGTCTCTTTTGCTGTGCAAAAGCTCTTTAATTTGATGTAGTCCCAGCTGTTCATCTTTGCCTTCACTATCACTACTTTGGGTGATATGTCTGTAAAGATGTCTTTGATGTGCATATCATGGAGTGTTTCGCCTATATTTCCTTCTATGTATTTTATGGTTTCAGGTCTTATATCTAGTTCTTTAATCCATTTTGAGTTGGTTTTCGTGCATCGTTTTAGGCAGTAGTCAAGCTTCATTCTTTTGCATGTAGCGACCCAGTTTTCCCAGCACCGTTTATTGAACAAACTTTCATTGCTCCAATGCATATTCTTTGCTCCTTTGTCAAAGATTAGTTGACCATAAATCTGTGGGTTTATTTCTGGATTTTCTATTTGATTCCATTGGTCTGTGTGTCTGTTCTTGTTCCAATACCATGCAGTTTTGATGATTATGGCTTTGTAGTATAGTTTGAAGTTTGGGAGTGTGATGCCTCCATTTCCTTCTTTTTTTTTTCAGGAGAGCTTTGGCTATTTGGGGTTTTTGGTGATTCCATATGAATTTCATCAATAATTGTTCTATTTCTTTGAAGAATGACATTGAAATTTTTATTGCAATAGCATTGAATCTTTTTATTGCTTTTGGTAGGATGGCCATTTTAATAATGTTTATTCTTCCACTTGAGCAGGGGATGTCTTTCCATTTCTTTGTGTCTTCTATTTCTTTTAACAGTGTTTTATAGTTTTCTTTTTAATGGGTCCTTTACTTCCTTTGTTAGATTTATTCCCAAGTATTTGATTTTTTTTTGTTTTGATAATAAAAGGGATGGTATTTTTGATTTCTTCTTCTTCAGATTTATTGTGTATAGGAAGGCTACTGACTTTTGCGTGTTGATTTTGTATCCTGCCACTTTACTGAATTGATTGATTAGTTGAATTAGTTTCTCTGTGGAGTTTTTGGGGTTTTCTATGTATATTATCATATCATCTGCAAATTGTGATAGTTTGACTTCTTCTTTTCCTATTAGGATTCCTTGTATGTCTTTCTCTTGTCTTATTGCTCTGGCTAGGACTTCCAGTATTATATTGAAAAGCAGTGGTGAGAGTGGACATCCTTGTCTTGTTCCAGATCTTAATGGAAATGCTTTCAGCTTTTCACCACTGAGAATGATACTGGCTGTTGGCTTGTCATATATGGCCTTTATGATGTTGAGGTATATTCCTTGTATCCCAAGAATTTCAAGGGCTTTTATCACGAATGGGTGTTGCACTTTGTCTGAAAGCTTTCTCAGCATCTATTGATATTATCATATGGTTTTTATATTTCTTTTTGTTGATGTGTTGGATAACATTGATTGATTTTCGGATGCTGAACCATCCTGCGTCCCTGGAATGAATTATCTTATGGATACATTGTTGGATTCTGATAGCTAAAATTTTATTGAGGATTTTTGCATCAGTGTTCATTAGCGAGATTCGCCTGTAGTTTTCTTTTTTTGTGTTGTCCTTGTTCAGTTTTGGTATTAGTGTAATGTTGGCTTCATAGAACATGTCTGGTATTATCCCTTCCTTCTCAATTTTTTGGAAGAATTTGTGAAGGACAGGCACTAATTTGTTTCTGAACGTTTGGTAGAATTCATTTTTAAATCCATCAGGTCCTGGGCTTTTGTTTTGGGGAAGGTTTTTGATTACCATTTTAATTTTGCTGCTTGTAATTGGTCTGTTTAGGTGTTCTATTTCTTCTTTATCTAGCTTTGGGTGATTGCAGAGTTATAGGAATTTGTCCATCTCCTCTAGATTGTTGAACTTGTTTCCATATAACTGTTCATAGTAGTTTCTGATTATTCTTGTGATTTCTGCTGTGTCTGTTGTGATTTCTCCTCTTTCATTTGTGATTCTGTTTATTTGTGCTTTCTCCCTTTTTTCCTTTGTGAGCCTTGCTAGGGGTTTGTCTATTTTATTTATTTTTTCGAAGAACCAGCTCTTGGTTTCATTGATCTTTTGGATTGTTTTTTTTTTTTTTAGTTTCTATTTCATTTATTTCTGCTTTGGTTTTTATTATTTCTTTTCTTCTACGGGTTTTGGGTTGTTTTTTTTGTTGTTGTTGTTGTTGTTGTTGTTCTTTTTCTAGTTCTTTGAGCTTCGAGATAAGGTTTTTTGTTTTTTTTTTGAGTTCTTTCTTGTTTCTTGATGTGAGCCTCTGTTGCTATATTTTTTCTCTTATTACTGCTTTTGTTGCATCCCATACATTTAGGAAATTGGTGTCCTACTTGTCATTCAATTCAAAGAAATTTTTAATTTCTTCTTTGATCTCCTCATTAGTCCAGTGGTGTTCTAGTAGTGTGGGTTTCAAACTCCATGAGGTAGGAGAGTTTCTTGCCTTCTTTTTATGGTTTATTTCTAGTTTGATGCCTTCATGGTCAGAAAAGATGGTTGGTATGATTTCAGTCTTGGTATGTCTGTTGATGTTTGTCTTGTGTCCCAGTATGTGATTGATCCTGGAGAATGATCGGTGTGCACTTGAGAAAAATGCAGACTCAGATTTTTCTGGGTTTAGTGTTCTATAGATGTCTGTTAAGCCCAAGCGCTCTAGATCTTTAGTGTCTTTAGCTCTAGACGCTTTAGTGTCTTTACTTATTTTTTGTCTCATTGATCTATCCGTTATTGATAGTGGAGTGTTGAAGACTCCCACTACGTATGTGTTTTCTCTGATGTCTGTTTTCAAAGATGACAATAGTTGTCCGATACATTTTGGTGCTCCTTTGTTTGGTGAGTATATGTTAATGAGTGTTATTTCTTCTTGAAGTATTGTCCCTTGATCATAATGTAGTGACTGTTAGGGTCTCTTTTTACCTTTTTGAGTTTGAAATCTGTTTTATCTGATATAAATATAGCTGTTCCTGCTTTCTTTTTTGGTCCATTTGCTTGTAGGATTGTTTTCCGTCCTTTAATTTTGAGTCTATTTTTATCTTTTGTAGCTAAATGTGTTTCCTGGAGACAGCAAAAGGTTGGGTTTTGTTTCTTAATCCAGCCTGCGACTCTGTGTCTTTTTATTAAGAGTTTTAGTCCATTCACATTTAGAGTTAATATTGATATGTTAGCATCTCTATTTGCCATTGTGTTTGTCTTTCCTTTGAATTTATTTATTTATTCTTTTAATAACTTTTTTTTTTGCCTTCTTTTGTTGTTATTCATCCCTCTGAGGTTCTGGCTTTAGGATCCCTTGTAGTATTTTTTGGAGTGGGGGTTTAGTTGTAATGAAATTCCAGAGTTTCTGTTTGTCTGGGAAAGTCCTTATTCTTTCTTCATAGAGGAAGGAAAGCTTTGCAGGATAGAGTATTCTTGGTTGGCATCTGTTGTCTTGAAGTCTGTTGATTATGTCCCTACACTTTCTCCTTGTCCATAGTGTTTCTCCTTGTCCGTAGAGAAGTCTGATGTCAGTCTGATTGGTTTTCCTTTGTATGTTATCTGTTTCTTCTCTCTTGTCAGCTTCGTTATTTTTTCCTTGTCTTTGATTCTTGGGAGCTTTACTATTATGTGTCTTGATGTATTTTTCATCATGGAATTTTGGTGTTCTTCTTGCTTCTTGTATATCAATTTTCAGCTCCTTCTTCATGTTTGGGATGTTCTCTTCAATTATTTCCTTGAATATTTTCTCTGTTCCTACATCTCTCTTCTCTCCTTCTGGGATTCCTATAACTCTTATATTTCCTTTCCTCATGGAGTCAGATAGTCCCCGAAGTCTTTCTTCAGTCTTTTTCATTCGTACTTCTCTTTCCTTTTCTGTTTTGGTTCTTTTTATTTCTGTGTCTTCAAGAGTACTTATTCGTTCTTCCATTTCCTCTATTCTGTTATCACTGCTTTTCCCAGCATTCTTTAGCTCTTCTGTTAATCCTTTGATCTCCTGCATTTCCTTCATTTCCCTCTTTAGGGACTCAATTTCATTCTTCTGAGCGTTGTTTTCCTTAATGACTTCTATCAGTTTTTTCATCACGGCAATTTTAAATTCTTTTTCTGGAAGGCTCAGAAGTTCTTCCAAGTCACCGTTGTTGCAAGCTGGTGGGTGATTTTTTGTTTTTGTTTTTGTTTTTTTTTTTTGTGGTGTGTCTTTTTTCTGAGGTGTTGCTACTTTGCTTGTAGTTTTTCTTTTCCCTGCTGCCTGTCTTCTAATTTGCCTTATGCATTGGGACACTGTGCCACTGGTACTGGCTGGCATCTTTTTGGTGTGTTCTTTTGGGAGTTTTAGAAACTGGCAATCCAAATGAGTCAAAAACTGTTATGCCAGAAGACTAGTGAGGCAGTGGTACTTTGGGTATGTTAATGGTCACTGTCACAGAATCTCTCCTCCTTCTGTGTTTAGTTACAAAGGTACGTCTTTAAGTCCCACAGACTTCCCTGGAGGCGGGGCAACTGGATTGCACTCTGGTTTCCAAATCTCTGGATCCTCCTCTGGGCTCTGACTTCCTGCCAGGTGGGACCGGGCTTGTGGGGGCCTTCAGCTCACCTCTGACTGCGCAGGGAACCTTATCCCTCTGGTTCCATTGGGAGCCTTCTGCCAGATTCAAGCAGTCTTTTTTTTTTTTTTTTTTTTTTTGGGGTGTGATTTATTTTTTATTTTTTTTTTTTTAATTAATAAATTTTATTTTTATATTCCCCATACAATTGCAATCCCCCCATTCTGACCCCAATCCCTCCCCTCCCGCCCCCCACCCCCCAAAAAGTGTCTCTGGTTCATAGTTTTTGTTGATTTTGATTTTCACTTTCTTACAGTTATTCATTTTCCTGGTCCCTTATTTAAGTTTTCTAGATCCCTGCTATGAGTGAGACCATCGGGTATTTTTCTTTTTCTTTTTGGCTTATTTCACTGAGCATGATCCCTTCCAGCGTCATCCATGTTGCTGCAAATTGCATGTGTTTATCTTTTTTGAATGCTGAGTAATATTCCATGGTATATATGTACCACATCTTCTTGATCCAGTCATCTATTTTTGGGCATTTGGGCTGTTTCCAAAGCTTAGCTATTGTAAACAGTGCTGCTATAAACATAGGGGTGCAGGTGTTCTTTGGAATTGATGTTTCTGTGTTCTTTGGGTAAATACCTAGGAGTGGAATTGCTGGATCCTGTGGAAGCTCTATGTTTAGTAGGTCCAGAAATCTCCACACAGCTCTCCATAGTGGTTGGACCAGTTTGCACTCCCACCAACAGTGCAGGAGAGTTCCTTTTTCTCCACAACCTCGCCAACATTTGTTGTTGCTAGTTTTTTTAATATGTGCCATTCTCACTGGTGTAAGATGGTATCTCATGGTAGTTTTGATTTGCATTTCCCTGATTGCAAGTGATGTTGAACATTTTTTCATATGCCTGTTGGCCATTCGCATTTCCTCTTCAGAGAAGTTTCTTTTTAGTTCCTCTGTCCATTTTTTGACTGGATTATTTTCTTTGTTGTTGTTGAGTCTCATCAGCTCTTTGCAGATTTTTGTGATCAGTCCTTTATCATTAGTGTTGTGTGCAAAAATGTTCTCCCAGTTGGTGGGGTTTCTCTTTGTTTTTGTTATTGTCTCTTTTGCTGTGCAGAAGCTCTTTAATTTGATGTAGTCCCAACTGTTGATCTTTGCCTTCACTATCACTGCTTTGGGTGATGTGTCTGTAAAGATGTCTTTGATATGCAAATCACGTAGTGTTTCGCCTATATTTCCTTCTATGTATTTTATGGTTTCAGGTCTTATGTCTAGTTCTTTAATCCATTTTGAGTTGATTTTTGTATATGGTGTGAGGTAGTGGTCAAGCTTCATTCTTTTGCATGTAGCGACCCAGTTTTCCCAGCACCATTTATTGAACAAACTTTCTTTGCTCCAATGCATATTCTTTGCTCCTTTGTCAAAGATTAGTTGACCATAAATCTGTGGGTTTATTTCTGGATTTTCTATTCGATTCCATTGGTCTGTATGTCTGTTCTTGTTCCAATACCATGCAGTTTTGATGATTATGGCTTTGTAGTAGAGTTTGAAGTCTGGGAGTGTGATGCCTCCATTCCCTTCTTTTTTTTTCAGGAGAGCTTTGGCTATTCGGGGTTTTTTGTGATTCCATATGAATTTCATCAATAATTGTTCTATTTCTTTGAAGAATAACATTGAAATTTTGATTGGAATAGCATTGAATCTGTATATTGCTATTGGTAGGATGGCCATTTTAATAATGTTTATTCTCCCAATCCATGAGCAGGGGATGTCTTTCCATTTCTTTGTGTCTTCTTCTATTTCTTTTAACAGTGTTTTATAGTTTTCTTTGTATAGGTCCTTTACCTCTTTTGTTAGATTTATTCCCAAATATTTGATTTTTTTTGTTTCAATAATAAAAGGGATGGTTTTTTTGATTTCTTCTTCTTCAGATTTATTGTTTGTATATAGGAAGGCTACTGACTTTTGCGTGTTGATTTTGTATCCTGCCACTTTACTGAACTGATTGATGAGTTGAATTAGTTTTTCTGTGGAGTTTTTGGGGTTCTCTATGTATATTATCATATCATCTGCAAAGAGTGATATTTTGACTTCTTCTTTTCCTATTTGTATTCCTTGGATGTCTTTCTCTTGTCTTATTGCTCTGGCTAGGACTTCCAGTATTATATTGAAAAGCAGTGGTGAAAGTGGACATCCTTGTCTTGTTCCAGATCTTAATGGAATTGCTTTCAGCTTTTCACCATTGAGAATGATACTGGCTGTTGGCTTGTCATATATGGCCTTTATGATGTTGAGGTACGTTCCTTGTATCCCAAGAATTTCAAGGGCTTTTATCATGAATGGGTGTTGCACTTTGTCGAAAGCTTTCTCAGCATCTATTGATATTATCATATGGTTTTTATATTTCTTTTTGTTGATGTGTTGGATAACGTTGATTGATTTTCGGATGTTAAACCATCCTTGTGTCCCTGGAATGAATCCTACTTGGTCGTGGTGAATTACCTTATGGATACACTGTTGGATTCTGATAGCTAAAATTTTATTGAGGATTTTTGCATCCGTGTTCATTAGGGAGATTGGCCTATAGTTTTCTTTTTTTGTGTTGTCCTTGTTCGGTTTTGGTATTAGTGTAATGTTGGCTTCATAGAACGTGTTAGGTATTATACCTTCCTTCTCAATTTTTTGGAAGAGTTTGTGAAGGATAGGTACCAATTCGTCTCTGAATGTTTGGTAGAATTCATTTGTAAATCCATCAGGTCCTGGGCTTTTGTTTTTGGGGAGGTTTTTGATTACCATTTCAATTTCGCTAATTGTAATTGGTCTGTTTAGGTGTTCTATTTCTTCTTTATCTAGCTTTGGGTGATTGTAGAGTTGTAAGAATTTGTCCATCTCCTCTAGATTGTTAAACTTGTTTCCATATAACTGTTCATAGTAGTTATTAATAATTCTTTTGATTTCTGCTGTGTCCGTTGTGATTTCTCCTCTTTCATTTATTATCCTATTTATTTGTGCTTTCTCCCTTTTTGCCCTTGTGAGCCTGGCAAGGGGTTTATCTATTTTATTTATTTTTTCGAAGAACCAGCTCTTGGTTTTATTGATCTTTTGGATTGTTTTTTTAGTTTCGATTTCATTTATTTCTGCTTTGGTTTTTATTATTTCTTTTCTTCTACTGGTTTTGGGGCTTTTTTGTTGTTCTTTTTCTAGATCTTTGAGTTTCGAGATTAGGTTGTTTCTTTGAGTTCTTTCTTGTTTCTTGATGTGAGCATCTATTGCTATATATTTTCCTCTTATTACTGCTTTTGCTGCATCCCATACATTTAGGAAATTTGTGTCCTCCTTGTCATTCAATTCAAAGAATTTTTTAATTTCTTCTTTTATCTCCTCGTTAGTCCAGTGGACTTCCAGTAGTGTGGGTTTCAATCTCCACGAGGTAGGAGAATACCTTGCCTTCTCTTTATGGTTTATTTCTAGTTTGATGCCTTCATGGTCAGAAAAGATGGTTGGTATGATTTCAATCTTGGTGTATCTGTTGATGTTTGTCTTGTGCCCCAGTATATGATCGATCCTAGAGAATGATCCGTGTGCGCTTGAGAAAAATGTATACTCAGATTTTTTTGGGTTTAGTGTTCTATATATGTCTGTTAAGCCTAAGCACTCTAGATCCTTATTTAGAGCTTTAGTGTCTTTATTTATTTTTTGTCTTGTTGATCTATCCATTGTTGATAGTGGTGTGTTGAAGTCTCCCACTACGTATGTGTTTTCTCTGATGTCTGTTTTCAGAGATGCCAATAGTAGTCTGATATATTTTGGTGCTCCTTCGTTTGGTGAATATATGTTAATGAGTGTTATTTCTTCTTGAAGTATTATCCCCTTGATCATAATGTAATGACCACTGGGGTCTCTTTTTATCTTTTTAAGTTTGAAATCTGTTTTATCTGATATGAGTATAGCTGTTCCTGCCTTCTTTTTTGGTCCATTTGCTTGTAGAATTGTTTTCCATCCTTTAACTTTGAGTCTATTTTTATCTTTTGCAGCTAAATGTGTTTCCTGGAGACAGCAAAAGGTTGGGTTTTGTTTCTTAATCCAGCCGGCAACTCTGTGTCTTTTTATTGGAGAGTTTAGTCCATTTACATTTAGAGTTAGTATTGATATGTTAGCATCTGTATTTGCCATTGTGTTTGTCTTTCCTTTGATTTTATTTATTTATTCTTTTAATAACTTTCTTTGGCCTTCTTTTGTTGTTATTCGTCCCTCTGAGGTTCTGGCTTTAGGACTCCTTGTAGTATTTTTTGGAGTGGGGGTTTAGTCGCAATGAAATTCCGGAGTTTCTGTTTGTCTGGGAAGGTCCATATTCTTTCTTCAAAGAGGAAGGAGAGCTTTGCGGGATAGAGTATTCTTGGTTGGCATCTGTTTTCTTGGAGTCTGTTGACTATGTCCCTCCACTCTCTCCTTGCCCGTAGTGTTTCTTCAGAGAAGTCTGATGTCAGTCTGATCGGTTTCCCTTTGAATGTTATCTGTTTCTTCCCTCTTGTTAGTTTCATTATTTTTTCTTTGTCTTGGATTCTTGGGAGCTTTACTATTATGTGTCTTGCTGTATTTTTCCTTTTGTCATGGAAGTTTGGTGTTCTTCTTGCTTCTTGTATATCAATTTTCAGATCCTTCTTAGCGTTTGGGAAGTTCTCTTCAATTATATCCATGAATATTTTCTCTGTTCCTACATCTCTCTCCTCTCCTTCTGGGATTCCTATAACTCTTATATTTCCTTTCCTCATGGAGTCAGATAGTTCCCGAAGTCTTTCTTCGGTCTTTTTCCTTCGTACTTCTCCTTCTTTTTCTGTTTTTGTTCTTTTTATTTCTGTGTCTTCAAGAGTACTTATTCGTTCTTCCATTTCATCTATTCTGCTTTCACTGCTTTTCCCAGAGTTCTTTAGCGTCTCCATTAATTCTTTGATCTCCTGCATTTCTTTTACTTCCCTCTTTAGGGACTCAATTTCATTCTTCTGGTCATTAATTATTTTCCCCTTATCATTGTTTTCCTTTATGACTTCTGTCAGTTTTTTAATCACAGCAATTTTAAATTCTCTATCTGGAAGGCTCAGAAGTTCTTCCAAGTTACTGTCGTTGCAATCTGGTAGATGGTTTTCTTTTTGTGGTGTGCTATTTTGCTGAGGAGTTGCTGGGTTGCATGTTGTTTTTCTACTCCCTACTGCCTGTTTTCTAATTTGCCGTATTCCTTGTGACACTGTGTTGCTGGTACTGGCCGGCATCTTGGGCGACCTTCCCAGCTCACCACTGGCTCCTCTGGGGAACTTCTGCTGGGTTCACAAGTCTCCAGCAAAGACAGGTCCCTGCTCTGTCTCCTCGGTGAGCCTTCTGCTGGGTTCACACAGTCTCCAGCAAGAAGGGTCCCTGCTGCAAAATGCCGGTGCCGGCGACGCGCTCCCCTGCACGCCCGGTCTGCCCCAGCGGTGGGTGCTGCTCCCCTCTGGGCTGGAACTGCAGGCTAGAAGGTGCCCGGTGTGGGCAAGCCTCCCAGCTTAACCTCTGTCTCCTCGGTGAGCCTTCTGCTGGGTTCACTCAGTCTCCAGCAAGAAGGGTCCCTGCTGCAAAATGCCGGTGCCGGCGACACGCTCCCCTGCACTCCCGGTCTGCCCCAGCGGTGGGTGCTGCTCCCCTCTGGGCTGGAACTGCAGGCTAGAAGGCGCCCAGCATGGGCAAGCCTCCCAGCTTACCTCTGTCTCCTCGGTGAGCCTTTTGCTGGTTCACACAGTCTCCAGCAAGAAAGGTCCTGCTGCAAAATGGCGATGCGGGAACAAGCTCCCCTGCATGCCCGGTCTGCCCCAGCGGTGGGTGCTGCTCCCCTCTGGGCTGGAACTGCAGGCTAGAAGGCGCCCAGCATGGGCAAGCCTCCCAGCTTACCTCTGTCTCCTTGGTGAGCCTTCTGCTGGTTCACACAGTCTCCAGCAAGAAAGGTCCTGCTGCAAAATGGCGATGCGGGAACGAGCTCCCCTGCACGCCCGGTCTGCCCCAGCGGTGGGTGCTGCTCCCCTCTGGGCTGGAACTGCAGGCTAGAAGGTGCCCGGTGTGGGCAAGCCTCCCAGCTTAACCTCTGTCTCCTCGGTGAGCCTTCTGTTGGGTTCACACAGTCTCCAGCAAGAAGGGTCCCTGCTGCAAAATGCCGGTGCCGGCGACGCGCTCCCCTGCACGCCCGGTCTGCCCCAGCGGTGGGTGCTGCTCCCCTCTGGGCTGGAACTGCAGGCTAGAAGGCGCCCAGCATGGGCAAGCCTCCCAGCTTACCTCTGTCTCCTCGGTGAGCCTTCTGCTGGTTCACACAGTCTCCAGCAAGAAAGGTCCTGCTGCAAAATGGCGATGCGGGAACGAGCTCCCCTGCACGCCCGGTCTGCCCCAGCGGTGGGTGCTGCTCCCCTCTGGGCTGGAACTGCAGGCTAGAAGGCACCCAGCATGGGCAAGCCTCCCAGCTTACCTCTGTCTCCTTGGTGAGCCTTCTGCTGGTTCACACAGTCTCCAGCAAGAAAGGTCCTGCTGCAAAATGGCGATGCGGGAACGAGCTCCCCTGCACGCCCGGTCTGCCCCAGCGGTGGGTGCTGCTCCCCTCTGGGCTGGAACTGCAGGCTAGAAGGCGCCCAGCATGGGCAAGCCTCCCAGCTTAACCTCTGTCTCCTCGGTGAGCCTTCTGCTGGGTTCACACAGTCTCCAGCAAGAAGGGTCCCTGCTGCAAAATGCCGGTGCCGGCGACGCGCTCCCCTGCACGCCCGGTCTGCCCCAGCGGTGGGTGCTGCTCCCCTCTGGGCTGGAACTGCAGGCTAGAAGGCGCCCAGCATGGGCAAGCCTCCCAGCTTACCTCTGTCTCCTTGGTGAGCCTTCTGCTGGTTCACACAGTCTCCAGCAAGAAAGGTCCTGCTGCAAAATGGCGATGCGGGAACGAGCTCCCCTGCACGTCCGGTCTGCCCCAGCGGTGGGTGCTGCTCCCCTCTGGGCTGGAACTGCAGGCTAGAAGGCGCCCAGCATGGGCAAGCCTCCCAGCTTACCTCTGTCTCCTCAAGCAGTCTTTATTGAAGAAAGGTCCCTGTTCTAAAATGGCGCTTTGGATATAGGCACACTCTTCCATGCACCCAGTCTGCCCTGGCCGTGGGTGCCCGCTCCCCCTCTGGGTTCGGACTGCTGGCCTGAAGGGGCCTGGCATGGGCAAACTTCCCAGCTCACCTCTGGCTCCTCCGCTAGCTTTCTGCCTGTTTCAAGCAGTCTTTATTGAAGAAAGGTCCCTATTCTAATTGAATTGTTTTTGTTTGATGAACTGGAGTTCTTTCTGTGAGACTCTGCCTTAGTTTTTATTACAGGTATATCCATGCCTTGCTATCCATAAGATTGGGAGGCTGACATCATTTAGTAAGCTGCAAAACTGGGGTTAGAACTAGGTTTGTGACACATGGAATGAATGTAACTATAGCAGGGTAAATTTGCTTTTTACATGTAAAGATGTCTCCCCAAGAAAACCTATCAATTTAACACATTATTTTAGAGGAACAGTAGTATCAAATGTTTTCTGCTATAATATAAACAGTGGGATGAAAGTAAAAATTGGTGAAATATATTTATATTTTGAAGAATGGTGCTTGAATATCTGGGTGCCAAACATTGTGTTAGGCATGATAGAGCATGAGGCATGTGTTTCTATTCCTATGAAGATGTAAATCAAAAATTAACAGAGGAGAGTCTCCCTGGCGGCTCAGGAGTTAAAGGCTCAGTGCTATTAAGCTATCACCAGCCACTGCAACATGAGTTCAAACCCCAGCCAGGGAGTCAACCCACATAGCGCAGAAGACCTCTCCTGTCTCACCCGATGCTCCCCTCAACAGTGTATTTCAGTCAGTCTGCCTGTTCTGCACCCCATTCTGTCTCTGGTGAATCCTCTCACCTCCTGCACCTCTGGCCTACACCTCCACTCTTGTATGCATAAATAAATAAAAATAAATCTTTAAACAAAATTAACTGAGGATATCCCCTGATAAAATTAGAGACACCATGGCTGGATCTACTGAATAATTTTTCTGAAATTTTCCAGAATGGGACCATGTGAACCCCCTTCTGGGAGTGCTAATTCCTTTTTTTGGAAATATCTCTCTCCTGACACCACACATGTGAAGGTTCTAATGAGAGCTGCCTATGATAGGACCCTATTCTGTTGATGACTCCAAAGATGAGCATGTGACCCAAGCCAGAACATATGCTGCTGGAGGCTTGTTTTCCATCTCCTGGAGGAGAGTCTGAATTTTTTTTTACATTGCATCCATTACTGCACATATTTGCTCTTTTGTGGGTGGGGATGCAATATATTTAAGTCCTACTCTCTTAGTGAATTTCAGTTGTGCAATACTGCATGGTCAACTATAGTTACCATTTTACACATTAGAGACTCAGACTTGATTCATCTTCTAAAGTTTCTACACTTACCAACCTCTTCCTATTTCCCCCACCCCCCAGCCTCAGACAATCACGTTTCTACTCTGTTTCTACAAGTTTGACCTTTTTTTTTTTTTTAGATTCCACACATAGGTGACATCATGCAGTATTCTATGTCTCTGCCTGACTTATTTCACCTAGTATAATGCTCTCTAGTTTCAGCTCTATTGTTGCAAATGATACAATTTTTCTTTTTAAAGATTAGAAAAATTCCATTATATATATATATATAGATATAGATATAGATACACACACACACACACCACATTTTCTTCATCCATTCATTCATTGACAGACACTTAGACTGTGACCATGAATAATGCTGCAAAGAACATGGGCATAGAGATATAATTTCAAGATAACTTTCATTTTATTTGGTTATATGCCAAAGAATGGGATTGCTGGATCATATACTAGCTCTATTTTTAATTTCTTGAAGAGTCTCCCTACTGTTTCAATAGTGGTTACACTAGTTTACATTCTCAGCTATTGTATATGGGGGGTTCTTTTTTCTCCTTGACAGCATTTGTTATCTGGAGTACAAAGAAAAAAGGCAAGGACTAAGAGAAAGAGAGCTCTGGCAGGGCAGGAGTTCCTGGCCCCAGTGTGCCTGCTTTAACACAGAACTCTGTTTTTCCTGCAGACAACTGAAACAATAGATTCCTATTTTTGACTCAACTACCTTGAGTTGGATTTTTGTCACTATCAAATTACTATCTAAGTAACATATCTAATAGATTTGAAGTGAATTTATATAAATAAGCAAAGGACTTAGCTAAACCAAATAATTATTTTGAGTGCTACCAAACTAGACTTTAGAAACCAAAGACTCTGCTTAAAATCCCAAGTCCACACTCACTAGTTTAGGAAACTTGGATTGTTGCCCTTGCACCATGATTTCAATACCATCTGTAAAAAAATAATAATGATATATCATCACAAGGTCATCCTGAAGATCAAATGAAATAGTCAATAAACTCACTAAGTAAAGCCCACTTCAGAAAAGGGGGTATTGCTATCTACCCATTACAATTATCCAGAATTAGAGGAACTAAGAATTACAGATATATCAATGCTGTCCTGGAAGAAAGCAGCCTGGAGTGATTAAAGTAGTTTAGGAGCATTCCTCAGTCAGATGGGGAGAGAATTATGTCTGTGTTAAGTGAGCTCAGAGAAATTTTTCAGAGCAAAGTCAGCAGAATTATTTTGCCACAAGATACACAGATAAAAGACCTAATAGAGCACACAGATTACCTTCTTGCAGAGTTCATGAGAAATTATCTGGTGCCATGAGAAAGAAAGTGAAGGAATTAACACTTACAAAGGTAATTAACCCTTTTAAAGACTTCTGGGTATCTTCAGTGGTCTTAACATAAATATTGGAGACTTTGATTAGACTGTGTAGATTACCGATGTCTATGCACAGAAAAAAAAAAAACAGATAAACCATACTATCTGATCTCTAGGAAACTTTAAAAAAATAATCTTAACTATTTTTTTTGTGCAAAAGCTTCTAGAAAATTGTCTTAGATGAAGAATCTAGTACCGAAGTAGCATTTATATTTTCAGTTGTGTATGAGTTGAGTGTCATAGTCTTTGAATTGATGATCTACTTTTCAAAACTTGGCAAGTGGTTATAGTAGTTATAGAAGCATCATCACAACATGTAACCAAAAGGTAAAGATCATCTGAGACAATGCAAATGATTGCCAATTGAAAACCACATGACTAATCTATCTTCTTTTTTTCTTTAAAGATTTATTTATTTATTTATTTATTTATTTATTTATATAAGCACTGGGTACAGTGAGAAGCGTGGGAGGGTGCGAGAATTCACCAGAGCCAGAACGGGGAACAGAACAGGCAGAATGACGAAATACACTGCTGAGGGGAGCAGCGGGCGCAGCAGGAGAGGCCCAATGCACCGTGTGGGACCGTTGCCGATAGCCAGGGATAGAACCAGTGCTGCAGAGGCTGCAGGCAGCCTTGCAGCCCAGCGCTCAACCGCTGAGCCACCAGGGGTGGCCCAAGACTAATCTTCAATGAAACTTTTAAAATATCAAGAATTCAACTACTCCACAGAATTCAAATACTCCACAGAAGATGGAAAATTTTATGATAGTGGATAGAAACTAGGTTTTGGTGACAATCAAGACATTCATCCTGATTCTGGCCTTAGACCACCATTTCAAAAACATTTCTTTTTAAAAAAATAAAAACTGTTTTTATTTTAACACATACTACTGTGTGTAGGTATGTGGTAATAAACCTGGAAGAAAATTAATCATGATGTAGTGTATATAGATGTTAAATCACAACATTGTAAAACTTCAAACTTATGTCATGAATCAATGTACCTCAATTAAAAAGAAGAATTGAGGGCCTCCCTGGTGGCGCAGCGAGTTGAGTGCCGCACTGTGAAGCTGTCCGTAGCCTCTGCAGTGTGGGTTCGATCCCGGGTGGCTGGTGAGAATTCCACATGGCGCAGCAGATCTCTCCTATCTCGCCTGCTGCTCCCTTCAGCAGTGTATTTCAGTCAGTCTGCCTGTTCTGTTCCCCGCTCTGTCTCTGGTGAATCCTCTCACCCCCTGCATCTCTGGCCTGTACCCCAGCTCTTGTATACCTAAATAAATCTTTAAAAAAAAAAAAGAATTGAACATGTCAAAATTTCTCCACACAACACATCCCTCACACACCTTTGCCACATAAAAGAAAACAGATTCCTTTAAATGTTGGGAAGTATCTCTAATCAAAATACAGCTGTGATCTGTGTGATCCTTCCCGGGGTCTCTAGTACTGCTCTCACCTCCTAGGCAGAGTAAATCATTTTCTTGGAGGGGTTCCCATTTTGTGTTGTTCAACACTCACTGTTATGGCCCTTACCATGTTGTATCACAGCCAGGAAAATGTGTTTCCCATGAGTGACTTCAGGCAAGGTCAAAGGCCTTATTTGTTCTTATTTCTTGAGACCTATGACTTGGCTCCAATAAGCATTTTCTGAATAATGAGTTTTCCTATTACAGCAAAGGCACCTCTCTCTGCTAAGAAGTTGAGTATTAGCTCTGATTAATTTTAAAAGGACCTGTGGGGACCTTGAGAGAATTATTCTTTATCCTCATGTATGTCACTACTGAAGATGCCCAATAAGAAGTTTTTAAGATGATTGAGCCCAGCTAGACAGAAGCCAAATCATCTAAACTTAAAGAATAAATGAGCCAACTGAAGTGACTTGGGGGGCGGCCCAGGGTGGAGAAAATGTGGCTTTACTGAGGCAAAGTGAAATGTGCCTATCAAGGCTGTTGGGATGAAGGTGGGATGAAGCTTTAAATCTGAGTGACTGCACTAGGAGAGCTGTCTGATTTAACTCAGCACAAAATGGAATCAACTTATCCAGAACCTAGAATAGTAAGAAATTATTCGCAAAACTGAAATCTTTAGATGGCTCTTGAAATTCCTATTGATTCACGATTCTTCAGAAAATCCAGTGTTCCATCAGAAGAGCTTTGATCAGGTATTCTTCTTAGAACCCAGTAGGATAAAACATACTGTAATCTACTTTTAAAAAAAACAATTAACAAAAGAAATATATTTGCCTTCTACCCAGGACTGTTTATCAATCACAAAAGATTTGATAAAAATCAGAATTTTCAGGGCCTCCCCAGTGGCACAGCGGTTGAGCACTGGGTTGCCAGCGAGGGTCCCACATGGCGCGCAGACCTCTCCTGACGCCCGCTGCTCCTCTCAGCAGTGTACTTCATCAGTCTGTCTGTTCTGCTCCCCGCTCTGTCTCTGGTGAATACTCTCACCCTCCCACACTTCTGACTGTACCCAGTGCTTGTATAAATAAATAAATAAATTAATTAATTAATTAATTAATTAAAATCAGGATTTCCAGAACAATGATTTCTGGAGAAACAACAGAGTGACCTGAGTCTTGCTCCACACTTTTCCATATCAGTACCCCAAAATGAGATTTTTTAAATAGGTGGGGCCTAGATTTGAAACCACTGTTCTAGATTAACATTGTACTGATTTTTGTTTGGAAAATGTACAAAAGCAAAATCAGAAAACTTAAGAAAGAGGCTTGACAAGCTGACTTTTGTGTGTTTTAATTAAAAAATTCTTTAACTTTGGCATCATTTGGGCATATTCCAGGACCAGGCCTCTCTCCCAGATCCGTACTCAACAACCATCTCCTGATTCTGGCCTAAGACCACCATTTAAAAAACATTTCTACTTAAAAAAATAAAAACTATTTTTCTTTTAACACAGACTACTGTGTGTAGATATGTGGTAACAAACGTGGAAGAAAATTAATCGCAATAGATGGAACTCACAATAGAGTAGAAAAAGAACAAACAAATATATTAGTATTTAATTTAGTTTCCTGAGAAAAGAATAGTCATTTTCTGATGAAGTTTCTAAGATATTGCTGTACACGAAGTATCACTCTCCTCTCTCCAGCCTTGTCCGTTTTCTCTCTGTCCTCTATTATTCTTCCTCTCCCCTTTTTTCTTGCCTGTATTTTCAGAGAATTTTCTGTGATTTATTCATTTGATTGTTCCTGCTTAGTTCACATTCAAGAAGCAACTGAGTCGTTATTGAATGTCTCACTCATTTAAGAGTAAAATTCTGCATTTACCTCATTCTCTTGCTTAGGGTTAAGGGTAGCAGGGATTCAGTTTCCACATGGGACTTGCTTTCACTGTGCTTCCCTTTACTGCATTATTATCATCATCATCTTGAATAATCTGGTTAAATCTTTAGCCCACACATGTATCCAATACAGTATGATTTTGTACACACACTATTCCAGAAAAGGACTGAAGAACTGCAATTCTGATTTGACTTTTTCTCATAAAGACAAGATCAAGGAAATCAAAGCAAATGGAGAAGTCTAAGGCCTGTAACTGCAAAGTACAGGGCTCCTGGCTGCAAAATGTAGTGAGATTCTAATTCACTGGCAGTTGAGGACAGCTTTTGAACAGTCCTAGCTATTTCAAAGAAATGTTTAAAAGGAATACTTTTCATCTCTGATTTGTGAGTTAAGGCTCCTGTTTTAAATTTGTTTTGCCAGACATCTAAAGTACGAAAGGGAAGGTGTAATCTCTGTTCTGTTACAATAAGCCTGCCTGCACACAACACAACCTGAGAAGGTTATAAATATCTTATAATTTGCTGAAAGTACTGAAGCACAGTTTTATATCAGGTTTTCCTTATTATTCTTCTTTCAACCTTCTGGCATTTCTCTTATCAAGATTCGACAGCAGTAGGCCCATAGCTCAGCTGCCTATTTATGCTTTAGTACAAGACTGGAGCATTTCACTGTGATAGATAAGTTTCTAGAAAGTTAGATCCCTATTTAGTGTGAAAAGTTTAAGATTTGCTTTCTTAAAATTGTCTGTAAAGCGGTCACCATGGGAACTACATTTCCCAAGGATGGAAAACAAGATTGAAATGGGGAGCAGGTGTCATCCAAATAACCTTTTAAGTAAATTTTATAATTGGGACATTATTGACTCAAGCCAAGTCCCAGGCTGATGACCAGCTGCAGAGTGAACACACCTCCACCCTCCCTATTCTAATAACAGCTCTCCCAAGTAAAGATGTTCACCTATGTCAAAACGCCTCGTGTCACTAGGATGAAAATAGTCACAAACTGACGCTCTACTCCCAATTTACATCCCAGCCTCATAATGT
The DNA here is from genome assembly GCF_964194135.1 of Talpa europaea. Lineage (NCBI taxonomy): Eukaryota > Metazoa > Chordata > Mammalia > Eulipotyphla > Talpidae > Talpa > Talpa europaea. The sequence goes on from NC_140076.1 coordinate 49,259,659, forward strand.
TCCTAATCTGCTTAAATTTCTGACTGTCTGGCTGAAAGATAAGCCTGATATTTTTGAAAAATAAACTATAGTGGTATGAAAAATTGTGTGATTTAAAGGCTATTTCAACTAGAGATGCTGATCTTGCAAAATCCCTACTGTTGTAAACACACACACTGTATTTGATCCATAAAGTTCACTACCATAGGGACAGCTGTCCATGTCGACATTGAAATGCTTATTTTGCTACTTCACTATTCCAAGAATAGCATGTTTCTCATCTTAATAGATGGCCGGAGGGCCTCCCCTGGTGGCACAGGTGGTTGAGCGTAGTGCTGTGAAGCTGTGCACAGTCTCTGCAGCGCTGGTTTGATCTCGGCCAGCCGGGGAGATACCCACGTGGTGCAGCAGACCTCTCCTGTCTAGCCCGCTGCTCCCCTCAGCAGTGTATTTCAGTCAGTCTGCCTGTTCTGTTCCCCACTCTGTCTCTGGTAAATCCTCTCACCCTCCTGCACATCTGGCCTGTACCACAGTTCTTTTATGCATGAATAAATACATCTTTAAAAAAAAAAAACAGATGGCAGAAAAGACAGGTAGCATCTTAGAATTGCAGAGCTAAGAGATTATCTATCTAGTGACTTCAAATCACAGCTTCCCAGCTAGGCCAAGGCAGGGGTCCCCTCCCTAGAAGATCCTGAAGTGGGCCCTAGGGATTTGTAGTTTTGCAGCTCCCTAAGTGATTGGGATGTGCAAAGAGGATAGAAAACTTCATTCAATAGCTACAATTCTGTTCCATTGCCATTTATTCTTATAAAGTACCCACTAAGAATTCCTGAGCTGTTGGGCAAAGTAGACACAAGGACAGACAGTTGAAAATAAATGCAACTTGATAACCAGGGTATTAACAAAACAGTAACAACAGGAAAACATGAGTATGGTGTTTAGATTCCCTTATGTCCTGAAAAAATAGACATAGTGCAAATGGAGAAAGGTAAGAACCAACCAACTAAATAAACTAAATGAAACAAAAATAAATTATGAGACTATAAGAATAAATTAGTGGCTTCCAGGAGGGAAAGGGAGAAGGGGGTAGGTAAATAAGGTAAAAGGAATCAAGCATATGGTGGAGCATAGAACTGGACTTTCAGTGGTGAACTTAATGTACTATATAGACAGGGTGATTTATGATCAGGCACACTTGAACTCACATCCTATTACAATGCAATGTTATGCCACTAAAAAATGTCTTTAAAAATTGATAGTAAATAGAAGATTTAATCTTTAAAGAAAAAATGAAATTAGTTTGTTGAACAGGAGTGTAAGGAGGGTTAAAGCTACTGAGGTTTAAAAAAAATCAAAGATTGGAAAGCACCACACAATAAGTACTTCCAAGTTGGAAGATGCAGTCAAAATGAGTCAAGAAGAAGATGGACCATATTCCCATTGGATGCTGCATTTTTGGATAGGAAGTATCTCCATAATCCTCACATCCAGAAGGGATCACGCCCCTGCACTGAACACACCCCTCCCTGGCATGCTGTATTCAACAGTGTGAGGGCACTTTGCATTCAGTTAACCACCAATGTTAGGTGGTGCTAACTGTCAAAAGAGTGGTGCAAATCACACACGACCCAGAGCAATGTGTGCAAATTATTCCTCTCATTCCACTAGTGACCAACTTATTAAGGGCTAAATCACATTTGTAAATGCGTGTCATAGCAGAATAGACTTAATCTTCTAGAGAAAATTTAATCAAGTGTTTATACTGTTTCTGTTCAAGTGAACACTTCTGCCTGAGGTAGCCCACTCCATTTTTGGAGAGTTCTAGTAATTAAAAGCTCTTCTGTATGTTGCATTAAATTCTATCTCTCAGTAGTGCCCACCATTTTTCCAAGTTCATTGCACTTCCACATGACAAAGATTTTTCCAGATATTAGGAAACGGTCATCTAAATTCCTTGACATTTTCCTTTCACCAGGCTAACCATCCCCAGTTTTTCATATGGTGCTTACAAGGCATTTCTGAGTTGTCTACACAGCCTACTTCCCTTTAAAATGCTTAAAGTTTTTTTTTTTTAAGATTTTTATTTATTCATGCGTACAAGAACTGGGTACAGGCCAGATGTGCGGGAGGGTGAGGGGATTCACCAGAGACAGAGTGGGGAAAAGAACAGGCAGACTGACTGAAACACACTGCTGAAGGGAGCAGCAACGAGACAGGAGAGGTCTGTCATGCCATGTGGGTATCTCGCAGGCTGGAGGGGATCGAACCCACATGGCAGAGGCTGCGGACAGGTTTACAGCGCTGTGCCCAACCACCTGAGCCACCAGGGGAGGCCCCTGCTTAAAGTTCTGATGTCCAGAATTGAGCATAATACTACAGATTTGGCTAATCAATGCAGACAAGTGAGACTCTTAGCTCTTTCAAGCTAGACACTATTGCAGTGGATGCAGAGCAAGCTAAAAATATTTTTTTTGGTAGTTTATAGTGCTGATTTTTGATGATGCAAAACTTATGTGATCTTATAATGTTACTTAAATTAAAAAAAAAAGATTTTTAAAAAGGCTTTGGTAGTTAAATCACATCATTGTCTCATACACTTGCAGTTACCTACACCCTTATATAGAGAGTGCCTTTTAATCCCTAGTGCACATCTTTGCCTTTGGCCACAGGAAGCTTACACAAGGCCACCCCATTGTTGGCTGGTGTTCTGCCTGGCCTTACCAGGTTCCTTTTCAGACCTCCCTAAGTAGGAGCTACTGGTGATTCTGTATGGGCTGAGCTCAATCCAGGGAGCTAACCCACATGGCACACTCCCCTTAACAGTGTATTTCAGTAATTCTGCCTTTGCTGCTTCTCACTTTGTCTCTGGTGAATCCTCTCACTCCCCACACCTCTGGCAGTTCTTCTATACAAAAATAAATAAAAAACTAAATAAATAAAAATTGTATCACTCTCATCACATCCCATTTTAAGCAAGTCATCTGACTTTTTATAGCGCTATCCCTGGAAATAACCCCCTCTTCCTCACATCAAGGAGGGGTCATGACCCTAAACTGAGCCCAAGACTCCAAATTACATTCTGTCAGACATTAGGGTTCCCAGTCTGTCCACAAAAAAAAAAAAAAAAAAAAAAAAAACAGAGATAACCCAAAAGCCTTAAGCATGTTTCTCAGCAAGAACTTCTGTTAAATCATGTTTCCCCAGGTAGATTTATGAAGGTGGGGTTTAGTACATAAATGTTGGATAATAACAAATTTATCCATGTAAATATTTATGTTGTTAGATTTGTCTATCATTTGTTGTCTCTCTGGTTTTGGAATATTGTTCAACAAACTTGTTACACTCCCAGATCTATATCACCTGCCAATATGATTTGCATGCAACAGTCATCTTTTCCAAAGCAATAATAATTGCCTTGGGGCATTTTCCTAGAAACCTCTGCCCATATGACGTTGATCCTTTATTTTTTTATTTTTTTTATTTATTTTTTTTAAAGAGGCACGTATTTTATTTATTTATTTGTTTTTTTGTTTGTTTATACATGCACTGAGTACAGTCAGAAGTGCGGGAGGGTGAGAGAATTCACCAGAGCCAGAGCGGGGAGCAGAGCAGGCAGAAGGACCGAAGTACACTGCTGAGGGGAGCAGTGGGCGGCAGGAGAGGTCTGCGCGCCATGCGGGAACCTCCTCCGGTGTCCGGGGAGCAGCCAGGGATTGAATCAGCGCCGTGGAGGTCGCGGGGAGCTTCGCAACCCAGCGCTCAACCGCTGAGCCACCGGGGAGGCCCTGACGTTGATCCTTTAAACCACACTCTGCATATTGTACTTTAGTAAGTTATGAACCCATGGTAACTGATTCAAAAATAAATTTACAGTTAAATAAATTAAAAACAAAGGAAAAAAACAAAAACAAAAAAAAAAACAAGGAAAGTCTGAGAAACTGTCACAGACCAGAGGAGCAAAGGAGCAAAGGAAACATGACAACTAAATGCAATATGGTATCTTAGATGGGATCCTGCAACAGAAAAAGGACATTAGAGGGAAAACTGGTGACATCCAAATAAAGTCTATGTATTACTGAACAGTAAGTACTACACCAATGTCTATTTCTTAGTTTGGACCAATGAACCAAACTAAGTAGTGCCCCCATTTTTCCAAGTTCATTGCACTTCCACATGACAAAGATTTTTCCAGATATTAGGAAACAGTCATCTTAATTCCTTGAGATTTTCCTTTTACCAGACTAACCATCCCCAGTTCTTCATATGCTGCTTACAAGGCATTTCTGAGTGGTCTACACAGCCTACTTCCCTTTAAAATGCTTAAAGTTGGGCCTCCCCGGTGGCACATCAGTTGAGCGCTGGGTAGCGAGGCTGCCCGTGGCCTCTGCAGCACCAGTTTGATCCCCGGCTGCTCCTCGGCCACTGGAGGAGGGTCCCGCATGGCGCGCAGACCTCTCCTGCTGCCCGCTGCTCCCCTCAGCAGTGTACTTCAGTCCTGCCTGCTCTGCTCCCTGCTCTGGCTCCGTGAATTCTCTCACCCTCCTGCGCTTCTGACTGTATCCAGTGCTTGTATAAATAAATAAATAAACAAATCTTAAAAAAAAAAAATAAAATGCTTAAAATTTTCTTTTTTTTTTAAAGATTTTTATCTATTCATGCATATAAGAACTGGGGTACAGGCCAGATGTGGGGGAAGGTGAGAGGATTCACCAGAGACAGAGTGGGGAACAGAACAGGCAGACTAAAGATTAAATAAGATGTCAGATTAAATAACATGTCAACATTAGAGGAAATTGGGGGCCTCCCTGGTGGCGCAGCAGTTGAACGCTGGGTTGCGAAGCTGCCTTCGGCCTCTGCGGCGCCGGTTCGATCCCCGGCTGCTCCCCGGCCACCGGAGGAGGGTCCCACATGGCGCGCAGACCTCTCCTGCCGCCCGCTGCTCCCCTCAGCAGTGTACTTGGGTCCGTCTGCCTGCTCTGCTCCCCGCTCTGGCTCTGGTGAATTCTCTCACCCTCCCGCACTTCTGACTGTACCCAGTGCTTGTATAAATAAATAAATAAATCTTCTAAAAAAATAAAAATAAAAAAGTAAAAAAAAAAAAAATAGACGAAATTGGGTGAAGTATAGATAGTACCTTTTGGACTGCCTTGCACCACATCCGTAAATCTAAAATCATGTTGTAAACATTTAAAATAAAAGGCAATAAATGCTCAGTGCTCTTCACTTCCTAATTTACTACATTTTACTAATATTACATAGCATGGTTATTTATTTCTATGGTATCTGTATGAACATTCTGGGTTTTATTCTTTTCCCCAAGAGATTGTTGTTAAACACACACTAGCACGTCACTCTTCAAGAGCGTCCTTCCTAATAAAAAAAAAAAAAATGGCAAAAGTCTTTGCTCTTGCCCTTGACCAGAGTAACCATTTTTTATCACTTGATTATTATGGAAGGATCAGATCTTCAGCTTCACTTGTAAATGAAATGCCTGCATGATGATGCAGTTCTGGGTCTTTTTTTTATCTGCATTGTCTATCTGATTTTTTCTGAAGCAATCAGTTTTCGGAAACCTGTAGTCATTTGAGGCGCATTTTAAATACCAAATCAGGAGAATCACTTTCTTTTTATAGTTCAAACTAAAAATGGATTCCCCTATTGTGCAAAAAATATTACACCATTAAGCATCTCCCAGGAAACAATCACAAATGACATTACTACCTAATCACTTTCTGTCCTATACACACAGGGTTACAATGCTACCTAACTTATCATCATATGATCAGAGCCACATATCTCATGTGGTCTATAGAGTTAACAAGATAAACCCTACAAATGCTTTTCTGAAATTAGACACACTGTCTATGGCAGTCCCTTGACTAACTAGTCTACTTACCTATCTCTTTAAAAAATTTAGGCTGATCTGTATTTTTGGTCTTGGTAAACGCCATACTTACATATCACCTTCTTCTAAAACATAAATAAGGTGACTCTCCTGTTTACCAGTTTGACTGCAAACTGTCTGAGACTTAGACAAATGTAAGAGAACTGTGGGAAATTGTCTCCTAATTGTCAGACTCCCACACTATGATCAGGAAAACACAATCACAAGGCTTGCTTCAGAATTGCTCCTGTTTACCTTCATTTTAATTGAAAACAAGTAATTAAGAAATTTTCTCTCCGGAAGACTTCTAATAAGCAAATTTCCATTATCCTTAACCACATAGTGTGAACTGACTTTTTCTTCTGTAATGAATCCTGTAATGTAGACGTGGACATGCATTAATCCAGCTGTGACTGGACAGAGCTGAGCCCCAGGAAGACAAGAATCAAGGGTTCTCCTCCCTTGGCACACAGATTAATAAGTGTACAACGTAGACTTTACAATTCAAGAGTTGAAAGGGCAAGAAAATCTGTATCTCACTAGCCCAAGGGACTAGAGACTATTGACATTTTTAATGTAACCACGTTCTATTGATACAGCTGAAAATGTGACAAATTGGATGACAACTTGAATAGTGGATTTTACAAATGATAATAGATACTATTTGTTGTGCCAAACAGTTTAGCAAGCACTTTAAATAAATTACCTCATTTAAAATAATGGGGATTGTTATCCCTTTTTCACAGATGAGGAAGTTGATGTTCAGAGATGTAAATATGTCCGAGATGAGCAATGTGAAAAGTGGTTAAGCTGGTATTTGAAGCCAGGACTGCTGGTGCCAAAGTCTTCATTCTATCCCTGTGCCTCTCTGGATCTCTATTCAGTTGAACTATGGAACAATAAAATGACAAACTTAATTTTCTTCAGTGAGCACAATATAAAGGAGTTCTCACATCTCATTAGTAAAATCTTTCCAGAACACACTTCAGTATGTGTACACATATAGATTCATAAATTACATACTTACAGTATGCAATAACATAACATACAATAACAATAACTGTATACAATAACATACTGTATACAATATCAAAATATAAAAGTAGGAAAAATTTAAATGCCATGAAAGTTTAAACATATCCTAAAATTTTCTTCTCCCAACCCAATGGATCATCTATAATCTATGCACCCCTTATAACATAGAGACTGCCCCTTGCCACATTTAATTATACATCATCTGGGTAACTTACATATAGCTTGCACTAGAGTTTTTACATATGGACTTACTATTCTAAATATAATTAATATCAGGCATCACTGGCTACTTTCCAACTACAGATGATACAAAAGAAGCATGTCTGTTGGAGATTAAAGGGTAAGAGAGCCAAACCTGACTCCACTCCTATTCCAGGTCCCTGTCATGACCTGTCCCTCAAAACAGCCTCCACGGTCACATCACACCATCTGTGCAGGAGTAAGAGTAGCATCTTAACCAGTAGGAGTTCTAAAGATTAACAAAAGATTCCTGGTGGCAAACAAGGTGTTATGTTAATATTTCCTAAATCAGACCCAGCATCTGTGTCATGGACAGGCCATGGGTTTTTTACTAAATGCTGAAATGTTGAGAGTTTCAGATAAACAAAGGCTTTTTTGCAAGTCAATGTTTCTTTTTTTTTTTTTTAAGATTTATTTATTTACTTATACAAGCACTGGGTACAGTCAGAAGCACAAGAGGGTGAGCAAATTCACCAGCACCACAGAGGGGAACAGAAAAGGCAGACTGACGAAATACACTGCTGAGGGGAGCAGCAGGAGCGGCAGGAGAGGTCTGTGGCACCATGTGGGACCCTTGCCGGGCGGCCGGGTATCAAACTGGCACTGCAGAGGCTGAGGGCAGCTTCGCAGCCCAGCGCTCAACCGCTGCGCCACCAGGGGAGGCCCACAAGTCAATGTTTCTTTTTTCACAATAGTCATTTATATGCTTGTTCAGTGTTTAATTGGGACATAACACAGACTATACTCTCCCACTTTAAATTCCCAGCATATAAAGAATTTTCTAGAAGAATAAGTACACTTTGGTGGCATAATTCATCAGTGAGTAAGGATACAGTTGGGGCAACTTCACTACAGAAAGAGTCCTGGAGGAATGGCACAGTTAAATATTCTTGTGTATCACTTTAATTCCATGTGTATCAAATGGTGTTTGGTGACTAGGGCTTATCACACAGGTGTAGGTAGAGAAGAAAAGCAGGATACCAGTAGGGAGTATGCTGGGCCCCCTTCTCTAGCCAAAAAAATTCCCTTGTGTTTCATACCTGAAGGTGCTTAGGGGATTCCATTTCAGCAAGTGTCTGCTAAAACAAATTATCAAAACCTTAATATATGGTAGAACTTTTTAATTTTATCTTTGTAAGTAAAATATAAAATTTTTCTGTCATTCATATGTAACATGAGACAAAAATCAAATATAGTGAAACTCCAAGGATAAAGAATAATGAAAACAAAAGCAACAAATTAATACTTTTATAGTTTCTATATACTCTGCAAGTTGAGGCACAGATTACTTGCATCACCCAAAGTTAGAATTTCACACTAATCACCACTGAGGATAATTTCAATGACAGAAATATGCTCAGCCTGGCATATTTCTGAGAGTCTTTATTCAGGCGTAGCTGCAGGAATGATAAGGGATGCAGTGGGATTTTGAACTCTGAGTCACTGATTATCAATCTTTGTGGGTGCTTCAGGAGCAAAATCAAGATAGATGACTCGTCTGTATGTAAGTGTGAGGGAGAAGGAATTAAAAGAATTAAAACAGTGAAAGAGTCAGCGTCCTTGCTTTGAAGGATTTTCCTGCAAAATATATTGGTAGAGAGGTGTCATTTTCAGTGGAGTGTAACATTTGAGCCTGTCAGTTCTGACAGTCTGCTCGATGCTGGCCTTGTTAACCAACTGCTATCGGCAAGACAATGAACATGCAGCCCCAGGACGTTGCAAAAAACCTGTGATTAAAGCACAGACAGATGGCCACCAACTTGGGAAAATGGAATTGCACTGACATGAGTTACTCAGCCTCTCATAGTGGTTATACACCAGAGGAAGCTCCTCGCTTACTTGGTCAACTTGACCTCAACAGTTTCTATGGCTAAATAATCCACAATCTGAAACATGCCCTGCAGCCAGATAAGTCTACAGCCAGCACATTATCATCCTAAACCTGTGCCTGTTAAGTCTTGCTCCTAAAATATCTCCCTGATTCCAAATCATGTTTATTCTTCAATAACTAAATCAAATGCTGGTCTCTAATCAGTCGTGCTTAATTCTTCTAGTCTCCACATCCATTCATTCAAAAAATGTTTATTGAGCTGTTACGTGTTAAGCACAATTATAGGTGCTGTGGATACAGTCAGTAAGCAAGACACACAAGTCCCCAACTTTATCGAGCTTAAAATCCTAGTGGGGAAGACCAGGTTAACACAAAAATTATATATATACACCCACATATACATGTATATACATATCTATTTTTATACCTGTGCATACACAGATACATATATTTATATTTATACTTCTGTACTATGACCCTGGGAAATAGTGCTATGAGGAAATACCACGTAGGATAAGGGAGTCTGATATTCACTGTGCCACTCAATTCTGATACACTTCTTATTCTGATTTAACTTTTAATCTGTAACTGTTTTTTAAGTCTTAAAGGAGAGATGTATTATCTTTGTCTCCTCGCCAACACGTAGCTCAGATCTGTACTGTTACAGATCTATTCATTAAATATTTGAATTGCCTTGATTAAATTAAATCCATTTGCCAACATCACAGAGCAGGATTTTGACTGCATGCAGACTAGGGGGCTGGTTTAGGTCTCACAAAAAGGAGCAGCGTTGCAGTAACGGCTTGCAGCTGCATATTAACAGTTGCTAATTTGCAGTCTCAGAAATTTTATTTTGAAATATGCATAGATTCCTTCTACACAATACTTATTATAACTATACTGTGATGGCACTTAAGATGTAATATTAATATTCTCCCCCTTTTCTGGAACAGTCTTGAATCCACTTTCATTTACTTTTGTATTCTTTTCAACATGAAGCTAGTAATTAATTACATTGATAATTGTGACATCTACATTTAAGAATTTTTCATATAAGTAAATCTACAAATCATGGGGGAATGGGGGAATAATGCTGATTGGAACAACATCTATAGATGTTCTTTTTCTGGAATTCCTTCAGTTTATTTATATAACCCACATCCAAAAGGAATTATTTTTATACCATTCCTTGCCACATGAATAAGTCAGTAAGTCAGTCTGTTAAATGTCTTTATGAGTGTCTGTGGCCATAAACTGTCCTGAGGAAAATATATAAAAATGCAGCAGTGATGAAATTCTGCACTTGCCCTGGGGTGTGATAACCAGACAGACACTTATGCACTAACTTCTTATCAACAGCTTTTATTCCTGTCTCCTTATGATTTGGAAAGCACAGTGAGGTCTCAGGATGACCTTCATCTCATGGTTGTGGTAAAATGTGTATTTGGAGTCAGATAAATGGGGATTCAAATCTTAATTCTGCCACACATTTGCCAGGTGACCTGGGTCGAGATGCTCCATCCTGCTGAATCTCAGTTTCCTAACTGTAAGATGGGCATGATATTGATATAACCACTGCTTAGAATCGTGGTGAGCACTATATGAGATGAGATCCATATTAAATGCTCCATGCATAAAAGACTCTCAATACAGAGCCACTATTTTTATAATTATTTCTAACTTGTAGTCACCTTATGTTAAGCATTGAAATAGAAATAGGAACAATTTCCAAGATTTCTAGAAACTCATAATCTAGATGAAGACAGAGAAACATAAGTAGATAATTCCAACAAGTGACTGAACAGAAATTAATGAGTACAATGATGGAGAAAAACCCAGGGTACTATGGGAGCTTGGAGGAAGAATATCTACTGCATAAAGTAGGAGAAAGCTTCCTAATTATTATCACATGGCAGGGGAGGGGGTCTTAATAAACAAATGGAAGTCTGGCAATGGGGAGAATGAAAGAGTAGTCCAGGTCCAAGGAACAGCATCAGTAAAAGCATTGAAGCAAGATATAGCACTGTTTACAGGAAGCTACAAGCTACTCCATATGGCTACTGGCAAAGTCCAAGGCAGAGAGTGGTGAACACAGAAAGATGAGGCTGGAGAAATAAGTAGGAAGGGGCCTCCCTGGTGGCACAGGCAGTTGAGCACAGCACTGTGAAGCTGTCTGCAGCCTCTGCAGCGTGGGTTCCATTCCGGCTGGCCAGGGAGCTACCCACATGCCGCAGCAGACCTCTCCTGTCTTGCCCACTACTCCCCTCAGCAGTGTATTTCAGTCAGTCTGCCTGTTCTGTTCCCCACTCTGTCTCTGGTGAATCCTCTCACTCTTCCACACATCTGGCCTGGACCCTGATTCTTGTATGCATGATTAATAAATCTTTAAAAAAATTAAAAAAAAAGAACGAAGGAGGAAGCAGCTAGTGGAGGTAGATGGAAGTAGCTCATTAAGGCATGTCATGGTAAGAATATTAAACATAACCCTGTAGAAAATTGATAGAAAATGCAATAAGACACTTAAACATGGCATTGTTACATTTGAATAATCACTTCTTTGTTGGATATATAGGAAAAGGGATTGGATGACAATGTTAGCAAGTGGAGAAACAAGTAAGATTGTGAACTAGTGCATGGTTGTAGGAATAGATTTAAGAATCAAGAGGTAATTAGGTAGGGTTTTATGAAAGAAGGAAAAAGTCAAGGAGAAGACCCAAGTTTCTACCCAGGTTGTTAAAATGAAATGAGTTTAGAAGGTCTAAATTATGAGACCCCAAAGTGAAATTATGAGACCCCAACAGAGGTTGATTCATCTATTCTCCAGGGTCCTGAAATGCCCTCTCATTAGAGCAGAATATGGAGAGTGATGGTGAAAGCTAGAGACTTCTCTGAATTAATCAGAATGGCACTCAGACTCCATAAACAAGTACCCAGTACACCATAGTACAACTTGGTGGTGTTTTGCACAAGCATAGATGCATGCTTATATAAAGTGGCAGTGGAGTAATTGGGAAACACTAGTGTAGACCCCAGCCCCCCCCACCTTTGGTGTGCTCACTGTGGGAGAACAGTAACTCCACTGAATAGGACTGGAGGGACAGTATTGTTCTGGGGGGGCGGGGTGGCAGGGTTCAATCAAGACCTCAGGGAAATGAAACCTTCTGTGAAGAGAGTTTAAGAATTAGGGGGTTTCCACTGACTGGGAGAAAATTTCTGCACACAACACTAATGACAAAGTACTGATCACAAATATCCACAAAGAGCTGATGAGACTCAACAAAAACAAAGAAAATATCCAGTCAAAAAATGGGCAGAAGAGCTAAAAAGAAACTTCTCTGAAGAGGAAATGCAAATGGCCAACAGGCACATGAAAAAATGTTCAACATCACTTGTAATCAGGGAAATGAAAATCAAAACTACCATGAGATACCATCTTACACCAGTGAGAATGGCATATATCAAAAAACTAGCAACAACAAATGTTGGCGAGGATGTGGAGAAAAAGGAACTCTTCTGCACTGTTGGTGGGAGTGCAAACTGGTCCAACCACTATGGAGAGCAGTGTGGAGATTTCTGGACCTACTAAACATAGAGCTTCCATATGATCCAGCAATTCCACTCCTAGGTATTTACCTAAAGGACACAGAAACAGTAATTCCAAAGGGCACCTGCACCCTTATGTTTATAGCAGCACTATTTACAATAGCTTAGCTTTGGAAACAACCCAAATACCCCAAAATAGATGACTGGATCAAGAAGATGTGGTACATATACACCATGGAATATTACTCAGCAATCAAAAAAGATAAACACATGCAGTTTGTAGCAACATGGATGGAGCTAGACGGGATCATGCTCAGCGAAATAAGTCAGAAAGAAAAAGAAAAATAACGGATGGTCTCACTCATAGCAGGAATTTAGAAAACCTAAATAAGGGACCAGGAAAAAGACTAATTAATACAAAGTGAAAATCAAAATCAACAAGCAACTATAAATCAGATACACACTATGGGGGTGGGCGGGGAGAGGAAGGATTAGGGTCAAAATAAGAGGGGTTGCAATTGTATGGGGAATATAACCAAAATGAAAATGCATGTATTGTGCAAAAATGAAAAATGACATAAGAATTATATAAAATAAAATATTAAAAAAAGAAGAATTAGGGGGTTTGTTAGAAGTGGCACAAGATTTTTCCTTCACTCCTAGACCTATCAATTCCATACCACTTTTAGAGATGCTAATATTAAGTGCTCTGTAAGTTATTACCTGTACCCCTCTTTGTAGAGCAGGCTATTAACTATTCTGACCTCTGCAGCCATGTGCTCCTCTTCACTGATGCACTAATCAATGCCCATAAAATATCTTTTTCCTGAGAAGTTTCAAGCACCTCAGAATGTACCACAGTAGAGAAGCTTAAACTGCTTGCTCCATGGATCTTCAATGATGTCAAGATAGAGTGTGTCAAGGGTTTACAGTCATGATTGAGTCTCCTGATGAGACCAGGCACAATATGCGTGGACCCCAGGAATTCACCTGACTGGTATTTAACAGACCCCTGAAGAGGGGATTACTCAGTGCCTCTGACCTTCCCTTAGTAAACAAGACCAAAATGGCTGAGTCTCTCTAAGGATTTCCATCACTTTACAGTATTACGAGCAAACTCGGTAACAGTTCTGAACCTATGAATTTAAAATCCATCTTACTGAGGCATGTACAAATGCTCTGATTCAGTGAATGGAACATTTAGAGGGAGACACCCTATATATGCCAGCCAGAGGTTATAAAGCAAGACAGAGGCGTTCTCTATTCTTAAGTATATATAAATTCAAAGCCACTACATATATCTGTAAAACACCGTATTCCCTTTATTATCTTAGAGCCGGTAATGCCAATTTTGGGTTTTCTAACAAGGCCAACACTAACAGACATTTCTATTGAAATGTGTTACGGGAATTATAGAGGTTATTGAATGCATGAGTGGTTCAAGAACTAAAACTGGATTTGAGCTATTTATTAAACTTATTATCAACTACACTGGGGGAGCAAATGTTTTTACAATGATACTTTCAAGAAAACTCTTTCCAGATAGCACATAAAAAGGCAGAGACAAATCCAAAGATTTAACACAGCTTTTCATTCTCAGAAAATAATTCAGCTCCATGTTCATTCCTCCTGCTTTGCCTTCTGACTCTTTTCTTGGTCTGCTTTGGGAAAATAAAGAATTATCTCCAGGTACAGAGTTAAGAGACACCTTAAAATGTATTCAGACATCTGTGATCCCTTCATTGGTAAAATTATTTTGGCTAAGATGGCCTCACCAACCTTGTAAAAGCGTAAATGAGAAGCACATTAGCACTGACAGCAAGTGTTTATGGAAAGTCCATGCAAAACAGGAGGAGCAAAGACATTACTTGCTTTTTAGGAAGGCTGAGTTGGCACAAAATACACTTTCCATGGGTACGCTTTCTGGCTGCTATTTGGAATTGATTTTAGGGCAAAAGTGTATGCAACTGAAGGTAGGAAATGGAAAAAAATTTGTTTCAAGGATACTGTCATTTCGTGATAGACAATAAGAGAGGGGCACCAACAGCTTATTTAAACAGAGTAATTCCAGGGCCTCCCTGGTGGCTCAGCGGGTTGAGTGCAGCACTGCGAAGCTGTCTGTCAGCCTCTGCAGTGCCAGTTCGATCCTGGCCAGCCGGCAAGAATCCCACATGGCTCATAGACCTCTCCTGTCACGCCCGCTGCTCCCCTAAGCAGTGTATTTCGTTTGTTTGCCTGTCCTGTTCCCCGCTCTGTCTCTGGTGAATCCTCTCACTCTCCCGCGCCTCTGGCCTATACCCCAGCTCTTGTATAAAAACAAATAAATTTTTAAAAAATAATAATATAAACAGAGTAACTCCAGTTGGGTTCTGTGATGAAAGATATCACAGAACTTGTGTTAAGCACATTTGCAAACAAGACGAAACCACTTGCATTTTGCTTTTGTCTTTCAGAGCTGAGATTTTCCTTTTCAAATACACTGGGCACCCAAGTGCCTGAATACAAGTGTATGTATGTTTATAACCAATTGAGAATATATAGACATTTACATTTCAATAACACTTGCAAGGTTAATTTTGAATTTTTTCCACTGCTTCATGCATTGTAAGGGCTTTCTGTCCTCCAAGAATAATCATGGTTTTTACAATCGGTAGTTACGTGCAGAGGTAACAGAATCAGGCATGAACTTTAGCAACTATAAGTCCTGTAGTTTTGAAAAGTTCCATTCAGAACTAAGTGCCCGTGGTCTTTCCATCTAGGCATAGAAAAGTTACAATGACAGTTTACCAGTGTCTCCACCAGAGCCACTTAAACATGACTGGGTTACAGATGTTATATAAACTTTGATAATTACAGAAAGCATCATCAGGTATCTCTTTCTAAGATTTAAATTTATTTATTGGTGCAGAAGGCCCACCTTTTTATTTTTTTTCTTTTCATTTAACTTATTTTTTTAAGTTTATTTTTAAAAAAACTACTTTTTCTCCCCTTACATCATTGTTAGTTTTTGGATAGTATTTGATTTCTCCTCTCAGGTGTAGTCCTGTAGTTCTCCCATCACCATAGCTATGATCTATCAGCATAGTCCCTTGTGCTTTTCCCTCTCCTGTTTTGATCTCTCTCCTGCCCCTCCTCTCCTGTATGCCTCAGACCTATGGTCAGCTTGCAAGTTTTGTCTTTTGGTGACCTTTTTTCAGTTTCTCTACAGATTCCACATGTAAGTGAAACCATCTGATATTTATCTTTTTCCTTCTGACTTATTTCACTTAGTGTAATCCCTTCCAGTTCTATCCATGGTGCCACAAAGAGCCTGAGTTTACCTTATGTGATTGCTATGTATCCCATTGTGTATATATATCACATCTTCTTGATCCATTCATCTGTTTGGGGGGCATTTGGGTTGTTTCCATATCTTGGTTATTGTAAATATTGCTGCAATAAACACAGGAGTACAGGTTTCATTTTCAATTACTGTTTTTGTGTCCTTTGAGTAGATTCCTAGGAGTGGAATCACTGGGTCATATGGTAGCTCCATCTTTAGTGTTTTGAGGAACGTACACACAGTTTTCAGAGTGGCTGGAGCAATCCACATCCCCACTAGCAGTGTAAAAAGATCCTTTTTCACCACATCCTCAGAAGGCCCATATTTTTAAAATATAAAAGATTGGCCTTTATCATCAAACTCAACAACATTTATTAACTATCTTCTGCAAGAGAAAAGTACAAGGTACAGAGTACATGCCAATGAGTTAGGTTAAAAGAGTACAAGATGATAATCCTTGGGACACTAAGTATCCACAAACACTCTATGGTGGTAAAAATAGAACAGGACAAATAATATCTTAACTCTAATTTTTTTAATGTATCTGTAATAAAAATATTAAATACAATTTTACAGTTTTTTTTCAAAGATGTATTTATGCATGCAAGAGCTGGGTGTAAGCCAGAGGTGCCAGGAGGGTGAGAGGATTCACCAGAGACAGAGTGGGGATCCACTGAAATACACTGCTGAGGGGAGCAGCAGGTGAGACAGGAGAGGTCTGCTGTGCCATATGTGGGTCAGCTGACTGGCTGGGAATAGAACTCATGTTGCAGCAGCAGCAGATTGCTTCATAGTTCTAAGACACAAGCCCTTGCGCCACCAAGGAGGCCCAATTTTACTGTTGTTTTATGATTATGCAGCAATCAATCTTTAGGAAGCAGTGTCGCATGCCATAAAACATTAGGAAATTCTATAAGACATTCCCTGGCAAGGAATACAGGAATTCACTTTTATGCAGATGCAGCCTTGACCATCAAAAACATCTAATTACCTATTTTAAGCTGGCTGGTCTTTGCATGACTGTGGTCTCCATATTCTCTTACTCTTGTCTCCCCAAACATAAGTACAAAAGGCTAGGTGACCCAAAACATATTCTCAGACCATTAGTTAAAATATTTCAATGTTAATTTAGTTACAATGGCAAAATGTCCAATACAGTATAAATTCTCACATTAATAATTATAAGATAAATTAATAGATTTTTCAATACCACAGTTGAATCCAAATACCAGTATTTTGAAACCCATCATCCTCTATTCAAAATATACATGAACACACTCTTCTTGACCCTTGGACATGGTACACAATACATTCTCTCTTTGTGAAGTTTTTCCATTAACTTCCCCCACATAATTTTATCCTGATGTAATATTATACTATGCTTGAAAATATTTACCTGCTACAAATATATTTCTAAATTGAAATTTATAAGAGAAAAATAATTTCTTTCATAAACATGAAGGTTTATTAGATTATTTTTTATGCATCATTATTCTTAAAATTTTCTGTTGCACATGGATGATTAAACTATTAGTGATACCTATGTTTTGAAAAATTTTGAAAAAAATTTTGAAAAATAATTATTTGGCAAAACAAGTAAAATATTACTGAGTACATATCTCTTAATACAATAGTTTGCCCCTTTATTAATTCATGTAAATTTGGATTAATATTTAATGCTGAAATGAAACAGAATTGAAC
Source organism: Talpa europaea (assembly GCF_964194135.1). Taxonomy (NCBI): domain Eukaryota; kingdom Metazoa; phylum Chordata; class Mammalia; order Eulipotyphla; family Talpidae; genus Talpa; species Talpa europaea. The sequence continues at coordinate 49,277,197 of NC_140076.1, forward strand.
CTCAGTTGAATCTTATATAATTTTTAATGCATTTAAGTGCTGAGGAATCATTCAATAGAACTGATACCATTACTGAGTAATAACTGTTACTCAGTTTTTGATCTCCTGAATTAGATGCCAAAATCACACTATGATCTATCATCACCTTTTTTTTCACAATCAGTCAACACACAACTAAAGAGGTCCTCTTAAATTTGTTAATAACAAAAAATTTAAAATAGCCTGACTTGTAAAAGGGTATCTTATTGAGTCATTAGAGTCATTCACTTTTCAGTTTCTGGACATTCTAGCTAACCATAAAAGCTTTACAGAGACTTATCATGTGACTGTTAATTATTAATTAAACTCACTAGAGTTTTTAACTTAGAGACATCTTGTTTGTGGATTTAAAATTAAATGAAATTGAAACATGTACCTTTTAGACTTTTTCCCAATGGTTGTAAATAAATACATAACTTTTCCCCAAACTCATCTATTAAAACATATCAAAACAACTTCAAAGAGTAAGACAAACAGAAAAGTACTTGATGTTTATAGCAAGAGAAAGATTGCTATTTTCCTTTCAAGAGCAATGGCACAGTGAAAAGGAGTAGGAAAAACTGCTATTAAAGTGTCTTTAGACATAGGTGCTATGGTGGTGAGAACTACAGGGACTACACCTAAGGGGAGGAATCAAATTCTGTCCAAAAAATCAACAATGATGTAAGAAAATAAATTAATTTTAAAAATGTTTCTACAAGAGGGCCTCCCTGGGAGTGCAATGGGTTAAGCAACACACTATGAAACAATCCGAAGCCTCTGTAGCACGAGTTCGATCCCCTGTCAGCCAGGGAGCAACCCACATAGCGCAGCAGACCTCTCCTGGCTTGCCCGCTGCTCCCCTCAGCAGTGTATTTCAGTCAGTCTGCCTGTTCTGTTCCCCACTCTGTTTCTGGTGAATCCTCTCACCCCCCACACCTCAGGCCTGTAACCCAGTTCTCATATGCATGAATAAATCTTTAAAAAATACATAATAAAACAGAGGGCATGAACAGTAAAATAAAAAACCCAGGGAATGGAGAGAATTGGCAACTTAAATGCACAGTGGCAGGGAAAATACATATGGAAAAAGGAAAAAAGTATCAAAAAATGAAAACAATGTAAGAACTCCTTGGAATAACCTAAAGAGAAAGACCATTCATATCATAGAAGTTTCAGAAAAAGAAAATAAGAGAAAGTCATATAAAATGTAGGTAAAAAAAAAATAGTTGCTGAGAACCATCTCAACATAGGAAATGAACTGGACATCCTGATCCAAGAAGCTCAGAGAGTTGCAAACAAAACAATACCAGACCGACACACTCCAAGACACATCATAATAAAACTACTGACAAGGAAAGAATATTAAAAGAAAGAAGAGTAACTTATAAGGAAAAATCTATTAGACTGCCCATGAACTTTTGTTGGAAATCTTACAGGCAAGAGAAAATGGCAGCTGATATTTAAAGAAAAAAGATCCCCAAATTAGAATATTTTTTTAATTTTTTTTTTAATAGAGGCATGCTTTATTTATTTATTTATTTGTTTGTTTGTTTGTTTTGTTTATACATGCACTGGGCACAGTCAGAAGCACGGGAGGGCGGGAGAATTCACCAGAGCCAGAGCGGGGAGCAGAGCAGGCAGAAGGACCGAAGTACACTGCTGAGGGGAGCAGCGGGTGGCAGGAGAGGTCTGCGCGCCATGTGGGACCCTCCTCTGGTGGCCGGGGAGCAGCCGGGGATCGAACCGGCGCTGCAGAGGCTGCGGGCAGCTTCGCAACCCAGCGCTCAACCGCTGCGCCACCGGGGAGGCCCCAAATTAGAATATTTTATCCCGCCAGACTTTCATTCAAAATCAAAAAGTAAGGAGCTTCACTAAAAAAAAAAAAAAAAGGGCCTCCCCAGTGGCGCAGAGGTTGAGCACTGGGTTGCGAAGCTGCCCACAGCCTCTGCAGCGCTGGTTCTATCCCCGGCTGCTCCCCAGCCACCAGAGGAGGGTCCAGCATGGCGCCCAGACCTCTCCTGCCGCCGCTGCTCCCCTCAGCAGTGTACTTCGGTCTTTCTGCCTGCTCTGCTCCCCGCTCGGGCTCTGGTGAATTCTCTCACCCTCCCGCGCTTCTGACTGTACCCAGTGCTTGTATAAATAAATAAATCTTAAAAACAAAAAACACAGATTAAAAGAATATCTCAACCCTAAGCCGGACACGAAAGAAGTACTAAAGGGGATATTATCAAACAACAATAACTACAACAAAAACATTGTTCAATTAACATAAACCTAAATCATACAATGTGAAGAAGGAGAGGAAAAATAAGGCCCACCAGAACAAGTTTGAGATCAAATAGAACAGACCACAGTATTATCCCATCATATACTAACTTCTAGTTTCTTCAAGCTAAAAGCAATAGAAGACATAAGACAATAGAAATGGAACTAAAATAAAACATAAAAGATGTCAAAAAATAATAAGACAAAGAAAAACAAAAAATTTATATACCAAAATGGCAATAAGCACTTATTTCTGAATAATCATCTTAAATGTAAATGGCTTGAAAATACCAATTAAAAGCTATAGGGTGCTGAGTGGATCTGAAAGCAAGTCCATTATGAGAAACTCATCTTATTTAAGAATAAATGTCTGGAAGCCAATGCAACAAGCAAATAACGGTCAAAAAAAAAAGTCAGAAATGGATATGCTTATAACAGATAAAAACATATTCCCAATTAAAATAGGTGATAAGAGAGACAGAGATGGACATTACATTATGATTAAGGGCCTAGTGCAACAAGAAGAAATAACACACAAATACATGTGCACCAAATGATATATAATCAATTAATTATAGCACCAAAGAGAGGTATTGACAAAATACAACAATACCAGGGAATTTTAATACTACCATTACAAATATGGACATATCAATAAGACACAGGATAAGAAAATGATAACCTTAAATAAGAAGCTAGATCATAATAACAGTACAAAACACAACAAAGCAAAAAGGGACAGTTATAAACCAGAGACATACTGCAGGGAAAGAGAAGAGAGAAGGGTTAGAGGGAGGAGGGAGGAGCACAGGGGACTGTGGTGATGGTGCACGGGTGCCTTGGGGAAGGAAATTCTATGGGGACTCAATTTGAGGGGGTAGGGGAAGCAAATACTGTCTAAAAAAAATGTAAAAAAAAATAAATGTTAAAATAAAAAAAAGAAGTTAGATCAAACAGTTTTAACACATATTCCATCCAAAAACTGCTGCATATATATTTTTTTCAAAAGCATGTGGAACATTTTCAAGAATAGATCATATATTGGGACATAAGTCAATTATCATAAAATTATAAAGATTATAACAAGTACTCCTTCTAGCCATATAGCTACAAATCAAATATGAAAAAAAGAAAAGCTATTTAATACATGGAGACTAAACAACATGCTGCTTAATAGCTATTGGATTAAAGAGTAAATTAAAGCAGAAATCAAAACATACCCTGAGACTAATGAAAATGAGGAAACACACTTCCAGAATTTATGGGATGCAACAAAAGCAGGCTTAAGAAGGGAGATAATTGTACTATAGGGCCACATTAAGAAGCAAGAAAAATTCCAAATAAATAACTTAATATTACACCAAAAGCAACTTGAAAAAGAAGAACAAACAAGATCCAAAGTTAGTAGAAAGAAGAAAAAAATAAAAATAAGAGCAGAAATAAATAGGAATAAAAGAGATCACACAAAATATCAATGAAAACTAAAGTTAGTTGTTTAAGAAGATAAACAAAACAGACATTTAGACAAATGTTTAAGAAAAGCTACCCCTACCTCTGACATATTTCATTTCACAAAGATGTCCTATTGATCCATTAAAGTAAATGTAAACATTTGTACTTCCCCTTCTTTGCAAGCACGCAAAATAATCAACCAAATAAAAACATTCACTTGCCTGTTTTCATTACTGAAATGGTAAATATTTCAAGATGATGTGCTTTATAATCAATTAGTATTCCACAACATGTTTATTATAAATCTTAACTATCTTTATATAAATTGGTATGGTGTGTATATGTCAAGATCCTGTCAAAGAAATAAAAACCACAGGAGGCATTTAAACACAAAATTTACAGGGAATTGATTTCCCAGATGGTGGAAGGGTGAATGGGCAAAATGGGTCACCAAAGGATCTCTGATATACAGCAGAGCAGCCATTATCCTCGGGAGAGGTTGGAATTATTACAGCACAGACGCTAAGGGAAAGAGTCCTGCAGAGTTGGGGCACAGACCTCCTAGGAGGGGCACAACCCTCCAGCAGCAAATGTTCTGAAAACATGCCCAGAATCTAGTTCTGAGAGTGCAAGAAGAGACAGAAGACCAGAACCAACTACTGCTGTCAGACAAAGGCCATTGCAGGGGTAATACTGAGAGGGACAGCAACAAAACAGGGAGGGGGAAGTCCCTGCCTTTATCCTAGCAATCTTTCACTACTCTCCATGGGCAGATCCTCTGTCCGTCTGTCTGTCTGCCTAAATAAAATTAAATAAGTTTTATAGTAAATAATATGTAATATATAATAAAAATTATATCTAATAAAAAGCTAAATAAAATTAGTGCACTCTCTAAAATCACTTGAAAAATGAATGTGTACTTTAAGTCTCAGAAAATGAATAGGGAAGCAATAGACACATGGATTGTAAAAGGAATTCCAAAGTAGAAAAAATATAAAATTGCACTAAAAGTCCAATCTAGCACTTATATGCTAATAGCATTAAATTTACAAAGAATATGTAAGAGATTCTTAATGATCCAAATCTATTTAAAAGGTGAGTTGCTTCTTAATTTAAAAAAAACCTCCTATTTAGTGTGGAACAGAGTCATTAAAATAATTTTATTGACCTCATAGCTTAATATAATAGGTACTTAATAAACATTAATCATTGTTAATCACTATGATAGTGATAGCTCCTTCACAAACAAAATAATAAAATTTCATTACTAACAACTAACAGTTGATTAGGTCTCTACAAACACTTCCCATATATTATTTTGATCTAGCCACACAGCAACCCTATGAGAATAGTAAACAGCACATTTACATTTGTCTTAAAGGGGAAAACAGGATAGCTGAATGACATACTGGAGGTTACATTGTTTGTAAGTAGTACAGATAACCATCAAGTTCATGGTCATCATTCTTATGCAATGGATGGAGCAAAGGCGTATTCCCAACTAAATTCAAACTGCTGCAATTTTATTCAGTGAAATTTTGGTAAAGTTGATATGGATTAATATAGGTGCAGTTGTTCTTCTCTTCTAAGCAGCACTTTTTTTTTTCTCTTTTCCTACCTCCATATTTCTGCAAGTGAACTAACACATACATTGCACTGGGCTTTTCTGTAAGTTTTCTCAGTAATCTCTCAGAGACACAGATGGTAAAGCTTCTTCATTCTTATTGACAGATTTAAAATTGTTAATAAACTGCATACTAGACCAGGAATCTGTCCACTTCCCATCAATTTAGAATAACTAAAGAGATCAAAATGTTTTAAAAACCTCCCAGTTTTTAAACAGTTGATTGCCTAACAAAAACTATTATCTTAAATGTTTCTTGAGTGAAGGGTGAATCACTGCATCCAGGCAAGATAACACAGAAGAAAGTTGGAAATAAGGTGACAACAAAATTACGGTATTAAAGCTCCGAAGATTGACATCTTGACAGCTAGTTCTACAAACATTTACCTCTCTAAGATAGAGCTAAAACTCCTACCGTAGAATTCTCTTAGGGATTATCTGAAATTCTGCAGACCAGCACTTTCTGTAGCTTGGCCCTTCTTGATAACAAACCAAATATTTTGCTGATTTACAGTAAAATTTCACCAGAACTGATAATCTCAAGGACAGGAAAGAAAGTGAATGAAAGTGCCCCGAGGAAGGAAAATTGCATCTTTTCATTGTCTTCTGCATAAGCAACAAATTCTATTGAGAAAACAAGATCTCATTAACATTGCAAAGTGACAAATTTTGCCTTTTCCAGGGCAATAGCAAGAGGGGATGAGGTAAATTTGGGGGGCAAGAATTAAAGCTAAAAGTCCAAAATATAAAGAGAAAAGGACTTCAAACAGTATTCAACTGAATTAACAACTATAGCATTTTAATAATAACCAAAGGGCTTACTTTCTGAGTTTCCTCTAAAATTTCCTCTAAAGAGTTTCCTCTAAGGCACTCGGTATTCTTTAAAAGAAATAGTTATTTCTCCAAATCATTAAACAGTCTCAATTCTCAACAAGCACAGAGAGGTTAGTTATGTTTATGACTGTGGCCTTTAAGGCAAACGACTTGATTGGTTTATTTAAACAAAAATCTATTAGGAGAGGGCCTCCCTGGTGGCGCAGAGGTTGAGCGCTGGGTTGCGAAGCTGCAGCTTCTGCGGCGCCGGTTCGAACCCCGGTTGCTCCCTGGCCACCGGAGGAGGGTCCCACATGGCGCACAGACCTCTCCTGCCGCCCACTGCTCCCCTCAGCAGTGTACTTTGTCCGTCTGCCTGCTCTGCTCCCCGCTCTGACTCTGGTGAATTCTCTCACCCTCCCGCGCTTCTGACTGTACCAGTGCTTATATAAATAAATAAATAAATAAATCTTTAAGGGAAAAAAAAAATCTATTAGGAGAATGTTTTTCTGAGCATACATTTTCCATCTCTACTCATTATAGTTTGTTAAATTGGTTATTGTCTGGTTTTCACCCTATTGGATTGGGAGGTATGAATGTCAGAAGAAATATTACATATTTTCCTTTGAAAAAGTCTATAGTGTCATATTCAAACAATGACACTCTAAATTGATTCATAAGGCCAACCTATGTAATTTTCAAATATGTGAATAGACCTCTAAGAATGAGATTACTTTTTGCCTGATAGGCATGATTATAGATGAGATCACCATTAAGACCATTTTTTACCCTTTAGAAAATTTTAAATGATACCCTAATAATAGTTAACCTCCAAATATAAAACATTACCGCTGACACTAGTGTACCACAGGAAATTCTGACACTTTGCACTTCTATTGTCCCCTTTATCCAAATAACAATAAAAATGTTATTAAAGTAGGCAATCTTTATCTTCCACATCTAGCATTATTGTTCTAGTAAGCAATGTAACAAAAATGCTTGAGAAGGAAAGAAAAGGCTGTATTTGAGTTGAAACACTTTGGTCATGTCTTAGGATGCTATAAAGTCAGCCAGGAAATAAACCATGCCAGTGTGCATGACCAATAGGACAGGAAAAGGATGAAACTTCAGGGATGTCCCTATGCCCATCTTCTGTGTCTCTCCCAACAGTCTCTCATGACACCAAAGATTCCTCCCTACAGTGGTCTTGCTCAAAAGCAAAATATAAAACCTGGCCAGAACAGACTAATGCCCAATATGGGCCAACCCTAGGCTTTTGGTTTTTCTTGCCTTTATTCCCTTTTTTTCCTGGCCATGTACTGGATTTGTTTATAAAAGATGTATTTTGTGAAATCAACTATTAAAAATGAAAATGCTGTTAAAAAAAAACAAACCTGGTAGAAATAGCACAAGAGGTCAATATCTATCTAGTGTGTAATTAGATGCTAAAAGCTGTCCCTTTGAAAGAAAAGGATATATCTACCACACGATGTTACTGTGAGGGTTAAAAGAATTAATAAATGAAATGTATTTAGATCAGTGCCTGCAGATTCTATATAAGCAATAAATTATGTATAAGAATATATTACAACAATAGTTCTGATTATTGAAAGGAAAGCTGCTCAGTGGTCCATAGAATATGAATAAGGAAGAAACTCAGCAGTACAAAGCTCTCCTCCTCAGTGAGACTAGGGGAAAGGCTTACGTTTATGGAAATTTTATAAAAGAATAAATTACATCCTTATATTCTAAATTAGTAATCATGGCCATGATAATATTTCTAGCTTTCTCTTCTTCAGCTGTTAACATTTGCGAATGTCACCTGTAGATCTTGTGTGCCAATTTCAGTAAAAATACCTTATCAAAAAAGTGTTAATCCATTGGAATGGTGTATCTTTACATTATTAGAGATATTTCAAGGGATAATCTGAGTTATATATATACTTGCCAAATCTCAGTCTTGGGAGTGGTTGCCCTAAGGGCCATGCAGATAGAGGATACCTCACGCAGAATCTATGTGAAAGTAGGGAAGCAAAAATCATCCAAGATTTTCCCAGGTTAAAAACGACAGACTGGCATCTGGGCAAAAAAGACATTTCAACTTTCTTCATTTTGCAATAATTAAAATATTTTGAATGCATAAATATGTAGAATCTTTCATCTAGTGAGCCAGGCTTGAATCTTCCGAACAGATTTAAAACATGTTTAAAAAAGAAAACGTTCAAAGAATAATCAGTTCCAGACACACAGAACCTTTTTAATACTAGTGAAAAACACAAAATGCTTCCTATCAGAAAACTCTTTGGGGTGGCTAGATGACATGAAATCTGCTCTGCTTCTCACCAATAAATACACTTTCATGACTTCATTTAGCACAAATATTATGTTAATGGGCTTCTCGTGGAAGGAAGCTAGAAATTATCTTCTGCCATTGCAGCAGAGTAGACAGCAAGGATTCATCATGTTATACCTACATCTTGATGATACTGTCATACTGAAAATGCGAGAAAGGCCAAAGACTTGACAGCATTCAAGGTATACTATCTTGGCCACTTTGCCCAAAATATTAGCAACTGGCTGGACCTACATACCTTTTAACCTGGAATACTTTTGTTCAAAGACCATCATAACCTGACTCTCCACCTTTTCTGGAGAGTTAACATCATTAACTTTCATCATCAACATAAGCTTTTGTAACAAAAGACCTTATTAACTGTTAAGACCTACTTAGAGGAAAGAAGGTTAAGACAAACCTTTTTAATGGTACAAATAATAAAATGTCATTTTGAAAGTTGCCCTAGAAAACTGTATCTTTTAATATTAACTATGGTGATATTTCTTATATATGTGGCCTACTCCCAAGACAGGGAAATTTCAAAGTCTAAATTGAACATTACTAGCTAAAGCCACCACAAACCGAATTGACTGACAATAAGACCTTAACCGATGATTAACAAAAGTGAATTAACAGAGGTCCCCGAATGCACAATTCCCCTTGCTCCAAGCAGAAACAGTATTGAAAGAAATTAGAACAGAGAATTACTGAGAGAAATAAAATCAGTCTGGTCAGTGTGTCAGGTCAAGTGACATAAATAGAGATGCAAACTCTTCTATCCCTAGTTCTCTTTCTAGTTACATAAACAGGCTAAATGGGAAGAGGCTCTCATTTTCCTTTGTTGAACTTTAAATTTGATTCCTAACTCCTAAGCATACAGAGGCCACACTGGCACACCTTACAGTGTTTTATTTACTCTCCCTTTCAATCCCTCTCACTGTTGGGGTATGTCTCAGTAGGTGTCTTCTCCTTCCACCCTCTTCCCTCCTCCACTCCCTTTCTTCTTTCTTCACTCCCTCCCTTTCCCTCTGCCTCCCTTTCTTTTCAGAAGTATGTTCAGAATTAACTTGCCCAGTGATTCCCAGCCAGTGTGTCAGATACAGGTCTCAGTAAGGAAATTACCTGTCAATCAAAGTTTAAGGGGGATTTAAAATGGTCATGACCATTAATTCTGAGGTAGTATAATCTTTCAGATTGAAAAATCACCCAGAAACTACCCACATCAGGTTAAGCTTTATTTTCCCCTAGCCCCTTATATACAGCTCATCTTCCAAATAAAATGAGGACTTGGTTGCTTGCCAAACTATAGCATGGTGTGGTATATGAACATATGAAGTGCAACCATAAAAGATCAGAATGAACTTTTCACCAAAAATTCTCATGTGTACTTAATATGTAGTCTCCTGTATACTCAAGAGTGTTTCTGGAGAGCATTCCCAAAATATTGGGAGGCTGTGCAATTGTGCCACTGTTCCAGATATTTCTGAAATTCCTTTGTAATTCTATTTGTGATTGCAGCTTGTCAATATCTTTAGTTCAAATGAGGATATGTTTTATTTTTGAAATCCACTTGCAGTCATTTAAAGTTAAATTTAATGATTGAAATAGTGGTCATAATAAAAGATGACTGTAAATTTCTGTCTAGAATATGACATCTTTGACTCCTTTCAATGTCTAATACTCTAGCTAGCACATGATCAAGAAATACAAATAGGAATGAATAACAGATGTCATTGCAAGGTTCATAAACTAGTTTCGAAGACCCGTCTGAGAGTTTTAAAATAATCACAGAGTCTCTCTTGGTGTCTAGTTTGAGTGAAACACCACTAATTTTGTATGTGTAATACCAGCATTTGAAAAGACCTCTTTATTTTATGGTGAGATTCCTAGTAGGCATCCATTTATTGGGTCTGGCTATTTGCAACAAGTCCAGGCTAACTTCTCTTTAGATCTCCTGGCATTTTTTCTTGGCATATTTGAAACAAACAACTATTCCATGATTTTCATTTTGTTCTACAGCAGGAGTCTGCAAACTTTTCTGTAAAGGACTAGAGAGCAAATTTTAGATTTTGTGAGTCAAGCATCAAAATCAAGTATATTATGCATTATTGATAAAAACTAGAATATATCAATAATAACAATTGAGTATAACTTTTTATCATATAGATCAACTAATGACAAATATAAATGACACTTAATTTGTGTCATAATTAATGTTTCCTATTATCATATTGACTGCAAATTTTCACTTGTAAAAAGCATTCTTAGGGCCTCTCTGGTGGTGCAGGGGTTAAAGACAGCGTTATCAAGCTATCACCAGCCACTGCAGCACAAGTTTGATCCTGGTCAGCTAGGAAGCAACCCACATGGTGCAGCAGACCTCTCCTGCCTCACCCACTGCTCCCCTCAGCAGTGTGTTTCAGTAGATCTGCCTGTTCTGCTCCCCACTCTGTCTCTGGTGAATCCTCCCATACCCCCGCAACTCTGTCCTGCACCCTAGTTCTTGTATGCATAAATAAATAAATCTTTTTTTTTTTAAAAAAGCATTCTTACCTTGTAGCTACATTAAAACAGGCATTGAACCAGGTTTGACCCAAGGGCCACAGTTTGCCAGTCCTTGGTCTAATAACTGTGGTGACTCACCATTAACCACAGGCTTGAGTTAGCCCCAAAGAAGAAGTGGAAGAAATCTGCTGTGGTCCCAATGTTTGTGTCACCCCCAATTCATATAGTAGAAATTTTGTCCCCCCCAAAGTGATGATTTTCTTTGGTGGTACCTTTGGGAGGTGATTAATTAATGAGAGTGAAACACTCAAGGATAAGATTATCGTGCTTAGAAAAGGGATCCCACAGGGGTCCCAGCCCCTTCTGCCATGTAAGGATACAAGAAGTGTGTGACTTAGTATGAGCCATCACTTAGCCATGCCAGAACCCTGGTCTTGGACTTCCAGTCTCAAAAACTGTGAGAAATAAATTTCTATTGTTTATCAACTTCCCAGTCTGTGGTATTTTGTTACAGCAGCATGAATGGACTAAGACAAACTAGTCTGCTTTTAGACTCATTAAGTACAAGAACCATATTCCTGGAAGCCCACACCCCTTGACTGTTTCCAAGCACATATCTTTTGGAGCACTAATGTAGAGAGAATTGGGAAGGTGGCTAAGACATCTAGGAAACAACCTTCTGAATCCTGTTCTCAAATTTATCATATTTCATTGATTTGAAAGACACAAAGGTTTTTCACATTTTAGTATCTCTCAAATCAGGTTGGGTTTTACAATCAACAACTTAATTCACAAAATTTTTCTTCTTTCTTAGTGTAAATAAGCATTGACTTATAGTCAATGACATCTTAGCTTCTATGAAATATGGTAATATTTTTCACTCACAACCGTCAGTCAGCTCCTTCTGAAGTCTCTTCACCCCAGTCTGAGTAATTGCCTTTCATTAGAGTTTATCTTCAGTTTCCTTCTGTTGTCACAGAAATGGGCCCTTTTGGAAATGTCAGTCCTTATAAAGGTCTTGGATGAACATCAAGAAGCTGTCAGTTTTAGACTACTTGGTAGCTGGTGTAATACGGCCTTGTTTAGGAGTGGACGTTCTTGTAAAATTAGTTTACTTCTAAAAAAATTCAAAATGTATTTTTTTTCCAAATGACAGGAGGGAGAGAATTCTTGAAGGTTAGTGCATACAACTTCTTCCTTCTGGATTAGCTTCCCTTGAGGGGGGAGACCAGCTTGCCTCCATAGTTGGCACATAGCCAGGTTCCCTTGACAACTGCTTGTCCAAATCAGATGCCAGGCGCCACCTGGTGCCCACATCAAGTAAAAACAACAAATATGCATCTGCTGAAAGAAGCTTGAAGTCAAAGTTGGAATGTAATAAATAAAACCAGAAGGCAGATTCTGACCAGATGAGGCATTACAATACACATACGTGCTTTACCACACGGAATACGAAGGTCATACGTGATTGAATATATGCATCATATGCATCATATCCGATGTTTCACAAAACAAAGGCAGTTATTGTAGAAAGGGCATTAAAATAGAAGTCAAATGTCCTGGTATTAATTGTGGTTTTGCCATTCATCAGCAGATTGTCTGTTATATGGCAAGTTTTGAGGCTAGCATTGTGCTAAATGCTCTCACAAATTATTTCCTCCAAACCTTATATAAACCTATGAAGCAGATATTAATTATTTCATAGGATGTTAAAAAAAAAACTTGCAAGGTCACATAGCTGGTAAGTGGAGGACCTGAAATACAATCTTTTACTTGGTATCATGCCTGTTGCACAATATAGAGTCAATTACTATTTTTTTTATTAAAAAATCCTCCATATCTCTGGGAGCCCAGTATCACTACTCATAACCATTACACAGGCTGCATTGCTCCCATGTCTTTAAAATATATTAGCCCACGGCTGAGGATGTCTGCCTCTCTTCTTTATTATCTGTGCAATATCTTGTAAAGCAGCATTTGAGACAGATCTCAGGAAGTTTAACACCGAGGAAAACATAAACTCCGAGTCAAGAGGCCTGGAAGCAAAGGGCAAGAGAACAGGAGAAAGCTTCCTTGTTGATATGATCAAGGGCTAAAATCCTGTCAATGGTCCTGAAAGTGTTAGCATATATGCAAGGCTATCCTGAAATTGTTATACAAGCTCTTTATCAATCTCCATTTTGGATCTCCTGACCTAAACAAAAACAAAATGATTCCCAAGTGAAAATCAGGATTCCCAGAGCTATTTACTTACACCACACCGTTGCATCTTTGTGCAAATGCCAAGAATCGCACCACATCACTGAGGCAAGTCTCACCATCTGCAGCCCTCCTAGCCATCAATCTCCACAGCACCATTCATAGTCAGGGCTTGAGCCAGAGATGAATCACAAACATAAGGAAAGAAAAATGTATAAACATATGGAGGAAATAAAACTCTCCTGGAAAGTGGCAGAATTTATTTTCACTCTCCAGGAGCCGTCCTCCAGACTTGCAAACCTCCACCTTCTTGAAAAGGCATCTGGAAGTTCAGAATTACTTTCATCTGGCAAACTGATGAACTGTGACACCAATATTATCTGTTTTCTTACCTAAGACTTTCACGAGCCCTACAGGAAGAGCATATTCTTTCATCTTTTACCATCTTTACTTTTGAGAGATTTAAGATTAGTTTAGAAGAACCCATAAAGAAAAGAACAATAATCTGAATCCCAGGAAAGCTTTGGAGTAAATGAGATCATGTCTATGAAAACCATGTATAACCTGAAAAGCACTGTGAGAATGTCAAAGTTCAGTTAGGAAAGCAGGGCACTGAGTGTTATGGGAATAAAGGATTATGTAGAGGAATTAGACTTTACAGGAAAGGTGGGAGGAGCTGGGGAAGTGAAAATGTGGAAGGGGAAAAAAGAGAATGAGAATATCATTAACTACTACACTTAAAGCTCTGGCACAGATAGACAAATTATTCTACATCTCCTAGCCTGCTCTCCTCACCTGTAATGCTAAGGAATTTGCTTGCATTCAAAAGCTGGATCTGTAACTTAATAGCTATATAACCCTGGACAGATTACTTTATCTATTTGCATCTCATTTCCTCATTTGTAAAATAAGGTACCTATCAGAGAAGTAAGATGATACTTACAATAGTGCCTGGAACATGTAAATATTTAGTAAATGCAGCAACTTTTACCATCAAAGGAATATGGTGAAAGAGATTGTACCTAATAGCCATTTCATTACTTGGAATATAAGTGGTAGGAAACCACTAGCTACACACTGTGATAATTGAGGATTTTGAGTCTGAGACTTTGTAAAGGCAGTGTGGGAAAAGTCTGGAGGCTAAACATGCCAGGATAGGTTAGAGTCAAGAAGTATGGCTCAAGGGTAGTTCCTGAGGGGGACTGCTGGGAACTATGACTAGAGAGAGATGTTAAGTCTAAAGTGGGAAGTCATATAAACCATAAAGATTCATGGCATGGCCTTGAGATTGGTACAATGAGAGATATGCTTTTTAAATATGTAGCACAGATACTACAAGGGGAGGATGAGGTAGGGGATCATATGTACAAGAAAAAAGACTAATTAGAAAGGTCTTTCAATAAACTAAGACAAACAGTAATGAGGACAATGACAGTATGGAAATGAAGAGATGGAATAAAGATGTCACATGGCAGAACTAACAGACCACTGGAACTATTGGGCATTGAATATAATGAAGAGGAGGGGTAGAAGGTAATTTTAGATTAAGAAAGTCAGAAAAAAAAGCAGACATTGGTGAAAGATGATTTTTTAGCAAGTACAAATTATTCAGAAGACTATGTGTGGTCTGGAACTCAGGAAAAACGTCAGAGCTGGAGATAATGATCCAAGACTCATGTGGTGAAAAACAGGATCACTGCCAGTCTCATTTTGGAATATGGAGAAGAGAATTAGAACTGAAAATGAAAATCAAGGAGAAAACCCAAAATATGTTATTAGCAAGTCTTATTTAACAATGAATGTCCGTGTAAAAAGGCAAACAGCTACAGATGGATAGAACTTCACGATCAACTAGTATTTATTCAAAGAGCTGGCTTAACAATAGAAAGTCCATTAGTAAAATTCACCATAATTTTAATAGGTAAAAAGAAAAAAACAATGACCATTTCAATAGAAGCAAAAAAAAAATTGCAAGAACTCAACATCCATTCATTCCGTTAAAAAAAAAAATACCCCTAGCAAACTAACAGTAGGAGTAAAATTTCTTAACATGATAAAAAATAGCTACCAAATCAGCATATCACTACAAGCTTTCCTTTTAAAATCAGACACTAAACAAAAATATACTCTATCATTAATTCTATTCAACCTTTCAATAGAGGTTTAATCCAGTATATCAAGACAAGAAAGTGAAATAAAATGATTGTAAGGTAAAAAGAGAAGGATATTATTGTCAGATGATGTGGTTCTATAGTGAAATTAATTAAAATTAAGAGATCATAAATAAATTGAAATAAATTTTACTGCAAATAATCAGAATGTGAGATTAATATATAAAATCAACTGCATTTCTAAGCATTAACAGAGAAATAGATTTTTAAAGATTCCTTTATAACAAAATACATATTTATTTGTATATATGATTATATCATTTATATCATATATATGATATTATATACATCTTCTCTTACAGTTATTTATGTTATATCATATACATAATAAGATAAATTTAAACCAAATATTCAGAGACATTTTTGAAGAAAGGTTTTTTTTTAATATTAAAAGGTAATACAGTTAATCTCAAATAAGTGGGGAGATCCACAGATTCATGGATAAAAAGGCTCAATATTATAATTGCTAATTTTTCTAAAATTAATTCATTCAATGTTTTTTCAAATTAGAATCCAGAATTTATCTTAGATTTGACAATATGATTTAAAACATTTATGGAGGAACAAGAGACTAAAAATGAGTGTGAAAATTTTGACAAAGAAAAGCAATATTGAGGGATTTGTCCTACCTAACATCAATATTTATAATCTACCTGTGACAAATAAGTCAGTGCAATATTGCCAGGGACACAAATGACCAAATAGAAAACCCAGAAACTGAGTTGCATATCTAGAAAACTAATAAAGGATATGGGTAGCATTATAGATCATTAGGCACACTACTAAATAAGTCATGTTAAAACAATATAGTCCATGTGGAGAAAAAAATTAAAGTTTATACCTCTACCTCACACTATAAACAGCAAAAAAACTCTAGGTGATTAAAATATGAATTTGAAAAACTTTCAAAAACTAGAATACATTGACCATAATAAGTATTTGTGGTTCACACACAAAATACAACATTCATAATTATAAAGGAAAATTCTAATAAATTGAAATGTATCAAAATTTGCAACTCTAACCAATTATATACCATAACAATGAAAAGAAAGACTAGACAAGTATATCTGCAGTGGATATAACTATTCAAGTACGATCCTGGTAACACCATAATATTAAGACCCACACTAACTGATCAGGAAAGACAAATGAAAAATGAGTAAAGGAGATGAACAGGTAATTCTTTTCATTTTTAATTATATTATTTTTTGACTGATGTCACATAGTTTGCGGCACTGTATATGATTTAGGGATATAAGCTTACACCTCTTCTAATATATGTTACCACACCACACTCACCACCAAAGCACACAAAATCCTCCACCATAGTCCATTGGGTCCCATCCTCCCTTTGCTCCCCTTTCTTCCACTTTCTTCTTTGTTTTATCCCCTTCTCCCAACCTCCACCAATTCTATAGTCAGATTTCTAAGATTTGTTTTGTTTTGGTTTTGCCTGTTCCTTTGTTTACTTTCTTTATATCCATATATATGAATGAAATCATCTGGTATTTGTTGTCTTCCTTCTGACTTATTTTGCTTAGCATAATTCTTTCCAGTTTCATCCATATTGTCAAGATTTCATCTTGTTTATAGCTGAGTTGTACTAGATTGTCTATATTTACCACATCGTACTAATTCACTCCTCTGTCATGTTGTTTCCATAGTTGGTTGTTAAAAATAATGCTGCAATAAACATAGGAGCACATATATCCCTTTGAATTAGTACTTTTGCAATCTTTGGGTAGATAATCTAGGAGTGGAACCACTGGATTATACAGTAGATCCATTTTTAATATAATGGATATAATATAATTTTTAATATAATATAATGTGAAACCTCCACTGTTTTTCATAGGGGCTGACCAGTCTGTGTTCCCACCAACAGTGTCAGAGGCTTTTTACTCCTCATCCTTGCCAACACATGCTTCTGGTCTTTTTGATGTGGGCCATTTTCATGGTATGCTTTTGTGGTCTTAATTTGCATTTCCCTGATGACAGATGATGATAAGCATTTTTCATATGCCTGCTACCCATCGACATGTCTTCTTTGGAGAAGTGTCTATTTAGCTCTTCTGTGAGTTTTTGGTTAGGTATTTGTTTTCCTTTAGTTAATCTGTACAAGTTCTTGGTAGATTTTGGATATTAGGCCCTTATTGGCTTGAACAGGTAATTCTTAAAAAAGAAAAACCAGGGGCCTCCCTGGTGGCACAGGGTTGGTTAAAGATAGTGCTATCAAGCTATCACCAGCCACTGAAGCATAAGTTAGATCCCAGGCTGACCAGGGAGCAACCCACATGGCACAGGAGACCTCTCCTGCCTCACCTGCTGCTCCCCTCAGCAGTGTATTTTAGTAGATCTGCCTGTTCTGCTCCCCACTCTCTCTGGTGAATCCTCTCACACCCCCCACCCCCTGCACCTCTGACTTACACACCATTTCTTATATGCATAACTAAATAAATCTTTAAAAAAAAGGAAAAACAACAGCCAATAACACTATGTAAGCAGCTCATATATAGACAGATAGTGAAAAACGGAAGTGCTAATCCATTGTAGGTGGATCTGTAAGTCAGTAGGATACCTTAGGCAGAACCACTGTTGTTTCTAATAGACATGAAAATAAGCTCATGCTTCAAGATACAGTTTTACTCCTACATGTGGATATCAAAAATCAGATATTGCCCCTTGCAAGCATTTGGAAATTTAGCTGTTACCTGACTACAAGTTGCAAACTTACATCCAGTCATAACATACAAGAAAGTTGGCAATTTTCTTTTGGAAACATGAATGTAATGATTTGTTTTCACTGAGTAATATTTCTTTCTGTCTTTTTCCATCTCTTAGAAGACTCTCTGATGCACATCACATTATGTTTTAATGCTTCTTTAATAATAAACTTTTCTTTCTCTTAAAATACAAAGCAGCTTAAACCCACCAGTAATCAGGAAAATGCAAATTAAAATCTCAAGATACCATTACCTACCAATGAAAAATTTTTTAAATGAGCAAATGCAACAATAGTAAATGTGGTGAGATCATGGAATAGCTGCACCTTTCATATACTGCTAATGAATGTATAAATGGGTATATCCACTTTGGAAAACAGTTTGGCATTGTCCAGGAAATTTGAAGAAGCACAAACCCTACACTGCAGCAAGCCTCCTCTTAGTTATGTATACAAACCCCAAAGAAACTCTTTTTGCACACTGCACCAGGATAGGTGTATCCACGTGTTCACAGAAGCACTGTTTATAAAAGCCAAAACTGAAGATATTCAAGCTTGTTTCAAGAGGAAAACAGGCAACTTCAGCTTCTGCAAAAATATGAATGAATCTCCCAAAACAAACTGTGTAGGGAAAAATTAATCCTACCCAAACTGACATCTGGCCCTTGTGCTTGGCTAGTGGGAGTTGATATCCAGGCCCTTGGAATGTCATATCTAATAGGAGTATCTTTGTTCATCTATGGTCCTACAGAGAGTGAAAGTCTAAAAGTGTGACTTTTGGTGGGGATTTTGGGCCATGCAGTATCTACTTTGTCTCTGGAGGAGTTAGAGACCAGTCACATAGGTAGTGAACCATGGAGCCCGAGTAAAACTCTGGACACCAGGTTTGGTGAGCCTTCCAGGTTGGTAACATTCCATACATATTGTCACACATCATTACTGGGACAGTGATAGTCCGTGACCCCACAGAGAAGAGGTGACCAGAAACTCCATGTTTGGTAGTTCCTAGACTAAGCATTTCTTCCTTTGACTGATGTTAATCTATGTGCTTTCCCTAAAATATATCATATACATGAATATAACAGTTTTCATTGTGTTCTGTGAATCTTTCAGTGAATTATTAAATGTGGAGATAGTTTGGAAGCCTCCAGAATAAGCAAAAGGTATCAAATTGAGGGTGCCTGGGCCTCCCTGGTGGCACAAGGAGTTAAGCACCGCACTATGAAGCAGTCTGCAGCCTCTGCAGCACCAGTTCGATCCCCAGCCAGGGAGCTACCCACATGGCGCAGCAGACCTCTCCTGCCTCGCCTGTTGCTCCCCTCAGCAGTGTATTTCAGTCAATCAGCCTGTTCTGTTTCCCAGTCTGTCTCTGGTGAATCCTCTCACCAATACCCCCCCATACCTCTGGACTATACCCCAGTTCTTGTATGCATAAATAAATAAATCTTAAAAAAACAAATTGAGGGTGCTTATATGGACTGTACACCCCTCTCCGACTCTGCAATGACATTCAAGAAAATAAAGAAATTACATACATACTCACATTCAGTATAATGCCACTTACAAGAAGTCTCCAAATAGACAAAACAATGAAGGCCCAGCATCTGTTTGTACAGGCTGCACAATGCATAATTTTAGGGAGCACTTTCCTTCTCATAGCCTTTGCAAACAGTGTCTCCCTGGACTCATGCAAGCACATGGTGCTCAAGTGAATAATGAAGTAGAACACTTTTAGTAATAGGATAAAGCACCCATGAGAATAACTCCAAAGCTCTGGACACCAGCTACCTCTTTGGTTGGAAAATACAAAAACAATAAGAAGGCAAAGGACTCCAGAGGACTCCAGCTATATTTTCTTTCTGAGGCTATGTGATGGATAGCTGGGTGCTATTTATATTATTCTGTCTATCTTTTCATATTTTAAGACCCTGCCTGTATTTAGGGACAAAAGGAGGCAAATAATCCAGGAAGGGGGAAATGGTTGCAGATAGAAGAGGGAAGCTGACAGGGTAAAGCATCAATACCATCAAAACAAGAACTTAAAACAGGACACAATGTTCAATAGCGCTGCAAGGAACTGAGGATAATAAGAAGTGATTTGTGGATTTGCCAATTAGATTATTTTGATCTTTCAAAGAGCGGTTTCAACAGAGCAGTGAGGGTGAAATCAGATTGTAAGAGGTTGAGAAGAGAGTAGGATGTGATGAAGTTGAAATAATGAGTGTTGATGCCACTGTCTGGAAGTTAAGCAACAAAAGAAAGGAGGTGCAACAAGAACTGCAACTACCAAGAACAACATCGTTAAACTTAAAGAGTCTGTTATGAGTAGTTGTCCCCTAAATTTCATGTATTTATAACTAGACTCCATATTGATGACACCAAAAGGTGGGGGGGGGGGGATTTGGTCACAAGATGGCGCCTCCATGAATGGGATTAATACCCTCAGGAAAGAGATCCTCATCCCATTCCACCATCAAAGACAGAAAAAAAGTCACTGCAAACTATGAAGCAGGTTCTCAGCAGACACCAAATCTGACAAAGCTTTGATCTCGGAATTCTCAATATTCAGCAATGTGAGAAACAATCTTCTGTTGCTTCTAAGTCACCCAGTCTATGGAATTCTGTCACAGCATCCTGAACAGACTAAGACAGAGTCTTATGGTTTTGTTTTTGTTTTAAGGTGACTAGCAAGCCGCTGTTAGAGGGGAGAAATAATAGACTGGAAATTAAAAAATGTAACTTTATTGTTATTCTTTAGGGATACTTAGTCTCCTTCCTCATGTACATTTTGAGGAGACTTAGTAATTGCAAGAGATTGAAATAGTGCCTTTATCAAGGTCCTAAGTTACAAAAATGTTTATTTGTAAGCTTGGAAATTTGAATGTGGTTTTTTATTTAACATATTACAAAAGATGGCTGGTTTCTGTGCAAATATCCTTAACTCACACAGAGCAAGCAGTAACCCAAATTACCATGAATCTACCTTATTCCCTGTAGATATGACTTTATTCTGAGCAGTTAAGAAAAATAATCATAAGACAAAATTAGGAAAAAGAGATTTTAAATCTTTTACCTGAAACTTGTTTACTTGAATAAAAAATGGGATAAATGGGTTAGGGCAATTAGATTTATATTTTTATTGAGGATCATCAGGAGGAATGTCAAGTTGTCCTTCAAATCTGTTTAAATATGATGGCAACTAATACTTTTGTGCAAGACCAGGATTGAGATAAAATGTAGATAAGTCAAGGTATCCTACCAAGTTTATGTCCATACCCACTGTTTTCCATAGAGGCTAAGCCTTCTGTGGGGGGGGGGGGAACAAAACCCACTTGAACTCTGCCCACAGCTGCAGCGAGTACTGGGCATGCACAGAGCTGGGGCAGAGGTCATGAATGGACCAGCAAAATCTCTTCAAGGGAATTTCTTCTCTGGGAAAGCATCTTGCTTGGTATGCAGAGAAGTCATAGGTAAGAAGTGTGATCCCTGGCAGGTCAGCTACCCCTGGTGGGGAGATTGTTGGTGGCTGAACAGAAAGAGTTGTTTCCGGAAACCCTGTAACAGACTTGGATTCAAGTGATTCCCTGAACACACACACTCACACTCTCAGTCACACCAATCTCAGTCACATCACAGGACAAAAGCTGCTTCTACCTTATTATACTTAAGATGAAGCATAACTGGGGCCAGGCCTGGTTCTGCCCTCCAGGCCAATGCTGGCATAGCTCCCAAACATATTCAGCAGTAACCTGGCTAAGCTGGCAAAGCCAGCAGTGAGTAGTTACAAAGGACAATAGTGGGGCCTCCCTGGTGGCGCAGTGAGTGGAACGCCGCACTGTGAAGCTGTCTGCCGCCTCTGCAGCACAGGTTCCATTCATAGCTAGCCAAGGAGAAACCCACATGGCGCAGCAGACCTCTCCAACCTCGCCCACTGCTCCCCTCAGCAGTGTCTTCAGTCCATCTGCCTGTACTGCTCCCCACTCTGTCTCTGGTGAATTCTCTCACCCTCCGGTGCCTCTGACTGTACCCCAGTTCTTCTATAAATAAATAAATCTTTTTAAAAAAGGATAATAGTGGCCCTGGTCCTATGTAGGACTTGTGGGCTCCCCTATATATAGGGAGACTGGGCAGATAGGTAAGGCAGGAATTTACACAATGGAGGCAAAGTATGGAACCAACAAGATCTGGGAATTAATATTAAAACAAGTGCATTCAAGCAACAAGGACTTGAGTTCAATGAGTTATGCATTTGCACTTAAAGAAATATAGCTTCCAGGCCTCCATGGTGGCGCAGACAGTTGAGTGCCTGTCAGTGCAGTTGTGAAGCTGTCCGCAGCCTCTGCAGTGCTGGTTCTATCCCCGCTGGCCATGGAGCAACCCACATGGCACAGCAGACCTCTCCTGTCTCACTCGCTGCTCCCCTCGGCATTGTATTTCAGTCAGTCTGCCTGCTCTGTTCCCCACTCTGTCTCTGGTGAATCCTCTCACCCTTCTGTACATCTGGCTGTATCTCAGTTCTTGTATAAATAAATAAATCTTAAAAAAAGAAGAAATTATAGCTTCCTTTTCCTTGATTCCTATGAATCATGAGCTTATCTCATCAATTCTCATTAAGGTCATTTTTAGCTCACAAATGGAAGGTTTACCCTTAGCTGCTTTTGCTCAAAAGACCATAAGATTTCTTCACAGCAAAATTTCATTCTTATTCTGTAAGGATTCTTACTTCCTATCTTAATTTCACAGCCCTGCCCATTCTTTCTCAAATTATTTCATCTTGTTCTCCTTGATTCTTCTAGAAACAAGAACATTAGCTAAGCTGGCGGGATTCATCATTTAGATGCCCATGGTCTGGCCTTCACTGACCTGATGACTTCACCCCTCAGCAGGTACTGCAGCTGGTGACCCCAGTTTATGGCCTGGACTGCACCCTCCCTGAGAATGATGAGCCTAAATGGCTCAAAAAATAACTCAACTAATTTAGCAGCTTTACTCTAATTCTCCAAATATGCAAACACAGGTCACCAAAACCCAGGGGTAGGGTTTGGGGAAATCACAGGAAAGAGGAAGTTTCCTAGCCCCAAAAATTAGTGAGGGAAGGGCGAAGCTGCCCTGAGGCTGAAGTGAGGACTCTGGTCTCTGCCCTACCAACTCTTCACTTAAAGGGCTGCTTTGTCAAGCAAAGGAATGAAAACAAAGAGAAGAAGCCACAGGAGGAAAGGGAACCCTGAATCCAGCATGCAAAGAAAAACAAGCCAGTCTGTCAGCCAAAGGTACAGGAAGCAAAAAAAAAAGGGGGGGGAGAAATGGGGAAAAGGGTGTTCCCTCCACCTCAGTGAGAAGGATTGAGAAGGTTAACACTGTCAGCAGAAGAAAGGATAGAACGTCCTATGAGATGAGAGAAGAAATGAGAGTTGAGCAATGAGAGGGAACAAGCTAATCAGTGTGAATGTTTTTCTATAAGGGGCACTCAGGAATCTAAAGTGAAAAAACAAGACTTTATCAACTTTATTAATAAACCAACAGGCGGATCCACTCCTTGCATATAGAAATCTCTGCAACTGCAGACTTCTGTAGAAAGCAGACTTCTGTAGAAATTTCATAGATTCTCACATAAGACATGGTTTAAATCTTCTGTGTTCATGAAAGGTACACAGTTGTACAGAAAAATAGGGCAACAAGAGCCTAGGAAACCCAATGGTATCATGGGATATCTATTGAAAATGGCTGATATGACCCCTGACCCCACGGTAGCTGGTCTAGAATGGTTACCAGAAAACATACATTACCTGATTTAAAATTGTAATTGTTTCCATGGTTATATCAGATACACAAATGATATATTTCTGTGGGCATTAAAAGTCAGCAAATTATTGATAGTATTTTTAATTAAGAAGGAAAAAATACTATCTGAAACAAATGTGCTTGCTTTAAAATGAACATTTTTTTGTTTATCAGCTGTCTGATACCTCATGATATCAAAGGCCTTAGAAATCGTGGGCATCTGCCACACAAAGGTAACAGGACCTACATTGGGAAACCCCTGACAAGTCAGTGCTATGCCAGTCCTACTCCCTCTTGCTCCAGATTCCAAGAAGCCATTCTTTGATTCATTCCTGGACTCTCTGATCTTTTTTTTTTGCAGCCTCTCACTATATCCCATTTCTGACCATTGTTGACCTTCACTGGAGGATTCCCTACCTCACCCAGTCCCAGCAGTTTTCCTGCAGCAGCTGCTGCTTGGTTATCTTCTTCCCTGCTGTGCACAACCCCTCCAGGTTCCCATGACATGACGGTGCACCAGACTAGCTGATGAATAGAAGGCCTACTAATAAATTATGACATCTATGTTATTCCCAAGACTAATTTTCACCATTTCCTTCACACCCTTTAGGAAACCCAAGAAGCCACCTGAAATTATACACAAGCACAAATTCTTAGATAAAGGGTATAGTAGGTAATAAATGATTGAAACAAATGGGTAGGGAGATACTAGGATATGATGGGCAGTCAGGCATGCACATCTCATCTCAAGGAGGGATAGTCACAACTCAGCTTGAACCAACTACTACCATGTGGTTGTTGAAAGGTACATAGGTGTACAGAAAAATAGGGCAACAAGAGCCTAGGGAACCCAATGGTATCATGTGATATCTATTGAGAATGGCTGATATGACCCCTAACCCCATGGTAGCTAGTCTAGAATGAGTGCCCACCTGGGCCTCCTGCTGTTGCAGGGGATAAAGTCTCCGTGCTATCAAGCTATTGCCAGCAGGCACAAGTTAGATCCTGGCCAGGGAGCTGACCCACATGACACAGCAGACCACTTCTGTCTCACCTGCTGTTTCCCACAGCAGTGTATTTCAGCAGATCTACCTGTTCTGTTCCCCACTTTGTCTCTGGTGAATCCTCCCACCCCCTGCACCTCTGGCCTACACCCCAGTTCTTGGATGCATAAACAAACAAATAAATAAATAAATCTTAAAAAAAAAACTAGGGTCCACCTGATCCAGATCCTTCTTATTGTTTTTCAAAAATGCCAATTTTTAAAATGATGATAACTAAAGTTAGCATGTTAAAATTTATACTGCATGGATTAATGTGATGAGGGACAAAACAAACACATCCATAACCCCATGTGTGATATGTGACTTGTTGGTTAGTAATATAAGTGTCAATGGGATATTGATTTATGACTCTGTGATGGACAGCAGTAATCAGAGAAAAGATGAGTCACAGCACGACTCCAGCTTCCATCAGATTATGATAAACAGCACGCAACAATGCATCCTAGGTGGGAGTTACACAATACTACTCACTTCTCTCCTTCAGGTTAGGTAGAAAAGGAAAGAGAAGATGAGTCAATAATGCATGTTAGGGGTCCCTCACTCAGGCTATATAGACATGAGCTGAATTTTGATGCTGAAGTAACTGGCAGTCCCAAAGAAATTAAATTTGTGTCTCAGGACCCTAGGAGGTTTCATGAGTCTCAAAACCTTTTGGGAAAGGGAGGGCTCAAAGTATAGATATAATGATCTAGGGCTTAGCTTTTGATTTGCTAACAATTAAGGTACTTAAACAGTGAGACACAAACGTGACAGGTGGAATTATGTATTACTTCTTCAATAGACCAGTGATGACAAGCTTTTCCCAAATTATTCCTATCAGCTATCCACCCAACAATATCTGCTCTTTTGATCTTAATCCACCCCTTCCCAAAAGCATGCTCAGGTAGTCTCAGGTTATATAGATAAATTTGCTATAACTCTGATTCTCTCAGCCCTATTCTCTGTCAGGCAAGCATGTGGCAGCTGAGTCCCTAAGCCTGTGCCCTCTAAGTACCAGCAGCATTTACCCCAAAGCACTAGACAAGTATTATTATTGTTAGTATGCTACAATGGAGAACATTTTATTTTTTTAAAGATTTATTTATTTATACAAGAATCGGAGTACAGGCCAGAGGTGCAGGAGGGAGAGAGGATTCACCAGAGACAGAATGGGGAACAGAACAGGCAAACTGACTGAAATGCACTGCTGAGGGGAGCAGCAGGCGACCAGGAGAGGTCTGCTGCGCCATGTAGGTATCTCTCCTGGCAGCCGGGATTGAACCAGCATTGCAGAGGCTGGGGACAGCTTCACAGCACTGCACTCAACTGCCTACACCACCAGGGAGGCCCAATGGAGAACATTTGAGATTAAGATTAAAAAGTACAGCTAACACATCTGTCTGCAGGGTTCTTTATGGATGGGTTTAGCTTGGAGGTGGCCTCACCTCTGTCTTGGATAAGTTGTTCAGATGGTCCCCCCAGGAATAAAGCATTTGTTTTTCCTAGCTGCTGGGAGTGTTGGCAGCTGACAGCTCTCAGCTGAGTTCCTCAGTGAGGCTTATATTCCCCTAAACAGAAATACCTGGGGCCTCCCTTGTGGTGTAGGGGTTAAAGACACAGCGCTATCAAGCTATTACCAGCCACTGCAACATGAGTTCAATCCCTGGCCAGAGAGCTAATTAACATGGTGCAGCAGACCTCTCCTGACTCGTCTGCTGTTCCCCTCAGCAGTATATTTCAGTGGATATAACTGTTCTGCTCCCCACTCTGTCATTGGGGAATCCTCTCACCCCCTGCACCTCTGGCCTACACCTCAGTTCTTGTATGCATAAAATAAATAAATAAATCTTTTTAAAAAATGAGAAATACCTGACTCAAGGTCATGCCCTCTTCAAGGACAACCTGCAACCAAAAACTGCTCAATGATGGGACTCCTTCTCCCCAATTATAGTCAAGTTTGAAGGGTCCCCCAAGCCCCAGAGCTCTTGTAAATTCGACTGAGGCACTTCTGTTTCAGTGCAGTGCAGTTTAATTTCCCTTTCTGCCTGATCCCACTTTCTTCTCTACCTTCTAGTACTGATTCCAGGAGTACACCCAACAAGCCTCCTGCATGCAAATCTCAGAATAAGCCTCCAGGGACAAGTCTATGACAACCTCTGATTCAGTCTCATATAGAATTCATCACTCTGGAAACAAGTGGAAACATAACTAAGCATACCCTTGCCATCTCAGATGAATCTCATTTCAACGTCCATTTCCCACACGGGTTGCTATGGTCTTAATTCCTTCTAAGTTCTTTTTTTTTAATGTAGGTCATGAGGTCTATTTTCACTGTACTGGACTTCTTGAGGTTTAGAAAACAAGTTTTTTGTGAACTCATATAACTCAACAGCAAAGAAATACACACCAATTAAAAGATGGTTGGAAGAGCTAAGTAGACATTTCACCAAAAAAGACAGAGTCAACAGATACAAGAAAAGATGGTGTACTTTGCTTATCATTAGGGAACTGCAAATCAAAACCACTGAGATTTCACATCTCATGAATTAGAATGGCTACAATCAAAAAGTCAAGAATTGTTGGCTAGGATGTAGATAAAAAGAAATCCTTGTGCACTATTGGTGGCAATGTAAATTGATGCAGTCATTATGGAAAACAGCATCTTTCTCAAAAAACTTGAAGAATAAACCATCTACTATATGATCCAGTAATCCTTCTTCTGGGTATTTCAGAACACTATAAAATACAAATTTAAGAAGATAACGCATCCCTGTGTTCACTGCAGCACTATTCACAATAGCCAAGATATGGAAAACAACCCACTGCCTGATGACAGAGGAGTGGGTAAAGAAAATGTGGTATGTATACACAATGGAGTACTATTCATCCATAAAAAATGAAATCTTGCCATTTGAGATAACATGGATGGGACTGGGGGGATTTGCTAAGTGACATAAGTCAGACAGAAAAAGACAAATACTATATGGTTTTTGGAATATGAAGGGGAAAAGCAAATAAACAAAACAAAAATGAAAACAAATCCTTAGACTCCAGCAACAAAATGGTGGAAATTTTCAGAGGTGCTACGGGGAAGGGACTGGACATTTGGTGGTGGTTGTAATGTGAGAAACTGTATACCTGAAACTCATACAGTGCTGTAAACTCTTACCTCATTTAATGCTGTAGCATGTTACCTCAATAAAAAGAAAAGAAAAAACAATTTTAAAGAAGTGTGGAAAAGAAGTAAACCCACAAGGGGGGAAATAAAATTTCCTATTCCAACACCCCCCATCTCAAGGCAACCACAAGTATCAGATGTTCCTTTACAAGGGTAGACTCGGGACTGAATTACCTGTGCTAGTATCCTGACTTAGATAATAATTACTATAATAATAACCATTACTACCATCAATTATATACGTGCTAGTCAGAACTGCACCCTAAAAGGTTTTTAAATATTATCTTTAACTATCCCAATAAATCCAATGAGGAAAGTATTAATAACCTCTTCTATAGACCAGTAAATTGTGGATAATCTAGTTGCATAAGACTAAATCATTCTGGAGCTGAGACTCAATGCAGGATCTTTGTCCCTTCATGGCCTAATGATGTTCCTCTCCACCAACTCTCCCTAATCTCTATTCTTTCCACCTTCCAGGCCAGAATCACTTCCAGTTCAGAGTTCACAACAGTGGCTGGCATGTGGTTGATGTACAATTAGTTATTTTTTGAATGAATGAATGAATGAGATCCAATGACACAATCCTGTCAGAGTAGACAAGCATCAAAGAATGCTGAGGGTCAGCAGTGTACTTTATCAGTCTGCCTGTTCTGTTCCCCGCTCTGGCTCTGGTGAATTCTCTCACCCTCCCGTGCTTCTGACTGTACCCACTGCTTGTATAAATAAATAAATAAATAAATCTAAAAAAAAAAAAAAGAATGCTGAGAGTTATCTCCAAACATTTTTGTTTCTTGAGCAAGCAACTGCTGCTAGCCCATACAATGTGTCTTAATTGAAAAAGGATCCCCTTTTTCTCCCTTCTTTTATTTATTTGTTCATTGTTATTGAGGTACCGCTGTTCTACATCTTTCCCAGTGTTTTGACAGGACAGGATTTCCCTCCTCAGGTATCACCGTAGCACTCCCACCACCAAAGCAGTCATAGTCCCCCACCAAAGTCCATTGTGGAGACCTTTCTCAAAACATTTATATCAGAAAATTCTGCTACTGTATGGATATGTTAAAACAAAACACTTTATCGCAATCTGTTCTAAAATAATAATGGCACAGATCTACAGTGCCCATGATGGAGGCAATGGCATTTTTAATGTGGGGCATTAGGTACCAGACAACCTGCAGAGTCACGCATGGACACTCTACTTACGAGTGACCAGGTCTAGTTCATGCTTTTGTCTCATTAGGTACTGGAGTCAGATCCATCTTATTTTCAAACAGCTGGACTCTCATCCACATGTTTTAATTCCTCACTCAGCCACTTTTAGTCAACTTTGAGATAATTGCCAGTCTCAAAAACTTTGCTAGGTGATAGTTTTCACATTACACAGGCCCTGCGCTCTCTAAGGTTCATGCTTTCAAAGAACTCTCTTATCTCTCTATTTTCAAGAGCTGTACAATTTCCTGACATTCTTTTTTGCTTGCTGAAGAGAGATTCTCTTAAGAGAATACAAAATCTTAAGTACTTTAAAAATACTGTGAATGCCATCGCTTCCCTTTTGAATCAAGTTTCCTTTCTCATCAGTAATCTTCCCCTCTGACCTGCTTTTTTACAGCCTCTTTTACTCCCTTTGTCCCAGACAGATGAAACAACTGGTCTGGAAAAGGTCAAAATCAGCACACCAAAATAATATATATTTCTACATTTTCAATGAAAAGGCAAATGATGGAAAATATTACACAATCTATCTCAGAGTTTCTTAAGATGTGAATAGTCTTTGCTCATGGGTATCCAGATGTCAATATATAAATCAACTGAGTATTTCATTTTATATATAGGTTTTTTTCTCCCACAAAAGCCAGGGAGGAAAAAAAAAAAAAAGGAATGTAATAAACCAGCCTGCTGTTATAAAATGTAATAAAGCCAAGGAAATCTAACAGGAACAAAACTCTAGTTGGCCTAACTCCCAAGATACTGAAGTGAACAAGATTTGGGTGTATAAATAGGTCACTGTAAACAAATACCAACTTTACTCTGATAATCAGTTCAGCCTACTCACCATGGCAACTGCACTAAATCTTAACACCCCAGGCAGACCCAAGTTGTTCTCACATTTGAGAACCCATTGAATCTTGTTTGGTCTGTTGCCCTATTTAATATGATGTATGGAATTTTCAGCTCACCCATCCATCTTTCCCCCATAGGCTTTGGAATCCTTGAGATAAGAACCACATCTTATACACTTTTATATTCCCAGTGATGAGCACAATGCCTGTCACTATATGGGTGCCCACAATGCTGTGTGGGAGTCAGGTGGATATTGTCATGGACTGAATGACTGTGTAGCCCACAATCCATATGTTGGAGCCTTAATTCCTGAAGTGATGGCATTTGGAGGGGGAATCTTGAGGGGTAATTCAGTTTCTATAAGGTCATGAGAATGGAGTCCCCAGGGCAGGATCAGTAAGAGACTACAGCTCTTTCTCCCCTCTGTGAGGATTCATCAAGAAGGTGGTCACCTGAAAACAGGTGTATCACTGATAGGCCCAGGGCAACTTTTCTCCTTCTGACCACATGGACGGATTACATGAACCCACTCCATTAAGTCAGTCTTGCATTGCCTTGTTCAACGAATTGACATAATACATTTCCCAATGGAAACATTTAAGGTACACGGTGCAAATCTCCACTTCTCCTGCCACAGTGAAGATTAACACTGGCATGGTAGCAACATGCCCACTTCATATATGGAGTTAAGAGGATAAGAGAGAAGGAAGGCTTAGAGGCCAGGTCAAACCAGAGGCTACGAAGAACAATGACCTGGGAAATTTTCCTAGGGATTACAATGGAGCTCAATCTAGGAACATTCTCTGCCTCTAAGGTAGGGGAACATCACATGCCAGTGAGTTTTCAGAATTGCTTGACCAGGGCCTCCCCCGATGGTGCAGGCGGTTGAGTGCCGCCCTGTGAAGCTGTCTGCTGTCTCTGCAGCGCCAGTTCGATCCCAGCCGGTTGGCGAGGGTCCCACATGGTGCGGCAGACCTCTCCTGTCTCACCTGCTGCTCCCCTCAGCAATGTATTTCATCAAGTCTGCCTGTTCTGTTCCCCACTCTGGCTCTGGTGAATCCTCTCACCCTTCCACACATCGGGCCTGTACCCCGGTCCTTGTATAAATGAATAAATAAATCTTAAAAAAAAAAAAAAAAGAATTGCTTAACCAGTTATTGCTACATGTCTCCATTCTTCCACTTAGAGAATGTCAGTATTTATTGAAAGTTATCTTTTCCCTATTCTATTAGGACAGAAGGGAAGCCCTGATGATTTGTCTTTTTAGTTCACAATATTTCATGGATATCTGGAGTGCTTTCTTTTGCAGGAAGCTATGTCCTGAATGTTTGTATTTCTCTAAAATTCCTACATTGAAATTACAACCCCCAAGGTGACAATATTAGAAGGTGGGTCTGCAGGAGACAATTATGTCATGAGATTATTGCTCTTACGATAGAGGCTCAAGAAAGCTACTTAGGGGCCTCCCCGGTGGCGCAGCGGTTGAGCGCTGGGTTGTGAAGCTGCCCGCGGCCTCTGCGGCACCGGTTCGATCCCCGGCTGCTCCCCGGCCACTGGGAGGGTCCCGCATGGCACACAGACCTCTCCTGCCGCCCACTGCTCCCCTCAGCAGTGTACTTCGGTCCTTATACCTGCTCTGCTCTCCCCTCTGGCTCTGGTGAATTCTCTCACCCTCCCGCGCTTCTGACTGTACCCAGTGCATGTATAAACAAAACAAACAAACAAATAAATAAATAAAAAAACATGCCTCTATTTAAAAAAAAATGCCATCTGTGAACCAGAAAATGGGTTTTCAGCTGAGAATAAATCTGCCAGCATCTTGACCTTGGACTTAAAGTCTTAGGTCTAGTCCTAAGACTGACCCAGTCTTAAAGTCTAGGCAAATAAGTTTCTGTTGTTTTCTTTTTTCCTTTTGTTTTTATGATACCCAATCTCTGTTATTTTGCTGGCTATCATGAGCAGAATAAGACACAGAAGGGGGGAGTGTGTTCTGCATGTGGGGAAGAAAAGTAAACCCAATATTGGATGATGGTAGACATTAAAAATACTCCCCAATATTTCTCTTCTCCTTTCCGCTTACAAATACTAGAGGAGTGTGCTTCCTTGTCTCTTAAACAGAGACAATGGTTTCTTTGGACAATGGTTTGCTTTGGCCAATGGAATGAGAACAGAAAAAATGTGTCCCTTCTGAAGAGATGCATTTATGGCCCAGTGCATGATAACCATGCTTATTTTTCCCATCACAACAAGCCTTGAAATCCCATGTTAAAATAGTAATGTTGTGGGCCTCCCCTGGTGGCACAGAGGTTGAGCGCTGGGCCGCGAGGCTGCCTGCAGCCTCTGCAGCACCGGTTCATTCCCCGGCTGCCGGCGAGGTTCCCACCAAAAAAAAAAAAATTGTAATGTTGTAAGGCCCATCAAACTGAGCCTCTGGATGTCCATTAATGAACACTTTTTCCTGCAACATAAGTCTGACTTATAATTCTGAGGAAAATATAATCCTTTGTTATTTTAAATAGTTTGGAGGTTGCATACCTTAGCCTATCCTGATAGTACCCTAAAACTTAGTATTAAGAGACCCCTGAAATTAAGTTATTTCAAACTAGAACACATGAGAGAAGAGTAGCATGGACAAATAGGAGAAAGCCTAGAATGAACCTGAACCCTTTGTTAATCAAACTTATCAGCACTGGTCCTTCACAAATAAGAGATGAAATAGAGCCAATAGAATTCAGCATAAATATATATATAGTCAATGATATGCAATTTATGAAGTCACTCATTTGCCAAAAAAACACTTTATCTTCAAAAACAAATGCACTAAATCCTTCTAGAGATTCCCAAGAGGACAAACAGGTAAGGAACAGCAGTATTCCTCATAATGGTTGTGAACAACTTACATCAGAATCTCTAGTGTTCTTGCTAAAAACACAAATCCCTAGGTCTTATCCTTAAAATTCACTATTTCAGCAAATTATGCTTTAGTTCTTTCTAGGTATACTACTATATCATATATTTTGACTCTTTTCTAGTGGTATATAACTCCCAGCCCAGTAATCTCACAACCTTTAAGTCAATAAATATTTAAGACCATTAAAAAATCCTTAGAAGTTAATGCCCAAACTAATACTAAAATGTGGTTTATAGTCATCTGGTCTTTGAGCAGGCATTGGCGAACTTGGAATAGGAATAACCCATAATTACCACTGAAATCAGTATTTGAAATGTCCTTTGATGTTATTGTAAAGAATATTAAGCACCAACAATGCTCTAAATTTTTATCATTACACAGGGTGTTAGATATCAAAGATGAGGTTTCATCTCTCAAGGAATTCCACATCGACAGAAACATAGTCTATTCTTATTATTTAACATTGTTTGAGTCTATAAATCACTTCAAATACTAAATTAGTGAACACTGAATCATTGCTTCTAGAAAAATATAGGGTTAGTTTCCTACAAGCATCCAGTCACAATATTCCTGTTATGCAATACACATAAAACCTGGTTTTATGTGTTTTTGTTTAAAGACGACATATTTAATACATATTACTACTTCATTAACATGGAACTTACGGTCAACAGTGTTGTAACTCATGCCTGAACAAAGTTCGTCTAGCACACACTTTCTCCATAAGGCACATCAGAACCTTCTTGCACTTAGGAGCACCAGAAAGCACTTTAGCACTATGCTGGGGGGCCATTTTAAGCAACAAAATCCCAAAATGCTAAAATCCTGGCACTAAACAGATCATGAAATGACACTGTTCATGATATGAATGGAACAACAAGATGGAAGTGTCACCATGTTTGACTTCAGCTAGCATGGCACATGAGTTCATGGCTCAGATTTTTTGCTTCCGCAGTGTGCCCCAATGTCCTCAAAAATACCACAGCATTGATTTGGGTATTACAGTTACATTTTTAGTGAACAAAGTTTCAGACATGGAATCATGAATGATGATGATTGACTGTATGTACATAAACAAGGTACAATGCAAATGCAGAGGGCAGAAATTCAAGAATTTGGCGGAAGAAGATGGAGAGAGGTAAAAAAAGTTATCAGAGAGGAAGTAATACTTAAGTGAAGACTTGTAAAGTGAACAGCAATTTGACCTATAGGGAAAAAAGAAGAGGTTTTTCTGGGAGGAGGGTAATGCATGTGGAAAAGACCTGAGCCTGAACAGACTGACAGGCAATGATCCTGACAGGGCCATATGCCTTGCTAAGGAGGTTAGATTTTATCCTCAGTAAACAGCGGTGAATGATACTCTGGCTAATTGAGTAGACTGTCTCAATTTGCATTTCCCTTCTATTTGCCACATTATTACCCTACCACCAGTTACTAGGAGAGTGGAAGTGATTATTTTCAGAATAGCAATTGTTTGTGCTATCCCTTTTGTAATTTCTCCTACTTAAATTTCATTTTCTAAGCATGGCTTGCCTGAAAGCTTCACATTATGACTTATTCAATGAGTAATTTAACATTTAGAAGACGATGTTTTGGCAATGTTTTGATTAGATAAGAATCCAAGACATGGAACATGACATAAATCAGTATCTGTCTAATTCTTATATAACTACAAATCAATCAAATAAAGCCAGTTAGTGTCTATGATGTCGACCACATATCAGTTGTGTGCTTCTGAACAAGCAGGACACCATCAAGGAGAGAGTTGCTGTCTATGTAGAGAAGGTAAATTATAAACCAACTCCAAGACTGGACAAGTTACCCAGTTGGCCAGCTGAGTGGAATCTGTATTACTAGAGGCCCTGTGGTTGCTGGCACTGTTTCAGGTGCCTTACATGCTTTCGTTGGACTTAAGTCCAAGTGACTTGGGTCTTTTTGTACAGGCCTAAAGCAGTATTCAGGCAGACTTGCCTTTTATTCACCACATGGAATTGCAGGTACCCAAGTGAAAAGAGGTGGTCCTCATGCAGCAGTTCAGTCCCCTGTCATCCATTAACTCTTTCATTGCTATAATTCTTTCACTGGCCTTCCTTATGTTAGTCTCACTTTATCTCCCATCCGTTCTCCACACTCCTGAGTGACACTTTCTAAAGTGGTAAAACCAGGCCTCCCCAGTGGCGTAGAGGTTGAGTTCTGGGCTGCAAAGCTGCCCACAGCCTCTGCAGAGCCGGTTCGATCCCCGGCCGCCGGCGAGGGTCCCACATGGCGCCGCAGACCTCTCTTGCAGCGCCCACTGCTCCCCTCAGCAGTATATTTCGTCAGTCTGCCTGTTCTGTTCCCAGCTCTGGCTCTGGTGAATAATCTCACCCTCCAGCGCTTCTGACGGTACTCACTGCTTGTATAAATAAATCTTAAAAAAAAAAAAAAAGTGGTAAAACCAACACATTGCTCTCCAGCAATGAAAATCTTCAAAGACTCTCAATATGGTTTCAAGGTCCAGCCTTCTCAGGTTTCCTTTTACTAATATTTGCCTTTCAAATCATGACTTGTCCAACCTCAGGGTCTTTGCACATGAGCTCTCTCAGTACAGAACACCATTCCCTACCTTCGTCACAAATTCCTACCTTTTTATTCTGTGTCACCTAAAACATCAATTCTTCCAGAAAGCTTTCCCTGGCCAGTCTATCT
The DNA here is from genome assembly GCF_964194135.1 of Talpa europaea. Lineage (NCBI taxonomy): Eukaryota > Metazoa > Chordata > Mammalia > Eulipotyphla > Talpidae > Talpa > Talpa europaea. Next base: position 49,312,972 of record NC_140076.1, read on the forward strand.
CTCCTTGTCCCACTGGAGCTCCCTGTATTTTTCCTAACAAAGCACAAATCATATCTCTTCCTATTTACTTGACTATCTTCCCCCACTAGACCATATGAATATAACCAGTGCAGGGACTGTGTCCCTCGTATTTCATTGCCAACACTATGTTCGTAAATGTTTGTTGACTGAGTAAATGAGCCTGAAGAGACATGACATCAGATTTAGAATCTGAAGAAATGGGCATGAATTCCAGTTCCATCAGTTGCTAGTATGTGAGCATGTGATTATGCTTCCCAAGACTCAAATCTTATTTGTAAAATAGGGACGACAAAAACACCTTCGTGGAGTTATAGTGATGGTTAATTAAAACATATATAAAGAAGCACTGTAAACTGTGATTTGCTAAATGCATGCCAATAATTACCTATACAGAAAATATACATTTTTATTGTTCAGAGGGTTAACTTTTTTTAACCACTGATTTCATTTTAAGAGAGTTTAATTTGGCACTGTGGGAGCAATTTTATCCTTTAAATGAAAATCATTGTACTGTGACTAGATTAGGATATTAGGACTCTCATGAAATGCAGCAGGAAATTGGAAATGTTCATAAAAAGGCTAAACAGAGGGAGGCTGTTGAAATTCTAAGCTTACAGCATTTACCAAAAAAAACCTAAGAAATACACTATGCAAACATTTTTTAATACCCCTATTCAATATAAAAGAAATATGCCTTATACCAACTTTATTTGCTGACACTAAAACAATAATTTATAGCCAACCCATTTTCTGTGTGATCAAATAGAAAAGTGGACATTGCAGACGATCCTGGGACATGCAGACAATGGACATTGTACTGTTGAACTCACTCAGCCATATGGAACTTTCGGCTCACTCTCCTAGACACGGCACAGCAAGCTTCATGGGCCATAGCTCAGCTTCACTAAATGACCAAAGGAGCTAATGGACAGTCATGCTTAGCTGAAAACTGACACAGGGTATTTTTTATTGGTCACTTTCAGACCACTTCTGAATCTACTTCTATTTCAATTTCTAGATCAGCAATCATTTTTAAAGTTTGAGGAACTGCTGATTTATCAGCATATGACCTACCAGTGAACTCCAATATTAAACAACCAAGTTGTTCAAGTAAAACAGGACCAATTCAAGCCAATCCCTGCCCTCAGACATCAACTGTAATGAAAGCCTTATCAGCAGGTGGATTTTTCAGGTGCTGTGTTTACTAAACTGTGAAGATAAAATCTGACAGTCTAAAAAATATTTCCCAATTGCTTCCTCTGAATCATGATAAGGTGGACTCAGTTCACCTGTCTTATTTATGTTTATCTCTCCATATCCAGGCTGCTCTGTCCCTCCTTGTACATTTACCTCTGTGCTCTCAGAGGGGAAACAGTCCATTTCTCTCTAAAGCTTACCCTTCCCTATGGCTCTGTGCTACTTTGACTCTGTAGTTAAAAGGCAGCAAAAAGACAGTCAATAAACATGCAATAATTGATTCTGATTATACTGTAAAAGCTCTTCAATAATTACACTGATCCTTATTTGATACCTTTAACATGCTCAAATTTTCCCTACCTAAAAAACAAACAGTGCACTCAGTCAACTCATTTCAAAAAATACTTATTTAGGGCCTCCCCGATGGCGCAGCGGTTGAGAGCTGGGTTGAGAAGCTGCCCGCAGCCTCTGCAGCACCGGTTCGATCCCCGGCTGCTCCTCGGCCACTGGAGGAGGGTCCCGCATGGCACGCAGACCTCTCCTGCCGCCCGCTGCTCCCCTCAGCAGTGTACTTCGGTCCTTCTGCCTGCTCTGCTCCCTGCTCTGGCTCTGGTGAATTCTCTCACCCTCACACTATTCTGACTGTACCCAGTGCTTGTATTAAGAAAAAAAAAAAAAATATATATATATAGAAAAAAATACTTATTTAGTACTTAGATATGTTTCCAAAATTATGATGGCACCATGGGGAAAAAAGAAAACAGTCTCTTTCCTGATGGAGATTCTCGTCCAACCCTGGAGATAAGGCACATACACTGTGAGACACTGGTTTGAAAGGCCTGGCTCTTCTGCAGACCTGTGGAAGGTGCTCACTCCCCAAACCTCAGTTTCCTCACCTATACAACAGAGGCAATGATGGGGCAAACCTCAGGATATTAGGATGGGATTGAATGCATTAATGAATGCAAAGCACTTACACAGTGTGGTTTAAAGCAAGGGTTAGATAAATGCTTTAAGATAATAAATTGAACACATATGATATGGGAGAAAATCTCATATTCTTATGCTTACGTAGATGCTCTACAATCCTTCGAAAAAAAAATTTCTGAATATCATGGAGACCCACTGAAAGACTTTTAAGCAGGAATCTGACATGATACAATTTACATTAAAGTAAAAATATCAGAAGCGGGGAGGGATCAGAGATGGGGGAAGGAAGTAGAAAGAGCATTGGCAAGGTTGGCTTGGTGGAGGGTGAGTAGAATATGTGCACATATGGAGGAGTAAAAATGGATCTTTCAGACTAGTACACAGCTCTTGACTGAGACAGTGTTTTTCTTTCTTCATCTACTGAATGTTTTCATTTACAAGTTACATTTTTAGTTCCAAATAGTCTGCTTTGTGCTCCCCTTGTATATCAATAAGTGCTCTTTTCATTGTTTCATTCTTTGTCTTTTCCAGCATCTATAGTTCAATAGTAGCTCATCCAAGCTCATCAGTCATTCTCTACTTGGGTCTCTGATGAACCTGGTAATTTTCGTTTGCCTGTTGATCAGAGTTCAGATATAGCTGCTGGAGCACCTTAAAGAGCAAAAGGTTTAAAAATAGGAGAAGGGACAATGTTCTCTATTCTTTTGGGAGGACTCTACGGCAGCAGGCACACTGTCAAGCCCCACCCATCATTTCTTCATCTAGATTTTCCCATTTGCTCACTTTCTGGGAAAGCGGGGGTTGCTATACTTGTTCAGCTACTCCTCAATTCCTTGAGATTCAGGTGTATGGTGAGATCACACCCCTGCCCCCCTGGGACTTAGCCAAGTTCTTGTATCAGCTGTTTCTCTACCAGTCTCGTGCCGAACCTTAGACACTTCTGGGAAGCACCAACTGCCACTTGGTTCAGAAAATGACAAACTGGAGTTGTTGGGAATAGACAGGAATAAGTTCATACTGAAGCCATTATCTTCAGAGTCCCATGTGTGCATAGAGGTGAGTGTGTGTTTTATGGTGTGTATGGGGGCGGGGAGTAAAATGGGCATACTTTTAACCAACATTTATTATATGCTGACTTGGTATGCTGGGTGAATTGAGATATAAATTCCACATCTACCCAGAACCTGTGAATGTGACATCATTTTAAAATGGGATCTCTGAAGGTGTAATTAGTTAAATTAAGATGAGGATGGCCTAGCTTAAGGTGGGCCCTAAATTCAACAACTAGTGTCTTTATAAGAAGACTGGGTCAAGACAAGAGAGATGCACAAAGAGAATAAGGTAACAACAGAGACAGATATTGGTGCTATGTATAGAAATCAAGAAATGCCAAGGAATGCTGGCAACCACCAGATGCTACAAGGCAAGGAATGATTCTTCCCTAAAGCCTTCACGCTCCCTAAAGCGTGGCCCTGTTGACTCTAATTTTTAACTTCTAGTCTCCAGAATTGTGAGAAAATAAACTTCTGTTTAGTCCACACAGTTTGAGGGAATTTTGCCACAGCAGCCGTAGAAAACTAATACGCTAGATTTCAGCTGCAATAGGAACAACCTTATTATCTCATTTAGTTCTCATATAAACCCTATGAATGGTGGTGTGGTTGCTATCCTAATTTTATACACAGGTAAACTGAGATGTGAAGAGTTTACGAGCCTTTACCAGAGTCAAACCATTAGTAAGGGATGCAGCCTGGACTCAGACCTAAGCAAGGCTAGTTTTAATCACTGCTTTCTATAATCTCCTAGTGCAGTGGTAATTGAAACACCTTTCATATGGTTATGACTACAGGCAAACATGACAAGTACAGGAGGTTACACAGTTTTATGACTGGTTAATGTGCGAGGATAGTCAGTGGATACCTTTCCATACTAGGGAGGGAAGCTGTGATGATGCGATCAGGAAAGTGACCCAGTAGCCCCTTCCATGTTGGGTGTGAAGCACTGAGGGGGATACTGAACAGCATCTAATGGTGATTATGGTCTGATGACTGCTCTAATGATGATTACGGCCTGATGACTGCTCTTTGCGGAGAACATTCCTTCTAATATTTTTTATTGGTTCTATTAGACTACAGTAGTTTCTTTTATAATTGTGATTTACTTGGCAAAGCTAGAAAAACTAAATTTTATGGCATAACTATTGAGACGATGCAGATACAGACACAACAATGCTTCTTCCTGCTCCCACAATGCCCTGTGACTGCTGCTGCCATTGCATCCTCTTCATTGTGTTTTTCTGTTTATCTGTGTCTCTTACAGAAAGGTAAATTCATTGGGGATCAGGATGTTGTTTTACTCATGGCAATAGCCATGCACAAATGGCTATCGGTTTTATGTTATCTTGTATTCTTCCATAGTTGCTTCTTTGGAAGATGGCTTACTTCCTAAATTAAACCATACACCTTGAATGAAGGAGAATTTTTATCAAGCTGGGTTTATTTGCAGTAAGAAGCACAGATTACTTGAGGACAGAGAGGAGGGCACTGGAAGTGGTGATAACAGCAATGATACACTTACAGAGACAGAACTAAGAAAGCACTCACTAGTTATGAATGAGGTAAGAGTGATTAGCATAGTAATTAGTGTGGCTGAAATTAGAGCCTGTATGAGGAAATGAGACAAGAGCAATGATTCCCTTAATGTCTAAGAAAGCAGAGAGCATCTGTAATACAGGTTGCAATGTCAGCAACTCCAGTAAGGTCCCTCTGACTGTAGTAAATCCTTCCTCAATTCCATTGATGCTGAAAATTAAAGTTTTTTAAATTATAAAATTTGTTCAATTATAAAGGGTATTTGTAGGAAGAGTACAATAATTCTTATAAGCCTTGCTCTCAAGGTCTATGAACTTATCATGTCCTTTATTAAGCTAGATTTTGCAAAGATGAAAAAACATGAGGATTTTGGATGAAAGACATAAGAGAATCAACAGCAGCACCGTTGTTGTATATGTCTCTCTCTGTATGTGTGTATATGTGTGTGTGCATTACTTTCGCTTGAAATTAGTTCTATGTACTAATTTTTTCTACAGTTTTTGCCCTAGAAATGAGGCTAAAATCTGTAGGACAGTATCTCTAAAGACCTTTAGTACCCAGAAAGCAATATTTTATTTATACATTGGAAAGTCTCATTTATTAATTCATTAGAGCTCTTTTTACTAACATTCTCCTGCACTCTAGAAAAAAGGAGATAAATACCCTAGTGCCTGAGTCATTGAAAGTGATTATTTTATTTCTATAGCCTACAATAAAGTAAGGAAGTATGCTTAAATGATTTCTACTTTTATCCCAACTACTTTTGATCTTACATTAGATTTGCTAGGAGGCCTTTTTTTTTTAAAAAGCACTTCAAGGACAAACAAGTTCAAATCTGATTATTATTTCTTTTGACAATACTTATTAAAAACTGGAAAGACAGAGACACTGTCAATTTCTCATTTTGGTTGACCTTGCCATTTTGTAATGACATCAGCAGGAAAAAGGTATATCTCTGCCAAAGTAATATTATTTTTGTGAAAGGATATGTTGGAGATATTAACTATCTAGCGACTAACAATTTTTTATCACAAAACCAAGGAAAAGAAGAGAGAATATTATTAGCCAAATACATCTTCATTTGAAGTCTATTCTGGCATTCTCACTATCAAGTATTCTAAAAGGACAAAGATTTATCTTAAACTAATAATAATCCTTTAAGAATACTAGCACTACCACTGCACTAATATATAATGTTTTAGTTACATATGATGAATCTATGTGTCAAGCACAGTGATACATGCCTATATATTTTTTAAAAGATTTATTTATGCATACGAGAGCTGGGGTGTAGGCCAGAGGTGTGGGAGAGGTGGGTGGTGAGAGGATTCACCAGAGAGTGTGGGGAGCAGAATGGACAGATCTACTGAAATACACTGCTGAGGGGAGCAGCAGACGAGTCAGGAGAGGTCTGCTGTGCCATATGGGTTAGTTCCCTGGCTGGGGATTGAGCTCCTGCTGCAGTGGCTGTGGAGAGCTTCGTAGTGCTGAGACTTAACCTCTTGCGCCACCAAGGAGGCCCAATACATGCCTTTATATTAGTTTTGAAAAAGTTTAATTCCCACAAAAATTCCAAGTCTGTCAAATTTCCAATACTTGCTTTGTTTTAAACACTGTGCTGCTATGGCCAGTTAGATGTGGGTTGGATCAGAGTCTCTGACAGTTACCACCTCTCTTTTTCCTCATCTAAAAAGCAAGATAGAAATATAGAAAAACTGTACAAGGGATCAGAAAAAAAAGACAAAACTAGCAGCAAACTATAAATCAGAGACCTATAGCAGGGAAGGGGTTGGGGAGGGAGAGGCGTCAAAACAGGGGCATGAAGAGCACAGGAGACTGTGGTGATGGTTCACAGGGTGCTGTGGTAGCAGGAATTTTATGGGGATGACACCTGAGGGGAGAAATCAAACATTGTACAAAAATTAATAACGATGGAAAAAAAAATATGTACTTTTTTTTTATTTTTAAAAAAAGCAAGATAGAACTTGTTATGTAGATGCAATGGTTATTTTTATGTACCAACTTGACTGGTCCACAGGGTGCGCAGAAACTTGGTCGAACATTAGTCTCAGTGTTTCTGTGGAGCTGGTTTTTGTATAAAATTCTCATTTGAACTGATAGACTAAATAAAGCAGGTTGTCCTACCTAATATATATGGGCCACATACAACTAATTGAAGGCCTTACGAGAACAAAAAAAGCTGTCCCTCCACCATATAAGATAGAATTCCACTTGCATAATAGCCTTAGAACTGGGACTCTGATTTTTTCCTGCCTTCAGTCTTGAACTGAACCTTTAGCTCTCCTGGATCTACATCCTGCTGACTCATCCTGCTGACCTTGGGACATGCCAGTTGACATAATCAGATGAGTCAATTCTTTAGAATAAATGTGTGTGTATGTACATATATGAATATTAGGTATTTATGTGTATGTAGTATTATGGGTGTTCATATCTGTATTATGCATACATGTGTATAAGTACTAATTATCAGTTCCTTTTCTCTGGAGCATCCTGATATACAATAGGGTAGTGAGTACTATAATAAAGTATTTACTGAGAACAGTGCCTGGCGCATGGCAGCACAAATCATTATGCAACAGCCTCTCTCATCATAGCCAAAACACATAAATTGCTTTAGCCTCTTTATGAAGTGAAAATATCTCATCATTGTTCTCTTGGACCCAAGACACAGAATGAAGAGAATAGTATCAATCACCTTTTCTTACCATTCATTTCATGTTGGTTATTTGTTGGTTATTTGTTTTAAAGGAAGTATGTAGATTGGATTTTAAGATCTATCTTGAGTTGTTAAATTGATGCCATCAAAGTTGGTTTATTTCAGTGACAGGAATTTAGAGGCCAGCTACATTTTTTTCTTGACTTTTCTATAGATATTTCATATCCTTCAGCTTTTAGGGCTGTGTTTTCTGAAGGAAAGAGAGTCTGAGAAAAATAGCAGTTCAATAAACAAGTTATTCAATCAACACAGTGATACTAACTTATATCACAAGTGACAAAAGGGGCCTCCCTGGTGGTGCAGGGATTAAAGACACAATGCTATGAATTGATCACCAGCCACTGCAACATGAGTTCGATCCTGGCCAGGGAGCTGACCCACATGGTGCAGCAGCCCTCTCCTGTCTCACCAGCTGCTCCCTTCAGTCAATCTGCCTGTTCTGTTCCCCACTCTCTCTGGTGAATCTTCTCATCCTCCAACACCTCTGGCCTATACCCCAGTTCTTTTTTTTTTATTAAAGATTTATTTATTTATTTATTTATACAAGCACTGGGCACAGTCAGAAGCCCGGGAGGGTGAGAGAATTCACCAGAGACAGAGGGGAGAGGAGAACAGGCAGACTGACGAAATACACTGCTGAGGGGACCAGCGGGCGGCAGGAGAGGTCTGCGTGCCATGTGGGACCCTCGCCAGCAGCTGGGGATGGAACCGGTGCTGCAGAGGCTGCGGCCAGCTTCGCAGCCCAGCGCTCAACCGCTGCGCCACTGGGGAGGACCCCAGTTCTTGTATGCAGAAATAAATCTTTTAAAAAAATCAATGGGGAATTATAATTCATAAAATATTCTTATGAAAGGTATGCAACGGAGCACATGGGGACAAACTGTTATAAATTATTTTAAATGACCTGTTTCCCAAAATGAAACTTCCAAATAAAGTAGAAGAATTGATATGGGGGCTCTCTCAAGAACAATGAACAAATTGGATAGGACGAATTTCCTTCAGGACTCCAATTCAATATACTTTTTATCCCACACTAACTTTGTATGATGCTTGTACTGGGTACAGATATGTTCTCTGTCGTTAAGGAGATTACAATTTAGACTCCATGTAATGCAGAATCCAGAATTTAATTATGATATGAGAAGGTCAGGACAATAATGAATAAGGTGGGCAACAACATGGTCATAATGACAGAGAGAAAAGGAGAGAAAAAGGGACAAAGGTCCTAGGGAGAGGGAAAGCTGATTGAAAAGATATCAAAGCATAGAAACAGCATAATATGTGGGGAGGAGAAAGAGGCTTCTCAGGACTCAAATAGGGGCAGGTAGGGCAAAGATAGAAATGGTAGATCTTGTTGACTATGCAGGGTATTTGGGATGCATGGGAATTTAGGTGGGTTACATAAATCGTTTGTATTAATCCTACTTGATGGTACCAAGGTATCATAATACCCCATTACTGAACACAAGACATTTCCTCTCCCCTTAAAATTTGCTAGTCTATTAGTACTAGACTTCTCAAAACATCATTTACTTTATTGTGGCTCCCTAACAAAATATATTTCATAACATCCCTTCCTTTATCATCTGCATGAAGAGAGCTAGAAATTGAGAGAGAGAGAGAGAGAGAGAGAAAAGAGGTGAGGGAGGAATCAGTTTGATACTTGGTCTTTTTCCTTTGAACCATTTTCCTGATGGTGGAGGGAGGTGTGGGAAATGTGAAGATGTTCCATCTGCCTCCCTTTTTTACCCTAGAAAAAGTTGAAGGTCTCAGAAGAACCATCAGTTAGGGTTTGAAAATCATGTTCAAATGTGAAGCAAAGGCTTGTTTATTGCCTAAAGTTGCTGAGAACTGGTTCATTATAGAACTGATGCAAAGCATGCATGGTATTCTGTGGCTCCAAGAAGGAGAAACAGACGGTTCCATGCTCCTTAGTACTGGGGGATCTGGATAAGTTCAAGAAAGGACTGTTTTGGGGGCTTTTGGTTTGGAAAATTCCCAACCGCTCCAGATGACAAACTGCTAAAATTAAGAAATGTCTCTAGGTAGAGAGCAAATCCAGGGCACTATCAGAAAAAAATGGTAAAAATGACACGGAATGTGTAGCTGTAAAGTCCTTTGATTAGACCTCAGAAAGATGTAACAAGGTGCCTCAGGGAACCTGTTAGCTTAAAAATAAGGTTTCTAAGAAGCTTAGGTTGTCTTCTCTCCATAGTCTCAGCAGAAACCTAAGTAGGGATGGGTGTACCTCAAGAATATTCATGGGTGTCCTTTTGTCAAACAGCACTCATAAGAGACCCACAAGTTTTAAAGAAAATTGCATGACAAAAATACCATCAGCTTGAACTGAAAGGAACAAATGTAAAAATGAAAAGACATGTTTGGGGTCCTCCCTGGTGGTGCAGTGGTTGAGCGCTGGGTTGCGAGGCTGCCCACAGCCTCTAGCACCGGTTCGATCCCCGGCTGCTCCCCGGCCACCAGCGAGGGTCCCACATAGCGTGCAGACCTCTCCTGTTGCCCGCTGTTCCCCTCAGCGTTGTACTTCATCAGTCTGCCTGTTCTGCTCTCCCCTCTGGCTCTGGTGAATTCTCTCACGCTCCCACGCTTCTGACTGTGCCCAGTGCTTGTATAAATAAATAAAATAAATCTTAAAAAAAAAAAAAAGACATTTTTGGGTTCTTAAACTTCTTCAAGCAGGAAGCAGTCTTAAAAAGCTACTCAACTATAAGCATTGGTTACCCTTCATGAAAAAGAAGGGTGAAACCAAGAGACTGGGTTGTAGAGTCTACAGGGATGGAGAATTAGTCCCAGGCCCGTATTACCAGTTAAGGAACAACCAACTAGTGCTGTTATGTTATGGAATTTCTATGAACCTGTGCTTCCTGTATGTCTCCTGTTTTTAGACTTATTGAACAGGAGAGTCTATGGCATTCATTCTGTTCCTGTCCTACATGTGTTGAGTATTTGTCTGTTGGATTCATAGTCCTTCAAATCAAGAGCCACTCTATTTGAGAAACAGTGTTTAAGGAGCTATACCAGAGGAACCTCATCCACACCTGGATCTAACAGATGATGTGTTCCTAAGATGCTAAGTGGATGCTGTAAGTGATGAGACTTTGTGAACAGTTCTTAGGACTGAGCATATGTTGCAAGTGGGAAGAATATAAATAAAGTTTGGCTGGTGGACTGACAGTGGTAATTTTAAAACATGTCCTCAGATTCTTTAATACTCCTAAAAATATAGAGCTTGATGATTCCTCTCCTTTTGCATGTAAGGTTGGACTTAGCGACTGTGTGGGGGTAATTTATTACACAGCAATAGGCAAGGAATCCTCTTCCCAAGTAGGATCTTAATACTATTCCTAAAACCTTTCTAATTAAAAATCAGAATATGGCATAATTGAAAGCACTACATTTCACAATGACCAGTCTCTCATTGGAGACAACTCACAAATGATACCTTGTCATAAATTCTTCATGTCTCTACTTCAGAACCATAATTTTATTGTTAAGATTTTATTCTATATTTGTCTTGCTGACTATTACGAAGACATAGGAGCCATTTCTATATGAGCATGTTACTTTGAATATAATAGGTGATGAAAATAGTTTATTATCCAAATAAATGAAATCCACAACAGATATCACATATTTTTAAATTTTAAGTTAATAACATATATAGGAGGTATGTCAAAAAGATTGGTTGAATGATTGCTTGACTAAACATAATTTATAGCAAAAATGTTCAAAAGAAGGAAAGAACACAGGATAAAGAGTTTTTTCCACTAGGGTAAACCTAGCCCTGAAGCCAGGAGTTGGACTGGTATTTAAAAAATAAGTTAGCATTCCTGGATCATAAGGTAGATCTACTTCTAACATTTTGAGAAACCTCCACACCATTTTCCAAAAGGGCTGGACAAGTGTGAATTTCCACCAACAGTGTCTGAGGATTGCTTCACATCCTCATCAATACCAGTCTTTTTGTTTCTGGTCTTTTTTTATATGGGTCATTCATGCAGGGGTGAGATGGTATTTTATTGTGGTTTTGATCTGTATTTGCCTGACATTAACTGATGATGCGCATTATTTCATGTGCCTCTTGGTCACCTGTAGGTCTTCTTTGGAGGAGTGTCTACTTAGCCCTTCTAGTCATTTCGTGGTTGTGTTATTTGTTTTCTTTTTGCTTAATTTTTTTCAAAGATTTATTATATTTGTTTATGCATACAAGAACTCAGGTACGGGCCAGAGGTGCAGGGGTGAGAGGATACACCAAAGACAGAATGGGGAGCAGAACAGGTGGACCTACCGAAATACACTGCTGAGGGGAGCAGCAGGTGAGATGGGAGAGGTCAGCTATGCCATGTGAGTCAGCTCCCTGGCTGGAAACTAACTCATGCTGCAGTGGCTGGCGATAGCTTAATAGTGCGGTGACTTTAACCCCTGAGCCACCAGGGAGGCCCTGAGTTATATGAGCTTTTCATAGATCTGAATATCAGCTCCTTGTCAGATATGACAAATATTCTCTCCCATTCAGCAGGGTGTCTTTTGTTTTAGTGAGTTTCTTTTACTGTGCAGAAGCTTTTTTGTTTGAGGTAGTTCCATGTGCTTATATTCTTTTTTTTTTTCCTCTTGCTGTTGGAGATGAACCCACAAACACATCAGTGAAACTAATGCTGTAGAGTGTTTGCCTGCACAGCCAAGTTATGGAAACAACTCATCTGTGCCCACAGACAGATGAGTGAATTAAGAAGATGTGGTATATATACAATGGGATATTATTCAGCTACTAAAAAAAGATGAACACTTGTCATTTTCATCAACATGGATGGGACTGGAAAGGATAATGCAAAGTTAGTAAGTCAGAAAGAGAAAGACAAATATCACATGGTTTCACTTATACTGACATATAAAGAAACAAATTGCCCCCAATGCCTCTGGCCTGTACCCCAGTTCTTGTATGCATAAATACATAAATCTTTTAAAAAAAAGAAACAAAGAGTCTGTCAAACCAAAACAATAACAAACCCTATAAATCTATAGAATTGGAGCTACCAGAGGGGGAAGTTTAAGAGTAAAGGGTGGAAGGGGCCCTGTAGACTATGGTGGAGGAATCTGGGTGCATTGTTGATGAGTATAGTGTGGTGTCATACATTTGAACAGGTGTTATCCTGTACCTCTGAATCACATACAATGCTGTAAACTAATGTTATCTTAAAAAATCCCCAAAAATTTAGTAAGAAGTTAGGGAACGTTTCCATAAAGCACACTTTACCATAATGTAGAAGGAATGAGGATAACAGAAAAAGAGTGAAATATACTAGCTAGAATGGAACTTAAAGAAAAATAGATCCTTTTTTCCTCTTCATTTCCAGTCTTATTACATTTAAAAGACTTAAATCACATTTTTCATTCTGTTTTTTAAAAAAGAAAAACATATTACACAATTTTGAAATAGAAGATAGAAAAAATTTTCCCCATGGAACGCTCCCTTAATTTATTGAAAGTATAAATAATAATGTCTTAGGTGTGGATAGTCACAAGGATTTTTCATATTATCTAACTTATTTTATGCAACAACCTCATGAAGTAGACAGAGTAATAGTCTTTTGTTTGCAAATAAGATAAAGTTCAGAGAGGGTAAAGGATTTGCTCAAGGTCACACATTAGGAAAGATGCAGAACCAATACTTAAATTCAGGTCTTCTGACTCCAAATTCAGTATTTTCTCACTACATCACAATGAAAAACTCAGTTAAATACATGGGAAAGTCAATTCGGTTTATCAGTGAATGAATGATCTGCAAGCACAGCAGTATTTCTTAGCAAACCACAGCCATAAAAGCTCCATCTAGAACAAACTGCCCAATTCCAGAAATACAGACCACATAAAAATCATACCTTACCTGAAATTAGAAGGGAAAACTCAACACCTTTGAATGATAGCCTAGTCTCACAGGGTGACTTCCTTGACTTTATAAAGATCTATACTTTCATGCATCATTATTATGCTGACTCAGACTCTCATCTAAAAGATGATATCTGTGGATTAAAAAAAGAAAAAAGTTATTCTTTGAACAAGTTTATCATGGTTTAAAACTTTTCAACTTTTCCCAATAACTATAACTGAAAATCAATTGAATCCCAGCATTGATAACCTAATATATCCAGTTGTTTAGAAAATTACAAAAATATATGATATAAATTGAATATGTGACCACTAGGAAAAACTGAAAGGGAGTGATTCAAGTGATATGGGTTAAGCCATAAAAGTCGATAGCATTGGACCAGGGCTCATTACAATGGGAATCCCAGAGGAAGGCAATGGGACAGTGAAGGTACATGGGAATGACAAGATTACATGTAAAAGATAAAAATCAAATAAATCTAGTTGGAACAGAAAGTTGGGAGTTTGCAAAACATAAGATGTTTGGGGATAAGTTAAGAATTTTAGAATAAACAATTGTGACTAATTTACCAAAGAAGATAATGAAAATTGTTAAGAGGCTTACTGGCAGCTATCAATAACATAAATGTACATTTAGGAAACCCAAGAGTATAGGAATAAAAAGTCCTGAGAAAGGAAGTGAAAGTCAAAGAAATACAAAGTTTAAGAGCTAAAAGGAAAAAACAGAGTGACTTGATAGTCACCATCTTAATCAGGATCAAACATTACATCATTAACAGCAGGACAATCTGACACAGTGTGCCTATCCAAAGTGCAGTTCAATATCACACATGAAGAAACTGTCAAAAATGCTACACTGAATTGAATGAAATTAACAGAAAATTTTAAAATGCTACACTGAATCTAATGAAATTAACAGAAAATTTTAAATCTTAGTATGACTAAACAAACAAATCCAGAATGTGGAATATTTTACAATTATCATGGCAATATAAAGGAAAGAACTGTAGAATTTTTCCATAGTCCAAAAAGACAAAGATATTAAAAACAATGTATGGATGTCTATTGGATTTGTATTTTTTTTATAAAGCTCTAGAAACATACCTTAGAACTTGGGAAACATATCTTAGGACTCAAATATACCTGTGAACTGGATTATCAAATGACCTAAGTATGAGTTGAACTTAGAAATTTAGTGTTACAGGTATCCCCTGTTATCTGAAAGTAGATTATTCCTTTGAAACATTTTGTAAGCCAAAATGGCATAAACAAAGAAGCATTAATTTATATGGAAAATGTATATGCCATTAATTAATACGGAAAATTCTTTTAGCATTCCCAGACACACGAAGTAGCCTACCAAATCATATCAAATAGCACATAAGATCTAAAATAGCACTAACAGATAGTAAAAGCAGGGATGATGTGCTAAATACACAACCTGAATAAAATAGCTCCTGAGGAAGGTACAGGGCTGTGCCATACTCCGGCCTAGTATGCTTGCTGCCTCTATAAAGGCTGCTAGATAAATGCTGAACACTATTTTCACATTCCTGCCTTTGTCTTCAAAGCATAGTAGTCTAAGTCAAACTTTCAAAAGGCAGGGATACCTGTATATTTACTTTACAAAAGAGGAAACTAAGTCCTACGGAGATTACAAGTGACCTGCCCAAAATTATCTAATTAACTGCAGACAAGTTGAAACACAGGTTTTCTCACTCCCTCTCTTTCCATTCAGTAATAGAGACAGATGTTGTTTATTAAATCACACCTATTAATTGGAAAAACAATAACTAATTATATATGATATAAGGAAAGAAATGTTGCATTTTGGGGTATCTATCTAAAATGGGGTTTGTTCATTGGCTGAATGGGTGTGTGAGGACTGACTAGTTCTCTACTCAGTGAAGTGTTTCCATGTATTGTTCAATACCTTTTCAATTCTTTAGAATTAAATTAAAAAGACTTTTCCCTACCAGTTCAACAATTAAAATCACAAATGAAAAACCGCAGCAAAAAACATAAAGGATTCTCTCTTGCCCCTCTTAATTATAAAACTGTATGCTGGAACAAGAAGAAGGATGTCCAACAATTTACAGCCTAAAACTTTTGTAGTCTGGGTCCATTTTTGTCTTCCTATCTCTCTCCACAGCAGATATTCAATTATTTTCAATACTGGGGGAATGGTCATTTCTCTTAAGAATGCATATCCACAATATGAAAGATTTATCCAAACAAGTAGGGAAAAAAAAGACCTATCACAATTAACAAAATCCTCACTTGTTTTCTTTTTATTAGGGAGATCGCTAGGGATGTGGATGTATTTGTTAGTTACTGGCTTGTTTTTTGTCTATTGGTTTGTTTTGAAAGAGAAAGCTTTTGTTCCTACATTTGTATACAAGACAATTGTTAGAAATACATGCATACAATTAATTCTTTAGGCACTGAAATGAGAGGAACTGATAAATCAGTGATATTCCACAACAAAAGAATCTCATTTCAACAGACTTTTTTGACCAAATATTTTATTTTTAAAACAAAATTACCTTTAAATAAGATCCACTGGTGCAGCAGACCTCTCCTATCTCTCCTGCTGCTCCCCTCAGCAGTGTGTTTCAGTTAGTCTACCTGCTCTGTTCCCCACTCTCTCTGGTGAATCCTCTCACCCCTCCACACCTCAGGCCTGTACCCCAGTTCTTGTATGCATAAGTAAATAAATCTTTGCAAAGAACCACTAATAATTATTTCAGTTTATATTCTCTGTTAGATACTGCCTAGAAAGTCAATAAATATTGGTATTTTTAAAGGTGACCTAGAGAAACAGAAAACAAAAGACTATAAACAATATATATATAGATGTTATAAACAACTTTCAGAAGGGTCATAGATCTGCAAATATTTTTTAAAAGATTTTATTTATTTATAAACGCACTGGGGTACAGGCCAGAGAGGCGGGAGGGTGAGAGGATTCACCAGAGGCAGAGCAGGGAGCAGAACAGGCAGAAGAACCAAAAACACTGCTGAGGGGAGCAGCGGACGAGGCAGGAGAGGTCTGCCCCACCATGTGGGAATCTCCCTCGCCAGGCAGGAATCGAACCCGTGCTGCAGAGGTTGCAGACAGGTTCATAGCGCTGTGCTCAACCTGCTGCGCCACCACGAAGGCCCTAGATCTGCAAATATTGAAATTTCTCATTTATCTCAGAAATCAGTCCTCTGATTTAGCCTTCCATATTGTTATTGAACCCCAGGTATGAAGACTAATTGATAAGCCAAATCAATAATTGATTCTGTCAACTTTATTAATGAGATGAAAAATATCAATTATCAAATAGCAGCACAAGAACACTGGATAATAGAACTGAAATACAATAGTCTTTTTATAAAGGAGGAAGTTAGGCATAAAGTTTAAACCTAGGTGGAAGTAACCGATTTGCCCAAAATTAATTTTTCATGAAGTAATAATTAAAAGATAGTGATGCTTTATGATTTGCTAGAGACCAGAAAGAATTTCCATAAAGAAAATGCAGATGGGGTCGAAAGGTAAAAGTAAATAAGCAAGAACATAGTAATATTCTTAAACTCAATTTCACTTTTGTGTTCCTGTCTAAGATGGTGTCTTTGATGAGGAGAAGGATATGGCACTTCGGTCGATAGTTATTGTTGAAACTTAAAACTTATATTCAAACACAGACGTTTCCAGTGTGAAATCTGAAAGTAGCTTCCAGTACATGGAAGGTAAAGAAATACTGAAAAAATGGGTAAGCCACTCCAGAATCAGAGGTGGCAGTTTTGATAAGCAAAGGAATTTACCTGCGAGGCTTGTTTTGGACAAACACAGATGAATAAACCACCAACCACCAGAATCTTAACTGTTTATATAGAGGTCTTAGCCAGGTTCAGTAATATACATGCTCCAGATGTCCTCACCAACACATCACTATCTCAAAGCTGGTCCCTGAGACAGCTTCTAGTATGGGGAAGGCAAGTGGAACACACGTTCTAAGGACAGGGGAGGGAATGAGAAGATCAGATTTATGTGGAGATGTGTCTAATAAGCATTTCTGCCCATTTTTTTTTGATTGGCTATATTTATTTTCTATTGTTGAGTTGTATGAGTTCCTTATAGATTGTGGCTATTAGCCCTTTGACAAATGTATGATGTGTAAATATCTTTTCCCATTTGGTAGGCTGTATATTTGTTTTAGTGATAGTTACTCTCACTAGGAAGAATTTTTTTTAATTCGATGTATTCCCATTAGTTTATTTTTGCTTTTGTTTCCCTAGCCACTATAGTAGTTCCCAAAGATATCCTTGAAGCCAGAGTCATGAAGAGTTTTGGCTAAGCTTTTTTCCATGTCTTTTATGTTTCTGATCTTACATCCAAGTCTTTAATTCATTTTTAATTAACTTTTGTGTATGGTGTGAGACAGTGGTCTAATTTCATTCTTTTGCACATAGCTGTCCAATTTTCTCAACACCATTTGTTGAATAATTTTCCTTTCTCAACTGTATGTTCTTAGTTCCCTTATTAAAATGGATTTGATTAGTTTAACTTAAAATAATCAACCAGTTTTTCCTTATTCCTGTTATTCCTTATGTACTTAGTATTACAATCCAGAGTCACTTTGTAATTTATAAATTGATGTGAACACAACACAAATGAGTAAAATAAATTTACTACGAAGTGTAAGTGTGTCTGTGTGTGTGTGTGTGTGTAACAATGAAGGCCCCTATCCTGTTCATTAGCTCAAGAACAAAAGAACATTTATTCTAGAATTTACAGATATGTAAATTCTCCAAACAATTTTTTTCTTTTTTTCTCCTACTAATCTGTTTATGTTAATTTGTTTGCTTAACCATCCCATAAAGAACTCAGAGGGGTAGGGGAATTTTACCCCTGTGCTCCAACAGTATCATATGTAACTAGCACTTATTTCTCAGGAATTGATAACAATTAAAAAGTTTGTTCTAGTGAAAAGTCCAATCTTTCCTGTCAATTTTTATTCATTTCCATTATAAATTATTTTGCCCAATGTCTTATCTCTTCTACCTAAATGATCAGATATCCAGAAATTAATGTTTTACTTCAGTCTTCAATATTTTTTAGTCAACTGCTTCATTCCCTTCAAATGATTTGTAATGCAAATGAAAGAATCTGAGAAGTCACAAGTTGGATTGTGACCTCTTAAATTAACTTCATTTAAATAGCTCCAACTACAGGAAAGAGCAGACCTTCTTGCATTTGGGGTGAAAGAATCACAATTTGAAATGTCATTTGCCTCAGGCAGGCACATCACATTGAGTTGTATTTAAACATAGCTTAAAGCTAGTTTCACACTGAATTATAATATAAAAGTCACTAAAGTCATCTCTATTCATCTATAGTAGAGAAAGAGAAAAAATTTAGTATTAGTTAACAGGAAAAATGGTTCATGTATAACAGTCTGATAGGTTCATCTTCATATAATGAGCTTTTCTCTAAAAAATCTAAAAACTTACAAAATTATCCAATAATTGATATAATTTGGTGTAATATCAGTAAAAAATGTACTATGTGTGTGCATATATATGAATTAATATAATATAGATAAAATTATTACAATAATTATTTTAACTGGCATGAATTAAGATTTATAGATAATAGTTATATAAGGGGGACTAGAGATAAACTTTTTGAAGTTTAGAAGTATAAATGGGTAAAAAATGAATAAAGCCACTTCAGACAAAATAGTATATTATAAAGAGGATCTCTCTTATTCAAGGTACTTAGCTAAAGATCTACATAACATTCAAGGTTAGACCGGAAATATCTTCTTACCATGAATTCTTCACTGAACACATTTTACCTTAAATTATTTACTAAGTATTTCTTAGTTCAAAAAGGAAATCTAGATGTCACTAACAAGACTGAATCTGTTAGAGGGCAGGGAGAGGGGCACCCCAGACCCCGCAAACCTACCTGCTCTAAATAGGTTCTGCTATCTGCCTCATCAACACAAAACAAATGAGAAGGAACTTTAATACAATTAGTAAACAATACAGGAAAAGCAAAAAACATAGTTTCTAAATCAAGCACCCAAAGTTACCCTTCCCCTCGTGGGTAAAAGTCCACCCAAGCAGGATCGGCGCAGAACAAGGTCCGAAAGCCTGCCACAAGTCTAAAGCACCTTTCAGTGGGGACCCACAAAAAAGGGTCAGAAACAACCAGACAAGTTTGGGAGGAAAAGAGCAAAGTCAAAATCAAGATAGAAGTTGCCACTGTCACCTCCCCACAGGTCTCTCACCCACATCTGTGTCACCCAATCCACGACCAAAAGGCAAGCGCAGTTTCTTCATGTGTCTCTCGGCTCCATGTGCCTCCTTCAGGTCTCCTTCTGGCTCTCCATCCTGCTTCCTTCCTTCCCCCCATCCCTTCTGCAGCTTCTTTTTCTCCCTGCTCAGCTCCATCCTCCCTTGGGTGGGGCGGGAAACCTGAAACTTAACCACCCAGCCTTTAGAGCCCCTTCCATGAAATCAAACTCTTGCAAGAGACATATTTTGGGGTGGCTGGTTTTTGCTCCCCCATATAGCCTAAGTGATACTCAGAGGAAAATATAAAAAAAAAAACCTTAATTTTTTTATTTATGCATATAAGAGCTGGGGTACAGGCCAGGGATGCGGTGGGGGGGTGAGAGGATTCACCAGAGACCGAGTGAGGGACAGAACAGGCAGAATGACTGAAATACACTGCTCAGGGGAGCAGTAGGTGAGATAGGAGAGGTCTGCTGTGCATGTGGGTATCTCCCTGGCCGGGGATCAAACTCATGCTGCAGAGGCTGCGGATTGCTTCACAGCGCAGTGCTTAACCCCTTGCGCCACCAGGGAGGCCCCAAAACCTTGAATATTTTCAATAAACTGAACTAAAGATATAATAACAAAGGAAAGAAAAATTAGCAGTCAGGTAGCTGTTTTAATAAACTAAGGAAAAAGTAATAATAAAAGCAGAAATCAAAATAGTAGTGAAAGAATACAGTAGGACTCTTGAATGCTCCAGTCACACTGGTCTTTTCAGTTACTTTTTTCTGCCTCAAGGCCTCTTTTATAAACTATTTCCTCAATTTGGAAAGATATTGTAACAGGGTTTTCCCCAGGGAAAGGGGAGGTTTCAGGTTCCCTGCCCCACCTAGGGACGGTGGATCTGGGAAGGAAGGAAGGAGAAGGAGACTTTGAGGAGGCACATGGAGCCAGAGAGCCATGTGAAGAGCTCACTTGCTTCTCAGCCGTGGACTTGTCCCGAGAACTCGAGGTGTTAGGGGGAAAAAGGTGTCCCAAAGCAAATTCCATATAGGCTTTGTGGACTCCACCCCCACCCCAGGTCAGAGCCAAAGACACTGGGAACTCCAAATCCCATCACCACCAAAGGGAAGGTGGCTGGGACCTGAGGGTGGGGTTAAGCAGCCAGGTGGATAAAAAAGGCAGACACGTGGGCTTTGGGGGACCCCATTTTGGCTCTCCACCAGCTCGCAGCGTCCGGCCAGCTCTGAGAGTGACTTTGGGTTTCCAGGTCATCGGATCGGGTAGGACGCATTAAAGAGACTTTATTTCCCTATTTTCTCCCTGAGTTGTACATTTTCCTTATTTCCTTTCCTCTTGTAAATAAACTTTTTATTAACCTTTTTGCGTGTGTCTGTAGTAGAGTATTCATAAGTCCCTTTAAAGCGTGCGGGTGAGGACCCACAGCCAGGAACCCGTTTAATATCGGGGTTGCTCTATAACAGCTTGGCGCCCAATGTGCTTTGCAAGTTTCACCCGTGGTTGACCAGCCCAAAGTAATTTTTCTTGCGTTGGTCACCATAAAAGCGGTTAATAAAAAGTTTATTTACAAGAGGAAAGGAAATAAGGAAAATGTACAACTCAGGGAGAAAATAGGGAAATAAAGTCTTTAATGCGTCCTACCCGATCCGATGACCTGGAAACCCAAAGTCACTCTCAGAGCTGGCCGGACGCTGCGAGCTGGTGGAGAGCCAAAATGGGGTCCCCCAAAGCCCACGTGTCTGCCTTTTTTATCCACCTGGCTGCTTAACCCCACCCTCAGGTCCCAGCCACCTTCCCTTTGGTGGTGATGGGATTTGGAGTTCCCAGTGTCTTTGGCTCTGACCTGGGGTGGGGGTGGAGTCCACAAAGCCTGTATGGAATTTGCTTTGGGACACCTTTTTCCCCCTAACAGAGGGACTTGGAAGGAGACACTTGAAATACACATAGGTCAGAGATCCATGGTAAGGTTAACAATGACAGCCTTTATCTTGATTTTGATTTTGTTCTTTTCCTTCCAGACTTGTTTGGCCCATCTGCCCCTTTCCTGTGGGTCCCCACCAGAAGGTGCCTTAGATTTGTGGCAAATTTCTGGGCCTCAGTGGCCCTGCTTTGGGCCAACCCTGTTTGGCTGGGCATTTACCCATGAAGGGATGGTTAAATACGGGCTTTTCGTGTGAAAACTATTTTATCTATTCTTTCCCTTCTCTTTATTTGCACATTAATCATATTAAAGTTCCTTTCCATTAAAGGTATTCTGCACTAGAGTATGTTCTGTCTTGATGTGGTGGATGGCAAACCTATCTAGAGCAGGCAGGTTTGGGGGTCCTGAGTTGCTTCTCACCCAGCCCTTTAACAACACCTGTCTCTTTTTTTATTTCACCTAAATAATAATTCTTTATAGATCTCAGTTTAAACGTTTCTTCAGAAAGGTTTCCTTGACTCCTGTTTGCGCATTATGTGGTTTAACTCCTTCCTGCTTGTTTGTGCATCCATACACACAATTATTACTGATCACACTTCCAACTGCATGTTCACTGCTAGACCGTAAGCTCCACAGGGCAAGGCTCACATCTGACCAATTTACCACTAAACCTCTAGTGAACGGTATTTTGCTCTTCATCTATTGTGGGCCTGAATGTCTGCTGGATGAATACATGAATGAATAAGTGAATGGAAATAATACAATCAAATAAACAATTTTCCAGAAATTTCAAGTCACAAATTAAACCCACAAATGCACAGAGTTAAAAATGGGAAAATATATGTTAAGATGATTTTATAAACTGTCAGAGATCATTATGGATAAATCTATGTAATACTTTTAAATCTTACTTAAATCAATTTCCTGAGAACATATAAATATAAAAAAAGTGATGCGGATAAAATATCCAATTATCAGGAAAAAATTTTAAGGTTTTTCAAATGCAATTTCCATGATAGCTCTTTTAACTTTTCAAAGAACAAATATAATTTTGTCAAGCTAACATAACCTAGTTTGTAAATTAGATATAACAAATACAGAACAAAAATAACTAAGCACAATTATCAATTTAACTGTAATTCTTTTAGAATTTTATTGGAATTCTAGCAACCTAACTATAGGAGAATATGAAAAAAATATTTGACCACATAGGGTTTATCTAGGAATTCAAAGATGGTAGAAGATTTAGTTAAGTATTAAAACATCAGTAGCCAAAAGGAGAAAAACCATAAAATGGTATCAATAGATACACAGAAAAGAGTGTTTGTTCAAATCCAGCTCATGTCCATATTTTAAAAAAAAAAAAGTCAACAAGGTAGAGGTGCAATCATATTTAATAGTGAAACGGAGCAAGAAGAGAGAAGGGCATGGAGAGGTCCTATCAGCTATGCCATCTTCAACTGCCTAGTGGTGGCAACCTGGAGTATTAGTGAAGAATTCTAAAGATTCTTTCTGGCTCAGCAATAAATAGCATCATGAACATCTCATATGATTATCAAGGAAATCTCCCTGATGAAATAATGCTTAGAGAATTGCTAATATCTAGGTGAAAAGAAGAGGCAGATATCATTCCAAGTTGAGAAAACAGCATGAAAAATGCCCTGAAGCAAAGAAAAGAAACTAAAAGAAACCAGTATGACTGCAGCATAGCAAAGTCCTACTTGGTGAAACAAACATTTCCTTTCAAGTTAGGAGAAAGGCAAGGAAATCCACTAGCATCAATGATTTAACAGTGACTTGAAATGTCAAGCCAGTACAATGAATGTCAGGAAACCAAAATGTGATGTATAGCTACTGCACACCATCAAAATTATTCTTATTTTTCAGATGATACGGATATCCAACTTAAAATGGAAAAGAAGAATAATAAAGGCTGAAACAAGAGAGTCTAGTTAAGATATCTCATGGGCCTCCCCGGTGGCGCAGCGGTTGAGCACTGGGTTGCGAAGCTGCCCGCAGCCTCTGCAGCGCCGGTTTGATCCCCAGCCACCCGGTGAGTGCTGCAGGAGGTCTTGTTGCCCCAGCCAGACAGGATACTGACAAGCAGCTAAGAGAAAGGGCCTCACACCGTGGGGCTGAAGATCTGGCATTCCTTTGCTTTTTGTTCTTGGTCATAGAGAGAGAAAAATTTATCAGAAAGTATATTAGGCAATAAATTATATGTATCAGCATATTGTAAGTAAATAGCATAAAAAATTGTTTGTTTAGAAATTAGTTGTGGGGCAGTTTGGCCCACTTGACAATGGGAGATGGTTTGTTGAACATGCCTGACAAGCATTACAATACAATAATTATAATAGGTCCTTCTTTTGCCTTCTCTTGAAGTTTCTTGGGAAAGTTTTTAAATAAAACTATTTGAGTTAAGAAGTTTCTAGGTAGAGAAAGTTCTGATAGCTGAGTAGCAGCCGGCCCCTGGTGTGAAGGCCATGAGAATAAGAAAAGTTCTTTCTTTGCTTAAGCTTCAGCTGATGGGAATGTTCTGGTGACTATCAATTGTGTTAGGTTATTGTTTAGCTGAAACAATAAATTTTAGTGTAAGACTTAGTTTTTTATTGCCTTCTTGCTGAGAGCACAAAAAAGAAATGCGCTAATTGTTTCTGCTTTGTTTCTATAAACTTAATAATGTAAGCTCAATGCTTGCAAAAAACGTATAAATAAAGAATCTGCTGAGCCTTTCGGGCAGAAGATACTAGCACCTCACAAAGTGTCAGTGTCTCCTCATTCTACCTCATCCCCTTCCCCTCAGTCCCTAAGTTTCAGATCATTCGTATTCGCCGACACCGTCTCATCCTTTCAGGAACCCTGACACGACATTTTGCCGGAGGCTGGTCCCCGGCAGGTGAGGGTCCCACATGATGCGCAGACCTCTCCTGCCGCCCGCTGCTCCCCTCAACAGTGCACTTCATCAGTCTGCCTGCTCTGCTCTCCCCTCTGGCTCCGGTGAATTCTCTCACCCTCCTGCACTTCTGACTGTATCCAGTGCTTGTATAAATAAATAAATAAATCTTTAAAAAAAAGAAGATATCTGATAACAAAATAAGTATGCAAAAATCATACTCTTCCTATATGCCCGTAATAACCAATTAGAAAATATAATGGAAACATGTTATCCAGAATTGAAACAAAAATATAAAAATACTAGTAATAAAATGTAATATGATATTATATGAAGATATAATGAATTTTATTGAGTATCTATAAAGAGGACTTGAATAAACAAATGGTTATTTCATATTTCTAGACAGAATGATTCAAATTGCAGAGAATTTTATTCTCCCTACATTAATTCATGTATGCAATGCAATTCCTATCAAATATGGGAGAACCTGACCATAACATAAAAACAACTTTAAAATTGTTAGCCACAGAAAAAGAGAAACTTGAGTTGCTCCTTATTGAAAATATCATTGAGTAGAAAATTGTTTTGTGAGGTACTGACCCCCAAAGATACAAGTAAACAAATCTAATGGAAGGCCAGAAATGTTTAGAGCAGATTTCCTTTCAAATCAGTTTAAGAAATAAAAAGACAAATACCCCAACAAGGAAGGAAGAGTACAAGTAGGTAATTCCAAAATAATAAATTCAAAATGTTAATAAACATATTCAGAAAATATTCAGTCTTCTATCACTCGAATTAGTGCCAAAAATATTTGATAGGGAATATCAATGTGGTGAAGCTCTTAATGTCCCTAGTTGGTTCAATTTCAAGGTGACAGGAGCCTTCATATATACTGCTAATAGGAATACATATTAGTAAAACTGTTTCAAAGCTTGTGTAGACAGAATAACAGCTCTCTAAAATATCCACATCTTACTCCCCAGTTTATTACCTTGTCAAAAAGGATTTTAAGGTGTGATTAAGAGTCTTGAGATAGGTGTGAGATTATCCTGAATTTTCCACGTGGGCTCAATGTAATCACAAGATCCTTATAAGGAAAGACAGACTTAGAAGAGATAGGATGGGGCCTCCCCAGCTGCGCAGCGGTTGAGCGCTGGGTTGTGAAGCTGCCTGCGGCCTCTGCGGCGCCGGTTCGATCCCCGGCTGCTCCCCGGCCACCTGAGGAGGGTCCCACATGGCGCGCAGACCTCTCCTGCCGCCCGCTGCTCCCCTCAGCAGTGTACTTCGGTCCTTCTGCCTGCTCTGCTCCCCGCTCTGGCTCTGGTGAATTCTCTCACCCTCCCGCGCTTCTGACTGTACCCAGTGCTTGTATAAACAAAACAAACAACAAACAAATAAATAAATAAAACATGCCTCTATTAAAAAAAAAGAGAGAGAGAGAGATAGGATGAGGAAAGGAAAAGTCAGAGAAAGCCAAAGATGCTACCTTGCTGGCTTTGAAGATGGAGGAAGGAGCCAAAAGCCAAAAAAATGCTTGTTTCTGAAAGGTGACTTCTAGAAACTGAAAATCAAAGAAACAGATTCTCCAATAGGAATACAGCCTTGCCAACTCCTTGAATGTAGGACTTCTGACCTCCAGACCCATAAGTTTTTGGTGCTTTAAACCAAAATTGTGGTAATGTATTGGAGCAGTAATAGGATACTCATACAAGAGCAAGTGGATCACTTTAAAACTATGTCATTCCAGGGCCTCCCCTGGTGGCACAGGCAGTTGAGCATGGCACTGTGAAGCTGTCCTCAGCCTCTGCAGCACCAGTTCAATCCTGGCCTGCGAGAATCCCACATGGCGAACCAGACCTCTCCTGTCTCACCCACTGCTCCCCTCAGCAGTGTATTTTGTCAGTCTGCCTGTTCTGTTCCCCGCTTTGGCTCTGGTGAATCCTCACACCCTCCCACGCATCTGGCCTGTACCCCAGTTCTTGTATAAATAAATAAATCTTTAAAAGAAAAAATTATGTCATTTCATGACTAAGAACTGTATACTTCTAGTAACTGATTCTAACAAGTATGTTCACTCTAACATCGTGATGGTAGTTAACACTGGGAACTACCTAAGTGTCAAACAATAAAGGAATTATGAAATATTATATATTTGAAATAAAAATACAAAAGAGCAGTATCAAATCAGCTGCTGGAAAAAATATTTACAGAAGTGGGAAAATTGTTATGATAAGGTCTTTTATTTTAAGCTAGTTTATAAACTACATTACTTCCTGTCTGTCTCACCCTATCAATAGCGACGCCATTGGCTAGGAATGCCTGAGCCACTCACCAGGGTCAGTGCTACCTGTGCTAAATGCCCACAAACAATTCCACAACCAAAGCCGATGCTATAGAAGCCCTTGTGGTTATTATAAGGAGTGCAAGATGCGCCTCAGCAACAACCACCAAGGAACTCTGGAAAAAAAGAGGTTTGTTACTCGCAAATCTTTTTTTTTTTTTAAATAATAAATTTTATTTTTATATTCCCCCATACAACTGCACATGCCCCATTCTGACCCCAATCCCTCCCCTCCCGGCCCCCACCCCCCAAAAAGTGTCTCTGGTTCATAGTTTTTTGTTGATTTTGATTTTCACTTTCTTATAGTTATTCATTTTCCTGATCCCTTATTTAAGTTTTCTAGATTCCTGCTATGAGCAAATCTTAAAGGAAACACAGCACATCCAAGGGCCAGATCGGGAGGTTACAGATAGAATGGAAAATATTTCGGACCTATTTCAACCTTTACTGGGGTCAAGAGTGGGATGCCTGCTCCCCTGGTGGCACAGGGGTTGAGCGCTGGGTTGCAAAGCTGCCTGTAGCCTCTACAGCGCCAGTTCGATCCCCGGCCCCCGGCGAGGGTCCCACATGGGGTGCAGACCTGCTGCCCGCTGCTCCCCTCAGCAGTGTATTTCGTCAGTCTGCCTGTTTCTCTTCCCCATTTTGGCTCTGGTGAATTCTCTCACCCTCCTGCGCTTCTGACTGTACCCAGTGCTTGTATAAATGAATAAATAAATCTTAAAAAAAAAAAAAAGAGCGGGATGCCTGAGGTTTTGTGGACTTACTATTTATTGGTAGATAACATAAGAGCAGAAATTAGGGCCTGAATGGGAAAAGCAAGGTCACCCAAGTGGTCAGTTATCTAGGTCAACCAAGGCTTTCTCAAAGGGCACGATCATGGGAAGGTATGGCCTGGTTCCTTTTTCTGGTCACTTGACTAGTAGCTGTGTCATCCAGCTAGTAATACATTTATTTGAGGTGGGTATCTTTGAAATGGACGCCTTACTATCAAAAGCTTATTAACAGGCACTTACATGACAATCCAAAAAAGCTATTGTCAAGTACTTATACTATATACATATGGTATAATAGCAATTTTTAAAAAGATATGTTTCTGATTATAATCAAGATATTTACAGTTATCTGTAGATGGCAAAATTACAGGTGATTTTCCTTTACATTTTGTTAATTTTATAACCACAAGTTATAAATGTATAAAATAATCATACATACCTACTTTTCAAAATGAGCCTATGCAATATAATTATATTCATAAGTATCCATCATAGTTATTATACAGTGTTAGACAGTCTCAAGGTATATGTAATTGTGTTTTCCTTCTTGAAAAACAAACCCAGCCTCTCTAGTAGTTGGAGACTTGTTAACATCAACTCTGTCTGCATAAGCAGAACCTTTCAGTGGCACTTGACTAGTTCTTCCAAATACCCCTGATTTTAATTTCCAATTTGGGGAAACATGTAAGTCATAAAAGTTACCTGACGTTTGCTACGTCACTACTTTAACATTATTACATCCAGTAAGTTATCTGTACTTTAATTATTTTAAAGGATATCTGATGAGATGGGGTATAGGATAGGCACAGACTAACGTACAGCAGCTTTGTAAGTGACTTATTCTGTTCTTTCTTCCTTGATACTCAAAGACCTTTCTTTTCACTTCATGTTTGTGTTTTAACAGGTCAGACTATCATCAGTTAAAGGAATATGTAAACATATGTATAATAAAAACATTATCATGAACTTAAGAGCAAAAGGAGAATAATGGAATAAAGAAAAAAAAATTCTGCCACATGTTCTTTTTGACCTACTGGATACTAAAATCCCTCTACATATGATGCAATGCTCAGACTGAAGAGATATATTTTAAAATAGAAGAGAACAGTAACCAATAATTCATATAGTGGGGTAACGCTTTTAAAGGCATTTTAACACTAAAAATCAATTGTGTTACTGACACAGGAGCACAGAGACTAATAAAAAGATGTTCTGAATCCCAAAACAATTCTTTGCAGCTGCTAATATTTCCAAGTTATTCAGTTTCATTGCAAAAAAAAAGATGTACATGGGTAATGTTGTCCATGCTTGTTACAGAAATGTCTTTTATAAATTATTAATAAATGTCTAACATTTTTTCTTTTATTATAGGGGCTGGAAGGAAGCAGAATATTAGAATGCTAAAAAGGTTGGAGATTTTTATAAAACTCTAGCAAATAACATTCTCCATTATACTTTAAAAGACTGAATTTTAAGGCATATAAATTATATATCAGCAATGGAAAAACTGCTCATTATACTATTTAGTGTCTATTACCACAAGATCTGTAAACTCTCATTTTTGATAATGAAAGAATGCAAAAGTAATGTAGACAACCTAGACAAATATATCCCCTAGATTTTTCTTTTTTAAATAGCTTTTCCTTGGCTCTTGGCTAAGAGTTAGATCCCAGTAATTTCATGTTTGAATTCTCTAAGATGTTGATTTATTATCGTAAATACTTCATCTAGACACAGCAGTAAGGGTGATATTAGTAATATAGTGGAATAGGGAATAGTAAAATACTCCTTTCCACATTGAGACACTAAATTAACAATATACATAGACCAATTTTTTAACCCTTTGTGAAAATTCAGAAACCAGTTAACAGCTTCTTATACCACATTCATGCATGAAATCAGCTGCACTAAAGCCAGTAGGAAAATTTATACCATTCAATCTACAAAGTCCCTTCCCCTGTTAGCTAAAAGAAGTGAAAGACTTGTACAATCAAAACTATAAAACAATATTGAAAGAAATTAAAGATGACACAAATAAATGGACAGAGACTCAATGTTGATAGATTGGAAGACCTATTATTATTAAACGAACATTCTGCCCAAAGCAACCTACGGATTAAATGCAATCCCTAAAAATGCTGCCTTTTTATAGAAATACAAAAAAAAAATCCTAAAATTCAAATGGCATCATCACAAATGAGCTTGAACACCCAAAACAATCTTAAGAAAAATGAAACTGAAGGTCTCACATTCCTGACTTTAATAAAACACTACATTTCTACATTAATCAAAATAGCAGGGTACTGACATAAAGACAAATAGCTGACCAATAGAACACATGAGAGAACCCAGAAACAAACCCACATATAATCTTCAACAAGGGTGCTATAATTGTACAATGGAAAATGGACAGTCTTTTCAATAAATAGCGTTTGGAAAACTGGGCATTACCCTGCAAAAAGAAAAGAAGAAGGAAATTATAAGACCCTGATCTTGTATCAGACACAAAAACAAACTCGAATGTAAAACCTGAAACTATGAAACTCTTAAATAAATCTTCAAAACATTGGTCTTGACAATGATTTCTTGGATTTGACGTTAATATCATGGACAAAAAAAGCAAAAAATGACAATTGAGACTAGAGCAAAATTGAAAGTTTCTGCACAGCAAAGAAAAACAATCAATGGAATAAAAAAGACACCATACTAAATGGAGAAAATATTTGCAAATCATAAATATGATAAAGCTCTAACATACAAAATATGTAAGATAGTCCAATGAAACAGTAATGAAAAACAACCTGATCTAAAAGTGGGGCAAAAAATTTAGAAATTCTAAAGAAAGCACACAAATAACCAACAGTTATATGAAAAGATGTTCGACATCAGTAATTATCAGGGAAATGTAAGACAAAAGCACAATAAGATGTCATCTCATGTCAAGATGACGATTATCAAAAACACAGAAAACAACAAATGCTAGCAAAGATATGGGAAAACCAGAAATCTTGTACAATACTGGGAATGTAAAATGATGTAGTCATTATGGAAAACAGACTGAAGGTTTCTCAAAAATTAAAAATAGAATTATGATGTGATCTAGCAATCCCACTTTTGGGAATTACTCTAAAAAAATCGAAAACAGGATCACAAAAAAATACTTAGATTCCAACAGTCATTGCTGCATTATTCACAATACCCTAGAGGTGGGAATAACCTAAGTACTATCTGCTGATAATGGATAAAGGAAATTTTGGCACATCTATACAATGGAATATTATTCAGTCTTTAAAAAGAAGGAAATCCTTCCATTTGTGACTAAATGGGTGGAACTTGAGGACATTATGCTAAATGATATATCAGTCATGACAGGACAAATGCTGCATAATTCTGTTTATATGCGATAGCTAAAGTAGTCAAACACCTACAAACAGAAAGTCAAACTGCTTGCCTGGGCCTGTAGTTGACAGTTGGAAAGGCATAGTTTGTTATCCAAGAAGAAAACGCTCTAGATATTTGCTATACAATAATGTGTATATAATTGACAACATTCAACTTTACTTTTAATAGTTTGCAAAGAAGGCAGTTCATTTTGCCTTATCATAATTAAAAATAAATAAGACAAAAATGGCAGAGGTGACATTCCATTGTTGAAGGGGGATGTTAAGAACCTTACTTATATTCTTACTGAGTGCAGGGCCATGTGATTTCCACATGTAAAGTGAAGTCTAGATTTTAATGTACTTTTGATGATACCTTCTATTAGATATGTACCTCTGAAAGAGACCTGAAATAGCTCAAGAGAAGAATGACAGGTCAGAATCCATTAGCACCCCTCAATTCCTCATAATTCCATAACATCTGTCATGGTGACACATTTCATTATAGATTAGAGGGATTAGACATTAGGCTTTGGCATTAAAAGTACTAAAAAATTCATATATGCAGGGCCTCCCTGGTGGCACAGGCGGTTGAGCACAGTGCTGTGAAGCTGTCCGTAGCCTCTGCTGTGCCAGTTCAATCCCCACTGGCCGCAGAGCGACACTCATGGTGCCACAAACCTCTCCTTTCTCGCCCGCTGCGCCCCTCAGCGTGTATTTCAGTCAGTCTGCCTGTTCTGTTACCCACTGTCTCTGGTGAATCCTTTTACCCTCCCACACATCTGGCCTGTACCCCGGTTCTTGTATAAATAAATAAATTTTTTTTAAATTCATATATGCATCGATACTCTTCTGTAATCATATTTCTAATATACTTAATATATAACATCTGTAAGTCTATTTTTTAGTTTTTATTGTAGTACTATTGTAGACAGTGAGTCTGCTTCCCCTTGCCATAACTAGCTAGCTTAGTTTGTAAACAGTTCCAAGGACAATTGGCCAGAGAGTTACGACTTTAAATAGCCTAGCTTAAAATTTTGAATTAAGCTCTTTCCTTTGGGGCACCACAGAAGATCTTGGTGTCACCATGGGCAGCAGTCCCATGCAGTGCTACTTGTACTATAGGAACAAGCTGTACTTGTTTGTCATCCAAGAAGAAAAGGCTCCAGACCTCGCTTCTGCTGAGGTCTTCCTGATGCCAAGATTCACATCTTTGACCTGGGTTGGAAGAAGGCAGTGGATGAGTTCCCATTCTGTGGCCACATGGTGTCAGACGAAAATGAGTATCACTGCTCCAAAGCCCTAAAGGTTTTTGTGGCTACAAGTACACTGTGTAAAGCTTTGGCAAGGATGGCTTTTACACTGGGGTGCAGTCTCCACGCCTCCATGTCAGCTGCATCAACAAGATGTCCTGACAGGCCCCAGACATGTATAAGGGGTACTTTTGGAAAGCCCCAGGGTACAGTGGCCAGGGTCCACATTGGATAAGACATTATGTCCCTCTGCACCAAGCTGGAGATAAAGGATCACGAAATTGAGGCAGCACTCGGAGCCAAGTTCATGTTCCCTAGTCACCAGAAAATCCATATCTCTAAGAAGCGAGGTTTTGCCAAGTTTAGTGTGGACAAATTTAAATACATAGTAGCTCATTCCAGATGGCTGTGGGGATCAAATATATCTTGAATCGCAGCCCCCTGGACAAATTGTAGGCCCTGCACTCATGAAAGCAAAAGAGCTGCCCCCTCCTTAGTCATGCAAATAAAAATCCACATTCTTATAAAAAAATTTTATAGTTAAAAATTTGAATGGATGCCAGTGTTCCCAGGGAGCTAGAATTATGAGTCTAAATGCTTTTAGAGGGTTCTCTTAATTCATGAAGAGTAAAAATTCAGTTTGCCATGTATTTTAAGATAGTTTAAAACTGACACAGAACTACTACACATTTAAAGCATCATGTAATATATACATGTACTTTTCATTCTGCTTTGAGAAATATACTCAGTTCCTACCCGTACTTAAAAGTCAGGAAATCCCTCTTATCTCAATTTTGATTTTACTTTTTATCTTCTTTTAAATAGTAAATCAATATCAAACATGAATTAATTATTAAGCCGGGCAAAAGGGCTAAAATAACCTTATTATAAATAAAATTTTGACAAAATTAATATTTTATATAATAATGTGGAAACTGTACCAGTGAATCAATCAAAAAGTCATTATTACCTGCTGACATTTATTTTACGGTTGCTGAGATCATATAAACACATCCCTCACCTATGACTTATCTATAAAACTAACTCATCTCTGGTAAAATTGCTGACCAAGTCAGTTTTATCCTTGGCAACTCCCCTTAGTCACTTCTCAGGTGTCCAGTGCTATGGCGCTGTATCCTTTGCACTTTCTCTCATCCTTAAGCCATTACTTTGGGATTTTTCCTCATATGCTTAACCATAAGCAAATGTAGTACACTGGGCCAGCCAAATAACAGGATTGGGCATCTAATAAAATTGATTTACTTAAAGGACTGATGAGTGATGATGGTTTCAAATTTAAAATGTAGGCCTGAAATTCCATAAGCTAAAGGAACAATTGAGTAGGAATTACAGGCAGCACAGGGGACTTTATTTGGGCCTTCACATAAGACACAGAGGTCAATAAGTAACATATGCCTAGGTTATTCTATTTTAGTACAGAAAATAACAGTAAGATGTTTATTTGAAACTCAAAATATCTCAACCTTTAGTATATAAGAAACATGTTCTTTAAATGAGAATATTTTTAAAACTACTAAACATTTTCAATGCCTTTAGATTTCTAATGATTTTAACTAAAGCCTTTTCTATGAGCATGAGATGCCTAAGCCACATCAAAGTCTAGAGGCTCTAAAGCACCAAGACAAAGGACATGGACTGTGAACTCACCTTTGGTTCAAATCACTGCTACTCACTAGCTGTAGACATCTGACAAACAGTTTAACCAGGGCTTCCCTGTGGCACAAGGGGTTAAGCACCGCACTATGAAGCAATCCGCAGCCTCTGCAGCACGAGTTAGATCCCTGGCCGGCCAGGGAGCAACCCACATGGTGCAGCAGACCTCTCCTGACTTCCCCACTGCTCCCCTCAACAGTGTACTTCAGTCGATCTGCCTGTTCTGTTTCCCATTCTCTCTGGTGAGTCCTCTCACCCACCACATCTCTGGCCTGTATCCCAGCTCTTGTATGCATAAATGGATAAATCATTAAAAAAAAAAAAAAACATTCTAACCAACCTACACCTGAGGTCCCTCAGCCATAAAACAGAGATAATGATGATGCATATAAAACAATTGTCCAACACAGTCTAAGTGCATAAGACTCAATAGAAGTTAGCTGCTATAATTATTAATCAGATTATTTACTAAATGTATTTTTGATGTTTAATATTAGTGGCTATAATTTTGAAGCATTTTGAAAAATGATTATAGCACCAATCTTGACTTAATATGTTCTGATTTTTATATTTAAAGTGAAATTGACTTTTTAAAAAGATATATTGTATTTATTTATGCATACAAGATCTAGAGTGTAGGCCAGAGGTGCAGTGGGTGAGAGCATTCACCAAAGACAGAGAGGGGAGCAGAACAGGCAGATTGGCTGAAATACACTGCTGAGGGAAGCAGTGGGCAAAACAGGAGAGGTCTGCTGTGCCATGTGGGTTAGAGCCCTGGCCAGGGAGAGATAGAACTCATCCTTCTGTGGCTGGTGATAGCGCTGAGACTTCAATCCCTGCACCACCAGGGAGGCCCCCAAAATGACTTTTTTTATCTCAAGACTCTGACATTCAAATCATAAAAGAAAAAAAATTACTCAAATTTATCCATGTGAGATATATTTTTATTACTTTAATAACACTTTGTTACAAAAGCAAAATTAAACTACCATCTGTTTATTTCTGTTTTTGAGCTATAACTGTAGAGTTTGATTCATGGCCCTTATTCGTACACTATTGATAGTTATAAAAAATGGAAAGGTAGCTCTCACTTTTTAGAGAATATGAGAGAGAGGCAGTAAAGCCCCCTTCTGCCTGGGTTCAAATTCTAGTTTTACTACTTACTGGATGGTTACCACCTTAGGCCTAATCACTTAAGCTCTCAATCACTTAAGTGTTGCAGCTTCCTTATCTGTGAAAAAGAGTTGTTCTAAGTAGTAAAGGAGCTAACATATACTTAAAACAGAACCTGGTAAATAGTAAAATAATAAAGATTTTCACAATCTGAAGGTAAACTCTTGGTAGAGCATAGTACATAGTAACTAGTATGTAGGAATTCATTACTCTACATGGTCATACAACGGTGAAGCAGGAAGTTGCTAAATCTGCTGCTTGGATTCTACTGCTTTTTGGAGTGGAAAGTTCCTGTGGTATGCTGCTCGCCCACAGTAGTAACTACGGCTACCTTGATCCCCTTTCCAAACAATAAAGTCTATGATAGATGGTGTGACAAGCTTCCACATACAAACTGTATAAAACCTTACCATTCGGGGCTGTATAAAACCTGCAATTCGGGGCTCAGAGTTTTTGGGAGCTACCCCACTGAGCCCAGAGGTGTGACAAATAAATCTCTCTTTCCACCTCGCTGAGTGCTGCCTGATTTCTCTGGGAAATTGCCATAACAATGGAGTCTATAATATACTGTTATATAAGTTAAAAACTAGTTATGATATTATCCCATTTGGGTTAAAATAACAAAGTATACAATTTCATATCTATATACATAAACATAAACATAGTTGAAAGGTTATACATTAAGCTGCTAATGTGATTATCTCATGAGAGATTTTCACTGGTCCATGATATTTCAATTTTTTAGTACCTTTACTTACAGCTTTATTTTTTTTTAAAGATTTATTTATTTATCCATACATACAAGTACCGGGGTACAGGCCAGATGCGCGGGAGGGTGAGAGGATTCACCAGAGACAGAGTGGGGAACAGAACAGACAGACTGATGAAATACACTGCTTTGGGGAGCAGCAGGCGAGACAGGAGTGGTCTGCTGCGCCATGTGGTTTGCTCCACGACCGGTGGGGATTGAACCTGCACTGCAGAGGCTGTGCACAGCTTCACAGCACTGCGCTCAACAGCCTGTGCCACCAGGGGAGGCCCTTTATGTACAGTTTTATAAAGAAATCAATAAAAGCAGTTCAATTTAGAAATGTATTTTTTGGGGTGGGGAAAATAAAAAGGAGAACATGACAACAAAACTCTTGGTTTTCAGACAGATGACAAGAGTCATTAGGTTTTCATGCTCTCCAGGGAAAAGAGAGTTTAGAGTTTATAAAATTAACTGCAGCATTAGTGGGAAGTATATGATAGTAAGCCCAAAGTTATAGTTTTCCTTTCTATCATTCATCCTATTGATCTGAATTGCAAAGGGAAAAAAAAATTTAAGTACCTTTAAAATTGCCCATATTTCTTAAATTTAACAGAAAGGATACTGAAGCATCAATTACTAAACAATGATAAAAAAACAACACATTTTATTTCACTGGGGCAAAGATGACATATCAAGGTTGAAATGCTTTTAATTCCCATAAAGTATATCTTTTGCCTAGTTTATAAAGGAATAATCTCAATGAAATTTTAAATCTCTATGAAATTTCAAAATTTTGTTTTATATGAAATGGCATCTTTTCTGAGCATTAATATGATATCTCATAGCATGCTAACTTATCTAAGCCTGTTTTCTCAGCTATAAAAATAGGGGAAATATCCTCTAAGAATTAAGTGAGAACATGCACTAGTCATGTAGAACAAGAAAGCAACAGTACTTAAAATTTTTACTCTAGCTATCATCATCTCTTTTTACATAAAAATCTAAAAATAATCTGATTATTGTTCTTTTTGCCTAGTGTATAAACTGCAACTTTTGCACTTGATAAATATATATACTAGCTTGATCTGAACTCTTTGAACAAAGTTAAAAATATTTAGCTCTCACATATATCATTATTGTCCAGTATGTTTCTCTCAGTGCCACCAGTTACATTTAGCATCCCAAATTTCTGGTTCATGCTGATGACAGATGCCCAACTATTGTGATGTCATCCAGTATGTTATGGCAATATTTCATGATTTTTTTTCTGGCTACAGTTTAAAGGGCACTTCCTGTTTGTGGAGTCAAGCCTACCATATTATCAAAATATGTAACTAAAGGATGACAGTATGACTTCCTGCGATTTTATTTCTATATCTTTGCCTTAAGTAGCAATGAGTAAATCTTCTAAGTTATGTCGTAAGACTTCTTGTCCAAGAAGAAACATATTCTGCAATCTTATTGACAAAATTGTTAAAAGACCATCCTTGCAGTTTTTGGGTCAATGGGGATATCACTGTTATGAACCTAGGATTTACAGAACATTGGCAAAAATCCTGAGGTATGTCGACTTGGATGGGTTTGACATACTACTCACAGATTATATCGCATTTGTGGAAAAATCAGGATACCGTTTTGAACTAAATTTTAATCTTGAATTTACTGAAATATGTGTGAATACAATTCTGTACTGGGTTTTTGCCAGAAAAGGTAATCCAGACTTTGTGGAATTGCTTCTGAAGAAGACAAAGGACTATGCTCAAGACCGAAGTTGTAACCTGGCACTGATATGGAGGTAATAATCTCATGTTTTTATCATACAAGGAGAAAAAAAAAATTACTACATTTTTTCTAAAATGAATATATAAAGTGACTACATGTGAATAAGGAACACTCACTTGCTTACTAACTGATTCACTCATTATTCAATAAATTTTTACCTGTATATATCATGTACCAATAAACTGTTAATAGTTCCGCTCTAGAAGGTGTACATGTTAGTGCTCCAGGTAACAACATACACTTCTCTAGACAAAGACATTGCTTTGTGCAATACTGTGAACTCTTCCTTTTGCGAATACTGAGAATATGTATCTCCAGCATACACATGAATTAACTTTCAAAGTATAAGTCAGAATACATATGTTCACATAGTAATACTTATTATGTAATACATAATAGTATACACATAGTAATACTTATTATTACAAGTACTTTCCTACTTGTATGTTAACCAATGACAAAGTTGACTACAAATGCTCCATAAATGCATTCAATGAAAGTCAAATACCTAATTCAGACTGTTATAGAATAAAATTTTCACACAGTTTGAACATGTCAATCTAGCTAAT
The DNA here is from genome assembly GCF_964194135.1 of Talpa europaea. Lineage (NCBI taxonomy): Eukaryota > Metazoa > Chordata > Mammalia > Eulipotyphla > Talpidae > Talpa > Talpa europaea. The sequence continues at coordinate 49,351,165 of NC_140076.1, forward strand.
GAATATTAATGAGGGTCTTATGAAAATAAAATCGCCAATGTGACCTCTTTGCAGAGTCTAAAATATAGATTGTAAAGTTGCTTAGTTAGCAGTAACTCCAATTTACTCTTTGGTCTTAGGTATTAGTTTGATTAGAACCACGGTGCATTTGCTCCTCTGGATTTATCACCTTATTATGTTTGAGGCACTGTACTAGTTACAGTGATAGAATCATGTATGCAATAAAAACAAAACAAATAAGATAAGTTAAAGACTGAAACAATTTAGATTCTGCTTGAAGCAAAGTTGTTTTCTTGATTAAATATCACTTATTGGAGAACTACAGGATTGCTTTTCTTTTTTTTTTAATATCTTTTTTTAAAAAAAGATTTATTTATTATTTATACAAGCACTGGGTACAGTCAGAAGTGCAGGAGGGTAAGAGAATTCACCAGAGCCAGAGCGGGGAGCAGAGCAGGCAAGAAGGACCGAAGTACACTGCTGAGGGGAGCAGCGGGCGGCAGGAGAGGTCTGCGCGCCATGCGGGACCCTCCTCCGGTGGCCGGGGAGCAGCCCGGGATCCAACCGGTGCTTCAAAGGCTGCGGGCAGCTTCGCAACCCAGCGCTCAACCGCTGCGCCACCGGGGAGGCCCAGGATTGCTTTTCTTAACGATTACCCAAGTATATAAATTGATAGCATTGGTCTGCAATATCAATAAATAAACTCCCAATAGCAATTTCCATTGTTTTAAGGACCATCATAATGATATATCAGAAATCAGTAGTTTCTAACACTGTCATTAGCTGAGACAAATAATGCCTCTGTATATCCCTGGCAGACCCACAGTAAAGAAAAATGAAAGTCAAAAGGAGAAAGATAAATACTAGATGGTGTCCTTATATGTGGAACATAAAGAAACCAAACTAGGGGTCGGATAAAGACAAGCTTAAAAACTAACCCTTGGCGGTAATGGGCACACTGTGGCAAAAATGCCTGAAGAAGGGATCCTACACTATTATAGAAACAATGATGTAAAATAATAAAAAAAAAATTAAAACAAAAAACTAACCCTTGCAAGCTGATTATAGAACTGAAGCATTCTGAGGGGGAGTGAATGGAAAGCAGAAAGAACTAAGAGGGAAGGGAGCAAGATGGATTATGGTGGTGGATTACAGGTGATTTGGTGGTGGAGGCACTACAGTGATGATCCCTGAGAGGCAAGGAGATCCTCCTATACATCCAAAATGCCAACAATAAGTCAATGTTGCTCCAATGCAAAAAAAAAGAAAAAAAGAAAAAAAGAAAAAAGAAAAAGAAAAAGAAAAAGAATGTAGTGAGACAAAAGAAGGATAATTTTTTAAATTTAAAAAAGTACAAGAGAAAAACTGAAAGGAAGGAAAATGAAAGAAACAGAAGGACATGATAGGATGCCATCAACAACTCTCTTAAGTAGCAGTTTATTTTTTTAATTAATTTATTTATATATATTTTACATCATTGTTCCTTTTTAAACAATGTTTGCTTCTCCCCCCCCCCAGGCGTAATCCCTATAGAATTGCCTCCACCAACTCACCCATGCACCATCACCACAGTCCTCTAAGTGACAGTTGTAAAAATTTAAAAAAATTGACATAGATGCATTCAAAAGGTGAATTGTTACAGGACAATTCTACAAACCACATAGAATTTGGACCTCTCACATACAGCAAAGGAGGAGGAAGGAAGGGGGGCAAAACAGTGAAGGGATAAATACAAGGGAATAAGGTAATGGTTCATGGGTGATACGGCTGTGGGAGAACTATGAGGACTACAATGATGTAAAAAAAATAATTAATAAAATAAATAGAAGCAAAAAATAAAAAAAAAAAGATTTTGCACCTCTCAGCATGTAGAATTTTAGATTTGGATGGGACCTAGGAACTCACTAGCTAACTTTCACCCGAGAGCAACCTGCTGCAGAGCCTCCCTGGTTAGTGCTCAGCTGTTCTCTACTTCAACCTCTCTAGCAGTGATGAACTGTTTTCTGAGATAAACCACTTCTTTGCCAAGAGTCTCTTCTATTTACTAGCTAGATTTTAAATATTACATATATGTCAATGACCTCCCAATTCTGAGTTCCAGATTCCTCACTATGTTAGCCTGTCTGCTTAAGACATCCCCCACAAACATCTCAAACTTAACAGAAACAAACAATATTGATCTAATTCATTTCTCTGTCAACCTGCTTCTTCCCCTAAATGAATGAGGGAATGAATGAGTGAATACCCGACTTAACAGTTCCTATTGCTCAAGCCAGAAATCTAGGATTTATTCTGATTCTCCTCTTTCTTTCACCAACACTTCACAAATCCTTTGACTCTATCTCTAAATTAGTCAAACTACAGTCATATCCCCAATAAGTCATACTTAATCTTGTCCATTCCTAACCTAGGTGAAGCCCTCCATCATCTCTTGCCTAGATAACTGGAATAGCTTCCATTCTTTCCTCTAAAGCCCTATAATTAGAAATATAACCTTAAAGAGCCCTTCCCTGGTCACAACATCTATAGAAATCACTCAATCGTTATCATAGTACTCTTCTTCTTCCCTATTCAAATGTCACCTTTCAGGAACGCCCTCTCTAATCACCCTACTTAAAACTGGAAAATGCTCTCACGTAACCCACCAGGATTTTCATAGTTCTTACCCTGCTCTACTTTTCCTTTTTTCCATAGTATTTGGTATGCTTGCTTGCAATATTCATTCTGTATTGTCTGTTAAATCTCACTACAAAATGAACAAGAAAGCAGTCATTTTTGTTTTATTCACTTGCAAATCCCAAGCATCTAAAATGCTGCCTGGCATAAAGTATGCACTCAATAAATATTTTTTTAATAAATTACTACACAGTAGTTGAAGTAATGGTCAGGAATAAAATTGCCTGAGAAAAATTAGTCAAATGAAAAATTAGTCATCTAAGTTGACCCATAGATGTTGACCCATCTATGTTCAACATAGATGTTGAAGGCAGAGGATGTAGAACCAATGAAAGTGGATTAAGAAGGAAAAGTTAGAGATTCATAACTTAAAGAATATGTGCTAAGAATGTCAAGGGAATATATGGTTTTAAGGAAGTTAATTGTGTTAAATATCAGAGAATTTTTTTTATTTTTTCTGAATATTAATTTATTTTATTTTTATATTCCCCATACAATTACAACCCCCTTATTTTTTAAAAATAAATTTTATTTTTATATTCCCCATACAATTGCAACCCCCTTATTTTGACCCCATCCCTCCTTTCCCTGCCCCCCACCCCCCACAGTGTGTCTCTGGTTCATAGTTGTTTGTTGATTTTAATTTTTTCTTTCTTATTCTTTTTCCTGGTCCCTTATTTAGGTTTTCTGGATTCCTGCTATAAGTGAGACCATCCGGTATTTTTCTTTTTCTTTCTGGCTTATTTCGCTGAGCATGATCTCTTCCAGCACCATCCATGTTGCTGCAAATTGCATGAGTTTATCTTTTTTGATTGCTGAGTAATATTCCATGGTGTACATGTACCACATCTTCTTGATCCAGTCATCCCTTTTAGGGCATTTGGGTTGTTTCCAAAGCTTAGTTATTGTAAATAGTGCTGCTATAAACATAGGCGTACAGGTGCTCTTTGGAATTGATGTTTCTGTGTCCTTTGGGTAAATACCTAGGAGTGGAATTGCTGGATCATATGGGAGCTCCATCTTTAGTAGGTTGAAGAATCTCCACACAGCTTTCCATAGTGGTTGGACCAGTTTGAACTCCCACCAGCAGTGCAGGAGAGTTCCTTTTCAGAGAGAAAATTATTATAGAGAAACATCTATTGAATTTGGCAGTTAGAAACCAAAGGAGAAAGAGTAGGAAAAATTTAGAAATAATTAATATAGCTACAAAACTGAGTCATTCTGTGCTTGTCTATATGGAAATATTATGCCCAATTTCATAAGCACATATGACAGGTTTTCAGATACAGAGGGTTCAGTTCATTAACCTCACATTTAAAAGTGATTCTTGCTTTGCTTGCCTCACTTCATCCATATAAGTGCTGCTATAATTAACTGTCAGTACAGATTAAGCAAATTTTGGTTTACAGTAACATGCTCTTTAAACATGAGGATTAATCATATGTCATTTGGGTACAGATCTGACTTTTAAATCTCATCTTAAACCTCTTTGAATTTCAGTTATGTTTTCACCACTTTGGGTCCAAAATAGTTTTTAAAGGTAATATCAATGTTAATATCTAAAAACCAACTAAAAGCTCTAAATCTTAACAATAACCATTTGTGGTATTTTCTGTCTCCTGAATCCCCTGAATTTCCATACTTATAAGACTTTAAATCAAATATCATGAGAGTGAGCAAGATAAATAAATTAGATGGTCTTTGAAAAAATGTGAATGATTGCAGTTCACTAAAAATCTTAATAGGCCTCAAGGCTATAGAATAAACTCAAGGAGTATATATACATAATTTTTTTTTCAGAATAATAATTTTTAAAATGCAATTTTAATTGGGATGTCTACTATGGACCAAACATTGTTTTTAGAAATTTAGGGATATAATAATGAGCTGAAGGACAAAAATGTATTACATTTTGGAAGCTAAATTCTATAGTTCCTCTTGCTCACCAATTTATTTTGAAAATGAAAGATTAGTAATGTTAAGCAATTTTCCAGTGTGATAAAGGTTTAATGGAGGTGTGTACAAAGTGAGGTCAGTTAGTAAAGACTTTACAAAAAAAGATTTTTAGACAGGGTCTTTTAGGATGAGCAAGAAGTGTCCCAGAATTGAAAAGAAAAAGTTCATATACATATCAAAGAAACGTGACCAAGTTGATGTGTTTGTGTTTTGGGAAAGTGATACCAACAAGCAGGATATGGAATGCAGAAGTATGATAGGAACTCAATTGTGAATGTGTTGAAAGTATTTGCGAGAAAGATATGAGATGTCCAGGACAATATTGATCTGGAGATGGGTGTGTGTGTGTGGGGGTACTAAAAATGATACATATATATATATAATATCACTGGCAAACTTATGATAAAATCCATGTCTTTATTTCTAAAACGCTATCCTGCACTGCACCAAACTTTTTTTAAAAGTTTGCACTGCACACAATCTTAGCATTTCAGAGCTTGGTGAAGTTTTGGAGATAAAATTAGGTGTCAGTCGTTTTCAAACTGTACTTTTTGGAGTTCCTGACAATGAAATCACCACAAGGAGGTCTCTAGGACTTCCAAATATACTTCAACCAGTAAACTGCTCTAATACAAAACATTGTAGATGGCTAGTTCAGTTATAACAATTATCCAATATTCTCATCAATGAAACATTCTTCCCAATCTTCTACTGGCAAACAGCAACAAATCCTTCAAGTCTTAGCTCTAAGACAACCTACAGGAAATCACATTCTGGGAAGTTAAGTGTCCTTCCTTAGAGCTTTTACACTACCCTGTGAACGCTTCTAACCTCGTAATTATTACCTTGTATTTATTAAATTACTCGTCTATTTCCCTTACTAGATTATACTAAAGCATCTTGGGATTAAGGACTATGTCTTTCATGTCTGCATATCTTTTACTCCATACACTGTAGACAATCAAGTACTAAATTAGTTAATAAATGAGCAAATGAATACAGGAATGCATGAATAAGCTGATTTATTCACTATCACAGGAGAAAAAAAAACCTAGAACCTAGAACCCACCAACCTGCATCATTTATAACATCATACCATGCTGTCTGCCATGTTCATTAAGTATATGCAATCTTCAAGTTCCTGCTTTGAATAAATCTTTCTTTGCTCTGCATAGTTGAACAAAATCAACATTTACAATTTTTACAGTGTTCTGCAGAATTTAGTAGTATTTTATTAGACCAATCAAGAGAATCCCAGAGACAGGATCATGAACAAAATTTCCTTTTCTCTAGTTCTAAAAGCCATGTTTACTTGACCCAATCGAAATTTGATAATATAAAATCCCCTATGGCTGGCTCTAACTTGTCCTATCACTACTATAGCAAACATAAACGTTAAATGAAACAACTGCAAGGACTATAAAAAAGTAGAAAAAATAAAGTCATCATTTCTGTCATGAAAGAGGAGAAAATTCAAGTCCAGCCAAAAAGTTGTACCCTAGGAAAAACAAGATTTCAGAAAACTCCCAAAACTTCACTGATGAAAACAAAATTCTGCCCTTTAGAAAACTACTATGACTCTTATGATAATCTACATTGCTTAAATATACAAATACCAATTCCAGTTTTATTAAAATGAAAAACTGAACTAAAGTAGTTGCAGTTATTCCTTTTTAATCTAATCTTCAAAGTCAATTAAAGCTTGTATCTGATACAGTTAAGGGAAAAAAAGAGAGCAAAATGGTCACATAATTCTTCTCTAGGAATAAAGTAAAATATAAAAATCTTTTCCCCTTTTCCATATTAGATTTTCCAGAATTCAATTTTAGAACACTAGTTCTATTTTTTTTTAATTTTTTTTTAATAGAGGCATGTTTTATTTATTTATTTGTGTGTTTTGTTTATACATGCACTGGGTACAGTCAGAAGCACGGAAGGGTGAGAAAATTCACCAGAGCCAGAGCAGGGAGCAGAGCAGGCAGAAGGACCGAAGTACACTGCTGAGGGAAGCAGCGGGTGGCAGGAGAGGTCTGCGCGCCATGTGGGACCCTCCTCTGGTGGCCGGGGAGCAGCCGGGGATCGAACTGGCGCCGCAGAGGCCGCAGGCAGCTTCACAACCCAGCGCTCAACTGCTGCGCCACCGGGGAGGCCCTAGAACACTAGTTCTAAACACTATGAATTCTCCAGTGAGAAACAGTATTGTTACTACTAGAAGTAAACATGTTTGTTACATTGTAAAACTATTTGTATTTGTTTTTATAAGTGTGAAAGAGGATTTAAATGTGTAGTTACTGTGTACCTTTAGTTTGTCCTATATTCATAGAGTGGAAAACTGTTTTAAAGGTAAAGTTATATCAAAAGTTAAGACATTTAATATTCAAGATAATACTATTATCACTATGAAGACAAAATATTTACTATATTTCTTAATTCTATAACCATGATGTTTTTCATTTGCTTATTTCACAGAACTTTCACACCAGTATACTGTCCAAGCCCACTAAGTGGCATCACACCTCTACTATATGTAGCTCAGACGAGACAATCCAGCATCTTAAAAATACTCCTACAATATGGAATCTTAGAAAGAGAAAAAAAACCTATCAACATTGTGCTAACAATATTACTCTACCCTTCAAGAGTGAGAATAATGGTTGATCACGAATTGGTAGACATCGAGGAAGATGCCAAAACATGTTTAGTGCTATGTTCCAGAGTACTTTCTGTAATTTCAATCAGAGAAATAGAGGTAAGAAAAAATTGTCTGGGTTTGGGCTTAAATACTGGTCAATTTTAAGAAAAAATTTTTGAGGTAAGAACAGAGTTAATTTTTAACCCATGGATTATATCCAACGATAAATCAATCTTTGAGTATAGGCCAAATAAAATTTTAATCTCAAACATTAGTCCTTTCATAATTTTATGTTTTCTAAGCATGAAGAATTTTAAGTTAACTATGCAGTTTATTTTAGTAGTTATTAAGTAAATGTGTAAGTCTAATCACATAACCTGTATTTATTGCACAATACATTAAAATTTTAACACTTCTTCATACTGAATTGTTTGCGTTACAATTCTCTCCACAAATGAAAGTCACATACCAAGTAATAGATTTTGTCTCTTCAAATTTCTAAACAATTTTAAGTTTAAAAATATACAGGCTTAAAATAATTGTCTATTGAAAATATCCCTTAGAAATATGGAGGATTTCTCCCTGATAAGGTTTTTGGAATAAACCAGATTAAACAAAAAGATCAACCATATGAAGGTCATATGCACCCATGCAAAACTGAACTGAACTGTCTCAGCATCAAATTATGTCTACTACTAGCAAGAAATAAATCAATTGAAGGGAAAGAAACTTCTCTATAAATATAAACCAGTCAAATTACCCAGGAATCTAGCAATTCCTCCCTATCTTTAAAGGTATGACTTCAGAAATAAACTCCTAGGAGATACAACAGCTAAAAATCAACCATGCCCAGAAAACTGTAAAGACAGTAAATTGATCAAATGATTTGATAACCATTAAAAAAAATTTGCATCTTCAGCACAATGATTATAGAACATATTAATACCATTTACATGAATTCTTGAGCTACAATCATAACAGAAGAGTACTAGGATTGAAGCACTCAAAATCATGTAAATGACAAGGAATTTATAGATAGGTTCCAATTAATTGCAGTTTAATAAGCTACAGTACCACTGAGTATGGTGAAAAGTGACAAAAATTTCAAATGCCTTTTCTTTGCATTCCACACTGCCCAGTAATTTCCACTCTCATAGCACATATATTATATTGTAAATATATATTTAAATTTCTTTACATATGGGAAATGGTTCTGTGAACACAAAAGACTATTTGATGCACCCTAGCAATTATCCCCAATGCCATACTCAGTGTTGAGTATATACTAGATACCCTTTAAATAGCTTGTTACTGAATAATGAAAAATGATTTAAGTAAAATTTGTAGGATATATGTTCTCTACAAAATGGAAAAATATTTCTGTAAAACAGCACAGTCTTTAACTCCTGTCAACCTAATAACATTTGTTTTCTAGATTTAAATCTTTAATAAAAGGATAACAACTAAAAAAGTTATCTTTTCATGTGGACTGGCCTCCTGTCATATCTTCTTGTGCTCAGCAGTATGATATTTTGCTCTACAATGATTAGTCTGTTGGGAAACTATTAGGATTTATATTGTCTATAACCAATCCCTGACCAACTGAATCAGAATTTCTGGGGTAGAACCTCAGCATTATATTTTCTTTAAAGTCCCCTTGATAATTCCAGTGTATAGTCAAGTCTACAGCACTACTCTAAAAGGAGAAGCTGATAAAACACAAAATATATAATTTGTCTGAAATTAAAAACATATAGGTTCATAGTTGTAAAAAATATTTTGTGCTCTTAGACATAATGTTTGAACTTTGTCATTTTAAAATTAAAACAAAAATACTTGCCTCAGTGAAAATGCTTTGGAAAAAAATATTACAAGGTTTATATAAATTAAAGATGTGTTTTTCTGACTTCAAAATAAATATTAACTTCATCTAATTATTAATATTACAAAATTTGACTGTTTTCCTTTTCTTCAGATGCAGCTAAGTTTAGGAAGACGTCCAATTATTTCGAATTGGTTGGATTATATTCCTACAACAAGATACAAAGATCCATGTGAACTCTTACATCTTTGCAGAATAACCATCAGGGCTCAACTGCTGACCAACAATATGCTCCCAAATGGAATATTTTCACTTCTTATTCCTGTTCGTCTACAGAACTACTTGAATTTAGAAAACTAATGCACATCTTTTTCCTGATTTCATTAAGAATACTTACCATTGTATGGCTTAGAAGTTAATAAACTATTAACTTCCTGAAAATTTTATTGCATTGAATGCTCCATTAGAAAAAATATTTCACATATATTTTAAGTGAATCATTTTAATCAACATCTGGCTCTGCCCATTACCATTCTATAAGGTGGAACAAATCATACTCATTTAAAATGTTTTTAGGTTCATCCTTTTATCTGTTCTTAAAAGTTTTGTTTTTTTTTTAACTTTTTTTTTTTTTAATTATATAAGCATTGGGTACAGTCAGAAGTGCGGGAGGGTGAGAGAATTCACAAGAGCCAGAGTGGGGAACAGAACAGGCAGAATGAGGAAGAACACTGCTGTGGGGAGCAGCGGGCATGGCAGGAGAGGTCTGCACACATGTGGGACCCTCTCTGGCAGCCAGGGATAGAATCGGCACTGCAGAGGCTGCGGGGGAGCTTTGTAGCCCAGCGCTCAAATGCTGCACCACCAGGGGAGGCCCTTAGAAGTTTTTTTGGCTATAGAACATTCCTGTTACTTATGGCAATTTTGGACACATTAGTGTTATAAACTTTGAAGTGCTAATTATTGGTATGTTCTAAGCCAGATAAATACTATTTTATATTGTGTATTCATATTAACAAATACTGAGTTCTGCAAATAAAACATTGTACTTGGTAAGAGGGAATAATCAAGGAAATTAAGGTGTGGTCCCTTCCTTCAGAACAATCTGTATAGTGTATAGTTCTCTGGTTACAAATAATACAAGTGAAGAATTAGTCTACTGATGGGTGGGAGAGAGGAGTAAGATGACAGAAATAGATTATATTTAGGAATAACTAGCTTTCTGTCATAATAAGAAATTTTGGTATGTGACACCTCTAAATACTAGCCAGGTAGTATTTTTTTATTCAGATATAATTGATATATAAAATCATATTAGTTTTGAGTATACAACATGATTCAATATATGTATATATTACAAGATTATCACAAAAAGTTAACATCCATTACCACACAATTACAAACTTTTAAGATCTACTCTCTTAGCAACTTTCAAGTATATATTATTTACCATGATGCATATTACATCCTAGGACTGACTTACTGTGTAAGTGGTAGATTATACCTTTGATCATCTTTACCTATTTTGTTTGACCACCCCCAAATTATATGAAATTTGATACAAAGAAACAATTCTGATTCAACATTGCATCAAAATGAAAATATTATCCATTAAATCTACATGCTCTTTGTTTACAAAGAAATGTTACAGTTAAAAAATAAAATTCATTCTGCAACAAATTTTTTGCTCTTTTCATTTTGTATATCTAGGGAATCTACCATATCTAGGGTATCTACTGTTATCTAGGGTATTTGGTATCTAGGGTCAAACTGTTGCAACATAAAGATTGAGAATTGGGAGGCAATTCTCCATGGGTCTCTCATGTTTCTGACTGTCTTTTTAACAGAGGCACTGTCTTATTCTTGCCTACTTTTTAAAGATCGTTGTATAGTGTGCAACCTTGAAAGGCAGAGATAGTGTCTCTCTTTAAGTAGAGAGGAGATTTTCTCAATGTCTAGAATCTAAGGGTAATACCTTCCTCCAGAAAAAGTCAGCAGCTTTGCTTAGCTCATCATAAAGATTGGAGTTTCCCAAGCTTAAGGTTCCTCAGTTGTAACACAAATCCATTGTGTACATATCTACCTGAACCACCACATGTCTTAGGGGTGGGGTACATGAAACCAACACTAAAATGAAGCTCATGCTGCAGGCTGTACCGTTAGAGATAAAGTCCCTTGTTTTTCAGATCCAGGAATCTTTTGTCTTCTGACAGCAAACAAAGATGAAATTGTGGTAAGCTAACCTGCTAGTTTGCAAGCATGGTAAAAACTCAGAATCTTCATAGTTCTTGACAAAGATGGACACTTTCATTCCTGAGGTACTAATGGATTATAGGATTGAATAACAGAAATGTTGAGTTACACATTTAAACTAGATTTAATTATACCTAAGCATATTTTAAGCTCATAAGTACATAGGAAGTTCAAACTATACAAGATTTGGATGTTTCTTTTACTAGTAATATATGATAGCTATATAGTTTAATTGAAAATGTGTTCAAGCAAAAAAAAATACCTTTATTTTTGTATATATTTTGTGGTTTCAGGTCTTACATCTAAGTCTTTAATCCTTTTGTGAATGGTGTGATAGTAGTCTATTTCCATTCTTTTGCATACGGCTGCCCAATTTTCCCAACACCATTTGTTAGAGACTTTTTCTATATCCATTTCATGCTCTTGACTCCTTTGTCATAAATCAACTGTCCATATACGTGTGGGTTTATTTCTGGGCTCTCAGTTCTACCCCACTGATCTGGGTGTCTGTTTTTACTCTAAGACCATACTGATTTGACTACTAGGACTATGTACTATAATTTAAAATTGAGTGCGATACCTCCATTTTTTCATTCTTCTCAAGATTGCTTTGGCTATTCAGGGTGATTCCAAATACACTTTAGTATGTTGTTCCATTTCTTTGAAGAATACTTTAGAGTCTTGATAGGGATTGCACTAACACTTCATAATGCTTTGGGTAAAATGGCCTTTTTAACAATGTTAATTCTTCTAACCCATGAACACAAAATATTTCTCCATTACTTTGTAACTTCCATTTCATTTAACAATGTCATAGATTTAACCTCCTTTGCTAAATTTATTCCTAGGTATTTCTTTTTATGCAATTATCAATAGAACTGTACTCTTTGGGCCTCCCCGGTGGCGCAGCGGTTGAGCGCTGGGTTGCGAAGCTGCCCGCAGCCTCTGCAGTGCCGGTTCGATCCCCGGCTGCTCCCCGGCCACCAGAGGAGGGTCCCACATGGCGCGCAGACCTCTCCTGCTGCCCGCTGCTCCCCTCAGCAGTGTACTTCGGTCCTTCTGCCTGTTCTGCATCCTGCTCTGACTCTGGTGAATTCTCTCAGCCTCCCGCGCTTCTGACTGTACCCAGTGCTTGTATGAATAAATAAATAAATAATCTTAAAAAAAAAAAAAAAGAACTGTACACTTGATTTTTCTTCTCGTTTCTTTTCATGAAGTAACATGAACAGATATTTACATACTGATTTTTTTAGCCTGCTTAGTAATTGTTTCTAACAGCTTTTCAGTTGAGTCTTTAGGGTTTCGATGTACATTATTATCATTTCATCTGCAAATAATGATTGTTTTACTTCTTCTTTCCCAATTTGGATTCCTTTTATTTCTTATTTTTGCCTAATTGCTCTGGCTAGGACTTTCAATACAATGTTGAAAGATGACATCCTTACCTTGTATCTGATCTTGAAGGAAAAGCTTTCAGTTTTTCATCATTGAGTATGATGTTAGCTAGGGGTTTGTCACAGACAGCCTTTATTTTGTTGAGGTATATTCCTTGTATCCCCATTTTATTGATTTTTTTTTTTTACATTTTGAAAGGACAGATTTATTACTAAAGGAGAAAGAAAAAAGAGACAACTGAATGGATGCAAGTGGGCAGAGAGCTGCTGCTGCTGCTATGCAAAGGGAAAAAGGTCATGAAAAGAAACAACTGCATAGTCACAGGCAGGGAAGAAATTGTTTAATGAGAGTTTTATCACAAATGGGTATTGAATCTTATCAAATTCTTTCTATGCATTTATTGGCATAATCATATAATTTTTATCCATCCTTTCATTGATCTGGTATATCACATTAATTGATTTGCATATGTTGAACCATCCTTGCACCCCTGGAATGTATCTCAATTGGTCATAATGTATAATTTTGGCTATGTATTGTTTAATTATTTTGCATGTGGCTGTCTGTAGGTTCAATTTGCTAAGATTTTCTGAGGTTTATATATACATTTGTTCATCTAAGATTTTGATCTATAATTTCCTTTTTTTGTGATTTGTCTGCTATTGGAATCAGAGTAGCACTGCCTCATAAAATTCTTGGAAGTACTCCTTCTTAATGAAATTTTTTGGACTACCTTAGAAGGATAGGTATTAGGCCTTCTTCAAAGGTTTGGTGAACTCACTAGTGAAGCCATCTGATCCTGTGCTTTTGGTTTTTGGGTGGCTTTGGTTATAGTTTTGATTTCCTTGCTTGTGATCTGTTCAGGTTTTTCTATTCCTTTCTGATTCAATCTTGGAAGCCTGTATAATCCTAGGATTTATCCTAACTCTTTTTTGGAGCGAAACAAAATCATAACACTTCTCACTAAAAAAGTGAATGTGCTTACTCAGTCACTATTTTTAATGCTTTAAATGAATGTCTCCTCTCCCTTCTCCTCTTCTCACCACACCTCATGAATACATCTGTTCCATTCTCATTGTTTCTATCTCTAAGGATAAACTCTCTACTCAACTACTGAAAGAGTCTCTTAAACTATCTGGTTCCCTTGACTCTAGTTTCAACCACCCATCCCCAAAACATTTATTCTACCACCCCAGTGATCTTACTAAAATGGAAACATAATCATGTTAAACCTCCCTATCACATCAACCACCACCCCTGTCTCCATTTCAACAACAAACAAGCCTTAAAACTCTTTCATGCTCTATAGAAGATACTGATATAAAACACCAAGTTTCATCTTTTTGTCACCCTCTCATATGCACTCTATCCCCCAGCTACACTGTGACTCACATCTCTTTGCTTTTACATATGCTCATCCTTCTATGCAAATTGCTCTTCTTTTCCTGCACATCTAACATAACTTTACTATCCTTTAAACTCCCTGGAAATGCATACCTTTTTTGTGCCTCTTCATATCATGTTCCTCTAATATTGTACTAATCACATCCAACCATGATACAATTGGGTTTTCCTTTTTACCATACCTTAAAGGTCTACTTTAAGGACACACATCTTTTGTACTCCTAGCACCTGCATATTGCCTGTTCTATAGCAGATATTATTGCATAAGGGTTGGGTTTGTGGTTTTTTTTTTCCTTTTGTAGTTTTTTTTTCAAATATTTATTTATTTATTTATATTTATACAAGCACTGGGTACAGTCAGAAGCGCAGGAGGGCGAGAGAATTCACCAGAGCCAGAGCAGGGAGCAGAGCAGGCAGAAGGACCGAAGTACACTGCTGAGGGGAGCAGCGGGCGGCAGGACAGGTCTCCGCGCCATGCGGGACCCTCCTCCGGTGGCCGGGGAGCAGCCGGGGATCGAACTAGTGCTGCAGAGGCTGCAGGCAGCTTCGCAACCCAGCGCTCAACTGCTGCGCCACCGGGGAGGCCCTCCTTTTGTAGTTTTTTAAGAGTAAAACATATCCTAAAACTTTGGCATAAAGGGAAGATTTTTAAAATGTGCTACTAAAGACTAAAATTAAGCTTAAAAATAATTTAGGGAAAAGGAAAAAATCACTGCTAGTTAAAGAATTATCAGAATAGTTTTTAAAATTTTAGGTGCATTATTCATTACATACCTATTAGGATGGCTAAAAAAAAATTCTTCTAAAGCTGAAAATACCTAGTGCTGAAGAACATATAAGATAACGAACTTTCCTACATGGCTGTTAGGAAAGCACAAAAGCATATGACTCTGGAAAATAGTCTGGTGACTTTTGATGAAGTTAAATAAATAGTTACATTATGACAGTCATTCCATTTTTTTTAACTCTAGATAAATTAAAACTTGTCACAAAAATATCTACATAAATGTTTATAACAGCTTTATTCACAATCAGCAAAAAACAGAAATTTAAATGACCTTCAATTTGTGAGGCAGATAAACCACTGTACATATACACATATATAAACAATGGAATATAGTCAGAAACAAAAAGGCGCACTAACATGGATTAACCTAAAATGTATTATCATGAGTAAAACGAGTCAGCCTCAAAAAGTTAAATGCCTTATGATAGCATATGTTGAACCTCCTGGAAAAAAAACAATAGGAAAGGAATGCTTAACCATTCTCAGTGATTGCTGAATTAAAGTTAGGGATCAAGAAAGGATTGAACTACAGAGAGACAATACTAAGAGAATCTTTAGGGGGTGATGAAATTGTTCAGTATCCTGTGATAGTTGTTACATAAATCACCAAATATGCTAAAATATAAAACTATATACCAAAGAAAGAGTTATTTTTTCTGTAGATAAACTCTAAACTAATGTAGCCATGAGGATAAACTGCTTTTTACTTCTATCCCCACATACCTTACCCCTAGACTTTAAAAAGATTACTTTATTCAAGAATTTACCTTGCAAGGAGAAAGGTGGAACAAACTGAAAAAATGGCTTTGAGGTGGAAATTAAAGATGTTTATGAAAACATTATGGAATTTTATCTTAAAAGGGTGGATTATGAGATAATGATCTATAATTTTAGAGAAAGGCAAAGGCGAAGAGGTACTGACATATAGAGCAAATAGACCTTAAAGTTAAAGAATGGTTTGTCTCCCCCTTCTATTCACCTCTATTCTATAATACCATTACATAATAATTACATCTTCATTTGATTTTCTTTTGGGTATGTTTCTGCTAGACACAAAATGATTTAAGAAAAAAGTAATTTAATTTTAAGATAACATAAACCTATTTTTATTTCAGTGTCCTAAATCTGAAGTGAAAGGGATTAATCAGTGAGCTGCAGGTTTTACATCAAAAGTGCTAAATGATGAAAAATTTAAAAGTCTGGTAAAATTTAACATTGGGTTAAATCTAAAAGGAAGTTAATACATTTGAGATGATATTCAGTGTATTTGATGCTTTGCATCTGTCACCGCTTGCCTGTTTTTCTTCCACTGCTTGATTCCCTTCTGTCTTTTGTTGTTTTGTCCCTTTTCTTCCCTGACCTCCCAATCTACAATGTTCCTTTCCTCCTCAGAGCCTTTTAGAAATTGACCACAAGCCTAAATTATCTAACTGCTTTTAAAAATGACCACATAAAATATGATTCAGTTGCTGTGAATTAAAATGTGTTTAGTGGTCAAATTTAAATACTGTGGTATCTCTAAAACATGAAATAGGGATTATAAGTAGTCTAACAGGACACTTACTATACATCAAATGTAAATATTAACACTAATTCACACAGAATTTACCAAAATGTTATGTATATAATTCAAATTATATTTCAATATATATGAGTACTAATGTGTACTTAGAATGCTGAGAGTTAAAGTAAAAAAAAAAGAATAACATTAAATTTGGTAAAATAAAATATGCACATGCTAATCAAAAGTAGAGGCCCATGCAATCAGTAAAAAATAAATTTGGCCAAATACTACAGCTTAGAGAATGTACGCCTTGACTAGGAGTTATTTAGTTGTCTAAGAAAAGACTAATTTCCTTAACTTATCCCAGTGGGCTGAGATTATGTGTATAAATCATCTGCTGAGATGGAACTGTAGAAATAGGGTTAAGTTTGAGAAGACTTACACTTCAGAACTAGTGGTATTCCATTTTATTTTGTCCATTTAGAAAACAAGAATGATCTATGCATAAATTTGAAATGGTATGTAAACTATGTGCCCATTAAAATGTAATTCTATAAAAATTCCTTGAGAATAACTGAGGCAAATAAACAAATCAATATTACTTTTCTGTCTTTGTTAATTGCCTAAAGAAGATGGCCAAAAATGAATACTTGGAATAGAGAAGGTATTCCTCAGTAAAAAATGGAATACCCAAGGATTTGGAAAATTGAAAGCGTAGATAATGGTGACTCCCTTTTCCAGAAGCGCACTCTGTATCATAAAATATTTTCACTTATTAGAACCATACTGAATGTCAAAAAAAAAAGCCCTTATAATTCCCAATATTGTTTTAAAGAACTTCAGAGGCCTTTGGATAACTTCAGAGGCATTGGAATTTGGTGATATTAATTTCAGAAATTATCAAGGATATTATTGCTTTAGAATACAATATAGTAGAAAAACTTACAAAAGTTTCCAGCCTTGAGAAAAAGTTGTTAAAGCTTAAGAATATACATTTTAAACTATAACTCGTAAGTATAACACTTAATAACATAAATTTTCATAAATGAGAAAAAAGTGTCATGTTGACTTTTTCTAACATAACCATGAGTTAAACAGTGTTCACTATTTAATAGGCAAAAAATAATTGTCATAATATTTTTCTTATATAAAATATGTAAATGACAATTCTCTATATAACTGGTTACTATAATTTTCAATTACAAAAATTAGCAAATATTTTCTTTTACTTTCAAGAAAAATAAATTCTAAGTTCCTCATATTAAGATATATTATTTCATTGGTAAGAGATATGAATTATTATTCTTCAGTGCTTCCTGAAACTTGTTCAACCCTGAGAAAATCTGCTTCATACTTCTTCTTGAGATTATTTAAATATGTTCGTAAACTATCTGGATCCAATTGAGAGTTTCGAGCAATTTGAACAAGTTTAGTAGCTAGATGGTACTCAGCTCTCTGTCTTTCCATCTCAGGGGTACTCTTTTGGTTTTGCTGTCATTGAAAAAATATAGATAAAAATTAAGATATGAATACTTTGAATTTTATTCTAAAATTCTGACAATATTCTATCTCCTTTCATAGAAATATTGCTCATTGCTATGCAATAGTCATAATTTTAAAGGTCACCTAGGAGTATTACTCTGCTGTCTACTACTTTAAATCCCTAACAGATAAACTGGTAGACAGAATGAGTATAAATAAACTTCTTGTCCCTCAGGATAGTTTATTTGCTGGAGACCAAATGAAAATACTGCCTAAGGGGTAAATTACTTAAAATAAGCAACATAAATAACTTGAAGTGTGCCTTAATTATTAACAATTAACAAAGGCCTTTTGGAAGGCCTTTAGATATTCAGTCCTTCAATAGTGCTTCAGGAAGTACAGCTAGAAAATTCTTCATTATCCTCTTTGCCTGAACTAGAGCGGAATCAGCATTTTAATCTTAGCTGTTTATGGAAAGTCTTAGTAAGTTTTTCTTTACTAAGGGAAATAAAATTCCTTCAACTCTCTCACTAACAAGAAAATCTAGGTATTTTTCCACTTTCTCTATAGATAAAATGAATAAGATTCTATGAGGTAGAACATCTATTTTTATACTGATTAATCTATTTTTACATTAATTAATCAGCTATCAGTTTATTATTTCAATAACAATAAACATTAAATATTTATGTCTTCTATATTGCAGATTACAACTTGTGCTTATTTTTATAGGGGTACAAAATATGTCTATCTATCATGATAATGTAACTCAAGAAGTTCAGTCTTCTAGTGAAAAAAACATGTTTATAAGCGACTTGTTAATATAATTATAAAAAGTCTTATAAAAGAGATATAAAGTGCTCAGAGTAAAGAGGTAAAGAGAGTTCACTTTCAGATCAGGTCTTTAAAAAGATAGAGCATTTAGAATGGATCTTAACGAATAGAAAAAGTTTATATGAGAAGGCATTCTGGAACCAAGAAACATCTAGAGACAAGAGGTATGGTATACAATTGGGTCCAAATGATGAAATAAGTGAAAGGTAACTCAATGTGGCAAATATACAGGCTATAGTGAAAATGAGTACTGTCATCTAAGATTGGAGTAATAAAGAAAGAAATCATAAAACATTCATTAACAAACTTTTATATGTTTAAAAATCATCTGTAACAAGGATACCCATTATCCCCACTTTCATTTAATATATTATTAGAAGTCCTGTAGCACAATTTGGCAAGAAAAGGCATCCAAATTGGAAAGGAAAAAGTAAAACTTTCACTATTTGTCACATAAAATCATGTGACATAATCTTCTAGATCAAAAACCCTAAAGATTGTTAGAAGTAATAAACTCTGTAAAATTGCAGGGTACAAAATCAAAACATAAAAATCAACTGCATTTCCATGTACTAATAACAAACCATTAGAAAGATAAAATAAGAAAACAATACCATATACAATGGAAGCAAAAAGAATAAAATGCATAGGAATAAATTTAACTAAGAATGTGAATGACCCATATACTGAAAACTATATGACATTGTTGAAAGAAATTGAAAGAAGACACAAATAGAAATATTTTTTCATGTTCATGAATTGGAAGAATAGTGTTAAAAAATGTCCATATTTACACAAAGCAATATATATTCAATGCAATACCTATCAAAATTCTAATGGCATTTTTTACAGAAATGGAAATAATCCTAAAATGGAATAATACTAAAATTTATATGGAACCACTGAAAACTCCAAAGGGCCAAAGTAACCTTGAGGGGGAACAAATTTAGAGGTATTATGTTCTCTGGTTCCAAAATATACTACATAGTTACAGAAATCAAAACAATGTGGTGTTGGCATAAAAACAGACACAAAGATCAATGGAACAGAAGAGAGTCTAGAAATAAACCCACACATATGTGGTTAATTAATTTATACCAAAGGAGTCAAGCATACACCAGGAGAAAAAAAGTCTCTTCATTCAATGGTATTGAGAAAACTGGACAGCCACATGTAAAAAAATGAAATTAAATCATACCCAAAAATTAACTCAAAATGGTTAAAGACTAATGTAAAACCTGAAATCATAAAACTTCTGAAAGAAAATAGGCATAAGCTATTTGTCATCAGTCTGACTCCAAAGAAAAGGCAACAAAAGCAAAATTAAACAAGGTACACTACATCAAACTAAAATGCTTCTTCTGCATAGCAACAGAAACCATAAAAAAAATAAAAAGGAATCCTGTAGACTGGGAGAAGACATTTGCAGTCATATATCCAATAAGTGGTTAATATCCAAAATGCATAAAGAGCTCATAAAACTCAGTAACATAAAAAATCCAATTAGCACACTCCAACCAACAGAAAGAAAAACAACAACAATGAGAACAAACTACAGATCAAGTGGGACTCTTGAGTGGAAAGGAACTGTTGCAGGCACTGCACCTACAAACGAAAACTGTGGAGAACCGTGCAGGAATGACCATGGAGGTGAGCGAACAGCTCCCAGCGCCATTAGAGGAAGATAAGGACTCCAAGGACTCTGCAGAGAGACCTACAAATAGCCCAAGGCCAGCCGGTAAGCTTGTGCGGAAAAGCATGCACCCCCTAGAAAAGCATACAGGGATCATAGCTGCCAGGTCCCCGAGCCCCGACCTAGGTTCGTGGGGAGACATGTGGGAACCATCACTGAGGTGAATGACCCTCACTGAGTAATCAAAAACCAAGCGCTCAGGCACGGGAACGGGGTGCAAATAAGAAATAGAACAGCTAAACAGACCAATTACAAGCAGCAAAACTAAGGCAGTAATCAAAGCACTCCCCAAAAACAAAAGCCCAGGCCCAGATGGCTTCACAAATGAATTCTACCAAACGTTCAGCAGTGAACTAGTGCCTATCCTACACAAACTCTTTCAAAAAATTGAAAAAGAAGGAATATACTACCAAATACATTCTACAAAGCCAACATTACACTAATACCAAAACCAAACAAAGACAGCACAAAAACAGAAAATTACAAGCCAATCTCCCTAATGAACACTGATGCAAAAATCCTCAACAAAATCCTTGCCAACAGAATCCAACAACGCATCAAAGGGATAACACACTACGATCAAGTGTGATTCATCTCAAGGGCACAAGGATGGTTCAACATATAAAAATCGATCAGTGTAATTCAACACATCAACAAAAAGAAAAATAAAAACCATATCATCATATCAATATATGCTGAGAAAGTATTTGACAAAGTCCAACATCCATTTATGATGAAGGCCCTTGAAATTCTCGGGACAGAAGGAACATACCTTAACATGATGAAAGCCATATACGACAAACTCACCGCCAATATTATTCTCAATGGCAAAAAGCTGAAGGCCTTTCCTTTAAGATAAGGAACAAGACAAGGATGTCCTCTCTCACCACTGCTCTTCAATATAAAACTGGAGGTCCTGGCCAGGGCAATAAGACAAGAGAAAGACATACAAGGAATCCAGATAGGGAAAGAATTAAACCTATCACTATCTGCAGACAATATAATAATATATGTACAGAACCTTAAAAACCCCACAGAAAAACTACTCAAAATAATCAACCAGTTCAGTAAAGTAACAGGATACAAAATCAACACACAAAAATCAGTAGCCTTCCTATATACAATCAATCTGAAGAAGAAGAAATCAAGGGCCTCCCTGGTGGCACAGCCCTTGAACGCTGGATTGCGAAGTTGCCCGCAGCCTCTGCAGCGCCGGTTCAATCCCCAGTCGCCGGGTGAGGGTCCCACATGGCGCACAGACCTCTCCTGCCACCCGCTGCTTCCCCTCAGCAGTGTACTTCATCAGTCTGCCTGATCTGTTCCCTGCTCTGGCTCTGGTGAATTCTCTCACCCTCCCGTGCTTCTGATTGTACCCAGTGCTTGTATAAATAAATAAAGAAAGAAAGAAGAAATCAAGAAAACCATCCCTTTTATAATTGAAACAAACAAAAAAATCAAATAGTTAGAAATAAACAACTAAAGAGGTGAAAGACCTATACAAAGAAAATTATAAAACACCTCTAAAAGAAACAGAAGACACAAAGAAATCTAAAGTCATCCCCTGCTCATGGATCGAAGAATTAACATTATTAAAACGTCCATCCTAGGTGAAACACTACGTGATATGCACATCAAAGACATCTTTACAGACACATCACCCAAAGCAGTGATAGTGAAGACAAAGATAAACAGCTGGGACTACATCAAATTAAAGAGTTTCTGCACAGCAAAAGAGACAATAACAAAAACAAAGAGAAACCCCACCAACTGGGAGAACATTTTTGCACACGACACTAATGATAAAGGACTGATCACAAAAATCAGCAAAGAGCTGATGAGACTCAACAACAACAAAGAAAATAATCCAGTGAAAAAATGGGCAGAAGAGCTAAAAAGAAACTTCTCTGAAGAGGAAATGCAAATGGCCAACAGGCATATGAAAAAATGTTCAACATCACTTGTAATCAGGGAAATGAAAATCAAAACTACCATGAGACACCATCTTACACCAGTGAGAATGGCACATATTAAAAAAACTAGCAACAACAAATGTTGGCGAGGGTGTGGAGAAAAAGGAACTCTTCTGCACTGTTGGTGGGAGTGCAAACTGGTCCAACCACTATGGAGAGCTGTGTGGAGATTTCTGGACCTACTAAACATAGAGCTTCCATATGATCCAGCAATTCCACTCCTAGGTATTTACCCAAAGGACACAGAAACATCAATTCCAAAGAACACCTGCACCCCTATGTTTATAGCAGCTCTATTTACAATAGCTAAGCTTTGGAAACAGCCCAAATGCCCAAAACTAGATGACTGGATCAAGAAGATGTAGTACATATATACCATGGAATATTACTCAGCATTCAAAAAATATAAACACATGCAATTTGCAGCAACATGGATGGCGATGGAAAGGATCATGCTCAGCGAAATAAGCCAGAAAAAGAAAAATACCGGATGGTCTCACTCATAGGAGGAATCTAGAAAACTTAAATAAGGGACCAGGAAAATGAATAACTATAAGAAAGTTAAAATCAAAATCAACAAACAACTATGAACCAGAGACACTTTTTGGGGGGTGGGGGGCGGGAGGGGAGGGATTGGGGTCAGAATGGGGGGGGTTGCAATTGTATGGGGAATATAAAAATAAAATTTATTATTTAAAAAAAATAAAAAAATAAAATGTCCATCCTACCAAAAGCAATATAAAGATTTAATGCTATTCCAATAAAAACCTCAATGACATTCTTCAAAGAAATAGAACAAATACTGATGAAATTCATATGGAACCACAAAAAAACACAAATAGCCAAAGCCCTACTGATGAAAACATAGGAGAAAGGAGGTATCACACTTCCAAACTTCAAGCTATATTACAAAGCCATAATAATTAAAAGTTTGGTATTGGAACAGAAACAGACACACAGGCCAATGGAACCAAATAGTGAGCCCAGCAATAAAACCACACTGATATGGACAACTGATCTTTGAGAAAGGAGCCAAGAATATACAATGGAACATGAACAGTTTGTTCAATAAATGGTGCTGGGAAAACTGGACCACCATATGCAAAAAAATGAAGCTAGACCACTTGACCTTTCACTGTGCACAAAAATCAACTCAAAATGAATAAAAGAACTGGACATAAGACCTGAAACCATAAAATATACAGAAGACAATATAGGTAAAACACTACAAGACATACATCGTAATAACATATTTAAAATCTCATCACCCAAAGCAAAGAAAGTCAAGAAAAAGATAAACATCTGGGATTACATCAAACTGAAAAGCTTCTGCACAGCAAGAGACATTAACCAAAACAGAGAGACACCCCACTGATTGGGAAAAAAATCTTTGCATTCCATTCAACTGATAAGGGACTGATCACAAAGATATACAAAGAACTCACACAGCTCAACACAAACAAAATAAACAATCCAGTCAAGAAATGGGCAGAAGAACTTAAAAGACATTTCTCCAAAGAGGAAATGCAAATGGCTAACAGGTATATGAAAAAATGTTCCACATCCCTTATAATCAGGGAAATGCAAATTAAAACCACATTGAGATACCACCTTACACCAGTAAGAATGGCACATACTAAAAAAAAATACAGCAACAACAAATGTTGGCGAGGATGTGGTGAAAAAGGAACTCTCCTACATTGTTGGTGGGAGTGCAAACTGGTTCAACCATTATGGAAAGCTGTCTGGAGGTTCCTCAGTCTACTAAAGATGGAGCTACCATGCAACCTGACAATTCCACTACTAGGGAGCTACCCAAAGGATACAAAAACATTGATTCAAAAGAACACCTGTACACCTATGTTTATTGCAGTACTATTTAAATAGGTAAAACCCAAATGCCCAAAAATAGATGACTGGATCAAGAAGATGTGGCATATATACACAATGGAATATTATTCAGCAATCAAAAAAGATAAACTCATGCCATTTGCAGCAACGTGGATGGAACTAGAAGGAATTATGCTCAGTGAAATAAGCCAGAGAGAAAAAGAAAAATATCAGATGGTTTCACTTATAACAGGAATCTAAGGGAACTAAGTAAGACATCAGTGTAAACAAATAATAACAGTACAAAACACAACAAAGCAAAAACAGACTATTATAAATCAGAGACATCCTGCAGGGGAGAAGGAGGAAGAGGGATCAGAAGGAGGGAGGGAGGAGCACAGGGGAATGAGGAGATGGTGCACGGGTGCACTGGTGAAGGAAACTCTATGGGGACTACAGCTGAGAGGGTGGGAGGAAACAAATATTGTTTAAAAATGAAAAATGATGTAAAAATTAATAAAAAATTAAAAAAAGAAATTTGGTTAGATAAGCTGTTTTCAGTTTTTATTACTAATTCCTATTCAAAAGAAAGTCAGCTTTAAAATATAATTGAGATATAAATATAAAATATTGCTAAGAAAATTTAGAGATTTAGAATAAAATGTTTATTACTATGAAATTTGAAATACAGAGGTATTTTAATAAGTAATTTGACGTCAAATTATGCTGGACATAGGCCCTCTCATTTTAAACTTGTAGAGTTACATGTCAGTGTAACCACTGTCTCTTGTTTCAAATTCTACTACATTATAGTACTCTACATGTCAAAAAAAAAAAAACCAAACAAACAAAAAAAATCCAATTAAAATAATGGGCAAAAGATCTTAATAGACGTTTCCAAAAAAGACATACAGATGGCCAACAGGCATATGAAAAGATGTTCAGCATCACTAATCATCAGGGAAATGCAAATTAAAACCATAATGAAATTATCACCTCATATCTGTAAGAATGATTATTATCAAACAGACATGACACAACAAGTATTGGCAAGAATGTGAAGAAAAGGGACACTTGTATACTCTTGTTGGTAATGTAAATTGGTGTAGCCACTTTGGAAATAGTATGGAGGCTCCAAAAATATTAAAAATAGAATTCCTACATGACCTAGCAATTACAGGTCTTGGTATTTTCCCAAAGAAAACAAAAACAATAATTAAAAAAATATATGCACCACCTTGTTCATTCCCCATTATTTATAGTAGCAAGATAAGGAAATAACCTAAGTTTCCATTAATGGATGAATGGCTAAAGAAGATGGTACACACACATGTACATATACATATATACGCAACACACACACACATATATACACACATATACATCTATAAAGAAATACTATGTAATCATAAAAAGAATGAAATCTTTTCATTTGCAACAACATAGATGGACCTTAAGAGAATACTGCTAAACACAGTAAGTTAAAGACAAATATCATATGATTTAACTTATATGTAGAAACTAAGAAAATAAATGAACAAAGTGAAACTAAACTAACAGAAAAAAAAGCAGTAGTTTTTGGAGGGGAAGTGAAGTTGAAGGGGGTCAAAATACATAAACTCTCAGTTATAAAATAAAAAAGTTGGGGCCTCCCTGGTGGCACAGGGTTGATTAGTCTCAGTGCTATCAAGCTATCCCAGACACTGTGACATGAGTTCGATCCCTGGCCAGGGAGCTAAACCACATGGCACAGCAGACCTCTCCTGTCTTGCCCACTACTCACCTCAGCAGTACACTTCAGTAGATCTGCCTGCTCTGCTCCCAACTCTGTCTCTACGAATCTTCTCACCCCCCCATCTCTGGCCTGCACCCTAGTTCTTATATGCATATATAAATAAAAATAAATCTTTAAAATAATAAAATAAAAAAGTCATGGGGGTGGAATGAACAGCAGGGCAATTATAGACAATGACACTATAGAGCACATTTGAAAATTGCCAGGAGAGTACTTCTTAAAAGTTACCATTTACAGTGACAGACGATAGACTTATTGTAGTGATTATTGCCCAACATATACAAATATCAAATCATCATACTGTGCATCTGAAGCCAATGTAATCTTATGTGTCAATTATACCTTGATGTCTTCGAAAGAATCATCTGAAGAATACTTGATATAAATTATTGAGCCAAAGGAAACACTTGAAACTCTAGGATTGTATGCATTATCCTAGGCCATTCAAAAGTAGATAATCCTAAAACTTCACTTTGAAAAATGATCTCACAAGAAGATTTTTAACAAGAAGGCTAAGGAAGGAGCTTGACTTTTATTTAATATGACACAATTGGAAGTTTAAAGTTTCTGAGCAGGGAAACAACATGATCAGAGCTATCTGCTAGGACACAATCCAGTAAAAATATTGGGATAAATCAGAAAAGAGGGAGAACCTTCTGCATAGTCCTAATGAGAAGTTATTAAGGAAAATTCATAGATAACTCTAAAAGGTAACTGGGAGATTTTAAGTGAAGAGATGAGAAGATGTTTCAGAAGATAAAGTTAATTTTGAAAGTACTGAGGAATGTAAACATAGATTAAATTTCAAGAAGAAATATGTAGAAAAATACATAGATTTAGAGTAAAAAGGAAATAAAAATTTAATGGAGAAATGGAGAAAATTATCAAAAGTATAATTTTAAAAATGAAAAAGGGGCACAGTCTTATTAACAATTTTATTTAGTAAGTGGAGTAATAACAAGGCACAATCAAAGAGGTGGGGAAATGAAAACACCCAAGAAAGGACAATTCCATAGTAGCAAAGATAGGGAAGAATTAAAAAAGAAGAGGTAGTATCAAATGCCACAGAGAAACTAAAGGAGAAAAATGAAGAAAATGAATACAAGATTTTATGAATAGTCAGTACTTCAGAAGAAAGTTTTGATAAGAGCAATCACAACTTCCCCATTTCAAGTGGAAAATAAAATAAACAGTAGAGATTACTCTTGAGAATCTGGGAGCAAAAAGAAGAGAAATATAGCTTGAGAAGTAAGGTGAAAAAAATTTTCTTAAGGGGGAAAAAAAAAAACCTATTCATAGGAAAAAGAAAATCCAGTGGGGAAAACATTTAAGTCAACTTCTTAAATAGGTTGAAAGGCAACATTTTCCTCTAAGATAAGAAAGAGAAGAAATGGGTGAAAAATAGAAATTCCAAACTAGAATTTTGAAGGAAAAAAGGTTCAAGAACTCATTGAGATAACCCCAAAAGCATGGAAAGTGATTAATGTAGAAAATGAGGGGACTGAGGATTCAGGGAATGAAATGCTTTGAAAGTTACTATAAAGAAACCATTCAGATCAATAAAGAGAAGAAAAATTCTGTCTAGTAAAATATTCAACTAAAGTTATGGACTATATGAATTTCTCATGAATAAAAGTAGCCTATCTTGAATAAATTGTGAGCATCATTTGGAAAGTCAAATCCTAGAAGGTTTGGAGAGGTTGCCCATAAGTGGAATTTGTGAAATATGGTCTGAACAAGTAGATAATGAAAGAGTCTTCAAAAGTAGAGCACTGATAAAATTAATCACAAATGGGTTCAAATGGGGTAATTAAGCAAGTAAAGTCATAAAGACAGTCTAGGATCTCAAAAGACTGAAGGAATGCAAAAAAAGAAAGAAAGAAAAAGAAACCCAAACAAGCAAAAAAAAAAAAAAAAAAAAAAAAAAAAACCCTGAAGGCAGATAAGAATGAAGACACAGAAAATGTTAGTACTGAAGAAAATTTCATACTGCCCCTAGCTTAGTTTGCCAAATGCAATGGATTCTTAAAACAATATAAAGCATTCTGATGTTTAAAAAATTCCCAAGTTTTAGTTAATTCTGTGTTGGATCTTGCTGTTTCTTGGCAAATCACAATATTGGTGAACCTCTGCTGTGATAAAAATAATACTTTTATTAATACCTTTTATTAAGAAGATCTGTTGTGTGAAGTTGTAAGATTCATAATGAAAATGAAGTTTTGAAATCTATTAAAAATATAAAAAATGCTGTACATAATGATTCTTAGCCTTAACGCTGTGTCAATTTATTTTCTTATAAAGTTAGGGTAGCAATTGTAGGAACTGAATTGTTTAACCTTAATCTCCTATTTTATTAGTTATTTGTTGGGAAAGATTATAATCAACTAAACCAAAAATGTTTTTGGAAATAAAAATGATTTATTTATTTAGGAATTAGGTTTTTAATTTAAATCTTTTCATTATTAATATTATTATATATATAAATTCAAGGACATAATAAAGGTACAATACAAAGGTTCAATAAAAATTTTATTGAATTAAAAAAATAATTCTTATTGTTAAAAAGTTTCTTACCCAAATCTGTCCAGTTATTTGAGTTGTGATTTCTTTTGCATCCAAGATGATTGAAGGAGGAAGTGATGACACCTCTGCAGCTTTTAAACCTAAAATTACAAGCAGTGGGGTTTCAACATTATTATTTTTGGTAATATTATGTTTGTTTTAACCAGTATTCACCTTTTCTTCACAGATTTAAACTTCCCTTCTATAGGTATTTCTGAAATACATAATTTTGAAAATTAAATTTTCTAAAATTCTAGATAACAATTTACAAATTATTAGATTTATCCAAGACATATAAGACAAATTAGAATATCAATTACATCTTAACATATCTCTGAGATAGCAAGAAAATATGATAGGAAAATAGGTAATTAGAAAAAATAAAAAGCTAAGAACACTGGAATTCCAATTACAAAGACCACTGGCTGATTGGTCAAAGGATATATGGGTTTTGCAGAAGAGAATGTCTACTAACAGAATGTTATCTGTCTAGCAAATCAATGAGGGGGAAATTTCTAAGAAGATATAATGGTAGGTGACTACTCTCCATGCAAATTCACAGTACCACCAGAATTCTCATGTCCTCTGAGTTTAATTTTATTGTATGCCATATAGATTTTCACTGTGTGCTCATAGTTTTTTGTATTTATTGCTTTAGAGGCAATAGGAGCAAAACTAGTATTTACTGAGAAGCTACTAACCTATAAGCAATTTGTATTTGAGAATTCATTTAATCTTGACAAATCCACATGTATGGGAAATTAGTCCCATTTAATAGATGTAATCAAACATGCTTTGATTTTTCTCTCACAAGTCACACTTATAAATAAAATAACTACTAGGACTTTATATATGTATAAGTCAACTGAAAATTCTGTGTTATTTTATACATGTTACATAATTATTTACACAGTGATATTTTACACATGCTACATAATGATTTAATAGAAAATATCTAATCAAGTTTAAAAGTATATGGTTTGATAATAAATTCCGTATCAAAAACTTCTGATTTTCAAGTTTCCTGAATGTGAAGAAAACAGGTAGCACTAAAAAAAAAAATGTAAGAAATATACACTCTTTAATTAATTATTGAACTTAGAATTATTAGCTAAATTACATTTTTCTAAGAATGGAAACTAATACTTCTAGGGCTTTATAATGTTACAATTTTACTGTTATTAATATTAAGCTTAATATATGTACAATGTGGGTCTGACATAGAAAATACAGCCTTAGAACATAAAAACATTCCAAAGACGGGAAACTCCTTAATTGACAGCCAAGTAGAGGGAAAAATGTTTGTCATACCAAAATACACAATGTTTCAATATATAGATATAATTTCTACATGTAATACCATAATTTTTTTCTTCTGTGAGTCCCTTAGAAAGTTTGTAGGTATACAAGATTGTTTCTTTATTTCTTGAGGTGTTCTTTACATGCTGAACTTCAAAATGCATGTTTTCTACGTTAGGATACATGACATCTATATGGCATAGCTCCAGAAAATGAGTAGCAAAGAGTGTAAATGCCTAGAATATATAACAGCAAATATTAGTAGTTTTAAAATAAACTAGAAATTTCAATTTTAAGTATGTAAAGAAAATTTAAGTTTACAAGTAGTCTGGCAAAGATGTAAAAATAAAGCCAATGACTTTGAGGTTAATATGGTCAATTCAAAGTCCTGAAAATTTTCATTCAATAAAGGAAATGTGTTAGTTATATGCACATATACTTATGTATGTATATCTTACATTACAGAACATTTTTAAAAATTATCTGAAGATACTGAAAAGATGAAATTTACAGAAATAAAACTACCATTTGAAATAATTATTAGAGAAGTAATCCACAAACTAAATGGTAACACTTTCCTCAACTTTAAAAAAAAAAAACTTTATTTTTTTCTGTTTGAATTGTGCCTTTATTTTATTTTATTATTTTTTTTAATTTTACATATTTATTATATCATTTTTCATTTTTGCACCAGAACAGATATTCCTATTGTTTATTAAAATTCTCCTTTGCTGTGGCCATTCTTTTGTGTGTATACAAAGTGACACAAATTCTTGGCATTGTTTGCCCATTCAGAGAGATCTATTCACATTACCTCTTCCCCAAATTTCCTTGTCACCAATTTCCCATTCACATTCTTTACAAGTCTCTG
This sequence comes from Talpa europaea, assembly GCF_964194135.1. Lineage (NCBI taxonomy): Eukaryota > Metazoa > Chordata > Mammalia > Eulipotyphla > Talpidae > Talpa > Talpa europaea. The sequence goes on from NC_140076.1 coordinate 49,381,930, forward strand.
ACCATCCAGTCAGACCATGGGCCACAGCCCATGAGATGTTATATTAGTGCCTATCTGGGCATTTCTCCTCCTCCAATCAAAAAAAATTTGTGCACTGCTTAAAGTTCTGCCTACATGGACCATTTTCCTTCATCACTGGCCTTCAGGGATGGTCCAGAAAGGAGCTATGATGCTGCAGCTATCTACTTTTCAGCAGCATCTGAATATCATGCAAAACCATCTAAATAATGAGGCAAGTCTTCTCTTCCGTTATCATGTGATCATAGGGGACTCTCCATGAGGCTGCAGGCAGACTGAGAAGAAAAAAAAGTAGCAGAAGTGGGGACCATAATCATTTGAACCATTTCTTCATATAATTCCCTTATACCTTCAGGGCCTGCTCCAGGGCAATCAAATCTATACCACTTCCATTTGATAGAGTGCTGCAGTACATACCCAACTTTATGGCTGGTGAGTTAGTAACTCCCTGTTCATGATGGGCAGCTCAGGCTACATGTTAACTTGGTGGCCTATTCAGTCTCTATTCATGCACAGCAGCAAGTTAATAGCTACTTCTCAAAATGGAAGTAGTTATCCACAAAGAATGGAAGGCTTTTGTTCTAAAATTCCAATGGCTTGTGCTGCAATTCACTAACAGGGGCCTACCAAATGTTCCAAACATATCTCTATCTGCTGCTGACACTCACTTTCAAACACTATTGAATCTCCTTAATCATATGGCCTCTGTGAAAGAGCAGTTTTCATGGCTGAACCTGTTACAGAGCCTTCTCTTGTTCTGGGACCCCACTCAAAATTAGCAGCTTTCAGGTCACTTGGTAATAGTGTCAGAGTAGCCCAAATGAAGAATATGCTGCCTCTAAAATACAATTTTAGACTCTCAGTTGGGTTTTTTTTGGTTATAAGGAGAGCCAGGGTATAGGAAGTATATAACAACTTATCCTTAGAAAAATAACTCACCATGTCCCACACACTGCACTCCTAGATATTTCACTGAGGTATAAGGCCCTGGTACTTCTAGATTTATTTCCCTCCTTTGATACACAGATATCTTGCCAATAAGTCTAGCGTACAGAAGTTGCTATTCATTGCTCACTGGGTTGCTATTCATTGCTCAACTATCATAATGTTACCAATGCAATGTGGAAGAGAAAATTAATCAAGATCTTTGCAAACTAAATTATGGCATAGAATTGGACAGCTGGAGTTGGATGGTGAAGGTGTAATACTGACCTTGCCAACTGAAAACAAACTGCCTATGGTGGTCCTTATTGACAGGTATGGAGGAAAAAACATTCGTTAGATCAATTAGCTGTATACCATGTATCAGGGGATGTATTAATTTGTTCAAGCAATGAAACCACATCTGGCACAGCAGCTGCATCTACAGTCACCACCTGGTTAATATTGCGATAATCCACTGTCATTCTCCAGGATCCAGCTGTCTTCTGCACAGTAAAATAGTGAGTTGAATGAGGATGTAGTAGGATCACCATTCCTGAATCTTTCAAATCCCTGATGGTCTAACTAACTTCTAATCACACCAGGAAAGTAGTACTGCTTATGGTTTACTATTTTCCTAGGTAGAGCAATTCTAGTGGTCTTCTTAGAACTTTCATTTGGCCATTCCTACTATAATAGATCTTATTCCATGGGTCAGAGTATTCAGTGTGAGTATTCTGCCAGCTGCCAACTACATCTCTCCCAATTATGCATCCAGAAGTGGGGTTCAGCCTGCTCCAACCTGATGTCCCTCCATAATTATCCCACATACTTAATATCCAAGTTTCACACCTGTTCCCCAGATTTCTATCTTTGAAAATTAGAATACTCAAGTAGTTCTTTAGAAACACAGTGTACCATCTCATGGCCACATTTTGTACCTCACCTTTAGGGTCCTGCTGGAACTTGAATCTAATTATAAGTCTACAAGTAAAGAGTGGTAGTAGGGTTGGGTTCTGAAGAAAATCAGCATTATCTTACATGTAACTGTCTCAGAGGAGACCATTACAGTGTGTTCATTTAATGCAAAGTTAATTCCCCTGGAGTTGAGCAGCCGCTCCCACTGCGGGTGGTGAGGCCTGTTCCACTGGCAAAAAGTAAAAACAAATAACAAAAAGACCTCATCAGAATTTAGGAACTCAATGTCTCCATTTTCACAGGGGTTTCCCTACATGGCCCCCTTCCAACTCTCAGGATCACATTCTTTCCCATTAGTAACTAATTTGCTACTATATGGTTAGAGTTTTCAACTTACAAGTAATTCAGAAATTCACAGGATGAGATTCTGGGATTGATTTTTAGTATTCTCAGGTCTACAGAAGATAGTGGTCTCCTTCAGGTAACACAGAGAAGCTTCTATGCCAGAATTTATGCAGGAATTTGAATTCCTGAACTCATCTTTTTCTTTCCCCAGTCTGTTCAGCTCCAATAGGAACAATCTCATTATACTGTTAGCTTGCCAAAAAAGCTTGAAAATATCATATACAACAGTTACCCAGTTCCTTGTTTATAAGTGGTTCTGAATAACCAATACTGCTATTTTGCTTATTTCTGTTGACAGATGACACTACGGATTACTACAGATCTCTGTACTATTGCCACTAATATATTTAAATATAATCATATTAGAAAGTCAATTCAAGAAACCTCAGAAACAATTCAAAAAATATTTTTTAGCAATTCAAAATTCAAAAACTCATTAAAATTCTGTTCCTCTAAAATCAGCCTCAATACCAACATCTTTATTATTCAGGGTTCTCAAGAGAAACAGAACTAATAGGCTGCATATATGGTATGTGGGAGGAGGTGGGGAGAAAGAATTGAAAAGATTTATAAAGAATTGGAGTTTGACAAGTCCCCAAATGTGCAATCAGCAAGCAGGAGACGTGGCAGAAGCAATGGTATAATTCCATGCCAAATGCTGGCAGGCTAAAAAGCCAGGATGAATTGGTGTTTCAGTTAAAGTAGGAAAGTTAGAAGCAATGTTCCAGATTGAAATCTGTCAGGCAGAAGTTTCCTCTTATTCGCAGGAGGGTCAGGCCTTCAAATGATTGAATGGGGTATATCACAGTAAGAAGGGCAATCTGCTTTACTGGTTCTATGAATTGAAATACTAATCTCATTCATAGACAATCTCAAAATACACCCAAAACGGTGTTTGGCCAAATGTATGGAACCCATGGTCCATACATAATCAAGTTGACACAAAAAATTAACCATCAAAGATGGTTAACTAATTTAGCTAACTAGTTTTTTAAATCCTAGCAATCAATACATACAACTTACTCATAAGAGAAATTGACAGATTCAGAATTATAAAAATTAGTATCTATTAACATTACTTTTGATTCATAATATACCTTTCTTTAAGTAAAAATATTTTTCTCATCTTATAAAATAAAAATATTATGAACTCACATTTAAGAAAACAGACTGCACCTTAGGGTAATTTTAAGGTATTTTAGAAAAGAAAAAATGACACTTCCTTCGTATCTGATATATTTTGAGCGATCTAAGAAGATATTTCACAAACAAGCTTAATAATAGAGAAAATCAGCTTATTTTACAAAGTAGATTTACCAAAAACATATTTTCCCTCAAATTTTATTAATTTGTCATTTACACAACTATATAATTCTGGAGGTATATTTTCATACTTCCAAATGTGTACATTTCACTAACCAGCCACCAAAATACCTGTGAAAATGATCTTATTCCCTTTCTTCCTCTCTCTCTTTTCTCCCTCTAGCAATCAGTATATTTTTCACAGACTCTAGAATTATTTTTGCTAGAATTTGCCAATTTGTTTTCTGATTTTTATATTCTACAATTAAATGATAACATTCATTATCTGATGTAGTGAATGACTGATTTGCATATGCCAACCTTCATCACCATATAAAATCTATGTGATCATGATGAATGACTCTTAACATATTGTTGGATTTGATTTGCTAAGATTGTGAGAAAACAGATACCTTTAAAGGAATGAAATATTATGTAAAATAAATCTTCCATAAAATGACTTGAAAAGTTTACTGTTTTACTTCATGTTGTAATATCACAGCCAATGTTATTACACGTGGAGACAATTATTGAAATTCTTTCTTGTTTTGCTACTTAGTTTGATTAAATTATAGTCAAGTAACTACAGTTATAACATTTATATATCTTGATTTCCTTCTTTCCTTTTCTACAACATACTATCATAATAATAGTTCCTGCTTCCATCAGAAATGAAGTAACAAAAATATATGCTATGGCATGTTTTCATTCCCTAAAATATACATCTACTTGTAGGTATGCATAAAATCCAATCATGATAAATATATCAATGATACATTTTTAAAAGATTCAAAATCAATACACTTAACATACATAAAAAAGAATACCTTTAAACTTAGTAGATATTCACAGACAGCATAACAAATGCCAATACCTTCTTCTGTATCAGTACCTCTGCCAAGTTCATCAATTAATATCAATGATTTGTCATTAGCACTATGTAGAATATATGCTATCTGAAAAACATAATTTTAGTATCATTCATTGTCACCAAAAAGCTGTCACTACCATAGAAAAAAAATTGAGGAAAACCTAGTCTTTTTATTACTTCATCTAAAATACATTTTTATAGAGAAATCCTGCTGAGCAGAAACTAACATTATTTTTCCTTCCTAAATATCTCATGACTAAAAATTCTAATAGAATGTTGATATGTCTATAAATAAGACATATACATATGTGTGTGAGACATCAGAGTAAATAATCATTATCTGAAAAACTATTTTAGAGTAATAAAACAGAGCAATGAATTAAATATTTAAAGTACAGTCATTTACTTTTCCACAAATGAGTAATCAATTATTGTCATAAAATACTCAAAACTATCAAATTTACTTTAACACCTCTATATTCAGTAAAGATAGAAATAAAGATGTAAGAAAAAGTATTCCAGTCCACTGATTTCTGGTTAAACCAATTTAAATACATGCCCAACAAAGACCAAGACTTCAACTAAAAGAAATGATCCTTCTCCACTGTGTATTGCTAACCTCTTCCTCAAGAGAGAATTACATACTTACTACATCAATAGTGACCTTCACAGTCAATTTACCTTTCCATTGGACTAAAATTCTTGAGGGCTAGGACCATTTAAAAATATATCCCAGGGCCCCCCTGATGGCGCAAGGAGTTAAGACACAGCACTATGAAGCTATCCGCAGCCACTGCAAGAGTTCAATCCCCAACCAGGGAGGTGACCCACATGGTGTAGCAGACCTCTCCTTACTAGCCTGCTGCTCCTCTCATCAATGTATTTCAGTGGATCTGCCTGTTCTGCTCCCCACTCTGTCTCTGTTGAATCCTCTCACCCCCCATACCTCTGGCCTGTACCCCAGTTATCGTATACATACATAAATCTTTTAAAAATATATATATATCAAGCATCTAATACATGCTTCCATAGATATTCAACATATATTCAATATATTCAATAATAATTATATAAATGTCAGATACTATGGGACAAATAACTTTGGTTTTCCCTGTCTACTGAAAATTAGCCAACTGTTCAGTGATCCAATAATTCCTACCTACTAAACATAGCCTGAGAGCTATAATGAATTCCTGTAGCCCTTCAAGTCTACTGGACGTTTGCTCAGATCAGAAATAGGCGATACTACATACTTTGTTATAGGAAGTGAAAACTCCGTAAGAGAAAGGGGGATGATTTTTAAAAGTCTTCTACCACATTGATTTCTTATTTTAATATCGAGTCTAACTAGTAGAATAGATACTATGAAAAATGGTTCTAAGCAGGTCATCATTTTCTAAAAAGTCTTTTATGTATTCCATACAAAAACATGAAAGCACATTTTTATTATCCAATAATACTAGCTTTTTCTTTAAAAGTGTATTTTTCAATAAAACATTTGCTGCCATTTCTATATAAGACAGAAATTAGGAAGCTGTCTTTGACTGCCCTCTGGCTCTTGTAGAGGAGTATAAGCACATCTGTTGATTTTAGTGTAAAAAATATTCTTAGATAACAATTGACCATTAGTAGGAGAATTTAATATGCTTTTAACATTAAAAAAGTTTAGGTTGTGTACCTCTTTCATTTCCTTCATAAATGTTGATGAATTTGTTTCAATATCATCATCAGTACTGATTCTTGTAAAAATCTGTTCAGCAATTCTAAAGGAAGCATATTCTGCTGGAACATATGATCCTGTAGAATACAAAATCAAAGAAAATTGATATGCTTTTATAAAACGTAAGTATTAAAATTTTGCACTTTTCATTAACTCCAATTATTGACTAGCTTATTTTGGATTATGTGGTGGGAAAAGCACTGCATTTGGAGTTAGAAGACATGACCCCAGTTCTGTCTCTTGTTTTATAACCTTGGACAGTACTTAAACTCTATCTGTCTCATCTTTCTCATAAATAAAAGGGAAATATTTGTCCTACCTATTGTGCCAAGCTATATGTAAGTTCAAATAAAACAGTATATATTCAAATACATTACCTATTGTAAAATTGATAAAAATTTTTATAGATTTTAAAGAACATTTAAAATATGAAAATTTGAAGGAAATGCTTATGAAGCTCTAGTTAATAAAAATCACTGTAGAAATAGGGCCTCCCTGGTGGCGCAGCAGGTTAAGCACAGCGCTGTGAAGCTGTCCGCAGCCTCTGCAACGTGGGTTCGATTGTCAGCCAGCCAGGGAGATTCCCACATGGCATGGCAGACCTCTCCTGTGGCAACCATTGCTCCTCTCAGCAGTGCTTTTGGTCCGTCTGCCTGTTCTGCTCCCCACTCTGTCTCTGGTGAATCCTCTCACCCTCTCACATCTCTGCCCTGTACCCCAGCTATTGTATAAATAAAAAATAAATCCTTAAGAAAAAAATCACTGTAGAAATAAATACGTGCTAGGAAACAGTTATTAGAAATGTTCATAAATACCCAGGATCAGAATGGAAACAATTTTCTAAGAAGGTGAATTTTCATCCATTAGACTTCTTGTGCCTGAGAATTTTATCACAGTAAAACTAATCTAACTATTCATCTTTTGAAAATAAATTAATCTGGTTAGTGGACCTACTTCTATTAGGAATGGGATATAAAATCTAAAATTTTAAGAAGATAAGGTATACATACAGTTGACTGGGGAAAATATCAAGTATACAGAACTCTGTATAGACAATAGGAGTGAAGAAACAAAGTCAGATTATTCCAGAATATAAAACAAAGGCAAAGATCAAGAAAAGGATCTATTCTGAAGAATATGGACTAGCATTATAGAAGTTTCCTGGCTGATATTTTGCTTCTGGTCTGGCTCTCTAATAATTTATCATCCAGAGTGATCCATCTAAAAGTCAAATCCAATCATGTCATTTTCTTGCTTAAATTTCAATAGTTCCCTATAGATTTCTGGATAAAGTTCAATCTCTTCAGTTAAGTACTTAAGGTCCTTCATGATCTTACTCCTATCTATGTCTCCAGCTTTATATCCTACAACCTCTCATAGCCACTCTATTCTACAAAGCAAAGGAGCTATAAAACATCTGGACTACTTGTAGTTCTCTGGGCACATAATACTGCTTTTTGTTTCTGTGCTTTAGAAAATGTTCTTGCCTCTCCCTGGAAACTCTCCATCTTTCTCATACACGTCTCTTAAATTTGTAATATTTATTATATATTATCTCACTTAATATTTACAATTCTTAGAAGCAGATCTTTTAAGTCCTATTCTTTCTATTATTATCTGATTCTGAAATATTATGAATACTTTTAGGTATTTCAGAGGTTTAAGTTGGGGACAAGAGAAGTAGAATAATTATCTTCAAATATTTGAGGAGAGAATGGATCGTTCTAGAATGCACAGAAGAACTAAAACTAATGAGTAGATGCTATAAAAGTCAGATTTCAATTTGGTATAAAGAATGGTCTAACAATTAGAGTTAGTATGTTTTTTTAAAAGACAGAGTTCCTCAAAACCATTAAAATGGAAGTGGGATTATTATGGCACATGTGAATCAGACAGTATTCTTACAGAGAAGAAAGTTGTTTAGGATGTCCTTTTAATTCCATAAAATAAATAATTCAATTAAATATTTACTCTTCATGCTTTCATTCACCTCTGATTTTCTTTCCCACTAGTAAGAGTAAATTTGTGCTATATGGCCAAAATTATTATTACTATATTTCCCTTACAATCCATTATGTTAGACCAGGATTTCTCAACTATGACATTACTAACAACTTGGATTGGATAAATCTAATTTTTCTTTAATAGTCTGGAGGTCTTTTTTATTTCTCACACCTCTCATGCCCTGAATTCACAGGGAATGGGTTCCAGCAGCTCAAGCACCTTTCCATTGGTTCTCACAAAGTGTGCTTCCCTAAGGGAGCAGGCTGGTGCTTCAGTGGAATCCAAGTACCTTTCTCTTTGGCTTCCTTTTTTCCTGATCATTTTCTTTTTTCACATTTCAGGAAGCTATCTTAGCTCTTAAAGCACTTGATATGCTCTTGGCAAGTATCTTACCCTTTGTTCAATGCCAACTGCATGCTGGGTAACATTACAGTCTATTCCAGTTTTGCCATGGTAACATTTGTCAGGCATTCATTCTTGAACATTGCCCATTCCCTTAATGGCTACAATATCACCTTTCCTGTAGATCTGCATGTATGTGACCAAAGGAACATCTGCATGTTTTCTAAAAGGCCTAGAGAACACACAGGGGGTGCCTCTCTTTTCCTTCATGTTGGTCATTTTTGGCAACTTACTGGAAGATGGTGGTTCTAGATAAATCTTTCTTACAGTGTAAGGGGGGTACTATCCTGTGCACTGTAGGGTGCTTAGCAGCATTAATAAAGTCAATCTACACTCTCCCTCAGTGGTGACACACAAAAAGACATTGCCAAATTCTGAGGGACAAAGGGTACCATCATCCAAAGAGTACCATTGGTTGAGAACTACATTAGGGCCAATCATCTCGACAAATTCATATGGTCTTCAAGGAAACCAAGTTTCCAGAGATAAGAGGCAAATTGTGCCTCTACAACAGGAAATATATAACAATGTTAGGCCAGTGATAGCCTATTTTGTGTGTGTGTGCGTACAGGTGCGTGCATACAGATGTGTGTATGTCATATCAATTTCTTTTTTTTTGTTTGTTTGTTTGTTTATACATGCACTGGGTACAGTCAGAAGCGTGGGAGGGTGAGAGAATTCACCAGAGCCAGAGCGGGGAGCAGAACAGGCAGAAGGACCGAAGTACACTGCTGAGGGGAGCAGCGGGCGGCAGGAGAGGTCTGCGCGCCATGCGGGACCCTCCTCCGGTGGCCAGGGAGCAGCCGGGGATCGAACCGGCGCCGCAGAGGCCGCGGGCAGCTTCGCAACCCAGCGCTCAACCGCTGCGCCACCGGGGAGGCCCTGTCATATCAATTTCTGTGGCCAAGTTACTAGTAGTTCTAAAATTAAGCAAGGAAAATATATCTGTCCAATGTTAAAATTTTGGAAAAATCCAGGCCTCTCCTGGTGGCGCAGCAGTTGAACGCTGGGTTGTGACGCTGCCTGCAGCCTCTGCAGTGCCAGTTCAATCCCCAGCCACCAGTGAGGGTCCCACAAAAAAAAAAAAATTGGGGGGGGAAAAAATCTCACTTGCATCATTAAAGGCATATTTCACACCTTTCTCACAACTTTTTTTGATTCCTAATAATTATATGATTATTAATTTAGTAGTAGCTAATATTGCATTCATAGTTACAATAGGAAATTTCTACTTCTATTATATCCTACAAATTTTTAGTGCAACTGAATCCAATGACATTTAATAAATATCATTACTAAAAGTCATGGTCTACATAACAGACACTATTACACATTTAACAAGAAACTCTACTTCAAACTCCACTTGAGTTAGACAGCTGAAACTGAAAAATCAGCACAAAACCTTTTGAATGGGGAACATAACTGGTAACTACAAAGTAAAGCCATACTTACCAATCTGGGCCATGATCTGACAAAGAGCAATTTGTTTTAAATATGTGGATTTCCCACTCATATTTGGCCCAGTTATGATCAAAAAGTTACTCCCTTCCGTAATATAGGTATTGTTGGGAACAGGTTTTTCCACAGATATTTTTTCAAGAATGGGATGCCATCCCTGCTTGATTGCTAAAGTATCGGTAAATTCTGGCCGAACTAAGGAAAAAATGGTTTTGAAGGATTAATGTATTTAAAGAGTCTGTGGTAAATATACATTTTATACCAAACCCCTACCTAATCCTTCTAAGTTATAACTGATGTACTCCAATCACCATCTCAACTTTTATTCACTTTCAGGAAATCCTAAGATTTAACTCCCTCTCATTGTCAGGGACTGCAAAACAGTTTATAGCATTTTTACATTTATGTAGATTAAAAACAATTAATTAGCATTGATAATACTTTTAAAATAACTATTAATTGCCCAAACTATAGAATTACATGTTTTCTTAGTGCTTATCTTCAGCAATATTGCAAATTTGGCATACATAGCTTTTCAAATGAAGTATGAATAAAATGAAACCAAATATAAAAGTAATTTTCTAGCCAAACCCTTAGAAAATTTTGTCTAAAAGAAAATCTCAGAGGATAGAAAAGAGCAGACAACACAAAAGATATTGCTAATTTATAGAAACAAATAATGATAGGGTCTCTGTGGGTACATTTTGGGGTGAAAGAAGGAAGAAAAGGGTGTGAGGACAAATAAAAGCTACGATGCTTATTCCTCTAGATGAAACACAAGGAGGGCGTCCCTGGTGGTGCAGGGGTTAAAGTTTCAGCACTATCAAGCTATAGCCAGCCACTGTGGCATGAGTTTGATCCCTAGAGGGGGAGCTGACTCACATGGCACAGCAGACCTTTCCTGTCTTGCCCACTGCTTCCCTCAAGCAGTGTATTTCATTGGATCCACCTGTTCTGCTCCCCACTCTGTCTCTGGTGAATCCTCTCACCCACTTTCCACACCTCCAGCCTACACCCCAGTTCCTCTATGCATAAATACAAATAAATAATAAAAAATAAAATAGATGAAACACATGGATAAACCTGAAAGCATTCATTTGAAAAGTGAGACTGATTAAGGGGAAAAAAGCTTTTCTGTTGTTTTGTTTTTTTAAATTTAAGATCTTTTTTTAAAATATTTTATATAATTCTTACATCATTTTTCATTTTTGCACAATGTATGCATTTTCATTTTGGTTATATTCCCCATACAATTGCACCCCCCTTATTTTGACCCTAACCAAAAACCTAAATAAAGAATCAGGAAAAAGACGAACTATAATAAAGAAAAAAAGGTTTTTTAAATGAAATATGAAAATACTTTGTATACTTATTCCACACTACTAAAATAAGTGAACATAATTTTGGAAATGTTACTGATAATTTTAATTAGAAATTTCAATATTATTCATGATATTAAGTCTACAATTATTCAACCTTAATTATCATATATTAGTTCTTTACATTTGAATACTTGAGTATGTTTATTACTGATAGTTGTATTAAGAAATTTCAAGGGAATAACTTGAAGTATTCATTACATATTTAAAAACTACTTAAAATTTATATTCAAAAATTCTGTCTATAGGTTTGGGAAACAAAAACAATTTCCTGAACTTGTGATACTCATATCTAAGGACTAATTTAGAAAACACTCACTTTGGGTATTCATTTCTCTAATAAGTATTAGTCATACTACTTCCAACGAGTTTTCAGATTTCAGCTTTATAAATTTGGACTATCATTTTCACCAAGGAGGTATTTCTGTGCTCTTATTTTGAGAACTTTTAAAGTTTCTTGCAGATTTTTCTTTCTGAATTGTCAATTTCTTTTTAAGTAACTTTCTAACTTTTAAAAGAAATGTTAAGGCTCACTTCACTATCTCAATTTTGAGTCTAAGTTTAGAAACCAGCCAAGAGACTGTATTTCAGGTAAATAAAATGTAAAACATTCATGACTGTTGTATAAAATTGCTTGAACTGAATACAAATTTCACTATGCTACATATTTATTCCAAAAAAGTAACTCACCATAGTCAGAAAGAGTGCAGGCATGAGCAAATGACAGCAGCATATCCAGCATTGACACAGTGTCAGAGAGTTTGTATAAACAATGAATATGTTCATAAATCTCACTAAGCAGTTTGCACACTATCCTGAAAGTACATGTTTGTTTAGACAAGGGATGTTTTTTAAAGAAGGATATATAATGTAATTGTAAAACACTTTAAATTTATTGCCTGAGGTAAAACAGCATTCACAGTTGAGTTGTACACTACAGATAAAGTTCTTTATGCAACTATTTCATTTTAGAGATGAAGAAATGGAAGTTCATACTCAAGGTCACAGCTACTTAGTAGCAAAGAATCCATCTTCCAGTGTATTAATACCACTTTTTTGAAACTATTGCTTTTATTAAGTACTAATAACATGGATTTTAATAAAAATATTTCATAGAAATCATCTAAAGCCCTCACTATATTTCAACAGATACCATTTGCTAATAACTTTGTGGTTTTACAAGTGTTAAATTCAACACAATAATATTTCTATTATCTCTGTTTCACATTTCTAATATCTCTACCAACAACTTCCTCTCTTCCTTTCCCCTCACCTTTTCTCTCCTCCCTCTCTCTCTCTTCCTCTCCCTTTCCCTCTCCCTCTCGTAATGACATAATTTAAGTCTTTCTGTGGCAGTTTCATATTGTGATATGTTTTTCCCTTACAAGGAAAACATATGTTCCCCAAATTTACTATATATTATAATCTCTTTGGTCTATAACCTGAAATTGTTTTGAGAGCCCAACCTTTTTCTTCACCACCTCAACTCACCAATTCAGAATGTTTCATTTCTTATTTCTAGTTATACTGGCGCTATTTCATGAACAGCAAGAGACTGGCACTATTGTAACACTCTATAGAAATATTAGGCATGAGGGCTAAAGGTTTACATTATAGAAGAAGAATAAATAAATGAAGCCCAAAAGAAGCCCATGATGTGCCAAGTTCTACAACATGGGAATGTATACTACAGAAGTATTAGTTACAATGAGTTCTTTTAACAATTAGATTTTCCCTCAATTTTCTGTGAAGCCTTGTGATCCCAATCACAATGACAGGACTTTTAAGGTTAACTATTATTCCAAGAAATGTTCTTTCTTTGCTATAATCATAATCTTACAATTTTCTGTATCAGACAACAAATCAGTTATAAAATGTTTCATAGTGCCTCAAATTAAAACAATTTAATTCAATATTCAAAAATTTCAAGTGCTCTTACATGTAAGTCATGTGATATATTTCTCTCAAAGACTCTTGGCATCGTTCATTCATTTTAATTAAATCTGCTGATGTAAAGCTGTAAGAATTTTTCACTTTAGAAATCTGCTAGGAAATTTGAAAAAACAAATGTCAAGGTATGTGTACATGCTTATGAAATAAAACAAAGATTTTAAACAACAGAAATATAGGTATTCAGGTTAACCACTCAATTTTTGAGACACAGTATCACAAAGAAAATCCCAAATAATGTTAATAAAAGAGAAAAGAAGATCACTTGTAAAGATAAAGCAGGACTTTCCCAACCTCATCGATCAGACATGATTATTTTTACAGGTTTTAAAGTGGTCATGTAGAAATGCTAAAGTACTACCTCTTATAACCAATATGCATAACAGATATCAGTAGTCCTCAGTCTTATCTCTGACCCATCACCCTTATCTCACCTTACCACCCTTGCCCCTTATCTGAACCTTACTCAATCCCCATTACTAAGTCTCAACCCATTCTGTATTTCATCCATCACTCTTCTTGGTAATGCAGTATCTATTTAAAAGCCCTGAAAGTGAAATAATTTGTCAAAAGGTACCCCCTGGGAGCTGAGAAGGCAAAGATTAAAGTGGGTTCAAATTATCCAACCTGGGATGTTGTGGGGAGTTAATATGCATGTAGGAAAAGATATTTCCATAGTACAAAGGTCGATATTGGATTTTAAGGTAAGTAGATTTCTTTACTACAGGACTTTTCAATCTGTAATAGAAAGATGTGGATATGGTTCAGTACTTTCCAAATTTCTTTGATCAAATATACCTTTTATCTTTATATTAAGGTTCCAGAATTGTGTGAAGCACTGTCCTTAATATTTCTCAAAAAAAAAAAAGTTTCTAAAACACTTTTAATTAGATTAGCTATTAGATAGCAGGGGTAGGAGAAGCAATATACAAAATTATTCAGAAATTCGGAATATGAAATTCTAGGAGTTCCTGACAATATATAAATGCAACTCTGTAAAATCAGAAACAATAATTTTCTAAACAAAATTCCAGAATGGACCTTAATAAACTCTGAAGGAAGTTTATCACTGGGTAGGGCTGCACAATCTGTAGTCATCTGGATGAAAAATCCTCTAGCAGAGCTAAAACTTGTCCTTAAAGGAAGACTGTATTTTTCTGCAAGTTGCGATATCATTCCTAGTGACCAGAAATAAGAAAAACAAAAGCAAGACATTTTAATGAGAAAATAACTCTTCATCTGTTAAAAAAAATCCAATGATTTTTTTCTTGTTATTTTATACATATAATTATATAATACATACATATCATAGGAAAGTGTTACTACTCTTATTTTGTTTAAAAGTAACATATATTATAGAATTTTTGAAAAGTTAGAAAAACACAAGTTGTAATGTGATTAGTGAAGTAATACATGTGAAACACTTAACACAATGCCTGACACACAGAACATATAAATGTTATCTGATACAAAAAAAAAAAATGGCCATTTTCCTACCTCTCAGACACAAGTATTCTTTTTTTTTAATCATTTCTGTTCATTGTTTTAAATATATATATATACATTTTAATCAAGTACCATTATTTTACATCCTTGTCAATTTTTTCACAATATAGGATTTCTCCCTTAGAGAAGAAGCTATGCTCACCATAGCTCTCCCATCACCAAAGCACCATAATCCACCACCATATTTCATTTTGTGCCCACCTCCTCACCCTTACTTGCTCCCATCCCCCTTCCCTCCTGGATGCCTCAGATCCCTCTTTTAAACTCTAAAGATTTTTAATGTCTAAAATATGTAGTTGTTTTAAGAAAAAAACATTGTAGTACAAAGGCAGTCATTCAGGTAGGAAATTTGAAAGCAAAATAAATTGTAAAACTTAAAAATAAAAAGACCTTTTTATTCTCTGTATTAGTAATATTGGTTTTTGTCACTCATTCCACTTTTTTTTGGAAAGGAAGAGAGTAATCACATAAATTACTGCAATCACTAATTCACAATAAGAAATTCCCTTTACATATAATATATAAAACAAAATGTTCCAAAAAGGAAACAGATGATTCATCAAATAAAATTCTTTAAAAAATTTCCTATCAACTGCAAACTCACTACAAATAGCTGCAGATTTATATCTTTAATAGATGTCCATTAAAACTTGAACATTACTTGAAAAAAACTACAACTTCACTTCTCCAAAACTTTTCCTGCCTTTCTCAGTTGGCACTACCATTCTCAGGCTACAGATCTCAATTAGCACCAGTGACTGTATTTCCCATTACCATATTTACTCAATTATTAGCTCCTAGCAATTTTTCCTCCAACCTTAATATTTCTCTCTTCTCATACACATTTCTATCACTAAATAACGCTTTGTTAAACAGTTAACTTTAATTTTTAACTCTCTATTGCTCCATTCAAATTCATTTAACATATCTTGACCTTACTAATTTTTACTC
Source organism: Talpa europaea (assembly GCF_964194135.1). Lineage (NCBI taxonomy): Eukaryota > Metazoa > Chordata > Mammalia > Eulipotyphla > Talpidae > Talpa > Talpa europaea. Next base: position 49,397,735 of record NC_140076.1, read on the forward strand.
CACAGAGCAAAAACAACTCAGTACTTCTTCATTCTCCTTGATAAACAATACAAACTCCTGGTCTTCAAAGACTAAATTCTGGTCCCCAGTCTATATTTATGATCTTACCTCTACTGACTCTGTAAGGGAATGTCCTATTCCATGCTAACAAATTTTCTGACTTACTCCTTTGAGGTTTCCTTGCCCCTTTGTGCTTCAATTTATATGTACCACTATCAATATGTAAACTCCTAGGCTGTTCTGTGCACAAAAAATATTTCCACCTTCTATACCTCCACACCAACTCATTCTCTGACCCTTCTAACCTGATACATTTTTCTTCATAAATCTTATATCCTCGTGAAGTTACATGTGACTGATATGTCAATATTGATATTTATGTATAGACATACACATGTGTGCATATGCATTTCTTTATAGTCTGTCTTGTCTACCATAATGTAAGTTCCATGAGGACAGAGACTTTGCCTTGCTCACTATATTTCCAGTACCCAGAACAGTCTCTACATTTAGTTGGAGCTCAATACATATTTGTTAAATGAATTACTGTACTGGCTCAAATGCCTCTTCCTAACAAAAATGATTCTCCCTCTAGTGAAATCTTTTAATATTGGTTGCTTGCATTTTTCATTTAATTTATTTAAGTTTCATTTAATTTATATTAATTTTCTTTTCACTTAATTTAAGTGTAGAAGGAAAAATAGATCTAATACTTTGAGATATTTATTTTTAAAAAGATAATGCATTAACTTTATCTGTTTTGGCAAAAAAAATTAAAATATGTATGGTTAGCTAGCATCAGCAAAAAAAAAAAATCAAAGTATGCCATCACAATGTTTGTTTTATTCCTAAAAAAACAGAAAAGTATGCACAAATAATTAAATTACCTGCTATGTCATCTACAATCTCTGTATATGTTCTTCTAGATATATCAAGAAATTCATTTATGTTAGACTTTACTGCATAGCACTTCTGAGTCCTCATGTTCAAGCATCCTTTCATGTACCTTGCATCATCATTAACTACTGTTTTAATCTTTTCAAGTATTATTCCAAACCTTAAAAAGAATATTATAGACAATAAGTAACCTATGCTATAGTTAGACAGCAAATAACATTTTCTTGAAATCACTAGTGAAAGTTATTGTGAAAATATATAATTAAGCAATGTATATAATTAAACTTAGATAAGGTAAAACTCTGACTATGCCAATTTTTAACTATTTTTGTCAGTCAAGAAAATATAAAACAACTAGAGATCACCAAGAACTATACATGCTAATAAACAGATCTCCCAAATTGAACATATTCCCATGAGGATAAAATATATCCTTGAAGAAATTATACCAAAATTCTGTCTTTTTACTCATACTATGTATTAATCACTGTGTTGGGTGCAGGAATTCAAAGGATTAACAAACTGTACTAGCCTTTGGCTGTGGCAAGGGAAACTAAACATAACTTGTGAGACAGTAGGACTAAACCTCACCATTATTAGTAATTAATTACAGTGACCATAAAAACCTTGATTCTGGAAACACCTATTATCCTAACTTGTTTTATTCTGTTCTATACTTTTTTTTTCATTTTATTTTATTTTTTTAAGATTTATTTTATTTATTTATACAAGCACTGGGTACAGTCAGAAGCGCGGGAGGGTGAGAGAATTCACCAGAGTCAGAGCAGAGAGCAGAGCAGGCAGACTGATGAAATACACTGCTGAGGGGAGCAGCAGGTGGCAAGAGAGGTCTGCGCACCATGTGGGACCCTCACCCGGTGGCCGGGGATCAAACTGGCGCTGCAGAGGCTGTGGACAGCTTCCCAACCCAGCGCTCAACCGCTGCGCCACTGGGGAGGCCCTATACTTTATTTTTTTATGCATTTGATTATTATTAACCTCAATGTGTGACCTCATACAAGATATGAACCTTAAATCAATAAAATAATAGGACTTAAGAAGTTTTTTGGTCAAGAATCAATTTGCCACTGCTAAAAATAATATTAAAATTAAAGTGAATTTAGATATTCTGTATTCACAGCTACTATTTTTTGTTACATTAGGCTCTTAATGATCTAACAAAAGAGAAGGATATGTTTTTATATCTGTCTTTCCACAGGGAATGACTAAAAAAGAAATACTAAAAGTATGTATTATTTCAATTTTTAATTTAATTTTAATAGTCCATTAACACAGATACTCAGTAAGTTATACTACTTATTGGTATTATAAGATGAGAAGCATAATTAGAACTTGAATAGTTTAAAAGTTCTCTTAACTGAGTACTTGTTCCACAGAACACAATTAGAGTACATTAAAATCAATTATGATCAGGAAGAAAGAAAATAATCTGATATTTTATTAACAAATAAAAGACAAATACCTCTGGTCTTCCAAGGAACTATAGTATGCTCTTAATAAAGGTGTATTGCAGTTCTTCAGCGCAACCTATTGTAGAATAAAGACAATTAAGGATAATAAAGGATGACATTTTTAAAACATAACATTATACATTCGTTTAATACTTTTACAGTTCACCAAGTACTTTACTGCTTCATCTTCTCATTTATATATTCATATCAAATATTTTAGGCATGTAGGTGATGACAGATGTATCTTTCCCTTTGTCCAGATACAGAGCTGACAGTTAACAAGTAGCATCCATTATTACACTATTAAGACTTTTATTTTTCTTAACTGCCAACTAATTGTTAACATCTAACTACTTTGGAGGTAGGTACTCAAGCAGCTATTGTACAGTTAGGGTATATTTAATTCCATCTTTGTGATAAATACAAATTAAAGAAGTGCTTTGTACATTTACAAATAGGGCAATTTTTCCATACTTACATGGCAGAAATTGGGATTCTATTTTGTATAATGGAAAATGAGTGGTAACTATTTGAATAAACAGAAAACACAGTTAACCTGACTTCTACTTCCTATTTTAATTTGCTAAGCAGCAATGGTAATGATAAATTTCTTTATTATGAATAAAAAAATAGTATTTACATGCTGATTAAAAAGGAAAATTCACAAAAGCATTTAAAAAAAGACATTTAAATCCCTCCTAACTCTATTACCCTTTCAGGATAAATAGTCTAAATATTATGGCCTATTCCCTGTTGCTTCTTCAAACCAAAATTTTTCTATCATTGCATGTTTCTTTTCTTCTCCACTTAACATTACATCATAAGCATCAGAAACTTCATAATAGTAAAAACTTTTTAATGATTCATAATATTCTATCCTGTGGAAAACAAATAGTCTCTTCTCCTGATTATTGGAGTTTTATGTTAGTTGTAATTTCTCACAAATATAAATAATGCTGCAATGACCACCACTGGGTATAAATCATAATCATCAATTCTTAATAATTCTTTTAGACAGTATTATGGAACCAAAAGATGCATGCTGTTAAAGATTTATTTATTTATACAAGCACTGGGTACAGTCAGAAGCGCGGGAGGGTGAGAGAATTCGCCAGGGCCAGAGCGGGGAGCAGAGCAGGCAGAGGGACCGAAGCACACTGCTGAGGGGAGCAGTTGTCGGCAGGAGAGGTCTGCGTGCCATGTGGGACCCTCCTCTGGTGGCCAGGGAGCAGCTGGGAATCGAAGAGGCGCTGCAGAGGCTGTGGGCAGCTTCGCAACCCAGCGCTCAACCTCTGCGCCACCGGGGAGGCCCCCTGTTAAAGATTCTTTTAAAGTACATTAAATTTGTAATCCGACCAGCTGCTTGTGAAGTTGCTTGTTTTACTTTTCTCTCATTAACAGAAAGTTGCATCTATTAAGAAAAAAGCTTTTCTTCTTTGATAGATAAGAACCATGGTTTTAATTTGCATGTCTCTAATCGTCAGATTGAACTTTTTGATTCTACTCATTAACCACTGTGATTTCAGATTTTTGGTCATTTTCCGTATTTTCATTAGCAAATTTTCTTTTTTCTTTTTTTTTTTTATAGAGGCATGTTTTATTTATTTTTATTTTGTTTGTTTGTTTATACATGCACTGGGTACAGTCAGAAGCGTGGGAGGGTGAGAGAATTCACCAGAGCCAGAGCAGGGAGCAGAGCAGGCAGAAGGACCATAGTACACCGCTGAGGGGAGCAGCGGGCGGCAGGAGAGGTCTGCGCGCCATGTGGAATCCTCCTCCGGTGGCCGGGGAGCAGCCGGGGATCGAACCGGCGCCACACAGGTCGCCGGCAGCTTCGCAACCCAGTGCTCAACCGCTGCGCCACCGGGGAGGCCCTCATTAGCAAATTTTCTAATGAAATTGCATGAGTTTTATGATGACAAATATTAACATTTTGTCTTCCTTTATTATAAATTTTTCCTAATTTTGTCTTTTGCTTTGCCTTTGATATTTCACAGCAAAACCCCCCAGTTTGGAAGCATCCCTGGTGGCGCAAGGGATTAAGCACTGCACTAAAAAGCAATCTGCAGCCTCTGCAGCATGAGTTCAATCCCCGACCAGGGAGCAGCTCACATGGCGAGGCAGACCTCTCCTGTCTCGCCCACTGCTCCCCTCAGCAGTGTATTTCAGTCAGTCTGCCTGTTCTGTTCCCCACTCTGTCTCTGGTGAATCCTCTCACCTCTCCCCCCCTGCATCTCTGGCCTCTACCCCAGCTCTTGTATGCATAAATAAATAAATCTTTAAAAAAAAAACAGTTTTGGGGAGTTACTTTTCATACTTCTTTCATTCTAAGAAAGATGATGACACTTTTAAAATCTTTTACCAAATTGTTTTCATTATATATGTTAGAATGAACTATTTCACAAAATTCTTCCACACTTTTCATTATTTTTTTCTTTTAAAAGAGCTGTTCTGTCACTTTAATTTAAAACACTGTTTTAGACAGTGTATTATTTAAAAATATTAATGAAAAAATAATTTTGTAAGTATCAGAGTAACAATTACTTCAGATAACAGTCATCAATAAATACCAAAATCAGTGGATGAAAGTTTGATGACCGAAAGATATTTACACAGTCTCTAAGTATCTCGCCACAGATTACTTATAACTTACCATGACAAAAACTGATCAAAGTTATTAGTCAAAAATGAAGAAATCAGGGCCTACCCTGATAATTAGGATAATACTATGTGTGTATGCTGTGTGGGTAAAGGGATAGAATATAGGAATTCATTATATTACCCTTGCAACTTTTTTCACGTTTGTAATTTTTTCAAAACAAAGTTAAAAAAACTGATGCTAGACATGTTTTTGCACAATATAGACACATTTAAATTACCTTTAAAGGATCCACAAGTTCCAATGTATGTTTTAGGTATATTAAATTTGTTATCTTTGATTCAGCTGCATTAACCTATTAAGATAAAAATCCAAATTTGGACACTTTAAGTATTTAATATAAGAATTGGTTTTTCTCTCAAACATTCTTTGGTTTGTTTTCTTCTCGAGCATCCTAAGCTGATCATATTCCACATATTTTAATGTCAATCTACTCAGGATGCCAGTATACATAATAGTTAGAAATTACTAACCCATTATTACAAGCTTAGGGCACTAGTCTCCTCAAAGTTGATAATAGGGAGAGTTTATTTTATTGTAACTAAGTTTCATTCCTTTTTTAGTGCTTCAGGCCAGTTAAATCTACAATAGTGATAAGAGATAAAGGTCAATCCTGAGCAACACCAAGAGACTAAGATTAATTGTAAAAGACATAAAGAGCAACCGCAGATAAGTATTTGAAGAGCTAAATCAAAACCTCCCAGTTAAAGAATACAAATACCCCTCGTTGGATGCTGTTTGTGCAATTTTTATAATTTTAATGGTATCAATTAAATTGTACCACCTCTGAAGCAAAGCACTGGTACCAAACCTAAGGAAATGAAGAATATTCTCATGTATATGGACTTATTTACCAAAATAGACATGAAGAGTTAAGATATTACAATTATAAAACACTTGAAGTTTTTTATTTTTTTGAAGCCTCCTGATATATCCTCATCGCACAATACCTGGACTATTCTGTGATCAAATAGGTCAATTTAGAAGAGATACAAAAATTAATATTGTTAGCCCCAAAACAAATTACCTCATGCTCTCACTTAATGGGTCACTGAAACAAACTGGAATATTAAAAACTAATTTACCAACCAGAAGACAAGTATCATCACTGTTACTAAAGAACATCACCCCAGAATTTCCAAACTACTCCTGAAGACCAAGAAGGAAGGAATAACTCTATCAAGTATCAAGTTTAAATGAAGTTAGAATAACTAAAATAATTAAGAAACTCTGCTATGGACAGAGAGATCAACGAACAGAATAGAGAGTCTAGAAAAAGGTCCAATCAAATCCAGGCACTTGATTTATGACAATGTGTGACTTCAAAGTAGTAGGGAAAGAATAATATTTTCCATAAACAGTAACATACATTATGAGGAAAAGTGAAATATAGTCCCTTCTACATATCACATATAAAAATCAATTCCAATGAACTGTAGCTCTAAATATAAAAAGTAAAATATAAAAGAGTAAAAAATATAAAAAGTAGATCTAAATATAAAAAGTAAAAAAAAGTAAATATAAAAAAATAAAATATATAAAGCATCTGGAATATAACAAAGAATATTTTCATATTCTTGGGGATATTCTAACCAACTTACAAAAATTTTAAATTGATTATCTGTTATCCACTAATCACAAGACCAAATCAATAGCCAAAGTTGTTTACATCTTCCCCATGATCTGGTTTTTGCAGGCACAGAAAAATCATATTACAATACTTCCAATCCAAACTCCAACATTTGTGTTTTGATTGTCTACTGAGTAGAGGGCATTTCCACCAGCAACTCCCTTGTACTGTAGTAAGAAAGACTTCTGCATTGTTTTCCCCTCACTCCTGACCAAACCTGGTACTTCCCCATATGACCCCACATGAATTGCTCCTTCCTCTCAGTAACTATAAATAATAATAACTCTTTTAATGGCATCAGTATATCAAGACATTGAGGTAAAGACTTTTCTTTTTTAAAGACTTATTTTAGTTTTATATTTAAGAGCAGGGGGATGTAGGGCAGAAGTGCAGGGGGTGAGAGGATTCATTAGAGACAGAGTAGGGAGAAGAACAGACAGATTTACTGCAATACACTGCTAAAGGGAACAGCGGGCAAGACAGGAGAGGTGAGAGGTCTGCTGTGCCATATGAGGGTTAGCTCCCTGGCTGGGGGTGGAACTCAGACCATAGGGGTGATAGTGCTGTAACTTAACCAGGGACGGTAAGTCACCTCCTAGGCCACTAGGCCACCAGGAAGGTCCTTGGGGTAAAGACTTCTTAAGTAGAATGCAACAAACACTGAGTTTACTATGTTTAAAATAAGAACTTTTATTCATCAAAAGCCACCATTGACCCAGTATATGTTCTCCAAAAGCAAACTTTGAAAGTGTGGTAAAATAGTTTACTTGAAGAGTAATTCAGGAAGCACAAACAAGGAAATGAGGAAGTAATAAGGGAAGAAGGCAGCAATCCAGGATGCGCCAGTGGTCCAGTTACCACTGTGACTAAATCCTATGGCAGACCTCTAGGGGGTGGTATAAACTATCTCCAGAGGTAACTCCAAGGTCAGGAAAATGAAGTATTTATTTCCTAACTACTATTCAATGTTAGTTAAGGCCTATTAACAAGGCAACAATTCCTAATTACCCTCTAGTCTCTCCTGAGGTGAGAGATGGTCCTCGGGCAGTGTTTCCGCTGCTTGCAAGTAAGAAGCCTTCCTCCTACCAGAAAAAGAATATCAGAGGTATATGGACATCACCTCCACAATACTGAGTGCAAAAGTCAAGCAAAAAAGGAGGAAAAGCTATTTTCAGCACAGAGGCCAACCCAGGGGCTCATACTAAAAGAAATTCTATAAATCAAAAAAGATAGCAGGGGAAAAAACTGGTATTAAGGTAAATAATGTCAACTTCTAAAACATGCCACCACTGCCTCCATCACCACCAATCTCAAAGGCTGGAAATGATTATTTTGTATTTGTTCACACAAAGTCCAAAGTGGTTCTGATTTTAGTAGAAGGACAACCTTTCACACTCATTCAGAGACCCAGGTTCCTTCTACTCGGTGACTTTATCGTTCCTCTCCCACATCCTCTGCACCTATCTAGAATGGGGCAGGAAGAGAGGTCTGAGGTGGCTTATCACTTCTACTCACAATCCACTGGACATAACTCAGTCACTTCTTTTAGATGGGAGTTTGAGAAACATAATTTAGTTATATAGGAAACAGATTTTTCAGAACATGTGGCAGTCCTGCTAGATGAGGTGGGGGGCTGCTGAAGGTTGAAGTCTGATAAAGAAGGAGAAGTTACAGAAAAATTTCTCAGAGCATGAAAAAACAAATGGATAAGGAAAATACAGAATGATTCCTGAGTAGCCTTACGGACCCTTGGAATACATGAGAGTCAAAGCTGGCAGTTTTTAGGGAGGAGGAAGGAAGGATGATCTGATTGACAATAAGGAACAAGAAGGATCTCAACTCTAAATTCCATCCACAGTAGGAGGAATATGAGAAGGAAAACAACCACCCCTTAAGAGGTCTGTAACACAGCCAAGTCATAAGTTTCTGTTGGAGGAAGATGGCAAAGAAAAAAGGAGGTTTTGCTGATAACTAACCTTGAGTGCCAGAGGGAAAAGTAAAAGGGTGTCATGGATGGACAGGGGTGAAATAAAGACAGAAAAGCTGATATAGAGAACTACAGGAGAACAGAATCCCAAAATGAGGCACACTTTGTGTGTACTAAACTTCTTGTGGATAGGACAGGATCAAGAGGAAATTACTCCTGATGGCTCAAAAACAATAGTGGTCCATATGAACATGGTTCACATAAACACTGAAAGCAAAAACTGGGAGGCAGACCTTGAAAGAAGCAAGTAAAATTCTAGGACTCCAACTCTTGCTGAAAGAAGCATCAAGTTTTGTAAAGAAATGATCTTATTCAGAGGACACATGAGCAATCACTCTTGCAAGTGGTGTAGAATATCTTTATCTCTTGCAGTCTCACCAGAGTCTGTGAAGGAGTGGTTCTTAATTAGGGAAAACTTTGCCTCTTTGGGTGACATTTAGCATTTTTGTTGCTACAAATGGGGGCAATGTATTGATATCCAGTGGACAGAAGTCAGAAATGCTGCTAATCATCCCACAATGCATAACTGCAAAATACTTAATCAGCCCCAAATGTTAATTAGTGCCAAGGTTGAGAAATCCTGCTTTAGTGTCTTACAGACATTCTCATAATCTCTTAAATCCCTATTTGTCTTTGTTTCCCTCTTCAATCTCCCTTACCCTTACCAGCGTTAAAAAAAACAAGCTATCAAGAATCCTGCATTGCATGAGACTAAATGCTGCCAATACCACATTAGCAGGGAAGCAGATCCTTGCTTGACTGGGTACTTTATAAGAGTATACAGCCCTGCTCTGGTGAATTCTCTCACCCTCCCGCGCTTCTGACTGTATCCAGTGCTTGTATAAATAAATAAATAAATAAAGCTTAAAAAAAAAAAAGAGTGTACAGCCCTGGATAACACCTTAACTGCAGCTTGCGAGAACCTAAGCAGAGACTCAAGTTAAGATATACATAGATTCCTGACCCATAGCAACTGTAAGACAATAAATATGTATAGTTTAAAGATGTGACATACTATGTGTAGTTTTAAGATGATAGTTATGGCCATTTGTTTAAAAAAATAGAATATCAATACAGTATATCACTTTACAGTTTGCTTCTTCAAAGTCAGCAAGAGAGTCTCTCCATGGAGAATGGGAGACAATTTTCTATTGGCCTTGTGCATTTCTGCCCATCTTATGAGTAGAAGCACAGTCTGCAGAGTCCTTTAAAGGATTTTGTACAATGAATTATAGCTTTGAAAGATATAATGCTTCCTTCCAGAGCAAAGGAAAAGTCTGCTTGTAGTCTTGGAAGATAAAGATGGCATCTCCCTCCAGAACAGCAGACAAGCATATTATTATCTATTATACAATACTCAGGATCCTTAAACTAGGCAACTCTCTCCTGCACTGCATGTGTGGATGTCACCTAGTCCTCTTCACATTGCATTGTAAGAAACTGAGCTTGTAGAGTCAGGGAAAAGAAAATGCTGATACTCTGGCTACTGCAATTGTTGTAAGTACCAAAGTGCTTTCTCTCTGACCAGGAATCTCATGTCTCCTGTCAACATCTGTGAAACTATGGCAAACTAGCTTATCAGCTTACAAATGGTATAGAATATCAGATCTCCTACAGTGCTCAATAATACTATGCTATAATTCTTCATTGTTTTACCCATCTCACATTGGATTAGAAGTTCCTTCTGATTAGAGATTTACTTCTAGTTGTATTCCTAGCACTTCTCACAATGCTTGATAAAATAAATCACTTGGTGAATGAATGAAAGAAGCCATGTATACTATAGATCTGTTTATGGCAGTCTGATAGCAACTGGAAAAAAGTCAGGACATTCTTAATGAAATATATTAAATAGCAATGTTATAATATTGTTAAAAAATAAAAAGACATTTTTTGTTAATTAAAATATGAAATTTAAGCTTTACTCTTAGTGAACATTTATGACTAGGAAATAGGCATTTTCTAAAATCAGTATTCTTAAGGGGAAAATATAAAAACTCCTCTTAGGCAAACAATTCCATACTAGACATTTTCAGAAAACATTCAGCTCATTCAGGAGTTTAAGCTAATCATCATTCAGCCAACAGAACATTTAGTGCATTCACAAGTTTTAGCAAATCATGCAATTTAACCAGCACAAGTCTAAACTAATTTAGTAAATATTGTGTTTAATTAAGAGATATATGCTTATATTAAATGAAGAAAGTGTCTCATTTAAAATATAGCTCCAGATGGTTAAGAAAACAGCAACTGAGAAACAGTATAAGGAACACTGGAATTTATGAATCATGTATGAAGTCAATATACTGCTTAAGTTCCTTAAAACTTAGTAAATCTCGTCTGAAAAATATTTTAAAAGTCTCTACAAAAGACAGATGGGCTGGTTACAAAAAAAAAAAAAAAAATTGCAGCTATGAGCGCTCCTCTCCAAACTAAAAAGGATGGAGAATAACACTGACCAATAAACCCCTTAGAGAGCTAGTTACAAACTGCCTTTTCTGGACAAGTAAAGATAATTTCAAGATTCTCTGCTTATATATAATTACATTAAACCTAGTCCAGAGGACTTTTCTAAAATCTGACCATCAATTTAACTCTCACAGCTAACTAGCTAATCACAGAAATTTCTCAGTGACTTAGTGGACTGAACTGATAGTCCCTTCTTAAAATAACCAGAAATGGTCTAATGTAAAAATATAGAGTAATAATCCCTACAGATAATAACACTAAAATATGAAGCTGGAGTCTGTATACTATACATAATACAATTTGACAACAAAGAGACTTCTCTCAGATATAACCTGATTACCTCTTTCCTATAATAAAATAAAGCCTTTTCTCATATACTGTTAAAGCATGAGTTTGACTCCCTGAAAAGATATAAGGTCTAAACACTGATTACCTCAAAATGTGATCTTATTTGGAAAGGGTTATTGCAGAGACAATTAGTTAAGATGATGTATACTGTAGTAGGGTGGGTTAATTTCATATGACTGTTGTCTAAAGGACAGCCATGTGAAGACACAGTTATACACAGGGAGATTGCCATGTGACAAGGAAGAGAGTGAAGTTATATAGCAGCAAGTTGATGAACACTAAGGATTAACAACAAACCATCAAAAGCTAGAAAAAGTCAAGAAAGGAGTCTCCGGGCCTCCCTGGTGGCACAACAGTTGAGCGCTGGACTGCGAAGCTGCCTGCAGCCTCTGCAGTGCCGGTTCGATCCCTGGCCTCCAGCGAGGGTCCCACATGGTGCGCAGACCTCTCCTGCCATGCCTGCTGCTCCCCTCAGCAGTGTACTTCATCAGTCTGCCTGTTCTTCTCCCCGCTCTGGCTCTGGTGAATTCTCTTACCCTCCCGCGCTTCCGACTGTACCCAGTGCTTGTATAAATAAATAAATCTAAAAAAAAAAAAAAAGAAGAAGAAAGAAGTCTCCTACAGTTTTCAAAAGGACTATGACCCTGGATTTCCCATTTCTAGCTTCCAGAACTGTGGCAATAAATTTCTTTTGTTTATAGTCACACTGTGTATAGTATTTTGCTTCAGCTGTCCTAGGAAACCAGTACACATACTAATTATTTGAAGAGAGTAGCCATTTCCTGTACCTATATAAATTGCATTTGTCTGTATAGAACACATAATTCTGTAAGTAAAATGGTTTAAAATATTTTCTATTCATTCAATAATATTTTAAGTAGTAGCATTTGACAAAAGATCATAAGACTAACCGTAATTCTTTGTGTTTATATTCATAATTGATTACAAATTTGATTATATTTGATGATTATATTTGTGTTTATATTCATAATTATTCATTTTGTAGTTTCTGATAGTCCTAAAACACTGTCTCCAAAACACTAAACACTGCTAAACAAATACAAATGAAAAAAGGTTAACGACACACACTAACCTGACATATACAAAAGTGAAGAACCCTCCAGAAATAATTTTATTTTAGTATAAATGCTTATTAATTACATAGAGAAAATAGCAATTTTACAGTGAAGAAGTCTGGTGAATACTGCCTCATGTAAATGAAGCAAACATCATCATAATGGGAAAAATAAACTGTGAGTCATCTGATAAGATGGAATGAGAACATGACCTCACCTCTGTGCTATTCTTGCAAAAGATACGTTACTTGAATCTAATAATGAGGTAACATCAGACAAAATCAAATTGTGGGAAAAAGCACATCTGCAATTTTCAAGTATCAAGGTCATAACTGACTAAATAAACATAAAATAAAGGTGATACTTGATTCTTACCTGAATCCTTTCACTATAAAGGACACTATTGACAAAACTGACAAAACTTGAATGGAGTCTGAGAATTAAATGATATTAATCCATTATTGTTAATTTCCTTACTTTAAAGGTTTGTTGTGGTTAAATAGGAGAACATCCTTGTTTGTAAGTAATACTAATGTATTTCAGTGAGACAGGAGCACCATGTCAACAACTTAACTCTTAAAAGTAAAACATCTCAGATATGCAGTCTCACTCAAAAAATTACTAGAGAAATGTGCTCCACAAAAAGGAGAGTGTCAGCCAAAAGAAAGACATGGGACACAAAACACAGGAGATCCAACACAGGAGAAACAACTATGATAAACCTGGGATAGTAGCTGTATACTAGAGAACTGGGGGCACAAATCCAGATTGGAACAAATCAAGAACCTATGGGAGAGATCTCTTTCAAGAGGCTGAACCTAACTGAATAAATCTAAGATGAATGAATATACTAAAAGGATATTAGACAATTGGGAGAAAGATCTATGCTTAAATTAGTCAAATATACACTTAACCAAAAAGAAAATCAGTTATTAATTCTGGGGGAGAAATACAAAAAGTTGTGTAGATTCAATAGCATGAATTGCCTTAATTTTGATGCAATTAAAGTTATCACCATACTGGCTGATGGAAGGGGGGGACATGTCCACGTTTAATGTTCATGGGAAAAAAAGATAGGAAAAAAAAGTATATACTCATCCTTCTTGTAGGGAATTAACATGTAAAAAGGATAGCTTCAAGAAATAAAAAGACAATCCAAAGAATGGTAGAAATATCTGTAAATCATGTATTCAGTAAGAGACTTATATCCAGGAAAAATGAAAACATCATGTACAAACTCAATAAAAATGGCAAAGGAATGAATAAACATTTCTCCAAGGAAACTATACAAATGGTTGATATGTAAATGAAAAGAAGCACACCATCTTTAGTCATCAGGGAAATATAAACAAAAACCATGGTATACCACTTTACGCCCACTAGGATGGCTAGAATCAAAAAGTCAGATAATTACAAGAGTTGACAGGATATAGAGAAATCAGACCCCTCACAGACTGCCAATGGGAATATAAAACAACTCCATCAGTTTGGAAAATAGCCTGGGAGGTCCTCAAACAATGAAACACAGAGTTATTATCAATTTCACTAAGTATATACCACAGTAAATGAAAATGTATCCACACAAAAATATGTAAGTGATATTCATAGCAACATTATTTATAATAATTAAAAAACTAAGATGGTCATCAACTAATGGACAAACAAAATGTTCTACATCTATAAAACAGGGTATTACTTATCAATAAAAAGTACCAAGTATTGATACATGGTACAATATGAACCTGAAAGCATTAGGCTAAGTGAAAAATTCCAGTCACAAAAGTTTATATATATATGATTCAGGTTTTTCTTTTTTTTTTAAGATTTTTTATTTATACAAGCACTGGGCATAGTCAGAAGCGCGGGACGGTGAGAGAATTCACCAGAGCCAGAGCGGGGAGCAGAGCAGGCAGAAGGCCCGAGGTACACTGCTGAGGGGAGCAGCGGGCGGCAGGAGAGGTCTGTGCGCCATGTGGGACCCTCCTCCGGTGGCCGGGGAGCAGCCAGGGATCAAACCGGTGCTGCAGAGGACGCAGGCAGCTTCGCAACCCAATGCTCATCCGCTGCGCCACCAGGGAGGCCCTGTATGATTCAGTTTTATGAAATATCCAGAACATGCAAATCTAGAAGGACAGAGTAGAACAGTGACTGGTAATAGCCAGAGGAAGAATATTAGGAAGAATGGAAAGAGAGTGTTAATAGGTACGGGACTGCCTGTGGGGTGATGAAAATGTTCTAAAATCCAAAGTAGTAATTATTATATAACTCTACTAATATACTAAAAAGGATTGATTTGTATATTCTAAATGGGTGACTTATACACTATGTGAATTATAGCTCCTAAAGCTATTATCTTAAAAAAGTTAACTATGGAATATATGCAAAAGAAAATGTATGGCAACAATGGCACAATAGTAGGGAAGGGAGAAATAGCAATGTTCTGTTGTAAAGTTCTTAATTTCTACTTTATTGATGTATAAGTGATATATTTAAAGTGTACATCATGATGATTTGATTCATAAATACATTGAAAAAGGATTCTCCCATTCAGTTAATTAATGCATCTATCACCTCACACACACACACACACAAACACCCACACACACATACATATACATATAATTTTTTGTTAGTGAGAAGATTTAAGTTCTAGTCTCAGCAAATTTTTTTAAGATTTATTTATTTATGCATACAAGAGCTGGGGTACAGGCCAGAGATGCGGGGGGTGAGAGGATTCACCAGAGACAGAGTGGGGAGCAGAACAGGCAGACTCACTGAAATACACTGCTGAGGGGAGCAGTGGAAGAGACAGGAGAGGTCTGCCAAGCCATGTGGGTTTCTCCCTGGCTGGTGGGGGATTGAACTCATGCTGCAGAGGCTGCAGATTGCTTCACAGTGCGGTGCTTAACCCCTTGCACCACCAGGAAGGCCCTCAGAAAATTTAAAGCATACAACAAGATTATCACCAATAGTCACTAAGTTTTACAATAGATCTTCAGAGTTTATTCATTTCATAAATAAAAACTTGTGCCCTTTACCAACCTCTCCCTATTACCACGACCCACTAGATGCTGCCAACCACTTCTACTTCTGGTTCTGAGTTACACTTTAAAAAAAAAAAATACTTGACATATAAGTAATACTATGCACTACTTGTCTTTTCCTGCTTGGTTTAGTTCACTGAGCATAATGCCATTTATATTGTTGCAAATGATGTGATTTCCTTCTTTCTCTTGGCTGCATAGTATTCAATGGGGTATTGTTTGTGTACGTGTTTGTGTGTGTACTACTTATTCTGTATTCATTCCTCTATTGATGGATACTAAAGTTGTCTGTGTAACTTTTCAGTTGTGAATAAAGCTACAATGAACATGACCCATTGCAGAAAATTTAGATACCCCCCCCCAAATCATGTCCTCATTTCCTATGGATATATTCCTGTAAATCGGATTGCTAGGTCACATGGGAGTTCCATTTTTAATTTTTTGTTAAACCTCCCTACTGTTTTCCTAGTGGCAACAATTTGTAAACCCAGTAACTGTGCACAAGGTTCCTTTCCCCCCACAACCTTGCCAGAACTTGTTATCTCTTGGCTTTTTGATGAAAATTATTGTAGCAGGTGTGCAGTAATAGCTTATTATGGGTTTGATTTGCATTTTCCTGAAGACTATTTATGTTGAGCACTTTTTCAGGTATCTGTTAGTCATTTGCCTGTCTTCTTTGGAAAAAAATCTACTCAGTTCCTCTGCCCATGTTTTAATCATTGTCAGGGATTTTTTTCCCCTATTGGGTTGTATGTGTTTTTTATGTATTTTTAATATTAACTCCTTTTCAGATATAAGAGTTGCAAATATTTTCTCCTATTCTATAGGCTGTCTTTTCATTTTGTCGATGGTTTTTTTCATTGTGGGGGAATTTTAGTTTTGATGCAGGTCCACTTGTTTAATTTTGCTTTTATTGTAGCTACTATAAGGTTATTATACCATATGTGAAGTGATATAATATTGTTTGAAGGTAGGCTGAATTCAAATAAAGGTGTAATCTACAGGGGCCTCCCTGGTGGCGCAGGTGGTTGAGCACAGCGCTGTGAAACTGTCTACAGCCTCTGCAGTGCAGGTTCAATCCCCGCCAGCCATGGAGAAACCCACATGGTGCAGCAGACCTCTCCTGTCTCGCCCTCTGCTCCCCTCAGCAGTGTATTTTGGTCGTCTGCCTGTTCTGCTTCCCATTCTGTGTCTGCTGAATCCTCTCACCCTCCCGCATGCCTATACCCGGTTCTTGTATGAATAAAAAAAATAAAAAGAGCAAGGATGGTTCTTTAAAAAAAAAAAAAAAAAGATGTAATCTACAACCCCAAAGTCAACCAGTTAAATAACAAAACAATGAATTTGTTCCAGATATCAGTTGCTTTAGGTTACCTTCCATTTGTATACATTGAATTATAAGGTATTTTAAATTTTTAGGAACCTTTCAACTCTGTGCCTACCCAAAAGCCAAAGAGTTTCTGTCTACTGATATTTTTATTATAAATAAACCTTAACAGTGTTATCCCTACAATATGGAAAGACTTTCCAAACACAAATCAACCATCAAGGATTTGTAAAGTAACCAAATCTTAAATCAGTTTTGCTGATATACAAAATCTCTTTACTTTTTAAGCATCCGAGCAAAAATATGCACATTTATCATTAAATACTCAATTCACCCTAAGCAGAAAAATGAAAAACATCTTTACTTTCTTAAGTGTCTATTAACACTAAGTATTTAAATTTGCAAAATACCCAAAGACATTTCATTCATAAAGGTTAAATATATATGAAGCACCTGTAATCTTTGGATCTAACATAATTTTATCTGTTTATTAAGCAAAAGTAATTATAGCCTAATTTTTAAAATTATACATAAGTTCTTTAGGTAAATATTTTATTAGAGAAAATATGCCAATTCCTCAACTAAAAAACTTTTGATTTTACTATAGCATATAGGATAATAAATACAGTGAGGGTGAAAAAAGGTTATTTACAAAATGAAAATACTCCAGATTTTAATAAGGAAATTCTTTTCCAAAACATTTTTTAATCTATTTACTTATTTTTTTCTTACACTGTTTGCTTTCTTTTCTCAAGTGTAGTCCCCATATAATTTCCACCACCAATTCACCGTGCACCATCACCATAGTCCCTTGTGCTCTTCCTGCCTTCATTTTGATCCCTTTCCCTCCCTGGAAGAATGTCTCTGATTTACAGTTGTCTGTTTATTTTTTTGTTTGTTTTGTTGTGGTTTTTTGTTGTTATTCTTTTTTTCTTGATTCCCTCTATTCCTCTTATAAGTGAAACCATCTGGTATTTTTCTTTTTACTTTTGACTTATTTCACTGGGCATAATCCCTTCAAGTCCCAGCCATGTTGCTGAGAACGGCATTAGTTTATCTCAAAAACATTTTTGGAGACAACTAATTGTTATACCACGGTAAGAAAAGTTTTATCACATAATGTATTATAATATAATATATAAAGCATACATGAACATACCGTGTCTTGCTTTGGAATTTGGACTAAAACAGAAAGGAGTTGCTCTGTATCAAGAAATCTTGATATAACTGAAACAAAAATTTGAGCATTTTAATTTTGTGTAACAGTTTAAAATATGAGCTACATAAACATTATCCTCAACAAACAAAATATAGTAGTTCTACCTGCAAATATTACTTGTTTTAATTGTCTTTGTTTATCTTACATGTACTAGGAATAAACTAACACATCCCAATGGTCTCAATTTTGATTATTCGTCATCTTTATCCAAAATTTGACACTGCAGAAGGGAAAAATGAATATACTCAACAACATTGGAAATGCAGAACGTGCGATTTTATATACTTCCTGTATTTTGAAGAAATTATATTCATTAAAAAGTATCTGAGGGCCTCCCCGGTGGCGCAGTGGTTGAACGCTGGGTTGCGAAGCTGCCCGGGGCCTCTGCGGTGCAGGTTCGATCCCCGGCTGCTCCCCAGCCATTGGAAGAGGGTCTCACATGGCGCGCAGACCTCTCCTGCCGCCCGCTGCTCCCCTCAGCAGTGTACTTCGGTCCTTCTGCCTGCTCTGCTCCCTGCTCTGGCTCTGGTGAATTCTCTTACCCTCCCGTGCTTCTGACTATACCCAGTGCATGTATAAACAAAAACAAACAAACAAACAAATAAATAAATAAAACAAAAACATGCGTCTATTAAAAAAAAAAAAGAAAAAAAAAGTATCTGGGGGCCTCCCTGGTGGCACAAGGGGCTAAGGTCAACACTATGAAGCAATCTACAGCTACTGTAGCATGAGTTCGATCCCTGGCCAGCCAGGGAGCTACCCACACGGTGCAGCAGACCTCTCCTGTCTCACCCAATGCTCCCCTTGGCAGTGTATTCCAGTCACTCCACCTGCTCTGCTTCCCACTCTCTCTGGTGAATCCTCTCACCCCCTGCACCTCTGGTCTGTAACACAGTTCTTGTATGCATAAATAAATAAATAAATCTTTTAAAAAAAACAAACCTTTAAAAAAAATAAAAAGTATCTGGTATTAGGCCTCTCTACTGGCCAAGGGTTTAAGTCTCAGTGCTATCACCAATGTGGCTGAGTTCCATGCCCAGCCAGAGAGCTAACCCACATATGGCACAGCAGACTTTTCCTGTCGTGCCCACTGCTCCCCTCAGCAGTGTATTTCAGTAAATCTGCCTGTTCTGTTCCCCACTCTGTCTCTGGTGAACCCTCTCACCCTCCATATCTCTAGCCTACACCCTAGTTCTTCTACATACACACACAAAAAAAAGTATTTGGAACTGGACTGAGAAAAACCTGGTCAGATTGTAAATGCTGTCAAGATTTCCATGTACCACTTACACTCAGATTACCAGAACACCAAGTGGGGTAGTGGAGTTGGGGACTGCAGATATGGAAGATAGAGCAAGTTGTTAGAAAACTGGGATTGATGTGGGAAGTATAAACTGTCCTGCCAACATGCCATTGAACTAACACACAAATACTTTGGGAAATTCTCTTATTTCATGTTACAGGTTGAATTGTATTCCCCCAAAAGATACTTTTAATAACCTAAACTCCAGGACCTGTGAATGTGATTTTATTTGGGAGCAGGATCTTTGCAGACGTAATCAAGTTAAGATAAAGTCATAAGGGTTAATCATCCTTCAATGACCACTGTTCTTATTAACAAGACAATGTATTTTGTTTTCTTAACTTGATTAAATAAAATTGATTAAATGTATTTTATTTAATTAAAATGAGACAATATTCATTTACCTGACTGAAGTCCAAAAAAGAGTTCCTCATCTTGAAGTAATTCTTGAACACAATCTAATCTCATGTGAATGGTTTCAATATCAACAAGAGGTTCCAATATATTAGAGCGAAGTCTTCTACTACCTCCAGGAGTCTTAGTATAATTTAGAACACCAAAGAGAGTATGATTACTCCTTTGAAAACACAAAATAGCAAAATTTCATTGAGCATACAAAGGAAAAGCCAAGAAAATTACAATCTAATTTTCTAAATTAAGCTATAATCTAGAGTAGTGAGTCTCAAACGTTAACAAGTACATACAAATCACATGGAGATTCTGATTCTGAAGGTCTGGGATGAAGTCTAAAAATCTACATTTCAAATAAGTTAACAAATATTCTGTCAAATCAATAAACCATGCTCTTAACAAGGACTGACAGTATCTTCTTGTTAGTGACTTTTTTCATAGAAAAAATGAATATAAAATGTTGAAGTCTGTGGCATTTCATCAATAATACCAAGATAATAATATATCCTTAAGGGGTGAAAGAACTTTTATAGTGATAAAATGAGTATTTAATATTTAATACAATTG
The DNA here is from genome assembly GCF_964194135.1 of Talpa europaea. Lineage (NCBI taxonomy): Eukaryota > Metazoa > Chordata > Mammalia > Eulipotyphla > Talpidae > Talpa > Talpa europaea. The sequence continues at coordinate 49,418,144 of NC_140076.1, forward strand.
ATTTGTTCAATGTAAGCAGTTAAAGGATTCTTAGTAAAAGAGAAAGGAAGAAAATAGTTTCAGAAACAGAAATTCAAAAAACAAAACAAAACCAAAAAAAAAGGAATGTATGGAGAATGATCAGGAAAACTGCTTTAGTTAGATTAAGAAACACCTGTCTTGGGGAGAGAGGGGAAAAAGGGTGGGGAAAGGAAACATTTGTCTGTGTATTTGGAAATTAAGAAGGCAACCATGAAATCATAATGATGGTATGGGAATGATAACAAGGATGACATCGAGAATAACTAACATATTTTGAACATTTAGCATGTACCAGGCATTGTTCAAAGCACTTTGCATATATTAACTTACTTCTAACAACCATGGTATGAGGTTGGTGATATTATTAATATTAACCACATTTTACAAGGGAAGGAACTAAAACACAAAGAAATTAAGTAACTTGCCCATGGTTTCAAAAGAAGTAGCAGGGGGCCTCCCTGGTGGACTAGGGGTTAAGTCTCAGCACTACCTTGCTATCACAGCTGATACCTGAGTTCCATACCTGGCCAGGGAGCTAACCCACATATGGCACAACAGACCTCTCTTGTCTCCCCTGCCACTACCCTGACTAGTGTATTTCAGTAGATTTGCCTGTTCTGATTCCCAGTCTTTCTCTGGTGAATCCTCTCACCTCCCCCTCCTCTGGCCTGCACCCCAGCTCTTCTATGCATAAAACAAATATGTAGATAAATAAAAAGTAGCAGAATAACAATTTAAGTCCACAAAGTTTGTCTACTCAGAAACAGAAAAAACATCAAGGCTGGTGAAGCTTTTTGCCACGTAAGGGTAAAAATTAAGAGAGATTAAAGAAGCTGATAGAAGCAAGGACATAAAAGTGCATGTAGTCCATTGCAGAGTCTCGATTCCATTCTAACTGTAATGGGAGCCAATGGAAAATTTTAAGAAGGAGCGTTCCAAGATCTGATTTCTGGTTTAAAGGGACCACACTCTAGTCAGTAGCTTGAAAAGAGACTAATATCTAGGATAGCAAAACAGCAGAGGAATAAATTAGGGGGCACTATAGTAGACCAGTCTAAAATGATACAGATATGGATTAGGGTTTGAATGAACAATTCCAAAGTTGATCCCTCCAGAAACAGCAATTTTCCCTTCACTAACAAGCAATTCTCAGAATACCAGCTACGTATCCTAGAGTTTTACTCAATTCTGACATTTTCTACCCCAAATTAGTGTCAAATTCCACACATGAAGGAATTAGTCCCAAAAAACTATCCCTCCTTCTCCCTCTCCCACCACCTCCCCCCACACACACTCTCTTCAGATATCTACCACAAGCCCAGGTTATTACCTGTGGTTCTAATCAATCAATCACAGCTTAGAAGTGCCCAAGCTCCTCCTTGGAACTCACACACCAGTCTCAAGCCCAGGTTATACTTGTACTTCTGATGCATGGGGTATAAACCAGAGGTTCCCAAAAATAAACCCACTATGTTCAATTAATTTGCTAAAGAACTCAAAGAAACATTTCATTTACTATATTACAGGTATTACAAAAGTATATAGCTCAGCAAGATGGAAGAGACACATAGGGCGTGGTATGGGGAAAGGATGCAAAGCATCTATGCTTTCTCAAAGGCACTCTCCTCGAATGCCCACATGTTCACCAACCCAGAAGCTCTCAGAAGTCTGTTCTTTCATTTTGATGGAAATTTTCATTTTTATGCATATTTCATTACATAAGCACAACTGATTAAATCATTGCCCATTTGTGACTGAACTATATCTTCACCTGCTCTCCCCTCCCTGGAGCGAGGGAGGCAGAGTCATGATACTGAAAGTTCCAACCTTCTAATCACATGATTTGGTTCCATGGTAAATAGTCCCCACCCTTAGTGCTTTCCAAGAGTCACTTTGTTAACATCATTGCAGATACTTCTCCAAAGAAGGCATATAGATGGCCACAAAGCACATGAAAAAATGCTTCATCATCACTTATCATCAGGGAAGTGCAAATCAAAACTGTAATACCACCTCAAAACCGTAAGAATGACCATATCAAAAAGATCAAAATTACAGGTACTGACAAGGGTGAGAGGAAAAAGGAATCCTTGCTGTTGGTGAGAATGTAGATTAGTCCAGCCTCTAAGGAAAACAGGATGAAGATTTTGCAATATTAAAAATGGATCTGCCATATAATCCAGCAATCCCACTCCTATGTATTACCCAATGAATATAAATACACTAATTTATTTTTTTAAATATTAAATTTTATTTTTATATTCCCCCATACAATTGCAAACGCCCCATTCTGACCCCAATCCTTCCCCTCCCGCCCCCCCACCCCCCAAAAAGTGTCTCTGGTTCATAGTTTTTTGTTGATTTTGATTTTCACTTTCTTATATTCATTTTCCTGGTCCCTTATTTAAGTTTTCTAGATTCCTGCTATGAGTGAGACCATCTGGTATTTTTCTTTTTCTTTTTGGCTTATTTCGCTGAGCATGATCCCTTCCAGCGCCATCCATGTTGCTGCAAATTGCATGTATTTATCTTTTTTGAATGCTGAGTAATATTCCATGGTATATATGTACCACATCTTCTTGATCCAGTCATCTAGTTTTGGGCATTTGGGTTGTTTCCAAAGCTTAGCTATTGTAAACAGTGCTGCTATAAACATAGGGGTGCAGGTGCTCTTTGGAATTGATGTTTCTGTGTCCTTTGGGTAAATACCTAGGAGTGGAATTGCTGGATCATATGGAAGCTCTATGTTCAGTAGGTCCAGAAATCTCCACACAGCTCTCCATAGTGGTTGGACCAGTTTGCACTCCCACCAACAGTGCAGAAGAGTTCCTTTTTCTCCACACCCTCACCAACATTTGTTGTTGCTAGTTTTTTTAATATGTGCCATTCTCACTGGTGTGAGATGGTATCTCATGGTAGTTTTGATTTGCATTTCCCTGATTACAAGTGATGTTGAACATTTTTTCATATGTCTGTTGGCCATTTGCATTTCCTCTTCAGAGAAGTTTCTTTTTAGCTCTTCTGCCCATTTTTTGACTGGATTATTTTCTTTGTTGTTGCTGAGTCTCATCAGCTCTTTGCAGATTTTTGTGATCAGTCCTTTATCATTAGTGTTGGGTGCAAAAATGTTCTCCCAGTTGGTGGGGTTTCTCTTTGTTTTTGTTATTGTCTCTTTTGCTGTGCAGAAGCTCTTTAATTTGATGTAGTCCCAGCTGTTTATCTTTGTCTTCACTATCACTGCTTTGGGTGATGTGTCTGTAAAGATGTCTTTGATGTGCAAATCCCGTAGTCAAATACACTAATTTAAAGAGATACATTTACTCCTATGTTCACTGCAGCACTATTTACAATAGCCAAGTTGTAGAAATAACACATGTATATAAAAAACATATTTGTTTACCAAACAATTTAAAGAAATAAAAAGATATTCACAAAAAATACATAATATACTATTATGCTTTGCAAAAAAAAATTGGTTGCTCTTACCTACAATCTTGATTATTAATTAGTAATTCAAGGTTTTGGGCTGTTGATGAATCTATCATGGCTGTCTGTTCACTACCTTGGAAACAGATCTTCAGGGATTTTGGTGCATAAACTGAATTTTGAATAAATTCAACATACTTCACTAAAGCTGCAACAGCTGCAAGGCAGTAATATCTGCAAGGTGAACAATTTTTTTAGAATAAAAAAATTATTGTTAAAAAGGAAATAGTCACTTCACCTAAATAATAGATTATAAATATGTGCTTAAATTCAAAGGAAAGAAGCACACAAAGCACTCCGTATTTTTGAAAACTGGCTATATAACCTCTAATCAATTGGGAAATTGATTAAAAATAGACAACTTTCTGCAGTCTAATACTAAATCCCAATAAATCACATATTATGGAGACAACATTCAATGATAATTTGTCTCTATTTTTAATATGCCTTTCTAAGTACTCAGATAATACTGAAAGAGAGCCTGAAAGTTGTTTTTTTTTTTAATTTTCTTATATCATTGTTCATTTCTGTACAATATTTGATTTCTCTTGGAGACTGAGGGCTTTAAAGATAGAGTTAGGAGGAAAGTATGTTTTGACCTTGGTGAAGGTAAACATGATCAAATAAGTAAACCAGTGGTCCAAGTTGTTTAAAGAAAGTATCTATTTAGCATGTTCTTTAGAACTATCCTTTCCAAAAATATCATTTCCTGTCTTACCCTGAATCCTTTAAAAGTAAAGGTAAAAGGACCTCCCTGGTGGCGCAAGGGGTTAAAGCACCACACTATGAAGCAATCCACAGCCTCTACAATACGAGTTCTATCCCTGGCCGGCCAGGGAGCAACCCACATGGTGCAGTAGACCTCTCCTGTCTCGCCCGCTGCTCCCCTCAGGAGTGTATTTCAGTCAATCCGCCTGTTCTGTTCTCCATTCTGTCTTTGGTGAGTCCTCTCACTCCCTGCATCTCTGGCCTGTACCCCAGATCTTGTATGCATAAATAAATAAATCTTTAAAAAAAAAAAGTAAAGGTAAAAAGTAATGGTAATACAGCTTTACCTGTGTTTCACCTGTGCCCTCACTTTCTCACTTTCTAGTTTACTGAAGCTATTTGAGCTTTTCCTTTCCAAGTAAAGTGAGCAGCAACCATTAGGACAATAGATTATGACTAAATTGAAGAAATTCTATATATATTGCATAAGTAAGATTTGCCTTGTAAAAAAATTTTAGCTATTTTGCTATTTCAATAATTACTGTGTCTATTATAAATCAGGCATTTTCCAAAAGGTAGCGATACAACAGAAAACAAAATAATCAAAATATCTTGCCCGAATGGAACTCACACACGAGATTTATTACTTTCCTTAAGTCATAACTTACTTGGACTGAACCTCCATTAGGACAGTGCTGAATTCAGTTATGCATAACTGTTCAATATACTCTAATCCTTTTGTTTCATTAAAGTATTTCCTTTGGATAGTAGTGAAATTAACATTCTGAAAGAAATTTTAATTTCAAAATAAATTTTAAATTTCATGTATTACCCAAATTTCTTTCTTAAATATACATTACTAAATGGGTAGGTGGCTTAAGTATTACATAAAGTTTATGTTTTAATATTCCCCAAAATTAAAAAAAAAGATTTTCTTGTTATTTACTGAAAGATTATTTGTCTTGCTAAGTTAGTTATAGTAGTCTATAGTTCTAATCAGGCCATACATGAAATTTAAATGAATGTTAAGTACAATAATAAAAATAAACATGAGGATTTCTGCCTTCTGGTAATTTTAGTTCACAGCAACATCATCACATAAGTTTTACATTCAGCCTTACATACTCTAATAATTTGTACATTAGTTGAAAATGAAAACACCAATTTCAGTTATTAAATCCATGAAATGCTATCTACGTGATGTGAATTTCATTTATTTAGAATAAAGGAAATAACAGAACTTTTAAAAAAGAGACAGGGGAAAAGCATGCAGTACAGAGTAAAACATTTACCTATTTTGAAAGGGTATGTAATAGATAAGGAGAGTAATGATGAATTATGAGTTGTAAGTCAAAAAAAAATCATGAGTCAGAAGGGATTTTTCACGTGCCAAGATTGTCTTAACAATATCATTATAATAACCCTATGCAGTAAGTCTTACTAACTCCAATTTTCCTGCAAATAAAATTCTGAAAAGTGAAGTAACTTTTCCAATATCATAGAAGTTAATATATGTGGCCTGGCTGAGATTTGACTTTAGACTTCTTTAACTACAAAATCTATGATCCCGCCAACTCATAATGATTTTAACTTAATGAAGGTCTCTTTATGATAAGTGTGGCAATAATGATAATGTTGATTTTTCCCTCTGCTACTAATACTTTTATCCTAAGTATGTAAATGTAATTTGATGCCTTAATGTAACCTAACCAATGAATACATTTCTCATTATCCTAATATCAGTTCTCTCGGAATTATACCTGTTATTATAGTATTTCACTAGTGGGGAAAAAACCCTGAAACCCAACAAGATTAAGTAACCTAACTTGCACAAGGTCACTTAGAATCAGGATTTGAATCTCTATTGTAAAACTGCCTTAAATCTCAAGTGTAGTAAATACACGTTGTTTTGCTTTGCTGCATTTATCCATGCCACACTGTATGTGGTTCTGGTAGGAATGTCAATTACAGTACTCTGCTACCAGCAATGTCAGCAAATGACCTGATATTAATCAATCATAGCTCCTCTACCCTAGAAACAGTGATTAGTATAACAAGTGGAAACATGAACAAGCAGGAACAGTTAGGATCCTTCCCTCAAATTCATATTTGGATACTAGAAGAAAGCCTTATCTTTGAGTTGACTAAGCTGAGATGACATCAGTCCACAGGCAACAGCAATCATCTTTTAAACCTCATAGAGGTAATCTATCTACAGCATGAAAAAAAAAATTAGTGAAGGGAATGTGAGTAGGAATAGGGTCTATCTAACTACTTGGCTTTGAAGTTACATAGCCTCTAAAATGTCCCTTTTTATTTAAGCTAGTTTAATTTCTCTTATTTGTAATCAAAAAATTTAGAATGTCTAATCAGACCAAAATAACAAAAGTTGTAGAGGTATATGTAAATAGGGGTGATGAAAAGAATTTTGAATTAATTCATCTAATAGAGATATTGCACAATTTCTGGCAATGAGTCAGGCAGTTGAGCTACAAAGGACATCTAAGAGCACCAAACAGATCTCCCATTAATACAAATGCTGAATATAATAAAAACAATAAAGAACTCATTAGACCCTCAATCTTAGCTTGGCTCCAAATGTGTGAAAGATAAGTCTATAAACCTAACAAAATATAGTATATTCTAAAAATAATTTGCACTCCTTGGGAATTAATCCAACAGCATGACTGCCTATTTGGTTTGGAATCACAATCCTTACTCCACAAATCAGGGAGATTTGTTAGAGGAAAGGGATATACTACATGGTAGAAAGGTCCTTACTGAGAAGGGTATTGGTTGTATTAGGTTTCAGAGGACTTATCTGCCACATTCCAATTGAAAGAGACTATAGTAGTGGGGTAACTACAAGGGAACTGAAAGAATTATGTAATAAAGTTCAAATTCTCTAAAAGAAAAAGTACTTACTAAAGGTTTTTATCCCCCTAGAAGAACAAGAACTTCAGTTGCAACTAGGTTCACAACACAGCTAGTTTCCAGGGAGCTATACCTAAGGAAATCTGTAATTTCTCTAAGGATCTTCCTATTGTATAATGATAAGTCTCCTCATTACCTAAAACATTTTTCCTTTTGTTTAAAATAGACCAAAGGTACCAAATTAAATAAGTGGGTTCTTTGTCATTTTTATTGTATATGTTAACAGTCCCTTAGATTAAGACTTGTATCTAGTGAGTATTTTAGGGTGCTGAATTCTCAAACTATTATTCTTTATTATAATATTACAAAATGAGTCTTTCAATAAAGATCTTGAATATTACTATTAAGAATAAAAATTACTTACCTTGAAATTTTCTGTGATCATTGTAAACAACTTGGTTGAATTCCCCACAACACATGCAGTATTTGACATTATTATTTCCAAAGGTGATAAAATTTTGAGTTTAGTAATAACCTAAAATTGTTTGAATAATTTCTTAAATATAAGCTTAAGATTCTCTGAAACAAAGTTTCATATTTCTATGAGAGATAACTTAAAATTAATTCATATGTATACAAAATTCAACTATCCCAATTAAATATTTTAATTAAAAATAATTCTAATAACTATATATTAAAGTATATCATAAAATTATCATAAACATAGGCTATGTTTTTCTCATAAGTTTGCAGTAATTCTAAGCATAAGAATTAATTTGTATTATCAAATATGTCTTTCTAAAATAAGAAAGAATTTAAAATAAATTCTTCTGGTCAACATTTTATCCATCTTCAGAAAGAACATAAACACATTCCTAACATAACTATGGTGCTATAATTAGTATGGTCACACTGATATAGCTCAGTAATTGAAAAGTAAAGAAATACAGATGGGAAAAATCTGCTTTATGACTAAATGCACAACATAAGAGAATTTCTTAGAACTATAAAGACATTTATTCTTAATCAATATGCCTAAACTTTTTTTTTTCTATTTTTTTTTAATTACATAAAGAATGTGATATACGGGGGCCTCCCTGGTGGCACAAGGGGTTAAACACTGCACTATGAAGAAACCCACAGCCTCTGCAGCACGAGTTTGATCCCCGGTCAGCTAGGAAGAGACCCACATGGCACAACAGACCTCGCCTGTCTCGCCCGCTGCTGCCCTCAGCAGTTTATTTCAGTCATTCTACCTGTTCTGTTCCCCACTCTGTCTCTGATGAGTTCTCTCACCCCCCACATCTCTGGACTGTACCCCAGCTCTTATATGCATAAATAAATAAATCTTTAAAAAAAAATGTGATGTACAGGCCTCCCTTGTGGTCTAGGAGTTAAGTCTCATCACTATCACCAATACGGCTTAAGTTTGATCCCCAGCCAAGGAGCTAACCACATATGGCGCAGCAGACCTTTTCTGTCTCGCCCCCTGCTCCCCTCGGCAGTATACTTCAGTAGATGTGCCTGTTCTGTTCCCCACTCTGTCTCTGGTGAATCCTCTCACCACCCACACCTATGGCCTACACCCCAGTTCTTCTATGCAAAAAAAAAAAAAAATCAAAGGACCCAGAGACAAACTTATTATGCAGTACTAATATTATTTAGGGTAACTATGCCAAAAATTTATTGAGAAAAAGAAAACTTACATGCTAGGGACTACAGAGGGGAATTAGATAAATAATTGGAAAACCATCAAACTAAAAAGCTGCTGCACAGCAAAAGAAGCCATAAATAAAATGAAAAGACACCCTACCGAATGGGAGAAAATATTTGTACACCTTATTTCTGACAAAGGACTGATATCAAACATATACAAAGAACTCATAAAATTCCACAAATGAAATAACCCAATCAAAAAATGGACAGAAAAACTAAACAGATACTTTTTCTACGAAGACATACAAATGGAAAACAGGCACATGAAAAAATGTTCACCATCATTTATAATTAGGGAAATGCAAATCAAGACCACATTGAGACACCATCTCACATCTAAGAGAATGACCCATATCAAAAAGAACAGAAACAACAAGTGCTGGTGAAGATGTGGAGAAAAAGGAATGCTTCTACACTGCTGGTGGGAATGCAAACTGGTCTAGCTTTTATGGAAAGTAGTGTGGAGGTGTCTCAAAACATAAAAAATGGAACACCCATCCACCCAGTACTTCCACTCCTAGGTCTCCACCCAAAAAATTCAAAATCACTAATTCAAAAAGCAATTTGCACTCCCATGTTTATTGCAGCACTATTTACTACAGCTAAATTATGGAAACAACCTAATTGCCCCAAAACAAATGAGTGAATCAAGATACAGTATAAATATAAAATGGACTATTACTCAGCAATCAAAAAGGATAAATTCATGCTATTTGCAGCATTATGGATGAATCTGGAAGAGATAATAAGTCAGAAGGAGAAAGATAAATACCATACGGTATCACTAAATACGGAATATAAAGTAACTAAACTAAGAGTCAGATAAAGACAAGCTTAAAAACTAACCTTTGACAGCTGACTGAATTGAAGCACCAAGATGTGGAGGGGATGTGAAAGGGGTAAGAACAAAGAGGGAGGGAAGCACAATAGACCATGGTGATGGTCTTTGGGTTAATTTGGTAGTGAGAGCACTATGGTAGTCTATCACTGTACCTGATGAGGGTATCTAAAATTTACCTCAATTAAAAATAAATTAGTTAATTTAAAAAATTAAGGAATAAGAAAAATACACCATATATTATAGAATACTGTATTAAATATTAGTAATTGGGCCAAATAACCTTTAGAATATAGAAATTAGAAGTAGACTCTTCTACCTGATAAATCACACAAATTCCCATGAAAACAGGCCAGTGGCCCAAACTGACAAGTTATAGGAATGAAGGTAAGAGACTAAATTATGACAGAGCTAAGAAACCAGTTTCCCTTAACACTGAAAAATAACATTCAAATACAATTCAGAAGACCCTCTGAAGTTAGCATTATCACAGGTATTATTTTGTTAATGAGTCTAAGAATCATTAATTTAGGGCATCCCTGATGGGGCAGCGGGTTAAGTGCAGCACTGTAAAGCTGTCCACAGCCTCTGCAGCACCGGTTTGATTCCCGGCCAGCCAGGGAGAAACCCACATGGCGCGGCAGACCTCTCCTGTGTCGCCCACTGCTCCCCTCAGCAGTGTCTTCAGTCTGTCTGCCTGTTCTACTCCCCGCTCTGTCCTTGGTGAATCCTCTCACCCTCCCGCGCCTCTGGCCTGTACCCCAGTTCTTGTATAAATAAATAAATCTTTTTAAAAAAAAGAATCATTAAAGATATTAATTCTCAAAACTAATAGTATAATAATTTGGAATGTTCAAGTAATAGTGTAAAGCACATTATTTTTAGGACAAAATACACTGAAAATGTAAAATCAGATGTAACACAATTTCATTTTAATTTAGAATAACCTATGCTGATGCAAACATGGGTAACTTTATTCTACCAAAAAGTAAATTAATTAGGAAAGCACGGACTTGAAAATCAACATAATGCCTACTGGATTAACCATTTTCTAGGATTATAAATACATACCTTTGCATATGTTGTGTTGTCTGCAAACTGAGATAATATAATTTGTGGACTTTTTAAATCAATACTTGCCATTCCTATTTCACCTCTGGCAAGTCCTCTTCCTTCTACAACAGCTACAATAACTGATGGAGAGTGTGCAGAAACTGCAGATGAGGATGTAGCTATTAAAAAAAAAATTTAGAAAAAAGTATGAATATTAATAATTTTAGTTCATTTTATATAAGTGCACAGAATCAAACCTAGAACACAGTTATAATATCAAGGAAATATTTTTTCTCATCAAAAATAACTTCAAAAATGGATAAAAGACTTGGATATAATACTTCAAGCCATAAAATACATTGAAGAAAACATAGGCACCACATTCTATGACATAAGCTCTAGCAATCTTTGCAGATTTATCCCTAGCAGCAAAGAAAACAAAAAAGAATATGAACAATTGTGACTACACCAAACTAAAAAGCTTCTGCAGAGAGAGAGAGAGACCATAACCAAAACAAAGAGACCATACTGAATGAGAGAAAATATCTGTACACCATTCATCTAACAAAGGACTTATATTAAAGATCTACAAAAAGTTTGTACAACTCAACAAAAAGAAAACAAATAACCTAATAAAAAAAAGTGCACAGAAGAGCTAAATAGGCACTTCTCCAAAGAAGATAAACAAATGGCTGACATATGAAATGTTCATCATCATTTAACATCAGGGAAAAACAAATCAAAACCACAATGAGATACCACCTCATACCAGTAAATGACCTATGTTAAAAAAGGCCAGAGTTCTCCCTGGCAAGGGGTTAAGCACTGCACTATGAAGCAATCCACAGCCTCTGCAGCATGAGTTCAATCCCCGGCCGGCCAGGGAGCAACAAACATGACGAGGCAGACCTCTCCTGTCTCACCTACTGTTCCCCTCAGCAGTGTATTTCAGTCAGTCTGCCTGTTCTGTCCCCCACTCTGTCTCTGGTGAATCCTCTCACCCCCCCCCCATCTCTGGCCTGTACCCCAGCTCTTATATGCATGAATAAATAAATCTTTGAAAAAAAAAATGACCAGAAACAGCAGGTGCCAATGAGGGTATGGCGAAAAAGAACCCTCTTACACTGTTGATGGGAATGTACACTGGTCTAGCCCCTATGGAAAACTGTGTGGAGGCTCCTTAAAAGACTGAAAATGGCTCTGCCATTTGACCCCAGCAGCAAATCTACTCTTAGGCATATACCCAAAGAACACAAAAACACTAATTCAGAAGGAAACCTGCAGTCCTATATTTACTGCACCATTATTTACAATAGCCAAGATATGGAAATAACCTAAATGTCCAAGAACAGATTGGTGGAATGGTTTACTTGCTACTCAAGTAAGATCAAAAAAGATAAATTCAAGCCATTTGCAGCAACATGGATAGAGCTGAAAGGGATTATGCTAACTGAAATATCCAGAAAAATAAAGATAAATACTGGATGGCCTCACTTATATATGGAATACAGACAAAGAATCAGACAAACACTACAAGCTGACCACAGATCTGAGGCATCAGAGGGAAAGGGGAAAGGGTTGGGAGCGGGTGGGGAGAGCACAATGGACTACGATGGAGGATGATGGTGTTCTGGTAGTAGGAGAACTATGGTGACCGCACCTGAGGGGAGAAATCCTATACTGTCAAAATATTAACAAGGATTTAAAATAATAGTATTTCACTACGCATTTTTTAAATTTCTTTAACCTTCACAATAAAAATACAGTAACTTTTCATACCCAGATCAAACAAAAATGTTCAAAACTTATCTTCACATTTAGAAATAATGAATACAGTCTTTTATTTTGCATTTTATTGGAGTGATGTAATGAAAGGAAGATGGAATTTGTTGTCAGAAAATCTAAATAAGGGTAAGGTTTTCTGACCCTACCCTATCATTTAAAAGTTATACAGGGCCTCCCTCGTGGCTAAGGGGTTAAGTCTCAGAACTATCACTTAGATGGCCCACCTGCCCACCTCGAGAGTTAACAACAGCCTGAATTTGATCTCCAGCCAGGGAGCTAACCCACATGGCACAGCAGACCTCTCATCTCACCTGCTGCCCTTAGCAGTGTATTTCAGTAAATCCACCTGCTCTGCTCCACAATGTCTCTGGTGAATCCTCTCCCCACTTCCACCTCAGCCTTACACCCCAGCTTTTCTATGCAAAAGTAAATAAAATCTTTTTTAAAAAATAAAAGCTATATAAATGCGAGTAAATTATTTCATGATCATTTAAAAACCACAAAATAAATGTAGTAACTTTTCTGCCTAAATCAAAAGCCGGTTGAAAGGCTCAAATGGGATTATAAATGAGATACCTTTTAAAAATAGAAAACATGGGCCTCTCCTGGTGGCCCAGGTGGTTGAGCGCAGCTCTGTGAAGCTGTCTGCAGCCTCTGCAGGGCTGGTTTGATCCCAGCCGGCAAGGGTCCCACATGGCGCTGCAGACCTCTCCTGTTGCGCCCACTGCTCCCCTCAGCAGTGTATTTCATCAGTCTGCCTGTTCTGCTCCCTGCTGTCTCTGGTGAATCCTCTCACCCTCCCACAAATCTGGCCTGTATCCCGGTTCTTGTATAAATAAATAATCTTTAAAAAATAAAAATATAAAACATTGTACAATTATAAAATCCAATTATGATACATTTGGATAAAGTTGGATATTTTATTAATGTGCCAAGAATGTTCTAAGCTCTTTACTTAGATTAGCTTATTTAATTTTCACAACAATTCTGTTAAAAAGACATTATAAGGAGACCAAGTCATAGACAGAACTAATAGTAAGAAATTACACCCAGGCAGCCTCACTTCAGAGTTAGTATTCTTAATCACTATATATATATTACTTATTTTAAAATCTATACTTTTCAAACAATGAATATTTAAGTAAATTGTTTAACCTTTCTGAAGTTGCCACTGCTTCATCTCTAAACTAAAAATACCAAGTCTTATTAACAAAGTTGTTGTAGAATTAAATGCAATAACACAGAGGTGATTTGTAAGGTATATGAATTACTTCAATACAGAGCATTATTCATGGATGAAAAAAAGTCAGACTAAAAATAACTAAAATTATATTTTCAAAGAAGCAAAATTATCTTTTATTACCTATCAATTTTTTAATCCCCTTTCCATCCCTACTTTCCCTCCCGGCTCTAGATTCTTTTCTTCCATCTAATACCTATTCTTCTATTATAATACCTAAGAAATTACTTACACATTTATGCTACCTGAGTCAGTAGTCAACTTAAGAGTTCATTTAAATATCTATTATGTCTACATGCCCCAAAGCAAAGAAAAAGTGAAGGAAAAGATAAACAGCTGGGACTGCATCAAACTACAAAGCATCTATACAGCAAAAGAGACAATAACTAAAACAAAGAGATATCCTACTGACTGGGAGAAAATTTTTGCACACAATACAACTGACTGATAAGGGACTGATCACAAAGGTCTACAAAGAGCTCACAAGACTCACTAAAAACAAAATAAACAATCAGTTAAAAAATTGGCAGCAAAGCTAAAAAGACACTTCTCCAAACAGGAAATGCAAATGACCAATAGGTATATGAAAAATGTTCAACATCACTTATAATCAGGGAAATGCAAATCAAAACCACAAAGAGATACCACCTTACACCAGTGAAAACAGCACATATGAAAGAAAAAACAGGCAACAGGGCCTGGTATGCCATAGGGGTTAAATCTCAGAGCTATCACCCACATGACCAGAGTAAGATCCCCAGCCAGGGAGCTAACCCACATGGCACAGCAGACCTCTCCTGTCTTACTCACTGCTCCCCTCAGCAGTGTTTTTTAAGTAAATAAACCTGTTCTGCTCCCCATGCTGTCTCTGGTGAATCCTCTATCCCACCCCCCATACCTCTGGCCTATACCCCAGTTCTTCTATGCAAAACTAAATAAAATCTTTAAAAAAACAAAACAGGCAACAACAAATGTTGGCGATGATGTAGAGAAAAAGGAACTTTCCTACATTACTGGTGGGAATGCAAACTGGTTCAACCACTAAGGAAAGATGTGTGTAGGTTCCGCAAACTACTAAAAATGGAGATACCATATGATCCAGCAATTCCACTCCTAGGAATCTACCCAAACAGAAAAACACTAATTCAAAATGATACCTGCACCCCTATGTTTACTGCAGCACTATTTACAATAGGTAAGATATGGAAACCCAAATGCCCAAAAATAGATGACTAGATCTAGAAGATGTGGTATGTACCCAATGAAATACTACTTAGCAATCAAAAAAGATAAACTCATGCCATTTGCAGCAACATGGATGGAGCTAGAAAGGATTATGCTCAGTGAAATAAGCCAGAAGGAAAAAGAAAAATATCATATGTTTTCACTTCTAGGCAGAATAGAGGGGAACCAAATAAGGGATCAGGGAAAAAATAACAATAACAATAAAAATAAATAAATTAATTAGTAGGCAACTAAATATCAGAAATATTCTGGGAAGGAGGAAGAGGTAGAAGAATCAAAACAGGGGAGAGGAGAACACAAGGGACTATGGTAATGGTTCATGGGTAAATTGGTGGTGGGAATTTTACAGGGAATACACCTGAAAGGAGAAACCATACAAGCATACATTGTACAAAAATAAGCAATGATGTAAAATATATATATTAATAATAAAGAAAGAAATATTGTGTCTAGACCTTGGAACCCTTTTGTTATGAACACCATTTTATACATAGTGACTGCATTTATATCAGCTCTATAGAAATGAGCTTAAATTATGCAATAGACTATGACCTTATTTTTAACTAGAAAATAAATATCAAGTTCCAGTGGAAATTCAGTATACTCAGAAGACATGTCCCTTAAGCTTCTAAAAGAACATTTACATTGATAGCTCATAAATAATACTATGATGAGCATCCCAGTACATGAAAATATTTTCTGGGTTTCTTATTATTTCTTTAAAACAAATCCTTAGAAGTCAAATTACTAGAACAAATGAAAATCACCATTTTATAATGATCTCTTCTATACTGCCAAATTTCTTTTCAGAATTGTACCAGTTTTTAATGTCATCAGCAGTAAATGAGAAAAACCAATTTTATTTGGTTATTTTATTGTATCCTTATCATTACTATTTATTGTATCCTTATCATTACTAACTTCCTCTCTCCAAGGTGGGCTTGGCTAACACCACTCCTGAGTGCCCAATGTGCCAACAGCAGAGGTCAGCATTTAATGCCCCATACAGTACCACTCTCCAAGAGGACAGCTGATACTAGGTTGAATACACTGGATTTCTTCCATCATGGAAGGGAAAATTTTATCTTCAGTGGAATAAACACATATTCTAGATATGATTTTGTCTTTCTGGCCCACAATACTTCCACCAACATGTTCATCTGTGAACTCATAGCCTACCTTATCCACCATTCAGTCATTCCACACAGTATTACACCTAATCAAGGAATTCATTTCACATCAATGGGCTCATCCCCATTGAATCAACAGGTCATATATACTCCATCACCCAGAAATGTCTAATTAATCAAAAGACAAGTGGCTTACTGAAGATTCAGTTATGGTGCCAAGTAGAAAACACCTCCCTGAAAATGGGGTTGTGTCTTACAGGACAGTTTATACTTTGATTCAGAGGCCATAATGCGATGCTATACTCCTCATTGCCAGAATACACATATCCAAAAATCAGGGGTGGAAGTAGAAGTGGCTACTTTCACTTATCATACCTACTAAGCTACCTAAAGATATATGCATCCACCCTCACAATTTTGCTCTCTCTATTACCTGGAAATCTTGGTCTTCACAGGTTAGTGCTTCTGCCAGATGACACAACAATGTTACCTCTATATTGGAAGATGAGACTGCCACCTGGTCTTTCTGGACTTCTTATTTATGCTACTGAACAACAGGCAAGGGGCAGGGGGGTAGGTAGCACCTATGAATGGAGCAGTAGATCCTGGTTACCAAGGGAAATCACCATATTGTATTATGCGATGAAGGCAAAGAGAACCATATCTGGAATTCAGGGGATTCTCTGGGGCACCTTTTAGTATTTTCAATATTAAAGGTTAATGGAGAACTACCACAACCAGAAAAAACAGGATTACTAAGAACTTAGACCCTCCAGCAATGAATGTTTGGATTACTTACTCCATGCTTATTGCTTAAGGTAAGAGAAACATAAAATGAGTAATGGAGAAAGCCATAGGTATCAACTGCCATCATCAACTCATGATGAATTACACAAACAAGAACTGTAGTAGTTTTGGGTATTTTCTCTATGCTTTGGGTGTGTGTGTGTGTGTGTGTGTGTGTTTATTTGTACAAACTAGCCATTATCTTCTCTATCATTTCAATTTTTAAAAATTTATACACAACTTATTAGACAATAACTTTGTGGTTACTCTTTGGGTGACAGAAGATTCAATGGGGCCATGATTGAATATGAAATAATCAACAAACAATGATTTGAGACAGTAAGTCTTCTCATTTTGGTAAAGAATGACAACTCTAGTTGCGAGGCTAGATGGATTCTGTTAGGTAGAAAGACAGAACTGGAGCCTCCCCAGCGGCATAGGGAGTTGAGTGCCACACTGTGAAGCTGTCAGCCTCTGCAGTGCAGGTTCAATCCCGGCCGGCAAGGGAGATACCCACATGGAGCAGCAGACCTCTCCTGTCTCTCCTGCTGCTCCCCTCAGCAGTGTTTTCAGTCCATCTGCCTGTTCTGCTCCCTGCTCTGTCTCTGGTGAATTCTCTCACCCCCCACACCTCTGGCCTGTACCCCAGCTCTTGTATAAAAATAAATAAATCTTTTAAAAAAAAGTTGTTTTTTTTTTAAAAAGAAAGAACTGTTTTGCTGTTATAAAGAAGTCCAAATGTAAGTAGATGGATACATATGGAAGTTGAGCAGCCATGAGTTAGACCCGTTATCAATTTAATGTCATTCACCTCCAAATTCACCCTTTAATTATAAGCTCTGCAATTATGAACAGAATTCCTATAATGATTCTCCTCTAAAGTGTACATAATGTCTTTTTCAGAAGACACTGATGGACCCTGTAGAATGAAGGACTCTCCTGCAGTTTTCACTGCAGCATGGTGGATCAGCAGTGTAAGTATGAGGACATCTGGTGGAGATATGCCCCAGCCGCATACAGTAAGCACTGTCCCTTGGAAATCTCACAGTCCCAGCCCTTCTGGGAGCCCTCTTGAAACAGATGTCCTACTTTCTAAGCCTCCAGTCTATATAGTACCCTGATTCTACTCTTTCACCTTTCCTCAAGTTTGTCTCCTACATTTCTCTTGATGCCACTGTCCCCCCAAAAGGAAGACTGTGTGCTCCAGACCTCCTGCCCACACCAGAGCCCAGTCCCTCTGTACAGTCACAATGCCAGTCACTAGTTATAGTTCACTTTTCCTGTCTGCTTTCTCTCAACCTTTCTTGGAAAGCAGAAAAACTCTGGCCTTATAAATCTATAAGCTGTGTCATTCAGTATGTTCAATTCCACTTCTCTAATGAGATCAATACCCTAATCTTGAATATGGGTTCCAGAAGGGACCCTCTTCTAATTATGAACTCTTGGGCACAGCCCTCAATCCTAGGGTGCCTTATGAGGTTTTCTTATACCCTACAGTTACTCTTTTATAATAATTTCATGAGACTTTATATTACATCTCCCCTGTTTAAGTCACTGTGGTTCTATCTTCAGAATAGATCTGGACTATTACAGTCTCTTTCCGCATAAAGTTTATAGTCTAGCAGAGAAGAAAGACAATTCAAATAGCAATATCATTAGTAAAATGTAAAGTACAATAGGGACACTTAGCAGAAAGGTTTAATCCACACTTACAGTATCACAGAAGTCTTTCTGCAAGGAATAACATGTAGGCATAAACAAGGTATAAATAATAGTTGACTATATACTAGATATCAAGATTTACTTTCTTCACAGTATGATACCAGCTTAAACAGACAGAACTCTGTGAGTTTGTGTGTGAATGTGTGTGCGCGCACACATGCATGTACAAATGTGAATGTGACTCTGGTATATGACAAAGATGAAATTGTAAGTCAGTGGAGAATGGAAGGATATTCAAGAAATAGAAATTATCTCTATGGAAAAAATGAAGTTGACTTGTTGCCTCTTATAAACAAAAATCAATGCCAGGTATATTAAATACTTAAAAGTCAAAATATAGAACAATGTAAAAAATTAATAAAAGGAGAGAAAAAAAACTTTGAAACTCTTGGAAAGTAGCAAATATTGTTCTGACCAGGTACAAGAATGAAATTTCTGGGCCTCCCTGGTGTCGCAGGGGTAAAAGTCTCAGTTCTATCAAGCTATCCCAGCCACTGCAGCAAAAGTTCAATCCCCGGTCAGGGAGCTAACCCACAAATGGTGCAGAAGACCTCTCCTGTCTTACCTGCTGCTCCCCTCAGCGATTTGTAGATCCTCCTGTTCTGCTCCCCACTCTGTCTCTGGTGAATCCTCTCTCCCACCTCCCTTCTGGTCTACACTACAGTTCTTATATGCATAAATAAAAATAAATCTTTTTAAAAAGGAAATTCCAAATTAATACACAGAAGTAACAATTATAAAAGAAATCATCAATACATTTGACTATTAAAATGAAGAACTCTGACTTCTGCCTTTGGTAATGGACAAAATTATTTGAATAACTTCTCTTGCTGAAAATAGCAAACTTCAGGACAAAATACACACAAACATACGATAATACATATAAAAATCTTAAAAGCATTAAAGAGTTTCATGAATACCTGTATACGTGTCAGGACAAATGGAATTTATACTTTAAATATGTGCAGTTTATTAGGTTAACTATAACTTAAGAAAGCTGTTAGAAAAATATATCATGGGGTCATATTGACACTTTCAATTTAACTTTTAAAAAAAAGTAGTATAATGTAGAAATGTATTGAAGAATTTTCTCTAGAGAACATTTGCCTATCCAAAAGTTTGAGAATAAAAAAATGAATACACACACACACACACACACACATATATATATAGAGAGAGATTATGTAAACACTAACCAATAGAAAAGATGTGTGGCAATATATTAAGAGATAAAATAAATCAAAAGGTATACCCAGAGAAGAATCATTTCATAGTAAGATATAACAATGCTAAATTTTTATAATCCACTAAAATAGCTTCAAAATATACGAAATAAGGGAAATTGTAAGTCCACAATGATAATGGGGAAATTTTAACACACCTCCTCAAAAGTCAGTACTGATATGGATTTAAACATAATTAAACTAATGACCTAAGACATATACACACACACAATTGTAAAAAACATTCTCTTAAGATATAGAGCATTCACTAAAAAAGTATAAAATTAAGGATGTTTGTTCATCAAAGGACATCATATAAAAAAACAAGCTATAGGGCCTCCCTGTGGCGCAAGGGGTTAAGTGGCGACCTGTGAAGCTATCCGCAGCCACTGCAGCACAGCACAGTAGATTCCCAGCCAGGGAGCTACCCATATGGTGCAGCAGACCTCTCCTGGCTTGCTCACTGCTCCCCTCAGCAGTGTATTTCAGTTGGTCTGCCTGTTCTGTTCCCCACTCTGTCTCTGGTGAATCCTCTCACCCCCCACACCTCTGGCCTGTACCCCGGCTCTTGTATGCATAAATAAATAAATCTTTGGAAAAAAAAAAAGACAAGCTATAAAACTAGAGAAGATATATACAGTACACATAATCATCAATATTTAGCATTTAAATGTACAAAGAATTCCTACAAACACTTCTCCAAACTGACGGTTTGGAGGAAGAGGTAACAAGGTAAGTAAGAAGTTGATAATGATTTTTTTTCCAAAATTTTAGTAAGTAAAGGAAAAGATTCCTAAGTTACTGATAAGAAACAGAAAGCTACTTTGTTGTTCTATTTCACCTTTACAAGTGGATGTAAAAAAAAAAAAGAATGTCTACAAATCCAGAAAACAGTCATTTCACAAAAATACACGAAACCGGCCAAAAAGCATACAAAAATAGGAGCAACCTCATTAGAAACCAGGAAAAGGCAAATTCAAACTATATGACATCGAACAGTACCAAATGTTAGAGAGGATATATATCAAAAAGAACTTTTATACATCATTAGTCAGAGTGTATACTGGTACAATCACTTTAAAAAAATAATGTCTTTATCATGTAAACGTATACATTCACATATCCTGTAACCAAGAAATCCACTGTTTGTATTTTAGAGAATTCTTAACATAAAAAACTATTTCACCCATTTTCTCAAGAAAACCTGGTAGATTTATATAAAAACTAAAACAGGCATTAAAATAACTCAGTAGTGGGCCTCCCCCCTGGCGCAGCAGTTGAGCGCTGGGTTGCGAAGCTGCCCGCGGCCTCTGCAGCGCCGGTTCGATCCCCGGCTGCTCCCCGGCCCCCGGAGGAGGGTCCCACATGGCACGCAGACCTCTCCTGCCGCCCGCTGCTCCCCTCAGCAGTGTACTTCGCCTCTGCCTGCTCTGCTCCTCGCTCTGGCTCTGGTGAATTCTCTCACCCTCCCGCGCTTCTGACTGTACCCAGTGCATGCATAAACAAGCAAACAAACAAATAAATAAATAAAGCATGCCTCTATAAAAAAAAAAAATTAAAAAAAAAATAACTCAGTAGTGCATCAAGACTAACTTCTAGAATGAAATAAATATTGTATATAAAAAGGAGTACTTTTTCTTTCTGTGCTGTTTTGTCAGAATGGTTAAAACAATGTAGACCCATATTTATTAAAAAAAAAAACAGTATCAGAAACAATGTAGCCTTTTTAATTAGTTGAAATTATGGGTATGGGTAAACTGATGTATTTAATCACTAAATCCTCCATATAAATTATAACTCACTTCAAATGAATTAAAGTACCCTAATTTACAAAACATTAAGTTGCAAATGGTCACCTAAGTGAACATTTTACCTGAATATCCCATTTGTGGTGTCCAAGTTTTATACGCTGATCTCTGGGCATTTCTAGCAGACAATGGAGTTTTTAGGATCTGGGGGTAATTACTATCTCGTACAGAAGATGAGCTTGTGCCAAGAGTAAAATCTGATGCAAATGTGTTTTCTGCATAAGATCTTTTGTTTCCAAAGTATGAACCTAAATTCAAAAAATTAGTGTTAATTCTTAAAGAATCAGAATTATGCAATGTTGCATAATTTATACCATGTCCACTTGCTATACACATCTGTTTAATTTTAAAAATAGAACAAAGTATGGCAAATTTAATGACATTAATAAATTATCTTGTACTAAAATATAAGGGAAAGTGCTTGTTTATATGGCTTTTCCTCCTACAAGTTCAAGACTACTCTTGCCTACAATCACCTTTTCATTTTCAAATACACCAGATGTGTAACTTTGCATACTAATTATATGTAGTATTTATGAGGCCTCTTTTCCTTTTGACTTCTTCATTGAAACTCTCCCTATGCCAATGGTATTGTTATAGGACAGGGAGAGGGGCAGCCCAAACCCCGCAAACCTGCCTATTCTAAATGGGTTCTGCCATCCGCCGCATCAACACAAAACACATGAGACTAATGGGAAGGATCTTTAATAAAACTAGGAAACAATACAGGTAAGGCAAAGAGTCTAGTTTCTAAAAGAAGCACCCAAAGTTACCCGTCCCCTCGTGGGTAAAAGTCCATCCATATGGGATCGGCCCAGAACAAGGCCCCAAAGCCTGCTACAAGTCTAAAGCATCTTCCAGTGGGGACCCACAGCAAAGGGTCACAAACAACCGGACAAGCCCGGAAGGAAAAGAGCAAAATCAACATCAAAAAGCTGCCATTGTCACCTCCCCACAGGTCTCACCCACATCTGTGTCACCCAGTCCACGACCAAAAGACAAGCGCAGTTTCTTTACGTGTCTCTAGGCTCCATGCGCCTCCTCCAGGTCTCCTGGCTCCATCCTGCTTCCTTCCTTAGTCTCTTCTCCAGCTTCTCCTCCTGCTCAGCTCCACCCTCCCTTGGGTGGGGCAGGGAACCTCCCCCTTTCCTGGGGACCACCCTGTTGCAGTATAAAAAGTTTAAGACTCACGTAGACTCAGTTCCTTGTTTAGTTTATTACCTACTGATTATTAACTATTTTGCAGCGTTGTCATAAAACTTGAAAGACTGTACAGGTTGACATAGTGTCTTAGCACACAGAAGTTCTTTTATTTATATATATAAATAAAATATACACATATATACATATAGTGGGGCTCTTTTCTCCTATTCCTCATTTTTCACGACAACTATCTTCATTCCCCTTAAACCACTTGCTTTTAGTTTCCTTTGCTAGATCCTGTTTTGTCTGTCTGCTCTTGGTTTCCCAGGGTTTCATATTTTTTCAATTTTCTCTCACAAATTAACATTATACGTTTTCTCTTCACATCCCAACTTTTATCTTTCTATTAATATGTATTTCCTAACAATTCTCAAACCTTCATGTACAGCCCTAACTACTCATACTATAAAGCACAGATCAGCACACTTTTAAATTAAGGGCCAGATGGTAAATATTTTAGGTTTTGTAGGCCATATAGTCTCTCAAAATTACTCAACTCTGACAACATTCAAATAAGTAACCATAAATATGGCAAATGATTGAGCATGGCTGTTTCAATAAAATTTTACTTCCAGGTACTAAAATCTGAATTTTATATAAATTTCACATGTCACAAAATAGAATTATTTTATTTTTTCAACCTTTCATAAATGCAAAACCCATTCTTAGACCTATACGTGCGTAGTTCAATATAGCAGCTTCTCACTACATCAGTCTATTTAAGTTAAATCATCAACATCACAGAACATTCTATTAGATAGTATAGCTCTAACTTTTGTTCCTGCATCTTTTGTATGTAAATCTCTATTTACCCAGAACTTTTAAATATTCAAAAGTGAATTCATTATCTTTCCTTCAAAATTTATTCCTTATTACTACCTGTCATGACCAACTACACCATCTTTTATGTTACCCAATTTATAAAGTTAGCACTAATTTCTAATTTCTTTTATTCAATCGTAAAACCCAGTAAATGACAAAGTCTTGTTTTATTTTTGCCACTAAAATTTCTCATCTCCACTCCTACTAGTCTATTTTAAGCCATAACTTCTTCAGATCTTTTTCAAGTCTCCTAATTCTTCTCTTTGACTTGAGTATTATGCTTCTCTATCCAGTCTCACATTAATCACCAGTGATCTTTCTGAAAAAGAAATTTCATGAAGTCGCCCTTCCTTATAATTCCTCAGTGTCTCTACTATCAGAAAAAGTCTGACTTCTTTGTATGGGTCCCCACAGAAATCACACTGAAACTGATAATTTGAGGAGTTTAATAAAATGTACAAAGAATATGTACAAAATATGATAGGATATAAGGATATCATCATAAAGAAGTGTGTAGAACACACAAAATGTGTCATTACCATACCTAAGCTTGAAGGAGCTAAGTAAGTGATTACCAAAAACTGGAGACAGAAACTAACTGTTCACGCATTAGTTCAACACTACTTCCCCTTCTTGAAACATGTCTTAGTTTTCATTCAATTTTCTTGAACTCAGTTTTGTATATCTTTATATTCTCCCATCTGCCCTCAGATATACTGGAAACTTTCAAAAGTGTATTTCTCCTAAGTTTCTCTTCTTAGATTTCGATCCATATATTTAAATCACCTCAATATGAAAATGAGAACATCCCAGAGGTTCCTCACCTTCAACATGTCCAAAAGAGAAATCATCATTTTTCCTCTAAAAGTGTTTTTCCTACAAAGTTCCCTTTATCAGGAAATAGCTTTACTGTCTATGCAGTCACCAAAGTCTGATGGACAAAACATACTTGCCTCTCAGAGCAAATTCCCACACATACTCCAAGTTTATATCATATCATTCTCCTAGTTTTTGCCAAACAAAACACAGTCTACAAGCACAACATGTGTACCATACATGTTGTTCTGTACTTTCACACCTTTTTATTTCTTAGAACTGCTTTCCAGCTTCTCCTCTCTCCCCCTTCCGGTTAATGAACATTCTTTGTCCTACTTAACCTTTTAATTCCAAGTTAAGTTGCACTTCCCCTAAAATTTCTTTGCCCACTTTTGTTCCCCTACTTTACTGAATACTTCAAGAACTTGTAAGTTATCTTTTAAAACAGTTCTTTGGGTCTCCCTAATGGCACAGCAGGTTGAGCACAGTTCTGGGAAGCTGTCTGCAGCCTCTGCAGCATGGGTTCGATTCCCAGGCAGCCAAGGAGATACCCACATGGCATGGCGGATCTCTCCTGTCTTGCCCCCTGCTCCCCTCAGCAGTGTATTTCAGTGGATCTGCCTGTTCTGCTCCCCGCTGTGTCTCTGGTGAATCCTCTCACCCTCCCGTGCAGCTGGCCTGTACCCCAGCTCTCATATAAATAAATAAATAAATAAATAAATAAATAAATAATAAAATCTTAAAAAAATTAAAACAGTTCTTTGAAATATCGTTATCACGACTAATTATTTTCTAAATGATTTTATTAACTTTTAATTCTGTCTTTTCTACTGAACCCTAAGTTCACAGGAGCACGGAATATCAGTATCCTGCTCTCCCAACCTAACAGGTGCACCTATTTAGATGTCCATTCACCCTAACTCAGAGCCGATCACCCACCATCAGAAACTTGTAATAGAATCAATACCCAATTTCCAAAACCCCCGGTTCTCCAACCACCCCACAAATGAAATTTCTCTGCGGTACTAACCAATGCTCCCTGAACCCCCGGGAGCTGCGGCCCTGGGGCATCCCCCCCACCCCCCGGACTCCACCCATCGCCCCTTGCCTCGAGCGAGCCCGGCACTGGGCGGGCGGCCGGGGACGCTGCTGCTGCTGCTGCGGTCGGCGGCCGCGCCCGACGTGTCGAGAGTGATGGGCGCCGCGGCCTGGGCCGCCAGACGGCGCTGAGGGGTCTCCTGAAGTCCGAAATTATAACTGGGGCCCTGTGACCACGCCCCTAGCGATGGGGAAGCCGCCGGGGCGCCAGGCGAGGTTGCCGTGCCGTCAGGCCGCAACATCCTCACAAACCCCGCCGCCTCCAGTACTGAGACTCCCGACCGTCGCGTCGCGGAGCGGAGGCAAGTCACGAGAAAAATCGCGGGAGAACTGTGCGCAGGCGCACGGAACTGCAGCGCGCAGGCGCACGAGGGCCAGTTTGCCACACCTGCTCACGTTTCCCCCAGTTCAGATGTGGGCATGTAATCGCTGCCAATTCCAGTCCCACCACTTATGCAGGATTTGGTTATGAGTCGGTATAGCCTTTTCAAACTGCAGGTACCTGCTTAAAAGAATCCCCTAAGGCCCATCAATGATTATAGATTTGGATAAATTTATTTATCACAAAGGGCTTAGTGCTCCTTTTTACCACATACCCCCAAACACTTGCATCTTATTTTAAAGGTTTTATTTATTTATGCATATACAAGAGCTGGGTTGTAGGCCAGAGGTCAGGGGGGTGGAGGGTGAGAATTCACTAGAGACAGATTGGGGGCCAGAACAGGCAGATCTACTGAAATACACTGCTTGAGGGATGCAGTGGGTGAGACTGGTCTGCTGTACCATGTGGGTCAGCTCTCTGGGGGTGGGGAGAAAGGGGCTGGAGGGAGATCAAATTCATGCAGCAGTGGCTGCCCATAGCTCTCCTAGCACTGAGACGTTGTCCACTGTGTTTGCAGTGTCTAAAAATGCAAAAACATTTTTTATGTATTAGCACAACCCATCCAACATTATCCTTACTAGAACTGTTAACTTCCCATTTTAAAAATATCCACAGGGCTGTTAGTCACTGCTGCGATGGCTAGTACAGTAAGAATTTGGGACAGAATGGGTGAGGTATCTTGGGAGTTTTAAGAACACTTCTCAATTTACTGTGGTTTCACACATGAATAAGCTAAAGAAAGACAGATTTCAGTTTTGTAGATGACCTCAAGGAAATTGGCTCTTCTTAAATATGGGAATGCCAACTTCATAAATGCTAGGACTGAGAAAACACTGGATATTATTAGTTGTGTTTAAGACACTACTGAATTCATACTTAATAGCTTACTCAGTAAGGTATTCACACACCCCCATGTGCTTGGGACTCCCTGGCGGTACAGGGGATTGAGTCTCAGCACCACGAAGCTATCCACAGCCACTGTAGCACAAGTTCCATCACAGCCAGGGAGCAGATCCACATGGCACAGCAGACTGTTCCAGTCTCGCCCATTGCATTACTTATTGGGGTAACTTATTAGTATAGTCCCATACTAAAATCCTATTCTAATGTGAATTGCCATTTATCTAAAATTATTTTGTGATGGATTCCGAGTAACCATAAACCTATGCAATATTCCCAAATTTCAACAGCCATTCATTTTTGTGTGCCTTTAATTCACATGTGAGGTTTATCCATTTATCAGGTAATAGTATCATTAACAGATTAATTTACATCAGCATTATATAACATAAAATAGCATTCCACAAATCTAAATAGAGCATTCCAGAAGAAAAGCTTTAAGCTGAAGATACAATAAAGGTCTTTATTTTACAATATATCTATAATTATAATTTATTAAAATTAATAAAATCATATACATAATATTAACAGAGTAGTCATTTAGATCTGATAAGCACTTTTCAAAAAGCAAGTGTTAAAACAGCAAAACTATATAGTAAGCAACTTTTGCACCAGTTTATCTAGACCACTAGTTCAGGCTGAACATTCACTCTTCGAAGAACTTCTTCCGGCATGCAGAAAATAGGGCTAACAGGCTTAATCTGTTCTTCTCCCAAAAGTGACAATCCAGCAATTCCAAATAAAGTATGAAAAGGATCCACCTATTTTAAAAGAAGAGAATTTATAGAGTAAAATAAATGAAAACCTTTCAAGTTATGCTTCTGAATAATGATTAACTATACTGCAGCTAGGCATACTGATTCCTTCACATGAAAGTATGCTTATAAGTTTTTTGAAATAAAGTCGATGGCTTCAAACTGTGATTTTCAACACCTTTACCATACGACTTTTTTTGTTAATAAATTTCTGTAAACTTGCTTCATAGCCTTCATGTATATTCTCAAAAAGTGTATTTTCTCAAAAAAATAGCAAAACTGCACCTTTTTTTGAAACACTTGGAAGATCATCCCTTTACAATAGGAAAACACCTAGCACTATAAAAATGCAAATATCCAAAACATCAGAAATATACTTGCCATATCTCCTGGCCTATCTGCAAATCCTCCTGTTTCTTCATCTTGACATGCTAAGATGAAAGTACGTAGTTTCTCTCTATCAATCCAGTGAAGCCTTCCAATTATCTTCAGAGAAGCCAACACCCACCATGAATAGCACACATCTGGTAACTAGCAGACAAAAAACCACAGTAAGTTGCCATAATTTGTTTTCTAGTCCAAATACCAGGGAAGCGAGGGGAAATGCTAACTAATTTTGAAATTCATAAATACAAGTGCTTAGAATTAAAGACACTCTCTGGCAGAGAGACTCCAATTCACAGAAACCAATGGTAAATGTTTCGGTATTCAGTGACAACCATCCATCTACTTCTGTTTCTATATGCCATGAATGCCTATCAGTTCCGTGTATCCTAGAAACTTGGCTCATGAAATCCAAGGTGATGTTTCATTTCCTTAGGCAAAGTATCACAGTGTATTTATAATGTACATTTTAAAAGAGTGTCTCTTAAATGGACTCCAATATATAAAGCACTTCAATCCTAATCATTCCACGTTTTTGCCAAAGGCATTTAGGAAATACATTTCTACTAGTGAAAATGAAAACAAAGTAAAAAGCTCATTCTATCAATTTGTAAGAGCAATACTAGGAAATCTAAAACAAATTACCATTCACTTAAGGTATGTACCTTCTCTGGCCTTCCATTGAGCCCACCAGATGGTAACTGTCGTTCACAAAGCCACCAACCAAGTAAGTCAGAATTTACTTGATGCAACTGGTTAGTAATAGCCAGAAATCCTGTGCAACAATAGATCTAAAATTACAGACATAAAGTACATGTGTATAATAATTTTAATAGTGACAAAAACTACTCAAATTACAAATACTCAATTTCACATCTAAAAAATTTGCTTTCTGGCAAATCAAACATTTAGTATTGCAAATAATAGATCATGTAACTGAAAAAAGTACTAGGACCCAATTCTGCACTGAAATTCTTAGCAAAAAAAATATTTATGGCTAAAAGCAAACTTTATTGGCCAACTATTAACAAAAACAATATTCTTTGGCAAAAGTAAATGGCTATTCAAAATAGGTAGGAAAGACTTTTGATTTGTTTAGTTAAAAGTGTCTTGGTGGTTACACACCTACCATATAGCCCTTTGCGTCAGGGGGTCCACAGCCTAGGACAGATATCTAAATTTAAGTTTTAAAAATGCCTTTCCTTTTTTAAGAGATTTATTTTATTTTTATTTATTTATGCATACAAGAACTGGAGTGTAGCTCAGAGGTGGGGATGGAGGGTGTATGAGAGGATTTGCCAGAGTGAGGAACAAAAC
Source organism: Talpa europaea (assembly GCF_964194135.1). NCBI lineage: Eukaryota > Metazoa > Chordata > Mammalia > Eulipotyphla > Talpidae > Talpa > Talpa europaea. The sequence goes on from NC_140076.1 coordinate 49,447,456, forward strand.
AGAAAAATGCCTTCATTAATCATCAATTAAGCTACTCTTATCTAACATTCCACATTCAAATTATCATTTTAACAGACATGGCATTCTTATTAACACATCTCTCCAATTTATTACAGGATTATCCCTTAAAAATCAACACATTTAATCTGCTCTAATCAATTACCTGCCCAGCATGGGATTCAGAACCTGGTCTGCAACCAAATCCACCATCAAAGTTCATACATGATAAAACAAATTCAATTGCCTTTTCCACATTGATAGCATCTAGTTTCCCCTATAAAAAGAAAAAAAAAAGCCAATAAAATTGTGGCGCCTTCACATGGTTTAATCATTCCAATACAATATTCAAAACTTACCAACAGAGCCAAAGTTGCCACAGCACAAAAAGAAAATCTTGTATCAATTTCTCCTGAAACAGATCAAACAAAAACATGTCACAGGATTCTGACTATATTGTATGACTACTACATTAAGTTTTGAAGAGTTCAAGCCTAACATTTATTTGCTTTTAGGTCACCAAGAAAAAAGCTACATCTGAATGAAATGCCTTTACTTCTTTTAACAAATTTATACAAAAACACTGTCAAGAAAATAAGAGCAAACTGTTTAAAGTGACTAGAAAGGGCAAAGTAGGTAACAACCAAAAGATCAATTTCTAATGACCATAACTTACCCTATTATATAAAAGTAGATTTTCACATCCCATGAAGCAGCTGGTCTCTCCGGCCTGCACTGTATTAAGCCCTAAAGCAGAGATTATCTACATTTATCAAGTAGTGTATTATTCCCTCCCTCCACTCAAATATTCAGTAAGTTTGTAAAGTTTTTTTATTTTCCCCTAGCCAGCATTTCTGTAAAAACTTTACAAAGTCACCAAATATTGGGAAAAAAATTTCACCTACCTTAAATCTTTTAGACTGGCCCCTCTGTTCCAGTGCTCCTGTATGCTGCTATAACTAGCACAGTGCATGCTGGAACTTCCAGCAAACCATTAACTCCAGTTAGACCAGCTGCTTAGTGGGACCTGAAAAAATGAACAACTTAAATCTCCTTATAAAATTATTAGCAAAGTTCCCAAACCATTGTACTTTTTTTTGCAACGAAGTTTGTTACTACCAAAACACCAAAACGTAGTATTTTAACACTGTTATTGAGTAGCATAGATTTAAACTTGACATTACCCCAAATGTCTCCAGCAAAAGAACCATCTTCTTTCTGTAGACTCTGAACATATTCCACAACTTTGTTTACATCAATAACATTAATACTATCATACAGAGTAAGGATCTGTAACAAAAACAAATCATATTAAGTAAATGCCACTTCAAAAAGAACTTTGTCCTAATAGTTTGCCCAGCATATTCTCATCTATGTGTATTATGAATATTTCTCAGAGATTTTCTTGAGTAAAAAATTTAAATTATCCTCAAATCCAATGTTTAGCCATAATGCATTATTTTTAAATAAAGCATTTATTTTCTGCATTCAAATTGAAGCTTAGCATAGCATGATCTAAAATATACCAACTTATGTTTACAGGAGAGGAACAATTAACCCAGTATTTGTGTCTTCACTAATGTCAAAATGTAATCATTTCACTCCACCTAGAGATTCAGATATTTACATATCCTGAAGACAAACAATATATTATCCAAGGTCTCAGTGTAATTTCGTAATTTCCATCAACGTTGGAATCAGCTAATACATGCCAAAACATCATTGACCTTGCAGCAAGTTCATTTAAAAAGGACTTTTTAACAGATGATAATTTTGTCACCTTCCTAATACCTAGATTTCGGTATCCCTGCTGTCACTTTAAGAGATTACACTAAGACTATTGCCTTTAATCAGTATTTACCTGGACGGCACTAAGTGTGTACAAAAGATGAGGATCATGTCCGATACTAGCACTTACTCCACCACACTCGTGTTGACATGACTTAATGAATGTTAGAATTTCTTCTCTATTCATGCGATGAAGTTGTCCCATGAGATCCATTACAGTCAGACCCCAATAGACGCCACTCATTCTCAAATACTCAGACATACAGTATTCCTAAAACATACAATTACTTTAATGTGTCAATGTGAACTGATACAGGGTTAAAGAGAACAAACACATAAAGTGAACTAGCAACTCCCCCCCCCCACAAATTTCACTTGATTCTAAAACATCAGAAGCGACCTTATACTTCTGCCTCCCAAGTTTAGGTGGCTAAATAGCAGAAGTCCAAAGCACATCTTCACCTATGACAAACACTACACAAAGGGCTTTAATCTCTCCCAAGAGCCCCAACAGAAGTCCAAAGGAAAAAACCTACCTTTTTCATCAGCAAGTTGGTGTGTGTGGACTTTTAAGTAACCACATTAGTATTACATATGCACTATTTTAATATATGGACTCTATGAAACTTGTCCATTATTAAATGGTAAAACTTTAAAGTCAAAATAACCAAAGCATAAAAGGTTAGGAAAAAAGATAACAGTACCTAATTAAGGACAAATGAATACAAACTCCATAAACAAATTTTTTGCATTTTAACAGGTTTTGAATCAAGTATCTCAGCATTTTGCTACAGACCCAATTCAGTGATTTAAGAATCAGTAGGTGGGCAGTAGACTAGTTACAAGGTTATGGTAAATGAAACACTTAAAAATTCATCAATACTAGGCACTATCAAAGACAGTTGATCATTCAAGTATTTTGGATACTATGGCGTAAATGACATACTTTCAGTTTGGTTATTGTTCCTATGATTGTTCCAGAGAAGAAAACAATTCTTCAAAATTTAAAACTTAAGGTAAATCTTTCTCAAGGTCTCAGCGTAATTCTAGAGCTTAAGTGTTATCACACATCAGCTTTAAGTTCAGGTAATACATGCCAACACATCATGGACCTTGAAAACATTATCTCAGTAACCTTATCTTGGAGATAAAAGTCTGTTTTGTCTATCAAGGTCAGTAAGAAGTACAGGTAGGAACCATAGTTAACTGTGATGGATCTTCAACCTTAGGATCCCCAAAAGTAGCAATACTCTTGCTACATTTCAGACATACTTTTCAGACTTTGGCATACCAGAGCTAACATTTTTAGGACGCATGGGCCATAAATACTGAGTGCTTATACTACAGCCTCACTTCTTTAAAATTTTCAACATAAAACTCATACATACATAATCATCTTTCTTTGAGCCATAGGATGCAATATAATCTGCGTGCTTTTCCAGTAACAGTGAGTCAGGTGCATCTGACTTGATAATAACATCCTTCTGTGGTGTACCCTTTTAAAAAATAAAAAGCAGTGTTTTCATAATGTTTACCTTCTAATGCTCTGCCCAAAGAATGTATTCAACACATATCTAAACTTATTTTTCTTTTCATTTTGCAGTACAAAAAAACTTTCATTTTAAAAACTGCCATATATCTGACAGAAATAACTCAAACACTTAAGCTCTTGTAGCTAAGATTCAGGTTATTTTTCAGGTCTCAGAGTAATTCTAGAGCTATGGTTGAAATAATCAACTTTAGATTCAGAATACATGCCAACTCATCATTGACCCAAAAAATTATTACCTTCATCTATCATCTTTCACTTACAATGAAATACAATACGGTCGAGTACAAAGCTTACCAATTAAGAACTTACCATTTACATGTGACAGAAAGCAGATTAATCATTATGGTAAATAAGCTAACCAGTCATTTATAATTCTTTGTAATTCCATTTTATCAAGCACCTTCTATGTGTGTTACTAGCTTTATCCACCTTTAATCTTACTTTCAACAGAAAACACACACCCTCGGGTGCTAAAGGTACTGCTTCTAGTTGCAAGCATTTCCTCCCCCTGCCCCCACTCCATCTAGATTTTCGGTGCCTGGACCGCAAAAGTTTAAGCAGCGCATTTCCCTCGGATCCGACCAAAAATACGCAGTATCTTCAACAAAACAAAACCACTAGTAATTCTAAATATTCCAAACGATTTTTTTTAAAAGATTGCCCTGGCTTTTTTTTTTTTTTAAGATTTATTTACTTATGCATACAAGAGCTGGGGTACAGGCCAGAGATGCAGGGGGGAATGAGAGGATCCACCGGAGACAGAGTGGGAAACAGAACAGGCAGATTGACTGAAACACACTGCTGAGAGAGCAGCGGATGAGACAGGAGAGGTCTGCCGTGCCATGTGGGTAGTTCCCTGGCGGGCCGAGGACTCGAACTCGTGCAGCAGAGGATGCGGCTTGCTTCGTAGTGCAGCGCTTAAACCCTTGCGCCACCATGGAGGCCCTTCCCTGGCTTTTTAAAGGGATTAAAAAATCCGGCCGCTGAATCCAGAGGCCCGCCCGAAGCCGGAGCAAAATTGGCAGCGGTAATTGTGCCCGCGAGGTCAGCAAAAACGCTGACTAATTCTTCACCCTCTCTGAGCCCACAAGAAACCCATCAAAGCCCGTGTCTTAACCCAACTAGTCTCCAGTACTTGGCATCCAAGCCTTCGGGGCCTGAGCAGCTCAGCGATCACCCTGCCCGGCCTCCCCCCGACCCTTCCGGACAGGAGCGCGGAGAACACAGCTGCACTCACCATGTCTGAAATCGAAAAGGGAGAGTGACGTGCTCCAGGGTAGGCTTAGGCAGCACGCGCCTGCGCAGAAGCGCTCTTCAGGCCCCCTCCACGCCCCGACATAGCTGACCAAGCTCCTGCCTGACGCGCGGGGCCGTTTCGTGGCGGCCCTAGGACCCCGCGCTCTGTCTGCGCCCGCCTCAGGGGCCCGTTTTCTACCCCCATTTACTTGTGTTAAAAGCAGTTTTAAGTCGTACTTTAATATGTATTCCTGTTAAGAAATTGTTTGTTCTTAAGGTTCTCGGATCTCTGGAGCTCTGAGATGACGTAATTAGTAGAGTTCTTATACTAAGTGTTTAAAAAGTGTCTTTTGAGTGAATGGGAAGGAAATGTTCACTTTCCCTTCCTGTTTATTTTCATTCCGGGTTCGGCTCCCACCTTCCTTCGCCTACTCCCACCACTTTCAGAAAGGCTCCTGGCTAAAATTTAGAAATTACTTTCAAAAAAGAAACAGCCAGCTGCCTTTTACGAGCATTTTCAGAAATATCACGGAATGAAGATTTACTAGGTGTCATTACAGCTATTTTGATTTGTGCACTTATTTCACTCTTAACATTGAACAACTGTTACAGGGCAACCCCGATTTAAAACGGACATCCTTTTTCCCTTAACACAACTATTAGAAAATAAGGCACGCCAAAAAAAAAAAAAAATGGCATGCTATTCTCTTTTAATTGATTTATTCTGTAACAATTTGGAGGTTTCCTTATATGGCAATGTAAGCTATCAGTGATTGAGTGTTGAATCTACTCTGATGATAGAGTTAATTTCCCTGTAATTCTGTTTATATTCCCATTTATACTTTGAAGTCACTTATTAGTTAAAGGCAATTAAGCCTAGAATTACCTGTTTATACTGAGCTGAACTTTTTTATGATCAAGTGATACCTCTAACTCTTACAGAACACTCCAATCACCTTCTTCTCAATGTATTTGCCAGTGTTTTAGTTGTTTTCCTATAATAGCACAAATAAGATTCTTTTATTATCTTCTAAGCAAATGTTTCTAACATCTCTTGATTTACCCTTCCAAGGTAAAACCATAAATTCAGAAAAATAAAAATTTCCAATCTATTTTACACTTATTGTATCTTTAACATTTTCTGAGGAAGGGGGGGCCTGGAAAATCATAAAAATCTGGGTTTTTTTTCACCTTATAAAAAGATACTAAAAATTACTAAGTTTGTTTCATGTGTCCCATATTTCTTAATTACCAGCTCTATTGTGAGAGCTTCATAGAAAAAGTTGGTAAGTAAATCAGGTCAACTTAGCCTTTCTTAGCTAAATTTGTGTAGGTAAAATTTTATTAATATGTCCAAAAATTTATACTTTAGGAGAAGACCCTGGAGATTTATCAATGCTCTTGTTTTCCTTAGGGGAAATAATGCTTAAATGCTTCTGAAATAGTTATGCACTATGCTGCAGAAATTTTTATTCACTTCCATTCTGATATTAAATATAGTAAATAACTGCAAGTTTCAGTCTTAGTCATTGGAATGAAATGAATGTGGCCTCCAAAAATTCATATATTGAAATCCTAATGCCCAATGTAATGAATGGTATTGGGAAGTGAGGCCTTTGTAAGGTAACTACCTTAGAAGGGTGGAGTTAGTGATCTTATGAAAGGGTCTGCATGGAACATTTTATTTCTGTCATGTGAGAATGTGAGAAGTTAGCAGTCTACAACATAGAAGAGGGCCAGTACTTTTGGCTTCTTAGTCCCCAGAACAAGTATGCTTAATGTTTATGCCATTCAATCTATGTTATTATTACATCAGCCCAAACTAAGACAGTCATCCTATAGTATACTTTTTTCTCTGATGCTAGTTGAAAACTGCTATAAGCTACAGGCCAAAGTCTGTGCATACAGGAAGAGGCAGTCTCAGAGCCTGCTGGAAAGGATTAGAGACTTTGAACTGTAGCTAGATAGTTGAAAGAATAGTCTCTTCTTGGGTGCAGACTTCTAAATGGACATATCTATTTCTTTTCTCTTATTATTTTGGGTTTTTTTAAAGATTTTTTTATGCATACAAGAACTGGGGTACCGGCCAGAGTTGTGGGGGGTGAGAGGATCCACCAGAGACAGAGTGGGGACAGACTGACTGAAATACACTGCCAAGGGAAGCAGCGGGTGAGACAGGAGAGGTCTGCTGCACCATGTGGGTAGCTCCCTGGCAGGGGATCAAACTCATGCTGCAGTGGCTGAGGATAGCTTCATAGGTTGTGTCTTAACCCCTTGCGCCACCAGGGAGCCCTCACTTATTATTTTGGATAGGAAGGGGAAGGGAGGGGAGGGGGACCGGAGGCAATGGGAGCAGAGGAAAACAAAGTAGACATATCTTAGACAAACTTGACACAGTGCAAGTGGACTGATTTAGGATTTCTAGGACTACATAGTCTGGAAGTTGAGTTTCTAGAAAGCAGTTCATGGGTCCATGATCCAGCAAAACAATTACAGATACTCAATGAAGTAATGATAAAAACTTAATCATGGTTATGGTTATGTTTGGAATATTTTTATACAGTTGTAATATTCTATTTCTATGGCCATATGAGGGAGCCCTTTTTAATTCTTAAGCTATCTCTAGCTTTCAATTTATTGGGCTACTTTTATAAACTGGAATTTCATTTCATTTTTATTTTTTTAATAATGAAGTAATATTGTTTTACACTTCTGTTAGTATTTTGATTATTTAGGAGTTCTCCCCTTAGGTGTGATCAATGTAGCTCTCCCACCACCAAAACAACCATAAATCCTCTCCCACAGTCCCTTGCACTTTTCCTTCTCACCTCCCCCCCACCGCCCCTTCTCTCTCTTCTCTTGGATGCATCAGATCAGTATTCAAGCGTTGATTTTAGTTTGTCTTTGCTTGATGCTTTGTTTGGTTTTTCTATATTCCACATATAAGTGCTACCATTTGGTATTTATCTTTCTCCTCGCTTATTTCACTTATCATAATCCCTTCCAGATCTATCCATGTTGATGCAAAAGGCATGATTTATCTTTTTTGATTGGTGAATGTTGAGTCGCCTGGGATCAGTACTTGTGACTAGTGTCCGAAATGAAGGTAGTCTTATGGAGTGGAGTCTGATGCTAACTGTTCTGAGTTAACGTCAGAGTAGTATTGAGCTGGAGGAATTCTACTGAACTGGTGTCACAGTCAGAAAATCAGAAGTGGTGACAGAAATACCACGTAACATATTTTAGAAGTAACTGATGTTTACAATTATAAAGAAATAGCAAATTCATGAAAATTTTTCTTACATTATTTTGTATTTTCTGAGATATCTAATAGTATAATCTAATGAAAAATGGGCAGGTAACCATGCAGCTCAAAATCAAAACCTTTTTTCCATTATACTAAATAAATCCAGTATACATTATTACATGAAATAATAAAGCTTCCTGGAAAGAATACAGCTACACTAATTAGCTCTAAACAGACAATTTTATTTATATTTCTATTCATAATGTATGCACAAGAAATAAGATTGTGTAAAACAGACCAAAAGCTACCCAGAAACAAAGTCTTAGAAAAATATTTTAAGCCAAGTTTCATTGATTTATTTAACATAAGGCAAGTGAAATGTTGACTCAATGAAATAAGATTTTCAAATATCTTCTGATTGTTGTATAATGGATTATGAACATTACATTTTTGATAGTTACTGTCTCAAATTGAAAACAATATGCTTCCTAAATTATAGTAAAATGACCTCCTTTAATATAATTTCATTAAACTTTCAAAAAGTTATTTAACAGCATCCAAATTCTAATATAGTTTTCCAATACAAATTTTGGATAATCTGAATACTTTCATATGTTGATTTATCGATCACTGGAAGTTTCTGTTATTTTAAGAGGTCAAAATAGCAAAACAAATTTTTTTTAAGATTTATTTTTTATTTATACAACAGCTGGGGTACAGGCCAGAGGCGCAGGAGGGTGAGAGGATTCACCAGAGACAGAATGGGGAGCAGAACAGGCAGACAGACTGAAAGCACTGCTGAGGGGAGCAGCGGGCGGTCTGCCACACCATGTGGGAATCTTCCTGGCCAACCGGAAATGGAACTCGCATTGCAGAGGCTGCAGACAGCCTCACAGTGCTTCACTCAACCCATTGCACCACCCGGGAGGCCCAACAAATGTATTTTTCTAGGCTAACATAACTCAAGCATGGTGATACTAAGGACAAAAATTACTTTAATGAAACCAAATCTATTTGAGAAAAAGCTAGACATAGTTAAATAAAAATAAAAAACATTACAATAGTTGCGTAGATTTAGTGTAGAAGTTTTTACTTAAAAATTTTTACTGGAAAAATATGAAAGCCCTTTTCTATTTTTCTGGAGCTTAGGGAATTGTGTTGTAAAAACACAATCATAAACCATGTTTCTATAGCAATCTTGTTAATTTTTATACCTGCCAATGTGTTCACGGGCTATAATAAGCCTTTGAATTTGTGCTGTACCTTCGTAAATCTGCAAGAAAAAATTATAAATGTAAGTTAAATATTTTCAGTATATACATAATTCAGTTTACTTAAGATTTTGGATAATAATATAAATTCTATTATAATATCAAACCAAATCAAACATACAGGGTCTGCAGTATATAGTGATTTCAAAGCTGATTTTGTGAAACCCATGAAAATATGTAATTCCCTAAAGATTAGTTAAAGTTATTTTAAAAGCCACTTATCAAAATATTAGAGTATTTAAAAAATCAAATAAAAGTATATTATTATTTCAAAAGGCTTGGGAAAAAAATTTAATGTTGCTAAAATATTCACACAAATTTTCTGAACTATTATTAGTTATATGTCACCTTAAATCATGTTCTACTCTTACTCTTAAACCTGATTTTGTCTCTTCTGCCTAAGGAACGATGTTGCTAAAGAAAAAGATGCTATAGGATTTGGTTTTGTTCACCTAAAATAGTCTTCACAGCCAGACCTCATTTCCAGTTTAAACTTCTAACTCTAATAATTTGTTTATTCATCTTCTCATCAGATAGCAGAGAAAAAAGTTAAGTGACTGATATTAAGAATTATAATGATTATAGGCTCCAAAAGAGGGAAAGCATCATAAGATAAACCTGTAACAAATTTTGGTCCTTAGTTATTTCCTGTCTAAATCAAGAGGCTGTGTTATAATGTCTGAATTCCTTCTCACACTAGCATTCTATGATTCTATCTCTAGATTGCAGAGGACTCAATTTTTCAAATTATATGCTAAAGGTAAAAGGAAGCAAAAGAAGATATACTGTGGTGCATGGGTTATAATTACTTAAGTAATTATGTGGTGAACATGGTCATTTTTATCTTATTTAGTAAATTACTCCTTCTTAAGTTTTTCTAGTCACCAATTTAATTTAGGAGACAGAGTATTTTGTCACTGTCTCTTAATGTTTTTTAACTCCCAAATATGGCTTACTGGGGAGTTCTCAGGCAAGATTCAAAAATAAATAATTTTGAGTGAAATGTACATTTTTTTTTTGAAATGTACATTTTTAAAAGAGCACAGGGCAGGTTATGATTAGCTATGATGTTATTAAGAGTTAAAGAAGGCTGTTCCAGACATACTGCACATGTCTGTACATTTACTTTGTTAACCTATTCTCCCTTAAGGCATCAACTTAAAAGTAACATTCTTTCATGTGTTAACTAGTTTCAAAAACTTGAGCTCTCAGCCATCTATGAGGTCATTTATAATTACTAGCATAAAACCTCTAAATAATAAAAATTACACTGTGTCATTTATGAATATCCTGTACCCTAAAAAACAACAAAAACCATTTTTAACCTTACCTGGTATATCTTTGCATCCCTCATTAGTTTTTCTACGGGATAATCTGTATTAAATCCGTTGCCTCCAAAAATCTGTACAGCATCAGCAGCTATCTGATTTGCAATATCTCCAGCATATGCTTTTGCTATAGAGGCATAGTAGGTATTTCGGCGGCCAGAATCAACCTCCCAAGCTGCTCTCTGGTAACCCATTCTAGCAAGTTCAATTTTCATTGCCATTTCAGCCAGCAAAAATGATACCCCTTGATGCTAGAATTGAAAAGAAAAAAGTTTAAGGATATTTATGTACTAATTTGAAATTTTTTCTCACAGAATTTTTTTTTTTTTTTAGTAGAGGCATGCTTTATTTATTTGTTTGCTGGTTTGTTTGTTTGTTTTGTTTATACATGCACTGGGTACAGTCAGAAGCGCGGGAGGGTGAGAGAATTCACCAGAGCCAGAGCGGGGAGCAGAGCAGGCAGAAGGACCGAAGTACACTGCTGAGGGGAGCAGCGGGTGGCAGGAGAGGTCTGCGCGCCATGTGGGACCCTCCTCTGGTGGCCGGGGAGCTGCCGGGGATCGAACCGGCGCTGCAGAGGCTGCGGGCAGCTTCGCAACCCAGCGCTCAACCGCTGCGCCACAGGGGAGGCCCCTCACAGAATTTTTTTAGTGTTAAAACCAATTTTAGATTTAAAAAGGTACACTCCAGGGGCCTCCTGGCAGCGTAAGAAGTTAAGATGCAACCTATGAGACTGTCCACAGCCACTGCATCACCAGTTCAATCCCTGGCCAGGGAGCAATTCACATGGCACAGCAAACCTCTCCCAGCTCGCCCAATACTCCCCTCAGCTGTTAGTTCAGTCAATCTGCCTGTTCTGCTCCCCACTCTGTCTCTGGTGAATCCCCTCACCCCCCCTACCTCTAGCCTGTACCCCAGTGCTTGTGTGCATTAATGAATGGATCCTTAAAAAAAAAATAAAAATAAAAAGGTACACTCTAGTTCTCTAAAGTTAACATATTAAAAAACTATATGGTATAATGATCAAGATCAGGACATCAATATTGGTAAAATATTATCATTAATTACATTATATACATTATTCAAATTTGCCAAATTTACCACTGATGTCCTTTTTCTGTTGAAGAATCTTATCCAGGGTTACATTATAAAATTTAGTTATATCTCCCTAGTCTTCCCCATGCTGCTAGGACTCCATTCTTTTCTTGTCTTTCATGACCTCAGCACTTTTGAAGAATACTGACTGGTGGTTGTTTTTTTTTAAAGATTTATTGTATTTTATTTGTGAGATGGGGGTGTACGCCAGAGGTGTGGGGAGATGGGATGGTGTAAGAGGATTCACAGAGACACAGTGGGGAGCAAAATGGGGGGATCTACTGAAATACACTGATGAGGGGAGTAGCAGGTGAGACAGGAGAGGTCTGCTGAGCCAGGGTTAGCTCCCTGGCCAGGGATTGGCTACTGATAACTTCATAGTCCTGAGACTTAACCCTGTGCCACCAAGGGAGGCCCCATTTTTAAAATTTTTTTAAAGATTTATTTATACATACAAGAACAGGGTGCAGGCCAGAGGTGCAGGGACGGGTGAGAGAGAGAGAGAGAATTCACCAGAGACAGAGTAGAGTGGGAAGCAAAAAAGGAGGATCTGTTGAAATATACTTTTAAGGGGAGCAGAGGGCAAGACAGGAGAGGTCTGCTGTGCCATGTGGGTTAGCTCCCCAGCTAGGGATCAAACACATGCCTCCGTGGTTGGTGATAGTTGGAGACTTTAACCCCAAGCACTACCAGGGAGGCCCAGAAATGTGTCTCTTTAAGTATGCACTCTGTGGTATGGGACTCTCCAAGTGGAGAAATAGTTCTTAGAATGGTGATTCCTCTGGAGTGCCTGATAAAACTATCAAGACATTAAAGATGTGAAACTCTAGAATGCTTCCTCAGTGCATTGAAGGAATATATCTTCTGTAGAAAGATATTATCTTTGCTTACAAGGAAAAATCAAGATAGAAAGATTAGGCCCCTAAGTACTTGAGATACAGATGAAAATTCTGAAAGTAATTAAATGAAGTCGTGTATGTATATATACATATATAATAAAATTAGGGAAGTAAAAGAGAAAGAGAAGCTATACTGAAAACGTATCATCATTTAAAAAAAGCATGGAATTGGGCCTCCCCGGTGGCGCAGCGGTTAAGCGCTGGGTTGCGAAACTGCGCGCGGCCTCTGCGGCGCCGGTTCGATCCCCGGCTGCTCCCCGGCCACCACAGGAGGGTCCCACATGGCGTGCAGACCTCTCCTGCCGCCCGCTGCTCCCCTCAGCAGTGTACTTCGGTCCTTCTGCCTGCTCTGCTCCCCGCTCTGGCTCTGGTGAATTCTCTCACCCTCCCGCGCTTCTGACTGTACCCAGTGCATGTATAAACAAAACAAACAAACAAACCAGCAAACAAATAAATAAAGCATGCCTCTATAAAAAAAAAAAAATAAAAAAAAAAATAAAAAAAAAAAATAAAAAAAAAAAAATAAAAAAAGCATGGAATTGAAAAAGAACTGAATACAAATTCTAAAAATGAAAAAACTAAAAAAAAAATCAAAGATGAATAAGTTGCAGATTAATTGTAAATTAAAAACAATCTGATCTTTCATCATAGTTTGAGAACCACTGACACCTGAGGACAGAAATGAGGTATTTGTTCATAATATAACATATAACAAGTTACAGGAGGAGAAAATACAGATAAGGGGAGCGAGTCAATATTTGAAGAGATGTGCAGAGAATTAAGAACACGATGATTCTTTAGTACTAAAATTATTTAGTAGTTCAGAAGACAAGGGAAATGATATGGATTAAGAGTATGAAATGGAGTCCTAGATCTGTGGCTTACAAATTTTGTGACCTTGGACAAATCATTTAATATTTCTGATTTTCAATTTCCTGATCTTTAATTAAGATTATAGTACTACCAAAACTAGTCTAGCACTGGGAGAATTAGATAATATATTTAATATGTGTGGCACACCTCCTCCAATGAAGACATACAAGTGGCCATCAGGCACAAGAAAAATCCTCATCACTTATACTCAGGAAAATGTAAATCAAAATCACAGTGAGATACCACTTCATATCTGGGAATGACCCACATTAAAAAGACCAGAAGCAGTAAGTATTAGCAAGAATGTACAGAAAAAATGGGCCTCCCTGGTGGCGCAAGGGGTTAAGCACAGCACTATGAAGAGATATGCAGCCTCTGCAGCACGAGTTCAATCCCCGGCCAGCCAGGGAGCAACCCACATTGGTGTAGCAGACCTCTCCTGTCTTGCCCGCTGCTCCCCTCAACAGTGTATTTCAGTCAATCTGCCTGTTCTGTTCCCCACTCTGTCTCTGGTGAATCCTCTCACCCCCAGAGGTGTGGACCTCTGGCCTGTACCCCAGATCGTAATATACATAAATAAATCTTTAAAAAAAAAAAAAAAAGAATGTACAGAAAAAGGAGCTTTCTTACAATGTTGGTGGGAATGTAGATTGGTCCAGCCCCTATGGAACAGTTCTCAAGAGGTTAAAAATGGATCTACCAAATGAAACAGCATTTCACTCCTAGGTATCTACCTTAAGAATATGAAAACATGCTCAGCGAAATAAGCCAGAAAGAAAAAGAAAAATACCGGATGGTCTCACTCATAGCAGGAATCTAGAAAACTTAAATAAGGGACCAGGAAAATGAATAACTATAAGAAAGTGAAAATCAAAATCAGCAAAAAACTATGAACCAGAGACACTCTATGGGGGGTAGGGGGCGGGAGGGGAGGGATTGGGGAATATGAAAATAAAATTTATTATTAAAAATAAATAAATACATTTTTAAAACCTTAAAAAAAAAAATATAAAAACACCGGGCCTCCCCTAATGGCACAGGCGGTTGAGCGCCGCGCTGTGAAGCTGTCCGCAGCCTCTGTAGTGCCGGTTTGATCCCCACCAGCTGGTGAGGGTCCCACATGGAGTGGCGGACCTCTCCTGTTGTGCCTGCTGCTCCCCTCAGCAGTGTATTTCATCAGTCTGCCTGTTCTATTCCCCACTCTGTCTCTGGTGAATCCTCTCACCCTCCTGTGAATCTGGCCTGGTTCTTGTATAAATAAGTCTTTAAAAAAAAATTACGTATAATTTAAAAAAAAAAGGATATAAAAACACTAATTTGAAAGGAAATATGCATGCCTATGAAAGGAAATACGCATGCCTATGCTCACTGCAGCACTATTTACAATAGCCAAACTATGGAAACTACCAAGGTGCCAAAAAAAAACAGATGAATGGATCAGCAAGAAGTGGTATATTCACAAAATGGAATATTACTGTGCTTTTGAAAAGATAAATTCTTGCCCTTTGAGACAACATGGATGGAGCTGTAGATTATGTTAAGTGAAATATCAGAAAGAGAAAGACAAAATACCAGATGTCACTTTTATGTGGAATATAGAGAAATAAAACAAAGAGCCAGATAAACTTAATAACAAACCCTAGAAACTAGACAGTAGAATTGAGGCTACAAGGAGAGGGGAGGAGCAAAAACAAAGTGGGGAGGAAGAACAATAGTTTATGTTGGTAGACTACAGATTCTGTGGTTGCATGTGCAAGCCAGTAATGACTTCTGAAGGGGGTATAACTCTAAAACACAATGCTGTAAACCATGTAACCTCGATTAAAAAAAAAAAAGAAAAACGTGGCACATCGTCAGATATATAACAGGCACTAACAAAATAAATATTAGCTCTTCCTTTTCTTCATAATTTACATAATTCTTTGAGTGGACAACTGTTAGTGGCATAGTTTAAAAGAAATCTACTCTTGAAACCCATCCTGACACATCACATTATCTTCTTGCTACCAAAGTAGAAATAAAACCGTTTGTAGTTAAAGATAACTTTCAAATAATTAGATGAAAATGAATGTCTTTACATTTGGATGAAGTAAGCACAGCATTAAAATTACCTCTACCGGGCCTCCCCAGTGGCAGCGGGTTGAATGCCACGCTGTGAAGCTGTCCACAGCCTCTGCAGCATGGGTTTGATTCCCAGCAGTCCAGGGAGATACCCACATGATGTGGCAGATCTCTCCTGTGTCGCCCGCTGCTCCCCTCAGCAGTGTCTTCAGTCTGTCTGCCTGTTCTGCTCCCCACTCTGTCTCTGGTGAATTCCCTCACCCTCCCACGCCTCTGACTTGTACCCTAGTTCTTGTATAAATAAATAAAAAATCTTAAAAAAAAAAAAATTACCTCTACAAGCAGCTTTCCAAAAGTTTTCCTGTCCAGGGCATACTTGGTAGCTTCATCCAAAGCTCTTTGTGCAAGTCCCACAGCACCAGCTGCCACCTAGTATTTTAATATAAAACAAAGTAAAATTCACAATGTCTTTAAAACGCAGAGTACAATGGCTCTTTGCCTAACAGTCTATGTTAAGGATTAGAAAAAGAGAAGATGACAAAAACCTTAAGGCAATGAGAATGGGGGAAGGGAAGAGAGGGGGAAAGAATAAATATTTTAATTTACATTATTAGGAATTAAAGGTTAATGGAAGACATGGGTAAGGAACAAGATCCAAGCATGAAGACAAATCATTCTTTCTGCTTAAGAAGGAAAAGCTCCTTAGGGGAAATATTCTTAATGAGTGAGAAGAGAGGAAATGAGTACCATCAGTAGGAATGATTAAATCAAGCGCAAACTGCCTAGCGTTCTCTAAGTCTAGCATCAACTACTGCAATTGTGTATTTGCTAAAAGAATTTCTATAACATGCAGCAAGAGAGTTAAAGAAGCCTAAAATATAAAGAATAACAACAATATCTCTCCATCCTTAATAAAAGCAGATTTTAAAAAATATACAACCAAGCATACTAAATGTAGTCAATAAAAAGACTCCATACAGATTATGAAATCATAATACTTACTGGAGGTCTGGTTTTATCAAAAGCTCCCATTGCAATCTTGAAACCTGCTCCCTCACCAATCAAAACATTTTCTTTAGGCACTTTCACATCTTCAAAGACAATTCCTCTTGTATCAGAACATCTCTGGCCCATGTTTATTTCCTAAAAAGAGAAACAACATAAGCTGTAGAATACCATTTGACCTAGCATGAATTTTTTGTTTTAGTAACTGTTTTATGATTTTGAGCTATTACCTAGACCAGGTTTAACAAACTATGGCCTTCAATATCTGTTACAAAAGAAACAAAAGGCCCAAAATGAAGCCATTCATGCCATGTCCCACCAAGACTTAATACTTAACCTAACTGAATACCTATCTCTGCTAAAAGTAGAAATTTAAACTAATAACACTGGAATTTCTTGGTCAGCACTAGTGAGGTAATCTACAAGATGAAAATCCCTTACCTTCCTCTAAGGGAAGGTGGTTTTGCCTGAAATAATCTTTCCTTTCTTTTGCTAATTACCTTGTTCAACTTTCAAACTATAAATATTTTCCAGGTACACTTCTATAGTGCCTTCCTTACTTGCTTGGTGGGATACTGTCCAATTCATGAACCCATTATTTAATAAAGCCAACTAGACCTTTAAAATTGGTTGGATTTTTATTTCACACTAGTAACCACTCCTGAAAAGGAAATATGAGTAAAACTTATGCCTATTCATTTTTAGTACTTACATTTTGTTATTTCTAACAGTCTCAATAAGTTTTATTTGTAAAGCGTACTCTACCTTTAAAACATATGCTTAAAACAATAGAGCATCAGAAACTGCACTGGGCAAGTTCTAGGAGACCTGATTACTAATCTCAACTCAAGTATGTTGTAACCTTGAGTAAATCACTTGGTTTCAATATTCATCAAACATACAGAAATAATGTGTAGGGTACCTTCTGCCATTTACACTCTATGACCTAAAAGAGAAGTGACTCCTCATATGGAGTCTAGTAACATGCTTCCATTTTAAAGAGGATTGGGTACAAGAGAGATTCTGATAGCTTTTAATAAAATAAGATTTTACATATACAGATGACTGGTTTAGAAGTTTACATAATTTAGCCAATTCAAACTAGCCTTTCCAGTTCAGATTATGCCACTCTTAGGATCTAATATCTGACCAGATAATCTGTACTTTTCCTCATTTGGAAGGAAAAAAGTATAATCATGTAAACTTTAGTAACTCTAACTTCCATAATTCCTTCATTTGCCTTAAATATAGACAATATTTGATAATTAATAGTAATTTTAGTAATTTTAGTAATTTTCTTTTTTACAAATCCATTTTGCAAAAGAGATTTATAGTTGTAATACTGAGTCCCCTCTTCCTAATAAATTATAATCTTAAATCATACTTCCTTAGTTCTCATTAGAACTAATTAAATGATTTCATTTCTTCTTTCATTTGTTAAATTTTAAACTTTTTCTCTTTAGTTCACTTTGAATGCTATTAGTGCTAAATTATCAGACTAACATTACAACCCTTTTTTAAATTGCCTTTTTCTTATTTAAATCAATTTTTTCTTGCTTCCCACATTCGAGGCTCTCTGCCATTTCCATACTTTTCTCAGGCACAGCTTTTGCTCTTGGTGATGTATAATGGTGATATTCAATTTATGTCAGATTGTTTTAATACATAAATTGTTTTAATCCATAAATTGGGCCTAATGCTACTTACCCTACCTGAAAGGTTGCTGTAAGGAAAGAAAAAGAATGGAAAAAGTCTTTTGAAATGGCTAAAACTCTATTACTGGCAGGCCTTATAAATGACAGTTTGATTCCTGCTTTATTTTCTTTTTTAAAGATTTATTTATGCATACAACAACTGGGGTATGGGTCTGGGGTACAGGAATGAGATAATTCACCAGAGACAGAGTGGGGAGCAGAACTGGCAGATCTACTGAAGTACACCATTGAGGGGAGCAGCAGGTGAGACAGGAGCATTCTACTGCACCATGTGGGTTAGCTCCCTGGCTGGGAATGGGACTCGTGATGCAGTGGCTGGTGATAGCTTGTATAGCTCTCAGCCTTAACCTCTGTGCCACCAGGGAGGCCCCTGATTCCTGCTTTATTTTCCCTCACATCTGTTATTAGTATTCGCCATAGACTGGGACCTGAATGGTCACTCTACCAAATAATGACTTGACTATTTTCAGCTTAAAACCATCAGCAATATACAGGTTATTTTACCTGTTAACATCAAAACACAACTTTATTTTTATTCCATCTTAATACAAACACAATGTAGTCAATGAAGGAAACAAACTGTAATTTCGAAATGTACTGTTAAAATAATATTTGAGGCATATATCACTAATAGATATACACGTTACCTTTCTTCCGATCTGTACTCCTGGGGTATCTGCTTCCACAATAAACCCAGTAAAGGCTTTACTAGCAGGTGCCTTAGGATCTGACTCAGAACGTGCCAACAGAAAATACCTAGTACATATAGAGATACATGATGATAATAATACCAGGAGATGACACATGGTTAAGTGCTGTCCTAGTTAACCCTCCCAACAACGTCAATTATTTCCCCCATTTTAAAGATGAGAAAAATGAAGAATTAAAAAGGTTTAAAGGTTGTCGCATACTTATGATGTTGGCAGAATTAGTATTTCTGTCCAGTTCTGCTTCACTAATATGGAATTTAAATATTTTTGATAGTACGAGTTGTAAACTCAAAATTCCTTTTATCATAAGGTAATTTTTAAAAAAGGTCCATACATGTTGAAACTGTACTTTTTCTTTCCCAAAACTAGTTTAATTCTTTAAGAGACAAGCTACTAGGAAAAGGAGGGCAAATAGAAATTATGTAGCAACATCATTGTTTTTGTTACAGATGATTATTAGGAACATTTATTGGATTTTACCTCTAGAAGAATTCTTCACAGAAAGATTTAAAACATGAGGAGAAAAGCAAAACATCTATATATGCATGTAACCCATGTTCTACGTTGTCTGGAGCAGGTGATTTTTTTAATTTCATAAACAATTTATTTTCTATGCTTAAAACAAATTATCATTTACTCTATAGTTTTACTGACCTACTTTGTTTTAGCACACGAAGAGTTGTATTTGATGAGTTCTTAAAATTATAAAACTTCTAATTGCATTATTAGGTTCTTTTCAACTTATAAATTTTGATCATTTCTTCATTTTTTTATTACTTGCTAATACTATGATGACTTATTTAAGATAATGACATAGCATCCCACATTACTAGAAATTCATTAAAGGGATTGACAGATACATTTAAAATAAACAAAAACTTCTTAACAAACTCATTTCCAGGAATAATATTTTACTTGCCAGAAAATGCACCAAACAGCACACACATATTGAATCAGAATTTTTGCAGTTGCGGAAAGATAGCCCATTTAATTCACTTTTCCAATCACCAGAAAGTCTTTCTAGAAAGTCTATTTGTAGTTGAGAGTAAATTACATTATTTTCCATGACAACTTAACACACATGGGACAGTGATATTAGAAAATTTCTTCTTATGTTGAGTCATATTCTACCTTCTGTTTGAGCTATTTTCTAACTTTCAGTCATTAATTCTAAACTGGCTTCCAAAAGCAAATGCACAAGTCTGCACTTCTTTCTGTATGACATTATTTTAAAATTCTTGCAAAATAACCAATCCTAAATCCTTTATTCTTCATAGGATCTGTTTTCTATGCTCTTCCTTATGCAGATCATTTACTTACTTCTGAATTTATTCCATGGAGTCAGTGCATGTCTAAAAATGTGTTGCCCAGAATTGTTACCATTTTATCCTTTGGTTTGATGCTATGCTTCTATTTCTTCAACTTAAAATTACATTAGCCTTTTAGAGGCTGATAGAACACATTGTTGATTCCTGTTGAACCTACAGTTACTTACTAAACTTTCATTTTTTCCACACAAATAATGTAATCAACTATATTTTCTTCAACATTTAGTATTAATACAAGTGAGTTTATGATCCTTGTTGAATTTCACATTATGTTTGGACCTGTATTTGGATCTTTGAGATTTTTGCTAAAGAAAAATTAGGACTATCTTTGTTTACTGCCCAGAATCAGAGAAAATGCTATACCAGTGTTTTTTTTCTTTTTCCTCAGAGTCTTAAGGAATGATTTCAAGGAGATGCTGATACAGGAAACAGAGAGTAGAGATAGTATATCAAGTAATGGAGCTCTAGCTTCCCTAACCAGATTCAGCCAGAGTAGATGTTTTGTTTACTTTTATTTTACAAATTAAATTTCTGAGTATTAATTTGAAGAAACAGTTAAGGGCTTTAAAATAGCTTCTGAAAATCACTTTAGTATTTATAGGTTTTTATGAAGCTCCCAAGGCCACGAATAAAAATCATCTTAATTGTGATGGTTTAATAATAAAGAAGAGCGGGGAGATTCTGAATATAAAGTAAGAAAGAAGCAATATACAGAGATGTTTTAGACAACATACCAATTAGCTTTTCCTCCGTTGGTTATCCACATCTTTTGACCATTAATAATATACTCATTTCCTTTCTTTTCTGCTTTGGTCTTTATACCAGCGACATCAGAGCCTGCTCCAGGTTCTGTTACACAGTAGGCCTTTAAAAATATGAAAATGAGAAAAAAGGGCAAACATTAATTACTACGAGTGTTTAAAACCAGAACTGCATTTTACTTTTTAAGTCAATATTTTAAATATATTAAAATATCTAAAAAGTTTTCTTAGAGAATCAAACTGCTTAAATATAAGAACATTTAATATAGAAATTAAAACTAGATGCAAGATAACAAATAAACCTTATCAAAAGTTTACAGGTCAGATATCTTCATCTAAATTAAATTCAGCTTTACAAGTGCAGTAGGTTACAAACTAGGAGATTTGAAAACCAGAGTAAAAGACATCCTTAAGACCTTCCTGTGGTAATGGAGAAGAGTATCATAATTTAATTATATGTCTATGTACAAAAGTCATTCTCAATGGGCTTGGGAAACTAGCATAGTTTAGGATGCTAGAAATGATACTTAAGTCACAAAAAGGAATTCTTGTGGGTAGGGAAAAGGGCAAATGTGTCTTCCACGCAGAAGTAATAACATATGCAATGATAATTGGAGATAAACAGCAGGGTTACTCAGTGTTTATAGTATGAAAGTACCAGAGTTCTATAACTTGTAAGCTCTGTGCATGTTAGAGAATGGAAGGAAATGAGTCTGGAAAGAAAGGAGGGAAATAGATAACAAAGAACCCTTTATATTACATGAAGAAGTTAAGTTTACCTGGTATCAAGAGGGGAATCACTTTTGGTTCTTAACAGAGTGACAAGATGTAAGCAGTAATGGATAAAAGGAGTGGTAGAAGGCAAACATTAAGTAGATGAAGTTCTACTTAATGAAGTTACTGATAGGTACAATGGTTACAAGCCTAAAAACACAAGTACTAGTCTTTTAAGGTATGTAAAGTACAAAGAGAGAAACCTTAAGGGTTAATTTTAATTCCAAGCAGTTTGGAAAAAAATAAATCAAAGTCTTAAGGGTAATATGGATAATAAAAACGACTACTTTGACTTATAAGGTGGTAGGAGGTGAAGAGTGGTAAAGAGGGTGGAGAGAAATAAGGAAAACTCATTGGGAGAGGTAAGTCTTGAAGGACAATTAAGTGAGGCAAGCAGATCTAATGCACAGAAGAAACAGCAGGGGAAACTACTAGTAGTTCAGTACTCGCATTGACAAAAAGTGTGTAACTAAAAGCCATGCAAACAGGCTAAAGAAGAAGGCAAGAGACCTGGTCAAGAGGTTGAGGCATATGCCATTTCCTTAGAAAGTCAACTTGTATGCATTTAACATAAGTTTATTGAACCCTTACACCTACTACATGGGACCTTAAGGAATCACATGGGCTTCAAGGGAATCCAGAATACCCTAGTATGCAAAAGTGAGGAGTAGATGCATTTCCTGAGGAAACAGGATTCTAAAATGAGCTGACCAACTAAAAAAATGTATCAGGTGCCACTGCCACTGAAAATGGAACCACTGGGTGTTTTTGTAAATGCAGAGAAGTGACACAGATTTGCAATGTACATAGTTTATTTTACAAAGGTAGAAAGGATAGATTTAGGGGGAAATAACAACAAAACTTACTGTCTTCCAGGTGCTATTCTAAGTTCTTGACTCATTTAAAACTCACAATAATCCCTATGACATAGGATGTTGAGGAGCTAAACAGGATATTATGATAACTCTCAATTTTTTAGTTTAGGCAACTTCCAATTAGGAATACTCTAGGAGAGAAACAGTACTAGAGTGAGGAGAAAATAGTTTGGTTTGGGACATATTTATTAGTTTAGGAATTTAAGTCTATCCTAGAAGAAACAGACAAGGGTAAAGGTCAGGGGAGAAGTCTGGGCTGAAATTGGAGAGTTAACAAACTACTCAATGAACACACCAAAACTTAACATCAGATGTGGAACTCAGCTATTAAGTAATTAATGAATAAATGAATAGCAGTTAAAAAAGAAAGTTCCCTTGGTCATTAGGTATGTTAATAGGCTAGAGGATTATTCTGACACTTTTCTGGCAAATATTAATTAGATATTTTTCTCCTGGAAATAAGTGAGAGGATTATGATGTTACTTTCTTGGCATTCCAGAAATATCATTTTACCTAAATAGGTTACCAATTTTTTGTCTTAATGTTCTATAGCTCCTTGTATTCATATAGATTAAAAAGTAGAAATGGTACTTTTCTTCCATTCTTTGCATGTGAAATAAAGCAGCAAATACACATACTCACACACATCATTGGCTCCTCAGTCAACCTTCCCAGATACTTCTTTTTTTGTTGATCATTCCCAGCAATAATAATGGGCATTTGCTACCAAAGAAAAGTGACATTTAAAAAGCAAGGTACTTTTGCTAGTTACATAAATTCAGAGATGCTGTTATTCAAAACAAGAGATTTATTTTACCCCAAGGGATAGGTCTAAAGGACTGCCTGTCATTATGCCTCTAAGCGGAGTGGTAAAATCATAAAGGCTTTATGAAATAAATCTGTTAATCCAAGTATTTTCATAAAATTAACTTACACATAGGAGTTGTTCACAATATAGTATATAAAAATCTACTCTAGTGAAATGTACAAATAAAAGAATCAAATTTAGGCTAAATGAAGAAATATATATATGATCAGGTCTACTAAGAATTGCTCATTAAATGTTAGGATTGCCAGCACTGTCAATAAGCCATCCTGCTGCTTTTCCTGAATACTGGGTCTTGGCCTTGCCTTTACCTAAGACTCACCCAGGAACAGGAGCCAAAATGTACAGTTTCACCGCAAGGACAGCTAGGACTCCATGTACTGGAGATAACAGGACCATTTTGTTCTTTGTTTTGTGGTTTGTTTGTTTGTTTTTTAAGATTTATTTATTTATTCATACAAGCAATGGGTACAGTCAGAACTGCAGGAGGGTGAGAGAACTCACCAGAGCCAGAGCGGAGATAACAGGCAGACTGATGAAGTACACTGCTGAGGCGAGCAGCGGGCGCAGCAGGAGAGGTCTGCGCGCCACGTGGGACCCTCACCGGCGGCCAGAGATCTAACCGGCGCTGTAGAGGCTGCGGGCAGCTTTGCAACTGCACCACCGGGGAGGCCCCCATTTTGTTTTTTTAAAGATGGATTTATGTATGCATACAAGAGCTGGATGACAGGCCAGAGGTACAGGGGGGAGGGGGTGAGAGCATTCACCAGAGGCAGAGTGGGGATCAGAACAGACAGACTGACTGAAATACACTGAGGGGAGCAGCAGGAGAGACAGGAGAGGTCTGCTGCGCCATGTGGGTCAGCTCCCTGGCCAGGGATTGAATTCAGGCCACAATGGCTGTGGATAGCTTCATAGTGCTGAGACTTAATCCCTTGTGCCACCAGCGAGCCCCAACAGGACCATTTTTGAATAAGAACTTCAGACTTCACTGTAGAATCATGTGTTCATTTTTAAACAAAACTGTGTTCTACCATATATAATAAATTAGCAGTTAACTGTCTTACTAACATTAACTCACAGCTTGGTAATTTATTTTCAAAGTAACTTACACCCAAAGAATTTGCTTCAATAGCAGTCTGAACCCCGGTACATCCATAAGCCAATTCTTCTGTAATTAAACAGGCATCAAAAGTTCCAAGTCCAAGACCTCCTACAGTATCAAAATATTTTAAGATTCCATTATGTGATACAAGACAACAGAATTAAAAATGAATTATTTAATTAGTTCCAATATGAACTAATTGGTTATAAATGAGAATTTGCAAATACAGTATCTGTAATACAATAAACTAAAAAAGTGTTCTGGGAGCACAGTAACAAATTATACTTTTCTAAAATAAATTTCAAAAAATTCTCTTACTATGTTTAATCTGGACCTATCTTTCTGTTGTAACTTGATTTTGTAAATATTTTATTCAATGCTGCTAAATCTTTAACTCTTTGACCTGAAAAATCTCACAGAAAAAAAGTCTTAGTCAAATGTAAAATTAAAGGTAGATTATAAATGAACAAATTAA
Source organism: Talpa europaea (assembly GCF_964194135.1). Taxonomy (NCBI): domain Eukaryota; kingdom Metazoa; phylum Chordata; class Mammalia; order Eulipotyphla; family Talpidae; genus Talpa; species Talpa europaea. The sequence continues at coordinate 49,472,377 of NC_140076.1, forward strand.
CCAACTCTACAAAGGTACCAAAGTTTAGATCAAGTTAAGGATAGAACCAATTTTAAAGGAGGAAAAAAATGTGTTTGATGAATATAAGGCTTTTGAAAGCAGGCAAAAAAATATTAAAGTCTGAACAGAGACATAGGTAGAAAGCCATTTACTGGCAACAAACACTTTAAAGAATGAGTAGAGTTTAAAGTTTTTCTTTTTTTTTTTTACAGTTCAGTGATTTTTTAATATAGTCACAGAGTTGTACAACTATCTCAACTATTTAATTTTATAACATTTTCATCACTTCCCCTGCAAGCCCCATACTCTGCCCCTAAAGTTTTTCTTGATCATATGCATGCTAGGTTTAAAAATCTGAAGAAAGCTTACCACAACTCTCTGGAATGTGTGTATTCATTAAACCAAGTTCCCAGGCTCTTTTAATTAGGGGTACAGGGTACTAAAAGCAAAAAAAAAGATAAAGGGGAAAAAATCTGGTTATATTTAAAATCTAGATCATCTTCTAAAAACGTTTCTCTCCTTAAGATGTATATACCTACCTCGCCAGATTTATCATAGTCTGCAGCAACTGGTATTATTTCTTCCCTGGCAAATTTACGAGCAGTAGCTTGAAATTCTTTCTGCTGCTCAGTCAAGTCTAAAGAAAGTTTTTAAGGAAACATTATAATAGGATAATGAGTTGAAGAAAAAAGACCTATGAAGTCAGAATGTGGATCGATATAACTAGTATCTAAGACAGTGTGATCTCAAGAATCAATTTAACTAGGAAGATGAGACATTCTCTGGTGCCATTAAATAAAACTTTTTTCCCCCAAAATATTATATCAATACCATAATATTATTAATCAATACCATAATTTCAATTTTACTCCTCTTTTAATCTCACATAATTTAAATTTTTAAAGCACAAAGCAACTGGTAAAGTGGTGGAAAAGTTTCTCAAAAAGATTGTAACATAAAACTGCTATAATGCTACAAGTAGTGTCCAAAAAAACTTAAGTATGTACTATATACTTACTATAAAATTAATGAAAAGAGTAAGAGGCTAGACTGGGGGTAGGAGTCAATCAGTATTACATTTATCAAATCCACACTTAATGGGTTTTAATGTGGTTGTATCCAACATTGAAGGATAGGTAAAATTTAAAAGTTATACTAAAGGGTGTTTCAGGCAAGAAGAATGAAAGCAAAAGCACAAAGTAAGAATGAGCAAGACAGTTTAAAAATAATCATTTGGAGAGGGACATGAGAAATAAAATGTAAAAGGCATTACAATTTTCGTGTTCAACTGAATAGCGTAAGATGATATTTCTCATTTTATAGATAAGGAAACTTTAGACCACACTGAGGAAATGATAGCCCCATACCTTACAATGAATTAGCAGTAAAGTATAATTAGAGTTTCAGTCCAGTATTCTCTAGATTGCACTTTATTTCTAAAATTGGAATCAGTTCACATCAAGGTTGTGGATGGGTAAAGAGCAAAGAAAGCAGGGATCTATGATGTATTATTTGAGAACCTACTTAGATCCTGTCACTATGTACTGGGAACTTTACATATATAATTTAATCTGCAAATAAGTCCTGTGTTGTATATACTATTCCTATTTTATAAAGAACCAGATTCAACTAATCATAGGTCTCATCCCTACTCCTTTACTTGAGCTTCACAAACTCTCTCCCAAACACTAATCTGATCCTCTGTCATTTAGCAAACCAAACATAGATTTCTCCTGCTAATCCCTTACTACTCAACGTAAATCTGTGTGACAAACCAAAACTACACAGCAATCACATTGAATCAATACTCTTATCTCAACAAGGAAATATGAAGATCCAGTGTCCCACAAAGTGTTATCCTCACATTGTTTGAAAATTTTCACTTAATCCTATTTTTAAAAACTTACAAAGATGAAATAAAAACTAAAAAAAGTAACTCCAGAAGATTCTGAGACTGCATTTTGTACATGGGTGTAACTTAATGATCTCAGTGGCCTTTTTAACTATTTTCTGAAACCAAGTGAATTGAAATTAAACACAAGAAAGGTATTAATTCTGAAGTCAGAAGTACTTCAGGAGGCCAAGGATATCAAAGATAGGAATTACAATTTTGGTTTTTTGCCTAAAGTCTTCATTATAGAGAGGAAAGGGGAAGGAAAGCTTTATTTCTTCCTCTAACACATGGCTCCCTGGTTCCAGGATTGAAAAGTACATCTAATAACAACAAAACTGCAATTCAGCAGGTACCTGATTGGTGTTTCTAATAAGTTTTTAAGAAATATTTGCTGCATTCACATATCCAAACTGAAGAGTGTTCATATGTTATCACTAAAATTGTTATTTACTTTGGGCTGTATACCAGGAAAAGGGCAGGATTATGGATGCATGCTGACAGCTCTTCGTATTGTGAAGAAAAAGAGATCAGGAAGAATCAGTGAGACTAACAGTGAGCAATCTGTGGGTGGTGACTGATTCTACTCATTGACAGACATTACTAAGTTTGTTTACACACACAGTCCAGACAAATACATATACAGAGCTGTATATGTAAGTATGTGTATATATAAACACACAAAAAGCAAATACAAGTTCATAAAATCAACAGACAGAATAAAACATATACCAAAACTAAATCCCAATCCTGGTTCATGTTTCACAGCAGCTTTTGTATGTTGTGATCTCCAGTCAAAACGTGAAATACTTCTCAGGATCTGTAAACAACAATTTTATTCAAATAAATTTGATAAATTATTCCTTAATCAAATAAGAGATACAACCATGAGCACAGCAACTTGTTTGAACATATTAAAAATCAGTTTTTTAAGTTATTACATTCTTTCAAATGTTATTTAATATCTATATTAAATAATTTAATATCTGTATTTAATATCTATATTAAATAAGCTAATTACCAAATGTTTCAATAGATATATCAAAGGAAATTTTTTTTTTTAAAAAGTGAAAATATTGTACTGTTTTCAATAGCTATCTAGTGCATCAATTGTGATGCCCCATACATGTGTGCCTCCTGGGTATGTTTCTGGGAATCCCATTTTTCTAAGATAGCTTACTCTATTTAATAAAACAAATTAGCCTAAGGCCACATTTCATATTTTCTGCCGTAGTCTATAGGCATTCTTAGAATGTTCTAAGTCAGCGGTCAGCACACTATGCAGTCACCACTTTCATAAGTAAAATTTTATTGTAATACAGCTCACTGTATTGTCCATTGCTGCTCACTGTATTGCCCATTTTCCAGAGCTATATAGTTGTCATAGAGACCATATGGTTCACAAAGTTGAAAATAGTATCTGTACCTTTGCTCCTATTCCTTCAAAAGGCTATATAAAAACAATATAATCGGGCCTCCTCAGTGGCGCAGCGGTTGAGCGCTGGGTTGCGAAGCTGCCCACAGCCTCTGCGGCGCCAGTTCCATCCCCGGCTGCTCCCAGGAGGGTCCCACATGGCGCACAGACCTCTCCTGCCGCCCGCTGCTCCCCTCAGCAGTGTACCTTGGTCCTTCTGCCTGCTCTGCTCCCCGCTCTGGCTCTGGTGAATTTTCTCACCCTCCCGCGCTTCTGACTGTACCCAGTACATGTATAAACAAACAAACAAATAAATAAATAAAACATGCCTCTTTAAAATATATATATATATATATATATAAAATCAAGGACATACGTATTATTCCTTTGCAATCTATTTTTATTTTTCCTGACAGCTTAATGTACATAAAACTAAACAGTTGCATTTAAAAATTTACCAAACTGAAAACCATAGTGAACACCTGATTAAGGTTTGAGGACAGTCAAAATTACACAATTTTCATTTCAAAGGATTTTGATGGAACTATGTGTAGGCAATCCAATCTAATAAGTAGGACATTGAAAGAAAAGAGAAGTTGAACAATATACTAAAAGTTGAAGTACTGAATTTGCTTGTTTTTCAACATAAAACTGTAAAAACAAACTGGCTACTTTTTAATAACAATTTCAACTTATAGAGAATCACCTATAAAGTGACAATATTTCCAAATATCTTAATTTAAACAGCCCTTTCAAAATAATAACATAGTTTATACTACAATTTTGAAAAATTGGATGCAGAGTATGAAATTTCACACTTTGCAATTTTCATTAATTTTATTTTGGAAGTAAAACATTGTTTTTCTCGTTCTTATACACCAAACCCATTCTGGTTTAGTTACATCCTACCTATTAATCATTGAATCTCCAGGGCAAGTCTAGGATTAAGAAGCTACTTTTATTCCTGCTTTGCATATGAAAAAACTGAGGCTCAGAAAGATCAAAATTGGCTACAGTCACGCTGCTATTAGGTAGCGAAACCAGGTTCTAACTCTAGCATTTACTATCAAGAGCCTCTGCTAGTTGCAACAAGTATATTGCATAACACTAAGCCAGCTGACTTTCTATACACAACAGCAAAATATTTAAAATGAAATAGTCCTATTCTCAAAATCATCAAAAACAATAAAAGTATTAGGAATACATTTAAAAAGTAAAAAAGAGTCTATGCTATCACCTACCTAGTTACCATTCTTTCAACTTAAGTCTGGTTATTAAGTTCTATAAAGGAAAACATCCCACAAAAATCACACCAAACAAATTGACTATTAAAAATGTATGTATGGGGCCTCCCCGGTGGCGCAGCGGTTGAGCGCTGGGTTGCGAAGCTGCCCGCGGCCTCTGCGGCGCCGGTTCGATCCCCGGCTGCTCCCCGGCCACCGGAGGAGGGTCCCACATGGCGCGCAGACCTCTCCTGCCGCCCGCTGCTCCCCTCAGCAGTGTACTTCGGTCCTTCTGCCTGCTCTGCTCCCTGCTCTGGCTCTGGTGAATTCTCTCACCCTCCCGCGCTTCTGACTGTACCCAGTGCATGTATAAACAAAAACAAACAAATAAAGAAAGAAAGAAAGAAAACATGCCTCTATATATAAAAAAAAAAAAAATGTATGTATGACTCTATCATATATGACTCCTATAAATAGAAACATCACACAGAAGACCTCACAAAATAGGTAAAATGGTCTCCTAAGAAACTTATGGGAGTCCTTACTGGATTTAAAATAGTTTTCAGAAAGTCAATTTACATATGACTTCAGAAAAACATGTTTGTAAAACAATACTAAAGTAGCCACAGTCAGGTAACAATACCCAACAATCTGTTAATTATATATTTGTTAGTCATTTAATTAGAGAGATGGGTTAGTAGACACAAAATAAAGAAATAGAACATTATTTGGTGTTTAGAATCACTGAATTTGAACTAAACCCTTTTTCACACTGGACTAGTTACAAAATTCCTGTAGTTTCTTTTCAAACCTGGAAAAATGGGGCTAATTTTACTCGATAATTTGTTGAAATGATTAAAATAAATGTTCTCCCCCTTTTCTGCCTTCAGAGTCCACTAAATTGTACAGCACTTAATACTGGGCTACAATCCATTAGGACTATTCTAAATTCCAAAATTGCTATTTTTCTGGTCAGTAACATTGATTTAACTCGTTTATAAGTGACAGTTAATGGCAGTAGTGCGTAAACATTCCAATAATATTTAATATAGCAAAATGCATCTAGTGACTGAAACAAATTAGCATCTGTAAGACACACTTCCCAATACACCGACAAGGTTCAAAAAGTCCGGGGTAGGCTGTTGTTTTTTTTTTTTTTAACACCTGCAAGATGGAAGCAACCTCCCTCATATTGCAAAATCCGAAGCGCATTAGAAGTATTAAGTATCCCAAGGACCAAGGGTTCCATTTTACTTTTTCCCCGTGACTTTGCAGGAAGTATGCATGTAGTATGTATCTAGCATGTCTCCACTGCAGAATCGCATCCACATTATGATTCTCCTTCTTGGGCTGGAGCCAGAGAGCGGGCAGCTTTCCTCCAAGAGATTCTATGCCAGTTTAGTTCCTATACTCCGCCCAATTCAGAGACTGGTTCACTTCGGAAAACTATGGGATTATTGGGGGAACTATTTGGAGGGCTCCCAGGCAAGAGAAAAAGGACATCCTAAGAAGTGGACGCCGCCTATGTAGGGGGCAGCTGCCACGAGGATGCCGTTAAAAGCCAGTAAGCATTCTGACCTCCAGGGAGAGGGAGGCTGGCGTGAAAACGAGGCGCCCTATAGGAATTCCGTCACAGCCCGCCGGGTAAATAATAGGGCCGAGGCTACCCCGAGGCAGGCTACCTCCTTAGCCGCCTACCCGTCCCTACAGCAACTACTTTGGTCCATGCCTCCCTCCCTGGAGAACCACAACCCTCACTCCCCAGTGCCTCCGCGGCCCTGCTCTCCTCCTCACCCCGCAGCTCCGCCTGAGCACCGCTGCCATGTTGATTGCAGAGCTGGCCACTCAAACAGTTGACCCCAGCGCCGGGTCAAAACTCGGCCTGGCCCCGCCCCCCGGTGGATGTGGGCGGGGCCGGGGCGGGGCCTCCGTGAGAGGGGTCGGAAGGAAAGGGGCGGCTGGGAGGGGCCGCCCGACGCACGCGCGGTGACCTTGCCGGCGCTGTCCGCGCGACCTTGGGCGGGAGCTTGAGCTTGCCCCTGAGGGTGGTGCTGGAAAATGCCCGGCTGCCCTGCGGATCTCGGAGTTGAGACGACAGCTGTGCGGAGAGGGAGCTCCCCGTGGGGGGCGGGCACGGAGGAACTGGAGGCCCAGGCCCTGGCTGGGGAGTCGGGGGTGGGGGTGCTGGGGTGGGGCGCGGGCTTGGCTGGGTATCTGGGTGAGAGGGCGTGGACCGGGCACTGTGGGCAGCCTCAGACCGAGACCTGGCTCGGTGGCATCTCCCTGGCCGTCAGCCTTGACCTTTACTCGGAGAAATCTGTCAAACCCAAGTTGTTTCTCCTTTAAGCGTTCAAAGTACACTTTACTCTCACATGCTGGACCTAGCTAAAGGGTGTTTTGTGATTCAGAAAAAGAAGGGGAATTTAATCATTTAGGTAATTTGATCTTTCTGAATATTTCCAGGGCAATTTATTGCTATCCGTCTGTAGGCATGTGCCGTGTGTCCTTGGAGATGAGGTGCAAGATGAACCTATCTAAAGCTCCTCCTGAGTGTTGGAACTGAATGTCTGCCTGAATTCTATTTAAAGTCACCCTCTTTTTTTCCAACTAGACTGACTTCAGAGGTTATAGCTGTGATGTTACAAAACTGGGAGATTTGCAAAGCCCTCCGGGTATGGATAGGTCTTTGTGAAAGCTAATAAATTCAAGCCTGGAAAGAAATGTTTTCCATAATCCCCAGGGTTTGTCTTTTTTATTGCCACCATCGTAGTTTTAGGTCGTCATCACTCACCCTTAAATCTTTTTACTAACTTGCTTATCTATCTTTTGCTAAGCTAATGCAGTGTATAATCTCGTTTTAATTTAACTGCTTAATTTCAGTGTTCTATCATTGTATTACCCTACAAGAACCTTCCACTTTGTCCGTTGGGAATTTAGTCCGTTTGGATACAAGGCAGGATATTAATTAATTGCTAAATTCACAGTGACAGTGCCAGGGATATTACAAAAATGAAAACAGAGTTTGTCTTGGAATCATCAAGAAGCCTTCAAAGAGGTCCTCCCCCATGGATGGCACAGCGGGTTGAGAGTTGAGCTCAGCACTGTGAAGCTGTCCGCAGCCTCTGCAGCCCAGTTCAATTCCCAGCCAGCCAGAGAGATACCCACATGGCACGGCAGACCTCTCGTCTCGCCTAATGCTCCCCTCAGCAGTGTTTTCTTTCCATCTGCCTGTTCTGCTCCCCACTCTGTCTCTGGTGAATCCTTTCAAACCCCCGCCTCCCCCCTCCCCCGCCGCACCTCTGGCCTAACCCCAATTCTTGTATAAATAAATAAATCTTTTTTTTTTTTTTTTAAAAAAGACGCCTTCAAAGAGATAAGTGAAGACATAATGAACTTTTAAAGATGAATTGGTTTTGGCTATGTATATATATATATATTTTTTTTTTTTTAAAGATTTATTTATTTATACAAGCACTGGGTACAGTCAGAAGCGCGGGAGGGTGAGAGAATTCACCAGAGCCAGAGCGGGGAACAGAACAGGCAGATGGACCGAAGCACACTGCTGAGGGGAGCAGCGGGCGTGGCAGGAGAGGTCTGCTGCGCCATGTGGGACCCTCGCCGGTGGCCAGGGATCGAACCGGCGCTGCAGAGACTGCGGGCAGCTTCGCAGGCCAGCGCTCAACCACTGCGCCACCTGGGGAGGCCCTATGTATATCTTCTTTTTAATTTCTTTTTCTGGACATTTTGAAGAGAAAATATGTCTAGTCTAGAAGCAGTAGGTTCAATGCATTGGCATGCCTAGTGAATTTGAAAAGTTTATGAAATGGGGATATTGAAGAGAAAGCTGAAAAGATAGAAGGTAGGGCCTCCCTGGTGGTGCAGAGGGTTGAGCACAGCACTTCGAAGTTGTCCATGGCCTTTGCTGTGAGAGGTTGATTCCCGCCCCTCTGGGGAGCTACCCAAATAAAAAGGCAGACCTCTCCTATCTCGCCCACTGCTCCCCTCAGCAGTGTGTTTTGGTACATCTGCCTGTTCTGCTCCCCGCTCTCTTTGGTGAATCTTCACCCCCCTGCAACTCTGGCCTGTACGCTACTTCTTAAAAAAAAAGAAAAGATAGAAGGTAATGGGTACAGCAAGTGCAGTGACAGTAAAGATAAGGTCTAGGGTTTCAGCATAGGGGTAAGTAGTTGAAGCAGAGTAGAGAACAAGGTTATTTTAGGAAAAGTTGAGAGGCCAGGAAAATAGAAGAATCATCTCCATGGATAGTGAAGTTAAGGGAAAAGGGAGGTTCCAGGTTCTCCACCCCACCCAAGGGAGGGTGAGGTTGATGCGAAATGCCCGCCTCAGTTTCTCTCAGCCAATGAAAGGAAACAGTTTGAGGAAAAGGAAAGTGGTTTAATTTGTCAAAAAATGAGGAGGGCAGCAGACTGGAGCATGAAAGACCACTGTCCTGCTCTTGGGCAGGATGCAGGGTTATTTACACAAAGGGATAAAAAAGGGGGAGATAGGCAAGGGAGTCTGCCAAGTGGGGAGGGGATGGGGTCAGCACAGAGAAGGGTGGGCAGCAGCTTGCCTTTTTAACAACTGCTGCTTAACTCCATTTTCCTTGGAATGCAAGAAGACAAACCTGTTAAACAAGGGGGGAAATAAGAGATTGAGGGATGACAAACTTGTTAATGCTTATCTGAGACACCAGTCATTTGTAACTGCATCAGAGTTGAGGAGGGAGGAGAAGAAGATGGAGAGGAGACTACAGAAGGAAGGAGGAAGGATAGAGGACAAGGAGACCTGGAGGAGGCACATGGAGCAGAGAGACATGTGAAGAAACTGGTGCTTACCTTTTGTTCCTGGACTGGTTGACACAGATGTGGGTGAGACTCGAGGGAAGGTAACAGTGCCAGCTTTTATCTTGGTTTTGATTTTGCTCTTTCCTCCAGATTTGTCTGTCTGTTTCTGACACTTTTCTATGGCTCCCTGCCAGAGGGTGCTGTAGACTTGCGGCAGGCTTTCAGGCCTTGCTTTGGGCCAACCCTGTTTGGCTGGACATTTGTCCCCGAGGGGAATGGTAACTTTGGGTGCTTGATTTAGAAACTATATTCTTTGTCTTTTCTGTATTGCAAACTAATTGTGTTAAAGTTCCTTTCCATTAAAGGTCACATATGTTGGTACTTGGTACTTTGGTACTTGGTGGGGCAGATGGAGAACCTATTTAGAGCAGGCAGAATTGGATTATGGGGTGCCCCCTCCCTGTCCTGTAACAGTACTAAGAATTATGACTAGTTTGAGAGAAAGTGACTTTGGGCTAAATACAAGACTTTTTAAAAGATTTTTATTTATTCATTTTTGCATAGAAGAACTGGGGTGCAGGCCAAAGGTGTGGGGTAGAGGTGGTGGTGAAAGAATTCACTAGAGACAGAGTGGGGCGCAGAACAGGCAGATCTACTGAAATACACTGCTGAGGGGAACAGTGGGCGAAACAGGAGAGGTCTGCTGCGCCATGTGGGTCACCTCCCTGGCCAGGGATCTAACTCAGGCTGTAGTGGTGCTTTAACCCCTTGGCCACCAGGGAAGGCCCAGAACTCTTGATAACATCTATGTTTTTCTCAGCTAAATAATCACGATAAGCTGATATGTTTGGTGCAAAGCAACACTAGCCTTTTGGTAGTTGGTGTTTTTCCTTTTCCATTCCTTTTTCAAATAATACTCTTGTTCTGTCTTCTGTAGCGATAGTAAAGCTAGATATCCTACATTGTTATGTTACTATGAGAGATGATTTCACCAAAAAGGAATTTATAATTATATCTCTTCCAAGCCTTGGGGAGTTACTTAAGACTGTCAATCTCAGCAATGAAATACCAGTTTCTCATTCAGTGACACTTCACTTGTTTTCAGAGCAGAAGTCATGCTTAATTGCTGATCCCACTTTAAGTACTATTTGGCTTAGATCCCAGGAACTAATTCATATGGTGAGGTTGTTCACCTGTCTTAAAGACCTCTGTTGCTTACAAGTAAAGAATTAATCTGATTATTCACTTTAGGGAAGCTTCATGAGGTATGGTCATCTTGGAACCACAGCAAATTTTTTTAACTTGAAGGCTCAAAAATTTGAAATGACCTATTTCCCCTAAATAAGATCAGAGTATAAATTCAGATTCTAGTTTGACCACAAATAGGGAAAGTTTTGCAAATGTATAAAACTAGGTTTTACTGTTTAATATACATTATTCAAACCAGGAAGCAAAAAAAACAAGTTCATGGCAAGGGTAATTTCAGGGATCCTGAGAACCACTGGAAGGATGAAGGGAATGCTTGTAAGAACAGATCAGAGACATAATGCTTAGTAAATATTACCTTCAGCTGGGAAGAGCCTCTAGGAGATAAGGAGTAGAGCATAAACTAGAGCTACAGGGAGAGAACTATGGCAAAAGGATTCTAAAAGAATCTGAAAACACCTCAGTTCAAGCAGCAATAATAATGAAATTCTTACATAGGCAAGAAGAGTAGCAAGATTACATAAGGTGATGACCAACAAGACACCCATGGTACCTAGTTCATGACCTAATTAAGGCATGCAATGAATCTACTTGAGATGCCAAGTTGTGACAGGGTGAACACCAGGAAAAAGGAAGGTGCTGGGTTCCCCACCCCACCCAAGGGAGGGTGGAGCTCAGTAGGGAGGAGCAGAAGCTAGAGAAGCCTCTGGGAGGAGGAAGGATGCGAGATGGAGAGCAAGAAGTAGACCTGGAGGAGACACATGCAACAAGGAGACATGTGAAGAAGTTGTGTTTGCTTTTTGGTCGTGGACTGGTTGAAACAGATGTGGGTGAGAGACCGGTGGGGAGGTAACAGTGGCAGCCTTTTTCTTGATTTTGATTTTACTCTATCCCAGATGTGCTGAGCTCACTCTGCCCCTTTTCCTGTGGGTCCCCACCAGGAGTAGCCCTTGACTTGTGGCAGGTTTTCAGGCCTTAGTGGCCTGCATTGGACCAACTCTGTTTGGCTGGGCATTTACCAGTGAGGGGATGGGTTACTTTGGGTGCCTGGTTTGGAAGCCATTTTATCCTTTCCCTTGTCTCTTTTTTTTTGTTTAAGATTTATTTATTTGGGCCTCCCCGGTGGCGCAGCGGTTGAGCACTGGGTTGCGAAGCAGCCCGCAGCCTCTGCAGCACCGGTTTGATCCCCGGCTGCTCTCCGGCCACCAGAGGAGGGTCCCACATGGTGGCAGAACTCTCCTGCTGCCCGCTGCTCCCCTCAGCAGTGTACTTCGGTCCTTCTGCCTGCTCTGCTCCCCGCTCTGTCTCTGGTGAATTCTCTCACCCTCCCGCGCTTCTGACTGTACCCAGCACTTGTATAAATAAATAAATAAATAAATAAATCTTTAAAAAAAAAGATTTATTCATGTATACAAGAACTGGGGTACAGGCCTGAGGTGTGGGGGGTGAGAGGATCCACCAGAGACAGAGTGGGGAACAGAACAGGCAGATTGACTGAAATACACTGCTGAGGGGAGCAGCAGGTGAGACAGGAGAGGACTGCTGTGCCATGTGGGTTGCTCCCTGCCTGGCCGGCAGGAATCGAACTCTTGCTGCAGAGGCTGGGGATTGCTTCATAGGTTGCGTCTTAACCCTTGTACCACCAGGGAGGCCCCCCTTTCCCTTCTCTTTTTTTCACACTGATAGTATTAAAGTTCCTTTCCATTAAAGGTCTTATGTGCTAGAATATGTTTTCTCTTGATGTGGCAGATGGCAGAACATATATAGAGTGGGCAGATTTGGGCTTCTAGGGTGCCCCTCACACTGCCCCATAACAAAACCCTGGCTACTTTCCTCACATTCCCTTCTTTGGGAATCTGTCCTGCCTAGTATGTATTATCCCCAAACAACTATGTTCTCAATTACATGTGTGCTTCCTACCTCTCGGCCACAGCTGTTTGGACCCAGGGATGGACAGTCTGACCTAGGGGAAGTCCGTTCATGAGCTGATCAGGAATTTACCAATACCATGGCACAAAAAGTTGAATTTAGCTAATCCGATTGCCTATCTTGGGAATTTGAATCAAAGAAACAGTTATTCATTGGTCAAAATCTATTAACTAATAGATGGAAAAACTTGTCATGATCATGTGCAAGTTCAGTCATAGAGGAACAGAAACTGGGAGAGAGGAGAACAAAGAAAATGAGTAGTGGGCCTCCCTGGTGGCGCAAGGGGTTAAGTACCACACTGTGAAGCAATCCACAGCCTCTGCAGCACGAGTTTGAGCCCCGGCCGGCCAGGGAGAAACCCACATGGCACAGCAGACCTCTCCTGTCTTACCTGCTGCTCCCCTCAGCAGTGTATTTCTGTCTTGTTCCCCACTCTATCTCTGGTGGATCCTCTGACCCCCCGCATCTCTGGCCTGTACTCCAGCTCTTATGTGCATAAATAAATAAATCTTAAAAAAAAAAAAAAGAAAGAAAATGAGCAGAGAAAAATGGAATTACCAGGAAAGAGAAGAAAATTTAAATCTTACCTCTTCAGATCAAGAGGATTATTTCTAATACCTGCCTTCCAGCTTCATTTGCCATTAGGATCTTAGGTACTTAGGTACTTGTCTTGGAGTCTCAGAAGAGTCCATTTGTATCTTTACAGGAAAACTGGCAATACATTGAACAGATCTTTGTCCCTTGCAATTAAAAAACAAGGAGATGGGCCTCCCTGGTGGCGCAAGAGGTTAAGATGCAGCCTATGAATCTATCCGCAGCCACTACAGCACAGGTTCAATCCCTGGCCAGGGAGCTACTCACGTGGCTCAGCAGACCTCTCCTGTCTCACCTGCTGCTCCCCTCTGCAGTGTATTTCAGTCAGTCTGCCTGTTCTGTTCCCCAGTCTGTCTCTGGTGAATTCTCTCACCCCCCCCACAACTCTGGCATGTACCCCAGTTCTTGTATGTATAAATAAATAAATCTTTAAAAAAAGGAGACATTTTTCTATGGACCTGTACTGATCAAGCTAAATGTACCTAGTTATATTCTTGCTCTATATACTTTCTCGTTTCTAAGCTTCTTGCCACTTACGTAACAGCTTTATTAATTGATGTGCAATAAATTGTATGTATTTAAATTGTATAATTTGATTAGTTTTGACATAAATATTCTTAGGAAACCACAATCAAAATAATACACATTACCATTACTTAAATTTTTCTCATGTCCTTTTCTCATGTCCTCAGTCACTTTGCAGTGACTTTCTGTCACCACACATCAATTTGTGTTTTATAAAATTTGATAAAGTCACTCAGTATGTACTCTTTTTGGCTGGCTTCTTTCATTAACCACAAATTTGAGATTTATTTATAGTTTGATTATCACTAGTGTGTTCCTTTGATGAGAAGTGTTCCCCTGGATATAGCACAGTTTGTTGATGACCATTTAGGTTGTATCTAAATTGGGACTCTGTCAAACTAAGCTCATATAAACATTTGTGTACAAGAGCAAGCACTGATGTATTAGAAAGTAAGCAATGGAATCAACAAAATCAAAAGCTATTTCTTGAAAAATAGTACAGGAAAATTGTGAGAAAGACATGAAAATATTAAAGTCATTATAGAAATTATAAGAGAGCTGAAAGATTTAGTGACTTAAATATCACAAAAGTGGAATGAAAAAAATTATGTTAATAAACTTAGAAAAGACAAAACATACTTTCTTAGAACTATGTAGCAATCATCAAAATTATACATTAATAGGGGGAAGGCTAGAATAGCACTAGCTACTACAACCTAAAAATAAAGAACTAGAGTGAGAGGCAATCTAGCCTTCATCCGGAGTCAAAGATTTGCAGATTGGTATACAGATCTGGTATACAGATTTAGTTAGAAACCTGAAATGTGGATCAAGAGGATCAAAACTTAGGGGGCTAAATGAAGGGAAATAGGAAATTAACTAAATGGATTCCTGATTCCAGTTTTCAGTCATTGATGTTAGTCTAAGTAAAGCTGAATTTGACATAATAACTTGGAAGTTTGCTTTGGATTGCTGATCTTATCTTGGAGATGGGAAGGAGATGAATCTAAATTCATCCATTTGGTCTGTTGCCAACTGAAAGCAACAAAAATATTTGATACTTTAGGAAAAGAAATCAATAAACTTATAAGTTAGGTTATTTTTTTTTGATGCCTTGAAATAATTTACCACACTTACAGCCTCTATTTCAGCTTCTATTTCAGAATGAGAGTATACACTCTCTTTTGATAATTTTTTAGTCCATACTTTCCTCTCTGATTCACTTATATGGGTTCATGAACTTCTGAAATCATGGACAAATTTATTTATTTATTTTTTAAAGATTTATTTAAAATAAGCTGGGGTAAGGCCAGAGGTGAGGTGCGGGGTGGGGGGTTGGGGGGGTTGTGAGAGGATGCACCAGAGACAGAGTGGGTAGCAGAACAGGTGAATCTACTGAAGTACACTGCAGAGGGGAACAGCGGGAGAGACAGGAGAGATCTGCTGTGCCATGTGGTTCACCTCCCTGGGATCAAACTCATGCTGCAGTGGCTTCAGATAGCTTCACAGAGCTGCAACTTAACCCCTTGTGCCACCAGGGAAGCCCCTCATGGGCAAATTTATATGCAGATGTGTATTTTCTGGTGACTTGATCCCTAACTTTTAGGACATTCTCAGGGGGATCTATAAGACCCATTGCTCTATTTTATTTTCCTTCTGCTCACAAAAGCAAATCTGTGTCCAACAAGAAGCACCAGGAACTAAATACTCTTTTGCAGTTAGATTTATTTTACTGAAGCAATTTCTCAAATCATAGTTAGCTTCTTGTGTCTTCGATTCTTATGACTTTTCTATTTTTCTTGATTAGCTTTGTATACCACCTTTGGCATTAGTCCTCTCTGTGTTGATATCCTGACTCATACTTCTAATCATGTGTCTTGTATAAGTTACTGAACTCTCCTGAGCCTTAGATTTAGTAAACTTGTTAAATTCTTATGAGCTGTAATTGAGATATACGTATATGTGTCTAGAGTGGCCTTCATCACAGAAGAAAAATTTCAACAATATTAATTAATGTTTAGGGGCCTCCCTTGTGGCACAAGGGCTTAAGTCTCAGCACTATGATGCTATCTGCAGCCACTGCAGCAGTTCAATTCCCCCAGCCAGGGAGCTGACACTTACGATGCAGCAGACCTCTCCTGTCTCACCCACTGCTCCCCTCAGCAGTGTATTTCAGTAGATCTGCCTGTTCTGCTCCCCATCCTGTCTCTGATGAATCCTTTAATCCCCCTACAACTTCTGGCCTAAATAAAAAAATAAATCTTGGGCCTCCCCGGTGGAGCAGCGGTTGAGCGCTGGGTTGCCAACCTGCCCGCAGCCTCTGCGGTAACAGTTCTATCCCTGGCTGCTCCCCAGCCACCAGAGGAGGGTCCCACATGGCACGCAGACCTCTCCTGCTGCCCGCTGCTCCCCTCAGCAGTGTACTTCGGTCCTTCTGCCTGCTCCCAACTCTGGCTCTGGTGAATTCTCTCACCCTCCCGCGCTTCTGACTGTAGCCAGTGTTTGCATAAATAAATAAATAAATCTTTAAAAAAAAATAAATCTTATATACGTATACTCAGTTCAATCTTATGCATAAATAAAAAATAAATCTTTAAAAAAATGTTAATGTTTATCTAACTTTCATAACTGCTTTTTAAAATACCCACTCTTTTGAGGTATAATTTATAGTCAAAAAAAATCATTGCAGTGAACTTTGAACAAATGTATATAATATCCTAATAAAGACAGAGTATTTCCATCACTCCAAAAAGTAACTATGACTACTTTTTTTTCCTCTCATATTAAGAACCCTGAATAAAAGCACAATAAAGATTAGAACTCCTTGATTCTAGTATTTACCTTCTGGGTCTCAGAGATATGATCAATCTTGGTCACAGAATTATTGACTCTTTGATTTGATGATTGAACCTCAAATATTTGTGGTGTTCAAGTTCCAGGATCCCATAGGTCTTTTCATATATGTTCCAGTTGTCATCATTTGGGTATATGGTAAAAATGTAACTTCTTGCCCCCCAGAAGTATTATCATGTGACTTGTGTCTTGATTTGGCCAAAGAAATGAGAAGTGTGACACACGTCACTTTTTGGACTGAGAACTGTAAGAGTCCGAACACGCCCCCCCTTCACCCCCAATCACCCAGTGCTGTAGCAACAGGCAAAGTTCCAGACTTTGGAGGCTCCATTAGCATAGGTCTTGTGTAAGGCGAATGAAGGAGAGTCCCTCAACTAACTATCCTAAGTAAGAAATAAACCTTTGTCATCTAAAACCACTACAATTTTGGAATCCTTGGTTATTATAGTGTACTCTAGCAGTGTAATCCTGGCTGATAGAAATACCTGTGTAGAAATGTGTGACGTTTAAGTGGCTTTTCAATCACATTTATTTATATCATTAAAAAGATGTTATGGGTGGGCCTCCCCGGTGGCGCAGCGGTTGAGCGCTGGGTTGCGAAGCTGCCCGCGGCCTCTGCAATGCCGGTTCCGACCCCCAATGCTCCCCGGCCACCGGAGGAGGGTCCCGCATGGCGCGCAGACCTCTCCTGCCGCCCGCTGCTCCCCTCAGCAGTGTACTTTGGTCCCTCTGCCTGCTCTGCTCCCCGCTCTGGCTCTGGTGAATTCTCTCACCCTCCCACACTTCTGACTGTACCCAGTGCTTGTATGTATGTATGTATAAATCAATCAATCAATCAATCTTTAAAAAAAAAAAAGATGTTATGGGTTTCTCATCGGTGTAAAACTTTACAGGGTTCACTCAGTATTTTCAGCTCCCTGTTGGGAAACTAACTTTGAATTCTTCATGGAAATAGATTTTTAAATATCTTCATATATTTATTTGGTGGCAACATACCTTTTACTTGTTTCCTTATAAATTTAGTTCACTAACAAGTTTTTTTTTTTTTCCTGCTTAACTGCTTTGGCAGGAATTGAGGCATTTACTCTGAGATATTTATAACTCTCTTTAGATTTTATGTAAAGCAACAGTTGCTGAAAGTCTGAAGCTGCCAGATACCAGTCTTTGTGTAAAGTAACTATCATTTAATCCTTAAAACTATACCTTCTAGGACTTCCCCGGTGGCGCAGGGGTTGAGCGCTGGGTTGCGAAGCTGCCGGCGGCCTCTGCAATGCCGGTTCCGACCCCCAATGCTCCCCAGCCACCGGAGGAGGGTCCCACATGGCGCGCAGACCTCTCCTGCCGCCCGCTGCTCCCCTCAGCAGTGCACTTCGGTCCTTCTGCCTGCTCTGCTCCCCGCTCTGGCTCTGGTGAATTCTCTCACCCTCCCGCGCTTCTGACAAATTTATTCTGATAAATAAATAAATCTTTAAAGAAAAAAAAAAACTATACCTTCTAGTTAGATATCATATTGAATAATGCCAGGGAACACCATTCACAACTGATCAATGCTTAACTTTGAACAACTCTTAACAGTGAACAACTTTAGTTAAAAGCTTTACAGATTCAGGGGCCTCCCTGGTGGCACAAGGAGTTAAGCTCAGCACTATGAAGAATCCGCAACCTCTATGGATAAGTAAATCCCCCCGCCCCCAAAAAAAGGGATTTTACAGACTCAGATATTTGATTTTGTAAGTTTACTTAGGAGAAATCAGACTGTAAGTCATCCAGTCTCTTTTAAAAAGACTCAAAAGATTTGTGAAACAAAGGAATTATATCTAAATTATGAAACGCTGTCCGGAGCCGCCTGGAGCATGCGCCGTGTTGCGCATGTGCTCAATGAGTTAGATTTCGATTTACTGTTTCGTCTTCGGAGAACCACAGGTTTTTCCCGTAAAGCACATGAGACTGGGAGGTACAGGGGGAGGAGCTACGAGGGTATAAGAGGAGAACATGGGAGCGAGAAGGAGAGAAGAAAAGAGATTTAAGAGGAGAACCATGAGAGAGGAGAGCGCTGCGAGAGGAGCAGAGAGAAAGCCAGGGAAGTAAGAAAGACAGGGAAAAGAAAAACATGTAAAAGTAAGAAAAGGTAAAGGAAAAATAAAGAAGTGCTAGTGTCAAGTTGTCTCAAGCCCCTCATTTCAATCCTCAGCCCTTCTCTTTTCGTGCCTCCACAAAACGCTAATTTATAAATGTAAATGGATTTGTTTGAGATTGTAACTTCTAACGTCTGTCTGTTTGCACAGGATAATGGCTAGACCCACTCATGAAATTAAATTTCATGGCATAGGTTAAGTGCATAAATGGGTTGACCTACAAAGGACAGCGAGCCTGATGAACATCTTTTCTACTTTTGGGACAGTGCTATCTGATTAATCAGAAGCAGTCTGAAAAATTCTTTTTGGTAAATATATTGTCATCAGTTGTTTGGTACAAAGATACTTTTATGCTCCAATTACATGCTAATGCTTGTGAGTCCCATCTAAATTTGCTCTTAAATAACTTAAATACTGTATTATCTTCACCCTCATTTTTTGGAAAGATTTATTTATGCATACAAGAACTGGGGTGTAGGCCAGAAATGGGGAGAGTGAGAGGATTCACCAGAGACATAGTGGGGAGCAGAACAGGCAGACTGACTGAAATACACTGCTGAGGGGAGCAGCGGGCAAGTCAGGAGAGGTCTGCTGTGCCATGTGGGTTAGCTCCCTGGCCAGGGATTGAACTCATGCTGCAGTGACTAAGGTAGCTTCATAGTGCTGAGACTTAACCCCTTGGCCACCAGGGAAGACCCTTTACCCTCAATTTTTAATGAGTTGTTAACATGATACTGTTACAGATACACTTCTGTGAAAGGGGAATGTGCCATAGGAGCTAGCTGGATATATATAAAAGAAGGCAAAATGAAGGAGAGGGCACTCATGGAAGGAGAAAAGTAGAGGGGAGACCTATGGGGACACTTGGAAGAGACATGTAGGTGAAAGACATGTCACAGGGAGGCGACTTCTGGTGGTTGGCAGACCCAAACAGGATTGGCCCAGAGCAAGGCCCGAAAGCCTGCCACAAGTCCAAAGCATCTTGCAGTGGGGACCCACAGAAAAGCATCAGAAACAACCAGACAAGTCTGGAAGGAAAAGAGCAAAATCAAAATCAAGACAAAAACCGCATTTGTCACCTCCCCAAGTATTTTATTTTTTAAAAAGATTTATTTATTTTTATACAAGAGCTGGGGTACAGGCCAGAGGTACCGGAGGGTGAGAGGATTCACCAGAGACAGAACGGGGAGCAGAACAGGCAGAGGGACCAAAATACACTGCTGAGGGGAGCAGCGAGTGTGACAGGAGAGGACTGCCACACCATGTGGGAATCTCCCTGGCTACCAGGAATCGAAATGTGCTGCAGAGGCTGTGGACAGCTTCATAGCGCTGTGCTCAACCCGCTGCACCACTGGGGAGGCCCTATTTTATTTTTTTTTAAGGTTTATTTTTTATGTATACAATAGCTGGGGTACAGGCCAAAAGTGCGGGAGGGTGAGAGGATTCACCAGAGACAGAGTGGGGAGCAGAACAGGCAGACGGACTGAAAGCACTGTTGAGGGAAGCAGCTGGCGAGACAGGAGAGGTCTGCTGCGCCATGTGGGAATCTCCCTGGCTAGCCGGGAATTGAACCCATGCTGCAGAGGCTATGGACAGCTTCACAGTGCTGCACTCAACCCTCTGCGCCACCGGAAGCCCCAAGAGCAGTGTTCTTTGTGAGAGAAGCAAATTAAATTACTCCTAATCTCACGGCAAAAAAATAAATAAATAAAAATTAAAATAAATAAATAATAGTATCTTTTTTTGTTTGTTTGTTTAAAAGTGTCTTAATCATCTTTCTGAATGTTCCCAAGGTTGATTTTTATTGGTATCATTTTATTATATTTGGTCTTCAAACTGTATGTTTCGCAAGGTTGTGTGGGGTGGTGTTTCTTGGAATGCAATGTGTATGTAAAACTGGCTTTTGACAGTGTCTGACAATTTAAATTGCTATGGGACATTAAATTCTTAAATTTGAACACTTTTGATTTTATAATTATGGCTTGTTTTATCTTTTCAGAGGTTGTGGAACTTCACACACATGTAAGTTCCTGTTTTTAAAAAAGAAACTTACATAATTTAGTATTTCATCTGTAAATTGATTTCTTCTATTTCTACAGGGTATTGAATTGTTTCCCATGTGAGGAACATGAAACCCATAAACATTTTTATTACAACAATTATAGGATTAGTCTTTTGGCAAGAGAAAATAATGCCCAATCAGAAAATCCCAGATTATTTCTAAGATATATTAAAATTTTTCATTTTGGCACTTGGATGCAATCCATTTGTTAATGGTTAGATGATCCTTGAGGTTTTCACAGCTTTATCCTACTTTCATAGTTGTTTCTTGGGTCATAATTACAAATCAGGCAAGGTTCTATTACTACTTGAGCCTGTTAGGTAATATGTTCTCTCCAAGGCCTCCCCTGGTGGCACAGGTGGTTGAGTGCAGCACTGTGAAGCTGTCCTGCAGCCTCTGCAGCGTGGTTTGATCCTGGCTGGCCGGTGAGGGTCCCACACGGCGCGGCAGACCTCTTCTGTCTCACCTGCTGCTCCCCTCAGCAGTGTATTTCGTCATTCTGTCTATTCTGTTCCCTGCTCTGTCTCTGGTGAATCCTCTCACCCTCCCTCGCATCTGGCCTGTACCCTGGTTCTTGTATAAATAAATGAATAAATCTTTAAAAAAAAATGTTCTCTCCAATATTTTTGTAATATTTCATCCACTTTATTCTGCCAACATGAGTAATCTCATTTAACAGAACATAAGTTCTGATGGTTGACCTAGCATCACCAAGTTGCCGTCTTTAAAATGACAAAGTCCATCTTGCCTATATGAGGAGATTTTGAGATACTCAATATCTTTTTCTCTTCTATTGTGATAGACTAATTGTTTTGTTTGAATAAATCCCTCCAAATTCATTGAATTATATGGGCAACTATCTTTTTGATGTTAATAGCAGTTAATTAAATAAGTGTGGGTTCTTGATTTTTCAGAATAGTAGTTTAGGTTATTCCTTTAGCTTAAAAAATTATACACGAGTTTCATTCTTAACTACCGAGATACCCTTCAGATGTGTGATAACTCATTAAATTGCTACCTTTTTTTAAAGATTTATTTATTTATGCATACAAGATCTGGGGTACAGGCCAGAGGTGCAGGGGGATGAGAGGATTCACCAGAGACAGAGTGGGGAACAGAACAGGCAGACTTACTGAAACACACTGCTGAGGGAGCAGTGGGCGAGACAGGAGAGGTCTGCTGCGCCATGTGGGTTGCTCCCTGGCGGGCCGGGGGATCAAACTCATGCTGCAGAGGCTGTGAATTGCCTCATAGTGCTATGCTCAACCCCTTGTGCCACCAGGGAGGCCCTATATTGCTACCATTTTTGAGTGATGTTTTTGAGTTTGTTTCAATGTCCTACCAGAATCATAAATAACTTAAAACCATATTTATTAGCTTTGGTATTAACTATTAAGCCTTTAACAAGTTGGCAAACTCACATTTGATAATGCTGCCTTTAACCCCTGCACCACTAGGGAGGCCCCGGAAAACTATTTGCTATTGGTTCAGCTACCTGAGCTCAATGAGCTAGTTTCAATCATAAAATGTTCAGAAGGTATAGCATAGCCAGCATAACATTCTAAGTGATGAGCCATTACCAAAAGTATATCTGAAGTCAGAACATTGCGTGCTTTGATTATGAATAGCTGTCAGTCATAGGATTTACCTTGTAAGGAAGAGGAAGTTATCTGGATTTAGATTTGAATAGCATTTGACGGTAATAAGGAAAACAGATAAAAACCCCTAAGGTTTAAGTAATAATTTGACTGGTCAAGAATGGGTGAGAATTGTTTTGAAGTGAAAGGATTATATCACATGAAAAATATCTAGAATGAGGGGTGGATCTTGAATAATATTGTAGAGGCCTCTGCTACAGCAGCGAGAAGAAATGGATAATTTCTTACGTCCAAAAGAATTGCTAAGGTAGGCAATGTGCTTATGATGAATTCCTGGTTTTTGAAGAAATATCCCTAAAGCACAGCTACATCTTTAGGTACAGACCTTAGCTTAATGAAGAATACCCAATGCCAAGGATTACATATTTAATAATGGAAAATGCTCTTTTGGTATCTCCCAAGGAAGGGCCTCGAGATCATGTTTAAGTTAGTCATAGTGGTGGAGCTAATTAAAATAATCTAGTGTCAAATATGTTAAGTGATTTTAATACCTCTTTTAGAGGTGACACAACAAATTTTGGAGTTATTAGTGGCTGAGTGGGAAACACCAAATATAGTTTAGGTATAAAGGACATGTTGGTAGTTTTATTATTTCTAATCTATAGGCTGAATTTGGTAAAAGCAATAAACTGAAAGTTGTCAGAGGAGTTTCAATTATGAGATGTATGTGCAGTGCACATATATTTAAAAGCAAGAAATAATTAGTCTTGACTCAGAGCAGGAATTCTCAACTTTTTTGAGTCATGGCTCCTTTGTGGCAATTTGGTGAAGTCTCCAGACCATTTGTAACAAGACTATGATTAAACATATATGTAAAATGCATGAGATTTCAAAGAAAACCAATTATATTGAAATGTCCTTCTGGAATTTGGCAATTGTTTCTTGTGCCTTGTGTCACGTGTCTTGTGGCATTCTGTGCTTTCCTGAAATATTAGTTCCCACTTCGGATATCTTTCAATGTTGCAGACCCCTAAGGCATGCAGTGCTGAGACAAGAAAAACATCAAGATCATGGCTAAAAAACTGATCAGCTGGGATGGGAGGACTGGCCCACGTACAGATCGGGGTGTTCTTTCTTGTGTCTGTAAAGCTATGTCTAGGGGACAAACTAGATTAGAAAAAAAAACCAGAATGACCCGATGGCACAGAAACTTGGCAGTAAATGAATGCCCAGACAATGCCAAATGCTAAGAGAATACTTCATTGTCTAGTAATTAACCTGAGGTAGGGGGGCGGGGCTACTTGTATCAATAAAAACAAATTGCACGGGGCACTCAGGACCCTTAAACGCAAACTAGAGGCCTTGAGTCCCCTGGTCCCCTGGGTCCTGCTTCCTCTGAACTCTATTTTGCATCTGTCATTTCTTTGTTTTCACGTTTCAATCGGATTCCTTTCTCAAACCTGTTCACTGGAGCTGGACTCTGACAATTCAATGTCCCATAAAGTCATTTAAAAAATTTGTAGTGTTTTCATAAATAAAATTTTTCCAGCACCATTTGTATAGCACACAGCATGTGATTGTCTTTCCTTTTTAGTATATAGAGCATATAAGACAGAGAGTACAAAGAACAAAATAAAAGAATATCTGCTATTGAGCTAACAGGGAGTTGGACTGATAAATAAGACCTACACAAACCGCAAATGTTACTGTAGGGGCAGGACAGGACACAAGGCAGGTTTTCTGATCCCATGCAGACCGGGTAAAGGAGGAGTCAGAGTCCTCAGTGGTTTTGCAGGTTTTTATTGGGGTTCAGCGGGTACGTGGCAGGCAAGGGTGCTGGGGGGGCCGGGAGGCTGGCAGTCCTCCCAGCTCCCAGCAAATCCTCACTCTATCTGGGCTCTCTGGCGTTCTCTCTGCTTCTCTGCTCTTCCATTCGTTCTGCTGCTTCTCAGCTTCTCTTTTGGCTTCGGCTTCGGCTTCTTGGCTTCTACTGCTGCTTCTTGGCTTCCCCATGACGCCGCCCTTAAAAGCCCAGTCTCAGCCCAGGTGAAACACATCTACCTATGCCCACACCCTATTCCAGGTGCCCGCCATCAGACATGCATTCAGGACAAGGATCCATCATCTATCCTGATGGCTGAAGGGCAGAAAAGCCTGACATTTTCTTTACCCTACAGTCCACCCCCTCAGGGTTTTCTGCCATACAGTCTATATATACATATACAATTTTCTAAGCAAACAAACAATGCAGCCATGGCCCACAAAAGCAAATACATCAAATATATATAACAAAATACAACAGAACACAAATAAGTCCAGGCAGGGCACCAACCTAGTGCAAAAGACAATTATTGGTACCAGGAGATGAGCCACCAAATCTGCTGCCGAAGGCACCGCTCATACGAGGGAGGGGAATCACTCACGACATTATTGCAACATGCCAGGAGCCGTCAGGCTTCCTGGCCTTCTCTGGCTGTAGTCTCGGCTACAAGCCACACACAGCATCCACCCCCAGGATGCACTAGCTCTGGGATTGGCAATTTTATTCTGTTGGGGGTAATCGCCAACCCTCAGGGTTTCTGTCTGCAGTCGCTCCAACACTCGGCTTTCATAGCCACCAATGCGACTCGCAGACCCCTGCACTCAGGCCAACCCACTGCACAAGCACATGGGTCGGGATCCAAGCTCTGCATTCGGCTTGGGCTCCACCCCAAGCCACGTTCCCCACCCGTCCCCCAAGGACGGGTTCCTCAGCTCCTCACCCTCACTCAACAATGAGCAGGGCATCACCCACAGGTGATTTTACGAGACTCACAGTTCTTCAGCATACCCAGGCTGCTTAACAGCCGCTTAGGGCTTCTCAACTTAGCATCAGCACCAGTTTTTGCCTTCTTAGTTGGCTTTTCTCCTCCACCTGGCTGCTGGGCATACACAGGCTGCTTTTGGCCATCTAGGCCCACTGGCCACTCCCAGACTCCCATCTCTGGGGGTGTACAAACAGTCCTCCCCCAGGGTCCCAAAACATATCAACCTGCAAGGTCCTCCGCCTTCTGGCGGGATTGTCAGTCCAAGTCCATCAGTCCATCAGTTCAAGTCCATTGGCCTCTCCCTGCTTCAGCAATGACCTGCTGCCTCAGGGGTCATTGGCTGGTCCTTTCCAGTGTTACATGTCCACTTATCTTGATAGAGATAAATATACAGAAAATATACTCAAAGATAATTATCTGAATAATCACAATTTTTAATATCTCATACCTTTATTTGTACATTTTAAAAAACATAAATATACTTAGCAACAAGCTAGTATAAGATGTATTTCCCTCAGTGAATCACACTGCTCTGTATCTCTGTATCTCTTTCACAATGACTCTGGGTTTGGCCAGGTGATTTTTTTCCCATCAAAGAGTTACAAGCAAATGTGATGCAAGAGGAGGCATGCCAAATATTTGTGCATTGGGTTTTGCTTCATTGGAACATGTCTTAAATTTATTTATTTTTATAAAGATTTATTTTATTTATTTATGCATGCAAGAGTTGAGATGTAGGCCAGAGGTACAGGGTGGGGGGAGGTGAGAGGATTCACCAGAGACAGAGAGAGTGGGGAGCAAAATGGGCAGATTGACTGAGATACACTGCTGAGGAGAGCAGTGGGCGAGATAGGAGAGGTCTGCTGCCCCATGTGAGTTAGGGATCGAACTATAGCTTCATAGTGCTGAGACTTAACCCCTGTGCCATCAGGGAGGCCCCCATGTCTTAAATTTATTATGTGACAAATCAGGACGAAGACGAAGTGGTGGGCCTCCCTGGTGGCACAAGGGGTTAAGATGCAACCTATGAAGCTATCTGCAGCCACTGCAGCATGAGTTCGATCCCTGACTAGGGAGCTACCCACATGGCGCAGCAGACCTCTCCTGACTTACCCACTGCTCCCCTCAGCAGTGTATTTCAGTCAGTCTGTTCTGTTCCCCACTCTGTCTCTGGTGAATCCTCTCACCCTCCCCACACCTCTGGCCTGTACCTCAGTTCTTGTGTCCATAAATAAATAAATCTGTATATATATATAAAAAAAAAAACCAAGTGGAGAGAGGTCCAGTTCACCTCAGTCCAATTATCCCAACTGAGATTCCAGATATGATTGAGAAATGGTGGTATACCAACCAGCCCCAGTTGAACTACCAAATGACTGCAATTGTATTAGTGAGCCTTGGGGAAATCAGCAAAGAACATCAACAAAAATTGGGAGAAATAATAAATTGTTACTGTTTCAAGACATTCGATCACAGTTTGTTATACAGTCATATATAACTTATACATCTTCTCTAGGTGAAGGAAGGGCAAATTTTTTTCTTATAAAACCTACAAAAGGGCCTCCCTGGTGGTGCAAGGGGTTGAGCACCGCGCTATGAAGCAATCTGCAGCCTCTGCAGCACAAGTTCAATACCCAGCCGGGCAGGAAGCAACCCACATGGCGCAGCAGACCTCTCCTGACTTGCCCGCTGCTCCCCTCAGCAGGGTATTTCAGTCAGTCTGCCTATTCTGTTCCCCACTCTGTCTCTGGTGAATCCTTTCACTCCCTGCATCTCTGGCCTGTACCCCAGCTCTTATATGCATAAATAAATAAATCTTTAAAAAAAAAAAACCTACAAAAAAGCTGGCAAAAGATCACTCCCCACAGACAGAACAAATTGACATCTAGATCTTTGCAAAAGAATGGAGAATTCAAGGATTAGCATCTTCACGAGGAAAATTAACAAAAATCCTATCAAAACAGATCAGAAAGCCTGAGACACAGTGGCCAGGAATCCTCTGGGGGCATTGTGACCCATGGTTGGGAGAGACATCAGGGACATAGAGCCTCCCTCTGGGAACTGAAGAGCTCACTCTCATGTCAGGTCCTCCAGCGATGGGTAACTGTGCCAGGGAAGGGAGTGTATCCATCCAGGTAAGGGAATGATTGTGTTTCACAGGCTTCTAGACTGTTTGTCTTTTATTTAGAGTGCAGTCAGTCATAGTAACTTCCTGTAGCCCAAGCCAACAGCCAAGAGTTCCCTAGCTGTTCTTTTGCTTGAACTTCCGGGGGAAACTATGCCTGCAGAACCTGCTGAGATTGGAGGTAGGCTGCAGCTGAGGCAGCAGTTACAGCTGAGGCTAAGGGAAAGCTCTGCTGGTAGAATCCACCTTGAGCTGACAGTGGTGGCAAATTCCTCTCTCTCTTCAAGCCAATATTAGCTTGTGCTCTTGGCAGTTTATAACAGCAACTTTCTCCTTTCCCAACCTCTGGATGCCACTCTATAAGCTGGGCTCTTGGATCATCTTCTAATGCTGGCTGTTGAACTTCAGCCATCCTGAATAATGTCTTCAGCCTCTACAACAACAGATAATCTAGTTCACCAGGGCTATACCCAGTAACTCTAACACAATTCTAACACAAGTCTACTATAGCAGGATTGGAAAATATAGCTGTTGAGCCTAAACCATACAAATAAAAAGAGAAAGTCAACAAAAAATGAGGAGACAGCAATTCATCCCAATAACGGAGCAAGACAAAACCATGGGGGAAAAATACAAATGCAACGGAATTATGCAAATTACCTGAATAAGACTTCAAAGCAATAGTCCTAATGATGCTTACTAAAATTGGGAGAATAATGGATAAAAAAATGTGAACTTCAACAAAGAAAAAGAAAATAGGAGAAAATTACAAACAGAAATCTTAGTACTAAAGAACACAATTGTTGAACTAAAAAAATTCCATTAGAGAGGTGTAACAATAGATTAGGTAAAGCAGAGGACAGAATTGGTGAGTTGAAAGATAGGGTAAGTAGAAAGCAACCCAAAAAAACAACAAACAAAAAAATTAAACATAACAAAAATAACGTTCATTCACTATGGAACAAAATTAAAAGATGCAAGGAGTAGCAGCGAGAGGAATAACATTCACAAAAGAGAGAAAGGGGCAGAAATCTTAACTGAAGTTCTAACAGTAGAGAATCTCCTGAACCTGGAGAAAGAAATAGTTATCCAGATCCAGGAAACTCTGAGTTCCAATGAAAATAAACTCGGATACTCAGCAGGACAATGATAAAAGTTATAATAAAGAGAAAATCTTAAAACCGCTACAGAGGGCCTCCCTGGTGGCACAGCGGGTTGAGCACAGCACTATGAAGCTGTCTGCAGCCTCTGCAGCGCGAGTTCGATTCCCGGCCGGCCAGAGAGATTCCCACATGGCGAGGCAGACAAACTTCCCCTGTCGCGCCTGCTGTTCCCCTCAGCAGTGTATTTTGGTCACCTGCCTGTTCTGCTCCCCGCTCTGTCTCTGGTGAATCCTCTCACCCTCCCACGCCTCTGGCCTGTACCCCAGCTCTTGTATAAAAATAAATCTTAAAAAAAAAAGCAGCTAGAGAAAAGCAGCAAGTCACATGTAAGTGATCCCCATAAGATTATCAGCAGACTAGAGTCTACTTGCTATGTTTTAATCACAGAAATGCTTTGAAGTTTCTTTCATGCATTTTTGGAACAACAATAAATATCATATTTATATCTATAACATAAAAATAGTTTAAATCCCTATATTAGTCTCTGATACTATAGTGAAATAAGAGAATCCAAATATTTTCCGTCTTTACAAACTCATTGTTTATTTTTATTTAAATACCTAATTTTAGAGTTTATTTACATTGATAAGCATCCTATAATTAAGAGTTTACAGGGAATTTTTTTTAAATTTTTTTTTATAGAGGCATGTTTTATTTATTTGTTTGTTTTTGTTTATACATGCACTGGGTACAGTCAGAAGCGCGGGAGGGTGAGAGAATTCACCAGAGCCAGAGCGGGGAGCAGAGCAGGCAGAAGGACCAAAGTACACTGCTGAGGGGAGCAGCGGGCGGCAGGAGAGGTCTGCGCGCCATGTGGGACCCGCCTCAGGTGGCCGGGGAGCAGCCGGGGATCGAACCGGTGCTGCAGAGGCCGCGGGCAGCTTCGCAACCCAGCGCTCAACCGCTGCGCCACCGGGGAGGCCCTACAGGGAATTTTTTTTCACATCTATATCATCGGGGTGTCAGGGTTAAGTGAGCTATCAGAATAATTGTTATATAAGTGTTAACTATGATTTAATTATATTAAGTTTTATAAGAAGGAAGGTTGGGACTGTATACAAGAGTGTATAGTTTGACAAAACTATATCAACAACTTAGCTGAATTGTATCAGTGAGACTGGAGGAAAAGAAATTCACTATGCCCTGAGTGCAAGTGCCAAGCACTGTTATACTGTCTTGTAGGGGAAAACTAATTGAGATTATCTCATGGTTAGTCCATTAAAGGCATGAATATATGCAGTCATAATTCAAATCTAATCAATTCTGCCTCCCCCCCATTCTTTTTTTTTTTTTTGATTGGTTGCATCCACTCCCTTAGATTTATCAGTACTGATTTATCAGTATTGATAAATATTAATTGCAGAATATTCTTCCGGACTTGTACCTCTAACACCTGCCTAGATATACCATAAGAACCTCAATATAAACACCTCTAAGTGTTAAGGTATTTTCTCCTCTAAACATGTTTTTTTCCTCTCTCTCCAGTCCTATTGATGAATAGTATTGTTATCTCACAAGTCATCGAAGCCTAGAAACCTTGTTATCCTTATCGATTCTTTAATGTTTCTTCCTGACATCCTCACATAATCATTTACTAGGTGCTGCCAGTTTTGCTGTGTCCGCCTATTTCCTCTGTGTTAGTTTAGGTCTGTAACCTGACTTGTTCTAGCATATTCTTCAAATTGCTTCAAGAGTTATCTTTCTGAAACATAGGTCTAATAATTCTGCTCCCTTGCTTGAAGCATAATTTGCCTAATTACTTACAAAATAAACTTTAAATACTTTATTATCCCCTTAATTCCTTTTGTTGGTATCTCAAAGCAATTTTTCCTTTCTAGCATCTCTCTATTATCATTGATAACTTACATATCCATTTTCCCTCTAAAAATTCATTTCCTTGAAAGAAAGAGCTATGATTTATTTAATTTTGTATTGTCAGAGCCTAACAGAGTACCCAGCATTCATAGTTGAAGCTCAATAGTTTTATGAATAATTCTAATAATATTCATTGAGGTCTTAACATGTAGCAGACGTTGTTTAGAATTTCCTTTACTCTATTATCTTTACTTTTTCTTACGCAAAGAACAGATCTTAAATTTTGCTCTACTGTAGCAAATTTCATTGTGAAATTTGCACCATACCTTTTTTTAAAATTTTTTAAGTAAATTCCTTTATTTCCTTGGCTTTTTAAAAAAATATTTTATTTTATATAATTCTTACATCATTTTTCATCTTTGTACAATGTATGCATTTTCATTTTGGTTATATTCCCCATGCAATTGCACCACCCCCTACCTTCTTCCAGTCTCTTTTTTCTCTACAATTCCAGTCATATTATTAGCTTCTTTATCTCTATTTGAGTCTATGTTGTATTATGCCATTATACAAAATTTAAAGTGTTTGTGTTTTATTTTATTTTTTTAAGATTTATTTATTCATGTATACAAGAACTGGGGTATAGGCCAGAGATGTGGGGGGTGAGAGGATTCACCAGAGACAGAGCGAGGAGCAGAACAGGCAGACCGACCGAAACACACTGCTGAGGGGAATAGCGGGCGAGCTAGGAGAAGTCTGCTGCGCCATGTGGGTCGTCCCTGGCCGGCTGGGGATCGAACTCATGCTGCAGAGGCTGCGGATTGTTCCACAGTGCGGTGCCCAACCCTTGCGCCACCAGGGAGGCCCGTGTTTGTGTTTTAAAGTAGAGAATAGTTTAATTACAATATAATTAAAAATAATTATTTCAATTTACTTAACCAATTATAATTTTTATAGGCATTGCTATAGCCTGTGCTGTTAAGTAAACATGTTACTATCTTATGTTGTCACCTAGCAAAATTTCATTGGAACCAAGTTAATACATTGGTACGATAATATATATGACAGTAAGTACTGACATATATAATATACATTTACTTATATAGTAGATGTATATTTATTATATAAAGAGATTTATTTTAAAGGCCTCCCTGGTGGCTCAGCAGGTTGAACACATCACTATGAGGCTGTCTGCAGCCTCTATAGCGCTGGTTCAATGCCCAGCTGGTCAGGGAGCTAACCCACATGGCAAGACAGACCACTCCTGTCTCACCTGCTGCTCCCCTCAGCAATGCTTTCAGTCCATCTGCCTGTTCTACTCCCCGCTCTGTCTGTCAGAGGCACCCTCCTGTGCCTCTGGCCTGTACCCTACCTCTTGTATAAATAAATAAAATCTTTAAAAAAAAGAGAGAGAGATTTATTTTAAGGAATTGGATCATGTGATTATGAAGACCAAACAGTCCCAAGATCTATAGCTGGGAAGCTGGAGACCTATGAGAGCAGATGATATAGTTCCAGTGTAAGTCTGAAGGCCCATGTTACTGCTTAAATTGTCATATAGATGTTCCCTCTTAGTCTTTTTGTTCTAGGTGGGTCTTTAATAGACTGAATGAGGCCCACCCTCATTTGTGTGGCATCCTGCCTTACTCAATTTACCAAGTCAAATGTTAACTTCTTCCAGAAACACCCTCATAGACATACAATAATGTTTGACCAAATGTCAGGGTACTCCATGACCCACTCAAGTTCACACATAAAGTTAGCCATCGCAATTGGTTGTGTGATTATATGTAGTACCAGAAACTATATATACACTATAGTGACACGCATATCACTTAACACTTTGGCCAATGATGGGCCACATATATAACAATGGTCCCAGTAGGCTGAAAGGTATTTAGTGGCCTGTATTATCTAGTCTTGTGTAATTATCTCTATGACATTCCCACAAGGATAAAATTACCTAAATGCATTTCTCAGACTATATTCCAGTCATTAAGCAGTTGCATGACTGTTATACAAGTTCTTTACACAATTTAACAGTGAAAGTGAAATGTAGAATTACCAAAACAAACATACATTTTTAACAAAAATACTTTATTTTTTCATTCCCTGTCCACACCCCAACAAAAATATTTTATACTGCTTCGTTTTTAAAATGTAATATAATTGTAATGCAGTATCTGCCATTTTAGCCACTTCAAGTGTATAATTCAGTAGCATTAATATTTACGGTGTTTTGCAATCATGCCACACTGTTTCCAAAATTTTCATTGCCCAAAAAGAAACTCTCTGTCTCTTAAGCAGTAACCCTTTAAACCTCACTCCCTCTAACTTCATGCAACCTCTAACCTACTTCCTGTTTCTATGAACTTGCCTTGGTATGTCTAGTCAGTAGAATCATGAAATATTTATCCCTTTGAGTCTGATTTATTTTATTACTTATAATGCTTTCAAGTTTCGTCTATGTTATGTCAGAACCATTTCTTTTTGTAGCTGAATTATGTTTCTTTTAATGTATATACCATGTTTTAATCATCTATTTATCTGTTGATGGATAATTGAGTTGCTTTTACTTTTTGGCTATTGGGAATGATGCTGTAATGAACATTTGCCTACATGTATATATTTGAGTTTTTTCAATTTTTTAAGTTATTGCCTAAAAGTGAGATTTCTGATTCATATGAAATATTTCAGTTTTTAAATTTATTTAATTACCTAATATACATAATTAAATGAAATGAAATTAAAAATTGAGTTTCTTAGTTGCACTAAACACATTTTAAGATATGACTAGTGACTACACTATTGGACAATGCAGGTTTAGATTAGAGCTTTGCAGATACTCAATAAAATATGCTTCCTTTCTCTACTGATCTTGTGCCTTCTGCTTTTGTACTTTTCTTCACTTTTTCTTGTGTCATAATTCATTTTGCCTAAGATATTCACCTACTTGCTATTCATTTTTATGGAAATTTTATCTCTTACAGGAAGTATTCTTCCTGCAGTCTATTCTGAACTCTTCTACTCACAAATTCATAAAACATTTGACTTTTAATTTCCACATTTACTTTGCATTATAGCTATATATGTCTTAGTTTCTTATATGAGTTAAATTCCTTAGTGGCAAAGATATTAATAATAAAAACAAGAACTACTTCAGCAAAGCAAGCTAGCCACTTGTTAAATGATTATAGTGCTTCAATATTAACAATTTTATATACTTCAATGTATTTAATCCTTACAACAGACCTAAGAAAGGAGATAGTATTATTTGAATTCTGCATCAGACTTCAGACTTACAGACTGTATCATGTCCAAGAACAATATTTCTAATGAATGGTAGTGTCAGGATTCAAACACAGTTTTGTGAGAATTCTTAACATATCTACTTGTTATTTTGTAGACACTACTTAATGTAATAATAGCACAGAAAATGGCTCTGCACAGTAAATGGCAGAGCCAGAATTTGAATTCAAGTTACTGAGTCTAGAACTTATATTTATAATATATTTTTTATAATTGCATTTAACAAACATTTGTTGAAAGATTACTATGTGCTAGGCACTGTGTACATTACTAAGGATCAATAGAACAGTATGTTTATATTTATTTTCTAGGAACTCAGTCTACCAGAAAGAACAAATAGACAACTTTGTCCTTGATAGAGAAGTTATTAAACACAACTGCCACCACCACCAATTAGAATAAAACTTGCTGTTCCCCAGATACTCTTCAAAGTGTTTTGCAGGTATTATTAATTTAGCCTCACAACAATCTTGCAAGTTCATTATTATTCTCCTTCCCAATTTTCATATCGGGAAACAGGGGCAGATGTTAGAATGTTAAATTCACACTCTAAAGTGGGAAGAACTGATTTATAAGCAGAGGCCATCTGATTCCAGAATCCAAATGATTCAATGAATGTTGCCTATGGGCAATATAATTTCTTTCTTTTTTTTTTTTTGAATTGTGAACAAGCAGTATTATATATAGCACATTGAAAAAAATGGGCTTTAGCCATTTCAGGAATTTGGAGAAATGATAGACATTCTGAAATGAGATTCTTCAAGATAGTGCAGTTACTACAATGGTCAGCAGAGGGTGAAGGGAGGCAGCATTTCTAAAGCATTGCTACATTAAAATAAGGTAAACTGTGGAATCCATAATTTCTAAAGTCTCTTCTTGCTCTAAGATTCTGTGATGCTCCTTGTCAGAATTTCATTAGTTCAGTGCAATATAAAGCAGAAGCAACAATAGGAATGGTCCCATCTCAAACGTAGAGAGAGGAAGATTTTTATCTGATTTAACATGGTATTTATTTTATATTTATTGAATGTTAAGAATGCCTCTCAATAAATATAAGGTGACTGATACCCTTTAAAAGCTCAACATCTCAGTGAAGAGGTGAGATAAATAAAAGCCCCAAAGGTGTTATAAAATATATTAAGTTGTGGAGGAGTTCAGAGATGAGGAGAAATGAATGGGGCTGATATGGAATGGGAATACTTTATGGAAAAGGTAACTTTGTTCGGGTACTAAAAGTTGGGTAATATGTTCATCAGTAGAAAGGAGGTGAAAGTTATATTCTTGAAAGTAAATGCAATTTCCCAAGCATTTATGAGCCATCTTCAGTGAGCAAGTTGCCATCCCAGGCACTGCAGAGAGAAAATAAGGATGGGTGATATTGTCTCTAGAAAGTCACAAATATCCCTACAGTAGTGATGTAAGTCAGGACATGGTAGATAATTATCAGGATGCTCAACAAAATGATACACACCTCTTATTCTAAATATAAGACCCAGATAATTTCTACAGAAAGCAGGTGGCAGAGTACTTTTCATTTCACCCACCTTACTACCTCTTTCTGAAGGAGATGTATTCCTCTATCATAGAAATCCCCCCAAACAAACACAAATAGAAACTGCTAGGCACTTGGAACAAAAACAGACACATAGAACAATGGAACCGAATAGAGAGCCCAGAAATAAAACCACACTTACATGGGCAACTGATCTTTGACAAAGGAGCAAAGACTATGCATGGAACACGGACAGTTTGTTCAATAAATGGTGCTGGGAAAACTGGACCACCACATGCAAAAATATGAAAGTAGACTACTACCTTTCACCGTACACAAAAATTAACTCAAAATGGATAAAAGAACTGGACATAAGACCTGAAACCATAAAATATATAGAAGAAAATATAGGTAAAGACATGCATTGCAATAACATTTTAAAAGACTCATCACCCAAAGCAAAGCAAGTCAAGGAAAACATAAACAGCTGGGATTACATCAAACTGAAAAAAAGCTTCTGCACAGCAAAAGAGACATTAACCAAAACAGAGAGACACACCACTGATTGGGAAAAAATCTTTGCACTCCATTCAACTGATAAGGGACTGATCACAAAGATATACAAAGAACTCACATCACTCAACAAAAGCAAAATAAACAATTAGTTAAGCAATGGACAGAAGAACTTGAAAGACACTTCTCCAAAGAGGAAATGAAATGGCCAACAGGCATATGAAAAAATATTCAACATCCCTGATAATCAGGGAAATGCAAATTAAAACCATAATGAGATACCACCTTACACCAGTAAGAATGGCACATACCAAAAAAACTGGCAACAACAAATGTTGGCGAGGATGTGGTGAAAAAGGAACTCTCCTACATTGCTGGTGGGAGAGCAAACTGGTCCAACCACTATGGAAAGCTGTGCGGAGATTCCTCAAGCTGCTAAATATGGAGCTACCAGATGACCCAGCAATTCCACTACTAGGGATCTACCCAAAGGACACAAAAACATTGATTCAAAAGAACACCTGTATACCTATGTTTATTGCAGCACTATTTGCAATAGGTAAAACCTGGAAACAACCCAAATGCCCAAAAATAGATGACTGGATCAAGAAAATGTGGCACATATACACAATGGAATATTATTCAGCAATCAAAAAAGATAAACTAATGCCATTTGCAGCAATGTGGATGGAGCTAGATGGAATTATGCTCAGTGAAATAAGCCAGAAGGAAAAAGGAAAATATCGGATGGTTTCACTTATAGCAGGAATATAGGGAAAGCCAATAAGACAGTGTAAAAAAATAGTAACAGTACAAACACAACAAAGCAAAAACGAACAATTATAAATCAGAGACATACTGCAGGGGAGGAGGAGGGAGAGGAATCAGAGGGAGGGAGGGAGGAGCCCAGGGGACGCTGTTGATGGTGCATGGGTACATTAGTGAAGGAAACTCTATGGGGATTACACCTAGGGGGGTGGGAAAGCAAATGTTGTTTAAAAAGGAACCAAAAAAAGAAAAGAAAAGAAAAGAAAAAAAAGAAACCACTAGGCACTGCAGAGCTTGTTCAGAGAAGAAATTGTCCCAGTGTGGGCACAGTAAGAATTTCAGTGCTTGGAGAATATGGCTTTCTGCATAGAAGAGTTATTGCCTTCTGTGGGTGTTCTAAGTTGTTTCTGAGTATTGATGTAGCTGGCATGAAGGACAGTGAATCCACATCCTTTTGTGGCCCAGAAAATTGGCAGGCTACCAATTCCACTGAACTTCAGATGGACTCCTGAGGAATAGACATAAACCATTGGAAACTGTAGCCACTGACTTTTATTTTTATCAATGGCAACTTATTTACTGCTTTGAGAGTAAATAGAAGTAAAAGCAGCCTTATGTGAAGACCATGCTGTCTTTTCACCTGTCTTTGAACTTAGGCCAGACCAATTTCCTAATGATAATAATAATGTTGTTAATATTAAAAGACAAATATAACAAATGGCTGCTCTTCTCAAATAAAGGAAAAGTTTTTTTTAGGAAGTCATTTGGGAAGTCTTATGCATGTCTCTAGGACCCTGAGGGTCTTACCAGTGAATATTCTAAAGTTGAGATGCTGTGGCTGAAACTGCTTCATCTGGTGGCAGAACACACAGGGGCTGCTTTGGGACTGGCTCTATTTCCACCCACAGCAGGATAAAGATGCATGTTTTTTTTTAAATTAAAAAAGTTACATTTACATAGAATAACAAGGAAAAGCAAAAACATGAAACATGATTTTGAATTATAACCATATTCCTATAGATTTTAGCTTTTTAAAAAGAATTGAGTATGTTTCCTCACTTACTTGAAGTATACTGGAAATAATTTCATTATTATGTCTGTCTATGTAGTTCAACTAACTCAGTCTTTTTTTTTTTGACATGATAAATTAACAACAATACTAAATTTGTTATAATTCTATGCCAACAGATGTTAAATATATAAATACCTTTTAGTCAAAAATAAAGAAGAGTGAGGTTAAACAATACTGAATTTACATCAAAGCAACCATAATCATTGTATTGAAAGAAGCATGGACCTCAGAAAGAAAGCATAACATTGTATTTATCTTTGTCCTATAGTTTTGTTAGATTCCCATTTTTTCTGTTGTCTACAGTTTCATTTCCAACCCATAGGATCCTGATGTTGTTATAGGACAGGGAGAGGGGCAGCCCAAACCCCGCAAACCTGCCTATTCTAAATGGGTTCTGCCATCCGCCGCATCAACACAAAACATAGGAGACTTTAAGGGGAAGGAACTTTAATAAAACTAGGAAACAATACAGGTAAGGCAGAGTCTAGTTTCTAAATGAAGCACCCAAAGTTACCCGTCCCCTCGTGGGTAAAAGTCCATCCATATGGGATTGGCCCAGAGCAAGGCCCCAAAGCCTGCCACAAGTCTAAAGCATCTTCCAGTGGGGACCCACAGAAAAGGGCCAGAAACAACCAGACAAGCCCGGAAGGAAAGGAGCAAAATCAACATCAAGATAAAAGCTGCCATTGTCACCTCCCCATGGGTCTCACCCACATCTGTGTCACCCAGTCCACAACCAAAAGACAAGCGCAGTTTCTTCACGTGTCTCTAGGCTCCATGTGCCTCCTCCAGATCTCCTGGCTCCATCCTGCTTCCTTCCTCAGTCTCCTCTGCAGCTTCTCCTCTTCCTGCTCAGCTCCACCCTCCCTTGGGTGGGGCAGGGAACCTCCCCCTTTCCTGGGGACCACCCTGTTGCAATGTCAGGAAGGGAAATTGATAGTTTTATTATAAAGAAGCCATAAATCTGCAAGCATTGTCTGTATATTAAAGAATTTGCAAGACTGTGTTGTAATATATAGGCAAAGTACTACTTTTTCCTGTAATGGCTGAATTTGGAGGTGTAAAACCTTAGCTTGCAAGGGATTATGCTCAGTGAAATAAGCCGGAAGACAAAAGAAAAATATCAAATGGTTTCACTTATAGGAGGAATATAGGGGAACCAAGTAAGAGGTCAGGAAAAAATTATAATAAATTAAAAATAAACAAAATTAACAGGCAACTATAAATGAGAGACATTCTGCAGGCGAAGGGGAGGGATCAAAACCCAGGAGGGAAGAGTACAAGGAACTATGGTGATGGTGCACAGGTGAATTGGTGGTGGGAATTTTATGGTGTCCGCACTTGAGAGGAGAAAGCATACATTTTACAAAAATGAAGACTGATGTAAAAATAAATAAATAAATAAATAATCAGGAGAAAAAAAAAAACAACTTAGCTTGGATCCCTCTCTTGTCTTCTTTGAGTCCTGCTTCATTAGCTTAATTCTTTCTCAGTGCAAAAAGTTTTCTTCATATGGCTGGTAAGATTGCTCCAGGTTACATTGTCCTTAGAGTTAATTTCCAATTCCAGAGAAAGATGCATGCATTTGAGAATTAACAGGAGTACTGAGGTGTTCTGCCTGAGGGACAAGAACAAAGGATTGATCCCAGGAAACAAGCAGCCAGAGAGAGAAGAGGCAGAAGTGGCAAGCATGGTGACTTCACAAGGAATCCATAAGGTAACCCATAGAATCAACAATTGTACCACTGCTACCTTGAGGGCCCTGCAGGAGAATTACAACTGTGCCTGCCACAAAAAAAGACCTGTAGGTTTACCCAACACCTAACCTCCTACCCTCCAGATTTCAGAAATATAACTATCCAATGGAGAGATTAAGCCAGCAAAGAAAAGAAGCTCATTTTGATCCTTACTTCACATAGGTTGGAGGATAGAAGGAACTTAAATTTGAACAGGTCTGGAGTATGGAATTATATCCCAATACAGCTGTTTCTGTATGTGCTATAATAGAGTTGTGAGGTTCTCAGTTTATTTTCTTAACTTTGCATTTTACCTTTTCATGTTTAATATTGCTTTGCACCATAAAATTGATTTATGTTTATTAATATTATCATAAAACACAGGAAATTTTTTCTCTACTTACTTCAAGAATTGTGTTTTCATCTGTATTTTCCTTTCTCATATTTACTTTTACTGTTGTGTGTGTTTGCAAAATTGTTGTGTCATTCATTTTTCTTTTTTTATATCACATATGGGCAGCTTTGTCTAGACCTTCTGTTTATTTTGCTATAGTGTAGGTGAGTTCCACTTGCTTTTCTAGTACTTCTGTCTAGGCAGAGGGAACAACTCAACTGTGGTTATGTATGACCTTGTTTGGTGAACCTGCATTCTGCTCCCTTGGGATTTTATTAAATAGTTTATGTTATAAAACCTGTCTACCTGTTAAGGTTTATCTTACACTAAAAAATATTGTTGAGTTTTGCATTATTCTTTTTAATCATTGGGGAGTCCTGAGTTCTTTGTTTCCTTCATAGAAAGTAATCTATAATTTTGTTTTGGGTCTCCCTGGTGGTGCAGGCGGTTGAGCGCAGCTCTGTGAAGCTGTTTGCAGCCTCTGCAGTGCCGGTTTGATCCCTGCCAGTCTTAGAGCAACTCACATGGTGAGCAGACCTCTCCTGTCTCACCCACTGCTCCCCTCAGCAGTGTATTTCATCAGTCTGCCTGTTCTGTTCCCCGCTCTGTCTCTGGTGAGTCCTCTCACCCTCCTGCACATCTGACCTGTACCCCAGCTCTTGTATAAATAAAATAAATCTAAAAATAATAATAATAAAAAAAATTTGTTTTCCTTTGTTTATTGCATTCTCTACTTCCATGTCAACAATTTTATCTTTCCACATTTTCCCATTTGTCCCTAATAGCAATTTATCTTTTTTCCTAACACCCACTCTTCCTCCTCTGGGGAAAAGATACAGAATAAGGGCCTCCCCGGTGGCGCAGCGGTTGAGCGCTGGGTTGCGAAGCTGCCCGCAGCCTCTGCAGAGCTGGTTGGATCCCCGGCTGCTCCCCGGCCACTGGAGGAGGGTCCCACATGGCACACAGACCTCTCCTGCCGCCCCCTGCTCCCCTCAGCAGTGTACTTCGGTCCTTCTGCCTGCTCTGCTCCCCGCTCTGGCTCTGGTGAATTCTCTCACCCTCCCGCGCTTCTGACTGTACCCAGTGCTTGTATAAATAAATAAAAATAAATCTTAAAAAAAAAAAGATACAGAATAAATGGAAAGTTTTGCCCCTGTATCAATAATACAAGTGTAGGTCACTTCCCTTCAGGCATTAAACATGCTTCTTCTCTATTTTCCCTCCCTCAGAGACTCTTGTCCTAATTATTTTCTCTTTTCCCATTGTTTCTACAAATTAACTCTGGTGTTTATGATTGTTCTGCTATATCCTCTCTATTTTTCTCTCAGCTGGAAGATTCCAAAACGGAGAGTCCCAATAGTCCCCTATCCTGGTAGAACATAAAGGTAGTTGGGATGAGACATTTCCTTCCTTGTAAAACTGTCACCTCCAAGGGCTACATATATCTCATAGCAATCTGTCTTTTCCAGTTTGAAGAGTGGTTTAGATTTTTCAGGATTTTTTTCATTCATTTTCTCTACATAGTACTTATTTGGACAATGCTATTAAAGAAGCTTATAATAGTGCTCTGAGCTTTGTTTGGTAAGTTCTTGGAAACATCTTTGCTTTCTTTCATAATCTACCAAATTACTAAGGTTATTATGTGACACTTCCTTTGTTTGATTGCTATTGACATGTTTTCACTGCTTTAAATTTTTTTCCCATGTGATTAAGTTATGAAGTTAGGAACAAGGGGTATTTTTAGATTTGTTTGAACTTCAATATCTCAGCCTTGGACTCTCTTATTCCCATGTGTCACTTGTAGAAATTAAAGAGTAGAATATTTAAATGATTTGCTTGAAACAGCTTACTAAAGAAAGTGGTTGGGAAGAGCTATGATTGAATTTAAACCTGTCTTTTATCATGTAATCAATATTCTATTCTGTAATCAATGGAGAGTAGTGAGGATTTTAAAATAGACGAGTGATGAAATGAAGCATTCATTTTAGGTTTGGGAACTGATATATGGTCTGGTAGAGATATATGAGGTGATTTTTTTCAGAGATAGAACTATGAAAGTAATGAAACAAGTTAGGAAGGTTTTATAAAATCAGATAAAAGGCAATGAAAGCTTGAGATAAAGTGAAGTATCTTTCATATTTTAGAATTTTGAATTTGGTAATCAGGGTCTTTTTCCTCAGAGGTTTCTAGGGTATTATCAATGTGTCTCAAATTTGTAAGAATTTTATGTTAAAATCAGGAAGCTTTGGCTTAGGAGGCAAGGCAAAGACTAGCTTCTAATAATTTATTTTCCCATATACTTATTGTGAAACTTACACCAAATCATTTCAACTTTATGGGTTTCCTTATGTTTAAAATGGGAAAATTTAGTTAAAGGTAATATAAGTTCCCTTTCAACACATAATAAATACTCAGAAGCAGAGAAATGACATCAGCATCATAAGGCATTCTCCGCCCCCCTTTTTTTCCCTCCTTTTTTAATAATTAATTTGACATGCATCTGTGAAAAAAGAGAACCTCTATGGGACTCTGTGGGAGTTGTGAGGTCCAACACCATATGCCAATAGAGAGTAGCCTTGCTCACCTATACATTGAGTAATAGGCAAACAAACCTTGTTATTATCTGTGGAACCATCAGGAACTTGCAACATGCTCACAGCCTCTCTTGCCTTCAGTTTGGGAAAGCTTAGCGTGCTTACTTGGGTGGATACCAAAAGATGAGAGACAATTTATGAAAGGCCAGACTTCCCAGGGAGAGATTCTAGCACATCAAAAAATGAAGTGCTAGAACAAAAAAGAATACAAGTCTGGACACATTGGAGATAGTAAGAGGAACCTTGCCAGTTCTACCCTCCCCCAAGGCAGGGCAGTTGATACTAAACTAACAGAGGATTGAGCTATTTACCCAGGGAGGGGGAAAGGGTGAGTGCCTACATACCTCAATTGTGCAAGGTACTACTGAATAAACCTTTCTCTACCCAGCTCCTCTCTATTTCTGGCAGCACCTATAATATTAAGACAGGATCTCCATGAAGGAGAAGATGAAGAAAGAAGCAGATGCTACTATGAAAGGGCATTAAAGGGACTAGTGCTGAATGCTTTCAAGAAGATAGCAGGAAGTCTAGATCCACCAGGAAAGATTCACCCAAGGATCATTCTTCTTCTTCTTCTTTTTTTTTTTTTTTCTGATTTTCACTCATTTACTTCATGATGTTGTGAATGTATGCATTTTCATCTTGGTTATAGTCCCTATACAATTGCACCCCCCTTATTTTGACCCCAATCCCTCCTCTCCCCACCCTCCCCACCCCCAGTGTGTCTCTGGTTTATAGATGCTTGTTGAATATTACTCAGCAATCAGAAAAGATAAACTCATGCAATTTGCAGCAACATGAATGGAGCTAGAAGGGATCATGCTTAACGAAATAAGATAGAAAGAAAAAGAAAAATACCGCATGATCTCATACATAGCAGGAATCTAGAAAACCTAAATAAGGGACCAAGAAAAAGAATAAGTATAATAAAGAAAAAATCAAAGGATCATTCTTCTTAACCTACAGCTAACCACAATGCCCTGCATGTTAAACCCAAATGTCCCCTCATTCTGCAGCTGACAACTTGTGCTGGCTCTTGACTACAGTGGCAAAAGCAAACAGGGAGACTCCTCAGAAAACAGGCCAAGGTCCATGGGCAAAGGAGAAACCACAAACTTGAGATGTAATACCACCTTCTGGAAAACAAAAGAGAGGTTTCCAATAGCCAGACTGGTGAGTTCTAAGAATAAGAGAAGACATACAATCTTAAAATTTCTATTACAAGGGCCTCCCCTGGTGGCGCAGGTGGTTGAGCGCTGCTCTGTGAAGCTGTCCACAGCCTCTACAACACTGGTTTGATCCCGGCCAGCCAGCGAGGGCCCCACATGGCATGGCAGACCTCTCCTGTCGTGGCTGCTGCTCCCCTCAGCAGAATGTACTTCATCAGTCTGCCTGTTCTGCTCCCTGCTCTGTCTCTGGTGAATCTTCTCACCCTCCCGCACATCTGACCTGTACTCAGGTTCTTGTATAAATAAATAAATAAATCTTAAAAAAAATTTCTATTACAAGAGGGAACAAGAAGTGTGAAGCATCTGGGCCACACAGAACTGTAGAAAAGTACCAGATGTAAATTAAACCAACAGGGCCTCCCTGGTGGCGCAGTGGTTGAGCGCTGGGTTGTGAAGCTGCCCGTGGCCTCCACAGTGCCGGTTCGATCCCCGGCTGCTCCCTGGCTACCGGGTGAGGGTCCCACATGCGCGCAGACCTCTCCTGCCGCCCGCTGCTCCCCTTGGCAGTGTACTTCAATCCTTCTGCCTGCTCTGCTCCCCGCTCTGGCTCTGGTGAATTCTCTCACCCTCCTGTGCTTCTGACTGTAGCCAGCGCATGTATAAACAAAACAAACAAACAAACAAATAAATAAAACATGCCTCTAAAAGAAAAATACATGTTTAAAAAAAAAAATTAAACCAA
This sequence comes from Talpa europaea, assembly GCF_964194135.1. Lineage (NCBI taxonomy): Eukaryota > Metazoa > Chordata > Mammalia > Eulipotyphla > Talpidae > Talpa > Talpa europaea. The sequence goes on from NC_140076.1 coordinate 49,516,293, forward strand.
CAAAAAATGTTTGTCACCAGAGGACAACAACTAAAAATTTGAGGTCTCTGTCTCTTCAAATGTAAAAACAGTAACACAAAACTCCAAGGAATGTAAGAATCAAGTTAACACATCATCATCAAAAGATGATAAAAATTCTCTTGTGTTGAAATTCAAAAGTATAAGATTTTGTAAGTTAGCTGATGAAAAATTCAAAATAGCTGATTTGAGGGAACTCAATAAACTGTGAGAAGGCACTGAAATACAATTGAATAAGACCAGGAAAGTGATTCATTATAAATTTTTTTGATTCATTATAAATTTAATAATGAGCTAGAAAGCATAGAAAAATACCAAAAAGAAATTCTGGAGCTGAGGAATTTATTTATTTATAAATGTTTAAAAATGTTTGTTCATTTTAAAACAATACTTGCTTCTCCCCACCCCCTCAGGTATAGTCCCCATAGAATTTCCTTCACCAATGCACTCGTGCACCATCACCTCAGTCCCCTGTGCTCCTAGTTCCCTCCCGCTCATCCCTCTCCCTCCTCCACCCCTGCAGGATGTCTCTGATTCATAATTGTCTGTTTTTGCTCTGTTGTGATTTGTACTGCTATTATTTTTTTTACACTGATGTCTTATTTGGTTCCCCTATAGTCCTGCTGTAAGTGAAACCATCCGATATTTTTCTTTTTCTTTCTGGCTTATTTCACTGAGCATGATTCCTTCCAGCTCCATCCATGTTGCTGTAAATGGCATGAGTTTATCTTTTTTGATTGCTGAATAATATTCCATTGGGTATTTATACACCACATCTTCTTGATCCAGTCATCTATTTTTGAGTATTTGGGTTCTTTCCAGGTTTGACCTAGGGTATAGGTGTTCTTTTGAATCAATGTTTGTGTGTCCTTTGGGTAGATCCCTAGGAGTGGAATTGTCAGGTCATGTGGTTGGAGCTGAGGAATTTAATGAACAAAATGAAAAGTATAGTACAAGGCGGCTATAGCAGAATAGATCAAATAAAAGATAGATTCAGTGGTCTAGAGGTAGGAAGTCTGATACAATAAAATTAGAAAAGAACAAAGGCAGGTGCTTCCCTGGTGGTGCAAGGGTTTAAGCACAGCACTGTGAAGCTATTCACAGCCTCTGAAGCTGTGTTCTATTCCCAGCTGGCCTGGGAGCTACCCACATGGCGCAGCAGACCTCTCCTGACTCACCCGCTGCTCCCGTTGAAGTGGAAATATATTATTGATCAAATAAAGATAATAAAGATTCCAGCAGAACTTCCAGCCCAGGTACAATGAACACTCCAATGCAGGAATAATTAACAAGTTTGTTTACTTACAGCTCTTTTCCTTTTAAGATTCATGGCCAGGACCTCAGCACTCTTATCTACAAGGTCGGGCAGTCAACCAGCTGATCTATCGCTCCAAGGCCATCCCCGCATGCCTGCATCTTTCCCCCCTTTCCTTGTCCCCCTTATCTGGGGACTTTGCTGCAAATGGTTGTGTCTGCTGAAAAACGATGCTATCAATGTAACAGATAGGGACACAATTGTGTATAAAAGGAACCCTTGGTCTTTAAACCAGTGCTCAGATCTTATGGGGCTATCCAGGTCTGGGACTTCATGCATGAGTGATAAATCTTCTCCTGACCTCACCATTTCTGAAGTACCACTTGTTCTTCCTCTGCCTGGGTAAAAGGCTAGAATTTATTTCTACAACACCCTCAGCTGTGTATTTCTGTCAATCCGCCTGTTCTGTTCCCTGTTCTGTCTCTGGTGAATCCTCTCAGCCCCTACACCTCTGGCTTGTACTCCAGCTTTTGTATGCATAAATAAATAAATCCTTATTTATTTATTTTTATTTATTTAAAGATTTATTTATTTATTTATTTATTTAAGATTTATTTATTGTAAGCCAGAGGTACAGGGGGTGAGAGGATTCACCAGAGACAGAGTGGGGAGCAGAACAGGCAGATCTATTGAAATACACTGCTGAGGGGAGCAGCAGGCAAAGCAGGAGAGGTCTGCACCAAGTGGGTTGCTCGCTGGCTGGCAGAGGATCAAACTTGTGAGGCAATGGCTGGTGATAGCTTGATAGCACTGTCTTTAACCCCTACACCACCAGGGAGGCCCTTCTCTAAGACACATTATAACAAAGCTGTCAAAAATCAAAGACAAAGAATCCTAACAGCAGCAAGGAAAAAAGATAGACAGTAACCTACAAAGGAACACCAATTAAGATATTAGGCTATTTCTCTGTAGAAACCCTATAGACCAGGAGAAAGGAATGATGTATTCAAAGTTATAGAAAAAAAAAAGTTGCTTGCCATGAGCAATACTCTAGGCAACAAAATTATCCTTCAGATGGGAAAGAGAAAGACTTTTACAGGCAAAAAAAAAAAATCTGTGAAAATTTACCATCACTAGATCTGCCTTACAAGAAATGCAGAAAGGAGTTCTTTTAAGTACAAATGACAAAAACATTAAATGGTAAAATGAGAATATATAACATACTGATAAAGGTAAATATATATTCATGTTTAGAAGCTAATTATTTAATATTAGATGTGTTAGCCATTTATCTACAGTAGAATATTAAATAAGAGTATTAGAAATAACTGTAGCTACTCTAATTTAATGAACACCCCCCAAAAGAAGTAAGCTGTGACATTCAGAATCATATAAGAGGAAAGAAAAATAGTAGTTTTAATATGCAATTAAAGTTAAGTTGCTATCAGTATAAGATAGACTTCTGTATCTGTAAGATGTTTTATGTAAGCCACAATGGAACCACAAAGCAAAAACCTATGGTAAATTCACAAAAGACAGGGGAATTAGAACATACCACCATGGAAAATCACCAATTCACAAGGCAGGAAGAAAGAGAAGAAAAAAGAAAGCATGGAAATACAAACAACCAGAAAGCAATCAATAAGAAGGCTTTAGTAATTCTTTACATAGCAATAATTTTCATGTAAATGAATTGAATTCATTAATTAAAAGGCACAGGGTAACTGGATAGATTTTTAAAAAATAGACTCAACTCTATGCTGCCTATAAGAAACTCATTTCAGCTTTATGGAGACACATTGGCTCCATAAAGTGAAAGAAAGGAAAGAGAAATTCCAGGCAAAAGGAAACCAACACAGAGCAGTATACTTATACTCATATCAGACAAAATAGCCAAAAGCAATAACAAGAGACAAAAAGATCATTATATAATGATAAATGTGTTAAGAAGACATATTCTTCATCAAGATAATATAGCAATCATAAATATAAACACACTTGACATTGGAGCACATAGATTTATTAAGCAAATACTAACACCAAAATGGGAAATAGATGACAATACAGTAATAATAAGGGTCTTCAATACTCTACTTCCAGCAATGGATAGATCATCCAGACAGAAACCCAATAAGGAGACATAGAACTTGAAGCATACATTACACCAAATAGACCTAACAGGCACATATAGAACATTTCATCCAATAATAGCAGAATATACCTTCTTCTCAAGTGCACACAGAACATTCCTCAAGATAGGTCATATGATTGACTACAAGTCTTAACAAATTTAAGGACATTGAAATCATATCAATAATCTTTTCTGACTATAATGTTAGGAAACTAGAAATAAACCATAATAGGAAAACTGGAAAATCCAAAAGAATGAAGAAATTAACAACACTCCCAATCAAGGAGTCAAAGAAAAAATCAAAAGGGGAAAATATCTAAGTAAAATGAAAATGGAAACACAGTACAACAAAATCTATAGGATACAGTAACTTATTAACCTCTCATATCCTTTCTACAAATAATACACTAATGATCAATCTAATAGCCTGCATTCTCAGGGCTATGCATTGATAAAATAAAACAAAATGTTTCCTAACTTGATTCTATTATAAACCCATTGTCTTCAACATCAGCTTGTCCACAATAATGCCTGGAATTCTTTCAAATTTCTGTAGTAATTCCTTCTCCATTCTCTACAGTAGGCATATTATATCATTGTTTTTCTCAAATGTTTTCCCCCTACAATCTACTCCCTCAATCACAGTAGATAACTTTATGTTTTACTTCAAAAAGAAAGTAGAAACCATCATATAGAAACTTTCTCAACTTTTTGCCACTATATCTACAAACTTCTCTACCCCTTTGGCCACCTGCATCACTTAAGAAAGTGACTACAAATATCAAAAAGCTTAACAACAGTTTAAACTGTAAGATATCTCATAAAAAAAAAAAAAAGATTAGATCCAAAGACTAGAAGGGAATGGTGAAGATTTAGGATAGTTCTTGGGGGTCTGGGATAAGAATTTCTCACACCCTAAAAACAAATAAAAGACCCAGCACCACTGGTGTACAGCTTCACTGACTATACCATTAGTTTAATAGTTGCTGTAATTATTTTTGGTCATGGGAATCATCCAAAGTCACAAAGCTCATCAGTAGACAAGTTGAAACTAGAACTCTCATTTCATGATTCAATATATATTGGTAACCCTAATAAGGATAACATTTAGGCCTAAGAAACCAATGAATGTTTAATTCCTCATAAAACATTTAACTTTGACTTCTTGAACATTGAATCAGTGATATTCATTGCTGGGAAAACATAACCCACTTCCCCCAGAAAAGGGTATTTGTTCCATTTTGGATATTAAAGTCAACTTTCTCAAATCCCTTGTGAGACAATTGTATTGAAATTTATGTTTTTTGAAGGGAAATGTGGAACCTAAATTGCAAAGGCATCTCTTTATAAATTAAGAAGAAAATTTAGTTACTTGAAAATAGAGTTTAAATGAGCTGCAATGAAGGATATTATCCAAGGAAATCTCACCATATGAAATGAAGAAAGTGCTAGGGAAAGATTATGAGGGGTGTTTGAGAGAAAAGTGAGCTAGAGATGACAGCATCCTTTACTCATAGTACAACTGCATAGGCTGATAGTTTGGGGGAACATAAGAACATCACTCTTAAGAGACTGGGAACCTCTGAGAGAAGCTCTGTGATTCATCAATAGGAGGCCCATGGTAGCAGACACATGGTGGCATGGTAGGCAGAACAAGAGCTGATTCCCCTTGGCTGTTGCATATTACAAAAAAGATTTAGCATTCCTGAGCAACTCTGAGGAGATACAAGGGGTGATCTAGAAATAAACATTAATATACTTGCAGGAAGTCACAGGAGAGGTTTCAGTAAAAGTCTCTGTTCACAGGAACACCATAGTGATAGTTGTGAGTGGGCAGCTCCAAACTGAAGAGCAGATGAAGAATACTGCTAAGTCTCAGAGGATCAGCAGCATCAGTGAAAATTAATACAGACAGCTAGGAGAGGGAGAGATTATTGAGCTTCTTGGGAACAATAACCATGCAATATATGCTAGGAGATCAGATTCAGCAATACCAGCTTTTAGGAGACATCAGAGTAAGCATAAAGAACAATGCCCAGGTGAGACAAAGTATGTATCAACTGGACATTATCTGCTAAGGGATGACAACACATAGATCAGACAACACCTCCACTGGACTATTGCTAAGATAGACGAATTTCTCTGTACCCAGATCTCAAAAGATGATGTCTGGAAAGGAAGATAGCTGTATCTTCCTATTTATCATTCATTTCTTCCCCCCCCCCAAATATTTATTTATTTATTTATACAAGCACTGGGTACAGTCAGAAGCGCGGGAGGGTGAGAGAATTCACCAGAGCCAGAGCAGGGAACAGAACAGGCAGACTGACGAAATACACTGCTGAGGGGAGCAGCGGGCGGCAGGAGAGGTCTGTTGTGCCATGTGGGACCATCGCTGGCGGCCGGGGATTGAACTGGCGCTGCAGAGGCTGCCGGCAGCTTCGCAGCCCAATGCTCAACCGCTGTGCCAACAGGGGAGGCCCATATCATTCATATCTTTGTTTAAACATCTCTTCCTCATGTTACAGGGCAGGGAGAGGGGCACCCCAGAAACCCAAATCTGCCCATTTTAATAGGTTCTGCCATCTGCTGTATCAAGACAAACAACACTCTAGTGTGTAAGACCTTTAATGGAAAGGAACTTTAATACAATTAGTGCACAACAAAGAATATAGTTTTCAAATTCAGCACCTGAAGTTACCCAGCACCCGAAGTTACCTATCTCATGGGTAAATGCCCAGTCAAAGGGGTTGGCCCAAAGCAGGGCCAGTGAGACCTGAAAACCTGCCACACGTCTAAGGCACCTTCTGGTGGGGACCCAAAAGAAAGAGGCAGAAGGGGCCTAGCACTTTTGGGACAAAAGGAGTAAAATCAAGATAAATGCTGCCATTGTTAACCTCCCTACAGTTCTCTCACCCACGTGTGGTTCAGTCAGTTCAAAGCGGAGGAGCAAGTAAAGCTTGCTCACCTGTCTCTCTGCTCCATGTGCCTCCTCCTGGTCTCCTGGCTCCCCATCCTTCCTTCTCCAGTCTCCTTTCCAGCTTCTCCTCCTCCCTACTCAGCTCCACCCTCCCTGGGGAGGGGCTGGGAAGCTGGAACCTCTCCTTTTCCTGGGGACCACCCTTTTACACTCGGGAAACTTCCATGGAATTCTTAATCTAAATTTAGACTCTGTTCCTCTCTTCCATATTGTTGTATTCTTTATTTTCTCATGGAGATTGAATAACAATTTATAGTTATCAATTTATTTGGTTAATTCTGTCTCCCCTGTAAAACTGTAAGCACCATGAATGCATGGACCCTATTGTTTTAGTTCCCATTGTGGACGCAATCACCTAGTACAGTGAATGGCATATAGTGCTACTCAATGCATATTTGATGGAAAATACATTTTGGCCCATTGTGAAAATCTCACAAGCATTACATTATTTTGTATACAATTTATTTTGCATGCATACCACTCACTCACATATGAAGGAATTGGTTGATAGACTGGTACACTGAATAGAAAAACAAAGTTATAAATAGGAATTATAATTGAGAGGATTACTGATTACAGTTTGTGAACATTTTGGGGGGCAAACTGATTAATTGGACTCTAGCAGAGGACAGATTGAATATTCTGTCCTTGAGTAGGCCATCTGGAGTATCAAAGGAAATAATGTTAGCAGTTTTTATATATTTCAAAAGATCCTGAGAGTTTAACTGTGGATTATACGTAGCTGACTACTCTGTGTAATATCTGACTATTCTTCCATCCATACTGTCTCACTCTGAGTTTGGCTGTGTCACTTCCCTCAGGGGAGTTTCTGGGTAATTCAAGCAGAGCTCTAGCCTCAGGGTTTCTTGCCCCTCCCAAATACCTTCTTTTGTTTTTCTTGGGTTTCAGTGGGGTTAAACTGTAGTGAGAATATACTTCACTGTGCTGCAAAAGCTCCTCAAAAGTTAACTCCCTTTAGAAGAATATAGTTTTACTGATGAGGATAATGCTAAACAAAGTTACTACCTAGTCTCCCTTAGAGGTGGAATATACATACTAAATGGTCTCACTTATAAGTGGAATATAGAGAAACAAAATAAATAGGTCAAACCAATAGTAAACTCTTGACACCTGACTGCAAAACTGAGGCAACCAGAAGGGGTGGGAGTGGGGGAGGGAGGATGCTTAATGGAACACAATAGAAGATTATTGGGGCACTGGTGATGGGCATGGTGTGAAATCATCTATTTCTAGAAATTCAAACCTTTATTTAAAAAAAAGTTATTTATTTATATATGCATGGAAGAACTGGGGTGGGGTGTAGGCCAGAGGTGGGGGGAGTGAGAGGATTCACCAGAGACAGAGATGGGAGCAGAACAGGCCATCTTCTGAAATACACTGCTAAGGGGAACAGCTGGTGAGACAGGAAAGGTCTGCTGTGCCACATGTGGGTTAGCTCCCTGGCTAGGGAGCAGACAGAACTCAGGTGCCAGGGGTAATGACGTGATATTGCTGAGATGTAACCACTATACCACCAGGGAGGCCTAAAATTTAAACCTGTGTAAAGGCCAGGAACAGGACACAGTGCAGGTTTTCTGATCCCATGCAGACTGGGTAAAGGAGGAGTCAGAGTCCTCAGTGGTTTTGCAGGTCTTTTATTGGGGTTCACCAGGCATATGGCAGGCAGGGGTGCTGGGGGGCCGGGAGGTTGGCAGGCCTCCCAGCCCTCAGCAAATCCTCACTCTATCTGGGCTCTCTGGCGTTCGTTCTGCTGCTTCTCGGCTTCTTTCTCTGCTTCTTGGCTTCTACTGCTGGCGTCCCCATGACGCCGCCCTTAAAAGCACAGTCTTAGCTCAGCTGAATCCCATCTACCTATGCCCACACCCTATTCCAGGTGCCCGCCATCAGGCATGCATTCAGGACAAGGATCCATCATCTATCCTGATGGCGGAAGGGCAGAAAAGCCTGATATTTTCTTTACCCTACAACCTGTAACCCCGAATGTAGATACAATAGTGTAAATCAGCTTTACCTAAACATGATTTGAAGGTTAAAAAGACACACACACATATATACATACAAACACACATATATATGTATGTATTAGATGATAACTAGTAAACTGAACGTAGCAGGGGCCTCCCTGGTGGCGCAAGGGGTTAAGCACTGCACTGTGAAGCAATCCACAGCCTTTGCAGCATGAGTTCAATCCCCAGCTGGCCAGGGAGAAACCCACATGGCACAGAAGACCTCTCCTGATGTTGCTCCCCTCAGGAGTGTATTTCAGTCTGCCTATTCTGCTCCCCACTCTGTCTCTGGTGGATCCTCTCACCCCCTGCATCTCTGACCTGTACCCCAGCTCTTGTATGACTAAATCTTAATTAAAAAAATAATAAAATAAATGGAACTTAGCAATATAAAATAAAATTTCTTGTGCATAGATCCAGCATATTTTTAATTTCTAGTAATGATGCTGTTGTCATGGGTAAGGTAGATATCGCTATATGAGAGGTTTATTCTAAAGGCATTAAAATGTTAAGGGACATATTGGTGAAGATTTTATCTGTAAGTTCTAGAATTTCTACTGAAGCCCCTAAGCGATGTTTGTACAATTCAAACATACATAAGTGAGACTGTATTTCCTGAGGTTAGGGATATCAATGGGAGAATAACACTGAAATAAAGAAACAAGGAATTTATAAACTCTCACTCCAGGTGCTTCCATTTAAATCCAGGTGAAATTTTGTTATAAGGAATGTCTGTGTACTCCTTGTTATCAGAGAGAAAGGGAAGAAGAGTTATTTAAGGCCTTATGCATCTATAGTGATATATGGAATGGGGTAGTAGGAAGCTAGTATCAGTTTTTCCACTCCTTCATATGTTAATTTTGAATATGTAAGTGTTACAGGAATTATTTTTTTAAAGATTTATTTATTTATAAAAGAACTGGGGTACAGGTCAGAGGCACAGGAGAGTGAGAGAATTCACCAGAGACAGAGTGCGGAGCAGAACAGGCAGACAGACCAAAGACACTGCTGAGGAAAGCAGTGGGCAAGACGAGAGAGGTCTGCTGCGCCATGTGGGTATCTCCCTGGCCGGCTGGGAATCTAATCTGGGCTGCAGAGGCTGCGGACAGCTTCACAGCGCTGCACTCAACCCGCTGCGCCACTGAGGAGACCCTGCAGGAATTCTTTTTAACCCACTAGTTGAACTATTCCTTTCTCTTCCCACCATCCTTTCTCTTTTTTACATTTATCTAACTCTAGTCATAGGATTCTAGGTTCCCTTAAAACCTAAGCTGTAGTAAACATTATGGTTTTTTTCTATGTAAATTTTTAAAATACTAAGTGTTTTTTCAATAGTGAGACAAATTTGGATTCTTTTGACATCTTTTGGTATTAATATGATTAAAATTAGTGGGCCTTTGTTGGCCCCTTTTATTTTCCATGAAATACAGTAGCTATTTTTGGATAGTCATTCGATATAAAATATTTCAGCCACAAATACTCTCCTGAGTGTTATATCTTTCAACCTTTTACTGCAGTTGGGATATCATCCAATTAATGACAATCATGCCTTTATTAATTATATTTCCATTTTGTTTTTTGGTATAAATTGTATAAGTTCATTTTCCCTGTTGAGTTCACTTGTTACTTTCACAAGGAACTTGTTTTCCTTTCTCTATTCTTATTATTTTTCACACTGGGTAGTTTTGACAAAGCTTGAATAATCTAAGAAGAATGATTACATATAACTAATATACATGTAACTTAAATAACATATAAAGTTATGATTTTAACACCAAGGCTATTTTTTGAAAAGATTCATTCAATCTTCCCACATAAAATGGTAAATAGAGACCAGGTTAATTTTGTTCTTGTCATTGTCATCATCACATCATCATTAAATAAAATATAAGTTTCCTCATGCCCAGCAGAATCATATGTGACTTAAAATATTTTTGATTCACTGTGCTCATTCTTGTTGATGGCTCCAAGAACAGCCAGAAATTTGGAAACACCAATCTCTGCAAATCTATCTTTAGAAACATGATTAATTGGACTCAAAGCTTTGATAATCTCTAATTCTAGGGGCTTGTAGACACCATCAGAATCAGAAATATACCCAAGGACTCAATTCAGTTCCTGCTCTCTGGGGACAAAACTCAATTGATGGGATATAAAAATAGACCTTCAGACACATTCCTTAGGCTTCATTATTACTAGCAGATGTTTTCTATTCAGTCTGCCTTGATTTGCTTTGTTTTATGTGTGATCCAGCATCTTGGTTCCTACTCCAGATTCTGACTGAAAGATCAAGGTAACATGTGGCTGCATTGTGGCGAGTAGGCTCTCAGCCACCCTTTGTCCCCAGCCCTCACTGAAGTACAGCACACACTGTTTATGCCATGCATTTTGCCTTACTGAGCCCTCCAGACATTCTATTTGCAATCCTTGGCACAGAGTAGCAGTGTGGGCTACTCTGGAAACATTTGGCCTGGAAATGCAGAGCCTTTGTGACCATAATCTCCCTGGGTTTGTTCACTTATCTGTTCATGGGACTGAGTAAACTACTTTGGATGATCCCCTGTGATAGTTGTAATCTTTAATTTAGTTGTAATGTTTGAAATGCTATAATATAAAAATGTTAGTCATATTCAAGTACAAAAAGAGACAAATTTGTCAACTAAAACTTTGTATTTCCTCTGCTGAGAACAGTGTCGGCCCCATGGAAGGACTCAGGAGAAAAAAGGAAACTGTCCCTGGTCTTAAACAGAAATATTATATTTCAGAGGTAACTGGTATCTTGGGAAGAGCCTGGTATTGAGTTAGAAAAGCTGCATGGAAATCCTGGGGCTGTGCACAAATCATTAATCTCCATTGACCTCATTTCCTCCTCTATAAATTGAAGAAGATAGGATCTGTCCTTTGAAATCACAGGTTTGTGGTTAGGATCAAATGAAACAGTATGTGAAAGTAATGAAGGAATTGTAAGACATTTTAATATGGGCAATACATATACAAATGCATACAATAGACTAAGAATATGTACAGGCTTAATATCTATAAGCCACATGAATTTGAGAGATGACAGTAATTTTGAATTAAATCAGAAACCACTTTTTGAAAGACTTTTAAGTCTCATTTCTGATAAGACTGAGAATTGTGTCTGTTTTGCTAATTAACATATACTTTCTTTTTGTGTTTTCTTTTTGATGCACACCTTTTTCATGAGAGGAGTTGAGCATTTCACGTGTTCTTCAGGTTACTTACTTCAGCATAATATATAAAGTTAAATTTGGAAAGAGCGCAAAAAATAACACGATGATTTTGTGACTATAAAACTCAGGATATTTATTACAGCTGGAAGGAATCTTTGAGATGATGTTTTACAAGCTAGAGGGAGAAGAACAAAGGAAATAAATGATTTGTGCAAGTTTTCAGAGCTATGAAGTTGTAGGACTAGAATTCAAAACCAGGAGATTGGGCTCCAGTGTTTTTTTTTTTTTTTTTTGCTGCACCACATTGCCTGGAGGGCAATTTCTGACTGGTGCTACTGAATTGAGTCACTGGATGTTGAAATAATCAGATTGGATTGGGAATTTAGAAAAAGGAAAAAAGAAGTGTTAATAAGATCTTTGTGAATTAGGAAGTGAGTTTTGGGAAATCCTCAGCTTCTGTAAAGAAAAAACAGATTTTGCACCCTTCTCTTACAGTGGTACACACTGGTTCCTCCCTCCCCACCTTATCCCCTGCCGCCTTTACATTCTCAGACTTGTCTTAAGATTTTGCAATCTCTGGGACATTGGTGAGATTCCTTTTCTGATCAGCACGCAGAGCAGGACAGCTCCTCAAGGAAAAAGAAAACTTTCCAAACTCCTAAACAGCGAGAAAGAACACGGACACTGGAAAAAAAGTTTCCAATGGAGACTAAGTAATCACTCCTCTCCCTCCCAATTCCTCCAACATCTGAGAGCTTGAACCCTCTGCTCTTTTCTCACAACCCCAAGGAAACCGTCCTGAGTCCTCGGGATTATGAGTTCGAGGGCCTGAAACTAAGTCATTCTTCCAAGTGTCTGGCGGTCGACTGTCTGGAATTGAATTGTTCTCTCCACCAGCTTACTGTTCTGGAGGGGCAGAGGCATTTGATCGCTCCAGGAATCATCATCGCCCGCTTGGAATTCAGCCTCGGTGCCCTGGAGAAGGCTTTTGGGGACAACAGCGGTTGGGCCAAGTCCTGAGTGCGGGTGCGGGTCCTTTAGCAGTTGGCCGACTTCTTCCTGGCCTACGAGACAGGTGCTTTTCGCGCCCCCTCTCCACCCCACCCCACCTTGCGTCCTGATGCCTGGGAAGGGGCTTTGGAGGCCGGATGCTCGCAGGCAGATACCACGGGGGCCCAGTAGAGCCGGGCTGCAGGCTTTCTCCTCCCAGGCCCCAGATGGCCACGCGCACCCCGCTTCCTCCAGCAGCCCCCCGCCACCAGCACCGCCGCCTTCCCCAGCAGCGTCTGCTGGATGACGGAGCCATCACTGGTTGGATTGTAGCTGGCGGCTCAGACGGGACACCCGGGGTGGGGGAGCGGGGGAGGGAGGGTGTGGAAAAGGGGGAGGGGGGTCAGCGCTGGGCGGGCGCTCCGGGGACCCCGCGCTGCCCCCTCCAGCAGCAGGAGCAGCACAGCAGCATCCACAGCCGCCGCAGCAGCAGCCGGAGCGCGAGGCTCGCAGCGCCGCACAGCCGCGAGCTAAGGGGCGGCGGCGCCCGCCTCAGCCGAGGGGAGCTGAGCGCGTTGCCGGGCCGCTGAGGCCGCCTCGCAGATGCCATCACAGCAACAAAGAGCTCGCTGAGCTGAGAGCCGAGGCGAGGGCTCGCTGGGAAGACGCCGCGCCAGTCCCCGGAGCTGGCCGCAGCCGGAGGAGGCGCGTGGGGGGTCCGGGGTAGGGGAGGGGCAGAAGATGGCCAGGAGGAGAAAGCCCCCCAGCATCAAGGGTGAGTTCGCTTCCTTCCCGCCTCGCCCCTGCTCACCCCCTACCCGGGGTGCGCCCCTCTGGCGGGCCTGCTTACCCGCAGGTTCGGCCAAGTGGGAGGTCGCCTGCGAGGGGGAGAAGAGTTTGCCTCCTCCCGGAGGTGGGGGGCAAATGCGGGGGGACTCAGCACGGCGGCACCCCCCTTTACCTCCGGGGCGACTCCGATAGGAGTTTGTTTCCTTTTCAGTAACCTGTGGAAACCTGGGGACTCCTCTACCTCACCCCACCCCCTTCCTCCTCCAAGAGCTTGGGTATCTGTTGCACCTTCCTTGTCAGGGCAGTGGAGAGAGACGCGACTCGTGACTCCTGGTGTCTCATCCTTTTCCGAAGCGCTCTCTCTCTCTCTCTCTCTCTCTCTCTCTCTCTCTCTCTGTCTTTCTCTCGATTTCCTAGTTTCCTTGCTCACAACCTCTTACCACCTCCTCTTTATCTCTAAGGTGACAGTTCTGTATTCCTTTTCCCAAGCTCCATCCACTGGAGGAGACAGGCGCTGTCTGATTTTCTTCTTTCCGGACGGTCCAGGGAACTTGCTACCTGCTGGGTCCCTGCAAGCCGTGTCCCTCTTCCCGACCTGCCGAGGCCAGCAGTGGCTCCGACTGAGCCGTCCCCTGTTGCTCCTTTGGAACCAGGGGTTCTAAAGTTGGAAAGTTCAGGAGGAGAACTGATGGCAGGGAGGGCAAGGGAGAGCTTGTTGCTGGGGTGACTTGAGACTTGCAGCTTGAACCCGGCTGCCCTCGGGAGGGCCTCCTGGGCTGGGTGGCGTCTGGGTGGTCCCCTGGACTCATCGAGCTTGGCGCGCAGGGAACACCCGCCGCGGACTCGCAAAGGTAGCGGCTCGCAGGCTTCTTCGCGCTGCTGCGCTCTTGCTGGAGAACCAGCAGGGGCCAAGAGGTCTGCAGCACTGCGGAGAGGTGGAAACCTGCTCCACTTGCGCGGAGAGGAAGGCTGCGCGTGAGGGAAGTAAACCTGAGGGTAGTGGGGAGGTGGAATGGGAGGAGGCGTTTGAAATTGGCTTTCAACCCAATGGGCCTAATGGCCCGGAAGGTGGACACTTACTGCCCTTTAAGGTTATATAAAATTGAACCAAGGGTTTGCGATAGCAGGGCGGGTATTACTGAATTTATTGGCTTGGTCTACAGCAGTGCACTTTGCTTTGGCGTGCTTCTTGCTTATTTCTCCAAGTCTTGCTTGTGGGAGCTTAGCTCCACTCTAGGGGTCACTAGGGGGACACAACTTTATCTTGTTGCTTCAGCTTGCTATTTAATTGCTGCAAAGTACTCAAATCACTTATTGGAAAGGACTTAGAACCATGCCCCTTAATCTTATAGAAGACATTACTAGAAAAACACCCGGGATCTTCTCTTTGAAACAGTAATGTATATATAACGGTTTAATTGCAATATATTTCTTTATCTATATATTACTGACCCCTTAAAATAGAAGAGCCTTAAACCTGCTTTTTTACATTCAATTAATTAGCATGTTTATAGTGGTAGAAGATTAAAGAAAGAATAAGAGATTATATTCATCTGTAATTTCCTTACCATAATATCAAAGAAGTAGTGGAAACCCATATTGACAAGGTGCATAGGCTGCACTTTTGGTTCTCTCCTTTTTTATGGAACCATGTGGCATGATGAGCAAAACAGAAGAATTGTTTTCAGCATTGCTGATGTGGCTGTCCACTGGCAGGAATACATTCCATACTCACCTCAAACCTTGCAGATTGTAAATGGTCCATGAAGAATGGAAAACATCTTACAGTTTTACAGTACATGTTAGCTGGAGACATACTTACCCTTGAAGTTAATCTTGGCAGAAGTACAAAGAAGGTCAAATTAATAAGAAATGTCTAATATAAGAGATTTGATGAAAATCATATCATAAAGAACTCACCCCCCCCATCAAGAGATTTTGAATGCCAAGATAGGATTGTGTGTATTTTCCTAAATGTAATTTAATAGTGAAAAAAATGAATAGCTATTAATACAATTTGTCATTAAGCGTTAATAGTTCTTCTGGAAGAGTTAACATTCATACTTTCCTAGGATATATCAAACATTTTTTTAGTTCTTTAAAAATCAGGATTTCTCATAATACATCCTTTTCTTTTATTACCTCTTATTGACATGTGTGCTCTCTCTTCTATTGTTTCTTTTTAACTAGCTAATAGATATTCATTCATATTTTCAAGATTATTATAAAAAATACCTTTCTTTTTAATCCTTGGAGTTTCATGGCAGCAAAGCAGAATTAATTGTAATATTTCATAGACAACAAGCAGATGCAGCAAATTGCAATCCATTGACTTGCTTTAATTTTGCCTTTTAGAGGAGAAATCTACAAAAGCATCTGACTGCAGGCTTTCTGAACTGCTCTCAGACATCAGCTGCTAAGCTACAACCAACTAAACTGGTACTTCCTGGTAGAAACCAAATTGCTAGTTTTTTTTTGTGTGTGTGTGTGTGGGGGGCAGGCTCCTGCGGTGAACTTTGCTGGATAATAAACTATAGGTTTAGCAATATTTCATGCTGTGTTGGTTATCCTCTTAACAGAACTGCTTCTCTGCTTAGTTACACTGCAAGTGGTGAAAGATCATTTGCTGGAACATATGAGAGGCAAGTTGCTTATTGGCTTCTTAATTCCTAGCAATAGAGACTACATATCTAGAATAGCTGGAAAGTGGCCAAAGGGATATACAGTTTCTTAACATTAACAGAAGAATAAGATGAGATTGCAGTATTTTTCATGGGAGACTAGCATGCATTTGTGACAACTTATCAAAAAGATAACTTTGCAAAAAAGCAAATAGAATGTTTATCAATGAAATATTGATAATATTTTAATGAACACAGTGCATGATCAATAAAAAGTCTTATAAACACAAGTTTTTACATTAGTTATAGTGCATTAACCTTCCATTTCCCCCCCATGTAGTATTAATACAACAAGGATTTCTTGCCCAGTTTAAGTCTAAAGATTAAGTTATACTTAATCAATCTATTAGATGAATTCTTCTATTAATTCTCCTATTAATCGATTTATCTTCCCATGCATTCATTCAGCATATATTTATTGCTCACAGAATATGTACCATGTTCTATGCAAAACACTAGGGATACAGTTTTGAATATGATGGACAACGAATAGTACATTAGGATGGGTAAACAGCAGGTAAACAAATACAAGAAAATTTCACAGTGATTAGTATCATGAGGAAAATAACAAAGTGATATGTTCGAAAGTGATTATAGGGCTACTTTAGAGTATCTAAGCAGGTGACGTTTAAATTGGGAACCAAGATAGGGAAATTTACATGCCAAGATGTGGAACTTAGAACTGCAGGCCCGAGGCAAGAATGATGTAATAGCTTTGCATGTTCAAGTTTGGAAGGAGTATAGTACATAAGATAGCAATAAGTAGGGAGAATTCAAGTCTTTTTGACCCTAAATGGTGGAGTGGAAATTTTATTTTAAGTGCAGTGATAAGTTAATTGAATATTCATTAGATGATTGGGGCTGCATTCATATCCTGGAGGATGATTTCAGAGACAGCAGCTTTCCTGTGTCAACTCCCTGGACCAAGTAAAGCTATCCAATGAACTTTATTTACTTTTCTAAAAGACCCAGTTATAATCAAGTGTCCCCTTTTACTATTCACCAAAATACCCATGATGTTTGGGGTTGAGATGCTGATAACATTTCTAGTAATGTCATTACTATTCTAAATTACTATTCTAAAGAGAAAGAGGACTAATTCAATATTTTATTTTTTTAAAGATTTATTTATTTATGCATACAGGAACTGGGGTACAGGCAGAGATGTGGGGGATGAGAGGATTCACCAGAGACAGAGTGGGGAACAGAACAGGCAGACTGACTGAAATAGACTGCTGAGGGGAGCAGCATCAGGAGAGCTCTGCTGTGGCATGTGGGCTGCTCCCTGGCCAGGGATTGAACTCGTGCTGCAGTGGCTGTGATACCTTCATAGTTTGCGTCCTAACCCCTTATGCCATCAGGAAGGACCCCTAATTCAATATTCTAGTAAAGATTTTCAGGTCACCCACCTAAGAGCCTCTCAAAACAGTAATTCTTAGAAGAAACACACTGTAAATTTAGAAGGAGGAGTTATAGAGTCTAGAACATAACTAGGCAGTAGGTGGAATGTGGAAGTCAGCAGGGGGCTCCTAGGTACAGAGTGGTGTCCATAAAAGAAGGGTGGTGTTGGGAAAGGGAACCTCTCTAAGAGACATCAGCCAATTCATGATTTTGTCAAGAGAAGCTGAAGCCTGATGGGAGAGTGCTTCAAGAGAAACACACTAATTCAAGCACAAAGGAAGTTCAAAGCAGGGTACCTTTATGCTTTCTGACTGATCTTTTACTTGTGAAACATAACAATAAAAGCATACAGTCTTTCAAAAAGTCTCTTTGATTTTACTTAATGATTATTAGGTTGTCCTTATCGATTGACCTTGCAGATGAAAATAGCATGAAAAAATTAATGATAAAATCTACCATTTGTTGGAGGTAGCTGTTTGACAGCTAGTTAGCAGGAAAATTATGCTCTTGGGTCTCTGATCTTACTGTGGAGATATTGGGGGGATGGGGAATAGAATCCTTTGGGTGATTTTTTGTCATCTAAATCAGGAGACAACATGATATTTAGAGACGATATAAATGATAATTATTTAAAAACTCTCCCCTGCTTTCTTTCACCTCCAAGCTATCTGCCATTTTTTTGTCAAGGATTATCAATGAAAAATATGAGAATTTTTGTAGCCTCGGGGCTTTGTTGTGCCCCCACTCTCTCATCGTTTGTACTCCAAGTATCTCTTTTGAGGCTATCAAGGTGGGTAGTACCTCAGCAACTATGTAACTAAGAATGAGACTTGCCCCTTAGTGATACTGTAACTATGTGTTTATGACATCAGCTCTTTTTTCAGAGTCTTGGGAGTCATAGTATGTGAGCATTAGGAGGAAGCCTCAGTGTTTATAGAGTTATTGGAGGATGATAGAGTAAGAGGTGAGTGATACTGCCAAATATATCTATAAGGAATTTAGTCAAGTTTATAATTTGTAAATACATATTCTGTATAATCAATATATATTTTGACTCCATAATATTTATGATTTAAGTCAAGATATATACATTTACATCAAGGTACATATTTTTACATCAAGATATTTATATATACATATATGCGTCTGAGAGTGTATCACCTATCATGAATTTGGTGAAGTTTACTATTTGTAAAAACATAAATCAAAATCTCTATATCTATCTACAATGTATATCTTGATGTATATATAAAAGTGCTCAGTTCCCCATTTATATTTAGACTTCATTCTTTATACATGTGAGCATGATAATATTTCTATTCTACATAGAGATCAAAGACATTAGGTGCTTCTAGAGGTCTAAGAATAATTTATGTGCTATGGATCGAGGCATAACCAAACCCCATGACTCTCTTTTCTTGTCTACATCTATTATCTTAATATGTTTCCTTTCTTCAAGGTCTATCAAGTCTAACTTAGACAGGGAGAGCATCAATTTTTTTTTCTCTGCTAAATCAATAGCATGATACATCTTAAAATTTCCACAGACGTGTGATAACTGTATTGTTTGTGATACACTTTTAAAATTAGAAATACATAGCTAACAAAAAGTAGGCTAACTGCTCTCAGATGCTCAAGTAACGTGTAGAGGTTTTAGGGTTCTCTAGAGATAAGTAGGCAAAGCATGGTGAACAAATGTTCTTACTTTTTGAGGTGGTGTAGGAAAGGTTATATCTGGTTCTGCTCTGAGGTGGATTGAGATTATTTTGCCTTTCATGTGGTAAACCTTTTGACTCTTGAAGGTAGCCAGACTTCAAGATGGCTTTAGTTTTCTTCACCTACTTCACACAACCTTACACACTGCCCTCCCATGTGGAATCTGACTATGACCAGTACTTAAAATAGAAGCCTATGTTGTACATAAAGGTATTGTGGCTTTTGCCTTGCTTTTTTATCCTTATATCACTTTATTTAGGGGAAAACTAGCTGCTGTGTTGTGAAAACACGTATCCCTGTTGAAAGGTCTATTTGGGGAGGTACTGAGGAATCCCACTAGTAGTCTGCACCAACTTGCCAACCGTGTGAGAGATATATCTTGGAAGCAAATCCTTCCACCCTCTAATTATTCATTCAGCTGTTCATAGCTTCAACCAACATCTGACAGAACGTCATTTGAATTCTGGTCCAGAATGCCCCAGCTAAGTTTCTGGATCACAGAAACTATGTGAGATAATAAATGGGTACTGTTGTCATAAGCCATTATTATGAAGCATTAGGTTATAAATACATCTGTGGTTCATTTTTTTTGCACCTCCACTTTGGGAGACAGGAACCCTCTCCCTGAGGGAAGATGTTGTACCGTAAAAGATTATTTTGAAAAACTCTCCATTATAGTGGGATTAATTTAATTTTACAATTATGCTATGGTTTTTCCCACACTCCATCTGCCACTTCCAGGCTCCTGAGACTAAAAGGAATTCACACTTTTATTACCAGTCTTGGCAGTGGGCTTGAATCTTAGTTCTCTTCTTTACTTTGGTGAAATGGGCTAAAAACCTGAAGTTCTCTTTTCCTATTTTCCTTAAGTTCTTTTTTTATAATTTTTTAAAGATTTATTTATTTATACAAGCACTGGGTACAGTCAGAAGTGTGGGAGGGTGAGAGAATTCACCAGAGTCAGAGCAGGGAACAGAACAGGCAGACTGACGAAATACACTGCTGAGGGGAGCAGCGGGCGGCGGGAGTGGTCTGCCCGCCATGTGGGACCCTCGCCAGTGGCCGGGGATCAAACTGGCACTGCAGAGGCTGCAGGCAGCTTTGCAGCCCAGCACTCAACCGCTACGCCACCAGGGAGGCCCTCCTTAATTTCTTTTAAGCAGTCTTTTTCTCCTCCCCCTTTTTGGTCCTCATTCCTACTTTCTGTGGTTGGTAACTTTCAGGCAGAAGCCTGGCCAAACTAAAAATCAATGTGATAGAGAACACACAGGTCCCAAAAGTCAATGACTTCATTCCCCCCAAACAGAAAAGAAAAAATATCTCTTGAAACCTAAAATATTTGTGAAAGAACCTCTCCAACTATATTTATCTACTATTTCCTACTGAAGAATCCTTCTTCCCTCTCAGTCCTAATAATCCTTTGATATGTAACCAGGAGGGTGAGAATGAGGATAAAGAAGAAAAGGAGACAGCTTTATCCCTCTCTCTCATTTGTTCCTTCATTCATTTGACTATTTAATTAACTAAACATCTATTTTGCACTAGGAATTATTCAAAGAGTATTTGGGATACATCAGAAGCTAAAATGAGGCTTCATGAGGCTTACCTTCTAGATTGGGAAGATAATAAGTTATAAACATAGCAAACAAATTGTTGATTTTAAAAATGGCAACGAGTTGGGGCCTCCCTAGTGGTGCATGGGGTTAAGATGCAACCTATGAAGTTAACTGCAGACTCTGCAGCATGAGTTTGATCCCTGGCCAGGGAGCTACCCACATGGCACAGCAGACCTCTCCTGATTTGCCTGCTGCTCCCCTCAGCAGTGTATTTCAGTCGGTCTGCCTGTTCTGTTCCCCACTCTGTCTCTGGTGAATCCTCTCACACCCCGCACCTCTGGCCTGTACTCCCATTCTTGTATGCATAAATAAATAAATCTTTTAAAAATTATTAAACAAATTAAAAAATAAAAATGGCGAAGGTTTGTGAGGAAAAGAAAAACATACAGCATGGTAAAGAAGACTTGGAGTGCTGGCGATGGGATGGCTGGGGGAGGACCATCTGTATTAATAGCAATGATTGGACTTGATGTAAAAGTCAATATTAGAGGAGATGAAATTGTTATTGAAAGGAAAGAAACTTTTATTTATTTTTTTAAAAGATTTATTTTATTTATGCATGCATGCATGCAAGAGCTGGGGTGTAGGCCAGAGGTGCGGGGGGTGAGAGGATTCACTGGAGACAGAGTGGGGAGCAGAACAGCTGGAGCTACTGGAATACACTGCTGAGAGGAGCAGTGGGAGAGAGAGGAGAGGTCTGCTGTGCCATGTGGGTTAAGTCCCTGGATAGGGATCAAACTCGTACTGCAGTGGCTGCGGATAGCTTCATAGTGCTGAGACTTAACCCCTTGCGCCACCAGGGAGGCCCCCAGAAGAAACTTTTAGAGAGAGAAAAGTCAGTGCAAAGACCCTAAGGTAAAGTAGACCAGGCATCTTTAATGAGCAGAAAGGAGGCTGAATGGAACTAGTAGAGGAACTGAAATAGAAAAGGGAAGACACAAAGATGAGGGAGAATCATTTAGGTCCATTAGACAATTTTTAGGACTTTGTCTTTTATCCAGAGTACAATGGGGCACCAGTGCAGGTTTTAAACAGGAGAATAATATGATCTGACTTAACAGTTTAAAAGAGTGGTTGTGGCTGTTATGTTTAGAACATCCTACAGCGGTGAGGAGAGAAGCTGGAAGCTTGGTAAGGAGACTTTTGAAATGCTTCTGTGGACAGATAATGCTGACATCTGTAAGTGGTAACAGTGGAGGACATAAAAAATGGAAGGCTACTGAATATATTTTGAAGTGAGATCTAACATGTTTTATAGGATGTGGCTTGTGAGAGAAAGAGGAGTCACGGATGACTAATTAGGATGGAGTTGCCATCAACTGTTGTTGGAGTATTGTGGATGGGGCAAGCTTCCTATGGTTGAAGATGGGAGGAAAGATTAGGAGTTCAGTTTTGGACACAAGGAGGTTTGAAATATTTGTTTGATATACAACTGGGTATAACAAATAGGAATCTGGATTTATGAGTCTGGAGTCTAGGAGACAGGCCTGGCTGCTGACAAGAATTTAGGAGTCACTGGCATATAGGTGATACTTGAGACCATAGACCATTGACTGGATGGCCTCCCCAGAGAGGGAGCACAGATCATCATGAGACATGATTAGAGTCCAGGGTTACTGCACTGTTAAGAGGAAGGGGGAATGAGGAAGAAACCAGAAGAAGGCATTGCAAAAAAGGAACGAGTGACTAAGGAAGTAATCAAAAGATTTTGGGGGTCCTGTAGCCAAGAGTGAAAATATACTAATGAAGAGGCTAATCGACTCTGCTGCTGATACGTGAAGATGAGGGAAGAGAAATGACCACTGGATGTATTAATGTGAAGGTCACTGCAGACCTTGACAAGGGCTATTTAAGTGGGGTTGTGGCTGTTGAGGTCTGAATGAAATAGTTTAAGAGACAATGAAAGGAGAAGAATTTAGACAGCATAGTCCTATAACTCTGTCATGGGTTTTGTTGCAAAGGGAGCAGACAAATGGTGCTGTGCTTAGGAGTGGGAGGAGAAGTCGAGAAAAATAAATTAAGATGGGAAAAATAACAGCAGGTTGCAGTCCTTGTTTGTTGTGATTTGCTCTTCAAGGTGGTCTTTAACCTCTTTTTCACTGTTTTAAGATTTAACTGCTTTTTGTGACAGTTTCTTGGTGAGGTAAGAAGAATTTGTGTAGAATGGCTTAGTATCACTTAGCTATAGCATACTTTTTCAATCTTTATTTTATGTCTTTTAATACATTATGTTAAAAGGTATTAAACAGATGATTAAAACAGGAATAAAGACAGATTCCTAATAAATAGTTAATAAATTATGCCACGAGGAGAAAAGTATCAGAGAGAAAAATTTGCCAGTCCCCATGTTGCTCGATGCAGCAGTTGATTCTATAAGCTGGAAAGCTCGAAAGTAACTAAAGAAAATTTAAAAAAGAAATTTGTATAGGGACTAGCCAAGTGGTTCTCCAGCCAGAGACAATTTTACATTATCCAGAGACATTTTTGATTGTCATTACTGGGGTGATGCTATTGACATCTAATGACAGAGACCAGGGATGTTGCTAAAGCTTATATATTGCTCAGGACAACTCTTCAACAAAGAATTATCTGGTTCCAATGATCAGTAGTGCCAAGGTGGAGAAATTCTGGGCTCACCCCATTATTTCCCTTTCTCCCAGAAAAGCTTAAGGAAGCTACTTTTGCAAATCCAAAATTTTGCTTTACCTACCCCATTGTCTGCTGCTTAGATGAGCACAGCTTTAGAAAGACCAATTAAGGTTCAAAGTAAAGACATATCTATTTTGCCTTTCCTTTTTCTTTCCTCTCCTCCCTTCTCTTTGTTTCTGTTGGTCCCCACTGTGTATTGCAGTTTGTTTTTTTAAAAATAAATTTGGACAGTTTCCCATTAGGGTCTGCAACTTGAGAGGAATATTAAAGTCATGGTGAAAAACCTCTTTGAATTGAGGAACTGTAGTTTTACATCGCTGATTCCTTTTCTGCATCTGCCTAATAATTTTTTTTAATATATTAAGCATTTTTTAAAGATTTATTTATTTATGCATACAAGAACTAGGGTACAGGCCAGAGGTGTGGAGGGTGAGAGGATTCACCAGAGACAGAGTGGGGAACAGAACAGGCAGAGTGACTGAAATACACTGCTGAGGGGAGCAGTGGGTAAGTCAGGAGAGCTCTGCTGCGCCATGTGGGTCTCCTCCTTGGCTGGGGATCAAACACATGCTTCAGTGGCTGCTGATAGTTTCATGAGTTGTGTCTTAACCCCTTGTGCTGCCATGGAGGCCCCTGCTCAATAATTTTGTGAAAGAACAGGATGATTTGTTAACCTCTGGCTGTACAGTTCTTTAATATGAAAGGATTAGCCAGCCATCTTTTCTGTGGTGCCTTTTGGACACTAGGACTTCAGGAGGGAGCTGAAGTCTTAGTAACTTACCGCCTTGGTGTGCTTTATCTTGTTGATAAGGTGCTTACTGAGTGGAAATTTTCCTGTAGGATCAAAAATTTAAAACCTAGTTTTATAAGAAGCAATTTGTTCCTTAAAAAAATTTGAAAGGCAAGTTCTTCATATAAATTTTGTGGTTGATTTGTGTTTCGGTGGTTTGAATCCAGAAACAAAACTTAAATTTTTAAATCTTTTTTTTTTTTTAAAGATTTATTTTTATTTATTTATACAAGCACTGGGTACAGTCAGAAGTGCGGGAGGGTGAGAGAATTCACCAGAGCCAGAGCGGGGAGCAGAGCAGGCAGAGGGACCCAAGTACACTGCTGAGGGGAGCAGGGGGCGGCAGGAGAGGTCTGCACGCCATGTGGGACCCTCACCGGTGGCCGGGGAGCAGCCGGGGATCGAACCGGCGCTGCTGAGGCTGTGGGCAGCTTCGCAACCCAGCGCTTAACCGCTGCGCCACCGGGGAGGCCCCAGTTTTTAAATCTTGACATTAGAACTCTATTATAGGGCCTCCCCGGTGGCGCAGCGGTTGAGCGCTGGGTTGCGAAGCTGCCTTCAGCCTCTGCAGCACCAGTCCGATCCCCGGCTGCTCCCCGGCCACCGAAGGCAGGTCCCACATGGCACGCAGACCTCCCCTGCCGCCCGCTGCTCCCCTCAGCAGTGTACTTCGGTCCCTCTACCTGCTCTGCTCTGGCTCTGGTGAATTCTCTCACCCTCCCGCGCTTCTGCCCGTATCCAGTGCTTGTGTAAATAAATAAATAAATCTTTTTAAAAAATTTAAAAAAAAACTCTATTATAAACATTTACTGTCACTGCAGGTTTGTCACACAAAAAAATCAAATCACTTTAAAGTTAGCCTATCATTATTTTCTGCATTTTGGTATGTATAAGTTTAATATATCAAGTCATAAAATGTTAAAACTTCTTAGTGGACATTCATACTTCACAAATTTTAGTATTAACAGTATCTCTCTTTGAATGAAGCTTCTTTTTCTTGTTACTTACTTCTCAGTCTCTTACCCTTTTTTTGTTTGTCTAAACAATAATATTGTCACATTCTTTCCCCATGGCAATTGCATTGATTTTGCTGACTTAATACCTTTACTACAGTGAAGAAATATCAGTGACTACAGAATGACCATTACATTGTCAAAGTAAATCTTCAGTCGTATTTATGTGTGTCCAAGGATATCTTGGTTCTATGAGGTAATACAGACTTGAAATTAAAAAGAATAGTGTTGGGGGCCTCCCTGGTGGCGCAAGGTGTGAAGCTGTCTGCAGCCTCTGCAGCACGAGTTCCATCCCCGGCCAGGGAGCAACCCACACGGTGCAGCAGACCTCTCCTGACTCGCCTGCTGTTCCCCGCAACAGTGTATTTCAGTCGGTCTGCCTGTTCTGTTCCCTGCTCTGTCTCTGGTGAATCCTCTCACCCCCCACACCCCTGGTCTGTGCCCCAGCTCTTGTATGCATAAATAAATCTTAAAAAAATGAATAGTGTTGGAATATCCCCCTTTTCTCATCCTTTTAACCATTAATAAAGTTTTACATTAAAATGTATACTTGGGGGGGCCTCCCCGGTGGCGCAGCGGTTGAGCGCTGGGTTGCGAAGCTGCCCGCGGCCTCTGCGGCGCCGGTTCGATCCCCGGCTGCTCCCCGGCCCCGGAGGAGGATCCCACATGGTGCGCAGACCTCTCCTGCCACCCGCTGCTCCCCTCAGCAGTGTACTTCAGTCCTTCTGCCTGCTCTGCTCCCCACTCTGGCTCTGGTGAATTCTCTCACCCTCCCGCGCTTCTGACTGTACCCAGTGCATGTATAAACAAAACAAACAAACAACTATAATAAATAAATAAATAAAAAAAGCATGCCTCTATAAAAAAAAATAATAATAATAAAAAAAAAAAATGTATACTTGGGGGCCTCCCTGGTGGCGCAGTGGTTGAGCGCTGGGTTGCGAAGCTGCAGCGCAGGTTCCATGCCAGGCTGCTCCCCGGCCACCGAAGGCGGGTCCCACATGGCGCGCAGACCTCTCCTGCCGCCCGCTGCTCCCCTCAGCAGTGTACTTCGGTCCTTCTGCCTGCTCTGCTCCCCGCTCTGGCTCTGGTGAATTCTCTCACCCTCCGCGCTTCTGACTGTACCCAGTGCTTGTATAAATAAATAAATAAATCTTTAAAAAAAAAGAGTAAAATGTATACTTGGTAAAACTTCATGTGAATTCTTTGAATAACATCGCATTTCCCACACATAAACTATTTTTTTTTAAGATTTATTTATTTATGCGTACAAGAGCTGGGGCACAGTCCAGAGATGGAGGGGGCGGTAAGAGGATTCACCGGAGACAGAGTGGGGAACAGAACAGGTAGATCTACTGAAATACACTGCTGCGGGGAGCACCGGGTGAGACAGGAGAGGTCTGCTTTGCCATGCGGGCTGCTCCTTGGCCAGCCGGGGATTGAACCCATGCTGCAGAGGCTGCAGACCGCCCCATAGTGCGGTGCTCAACCCCTTGTACCACCAGGGAGGCCCCACACATAAACTATTATTTATTAATCTAAAGAAATAACAAAAAAGCAAAAGAAGGATTTATGTATCACATGTGTAATCCTCCTGATGTTGTAACCTCTGTATATACTCGTTACCTGAATCTGAATGTGTTGGGTATGGTGAAGCTTATGTGAATAAATAGACGATACATACGATTGTATGGGTCAAAAGAGTTATTTAACCTTTGTGGAAAACATACCATTCTCAAGTTTTGGGCAGCGTTAAATGGAGGAAAAATATATTAATTAGACATAATTTATTAAAGCAAGTCTTTCTGGAATTTTTTTTTAAAGATTTATTTATTTATTTATACAAGCACTGGGTACAGTCAGAAGCGCGGGAGGGTGAGAGAATTCACCAGAGTCAGAGCGGGGAGCAGAGCAGGCAGAAGGACCGAAGTACACTGCTGAGGGGAGCAGCGGGCGGCAGGAGAGGTCTGCGCGCCATGCGGGACCCTCGCCAGTGGCTGGGTGGCAGCTTCGCAGCCCAGCGCTCAACTGCTGCGCCACCAGGGGAGGCCCCATTTTAGTGATATTTTTATGTTATATCTTGTATTTTTGCCAAATGAATCTTTTAAAGTTTTAAGGTGGAAAAATCTTAACATCTGCCTCATTGGGAAGACAGAAGAAGGTTAGATGTTGTCTGAGTAACTTTATGGGAGGACTCTTTGAGGAATTTACTGAATAAACAGGCAGTTTTTTTTTCATTCCTTTAGCTATGCTATAACTATTTTTGAAATCACTCAGAGCCTGTCTGGTGAATTCTCTCACCCTCCCGGCTTCTGACTGTACCCAGTGCATGTATAAACCAAACAAACAAACAAACAAATAGATAAATAAAATAAGACATGCCTCTAGAAAAATTAAAAAAAAAAAAAAAAAAAAAAAGAAATCACTCAGAGCCTGAGTAACTGTTTACCCAGTTCCTGTTATTTTGAGCTGTAGAAGTGCTTTTGCTAACTTTTGTTTAGCTGTTGGAACCGTGACCTGGCATTGAGAATCTTGACATTCTGTGAAGTTCAAGGATATTATTTCTTGTGTCAGTCACTGTTTTACAAAGTGTCTGTATTATGAGTACCCGATGGAGAAGATTTTCTGAAATGTCACTAACTAACCGGACATCATAATTCATGGAACACATTGTGCTCTCCCAGATGGGAATCTCAGAACAGCTTGTACCCTTCCTGCTCTAGACTGTGTGGTTGTAAGTCAGGCACTTGTGGGTTCATTGTTCTTTTCATGTTCTTATTTTTCTTTCCCCTCACTGTATTTCCTTATATACTTTCATTTGTTGAATTGTATGTATTTTTCTAAAAATACATTCTTTAAATTTTCTTTGAGACAAGATGAATATTAAGAAAATTAATACTGGCTGAGATTCAATTCCCAGAAGCTAAATAATCTACCGAAATTTAACATAATATGCAAAGCTGAGATTGAATATTTAAACCTGGATTTAACCCCAAAAAATTTTGGACATAGTGTAGAACATTGAAAAAGTTTTAGAAGACAAATATTCTTAAGTGTCCTAACCCATTTTTTTTTTTTTTTTGTGGGACCCTCGCTGGTGGCCGGGGATTGAACTGGTGCTTCAGAGGCTGTTGGCAGCCTCGCAACCCAGCGCTCAACCGCTGCGCCACCAGCGGAGGCCCTAACCCAATTTTTTTCTTCTTAATTTTTGCATTCTGACAACTAGTCTTTGCTCATCTATAATTTCCTATAATTGTGATTATATATAATGCTGTTTTTATCCATCTGGCCTGACAAGTAGAGAATCTGGAGTTTTCCTTGACTATCTCTTTCCATGTCTCTGCTCAACCTTAATTAGGTCAGTCACTGCTATTGATCTGAAGTATCTGCTTTTCTGTACCTCCACTGCCACAGATATCATTCAGTGCACTTTAATACTAATATAGTTTAGAACCACCTGTTCACTAATGGGTCTCCGTAGATTGAGCCTAGGTGTCCTCTCTGATTTATTTCTCATACTACTGCAAATATGACATTTTTGAAAGGTGAATCTGATCATCTTACAACTCTAAATTCCAATAATGCCTTTCCAATATCTACCCAGGACAAAATAATTCTACAGCAAGGCACACGAGCCTTTCTAGAATCTGATCCATGATCCCCATGATCCATGATCTTATTTTGTCTCCCAATTCGTCCAACATCCCTCCAAAGCTTAGTGACCCTAACAGTCTGAACACTAGGCCACGTATGCTTTCTTATGCATTGTTGCCTTTGTGATGCTAATTTTTTATTTTTTTGGTAATGATGAAAATTATTTTTCTTCCTTCAAGATTCAGCACTGATATTACTTTCTCTGTAAACTTTTCCTTCTATAAAATAATCTTCCCTTCTGGTGCTGCCCACAGACAGGCACAGATAAATAGTTCCTCTCTGCTGCTCCCATTACATATTGCACACACCTCTTTTAGTGCTCTCATGTTGATTTAAATTATTGAGTTGACTCAGCTACCTCCTTTCCCAGTCCTCCTGTAGGTCTTCTCTCATACCTCTGTCCAGAAATAGAGGGAATCAGGGTCGGCAGGAAGTCAGTGGCTCAACATCTCATAGTCAGAATGTCACTGAAGGCTACACCGATCTCCTGTTGTTCTGGTGACACTGTGGGCAATTTCTCACCAGACAGCCTGTACTTGGTGCCTGACAGAACACAGCCCTAATTGCAAGCCAATCAGCTAGAAACTTTCCATTTTTTCCTAAGGTTTCTTTCTATCCTTCTGCATCTTGAATTAATTTTCCTGGATCAAACCTGGTCCTGTGTAGATAGGTGTGTCCCTGGAAATGGACTTGAGTATTATGGGATTGCAATATGGGACAGCTACCTCACAGAGCCTGGAGTTTTTTATGTGCCTAGATGCTAGTTAGTTCACTTCTGTAAGTGTCCTTGAGCCTCCTGATTGTGTGAGATCTATTTTTTAATCCCATAGTATAATTCTAGCATGTCACATCTACTAGATGATATATTGTTGAATCAAGTATATGTATCTCTTTATTTATTTATTTATTTATTTTAAGATTTATTTATTTTTTATACAAGAGCTGGGGTGCAGGCCAGAGGCGCGGAAGGGTGAGAGGATTCACCAGAGACAGAGTGGGGAGCAGAACAGGCAGACGACCGAAATACACTGCTGAGGGGAGCAGCAGGTGCAAGAGGAGAA
The DNA here is from genome assembly GCF_964194135.1 of Talpa europaea. Taxonomy (NCBI): domain Eukaryota; kingdom Metazoa; phylum Chordata; class Mammalia; order Eulipotyphla; family Talpidae; genus Talpa; species Talpa europaea. Next base: position 49,546,258 of record NC_140076.1, read on the forward strand.
GTCTGCCACACCATGTGAGATTCTCGCTGGCTGGCTGGGAATCGAACCAGTGCTGCAGGGGCTGCGGACAGCTTTACAGCGCGGCGCTCAGCCCACTGCACCACCAGGGAGGCCCTATATCTCTTTATTTTTACATATTCTTCATAATTTAAGTGCTTCATGACAATTGAATTACTTTAAGATAACATAAGGAACTGAATTTCTGCAAATATTGTGGTTTAATAAATATGTGTATGGGGAGGATGCATGTGTGTGTGTTCACCTTGTCGAACTATCTTTTAGATTAAAGAAAACCTAATATATATGTCATATATATTACATATACACATAATATATAATATAAAGTCACTTATGTAATTTATAACTATATAATAACATGAATCTAAAAGCTGCTTCACCTATGACGGGAAAGTGAGTTTGTTACTAATGTGTCAAGGGACTTGGACTGATTTATATTAGAAAATTTGATGTTAATTCTAATTGTTAATAGTATAACAACGTTATAAATTTTCAGTAAGTTAGTCTATGGGTCAGATAAATAAGAATAACTTGAATTTGAAGAAAAAAGTACAGAAGAAGGTAATGCTAAGTTGTCTTCCTTTAACTGGAATACCTAAAGTATACATTTCAAGTATTCACTTTTCTTTCTCACTTTTCTTCCGTTATTGATGGTATATGTTTATATGTATATTAAATTAAGTTGTAAATATCTGCAAAGTAGATATTACTAAATCTTTTTCTTATTACTCAATAATAATTTGAATGAATAATTTAATTTGAATGAATATTTTAATGAATTTTAGCATGCAGCTTTTCTTTTTTTTAAGGATTTATTTATTTATTTTTTAGTAGAAGAACTAGGGTGTAGGCCAGAGGTGTGTGTGTGTTGCGGGGGTGGTGAGGGGATTCACCAGAGACAGAGCTGGAAGCAGAACAGGCAGATCCACTGAAATACACTGCTAAGGGGAACAGCAGGCAAGACAGGAGAGGTCTGCTGCACCATATGTAGGTTAGATCCCTGGCCAGGGATCAAACTCAGGCTGTCATGATGATACTTAACCCATAAGCCACCAGGGAGGTCCAACATGCAGCTTTTAAAAAATGATGCAAGTGAATAGAATTGGGGTACTGTTGCTGATCACTGAACTGATAACCATAAACACAGCTCAGACTGGGTATGGATTCTTCCTGCAGACAGAACTCCCAGACCATGCCTAAATAACCTATAACATGCCTCTATTTCTGGATGATCAGAAATTAACTATAAATATTTTCATTTCTTCAATATTTCAAATAGGAAATATTGAAATTTTTCAACAATTTTTTTTTTTAATTGCAGAAAAAGATTTGGTTCCATGAGCCAGAGTGAATAAGTAACTTCTGGGTCAGGGCCTTTGAGATGTTTTTGAAACACTGGCTCTGGTGTGCTTAGACGGGAAAATTCTGACTTGAAAATATAGACAATGGAATAGGGTTGGTGAATAAAGTATGAAAGGCTGCCCTTAGGCAGTGTCACCTGGAGATGGTCTTTAGTTAGTTCCTAATAAATGGCTTTTCTACATTTGAAATCTTTAAATCTCATTACTCTAGAATTATTTCTGAAATACCTGGAGAGATAATTTCTCTTCCCTGCCTGCCTTCCTTTGTCATAATTATTTTCTTGTCTTGGTTTTGTCTTGGTTAACAAAAAAACACCTTACTGATACTGGTTTCATAAAAAACTGCAGGTATGTAACACCAAGCATAATTTTGGAGATTGTCAAATTAATTTATATATTTGTTTCAATTATATGTGTCTCTCTCTATATATACATAGATACACATATACACACATACACATATATATACACATGTACACATATACTTATCCATAAAATACTTATTTCACTAAAACCTGGGGCAAAATATTGTACCTTGAAAAACCAACTTATTTTTGAGTTATTATTAAGTTTAATAATCTTTCTTTTTTACTAAAATGATTTTTTTTTAAAGCTACCATATTCTTACTGTATGTTGCATTGCTCGTTTTCTTCCAAGGTATATAAAACCTTTGTAATTGTTAATCATTAATCATTAAGAGGCAGAGAAAATTTACAGATGTTATTTTCCCCATTACTAAAGATGAGGAAGCATAGAATATTTTGCTTCCTATTAATTCACATATCACTTGATATTATAATTTAGAATGTCATTTTACATTTGACATATGGACACTTTCTATAAAGATTGACCTATAACTGAAACATTATTAAGACTCAAATTCAGCCTTACTTTTAATCTTATTATTTTTCTGTTCTACAGGGAGTCAGATATGATACAAGCTGTGGAAAATTCTATCTTTTAACATTTCTTTTCATTTGGAGACACTAATGAGTTTTTTATCTGCCTTATAGAAGATTCATGCTCTGTTTAAACATTTTCTTTTCCCTTTTAGAACTTCATTTTTTTATTTTCATTTTTTTAAAGATTTATTTATTTATGATTACAAGAACTGGGTACAGGCCAGAGGTGTGTGTGGGGTGGGGGGTGAGGGGATTCACCAGAGACAGAGCGGGGAACAGAACAGGCGGATTGACCAAAATACACTGCTGAGGGGAGCAGCGTGCAAGTCAGGAGAGGTCTGCTCTGCCATGTGGGAACCTTCCTGGCTGGGAATTGAACTCACACTGCAGAGGATGCCGACAGCATCACAGCGCTCTGCTTAACCCCTTGCGCCACCAGGCAGGGCCCTAGAACTTAATTTTTTTCATTTCATTTTTTTAAAAGTTGGTACATTTTCATTTATGATGTCAGTTTTTCTTGCATTTTATGTATGTATTTTTCATATTTATTTTCTTACATAATTTCTAATTTTTGGACAGTATTTGATTTCTCCCTTCAGGTGTAGTCCCTATAGTTCTCCCACCTCCATAGCATCTGTGATCTATCACCACAGTTCCTTTTGCTCTTCCCTCCCCTGTTTGGACTGCACTCCCTCGCCCTTCATGCTCTATGACTCAGATCTATGATCAGCTTGCAGGTTTTGTCTTTTTCTGACTCTTTGTTCAGTTTCTCTATATTCCACATTTGAGTGAGAGCATTTATCCTTATCCTTCTGCCTTATTTCGCTTAGCATAATTCCTTCTAGCTCCATCCATGTTGCCTCAAATGGCATGAGTTTATCTTTTTTGATTGCTGAGTAATATTCCATCGTGTATGTATACCACATCTTCTTGATCCATTCATCTTTCTTGGGGCATTTAGGTTGTTTCCATATCTTAGCTATTATAAATAGTGCTGCAATAAAAACAGGAGTACAGGTTTCCTATCAGATTAGTGTTTTGTGTCCTTTTGGTAGATTCCTAGGAGTGGAATCGCTGGGTCATATGGTGGAGCCAATTTTAGTGTTTTGAAGAATCTCCACACAGCTTTCCATAGTGGCTGAACCAGTTTGCATTCCCATAAGCAGTGTAAGATGTTTCATTTTCATCACATCCTTGCCAGCATTTTGTTTCTGTTTTTGTTTGTTTGTTTGTTTTTAATGTGGGCCATTCTCCCAGTTGTGAGGTGGTATCTCACTGTGGTTTTCATTTTCATTTCTTTGATAATAAGTGATGTTGAACAATTTTTCATATGTCTGTTGTTGGCCATTTGCATTTCTTTGGAGAAATATCTTTTTAGCTCTTCTGCCCAGTTTTTGATTGAGTTGTTTGCTTTCTTTTGAAATATTGATTGTGAAATTCATGTGGCTGGTGTTCATTATTTATTTTTTAAAAATCATAACTTGAAATAGCCATCAATAAAAAAAAGTCTAAAATTCTTAGATAGTTTCCAGTTTCTGATTAGCAAACTGTGATTACAGTTAGAAGTCATTAGAATTAAAATTCCAGAGTGGGTTAAAAGTGGGAGTGTTACAAATTGCATAGCTTAAATCCTCTAGCAGATGAGTAAACTTAGACTGAGAGATTAAAATCATTTTTCAAAAGTCACCAGACAGAATTTGGGCATGCTTAGATTAAAATTCTGTTCTGATGTTTAGTCTGAGGTTGTTTTTATTTTCTTTTTTTTTAAAGATTCATTTATTTATGCATACAAGAACTGGGGTACAGGAGAAGTGTGGGGGGTGACAGGATTCACCAGAGACAGAGTGGGGAACAGAACAGGCAGACTGACGAAATATACTGCTGAGGCGAGCAGCAGGCAAGTTAGGAGAGGTCTGCTCTGCCATGTGGGATTCTCGCTGGCCAGCCAGGATCAAACCCATGCCGCAGAGTCTGTGGACAGCTTCACAGCACTGCGCTCAACCTCCTGTGCCACCAGGAGAGGCCCCTGAAGTTGTTTTTCACGTGTTTTGGAATTGGCTCTATTCTCTATGAACGCCACGGCAAATAAAGCAACAGAGGTCTTCATTTATGGCCTAGAAATAGGAGACAGTTAGTGCCTGTTTTCCCTAAACAAAAGAAATCTGAAGAATATTTTCACGTTAGTGACAGTGAATAGGGAAAGTTTATTGGAGTCAGTTCTTACAGAAACAATGAGATCAGTTCATGTGGCACACCTGAGATGCTGAGATGCTTCTGTGGGAACTATGTTAGCAGCCTGTGTGTGTGTGTGTGTGTATATATATATATATATATCTCAACTAATATCTGATTTTATTCTGTGTTAGTGTTATTTTAGGTTTTATGTGTTATTTCATATGATCTTATAGGTTATCTTTGGGATCTGGAATGCTCAAAAATTGTTTAACATAGACTAACAGTAATTGCTTCTTTGCTTTATGCCATTTCAGTTTACAAAAGCTTTCATAGGAACACTGCTTTCAGATATTGGGGAAACTCGTTTGTGAGAATTAAATAGCACAACAAATGACATGATAAAGAGCACCGTGTTGTCTGAAATAGGTACTCAGTAAATGCTTTTTCATTCTACTCCTTTCCTCCAGTACTCTCTCTTGCCTCCTTTTTTTCTTTCTTTCTATATCTTCCCCTTTTCTGAAAATGAGGAAAGTACAGAAAATTAGAATTATAGTCAAAGCTCAGTTTTTCTTACAGTACTGGTGCTCTCCCAGTAAATATTCTTCAGCCTCAGCTTACCTCTTTTTTTTTTTATACTTCTTTTCCTTTGTCCTATTTATACCCAGAACAAATTAGAAAACAATTATATAAGAATGCATTAAATTGAGTCATTTTTATGATAGCCTCAAACTTAAAATAGCTACCTTTAGAGGGTATATGTGATTTTTAAATAGATTGTGACCAAGAATAATTTGTCCCATTGCTTCTCGGCCTTTTGGCTAAGATCAAGTGTCAAGAATAATTTTTCCTCTTTCAATGTGCCTGTGCATGTAACTGGACCTCAAATATTATGAATGCTGCCCACATTTCTCACAACATTGCATCATATATATGTATTTTTTCTGCAATATTATAGGTGAGTTTTCATCTTAATCCTAAAATTACATTGTTCATTGCTGACAATACAGGGGTTTTTTTTGTAAGATTTATTTATTTATTCATACAAGAGCTGGGGTACAGGCCAGAGATGCGGGGGGTGGGGGTGAGAGAATTTACCAGAGACAGAGTGGGGAACAGAACTGGCAGATTGACTGAAGTACACTGCTAAGGGGAGCAGCAGGTGAGACAGGAGAGGTCTGCTTCACCATGTGGATTTCTCCCTGGCCGGCCGGGGATCAAACTCATGTTCCAGAGGCTGTGGATTTCTTCATAGTGCGGTGCTTAACCCGTTGCGCCACCAGGGAGGCTCTGACAATACAGTTTTTAAATTGTTGGTCCTAGTAGCATTATTAACTATTAGGCATTTTCATTATTTTAGGCCAGCGGGCCAAAATGACTCAAGCCTTTTGAATGTGTTACAGGGCAGGGAGGGGGCCACCCCAGACCCCACAAACCTCCCTGCTCTAAATAGGTTCTGCCACCCGCCACATCAACACAAAACAAATGAGACTTTAGTGGGAAGGAACTTGAATACAATTAATGAACAATACAGAAAAGACAAAGAATGTAGTTTCTAAATCAAGCACCCAAAGTTACCTGTCCCCTGTGGGTAAAAGTCCATCCAAACGGGATTGGCCCAGAGCAAGGCCTCAAAGCCTGCCACAAATCTAAAGCATCTTCCAGTGGGGACCCACAGAAAAGGATCAGAAACAACCAGACAAGTCTGGAGGGAAAAGAGCAAAATCAAAGTCAAGACAAAAACTGCCATTTTCACCTCCCCCCGGGTCTCTCACCCACATCTGTGTCACCCAGTCCATGACCAAAAGGCAAGTGCAGTTTCTTCATGTGTCTCTCGGCTCCATGTGCCTCCTCCAGGTCTCCTTCTGGCTCTCCATCCTGCTTCCTTCCTTCTTCAGTCTCTTTTGCAGCCTCTTCTCTCCCTGCTCAGCTCCACCCTCCCTTGGGTGGGGCAGGAAACCTGGAACCTCCCCTTTCGTGGGGACCACCCTGTTACAAATGTTGCTAGTGCCATTTTTTCTTTAAAACTAAGACCCAACATGGAACAATTTTAACAGAAAGACTACATGATCAATTTTTAGATAATGAACTTTGGTTTTTGAAGAATCTTGATCATATATTGTAATATAAGAACTAGATCCCTCTCCAATTTCCTTTTTAAAGTCTTTGTGTACTAAGCCTAATGGTCCTTGACTCGCTTTAGGTAATGAAAGAATTAAATCATTGGAGTCATTATATGTTGAATTGGGGCTGTCTTCGTCAGCCTTCAGGGTCTTGACTGTCTGTTTTAAATGGGCAAAATTCAATAATATCATTTGTTTTTAAATCTTTCATTGCCTTGGGATATTTCTAACTTTTTGATGTGTACTTATAGCTAGGAGTCATGGTTAGTAGGTATCTGGGAAAGATTCTTTCCTCTCCACAGGCACTAATCCTATGTAGGAGATTTTTTTTTTTTAAGATTTACTTATTTATACAAGAACTGGGGCATAAGCCAGATGTGCGGGAGGGTGAGAGGATTCACCTGAGATAGAGCGGGAAACAGAACAGCAGACTGACTGAAATACACTGCTGAGGGGAGAAGTGGGGGAGACACGAGGGGTCTGCTGCATCATGTGGGTATCTCCCTGGCTGGCTGGCTGGCCAGAGCAAACCCACACTGCAGACAGCTTCACAGCACTGCACTCAACCCACTGCACCACCTGGGAGGCCCCTATGTAGGAGATTTTGATTAAAAACAAAACAAAACAAAACACAAAACTGCAATATCCTTAGTGTATTGGGCCTAACTTATTATTATTTCTAGTTCTTAGAAATCCTGTAGTGAAAGTAATTGTAAAGTGTCATGACCCTTTCTGCTAACAAATCTGGTTATCTAGTAGTTAGTTTTTATTTTCTCCCTGAACAAGGGACAATGAAACTGTTGAGACAACATAAGAAGATGCAAATATTCGATTGACTCTCAAACCATAAGTTTAAGAGCTCATCGGATGAGAAACTCACTCTCATTGTTTTAGAGGGTGCTAATTCATTATTTAGAATGACGCAAGTTTTGCTTCTTGTTTTCTGGACTCATAGATCTTACAACTATCCATAAGTATTCTTTAAAACTGAGGATTTTGCCTTTTTATTTTATTTTTTGCTCTTATAATACTAGTATTACTTTGGGAACTTAGATTTGCACCTTTTGATCTTAGAAATATAATTTTTTTTACTCTATTATGTATGTCTGTGTTTTAGGAAGTGCCTAATAATGGGCCCTCTGCTTTTAATGTTTTATTGAGTGATATTTAGGCAATATAAGTACAACCATAAAAACATACCCACTAGATTATTTCCAATTTTCAAATAGTAAAAATATATATGCAAAATGCTATACTCATTCCTTGCAAAAACATTCCTTGTAAAAACATACAAAAATTTGACTTGAGATCTTCAAAGTCAGTAGCCTTTTGTGTTATCTTCCTAAATTCCTCATGCAGATTAGGTGGATTGACAATTTTTAGTACAAATAATTGAATTTTAGTCCAAAAAAATTTTTTTTGTTAAAACAGACTATAGACTCATTTTAATTTTGCTGTCTTAAATACTTCTCCAATCCCTATCTATTGAAAAAGCTGTTTTCTCATCTTCTGTTATTTCAAAGGCAATCTTAGGTCTCAACCCACTATGTACAACCCTTGATAAGAGTTGTAATTAGTAGGAAAGAATCTCTTAAGAGCATTGAATCCATAAAAAAAAGGGTATCTGTTTAGAAATCATGATGAAGAGGAATATATTAGTGCAGGGATATGAGTAAAAATATATCCTTTTAACAGATTTTGCTTAGTGGCCTAGAATTTGTTCTTCTTCTGCAATCTTAAACTTAAGTATTCTGGCCAAATGCTGCTGATTAGTCAAGGCATTTCCCTTTATTTTGAATTGACTTCAGTAGTCATCCAAATGTAATTTCCCGACATAACAACCCTTTTTTCCTGGTAAATTAATGGTCATAAGTTAGAGTCCATTTCATTTCTTGACTGAAACGCCTACCTACAGTAATTTAAACCAGGAATCATAATTCTTTGTTTAATATGAATATTTAAAGTCCAAAGGGTTCCAGTTTAAAATCAATATTACTTATTATGTTATAAATATTAATATGTACCATTTTAGCACATATGGTAAATTTTGTATATTAATGTTTTCATATTTCGAATGCTTAAATTTGGCAATGTAGACTTTTCCTTGTATAAAAACATATGGTATAATATACCATAAGAAAATGAGGTATTTAGTAAATAAAATATTTGGGTTAATTGAAAATTATTATATATACGTTATAAACTCATAAATGATTTGGCAAATATTACAGCACAATAAAATGCCTATACCGCTAAAACTATGCAAAATAATCAAGTCTTTCTAACAGTGAGTTAGTATAATTACTATGAACATTTGCAGTCATTGTGCTATAAATATAGAGCGGTACTAATTAAGAGAGCTCTAGTTTGTTATATTTCAGAAAGTCACCTGAATACTGTTCATTATGATCCTGTTATGTATGGGTTTAAAAAAAAGGTAAAAATAACAGAGGAAGACAGAATCTAGAATGCTAGATTTTTTTCCCTTTGCTATTTCAGAAATTTATTACAGAACTTGAATAAAATTCTTTTAATTGTTTAGACCTGTTTCATGTTTAGCATTTAAGAAATCATAGACTGGGAAATAAATGCATATGACTGGTCACTTTTGTAATCTTTCTTAAAATATACTTAGGGAAAATGCATTTAGTGACTGTTTTCAGGGAATTAAAAACTAGTTTTCAGCAACTCATTCTTGTAAGGAATGTCTTTGAAACTTTATGATCATTAGTTCTTAATGTTAATTGAATATTGAAGACAAACAAAAGCAAAATATTAAGAAGCAACAAAATGTTTTGAAACCAATATAATCTATAATCAGAGCACATACTGAAAAAACATAAAAAATTTCTGATGTGATTGTATAAACAAATATCCTGAGTAAACAATAACTGACTCTTACTGTACTTAGTATTTATCAGACACATTTTTAAATGCTTTGTACTTATTGTCTTAATGACTTCAATTACTTAATAAGAATTTATTGTGTACCTACTCTGTGCCACCTGTTAGCTTAAGCTCTAAGGATATATACTGGATAATGAAATAGGAAAAAAAAATCTGCCCTCAGGTAATTTATATTCTGGTGGAAAAAGACACATAATAATAAAATTAATTAATTCAAACATAGTGTGCTATATAGTGATAAGTTTTATGTTGAAAAGTAAGAGTAAAGGGAGAAAGAATGTGTGAGTGAATGTGGGGTTTCTTTTATTTTAAAGCGGTTAGTCAGAAAAGCCTCATTGAGACTGGCATTCAACCAAAGACCTGAGATAGTGTGTGAATCTCTGGACCTCTTAAAGAAGAAAGGCCCAGAAAGAAAGAAAAAGTGCAAAGACCCTGAGGCTGAGTTTTCCACATTCATTCCAGGTTTAACAGAGAAGTCCTTGGGGTAGGAATGAAGAGAATGAGGCGGAGAGTAGCAGGAGATGAGGTCAAAGAGATAATGAAGGACCTGATCATGATGACTTAGGTTTTTATTTTAAGATACAAAGTTAATGAAGGATTTGAGCAGAGAAGCGACACAATATGATTTTATTTTAACAAGATTTCTTTAACTGCTGTTTTCAGAATAGACTGTGGAAGGCAAGGGTTGGAATAGGTGATGATTCTTGGAATAGGTTTGAACAGTTGTCGAGTTGTAGTGAGAATTGGTTGGATTCTGGAATTGTTTGAAAGAGTCAGTAGGCTGTAGTATCTTGAGAGGCTAAGTATCAAGGATGACTTAAGTCTTTGGCCTTGAATAGTGCAGAGAGGGAATTATCATGGAGCTGTAAAAGACATGTGGAAGGAGCAGATTGGGAATAGAAAGATCTGGAATTCAGGGTCTCCCCTGGTGGTGCAGTGGTTGAGTGCTGGGCTGCGAAGCTGCCTGCAGCCTCCGCAGTGACAGTTCGATCCCCGGCCACTGGCGAGGGTCCCACATGGCGCGCAGACCTATCCTGCCACCCGCTGCTCTCCTCGGCAGTGTACTTTGTCAGTCTGCCTGTTCTGCTTTCCGCTCTGGCTCTGGTGAATTCTCTCGCCCTCCTGCGCTTCTGACTGTACCCAGTGCATGTATAAATAAATAAATATATCTTAAAAAAAAAAAAAAAGAAAGAAAGAAAGACCTGGAATTCAGTTTTGGACATTTCTGAATTTGAGGAGCCTGCTGGATATCAAAGTAAAGACAAATCCTCACTGTAATTCCCTGTAGTAGTTGCTACCATTGTCCCCTTTGTGCAAAGTGTCAGTACAATAACATTAACTGCTCTTTATTCAGTCAGGAAGTAACAGAAGCAGGATTGAAACCCAAGCAGTCTGATACCACAGCTCCTGATTATAAACATTAAAAAATTAGAAATGAATGTGGTCATGTTGAATTATATAGAATTATAACATGGAAAAATCCTATACCCATCAGACCTAGGGTGTATGGAACTTAGATTAAAATGACTCTTCTTAAAGGAACATTTATACAATTTAAGTGATTTGTGCTTTCTGTGTCTATATCTATGTCTACCTCTCTCTTCACCTTTATTTTAGAGTACTTCTCCACACCTGTCAAACAGAGTAGGAAGGAGTTTTCCATGCTGCATAATTCTAAATGACTGTGGCCCCAGTTTCTATTTTGATCATTGTAACATTTCTTTCACTGTTGGTATTCACTCCTCTTTAGCCTCAAGATATCCAGTATTTTATCTTCAATAAATCTCTTGCTATCCCTGATAACATCCTGGCTTTCCAGAGTCTATCACTAATGGCATTATTCAGGGTTAGTATATCCTTGTAGTTCCGTTTTGCCCAATTCGCTTATAGTCATTTATCTTACTACATGACAGCCATTTTGGTGTCCTTTTTTCAACTAATCTCACCCAGCCTAGATAATTTGTGTTGCCTGGTAGATATATAACTCTGCAAAACAAACGATCATAATTTAAATATATGTCTTCTGCATTAAATAGTATAGTATTAGTGTAGACCACTCTATATAATTTTTATTATGATACATATCACAAAGAGCACCTTGTACATGTCTCCAAATGTACCTTAGGAAGATTTTAACTGACATAGATAGCAAAGAGTGAAACTTGATTTTGTGCACATATTCTTTGGAAGACTGTGAAGATGTATAAACCCCTATAATCACTATGTCTTTATTTTTATTGAAGTTATTTTAAAGTAAGTACTATTGTTTTACACCCTTGTTAGTATTTTGCCAATATGGGATTTCCCCTTTTAGGTGTGGTCAACCATATCTCTCCCACCACCAGAGCTTCCAGAGCATCCATAATGTCCACCATAGTCCATTGTGCTCTCTCCTCCCCCATATCACCTCTGGATGTCTCATTCTATGGTCAACTTTCAAGAGCTGGTTTTAATGTTTGTCTTTGGCTCTTTGGTTTCTCTCTTTTTCTTTAAATGGGTATATGTTATTGCAGTATATTGATGATTTTTTTTTTTTTTTTTTTGCATAGAAGAACTGGAATGTAAACCAGAGGTACAGGGTGGGAGGGTGGTGGTGAGAGGATTCACCAGAGACTGAGTGGGGGGGGCAGAACAGGTGGATTTACTGAACTACACTGCCAAGGGGAGCAGCAGGCGAGACAGGAGAGGTCTGCTGCACCATAAATGGGTTAGCTCCCTGGCTGGGGATCAGGCCGTAGGCATGATAGTGCTGAGATTTAACCTCTAAGCCAGCAGCTAGGCCCCTTTTGGTTTCTCTATATTCCGCATATAAGTAACACCATCTGGTAATTTTCTTTCTTCTTCTGGCTTATTTTGCTTAGCATAATCCCTTCTAGTTCCATTCATTGTTGCTGCAAATGACATGAGTTTATATTTTTTGATCACTGCATAGTATCCTACTGTGTATATCACATCTTCTTGATCCATTCATCTGTTTTGGGGAAATTAGATTGTTTCCATATCTTGGCTATTGTAAATAGTGCTGCAATAAACATAAGCGTGCAGATATCCTATCAAATTAGTGTTTTTGTGTTCTTTAGGTAAATAGATTACTAAGAGTGAAATCACTAGGTCATACGGTAGATTCAGTTTTAGTCTTGTGAATGTCCTCCACATTTCTTTCCACAGGGGCTAGACCACTCTACATTCCTACCAATTATGTAAGAGGGTTCCTTTTCCTCTGCACTCTCACTGGCACCTGTTTCTGGTCTTTTCAGTATGTACCATTCTCACTGTGTGATGTGGTATCTCATTGTAGTTTTGACTTGCATTTTTCTGTACTATTCTATTCTAATTATCTAAACAATTGTAGAGTTAAAAAATTAATTTTTAAGGAATTATGGTTTGGGCTACATTTTCCACTAGCTCATAGGAAATGTTTTATATGTTAGTATGACATCCCTGGATATATATATTTGTAAATGAATGGTTGACATATCATTAACAATTCAGCAATTCAACAATTCAGCACTCCCCTAATCAATACAAGTGTAGTGCATACTCAATAACATAATCTATTTGTTACTTGGCAGTTGGTCCCATCAGAATGTGTACAATATTATAAAAAACTAATTTTTCCTCTTTATATTGAATACAATATATTGAGTACAATATTATAAAAAGCTAATTTTTCCCCTTTTGTATTGAATACACTGTGTTACTCCATGATTAAAGTGTTAAATTTTGAACTCATTATATTTCCTACTTAGAAATAATGATACATGTGGCTGGAAGCATTTAGTGAAACAATATAATTTGTTGAGGGAATTTAATCTTAGACTGCATTGAAACAGTATATGATTTGGCGTTAAGAAACTTGATTAAGGGCCTCCCTGGTGGTGCAGCAGCTTGAGCGCCACTCTGTGAAGCTGTCCACAGCCTCTGCAAGGCAGGTTCAATTTCTGGCTGGCCAGGGAGATACCCACATGGTGCGGCAGTCCTCTCCTGTCTCACCCACTGCTCCCCTCAGCAGTGTATTTTGGTCCGTTTGCCTATTCTGTTTCCCATTCTGTCTCTGGTGAATCCTCTCACCCTCCTGTGCCTCTGGCCTGTACCCCAGTTCTTGTATAAAAATAAATAAATCTTCAAAAAAAAAAGAAACTCGATTAATTATTAAAAATGTGGAGGGTGTAGAAATTAAGTTGTTTTAGTAAAAACAAATGATTCTGGGATTTTTTACTTCTCTAAACTTTAGTGAGCATTTTTTAAAAAAGATTTATTTATTCATGCATACAAGATCTGGGGTACAGGCCAGATGAGAGGATTCACCAGAGACAGATCGGGGAACAGAAGAGACAGTCTGACTAAAATACACTGCTGAGGGGAGCAGCGGGCGAGACAGGAGAGGTCCGCTGTGCTATGTGGGTATCTCGCCAGCCTGGCCGGGATCTAACCTGCACCACAGAGGCTTCAGACAGCTTCACAGAGAGGCGCTGAACTGCCTGTGCCACCAGGGGAGGCCCTTTAGTAAGCATTTTTATGTATTATGAGTTTTCTCTAAAAAACAGGAGTGCTAGCCTCCCTCTTTTGTGAACATCTGCTTCTCAAAAGCCCCCTCCCTGAGTCTTCCCTTATTCTTCACTGTCTTTGTTTATTATCCCAAAGGTAATGTACTGCTGCCATTCATTTCCAAAACCAGCGTGTTCTTTTGTGTTTGACTCCTATTAGTTCTCGGGTATGCTGCATATTAATGTTCATAAATGCATAATTTTTCTTTCTCCTTCTGTATCTTTTATTGCCTAAATAATTTGCTTGTATTATTTAGAGCCCTGCAATATAGACTTAGTGCTTTTGCTAATCACTGGATCTAGGAGAGCACAGAACCACATCTAAGGTATAAGGTGGATATACTACTGGGATGATCTTGCAGGGTGCAGGTGTTGGATTTTGGGGTGTCTGTAGGATTGAAGTTCCAGTGGAGATGGGTCCCTGAAGGTTACTTTTTCCACAGTTTTGTTGAAGAGCCCATTTTTTTTTCTGCTCTTATCTTACTAAGCAGTTTGTTTTATCACTACTGCTGAATTATAGTTAAATATCAGGAATATTATTTTCAATATTTCATCAAGATTTATTTCTTAAAACTCATAAATTTCAGGTGACAAGAAGAAGAAAAGTTCTCAAATTTTGTTATAGATAATAATTTATTATTAGGATATGTTAGTTTAAGCCAGGGAGACTAAAGCCAAATGATACTATTTAGATCTTTTACTAAACAATATCAATGTGTATTTTCTGTCAGGCTTCCTTAAGATCAGATTGCTGCAATGCATTCTAGCTGGAACAACCTTTGAAAATACAACTCAGAAAATGAGTAAGGCCTGATCTTTTTCGTAGGATAAGGCACAAAGAGAACATTGTTTCTGTCTGTCAGTTTTACAGATTACACCTAGATACAACTCAAGGTTTTGGGTTGATGTATTCTGCTTTCTTTGCTTATCCTTTTCCCAATGCTACCTCATGAAACTTATTCAGCTGAGACTGGAATGAGTGAGACTTTTGCTGATGGTGTCTAGCTCTGCCATTTTTGCTGATGCATTAGGTACACCAGTACATGGAGTGCATAATTATCTTTACCATAAATATTATACCCAGGTAGAAGATGTAAGCACTGTATTTGTGCCATTTTCTGGAACTACTCCCTACTGGATTAGGGGTGAATTAGGGGTGGAGGTTTGGGGTCCATGAAGAATCAGAATCTTTCCCTAGCCAACTTGAGACTTGACTGGTTGTCACGGGTTATAATTCCAATTGTTTAAACTCTGGAATTACAGTTATTTGTAAGCTTTAATGTCTTCAGCCTTTTTTTTTTTTTAAAGATTTATCTTTATGCATACAATAACCAGGGTACAGGCCAGAGGTGCAGGGCATGAGAGGATTCACCAGAGACAGAGTGGGGAGCAGAACAGGTAGATCTACTGAAATACACTGCTGAGGAGAGCAGTGGGTGAGGCAAGAGAGATTAGTTGTGCCACTTGGGTCAGTTCCCTGGATGGGGATTGAACTCAAGTCTCAGTGGCTGGCTATAGCTTGATAGTGCTGTGCCTTTAACCCCTGTAGCACCATGGAGGTACTGTCTTCCATCTCTTGATGACAAAGGAGACTAAATCAGAAGACAGAAGCAAAAGATCAATAGGAATAGGCATATTCTAGTAATAGTCAACCATAAGACTGAGTGAAGGTCTGGCACATCCAAAGAAATTAGAAGAGACTTTGTTTATAATAGGAGTCTAGGGCCAAAATTCAATTTTCAAGGTGTCCCACCTCTAGATAAGCCCTTCTTTATGTTTTTAGTTCCCTGGTGACCTTGGAGCTCTGCTCAAGGTGGTTGCTGTAACTCATCTGTAAACACAAGCCTCAGAGAGAAAGTTAGATAAATTTTTTCTACTTTGGTACTCTTTAGGTTCTGAGAGCAATTTAGCTATTTAGCCTTGGTTATATTCAGACTTACTTTTACTTTCTCATGGACAGCACTCTCTTTCTTGGATCTTATGTTTTCTTTCTGACGTAAGCCCTCAAGTTAACTTCCTAAGGAATATGTTTAGGGCTCCTTGACTTGATTGTTGTGTGAGTGTTGGAGGCTTCCACACATCAACAAGAACCAGAAGGTATCTGAGAATTTAACTCAATTTTGATGCTATCTATGTGAATAGTATCTACCTAGATAGATCTCACAGGTTAAGTGCTTGGTCTGCCAAGACTGTCTTCCACTTTGGATGCTGGTCCTCTTCAGATGCTGGTCATCATTATCTGCTTCAGATTTATTGATTACAGATCAGCATTACCCACTCCTTAGTTTTGATTAACTGCTAGAGGGGCTCCTAGAATGCAGTCATGTTTACTCACTAGAGGACTGGTTTATTATAAGCAAACAGCCAGATGGAAGAAATGCATCAGACAAGGTACAGAGAAAGGGTGCAGAGCCCCTGTGTCCTCTTCTAGTGCACCATTCTCTCCAAATATCCACATGTTCACCCGCCCAGAAGCTCTCCAAAGCCCATCCTCACTTGTGTGTACTCTTATTTTCTCTGAAACTTATTAACGATCATTGAGCATTCTGGATTTATCCTCTTTGTTTCTTGGTTCTATATTTTTCTGTTTCTTTGTCCTGTTGCTCTTTGTGCTGGGAGATTTCCCTGGTTTCTCTTCTAGTAACTCTCTTGAATTATATCTTTTATTTAAGAGCACTTTCTTATTTAGTGGTATTTGTTTATCACATCTACTTCACATTTACGGATTCCGCATTTTCTAGAATCTCTCTAAGCATAATATTTTAAGACTTCTAAAGTTATCTTAAATACCCTGGATTATCATTGTTTCCTGCAAGTTCATCTATATATTTTTCTGGTTTTACTCAAATGTCTGATGATTTTAATGAGTTATTCATTTGGAAGAATGAAACTGACTGGAGTCAGTGACTGTTCTTAACAGTGATTGGTAAAAATATTAGAATTTTCTTAAATGATAGGGAAATAGTCATATTCATTTTGGGAAATAGTTTAAATTTGTTCATGATTTCTAGAGCCATAAACAAGAAGTGACCCAGATCAAGTTAGTCTTATAAAATAAGCTAAATTAAACTTTGTTTATATGATTAAACTGATTTTTTTCTGCTCATGGCATTTTCAAGTTTATTGTTCATTCAATTTTGGTTTTTACATACCTTACCTCTGTTGTCCCTCTGTTGGTAAAACTCTGAGGTACATGGTCTACTATGGCTCCAAAGTTGCAGAATTAAGCTCCAGGTGCCAATAATATCTTGTTTGATAATGAAACTTTATTGGTTCTATATGCTATAACTCACTTTTCCTCTCCTCTCCTCTACTCATGTTTCCTGGTATCACCACTTACATAAATTGTTTATGTTCAAAGCTTTATCTAGAGTCTGAAGAATCCAAATGCAGATATTATGGGTTATTTTTTTTTCTTCATTATAATTTTAATGAAAGTTCAGGTAGAAAAACAGGTATTTTTGAGGTCTTAATATATTCAATCTGTGCCAGTTAAACAATATTGTAATGAGTATTATGGGTCAGGCATTATTCAAGGGGCATAGTATAATGAGTTCTACCTTCAAAGAACTTGTATTCTACAGAGCAGATAATCCATACAGCAGAATGTTTTAGGTGTACTTAAAAGAAGTTGAGGTTTATGTATCATGGGACTTAGCAAACATGAGAAATTCTTTACAGATGGGTGATCAGGGATGACATCAGGAAGAGGTAGCATTTGAGTTGGATAGATGGCAAATGAATTTGAAAACAAAATGCTGGGTTGGACATGCCTATGAACTCAGTCTTCAAGAGGCATGTGTATAAAACAAATACGAATATTATACAAAACACAGATATCTATGTAATTTTAAATTGCAAGATGTTCATAGGAATATTTTTTTAAACATTTATTTATTTATTTATACAAGCACTGGGAATAGTCAAAAGCGCGGGAGGGTGAGAGAATTCACCAGAGCCAGAGTGGGGAACAGAACAGGCCGACTGACGAAACACACTGCTAAGGGGAGCAGCGGGCGAGACAGGAGAGGTCTGTCGCACCATGTGGGACCCTCGCCGGCCCGCCGGGGATCCAACCGGCGCTGCAGAGGCTGCGGGCAGCTTCGCAGCCCAACGCTCAACTGCTGCTCCACCAGGGGAGGACCTGTTCATAAGAATATTGATGGAAATTGGAGATAAGTAGTTTATATAGTTTGGAGACTGGATTTGATGTGGGAAACAAATGGGAATCATTATAGTCCTCTGTGAAGGGAAATGAAAAACATCTGTAAGGAGAAAAGTTGTGATTTAGGGTATTTTTTAAAAAAGATTTATGCATACAAAAGCTGGGGTACAGGCCAGACATGTCGGGGGTGAGAGGATTCACCACAGACAGAGTGGAGAACAGAACAGGCAGATGGACTGAAATACACTGCTGTGGGAAGCAGTGGGTGAGTCAGGAGAGTTCTGCTGCGCCATGTGAGTTGCTCCCTGGCCGGCCCGGGGACCGAACTCCCGCTGCAGTGGTTGTGGACAGCTTCATAGGTTGTGTCTTAACCCCTTGCGCCACCAGGGAAGCCCCTGGTTTAGGGTATAAAATTCTTGTGAGGAATGGATTGATGGAGGGGAGGAAGTGGCTGTTACAGGTGGGTGTGTCATTGTGGGATAGATACCATGGGACTGGCGATCTACTGGCCAGTTTGAGAAATGTTCTGAACAAAACTAAATTACCAAAGGGGGAATAGCAGATAGAAGTAATGGAAAATGGGAAAGCAGGAAAAACTTGAAGGAAGAGGACTAACTCATTGGAGTCTCTCCAAGTGAGAAATACCTGCACTCAGTTCTGCCTGGAATTGAGAAGCCAAGCTGGGTAGCTTACTGACAAGAGCTCTATTTCATTTATTTGTCCTGTCAATATTCCTGCCTATTTGTCTCTTTAACAGTTGATGGGGAATGACACGAACCTATTGAAGGTTTAGCTTTGGCTTTACTTGAAAAGATCCTAAGATGTTTCAATGGGAACCTATTAAAGAATTAGAAAGTACTGTACTCTGCATTGATAATAAAGTCCTGAGCCTATGTGAATGACTCTTAGAGATTTCATATTGTCCATTGGAATTTCTATTTAAATTGATTTATTGCTGTGGTCAGACCAGTTATTTTCTGATTTGCATATGAAGGCTTTCTATACAGAGAAAAAGTGCAAACCAGAATCTACTGTTTTCCTACAATGTCAATTTCTTAGGCACCAATCTATAAATTAGTGTTATTAGTGAGGAAAAGACACCCTGTGTCTAGCTACGTGTATTTAACTGTGCTGAGAAAACTGTGCTCATTATGATAGCTATAGGGTAGCTCTAGCTACACATTAATAAGTTATGAGCTACTATTTCAGAGAAATTGCTCTGCCAATAATAAATAGCCTATGTTCTATTTTTCTTCTCCCTTGGATATCTGTATGGAATGAAATTAATTCAGAAAACAACTATCTTAGAGAAGCGGGAAAACTTAAATCATCCCATTATCGGCCTTTCTCCCCTTTCCCAACCTTTTTAAACGGCACTTAGAATTATTCTAGCTTTTTTTTGTGTGGGATCCTCACCAGCTGCAGGGAACAAACCAGCGCTCAACCGCTGCGCCACCAGGGGAGACCCTATTCTAGCATTTTAATTCCTCTTTCAGACCCTAACTCTTAAGCATTTGTTTTATTTCACACATCCTTTTGAGGTCACCTCCTGCTGTCTTTTCTGTTAACAATGACTAAGGTGATTTCATACTCTTCCAGATTTCCTCCATTTTTACCTATTAGTAATTTTACTCTAAAGAGCTTTTTCTTTTGTCATTCAGTGACATGGAAATAGGCTATTGTACAGAAATTCTGGATTTTTTTTTTTTGCACAGAAGAATTGGGGTATAGACCAGAGGTGCAGGGGGTGAGAGGATTGGGAGCAGAACAGGCAGACTTACTGAAATACACTGCTGAGGGGGGCAGTGCATGAGACAGGGGAGGTCTGCTGTGCCATGTGGGTTAGCTATCTGGCCTGGGATAGAACTCAGGCCATCATGGTGATAGCCCTGAGACTTAACCCCTAGACCACCAGGAAGGTCCCACAGAAATTCTATTCTTTATGGGTTTTGGAATCAGCAATTTCTCAGAAACCCCAGATACTTAAAGAATTCCTTTCTTCCAGTCTCACCTGCTCTGTTAATAAATATGTCATTGTTTATATCCTACAGTAATGTAATTAGAATATTGTTGCCTGGATATTGTCAGAAATTTCTGTTATCAAATTATGCTAAAGGCTCTAATGTCAGGGAAGGAGGCACATCTTCTGGGGGAACTTCTGAATCTGTCATGTACGGTATGGAGATATACTTAAGAAAATAGCCTCTTTTCTGTTTCATATTTAGCTTTGGGAAAGAAAAAAACAACAACATCCTGAAGCAACCAGGAATAGCTGAGTAGCTGCAGTAATAATATGATTCTGAACTCACTCACTTCCTGCATCTTATAATCTTTAGTCTAAGAATCCTGAAAGAGACGTTGCAGATTAAGTATCTACCTCTGCATCCACTCAACATTCCCATTCAGTACATGATTGGTGAAAATACAAGATTAGAGATAGAACAACATAATATAATATCTTAAAGTGTGGGCTCTGGAGTCAGACATTGAAATCCAGATGTCCCACTTAAAATTATGAGATTTCAGACAGGTCAATTGACCTCCCTTCTACTTAAAACAGTAAACTGGAAATATTGATAATATCTATACTGCTGAATTGTTGAGATTAAGTGAGGAGCTGGGATATTTTAAATATTAAATAAATTAAGTTGTTATTGTTGCTTTTTGAATATGAAGGGTAATTTCTTTGCATTTGTGCTAAAAGCTTTTATTGGCTCTTGTCAAAGACATGCAGTTAGCCCACTTTTTTGAATGAAATCTATCTGTTGTGGTCTGCATTGTACCAAAACAACTTAGTAACCTAATTTTCACTTTATTCACATGTATATACATGTTAGGGTTACTTTTGTAAAATCTAGCTTTATTTTCACAAAGGTTTTAATTAAAAGGTTGTTAAAGATGATAAAAAATCCTTACTTTTTAACAACATGATATATTTTCACACTGGTATTGGGGCTTTGGCCAGTGCTATTTTGCATGACTCCTTAAAGTTTCAAAAAGAAAAACAATACATATTCGGCTTGAGTTGTAGCTGGAATTAACTTTTTTTTTATTTCATAAACTCTGTCTCTGATTTTAGAAAAATAAAAGCATTTTTATTGATAATGTCATGCTGTTAGAGGGCAGGGAGAGGGGCACCCAAGACCCTGCAAACCTGCCTGCTCTAAATAGGTTCTGCCATCTGCTGCATCAACACAAAACATATGAGACTTTAATGGGAAGGAACTTTAGTACAATTAGGAAACAATACAGGAACGACAAAGAATATAGTTTCTAAATCAAGCACCCAAAGTTACCCGTCCCCTCGTGGTTGTAAAAGTCCACCCAAGAGGGATTGGCCTAGAGCAAGGCCCCAAAGCCTTCCAGAAGTCTAAAGCATCTTCCAGTGGGGACCCACAGAAAAGGATCAGAAATAACCAGACAAGTCTGGAAGGAAAAGAGCAAAATCAAAATCAAGACAAAAACCGCCATTGTCACCTCCCCATGGGTCTCTCATCCACATCTGTGTCACCTACCACGACCAAAAGGCAAGCACAGTTTCTTCACATGTCTCTCAGCTCCATGTGCCTCCTCTAGGTCTTCTTCTGGCTCTCCATCCTGCTTCCTTCCTTCCTCAGTCTCTTCTGCAGCTTTTTCTCTCTTGCTCAGCTCCACCCTCCCTTGGGTGGGGTAGGAAACCTGGAACCTCCCCCTTTCCTGGGGACCACCCTGTTACAATGCTATCAAAATAATTTCTGAATCCCAGAAAAAATTTTAGTTGTTACAAATATACTCCAGGTGACTATCATAGGTATAACCATGGTATAACTGTTATTGGGGTAACTCCTGTCCCTTTTTAATTTTGTATTTTACTTTGTAATCATCAGCACTGAGTCTCATAACCTCTGGTGCTGTGGCATTCTGTTGTCTTCCAGTTCTCAGAGGCCCCAAGCATTGATTTTCAGACTGCCTCATTACTGCATAATATTCCTGGTTCATTGTCATGAACAGATAGCCTAAAGAAGAATGCATGCCATTTAAAGACAGTGATGCTTTCTTTCCTTTTCTTTTTACATTTGAAAAATAGCACTTTCAATATTAAGTTTGGGACACCAAATTGAATTGCACAAAACTTCAAAGTTTGTGTCTCCAATGCTACTTTACTACTTATAAACTCTATCCTTACCAGGCAGGGAAAATAGTTCATATTTATTTAGTAGCTTCCCGGTGCCACATACTTTGCATGAATTATATTATTCCTGGAGGTAGGAAATGATGCCTTCATTTTATAGAGGAGCAAACTGAAAGCCAAATAGGCAAAATGATTTGCAAAACTAATAGGTGTAAAGCTAGGACTTGAACCAGTTCTAACACCAAAGATTGTCCACATTTCTACTCTGTTGCTTTGGAGTGAAGGAGAAATAAATGCATGTAGTGAAAGTGGAAACAATTACCACCATCTGGAAACACAGTTCTGCCAAGTTCCCATATGAAAAGTGCTGGACTTTTTTATGGGAAATATTGAAACATAAAGCTGAACCCCTTTACAGAATGATCTCACTCCTATTTAAAAAGTCACTGATATAGATACATTTTAGTTCTGAGTTTTGTTGCCATACAGGAGGGTATAGCACTGGCCATAATTATTGCTGTTATAACTTTTTACATTAATGGCAATTTTGTGAGACTAGGTGAATTTTCCTATTTAGAAAAGGCTTGATTGTTCTCTCAAGACTTCCCTTAATCTCCTGCTGAGAGCTTGTTAAACATTTTGAGGATGAACTAATCAGTGTTTTGCATCCTTTCAATAATGTGGATGCTTTTTTTCCCCAGCATAATTTAATGTGAGAATATTTGGATGGAAATACTCCCTCACTACTCGTGCTCTGGGTAAATGGGCTGATTTAGTGATCCTGGTGGCTAGGCAACCTCATTAGGGTTTAACCTGAAGTAGTCTTCAGATAAATGTTTGTAATGGGCAACAATTTATAAATAAGTTATAATCATTTATTTGCTCATTCTCAGAATTAATGGTTCCAGGTCCCTTGAAGATACTGAAATTCCTTCTGGGGGAATTATGAGAGGAAGTTGATTCACAGAATTCTCACAGCCAAATAGATAAGCTTTCAATAGTGCCTATTACTGTTGAAAACCAAATTTGCTCTTCTCCATCTCTTCTACATAGAATTGGAATGCTGATTTTGAAACTAATTCTCCCCAAAGGAGAAACAGCTCTTATTTTCCTGTAAAAGCCATCAGCACTGCTTCTTTGGGTTCAATGTTAGTAGATTATAATGCTTTTCATGTTGTTTCAGAGTAAAGACAGTTCATTTGAAAGCTATGGGTGTATCACAATTTGTAACAAGGAGTGAGTTTGTATATGGTTAGTACTCTAATGTGTGAGGTGAAAATGTTTTGGTGTATTTGATCAAAAGAATCTTTTATAATTTCTTCATTATTTAAATGTTAGGGATGAGGCTAATAAAGTAGTCTTTTTTTTTTTTTTTCCTGTATATGCTGCAGGTACTGATTTCAATTTCAGAATTACAGGTATAATTCAGATTTTTTCATTATTTATTACTACTCTGACTATTTTCCAATTAAATGTTTTGAAGATACATTTCTTATAATTTGATTTGAAACAAAGTTGGAAATCATTTTCATTTTTTGATTTTTCAGACACATGTATGCAAACAAAAGCAAATGCCTCAGTGGATACCATATCGGACCACCTATGTTATTTTCTGTTTTTATATGGCTTAGGATGATGATTTCGCATAAATATAACCACTTCTCTTACAGTTGATGCCAAGACCATGACCTTGGTTTGTCTTATAGCAGAGGATTTATAATTCCTTCAGATCCATATATAAAACACTATTTATGTATATATATGTGTATCCACATATATAATTTTTATAAGCTATTATAAAAGTTTAATTATTTGTGACTATTTTTTGGCTGTCATTTAAAATATTATATAAAATATTTTTTTTCAAGTAATAGTAAAGATAGTATTTGAATTGGATAGAAAGTTTCACTCAAAATTTTGGAGTTCATAGTAGGCAGAACAGATAAACTACTTTTTGAAATGGTTTTTGAGTAAATGCCTCCATTTTTAAGGTGTTCCACATAGTTTATTTTAAAGATTTAATTTACACTTATCTTCTTACCTTTTTTTTCAATGTTTTTTCAGTGTTGGTAAAGCAACTGATCCTAAACTGTTAATGGTAGCAACTGGTCAACTTAGTTTTATATCTCCTACAAAAACTCTCCATGATATTTTACTATGAAACTATTTACGTCCAAATTCCTTGTTTTCCTGCAAGGGTTCTTTTATGTATATACTTTTATGTAACGTTCTTGTATAAAGTATACTATAATAACATAAAAGATATATGTAATTTGTATTTTGAGTTACACAAAATCCAATTATTGTCTATCAAAGAGAAAAAGCAGCAAATGTGTTTCAGTAATTAAAGAGAACCCAAAGTAATATCAAAACAGAAAAAAAAATTGAAATGTGATATACATATATATTTGGAAAAACCTTAATGCTTTCCCATGAAATGTTTATTGAGTTGTTTCACATATTGAAGATTACTGCAATGACCATGATAGCTAAGACAGATATATAGGAGCAAAAAATCAGACAACTAAGAATAGTGGATGGTGTTGATGTGGTTCCTTGGAATCTGTGGGTTTGGAGTGTGGGGTCCTTGGGGTCACTCTGGGAAAGGTTACACCAGAGCTCCCGTTTCAGGGACACGCGACGATTTTCCCAGGCGAATTTCTCCACGAGACAGAGATGGTACTTTTATTTAAAGGGCAGGTTTATCAGGAAAAGGGACAGAAGAGTAAAGTACACTTGTATAGACCAAGCAGGCAGGAA
Organism: Talpa europaea; assembly: GCF_964194135.1. Classification (NCBI taxonomy): domain Eukaryota; kingdom Metazoa; phylum Chordata; class Mammalia; order Eulipotyphla; family Talpidae; genus Talpa; species Talpa europaea. Next base: position 49,571,325 of record NC_140076.1, read on the forward strand.
GAGCTGCTAAGAGGCCTGCATGGTTGCAGGCAGGCGGCCTTGAAGAGAGTGGCCTCCACTGAGGGAGGTCAGTGAAGGGAAGTCCAGGCATGGTACAGGTCATGGGCCGGCAGGAAGGCTGCTGCCCTGTAGAGGAGAGTTGGTGAAAAGAAGCACCTGCAGAGTCACAGGTGGGCAGAGCTGTCCCAAACAGAGACTGACCTCATACCGTCTTCTTCTTCATTTTTTTTAAAAGATTTATTTATTTATTTATACAAGCACTGGGTACAGTCAGAAGCGCTGGAGGGTGAGAGAATTCATCAGAGCCAGAGCAGGTTGCAGAACAGGCAGAAGGACCGAAGTACACTGCTGAGGGGAGCAGGGGGCGGCAGGAGAGGTCTGTGCGCCATGTGGGACCCTCCTCTGGTGGCCGGGGAGCAGCCCGGGAGCAGCCGGGGATCGAACCAATGCTGCAGAGGCTGCGGGCAGCTTCGCAACCCAGCGCTCAACCGCTGTGCCACCGGGGAGGCCCTTCTTCATTTTTTAAAATATTTATTTATTTATTTATACAAGCACTGGGTACAGTCAGAAGCGTGGGAGGGTGACAGAATTCACCAGAGCCAGAGCGGGAAGCGGAACAGGCAGACTGACGAAATACACTGCTGAGGGGAGCAACAGGCGGCAGGAGAGGTCTGTGCACCACGTGGGGATTCGAAGCAGAGGCTGCGGGCAGCCTGGCAACCCAGTGCTCAACCACTGCGCCATCAGGGGAGGCCCCAGTCTTCTTATGTTTGGGAGAGGTCACTCCTTGTGAGCTGTCAGTTGGTGGCTAATTTTGGAGAACTGTATAGAATTTGAAAGGGACCAGAGATTCTACAATGGGCTCAATCTGCATATCTTTACCCTTGGATGCACCCTTGGATATCTGCTTGGATGTGATGCTTTGTAATCTAGGCTTCAGTGCCTAAGGATACTAGTCTGCACCTAAGGATACTGGTTTCCGCAACTGGGCCATCTGGGCCTAAGGATCTTAGTTTCCATAACTGTGAACGATCTTGGTTTTCACAGCTGTGTCAATGGCTATGCTAATCTCTTCTATCCCCACCTCCTTGTGAGCCAGGTTTCTGGTCTTGTGGCATACCTCCTTTTCAGTTTTTTTTTTTCTCCCCCTATTCTGGTCCTACGTCAGTGTCACTCATTTGATAGAGAAATAGACTGTAGGAGGATATGTTAGGGGGAAAGGATGTCCTGAACAAACTCCACAAACAGATTTTATGGACTCCACCCCCACCCAAGACCAAAGTGATCCAAGACACCAAGGACTGCAAATTCCATAAAGTCATCACCGCTGCAGGGAAGATTGCTGGGATCTAAGGGGGGGTAGTTAAGCAGCCAGGCTTGGTATATAACCAGACATGTGGACCGTGGGGGTCACTTGCTTTTTTGCCAGCTTTCAGCATGCCATTGGGGTTTCAGCTCAGCAGAAATGGTAGGACAAATTCACCAATTTCTCTCTCTCTCTCTCTCTCTCTGAGTTATTCATTTCCTCATTTACCCTTTTTGTATATAAGCCCTTTATTACCCCTTTTTGTTGTACCTTCCCCTATGTGTTAGGGGGAAAAGGATGTCCTAAAGCTAATTCCATACAGGCTTTGTGGACTCCACCCCCACCCCAGGCCAAAGCCAAAGACACTAGAAACTCCAAATCCCATCACTACCAAAGGGAAGGTGGCTGGGACCTGAGGGTGGGGTTAAGCAGCCAGGTTGATATAAGGCAGACACCTGGGCTTTGGAGGGGTTCCCCCATTCTGGCTCTCTGCCAGCTCGCAGAGTCCGGCCAGCTCTGAGAGTTCCTTTGGGTTTCCAGGTTGGCGGATCAGGTAGGACGCATTAAAGACTTTATTTCCCTATTTTCTCCCTGAGTTGTACATTTTCCTTATTTCCTTTTCCCTTGTAAATAAACCTTTTATTAACCTTTTGTGTATGCCTGTAATGGAATATTAAGTCCCTTTTAAGCGCGCGGGTGAGGACCCACAGCCAGGCAAACTGTTCAATATCGGGGCTGCCCTATAACAGCTGGCGCCCAACGTGGTTTCCAAGCTGTATCAGGGCTGCCCTATAACATATGTTCCTCCTGTAAGTGAAACCATCAAATATTTTTCCTTTCCTTCTGGCTTATTTCACTGAGCATAATCCCTTCCAGCTCCATTCATGTTGCTGTGAATGGCATGAGTTTATCTTTTTTGATATTTGAATAATATTCCATTGTGTATATATACCACATCTTCTTGATACAGTCATCTACTTTTGGGCATTTGGGTTGTTCCCAAAGCTTACCTATTGTAAATAGTGCTGCAATAAACATAGGGGCACAGGTACCCTTTTGAATTAATGTTTTTGTGTCTTTTGGGTAGATTCCTAGGAGTGAAATTGCTGGATCATATGGAAGTTCTATTTTCAGTAGTTTTTTTTTTTATTTTTGTTTGTTTGTTTGTTTGTTTTTATACATGCACTGGGTACAGTCAGAAGCGCGGGAGTGTGAGAGAATTCACCAGAGCCAGAGCAGGGAGCAGAGCAGGCAGAAGGACCGAAATACACTGCTGAGGGGAGCAGCGGGTGGCAGGAGAGGTCTGCGCGCCATGTGGGACCCTCCTCCGGTGGCCGGGGAGCAGCCGGGGATCGAAATGGCGCAGCAGAGGCTGCGGGCAGCTTCTCAACCCAGCGCTCAACCGCTGCGCCACCAGGGAGGCCCCTATTTTCAGTAGTTTTAGTAGTCTTCACACAGCTTACCATAGTGGTTGGACCAGTTTGCAGTCCCACAGGTAGTGTAGGAGAGTTCCTTTTTCTCTACATCCTCACCAACGTTTCCTGTTTTGTTTTGTTTTTTAATATGAGTCATTCTCACTGATGTAAGGTGGCATCTCATTGTGATTTTGATTTGCCTTTCCCTGATTATGGGATGTTCAACATCTTTTGATATACCTGTTGGTCATTTGCAGTTCCTGTTTGGAGAAGTATCTTTTTAGCTCTTCTGCCCATTTTTTGACTGGATTGTTTGTTTTTGTTGAGTAGTGTGAGCTCTCAGAGCTTTGTAGATCTTTGTTATCAGTCCCTTATCAGTAGTATTGTGTGTAAAAATTTTCTCCCAGTCAGTAGGGTGACTCTTTGTTTGGTTAATATCTCTTTTGCTATACAGAAGCTTTCAGTTTGATGTAGTCCCAGTTGTTCATCTTTTCCTTCACTTTTTTATTTTATTCAGTGTATTTTATGATTTCAGGTCTTTTATGTCCAATTTTTTCCATCCATTTTTAGTTGTTTTTTTTGTGCATGGTCCTAGGTAATAGTCTGGTTTCATTCTTTTGCCTGTAGCAGTCCAGTTTTCCCAGCACCATTTATTGAACAAACTGTCCTTGTTTCATTGGATTTTTTTATGTGTTTCTAAAAATGTTTTAATAATTGAAATAAGAATTCTATTGGGGTGATAATGGGATAGGGGCAAAGGAAAAAGAAGATATGAATAATAAAATATGGGAAATATTACAGTCTCATATGACTAGAGGTAGGGTATTTATCAAAATGCTATTGAAAGATCTGAAAATGTGTTTGTTATAATAAAAGTATATTAATATGACTTGATAGGAAGGAGGCTGTATCTTCAAATAAAATATTCTCATTTCCTTTCTTGTAACATGAATCAGAGGATAGCCATCACTTTATGGTAAATTACAACAAGAATCATCAATAAATATAAAATTACCAGTGTGATAGTAAATGATAACTTTAAACACTTCTTTTTACTGTTTTTATCAAAAATGTGAAATCTTACTATGCATATAGTGGAGACAGGATCATAAAGAAATTGAAAGGATTCTGTGGTATGAAAGTTGGCATTTAAAAACATTCTATTTTCAATTTTTAATTCTATTCAGTCAAGAATCATAGTGTTATAGAGCAGCCCCGATATTAAACGGGTTCCTGGCTGTGGGTCCTCACCAGCGCGCTTTAAAGAGACTTATGAATACTCTACTACAGACACATGCAAAAGGGTTAATAAAAGGTTTATTTACAAGAGGAAAGGAAATAAGGAAAATGTACAACTCAGGGAGAAAATAGAGAAATAAAGTCTTTAATGCGTCCTACCTGATCCGACGACCTGGAAACCCAAAGTCACTCTCAGAGCTGGCCGGACGCTCCGAGCTGGCCGAGAGCCCAAAAATGGAGAGCCCCCCAAAGCCCACGTGTCTGCCTTCTGTATCCACCTGGCTGCTTAACCCTACCCTCAGGTCCCAGCCACCTTCCCTTTGGTGGTGATGGGATTTGGAGTTCCCAGTGTCTTTGGCTTTGACCTGGGGTGGGGGTGGAGTCCACAAAGCCTGTATGGAATTTGCTTTGGGACCGCCTTTTCCCCCTAACAATAGGACTCCTCCAATACATCCAAAATGTTAATTTATAAAATATGTATTGATTATCTAAAATGTTGAAATATTGATCCTCTAAAGTATGGGATATTATAGGTGCTAGAAGTAAAGTAGTGAAAAATACCAAACTCACTGTTCTCACAGTATTTACATTTCCCTAGGAGAAGAAAGACCAAAAAAAAAAAAAAAAGGACAAATGTATGTCGAGTTCCAACTTGCATTAAATATTATTGAGGAAATAATTAAGAAGTTAGAAGCAATTTTGTTTTTTTAAGGTAAGAACAGTTTGAACAAATTATTCAAACACAGCTTCACTCTAGTAAATATATTTTTATTCTTGCCTTTTCTACTGTCAAGAGATTTACTAATAATAAATTGAGAGTATGCTGTGAGACTCCATGTCTAATTACACATAATTGATTTCTCCCCTTTTCACATGTTGCAAGCATCAGATTACAATTGTGGTAAATTTGGATCATGCAGAGACAGCATTTCAGATAAAAGTGGCCCATGGAAATAGAGACTGACATCTTGTTTGCTGGCAGAGTGGCAAATTAGCCTATGGACAGATGTATCAAAGTTTGGAGTGAAATAGTCATAATCAGAGGTGATTTTTAAATCCTGTACATCAGGTGTAAATAGAATTGCGTATATAATTTATTATCAACCTGCTTTTGGTTTTGGTCACTGAAAACATACATCTAAAGTATAATTAGAAATCTGGGGGCCTCCCTGGTGACACAGCGCTGGGAAGCTGTGCTGAAGCCTCAGCAGTGCCGGCTGGATCCCCGCTGGCCTCAGAGCAACCCACATGGCGAGCAGACCTCTCCTGAAATGGCCCACTGCTCCCCTCAGCAGTGTATTTCATCAGTCTGACTATTCTGTTCCCCTCTCTGTCTCTGGTGAATCCTCTCACCCTCCCATGCATCTGGACTGTACTCAGGCTCTTGTGTAAATAAAATAAATCTTAAAAAAAAAAAATCTGAGTAAGACGTTGGCAATTACCATGCTTTTAAACCTTTCATAAAGGGCAATAAACTATGCTTGTCTTTAATACCCATTTCTATTGGTTTTAGTTCAATGCAATATCTGTGCGAAGTGTCTAGGCAGTAGTCTGAAATCTCCAACAGAAAATAACTGATGTGTTACATAACCAAAACAGTTGATCTTTGCCAAAGTAATTTGAAAATTTGTGTTACATTTTGTCTAGTGATAAAATTTTAGATAGTATGTTTCTAAAATTTCTGAGGCGTAAACTATACATTGCACTTGCTATTATTGAGCATCTTGCTCAGCTATCTTGCAGTTACTGCTAAAGAAGGAATAAAATGAAAAATATGAAAGAAACAGAAATCAGAAATAGAAGGGTGTATTGCTTTGTAATGATAGCACATATCAAATTGTCATCATTAGATTGTGAACATATTTTGGAGGGGAGGAACTGCTTTATTTCATTTCTGAACCTAGCTCAATGCATGGCTCATAGTAGCTGCTTAATAGATGGCCGCTGAATGTAGCCATGTGCTTTTGGAGTGGGCTAAAATATAATGAAGCTTCATTAATTTATTTATTTATTTTTTTTTTTTAAAGATTTATTTATTTATTTATACAAGCACTGAGTACAGTCAGAGGCGCTGGAGGGTGAGAGGATTCACCAAAGCCAGAGCGGGGAGCAGAACAGGCAGACTGACGAAGTACACTGCTGAGGGGAGCAGTGGGTGGCAGGAGAGGTCTGTGCGCCATGTGGGACCCTCGCCCGGTGGCTGGGGATCGAACTGGGGCTGCAGAGGCTGCGGCCAGCTTCGCAACCCAACGCTCAACCACTGCGCCACCGGGGAGGCCCTTCATTAATTTATTTTTATTGTTTTAATTTCACACACAGTTCTATAATTTATTTTCTTAAAGGGGTTTCTTTGCTTTTTTTCTTTTTGAGGTAACATTGGTTTATAACACTGCAAAAAATTTAGGGGATTAGATTCACACATTCTCAGATATATAGTTTCAATAATTTAGACTGAAAACGTAAACTCTTAATATTTGGTTCACTGACCAAATATTGTATGTTAGCATATGTGTAAATAATAGTTAATACTCATATTTAATACTTGAAAAAAATTTCATACCCACTGAATTCTTGAGCAAATGAATGAACTTCATTCCAATTGAACAAAGTACTGGGCACACACTGTATAGATGATAAATGTGCAATATGTATGGGCCTGAGCTTCTAACTGGAAGTGAATAGAGGGCTGTTTGGATTTCAGTCATTATAGAAACATTTAAGACTTCTAAATATGAATCATGTTCTTTTTCTTTTATGGTTTAAAAAGCTCATTTTCCTAGTGATGATATTCAGCTTATCTTGTATCTTCACACACAGAAAACACTTGTAGAATGTGAAAATTACTCTGACAAAATGCCACAGAACTTTCTAGATATGTGACATTCAGAAGTTGAATGTATAAATGAAATCATACGTATGCATTCTTTTTTCAAGGGGGATGAGTCTGGCTTCTTTCAACGTAATTTTAATTATTTTGAGATTCATCCATGATTTGGCCTGTTTGTTTCTTTTTTATGTTGAATAATATATTGTATGGATATATAAACATTTGTTTTCACTTTTTGATGGGGGAATTTTTAGTATTTTTGGTTATTTCCATACCTTGGTCACCTCTCACCCACCACTCCCTGTTCATAACTTTAATGGAGTTTTTCTCATAGTCTATTAGACTTCAGTTTTTTTTTTTAAGATTTATTTTTATATAGTTATGCATACAAGAACTGGGGTGTAGGCCAAAGGTGTGGGGTGGGCGTGAGAGGATTCGCCAGAAACAGAGTGGGAAGCAGAACAGGCAGATCTATTGAAATACATTGCTGAGGGGAGCAGCGGGCGAGACAGGAGAGGTCTGCTGCACCATGTGGGTAGCTCCCTGGTGAGAGATTGAATTTGAGAGATTGAATTCTGCTGCAGTGGCTGGTGATAGCTTGATAAGCTGAGATTTAACCTTTTGCACCACCAAGGAGGCCCCTAGAGTAAGTTGTTTTTATGAGTCCCCACTAGATTGTATTCTTTCCTATCAGGATTGGGAAACTGTCTTATCTCTGCTCTTCTAGCCTCTAACATAGTACATAGCTTTAAATTGTTACTCCATGAAAACAACCCTATTAGTATGAGGGCAAAAGCTCTAGCTTCCTCCTATACTATCTTTATCATTACCACTTACTGATTCCTTTAAGTCAGAGACTTGAGAGATGTTTACTGTTCTTTTTTATAAAACCTCCTTTGTTTAGATGAAATTTATATACAATAAAACACACACTTTGTTTACAGATCAATGACTCTGAAAAAAGTATAGACTTGCATAACCATTAAACCAAGAGCATTGTCATATCCCTGAAGACTTTATCTGGGTATCTTTTTTTTTTTTTTTTTAAGATTTATTTATTTATTTATTTATACAAGCACTGGCTACAGTCAGAAGCGTGGGTGGGTGAGAGAATTCAGCAGAGCCAGAGCGGTGAACGGACCAGGAACAGGCAGACTGACGAAATACACTGCTGAGGGGAGCAGCGGGAGGCAGGAGAGGTCTGCGCGCCATGTGGGACCCTCGCCAGCGGCCGGGGATCAAACCAGTGCTGCAGAGGCTGCGGGCAACTTTGCAACCCAGCGCTCAACCGCTGCACCACCGGGGAGGCCCTACCTGGGTATCTTTTGACAGCTTCAGACTGACTTAGTCTCTTGCACTGACCCTTTGATCCAGGCAACCACTGACCTGAGTTTTATCAATATAAGGTAATTTTGTGTGACCTAAACTTTCATGTAGATTAAATTATTCAGTATGTGCTCTTTTGGTTCTTGTTTCTTTTACCTGGCATAATTGTGAAGTTCAATCATACTACATTGATTTGTCCATTTATTTATTTATTTATTTATTTATTTAATTGTCTCTCTTGCTCTTTTCTTGACTTTGAGTTGATTAAATATTTTGTGTATGTGTGTGTTCCATTTTATTTCCTCCATTGGCTTCTTTTTTTTTTTTTTTTTTAAAGATTTATTTATTTATTTATACAAGCACTGGGTACAGTCAGAAGGGCGGGAGGGTGAGAGAATTCACCAGAGCCAGAGCGGGGAGCAGAGCAGGCAGAAGGATCGAAGTACACTGCTGAGGGGAGCAGCGGGCGGCAGGAGAGGTCTGTGCGCCATGTGGGACCCTCCTGCGATGGCCGGGGAGCAACCAGGGATTGAACCGGCGCTGCAGAAGCTGCGGGCGGCTTCGCAACCCAGCGCTCAACTGCTGCGCCACCGGGGAGGCCCCTCCATTGCCTTCTTAGCTATACCATTTATTAATATTGTTAATATTGTTATGGTTGCTCTAAGGCTTTGTCTGGAATACCAGTCCTCTATTTTTTCATTTTAAGACTTTTTTTGAAGAATTACATATCTATGAAACTTTCCCCTACTCCTCACCCTCCAGGCAGAATTAATCACTTTCTCTGTTCTGTTTCTGTCCCTGATGTGTATCTGTACCAGATGCTCCTTGCACTTTCTGTACCTTAACAACTATAACTGCAGTGATCATTTCTGTGAAGATGCTGCCCATCTTCATGCAGATAAACCTGACACTGCCCTGCTTCAGGCCTCTGCTGTTTACCTCTTGTGTCCCCCACCACCATGTACTTATCGTGGATTCTCTAGTTGATGGGTAACACAGGATACCATGCTGAACTGAGGTTTTGCTCAACACTCAAATCATGTGCAGCCTAGGAGAGAAGGGAGGGTTAATGCCCTAGAAAAACAGCCTTGACAAGAATAACAGTTATGGGTAAATGCTTCCTGCTTTCTTTCCTTGGGAGGTTATCAGGGTATCCTAATAAGCATACAGCCAGCTATTTGGGTGTCCAGTCAACACCATAAAGAATTTTTTTAAAATCTTCTTTCTTCCTTGCTTTGCTTCATCTTCCCAAACTCTTGTTCCCTAAATAACATTCTTTTGGCTCCCTAAGCTCTATATTATGGGCTACTCATGTGCAATAAATAAAATTATTACCTATAGAACACTGTATTGTAATTATTTAAATGTCTGTTGCTTACTCCAGATCACTGATTTTTCAAACATCTTAAGGCAGTAATATATCATATATATTAAAGCACCTAATAATGCAACTAGTAAAATAGAGCAATTCTGACTGAAATGAAATTGAGGGGGGCCTCCCTGGTGGCGCAGTGGTTGAGCACTGGGTTGTGAAGCTGCCCGCGGCCTCTGCGGCGCCGGTTCGATCCCCGGCTGCTCCCCGGCCACTGGGAGGGTCCCGCATGGCACACAGACCTCTCCTGCCGCCCACTGCTCCCCTCAGCAGTGTACTTCGGTCCTTCTGCCTGCTCTGCTCCCTGCTCTGGCTCTAGTGAATTCTCTCACCCTCCCGCGCTTCTGACTGTACCCAGTGCATGTATAAACAAAAACAAACAAGCAAACAAACAAACAAATAAATAAACATGCCTCTATAAAAAAAAAAAAAGAAAAGAAATGAAATTGAGGGTATAGTCTTTGGAAAGCCAAAAACAATGTGCTCATTAAGTTATGAACTTTATTAGAGTTAGAAAATATGTCTTATTAATCTATGACTCTTAAGAACCTGGTGTAGGGGCTGACTCCCAGCAGGTAGTCAAATATTTGTTAAACTGAACTAAATTGAATAGCATGAAACAAGTATAGAAAATATAAATAATTTATATTTAGGATAAAGTGATAAAACAATACAAAAACGGGCAATTATAAATCGGAGACATCCTGCAGGGGAGGAGGGAGAGGGATCAGAGGGAGGGAGGGAGGAGCCCAGGGGACTGTGGTGATGGTGCATGTGTGCACTGGGGAAGGAAATTCTATGGGGACTACCCCTAGGGGAAGCGGGGGAGCAAACATTGTTTAAAAATGAGCAATGATGTAAAAAGTATATAAATAAAATATTTTAAAAAATTTTTTTAAAAGAAGAAACAAAACCAAAATATAGTGTATACCTACTTTTTCTGGAAATGTGAAGTTTACTAGAAAAGGCAATACAACTTTTTTTCTGCAAGTTCCTATTTTTCTAGTATTGGGCTTAGTAAGTTAATTTTCAAACTGTTGTTCAGGAAGAAAAGCCTTAAGGAAAACCTGACCAGAAAACTCACCATTTAAAAAAGTTAGTAGGGTATAATTTTTATGCATCAAGTATTTATTTATTGTTACATCAGTCAAACTACTCATCAACCACATAGTGTATTGGTTTGAGGTTGGCTAACAGGAAGCCTAAGTGAGAGTATCTTCTTTACTATCAATGAATTTTTCATCAATCATGCCTCTTTAATTAAGAACTTTTATGCATAAGCAACTTATAATTTCTATTTTCTTTATTGTAAAAATTGGGCTTATTTCTGAGATTTGTGAGTAAAATATATTCTTAAATTACATCCACCCATTCATTTAGCATAAATGTCAATGACACCTATTTTCTGCAAAGTGCTGAGGATTTGGTAGTGAATGCAGCTTACAGATCTTAGAGATGCAAGGAACACTGAGAGATATTAAGACATAGTGGGGAGGCATAGTTACAGTTTAATGAGGCACAATTCACTAAAGATTAAATGTATTATCCACAATTATAGAATGTCAATTATTCCTCAAAATTATTTATTATATTCCTCAGGTTATTCTCAGATACCATTTTTACTTGCATTAATCCTTTACCTAAGCATTACTGACTGATAAATCTTCTTAAAGTTAGTCAGTGGCAAAATGTAGCCACACAAATGAGAAGAAACCCTTTGGAAGAGGGAGGGTTAGAGACCTATTGGAATAGACTGCGGACAAAATCTAGGATCACTTTAGTTCATGTGGAAATGATTCAAACATAAATTTTTCTCCTGTTGAGTGCATGTGACTGAAAAAAAAAAAGCCAATGTTTATTGAATTTAGTACATTCCAGGCACTATAATTAACTCATTTCACCTTCACAATTATCTTATGAAATATTGATTGTTAAGTGTGAATGGTTGTTTGAACCATGTCATAGACTATATGTCATGTGTTTTTCCTAAGTGATCATCATGATCCAGAGTATGACATAACTTTCTGGTTCAGAAAGTGAATTATGTGGTCACCAAGAAGTTAACAGGTCCAGGAAAATTGATTCCTTTTTACCAAACTTACAAGAATCTGATTATATACCATAATGTCTATTTACAAGTCTTTGTAAGGAAATTAACTGCCTAGAAGAGGAGAATATTCATGTCAGCTTGTCAGCACATTTTATTCCCTGTGGGAAAGAAAGCTTGGGAAATAAAATTAAAGACAGGAGATACCAAAGTGGTATAAAATTAGAAGAAAATGAGTTGGATGCTTTTAATAAAGAAATTGTCATGCAGTTATTGGAGCCAGTGTGCCTTCTTCACCATAGAAATATATTTTTGCCTGACTCAGGGAAATGAATATTATTTTCAGGTCCCTCTGTCAATGTCTCAGAAAATGGCCAGCTGTGGAGTCAGTTGAAGTATGACAGAACAGCAGAACAGGTTGTGGCAGGGAGAAGGGGTTCTGCGACTTTGTTTAAAAGTAGCCCTCCAGGTTGGGTCAAACATCTTCATAGACTAGGAGAAGAGACAGAGAGGCAGCATATGGAATTAGTTTAAGTAATCAGAACAAAGATGATGACAATGATAAAAATCTCTAGCAGTAATCGAGAATTTACTTTGTGTTAGAAATTATGCTAAGGACTTTATGTCATTCAGCCTAGTTTAATTATCACAGTAACCACCTGAGATAAATATGAATATTCCTGTTTTTTAGATGAGAAAACTGAAATATCAAAAAGTTAAAGTAATATACTAGAAAGCAGAAGTTTCTTGACAGTATAGTCCTGACTGGATCGAGGGCATCTGAAAGTAGACATATCCTGAACTTTAATCTTCCACTTTACTGTTACCTTCCCAATGAGGTTTTCCCTGGCTAAACTCCATTATTCCCTATTTCCTCCATATATTTTTTTCTCACCTTTTAGTTACCTGGTTGTTTCTTTTTGAATTCACTTACTGTCTGTTGCCCTCACAAGAATGTGAGTTCCTTAAGGTCAGGAATTAAACTAAGTTTTTTTTTTTTAATCACTACTCTCTATACCTGTGCTTAATACAACATTTGACATCAAATAAGTACTCCATAAATATTTGTTGACTACATGAGAAAAAACAGTTATTAGAGTGAGATGGAGTAATTCAACATATAATGATGGAGATATACTGACAAGAAATCAAGACCAAGGTGGTCTTGATTTGAAGATCTAGGAGGTGGGTGGGTGGGCAACAGATCAAACAGATCAATTGTTGGTTGAAGATAGGAATTTGGTCAAGGAGTCAGGGCAAATCCTTTGCTTATAAAGTCATAAGAAGAAAAAAAGAACATGTTTAATTTGATGTCAGTGAGAGAGAATTGGATATATATATATTTTTTAAAGATTTATTTATTTATTTATACAAGCACTGGGGTACAGTCAGGAGCGCGGGAGGGTGAGAGAATTCACCAGAGCCAGAGCGGGGAGCAGAGCAGGCAGAAGGACCGAAGTACACTGCTGAGGGGAGCAGCGGGCGGCAGGAGAGGTCTGCGCGCCATGTGGGACCCTCCTCCAGTGGCCCGGGAGCAGCTGGGGATCGAACCGGTACTGCAGAGGCCGCGGGCAGCCTCGCAACCCAGCGCTCAACCGCTGCGCCACTGGGGAGGCCTGGATATATTTCTTTATATCTAAGATTGCTCTAGGAACCAGGATGGAACTGAAATTATAGCTATACCTTTTGGGAGAGGAAGCATGAAGAAGATGGGGAAGTAGGCAAGGCACGATAAAATGAAATGCTGTTAATAGAAATACTAATGTTCTTAAGCTCTTCAGCTCACCATCAAATCATATATTTTTAATTAACCCTTTATCCTTATTTACTAATGTGGATTGCCAATGGCCAAAACACATCATATTCCCGTATCTTGATTTCTTCATCTACTTGATTTCTTCATCAGAACTTTGTGCTGGGTGTGACCACTAAGGTCCTTTCCAGTTCTAAAATTCTGTGATCCTCTATGCTGCAGTTTCTAACTTTCAAATTATTTTTTACTGTACATAATTAATATTAGTTGCTTTTTGATGATATTGTAAACAACATTCACACATTTAAGAAGTGTTATATATAGTTTATAGTTGTGGTTAGCGCCTTCTACTTCTTTTTTTTGAGTTTAAAGATTTATTTATGCATACAAGAGCTGGGGTACAGGCCAGAGATGCGGGGGGATGAGAGCATTCACCAGAGACAGAGTGGGGACCAGAACAGGTAGACTGACTGAAATACACTGCTGAGGGGAACAGCGGATAAGACAGGAGAGGTCTGCTGCGCCATGTGGGTTTCTCCCTGGCTGGCCGGGAATCGAACTCTTGCTGCAGAGGCTATGAATTGCTTCACAGTGCGGTGCTTAACCCCTTGAGCCACCAGGGAGGCCCTCCTTCTACTTCTTGACTTAGCTTGACAGCATACTTTGAGGCATATGCCCCTTAATCTGTTGAGTATAGCAAGAGCTTCAGATGTAAAGAACTTGAATAACATTTAGTTTATCAGCAAAGTTGCCTAAGAAATTGCTTAGTATAGTGGTTGCTGAAAAGGAGGTACTTTAAAAATCATTAAATTTCAGGAAGTTACTATCCAAATTATATTATTTAGCAAAAATTACTAGATCTTTCTATTCTCTAAGGAAGATTTCATTTTGATTCTTGTCTGCAAAATTGAGCTAGTAGAATAGAATGTTGCTGGAAACATGATAAAAACGAGAGTTTGTAGAAACCAGAGATATATTAGCAAGATTCTTAGGTAGGAATAAATACTTTCTAAGACTGATTAGGCAGTAGTCTAATGAGACTGGGCTAGTCTTGGCTTATAATTAGAAGTCTTAAGCGAGATTTATAGAGTTAACATAGTTTTCTGAAGTAGAAAAATGCTTAAGTGGAAATGTCAGCTCTGAACTTCTTGCAACATTGAAAATGTAAAATTGAAAAATGTGATAACATTTAAAAACAGATTTAAAAATAACTTTTCAAAAGGTCTTGAATTTGGACATGCTTATAAGGAATGAAAATACAAATCAAGGAGACTTTTCAGAGAGACGGATGATTAAATCATCCCTGCTAAATGTAGAAGGAATATAGAAGTAGAAAATCACCATTCTGCAACTATTATGGAAGGCATTGATTTTGAAGAGCAATCAATGAATGCTAAAAGTTTGAATAGAAATGGGACATACATAGATTATCAAACTATCTCCAAAGAGGTTACTATTAATTACAAGGTGACAAATGGTAATATTACAATGGGAAAATAAATCTACCTGACAATACCTTATTGAGTCATCAAAGCTAACATCACCAGTGATGGGGTTAACTGAGAAAATCACAACATCATTTATGCATTCATGCAGAAATGCACAACCTGAATGTAGCCATGTGGAAATGTCAAACAGAGCCAAAGGGACATTCTTCAATATAAATACTCTGGTACTTTTGAAAAATTTCAGTATAATGAAAACAAAGTGTGAAGAACTATTCCAGATGAAGGAGAATATCAAGACCTGCCAACTATATGTGATGTGTGATTTTTCATATGGATTAGAGAAAAAAAAATAACCTACTACACTTGATCTTAGCCAAAAGGCCAATAAATGATAAAACCTTACATATAGATTCCTATATAAAAAGCTTATATACATATATATGTATATATAAATGATTAAATCTTATTTAACCTTATATGGAGACAAAGAAAAAATGTACACTTTATATTATATAGTGATGTTATATAAATGTTATAGTCTTGGATTTGGTAAATGTTCTATGGGTATATAAGAGAATGTCCTTGTTCTTAGGAAATGGGAGGTACTGAAGTTGTTAGGGATAAAGGCACATGGTTCTGCAAACATCACAAGTATTTCAGTAAAAATATTTTGTGATGTGTGTGTCTGTAGAAAGGGAAGAAGTTAAATATGGTAAAATGATAATGATTGGTGAATATGGGTAAAGAGTTCATATATTTTCTAGTCTTACAATTCTGTAAGTTTGAAACTACTTTAATATAAAAAACTAAAGAAAAACGTAAATGATGTTTAATCACCTATTCAAGGAAAGGCATCCTTTTCTGCTTGAGTCACTGAGATGGAACAGAAACTACTTGACAGTGCCAAAGTAAAACTGTGGACCCCATGAGACAGAATTGGTTGTAGAGTTGGTAGATGAATTTGCAGTATTATATAACAGTATAATTCAGTAAAGAGGGCTTGTTACAGGACAGGGAGAGGGGCAGCCGAAACCCTGCAAACCTGCCTATTCTAAATGGGTTCTGCCATCTGCTGCATCAACACAAAACATATGAGACTTTAATGGGAAGGAACTTTAATAAAACTAGGAAACAATACAGGAAAGGCAGAGTCTATTTTCTAAATGAAGCACCCAAAGTTACCCGTCCCCTCGTGGGTAAAAGTCCATCCATATGGGATCGGCCCAGATCAAGGCCCCAAAGCCTGCCACAAGTCTAAAGCATCTTCCAGTGGGGACCCACAGAAAAGGGTCAGAAACAACCAGACAAGCCCAGAAGGAAAAGAGGAAAATCAAAATCAAGATAAAAGCTACCATTGTCACCTCCCCACGGGTCTCACCCACATCTGTGTCACCCAGTCCACAACCAAAAGACAAGCGCAGTTTCTTCACGTGTCGCTAGGCTCCATGAGCCTCCTCCAGGTCTCCTGGCTCCATCCTGCTTCCTTCCTCAGTCTCCTCTGCAGCTTCTTCTCTCCCTGCTCAGCTCCACCCTCCCGTGGGTGGGGCAGGGAACCTGGAACCTCCCCCTTTCCTGGGGACCACCCTGTTACAGGCTGAGTTCTTTATAACTATCCCAAAATACCTTTACCTTCTATGGATAATTCAGTTCATTTTATAAATATTAACAGGGGTCCTACTTCATGTGAGGAACTTTGCTTGGTGCTGGGGCTCCAGATCTCCTGTTCTCTGGTTCCTGGCAGCTAACAAAACAAATTTAATATGCAAAATAAAAATAAACATAAACATAGGGCCTCCCTGGTGGCTCAGGGGTTAAAGTCAGTGCTATCAAGCTATCTTCAGCCACTGCAACATGAGTTCAATGCCCAGTCAGGGAGCCGAACAACATGGTGCAGCAGACCTCTCCTGTCTCTCACTGCTCCCCTCAGCAGTGTATTTCAGTGGATCTGCCTGTTCTGCTCCCCACTCTGTCTCTGGTGAATCCTCTCACTCCCCGCACCTCTGGCCTGCACCCCAGTTTTTGTATGCATAAGTAAAAATAAATCTTAAAAACAAACAAACATAGAGAAAACATTAGCATGGGACACAATAATTAAGACAGTATGAGGAGAAAGGATGGTGTGGTACAGGGGATAGAATGAGGCCCAGGAGTTTTCCACTTGATGGGGGGTAAGAAGTTATGAGCAGGAGAGATTCAAGGCCAAGGGAGCAGTAAGGGCAGAGGCAGGAGATAGAAGGCAGCTGAGGAACAATTTGGTATTGCTTAAATGTGACATAGATTTTTGATTTTCAATTTGTAAAAACAAAAAGTTAGTTTTCAGTTTAGTCATGGTTCAGTTATGAATATAAGATCATAAAATAGCATAAAATAAAACCATATATTCATGCAATACAATTTTTTAATAAACTCTTTTTTATTTTGTATGACAAGGCTTCTCATTTTTCAGTTGGAATTCCTCCTTTAACCTTTGTCTGTGCTGGTTGTACTTGTTGCATTTTCGTCAAATTTGAATAACATATGGGCCTTTTTTAGGGGCAGACGTTCCCAACAGTCATATCTTTAGATACTTAGTGATGGATGGATCTCAGTTTGAGAAACACTGCATTAAGGAATTAATATCTAATTTTATAAAAATATCTTTCAAATATAAACTACTACTATAAAATATTTTATTTTTAATAGCCAAATTGTTTTGGATTATCAAAATGCAAATAAATAAAACAAACTTCAAACAAATGTGCAATATTTCAATCAGAAGCTTAATATTGTTGAGATAAAAGATTTAAAGATTTTTAAGTAATAGATCCCAGCACCCACAAGTATATGGGCAAAGATCTCAAATAACACTTACAAAAGATGAAATAAAAATGACTAATAGGTATTTAAAACATTCACCTTCAATAATAACCAAAAAAGCAATACAAAATAAGATACCATTTTGTCTATAAAATTAGTAGGTTTTTAAAAGTCAGCATAATCTTCAGTATAATCTTCATCAACTTTCAGTTGATGAAGATTTTTACTAATAGAAGAAAATGCAAGCAATTTTATTATTCAACAGTGTCCCAATAGTTAAAAGTAAAAAATGCATTGATGCAGTATGACGTTTCTTGTGATCAAAATTATGTTTGTGAAAATTTTTAAATAATAGAAATGTTTATGCTATCATATTAAAATTGAAAGACTGAACAAAAAGTATGACTGCAATCTTGGTAAAATATACATGGAGGATTTCAATAATTGTACCATGGTATTGGAAGATGTTAACAGGAGAGACTGGGTAAAGAAGTATACAAGAAGTTTGGACTATTTTGCAACTTTTCTGTAAGTCTAAAATGATTTCAAAATAGAAAGCTAAAAAACATACATAGGAAGATGACAGAAAAGATAAATATTTAGCAGTGATTTTGACATGCAAAATTGAATAGTTTTTTCCCCTGTTCTTTAAAAATATTTTTCTGCAACAAATTTTTAGGAGTTATGTGCTGTATAACCATTCAAATATCCTATAATTAAAGAAAAAAGCTAAGCTCAAAAAAAAATGCCATCTATCACAAAGAGTTTGATCAATGAGGCAGCTAAACATAAAAACATAAATGTGAGTTCTGAAAAACGGTGGAAGTCAAGATAGAGATGACGACTGCTTAGAGATGCCTTTTCCAGTGGATGTGAAGTGTAAGAGTAGATAATAAAAAACAAGAACTAAGATAGAGTTAGGAGACTGTGACATTGAGAATTTCATTTTCGTAATGAAGAAGAGAACAAGGTATTTTCTAAAGAGAGTAGATATCTGTAGTGCTTTATGATGGAATAGAGTTAAGCTAATGTTATGATTTTTAAGGGAGCATAAATCATAGTAGACTGTGGGTGTATTCCCATAAGGTTGGTTTTTAATAAGTAAAAATCATTTGCTTTAGATAACTGTATTCATACTTGTTTTTATCACAGACTCCTTTCTAAGCAACTCAACTTTGCGGTGATTCAGGTCGTCTTCTGAAGAGACAGACTCTTATCTTAATGAGTAACAAAGGTAATCAACTAAAATTAAGTCCCTCTTGATATGGACTGTTGTATAAAATATTCCTGTTTGTTCAATATTAAGTAAGGACAAGTTGAAAAATGATAATATACTATGGTATCATTAGGAGCTGCACCTGGAGAACAGAATCCTGTTGGACTTTGTGGTTCTTGGTCCTTATCCAACTCAAAACCGCTGAGATGCAGGACTTGCAGCCTGCTTTTTCTGGGGGCTTCTATATCAGTGATTCTGGGAGAGGGACTCTGACTTGAGAGGGATTCAAGTCAGTCTGAAACTGCTGCCTTTCTCCTGCTTTGTCCCCTCCACCTTAAGAATTATTGCTAAAATGAGAATCTTTGCAGTTTATCGGAAGTATTTTTTTCAACTGTCCTTCTCCTGTTGGGTCATAACCAAAGCTTGCTCCTTAGAGAAGCAACAGGCTATCAGAAGCTGTTCCTGAGAAAGGAAGAGAGACAGGCACTTCACTTTAAATTTTGACCCTAACTCCAACTATTTCTGTCTCCGTAATTAGGTTTTAAGCCCTTTGTAGATTAAAAACCAGGTCTTAGCCAATTTTTTAACTGCTTCAGTTTTAGCCTTTAACTTTTGAGAGGGTAGTTACTTAGTAAATGTTTATTGAAATTGAATACTGTTTTCCTTAAGGGAAAATTTTATTCCTTCATGAAGGGAAAATCTATCCCTTGCTATGAAAAAAAGTAAAAAGTTACTTAAGCCACAAATTAAAGTGAAAGATATTGAATGTGTAGCTTAAAGCTAAGAAGCAACTTTGATCTCTGAATAATGATTTTAAAAAGATTAAAAGGGTTATTTAAAATAGGACCTAAAGGTTTAAGAGTATTCTTAAAAAAGGACCAAAGAATATGTCTAAATTTTCGTAGACTCCTGAAAATGGCAAATGCTGAGTACTAGGTGGGCGGTAGCTGACAGGGATTTTGCTGCTATGAATGTGCTGTGGGAATTTTGTGGCCAGAACTCTCCTCTGAGTGTGGATTATAATAGTTTAATAGTTGCTCAAGTATGAAAACTGGGGAATGGTCAATTTAAAAGACATTTTCTTTTATGCAAATATACAGTGTTGTAGATATACTCATACCTGGGGCAGGTAAGCTTTCTAGGTCTATTATCTGTAAAAGAGAATGACTATAATGATTTCACAAACTGAAGTAAGGATTAGATTGGCACAGAGCCTGAGAAATAGTGTGTATATACTAAATAAGTGGTTTTTATTCTTGCTTACAAATGAAACTCTGTGTGTTACAAATGTTTCAGTGTATTTGAAGTAGACTTACTAGGGCTACTTTATACATTCAACTACTTTGTATATCAGTTTGGTTTACGTGAGCAAAGAGCAACGTATTTCTGTTACAGGGCAGGGAGAGGGGCCCAAACTCCCATACCTGCCTGCTCTAAATAGGTTCTGCCATCTGCCACATCAAAACAAAACATAGACTTTTTTTTTTTTTTAAAGATTTATTTTTACTTATTTATGCAAGCACTGGGTACAGTCAGAAGCGCGGGAGGGTGAGAGAATTCACCAGAGCCAGAGTGGGGAGCAGAGCAGGCAGAAGGACCGAAGTACACTGCTGACAAAACATAGACTTTTAATGGAAAGGAACTTTAATACAATTAGTGTGACTATAGAAAAGACAAAGAATATAGTTTCCAAATCAAACACCCAAAGTTACCCATCCCCTCGTGGGTAAAAGTCCAGCCAAACAGGGTTGGCCCAAAGAAAAGCCCGAAAGCCTGCCACAAGTCTAAAGCACCCTCTGGTGGGGACCCAAAGAAAAGGGTCAGAATCAGTCAGACAAATTTGGGAGGACAAGAGCAAAACCAAGATAATAGCTGCCATTGTCAACCTCCCCACAGGTCTCTCACCCACATCTGTTTTAACCAGTCCAGGACCAAGAGGCAAGCACAGTTTCTTCACTTGTCTCTCTGCTCCATGTGCTTCCTCTAGGTCTCCTTCTTGCTCTCCATCCTGCTTCCTTTCTTCTGGAGTCTCCTCTCCAGCTTCTTCTCCTCCCTGCTCAGCTCCATTTTCCCTTGGGTGGGTCAGGGAACCTGAAATCTTCCCTGTTTCTGGGGACTACCCTGTTACATTTTTGCTGTGTCTGAAAATCGCTGTAAGGAAAAGTTCTTTAAAACCATGTAACTGGCCTGCTCCTGAGGTTCTGGAACCATAATACACTCATTATTGATACTCAACTCAGAGTTGAATGTTACCAGTTCTTTCCATGCTGCTCAATTAATATTTGTCTGTTTTCTGAATATCGTCTATTAGATAACCTAGAAGAATCATCACAACTTTCTCCATCAAAAAGAAATCATTTCTTTCCCAACATGACCTTAAAACAAATTTTCACTAATTGATGCTTCTATTGGTCTCCATTTAATGTCAACCTTGTGGTCCTTTGAACTTAATTTAATCAGTGATGTTCTCTCTGATATTTATAGGTCAATTTCCTTGGACTTGCATCATTACTGAATTCACTATATAAGGAGATTTACTTCTTATCTTTAAACAATTTTTCATAGTTTTTACACATGCCGTAACAATAAAACTATAATTAGAAGTCATTAGCAATGATTAATTAATAGAAAATAAACAGAGAAAATTTGTCCATTTATAAGACAAGACTTTTATACTTGTTGGAGTAAAACAGTGAAGTTATACCACTACCAGTGCCACCACTATCAATAGAAAACATTCAGTGAAGATAAAATTACATGTGGAACTGTGTTAGGTGACATAACAAGAGATTCACAGTGACCAAGAATTATTTAAATAGAGTTGTTATAGAGTTGTTAGATTGACAGAATAAAGTAGATATCTACATACATACGGGCACTATAGTTTTCATTTTATGTAGGTACAGTATAAATGAAATGTTGGCATGTGAAAAAAGTCATGCAACTCAAGTAGAGATTAGAGATAAAGTTTAGGACTTCCATATCTTGTCAGAATAAAACATAATGATGACAATATCACAATGTTTTCTTAAGTTTGTCAGGGGATACAATATTTCAGTTTTGGAGGCCAATAAGACAAAACATCAAGGAGAATGATGACTGTCATTCTTTGGAGTAGGTTCTTCCAGATGACCCAGATTTTGGGGGAGTGTGGTACAAATACCTGAGACAAGCTAGTGCCTTGTGCTACATATCAGACTGTGCCAGACTCCTGTGACTGGATTTCAGTCCTGGAGGGGAACACTTATATTTAAAGCATGTAGCTCCAGGACAGTGTATGATCCCAGGGACAACAAAGAGGAATGCCAACAACAAAGATAACTAAGACGAGACTTGACTAAGTGATTTAGAACCAAATGTTACCTCAGAGAGGAATTACAAATTTCACCTGAACCATGTGAATTTTGCTTCCAAGTGCATGTGTTGGTAACAAAGCCAGCAGGCATTTAAATAGGATTTTCAAGCTGACAGTTTATTTAGACTTTGTACTTAGCTTCAAGGGAAGTGCTTCAATTCACTCCTTTTGCAATTGAAAGGAAGTCTTTATAGTATGTCTTAAAGCAGGGTGAGGATTTATTTGTATTAAGATCTTAATTTGGCTAAAGGCTAAAAAGTTCTATGCCTTATATTCACTTTTCTGTTAGGAAATTGAGTAACAGAATATTTCATTATAAAAATTAAGAGCTATATAACTAGTATTTCCAGAAGCCAAAAACTTATTTCTGTATTTAGATCTACATATTTACCGATTTCTGTATCTGTATATAATTGACCAATAGGCACACTCTCAGACACATTAATATCATAGAAAATAGAAGATGGCATGTTTACTTGGAGTTAATAAGATTAAAAGTCATATAAAAATTAAACATGCACTCATACTTAAAAATAAAACTGCAATAAGTGAAGGTAGAGGCAATTATACTTTTTCTTCCACCCTAAGAAACAGACATAGTTGATCAAGACCCATCTGTTCATTCTTGTATTTCCTATTCTCCTTCCATGGTTAACCTCACTCTTGCAGCACACAGAACAATACTAGAACATTACAGAGAAGATTAGCATAGCCCTTGTGCAAAGATGACTCACAGATTTGTAAAGTTGCCATATTTTTGCATAATTACTTCTTTCTTTGGGTTCCCATAGCACATTGTATATACGTTAGCTGTCATCTTACAGTATTATAATTATTTGTTTACTTCTCTGTCCTTCTCATAAAAAATTCCTAAAAGAAGGAAATTATTCTTTGTAGCTATATTGGTTAGCACAGTGCCTTGCTTTAAAAAGCACCCAGAAAATGTTTTATGAATGAATGAATGAATAAAAGTTTATAGTCTATAAGTAAGAAACATGCAGTAATTCTTTGTTTATATCATGCTAACTACAAAATGAATTCTGAAATAGTTAATCCTTTTCTTCTCAATTTGTTTTTCTGATGACAGAAATTCTATTTTAGTGTGATGCCCAAATGCCCACCTCCTGGTGATAACTTGTGGGCACAACTCAGTTTGATGATAGACAGATGGACAAGCCTGCTGTTGTTCTTGGCTAAGACCACTTCTGTCTGCTCTCTTAGATGCAGCAAACATGCCTTTCTTCCCCTCTTCTTTTGCAGAACTGTACATATTTGCTCTTAATACTATCTTGCAATATTTGCCATATTAGAGACCATCAGCATATTCTGGAAGACAGATAGGCAGAAATATTTTCAGAGATGCAGCTATCTAATATTAAAAAAAGAAGACTTTATGGGAAAAAAGACCATGAAATGCCATTGTTCAATTGAAGAGGGATAAACCTTCCCTTTCTATCATAGTGGGGTTGATTAAAAATAAAGTTATAGTGTATTTTTAAAAATATACTATAGAAATAAAGTTATAAGAATAAGAAATAAAGAAATATAGTATATTTTTTGACAAAGAGATACAGGTTATGGTATTAGTTTGAAATCTTCTACTATATGACTGCACAGAGTTGTAATTCATTCAAATTTTATATGTAATCACATACATAAATAGTAATTGTTTCAAATTATCAATATAAACTATAATTGCATAAAATAGCTCATCAAGAATATACAACAATTAAAAATAAGATCTGAGATGTAAATCCAGGAAGTCTAATTTCAGAGCTTATACTTTTGGGCTAGATAACAAATTTCTTGAAAAAACTGTCAGAGGTCCTTCACCTCCTTTGTCAGGTTTATTCCCAAGTATTTAAATTTTTTTGGTGAGACTATAAATGGGGTAGCTTTCTTAATTTCTCTTCTCCTACTTCATTATTTGTATATAAGAAGGCATCTGATTTTTGTATGTTTATTTTGTGTCCTGCTATTTTGCTGAACTGGTTTATTGTTTCAGTTAGTTTTTCTGTGGAATCTTTGGGGTTATCTATAAACATAGATTTTTTTTAGTAAGAAAAAAAAGAAACTCAGAGAAAAGTTTATTTAATTTATATCAAGGGTCACACATTTTTATGCTTTTTCCTCTGTTTTTCATGTAATCCTTAGAGTTATACTATAAAGTAAATCTTGTAATGATTATTTTATAAAAGAGAACTCTTGGACGCAAAGATAATGATTTACTTATGGCCAGAGCCAAGGAGTGACAAAACAGATTTTAAGTCAAGTACATCTAACTTTCAGATTTATTTTCTGCAGTTGACCCTTGAACAATAGAGGAGTTAGGGAGAGCTGACACAAAGTCAAAAATTTGCTTATCACTTTTGACTCTTCTAAAATTTAACTACTAATATAATAATAAAATAGTCGGCTATTGGCTGGAAGCCCTACTGATAACAGTCAATTAACACACATTTTTTTTTAAAGATTGATTTATTTATACAAGAACAGGGGTACAGTTGCGGGAGGGTGAGAGGATTCACCAGAAACAGAGCAGGGAACAGAACAGGTGGACTGAGGAAATACATTGCTGAGGGGAGCAACAGGTGCGACAGGAGAGGTCTGCAGTGCCATGTGGGATTCTCGCTGGCCGGCCGGGATGGAGCCAGTGCTGCAGAGGCATCGGACAGCTTCACAATGTGGTGCTCAACTGCCTGCACCACCAGGGAGGCCCAATTAACACACATTTTGTATGTTATACTTATTATGTACAATAAATTTACAATATAGTAATTTAGAAAAAAGAAAATATTATTAAGAAAATCATAAGCAAGAGAAAATAAGTTTATAGTACTGGACTATATTTACAGATACTGTAGGTTTATGTCATCTATTTATAAGAAAATCCATATATAAGTTCAAACGCATGTTGTTCAAGGGTCCACTGTAGTTATAATATTGAGTTGGCCAGTATATAATAAGTTTTCAAGGAGTTAGGGGCTTTATTATGTAAATGGAAGTACTTTAAATGATTTTTTGTAATTCTGAATAGTGTCTTGGATAACAACTAAAAATAGATAGTTCTGCATAGTGAGTTGTGGTACTTATCCCTTTTCCAGATGAGTAAGTTGGCTACTTGGAAAAATGATTCCATAATGTGATTCAGGAGAAGCAATTTCCAAAAGTTTGGAATGACTGGGTCAGAGAAGAGAATGTTCTGAAACAGTGTTTTGCAGTAGAACCGGTCTACTAACTAGAAGTCAAGATTGGCTATCCTGTTTGCCTAAAGGATCATTCCTGGGCCTGGGTTAGCATGATGAGGTCTCACCAGAACTCTTGGTGTCATTCATTGGCCCTACTCATGAGATACCACCAATTTTGACTGGTAGTGCCAATTGAAGTGAGAATCAGTTTAGCTGAGTCCCATTTGGATTGCTCCTTTGTGCATCCAAACCCTAGAAGAACTGCCTGACTGCTCTTTTTCTTGGAGTAGGGCAAGTTTATCCCATTATTTTTGTGACTGTTTCATCATTCTTTTCTCCCCCTGACTTTGTCCCCCATCTGGTAGCAAATTGTATCCTCAAGAGATGAAGAAAGTTTGTGTGTATATGGTACTTTCAAATTTTATATGTAATCAACATACATAAATAGTATTTGCTTCAAATTATCAATATAAACTATAATTCATAAAATAGCTCATCTTACCCTTAAATATGTGTCAAGCTTATCATCTCTTTTCTGGTTAAAAGGACAAGTTATAGGACTAACTACTTGTACCCTGAAACTAGGTAAAGGTAAAATGGATCAATTCTGGGAAGTAACAGAACTGCCAGGACTTATCTTGGTTTCTTTGGATGATGTAGACAGTGCCAGAGGCAATTTCTGTTAGATGATGTTTTTTTTTTCCCCAAAAGCATCTTCAATTATCAATTGGCTAGGTAAAATTTGACAAGTCAGTTTCATTTTTGGTGAGTTATGAATGTGATTTAAGTATTTGGAAAATGTTTTAGAGAGAGGCTCTGGAAAAATTGTATTCTGAAATGTCTTAATATCCATTGTGAGAAAATGGTCATTATTTATGTTAAAATAGATGTTTATTTCCCTCCATCTCTGCCTAATTTTTTCAACTATGCATGTTTTCCTATAATTTAAGTTTACTTATTTAGTTCTATTTAAATTAATGCTATGATTAAGAGAAAGGTCACCTTTAAAAAGTGGATTTGGTAGTATAAATTATTTCAAGCCTGAATTTGAGCCCAATGTCTATTAATAAACACTATTTCCCTTTTCTTTTCCTAGGACAGTGGAATTAAAATAATCTGTTTTGTCTATTTCCAGTCATGACACTTTCTAGGTTTTGGTAAACGAACCCAACTTGAAAATAACAGACTAACCATCCCTGTCTATCATATAGCTCAAAGCTGTCATTTTTTTTTTGTTTCAACATTATATTCATGAGCATTAATATGAAAACTCTGTCAAAGGCTTTCTTCTTGTGTTTTGATTGCTTTAGAATGGAAATTTAAACACTGAATTTCATAAATGAATTAGGAGGGACAGTGGAGAGAGTCCTGGAAGAGAAATTGAGAGGCTGGCTCTTGGTCTACTACCATGTATGTGCCTGTAAATTTCTTAGCATCATTTCTTTGCTTTTTAGAACCAAAATAGACTAGATTAGGATGGCAATTAGGTGTCCCTTTGTCTGTCAACTCTGATCAATTGACAATGAATGCTTAGAAGGCTATGTTAGGGATGAAGTTAAACGTTTCCAGGCACAGTTGACAGGAGGATTGGGGACAAGAAAGTCATTTATTTACCATCCCTG
Source organism: Talpa europaea (assembly GCF_964194135.1). Classification (NCBI taxonomy): domain Eukaryota; kingdom Metazoa; phylum Chordata; class Mammalia; order Eulipotyphla; family Talpidae; genus Talpa; species Talpa europaea. The sequence continues at coordinate 49,598,235 of NC_140076.1, forward strand.
AACTTGACATTTTTGGGCTCATCTAGTCTTTTTTTAAAATTTATTTATTTATACAAGAACTGGGGTACAGTCAGAGGCATGGGAAGTTGAGAGAATTCACCAGATACAGAGTGGGGAGCAGACAAGGCAGACGGACCGAAGACACTAGATAAACTATTTTAACTTATAGCCGAGGGGAGCAGCAGGCAAGGCAGGTTGAAGTCTGCTGTGCCATGTGGGTCGCTCCCTGGCCAGCTGGGAATCGAACCCCTGCTGCAGAGGCTGCGGACAGCTTCACAGTGTGGTGCTCGACCTGCTGTGCCACTGGGGAGGCCCATCTCTACAGTTTTAAAGGAAGAGGAAGAACTTGACCTGGTCTAAAAATGCACTGAAATTAGATAGAAGAGCATTGTTAAGTGTGGGACAGAATTTGAATAAATTGTGGAATGAGATATAAGCACAATCTGGGATAAAAAACAGGAACTATAAACAGATTTCAACAGGAAATACTTGATTTCCAGTAATATTAATATTTATAATAATTAATATTTATTCACTCATTTTAGAGCTGGAGGAAAACATCTTTGTAAATATTATTTTATTTATTTATTTCCTATATATTGTTTTACATCTTCACTAGTCTTTTGATAATATAGTATTTGCCCCCTCAGGTGTAGTTACCATAGCATTCCTACCACTGAAGCATCCCAGTCCTCCACCGCCCCCACCCCCACTTCTAGCTGCCCCCTCACACTCTGAAAGCCATAGATCTATAGTCAGCTTTCAAGGATTGGTTTCAAAATTTGTCTGAGTCTGACCCCTTGTTTGGTTTTTCTATATTCCACATATAAGTGACACCATCTGGTATTTATCTTTCTCCTTCGGGCTATTGCCCTTAGCATAATAGAAGTATTTTATTGTCTAATCTAGTTGTACTCAAAGTGTTTCAGAATTATCAGAAAAGTTGGTTAAAACTTATATTCTTGGACCTTGCCCCTAGAATTTTGGATTCAGTAGGTCTGGAGTGAGGCCTAATAATTTGCATTTTAACAAGTTTCTAGGAGATGCTGATATTGATGATATGGGCAACATTTGGGGAACCTTTGATCTATTCAGTAGTTCCCAAACCTGGCTGCACATTAGAATCACCTGGGGAGCTACTATGACTGCTCCTGCTCTAATGTAGGAGAGACAAAGAATCTGCATTTAATTGGTCTGGGCTGACACTCTATGTCAAGTTGGTGTCAGTGACTATAATGTACATGGAGTATTAAATACTACAGATCTAGTTTATGGATGAAGAAACTGAAGTTGCAGGAAATTAGTTATTCACTTTATGTTTTTGGCTCCTGGCAATTTGTATATTTGGACATTTTTTTTGTCCTCAACTGATTCTAGGCTATATAAGGTCAGGGACTATGTTAATGTATTTGTCACACAATAAATGTTTAATAAATGTCTATTGCTGAATAACTAATGTAGCAGTAGGAAACAGGTAACTACCAAAGTTTATGACCAGCAAGTGACATACAATGAAAATAATATTTTAGGAAGATTATTAGGAAAAATAAAAAAATAGGTTGGATATGTGAAGATTTTCTTACTGCAATATCCTGTAAAGACTTGCTACTCAAAGTGTGATGGAGGCCAGTATCATCATCATCACTTGGAGCCTTGTTAGAATTGAAGACTTTGAGATTCAACCTCAGACCTATTATATTAGAATCTGCATTTTTTTTCAAGATCCCCAGTGATTTGTATACACATAGAAATTTAAGAAGCACTACTATAGGATGTCATTTGACCAATGACTAGGCTTGTGGCTTAGCCTTTGGGGATTGAGAAGAAGCAGTAAATATGAATGGTTGAGCAGGTCAACTTATCCTTTAGCCCATCCTTTGGGATACCAGTCATCTTAAAAGGTGTTCAGTTGGTCAGGTTAAACAAACCTAAGCAGGTTTCATTATGATGAAACTTCTTTTACCTCTTAATATGCTAATGTATTTTCTGAATCTCTAAACAAAAATCTGTATTGTATAACTGCTAATGGAAGTCAGTTTTGGGGAGCATATTCCCATGTGTCTAAGTTAGTGGAGCTCATTTTCGTAAACTGTAATATGCCTTTTTTTTTTTTTTTTCAGCAATTCTTTTTTTTTTTTTTTTTTTTAAAGATTTATTTATACAAGCACTGGGTACAGTCAGAAGCGCGGGAGGGTGAGAGAATTCACCAGAGCCAGAGCAGGGAGCAGAGCAGGCAGAAGGACCGAAGTACACTGCTGAGGGGAGCAGCGGGCAGCAGGAGAGGTCTGTGCGCCATGTGGGACCCTCCTCTGGTGGCCGGGGAGCAGCCAGGGATTGAACCGGCGCTGCAGAGGCTGCGGGCAGCTTCGCAACCCAGAGCTCAACCGCTGCGCCACCAGGGGAGGCCCAAATATGCCTTTTTTTTAAAGATTTATTTATGCATACAAGAGCAGGGACACAGGCCAGAGGGACACAGGCCAGTCCTCTCACTCACAGGGTGGTGAGAGGACTCACCAGACACAGAGTGGGGAACGGAACAGGCACATCGACGGCAGCACACTGCTGAGGGGAGCAGTGGACGAGGCAGGAGAGGTCTGCTGTGCCATGTGGGTTGCCCCCTGGCTGGCTGGGATCTAATTCATGCCACAGAGGCTGTGGAGAAGCTTCACAGGCTGTGTGTCAACCCCTTGAGCCACCAGGGAGGCCCTGTAATATGCCTTTGTGAGTATCAGGGTTGCTAACTTATAAGCTATTCTAGCTCCTGGGCAGGAAACCATGTTATACTTTTTAAATTTGTTATCCATTACTTATCTGTTTAAATACCTACCCTTTCCTTTACTCATCTAGATGTGTTACCTCAGTGCTTATGTTCATTGGTTGAACACTCTTTGGACAAAGTCATAGGATAGATCTATGGGCCCTGTCAATTACTTGTCTGCGAAAGATATGCAAGAGTTAGTTGCTGGCTGTGGTGTCTGAAAATAAGGAGTTACTGGAAGATGTAGGCACACTGGTAACATACTGAAGTATAGCTTGTGGTAGGAATAAAATCAGGAGGTATGACTGAGAGCAATTACTGGGTAAGCAAGAAGCTTCGAAGTTTGATTGACAATTATGAGCCACAACATCTGTCAGCCAATTTATAGTCAAAAAGAAGCAAATAAACAGACACATTTGGGAACCAGGGCTGTTTTAGAACTAGGAATGTCCAAATGACTTTCCTATGCTTTATTTCCATTAATTCCCCTTTTGAAAATTCATGGCCCATTTTAATCCTGACAAGTTGATTATCCCACTTTCTATAATTCAGAAAGCATTAGATTTTAAATTATGCTCACCAATAAATTACTCATTTGGATAGCACTTGATGCCTTCATGTATTCTTTACATGAAGTTTCATAAATATAGATATATTTTGGTACCAGAAATAATTTTTTGGTAACTACTACCCTTGGTAATATTTGGAATTAAAATACATACATGTTAAGGATTGCAAATACTTATTTTAAAAGACTTTCAACAAGCACCAGAATTAGAGGTTCAAATCCTCATTGCTAGATAATTCTATCATCTGAATATTTATATAAAACCATCCCATATAGTATTTTATTAAATATCATCAACTATTAGATTCTGTGCTGGGTATTGGAGTACTAGAGCAAAGATAAGTATGGTCCCATGGCAGTATACTGAAGAATGGTATTTAACTTTTAGTTAAGAAGTCAAATAAGAAAATGTATCTGCACTGGGCCTCCCTGGTGGTGCAAGGGGGTTAAGCACAGTATTATGAAGCTATCTGCAGCTCCTGCAGCATGAGTTCGATCCCCAGCCAGCCAGGGAGCTACACCCATGGCGCAGCAGACCTCTCCTGACTCACCGCTGCTCCCCACAGCAGTATATTTCAGTCAGTCTGCCTGTTCTGCTCCACACTCTGTCTCTGGTGAATCCTCTCACCCTCCTGCACATCTGGCCTGTACCCCGTTCTTGTATAAATAAATAAAAATTAATCTTAAAAAAAAAAGAAAAGAAAATGCATCTGCACAAAGGATGACTAGGTATTGGGCTGACCAAGTAGGGTTGGAGCAGAAAGAGCATCTGAGCAGGGCAAAAAGCATATACAAAAGCCCAGAGGAAGATCATAAATAATGCTTTGTTTGGAACATGCAGATTTTGGGACTACAGAAGTCAAAATGACACTATAGAAGTAAACAGATATGTAAGGTTCTGCAAAGATTTGGGCTTTAATCTAGACAGAAGGGATAGTGATTGAAAGGTTTTGCAGCAGAGAAATGACTAGATATGCATTTTACAATATGACTCTCCATCTATTGATTTTAAGACAATGACTCTAGAATGGATTGGAAAAAGAGAAAGCTTGAGAATGAGATGAACAGGGAGACTGTCACTGAAGTTTACCTAAGAGAAGATAGTAGCCTGCATTTGACAAATGATTGCATTCTTTACAGCTGGTGTTTTGTATCTGGCACACTAGACTTCAAATTTATTTACTCTTGCTTTTTATTTGTTTTTTACTCTTTTTTAAAGAGTAAAGTGTTTATATGTTTCTTTAATTCAATAGTTCCCATTTTATAATTATTTAAGAGATCATTATTTCCTTTTCATATCTTTGTAAATTATTGTATATTTGATGCTTTCTGAATATTTCCCTAAAAGTGTCTTTTCTGCTCTTGAGATACCTGTCTTTCTCATCTACCTTTTGTTATTGTGATTTCTTTGTTAAATTTGAGTACAGAGAGTTAATGTTGAGAGACATAACTGTGATCCTAGAGAATAGATTTTGTTTCCACAACTATGGATAACCTGGGATTTCCTGGGAATGACTAATAGGAAAAAGTTCAGGGCTTCTCAGCATTGGAAGGAAAGAAAATAGTCTAAAGACAAACTGTTCTTAGAGAAGAGGAGGCTAGCTGCACAACAATCTGTATAGTAGGATTAGAAAAGACCAGCATGGAGCAACCAAAAAGTGCAAAAAGTAATTAAGGGCACAAAAGGCACATAATACATGTCAAGTTCAAAAGAGAAGCTGAGAAAGTTCAGAGTTTAAAAATGACAGAAAGAGCAAAGGTGGAAAATAACAAAAACATTTCATTTGAGACTAAAAGTGCTGCAATATTACAGCAATATTACATGGAACACAAAAGGTCAATGATCTGCCTACAAAGGTGTCTAATGGATAGCAAGGGTAATCCATGACTGAGAGGGTCTTAAAGACATTGATTAGAAAAGGTAAAATTAAATGAATTCTTTGCCTCAAAGTGCTCAAAAAACATAGTCATATTAAAAAGAGAAATCAATTTAAAATGAAAGGTAAAATTGCTCCTTAGAAATGTTAACAATCAGTAGGTGGTAAAGAAATTGGGAAATCGGAATTCTTATATGGGACCAGATATTTTTTTTTTCTAGGATTATTACTGTCCAAGGTTAATAGTTCATTCTTAGGTTTAGATTTCATTTTAAATCCTTTAAAAAAAGTATTATGTTGCTTTTGTGTATTTTGTTCCCAAGCTATCAAATGTAGACCATTTTCAATGCTGTCTTGGCTTTTTATGTGTCAGAGTGTGGACCTGACAAAGCAAAGGAAAACATCAAAAGGGTATATAGAAGCTCTAGCAAAAGAAATTTCCAAATTACCATTTTTTTTGAGGAAATGTGTTTGCTTTGGCAAAGTAGAGATTTGGAGGAATAGGCATTGCTCATTCTGAATTGTCTTACCTTAATCAATTTGAGTAGCTGTAACAAAAATATCAGAACTGGGGATTTAAATCACAAACCTTTATTTCTCACAGTTCTGGAGCATGAGAATTTTGAGATTTTCCAGTGTATTTCCTGGCTTTTTGTAGACATATGCTAGATAAAGTAGAGATAGATAGATAGATAGATAGATAGATAGATAGATAGATAGACAGACAGATGCGGGGTATGAGGATAGAAAGAGAGAGAGAGAGAATGAGTAAAACTCAGGGCTCCACTTTCATTACCAAATTACCTCTGAAAGTCTCCACCTCCAAATACTATAAATATCATCATATTGGGGATTAGGGCTTCAGCATATGAAGTAAATTGCATGTTACAAGGCAGGATTAAAAGAATGGTGTGCTTGATGCAAAAGCACAGGCATTTCCTGTAACCCCCTTAGAAAGGATTCCAAAATATTTCATATGGTTAAGGCCATATGAAATTATTGTTTTTGCTGGACAACTTCATAGTGTTCAATCTAATATACATAGGTAAGGGACCCTGTAGGGTAAAGAAAATATCAGGCTTTTCTGCCCTTCCGCCATCAGGATAGATGATGGATCCTTGTCCTGAATGCATGCCTGATGGCGGGCACCTGGAATAGGGTGTGGGCATAGGTAGATGGGATTCAGCTGAGCTAAGACTGTGCTTTTTAAGGGCGGCGTCACGGGGACGCCAGGAGCAGCAGCAAAGAAGTAGAAGCAGAGAACGCCAGAGAGCCCAGATAGAGTGAGGATTTGCTGGGGGCTGGGAGGACTGCCAGCCTCCCAGCCCCCCTGCCTGCCATATGCCTGGTGAACCCCAATAAAAGACCTGCAAAAACCCACTAAGGACTCTGACTCCTCCTTTACCCGGTCTGCATGGGATCAGAAAACCTGCACTGTGCCTAGTCCTGACCTTACAGACCCTTTATATTAAGATTGGTATAATTTTTCTACATGTGTTCCCTTTCCTGTTACCCATGTGTGTTTCTCCATTGTGAGTTGAATTAACCCCTGTAAGGGCAGGAAGACACCGAACATGATCTCTATGATTCTGTGCAGACGGGGTAAAGGAGGAGAGAGTCCTGGAGCCCTCGGTGGCTTTTGCAGGCTTTTATTGGGATTTACCAGGTACACAGCAGGCAGGGGTGCAGCCTTCACTCTGGGCTCTCCAGCATTCTCTGGTGGTTTCTGCTACTCTCGTGGTTCTGCTCTCTGCTTCTGCTGGTGTCCTTGTGATGCCACCCTTAAAAGCCCAGTCTTAGCCCAGATGAATCCCATCTACATATGCCCCCCCACCCTACTCCAAGTGCCCGCCATCAGGCATGCATTCAGGACCACAGGGTTCCATCACCTATCTTAATGGCGGGAGGGGAGAAAAGCCTGATACTTTTACCTTACCCTATAACCCCCTAAAGCAAAACAAATAATAAAAGATTTTCCCTGTTTAGGAATTAGAGTGCATGATGGCAATTAATACTAGGAGAAAAAAAGTTGGCTGTGCATCTGGGCACAACTGTGATGAAACAAGGCTAAGACTGACCCTGAGAAAAGGTGCCTTGAGGCATAGCCTGAAAGGACTAAGGGTGAGCCTCCCCATTTTCTTTATCTAGAGAATAATTACCCTGAGAATTGGTATAGATTAGTTCTTAGCAGCTTGGGTTCTAGAATCAAAAAGACCTTTAGTCTGAGTCCTGCCAGGGTAAGGAAGTTAGTTGCTGATTAATCTATGCTCTATTCCCATTATTCTTGGGAGACAAGAACCACAAAAGATGGAGTAGATAGAGAAAATGGCAGCACCTGAGGGAGGAAAGGAAGGCAGCTGAAATATATCACAGGAACTAGGATCTCAATGGGAGTGGAATGTGAAGAGGTGGCGGCCTGAAGAAGCAATGTGAATGGTGAGGAAGTGTGAAACCTTAGGAGACTGTTGTGGGTCCTCCAGTTTTGTATAACTATATTTTTAAAAGATTTATTTATTTATACATACAGGAGCTGGGGTATAGGCCAGAGATACAGGGGGTGAGAGAATTCACTAGAGACAGAGTGGGGAGAAGAACAGGCAGATCCACTGAAATACACTGAAATACACACACTGCTGAGGGGAGCAGCAGGCAAGGCGGGAGAGATCTGCCTTGCCATGTGGATGCCATGTGGGTCACCTCCCTGGCCGGGATCGAAATCGTTCTGGCAGTGGCTGCGGATAACTTCATAGTGCTGTGTCTTAATCTATTGTGCCACCAGGGAGGCCCCAATTTTGTATAACTATTATATAAGTGGTTCTGAGAAGACAGTGATCAACTCTGGGATCACCAATTATACTACTTTAAATGTAATTATATTATTTCAAATATATTTTTATCAATTTTTATATAATCTTTTTCCATACTAACTTTGTATTTAAACATTTTTTCAAACAGACTGAAGTTTGAAAGAACACAAATGAGCACTCATTATTTTGATTCAACAATTGTTCATGTCTTGCCATATTTTCATTGTATAACTATTTGTAGGCAATATGCTATTTTCTGAATGCCTTGAAAATAAGTTGCAGATATGAGTTACTGTAAATATTTTATATAATTATAATACCTTCATCAATCTAATATTCTAATATGTAGGCAATATATCTATTTATAATGATAATAATCAAGTTATTTTCAAATTTCCCTAATAATTCAAAAGTGACTTTATATGACTTTTGAAAAAATCAGCATTCATATAAGGTTTATAGATTTGGCTAGTATGTCTCTCTAGTGCCTTTTAATCTAGAGGTGTCTTTTTCCCCCATGACATTTACTTTTTGAAGACATTGTAGCGTAGTTATCTTGTAGAATATGCCACATTCTGGATTTTTCTGATTTCTTCCGTATGGTGTTGTTTTCATTGTTCTTAAGTTCCCTGGGTTTCCTATATACTAAAAATAGATATAATAACGTGATTAGATTCAAGTTGGACATTTATGGTAACAATGTGGCATAGAGGATGTGCTTCTTTCACATTATGTTATAATAGCCAATATTATGTATTAGGTTTTCCACTAAAATTATGTTAGACTTTTATTTAACTAAATTAAATTACAGAAAAAAGTAATCATTTAGTAATATGGTGATGACTAGATCTATTCTGTAGGTATGGTTATCACCTTGCAATTTATAAGTAATCTGGGCAATAGTATGGAACCTTGTACATAAGCCAATATTCCTTCACCTAAAGGTTTTAGCATCCATTAGACCCTTGCTTAAAACATTTCATTTGGAGTTGCAAAAATTGTGATTTTCCAATTTTTAATATTTTGCCTATATTTATTAGCTAGCATCTTCTGTGAAGAATAATTTTCCTTCCTCAACTGCAACTTAATTATATTTCTTCCCAAAGAGCTGGATAAATTCATCATCTAAAAAATAATTATAGCAATTTTGAATGTACAGAAAAAATAGAAACATCAACCGTAATCTCAGTAGCCAGTTGAACCAATATTAACAATTTGATGTATTTCTTTCATTTTTTTAAAGTTTAAGGATATATATTACAAAGTTTGCTGCATAAATTTTAAATCCATCCTTTCACAATTAATATTATGTCATTATTACTTTGCTATGCTGCTTACTATGCTTAATCTTTTGCTGACTACATCCAGTCCATAATAAGGATGTGTCATACTTTATTTCCCCAATCCCTTCTACTAAGGGACCATAAATACTAGTTTGTGTAGGGAGGTCTTTATTTATGACAAAATTATTAAGGTACCACATTTACTACCAGAATCTCCTTAGTTTAAATACAAATTATATAGTCATCTTTCCTGTAGTCACCCTACCTGCAATGACAATTTAAAATTTTTAATTTTCCAATCTATTTACCTTACATAGATATTTTAGTACATATTTTTAAGTTGATGTCTACATATTGCTCTGCAAGTATTTCTGTTAAATAAGTGAAGTACTGTTAAATAGTGCTTTCAACTTTGAATATTTTATTCCCTTTGAGAAGTGTTTCTTAACACTGACATTATTAGTGGTTTGGTACAGATAATCCTTTTTTTAGAGTACTGTCTGTGCACAATAGTATGATTTAGTAGTATTTCCGGTCTTTATCCCCTTACTTGCTGTTCATCTCCAATCTTGATTGTCGCTTAGGACAATCAAGTCTCCAGGTAATCTGTAAAATTGTTAGTGAGTACAATGAGGAACAGCTCAGTGCCCTCAAAGCTACACACTCTTAAATGTTGTTCTGCCATCTGCCACATAAAGACAAATATACTCTTAGTATATGACTTTCAATAGAAAAAGAACTTTGCTAGAATTAGAATTAGTGTGCAATGGAAAGAAAAGAAAAGAAAGTATATAGTGCCTCCCCTGGTGGTGCAGTGGTTGAATGCTGGGCTGCGAAGCTGCCCGCAGCCTCTGCAGTGCTGGTTCCATCCCCGGCCATCAGCGAGGGCCCCACATGGCGCACAGACTTCTGCTACGCCCGCTGCTCCCCTCAGCAGTGTACTTCGGTCCTTCTGCCTGTTCTGCTCCTGGTTCTGTCTCTGGTGAATTCTCTCACCCTCCCGCGCTTCTGACGGTATCCAGTGCTTGCATAAATAAATAAATAAATAAATCTTTAAAAAAAAAGAGAGAGAAAATATATAGTTTCCAAATGAAGCACATATTACCCATCCCCTCGTGGGTAAATGCCTAGACAAATATGGTTGGCCCAAAGCAGGGCCACTGAGGCATGAAAGCTTGCCACAAATCTAAGGCACCTTCTTGGGGCAGGAGGCTCAAGACAAGTCTGGAAGAAAAAGAGCAAAATCAAAACACAAGTCAAGATAAAAGCTGCCATTGTCACCCTCCCCATGGGTCTCTCACCCACATCTCTGTCTCTTTCAAGTGTCTCTTCCCATGTTCCCCAAGTTCCTGGTACAAGTCCAGGCCTGAGAAACAAGCGCAGCTTCTTCTCCACATGTCTGCTCCATGAGCCTCCTCCAGATCTTCTCCCCTAAGTCCTTTTTAACTTCCCTTCATTGCTCAGCTATACCCTTCCTCCACCTGGAACCTCCTCTTGCTGTGGGGGTTACACTGTTACAAAATGTCCCTGGGTGGGAGAGTACAAAAATAATTCTCAATTGACAACTGGCTTAGAAGAATGTTATAAACAATAGCAACATCCCCTTTATGTAGCTTATTTGTTTTAATAAGCTCTGAGTTTTTGATCAAAGAATCACTTTTTTGGCTTCTGGAAGTGGTAAAAGATTCATGATCAGAAGTGACCAAAAGGTTCATTTGTGTTCAAAATTTTCATCCTGATGCCTGAGGCACATATGTGAGTACTGCTGTCATATACTCTTCATCCCCAAACAGGCAAAAAAAAATGGGAAAAGAAATGTTTTTTCTTAGGAATTTGTGGGACTCTTACCAAAGTAGCTTTTATTAATTGTAATCTGTAAATGGTATTGGCTGTATGAAGTCCATGTACAAAAACAGTAGGTTAGAAAAAAAAGAAGGGCCTCCCCGGTGGTGCAGGGGGTTGAGCGCAGCGCTACAAAGCTGTCCGCGGCCTCTGCAACATGCGTTCGATTCCTGGCTGGCCAGGGAGAGTCTCACATGGCATAGCAAACCTCTCCTGTTGCGCCCGTGGCTCCCTTCTGGTGAATCCTCTCACCCTCCTGCACCTCTGGCCTGTAACCCAGTTCTTATATAAAAATAAATAAATCTAAAAAAAAAAAGAAACAGTAGGTTAGGTTTGGGTACAGAGAGGGTGCACAATATGTACCATTTTTTCAATCCCCTACTTGTATTAACAACCTGTGCAGAATTGAAAGGGAAACCAAAGAAATATGGGGGAGCCTTCCCTCTTTCTACATTCAAAAGCTGGCTTCCCTGCCCTCTTTCTACATTCAAAAGCTGGCCTCCCTGTTTTCCCCTTGATGACTTGTACCTTGAAGAAAGAAACGGGAGGTGAACAGACTCCACGGCATAGACAAGTGAAGGAAGTTCATTTCAAGGCACTGAAAGAAATGCTGACCCTCTTTTCAGCTTCCCTCTCAAAGCTATTTAGAAAAAGGAAACCATTTTCAAACTGTGGTAGAAGACTACTATTTGTGTAGTTTGTTCCCATGTTGTTTGGGGACAGGTTCTGAACCATAAACACAGGAATAGTAAGTGGGGTCGGGACAGGCTGGAGAGAGTATCTTCTGCTCAATCTGGTGCTAGTGCCCCTTCCTGCCACTTCCTGAGCAGTGATGATGAGGTGGTGGGAGGAACCCCGTTAGCTAACAGTGGCAGAAGACTGGCTCAAGTTTAGCAGCTAAGCTCAATTTTATAAGCTTACATATGATAAGGCTCTTTAATCCAGTGTGATTAAACTAAAACTAGTTTTTTTTTTTTAAGATTTATTTATTTTTATACAATAACTTGGGTACAGGCCAGAGGTGCGGGAGGGTGAGAGGATTCACCAGAGACAGAGTGGGGAGCAGAACAGGCAGAAGGGCCATAGTACACTGCTGAAGGGAGCAGCGGGTGAGTCAGGAGAGGTCTGCTGCGCCATATGGGTAGCTTCCTGGCTGGCCGGGAATAGAACCTGTGCTGCAGAGGCTGCAGACAGCTTCACAGCGCTGCACTTCACAGCGCTGTGCCACCAGGGAGGCCCTAAACTAAAACTAGTTTTATTTACACTCTTCTCATTCTAAATTGTGAACTGATTGTGGAGGCTCTGAAAGGAAAAGCAGAGAGACATTACCATAGAATCACTTTCCCACCAGAAGATACTAGCTGGCAAGGACCAAAAGAACTGGATCTGAAATACATGGAATTTAAGCTATTCTTAAAGTATGCTACTGTATGTTATGCAGTACTCTACAGTTTTAAACCATTTCCACAAATAGTAGCTCTTTGATCATCACAATTTGTCTTAAGAGGCAAGTCAGGCAGACATCCACATTTTAGAAGGAATAAAGTATGACATTGTGCTTTTGCTCAGTTTTATAGAATTAGGAACGGCAGAGTCCCTTACGCCTACATTAGTGTTGTCTGCACTTCACACCAATTTGAATGTAGTTCCAGATGTTACACTGTCTTTTGCTCTTGCTGTCTTTTTTCCCCTGACATTTTAAACTAATCCATCTGTGAATAATATTTATTTTTTAAAGATTTATTGATTTATGCATACAAGCGCTGGGGTGCAGGCCAGGGGTGCAAGGGGGCAGGCGCAATGAGAGGATTCACCAGAGACAGAGTGGTGAGCAGAACAGGAAGATCTACTGAAATACACTGCTTAGGAGAGCAGTGGGTGGGACAGGAGAGGTCTACTCTGCCATGTGGTTTAGCTCCCTGGCGGGGGATTGAACTCTTGCTGCATTGGCTGTGGATAGCTACATAGTGCTGAGACTTAACCCTTGCACCACCAGGGAGGCCCATCTGTGAATAACATTTAATAGAATAATTATGTGACTGCTTTCTTTCAATCTCATGGCAACATTTCAGAGTTTGCAGATCATGTTGTCTGAAATTTGGGGGTACCTCTACTCTCTATTTTTGTGGTTTCCTCTTTTGTGTCCTTGTGTGATGCTGAGTAGAGTTTATTGCTGTACATCTATCACATTTTATGTCTATGATGGCTTTTCAGTTAATGGGTTGGTTATTACTGTGTTTCAACCCTTGTGACCCTGTGTCAGGATAACTCAGCTCAGGGATATATTGCTGAGTCGTAATTTTAAAAACCCTTGGCCTTTCTCCCTGTCAAACAAACTTGAATATATTGAACAGTGTTGTCTTAAATAGTACAGAGTTAATATTTCTTTGTCAGTAAATGATGGGTATTTGAAAAACAGCATATGCTTAAACTAGTGAATAATCTCTCCCAAAAGGCATTGTGAGGAATTTAGATAATTCAGAACTGAGTGTTTAGAGAGTAGTTAATTACATGATAAGGATAGATTATCTAAGAGAGAATGACCAGAGACACACAACTGTGGGAAGAAAGAAGAAATAATATCTTCACTCTCCATGAGTTTTTGTTTGTAGAATACTATATGTTTTCCAATATGTAATAGATTTTCCTATACTTAATTATTGAGCATTTTGTGTGTGTCTTGGGGGAAGGGCGCAAATAATAATGTAAAGAAAGAAGGATTTCTATTCAAAGTTACCTAGCTTATGAGCCAAGAAATATATTTTATGTGGATGTTCTTATGCTTTCTGATAAATTGTTTCTATTTTCTTTTATTAAGAAAAGAGGGGAAAATTTTAGGGCTATATCCAGAGTTATAACCTGAGGGTCTCTTGTAATGAAATAATTTTTACTAATATTTAAATATTTAAAATAGTTTTATGGAGATAGTTTATATTTCATATGAAATGCAACTTTACAACAAATACAAACTTAAGTTTCTTTTTCTCTTAAAACTGCATCATGCATATTTTTTCATTTAAATATGCTCTACAAATGCTGTTTTTAAAAACTCTATAATTTTCTACTGGATGGAATATACCAAATTTCTTGGAAATCTGAACATTTCCTGAACTTTAAACTGCTCATGAATACCAAACATCATGTGGTTCAAAATGACAAAGAACTTACATGTGAAAGCATATGAATTTATAGCCAACACCTGCCAATTAATTCCTTTTAATATATATCTGCCCTGTACATTTAGCTTCAAGATACCTCTGAAATCAGGGACGAAGAATTAATGACTCTAGAGATAAAAAAAGAAGAAAGTAGTCACAGCATTTCTCACTTTAATAACACTCTCACTGCTATAAGATATTTGGAGAATCTCAGCAAAATCCAATAGATTGGATGGCAAAAACCTCCTGAGCTTTCACAGGCCCCACTGCACTCCAAACTGAGAACTCCTGGACTTAGTGTAGATACTTGGGTGATTGTGGGGAAGTTAGAAACAAGAAAGTATATTGTTGAAATCAACTTTTTGAATATATAGTGACTCCACAATAATTGGGAGTATTTGGGAAGTATTCCTTCTTTAATTTTATGATTTTTTTATGTTTTATTTTTCCTTTTCAATTTTCTTTTGTTTCTCCTTTTAGTTCAATTCTCTGGGCTCCCAGCATGTTTTGTATGACATGCCCTTTATTTATCTGAGATCATTTCTTTCATGTGTGGGTCAGACCTTCTTGTAAATTGTCTCACAAAGGTCAAACTCATCTAAACATAAATCCCCTGTTTTTGATCTCTTATTCTTTGCTATCCTGTGTGTATTGTCATTTTCTTCCCTGATTTTGCTTTCCCTCTTATTTTCTTGGAGTGTTTGCTCATTCTCCACTCCTCCTTGACTTTCTTGGGTCATAAGTTCTCTTTGCACTCAGTGGTATTCATTCTGTTGTACTTTGATATTCTGTGCTGCCTCTCTCTGTCTCTTGTCTCTTTTTCTTATATTTCTCCTTGGATCTGCTCATTTGGTGCTCCTGAATTTATGCAGTCGCTTCTCACACAGAGAAGGACAGAGAAATTGACAGTAAAGGGAAAGGATAGCTGTTGTAGTTACTGATAGAACTGTGGATTCACTTAGAAAAAAGGGCAAACCAAAGGACATTTCCCTAACATGTTGCTCCTTTAAGAAGTTCCCTGGCTTAAGTCTAGAGATTCATCATTGCTTTCAAGGAAGACCTCTAAAAATAGGTGGGTTTTTCCAAGTGTGATTATATATGGGACTACACTGATTATTCCCATTTGTAGAAATGACTATTTTAGAGACTTGTATAAGGGGAAATGTTCCAGGAGGCAGATACTTAAAGCCACTTTGCAGTAAATTTTAAAATTTTTATACACATTGATATGCTTCAACACACGATGTGACAAAAATGGTTATTCAAGTGCTCTTACCCCAACTTATTATATGAAGGAAATTTGAAAGAGTCAATTTGACAAAGCTTATTGGTGAGCTATTATATATGACATATTTATATTTGATTCTGGGAGCTTATAGGTAGCCAGGCATACAGAGTATGCCCTCATCATAGTATAATATAGAACCCACCCATGTATTGAACATGAACAGTTTTTGAACTTGACCCTCAGTAGTTCACAGCTTCACTGTCTGTGGGAACTCATGCTTTAGATAAGGAGTTTGAGAATTCATATTTTAAATAGAGAATGACATTTTTGCAAGGATAGACAATCTCAGGTTGACACTGGATTTTTGAAAATAACTAAGAGCTTTTCATAGTGACCCAAACTACTATAATTGAACTGGAGGATTTCTAAATCCGCTTTCAATTATTAAAAAAAGTTTCCTATTTTATTCATGTCTATTTTATTAATTGCTCACCATCCACTAGAGTGGATGGCATATACTATATGCCATCCATATACTAGAGTCCATATACCATAAAAACTTTTACGTAACTCAGACAAGATAAAATTGTAGTTTTTGTATTAAAACATTACATAGTCTTTTCAGTTATAACAGTCCAAAGAGAACTGGACATATGGTGAAGGTTTGTCCTTATACATCAGTGTAGGTTTTGCCTTGAGTAGTCATATCAAAATGATTCCCTTTTATTCATAATTAGATATTTAAATTGAAAGTCTGTTGATACCTTTGCATAGTCTGAAATGAACTGCTTAGTTGGTGCAATCAGTATGTTTTCCAATGATGTATAAGTGTTTGAAAATACTAATTACCTAATTAAGTACCAAAAAATAATCCTGTTCCAAATCAAATTTATGTTAGTAAAAGAGAGAGAGTAAAATGATTAGCTTAGGTCTTTACTGATAGGCTCCACCCACAATATGGCAGGCCAGGGAGATTCTGATAATATATTCCCTAAATACAACTATAGAAAAACTAAATTTTGCTCTCAGAAAATTTCATCAATTCATTTCCAGGGACAGTGAACTGAAACACACATATATTGGTCTTAACCCCTTTTGCCAAGTTTGTATAACTATTATATAACTGGTTCTGAGAAGACAGTGATCAACTCTGGGATCACTAATTATGCTACTTTAAATGTAATTATATTATTTCAAATATAACTTTATCAATTTTCATATAATCTTTTTCTGTCTTAACTTTATATTTAAACCTTTTTTTTCAAAGATACCGAAAGGTTGAAATAATACAAATGAATACTCATTATTTTGATTCAACAATTGTTCACGTTTGCCATATTTTAATGCCAGTGATTTTTGCCTCTAGTAAATTAACAGAAGAGATAGTAAACGAGCTATCCAGGGTAAGGTTTTTTTCATATTAATAATTTTTTTCATATTAATAATTCAAATTAATAATTTGAATAAGAAGTGATAGTTTAATGATTGATTACCTAGTACTGATTTTGAAATCAGAGTAAGCCGGGGCCTCCCCAGAGGGGCAGTGGCTTGAGTGCCGCGCTGTGAAGCTGTCAGCAGCCTCTGCAGCTGCGGCTCGATTCCTGGCAGGCCAGGGAGGCGTCCCACATGGTGCAGCAGACCTTTCTTGTCTCACCCGCGGCTCCCCTCAGCAGTGTACTTCGGTCCTTCTGCCTGTTCTGCTTTCTGCTCTGTCTCTGGTGAATTCTCTCACCCTCTCACGTCTCTGGCCTGTACCCCAGTGCCCGTATAAATAAATAAATCTTTAAAAAAAATAAAATTAGAGTAAGAGTCAATATAGTCATGATGCAGTGAAGAGAAGAAGCAATAGGGAAGGTACAATTTTCCCTTCTAGGATTCCCTTTGGTATGTTGGTTTCTAATGATTGTTCCTCTAGTTATTTAATGATCAATATTTGTTGAATAACATTTATTTTCAAGGGAGTAGGTGACAAATTTTAACTAGGAATTGGTGGGGAAGATTTTCTTGAGGGCATGAGGGAGCAGTGGGGGTGGTTCCAGGGCAGGCATCTTCAGGTAGTGTGGGGGCAGGCAGTGCTTTTCCTGTTTGCATTTTAGTGTCATGAGGTATTTAGGAAAACAGCAAAGTTGCATTTTGTCCTGACCATTATGGTGCTCTCTCTGAGGCTGGCAAAGTTCTCTGTTACAGAATGTTTTATTTTTAAGCTTTTGTGATATAGAGTGTTTATGTCATCTATTTTCTAAGGAAAATGCATTTGGTTAGCCAGTCACTAAGCAAAATTGTGTTCAGGACTGCTCAGAAACTCAACAAAGTAGTTTGCAAAAGCAAAGCAATAGTTATTTATTCTGCTTGAACTTGGATGAATTGTATTTGCTCTAAGCCCAGATGCAGATTTGCCAACTTTGAACCCGAAGTTCAAAGTAAATTTGAGTATTTTAATATTGCATGAAAAAGGAGGTCCAGTTTTAGTACTATGTATTGAACTACAGTCAATTATCTTAGATGTTGAAAATATTCTGGTTGTAAATAAATTTTGAATCAATTTCTCATTACTCATTTATAAAATAATGCCTTAAAGTAGGATTACATTTTTAGAGAGAAATATCTTAAGGCTTTTATGTTTTACTTGACTTGTGAAAATTTACATGAACACATTTTCAGATTTATTGAGCTCAAGCTATAGCATATCAACAAGATTGCTTGGTGGATTTTAGCACTGGATCTAGAAGCATATGCATCCCCTTCACAGCTCTGAACACAACTTCTCTGTGGCCTTCAATAAGCACTTCTGGACTTTAATGTCCCAGTCATGTAATTGGGATGATAATATGTATCTCTTCCGTGCCTCACTTGACTGGTGAAGATAAATAGATTGACTTGACCCTACTGGTAAAAAGGAAGTAAATCACTTACTTTTTAAGGGGTTCATTAACTCTTTGCAGCTAGAGTTATTTAGTGCTTGGAAAAAGATAGTTTACTAAATGACTTTAGGTTAGTCACAAAAATGTAATGTACTTCCCTGAAGTGAGAAATTGTTCACTTCTTGCTGGCAAGAGCACGCATTCAACCTTATATATCATTTTATGGGAGCATATTTCATAAATGCGCATACTAGTCACATCACTTTGTTAATAGCTTATAAAAATAATGCTGGTGAGACTGTACTAGTGAGAGTATATTAAAATGGATTATACAGATGATATTTTTGAAATGAGAAGCAAGTTGTTGTGCGTGATTTTATGTTATTTTGCATTCTTAATTCCTTTTTGGGGGTAAAATGTTCAAACGAATTCTAAAAAATCACATTTGTTTATATAACAGATGTTTGTTTAATTATCACACATACACACACATACAGCCCACACCCACATACACACTCTCGATGTATTTTTTAAATTATATGTTCAACTATTGTGTAAAGGTATATAAAACATTTTTATATTAAATTAAAAATTCTCATACTTATATAACTTAGTATTGTCCAGTTACAAGCCTGAGCACTTTTAGAATACAAGTCTGGCTACATTTGGATTTTCCCCAATGTTAAACCCCTTCTGTTTTATCAACTAATACTCTGATTTTTGCTGATCAGAATTGGGTTTAGAAAACAGGTATATTTATTCTTTATTTTAACTTTCTAAACATAGATTTCTTTCAAGGCATATCAAGAATTTATCAGGGACAAAGGAGTAGGTAACTCAGGTAAAGGAAAAATTGTATGTTAAAGTGTAGAACTGGACTTTTTTTTTAAAAAAAGATTTATTTATTTATTTATACAAGAACCGAGGTACAGGCCAGATTCGCAGGAGGGTGAGAGGATTCACCAGAAACAGAGCGGGGAACAGAACAGGCGGACTGATGAATACACTGCTGAGGGGAGCTGAGGGGAGCAGTGGGAGAGACAGGAGAGGTCTGCCGCGCCATGTGGGACCCTTGCCCGCCATCCGGGATTGAACTGGTGCTGCAGAGGCTGAGGACATCTTCCCAGTGCGGCACTCAACCGCCTGTGCCACCAGGGGAGGCCCTAAAACTCGACTTATAATGGAGAACTTAATGTCATATATATACATGATGATTTTTAATGATGCACATATGGAACTTATAATGTTATAATACAATGTTATTTCAATAGAAAAAGAATTGATCAGATGTATTATCTTCAGCTAATAGAATTCTTTGAGATACCTATTTGAAGTTTCCCATAATTACCATTGAGAGTCTATCTTAATATGTTTAGCACATGGTGATAGTAAATATAAGTTTTCATTCTCCTTTGTCTTTAAAACATCTGCATTAGGATGTGATATTCATGTCCTCTGAATAGCCAAATACCCTGTCAAAAAATCTCTGGTCTTTTCTTCTCCTTTTCCAAGTTTTCTACCCATAGTGCTGTTCTTTCTGCAATCCCCAGGGGTTTTTTTCACTGAAATATATATTTTAAATCTGAAATCTAGTTGTAGATTTACCCTGTTGAGTTTGGACAATGCATTATTTTCTTTGCCTAGGACATAGTTGCCATATCTGCTATTTAGTACTCTGCTCAAGGCCTCCTGCTCTAACAAAATTTTCATAATCCTCTTTTTGTGTTAGATAACTTTCAGTATTTAAAATACTGTAGTTAGTTCTCTAATTTGCTTTATTTGCTAGACTATAGGTCTCAGACACTGTGTTTCTCAGACCTTGAATTTCATCTCTGTAACCCAGGGCTTAGTGCAAATCAGCATTCAATAAAATATTTACTGATTCAATAAATAATATTGTATTTACTTCCTTGTGTTAGCATCCCAAATTTACTGTGCTTGGGAGTATAGGCATTTCACATCGTAATTCCCCTCCTTTGCAAAGGGATTTCTCATGTAAATATTTAGGTATCCCATTCATTGGGGGGGTCTTCTTCCAATATCATTTATGTAAACCAAAGGAGCTATTCTATTTTTATAGCATTGACTTAGCATTTTTACCTTGCCACTTTGATTTCCTATTTAAAGCCTTCTGATCAAAACTGTAAATTTTATGGCAGACATACTGATTCTTCAGTTCTTCTGATATGGATGTTTTGTACCAAACCCTGGAGTTCATTATTTTGATATCTTAAATAATCACAAATTACATTCTGTAATTGTAAGCATGCAACCAAGGGGTACTCATTGACCTCTGACTGTTAAGGGGTGCATGTTCTAAAAGAGTCCAGTCAGTGTACAAAGGCAAAGAAAGCAGATTCTTAGGGTGTTCAAAATCTCAAGTTTCCTTATGCATGTACTTTGACGATCTCTCTTGACAGCTCTTTTCATCTCACTCTGAAATACCAGCAGTGAGGCATGGTTTAGTGGTGTGTTCCAGAAAGACTAGCAGCTTCTGAGCTACTGTGTCAGTCTATTCAAGTCACTTCCATAACCCAAACCAGGTAGTATCCACTCCCTCCAGACCAGCTTTGTCACCACCATCATAGCATCTGTTTCCTTGAATGTCTTCAACAATGATTTACTTAAGTTTCTTTAGAGGGTCCAGAAAAACTCACTGTGGGTCAAAATCTCAAAAGCATGACATAACTCATGTACTTCAGGAATTTTCTACTCTCTTACCTAATTCTTTTTATTTAAATATTTATTTGTGCATACAAGAACAGGAGTGTAGACCAGAGGTGCCGGGGGATGAGAGGACTCACCAGAGAGAGTAGGAAGCAGAACAGGAAGATCTACTGAAATACATTGCTGAAGGAAGCAGCGGGTGAGACAGGAGAGGTTTGCTGTGCCGTGAGGGTTGCTCTATGGCTGGTCAGGATCGAATGCGTGCTACAGTGGCTGGAGATAGCTTGATAGTGCTATCTTTAACCCCTGTGCCACCAAGGAGGCCCATCTTACCTAATACAGGTACAGAAACATTTTATGTACTGTATGAGGCAAGGAAGATAATGTTTTGCATTAATTGAAGATTTTTATGATCTGTCCACATTGATTTTACGTGTACTGGCTTCAAATGAGTTTTCAGTATTGATACATTTTGTATGTTATGCAGATTTAGATTTTTAGTCAAAGTAAAAGAAAAAGACAAGCATATCTGTGGTTGTTTCTGTATTTTATCTGTAAAACTTGGAAATCTTAGAGACGTGAAGTTAGAATAATGAATGTAAAACTAATTTTCATTATTTCTATCTTCTATGCTATTCTTTTAACAATGTATTGATATATATGTGTATACATTTTAAGAGTGCATATTGCTGTCTGCAGTCTCTGCAGCGTGGGTTTGATCCTGGCCAGCCGTGGAGATATTCGCATGGCACGGCAGACCTCTCCTGTCTTGCCTGCTGCTCCTCTCAGCAGTGTATTTTGGGCAGTCTGCCTGTTCTGTTCCCTGCTCTGTCTCTGGTGAATCCTCTCATCCTCCCGCACATCTGGCTTGTACCCTGGTTCTTGTATAAATAAATAAATAAATAAATAAATAAATAAATAAATAAATAAATAAATCTTTGGGGAAAAAAAGAGAAATAGTACTTTTCATCCCTCCCACCCCAGATCCCTGCAATGCCCCTTCCAGTCACTATCACTTTATTTAAAGGTAACTGTTATTTTAACTTCTAACACCAGTGACTACTTTTGTTGATTTTTAATAACCCAAAGTGAAAATAATAAAAATGAGAATTACTCATTTGTGGAGTAAGAGAAACCTTAGGGAAAATGGATATTCTGTATATTAATTGTATTTATCCTGAGAGAACTTTATTACAAACAAACATAACAAGTTGCATGGTCAATTTAGGCTCATAAAAATGGTTCTATCTAGCTATGTTCGTTCATAAAAGTATTCACAATGAATCACTGGGAATTAACACATGAAAGGATTATAAGACACATTTCTACGCTCAATGTACAAGGTCAAAAAAAATTCTGAGAAGTGAAAAGTCGGTTTTGAAAAATTTCCATTTTATAAAAATATTTGAAGAGGTCTCCCTGATGGCATGAGTTCAATCCCTGGCCAGGGAGCTAACCCACAGGGCGCAACAGACCTCTCCTGTCCCACCCATTACTCCCCTCAACAGTGTATTTCAGTAGATCCACCTGTTCTGCTCCCCACTCTGTCTCTGGTGAATCCTCTCACTCCCCCCTTTCACTCCCCTCCCCCCACCCCCACACCTCTAGCCTACACCCCAGTTCTTCTATGCTACATAAATTGAATCTTAAAAAAATATTCTAAGTACATTCTTTCAGATCTTTGCATCTCCAGCTTGCCCAAGTGGACATAAGAGACCTTTTCAGTTTTTTCTTTGGTGACTCAGAGTACTGCTGAGCCAGGACCATGGTCCATCAGTCTAACGGAACATTATTATTGGAGGAGTTCTGGAACCATTCATGTAGTTGCTGTCTCTCTCTTTCTTTGTAACCTAAATATTAGGACAGCTCAATAAATGTCAGAATGTTGGAACTTATTTTACAAATGAATAATTTGAATAGAACATACACTTCAAAAGTTTCTAGGAGTTAATGCATTTTGTGAAGAGAATGTAATATTAGTACTAAGATTTTGGGTTCGCCAATATACATTATTATTATGTATCAACATTATTAAGGAGAAGAAACATTGACATGCTTGAGAGGAGGTGTTGAGAAAGAATTGAGATAATGTGAAAATATTCAGGGATGCCTGTGTATTGTAGCTGTTCCTGTGACTGTTAGTGTCATTTTGCATAAAACATAGCAGCAGTGATATCTTTTGTTCACATAACACTTTTAATTTCAACATGGTACTTTCATCCATTTAATTCTCAGAATAACCTGTGAGAGAGTAAAGAAGAGTGAGAAGAGTGTATACCACAAAAGGAAATTAAGCCTCAGGAGAGGTAGAAAGATTTGAGGGCCAGCAGAGCAACTTTCTGGTCAAGACTGGAACCTGCCCCCTCCATACCCCATGCCAGGCTTGTTACATCAGTGCTTAGACTTGTTCAAAACATATGCTTGAGCCCATTTGAGCCACCATTTCAATAATACGTTTTTCCAAGTCAGTTTATGGGACCCCCCAAATTAAATTATGGGACCCCCCAAATTAAATTTCTGTTTTAAAAAGTAAGGATCAAATTTTATTCTTAGTTTCTTCATGCATGAATTTTAATTGTGGGTCCACAGGGTGGTTGGCACTCTATTAGGCTAATTTCATATGGGTTCACACTTCCCATGAGGCAATGATAAAAGGTAAAATGCTGATGGCTAAAAACATGCTGTCAGATACACAGGCAAAAATATTTTTCAGTCCTTTCATTAATGTTGTTTAGTCTTATTTAGCCACATTTCACCTTCCTCTGCAGGGAAACATGACATAAGAGGCATAGAGATGCTACTGATATTGAAAGAAGCTCTGTATTTCAGAGAGGCTCCATGGGCAATGTGTGTGTGTGTGTGTGTGTGTGTATTATAATATAGAATTTGGCTATTTATTAGCTGTGTCAAAATTGTTACCTTTCTTCTGTTGCATTTGTTAATAAAAATATTGTTGGCACTTCACTGGGTACCATACTGACTTTTATTTTTTTATTGATTAAACTTTTTTTCTTTTTTTCCATTGTTCATTTTTGTACAGTATTTGATTTCTCCCCTCAGGTGTAGTCCCCATAAATTTCCCACCACCACAGCACCCATGAACCATCATCAGTCTCTTGTGCTCTTCCCTTTGGTTTTGACTCTTTTCCTGCCCCCTCCCCTGCTCTATGCCTAGATCTATAGTTTCATGCAGTGATTTTTATACTTTTTTATACTTTTCAGAACTTGAATCTATCTGAAGCATTCTTTGATCATGAGGAGCTTTAGTAATTTTTTTTCTCATTGTATCTGAATGATCAAATTTGTATGTATGATTTGGGGTCATTTTATCTATTTTTAGAACATGTGTGCTTGGAGAAAAAGCAGGGTTGTTTTTTTTTAAACAAGGGAAGTTAATTATTTTGCTATATAGTGCTGTTTTATTAAGCATTTGGCTTTGGCATTATTCATTGGCATCTGTCATTTCTCTGTGCCTGAGGCTTGATTCAGATAACAATTCATCAGAGAAGCACAATTTTTCAATGAGATTCCTTTGTATAAGAACCTGTAGTGTGAGTTATTTTAGCTATATATATTCCTTTTTTAATAAAGTGGGAATTCTTTTATTGAGTGATCTCCTTTACAGGCATTTGCCCATACATCAGCTATACTTTGGAGTGATGCAGCAGTTTACTAATAGTTAACAAAATATACCATAATCTCTTCTTGACTCATGAAGTCCATGACTGTAAGATTTTACTTCTCATAGATTTTACTTCATCATGATTCTTTCATTATAATGAGAAAATGGATGCAAAACTACTTTGAACTTTGCTTTGTAAACATTAAAGTATTGCTATTTTTTTGTCAGTGATGCCAACAGGATGCTTACCCTAATAATGCAAGATGAACTTGAAAAGGGAACAAGATCTGGTATCTTTAGTTTTGTGCAAGTTAGGAGAATGCAACAAAATCTCAGCTGACAAAGAAATATCTGATCCATTATCTATTTTGTTACTGCCTTTTAGGCTTTCAGTTCTTGGCAAAAGAGGATGAGATTGAGGAGGGCCAGAGGAATCATGAGATAAGGGGGAATAATGCCCTGAGAGACTTTTACTGAGATGTGGTGGCCTTTGTCTCTCCCTCTCCCTATTAATCTGTACTTATATTGCATTTTTTGATGTTCATTTGAGTCAGTGATTGGAACCTTTTACTAAATGAAAATTTCTTACCTTGCATACCAGTACAAGCTACTAAATTTCTAAGGCTCATTTAATACTCTGAAATTAGTATAATGTGAGGAAAAAGAATCAGCTGGGCATTCTGTGTCCAGCTTTGCTCTAAGCATTTTGTGTATAAGATTGTTATAACAATCCTACAAAATAAGGTAGATTTCCCCCATTTAATTAATTTATTTATTTTAAAGATTCATTTATTCAAGAACTGGGCTACAGGCCAGAGGTGTGGGAGGGTGAGAGGATTCACCAGAGACAGAGTGGGAAGAAGAACAGGCAGATGGACCGAAAACACTGCTGAGGGGAGCAGCGGGCAAGACAGGAGAGGTCTGCCGCGCCATGTGGGCATCTCCCTGGCTGGCCAGGGAATCGAACCCAGCTGCAGAGGCTGCGGACAGCTTCACAGCTCTGTGCGCAACAAGCTGCACCACCAGGAAGGCCCTATTTTCCCCATTTTTCATATGAGGACAAAGAGACTCCAAGATGGTAAATCTATTTGTTCAGGGTGGTTCCATAAGTAGTAAATGATAGAGCTGGCATTTAAGATTAAGTTTTGCAGAACCCGTTACCCAGACTGTTAACTTATAACCACCATAATGACTTTGAAATGAAATGTTGATTGATTTGGTATCTTTGAGTTTTTTCACCAATGCAATTTTCTCTGATTTTTACCAATAGTTGTATTGATGAACAGAAATGACTTGCTTCATTTTACAAATGAGCCTCATAGTGATTTATGGGTTAAGGTACCAGCTCTAACAAAGAAGCTAAAAACCTACTATGGTTCTAATATAATGGAAGCTTATTTCTCTTTCATATAAGGTAAAAAAATATTTTAAAAACCCCTAATACTGTAACTAGTGAGCTTGGTTGGGCTCTAAGCAGTGGGAGCCTCACATTTGGTAAAGCCTCCATCTTAAGCTTATGATTTTCAAGATTGTGCTACTAAAAGGAGAACAAAGGGAGAAAATAATGGCACAGATCACGTCTGCTCCTATTTAGGAGAGCACCAGCCACGTGATCCTACTTAGTGGTAAAAGGGACTGGCAGGTGAAATCTCTTACTGGACAGCTTCAGGGTTAGTGGACACATGAACTGTCTTGAAGGTTTTTGCGCTGATAGTTTTACTGAATATTGTGCCACTGACCTCATGAGACTTTATCTTTCCAGTCTCTGATATTAACTCTTCATTAGTCACTGCCTGGCTATGTAAGCTGATGACTTATATTTCTGGCATTTCTTAAAGCAATACTCCATTTTAAAGAATGATTTTCTGTATTGAGTACAAGAGACTAACTGTTTGAAGAAATAAACCTTAGATTTGTCATGGAATTTATTTCTTGCTGACATAATGGTGATGTGATACAACAGTGTATGTTTGTGTCTTGTAAGTTGGTGAAATCAAGTTGGAGAATGTGGTGTGCAGTACTCTACATAGTCTTTTGAACATTTTGGTATTATTGGCAGTTTCCAAGATTGCCTTGGCATCAATGAGCACACAAGGTTTTCTGGGCAGGGTTTCATAATAGTGCCTGTCACTTCTGTTCATATTCCATGGGGCAGAACTAAGTCATCTGGCCATGATAAACAGTAAGGAAGCCTGGAAAATTTAAATTAGATGTATGCCCAGGAAGAAGGGGCAGTGGTTTGATGAACAGCTATTCTCAGTCATAGTGGATAATTATATTTAAGACATTTACATTGGCCACAACATCTGACAAAAGACTAAGTGTGTTCACATGAACTGAAAAAGTATTAAAAAATATTCTTGCCATCCCATAGGCAGAAAGAGCTAGAATAGTAAAAAGCTATCTAATTGCAGTTAAAACCTCCTGTGTCTTTGAGGGTAAAACTTATATTGACAAATATGTAAAGTATTAGAAAACCTGTTTTGATATATTTACTGATAGTAAAAATTTGATTTGCAATGTACTGCATGTGATTTTGTGTTTGAGAGAGGAAGTGTATCTATAGATCTGTGAATGAGTTCTCGTCTTGAAAATAATCCATAGTTGTAGCGAAATTCATTTTATGGAAAATTTACATACCTGCTAACCTAAAGAGTATGATTTTGATAATAATATATATGCATTATTGAGTGGCTGACTTTAATTTCCTTTGCATGGAGAAACATGGATTGCTTAGCTTTCACTGCAGTATTAAACAAAATATTTTTGAAGATTAAAGTAAAAATAACTACTAACATGCAAATGTTAGCATCAAACCTGAAGATTACTACTATTTATGAAAATTAGAAATTTAGAGAATAGAAAGAAGGCTGCATTTTCCTATGGATATTTCAAAATGCAACATAAGATTTAAATATGAAAAAAGGAATTTATGACTAATTTGACTTAAATAATCTAAACTTTAGGAAGATGATGCTATTTCAATAGTTTTATCATGAGAGTTTTTTGTCGGTTCCTTGACTTAGATGTATTTAAGACTAGACATGTGGAGAGAGAAGTTCATACTGAGCATGTGCAATTTCATTGTATCTGAATTATTGGGTCCATAGGCCAAAAAAAAAGGTGTAAGAAATATTTGTTGAATGAATGAATGAATGGCACATTTGTGTAATTCAAACCATCATATTGTCAGAAATAGATGTCTTAAATTTATATATAATCATGAGTTAGTTTGTACTCGTATCCAGGTCCCTGAATATAATAACCTTAGTAAGCTTTAAATACTCTTTGGCTGTCATCCTTCTCATCTTGTTTATGTTGTCTAGAATTTTAGTTTTTCATTTTTAAAACATGTGAAATGAATTACTTTTGTTATAATTATAATACTTACAACAATACTAAAAATAATCAGTTACTGTGGTTATTGTTTATTGTGAACCTTGTACCTTAATTGTTTTACTTATAGGATCATTTGCTTGCTTTATATTCTGTCATTTTATGTCTGACAATGTCAGTATTTTATCTTTATTCATAGATGGCTGTTGAGCTTGGTATAAATTTTTGGATTAAAAGCTATTTCCCTTAGGATTCTGAAGATGTTATTACATTGGTTTTTGGTCTCTCTGTGGCTGATGAGTTTGTTGTGAATCTAATTACTTTTCTCTGTGGTTAATCTGTTTCCTCTCTGATGGCTTGTCTCATTGTTGCTGATTTATCATTTATCCTTACAATTCTGTCAGTTGTTGCATAATGTATTTTGAGGTTGTATTGTTAGCCACAGACATGTTGATAATGTGTGTGTATATATATATGTATATATACTCACTGGTATATAATTATTCATTTGTCCTATTTAACAGCTGGCTTGAATGTATAAAGTTTAAATGCCATCCATGGTTAATGTGGGGGGACAGGGGTATGGTCAGACACAACTAAAGGCTTAAGATCTTCTGGTATTTTCTGTGTACTACTCTTTTAGTTTTAAGGATCAGACATCAAAGACAAAGTAACTTAAACAAAAAAGGGTGCTTTATTTATCCAAGAATGAAGCCTGATATGTTTTGGAATCAGGGCCTTAACTGCTTCCATTATTTTTCTGCTTATTTTCTTCTACTAGAGTCCTCTAGAAGACATTTTTGGATTTAAATATGAAAAGTTTTGCAGCCAGATAATAAAGGATACTAGAGGTAGAAAATTCCCCTAGAAGGATTTTGATCTTTCCAACTCCAGATATTTGCCCTTCTCTTGCCAGTCCACTGTGCCCAAATGACTGGATTGCATGATTGACCCGTTTTATTTCATATGCTGGTACTGTGACCAGGCAAGATTGAAGTGGGATTTTTTCTTTATGAGAAGGAGGTGGAAGAGGTGCTGAGTGGATAAAAATAATAGTTATCGGTATTTAATCACTATCAATACCTAACAGATGATAAAAATGTTTTTCCCTGTTTTCTCAGATTAGGAACAAGGCCTTTCCTAAATTATAATCCCATTTTGTCAATATATCTCTATAATTGCTCTCATGGTGACTTCCTTAGTCTTAGCTATGTATGTTTAGTAATTTATTTATATGCTTTATTTACATTTTATATTTCCTTTGTAGAATATCACGTTGCCTTATATTTTATATTGTCTCTCTTATTATAGTGTCTTTGTGGAAAGGGACTATTTCCTTTGATTTTCTTAATCTTCATTCGTTCAATCAATCATACATTCATTCAACTAAATGTACCAAGTGCCTCCTTTGTGCCAGATATTCTTATTGTTACTGGGCAAAAATGGACACACAATAAATGTCTTCTGGCATCAACCTTCCTGCACATTCTCAGAAAATATTTCTCTTGTGCTACTAAGATTTTGACAGTCTAGATCCTTTCATTTCATTTTCCTGTTTTTGTAATTTAAAAGCACAAAGTC
This sequence comes from Talpa europaea, assembly GCF_964194135.1. Classification (NCBI taxonomy): domain Eukaryota; kingdom Metazoa; phylum Chordata; class Mammalia; order Eulipotyphla; family Talpidae; genus Talpa; species Talpa europaea. Next base: position 49,627,823 of record NC_140076.1, read on the forward strand.
TAGAGAGTGAACTTTGAAATGTTACACATGATGTGCAGTTCAAGAGAATACATTTGGCTTGGCACACTAACTTCCTCATGGTGTTTTGAAATGTGACATTTCAGGGATAAGGCAAAAGAGCAAAGCAGGCCAAAAATATCAACTGATGACTGCGGGGCCTGATACATCCTTGTTTTCATTAAAACAGGTAACATTCCCATTGCGTTCAGTCAGCTACAAGCTATTTCAAGATATTTTTTAACACTGTGAAATTACTAAAACAAATCCCAGTGTTTCTCAGGGTAGCACCAAATAGAAAAAAAAGGGCAGAATAAAAAATGGAAGACAAGAAAATCCCTTATCCTATCTTCTGACTAGCACTTATTATGATTATTAAAAACATAGTATTGCTGTAGCTCTTAAGAAAAAAATCACTTTTATTTAGAAATAAGCAACTAATGTTCTCAAACAGCCTGATGTTTTCCTGCAGACCCTGTGATGTTACCAAAAACTTAATTAACACAGTGTGTGTATATACATATGAGTTTGTTACATTCTATACATTTTTTTTTTTTTTTTTTTTTTTTTTTAGGGACAGCTTTGTATTTGGGCTGGGTGGAAGTAAAGTGTCATAGAGCCAGGAAACTTCTAAAAAAATAAAGTGTACTGACATATTTTTATCCAGTAAAGTCTCACTTTTTTGACTATATACATCCTCTTCCCTATACTTGTATTGTTCCTCCCTGTCTGCTTATTAAAATCATACTCATCTTTCAACTGTAAGTTATAGGATAGCCCCAATTCATATGGTGTAATAAGGAAATGTAGTGTGGACCCTAGAGTTTCCTGCATTGGTTAACTTAAATCTCATTGACATTATTGACAACCCAGGCTCTTGCCATTTTAAAACTCCTTTATCTTCAGCACATCAGTTTTGACCTCAGGCTAATTTATTTTATGGCTGTAAAATAGGTTGTAACTAGTGACAACAATGTCCTGCAAAAAAAGGATATGTCTTTTCCCATGCAACCCTCTTTCATAGTGGAGAAGCCTCCCCCCATAACCCTTGCAGACTTCCTGTCACAGCCTATTTGCTAGGGCTGGGCCACATGGTCCTAACTAAACCAACTATGAAAAGGGAATGGAGTTACTATGATTGTCTTGGATTAATAGAACTTTTATTTATTTATTAACAGAACTTACTTTTTTTAAAAAAAGATTTATTTATTTATGCATACAAGAACTGGGGTACAGGCCAGAGCTGTGGGGGGTGAGAGAATTCACCAGAGACAGAGTGGGGAACAGAACAGGTCAGATTGACTGAAGTACACTGCTGAGGGGAGCAACAGGCGAGAGAGGAGAGGTGTGCTGCGCTACGTGGGTTGCGCCCTGGCCGGCTGGGGACTTGAACTCTTGCTGCAGAGGCTGCGGATTGCTTCATAGGTTGCGCCTTAACCCCTTACACCACCAGGGAGGCCCTAACAGAATTTATTTTTGAAGAATAGGAGGGAAAGTGGACACTAGACAAAATCAGGGAAGAAAGGGGAAATGCATAGGGGTAGATGGTTCTTGGTGTTATTTATGCTTACCTAAAACATGTCTCTCCTTGATTACCCAGATGGAATTAATTTTTCTTCTCTGTTCTCCCAGCATACATTTGAATGAGTGGTTTGTGTCTGTAATTTTTACTTTACTGTTACTGTCTCATTTGTAGTTCATCCACAATTTTATATCCCATTCATGCCTTATGCAAGCTCTATTAGCCAAATTGTAGGTTCCCCATCTCACCAAAATAGATTCCAGTGTTTAAAATTGCTGTTACAATTCTTTATGGACACATTCTGTGTCAATAACATTACAAACATATGGAAAGGGGAATGGAATTACACTACATATATACACACACGCACTCTACACACACACACACACACACACACACACACACACACACACACACACACCCTCAGATCTCATTGTTAGATTCTATTCTATCCTATCTGTCTGGCTTCTGCTTTCTGCCTGCTGGGAAAACATTCTGGAATAATGGAGCTGATGTGGTCAGTTGTGTTGAAGGGTAGAGAGAAAATGATGGAAATAGGGAGAAAAGCTTGTATGTGGGAACACATATCTTGGTTTTGGGAGTGAACAAAGTTTTAACAATATTTTAAATCCTCTCTTAGAAATGATTGCCTCTTCATTGAGCAATAGTGGCGAGATTAGTTGGGTAAAAGCAGTGGGGATGAAGCAGGATTTGAGTAACAAATCTCAATAATTATCTTTCAGATGTTGACCTACAATGTAATGTGAAACAGTTTGGAGAAAAATGCTCTTTTCATAAATAGTAAGCATTACTTCGATAGAGAAGAACAGGCAATTTCATATAATTCATAAAGATAGCCCAAATGCCTTCATTATAGACATAACGAATTTTAAGTGAAGAAATACATTAATATCAGTGGTTAAATATAACATTCTGTTTAAGTCAGTAATTACTATAAATGATAATGATTCTTCATTTTCTTAGATATCCAATACATTATTCATTCCCTTTTACTGAGCTATGAGAAAAACAGAGCTATTATAGGTTTTATTTAGTGATTTTTAGAAAGAATGGATTATTCATTAAGATAATAGATGAATATTAAATGGAAAACATTGTTGCTTCACTGTTTATTTTTCTTGATGTTTTATTAACCTTTATTGTTCCGTTGCTGTTATTCTTTAACATTTTATGATTTAATGTCTTCATGTGGATTTGAGGTTCTAATGAGTGTGAATTTTAGTATCCTTATGGAAGATTGAATACCCTAAAGGGAATTCAGAGAGTAATCATTTATGGGGTCTCTTGTTCTTTCTTTAACTTTTCATATGTTAGTGCATAATGAAGCTGAGTAGAAAATTAATATTTCATCTTTAGTAGTTAAGAATGATTTGTTTTTCTTATTAAAAGTGAGTAAATCTACTATTAAAAACATTGGAGACTTGAGTTATTGGTTCTGTACTATCCTTCCTTGAATATTAAAATCTACTTATTTTAAGTCTGCTTCTTTCACAGTTAACTCTATCAGTTATTTTTGTTTTCTTGAGAAAATATTCATTTGTTTCCTCCATCACAAAGTGAGATGTGAATAAGGCGCTATGGACACCATAGGCTGTCCATTCAGTTTAAAGCTCCTACCTGTCAAAACATAGATAACCCTCTTTAATGCTGCTTCTGATTTTTCAAGGGCTTAGCCGAAAGAAGCTCTGTCTGGCCGAACAAACAAATAAACAGCTTAGCTATATACCTTTGTATCCTATGCACCACGGTCACAGGATGTACAAAAAAATGACAGAGCATTTGGGAGCTGATGTTTCTCTTTTCCACCCAATAGTTTTGGTTGTCAACATGTAATCAGTGAGGCAAAAGTTCTGAGTAGAAATTTTGAGAATATTTTCAGGCCATTAAAGCTCTCTCTCTCTCTCTCTTCATCACATACATGAATTTATATTGTTTGTTAACTCTCGAAATTTACAGAAAAAATTTGTGGGCTTATTTTGACTAATGAATTTTGACTCATTTTGGATTGGAACACAGCTCGCATAGCTTTAGATTTTGTCTCAGTCAGCTATCATAAACATTCAACTTAATTGTACACATTTTTAGCAAGCTGTATATATGTCATCAGATCATTTCACCACAGAACATATAAATTAGTGCTATAATTACAGGGAAATGTCACACGCATCTCATTATCACATAGCAGAATTTGTCTTAGAGAAATAAGTAATTTCATTTTAAAGAAGAGGATAAAAGTTCAAGTATTTCAGGAGACTGCCGACACCTTAGTGCATAATTGAATAAGAACGAATCTGGGGCCTCCCCAGTGGCGCAGTGGTTGAGCGCTGGGTTGCGAAGCTGCTCGCAGCCTCTGAAGCGTCGGTTCGATCCCCGGCCACTGGGCGAGGGTCCCACGTGGCGCGCAGACATCTCCTTCCGCCCGCTGCTCCCCTCAGCAGTGTACCTTGTGACTCTGCCTGTTCTGCCTGTTCTGCTCCCTGCTCTGGCTATGGTGAATTCTCTCACCCTCCCGCGCTTCTGACTGTACCGAGTGCTTGTATAAATAAATAAATAAAAATCTTTGGGGGAAAAAAAAAAGAATGAATCTGGAGGATTAACTATGAGGGGAGGGGAGTGATTTTTTTAAAAAGATTTATTTATCTTATGCATACAAGAACTGGGGTACAGGCCAGAGGTGTGGGGAGTGAGAGGATTCACCAGAGACAGAGTGGGGAACAGAACAGGCAGATTGACTGAAATACACTGCTGAGAGGAGCATTGGGTGAGTCATGAGAGGTCTGCTGCATTATGTGGGTCACCTCCCTGGCTGGGAATCGAATTCATGCTGCAGTGGCTGCGGGTAGCTTCATCGTGCTGCGTCTTAACCCTTGTGCCACCAGGGAGGCCCTGAGAGTGATTTAAAAAAATATATTATTATTTGAACAATCCTTTTCAGATTCAAATAGAAAGTGGTCTGTACTTTGTTCTTTTTTAGATATGATCAAAAATCAAGAGAATACCTTGCCCCAAGGACCTCATAGATAAGATTACAGTTCATTGAGAGCTGAATCGACTCTGTAGATATTTTGTGTGGATTAGTTCTTAAGGTCCTGGACAGTTTATTAGTCTTAGATACGACATCCTTTTCTATGCAGTATATGTGATTAACATTTTCTTCTTCAAATTCTTTGAAAGTGCCAGACTCCACCTTGTCTCAGGACCTCTGCACATGCATTGTCCTCTGCTTGGAGCTTTTTTCCTCGCCCTGTGTACATGGCATGTTTCAGTCTCCTGCTTCATGTGTTAGCCCAGTATCATCACTGCTGAAAGGCTATTTTTTGCCACTCTATCAAAGTTCCTCCTCCCATTATTCAATCTGATGGGCTAATCATCTCCCTTCATTTTCCTTGTCACAATTTATATTAGTGGATTTATTTATTTCTGTCTTTCCCCTCACCATACCTCTTAGGGATTGAAAACTCCATAGGGACAGAGGCACACTATATTTCATGACTGAATGAATGATCCTATGTTAGGGTTAGAACTGAACTTTAGATCTCCAGAATTGTACTCATGACCTAAGTTCAACTAGTGTCTTATTTCCACACTATATTTGGAAAGCATAAAAGGACCATGTAATTAAGGGCTCCCTAGGTATATCACTGAAATGTAATACACCACCCAGACTGGATTCTGAATAGAAAATGACAGTTTCTTTTGACATTTAAAAGGCTTCTGCTTTTCAAAAAGGCTAACTCTAAGGTGAAAGGTCACCTTTTTCAAAGATTATTTACTTGTATTTCTTTCCAGCATTTTGGCAAATTAATGGGAAAAGTATAAAAATATCCTTTGTTTCTATGAAAATTTGGCCTTATTAAGCTTTATTTTCATTAATAAATTCAAATCCCATTATTCAGTATTACATCTTACACACACACACACACAGCCCCATCCTATATTTTTTCAAGTTTAAATTGTCTTAGAGACTTGATTGATTTAGGTGTGAAATAATTTTCTTGTCTATATCAGGTACAGATATGTCAAGTTTTCTCAGATTTTCTTAGCAGCAGGCATTGCATTTGATGCTTTGAGTAGGTCCTTTGTAGAGGAAATGCCATATCTGAAAATATACTAACATTTTCATATTGCAAGTTTATTACTAGATAAAACACTATATAATTTTAGAATTAGAAGGTTTGTTAAGGATAATACAATCTAATCCACTCATTTCTTATTATCAATATTTTTTATGGTAACAAAATTTATATTTCAGGATCTTATGTTTATCTCTGTTTGGCTGTTTCTTGTGATATTCTTTAAAATCCTAGCTAATGAGTGTCTGTTTTGTCTTGTTTCAATTTATGAAGACTTTTAAGTAAATATTCTATGTGCTATTATATAAGTTGTTGGTTTAAGGAACAGGATGTCTTTAAACCTCTTTTGAGATTTGGAATGTCGGTGATAGTAGTAGTAGAAGTGGTAGGAATAGGGGATATGTTATTTGCTCATTTTTCATGACACCTAAGGGGACTTCCTCTACCCCATAATTTCAGATTGATTAATCCCCCTCTTTCCCTTGGACCATTTCTGGCAATACAATTTTTCCTTTGTCCTGTGTTGCCATTCACTTCATTTTTCTTTTTCCCTCTTCTAAATGTTTACATATAGGTTTTTTATAATTTATTTTTATATACAATAAATAGTAGTTGCTCAGTAAATATAAGTTGTGAATGAAAATGTATATTAATTTCATCACAAATGTTGCTGATTCATTTTTCAAATTTATCTAGCTGTTAACACAATCATGAAACTGTATAACAACATATACCATTTGTCCTACAAATGAATTTTCTTTGTTTCAGATTTTCCTAAAAATTTTGATTAATATGAGAAATAAAGACTACACACCACATACACACACACACATACCCCCTTGAAGGGAAGGGAATGTAAGTTATCTGATTTTTTAGAACAAAAATTTTATGATTTTTGATGTCAGGTATGGTGCCATATTTGTTTTTATGATCTTCCATTTGCCTTCACCATGCAAGTTAAAGAGTAGATTGTGATTAAAATCTTAGCACTTTAGCAATAAAAAGAATTTTCATTAAACTCATTCTCTTGATATTCTTGTGCTAGAAGGAATTTTAGAAATGGTCCAGTCTAATTTTATTTTTCAGAAAAGGAATCAAAAGCCTGAGAGATCGTTCCCATTAACATAATGTATCTATATAGGAATGGATAATAATAGATAACATGTATTCAACACTTAGGCTAGTGGGTCTGATTCTAAATGCTTTTTGTGTATTTTCTTGTTAGTCCTGATAAACTCCTTTTTGAGGTATGTGCTTTTTAAATTCATACTTGATAGAGAAAAAAAAGAAACCTAGAAAGGTTAAGAAAACTCCAACCCTCACACAGTAAGTGTCAAGTTGGAATTTGGATCAACTTATTTAAAGCTCTCCATGACCTCACTCAATTTGTTTGCTATCTTGCTGTTCTGATTAGAGCCAAGATCTTCCTTAATTCCTAATCCTCTAATGTTCCCACCATGGGCATTTTCTGAAAAGTTTAGAGATGACTGGGTGTTTTAAGTGAGAAATAAAAGTTGGAGTGGCAGTTAAAATAATGGGATGCAGGAATAAAAGAATGCTGGAAAAACTGGTGAAATAAGAGTAGGATATATGGTAGGAGAGGGATGGCAGTATGGAATTCTTGATGGCCAAGTAATTATAAATTATTATTGGAAGAAAGAATATCTTTCCTAATAATATTTGTTCAGAGTAGCTTAATCTCCTTACTGTTGGAGATAATTCCAATACTCAGTTACTGAAATCTCTATTAGATACCTTTCTTTTGAGCCTGTTCTCTCTTCTCAAGTAAATTTGCTGTTGTGATTGTTATTTATCTTTTTAAAGTTTCCTCATATGATGCTGAAGGGCACCTAGACAGAGGACATAAAGGCCAATCTCTTCATTTGGCTTCTTGCTGAGGTGTGAATATTTAAGAGATGAGGCATAAAAATCATCTCTATTGATGTTATCTTGCCTTATGAGGGGTTCTTTCATGAGTGACACAGAGGGCAAGTAGGAAAGGACACAGAACTCAGTCTCCTCATTTATTTATCTGTTGACGGATAAATAATTCAAGGGTGGTACACAGCATTTTATTTTGTGCCATTGGGCAGGCAGTTGAATTATTGGAGATCTTTACCAGAGGTCTTATAGTAGGAGCATCTTAGTAGGATGACACTTTAGAAGACTTCAGAATTATTTAAAATTTTTGGTTACCAACATATACTTTATATAAGCCAAATTATATAAAAGGAACATTTATATTGTTTACCACAGATTATGCAAAACAGAAGTTTTGGGGATTTTTTTTCTTTAAGAAACCTACTAAGATAATTTAATTCATGATGTATATTTATTTTTTATTGTTAATTTTTAAAAAAGATTTATTTATTTATGCATACAAGAGCTGGGGTACAGGCCAGAGGTATGGATGGTGAGAGGATTCACCAGAGACAGAGTGGGGAACAGAACAGGCAGATTGACCAAGTACACTGCTGAGGGGAGCAGCGGGAGAGGCAGGAGGGGTCTGCTTCGCCATGTGGGTTGCTCCCTGGCCAACCGGGGGATCAAATTCATGCTGCAGAGGCTGGGGATTGCTTTGTAGGTTGCATCTTAACCCCTTGTGCCACCAGGGAGGCCCCCATGATGTGTATTTAAATAGAAATTCAGAATTTAAAATTGCACTGATTATGGATATTACTTATATTACTATTTTGAAAAAGTACTCAACTCTTATGATCCTAGGTCCCAGAAAGCAAACTGGTAATTAACTGCACTAATTAGTAATAACAAAACAAAATATTCTGGTCAAAAATTTGTCTTACATTCAGATTAGCTCATGATCTAAATCATAATTTTTAAAGAAGACAATAGGTACAGTTTACTGGTTACCAATCCAGGAAATGTTAAAGTCAGAGGAGAATATTGACATTTAGGTGTCTTTTGAAAAGAATTAGTATTACATGGTTGAAAGTAATGTGTTCTAATAGATGAATGTAAGTATGCAAAAGATGATTATCCTGGGGCATGTTTACTTTAGTTTTATCATGCAGTGTTAAATGAATTTATTTAATAATAAAACACAAAATGAGTATAGTAGGTTTAGACTGGACAAATTTACTATAGAAATGGTGGGAGGTACAGAATGTATGACAAGATAAAAAAAATATTGTTAGAAATTTTGCCTTTTCTCTTTAACAGATTGTTGCCATTTTTCTCCCACTGGATCCCAGAATAAAATCTGCTATTGACAGCAAACTGATTTAATGAAGGAGTGTTAAATATTCAATGAGGCAACAAATGTGCTCACATTTTTATTAGTATAGAGTGTTGAAGAAACAAAATGAGTTCAAAGGAAAGATCTAAACTCAGAGATTCAGACATACAACAAGGTCATGTCTTTATGTCATGTATATAATGAATCAGGACTAAAATATTTGGTCTCTGATTTTCTATGACATAGCCCATTGTAGAGCTTGTATTTAAAAGACTGGCTATGTTACTTCATAGTAAATATTCACCTGCAAACTGGCCTGGACTTTTTATTATTGGACAAATCTAAAAAGGCTACTGCAGAGGAAAAAAACTGTCTTCTTATTAAAAAGTAAGGTAGCTTATAAAATTATGGGAAATGCATAAAAACATGGCTAGAATTAAGAGAACAGTTTGCAAAATAAGATCTTGATAACGTACTAGAAAGCTAAAGGTACTTGTTAAAGTCATCTGTAAAATTTGTCTCTTGAAAGTAAACATGAAGCTATTTCTAAACCAAGGAAGAAAGTATAATGAAATATTTATGTGAATGAATCTTGATTGGAGTGTATAAGTATCTTTAGCAAAGAGCAACATAAAACAACTCTCTCTCGCCAGTAAACAAACAAAACCTCAATTTCCCTCTACCTTACCCCAGATTTTCTAACACAGTGAGTCTAAATCCATGTCATCAATCTAGGAATTTTGTTTTGGAAACCAGTCAGTGAAATTGAGTTTTATTTTCAGGTGTCCTATTTTCTCTTTGGAAAACCACTCATACATTTTCATTTTGTGAACTGCTTTTAATTTTTTTTTTAAAGCAGCATTCATTTTAATAGCTTTATACAATTCTTGGCTGTTGAATATCGCTGAGGAACTTTTAGAAGGAGTATGCAAAGTGTAGCTCCCTTCAGAACTTCTGTGGAGGCCCTGGAGATACTGGGAAATGCTTGTGAGTAATTTTCTTACCAAAAAAAAGACACCCAGTTGAATGCTAGATTGTAATCCAATCAGGAAGTTGTGATGACATCCTAAAACTCAAAAGTACAGTTTGAATGGTTTATGAATAATACCACATTGCCAACATTGAATTACAGCTTGTATTTTTACTCGAGGACTAGGAATACTAGGAACATAAAACAATTTTATAGCCAGTTACCTTTGAGGTTGAGGGAGATGACAATTCATCACACCAGAGTCTTTAGTGCATGCCACTAAGAAAGATTATGATATGTGTAGGGACAGAGGCTTGCACTTGTGAGACTATGAGAAGGGTTTGGATATAGAGGACACAGGACAGGGTCGCAGTGCTTTTGAGGACACCCAGGTTGCCAGGGACATGAATCCCAGTCTTCATACATACCCCATTTACACTTTAATCAGAAAAATTCTATTGAGACTAGCCTTTCAGCAAGGGAATTTATCTAAATAGAACACAGTCATTTTAGCTGTGAGATGAAAACCTTGTATCTTATGAGCCTAGAGAGAAGTGAGTTGAATGTTATCACAAGATAACACATGGTCTTGAGGCACCCTGGGGTGTTCATATCTCACATCCCAGCACCAGCTCAAAACCCTTAGCCTTCTTGATAATTGTCAAAGTTATTTTAATTTGAGCCATAACCAATTATTTATGTAAAAATATACTGTAAAGACGATAGTTGGAGAGTAAGAACATGAAAATGTATTTTTTTCAGGCTTGTTGAGATTAATGAACCCTCAAAAATGTTATTAACTGCAGAATGAGTAACAAGTCTAAAAAGCTCTGCATTTAAAATGCCTTAATTTTCTTCTCAGAAGAGTGAATTGTCTTGATGCTCATGACTGAGTCAATACTACAGACTGGTGCTCAGCACACTTCCTCCTGCATGTCTCACTCTAAAGATTCCTTAACTTTGCTTCAAAGCCTTTTTTATTCTAGCTTTGTTCTTTGGTCTTGTTTGGGAGCTCTATTTCTAGTGGCTTGGAAGTAGAAAAAATAAACTTCCCTGTAAGGTGCATTCTTTAGTTCCCTTTGGTATCTGCTGTGTTTCAGCAATTTTTTTTTTTAATTCTAGAGAGACATGCTCTGCCTATTGCCTCATGAGAACATGGTGTCTAATCTCTTCTGGCCCTGCTTTGTTGGGACATGAAGAACCGGGGAGGAATTTCCAGAATATGTCATATCGGACCCTAGCAAATAAGAATGGTGGGGAAATGGCATTACTAACACAGATCAGAGAAGAAAAGTTTTAGTGGCTCCTTGGTTTACGGTTCTTAAACATGTGCAGAATGTTGGGACAGAGGTTGTTAACTAGCTTTTTTTTCATCTTTCCTGAGGATAGAAGTAAATGACCTTATGTGATGGCATGAAGTGTTTAGAGACTGAGCTAAGGAAAAAGCTGTCAGTCTAAGAGTGAGCAGGGGAAAAAAAGAAGAAATAGAGCATGGTGGAATGCCAGGGATAAGAAATACATTGAATAAATTAGAAAAGGAAAACAAAGCCAAAAAAGTTATCCTTCTTTGGAAGGCTCTAGCAATGTCAGAACCTCTCAAGAGGATGACTGCTTGATTGTGATGAAGGATGTGGTTAGACAGAAGCAGTGAACTTGAAAGCTGTGCCTTTGTGCTCTCTTGTCCTTTTTCCTTGTTCTGATTTAGTACATGCTGTGTGTGTGTGTGTGTGTGTGTGTATTAAATGAAGGGAAGAATTTGAAACAACTTGGTGATTTTGAGAGGGAGACTCAAATAGAGGAACAGTCCATCACTAAGGAAAATTGCTATCCTGGCCAGGATTCAAGCAATGGTGGAAAAAGTGCCCTTAGACTTGCCCTCTAATGAGATGCTACAAGCCATTAATTTCATGTAATGCCAAAGAAACCACAACCAGATCATAAAAAAGTGGGGAGGGGGAAGTAGATCTTCAGATCTAGGAAGCACCATGAAAATGCTGACTTTCTAAGTTCTGTGAATGAATTTGATACAGTCCTCTGTATTTTTCTTTCTCTGTTCTATTTGAAGCCAGTTGTGTTTCATTAGTTTTTGCATTTCACCTTAAAAGTCTTGTAACATGCTTCAGTTCTAAGGTTTTCAAGTTATAAGGAGCTTAGAGACCTCTAAAAGGTAGGAGGAAGCAGTCATTCAAAAGCCTTTAGTGACTCTCCACTGCTCTGATCAGGTCCACACTGCTTAGTTTACAAGGGGTTGCAGGATCATGCTCCTTATTTAAATGTCTGACTTTCTTACCTGCCTGTTTTGCAGCAAGCCCAGGCTGGGAAGGCTCACTGTCAGTTCCAGCAATTTGATAGAGAATTTTAGAATCATCTTCACAGGTTTTTTTTTTTTTTTTAAAGATTTATTTATTTACTTATACAAGTACTGGGTACAGTCAGAAGCGCGGAAGGGTGAGAGAATTCACCAGAGCCAGAGCAGGGAACAGAACAGGCAGATCGATGAAATACACTGCTGAGGGGAGCAGCAGGCGTGGCAATAGAGGTCTGCGTGCGGTCTGCGCGCCATGTGGGACCCTCGCCGGCGGCTGGGGATCGAACTGGCGCTGCAGAGGCTGTGGGCAGCTTCACAGCCCAGCGCTCAACCGCTGCGCCACCGGGGAGGCCCATCTTCACAGGTTTTAATGGTAAGCGGGGGGAACAAACCAACAGGGAGACAGCAACTTGCACCCCCTTCCCCAGTGTGACACCACCTTTTTGTCCCTCCCTCCTAGGCACAGGTGTGCACACTTGCCCATGCACGTGCACACACACACACACATGCACGCGTGCAGATGTCCATAATCAGGCATGAATGCCCCACACCCACACACCCTCTACATTAACAATATCAAGGCCACAGGTGATAGGCACTGAGACCAATGGCGTAAAAGCATGATCAACTTTATTTACACTGGCTCCCCTCATTTTTCTCAGTTCTTTGCTCTGCTTTTCCTACCCTGGTGTTGTAACATCCTCTTTACTCTACTTCAAACTGCCTTCTCTAAGTTAACACCTCCACGGTGTAGGTTCAGGGTAGACTTTACTTTCTCCTGCATACACACCCCCTCCTCATGCCTGGGATATGAATCCTCCTGTGGGGTCCACCTCACCTTCCTTTTTGGCAGTGATCATACTATGTAACTATAGATGCCTATTTACGTTGCTGTAGGAGTTGTCCCTAGGTTATAAATTCTATTGATGTGGGCAGGGAGAGAAGAACACAGGGGACAATGGTGATGGTTTAAGGGTGAGCTGGTGGTGGGAATTTTACAGAGAATACACAATGATGTAAAAGATATAAATAAAAAAATAAATAAAAATAAGTTCTACTGTTGCCGTGTAGAAGTGCTCTTATAAACTAGCTTTCGCAGGAGGCTTATTTCAAGCTTGGAGGTCTAATTTTAGCTGTGGCAGCAGGTGAGGGACATTCATATGGGGGCACAACTCCATGTCCACTTGCTTTCCCTTGCGTATCCTTTCTCCTATCTTTTGGGTTTTTTTTTTTTTTTAAAGCTGCTGTTGTAAAGCATAACCCTGGGGTTTTTGAAAAATGAAGCTGTTAGTTTCATTTATGAACCCCATTCATTTCTTTTGTATGTCTTGTCCTGAGGAGTGATTTGAAATCTTGGTTGTTGTCAAAGGCCCTTATCTTTTCAGGGTCATTCCTTAGTTGCTCTTGTAGAAACACCTAAACTATGGGAATACCTTTAATGTGATGTCATGTGAAATGGTTGTGATAAATACTTGCCTCTTAAAAAAGTTTTTGGTGCTTAGGAAATATGCTAGTCATCCTTGAAGGCCTTCTTCTGTTGAACTGCAATTTTTCATTGTGAAAAGCTGGATATATAGACTCTGCTTAATGTTTTTTCATAACCAGGACATCTTTCACCAATAGCATAATATTTTTATTCCATTGCCATCCGTAACATTTTGTTAATATTTTTTTCTCTAAGTTACATACATTGGTTTCAGAATGATATGCCCAAAGGAAAAAGGAATAAAGCCTTATCATGCTTTCAGCTGATAATATCTACTTCTGAATCATATAATGGGTATTATTTTCTTCTTTTAAGACACAAGGGGTTACCAAGCAATGCTTGTTATGTCTCAATTTACCTTACAAATATTTTCATCAGTCACTTATTTTTCAACTGTATTGGCCAAGAGAATAGCCCTAATCACATGTGCTATTGAGCCTCTGTAATGTGGCTAACCTGAGTTGAGATGAGTTGTGAATGTAAAACACAGACTAGACTTCAAAGGCAGTAAAAAACATATTAAAATATCTTAATATGTTTATTGAATAAAAGTTGAACTGATAATATTTTGGAATATCAGGTTAAAGAAAATATATTACTAAAATTAATTTCCATCTGCTTTTTACTTTTTTAGTGTGGTTACTAGGAAACTTAAAATCAAATACATGACTTGCATGTTTACCTGGTATTGTATTTCTACTGGATAGTGCTGGTCTAGATAGCATCTAAATAATGAGGACTTTTGTGGGTTATTTTGCTAGAAAAGATATTTAGACACCATAACAAGTCAAACTTGATGACTGGTTAATTTGTAGGAAAAGGATTCCCAAAAGCAATTAAATATACCTGATGTTTTGAGATAAGCCTCTCATAATAACAATAATAACTACTCTAGTGAACTATAATATTTACCTCTTTGGATTTTCTTAGTATTCAATAAGATGTGTATAAAGGAAATAAGCTAGGTAATTTTGGCTCACTGAGAGAAGGAAATGGGAAAATTATCAAGAAACAATTTTAGAACTATTTTCAAACATGATGGATAGCACTAATGTGCTCTGTTATCTGTGGATTCAATGAAAGCATTAGAGAATGGACTTCTTTTGGTTTCTGTGAGTATTTGTTATGCCAGGAGCATAGACAGTCTTTGCAGCCACTCTTCTACAGGGTGCATGATATTTTATTTAATCAATATATCAGGTTTTATCTAATCATTTCCTTATTCTTGGAGAGTGGGATGCTTCTAGCTTTTATTTTTTCTATTTTAAATGTTGTGATGATAATTATTTGTAGAACTCTTCCCATATTTGGATTTTCCAAGGATGTCAGACCACTTTTAAAGAAGATTATGAATTATATAGGATTTAAAATTCACTCAATTTTCTGACTGAAACTAAACAAATATCCAACCAAGAGGGAGTTGTACATAAGCTATTCCTCATAGCTCTTTTATTCTAGGATAGGAAAGATAAATTGGACAAAGATTAAATAGGTTGTTCCTACTGTGATAATATTGATAAAAAATAGTAATGACATCTTACATATTTCAGCTTTAATATCTAGATCATATTATAGCTGAAATCTTGAATGTAGAGTCTTATTGAACCATATTATCTAGAGCAGTCCAGAGGATGCTAAGTGTATCTTGTAGTTTAAAGGGTCATCTAATTGGCCAATATCATATACAAATTAGTTTAAATCTGCACCTTAGGTTTGGAGAAAGTCCATTATTTCTGTCAAACCTTTCATTTCCATAAAAAGTCTTGGAAGAAAGTTTTCATTTTGCCCATGATGGTGTGTGTGTAAAAAGTTTTATTTTCAGAGCAGATGTTGAAAGCCCCAAAAGCTGCGTTTACGTTTTGTGAATATATTTATTGTCTTAATCACACAGAGCTTCTGTTAGTAGTAGGTTAGACACTGCAACTCATTCCAGATAAAGTTGGGCGGAAATAGGAAGGAAGTCCCAAATTAAGGCACAGCACTTTAATAATGATCTCATTATCATAGTATTACAAACCTTGTTTGTAGCTAGAGTTCCAGAGTTGAAGAGCAAACATTTAGAGCTGCCGCTACAGTGCTCATTCATATGGAGAGAACAGTGCAGAGAATGTATATTCAGTGAGGCTGATTTGCGTAGTTTATCTTCTATGCACACAGAGCTGTTAATTTTAATATAGTTGCCCTTTCTCTCAAGAACACCTGCCACCAAGGCAATTTAGTTATAAAATGAACCCTCCCAAGAATTATTTCCTACTTGTACTTCTTGGCTTTAAGAGCAATGCTTGAGCACTGCTTGTAATTGGGATTTTTTTTTAAAGTTATAATTTCTGTGATAATCATTGAACATTTAAAAGATTCTAGGTTCTTTGCAGATGTTGACTGTTAGCTCCTGTTTTGTGCATCTTGTATTCTAATGATGGTGGGCTGATAATCTGACTTTGTAGGCATGGAAGGAAAGATACTCAATTCCGATCAAATGACCTGGCCTTGGATCCTGG
Organism: Talpa europaea; assembly: GCF_964194135.1. Taxonomy (NCBI): domain Eukaryota; kingdom Metazoa; phylum Chordata; class Mammalia; order Eulipotyphla; family Talpidae; genus Talpa; species Talpa europaea. The sequence continues at coordinate 49,643,894 of NC_140076.1, forward strand.
CTATGCTACATGGCCAAATCACATTTTAAAGCTACTGAATTTCCTGCTTGAGAAAGTGAATATAGAGTAGTTGTCCTGATTGTTCTTGGATCTCAATCTGCCTAATTTGTTCATCTTTCCTAATCCTCTGTTCAAGTGGAATTCCCAGGAGACTATCCTCTGCCATTATCTCTTACTCTGAGCTCATTCATTCCCACAGCTGCAAATATTTTGATCTAATCTAATTCTGCTTCTCTTAGACCTCTTTCCTGAGCACTAAAGCTATATTGTTTTCAAGACATTGTGACCTGGAAATTCCACAGTCATCTTCAAACTCATTCTGTTCAATTGCAAATTCATCATTTCTACCATGTCTTGCTTTTTCTCATTAATTCTTCATATTTTATTGATTGCACACTATATGCAGACATTGGACTAAGCACTGAAATGTAAAAGTAGGTATCAAAGTTCTTTCCTTTACTAAGGTCACAGACTAACACAAGTAAATATTATTTAAGCAAATAAGTTCAACAGTGGGTAAAATGTATTTATTTCCTTAATTTTTGGAAAGCTAGCTATCATTGTTGATTCCTTTTCCCTCATTTTTTGTAACTGCCAATCAATAAGATCTTCTTCTTTTGCCCCCCTACCTCTGAAGTTTATCTCCAGCTCCTTATCCATCTAAATTATCTTACTTCAAGCTCTCAGAATCTCTTTTTTGGACTTATCACAGTAGCCCTCTAATTCTCCTACAAATCTCCAGGCCCATCTCCCTAAAATCTATTATCAATAATATTATCAGACTGGTCAGCCTATACTGTTTCTTTCTCCCAGATCAAAACTCTTCAGTATTATGTATCACCCATGGGACAAAGCTCAAGTTTCTTAAGCAGACAATAATTCCCTTTCCTTTCACTCTAGTCAGGACCACATATTTGCTTTATGCTTTCTACCCCAGAACACTGAACTGTTGATATTTATGTCTGGTGGGTATTCTACATAACTTGCCATTTATCACCTCCAAGCCTGCATTTTTTTTTCTTCTGCTAAAAATGCTTTCTTTAACACCTGTGTTTTTCCGATAACACCTCTTTCTTATCCTTTAAAACTCAGCTAAGATGAATCTTTTCTCAACACTCCTGGGATTATCTCTCTGATTACACTTATCACACAATGCTGAAATTTTGTTCTGTGTCAGGTTCACTCACTAGACTATGCATTTATTGAGACTTGAACTGTGTCTTAGTCCCTGTATTCTCAGAGTCTGTTATGTGGAAGGTACTTTTTTAGTGTTTGTTAAATTGAATTGCAGGATATGATCCCTGTCTTTTCACCAACTTCATTTCCAGTTATTTGCTTCCCATTCTGTTGTTCCTCCTCACTAACTTATAGTTCATGAAATGTCCCATGGTCTAGCTTCTAGGCTATTTATAGGATGATGGTGGTCCATTGCCTGGGATACTTTTCCTCCTGCTTCTTTATGTGCCTCGTTACTCTTTGTTCTTTAAATCTGACAGTTTGACTTGGCCATCTCTTCTTTAAGAAGGCCTGATCTCTCTTCGCCAAATTTCCATTTTATGGCAGATTAGGTCGACTTTTCTTAAAGCATCCTCTGCTCTCATTGCACTGTGTGTACTAATTGTCCTTTTGGTTTTATTTGTCTTCTCCACTAGACTGGAACCTCTGCTGTCTATCACTGTGCCTACCATATAGTAGGCATTTAAAGTTTTCTTTAATTTTCTTTCTTTCTTGCATTAAATAGAGGTAGAAAGAATTCACATTTTGATAATCTACTATGTGCCTGCCATTATACCAAGTGTTTATGTGGTATTTGGAGAAAAGCAATTGAAGTCAGGAGGCTTGGCAAACATAAAGTATTTGCAGTTCTGTAATCTCAGGCCTGCACTTACTCATAGATTTGGAAAGCTACATTATTTCCCCATGTGTGCTATAAGAGGCTGTTTCATTAGAAAATGTATAGACCTATTGGTGAATTCCACAGATAATTAATTTATTTTGTAATATGTTTTACTTTATCAGGAAGAAATTCTATTTAAATTGACTATAAGGTGTTTCTTAAACTGGGGCAAGCTTTCTCTTGGGGAGTGTGAAACCACAGAATAAACAGATACATCTTCCTGACATGTTAACATTTACTCATAGTTAGGGAATTCTATTTAAGTATGATGGAGTAAAGCCATTTTAATGCTACTTTTCTCCCTGAAACTCATAAAAAACAATAAAACAAAAATTCGCCCTTTTCAAATTCTCAAAGAATAAAAATCAGGGAAGAAAATGGTATGTTCAAAAGAAAACAAGAAAGATAAACAATTATGAAGAATGTCAGCCAAATATAGTGAATTTGGATCAAACATGGGAGACCACTAAGAGCAAAAAAAAAAAAAAAACCTTTTGTCCTTGGGTGAAATAGGTTTCTATTAACGGGAATGTCACAGACCAGAGAGGCCCATTCAGCAATTTTTTGATCCAGGTAAATATACTTGGGGGCATAGGAGGCCTATAGAAGTTTATTCTATATTCTAAGAATATTCCTCACCAGAAATATTCCCAAGATCAGTTTTCCCTTGGTCTACATACATCCAAGATCATTTCTTCCTCAGTTTACATACATCCAAGACCCAAAAGCAGTGGTGTGAAAAAGTAGGTTAGCTAACCTGGTTAGCTGTGGCTTGGATTCCTAGCTGAGAAAGATGGAGAGGTGAGGTTGGGTAAGAGGAAGATAGCTAATATCATCAGTTTGTAATTTATGTCTCTTTTGCTTGTAAGCCAGACCAAACCACAACTGAAACTGCAACCTTCTGTAGCTCAAATAATCATCAAAAAATAAAACTATAATTACAAATAGTTGCAAAATACAGGGTGCTATAACAGTATCTCACAGAGGATGCAATGTTACAAGCTGAGAAATGATGTATGAGTCAATGAAACAAATGAAGAAAGCATTCTTGTCAGAGGGACAAGCAAGTGCAAAATCTTTGTGGCAGGTGAGAACATTCTGTGGATAAGAAACAGAAGGTGAGTGTGACAGTGAGTGTGACTGGAATACAAGAGAATGAGCTCAGGATGGAGGGAGAATCATGAGAGGCGACAGTAGAGGAAAAGAGGGTCAAATATAAAGCACCTTAGTGTTACTGTTAATGATTCCGAAGAGTAATGGAAAGCTAATGAGAGCATTTAATCAAAGTTATGACATGATTAGATTTACATTTTAAAATGATCCCTTTGTCTGTAATGAAATCAATTGATTTAGGAGCAAAGGATGCAAATATCAGGAGAGCAGTCAACAAACTTGTAGTAAAACAGGTGAGAGGTAGATAAAAATTATGACAGTGAAGATGGAGGTAAATGGGCAAATGAACAGTTTTGTGAAATTATAGGTGATAGGTTGGATTTGGGGACATGTATGACAGAAATTATTAGTTATTCTGGTACCCATGTTCCTGTTCTTGCCTTCAGAGATAGGACCACCTACTCCACTCCAAGTATGAGTTACAAATATGATCTTCAGGCCTCTCTGGTGGCACAGGGGTTAGTCTCAGCTCTATCAAGCTATCACCAGCCATTGAGGCCTAAGTTTGATCCCCAGCCAGGATCCACATGGTGCAGCAGACCTCTCCTGTCTTGCTGCTGCACCCTCAGCAGTGTATTTCAGTAGATCCACTTGTTCTGCTCCCCACTCTGTCTCTGGTGAATCCTCTCAATGTCCCCCACATCTGGCCTAGACCCCAGTTCTTGTATGCATAAATAAATAAAATAAATCTTTTAAAAAAGACAAATATGATCACCTACCAAGAGTATACATTTATCAGACTCTCAGTTATATGTGACTATAGATTAAATGTGGTAAACATCTAGGTCCCCTCCTAAAAGACAGGACTGCTAGCTCTGAACTTTAAACTCCTTCCATTAGTTGAAACATAGACATGGTGCTGATGGTTCAGTTTCCATTCATGCAGATTTTAACATCAACAGGCAGAGAAAGATAGAAGAAACATCAAGATTTTAACATCAAGAGGCAGAGAAAGATAGAAGAAACTTAGGATCTTGACTGACCTTGTGGCTCCACTAGCCTGATTTTATTCACTTTTGCATTTTTATAAATAATACAGATAATTTCCCATCTTGGTTGAGGCACTGTAGTTTTGAATTTTTTTGTTTCAGCAACTTAGCTTAATTATTCCAGGTGATGGGAAGGGACTGAACTGCGTGAATGGTGATGTCATCCATTAATATGAGAAGCATTCATTATCTCTCAGCTTTCAGTCATTTGCATATTTGATTGAATATTATTTTTATACCTTAATTTGAGTAATTGATAAAAATGTTTCAAAACTAGATGCCCTCTCTGGGTTATCATAGAATGACTCTTTTTATAAGATTAAAAAGCTTTGCTAATTATAATTTTATCTAATTGTGCTATTACCCAGCACATAGTTCTAAAATTATTAGGGTATAATGAAATTCAAAACTTGACTTACTAAACCCTAGATGTATTTATTTCTATAGCTCTGAACTGACCTATTGAGCTAGTTAAATTAACAGCAAAGAGAAAAGAGAATTTCAATAAAGAGGAAGAGGAAAATATAGTTAACTTAGCTTGTGTTTGATAGGTCACCTCTGAGGTTCTCTAGAACTCATCACTTTGAATTTTAAAAAGTATTTATGTGCTCTGTGCTTAATTAATCCACTCATAATTTTGTTTGGGATATAAGCCACATTCAATAGATAAAATCCATCCTCCTTTGAAAATCAGGTCAGCGACTCACATGCAGATTTTTCACATTTCTTATTTTCAGTGATTCCTCAAAAATGACTAAAAAATATTTCTATTAAGACTTTCTAAATTATCCAGATATATAATTATTATATTATCAAAGTATTTCAAGCTACAACTAGATAAAATAGTGGTTTATTTTTATTAAAATTATCTCTGCCTTAACAAAACATCTTTGAAATTTTATGATCTTTCCTATATGTTCAAAGAGAAATCAATGAAGTATCACAATAATGTCTGCAAAAATCTTAATAAAGGTCATTTTATAGCTCCTGTTAACAATTGTAGTCATTTATGAGAATTCATTGGATGTCTGTTAAGGTAGCTATACCTATTTAACAGATAAGGTAGTGTAATTATTAAGTGATAAGAATTTTTCTAGTTTTATATTTGCATCAGATGCTAAGTATATAGATTTACTCCAAATATTTTAACGTCCAATCCAGGCACCTTTCATAGGACTGTGCTTTTTGTGTTAAGTGAAAGTTCATTATCAAATTAGGTGATATTAAAATCTATTTGAAATGATGCTAATGGATGAGTTAATTTCAACTAAATAACAATTTCTGTAGGCACTCTTTCCAAATCTTTCTATGTTGTATGACACATTGAAAAGTCAATTTTAAGGGCCTCCCTGGTGGTTGCAAGGGGTTAAACACAGCACTGTGAAGCTATCAGCAGCCACTGCATCATGAGTTCCATCCCTAGCCAGAGAGCTACCCACATGGCACAGCAGACCTCTCCTCTCTCACCCACTGCTCCCCTCAGCAGTGCATTTCAGTCCATCTGCTTGTTCTGTTCCCCACTCTGTCTCTGGTGAATCCTCTCAGCCCCCCGCACCTCTGGCCTGTACCCTAGTTCTTGTATGAATAAATAAATAAATCTTTAAAAAAATAAAATTAAAAAAGAAAAGTTAATTTTAGAAATGATTATTATTGTATTTGAAAGCAAGCTGACTTGAGAGTATACAGCAATCTATAAAACCATAAATTTGATGTAAAAAATGATTTAAAAGATAGATTTGCCAATTAGAAAGGGAGAATTTAGTTGTGATTTCCAAAGCTCTTTGAAATGAGCTTGAACTCATTTAACAAGTATGCTTTTCCAGCAACTATTCACAGTTCACACTGGTGAACAAGACAGAATCTCTGCCTTCACAGAACTTTCCTTCTCATGGAAGAGATACAGTCAAAGTATATAAAACAGAATACTGTCCATGCAATCAGAAAAAATAAAACAAAATAAAGAGATAAAGAGGGCAGGGTACTTTTGGATTAAAATACCAGCTTCAAGGGGCGATAGTTAAGCAGAAGCTCCAATGAAAAGAATGAATAGCCTACAAATTTCTGGGCAACGTTGAAAGCTGATGTGAAGAACCTGAGGTAGAAATGTGCTCAATAAATTCTAGAAACAGCTAGAAACAGAAATGCTGATGCTGCTGAAGCGGAATAAGTGAGCAGACTGTAATATGAAGTCAGTGCTGGGGAGATGTGATCAAAGAGCTGGCCAAGGCCAGATCATGTAGGGCCCAATAGAAGGGAGTGAGGACTCCGGATTTTGTACTAATGGCTTGGAGAGGGCCTGGAAAAGTTTGTATGTGGGAAGGTGGTCTGATTTATGTTTTTTTGTTTATTGTTATTATTATTAATTTTTTACATCATTGTTCATTTTTAAACAATATTTGCTTCTCACCCCCCCCTCAGGTGTAGTCCCCATAGAGTCCTTCCCCAATGCACCCATGCACCATCACCTCAGTCCCCTGTGCTCCTCCCTTCCTCCCTCTCATGTCGCTCCCTCCTCCCCTGCAGGATGTCTCTGATTTATAATTGTTCTCTTTTGTTTTGTTGTGTTTTGTACTATTACTTTTTCCCCTGATGTCTTAATTGGTTCCCCTATATTCCTCCTATAAGTGAAACCATCCAATATTTTTCTTTTTTTTTCCCTGACTTATTTCACTGAACATAATTCCTTCTAGTTCCATCCACATTATTGCCAATTGCATAAGTTTATCTTTTTTTATTGCTGAGTAATATTCTGTTGTGTATATATGCCACATCTTCTTGATCCATTCATTTATTTTTGGGCATTTGGGTTGTTTCCGGCTTTTACCTATTCTAAATAGTGCTGCAATAAACATAGGGGTACAGGTATTCTTTTGAATCAATGGTTTTGTGTCCTTTGGGTAGCTTCCTAGGAGTGGAATTGCTGGGTCATATGGTATCTTCATTTTTAGTAAGCTGGGGAATCTCCAGACAGCTTTCCATAGTGGTTGGACCGGTTTGCACTCCCACCAGCAATGTAGGAGAGTTCCTTTTTCACCACATCCTCACCAACATTTGTTGTTGCCAGTTTTTTTGATATGTGCCATTCTTACTGGTGTAAGGTGGTACCTCAATGTGATTTTGATTTGCATTTCCCTGATTATAAGGGATGTTGAACATTTTTTTTCACATGCCTGTTGGCTAATTTATGTTTTTAAAAGACCACTCTGGTTGCATGTGGTTGCAGAATGGTCTGGGAGAAGGCAAGGAGCTAGGTAGTGGTGGAGGAGGTGGTGAAAAGAATTAAAATTGGGGTTTGTTTTGAAGGTAGAGCTCCTGTAAGTTGCTGACGAATTGAATGTGAGGTATGAGAGAAAGATAAATCAAGACAAACCTAGGTTTCTCTTCTGAGCAGCTGGATTAGTAGTAGTGCCATCTTTGCACTGTTAGAAGATTGGGTGGAACAATGAATGGGCAGAAAAATTAAAAGTTTGTTTTGTACATGTATAGCATGAGGTGCCTTTATACAGCCAAGTGTAAATACAGCCAAACAGGCAACTGGAGGCACAAATCTGGAGCTCTGGCAAAGGGAAGAGCAGCAGACACCAATTTGTGAAATAGTAACTTGTGGATGGTTATTGAAAGCCGTGGGACTAGGTAGCTCACATAGAAACATAATGAAGACTGAAGTAAGGTACTCCACTATTTAGAGGTTAGTAAGAGAATGAAAATCCACCAGAGGAGAATGATAAGGCGTTGTCAGAGTTCTAGAAGGAAAATCAAAATATACCATTAATGAGGAGGACACGAACCATTATATTTTCTTGTATAATTTTCTCTCCTAGTCTCAAAGTTAGTAATTTCCCACCTCCTTTCAATTCAAATAGCCAGTGCTCCCTCCCTCACCCACCTCACCTATCAGCTTATCACTCTGCTCTGTATTTCACCAAGAAAATAGAGCTACTCAGAGAGAAATTCATGATCTTACCACCAACAAGCACATCACTGCATCTACTCTGCCTCCCATTTGTAAAACAAGTGAAGTTTTCTCTGCTGTTTTGTGAAATGGACCTTCCACTGGGTCCAATTTCCTCTTTTCAGAGAAAAGAGATTCCTCTCTCTATCTTGCATAATTTAATATCATTTCCCACTTGACTGTATTATCCCTGGTAGCACAAAGTCATGCTATATTGTCTTCCATATATAAAAAAAGACAAAATTAAAACAAAAAATAGAATCCCCTTCTTCACACCCATATTTTTTCCATCTTTAGCTCATTTCTTTACTCATCTTTCAATAAAACTTCTAGGTAAGATATCTGAATGGGCTCTTTCTACATCCTTCCCACCTATAATCTCTCCTTTAAATTTTTTTTATAATGTAACATTTCATATACACAGAAGATAATTAACATATAGCTATATTATAGGAACACCCAAGCATCTAGTACCAAATTTAAGATCTAAAATAATTAATATTATTGCTTCTACCTATCTGTACCTTTCCTATTTTGCCCCTTTCAACCTCCCCAAGGAAACCCTTTATTTAGTTTTGCTTTTTTTTTTAAATGTGATAAAAATGATTCAAACTGTGTGGAGTTTAATGCACTTTGCTTTTTTTCACTTTATTGTTATGTTTCTAAGATTTATCCAGGCAGCAGTGGTTTTTTCATCCAGTTTCACAGTTGTGTTTTGTGACTGTTCCATAGTGTATTTATACATTCCCCTGTTGATATATACTTGGGTTGTTTTCAGTTCTTTTGCTATTGAGGTATTTTGATGGATGTGCCAGCTGGGCTTGGCCACTCTGTCTTGCAGCTGGCCCAATGCTTAGTCTTACTGGTGATGGCATCAGCATTTGTTTGCCTTCAGCCTTCCCTCTTCTTTCTTCTCATTGGTATTGCACAGTGCTGCCTACTTAGGGTTCAGCTTTGGGGGCTTTTGTTTGTTTTGTGTTTTGGTGGTGGTGGCAGCGATGCTTGGATTTTTTTCTTAGTTCCTACAAATCCAGCAGTTCTTTCAAACAGTATGTATTATTCATGATCTACTTGCTTCCTAGCAAAAGCATTTTTAAAGAAAATCTGGTTTACTATTCTGTGGAAACCATCATTCTGTCTTGAAGCCACTCAATCAGGCTTTCTTTTTCCATCATTTCAGTAAAACTGCACTTGTCAAGATCAACAGTGACTTCCAGATTGCTGAATCCAATGACCAGTTGTCATTTCTCTGTATCTTTTAAGGATACTTGAATAGCAACTTGACCCTTCATTTAAATAACCTGTTGAGCAGGTGGGCCTTGAGTTCCTTGATTTTTTCAGGGACTCTTCTCTTGGTAATAGAGTAAATAAGAAGATGACTAAGTAGGTCTTCTACTGTGGTGCACTGGGGGCTAATCCTATACTCAGGATTATAGCAGTGCATAGCTCAAGATTACGGAGCAGATAATGTACTGACAATAAATCAAAAGAAGTATGCACTAATAAAAAAAAAACACTACACTTGTACACATTATAGCTTTCCTCTTAGCTAACACAGACTTTTAACAAGGGAAGCGATAGTCTTTTGACAATCTCCCTTCAGAAATGAAGGCATCATAGGAAAAAAGATTTCTTCCTTACAATGGTCCCAATAAAATCTCAGAAGCTTACAAAAGTGTTGCTCACCTATCAAAGGCAGCTTGTGTTGAAGATGAAACTAGCCATTCTCGTGTGTTTGTGCTACCCTACTCTGTCATTGTTATGATTCCCCAGAAACCCTCTGGACTTATTTATGGATAACAGTGGAAATCACTTTTAATGAATTTTTACAATTTCTAGCAAAGAAAAGATTTTCCAGTCGATAGTTGAAAAGACTGATGCAGACAATAGAATTTCGGATAAAATTTTGTTTGTCCCATAAATTCTCTATCAGGATTGAGACAAATTTTATAATTAGGTTATGACACTGGTTCATTGTTGTAGGAAAGGTAGAGAATAGCATATATTTGTACACCTCTTAAATCCTGATGCTATTTATCAAATATGTTTAATTCAACTACTTTGCCTTCTTATGTCATAAATAGAATTTGAGGTAATGCTGATCCTCAAACCCAATTGCTTTATAAATTGTTTCATTTCTCAAGTGTCAGTTCTATGTGTCTACAAAATGTTGGAATCTGCTAGGTTTAAAGGTACATGAGAATAAAAGTATCTAGATGATTCATTTCTTGTAGATCTAACTTTATTTCTTAATGCAAATTGAAAATAATGAAAGATACTATTTCTTTTTTTAAAGATTTATTTATTCATGCATACAGGAGCTGGGGTACAGGCCAGAGATGGGGGGGTAGTTAGAGGATCCACCAGAGACAGAGTGGGGAACAGAACAGGCAGACTGACTGAAGTACACTGCTGAGGGGAGCAGTGGGCAAGACAGGAGAGGTCTACCTTGCCATATGGGTTGCTCCCTGGCTGACCAGGGATCGGACTCATGCTGCAGAGGCTGTGGATTGCTTCACAGTGTGGTGCTTAACTCCCTGCACCACCAGGGAGGTCTCCAAGATACTATTTCTAATGAACCAATGTCAAGTGCAAATATCCACTATTATATAAAAACTGTTGGAACTTGCACATGTTTATGTGAATTAATTTGCTTTGGGCTGGGTAAAAAATTAATAGATGTTAAGGTTCTTTAGGGAGGAGTAAACCTTTAAGTAATCAGTGATAGAAAAAGAACATTATGATTGTGACACATATAGAAGTTGTGAAACCTAAAATAATTCCTGTGTAATATTAAAGGGCAGTTGTGTTTGCTCTATCACTTAATTCATTATGCTAATTTTTAATATTAGCTGTCACTCCTTTTGAACTAACCATAGTGAGAGGTTTTTACAGAGATAATTAACTGATTCTTTATGGCTAAGACAGATGACATCGCTGAGGAGAGATACAAAAGGAAAAGTCTTAGAGGTAGAAGAAAAAATGAGAACTAGATTTATAAGTTTAGAAGATGCTGGCAGAGAAGGCAGCTAATGTTCTGACAGTGGTGGAAACTGACTGTTGATATAGTAACAAGTAAAAAGAAGAGAGAGCTAGAAAAACTCGTTCATCAATGAGTTTTGGGAAGATTGGTGACATGAGAAAGAAAGCTTAAGATGTTGCAAGAAATTTTAAGAGCATTAACAATTTTGAAAGTTGCTTAGCAATGTTGAATGCTGTGTAGAGGTCAAGTAGAATGAAGGGTAAGGAAACCTCACATATTTTTAAAATTACTCATGTATTGGCTATCTCTAGAGACCAGTCTCAGTAGAGGAGTGGGCTTGGTAGTTTCATTAAATTGTACGGGAATGAGGAATAGGTGTGAGGTGAAGCAATAGGGAAATAGGATTTCTTCTTACCCATTTAATCCATAAATATTTATTGAACATTTGCCTCTCATTTGTGAAGTGAAGGCAAGGAGAGTTCTGGTACAGTTACTTAAAGGAGAAATCAGGGTCAAATAGAGATTATATTTTTAATGGGAAAGGCTCTACCAAAGGGAAAAGAGGCTGTTCAGAGACTAAAAGAATCAGTAAAAAGACTAGGGCTGAAAAGAAACAAAAGAACCAAGATCCCAACAGGTAGGAGGCAGTGAACTCACAAGCACAGGAGGAGAGGTTTACTCTGGTCTAGAGGGTATTCAGGTGGGTGGAAAGAAGGGTGAGGTTGAACTGGAGCTCCATGTTTAGAGCTTTCAATTTTTTTATTGCTTTTTATTATTAATTTAAAATTTTTTTACATCATTGTTCATTTTTAAACAATATTTGCTTCCCTCCACCCCCTCAGGTGTAGTCCCCATAGTTTCCTTCACCAGTGCACCCGTGCACCGTCACCTCAGTCCCCTGTGCTTCTCCCTCCCTCCCTCCCTCCCTCTGATCCCTCTTCCTCCTCCTCCCCTGCAGGATGTCTCTGATTTATAATTACATGTTTTTGCTTTGTTGTGTTTTGTACTGTTATTTTCTTACAGTGATGTCTTATTTGGTTCCTTGGTTCCCCTATATTCCTGCTATAAATGAAACCATCCGATATTTTTCTTTTTCTTTCTGGCGGAATTATGCTCAGTGAAATAAGCTAGAGCTTTCAATTTTATTATTTTTTTATTTTTATTTTTTTTAAGATTTATTTATTTTTATACAAGAACTGGGGTACAGGCCAGCGACGCTGGAGGGTGAGAGGATTCACCAGAGGCAGAGCAGAACAGGCAGACGACCGAAATACACTGCTGAGGGGAGCAGCGGGTGCGACAGGAGAGGTCTGCCAGGCCATGTGGGGTTCTCGCCTGCCGGCCGGGATCAAACCCACACTGCAGAGGTTGCAGACAGCTTCACATCATGGCACTCAACCCACTGTGCCACTGGGGAGGCGTGCTTTCAATTTTAATCTTCACTTACATACGCCTTCTGTGTCCATTGTTAGTGTTTGTGAAATGCTACCATAACAGTACTTCTTTTTAGGGTGGATCTTCACATTTTCCTGATGAATAGAGCTCTCTGAACACTATTTGCGATATTACTGGGAGTAGAATATTTACAATATTACTGGGAGTAGAGTATTCCACCTAGTCATTTAAGACAATGTTAGAAAACAGAGCTGGGTATAATTTCCAGAAGTGCAGTCTACAGCAACTATCTCCCAAGTAGCCATTGACTTGCTGTGTAGATCACAATGGCCATTCTCTGGAAATGACCCCTGTTAGCATCAATTGGTGATCATGTGAAGTAATAGCAGTGGCCTCTTCTGAATGTGTAATTATATACATAGTATTTAAACATTTATGAGAGCTTCAAGAAACTAGATTTTTATTCATAAAAACTTGAGAGTGTTTGGAGCACAGAATAATCTTGCAGAGCATGGGCCTGAGCAAAGGAAGTTTCCCTTTGTTTACATTCTGAGAGAGAGGTGACTTTTTTCCCTAGAGTGAACTGCAGAAAATATTTGCAGAAGACAAGTTGAGACAATCTCAATGTAGAATAAAGGAAGCGGGTTTATTGTAAAGAATATTCTCTCTTCTATTCACTTGTGTTGAAATTGTTTTTGCTGTTGAAGTGTTGTTTAATAAAGAGTCACTTTAGCAAGGTTCACCAAGCAACATAGGAAATGGATTCTTGAGAGGGTTTACAGCAATTGAGGAGAGATCAGAATTGATAAGAAAACCTAACTTTGATTTAGTGCATTATAAAAATTATTCACTAAAATGGTGAGGAGTTGAAAGGGAATTCTATTTTTATTATTGACAAGAACTGGCTTGACAATCAGTTATCCTAACTGGCAACTGTCTATACATAAGCAAGAATACAATGAAGGCAGAAATACTATATTGTTGAAAAATTTACAAAAAATATAAAAAGCAATGCAACTCGAAACAGACATTTCTTTTTGACTGTTAGGAAATAAATAAGCTATACTTTTGACCATTTACTTGAATCATGTTTTCATCTAAAGGACTGACCTATTATTCCTCCTCTTCTCTTTAGATGGCAATTTCATTGTTTAGTTTTTGCTACATCATCAAAAATCTTAACTTTTTCTCATTGGTCATGAATAAATAATACTTTACCTGCAACACAACAAACTATTAAAGTGATAAAAGACAACAAGTGCATTTCAGCTCTCCAATAAAAAACAAAAATCCACTCCTATTCCTCCTAATAGACTAGTCAATGCTGAAAAATCCACAAGCTTTCTGCAAAGAGGGTCACATTATGGATCTATTAAATAAATAAGTTAATTAAACTTTGATATTCTAAAACAATTCTGAAAAGTTCTAATTAATTTTTAAACAATATTGAAATAATGACTTGGTACCTCACATTCTTTAAAAATATTGTAACTCAGTCAATCCCACTACATGGTACACCTATTAGGTTACTGACATTCTAATGGTTAAAAACACAGTTCACTGGTCTGGAGAGTAATTATGATAGCTTGGGAAAAAAGAAACCAGAGCATTGAGGTTTAATAGAAGTGACCTGAATTTTTAATGGCCTTATTGACCTCTAAGTATTTGCTTTGTTTCTTTCTTGAGTGTATAGTAAGACACAGAAACTATTGTATTCGACTGCAATCTTTTTAATTTCAGTCACTCTTTAAGATTGTTGGATTGAATCTTTACACTGGAGACATTTTCCAATTCAATAGATTTAGGTCTGCATTTTTTTCCCATGTCATACTCCAGTGCATGCCCCAATTTATTCCTGACTTGACTGCATTTTGATTCATTTTCATTGTTGCTACTATTATTGCATGAGTTCTAGGTGTTTGAATGGAATTCTGTTCTGGGGCAAGAGTTTCATGTAGTGGTAACAGTAGAGAAGGAGCTAAATCCAACTAGAGCTTAGAGGCTGAGAGCTCAAGACCAATGAGATTTCTAAAATGAATAGCTACCCTTGAGACTATCTTGATTCATTTGCAGCAGAGTTGCTCACCACCTGTTCCAAGATTTTCTGACTGTTTGTTAAAAAGGCAGATCCAAGGGCACCATTCCAAACTTCTGAGTCAGATTCTCTGGGGATGGTATCTGCACATTAGCATTTTTAACAAGATTCGGGACATCATCTAAAATCTGAGAACTTGACCGGTGAGATAAAGTTTAAATTTCTTGGCACATCCCTCTCCAAAGCTCTGTCACTCATCTCCCACCATTTCCAGACACTAATAGTTATGATCAGTGGGAAAATGCATGTATTTCTCTCTACCTCATGCTGTTTCCTGAGCCTGTTTTTATGTGCGATTTTGCCCAGAATTTCTCACCTGACAACTTCTATAAATCTTTATCAGAATTCTACAAAACAGCTCCATGAGAGCCATGACCTGGCCTGTGTTCATAGCTGTATTCTTAGTGCCTCACATATTGCCAGTATATAGTAGGCATTTAATAAGTGCATAGAATGCATCAGTGCTTAGATAAGTATACCTCCTTTGCCTAAGAAAGATGCATTTGTCTTCTGCTCTTTTTTTTAAGGTTTGCTTTTATTTTTTTTATGTTCAAACATTTATTTGATAATATGTTTCTTTTTATTTATTTATTTATTTTTTTTTTAATATTAAATTTTATTTTTATATTCCCCCATACAATTGCAAACGTCCCATTCTGACCCCAATCCTTCCCCTCCCGCCCCCACCCCCCAAAAAGTGTCTCTGGTTCATAGTGTTTTGTTGATTTTGATTTTCACTTTCTTATATTCATTTTCCTGGTCCCTTATTTAAGTTTTCTAGATTCCTGCTATGAGTGAGACCATCCGGTATTTTTCTTTTTCTTTTTGGCTTATTTCGCTGAGCATGATCCCTTCCAGTGCCATCCATGTTGCTGAAAATTGCATGTGTTTATCTTTTTTGAATGCTGTGTAATATTCCATGGTATATATGTGCCACATCTTCTTGATCCAGTCATCTATTTTTGGGCATTTGGGCTGTTTCCAAAGCTTAGCTATTGTAAACAGTGCTGCTATAAACATAGGGGTGCAGGTGCTCTTTGGAATTGATGTTTCTGTGTCCTTTGGGTAAATACCTAGGAGTGGAATTGCTGGATCATATGGAAGCTCTATGTTTAGTAGGTCCAGAAATCTCCACACAGCTCTCCATAGTGGTTGGACCAGTTTGCACTCCCACCAACAGTGCAGAAGAGTTCCTTTTTCTCCACACCCTCGCCAACATTTGTTGTTGCTAGTTTTTTTAATATGTACCATTCTCACTGGTGTGAGATGGTATCTCATTGTAGTTTTGATTTGCATTTCCCTGATTACAAGTGATGTTGAACATTTTTTCATATGTCTGTTGGCCATTTGCATTTCCTCTTCGGGGAAGTTTCTTTTTAGCTCTTCTGCCCATTTTTTGACTGGATTATTTTCTTTGTTGTTGCTGAGTCTCATCAGCTCTTAGCAGATTTTTGTGATCAGTCCTTTATCATTAGTGTTGGGTGCAAAAATGTTCTCCCAGTTGGTGGGGTTTCTCTTTGTTTTTGTTATTGTCTCTTTTGCTGTGCAGAAGCTCTTTAATTTGATGTAGTCCCAGCTGTTTATCTTTGTCTTCACTATCACTGCTTTGGGTGATGTGTCTGTAAAGATGTCTTTGATGTGCAAATCCCGTAGTGTTTCGCCTATATTTCCTTCTATGTATTTTATGGTTTCAGGTCTTATGTCTAGTTCTTTAATCAATTTTGAGTTGATTTTTGTGTATGGTGTGAGGTAGTGGTCAAGCTTCATTCTTTTGCATGTAGCGACCCAGTTTTCCCAGCACCATTTATTGAACAAACTTTCTTTGCTCCAATGCATAGTCTTTGCTCCTTTGTCAAAGATTAGTTGACCATAAATCTGTGGGTTTGTTTCTGGATTTTCTATTCGATTCCATTGGTCTGTATGTCTGTTCTTGTTCCAATACCATGCAGTTTTGATGATTATGGCTTTGTAGTATAGTTTGAAGTCTGGGAGTGTGATGCCTCCATTTCCTTCTTTTTTTTTCAGTAGAGCTTTGGCTATTCAGGGTTTTTGGTGATTCCATATGAATTTCATCAATAATTGTTCTATTTCTTTGAAGAATGCCATTGAGATTTTGATTGGAATAGCATTAAATCTGTATATTGCTTTTGGTAGGATGGCCATTTTAATAATGTTTATTCTTCCAATCCATGAGCAGGGGATGTCTTTCCATTTCTTTGTGTCTTCTTCTATTTCTTTTAACAGTGCTTTATAGTTTTCTTTGTATAGGTCCTTTGCTCTTTTGTTAGATTTATTCCCAAATATTTGATTTTTTTTTGTTTTGATAATAAAAGGGGTGGTTTTTTTGATTTCTTCTTCTTCAGATTTATTGTTTGTGTATAGGAAGGCTACTGACTTTTGCGTGTTGATTTTGTATCCTGCCACTTTACTGAATTGATTGATGAGTTGAATTAGTTTTTCTGTGGAGATTTTGGGGTTCTCTATGTATATTATCATATCATCTGCAAATAGTGATAGTTTGACTTCTTCTTTTCCTATTTGGATTCCTTGGATGTCTTTCTCTTGTCTTATTGCTCTGGCTAGGACTTCCAGTATTATATTGAAAAGCAGTGGTGAGAGTGGACATCCTTGTCTTGTTCCAGATCTTAATGGAATTGTTTCAGCTTTTCACCATTGAGAATGATACTGGCTGTTGGCTTGTCATAGGTGGCCTTTATGATGTTGAGGTATGTTCCTTGTATCCCAAGAATTTCAAGGGCTTTTATCATGAATGGGTGTTGCACTTTGTCGAAAGCTTTCTCAGCATCTATTGATATTATCATATGGTTTTTATATTTCTTTTTGTTGATGTGTTGGATAACGTTGATTGATTTTTGGATGTTAAACCATCCTTGTGCCCCTGGAATGAATCCAACTTGGTCGTGGTGAATTATCTTATGGATACATTGTTGGATTCTGATAGCTAAAATTTTATTGAGGATTTTTGCATCAGTGTTCATTAGGGAGATTGGCCTATAGTTTTCCTTTTTTGTGTTGTCCTTATTCGGTTTTGGTATTAGTGTAATATTGGCTTCATAGAACGTGTTTGGTATTGTCCCTTCCTTCTCAATTTTTTGGAAGAGTTTGTGAAGGATAGGCACTAATTCGTCTCTGAATGTTTGGTAGAATTCATTTGTAAATCCATCAGGTCCTGGGCTTTTGTTTTTGGTGAGGTTTTTGATTACCATTTTAATTTTGCTGCTTGTAATTGGTCTGTTTAGGTGTTCTATTTCTTCTTTATCTAGCTTTGGGTGATTGTAGAGTTGTAGGAATTTGTCCATCTCCTCTAGATTGTTGAACTTGTTTCCATATAACTGTTCATAGTAGTTACTGATTATACTTTTGATTTCTGCTGTGTCCATTGTGATTTCTCCTCTTTCATTTATGATCCTGTGTATTTGTGCTTTCTCCCTTTTTTCCTTTGTGAGCCTGGCTAGGGGTTTGTCTATTTTATTTATTTTTTCTAAGAACCAGCTCTTGGTTTCATTGATCTTTTGGATTGTTTTTTTAGTTTCAATTTCATTTATTTCTGCTTTGTGAGTTTTTATTATTTCTTTTCTTCTACTGGTTTTGGGTTTTTTTTGTTGTTCTTTTTCTAGATCTTTGAGCTTTGAGATTAGGTTGTTTCTTTGAGTTCTTTCTTGTTTTTTGATGTGAGCTTCTATTGCTATATATTTTCCTCTTATTACTGCTTTTGCTGCATCCCATACATTTAGGATATTGGTGTCCTCCTTGTCATTCAATTCAAAGAATTTTTTAATTTCTTCTTTGATCTCCTCGTTAGCCCAGTGGTCTTCCAGTAGTGTGGCTTTTAATCTCCATGAGGTAGGAAAGTTCCTTGCCTTCTTTTTATGATTTATTTCTAGTTTGATGCCTTTGTGGTCAGAAAAGATGGTTGGTATGATTTCAATCTTGGTGTATCTGTTGATGTTTGTCTTGTGCCCCAGTATGTGATCGATCCTGGAGAATGATCCGTGTGCGCTTGAGAAAAATGTGTACTCCGTTTTTTTTGGGTTTAGTGTTCTATAGATGTCTGTTAAGCCCAAATGCTCTAGGTCCTTATTTAGAGCTTTAGTTTCTTTACTTATTTTTTGTCTTGTTGATCTATCCATTGTTGATAGTGGTGTGTTGAAGTCTCCCACTACGTATGTGTTTTCTCTGATGTCTGTTTTCAGAGAGGACAACAGTTGTCTGATATATTTTGGTGCTCCTTCGTTTGGTGAGTATATGTTAATGAGTGTTATTTCTTCTTGAAGTATTGTCCCCTTGATCATAATGTAGTGACCATTGGGGTCTCTTTTTATTTTTTTGAGTTTGAAGTCTGTTTTATCTGATATAAGTATAGCTGTTCCTGCTTTCTTTTTTGGTCCATTTGCTTGTAGGATTGTTTTCCATCCTTTAACTTTGAGCCTATTTTTATCTTTTGTAGCTAAATGTGTTTCCTGGAGACAGCAAAAGGTTGGGTTTTGTTTCTTAATCCAGGCTGCAACTCTGTGTCTTTTTATTGAAGAGTTTAGTCCATTTACATTTAGAGTTAATATTGATATGTTAGCATTTGTGTTTGCCATTGTGTTTGTCTTTCCTTTAATTTTATTTATTTATTCTTTTAATAACTTTTTTTTTAGCCTTCTTCGTTGTTATTCGTCCCTCTGAGGTTCTGGCTTTAGGATTCCTTGTAGTATTTTTTGGAGTGGGGGTTTATTCGTAATGAAATTCCGGAGTTTCTCTTTGTCTGGGAAGGTCCATATTCTTTCTTCATGGAGGAAAGAGAGCTTTGCGGGATAGAGTATTCTTGGTTGGCATCTGTTTTCTTGGAGTCTGTTGACTATGTCCCTCCACTCTCTCCTTGCCCGTAGTGTTTCTTCAGAGAAGTCTGATGTCAGCCTGATTGGTTTTCCTTTGAATGTTATCTGTTTCTTCCCTCTTGTCAGCTTCATTATTTTTTCCTTGTCCTGGATTCTTGGGAGCTTTACTATTATGTGTCTTGCTATGTTTTTCCTTTCGTCGTGGAAGTTTGGTGTTCTTCTTGCTTCTTGTATATCAATTTTCAGCTCCTTCTTCGCATTTGGGAAGTTCTCTTCAATTATCTCCTGGAATATTTTCTCTGTTCTTACATCTCTCTCCTCTCCTTCTGGAATTCCTATAACTCTTATATTTCCTTTCCTCATGGATTCAGATAGTTCCCGAAGTCTTTCTTCATTCTTTTTCCTTCGTACTTCTCTTTCCTTTTCTGTTTTGGTTCTTTTTATTTCTGTGTCTTCAAGAGAACTTATTCGTTCTTCCATTTCATCTATTCTGCTTTCCTTGCTTTTCCCGGAGTTCTTTAGTTCCTCCATTAATTCTTTGATCTCCTGCATTTCTTTTACTTCCCTCTTTAGGGACTCAATTTCATTCTTCTGAC
Organism: Talpa europaea; assembly: GCF_964194135.1. Lineage (NCBI taxonomy): Eukaryota > Metazoa > Chordata > Mammalia > Eulipotyphla > Talpidae > Talpa > Talpa europaea. The sequence goes on from NC_140076.1 coordinate 49,663,818, forward strand.
CATTGTTTTCCCTCTTTAGGGACTCAATTTCCTTCTTCTGATCTATCACTTTTTTAATCATGGCAATTTTAAATTCTCTTTCTGGAAGGCTCAGAATTTCTTCCAAGTTGCTGTCGTTGCAATCTGAGGAGTGGTTTTCTTTTTGTGGTGTGCTTCTTTCCTGAGGAGTTGTTAGGTTGCGTGTGGTTCTTCTATTCCCTACTGTCTGTTTTCTAATTTGTCATATGCGTTGGGACACTGTGTTGCTCGGACTGACTGGCATCTTGGGTGAACTTCTCCGCTCCCCTCTGGCTCTTCCAGGAGCCATCTCTGTCTTCTGGGGGAGCTTTCCGCTGGTTTTAGGCAGTTTTTACTGAAGAAATGTCCCTGTTCTCAAATGGCGAAGCGGGATGCAGTCCCTGAGCCTCCGGTTTCAGGCACACTCTTCTGCGCACCCGGTCTGCCCCGGACGTGGGTGCCTGCTCCCTCTGTGGGCTCAGACTGCTGGTCGGAAGGGGCCTGGCGTGGAATAACTTCCCGGCTGGCCACTGGGTCCTCCAGAAGCCTTCTGCCCTTTTCAAGCAGTCTTAAGAAATTTCCTGTTCTATGGGGTGTTAGTGACTTTTTTTCCTGGTCGCTAGGTGGCGCTAGAGATCTCTCCTATTGTCCTCGGGGGGCTGTTTTTCGCCTCCCCCCACCCCGTGGGACAGGGAACAGAGCGGGAATGATAGGGTACACCTCAACAACTTTGGGGTGCTGTGTCTGCCTTGTGCCCCACCATCGTGGTGAACCCACGACCCGAATTTTCGTGCCCCGGGTCTCAGTTTAAAGCCCTCAGTTCCAGGACGCGGGCTGTAGCCCAGTTCAGTGGCGCGGGAATGGCGCCTTTTGCACCGCTCCCGTGCCTGGGTGCCTGGTTCCTGCTTACTCAGGGAGGGACCTTCACCTCAGTGAGGACCTCCGCGCGTCTTCCCGCAAGCCTAGGTCGTCTCCCCGAAAGCCTAGGTCGCAGGCGCGGGGACCTGGGCAGCCACGATCCCGGTCTGCACTTGCTTTTCAAGCGCGCAAGCTTACCGGCAGCCCGGGCTGTGTGCGCGTCTCCCGGGGTCTTTGTTCTTCTCTAATGGCGCCGGGAGCCGTTCGCTCACCATCCCGGCGAATCCAGCAGGGTTCGCCTCAGCTCCAGTTCACGGGGTGTGGTGGCTGCAATAGTTCCTTTCCACTCACAGTCCCGCTTGCTGTGTTGTTTGTTCTTGTTGGCTGTGTTGGTTTGTTGTTTTCCTTCCTCTCTGCAGGTTGGAGAGTGCCGCCTCTGTGGGCGGGGGAGGGGAGCAGGGTTCTGCGCTTCCCTCCCTTCTCGTCCTCTTTTATGGCCACTTTCTTCTTCGGGTAGTTTGCTGGAGTCACCCGTTTATCTTCGGTGTCCCAGTTCTCACTGGGACCTGCCGCTTTTCCTCCCTATTAACTTTTTTTAATGGGAGATCTTACTCGCAGCGTCTCCTCGCCGCCTTGTTGCTCCCAGGTTTGCTTTTATTTTTTTTAAGTTTTATTTATTTATATTTTTCATTCTTTCATTTATTTATTTATTTATTTATACAAGCACTGGGCACAGACAGAAATGCGGGAGGGTGAGAGAATTCACCAGAGCCAGAGTGGTGAGTAGAACAGGCAGAGTGACGAAGTACACTGCTGAGGGGAGCAGCGGGCAGCAGGAGAGGTCTGCGCGCCATGTGGGACCCTCGTCAGGCAGCTGGGGACAGAACCGGTGCTGCAGAGGGTGAGGGCAGCCTCGCAACCTGGCGCTCAACCACTGCGCCACCAGGGAGGCCCTACTGCTCTTTCTTTAGGATGCAATTTTAATGTGAAGCAAATTCATGACAGGATTCCTATCAGCTGACCCTGGAATCTTTCTTTCGTTTCTCAGAATTTATTACTTTAATGAGAGCCTCCTCATGAAAGAAAATTATGGTCATTCTTTTAGAAGTAGTTTTTGGAAATATTAGAAATGGTTGTTGCTGAAATTGCCAGTGAACCCAACTGTCACCAATCCCCAATTGCATTCTCAGAATCCCTCAGGATGGACCACAGGCAAAATCCTCTTTGAAAGCTACAGAGAGGATTCTGATATTCGACAAGGGTTGAACCATTGACTAAACTGCGTGCAAAATAATATCTTTGCTGATAGCTGTTAAGTATATGCTCTATAGGCTATTTGGTATTGTAGGAAGACCAGAAAACTGAGTTTTATCTCTGGCGTTAAGTGGAGAGTTACTTACTACTCCCGAGCCTCAGTTTTGTTATCTATAAAATGGGGTGTAGGGCAGATAGCTTCTCAGATCTTCACTGCTCTGTACTCTTCAGATTGGAAACCAAAGTTGAATCAGACCCTGGAATGGCAGATGTGCACAGGTGCTAGGTGTACCTCATGACAGCTGTCATTTATTTTTTTCCTTAAAGAATTCATTCTTAATTTGTGCTTATGCTGAGAATATCTGTCAGGTTTAGTTTATTATGCTCAATAGCACCCTCTTGGATAAGCTAATTTGGCTTCTAAAATCACATGGATTAGCAACTTCCACAATGAGAACATCTGATCAGATCACATTTTGCGTTCTGAAAAGCTGAATCAGGGTAAGCAAACATTTCCTGAGTTCCAACTATATATCATACACTGTGCTAAATTCTAAAATACAAAGGTTAACATGATATAATTCTTGTCCTTGAGTGCTAAATAAGATAATACACATAAATAAGGAGTGTATAAGCCCTTTATGGAAATCTGATGACCTTTAATTTTCTTGTTTTTACCTGAGGTTACTATATTTCTACATCTTTCCTCCAGTTATGGTCAGATCTTATCATTATGTAGGGTTATGAATCTGAAGGGTAGAGACTATATGAGCTAGTTATGTTTTTCAAGGAAGATTGGAAATTGAGGAAATGACGACTAGAAGTGAACTTCAGAATAAAAAAGGAAAGAAATAAGGGGAAAAATACATTTCATTTCATCTTTTGGTTGGCAGTCATTGATAGGTAGGAAGCAGGGCATCGGAGGGGATTATGCACAACATAAGATTGGAAGCAGTGGCTTTTCTAAGTTTGCACTGTTGTGGTTTATGAAAAGAGGAAAATATTCCTAGTTTTCTAGACTCATTAAAACATGCCACAGTAATCCCTTGCATTGGACCCAACTGAATGCCAATCTTCAGTTTTTAGAGAAGAGTAGAGGTTAACTAGATGGCATTCTGAAAATCTAGAACTACTTAGATGAGCAACTCTTACATTGTCATCCCAACAGAATTATAAAAAGCATGGAGACTTGACTTGGAAAATCTTCCATGACTAATTTTCACAAACTTTCACAGACAATGGAATCAGAGGTTTTTTTGGGTGCTGTGACAAATGTTTTACTTCATTAGAGTAAAACACATGATAAGAGATAATATTTTTGTGCACATGCTATATGATAAATAGTGGAACACTTGACATTCATTGTCTTATTTAATTCTAACAGTCACCCCTATTATAATTGTATAGAGAAGAAATCTAAGTCACAAAGTAAATGCCCAAATTCAAGCAGCTAATAAATGATGGCATTAGGAATCAAACATGCAAGTTAGGATCCTACTGATGGTAATAGAAATAAGCCTGTCTACTTACACTCAAAAAACAAAAGAAAATACAAGATCATCTGATAGAACTCACTGATAGGAAAGAGATTAAACCTGGGGAATGGATTTATTTTCTCCCTCCCAGGTCCTCAGTTCTTTTCCTTTCTGTGTAACTATTTGGCTGCATCTTTTTCTTCAGCCATTTTTGCCTTCTTGCCTTAGGACTGGCAAAGTAACAGCAGGGCATAGTAATTAAAGCCCTGAAATGGGAGTCAGACACAAGCTTTGCAGTAACTTATCAAGTGGTCATTGAGGCTATACTTAGAGTTGTCCCTGAGGTTGGCTATGCCTTTCTTACTGTAAGAGATAAATCTCAGATAACTATCTCCATCAATGAACAGCCTCTGTGAGTTCCCCCATACATACCATTCTTTCCTGAATTATATATTGAGAAGACCTTGCAAGTTTATCTCCCAGCTCTTATGCTGCCCTAAATATTCCTTGAAATGGATTGACTAAACACATAGCCTTAAATGTGTAAAGACTTGATGATTTATATATTTCTTCTTTCAGGATTGTATTTCCTATTTAAAGGGGCAACTTGAGAGTGATTCCCAAAGTATCATCAGGGAAATTTCAGACCCCAAAGGAAAGTCTGAGATAAGACAGATATTTGGGACCCTCATTAGCATTCTTCAAATTATTTTCTACTGGTGATATCATACTCTAGGTATTCCAGAGGATGTCACTCACTTGAGTAAAGCATATTCAATTTAGATATCCAGAGAATTGCCTTACTTAACTACCTTACTCAGATAGACAAGGATATGCTTGATCCCCAAAATGCCAGTGAGTTGAAGCAACAAATGTTTATCTTTTGCTTATGTAACATATCCCTCTCAGGGCAGCAGAGGTGCTGTGCTCATTTTAGTGACTCCAGGCAGTGATCACTGGAGGGAGTATCCATAATATAACAAACGTTCCCTGTCCCCACCCATGCCAGAGGGAAAAGTACTCTGGAGAATCTCACACTGTCATTTGAATACTCAATTCATCCCACTAGTTCACTGGCCAGAGATAAAAACACAGCTTTACTCAACCACAAGAAGTTAGGGAGTGCCATGTGCTAGAAAGAAAAAAATTAATATGCTTAATAGCACAAACCTCTCATATATTCTAGTAGTTTTCCTGTAATAGGCACAATTCCAGAATATAATAAAAGCAGACATTTTAATGGTTTAGAATTTCAGTGCATGACTGGTGTCTCAATGGCAAGCTCTGATTTAGATTAATTTTTATGATGACTTGTGTGCTGTTTTAATCCTTTTATGTGTATCATATCTCACTGAATACTCATCATAGCCCTTTTGTTATACCCATTTTAAAGATGAGAAAAACAGACGTAACAGGATTAATAGTAGTTTGTCTAAGATCCCACTGCATTGACACTGGCAGTGGAGTCCATGCTCTTAGACCCCATGCCATGAGTTACATCTGGACTATTGAAAAATAAAAGTGGTTTCCTTGAGACATGACTAATTCATGACATATTTGCTAAGGAAATTATCAGCTTATAGGCACATGAAAGGTGTGACATCTAACTGCTTCTATTTTGTGTGTTTACAAAAATAGAAGTGTCCCAATTGTGAGAACATTTCTCACAGGAGGCATTTTTCTATTTTGGTATGCTTTAGAATTTCTGTGCATGACTGGTGTCCCAATGGCAAGCTATAATTTAGACTGATTTGTTTAATAGAAATAAATAATAGCTTATTTATGGAAATCAACATGTAATCTGACTTTAAAACATATTTGCCTAAAAATTAAGGAAGGTGGAATGTAGGGCTGTTAGTTTTAATGATGAGAATAATGAGTATGTAAACCTGGCCGAGAGAGTCTTGCACTAACATAGAAAAGTCCCTAACAACTTCGCAAGCCTGGTGCATCAGTCAAGAGTGAGGGATGATAAGCAGCAGGGTCTGACCCTGGCTAACTATTAGAAATGGATCTATTGAATGGAATTTGTTTCGCTGATAGAGCTGCTGGGGAGCCAGCAGAGCTGCTGGAGAACCAGCCCCAGAAAAGGCAGGCAGAATGGATCTGGGCTCCCAGAGACACAGCTAGTATCATGAGCACAGTCCTGAGGGCATTGTGTGAGCATAGGAGTTTGCAGCTTGGCCTGCTGGCATAGATGCTGCTAGTACACCTGGAAAATATGCATCGCTGTTGCTATCATTACCACCAGAATTAATTCTCCTTTATTTCTTTGTACTGCCTTTGTACTGCCAGCTCCACATTCAGAGTCCCGAGAAACTTCCACTGTTTGGCAGGCCTAGGTCAGGTGCCATGCTCTAGTTGCCAGAGAGATGGGAAAAGTGAGACTCCTTTTTTAAGTGTTATAATGGGCATTAGGTTCTTCCTTCCTCATACGTAGACCATTTTCCAAACATAAAACAGGAGTTCAAATGCTGAGAAGCCAGTAAAAAAAGACCAAAAAATGTCCACTTGAACTGGGTCGGTGTGACTTTCTGAAGTATTATTTTATATGATTAATCAGGAACATGTGTTCAGAGCCCTTGTGGATTTTTTTTTTAATGGGAAGGAACTTTAATACAACTAGGAAACAATACAGGAAAGGCAAAGAATCTAGTTTCTAAATCAAAACCCAAAGTTACCCGTTCCCTCGTGGGTAAAACTCCATCCAAATGGGATTGGCCCAGAGCAAGGCCCCAAAGCCTGCCACAAGTCTAAAGCATCTTCCAGTGGGGACCCACAGAAAAGGGTCAGAAACAACCAGACAAGCCCGGAAGGAAAAGAGCAAAATCAAGATAAAGGCTGCCATTGTCACCTCTCCATCTGTGTCACCCAGTCCACGACCAAAAGATAAGCGCAGTTTCTTCACATGTCTCTAGACTCCATGTGCCTCCTCCAGGTCTCCTTCTGGCTCCATCCTGCTTCCTTCCTCAGTCTCCTCTTCAGCTTCTTCTCTCCCTGCTCAGCTCCACCCTCCATTTGGGTGGGGCAGGGAACCTGGAACCTCCCCCTTTTCTGGGGACCACCCTGTTACAATCCCCCCTTTTAATTTTTATTCCACCATATCTATGGTGGCACAGATCTCTGGTTGTAGTCTTAGGAAACAGTCTTTTTTCAGGGTTACAATGTGTGTAAAAGAAGCAACAATTAGGCAGCAGCATTGTCCATGAATGTCCAGTATGACAGTTTTCCATTATGAAAAATAGTCCATTATTCAAGCCAAAAGAAAAAAAAAATCTGGAGCATTAGCTAAAACAAGACAGCAAATATGTCAAAATCACAGGAAAAAAAATCTTAAAATGGTTTAACTTATGTAAAACACAAATTTTCTCAACCTTGATCCCAAACTTTTTAATAGCGTAGCAGAAGTTTGCAAACTAAATCTACTTTTTAATCATTTTACCTATTTTTGCATAAAATCACAGGGCAGAATAACTAAACAGCAATTTTAGCTGGCTTTGTTGGAATACTCCACATAGGATCAAAGCGAACTGTTGGCACCCGGTCCATGTAGGCTTCAGGAACAAAGTTGGTCTCATCAGACTCCAGCCCTTGTGGTTTTTTTTAATAGGGATTTGCATCCAAAAGACTTTTAGATTTCTCATTTATGTAGTTAAAATAATTCTTGATTTCCTATAACAAGTGAAGTCTTATTCTCGGCACTGAGAGAGTTACAAAATCACAATACATAGACCTTGCCTCTTTATTACCCAGGGTGAGTTGGGAGGAGAAGAAAACAATATGTAATTCAGAGGATGGAGCAATGTTATAGTATGTAATTCAGAGAATGTAATTCATAGAGTGGCAGCAAGGAAAGGCTTAAGGAAAGAGCATTTGATCTAAAAGTTAGATATGCAGAGGTAACAGGGCAGATATTTCATATGGGGGGAAGATACAAGAGATAATGAAGTTCTATTAGGGAATAACAATTGTATAATGGCCATAGAGATAAGGCTGGAAAGCTGATCAAGTTTAGATCATGAGTGGTTTTAAATTATTGACTGCAAAATTTGAGTTTTAGATTATACATACTAGGGTGCTCTTAAGAGTTTTTGATCAAGGCGAGTGACAGAAATCCAAATATGATTTAAGAAAATCAATTTAGCAATAATTAATAGAGCAGATAGACTAGAAAGGAAGCCAGAATCAAAAAAATTATTTAAGAAATTGAATAATCTAAGATAAAGATATTAAGGCCTTCAAAGAAGTTGGTAACATTGAGAATAAAGAGAAAGAAATATAGGTCAGGAAGTGATTTTTTTTTTTTTTTTTTTTTGCTATATGGTTACCATGAGAAAGTGTCAACCATAGCTAGTGAGGAAGAAACACAGAGCAGCAGACTGATTAATGAAATGTCCCAGTCTTTTTCTGAATAACACTTTTAAGATGCAAGCACCAGCTTTCTAGACGTTGATGATGCCCCTTGCTATTCTGGCCTAACTAAAAAACGACCTCATTAATTCTTCTGAAATAATATTGGAATTTCTCCCTGCCCCCCAAATAGATTGTAATAAATGCTACAATTTTTGATTGTCTATTCTGTACCAAGCATTTTTCATGCCTCATTTCCCGACCTTCACTACCACCTTGACAGACGAATACTGGTATCACTTTAAGTACAAAGAAAGTAAGGATTAGAGAAACAATGAATAGAATAACATTCAAACTCAAGCCTTTTCAGAAATAGTCTGATTTTTTTTCTGATCTTTATGCTGCCTTTCAATTCACTTTACAAAAAATAAGTAAAATAGGGCCTCCCTGATGGCGCAAGGGGTTAAGACGCAACCTATGAAGCTGTCTGCAGCCTCTGCAGCACGAGTTCAATCCCTGGCTGGCCAGGGAGCAACCCACATGGAGCAGCAGACCTCTCCTGACTCACCCGCTGCTCCCCTCAGCAGTGTCTTTGGTCCGTCTGCCTGTTCTGCTTCCTGCTCTGTCTCTGGTGAATCCTCTCACACACACCCCCACACACCTCTGGCCTGTACCCCAGCTCCTAGATGCACAAATAAATATTTAAAAAAAAAACAAAAAATAAGTAAAATAATAAATAAATATCTGAGGAAAATGCAGAGAAAAGAAAGTATTATAATAAATCCACACAAGTGTGACTTTCAGAATCAGATCTTTCGACTTCAAATTAACTAAATCTTCCTAAAGTTTAACTTGGCAACTAAAGCTTATCAGAAAGAACCCTCTTAGTTCCTCTCCTGGTATAAGTGAGTTTAGATCACTTGACTCTCAGAATCTTTTTTTATTCACCTTTCTGCTAAGGGGTAGTCAGTAGGAAGCAGTATTGGTCACTCTGGGCTATAAAACCTCTCAGGCACCTTCCCTTTTTGTCAACAGCTAAGGTCATTTCTTAGAGATTAATACAATCAAATAGAGGTGAAAGCATGAGCAAACTCACCTGAAGGAACAGAAAAGGGATACTAACAGTGAAAGCTGACTGGGTCTGAGATTGCTAGCAGTGAGGTCCATTCTAGTAGCCTTGCTCTATTTTTTATCCAAGGTGCTGCCGCTAATGACCCTCAGAATTGGTAGAACTCTGAGGCTGAGAAGGGTCGATAGCGTGGATGTTCATCTAATTCTGAATCCAGTACTGCTATTACTGGTGGAATCCATCCATGCAGGGGCTGCTACCACCCACTGTCTTTATTCTCCAGGAGAATGATTAGGGCAAACTTTGTAGATCTAAAACTAGTCTCTTAATGAAGTTGGCCTGTCTATTTGACAGCCTGTGGGTTCCTGAGAAGATAATCATCTGTGCAGCCTCTGTCTCTTCCACTAGACTCCAACCCCCTGATTGCTGACAGCATTCCTTTAAAATGCAATGCTGCTGCAAGTTTACAGACTTCAGGACTTCACAGTTTTATCGACCATCTGCCACTCGCACACAATTAGTTTTGTCCTTTCTCTCTGATTTTAATTGTTCCAGTTTACCAAGTTCTTTACTACTCATAAGTTTTTTTATTATTCAGTCAATCAGCCACCAAATGCTAGTCAATCAACCACCAAATGCTTAATGGCAAAATGCTTAATGGCAGTGCTAAAGTGTGCCTAACACAGTGCAAGGCCCCTGCAAGGAGCACTCTGGCTTCCTGCTGGGTTGGGCTGTTCTTGCACTGTACTTTTTTTTTTTAAGATTATTTTATGCATACAAGAATTGGGGTACAGGCTAAAGGTATGGGGGTGAGAGGATTCACCAGACCCACAGTGGGGAGCAGAACAGGCAGAATGACTGAAATACACTGCTGAGGGGAGCAGTGGGTGAGTCAGGAGAGGTCTGCTGTGCCATGTGGGTAGCTCCCTGCCCGGGGATTGAACTCATGCTGCAGTGGCTGTGGCAAGCTTCACAGGTTGCGTCTTAACCCCTTGCACCACCAGGGAATCCCTGTTCTTGCACTGTACTTTGCCTGCTTTCCACAGTGCATTTCCTTTCACGTTGCCAATTAGTACATGTAGATTTACTAGCTACTCTCAACTTTTGGACACTTTATGTTGAAAGAAATGCAAGGTAATAAAGATAAAAGTTTTAACAACCAGGAAAGGAACATATGGTCTAAAAAATGAACTTAATGAAAGACAACTATGATTTTTAATGTTTTCTCCCACCCAATGCTTCTTATTGTTGGGAAATTGACTTAGTATTTCTTGGGCTGCTCATTCTTTTCAAATGAATTGTTTGTGTATGTTTGTGTTGTCTGCTGAGTTGAGAGATACAGTTAACTCACTAAATTCACTCTGGGTTTTCTTTATAAGAAAGAAAGATACTGTAACTTAAAATTACATTCACTGTAATTTGACAAAGAGTATGCATTATTTGAAATGAAACAAAAACCCAATTTTCTTGACATCTTACTATTTCATCTTTTATCTTCTTGGGTGTTCAAACGCAAAGCAAAGCCAGAAGACGTTTTTTCCACTGACTTGTCATTTTCACTATCAGTAGAACGCATACTCATTACAAAGGATGTGGGTATTAAAAAGTATGATAATGTATAAAATATTTAAAACTATCTTATAGAAAAACTTAAAAAACACAGAAGGACTTAGCTAATCTATTAATGCACAACTCTAGACTGACTGAAAGCTGTCAGCCCCATGTAGTCAGCATTATCCAATAATCTTTGGAAACAAAACAAATCTTTGCACGGCAGACAGTAGAATAAATTATCCAGAACTCTTAAGCACAGGCATGTGTTAAAAATTCTTCTGTATTCTGGGAGATGATCCTAAATATTTGTAATGCCTGATTACTTTCAGAGGTGGAAAGAAAGTGACACAAACCAAAGCCAAGTTCAAATTCTCCAGAGCCATATGGGCTTCCAGCAAAGTAACACCTTTTCCAACCACTTGATGGTGTCTTTGTTGCTTATACCCTGAGCAACAAACCATAGGAAACTAATGGTGTTTTAAATGAAAACAGCAGTTCATTAGGGTTGGTTAATAGGTTCTTGGCAAAATTTCAACTCAATGGGTATGCAAGTGTATCTGTGTGTGCTCAATAAGTCTTGTCCCAAGCTTTCTAATGGTGTCATTCAGTACCATAAATTTACTTTGACAGCTAGTAAACAGTTAAGTGTGCCCTGGGAGCAAATAGAGCCAGGCATGTATTAACATACATGTTTAACATAGCAAACATTTAGCAAACATTTAACATAGCAAACATTTAACTTTTCTGCTTTTCCATTCTTTAGTGGAATGTTAGTAACATAGTCAAACTTGAAGCAGATACTTCATTTCTTAAAATCCTTCTTTTACTCTCTAGTTAGGAATTTAGGATTAGAAATTAATTAATAAAAATATACATTTTTTAAGGGAAATAACCAAGGCCAAGCAATTGTTCAAAGATTAGCATTCTTGTTCTGAGTTAGATCAATATTTCTGTTGGCTACAACTGAGTTGGTAGAAGATTTATAATAACAAGCAGACAACCATCTAATTTAATTCTACCAGCCACAGGAAGCTGCAGTAGATGTTTGTATTTCATTGTTTGCTGAGAAAGTTTGACCTTACTAAGCAGATTGCTAGGCATTGTTTTATGGTGTATATTTGAAATTGCTATGTGTGTGAGAAATTGCTGTAGGTGTTGATTCCTTAGAGAGTGCTATAGCTTTCTGTGCTCTTTCCTCATCCAGAATTACACAGACCACCCTAGAGAATGCTTTTTTCCAGTCCTTGCAAAAGACACATTTAAGGGAAGAATCAGGTTTTAATGTCAATGGATGGGAAGTAGCTTGAGCTTTGAAAATTTTTGGAGCAGAGAAAATAGAAAGAAGGTTTTACTTTTTTTTTTTTTTTTTAATTAGCACGTAAAGGCAGTGGGAACGGTCGAGGGTGTCTTTTAAGTCTGAGTCTACAGCAGAAAGCAGCTGTGGGGTAGTGGAAGGAGCACTGAACTCAGAGTTAAAATGTAGGCCCAAGTGCCAGTGTAGCATTTAATCATTATCTTTGTAATCCTTGCCATCTAAGGGAATAAATAAGTTCTCCTTCATATAGTCAAGGTGTTACATAACTGTTAAGTATTCTAGTAAGCTTACTCCACACTCCAAATCTATTTCTAACTCTTTTTCTGTTAATGACATAGACGTTTCCCCTAGCCAAAGTATCTCTGCTTTGTTTTGAGGGCATCAAAGCATAATAGGATAAAAGAAAACTTGTTGATAGGAAAAAACATAACTGCTGTTATATGTGGTTTCAATAACTGCTGTTATTGGTTCTGGATACTGTTTTCATTTGCTGTGCTCTGCATTCTGGACAGCTGGATGAAGACATGAATCAGATGTGTCTGTAATGAGCCCAATACAAAACATAACTCTTAGAAGAAAGATTGGGTCACTCTAACTTGGAAGCATCAACTCACAGCAGTATTCACTCCAGAAAGGGCGTTCACTTTTACATACACGGTATCCAAATTTGACATCACATAACTCAAGGTCAAAAATTCCAGCCTCGGGCCTCCCTGGTGGTGCAGCGATTGAACGCTGGGTTGCGAAGCTGCCCGCAGCCTCTGCAGCACCCGTTTAATCCCTGGCTGCTCCCTGGCCACCGGAGGAAGGTCCCATATGGCGCGCAGACCTCTCCTGCCGCCCGCTGCTCCCCTCAGCAGTGTACTTCGGTCATTCTGCCTGCTCTGCTCCCCGCTCTGGCTCTGGTGAATTCTCTCACCCTCCCGCGCTTCTGACTGTACCCAGTGCTTGTATAAATAAAATAAATAAATCTTAAAAATTAATCAATCAATCAATAAATAAATAAAAGAAAAATTCCATCCTCTTAAAACACACACACACACACACACACACACACACACACGGTCACTTTCACCAAATATTTCTTGTGTTTACTAATTGTATTGAATATCTGATGGGGTCACAGAGTATCCATGTGTTTAACAACTATAGCTTTCTCTTTGAATTCCTCTCCTTGTCACATGGATAGCAGCAGTTCCATGGCAATCCTTATATGTACTCCATACACAAATGACTCACTAAAGTCCTTTTACCCAAATTACAGTCTTCTTTTATAGAGGATTTCTGGCAAATAAAACTTTCACCTTCTTATCCCACAAGATTTCATGAATTATGGACAAAGTGCATAACAAGGGCTTTTTCCTATCAACAAATTTCCTTTTATCCTATTATGCTTTGATTCCCCCTTAACAATGCAGTAATGAGCTAATGTCATATGAAATGAATAACCAGCAGTTGGTCCTTCAATAATTGTTTGAAAAAAAGGGAAAGAATAAATTTCTCAGACTACCAGTAGACCATTTAGCATTATCCTGAAAGAGTGTCTACACAGTCAGCAAAATAAACCACAGCATACTGCAGTGCAGTGCGTCATTGGCAATCCCTACTGAAAGTATTAAAATGAGGAGAATAAACTGTCATTAATTTCTGCACATATGGCTAACAGTCTATATTAAAATCACTAACTAGTCTATATCCTTCTCTATACAGAATAAGCAGCAGCTCCCCTACTTCCTCCTCACATTGTAGTACAGGGCCAGATAGTTTATATTATTTATTTTTTAAATTTTTTAACACATTTGTTTTTTTATTGGCATCAGTAGAATATTTTTTATTTGATATATTTTTAACATCATTTTTCATTTTTGTACAATTATGTATTTTCATCTTGGTTATAGTCCCCATGAAATTCCCACCACACATCAGATAGTTTATCTTAAAGATAGGGTGACTGCTTTTATCTTGGATCCTAGATTGAGTATATGTGACATGCTAGCTATCCTAATTAAATAATACAAATGTTTTTATAATATAGAGTTATTTATTTATGCTAACAATATATAATTCCCCAGTTTAAAATTAACTGTATGGTAAATAATTGTTGTGCTTTGTAAGGGAAATATTTAAAGGAGAAGACACTATATTTGAAAATAGTCCTGTGAATAAAATAAAATGATCTTCCCTCTGACACAGTAAAATAATGTTTGATTCCAAAGAACTCATTTCTTACATGTCTTAAATACTTGCTATTCTCATTTTTTGAAACACATGAATTTATTCTATAGTCATTACCAAGAGTGGTTATTTTTTTTTTAAAGACTTTTTTATTTATCTATACAAGCACTGGGTACAGTCAGAAGCGCGGGAGGGTGAGAGAATTCACCAGAGCCAGAGCGGGGAGCAGAGCAGGCAGAAGGACCGAAGTACACTGCTGAGGGGAGCAGCGGGTGGCAGGAGAGGTCTGCGTGCCATGTGGGACCCTCCTGCGGTGGCCGGGGAGCAGCCGGGGATCCCACCGGTGCTGCAGAGGCTGCGGGCAGCTTCGCAACCCAGCGCTCAACCGCTGTGCCACCGGGGAGGCCCCAAGAGTGGTTCTTAATGTGCAAGTATGGGGAAGAAACTTCTAAGGCCTTACTTAGTATTTTGGGAAAATAAAACCACAACAATTGGGCGTTAAGTCTGCCACTTGACAGAGAGTGATAGATGAAATCAAAGCAAAGAGAAAAAAGAAATCCTCGTTTGGGTGTGGGTGCAATATGTAAATTCCTTTATAAACTAATCTGTTCAGTGATCAAGCTGTAGCTATTACTGAGAAAATAACATGCTAATTCATCAACCAAAAAGTATTTCCTTTGATTGAATGAAGAAAACTGTACACACCACAATAGAAAACCGAGGCTGTCCTCAAAGCACTCAAAATCTAAGAAACTCATGAACCTATATTGAAAAATTAGTCAAACTCTGGTTTTGTATTTCTATTGACAACAAGTAGTTGGGTCTTGTGCTTTTTATTTATCTCAGTTGGCAATCTTTGTCTTTTAATTGAAGTGTTTGACAGTTTGTTTTTAAATCATTATTGATGGAGTTGAGTTTTAACCCAGGATCTTGCTGTTCATTTTTATTTGTCGCATCTGTTCTATGTTCCCCTTTTACTCTTTTTATGTTTTTCTTTATTATTCCATTTGATCTCTGTCAATGATTTAATAACCATACTTCTTGTTTTATGTATTTAGTGGTTGCACTAGGGTTTATAGTGCACATCTTTAGCTTACTGTTGTCTGCATTAAAATAATATCACTCCATGTACAGTACACGAATCTTACAACAGTATCCTTTCATTACCCTCTCCTTGGTTTCATTATCATCATTCATTTAAATTCCTTTTGTCTTGTAATCCCCGTGATACACTACTGTTATTTTTGCAAAATAATAAAAAAAAAATCTTTGAAAAAGATTTAAAGAGAAAAAAATGTTTTCATATTTATCTATAGATTTACTCTTTCTTTTGCTCTTCATTTCTTTCTGTAGATTCAACTTTTAATTTGCTATCACTTTCCTTCTGCCTAGCGAACGTCCTTTAGCTTAACTTACAGATCTTTGACAACGAATTCTCTCAACTTTTGCTGGTTTGAAAAAGTACTTATTTCATCCTCATTTTTGAAAGATTTTTTCTTGGATATAGAATTTCATGCTAACAGTACTTTCCCTCCTCCCCCCATAGCACTTTAAAAATGTCTTTCGTTGTCTTAGATCTCTGATAAAACGTCTACTGTCATTCATCCTCATCTTTCTTCTTCTGTGTACCTAGATTGTCTTTTCTCTGGCTGCTTTTAAGATTATTTTCTATCTGTCATCAACTTGATTATAATGTTCTCTGATGTGATTTTTTTTTCATGTTTATTCTGCTTTTGGTATTTGAATTTCTTGGCTCTGTGGGTTTATAGTTTTTTTTTAGATTTGTGAGAAATTATCCATTCTTTTTTCCACTATTTTCCACCCTTTTCCCTTTTTTTCCCCCAGAACTCTATGATGTATCAGATTGCTTGATATTGTGATAGTCTTGCTATCCTTCCCACAAATTTTAGGTACCTCTCTCTTTTCAAACTCTGATCTCTGTCTCCTTGAGCCAATGAAAGTCCTGACACATTTTGGTTCCCATCTCTGAGCTGTGCCCTGGACATGCCTCCAGGCGTTCATCTAGGGATGTCAGAGGGCTCACCTGCTTGGTTCCCTTCTTTCAGAGATCACAGTCCTATGCTCTGAATATTGTTGTTTTATTTTTTGGTCTGATTTTCTAATTACAAGAGGAAGGTAATTCTCATAGCAGCTAATCTTCATTGGCAGCAGCAGATAAACTCATAAAATTTTCAAGCAATTCATAAAGATTTTTAAAAATAGCAAATCTTTTCAAAGCACAAATATGAATCTCATGAGCGAATTTATTGTGTTTAGGATAAACTCCTGAATCCTTTACCTGGCTTAGAGCCCCTGTAAGTTCTGGCTTTTCATTTCTTTTGTAAAGGTGCATCCTTTATTCAACTCGAGTCTCTGGTGATACCAGTTAAATCCTTTTATTCCTCAGATGCACCTGATGCATGCTCTTACCTCTACCTGGCATGCTTTTTCCAATCATTTCCTAGATACCTTGTGCTCATCTTTTTTATGTGGGCTTGAATGCCACTTAGAGGGGATCTCTTCCCTGATCCCTGGCAGTCCAGCTGGAAACAAATTAAGGTTTCCTTACTGTCCATATATTCTGTCACAGCATCCTATAGTTTTCTTTCACAGCTGAACATAATTTGTAGTTATATCTTTATTTTTATTTAATTTTTAAAATATGTGTGTATTTTTTAAACATCCCTGTGCCTTCTGAATGGTAAGCTCCAGGAGGCCAGGTACTGTGGTTGTTTTATAAATCCTTGATTTCTAGGCTCTGGCACATAGTAGGTACTCAATATATATTTATTGATAGGCTTGTGCACGTTGGGTAATGGTGAATTTTGTACCTTGCAGGCCATGGAATGAGGAAGAGACATTATTATTTTAGGAAATTGTGTAATTCCAAGAAGATATATAAATGTCACAGCTCTTCTACTTTACTATATTTTTAAGTGCCACAGAAAATTGTGAAGGATAAGAGCAAAGCAAAATGTCACTTTGTGGTATTGTCTATGTTTATTACTATTGCTATAATTCTGTGATTTTAAAACTTTATCACAGATCTGCCATGAACGTTCTGATTTATTTTTTTCACTTATAAGTGGAGTGCGTAAATTGAGTAAAAGGGGTTATTTGTATGATGAAGAATAGCATTGAACTTTTAGTGGTGAACTTAATGTAGATGTGGATTTATAATGATGTGCACCAAAAACTTATATAGTGTCATAATTTTGCATCAATAAAAATTATTAAAAAATAAATAAAATGAAGTATTTATAAGAAAACAAGGAAAATGACTATTTTTACTTATTTAGTTATTCTAAGACAATCTAATTACAAAATAATTGAATTTTTTTTATAATCTTTTGTAGTCATTTGTTGGTTCATTACCCCTCTTCCCTACCATTTCTGCATGGGCTTAAGATTTTAGCCTTGACTTTTTTCCCCCTATTTGGGACTTCTTTCCTTAGCCATTCTTACCATTGTCCAGAACTTTCCTTTTAAATGCATATTTTTTATCCTGATGTTTTCACTAGAAACATAAACATAACCTCCTATGTCTACCACCAACATGACACACTTAGAGATCTGGTCTACATCCAGAAGCAAATTCATTATCAGTCTTTCAGAATGAGTCTATGCCTGCTGTGTCCTATACCCATGGCTGGTACAAAGGCCTTCCGAGTTGTCCAAATAGAAACTTTGACATCATTTTAAGCTCCTTTCCCCCTCTTTTCATAACTGATCAAATTTGCATCACTTTTTCCTATAAATACCTTCTGTCTCAATCTATTTCTCTCCATATCCATTTTCTTAGGTCTGTCACTTAGAATACAACTGCATACCCTAGCTAGTCTACTTGAATCATTCTTTTTCTTCTCTATACTGCAGTCAGGCTAATCTTGATAAATATACACTATTCTCCTCCCTAGAATTGCAAGGCAATAGATATTTCAAATCAGGATTCTTCATATATCAGGAACAATCCTAACATCCACTTAGATTCTGCTGCTGGCCAGAGAACAATGCAGCAGTACTATGGGTTGTAGGCCTGGGTGATACAATATAGATAAAAATCCTAACCTGCAAGACCCCATAAAGCCTTCTACCTATTATTTCTGGCTCCTCTTTATTCACTCTTTCTCTTGTTATTGTTCTTTTACTAGACTTTTATCAAGTCTCCTAATGTGCATTCTCTGCTTCTGTGTAGACTTCTCATATGCTGTTCTCTCTGTCTTGAACTCTCATCCTGCTAACCTTTGCCTATTTAGTTCTATTTATCTTTCAATACTTAACACAAACCTTCTTTGATTCTTGAAACCAAGTCAAGTATCCTTTTTTAATAACACCACACATAATTATAATTAAATAATTTATTGGATCATTAGTTGGGTCTATCCTTATCTTACTAGAATATAAGCCCCAAAAGAGCAGGGCAATGTATATCTTATTCATTTTTTTTTTTTAATTTATTATTTATACAAGCACTGGGTACAGTCAGAAGCGCGGGAGGGTGAGAGAATTCACCAGAGCCAGAGCGGGGAGCAGAGCAGGCAGAAGGACCGAAGTACACTGCTGAGGGGAGCAGCGGGCGGCAGGAGAGGTCTGCGCGCCATGCGGGACCCTCCTCCGGTGGCCGGGGAGCAGCCGGGGATCGAACCGGCGCCGCAGAGGCCGCGGGCAGCTTCGCAACCCAGCGCTCAACCGCTGCGCCACCGGGGAGGCCCGTATATCTTATTCATTGTTATCGCAAATGCTTAGCTAGTGTTTTGAATAAAGTAGTGTAAAAAAATAAAGTAGTGATTTAAAGAATCTTTGAAAGAATTGCAGGTTAAAACTTGATCTTGACTGACTTGATGGTTAATGAGAGTCTGGTTTAGGGCCTCCCCTGGTGGTGCAGCGGTTGAGCGCTGGGCTGAGAAGCTGCCTGCAGCCTCTGCAGTGTGGGTTCGATCCCTGGCCCCCGGCGAGGGTCCCACATGGCACGACAGACCTCTCCTGCCGTGCCCGCTACTCCCCTCAGCAGTGTATTTCATCAGTCTGCCTGTTCTGTTCCCCTCTGTGGCTCTGGTGAGTCCTCTCACCCTCCTGCACTTCTGACTGTACCCAGTGCTTGTATAAAGAAATAATAAATAAATGATTAAATAAATAAATAAATCTTTAAAAAAAATGAGAGTCAGGTTTTAAAAGGAGAGCAGTGAAGATCAAGGACAATTAGGCAAAGCATAGATATTTTGAACACAAGGTCTTTTTGAAAACTCTCTAATTTCATTAAAGGCCAGGAGGGAAGGGGTAATGAATCGAGTTCTATCCCTGGAAGAAAAAAAGCTGGTAGGAGAAAAAAAAGTGAAGAATCAGGATTGCCTCCTGATTTCTGGGCTCTGTTATCCATATCCAAAATTGGTGGCATGGGAGATTGCCCACAAAGGAGAGACTAAGACAGTAGACAATTGATGGAAAGTAAGACTGGACACATATGATGGAAAGCTAAGAAGATTATAGCTTTTAAGTTCATATAGAGCTCCTGGGACTGTTTATCCTTAGCTATTGGGCTCTTTGGCATGGGGGCAATGAGTGTTCTCAGACTCACCCTGCCACCTTGCTAGTGCAGAAGAGATTCCTAAAAACTATCCCATTGAACTAGGGTCATATAAACCGGAAGCCCTGGTTAGAGAAAAGTTCATGGATAGCAGATTTTATTGTGTCTGGTAGGGGTCAAGACCCATGCTTAGTAGGATAAATGTCTACAGTAGGGAGAAAGGAAGTTGTAGGTCTTGGAGATTTTACAATTCAGTTGGTCAACAGATATTTTTAAAGTACCTTATATGTGGTATATGTACCAGGTGCCAGTGATTCCATGATAATCTAGACAGAAATTAAAAAAATAGGATCCCACCATAGTGAGTGAATTGGTGATGGGAATTTCATGGGGACTATAATCAAGATGAGATTGAATATACTCTACAAAAATGAAGAATGATGCAAAAATATATAAAACAAAAATAAAAAATAAATTAATTTTTAAAATATGATCCCAGATAGCAGAAATATTGATGTCAAAGTTCATAAATATAATAGTCTAAATTCACAAGTAATATTACTTATAAGAAGGATATCAGCCAACGTTTTCCTATGTTGGGTCTCTGACCTGCTCAAGATATATGGATACAAATAGTGCTTCAGAAGAGGAAAACAGGCTAACATACTCTTAAATATATATATGTCTGCAAGTATGAAAACTATCTGAATTGTCAATGTTTCATACCTTTCCTATTTATGGCTTTCCTGATTGAGATCTATAGTGCAAGGATAGGAATAGATTTCACTCTAAATGCTAACTTTAATAGAATGTAGCTGCCTGGACTGCTGTGTTGAGGAGAAATCTGAGACCATATAGGTTTATGGTATAGAACACCATGATTGTAAAATTTGACATACACCCAGGATGTAGTTAAGGAAGCAGTAGTGTCACCAGTTAGTCCTCCTTGTTCTCTGTGGTAACAGAATTCACCTCCCCCACCCCATTGAAATTTATTTATTTATTTAGTCAGTTGACATTTATTGAATACATAGATGAACTCAGCATTGTGTTAGGCTTTGGGATACCAAGATAAAAGGACATATTCCTTCTACTTAAAGAATTTACCAACTGGGAAAACAAAATGGCAGTGTTAATGCATTAAAAAATCTGCCGTGTCTCTCTGTATGAAAATGTTGTAAATGCTACCTTTCTATCTTTTTGCATCAACTCCTAGGGAATAAAATCTGTTTAATTTAATTAAATAATGAAAGTAGGCTGAAAACTGTCTTTCTCACCTCATTTGGAGTTCAAGATGAAAAATCTTGCAAAATTCACAAATCACAGTGAATCATCACCTAAGGGAAAACATTTCCTCTAAGGACATGAGCTGTACAGAGCTAACATTTGTATTTTGGCACCTATTCTTACCCCCGATGGCAACAACAATAACAATAAAATATATCATTGTGTTGTGGCAGCTGTTCAGAATAAAGGTGAAAAAATGTTCCAGAAAAAAAGCCTATTAAGAGTATATCTATACATATGTAGTGATCGCTCTCTACTTCTTTGTCTTTATTTTCCTCTTCCCTCTCTTTTCCCTCACTGTCATCCCTTCATTCTCCAGGTAATTTCAGAATTTTCTTGCTTTTTATTGAGAATTATGATTTTGTTCCCTTTGTATGTAGAGACTGGATTCTGTTATAGGTCAATGAATGTGAAAGAGAGAAGCACTCTCTGTGTCCTTTGTGACTGTCTCCTTTGTGATTACCTTCAGTAATCACATACTCAGTAGCTCACAATCATTCAACTTGCACCCTTTTTCTTTGCTTTGTTCAGTATCTGTGTTGGCAACCACAGAACTGTCGGATCCCTTGGTGTCTTGCAGAAAACAATTTCAAGAAGAACCAGAATAAAAGCAGCAACAAAGTTTATGAGGAACAGATAGGACAGAACACTGCAAGAGGCAGTAGGCAGTCTCAGAAAAGTGAGAGAGCTGCACCAAGGCCGTTAAGTAGTAGGATTTTCAAGGCTTTTTCTTTCTGGGTTGGGAAGAGCCCCTCTTAATTATGCATACCTTGTTCCCATAATTTCCTGATTCAGGGACTAACTGGAACTCCCTCCCTCTTTTCTATTGGGGGAAACTGTAGTTAAAAGACTTTTCCAAGGTCTCCCAGACTTACCAGACCTTATCTGGTCCTTGAAAGAAAGCAATAGCCCAAGAAGGGCTGTCAATTACAGAAATCCAGCTGTGCTCCTCTGGGAAAGTATGTGTCAAAGCCCTTTTCTCTCCCTAACTCCTAGACTGATATATTGCTTCTAACCTTTGGAGGGGAAAATATCATTGGGCATTCTGCATAGGCAGATGTATGTGTGTGATGTGATGTTTATGCTACCCTTCAGGTGTCTCTTGGAGGTTGGGGAATTGACTAGTATTTTGGCACCAGACAAACTTGCCTTCTTCATAGCTTTATTTATTTCTAAACGCTTCATTACACTTGGGACCTCCTTCCTCTTCAGCTCTCATTTTCATGTCTTACTGCAGTGACACTGCCATGTACTGTCACTGATTCAAGAGATGTGGTTTAAAATTCTTTCTCATTGGCCTGTAAAAACTGTTCAAAGGCAAGGACAGCATCTTGCTTTTTTTACTCTAGTGCCACATAATTAGCATAGAACAGTTGCTTGAGACATTTTGGTTGAAGGAATAAAAACAATACAAAACTATTTTAATTTAAAATAGTAAATCAATGTAAGCATCATTTCTACCTCCTGCCCCCAAAACATAATTCAGATATTTGAAAAATGAATGATGTCAGTTTTCCACAAACATACTGAGTATGTGATGCTCTGTGTAGATTCTTTTACCCAATTTCTACCTTGCATCTCCACCACATACCATTATGACATATTACAGAGGTTGATATAGAAAAAGATTATACCTTTCCTCATTTGAAGGCTAATGCTAATCTGGACAAAGGAGATGAGTCCTAGAGACATGGATTTATTTAGGATGACATTGCTGGTGATGATATCACATGCATCTTCTTCATTCAATAACCCCCTGGTCTTTTTTTGAGCACAGAGGGACTGACATTTTTAAAAATCGCAAATGAAAAGAGATAATAGTATGTGTTGGGAAACGTGCCTTGCCTTATGATTAGATATAACAGGAAACTAAATTGCATGAAGAATTCAGAGATAGCACAATTATTTCCAAACCTTTCCTTTTTTTTACTTCCCTTTGTTGGCCATCTATCACCTGGATGCCACAATTTCTGCAAGGATTTTGTGCTGTGTTTCTCTCCTGTAGGACAGTTAACACAATGTGTATAAATGTTAAAATGTCATTCTAAAACCTGGAGAATGAAACCACAGCACTAAATACATCTGGTAAGAGAGGATTTAAAAATGAGACACATTATATCTGAATATCTAAAACAAGGATGAATTAATTGAAGAAAACATGGAAAGGGAGGAATAGGTTTTTAAAAGTGAGTTGAAGAATCCTGAAATATAAATCTGTCTGTGTCCACCCATCCATCCATCTGTCCATCCATCCATCCATGCATCCATTTGAAGGAGGATGTTCAGCAGAGTGACAAAAGTTCTAGACAATCAAGTGGGTAAACACTAAAACAAACTTGGGGCAAAGCTGCCCAGGAGACTCCTACTCTAGGAAATATCTATGACCATCGACTGTCATATCATGACAAAATATACCATTGGTTATATTTTGAAGTGCATATGTTTTCTTCATAGTTTTTAGGCCATTTCAAGACATAGCTATGATTAAAAAAACTCTTTATTAACCACCTCTTATTTTTCATCTACTTATTTTATTTTCATGTGGCAATATCTTTTGAAGCTGCTGTGCTCTATAAGAAAAAGGCATTAACATTCACCGAGTATGTATTGTGTGACAGACACTATGATGAGCATTTCAGCGCCATGTAATTTATTCATTATGACAACTCCTTACAACTGTACTCCATCCTATTTTACAGATGAAGAAAGAGAGACAGCATGTTTATCCCTGGTAACAGAGAGAGTGAGAGGCAATGTCCCTCCAAGTCTCCTGATTCCACTGAGGTCATATAGAAAACAGAACTTTGCCTTATCTGTCTGAAATGTTTTTTTGTTTTTTTTTTTTTTTGGTCTGTGAATTTTCAAATCTTTTGCAACCCATGCAAGTACATTTTTTGTAATTACTGAAATACTGTGTTCAATTTTCTTCTCCCTGTAACCATTCCATAATTTTTGGATTTAATAAACTTTGGTTATCTTAATTATCTTTTTTCTCTTACATGTGGACCATATTTTCTGTCTTGACTTTGTCTGGACCTTCTCTAATTCCACTACATTTTTCTTTAAATGTGTCCATTAGAATTACACAAGAGGTCACTGATGCTTGGGATAATGATGTTTGTTTTGTTTCTAGTATACTATTCCAGAATACTGTTACCCTTTTGGGCTCAGTAGAAATTATTTTTCTGGAGAATATATAGAATCATTAGAATATAAGGGAGGATATAAATATGATTCTCAGCAACCTCAGGTCCATGTCAACCTTCAGGACATGCATGTATATTTCTACAAGGGGATCTAGGTAGGAAACAATTGGAACCTTTTATGTGAAAGTCAAGTGTGTCCATTTGCTCTCAATTCCTGCTTCTCCAGCCCCAGCTCACATCAGTTATTCTCTCACCCAGGGTCCTCCAGTCCTGCTGGCCTTGTTTCAGTTCCTTGTAGCTGCCAAGCTCCTTCCTGTTGCAGGCGCTTTGCCCATACTATGCCGTTTGCCAAGTCTGCCAATTACCATGGCAATTCTTACTCATCTTTAAAATTTCAGTTTAAACACCGTCCTCATACCTTGTACTTCTCCATCATAGAACCTGTCATTTCACATTTGCAAGTATTAAATTATCTGTGTGTTTATTTGCTTGAGGTCTATCATCCTGATCGGTTACAAACAACTCCTGCAAGCAGCGATTCCTTTGGTCATCTGTGCAGCCTCCATGCCTAGCACAGCATTGAAACCCAGTAAGAGGTCAATAAATGCTTACTAAATGAATGAATAAGTTAAGGAAGAAAGGAAATAATGAACTTCTTGAGTTCTCACCTCAGTATGGAGTTTATAACCACTTTCTTTCTCAGATAATATAGGCTTAGCGTCACATCTATCTCAGGCTTGCAGACTGCCAAGTCTCTGTAGCAAGGGTCAGTGAAGCCAAGAGGGAATGAGAAATGAAGTCAGTCAAGAGGCTGACTCCACATGAGCAGCCACCTGGTCCCTTGCAGTGCATTGGCATGCCAAACTCAGGCACAGTTTGGATAGGCAACAGAACATCTGAGGGGGTCAGATTTCTCAGCCAGGGCAAGGCAACGGTGGTTCCAGCCACCAGAAGATGTTGCAAATTCAGATAAATGGCAACATTGTGGCTCTGCACACTCTTTAGTCACATATGTATCCAAGTTAGGGAGTTAGATTCCTGAGACCAGAATCTAGTCTTTGGAGCTGCCAAGAATGAAGCACAACTTCAGGACCAGAGACAGACAAGAAGGCTCAGAAAAGGTGACTGGAGCCCTGGGCAGAGCAACTAAAGCAGAAATCTGGGCTTTTCTGTTGATGGACCTTATCCAGGGGGCGAGTACAGGCAGCTAACAGGAAGAGTAAAGCATTTAAAAGGTTCTGAGTGTTCAGTCATCCCTGGCACCTGAAACCCAGCAGTGAGCAGAAGTTAGAGTTATACTGAAAAATGTTCAGTCTTTGAGTTTAATTTCTCAATGTTCTGTTAACTAGTTGTGCATTCTAGGTACTAAGTAATGACTCTGTGGGAAGGATCATGCCCTTCCATTTCAATACTTAATTCCTTTTTAATTAAAATAATTATTACTGTAAAAGCAGTTTCATGCACATTGCCGAAATTTAGAAAATACAGGGGCATAAAATTTAAATAAAGGACCAAATTCCAGTCACACACCGATACAACCTAGTCCTCTTTCCTTCTGGATCTGTAATTATATTTATAAGAATGTGATTTTGCATTTACATGCTTTCTGCATGTGAATAATTTTTTCAGTTAGTAATTTCCATTTTTCTAGTTCAACAAATGTTAACTTATCTAACATTCATATATTCAGATTTCCACAGTTGTCCCCCAAAAGTATTTATTGCATTGATATCTAAACCAAAATCTGATCCAGGGCCAGACCTTGTACCTGGTGGTTATGTGCTTACATCTCTTCTAATTAGCATTGTCCCTTTTTCCTCTAACACTGGTCTATTGACCTGTAGAATACATTACTTTCTGGATTTATTTGGTTCCTTCCCAGGGGAATTGTTTACATTGCTCTTTTATGTCATGTATTTCCTACAAAGTGTTGGTTAGCTTAAATCTAAATAATTGGTGGATTCCTATTAAACAATTTTAGATTAGAATATGCTCTAGACATACCTAGAATCTCTGTTTCATTATATCAGGAGAAACATTGGTTGATCCTCCATGCTGAAACTGAATACAGAACTAAGGTTCTGGTTCTTTCAAATAAGATTTGAGACTGAGACAGCAAGAATGTGACTGTCTCACTGATTTCTAACCTGGCATCACTCATTACTACTCTTTCTTCTACACTCATCTTCAACCCAATCCTCATCTCTTACACACCTTCCAAACAAGGAAGACCCAGAGAATGAAGGTGGTGAAAGGCACAGGAGTCAGTCTGGGAAGGGGAAACCATGAGCTTCTGTCTTCGCATTCCTACTGATTCTCCTACCCTGGAGAAGTAGGCAAGATGCTTACTCAGGGGTCTATCCCATTCTAGATTCTAGAGTTCGAGAGTTCCTGGCTGTTGCCAGGGTCATAATAATTTGACATTTGTGTCTGTACATTCCACAAGGCAGTCTGCATGAGAAATGAATGTTCACAAGCAATTTTTGAAAAAGACATAAACTTATGCAGAAAGCTGGCTCAACCATCTTGCAAACTGATCTGTCAAAAAAACTTCGATTTTTTTATTCATTGTTAAAAAATCTAGGAAGGACTCAAAACCATGTTGTATCTGATTTAGCCTGGATAATAGAAGATTAGTACTCTTGACTTTCATATTCCCCATCTATAAAATGGAGAAGACAACATACACTGCATGATTGTTTTAAAGATTGAGCTGATTGTTTTAAAGATTGAGTTCTGTAAAGCACCTGTAGTACATCAAGTACCCAGATCCCTTCTCCACCTGTTGTGACTGAGGTTACTGATCTGCTTACTACCTTGTCCAGCACTGAATCTACAGGAGCCTGGACCTCCAGCTAGAGTTCATCAGTATATACAGTAGTCCCCTCTCATCTGAGGTTTTATTTTCTGCAGTTTCAGTTATCTGCTGTCAGCCGCAGTCTGAAAACATTAAATGGAAAATTCCAGAAATGAACAGTACATGAATGTTAAGTTGTGTGCCAGTCTGAGTTGAGTGATTAAATCTCATGCCCTCCCATTGCATCCCGCCTGGAATGTGAAATCATCACCTTACCCAGCATGTCCATGTGCTACACACCACCAGTCAGTTAGTTGCTCAGTAACCATGAGAATATCAGGTCAGCTGACTGTAAGTTAAACACATTGCTTGTGTTCAAGTAACCCTTATTTTAGTTAATAGTATCCCCAAATCACCAGAGTAATGATGTTGGCAATTCATAATCCTCCTGACTGTTTCTAGAAGCTCAATAGAGTATTCTAACAATATGTCTTCATCTCATCATTTCATGTCATAAGAAGGGTGAATATAGTACAATAAGATTTTAAGAGAGGGCCTCTCCTGGTGGCGCAGGCGGTTGAGCGCAGCGCTGTGAAACTGTCTGTAGCCTTGGCAGCACCGGTTCAATCACTGCCAGCCAGCAAGGGTTCCACATGGTGTGGCAGACCTCTCCTGTCTAGCCTGCTGCTCCCCTCAGCAGTGTATTTCGTCAGTCTGCCTGTTCTTTTTCCTGCTCTGTCTCTGATGAATCCTCTCACCCTCCCACACATCTGTTCTGTACCCCGGTTCTTATATAAAAATAAATAAATAAATAAAAAGATATTTTAAGAGAGACAACATTCAAATAGCTTTAATTATATTATAATTATTTTCTATTATGAGTTATTGCTGTTAATCTTCACTACCTAATTTATAAATGAAACTTTATTATAGGTGGGTATGTATGGGGAAAAATCAGAATATATAGTGTATGGTACTATCTGCACTTTCACACATCTACCGGTCCTGGAACATAGTCTCTGAGTAGTGACTTCTGTATAGCTGGTGGAGTTGGGAAGCAGAGTTAGGAGACTTAAGTGAGGTGCTGACCGCTGTTATTGTATGAGCCACCATTTGAGTAGAATGGTACATTTGTGACCTTTTACAAAAAACATATCTTGTGATAATTTAAAATGACTACAAACATCAATTTCTATGTTTTTTAGAAAATCTGAGATATTACTAGCAAAGCTAATAGGACCCAGGAACAGGAATGAAACAATATCAAATCTTGACATTTAATTCTCTCAGTCACTAAGCCTGGACATACAAGCTAAGAGTCTAATGAAACTAGTGAAAGACCGCCATTCTTATAAAATTTAGGGGGGCTTTACTTGACTTTACAAATGATAAGTCTGTAAGTCTTTATGTCCCTAATTAAAAATCTGCTTGTCATCTTAAGGAATGTGGTCCAACATTGCTGTCTTTAAAGAGGGTAGGGTGTGGAGGAAAATGTCCTGAAAAAAAAAGATGGATAATCTTTTATTTTGTGATCACTTTGATAGTGGTCAGGCTAGCAGTTGTATTGGTTATGAGTGAATGCTGGGTCCACTAGAACTAAGTTTGATTTCCAGATCCCTCCTCATGAGCAGTGTGACTCTAAGCAAAGATTAGAGCCTATGGTTCACATTGCTGATGGGAACCTCAGCTTTTCATTATCTTGGAAAAGAACTGATTATTGTGATTACAGCAAGGGTCCTTGTGAGTATTATATTAAATACTGTAAAGGAAGGATGGCCCCTAGTACATAGTAAACTATTCAAAAATTGGTTGCTATTTTAATTATCGTTATTATTATATTTCCCAAACAAAAACAGCTTATAAAATGTTCTCCTTCCCTGAATCTATTTCAGTTCTAACTCTTAATGATTTACTGTTGTTTGTGAGACCAATGAGAAGCATCAATGCTTAAACCAAGCAATTCTAGTTTCTGCCTATTAGGTCCAGTGGGAATTTCTTTCAAAAGCTCACATTACTGAGTCAGCAAATCTGGTAAAGCAGTAGAGAATGGAGCAGTCACCGGAAGCATTTGTATTTTCATCTAACATGTTGGGGATTATTTGTACCTAAAAACTTTAGGGCACTGTCATTGTTCATTATGGAGTTTGCCACCTTACCTACCTACCTCCCCAACAAAAAAAATCATAGATTCTAACTTCCAAATCAATTAGGTTGTGTTAATAGCTATCATATGGGAGCTTTTTTAAAGCAAAAGGCCACACATAATGTGGTTAAAATGTGACTGCTGAATTCAAATTACATTTCTCTAATCTACACTGTTTACTCTGCATGTAATTAAAGGTTTTTAATGTGCATTAGGTTTTTCATGACTAATGTGTCTTCTAAGGTGTAAGAAGCCACATAAAGTGAAAATAAAGTACCTCAATTCTGGGTGCTAAATTTTTCTTTTTCCTTTTTTTTTTTTTTTTTTTGGCGCTAAGTTTTTTAAGACAACATCATCTAGATTGCATAGAGAATGGATGAAAAGGGAAGAGTTGACATTTTTATTCTCCCACCCCGAATCAATTACCTTCAGCTCCTTCGTGCATTTTTTCCCCTAACTTCTTAAGATTAAATACTCATTATCAATGATGTTGGTTATTAAGAGTTTGTTCAGCTAGCCTAACTGACCTTATGTTATTCTCTGTGTTAAAGTCTATAGACTCAGATTGTTTAGGACAGGGAGAGATAGGTTTAGAGCTTCAGAGGTACCATCCATAAAATTAAAAACATGTCCTTTGTGCTTTCTCCTAGTTAAAAGAACACACGCTTACTTACAAGACAACCCTTACTATGGTAAGTCATAGTCTAAGCGTTAAGTACTAAATTAGTCTGAATCTTTTGCGATATTCTATTAAGAAATACATGATTCTTTCAAAATCTAGGAACACCTAAATATTTGGTGGGTAATGACTAATTGCTGATTAAGACTTTTTGGGTCTTTCTTTCAAGTGGCTAAATTCTCCTTTCTGAAGGGCTTCCCTTTCTTTAGAATTATAAAAGAATCCACAATGGAGAACATCACAGAGCTGCTGATGGTTCTTTACCCCTGTTGATTGGAATGAAAGTCTCAATGGTCATTAGACAAATGTGTTTATCAAAGTGAGGAGCCTGGGAGAAGAGATTGGTGGGTCTGGGGTCCCAGCAAGCTGCTTCTTTGAACCTCCCACAGGCAAGGTTTATTATGTAAAATATTTAGTAGGTGGATTGTCTTTGCACAAAAAAAAAAAAAGAGGAATTAAATTTGAGACAAATGTGGCAGAAATATAGGATTCATTTTCATGGGTATATGTTAATTTTCCATTCAAAGTAACATGCACACCTTAAACTCATTGTCCCTGGTAGGCAATTTGGGTGTGAGAAAGGCAAGAATTTAAGAGATAAAAGATTTTATCAAAAAGGAAATGCCTGTTTGGTGGGATATTTGTGGACTGATTCAGGGGCCAGGAAGTTTCCAGGAGTTCAGAGGGTGATTCCTGCTGATAGGTGTCTAAAGGATGCAGACCAGGGCTTATGCAATGCTCTTCACAGCAGGTCTCTCGATCTGCTGACCCTGAATACATCTTTTTTTTGCCCAAAACTTGATTTTTTTTTCATTTTCCTCCCCAGTCCACCTCATATATCATGTTTTCATTCTATCCTTCCATCTTGACTTATACATGTAGTTATTCAAATCTCTTTCTAGTAAAGATTTCCAAAACTTCTCAGCCGTTTCATGATGTTCTGGGTATTGTACCCAGATCTCTTGGTGACACCTTCCTCACTGCGATTTTAGCCCCCTGATGGCTGAGTTTTGCTTCTCAAACTGTTCTGTGGACTAGCCAGGGTACCACATGGGAGCTTGTTGGAAACGCAGAATCTCATACCCTGTCCCAGAATCACTAAATCAAAATCTGCTTTTTTATAAGATCCTTATGTAATTTATGTGCAAATGAAAAGGTTATATAAGGTTATATAAGATTGTATATGTGATTTGCTGCCTGTGTTCTCAAAGCCCCTTCATTGTCTCTTTTGTACTTTAATTTTACCTGGATAGGTTCTATTTTTTGTTGTTCTACTTATATAGCATTTCATAGTTTTCAAAATTCCTTCACATAAATTTTGTTATTTGATCACATATGAACCTAGAAGCTAGACGCTAAGTAATAAAATGTCTTGCAGAGGTTATTTTATAAATCTCCATTTATGGTTTTCTAGCCCTAGGACTAAAAATGCATTCACCCATTACCCACCCCCCTTAAAAAAGTAAAAGTGAAGCCTTTATTGTGCTCTCAAAAGCCAGTATGTTATTCTGACTCAAAATGTATCATGATGACTTAAAATCATGTTTTAACCACTCCATTTGGTGAGAGCTATATATCCATTCATAAACCTTCTTAATTAAGATAAATAATTGGGTTTATAACAAAATTGTCACCTTAGTGACAAGATTTTTTGAGACAAATGAGCCACAATAAAGAGTAAGTACTCTGCTCCTGATATAATAGCCTAAGGAGTGTGGGGCCCCTGAGCATTGCTCCTGCTCAGATGGACAGAGAACAAAAAAGGAGAAAAATCCAACATAGAATATTGTCTTGAGACCCTCTGCAACTTCCATTCTTCCAGATAAGGTATATATGGGGGAATCACTGCTGAATCATGGTGTAAGAGGAATTGTTAGTTTTATATTCCCTGAAAGTGCATCTGACAACAAAGAAATACTCCCAGATCCTAAGATTTTTATACCCTGTAGTTAGGGGTGAATGGATGTTGCAGGTGCATTTGGTAAGTGGTATTATTTTATTTTTTGTCTTTTCTCTTTGGTAGCCACTCAATACTTACATTTTTTTAAGACTTTGTTTGTGAGTAGAAGAACTGGGGTGAAGACCAGAGGCATGGGAGGGGGAGAGAGGATTCACCAGAGACAGAGTGGGGAGCAGAACAGGCGGATTAACTGAAATACACTGCTGGGAGAAATGAAACAGTGGGCAAGTCAGGAAAGGTGGAAAAGTCTACACCATATGTGGGTGCTCCCTGGCTGGGTATCTGATAGTGCTCAGACTAGGCCCCTAGGGTGGCCCAATACTTACACTTCTTAAGAGTTGTTTGTTAAAGTTGTTTGTTAACTGTTTCACAATGAGGTGAACTTAAAAGATTTGGAGTATGTTGAGGTTAGTCCATAGAAAATATTCCTCAGCAGGCTACTGTTTCAAAGTTGATACGCAAAGAAGCTGGTGACTTGTTCTAAAATACTCTACCTCCTCTGCTCTTACAAGGAAGGATAATCCTCAGCCTCTCTGAGGCTGGTACCTCCTCAAGAACCTTGCAATATATTATCCCCTCTCCTGCACTATTCCCTTCGATATATAAACATTCCTAATCACAGTCACCTGAAAAAAGTCTTTAAGCCTTCATCGACCTCCCCTACCATCTTCTAACTGCCACCCCACATCTTTGCTTTCTCTCAAAGAAGAAAACTCAGAAGAGTTGTTCATAGGCACCTGATCCCACTTTCTTCCTTCCTTTCTTCTTATTAACCCACACCAACTGGAACCATATTTACACTGCTTCTTGAGCCAGCTTTTTATCCAAGTTTCCAAAAACTTCTATCTTGGTCCATGGTGGAGAATTATTTTCCCCACTGCTTTCTCCTTCAGCAGCATTTAACACGTCTAGCCACTCCTTTTGAAATATTTTCTTTTCCTGCCTCCATGGTACTGCACTCTCCTGGTTTTCCTCCTGTCTCTCTGATGTCTTTTCTATACAACCTCTAACATGGAGAGTCCGAATTTTGGAGAGCCTCCAAGGTGATGGATTTTCTTTTTGTACTCTGCTAGGTAATTTCATCTGGTTCAATAGTTTTAAAGACCATAAGTGAACCATTAACTCCAAGTTTATATCTCTAGCTATGATTGCTATATCTTGCTCCAAACTTGTTTGACTCTATAGCCCAACAAACCCAAACTTATCCTTATCTTTCTATTTCTTTTTTTCCCTTTCTATTTCTAATAAGAGCTTCATCCTCTCACTCTCTACTATATTTCTTCTTTCAAGCCACAAAAACAAAACAAAAAAAAAGGTGACCTCTGGACTGGGAAAATAAACTTGCATGCCACATATCCAACAAGGGATTAACTTCCAAAATATATAAGGAATTAATACAACTCAATAAGGAAAAAACAAACAACCCAATAAAAAAATTGGTCAAAGACCTATATAAATAATTCTTCAAAGAAGACATTATTAAGCCCTGCATGCACATGAAAAAAGAATTTTAAGGACAATGCAAATCAAAACCACAATGAAATATCAACTTACCCTGGTGAAAATGAAGCAAACAAATAAACAAGCCAGTGGTAAAATCAAACTGGAAGCAACAAATGTTGAGGATGTGGGGAAAAAGGAACACTAATCCACTGTTGGTGAAATGTAATTTTGAGATTTAGTGCATTCTCTATGGAAAATGACTTGGAGCATTCTCATTAAAAAAAAAAAAAGAAGAATGGAAATACCATTTGATGATCCAGCAATACCATATACCAAAGAATATGAAAACACTAATACAATAATATTTACACACTCTGATGCTGATAGTGGCAATATTCAAAATAGCCAAGTCATGGGGCCTCCCTGGTGGTGCAAGGGGTTAAGCAAAGCACTGTGAAGCTCTCTGCTGGCTCTGCAGCACCAGTTCAATCCTCAGTCGGCCAGGGAGCAACTCACATGGCACAGTAGACCTTTCCTGTCTCACCCGCTGCTCCCCTCAGTAGTGTGTTTCAGTCAGTCTGCCTGTTCTGTTCCCCACTCTGTCTCTGGTGAATCCTCTCACCCCCTGCACCTCTGGCCTGTACCCCAGTTTTTGTATGCGTAAATAAATAAATCTTTAAAAAATAGCCAAGTCAGACCTCCCCGGTGATGTAGCCGTTGAGCGCTGTGTTGTGAAGCTGCCCGCAGCCTCTGCAGTGCCGGTTCGATCCCCGGCTGCCGGTGAGGGTCCCACATGGTGTGCAGACCTTTCCTGCCACGCCCGCTGCTCCCCTCAGCAGTGTACTTCAGTCCTTCTGCCTGTTCTGTTCCCTGCTCTGGCTCTGGTGAATTCTCTCACCCTCCTGCGCTTCTGACTGTACCCAGTGCTTGTATTAATAAATAAATAAATCTTTAAAAAAAAATAGCCAAGTCATGGAACCAACCTAAATGACTGCTGACAAATGACTGGATAAAAAATATGGAATATATCCACTCCTAGGTATTTACCCAAAGGACACAGAAACATCAATTCCAAAGAACACCTGCACCCCTATGTTTATAGCTGCACTATTTACAATAGCTAAGCTTTGGAAACAGCCCAAATGCCCAAAAATAGATGACTGGATCAAGAAGATGTGGTACATATATACCATGGAATATTACTCAGCATTCAAAAAAGATAAACACATGCAATTTGCAGCAACATGGATGGCGCTGGAAGGGATCATGCTCAGCGAAATAAGCCAAAAAGAAAAAGAAAAATACCGGATGGTCTCACATATAGCAGGAATCTAGAAAACTTAAATAAGGGATCAGGAAAATGAATAACTATAAGAAAGTGAAAATCAAAATCAACAAAAAACTATGAACCAGAGACACTTTTTGGGGGGTGGGAGCCGGGAGGGGAGGGATTGGGGTCAGAATGGGGCATGTGCAGTTGTATGGGGGAATATAAAAATAAAATTTATTATTTAAATAAAAAAAAAGAATCAGTAAAGGAAACGATAGCTGAAAAGACAAAAATATTTGAAGAATTAATCATCAAAATGGTTTTAAGCTGCTTTTAATATATTTTTCTTTATCATCAATCCTGAGTTATTTGATTACATCAAAATCACATTAATTCCAAAGGGCACCTGCACCCCTATGTTTATAGCAGCACTATTTACAATAGCTAAGCTTTGGAAACAACGCAAATGCCCAAAAATAGATGACTGGATCAAGAAGATGTGGTACAAATACACCATGGAATATTACTCAGCATTCAAAAAAGATAAACACATGCAATTTGCAGCAGCATGGATGGAGTTGGAAGGGATCATGTTCAGCAAGAAAAGCCAGAAAGAAAAAGAAAAATACCGGATGGTCTCACTCATAGCAGGAATCTAGAAAACTTAAATAAGGGACCAGGAAAAAGAATAACTATAAGAAAGAAAATATCAACATCAACAAACAACTATGAACCAGAGACACTCTATGGGGGGCCGGGGGGGCGGGGAAAGGAGGGCTTGGGGTCAAAATAAGGGGGTTGTAATTGTATGGGGAATATAAAAAATAAAATTTGGATAAAATGTGAAAAAAAATGTGGAATATATACTCAATGGAATACTACTCAGCTATGAAATAGTGACTTTTCGGACAAAATGGACATAGCTTGATATGATCATGGTAAGTGAGTAAGTCAGAAAGTGAAAGACAGTTACCAGATGGTTATACTCTTTTATGAAAATAGAAATAAAGAAAACAAACTGGCAAAACCACAAGAGTAGTTCTTAGACTCTGAAAAATATACTGGTTCCTAGAGAGGCTGGGGAGAGAGGAGGTCATAGAAGAAGGAGGTGACAGGTTTGTGGCACAGGACAGTTGTGGCAGGAGGGAGACATGGATACATGCCAAGGGTGAAGTTGTACTCCCCAAATTACATAGCCATGTAAGCAGTGGCAAATCAATAAAAATTGAAAAGAAAAAAATTATTGATTTAATACTACTTTCCCCCAATTATAGTTCAATTTCTAATGTCAGTTTTACTTTAATAAGTACATAAATGTACTAATCACAACTGTAATTGCTTTATTTTTTTAGTGGGTAATTGCCATTTTGTACATTGGCTATTTTGATTTTACTCATTTGACCACAAGTCTTGATTCTGACATGTTGAGAAATATTTTGACTGTTACTGGGTACCATGATTTAAAACAAATTTTTACCAACATTAGTGAATTTGGTCAGTGCAGTATTCTTTTGGTGGAGAGTAAATTCTACTCATTAATTTGATTTCTTATTTTTATGTACAGCAGTGTTAAGGTATTTATAATTGTATCCTTTTTTATTCTACTAAGCTTATTTTAATAAGACTACAATATTTTCAGTGTCTATTTTAAAACAAATATTTGATTCATTGATTATATTTTGTCTCCTTTAGCCTTCATCAACTATAGCTGTTTCATTTAATATTTTTATTGAACATTATTTCTACCCAATCCAGTTTTCCCATGTCAAATTTTATGAGAAGATATGATTCTTCTACCAATTTTTGGACAGTGAATATTATCATGAGAATATTTCACTAGCATCAATTCCTTTTTTTTTAAGTTTTATTTATTTATTTAAAGATTTATTTATTCATTTATACAAGAACCGGGGTATAGGCCAGATGCATGGGAGGCTGAGAGAATTCACCAGAGCCAGAGCAGGGAGCAGAACAGACAGACTGACGAAATACACTGCTGAGGGGAGCAGCGGGCAAGACAGGAGAGGTCTGCTGCATCATGTGGGACCCTCGCTGGACTGCCGGGATTGAACCAGCACTCCAGAGGCTGTGGACAGCTTCACAGCTTGGTGCTCAACCCCCTGCACCACCAGGGGAGGCCCGTTAAGTTTTATTCTTATTTTATTTATGCATGTAAGAACTGGGGTGTAGGCCAAAGATGCGAGAGGGGCATTTTGTGTGCGAGGATTCACCAGAGAAAGAGTGGAAAGCAGAACAGGCAGATCTACTGAAACACAGTGGTGAGGATAGCAGTGGGCAAGACAGGAGAGGTCTGTTGCACCATGTGTGTTAGCTCCCTGGCTGGGATGGAACTCAGGCCACAGTGGCTGGGATAATTTGATAGCACTGAGGCTTAACCCCTGTGCCACCAGGAAGGCCCACTACTACTAGTGTCAATTCTATTTTTTATTATTTCTCTAAACATTTAATTTCCTATAAGGTCAATTTTTGTCATTTTCAGTTTTGCTAACAATATGTGAGTGTTCAGCCTGTTGTTTTTATTAAAAAGAAAAACACACTTTACTAGATATATCTTTAGCATTGTTACTTTATTTTGACATCATTTTGAAATGATGTAATTTTACTTGGGTTAAAATGTGTTTTATGTTGAATATCATTAGTGTCAAATTTGCAGGGTTAAAATATTCTGCTATAATTTTAATTGCTCATTATTTTTCATTCAGTCAGTAGTTAGAGCTGTAACAATCCAAAATTGTTGCTAAAAACAAATTTGATTTCAGATAAAAATTCCAGAAAGCTTAGAGACATCTTGGGGGAGCAAATGTAAATTTAAAGGGAAATGACACGTTTCTTCTTCAGGCAAAATATATTATATGAAGTTGATTTCTGATTCTACTCCCTGGGGAAAAATTTCCCTCCCCTTAGGGCTTTCTTTTCCCTGGCAATCCTCGATGACTTCCTCTTTCCTGGTAACTTGACTGCCTCTTGACACCCAATGTGCCCATCAACTTTTCCACATCTATGTGAACAAAATCCGTTAGAAGCTTGAACTGATTAAAAGTAGATGGTTTCCTTCTGCTCATCTAGAACAAACAACAGAGCAAGTGGTTTTTCTACGATTGTATCTCTGACCCCATTTTAAAATGGTACTACTTAGGTCTGCTTTCCAGAATTGTTTGGTTTAAATAACTAAAATATGTATGTCTTTCATTATTAGTTCTTGAAATGTTTTGGACTTTGCCCACTCACTATTATCAAACAGATAAAGTTGACCATTCTGGAACCAAACTCATTTTATTTCCCAATTTTTTTTCCTTTTTTTATTGTTTTTGATTATTAGGCACGCTGAATGTTATGCATTATAGAAAACTAATGGGTATTGGGTATGTTGATGCAGCAACAACCACAATAAAAGAGTTAATTTATATTGCACTTACCATGAGTTGGACACTATTCTAATTCCTTTACATGTGCTAATTCACTTATGTCCCCAAACTGCTCTTTGAAGTTGGTTCTATTTCCCCCAGATTGTAGGTGAGGAAACACTCTAAGAGTGGTTAAACAATTTGGGCAAACAAGCACAGTAAAGATCTGACACTGTGAGGAAAATTACCTTCCATTGATACTTACTTAATACCCAGTTTCATTACTTGAATGGGGAAATATCAGTTTCTGTCCAATACCTGCTTTTTTCTGGCTGTGACTGCCCTGATTCCTTTGACTAGCTTACCTCATTCCCACTCTGATCTCATATCAAATCTTCCTGTTTGGTCTTTGCTGGAAACCAAGATACACCTCTGAAATTTTAGGTGAATTTTCTCAATACAGCCTGTACATAATCTCTGCTAGGGTTGCTCTAGTTTCCACTCCAGGAATTTCATTACTTTCTCAGTAGCACGAGACCAATGAGGTCCATCCTGGTGGTTCTCCATTTTCTCTTTGGATCAGAAAATTCTGGGTAGACTGTAACCTGTACTATCTGTCTCTCAGTCTTTGCCAGAAATGAGCAATTTCAGTAAGCAATTATGCAGGACACATAAACCATAAATTTAGAACATGAAGGAACTTTGGGGATCTTCTCAATCCCTTCGTTTTTAAGCTGAGGAGGCTGAATGTCAGAGTTAAAGGACTTGCCCAGGTCACTTGCTGCGCTGGGCCAGGGTTGACCCAGATTTTACAATTTGTGCTCTTTCAACACCATGCTTTTGTGTCCTTACACTTTCAAATTTAAGGTTTTTGGTTGTGTCTACACTTTCATAAAATAAGTTTTTCCTAAAGGTTTAAAAATCTTAAGAGTGTCTCCTAGCTTTTTTCATTAGATAACAAAAATTCCTTATTATGCAAAGTGGGTCTGGATCCCTACCTTGTGTTACTAATCAGAGATTCATGACATATGTTTACATATTAGCCTAGAGTGCTCATCATTTTTTTTTCTTCTCCACTTCTGCAACTACATATTTGTATTTCACATAGTTTGATTGGCTCTTATATAGTAGTAATTTCATCCAAGGAGCAGAACACTTTAGTACAAGGGCAACAGACCAAGCATACTTATTCTATATAAATTACATGGGTGCCGGGGACCAGCCTCCGGCAAAATGTCGTGTCAGGGGTTCCTGAAAGGATGAGATGGCCTCGGCGACCTGTAAGGGGCTGAAACTTAAGGGCTGAAGGGAAGGGGATGAGGTAGTGAGGAGACACTAACACTTGGATGAGGTGCAAGTATCTTCTGCCGAGAGACTCAGCAGGTCTTTATTTATTCATTATTAGTAATCAAAAAGTACATTATCATGTGTAAAGCAGAAACAATTAGTGTATTATGTTCCCATAGACTACTGGCTCCTACAGGTCC
Organism: Talpa europaea; assembly: GCF_964194135.1. NCBI lineage: Eukaryota > Metazoa > Chordata > Mammalia > Eulipotyphla > Talpidae > Talpa > Talpa europaea. The sequence goes on from NC_140076.1 coordinate 49,702,966, forward strand.
CAGCTAGACGGTAGCCTTCAAGGTTAATAGATAAAAAACCAGACCTAACACTAAAACTTATTATTTTAGCTAGACAATTACCTAAGACAGTAGATAGCCGCCAGTGCATCCCTATCAGCTAAAACCTAAGCATCAAGAAGACTATTCTATTCACATGGCCTTCAGCCGGAGACCAGGTGCTGCTTAGCTATCAGAACTTTTTCTATTTAGAAACTCCTAACTCAAATAGCTACATTTAAAAACTTTCCCAAGAAACTTCAAGGGAAGGCAAAAGAAGGACCTACTATAATTATTGTATTGTAATGCTTGTCAGGCATGTTCAATAAATTGTCTCCCATTGTCAAGTGGGCCAAATTGTTTAATAATTAATTTCTAACAGATAATTTTCCGTGCCATTTATTTGCAGTATACTGATGCATATAATACAGTGCCTAATGTACTTTTTGGGAAATTTTTCTCCTTTTATGACCAAGAACAAAAAGTGAAGGAATGTTAGATCTTCAGCCCCACGGTGTGAGGCACAAGGAATCTTCGGCCCCACAGTGTGAGGCCTTTTAACTTCGGCCCCACGGTGTGAGGCCCTTTACCTTCGCTGCTTGCCAGTGTCTTATCTGGCTGGGGCAACAAGGCCTCCTGCAGCACATGGGAGAGGTCACCTTTAGACATTACACATGTGTACAGGCACACATACTCCTGGCCATCTTTGCAAAAGAAAAACCATTCTTGGGAATATTCTAATCAATTAGCTATCTAAATCCAAGTTATTGATAGTTCAATTCCAGTAGGAAAGATGAAAGGAATTATAAAAGAGTGCAGTTGTTTTAAGAAAAGACATTCCAATCAACAAATTAAATTGTGACAGCTTATTTCTAAAATACTTGTTTCAAAAGTGGATAGGTATGAATATGTTATATCCTGTGTAAACAAAAAACCTGGAAATTCTTTCTTTCCTCCTGCACTAAAGGATGATCTATAATGTTAATTTTAGGAACTTGATATTCTTTGCCAGGTTACCAGGCCCAACTTAAAGTCATAGGGTAGAAGTTTAAGGAATATAGTTTTTCTATTATATTTTCATTGAGGAAAGCTCTTCATCCAGTCAGAAACTACTCTCAGTGGAACAAAGTTATGCTACTCAATTTTATTTTAAAGACAGATAAATAGTATCTTAGCAGCTCAGGGCTGCCTGAGAAAATGGATTGCTTACATGGGATGAGCAATTGGAGCTTGAGAATGAGCTGAAAGTTGTTATGTGGCCAAGCAATCAGGAAAACTTCAACCAGAAACCCGGTAACTGGTCAACTCATTTCACCTTTATTTTTTTTTCTTCTGTTGAAGTTTCATTTTCCTTTCTTTTAAAATTTAGCTAATTTGCTCAGTTATTGAAAAAGAAAGCTATTTGTTTTTCATGTTGATGAAACAACTACAACATTTAATTGGAAATGTGAGTGAATAAATTCTGATTCTTATTTTAAATAATTTAAATGTATGCCAAAATTATTATTATGAAATTATAAATCAACCTCCATTTGAAGACTGATTTAAATTGTTTTTCAAAATGAAATAATAATATACCCTCAAAGTAGAAAGTTCTGTCATGGCAGATTTTATGAATCACTGTTATCATCTCAATTTTAATCACTATACTGAAAAGAACAAGTAATTATTCCATACAAATTCATGCTTCTCCTTGTCTCAGGAATTCCTAAAAGTTATAATCCTTAAAAGCAGAGATACAAAAAATAACTTAAAGAAATATTTCTGATATAATACTTAGCTAAGGATTAAGGCTGGAGTTACCACCTGATTTTGGCTGCCTCAGCAGTAGGGAAATGCAGAAACAACCCAAGCAGAAAAATGCTAAAACAACCCAAGTGACTAAAAAGTGATTGGGAAGTGTATTTCCTGCCTGTGACTTCATCTTCATTATCTCTAATCACAAAGCAAGTTGGATATCTGGCAGGTTATCAGGCTGCTAATTCTTAGCAGATTGTTTCATATCCAAGTATGTGACTAATAAGAAGGAAGGAATGAATCTCTTTTGCTTTCTTACACTTTTCAGAAAACCATAAGAATAAGAGAAGTGTGCCTGCTATTTATTGCAATTGGACTGAAGTTTAATGTTGTTAAATTCAATTCCTTGACACATTTTAATGTGTATTTATTTAGTGAGTATGCTTCATGGTCATATAGAAACCTCCCTGTTTCCAATAGATTGTGGAAAGAGAGTAAACATGTAGCACATTCTCATAGTTAACATGTGTCTTAGGAAGCTGAGGTTGCTTTGACAACAGGCATTTCTAAGTACACTGTCAGAGCATGGATGTTTGATTTTCAGCATTCAGAATACCAATTTCTAAATTTGTGTGTAGGATGTGTGTGTGTGTGTATACATGTATGTGTGAAAAAGAAGTCCAAATCAATATTACTGTGATAATATCAAGGTGCTCACTTAACGTATACTTTATAAACATATTTTCCAGAAATATTGAATTGATACCACTTAAGTCAGAGCCCATTAGAGTCTGCAGTGAAAATAATTACATCAGTGACTGTGATAAAAACTTTGTCCTATTTGGGCAGATGGTCTTGTTAGATATACTTAACAGGGGACCTTTTTTTCCCCTTGACTGGCTACTCATCAAATTATTCTGGGCAGAGCAAAATTTATTGATAATTTGACATTTTACACCAATACCTAGCTTATGATATGATGCCAGCCTGAACAAAGGTCGACAAAACAATCCTTAATTGTTTGTTAAACTTTTATAAACTTAACTAAATGCACTTATGCAAAGTTTGCAAACCCTTGTACTCCTTAACCATAGGGAATGTGATAGAAAACTGCAATTCAAAAACTTGGCTTTCCATATAATGAACATAGTAGCTGAGACTTAAATATAGAGACTATTACAGTATTAAGACAACAATCACTAATGATAATTTAAATATACCATAGATGGCATGCATGCTTGTAAAACTTTTATGATTCCTAACATTATTCCCTGTGTTTCACATAATCTGCAGCTTGACTCACATCATTTCAAGTATTTTTTTTTTCCTAAAGAATCTGCTAGAGAAACTGACTGCTTAAACTCTTTATCTGTTTTCTGTTCTATTCTTCTCTTTTAATGTTTATTAAGTATTTATAAGTCAATTTTAGTGTGAAATAAAGTAGCTCAGAGTACAAGGATTTCAGAGACAATGGTATATAGCATTGTGTGGGTATTTTTGTTTTTTTGAAGGCAAGTTATTGTCCAAATTTTCTGAAGTTCTGGGACAGGTTTTCGGGAAGCAACGTGTGCCCTATTGTTGAATTGTACTTGGTTTTTCTTATGAGAATAGAGAGCAACATTAAATTCAAATTAGTAAGAAAGTAAAACTAGCTCATCTGAGTAAGTCTTAAGCTAGCTCTGAGTATATTCACCCATTTTCCTCCTTGTATTAGTTACATGTGTCTGCACTGTATCTCTCCACCCCCAAGCTTTTCCTTTCTTTTCCTTTCTTTAAGATTTATTTATTTATACATACAAGAACTGGGGCACAGGCCAGAGGTGGGGGAGGGGTGAGAGGATTCACCAGAGACAGAGTGGGGAACAGAACAGGCAGATGGACTGAAATACACTGCTGAGGGGAGCAGCAGGCGAGACAGGAGAGGTCTGCCGTGCCATGTGGGTCACCTCTCTGGCCAGGGATCGTACTCATGCTGGTGTGGCTGTGGCCAGCTTCATAGGTTGTGTCTTAACCCCTTGTGCCACCAGGGAGGCCCCACCCTAAGCTTTTCTTTCTTCACCCCATTCAACCCAGTCTCTTACCCATCTTTCAAAGTCTAGCTAACATGCCATCTTCTTAATTTGCAGGTTTTACTGGTTCCTTCAACTGAATGTGAACTGTCCTTCTCTCATTTCCCAAGGTCTTCATTAGACTCTCTGAGTGTTTTGTGTTCCTCCTTGTGCTTCAGTATTTGTACATTTCCACTGCTACATTGCAGCTGCCTTCACAAGAGGAGCTGTTTCTTATTCACCTTGTTTCCCTGGTAGGGTGTCCTCAGGGTGTCAGTGCTCAGTGAAATAAAATCAATTCTTTTCAGTATAACTGTTTATAAATTGAAATGAATGTAAAAGGGAAGTTTTTGGTTTGGACACTTTTGTATTTTTAAGGGCTCTCTGTCAATAATTCCTACCACAATTTGCTTGAAACTTTAAGTTCAAGGGCTGGGGGAGATGAGATATGTGAAAACACTTTTGGTTATTTTAGAGGATGGAAAGACATGAGAAGCTAAAGTCAAGAAAAGAAGGTACAAAGGTGCTTCTTTTCTTTCTCTAAATTCACACTAGCAAGATCTCCTTCTGGCAGTGGGTCTGAGTGGTTGCTGTCAAAATGAAATCCAGAAAGGTCCTGGTGGACAGAAGTCATGTCTGTTAACAGGGTTGTCTTCAGACACTGTGTGAATCCCTGCTGTCTGCTCTTTCCCTGACATTCTTGGTGACTAATCTGACCCATTGGTGACAGCCTATACCTTATCACAATTTTCCCACTATTATCCTAGAAGTAGAAGCACCCCATAATACAAATTATAATAGTGGACTCAACGTGTAGTTTTTATTTGTTGGATCATGATGCTTTGGCCTAGGAATAGGAATGTTTTCCCAGTGATTTTCATCTACCTTCTTGAGTTGTGGCAAAAGTCAAAGTTGATAAGCAGTGTAATTTTGTTCTCATCAATAACCTGTGGATGATATGAGGAAGTAGCAGAGATATTATCACTAACTACCAAAATGCTTTATGCACTTGTGATAAATTGACAAATTCTTTCTCTTTTTCTTGAGTAGTATTTTCTTAAATTCAATGGAAAGCCTTAACGAGTATAGCTTTTTTTTTTTAAAAAAAGATTTATTTATTTATATAAGCACTGGATACAATCAGAAGTGGGGGAGGGTGAGAGAACCCACCAGAGCCAGAGTGGAGAGCAGAACAGGCAGACTGACAAAGTACACTGCTGAGGGGAGCAGCGGGAGGCAGGAGAGGGGTCTGCAGAGGCTGCGGGCAGCTTTGCAACCCAGTGCTCAACCACTGCGCCACCGGGGAGGCCCACAAGTATAGCTTTAAAGACAATTTCTTCTTCCTTTCAGAAGTTAATTTTTGTATTTATATAATGATGAAAACTATCATTTTTCCCAACCTTTGTTCACATACTGTGTTATTGCCTGAACTTTGCAGATAGAAAGGCAAGATGAAGTCACTTATTTTTTTAGGGTGACTAAATACACTCTTCATTTCCTATCTCTGGTTGTGAAATTGTTCTTATATTTTTTAGAAGGTGGGGAAATAGGTCCTGGGATAATAAATAAATACATAACCTATGAAACTAGAAAAAAATAAGTAGTTTTGGTGTAGTAAAATTAGAATTTGTCATGAGCCCTGTTTCTGAGTGTCTCCTATTGAGCAATAAAATACAAATATGGCTAGAAAGACATATTAGAAAACCCAAGCTGATAACCTTCAAACTCAATTCATGTTCTTGTTTGCTTCCAGACTCTTTTAAAATCAATATTGATTCAGAATTTTATTTATTCTGAGAAGATGTGTGATTATCCAATAACTCATGGCTGCTCTATAGCACAAATTCACTGCTTTGTCACAGTAGTCAAGGAAAATAATTTTTTCAGAAGTGCATTTCCAATGCCCCCTAAACGTGCATCTTTTAGCACTGCCTATAAAGTCAGTCCATTAAGAAGCAGCCTGAGTGCTTTATGTATGTTTTCTTTTGTCTGCTCAGTGAAAGTGGGGCTTGCTTTCTTTAGGTATTACTTCTAAGGTTGCTATTCTAATTGAATATTAGTGATTTGTATTCATTCCGGGAGAATTATCCTCAATGATAACACAAGCTATTTAAAAACTAACCGTTTAATTAGAAAAACCTTTCTTAAAACAGGATATTTGACATCCTTGATGTAACATAGGGTGATTTATCATCCCATATGTTTAGGAAGTGACTCAGTCTGGATGGAAACAACGATCATAAGGTCATGATATTATGATATTATTCAGTTTGAATCAGTGTTGAAAGAATCTCATTTCCATTTCCATTAATCTTGCCTTGTCCAATGTGGGGTCATGTTTCTGCCCAAGATGAGTTTCTGGATTGCAAATCATTTTCTGCATGAGGCATTGCTGTCGTTAGGTGATGTAGTATGTACCATGTCCTTTCCTTCACCCCCACCAAATGTATTCTTCTATTATGCTACTGGAATTGCCTCATCCTCTCTCACTGCTACAATGTCGGTCAGGCATCTACATCCTATGTCTGAAATAAGACAGCAATCTTGTTATGGGTTCTCTGCCTTAACTTTCCTATTTCCTTGCCTTATGCGGAAATATAAACATATTGAAATTATGTTATTTTCTCAGAAGATTTGAGAATCTTTGTAAGTTTTTTTTAAAAGATTTATTTATTTATTTGTTTGTTTGTTTATTTGTTTATTTATACAAGCACTGGGTACAGTCAGAAGCGTGGGAGGGTGAGAGAATTCACCAGAGACAGAGCGGAGAGCAGAACAGGCAGACTGATGAAGTACACTGCTGAGGGGAGCAGCAGGTGGCAGGAGAGGTCTGCGTGCCATGCGGGACCCTCCTCCGGTGGCCGGGGAGCAGCCGGGGATGGAACCGGCGCTACAGAGGCTGCGGGCAGCTTCGCAACCCAGCGCTCAACCCCTGCACCACCGGGGAGGCCCCTGTAAGTTTTTTTTTTTTAAGAGGTGGGGTATAGGCCAGAGTCGCGGGGGTGGGGGTGGAAGATTCACTAGAGAGAGTGGGGAGGGAGCAGAACAGGCAGATGTACCGAAACACACTGCTGAGGGGAGCAGTGGGCAAGACAGGAGAAATGTGCTGCACCATGTGGGTTGCTCCTGGCCAGCCGGGCATTGAACTCGAGAGGCAAGGGCCGTAGTCAGCCTCACAGCTCTGCGCTCAACTGCCTGCGCCACCAGGGAGGCCTTTTTGTAAGTTTTCCTCCTGCTCCTGATTATGCCCCACTCCCTAATTGCTCCCAGGTCTCCCCAAGCATAGCTCTTTGATATTGCTGAGTAGGTACTTTTGTACAGCTCTCCCATGTGAGAGATTCTTTTTTTTTAAACATACTCAAAATTTTCATTCCATGAATGTCACTCCCATTTTAGTCATCAAAGCCTTTCTATAATTATTGGTGTCACTTATGACCAATTCAACTAAAGTGGGGTGGCACTGATGTCTTACTGATCTACTTCCGTTGTGAGGGTAATTTGCATATACTTTACTATTTCAGTACATAGACTTCATTAATTACCAGCTAGATGGATACCCTGAAGGCAAAAGTCGTTTCTTCCTTTAAATTTAGTTTTTAATTTTTTAAAGATATTTTTGCTACTCTCATTTTGTAGATGGAAAAATGGAAGTTCAGAGAGAAAAAAGTAATTATCTCAAGGTCATACAGCTTGTAGGTGGTAAAGATGATATTTGATACCAGGTTATTTGATATCCAATTTTTATTCACCAGTATGGTAGATTATTACCCGTACTTTGTTAACGCTTAACTGATCTCAACATTACCAATTAGATGCTGAATTAGTTTTCATGATAAGGAGAGTAATTTTTTACAGAAGTGCAATTCTAGGAGTGTATCAGTTTGCCTTTAATCCAAGTTGAAATCTATCCAAAAAGATTATTTGGTAATTGCCAAGATTGATCTCCTCTTTGTATCTTCATAATGTAAACTAAAAGTATGACAGTTCAAAATTACATTGGCATTCTTTTAAAATTTACTCTGTAGATATTTATTGAGAGCCTAAAGTAAGTAATGCAACAGAGCAATAATCAAATCTAATTTCTGTTCTAAAGGAGCTATTCTTTTAGTAGGAGACATAGTCATGTGTATTAGCTTCTTGCTGCTGTAATGGATTATTAAAAATATGTTGGCTTAAAATCATGAAAATTTATTATCTTTCAATTTTGGAGGTCAGGACTCCAAAATTCTGACCTCTTGTAGTAAGGCTAAAATCAAAGTGCTGGCATGGCTACATTCTTTTCTAAAGACTCTAGAGGAGAAATCATTTTCTTTTTCCAGCTTCTAGAGGATGTCACAGTGGTCCATAACCCCCTTCATCTTCAAAGGCCACAATAGCCAGTCAAGATTTTCTCATCTGGCATTATTCTGATCTTTCTTGCATTTCCACATCTTCTGCTTTGATTCTTCTATCTTCCTTTTCCCCATTTTAGGACTCTTGTGATTACATTAGGTTCATTTAGATAATCCAGGATAATCTGTCTCATGATTCTCAATTTAATCACATCTGCAGCATCCTTTTTGCCGTGTAAATTATCACATTCATTCACAAGTATGGGGGAATTAGGATGTGGGCATCTTTAGGAAGCTGTTATTCTGTCTGTCATCGCATGTAACACATTCCTTGTGATATACTCAGTCAACATTGCTAATAATAGAAGTATGTATTCTCAAATACGGCTAGAATTAGCTGTTTTGGGAGTGAAGTTTCTATAACATTAGTCCCCAGTCAAGGAGGGCTCCACTTCACCCACAGTAAAGTGCCTTGGTCCTAATGGGGCATTTATAAGGGGAACTATAAGCTTTTCCTTCATTGCCAAGGGAAGAAAGAGGGAAAAGTCACATTATTCAGAGGGTTTTATGCAAAACACCTGATTTTGAAGGGGAACCATAGAAGTACAGAATTGCTAGAAGATTAAATTTGCATTTAAGGATAGTATGTAGCCCACCAGGCTGGTGAGATGGGCTAGACCATGAAAGGTCATGTGTGCAGAGCTGAGAAGCAGGCACTTCATCCTTTGAGAAGCAACAATGGACGTGTTTCCTTATACTTTGTTGAGATTGGGAGGAAAGCGAATTTTTCCTTGGATGAAATCCTTATTTATCAACACAATACTATAAACGTGTTTGAAAAACATATACTTGTTTGTGATTCTCCTCCGCCTGTTCTAGAATATTAAAGCAAGACTTAATTTGGCACTACACTATTTTCCATACTTGCTGAAAAGTTGTCTGACTTGCTTGCTCATAATAGTTCTCCTGTAAGTCCTGGAATACTTAATTGCACTACCTTAGTTCCTTTGCTGCTCTCTAAATCACGTTGGATTCTCTGAAAGGAAAATACACCTGAAGGCATAAAATTAGATGTCTCAGGATTTTTGCTTTTTATAACAGACCACTGGTAATTATATTGTCATTTTCTTTGAAAAAAACAGATTGCTTTTAAAGAAAAGAGTCTTTCTAAGCATGACTGACTGCTTATCTTGCCATTTGTATTCAGCAGAGTCATATGAGATCCACACTCATGAATTGAATTAATTACCTGGACCATTTTCCTTAATCTTTGTGAATTATTTCTAGTAAGGAAAATTGCATTTTATGAATGCAGTATAAACTATTAGCTACAAGAACAAATGTGTAACTGTCTGTAATGCTTTTTAGTGATTCCACTGTCATAATTTTGGTAGTGAGAGAGTCTCATGGATTTAGGAAGCTTTTAAAATGGTTACCTAATTTTAATTTTTTTCTTTAAGTGAGAAATATGAATTGTATTCAGTAGCTAAGCCATATGATAGGAAGCATTGTGGTTCTTTTCATTTTGCTGGTCTCTCAGTCTATTTGTACCAGAGATGCAATTAGAGCATGTGAGGGCCTCTGAAAAAGCGATGGTCTGTATTGATTTCAGGAAATAAAAAATTTGCATGACAATACAAATTCTGCCAGCACGTGGGCAGGCTGAAGTCATCACATTCCAGCTGTCATTACTATATGGAATCAGCTAAATCTTATCATTTGACTATAGTTTCAGTGTATTTTCAAATGAATTATAGGCAGCCAGAATTTACAATCAGAAAGTGTCAGCTTTTCGGACAGATTTGACAATAGCATTTCATTTACACTGCAATCTGCTTTTTCACTTGGTGAGGTACAAATCACACCAAAATGGGAAGTCAGCCTAGATACTGTTAAACCAGTTTTGGCTATCTTTAATGTGAAAAATAAATAGCTATAGGATCAATATAATTTGCTAACCCCTTCCAGTCAAGAAGTGGGCAGAAGAACTTAAAATACACTTCTCCAAAGGGGAAATGCAAATGTCCAACAGGCATATGAAAAAATGTTCACATCCCTTATAATCAGGGAAATGCAAATCAAAACCACAATTAGATACCACCTTACACCAATAAGAATGGCATATATCAAAAAAACTAGTGACAACTAATGTTGGCGAGGATGTGGTGAAAAGGAACTCTCCTACATTGCTGGTAGACATGCAAACTGGTCCAACCATTATGGAAAGCTGTCTGGAGGTTCCTCAGTCTACTGAAAATGGAGCTACCATATGATCCAGCAATTCCTCTTCTAGGGAGCTACCCAAAGGACACAGAAATAATGATCCAAAAAAATACCTGTACCCCTATGTTTATTGTAGCACTATTTATAAATGGTAAAACCTAGAAAACAACCCAAATGCCCAAAAATTGACGACTGGATCAAGAAGATGTGGTATATATACACAATGGAATACTATTCAGCAACCAAAAGAGATAAACTCATGCCTCTTACAGCAACATGGATGCAGCTAGAAGGAATTATGCCCAGTGAAATAAGCCAGAAGGAAAAATAAAAATATCGGATGGTTTCACTTATAGGAGGAATATAGGGGAAGCAAAAAAGACATCAGGGGGAAAAATAATAACAATACAAAACAAAAACAAATAGACAATTTTAAACCAGAGGTAACCTGCATGGGAGGAGGAGGGAGAGGGATTAGAAGGAGGGAGAGAGGGGCACAGGGGACTGTGGTGATGGTACATGGGTGCATTGTTGAAGGAAATTCTATGGGGACTACATCTGGGGTGGGGGGGAAACGAACATTGTTTAAAAATGAACAATGATGTAAAATATATATAAATTTAAATAATTTGCTGACTCCTTACAATCTGCATCCTCTCCCCACTCGTTTATGGAATTACTCTAAGATCACCAATGAGCAATTTATTGCCAAGTAACACAGCATCGGGTTTTGGTTCAGTCAGTCTTCCAATCCCACTTTTACCTCTTGTTAGCTGAATAGGTTAGGAAAAATTAGTTCACCCTTGCTACCTCAATTTCCTCATCTGTACAATGGAATAATAGTGACATACATTACAGAATTGTTGAGAGCATTATATATTGCACAGTTCTGGGGGTATAATTCACATTGTGTTCTCTGTGAAATTGTGCAAAATGACAGATCTGTGTTTAAGCAGACCTGGTACAAACAAACATCCACTTAATAAACATTTTTTTATGCAGAATTTATACCCCTCTCTTTTTTCAAACTTCTTTAGTTTTCTTGAAGCCCATTTTCTATTTCTCTTCCTATAACTTGTTTATCTCTTACCCCTAATTGTGGCATTCCCAAAGGATATAGACACTTCATAACCTACTTTTCTCTTACTCTATTGGGTTTTTCAGGTAGAATTATATACAGGGAAAATTAAGGATTGTGCATGACCAAAATCAAAGAATGAAATTCAGAATAAAATCAAGTAGCCTCATAGTTTTCAAATCTGACTTTGCATCAGAGTTATCCAATGGGATATTTAAAAAAATACAGGTTGATTTAAAAAATACAGGTTGTATTTTTTATAGCAATACAATCACCTCTGTGCTAGTGAATTATTGTATTTGGCACAGAGGGGTGGAAACTTGCCCCTCCTAAAATTCATTGAAATGTTTTAGTTATATTTGGGAAGCGATATCTGGAAGCAGCAAGAGTAGCAGCATCAGAGAAATATTCCAAGAACCCAGGTGCAGGTAGAAAGTAGAGCTCAAGTACAGTGTCACTCAGGAGTCAGAGCAACCTATCCATTCATAGCCTCCTCTGTGCCCCATGGCACCTTCTGCATGTCTTGCCACGCCTCTTCCTAAACAGGATTGAAATTATAGCCTTGAGAATATATTTATTTATCTATGAGATATGTGGTAGCAGCTTATTCTCAAGAATATAACATTGAATCTCCATTCCCTATTCATGGCATTGTTATAATAAATGTTGAAACTAATTGTTGAAACATAAGTCAAGACAAAAGAGTGTATTAGTGGACCTCTTTGTCCACAATTAAGGTGAACTAACAAAAAGCCAGAAAGAGGAATTAAGTATGAGGAGGCAAGGTGGTATCTCATGAAACTCAAATCTGGGCAAAAAGGAGGGCCTAGACCATGAAACTGCAGTCCCTTAGGACGTCCATCTCTAATTCTCTTTGCATATTTACTTCAATTGCTTTCTGAAAGCCAAGTTTATCCGCTTCTCTGGTTTTCAAGCTTTACAGTTTGCAGTTCCTGTCTCCTCCTGATTAACTCCCTATCCATTCTAATTCTAAATTCCTGGCATAGATAATCTGGTCCAGTTTTGGTCTAGCGTCCAAATCAGACCATCACTGATCGCCAGGGAACAGACATGTGAGAGATAGGGCTGCTGGAGAACCACTCCTATAGATTAGAGAGGTCAGTTTCCAGAGAAAGAGGAATTAGACACCTCTTTGTTGCAACAAAGCAGAGTCAGACAAGCAATGGGAAAAAGAAAAGCTGACAATGTGACAGAGAACTTGACACTGAATTATATACAGATTGTCTCCAACAGGAAACATTTTACACAGTTCCCCCAAGTAGAAATGTATGTTGGTGTGCAGGGTATGGCTGGTGGGATCTGTTGTGCTGCAATAAAACTAGGCAGGGTGCGGATCCCAGGGTCCCAGTAGGACCATTTATCAACTCTGTGACTACAGGAATGTTCCTTAATCTCTCCTACTTTGTTTTTTACATGTGTGAAATGAGAGTAATAATAGTAGAGTTTGTATCAAAGTAAACAAAATACCTATAAATCAGTTAGTGCAGTGCTTAGACTTTAATGCTTAAAAACATGAGATATTACTGTTATTGTCATTATAATAGCATTATTCTGATGTTCTCCTATATGGAGTTTATCACTTTTTTTTTAAGATTTATTTATTTATTTATACAAGCACTGGGTACAGTCAGAAGCACGGGAGGGTGAGAGAATTCACCAGAGTCAGAGCGGGGAAGAGAACAGACAGACCGATGAAATACACTGCTGAGGGGAGCAGCGGGCACGGCAGGAGAGGTCTGCGCGCCATGTGGGACCCTCGCCGGTGGCTGGGGATCGAAGCGGCCCTGCAGAGGCTGTGGCAGCTTCGCAGCCCAGTGCTCAACCACTGCTCCACCAGGGGAGGCCCAGAGTTTATCACTTTTTATTAAAAATAAGAACTTTGTCTTCCAAGTGTTTATTTTAAGACCTGACCTAAGGCATCAGTTTCTTAACTCCATTAAATGCAAGACTTTCCTTTGGATGTCACTTCCAAAGATCAAAATCAGACTTCTGTTCTTTTTCTTACAACAAAGGAATTTCTTTCAGCTACTGATGTTCCCAACTGTTTTGATAGTACCAACCTTTCTGTAAACCTAGGTAAAAGACCAAAAGTGAACGAGAGTCACAACTTCTAGAAAGTCTGTATAGTCCCTTGATTTGAAGCCATCTTTGAGTTCTCTTTTACACCCCAAGTCTTACCTTGCATCAAATTCTATTTTTCCTTTTCATGTAATTGTGAACTAACAATGGACTTTATTTGGGACTTAGTAAGTGGCAGACACTGTTCTAAACACTTTTGCAGGTAATAATTCATTTATCTTCATAACAACATTATGGAATAGGTACTATTATCTTCATTCACAAATATGGAAACCTACACTCTGGGAAATGAGATTACCTGCCTCGGGTTGCTCTGCTAATAAGTGATACCAGAGCTCTCAGTCCTAACCTCTCAGCCATAAAACTGCTCTGTGATGAGTCGAGTTCTCTTCATTACCTTCACTATTACTTGGAGGATGGTGCATATCACTTCACCCCTACTATGACTGCAGTACACTCCTTGTTGTTCTCCTTGACTCTATACTACAACTTACATGCTGTTGTTAGATTTCTCGCCCTTGAGCACGGCTTCTACTGAGCCATTCATCCTTTTGTTCAAAATCTTTCTGTTGCTCCCTGTGATCCATGATGGATAAAATAAGTTCTCTACTTGGCTTTTTAGACTTTCTGTGATATGATCCCATACTATCAATTCACTTTATTTTCTCATCCTCCTATCCTATTACACTTTACTCCCATTAACTTATCTTTTGCCCTATCCAAAAATGTGTTATTTATTCCTAATTCTGTAATTTCATTCATCTCTACAGGTTTAAATTTTACCTGTCTGTCTTCCAAAATTGTGACTCTTTGAACCCTTCCTTAATAATTGGAACTGAATGTGACCCTTGAGTCCCTAGAACTCTCATAATACTTTCCTTGTACCCTTCTTAAGATATCATTTTCTGCCTTGTATTATTGTGATTTGTGTATTTTTTTTCTTCTCTCCTTACTCACCAGGTCATTATTTATTGAAGACAGAGATTGTTTCACTAACTCTTCAATACTCCTCAGTGCCTCTTTCAATGCAGAGCACATAACAGATGATCAATAAATAGTTACTGAATTGAACAGAATTCTAGTTTCACCCACTTACAATGTTTCTCCTTTCTTTCATTTTGTTCCAGCCTTTTTGTAAAAATCTCATTTCTTGAATGAAACCCTCTTGATCTAGTCCTAGAAGAAACTTAACTTTTTCATAACTCATAACATTTAAGGCCGATACCCCATAATTTAGTACTGTATAAATTAATACTTTTATGTGGCATATTCATTGCTTATGTTTTTTATTATGGCCTGGTATATTAAGATGCTCAAGAAATAATTATTGAATTAATCGTATGTTGATCTTACCTCACCAGTTTTAAGGTCTCCAAGAGAGGAATCTTGCTTTATATATCTTCTGTGTCCCATGGGAAGTCTCAGCAGATAGTAGGTGTTTTATGAATAGTTACTGCTGACTCTTGAAATTCTGTTGTAAGCCTGTTCCTCTCTTCTTCCTTTTCTGTCCTCAGCCTGTGATCACACTGACAAGGCCAAATTTCCCTGCTGACTACAGGCAGAGTGAGGGTGTCAAGTCCCTTTGGAAATTCTGTCCTGAATTCAGGACTAGGCCTTTGTACATTGACAAATCTCTAGACAAAATTGTGGGAATTCTTGCATTGGGGAAAAAGTGTCAGGGGGTTGAGTATTGAAAAAAGTCAGACCTTTGTCCAATACTGATTTTATAGAACTTGTTACAGGATCTGCCTACACAGTTTATGTGTGTGTGTGGGGGGGGGGAAGCCAGTCCACATGTATCTTTACTATTTATGTAACCAAGTCTTGATTTGACTTAGGAGCAACCTAAGAGAACAAAAAAGAGAGACTTCCACCTCCCCCGGTGGTGCAGCTGTTGAGCATTGGGCTGCCAAGCTGCCTGCAGCCTCTGCAGCACCGATTGGATCCCCGGCCACTGGCCACATGGCGTGCAGACCTCTCCTGCCATGCCCGCTGCTCCCCTCAGCAGTATGTTTCATCAGTCTGCCTGTTCTGTTTCCTGCTCTGGCTCTGGTGAATCCTCTCACCCTCCCGTGCTTCTGACTGTACCCAGTGCTTGTATAAATTAAAAAAAAAAAAAAAAAAGAGAGAGAGATTGAGTGAGAAAAACTTACCTAATCTTTTCTCTGAGACTTGCTTTTGCAGACACAATAGAGGCTGGAGGATTAATGGCTATCTTAGAGCTGAACTGCAAGGCTGCTGAGAGCCAGGAATCTGCAAATTCAGATGAGAAAGGCCACCTAGAGTTGAGGGGTACACCAATAGAAATTCAAAATCCCAGTTATCTTAAAAAAGCCTCTTCATTTTTCATGTATGAACTGCCCTGTCACTATAGCCAATAAACTTGAACCAAGTCCACTTTTCTTTACCTCTAATCCACTTTCAGTCAATAAAATTTAACTTCTTTGTTCTCAACCCTGGCCCTCAAAAATCTATATAACTTTACTCCCTTAATCAGGGAGATAAATTTGTTTATCACCTACCTCCTTGCCAATCAATTACAATAAAACTTTTTTCTCTTCTCAAAATCCCTGATGTCATAATTTGTTATATACATATTGGGTAGAGAACCCATTGCTTGGTAACAGTTAGAGATGAAAGTTGCAATCATGATGCAATGATTAATGTCCAGCATGTCTTCCTGGATGGTATAAAGTCCTCCAGTAGAGCTAAAGAAAAAAATAAATAGCACTTATATAGTAAAGAATTATATATACCATACAGCCAACATGACAGAGACCAGCAGTGACTAGAATTCCCACTTGTAGAAGGATAGTCTAATCCACTGAGGGAAATGGACTGGACTAAATAGGCATCTCTATGGAACTTTGCATCTACCTCCTGAGTACTCAGCAATACTTGGTGATGGCAGATGGTAGGATAATTTTGCAGCTCAGTAGTGTTTCAAATTTTGCTGCCCTGGGTGGAGTTTATATTGGTGTTCCTCAGAACAGTGAGGAGAGTATGTGCATAAGTGCAAATAATATGGTCTTTGGCAACTCTTCTCAGTGTTGCTTTTAGCTGGAGAGAGGGAAAGGATTGACATCTGTAACCAAAGCAAGGCTGACATTTCACTCAACCAAAGAATGAATTCAACACTACACTGAGCAGTAGACTACCAAGATGTACATTTTTTTTTAAGATTCATTTATTTATGCATACAAGAGCTGGAGTACAGGTGAGAGATGCAAGGGGTGAGAGGATCCACCAGAGGCAGAGTGGGGAACAGAACAGGCAAATTGACCAAAATACACCGATGAGGGGAGCAGCGTGCGAGATAGGAGAGGTCTGCCTCGCCACGTGGGTTTCTCCTTGGCCGGCTGGGGCTCGAACTTGTGCTGCAGAGGCTGCAGATTGCTTCATAGCGTGGTGCTTAACCTCTTGTGCCACCAGGAAGACCAAGATGTACATTTTTAATTATGAATAATTTGTTTATTTGCCTTTACATTGACTTATATGCTTAAAAAAGTCTTTTTTTAAATGCAGGTGAGCAAAAGGAATTTGATCCAGATTTCAATGGGCCTGTTGACAAGAGGTAAGCAATTTTTTTCCCAGGAACATATATTTTGGCAAATTCAGAAAACTTATTTTATGGTCAATGGAGAATTGTACCCACAATGAGAGGAAAATGACTTATTTTTAGCCTAAATGTCACCTTCTACAGGGAAAATACAGAGAATAAAACTTTCCATGAGCCATGAATATCCTCTCTTACTCATCAAATGAAATGACTTAAGTTATTAGACTGAAGTGTTTGTATTTCTCAAAAAGAAATGCAGAAAAAAAATGCTTTACAAGATTTAACCACTCTGGAGAAGCAAATACATCTGAGTAGTTTTATGCACCTGTTTACTCTGTGATCCACCATTGCAAATGCAGAGTTGCTATGCCAACTTCTTCCACACCAGGTATTTGTGCTACTCAGCTTCCCAAAACAGAGCTTAGAGATAGCCGTTCACCAATGTATCATGTATGCTGCTCTAGGGAAAATGTGCTTATCTCAACTGGTGCTTCTCTCCCAACTTTGTACGACATTTCGAATTATTCAGTAACTCATAGGCCTTTTTTATTGTCATTTGTTACCCTCTATTCCTGGTCTTGTTGGTAATCAAAAAGGAATTATGTAGAATAGAATGACTGAAAATGAAGAGAAGATTTTGCTCTGGGTAGCTCTTTTCTGCTTAGCTTTGGCTTTGATTTCTGACAGTTGTATGTCATAATAAACTGTGATGTGAAATAATGATCAGTATGCTTATTTGTACTTGCCAAACATCAATATACTGTTATGTCCTGATAATACCTTAGCTTTAAATAAATATATGCTCAGTTTATTCTAATTTTGGAAAAATCAGTCATTTGTTACCATGCTATCTTTAAAATAAATCTATAATCTTTTTCATTCTCTCCGTTGTGACCCCATAAATGCATTTTGTGGTTAGTTATACAAACAACATCATTCAATGTAGAGATTAGTTTTACTGTACTTGCATTCATTTCATATTACTAATTTGAATTCAATTCAGAATTGAATCTAATTTAGGCCTCAAGGGACCTCGAGGGATCCTGGTTCAGTATAATCCTGATTCAACAGTAATAGTAATAATGATAACAACAACAGCAACATTAGCTACCACATTTGCACAGGTGAAATACAGGCAGCAGGTGTATTTTTTCTAGTCCTAGAAAAGGAGAGAGGGCCTGGCTGGTTCTAGTTGTGGGGAAGGAGGTAAAACCTCTCTGAGGTTATTTAGAATTTAATAATGGAACCAGGTAGTCCAGGTAAAGACTCAACAGTTATGATAATCACAGTGAGGAAAGTCATTTATTTTTACCTGAGCACCACAAAGACCTTCAAAGGTGAAATGGTCATTATGTAAACATAGCTCCCCCACTCTTCAGTCCAAGAGCAAATAAGTTTTTTTTATTTTTTTTTTACATTTTTAATTTTTAAAAATTTTTTACATCATTGTTCATTTTTAAACAATATTTACTTCCCTCCACCCCCTCAGGTTTAGTCCCCATAGAATTTCCTTCACCAATGCACCCATGCACCATCTCCTCAGTCCCCTGTGCTCCTCCCTCCCTCCTTCTGATCCCTCTCCCTCTTCCTCAAAGCAAAAACAGACAATTATAAATCAGAGACATACTGCAAAGGAAAGTATTTTAAAACTTCAATGATTAACTACAGGAAGGTACACTTGGCCCATTTGTATCTTTTAGGCTTCAGGGTCCTGAAATTTCCTTCGTAAAAAAATAATTGGGTGTTTAATGAGCAAGGAAGAAACCCCAAGTTCTTCACATTATCTCTAGCTGCAGAGTCAAAAAACCTTTCATAAAACCTTTAGCATACATTTCATCACTTTCTTTCTGAGAGATCCAAAGTCTCATCAGATATTCAGGCAGATTCTTACAGCACTCCTCTCAGTTCACAGGATGTCATTTACTGCTAGTCAACACCCAATTAGAGTTGTTTCTAGAAACGATGAAATAATAGTAATGTCATAGATTAATTCAGTTTCTCTTTTGTTCCCATCTACTAAAAATTGGGCATTTTCCCCCATAATGTTGACTTTTAATAGTTTTAAGTTGATTTTAATAGTTTTAAGGTCATTTCCCAACCACTTTTGGAAAAGGATTTATTCAGTACCCATGCTTTGTTCCCTTACTCAAAAGAGTTTTTTAAAGGTTGGTTAATGTTTCATTGAGGGTGTGAGTTAATAAAAGTTTAAGGGTTATCAACACTGTTCTCAGCAGCACATCAATGAGCAAAAATGAAGGAACATAATAAACTAAGCTGCTACATGAGAAATTCCTCCTATACTTTAGAACTAAGAAAATTTTTCATTTAATGGAGAAATAGTATACTTTCTTCTGTTAGATAATGAAACTGTATCATCCACTATATTTCTCCTTTTGTAGTGACTTACAGAAACCCCACTGATAAATTTAATTTCAATGCCAGCAACTACATTAGACTTTGAGTCAAGAATTTCTTTCCAGGACCTTGAATTTCTATTTCTATTATAATAACTCTATTGCATCCAGGTGTTTTAACTCATTTCATTTAAGGTCTTTATGGAAAGAGGCAGATATATGTAGACAGGTAAATAGAAATGAAAGCCTGCATGTTCCATAATTGCCTGTTTTTCCCTTCTTTATACTCACAATAGATGAAGGACATATGACTCATACTAATAAAATTGGTAGACTTCACAGTGCTGAAAATAACTTATTATAGAGGATGGAAAATCTGTCTGAAATGTAATAAGATGCATTTATTTTTACCTGAAGCATTGGTGAAGGGGGTGGAGGTGGTAAGTTCACTGTCATGAGGGGTTCAAGGAGAGGAATGAAGAGGCATTTATTAGGAATGTTATAAAAGAGATTCATTCATATAAAAGAATTGGACTAAAAGGCATTTGAATCCTTTCTGATCTTGAAATTCAATGACTCTGATTCAACTCTTGATGCCAAAGCACAGGAGGAAGATTCAGCTTCTGGCTTAAGTGATGTACACATAAAGCACATGATGCTCTTGTGAATTTTCAAGTGCCATTATCAAGTAGACATCTGAAATTACTGTGGTAGCACAATGCTGTCTCCTGAATTTATGCAGTCCTCACATTTGCTTCTTATTGACATAATTGGTATGTGTCTTATTGACATAATTGCCAACTGGACTGTGGATATCTAAAGGCAGGATCTATTATGGAAAAACATCAGGAAAACTTATAGGAAAAAAAGTACACTAAGTTCAAGAAAAAAATGTAGATACTGTGTTGTGAAAATGTCTGAAAGGTTACAAATAATTTTAGCTTATAATTGAAATAAAAAGCCTATATCCGCAACACTCCCTTTGAAAACTTCTACATGGTCTCAAAATGTGGAAGGAAATGAAAGGAAGTAACAATAATTGTCCTGGATGGCTAATTCTTCAAAACGTAACTGTGACTTGTAGAGGAGTTCTCAACCTGGCATTTATTTGCCTCATTCTGAATGGAGTAAATAGCCTAATGTTGTTAATTATTTATCAGTGTAACTTTTCCATTAAGATGTAGACTAACACACATCTTTTTTTTTTAATTTAACAACTCAATGTATTCTTTGTGATATGTGAGTGCTATGGACTTAATTGTGCCTCCCCAAAATTCTTTTTTTTCAACATTTAAAAAAAATTTTTAAACAATATTTACTTCCCCCTCCCCCCTCAGATTGAGTCCCCATATAATTTCCTTCCCCAAGGCACCCGTAACACACATCTTTTAAAATTCATAGCCTGTGTGTGGAGATTTCTTGACCTACTAAACATAGAGCTCCCATATGATCCAGCCATTCCACTCCTAGGTATTTACCCAAAGGACACAGAAACATCAATTCCAAAGAGCACCTGCACCCTTATGCTTATAGCAGCACTATTTATAATAGCTAAGCTTTGGAAACAACCCAAATACCCAAAAATAGATGACTGGATCAAGAAGATGTGGTACATATACACCATGGAATATTACTCAGCATTCAAAAAGATAAACACATGCAATTTGCAGCAACATGCATGGAGCTGGAAGGGATCATGCTCAGCGAAATAAGCCAGAAAGAAAAAGAAAAATACCGGATGGTCTCACTCATAGCAGGAATCTAGAAAACTTAAATAAGGGACCAGGAAAAAGAATAACTATAAGAAAGAAAATATCAAAATCAACAAACAACTATGAACCAGAGACACTCTATGGGGGTTGGGTGGCAGGGAAAGGAGGGCTTGGGGTCAAAATAAGGGGGTTGTAATTGTATGGGGAATATAAAAATAAAATTTAAATAAATAAATAAATTAATTAATTAAAATTCATAGCCTGTTTCCTTTATTCCCCAACATGTGAGGTGCTTCTTTTTTCTATGCTTTTACTTTTTAAAAAGTAAAAATTACACTTACAAATTATTGATAGTATTGATGGAAACAACCACCCTAAAAATAAACTTAGCAAGCACCTTTCAAATTAGAGAATTTAAAGAAAAATCCTCATTAACAGTATGGTGGGAATTGTATGGGGACTATAACCAAGATGAAAGTGCATACATTGTGCAAAAATGAAAAATGATGTAAAAATATATAAATTAAAAAATTAAATAAAACAGTATGCTTCTTGTGTGTCTGGCACTGTGCTAGGCATTAGGAGTGTAAAGATGAACTAAGTAAGGTTCTTGCCCAGTGCGGTTTGCATCTCAAGTGGAAAGGCAGATAATAAAGGGATTGATGTGGAAGTACAGTAACAGAGTTCTTGACAAAGGATCTGGAAATAAGAAGAGTTATGTTAAGAAATAAGAGTGCTGCTAGAAGGGAAACGTGAGTCTGGAAAAAACTCAGAGCAGAGGTTACCCTTGAGCTACTTAGTGAAGACATTTCAAGAAAATCCAACAACATGATTCAAAGTACAGAAACTTGAGATTGAGTGTCTTGGAAACAGTTTTCTGTGATCAAAACATCTAATGTTTGCTTGCAAGAGTGATGGAGGCATGAGGAGCAACCCAGACAGGTAAGAATGGAATCACCAAGGGTTTCTATAATATATCAATCTCTTTGCTTTTTTATTCTATTGAAGGATATATGGAAAGATTTTAAGAAACGGACAGAATCAGAATTGTATTTTCTAAATGCACTTAGAGAACATTACTCTGTACAAGATTTTATAGCAAGTGGTAGGGACACCAGCACTTAAGCATGATCCCAAGCTTCAAAATCTGTTCTTGTCTTGTTGTCTGTGTTTGTGTGGGAGAAGAAAGGGAGAAGAATATTGTAGACAAATCAAAGGCTGTGATGTAGTAAGGTAAGCACTACATGGAGGTGCAGGTTGCAGTGGAAACCCTAAGGAAATTATGTGATAAGGAGGTGATCCCTTGATACAGTAATACTTGGAGGGCATTGAAGGACTTCTAAGAGTGTTTCATGTTGGAAAAGGCAAAAAGTAATGAGAGAGAGCCACATATGTGAAGAAGTTGCCTGCGTACCCCGTATTAGAGTATTTCAAATACTTAACAGTAACAGGAGGGGCGTGTAAGTTTGGGAGATAAAATTACTGAGGTAGTAAGAGCCCAAATAGTAAAGAGCATTTTTTCCTAAAGTGAGGGGTTTGAATTTTATTTATCCTAAAGAGCAGGAAATGAATAGTGAGTCTGTGGTGCTAAGTGAGATTTTCTATTTGCTACTTCTCCCTTATTTTCTGACATTTTCTCCATCATCCTCCTCAATGGATTTTTTAAATTATTTGTTTGTTTGTTTGTTTGTTTGTTTATTTATTTATTTATTTATTTATTTATTTATTTATTTATTTACACAAGAACTGGGGTACAGGCCAGAGGCGCGGGAGGGTGAGAGGATTCACCAGAGACAGAGCGGGAACAGAACACGCAGGCTGACTGAAATACACTGCTGAGGGGAAATACACTGCTGAGGGGAGCAGCTGGTGAGACAGGAGAGGTCTGCTGCCCCATGTGGGACCCTCGCTGGCCAGCTGGGATCAAACCGGCACTGCAGAAGCTGCAGACAGCTTCACAGAGCTGCGCTTAGCTGCCTGCACCACCAGGGGAGGCATCTCCTCAATGGATTTTTGAGAAGATAGATCATCAATGAATTCCATCTTGCCAAATGTAATGCATGACATCTTTTGTCTTAACCTTGCAGTAGCATCTGACAAAGATGATCATTCTCTCCTTTTTGAAATGCACTTTTCTCTTAGCTGTTGACATCATGCTCATCTGAAGCTTCTTCCACCTTATTTGTCTCTCCTTTTCAGTCTCCTTTCCTAGCTCCTCAACCTTTTCTTGGCTTCCAAATGTTAGAGTGCCGTAGGACCTGGACATTGCCCTTTCACACTTTTCTTTCTCTAGTCTACTTTTAGATTAGCCCAGTGACTTTAACAATTTACATGTCCATGACTTCCAAGCTTATAACACTGCCAATGAGTCCTTCGTTAACCTTCAAAGGTCTATATTCAATCACCGCTTGGCATATCTCTTTGCTTTCATAATACTTAGTCAAACTTAATTTGGTCTGACAGAACTCATGATTCCTACCCCAAAGCTCAAAAATGTTCTTCCCCTTCCCTCAGTCTTTTCCATTTCAGAAAATTATACCAATATCCACTCTGTTTTACTCACTGTCCCGCATTCATTCCTTTAGTAAGTCCTATTGTCTTTAGCTCTAAAATATATTCCCAAGCCAACTATTTCTCCTTACCTGTTCTCATGCTCACCCATGGCACTGTACCTGTCTTTACCTTTACATTTGACTCTTAAGTGGTCTCCTTTTTTCATTCCTCATTTTCTTGAATCTTTCCTCCACATAAAATCCTAAGTGAGCTTCAAAATCAATAATTAAGCAACTCTACAATTTCAATAGCCTCCCCAAGCTCTTGGATTAAAACTCAACTCCATGGGGCCTACATGAATACTTTCTGTGTAATTCTCTGACCTCATCTCCTACCATTCTCTCTCTATTATTCCTTTATTGTAGCCATTGTAGCCTGTCTTATTTCCATTTTTGGAGATTTTAAATTTTCACCTACTTTAAGAACTTTGTATTTGTTATTTCTCTACCTGAAATTATTTGGCCCCAGACTTTTTTTTATATGGTTTGTCCTCCCGTATTATCTAGGTAACTGCCACTGTTCAAGTGCTGCTACTTAAAACCCAGCTTCCCACTAACTCTATACTATGTCATTTCATTTGTGTTTACTTTATACTATTTATCACTTTTGAAAACTGCTTTATCCAATTTTTTCATACATAATTAATGTCTTGTTTAGAGCATCATGTCAATGAGAAGAAAGAACCTCGTCTGTTTTGCTTATCAGTGTGTCCCTTGGGCTTAGAAAAGATGCTGGCACATAATGTGTATTTGTTGGATGACTAAATGAAATACCTTCCTAGTTTCAAGACTGAGAATAGACTGATAAGGATAGAAGCTAGTTGGAATGAAGGCAGGATACCATTTAGAAGAGTATTTCAGTAATCCAGCTAAGAAATTATTAAAACCGGAAGTGGTCTTAGGCAGTGGTCTTAAGAGAGAAGAAATTTAAGAGGTAATGATAAAGCAAAAATTTTTAAGACTTTCAGACTGCTTGTGTGTTGAGAGTAGAGGAGAGAACCTAGAATAACTGTTTTTAATAACGAAATGGATTGTGGATACATTCATCAAATTCACACATAAAGAGGAACAAGAATGGGTATGAAGGCAGAGAAAAAAATGAGTTTAAGTTTTTGAAATGTCAATTTTGGAATGCCTGTGGCATATTCAGTAAGGAATATTTAGTAAAAATTCAGAAACATACTTCTGAAGTTTTTTGTAAATACCATATATGTTTTTTACCTGAAAAGTAAGTATAGGATGAATTTTACTAAAGTGTTAGAAAAATATGTACGTTTTCTCTTTTGGCAAATACTCCCTACTCACCTGAGAGTGAGCTGCAGGTTCCCTGGTGTTCCCTGAGTACACTACACACTTATGATACTGCTTTGTAATTAGTTGTTTGATTGACTAATTTCTCAATTAAACCGTGAGCTCTGCTAAGTAGAACTGCATGGAGTAGACATGTAGCTAATAGCTTTATTCATGTCAACCTTCCCATTCAAATTTTACCAGTGAGTTCATGCTGCCTAAAAATTAATGTGCTATTCAAACCCTACATGAATTTATCTTAACATTTCTGCCTAAACTCATCTCTCTCTGGGTCGTTAAACTTTTGAATGAGCTCTCTGTTAAGCCAAATCAGTCATGTACATTTTTGCAAGGTCTGAAAATTGATTTTGTCAGTGCTCTAGAATTACTCCAACTCAGGTATGATGACTGACACTAACAAGGTTCGCAAGAGACTGATGTATAAAACCAGAATGCCAATGCCATAATTTACATTGAGAAATTTAATTGTGGAGAAAGCCTGATATGCATGACCAGCATGTTGCTCCCTTTAGGCAAACTGCACAAGAAATCTAATTATTCAAAGGTTACTTGATGAGTTTAAAGTCAGAACAAGGAAATTAAATGAGTAGAATGTCTGATGATATCAGCCTTTGCTAGCTTTGGTGTCCATCAATAGAGCAGGATCCTCACATCAGTTTGACTTGGTGCCCTAACTTGGAGAATGCTTGGATGGGTAGAGATGTTTCATCATCTGTACTGCCCCTTACATTTGTTATAAATTCAATAAGTTTCAAACTGAGGTTCATTGGACTGGGAGATTTGCAGTCTCATTGAGGTGACTATATATCTCTTCTTAAATCATATGTTGATTTCATAGCCTCATCCCTACCCTTACTCAGAAAGCAGTTTTATTTGTTCTTGAAGTTTGGAGGAGGTACATCATGGCCATATAAAGTCATAGTCTTCCTTGCTCCTTGACCCTACTCAAGGTCCTTCTCCTCTGACTCCAGCCTTTGAGTGCCTTCCCTCCACTGAAATCTTACAGTGTTTGCTGTGGATGTTATAGAACAGATGCTACTTCAGAATGCTCTTTAGCTTTTGGTACTTATGTATTGTGTTTGTAATTTTCTTGGATGACAAAGATCTTCAATATAAGTGTGAGCTATTAATGAGAAGGTTGGCTTTTTTTCTCATAATTCCACTGGTCAGAGCATCTATTCCTTAGATGGCATTACTTGTCATGAATGGGTTACTTCTTCCACAGCTGTGCTTACAATGTCAAGATTCTCTTAATTTGCATCCTCTTTCAGGTGAGTTTTTTATTTATAAAGGTGACTAAAATTTATCTCCATATCCTGAGAAGATAGTATGTGACTTTTATCAGAGGGGACCAATTGTAGTAATTTGGACTTTATTTTTCTAGAACTTGGATCACAAATCAAGCAAATGGTTATAACATTTTCACTTTTCTAACATAAAAAATGAGATAAACAGAATAAGCTGAACTTTTTGCAGCAGAATCTGTAAGTCTTTGACCTACCTTGACATGGCACTCTCAGATTCACACTGTGAACAGTGTCATGCACCCTGGGACACCTTATAAAAATTAATTGAATGGAAAAATAGTATGAGGTATGTTCTGTTAACTTGAATAACAAAATAGCTAAGAGAATGTTGGCTATCCCTATTTTTGTTAGCTAAGCCCTGGGTGGAGGCATTTGACTTCTCATATCATACCAATGCCATCTGAAAATGCCATAGGATTTGGATAGTATATCAGCAGATCTCCTTAATCCACTCATCTGTCATCAGGTTCTTAGGTTGTTTCCATAACTTGGTGGTTGTACATATGCTGCCATGAACATATATATGCATATATTCCTTTGAATTAGTATTTTTTTTTAAATAATAAATTTTATTTTTATATTCCCCATACAGTTGCAACCCCCCTTTCTGATCCTCTTGTATTCTTGGTAGATATCATGGAGTAGCATGAATCATATCACAGATCTATTTATTAATATTTTAAGAAGCCTCCATATGGTCTCCATAGGGTTGGACCAGCCTACCATTCCTCCAACAAAGTACAAAGGTTACTTTTTTCTTTACAGTCTCACCAACATTGGTTGTTTATGGTCTTTTTGATGTGGGTCATTCTCATGGGTGTGAGGGATCTCAGAGTGTTTTTTATTTGCGTTTTGATGATGAGCATTTTTTCATGTGCCTATTGGCAATTTGATGTATTCTTTGAGAAAGTGTCTATTTAGCTCTTCTGCCCATTTTTTTTTTTGATTAGGCTATTTGTTTTCCTTTTGTTGAGTTGTATGAGTTCTTTGTAGATCTTGAATATTAGCCCATCATTAGATGTGTGATGTGCAATTTTTCAGTAGGGTAGTTTTTATTTTAATGATGCTTTCACTGTGTAAAGGTTTTAGTTTGCTGTAATCTCATTTGTTTAATTTTTACTTGTTTTCCTTGCCGTTGGAGTTGAGTTCCCAAAGACATCGTTGAACTAATGTCACATTTTGCTTATGTTTTCTTGTATATATTTTATGGTTTTAGTTATTTTGGGTTGTTTTTGTGTATGCTGTGAGACAGTGTCTTGTTTCATACTTTTGAATGATTATCCAATTTTTAAGAAATGCAGAATATTTAGCCTTCACTGTTCATAAGGACTATATTTTTTCCTTTTTGTTATTCATTGTATTTGACTTGAAACAGCTATTTCCCAAATGATAACTTAAAAAAAAAAAAAACTATTGAATAGGAAAAGAATAGTGTGTAAAAAAAAACAGATTAGTCACCTGGAAATGTTTATATAGCACACCTTTTATAAACTTTCATGAGAGAGAAATAGATGATCCTCTCCATTTTCTGTTACAAATTGCTATGGAAAAGTTGTTGTGGCCAAAATAAATCTTCAGCCTCCAGTCCAGAGAAATTACCCACAGATATATTTGCATATATACTTCTTAAATATGCTCCATGATGTATACACACATATGTGTAATGCTCACAAAGATGTTTCATGTCATTACTTCAAAAATCTTAATGTTTGGTTTAGCCAAGCAAAGAATGCTTTAATAGCATCATGGATTTTGTTGCCATGATATAAGCTTACAGTGCTATATTTTCATTTATCCATGCTATGCTCATTTATATCATCCTCTTTCACTTGCAATATTTAATAGAACTTTCATGTAAATGAAAACTGTAGGAAGAATTATTTTTTATTTGTTCATATTATGGAGTATATGGATCTAGTTTAACCATCCTTACCCAGAGCATGAGCATTATTCTTCACTTTCCTTTGAAGATCATTTAAAACTCATCTTTAAATGGCCTCATTATGTCTTTGAGAAATACAGTTCTCATATAACAACTAATCAGGAAATTCAAAGTATTTGAAGTATGTTACAAAAAACAGATGTTTGCTATTTAAAGTACTGCAGATGATTGTTATTTCTTTTTCTAGTCAAAAGATGTTCATATCCACCAAATAAATGTGTTGTCTTTAAGCATGCATCCTTCTGTGTCACAGTGGCGGGAAGTCTCAATTCTAGAGTTAGAAATGAAACTGTTCTGCTATTGTTCTGTTTAAGTATTTTGTACAGTAGGGGATCTTCGGTTAGGAAAACATCAGTAAATTTCACTCTTTTTAGCCTAACATGAAAAACAGACAATGGAAAGAGAAGTTGTTGGCAGATTTCTTTGAAATAATAGCATGCTGTATTAATTCAACAGCCATTTTATACCCCAAAATAAGTATAGTTGATTATTGTAGGAAGACTAATCTTACAGATAGGTGTAGATGTTAACATGTTAAGCAACTGAGTTATGAAGCCAAATCTAAGGAAGCTGGAAGTATTATTCAAACACGTTTAATTAGCCATTGAATTCAACTATGGAATTCAGAATATTTAGTATCCCTTAATAATTTTGTTGAAAGAGAATCTTAGTAATTATCCACTGACTTTGAAAAAACATTAAGCTTTTTTGGTCCTATAGTTTGTTTTTTGGTGGGAAGTGGAGGCAGAAAGGCTTAATGAAAATTACCTGATGACTTGGTGGCAAAGCTGGGGTTTAAATCCAAGTCCTCAGGTTGTAAGTTGACAGTTGTTTCTTCCATATTTTTCTGAAATACTTTTTTAATAAATTGCCACTGTTAATTTTATGGCAACATTTTGTGTATTTTTTTCTTTTTCCTGAGTGGGGAAGCAAACAGAGTAAGAGAAAACCATGCCTATGTAATGGATAGAAGGAGGAAAGAGTTAAAAACTGACTGGCAAGGGGAAGAACTTTTAAAAAATAAAAATATCTGTGGGAAATGTTCTTGTGTTTCTGGCATATGGCTTAAGTATGTGTACTCCTTTTCTGTCTCCCCATGAACTCTTCAACAAACATCTATTCATTAACTCCATTGTAGAGTTAAATTCATTTTGATGGACATAATTAAAATGCTCCAGCCTCTGGGGGGATGGGGTCAAGTACCCAGAATACCACTTGATAGACTTTCATATACATTTATTTGTGGGATTATTTGACTAATCTTTGCTTTAAACTATGAACTATATGTGAGTGAGCCATGGGTCTACTTTACTCACCATTTTATCTATAATACCAGATCTTTAATCTGTAATACCATATACATCATCTGACATATAGTACATACACAGTGAATTTCTTAACATCTGTTAGGACTCAAATATAAGATGATGGTTTCTCTGTAAAAGCTACAAATCAGACATTTGACCCTGGTAGTTTCATCTAAGGACAACTCTACTAAGTATTTATTTCTAACCCATATGCAGATTAGGAGCTGAGACTTGGTGATAGAAAGTCACTATTTGGCCTCCCTGGTGGCACAGCTGTTGAGTGCTGGGCTGCGAAGCTGCCCGCAGCCTCTGCAGCACCAGTTCAATCCCCAGCCACCGGGCGAGGGTCCCACATGGCGTGCAGACCTCTCCTGCCACCTGCTACTCCCCTCAGTGGTGTCCTTCGTCACTCTGCCTGTTCTCTCTGCTCTGGCTCTGGTGAATTCTCTCACCCTCCTGCGCCTCTGACTGTACCCAGGGCTTATATAAATAAATAAATAAATCTTAAAAAAAAAAAGAAAATTTACTTAAAAAAAAAGAAAGTCACTATTCAAGGGCGCACAGCTCATTTGCAGCAAAGTTGGTATTGCTGAAAAAATGGCAGTTCTGTGAGGCTTCAAATATAGCTCTACCATAAGATGCAGCAATTCTACTCCTAGGTACATGCCCAAGGAATGCAAAAACAGCAATTTAAATGTATATATGCACTCCTCTGTTCATTGCAACACTATTTACAATAGCCAAGTTACAGAAATAACCAAAGTACAAATGAGCGGCTTAAGAAGATGTGAAATATATACACAATAAACAATATGCAACAATAAAAAAATAAAAATGAACTCATGCCATTAGTAACAACATAGATGGAACTGGAGGGGATTATACTAAGTGCAATAAATCAGGAGAAAGGTAAATATTGGATGTGGAATAGAGTGAAACACTTATGTGTGAAACATAAAGAAGCAAATCAAAGAATCAGACAAAACCAACCCAAATAATAAACCCTAGAAATTTGATGTTGAACTGAGGCTACTGAAGGGAGTTACTGGTACCAAATTAACATATAATTTATATAATGTTTATTTTATAAATATATGTGTAAGTAAACATAGAAGTCAATTACCATTTTTATCATTATTTATCATTATTATATTTTCATTGATTCCCTTTTTCTTTTTTTTTGTATTTTCTTACAGGGATGATAGTAACTTGTAATATATTTGGGACTGTAGAATGAAACATAAAGTATTGTTTCTCTCCAGCTTTTTCCCCTTCTGATAGTCCAATTATCAATACAATATTTGTAGAAAGATGTTATTTACTGGTTCTCAAAATGATGACTGGGAAAAAAGTAAACTTGTTGAGAAAGGAGCATGTATTCACTAGAGACAAAGTGCCAACAGAAAAAGGCAAGTGAGGGCCTCCCCGGTGGCGCAGCGGTTGAGCGCTGGGTTGCGAAGCTGCCCGCGGCCTCTGCGGCGCCGGTTCGATCCCCGGCTGCTCCCCGGCCACCAGAGGAGGGTCCCACATGGCGCGCAGACCTCTCCTGCCGCCCGCTGCTCCCCTCAGCAGTGTACTTCGGTCCTTCTGCCTGCTCTGCTCCCCGCTCTGGCTCTGGTGAATTCTCTCACCCTCCCGCGCTTCTGACTGTACCCAGTGCATGTATAAACAAAAAAAAAAAAAAAACAAAACAAACCAGCAAACAAATAAATAAAGCATGCCTCTATAAAAAAAAAAAAAAAAAAAGAAAAAGGCAAGTGACCATTCTCTGTTAAAATTGAGATTCCTGTAATGACAGATTTTCACAGAAATTTCTGCTTTCTCTGCTGTCATAAAGATATAGATAAGCATCTTATTATTATCACATAATGCTGAATTTTGACTTGTATCTTCTCTGATATATTTATAATAAATACTTATTTTTTGCCTTACTATACCAGTCCAACAATGGTAAATAATCATACTGGTTTAGAATCCCAGCCTAATTTTCTGAAACAAGGTCATGTATCACTAGTTTATTTGTGCTGCCCAAACCATTTTACCAGAAGGCTCTTGAGGGATTTATGAATTAAATCTTTGAGTGCATTTGAAAAGCTTGTCTGGTAATTGGGCAGAAAGAGACCCTTAAGTACAAGGTCACCTAACCAAAATGATTATTTAGGTCACATACCTGCCTAATATTCAGCAGTTAGGATGACACACATACAATTAAATGATCCGTACCATTTAATGAATATCTATTTGGCATTCAAAATTTACTCCCATTAGGGAAAAGTGGCAACTATTAATATTCAGCACTTTGGTCTCTAACGTGAAGATGAACTTACATCCTTAGGCACATAGAATGGATTTGACTTCCCCCAACATCCAAGGAAAAAATTGTACATTATTTTGCTTTTTCTTTGGTTAAGTTTTTTGAAGCATAAAGCTTGGATATTTCCATTTAAATTAATCTTATGTTGTATTCAGTCTCTAAAGACTTATCACATAAATTTGATATTTTCTACAGGGCAAATGAATTACAAAGTCAAGCTTTTAAAATATCTTTCACATCTAGGTTTTACATGAAAAATTCCCTTGTCTTTTATTACATAGTTTTTCCTGAATTTGTTTGATATTAATTTTTTCCTGGTCAGAAGTAGTTTGATAGCATACTCTATTATTTTTTCAAAGACGTGTTTTACTTGTGGCTGCGGGTAGATAGCTCTGACCGTTTAAATGTAAACCCTCTTCCACCTGAGATTAGAAGCCATACCTTCTTGATTTTCCAGCATATTTGAATTATGAATAAGGACTTTTTTTTTGTTTGTAAGCAATTTTCATTTCTTTAGATTTAGAAGGGTGTAAAACCTTTGAAAAGAATCAGAGTAAAAGTAGTGCAGAAGGGCCTCCTCGGTGGTGCAGCGGTTGAGCGCTGGGCTGCAAAGCTTCCCGCAGCCTCTGCAGCGCCGGTTCAATCCCCAGCTGCTCCCTGGCCACTGGAGGAGGGTCCCACATGGCCCGCAGATCTCTCTTGCCGCCCGCTGCTCGCCTCAGCAGTGTATTTCGTCAGTCTGCCTGTTCTGCTCTCTGCTCTGGCTCTGGTGAATTCTCTCACCCTCCTGTGCTTCTGACTGTACCCAGTGCTTGTATAAATAAATAAATAAATCTTTAAAAAAAAAAAAAAGTAGTGCAGAAGAGAGGATTTCAGAAAGAGAGGATAATGTTTTCCAACTCAGGTATAAAATGCAAGCAAGCATTTCATCAATTTACTAGGAAGATAAAATGAAAAACCTTCAAAATGTTATCTATATTTAAGTAAGTTACCTCATCATCTGTTTCCTTTATTTAAGTCTATGTTCTTTCCTTTTTTGGGATACATTATTATTTTGCCTGTTATATTTTGGAAACCTACTGAGGTTCTTGTGATACATAATCACTTTACCTTAGATGACCCACACTAATCTGAGCAAGCCAGGATATGAGTAATTAAGACAGTTCAAACTAACCCATTATTAGAGAGAAACACCTATTTTTCTTGCCTCACCAGAAGGACCTTATCCAGGGAGTCATGAATACACTAGTAGTATTACATCTTTTGGGTCCTACAGAAGAAAATTCTGGAGAATTAAGGAGAGCTCCTGGCCAAAAGACCCTTTTTCTTTTTTTTTTTTTTTAAAGATTTATTTTATTTGCACAAGAATCAGGGTACAGGCCAGATGTGCAGGAGGGTGAGAGGATTCACCAGAGACAAAGCAGGGAACAGAACAGGCAGAACGACAAAATACACTGCTGAGGGGAGCAGTGGGCGAGACAGAAGAGGTCTGTTCGCCATGTGGGTTGCTCCGAGGCCGGCGGGGATCGAACGGGCGCTGCAGAGGCTGCTGACAGCTTCACAACGCTGTGCTCAACCGTCTTCACCACCAGGGAGGCCCCGAAGACCCTTTTTCTTCATTGCTTTTAGAAGAATTGATAGTGACTTAAATAAACCAACATTTAAAATATGTGAATAAAGCTAAGAATTTTCATTACTTTTTTTTAGAATTTTATTTTACTTTTTTTTAAAAAAGATTTATTTATTTATTTATACAAGCACTGGGTACAGTCAGAAGCGCGGGAGGGTGAGAGAATTCACCAGAGCCAGAGCGGGGAGCAGAGCAGGCAGAAGGACCGAAGTACACTGCTGAGGGGAGCTGCGGGCGGCAGGAGAGGTCTGCGCGCCATGCGGGACCCTCCTCTGGTGGCCGGGGAGCAGCCGGGGATCGAACCGGCCAGCTTCGCAACCCAGCGCTCAACCTCTGCGCCACCAGGGAGGCCCTTTCTTTACTTTTTAATATCACCTCCAAGGAGGAGTAGCTTGAGAGGTATTATTAGATCCATGCTGCAAATAAAATCAAACTTAAAAAGTTTTATTACATATTCCAAGAAACCTATCACCTGGGATTAGGTTTATAAATTTTTCCATTATCTGAGTTAAAATGGAATCTAAGGACAGATGCTATTTCTTGTCTGCTACTCATATATTCAGAGACAATGTATTTGCCCAGAGATTGAGGCTAGGGAGAGGAAAGAAAAATTATATTTCTCTTTTGTACAAATATTAATGTATCCCAAAGCACACACATCTCTACAGAATCATATGGAGCTAAATAAAAATCAACATAATGCACTGTTTACCAGCCTAGCATCTAAATGTCAGCTTGGCTAGATTTTTGTCGGGGCCTTCTTATTTGATAGTCTTGATGTACATTGTAAACTAAGCACACATCTCTGAAGATTTGCAGATTTGCAGATCTAGAAAGGTCTTGAAAATATGGGATGGGGAGATGTGTGGTGAGGAGTGAGATCTGAACTGGGTATTTGGAATGAATACTGACTCTGAAGAATAGGAAGCAGGCTTTTGCCCTTCACTTTATACTGGTGCTCATCTCTCCCTATAAGATAGCTGCCAAGTGTGCTAAGTCGACCAGGCAACAGGGGAGCCACAAAGACTGATCCTGGAGAAAAGTGCTGGACTATAAATGAAGCTTAGAGCAGAATAGTCAAGATTTAGCCAAGGATGATGCTTCTGCACTAAAAGTCAGAGGACAGTGTGAGTTAACCCAGGATTTGTACCTGGCATTCTTTTGTCTCTTCCATGGTTTTACTTGAATTCTGAGATTCAAGGACATGAAATCTCATTCACTATATTAAATCTATATTTGCAAGTCATAGGATTCTTATTTTAATATGACTTTTTTATCTATGCTTTAAAAAAAACAAGCTAAATCCTGTTTAAAATTAAATATGTACTCTTAAAAGTCAAGTACTTAACATATTTAGCTTTAATATGACAAATTTAAATAATCTCTGTATGTTTAAAAAGAGGTTTTAATGTATAAAAAAGGAATGACTCACCCAACTGGAATAGGGCTCTTCTGGTATCATACTCCAAGCAATGCTGCTTACCTGATGTTATGGACTAAGTATTTGTGTCCCCCTCCAAAAAAAACATGCCTAAGTTGGAAAATCTACTCCCCTAATGGTATTTGGAAGTGAACCCTTTGTAGGTAATTAGGTTAAGTGGAAGTCATGCAAGTGAAGTCCTCATGATGGAATTAGTACCCCTATAAAAGGAGACCAGAGAGGTAGCTTTCTTTCTGTCATGTAAGACACAGCAAGGAGGCAGCTGTCTCCAAATCAGAGAGCTCGGAGCCCACCTGTGCTGACACCATGACCTCACACTTCCCAGCCTCCAGTACTGTGAGGTATTGTGTCTGTTGTTTAAGCTGCCTTGTAAATAGTATTTTATTAAATAGTATTTTATTAAATATTTTATTAAATAGTATTTTATTAAAGCACCCTGACCTGACTAAGGGTGTGCACTCTGCCCACCAGGAGTGTTTTTAAATGATTCATGCAAGTTCCTTATTTAAGAAACTAATATGTTTAACTGTGTATTAAAGGACTTTATAACAATCTCAGAAACCCAGCTAAGGAGCTTGCTATATAGAATTTTCCAACTATTTAATCTATTTCAACAACCAGTAATATTATAGATAGCTATCACAGCACTATCATTTTGATATTGATTTTCAATTCCTTTTCACTAATATGTGGGTAAACTGGCTGAG
This sequence comes from Talpa europaea, assembly GCF_964194135.1. Taxonomy (NCBI): domain Eukaryota; kingdom Metazoa; phylum Chordata; class Mammalia; order Eulipotyphla; family Talpidae; genus Talpa; species Talpa europaea. Next base: position 49,738,616 of record NC_140076.1, read on the forward strand.
GAAGGGTCTCTGTCTTACTTATGATTAAATCCTGATGGGTTATGACCTGCTGTAGTCCTGGTTGTTCCCAGGTTCTCCACTGATCTGCTATAGTTCTGTACATCTTGTATATGTATCTGAGTCATCCCAAACTAAATGTATACTTTCCTTTTGTCAGAGATGATTGAAAAACTGAAACATTCAAATTTATTCATCTAAACTCACACTTTCAAATATCTAGTATTCTAAATTGTAACTGAAAAGATCTTGTATTCTAGTCACATGTGAATACAGACTTCATCTCTTCTACTTGTATTGCTCTTGGGATTTTCTTTGCTTAATCACTAATCCCACAAATTGGTAATATGCTGGTAGTGCATCTTCTTCCACACTTGATCTTAGCCAAAAGGCCAAGAAGCGATTGGTAGTGCATCTTCTTCCAATGTAAATAAGCTCTGCTATTAAATGCCTCCTGCATATTTTGCAATGCCTATGAATGTCCTCTGCATTTTCAGGGAGGGGCTTAATTGATCCCCTTGGATTTTTGTTGGTAGAAAACAATTTTGGTTTGAGCATTACCAGAAACAATCTAGATTTGCTTAGGAGTCAGTTACCTTGCAGCTGCTGCCCATGTCTGCTTGCTGTCTCTTGGAATTTTGCTAGTTGAACCTATATACATCTTCTTTCATGTGCGTTATATATATGCATAACAGGGCTCATTATGACCATGTGTTTTGGTAGTGCATATCATTTCTTTTGTACCTACATTAAATCCATATGGTAAAAACAAATACATTATTCAGTAAGAAGCAACAGAGGAAAGTGATATAAAAAGAGGAAAGAGGCATTGTATAATATATTAAATCAGAGTACTAACCCAGCTCCCATTTTTAACAAAAGAAAATTTACCAGGCTCTTTGTATGACTTTGTATAAGTTCAGAAGGAAATCTATTCATTCATTAAATATTTATCAACTCCTAATTAGGTGTTGTACTAGAAATAAAGATTTAGAGATAATTAAGTTCCAGGTTCTACTCTCAAGTTCCCCACATTCTACTCACAGAGACAAGTATGGACAAATAGTTAAAACAGTGCTATGGCAGTGGTCTGACAAAGCAGTAAGAAAGCTTAGAGGAGGGACTGCTCTTTAACCTAGTGTGGTCAATGATTGTTTCCCAGTGGAGGTAACATTTAAGCTTGGTCTTGATGTTTTGACAACTAAGGGTGAAAGGCCATTCAAGGCAGACAGAAAAGCGTTATTATGGTCTGTGAAATTGCCATTTTAAGGTCAAAACTGGTTAAGTATGGGCAATTTTATATGGTTCAAATGCAAAGCCATTAAGATTTGATAGAACACAGTTATTTGTGAGCAAGTAGTTAGAAGACAGAAGTAATTTCGAGAAACTCAGTAAGTACCAAACTAAAGAATTTGGATCTTATTTTGAAAGAAATTGAGAATACTAAAAGGATTTATGTCAAGTTCTATAGTATATATTTTTTTTTTCAAGAGGAGCAAGGAGCAATGAAAATGACATGTGTGTAATTGTGGAGAGCTAAGTGAAAAGGAGTGGAGCAAGTCGTTTGCTTAGGAGACAAGGGATGGTGTGTGAGATGGAGCCATTTATTGGCTTCATTAACAGATTAAGTCACTGATAGATTAAGTATAATAATAAAACTTCCTGTGTTAGGGAAGTGCAAGTTCTGTAGTTTGTTAAGTGTGGATGTTGTGTCAGAGAGTGCAAGGGATTATTTGGAAATTGTGCTATGGATCCAGATAAGAGATGATGAATCTTCAGCCTTAACAGTGCCATGACATTGGAGACGAAGAAACAGAGCATTGTAGGATGGGGAAAGAAAGTGGCACTCATCAATTTACTAGATGTGGAGTATGAGAGAAGAGTCAGGAATGACAAGATCATCAATTTGCATGAAAAAAATGGGTGGTAGAGGAAATAAACAAGGGAAAGAGAAAAATTTTGGAACTCTGGGAGCAATAAATAGTGAATTCAATTTTGGACACCTTATTTTATAAGAAAGGGGGTGCTGGTGTTCAGGAGAAATGTTAGGGCTGTTCTTGGTGGAAGACTTAGAAACCATGTATAGAAGAGATCATTAGATTAGCAGAAACGGAAGATGAAGTACATCAGAAAAGAAACTGGAGACGATGTCAACATTAGTAAGACACAGATAGAGAAAAAACAGTCCATGAAGAAGACTGAGAAGGAAGCAAAGATGTGAAAGAGAGAGGTGTGAGAGATTTGTTTTAAAAAGCAAACAAAGGAGGATTTCAAGGATGAAGTAGTCAATAATTACGATTTCCTGGAAAATTCATGTTTGGTGGTTCACTGTGAGTATATCACATATTTTAGTGTTCTGCCCACTAAAATAGAAAGAACCAATATTAACTATTCTAGGGAGATTCTAGACATTTAATACTATAAAATGAAGATGTAGACAGGCATAAACTCAGACTCTAAAGCTTTTTTTAAGAACTTTTGTATATAAATTTGTACACAATGATGCTAATAATTTCAAGATCAATGTGTGTCAGAGTCCAGTTTAGTTTTCAGCCTGTTCTTGTGCTTTTCAAAACACAGATTCGTGGACAAACATTCCTAACTTGCCCTTCCCTACAGGGATTTTTACAGGCTTCACAGATGTTGCATAATTCATCTCCCACCCCTAAACTGTGTTGTGGACAGAAATAATAACTTTGTGCTGGAAACTAAGGAGGTGTTAAGAGACTTACTAGGTGTTAACTGCTGATAGAAACCAAATTCCCAGACTGATTCTCAAGGGTAATCTTTACCTCAAGGAAAAAGCCCAGGTTGAGATGAGACAATTTTGATTATTTTCCCTTCTGATTGCAGTATGATGAAGCAGAGAAGAATGACTAAAAGCTACAATTCACCCATGTAAAATTAACATTGTCCTTCTGGAAAAAGTCTTACTGAACTCAAACTAAGATAAAGTAATCATATCAATTTGTTTTTTAGATTTGAGATCAAATTTGATGGACCAAAATTCTGAAAAGCTACCTTTGAGCTCAACAGAAGTTATGATCTGGAGTCAGGGATAGTTCAGTTATTTAATGTTGGTTTCCTGAGATGAAGGTCTTAGATATTTAATTATCTTTCCAAATAATTGCAGTAGTTAAGGTAAGCTCAAGTCCTTTTTGTGCCCAACATATTTCATTATTAAGTTTTTCTTAAGTTTTTAGGCAGTATCTCAGTTGTTACTGCCACATATGTCACCACAGAATCAATAAAAGTCTAAAGATGGGCTATGTCTCCTCTTTGGCACATTTGTCCAATAACTCAATAACTCAGAGATGAAGTAGAGGTAAAAGTTTGCAAATCTTCCAACTTTTAATAATAAACTGCATTAATCTGACATGTTTTTGTATCAAACTATGAAAGTTGTTTCAGGCATGTTTCCTGTCAATTATCAATGTTAAAATTATCATTAAATTAGAGATAGTCCTAATTGTGACACTTCTGGTACCAAGCTATACAGATGTGAAGTTTAGGTAGATTCTCCAACTATATCCATGAGAGAGATAGAGATACTTTTGATAGGTGGCAAATAATAATTATATTGAAAGGAATTGACTCTGAGTGTTTTACAAAGGGGAATAATAGATACAAGGACCAGATGTCCTTGAGGTTTTTTTGTAGTATACAATCTTTATTATTTGACTGTGAGAATCACTTGAACTATAAAATAGAGAAATTATTTAAGGTAATTTAGTAACCATCTCCATTAATAACCACCTCATTATCTCTTTCACATAACTACAAAATGCTACCTTTATAGTTGGATGTGTGTCTGTTTTAGATTTTTTCCCAACCTAACATATTTTAGTAAGCTTGCTCATATATGGTCGCTATTTATTTTCCTTTTATCAATACCATAAATAGTTCTTTCCCTGCATTTTTCTTGCCTTTACTTCTCTGATTTCTTCTCTTTTGTCCTTTTTTCTTCTCAGTCTCTATCTTAATTCTTCTGATTTCCATCATGAACCCTATTCTTATTTTTTTCTTTAAATTTCTTTTCAGATTATTTTTTCTTGGTTTTGTCTTGCCTTCAGTTGTCACTTTTCTTTTTCTTTTCTTGTCCTTCACCTGGTCTTCATCTGGTTATATGCAGTTGACAAGAGCTGCAAACAACACGCTTCAATAAGTTGTCACATGTATTGTTAATAATGGACAGTCTACATTCAGAACATTAAAGGCCAGCTCTCTTTTGATGTGGCCCTTGGGGATTAAAGCCAACAATAGAGCAACTCTTTATGTTCATCACAGAAAAGACAGATGACAACTAATCACATTCACAGCAGAAAACTGAAAAGTAAGATCTTTGATTCCAAAAGCTCAGAGAAATAAATATATATATATATATATATATATATATATATATATATATAAGTTGATGTAATAAAGTAAAACAGTGCTTTGAAAAGTATTGGAGAAATAAATGTAAGATTTGGTGCTCAAATGATAAAGAAGTGTCTTCTTTTCTTTGTATTAAAAGCCATTAAAGAGAATTTCATTCACATCCATTTTAGTCCACAAAACGAATTTCTGGAGCTGTAAACTGTCTCCATGCTGTGGCATTTATCTTTACAATTTTCTGGTGACCCAGGAAAACTGGTATATGTGGAAGTCTGGTGACATCAATGAAGCAGATCTGGCCTGGGTTTCATCCTTTTTTTGTCCTGCCACTGTCCTGGTATAGCCATCATTTCCTTAATTCTCATCCTTCTGTATTCACCACACACTTCATCACAATCTGTTCTCTATCTTGGTGCCAATTCTATCTAAATTATTGCTTTTGATACATTGCTCATCTATTCAAGGACTTTCAGTAGAAAATGAACTGAAATTGTAGTCAGGAGTCAACTAAATTATAAAATTATGTTTTAGTAATATCTCATATCAACAGAATTTTTGTAATGATCTACGTGAGATAATATATGTCAAAGTGAGTCATGACTGTCCAGTCCTTCACATATAAGGTTTTGTAACTCTGAGTTCCCCTGATAGACATGCTCAAACAGCACTAGCCAGTCATTTCAGTGTATCAATTTTTTCTTATATTGCTATCTCCTTCCTTCTTTGTTTTGTTCACAATGAGGATCTGTCAGCTCCTAGGAACATACTGTGGTCTTTGCATTTGATCTTTCTTGTGTCTGAAACAAGATTGCACCACCTCTTTATTTTTCTCTTCTACCCCCAAGTTTATAGAGCTAATTGATATATAACGTTGTCCAGAATCTTGACTGAATAAACTTACATATTGCAAAATGATTACCACACTAGTATTAGCTAATTTTTTTTTTTAAGATTTATTTATTTATACAAGAGCTGGGGTATAGGCCAGAGGCGTGGGAGGGTGAGAGGATTCACCAGCGACAGAGTGGGGAGCAGCACAGGCAGACAGACCGAAGGCACTGCTGAGGGGAGCAGCGGGCGAGCCAGGAGATGTCTGCTGTGCCATGTGGGTATCTCCCTGGCTGGCTGGGAATCGAACCCGCGCTGCAGAGGCTGCGGGACAGCTTCACAGCGCTGCACTCAAACCACCGCACCACCGGGGAGCCTCAATTAGCTAACACTTTAATATCATTACATAAATGTCATTTCTTATTCGTGCTGAAAACATTTAGGATTTAGTCTCTTAACAACTTCAAAGTATATAACAACTTTAAAGTATATAATGCAGTATTTTTTACTATAATCACTATAGTATGCATTAGATCTTTATAGCTTCTTCATCTTCTAATGGGAAGTTTATATCCTTTGAACCAAGATCTTCCCATTTCCCTCACCACCTAGCTCTTGGTAAACACCATTTCACTAGGTTTCCATTTTACCTAATTCAGCATGGTAATGTAGCTATTTCTTTGAAGTCCTTTTATCATTACTTTTTGATATATACCCAGGTATGGAATTAGTGAATCATCATAATTTTTTAATTTTTTGAGAAATTTCCATACTGCTTTCCATAGTAACTACAACAATTTACATTCCCATCAATAGTATAGATAGGTTCTCTTTTGTTCACAAACTTGCCAACATTTGTTAGCTTGACTGATTCATATTTCATTGTGACTTAAATTTGCATTGCTCTGATAACTAGTGGTGCTGAGTTCTATTTTATGTAGCTAATGACCATCTATATGTCTTTATATATATTAAATGTATATATTAGAAAAATATTTACTTCTTCTGTTTATTTTTAAACAAATTTTTTATGTGTATGAGTTCTTAATATCCTTTTGAATACTTAGTCATTATCAGACATATGTTTTCCAAATATTTTCTATTCCATAAGTAGTCTTTTAATTTTGCTGATTGTTTCTCCTGCTGTGCAGAAGCTTTTTGTTTTGACATAGTTGTACTTACTTATTCCTGCCTTTGTTGCTTGTGCTTTTGGACCCATATCTAAAATATTTTTGCCAAAACTAGTGTCAAGGAGTTTTCTCCTTATATTTTATATGTGGAATTTTACAGTTTCAGGTCTTACATTTTGAGTTAATTTCTATGAGTGTTGTAAGGGAGGTGTCCAGTTCTACTCTTTTGCATATGGTTATCCTGTTTGCCCAACACCATTTATTTATGAGACCATTCCTTCCCCATTGTGTATTCTTGACATCCTTGTAAAATAGTAGTTGGCCATATATATGTGTGGGGAGTTATTTTTTGTTCCCTATTCTGTTCCATTGACCTATGTGCTTTTACACCAATACTTCATTGTTTTGATTACTGTAGCTTTGCAATATGGCTTGAAATCAGAAAATCTATAGCCTCCAACTTGTTTTTCTTTCTCAATATTGTCTTGGCTATTCTGGATCTTTTGTGGTTCCATATGAATTTTAATCAGTACAGTCTGGTACCTACCACGTCTTTAGAGAGTCTTTTCCTGTCACACCTCTATAAAGTTGTCTACCCTTACCATTTTCATTACTGTTGTCATGTTTCTTTCCTTATCACACATTTTTGTCTTCATTTTATTTGTTGATCTTTATTTTTTTACTACTTGTTTCCCACACTAAATTGTAAGCTCCATGAGAAATAACACATCTTGTCTGTTTGATTGGCCATTGTATTTGTAGTATGTACCATAGTACCTGGCACAGAATAAATACCAAGTAATTATTATGTTAATAAAAGAATGAGTTGATTTTTGGATTTATGCAATACTAATTTTGTCTTTAATTTCTACAAAACAAAAATTTTAGTCAAACTTGATTCCTCATCCCCATCAGCCATGCTTAATTTTGTACCTTTGTACTTTCACCTACTTTTACCTAGAGTGGACCTTTCTTCTCCACCATCAAAATCTCCATAATTCAAAGTTAAGTAAAAAATACCCTAGAGACTCCCAAACTTACTATTAAGATGTGATTTTGAGTATCTTAGTTGAAATGATATAATGAGTAAAAATATATATGCACTAACTTAAGAAAGAAAGGTTTGTATTTCAAAATTCAGCTTAGGGCAACTGTTCGTATGTATTTACTATGGCTGGAAGTAAATTCTAAACTCCATTCCATTGACCATGAATGTCAAGAATTATTTAATCAATAGAAAATGAAATATAAACTTATACAGAGGTAAGATTTAATTTGCTATTTTACTGTTATTGATATCAGTTCTAGAATATGTTTTGCTGGAAAATGAATGTCAGCTTGACTTGAATTCTGTGAGAATATAAATATTTAATTTTCCTATGTTAATCTTACAAAACATTTAATATTTAATAATAATGGTTGTGGAGAAACATCAATGAATTTTTTTATGTAATCCATTTGCACTGACTAGAAATTGTTAGAATAAGAAATCTTACTATTTTTATGATTGTTTAATAAATCTCACTACCACCTGTGGCATATCTGTAATTTGTCTCCCCAAACATCCGTTCTATCCCATCTTCTTTCTTGGTTCCTCTATTACAGCAACCAAAAATCCAATATTCAGTTTTCATAAGCACCTTCCAGGCACTCATGGCCATGAGACACATTTCTGACCATTAAGCTAAAGGGGAGGTTTGCTACGAGGAGTTTCTTTTCCTCATAGAATGACAATACTTTGTTAAGGAGATACAGGTGTGTTGAGTGCAGCAGTCAACTTATCACATGAGGCACAAACATGAAAAGAAATGTACACAAATAAAAGGTGAGGGTAGCAGAGAGATGGAATGAGTTAGGACCCTAATGGCATCATTGAATGTCATTGCACCCAGCTCAGGATTGCCAACTCCAGGACTTATTGTTATATATAACAAATTCCTTGTTATTATTTTTTAATTTAAAGATTTATTTTTTTAATACAAGAACTGGGGTACAGGCCAGATGCGTGGGAGGGTGAGAGGATTCACCGGAGACAGAGTGGGAAACGGAACAGGCAGACTGATGAAATACACTGCTGAGGGGAGCAGTGGGCGAGACAGGAGTGGTCTGCCATGGCCATGTGGGATTCTTGCCTGTGGGCTGGGATCGAACCTGCGCTGCAGAGGCTGCAGACAGCTTCCTTCTCAGTGCGGCCCTCAACCACCTGTGCTACCAGGGAGGCCCCATAAATTCCTTGGAATTTAAACCACTGTTTCCAGAATAAATTTTCTGGTATTTGCAGTTGAACACACTCTTAATGGACACACTAAGGTTCAAATTTAAATGGAATTACCTTGTTTTGTTATTTCAAATAAATAAGCATTTTGAAAACAGTTAGCTTCATCTTAAAAAACCTGCAAAGTTTAAACTTCATTTAAAAATAAATAAAAATGACCTTATTCTTATCTATAACGCATGTTAGCCTATAAACAGTTTGTAGAATAAAATGCATTGTCAAATATTTACAGAAAATAATCAGCAATTTATATCCTGCTTTGGACTCCAAACAAATGGTTAGAATTTCGTAATTTGCTAAACAAATTAGGAAACAGATGAACTGAGAATTTTATACATTTTTAAAATGTCTACAAGATGCTAGTATTCAGTAATGCTTTCACTAATTTCATTAAATAGATATGTTGAATGCCTTTTCTTCTTTCCTATAGATAAGCCATGAACACTCAGTATCCCATAGACCAATTCAAAAATCTGCTAATTTTCTTTCCAAAATCAGTAGAAACCTCCCATTCCATGAAAAGGATTTACCAATGTAATGTTTAATATTTCCAAAGCCAAATATGTTACATTAAATTTATTGTTAAATCTTAATTAGAAAACAAATAAAAATTGGTTATGATGGAGAAAATTTGTTTTCTACATGTAAAACTTAATCAATGACATGTAATGTATATACACGTTGGTTTTCAGTGATGCGCATCAGAATATATAATGTCTATTCAATACATAATATAGAGTGTATAATGTAATGCTATTTCAATTATAAAAAGAAAAAAAAAAGTGAGAGCAAGGTGATCTCAAGATCAAGGTTATCTGTTAGATCAATAATGCCAAAGAAGGGATTTTACTTGGGGCCCAAATGAATTTATAGCCATGTAGTTTCTAATTTAATTTGTATTATATTTAATACATTCCTTTCACTACTGCTTTTATTTTACTGGTAAATAGTTGACATTATTTCTGAGTCTATTTCTATTTCTAAAAGATATTAAATCAATATACAAATAACTGTCTTTAAAAATCAATTGTTTTTAATTAGGTAATACATATACTCAGTACATAATTTAAAAGTTAAAAAGGAGGTACAGTGAAAAGTGGGTCTTCCTCATCTGTTTCTCAGACATACAATTTCCCTTCTTGAACTACTATTTCAGTTCCTTGTGCAATCTTACCCAAAATTATTTTAAATTTTCTCTTTCATCTAATAGACACTTACATAACATAAATATAAAAAAAAATTATGACTGAGGTGATTGCATCACTAAGTTAACTTCCAAAACTAAACTTTAATTTCACATTCTGGAAGCCCTAGGGTGATTAAGGAATACCTTGTTATAAACTAGTATGTAGATAATAAACATAAGCATCGGGAAAGTTTTGGACCACCACTGAATCAAATTTGTTTAAATAAAATAGAAGAGATATTTTATTACTCATATTTATTAAATATACATAAAGGCAATGTGGCAAAAGGGAGACATAATATCAGATCATAAGGACATGGTTGAAATTTAAAGGGCAATTGTTTTCATTGTGTGCAGTGCTTAACATATGAAGCTGTATCTTAGAAAGTTGATGAAAATACCATTTGTGGGCCTCCCCTGGTGGCGCAGTGGTTGAGCGCTGGGCTGTGAAGCTGCCCATAGCCTCTGCAGCTCAGGTTCGATCCCCAGGCCATCGGCGAGGGTCCCACATGGCGCGCAGACCTCTCCTGCCGCCCGCTGCTCCCCTCAGCAGTGTTTTCAGTCCTTCTGCCTGTTCTTCTCCCTGCCCTGGCTCTGTTGAATTCTCTCATCCTCCCACACTTCTGACTGTACCCAGTGCTTGTATAAATAAATATATAATATTAAAAAAAGAAAGAAAATACCATTTGTAAGATGCTTTAATGAGGCATTTATGGATGCATATTTTCAATTCTGCTACCATTTATAAAATGTTTGAACAATAAGAAAGATTAATCAGAAAACAATCTTTTACCTCTGTTAGGCACTCTCTCAGTAACTGTTTTCCCTTAAAGGCTACAAAAAATGTGTTTTGAATTTCAGTCAATATAATTCAAGATGAATTTTAGTCAACAATGATAAAGAAAAAAGTCAGAGTGGAAAATCAGCTTTTAAACATGTTTTGAGGGTATCAGAAAAAAATTAATGATATAACTCAGCAGTCTATTTGTAACTATCAAGTGCAGTCTGTGTGTCTTAGATTTCTGTTCTTGTTATAAATGTAATTTGTGTCAAATGTGGAAGTTTTGAAAGAGCAGAAAAAACAAAAGAAGGAAAACAGAATCATATAAAATCAAACCACCCAGAAATAATGACCAAAAAATATTTTGCATATTCTTTTATTTTATTAAACATTTGCATATAAATATATAATCATGATTACACATAATGTATTTTAGAACTTATTTTTTACTCAGCACATTGCGAACACACTTTCATATAATCACTGTTTCAAGTTGTTCCCAACTTTGCTTTATTATAAATAATGCAAATAACATTTTAAATCCTTATAAGCAAATTCTTGCTACATTTATACTGTATCTACAGCATAAACTACTATAAAAGAAATTATTAGATCACAAGGCACACAGTTTTCTAAGGCTCCCATCATCAAGAGGCAGTGTTGTTTGTTATTAATTTTGGGGTGACAAATAGTAATCTCATTTTAGTGGTCTGGTATTTGATTATTAAAAATGTTAACTATCATGATTTTTAGGATGCACGAGGTTTTTTTTTTTAATTTTATAGCTGATTGCTCATAGCTATCTCGGGGATGAGAATTTTGAGGGTTTTATTCTTGTGACCCTATTCTGGGCTCCTATTCTGTGTGTATGTGTAAAAGGGAGTCTAACCTATTCCACGAAGATTAGAGAACATTCTAACCTAATAGTTTCTCTGTAGATATATTGATAACTTTGGATTAATGACCCAAACCTATTAAACTGGCTCTCCTAACACCTCTCCTGGGTAATACCTTTGGTCCAAGATGCTAACTGCAATATGGGCAATAACTGTTATTCAGCTCTCAATTTACTACCAATTTGTAGAGTGGTTTCTGCCCAATGACAGATTTCTGAATAGTATTCATGTATGGCAAAGATGATGCATAACATAGAAAATTTTTTCTGATCTTGTCCCATTTTACTTTATTATTTATTTTTTATATATATATATTTAAAGATTTATTTATTTATTTATCTATTTATCTATCTATCTATCTATCTATTTATTTATTTATTTATTTATTTATTTATTTATTTATTTATTTATTTATTTATTTATACAAGCACTGGGTACAGCCAGAAGTGCAGGAGGGTGAGAGAATTCACCAGAGCCAGAGGGGAGAGCAGAGCAGGCAGACTGATGAAGTACACTGCTGAGGGGAGCAGCAGGCAGCAGGAGAGGTCTGTGCGCCATGTGGGACCCTCGCCCGGTGGCCGGGGATCGAACCGGCGCTGCAGAGGCTGCAGGCAGCTTTTCAGCCCAGTGCTCAACTGCTGTGCCATCGGGGAGGCCCCTTGTCCTATTTTAATACAATAGATATTTTCATAGGCATCACTTAAACTTATTGATATAAAAAAGGTGAGTTTTATCTCCCCTTTACTAGTAGAAACTATGTCATCATCAGCTAAAGTTACTCATTCAAAGCAATAGAAATCCAAATGCAAATAGGATCAAAGAAAAGATTAACTGTATAGGATAAGGAAATTTTTAAGATTCATTTATTCAGAAGAACTAAGTAAAGCAGGTATAGACTCAAATATCAACTTATGTGATCTCAGATATTTGAAAGACATTACCAATATTATATAAAATTTCTTAGGGAGTCATTGGGGTATTTTATTTTTCACAACAGTTAAAAATATGCTAAAAATAATAATCCCATGAAACTTAACTCTCCTTTCTCAATGACTGAATGCTAGAATAATCTTTAAGGGAAATGTCACCTTAAAATATTCTTTAAAAAAAGTTTTAGTTTACTTGAAAAACTTATATTGAGTACCTGAAAATACAAAGTCGTATAATTAAAAATACATTTGTGCTTTCTTATTAAGTTTCTGGTTCCAGTAACAGAAGAATTCTTCAAAATAATATTTGACCTCTTATTATACTTGTAGAAATGAGTAGTGTAACTTGCTTATTTCTAAAACCTCAAGTTATCCACAGACACACAAATGGTACATGGTATAACTTAAACCTGTGTGAATAGAACATTAGGAAACTTTAGATATGCATCTGGGAAGGAAAAGAAAAGCCGGAAGGGCAAAGAGTAAAATTAACTCCTTCAAATAGAAGCTCTTAGAGAATGCTCCTCTCACAAAATCAGCATTAATGTACTCCATTAATAGTAAAGTGCATTTTCAAACTTGCAGAGAGCTCTACCCTCAGATAGCCCCAAATGTTTTGTCTGCTAACTAATTAGCATCAACTCAAATGAGCTGTCCCATTAAAGCCACCCTGTGTAATTTGCCAAGTATATTTTGGTGATGCTTGGAAGATGGCCCCGAAGTGCACTGACCTGTCATAATGCCTCTGGGAAGTGAAGCGGTCACTTTATTTCCTGGAACAGACTCTAGTGGCAAGAATCTGAGTAGTAACATGACTTACTGGTATCATGTAGGTGCCTACAGAAACACTGAGGAGCACTGCTTCTAGACTGTGGGTTATAAATGCAGCCAAGTGTAGACAGTCATACTATGTGATACTAGGTCCTTGTGAATGTGAATGAGAAGTGAGTCTCCAATGGGAATCACAGGCAGTAACAATTCCTAAGCTGACTCATTAGGCATGAATGGATGATCTGTCAGAAAATAATGACTTTTAGGATTTCCATTCTTTCACAAATTCTTGCTATTAATGACCTTTAAGATGGTTGATATCACTGGAATTTTATCTGCTACAAAAAAGGAAAATCAGTAAATGAATCCATCTCTAAATGAATACAGAAATTGTCCCTTAAGAAAGAAATAGAATGACAGCTGCTGGAGAAGACCTAGCTGTTTGTAATTAACAAAAAAAACCTCTCTTAGTTACCTCCAAAGTCAATCTAGTGGTTTGTTGTTTCATTGATTTATTTTATTGGCACTAGCAATATATAGATGGCAGACTTAAGTTTGACCAAAAAAAGGAATCCCTAGGGGCCTCCCCAGTGGCGCAGCGATTGAGTGCTGAGCTGTGAAGCTGCCCACAGCCTCTGCAGCGCCAGGTTGATCCCCAGCCACCGGGAAGGGTCCCACATGGCACACAGACCTCTCCTGCCGCCCACTGCTCCCCTCAGCAGTGTACTTTGATCCTTCTGCCTGCTCTTCTCTCTGCTCTGGCTCTGGTGAATTCTCTCATCCTCCCGTGCTTCTGACTCTACCCAGTGCTTGAATAAATAATTTTTTTAAAAAAAAGAAATTAAAAAAAAATATGAATCCCTAGACAGCATAGTCATCATAGAACCTCCCCCATAAAAAAAGATCTGAAATTTGAAACACAGGTTTTTGATTTTTAGTAGAACCTGCTTATGATGTATTTATTAACTTGTCAGCTAGAGGTGTGCCAGACTCATCATTCATGAGACATAGATTTCTTTATATCTGTAGCACCCAAGAGTCTATTAAACGTTACCATGGAGGCCCTTATGATTTAGGTCAGAGACCAGCAAACTTTTCCTGAAAAGCAAATATTGTTTTAGTCAATATTTTAGGATTTGTAGACCAGATGACTTACATTGCAATACTCTACTTAGCCATTTTAGCACAAAAGTACCTAAAGAAAATACATACATGAATGTATTTATTGAAAATTTTTCACTTATGGACACTGACATCTGTAGTATAATCTACAGAACAGTTAGGTTGCAAACAATACAAACACAGGTAACAGGGCAGATTTGGCCCGTAGTTTCTATTTTACCAACCTCTGAATTAGGTGGCAGTAGTAGACATAAACATAAAGGTAATACACTGAGAAAGTTCTAGGTAAGTGGTAGTCATTGAAGTTGTTAAAGCAATGAAATGATATCATCCTATATCAGTCATATCAGTGACGTACAGTATGAATTTGATCAGGGAGAGAGTGGATGCAGGAGTCCAATTAAGAGACCATGGAAGTAGTTTGAAGAGAAGATAAGAGCTAGTGGACTGAATCTAGGCAGCAGGAACAGAAGGGAAGAGATAGATAAAAGACCCATCAGTAAAGTGTCAAGAGTTGTGTCATTTGACTATTAAAGATGAGCTAAGAAAAAAGGACATAGGGATAGTCAAAGGAAACTCCCAAGATTTTAAGCCAACTACTATAGATATTCTATAACACACGCGCGCGCACACACACACACACACACATGCATGCATGCACGTGCACACACACACATACATATGGGTTAGAGACAGGAGGGAAAGAGAAATCTGCAAATGCATTTTTATCATTGTTATGGTAATTTGAAACAGATAAAATATAACAATGGTACTTCTGTAACTTGGCTCTTGCAAATACTTTTACACTAGGGTAGCTAGCTCTGAATAAAGTTTCTGATAGTTTTTGGATAAATGTGATTATAAGCAACTTGTTTTGAATAACTTAGATTGTGATTGGGAGAGAGGGCAAAGAAGGTTGGATCATACTTCTCTGTAACTGTTCTTTTTGGGACTCAGGGGGATGCATCCCATATTTTGCTTAGCATAAAGGTTTTTAGTGCTTGCTATGAACATAAAAATGTGTCCACCTGAGGAAAAGGTATAGCTGTGACAGACCTCTAGAAAGAATATGATTCAGAATGATTTTCAACCATAGCTTGTGTCATCTAGTTACCTCAACAGTTGTCTAAAAATGATCCCAACAAAATCCTTGGTTTTAAATATAACATATAATCTACAGAACACTTAGGATTGTGACAGGTGTCCTGAAATCAAAAGAAAGGGATAATGATAAGGCGTTATATGATGTCTAAAAATTTTAATTGAGCTTCTGCCCTGTTACTGACTCACAAAATGGTGCCCAAGTTATATTTTCTCTTTTGTTCAAAGTCAGTTTTCCACTAGTTTTCTAAGTACCAGGGGATATGTTTGGGGAAAGGGAGAGAAATATATGAATTAATGCAATAAATGACAAGTAATCATAATTACCTGAAAGTACACACACACATCTACTTTTATTTTATTTATTTATTTTTGGGAAGGAGAGATAGATCAATTTTATTATTAAAAAATATGTAACAGCGTTTTCACTATTCCAAATTTGTGGTATGCTTGGTATTGTTCTACAGTACCATGTTTATTATTTAGGAATTAGGGAAACTTCCTTAAAATAGCCAATCTTCATTTTTTTGGACTTAGTCATCACGCTGGCAAGCATATGAGCAAAAAGCATCAGGATATATATATAAAAATCACCCCTTTGCTGGGTCCTGGGAATTAGTAAACTCAGAGAAGACCGTGGCTGCTGCTTTGAAGAGCACACATTAAAATCTAAGTCTTTCCTTTTAATACCATTTTGAAGAGCTAATGCTATACCATTGAGAGTAGACATTTCCATTGTTTTACTAGTCCCATTTCTTGCCAATTTTTCAGTTTACTTTATAATCAGTTTGGTTAATTCTCCTGACACACAGAACAATTTCTGTCCAGCAAATTATATTATTCATCAAAAAACAGCCTGCCGTAACCTAAGCTAACAGGTGTTCCTGCTTCTTAAAAGGACGCAAGTTTGAACTACTAAATATTCCCAGGTGGACTTGCCTCTCTAGGTTCTTAAATTCTTGCTGCTTGATTATAGAAATCCCGGAGTATCAACTTGTTAGCCAGGCTCTAGTTAAGCTTAAGGATTTCTCAACAATTTTCTCAGAACAATCTTCAGCTGACACACCTATTTTTAAAAGGAAATTTCTAAAGTAGGAAAGGTAGGAAAGGGAATTAAACCACTATAGGATGAAATTCAAAAATATAAATATTTCATCTAGAACACAATGTCCTGCTTTTTGAGACTTTTGAATTCAACATTCACAGTTTCCAGTTTGTTCAACATTATTTTGTGCTTAAATAAAATAAAATTAACCAGTCTGGTCAGTAGGTATAGTCCGCTATTTCTCTAAAGCAGTGTGGAATACATTTGAATAGAATACACAAGCACATCACCATGTGAATTATTGAAAATTGCTACGCCACTGTGGTGAAAGAGTGCTGAGGGCAAAGTTTGCGTGGACAAGGAGTGGCCCCTGTTTGTAGTGTGGAGAGAGAGAGAGAGAGGGAGGGAGGGAGGGAGGCAACATCATAGTGTAAAACTTTTATGGAACCAAAACTGCAATGGGTGCCTATTCATCAGTGTCAGGAGCTGAGGAATGTGGACTTTAAAAACTATATCCTTTTGGGCTCTGCCTCTTTCCTTGTGCCCTGTCTTTTGAAATTGGTAAGTTTCTTTCAGTCATCTTTCTGTTATGGTTACTTCTGCCTGTGCTTCTGTAGAGGCAGAACTGGGCACAGTGCAGGTTTTCTGATCCCATGCAGACCGGGTAAAGGAGTCAGAGTCCTTAGTGGGTTTTTGCAGGTTTTTTATTGGAGTGCACTAGGCATATGGCAGGCAGGAGTGCTGGCTGGGGGGCCGGGAGGCTGGCAGGCCTCCCAGCCCCCAGCAAATCTTCACTCTATCTGGGCTCTCTGGTGATCTCGGCTTCTCTTTCGGCTTCGGCTTCGGCTTCGGCTTCTACTGCTGCTGCTGGCGTCCCCGTGACGCCGCCCTTAAAAGCACAGTCTTAGCTCAGCTGAATCCCATCTACCTATGCCCACACCCTATTCCAGGTGCCCGCCATCAGGCATGCATTCAGGACAAGGATCCATCATCTATCCTGATGGCGGAAGGGCAGAAAAGCCTGATATTTTCTTTACCCTACAGCTTCCTATGTAACATGAATATACAACATAATGCTAAGTGACAGTAGATTGTTGTAAACATGATTTATGATATGCATTACATATAATGTAAATTTATAGATATACAATTGTGGATGGTGGCCAACCAGGCTGCTGCTTCTGATCACAGCTGTCTCTCCCTTTTCTTGGTAGATACGAAATATAACAAGGGCTTTAACAACTTCAAGATTTCTCTTTTATTTTTTTATAAATATTATTCTTTTTTGGAAAGATTTATTTATTCATGTATGCAAAAACTGGGGCACAGGCCAGAGATGAGATGTGGGGGGGTGAGAGGACCCACCAGGGAGAGTAGGAAGAAGAACAGGCAGACTGACTGAAACACACTGCTGAGGGGAGCAGCGGGCGAGACAGGAAAGGTCTACTGCACCATGTGGGTCACTCCCTGGCCAGCCTGGGATTGAACTCGTGCTGCAGAGGCTGCGGATTGCTCCACCATGCAGTGCCTAACCCCTTACGCCACCACGGAGGCCCAACTTCAAGATTTCTAATGAAAGCGTGCAGTGTTCTATTTTCTCTCCTTTTGTTTCTTATCTGAAGGCATTTCTTATTATGTATCTCACTATTTAACAACAGCTCTGAGGGATGACAACCTGATCTTGAGTGGAATGTGTCAGAATGCATGTGAATCAGATACTCTCCTCACCCCTTAGCAGGCTACTGTCTTCAGTGGTGGTTAATCAAAGAAAACTAGAACACCTTTTATTCTCTTTCTGTTATTATTCTCACATTTCTTAAGTCTGCATGAAATTTTAAAATTCTGAGTTGAAATTGGACTTACACACATGATAGTTTGTGTCTATTTAACCATGATCAACTCTCTCTGTGAAAGATAGATCCATTTCCTATTGTGAGGTAGGATACTAGGAATGTACATGGAGTTTTAGATATGGCTAATTTGAACCTTTGTAAAAATCGTGACCACAGTAGCATAACTACTAAATGAAAGGTTAGGTACTGGAGCTCTAGATAGTTGCCTGCTTCTTTAACTACTTCTTTGTATGCCAATTAACTTTATCATCCCTAAAAACCTGCAGATATTTTAGGAAACTCACAATTATGTATGCAAGCTCATCAGTATAAGATAATACAGTTATTGTTCATTATTATTATTATTGCATAACTTCAGCCTGCCTTTGCTAAAAGATTAGAGCATATTCCTATGCCCTCAAGAGTAAGAAGTTTTTGCTGTGAAAATTCTTACATACAACTTTTAATCCTGTCAAATAGGTTGATCTTTTTCTTTACTGACAGATTCTTCATTATGTTTCAAACAAGGAATGGTTGTATTGTTTTTCACTTGCAAGATACAGTTTTTACCTTCCAGACCACTTATAAACTGAACAAAATTTATTGGGAGTAGGAAACACTTTAATTGAAAACCTGGAGTCTTTCTGGGTCCTGGCTTGACTTGTGATCCCGATTGCAAATCTTTGAGTCTCTGTGAGCCAAATTTTCTCTAAACCTAATTTGATGATATCTAGTTTACAAGAGAGCTGGAAAAATTACAGTTTTGAGACATTTCATTTTTGCTGAGTTATATACATTGTTGGTGTAACTATTTGACATTGTTGGTGTCAATATTTTATTTAATAACAGTACCCCCAAAATGTGTATGTAGAAAGAAAATGGAGAAAGGAAGGAATGGAAAATGACTGATTTTTTTAATACTATACTATGTGTTGGGCCTCCTAGGTGGCGCAGGCAGTTGAGTGCAGCGCTGTGAAGCTGCCGCAGCCTCTGCAGTGCCGGTCCCATCCTCGCCGGCTGCGGAGATACCACATGCGCGGCCTATCTTGATTTGCCTGCTGTTCCCCTCAGCAGTGTGTATCAGTCAGTTTGCCTTTTCTGCTCCCCCGCTCTGTCTCTGGTGAATCCTCTCTGCCTCCTGCGCATCTGGCCTGTGCCCCGGTTCTTGTATAAAAATGAATAAATCTTAAAAAAAAAATACTATAATATGTGTTAGGGAGGCAGGAAAAGGAAAATTATAAAATCAATAGCTTAAATTGCAATATCAAATAAAAAATAGTACTTAATGTTGGTATACTCTAATCTCAAAATCATTTTACAAAGAATGAGCCAAGAGAGAATAAGTGCATAAAATTCTGGGGGAGTTTCTTTCATCATGGAATTGTCACCACTTCATTGCTGCTAAAGTCTTTGTGGAAATACATCTGATATACCTTTCAGAATTACTGGATATCACATGGCACACCATCATCATCATCATCATCATCATCTTTTTCTATATTTTACGCAGTAAACAGAATACAATTTGGGTCTTTTTTAATTCTTTGTTCCTTTTTGTCTTTAGGAGTTGTACAGATGTTTTATGCTGCCTGATCTTCATACTGTTCATTTTTGCCTACATTCTTTTAGGACTTATGGGTGAGTAGATACAGGTATGACAGTTAACATTTGCTAATAGAATAACTAAGTCATTTTCAAGTTTTCAACACTGATTATTTTCTTTTCAAAGCCTTGTTATTATTGATTGTTGTCTTTTCTGGATGAAATGTACTCATTGGATTGCTGATGTAATGAAAAATAATCACAAAGTAGTTTATTCAAAGGCAAGTCCAAGTTATAGAATTACACAAAAGAAAAAGTTATATCTTTCTAATCATTTTTATTTATGAAATTCTAATAGGCAGCTAATTATGTTCATGTTTCTATTTTCTAATAAGAATAGAGCCTAGATCACTTTGATAATACATATTTTTATTTTTATATACAAATTTGTTTTTATAGACAAATATACAAAGAGGAAATGATTATTAGATTTTCAATTATAATGCTTCATTGACATATAAGAAGTTCTATTGTCTTTCCCTTCCAGAAAGATATATTTCTAATTTTTTGTCAGGTTAGATTTTCCTATTAAGCTGAAAATAGGAGGACAAATATGAAGATTCCTTATTTGGATTTTTAAAAATTATCAAAGGAATTAGTACAAAAATATTCTGTGAAAAGATTTTGCAATTGCTTGTGAATGTATCCATTTTTCCCCACAGCCTAAAGTCCTGTCCTTCATATGTTGACTTAGTAAATTTATTATGTGATTATTAAGGTGGGGTCTATGAAAGTCAGATAATAGCTTCTCATACCAATAATTAATGGCCTGAATGCAATGTGGATAGAGTGTATTAGTGAAAGAAGACTATGCCTACCTAGGGGAAAATGGGAAATTCTTTTCCCTGGTCTTTAATTTTATCTTCCAATAAAACAGATACTTCAGAACAGGAATTGAAAGTAATTTCCAAAAATTCATCTCAGCTATACTATCAAAGACTATGAAAAATTGGAGAATTCAAAAACACAAGTCAGGAAGATAAGGCGTGATAGAAGATTAAGGGCTCATAGACCACAAAACTAAATAAGTGTTCTAAGATTTCTTGGGTATTTCTTCACAGTAGTAATATAGTTGTAGCAAAATACACACTGTGTAAATGAAGCATTATAATAAGATGAATTTTCTTATTATACAACTGATAAAATTTTATGTTCTCTGATTTTGGGACACATTTCTGGTCTATGTAGATTTTGTTTTCACTTTTTGGTATAGAATTGTTTCATAAGAGAAAGATTATTTGGAGTCAAACAGATCTAGGACTTCTTATTTTATTTGGTGGACTTGGGCTAATTTCTTATCTATGAACCTCTGTTTCTTACTATGTAACCTCAGCTTCCTTACCTATGAAATGTGGAAACATTACCTAGTTGCAAAACTTTTGTAAAATCTAAGTGACAGCATCTAGCTACCCCAGTAATGCTACATGATATTGCTGGTCAGTGTGTTATTTATTACTGTTGTATCATCTAGTAGTTCTGAATTTTAATAAATTGATTTTATTTTATTTTGTAAACAATTGCTTTTAAATGCAATTTACTGTATTGTTTCTATGACAACCCTAATTTTGGTTACTAACGTTTGAATGCACACAGGAACTTCATAATGTTCTTATATTGTGCCTAAAAATTTTGCCTTAAGAGACCTTGTAGCATAATAGAATGTCTCTCTTCCTGTGTGTCAGAGTCAGTCATTGTAATCCAGAGATAAATGCCTTCTGTCTTTATATAAAGTTAGGAAAGCCACAGTCACTCTCTCTTTTTTTTTTTTAAGATTTATTTATTTATTTATAGAAGCACTGGGTACAGTCAGATGCACGGGAGGGTGAGAGAATTCACCAGAGTCAGAATGGGGAACAGAACAGGTAGACTAACGAAATACACTGCTGAGGGGAGCAGCGGGCGCGGCAGGAGAGGTCTGTTGTGCCATGTGGGACCCTCGCCCGGTGGCCACCCTCAACTGCTGTGCCAACAGGGGAGACCCCACAGTCACTCTCTTGCCTGTTGATACAATAGATGGAAGGGATGGCAGTGCGTTACCATCAGTCATTTTGGAGCAGATGAGAAATTTGTCTTTTCCTTTGTTCAGAATCTACAGATTGAGCTTATAAATTCCTTAGTTCACATGAAGAATATGGAGTATGGAAGTCCTTTAGTGAAAAAAACTATGTTCAATATTGGATTAATTTAATGATTCCTTCAGTTAATCCTGATGTCACTGATTAAAATTAGTGGCTGACAAACTTTATTAAATATATACATCTATGTGTATATATGTGTGTGTATTTATTTATCCCTACATATACACTTGCTTATATCTGAATTGCCATTAGCTATACTAACCCGTTTCAGCTCTTCAGCTATGTTCAATATTAGACTACAAGAAGAACGAAGGAAAATGATTGGCAGAGGTTATTAGAAATATCAGAATCTTTTATCATGAAGGGATATATATTTTACCTGAGGAAAGGTGGTGTAAGTTAGTTTCATTGATGTGTTATAAGTAGCTTGATATCTTTCGCTTTCTTAGATCAGGCTCTTCTTAGGTTTGTCTTTCAACCACATTCTTTTCATAAGAAGTGTTACCATGAAAGAGCCATGTTTCTCATAAATTCTTCAGAAAGGAAACTGTTCTTTGCCTTTTATTTGGAATATGTTTTTGGATGCAACAAAGGCACTTGACATTAGGCTGATGAAAAGCAAAACCTCCATTGAAGTGAGTGAAGTGGAGTCTGGGTAGAAGGTAATCAAATCTCCTTGAAAGATCAAACTAACATTTATGATAATAGCCCTCTTTTGTCCTACTTCACTGATGGTTGCTATTCAATTATTATACTAAGTTGAAAAAAGAATAGGATTATTTAATATGCAAATTACTCCTTATCCTTGTACAAAGGTTATATGTACCCTAGCACATGCTCAACGTTTAATGCATCTTTATTTCTTTTTATTTTTAAATTTCCAGTTGAGAAGCTTAGTTCATTGTTGTGTTTACATGGGAAGCACTTAGAATTAGGGTCCAAAGTTATTTTTTTAATTTTGTCGGATATAGTTATTCCTATTAGTTGATCCTGCAATTAGATGAAGCTCTGGGGGGTCATGAGAGAATATAAGTGTATTGGACTATGTGAGGCATCTAAAATATGTATGACCAGAGATCACATTGTGGTAGATTTTAAGATATGACTACAAATGCTTTCTCATTCCTGTTACTAAGTGGTGGGGTCTATGTGTCTTCCCCTTGAATCTGATGAGGCTTGGGATTGCTTGTCCCATAGAGAAATGAACCACAAAAGGAGACCAGAAATAAGCCTTGACTTGAAAGTAATTTATAGACCATTTCTGAGGCATCCAGAGGGGCAGAGGGAGGAGTGAAAAGGGATTAGCTTTATGGAGTAAGGTAAAGGATTATGGGTGCTTAGGTGTTGAGACTACTATATGACTACACCCAGGGGGGATCCTACACTGTCAAAACACTAACAAGGATGTGAAACAATAGTACTTAAAAAATATATAGATCGGTAAAAAGCACTAAAGGAAGGCCATCATGATTTGAGTGGAAACAGAAAGTACCATACACAGAAAGGAGGTTTACATAATTTAGCCTTCAATTTTTCATGGAATGAGGTGGAGAAAAATAGCTCAATTAATGGCTGTTGTAGTCAAATATGGTCAAACTTGACCCATGTTTCTGGTATTAAAGTGTTTGTTTATCGTCATGGAGTAATAATATCACATGTCCACATTTCTATTTTTTTATCTGGGGAGATCTAGCTTATCATTCTTTTCCTTGACTTAACTGTTCAGTTTCTAGATGGAAAAGAGAACTTACAGGCCACTGGAGCTCTAATAAATAAATTAAAAATATTTTTAAAAAATAAGTTATGTCTCAGTAGACATCCTATCATTCTAGTTTGTGAATTTGGTGATATTATCCTAATATCCATGATTAGGGGATCTCCCTGGTGGTGAGGGGTTAAAGTCTCAACACTATCAAGCTATCATCAGCCAGTCTCAGCACTATCAAGCTATCACCAGCCACTGCAGCCTGAGTTCGATTCCTGGCCAGCAAGCTAACCCACATGGCAGAGCAGACCTCTCCTGTCTCGCCTGCTGCTCCCCTCAGCAGTTTATTTCAGTAGATTAGCCTGTTCTGCTCCCCATTTTGTTTCTGGTGAATCTTCTCATGACCCACACCTCTGGCCTATACCCCAGTTCTTTTTTTTTTAAAGATTTATTTATTTTTATATAAGAACCAGGGTATAGGCCACATGCACAGGAGAGTGAGAGTATTCAGCAGAGACAGCAAACAGAACAGAACGGGGAACAGAACAGGCAGACTGAAGAAATGCACTGCTGAGGGGAGCAGCGGGTGAGACAGGAGAGGTCTGCTTTGCCATGTGGGATTCTTGCCGGCCAGCCTGGATCGAACCCGCACTGCAGAGGCTGCTGGCAGCTTCACAGTGCAGCGCTCAACCATCTGTGCCACCCGGGAGGCCCAACACCCCAGTTCTTCTATGCATAAATAAATAAATAAATAAATATTTTTTTTTTTAAATAGCCATCATAAGGGAAAACTGGTGATGGATAAAGAATGACTATGACAGGAATTCTACTTAAGAACTAAAATAAGCCTCTTAGACCATGGCTTGGAAACACTGTTTTAGCAAAGTAAAATCATTTTTCCATCAAAAAAGTAAGAATTACATAGCAATCAGTTCTATTTCTGTTTAAATTTCTCTTAATGTAAGTGCATTCTATTTATAAATAACTAGAAGTAGCATGCAATGTCCTCTTTCATTCTTATATAGTTTTGCAAATGAAACTATATACCTCAACTTTCTTTTATTTTGGAAGTCTTCTTTTTAATAAGAAAGGATTTAGTTTTGATTGATACTCAGGTTTTTTTAGTGTTGAGCAAGATTTTTACTGTTTGTTGTATTTTACTAAATGCATGCATTCCACATGCTATCAAGTAGACTATTGTTAGCATGAGAAGGACTGATTTGTACTCAAGGACATAACCCTAAACTCACCATTGGGTAGAAGAGGCCACCTGTGAAATGATAAACAACATTTTTCTTATCCAGGCAAATGGATACAGGGCTGCTTCCAAAAATGTTTCTACAGCAGCATGTCATCAACACAGATTTTCAAATTTGGTATCATGTGTCCTATTATCTGCTTCATTGCATTTGTAAATTGCTTGTGTTAAAAAGCCATAAGCACAATTTGGCAGGCCTGTTCCTCACATATTAAAACAGTTAAAATGTACCTTTAAGGGATACAAAATAATGATTTGAAAGCCAACATTCCCAACCAGCAAGTGTTTAGGGAATGCCTTAGATGCCCCAAACAGATTTGCAGTTAATTTTTAAGTGTCAGTGCAAGCAGTTGGTCTAATCACATTTTCTCCTTGACAGAGGGCTTTTTAATGGCTGCAACTTCTGACTCAACCCCATAGCACAACAGGAACATGCTTTGCAAATGTTTGAAAATGAGAGATAATGCTTGATAATAATACTTGTTGTTAGTATTTCAATAACATGCATTTCCTATCATGAGTGAAAGGATAATTTGCCTGAATAAAGTTTTCACCCATCTCTTACCAATCTTTGCTTATTTGCTATAAATTACCCAGAAAGAAGTCTTTTACATCACCTCCTTCCCCCTCCACCCCCCACAAGCACATCAGCTTCACTTAAGGGGTCCTTTTACATAATAATGTGGATGAATGAGAATTATTTAGGTAATGAAGTTTACTGTAAGAGAAGGTAGACCACAACCCCCCCCCATACTCTTCTAAGGGTTTTTTTCTGTTTCACATTCCCACCTCTAATTCCACAGTGATGGGCTTAAGACAGCTAATGTCAAGGAATGAGTAGGGAGTAAGGAGAAAGCAGATAATCTTTTGCAATAAAAAATCATCTATAATCTGATAACTGTAGACTTGCCCATCTGAGACACAGTATGTCTTCACTACACGTATTTGTAGTATGTGTTCTTGTTTAAGTGATGGTTTGCAAAATTAGCATCTATTATATCTGAATAAAGACAGGAGCATGTTCTTTATGTTTATCTATATCTCTTAATATAAACTTAGTTTTCTTCCTTCAGTTAATGCTTATACTATGGAGTAAATAAAATTATGTCAGATAGTATTTCATTTTCTGTGCTTTATTGGTCAGGAAAATCTCAAAGGATTTCATGAACCTTTCAAAAATGTGTGTTCACTACTAGATATCGACAATGAATATCACAGGTAGCATTTCCAGATGACATCAATTTTGTTTATTTACTTTAATAGAGTTTATCAATTAATAAAATATCTATTTAAGGGCGGAGCAACATGGCGGCGAGGAGACGCTGCGAGTAAGATCTCCCATTAAAAAAAGTTAATAGGGTAGAAAAGCGGCAGGTCCCAGTGAGAACTGGGACACGGAAGATAAATGGACGACTCCAGCAAACTACCCGAAGAAGAAAGTGGCCATAAAAGAGGACTAGAAGGGAGGAAAGCGCAGAACCCTGCTCCCCTCCCCCACCCACAGAGTCGGCACTCTCCGACAAGCAGAGAGGAGGAAAACAACAAACTAAAACGACCAACAAGAACAAACTATGCATCAAACAGGACTGTGAGTGGAAAGGAACTATTTCAGCCACCACACCCCGTGAATGGGAGCTGTGGAGAACCCTGCAGGATTCACCACGGCAGTGAGCGAACGGCTCCCGGCGCCATTAGAGAACAAAGAGACTCTGGAGGAGACCCGCACACAGCCCCGGGCTGGCCGGTAAGCTTGTGTGGAAAAGCGGCGCGCTTGGCACGCTTGAAAAGCAAACACGGATCGGGATCGCAGCTGCCCAGGTCCCCGCGCCTGTGACCTAGGCTTGCGGGAGACGCACGGAGGCCCTCACTGAGGTGAAAGTCCCTCACTGAGTAAGCAGGAAAGAGGCGCACAGGCACGGGAGTGGGTGTAAAAGGCGCCATTCCCGCGCCACTGAACTGGGCTACAGCCCGCGTCCTGGACCTGAGGGCTTTGGAACTGAGACCCCGGGCGCGAAGTTCGGGGTGTGGGTTCTCCACGACGGTGGGGCACAAGGCAGACAGCACCCCAAAGCCGTTGAGGTTTACCCTACCATTCCCGCTCTGTTCCCTGTCCCACGGGGTGGGGGGGGGGGCGAAAAACAGTCCCCCAAGGACAATAGGAGAGCTCTCTGGCGCCACCTAGTGACCAGAAAAGAAAAGTCACTAACACCCCATAGAACAGGGAAATTTCTTAAGACTGCTTGAAAAGGGCAGAAGGCTCCTGGAGGAGACAGTGGCCAGCTGGGAAGTTAGCCCACGCCAGGCCCCTTCCGACCAGCAGTCTGAGCCCACAGAGAGAACAGGCACCCATGGCTGGGGCAGACCGGGCGCGCAGAAGAGTGTGCCTGAGACCGGATGCTCAGGGACTGAGTCCCGCGTTGCCATTTTAGAACAGGGACATTTCTTCAGTACAGACTTCCTGAAACCAGCAGAAAGCTCCCTCAGAAGCCAGAGATGGCTCCAGGAGGAGCCAGAGGGGAGCGGAGAAGTTCACCCAAGATGCCGGCCAGTCCGAGCAACACAGTGTCCCAATGCATACGACGAATTAGAAAACAGACAGTAGGGAGTAGAAGAACCACACACAACCTAACAACTCCTCAGGAAAAAAGCACACCACAAAAAGAAAACCACCCCCCAGATTGCAACGACAGTAACTTGGAAGAACTTCTGAGCCTTCCAGAAACAGAATTTAAAATTGCCGTGATTGAAAAATGACAGAACTCATAAAGGAAAACAATGATCAGAAGAAGGAAATTGAGTCCCTAAAGAGGGAAGCAAAAGAAACGCAGGAGATCAAAGAATTAATGGAGGAACTAAAGAACTCTGGGAAAAGCAATGAAAGCAGAATAGATGAAATGGAAGAACGAATAAGTACTCTTGAAGACACAGAAATAAAAAGAACCAAAACAGAAAAGGAAAGAGAAGTACGAAGGAAAAAGAACGAAGAAAGACTTCGGGAACTATCTGACTCCATGAGGAAAGGAAATATAAGAGTTATAGGAATTCCAGAAGGAGAGGAGAGAGATGT
Organism: Talpa europaea; assembly: GCF_964194135.1. NCBI lineage: Eukaryota > Metazoa > Chordata > Mammalia > Eulipotyphla > Talpidae > Talpa > Talpa europaea. Next base: position 49,766,596 of record NC_140076.1, read on the forward strand.
AGGAACAGAGAAAATATTCCAGGAGATAATTGAAGAGAACTTCCCAAATGTGAAGAAGGAGCTGAAAATTGATATACAAGAAGCAAGAAGAACACCAAACTTCCATGACAAAAGGAAAAATACAGCAAGACACATAATAGTAAAGCTCCCAAGAATCCAGGACAAGGAAAAAATAATGAAGCTGACAAGAGGGAAGAAACAGATAACATTCAAAGGAAAACCAATCAGGCTGACATCAGACTTCTCTGAAGAAACACTACGGGCAAGGAGAGAGTGGAGGGACATAGTTAACAGACTCCAAGAAAACAGATGCCAACCAAGAATACTCTATCCCGCAAAGCTCTCTTTCCTCCATGAAGAAAGAATATGGACCTTCCCAGACAAAGAGAAACTCCGGAATTTCATTACGACTAAACCCCCACTCCAAAAAATACTACAAGGAATCCTAAAGCCAGAACCTCAGAGGGACGAATAACAACGAAAGAAGGCTAAAAAAAAAGTTATTAAAAGAATAAATAAATAAAATTAAAGGAAAGACAAACACAATGGCAAACACAAATGCTAACATATCAATATTAACTCTAAATGTAAATGGACTAAACTCTTCAATAAAAAGACACAGAGTTGCAGCCTGGATTAAGAAACAAAACCCAACCTTTTGCTGTCTCCAGGAAACACATTTAGCTACAAAAGATAAAAATAGGCTCAAAGTTAAAGGATGGAAAACAATCCTACAAGCAAATGGACCAAAAAAGAAAGCAGGAACAGCTATACTTATATCAGATAAAACAGACTTCAAACTCAAAAAAATAAAAAGAGACCCCAATGGTCACTACATTATGATCAAGGGGACAATACTTCAAGAAGAAATAACACTCATTAACATATACTCACCTCACAAAGGAGCACCAAAATATATCAGACAACTGTTGTCCTCTCTGAAAACAGACATCAGAGAAAACACATACGTAGTGGGAGACTTCAACACACCACCATCAACAATGGATAGATCAACAAGACAAAAAATAAGTAAAGAAACTAAAGCTCTAAATAAGGACCTAGAGCATTTGGGCTTGAACACTAAACCCCCAAAAAACGGAGTACACATTTTTCTCAAGTGCACACGGATCATTCTCCAGGATCAATCACATACTGGGGCACAAGACAAATATCAACAGATACACCAAGATTGAAATCATATCAACCATCTTTTCTGACCCTGAAGGCATCAAACTAGAAATCAACCATAAACAGAAGGCAAGGAACTTTCCTACCTCATGGAGATTAAAAACCACACTACTGGAAGACCACTGGACTAATGAGGAGATCAAAGAAGAAATTAAAAAATTCTTTGAATTGAATGACAAGGAGGACACCAATATCCTAAATGTATGGGATGCAGCAAAAGCAGTAATAAGAGGAAAATATATAGCAATAGAAGCTCACATAAAGAAACAAGAACTCAAAGAAACAACCTAATCTCGAAGCTCAAAGATCTAGAAAAAGAACAACAAAAAAATCCCAAAACCAGTAGAAGAAAAGAAATAATAAAAAACAAAGCAGAAATAAATGAAATTGAAACTAAAAAAACAATCCAAAAGATCAATGAAACCAAGAGCTGGTTCTTTGAAAAAAATAAATAAAATAGACAAACCCCTAGCCAGGCTCACAAAGGAAAAAAGGGAGAAAGCAAAAATAAACAGGATCACAAATAAAAGAGGAGAAATCACAACAGACACAGCAGAAATCAAAAGAATAATCAGTACCTACTATGAACAGTTGTATGGAAACAAGTTCAACAATATAGAGGAGATGGACAAATTCCTACAACTCTACAATCACCCAAAGCTAGATAAAGAAGAAATAGAACACCTAAACAGACCAATTACAATTAGCAAAATTGAAATGGTAATCAAAAACCTCCCCAAAAACAAAAGCCCAGGACCTGATGGATTTCCAAATGAATTCTACCAAACATTCAGAGATGAATTAGTGCCTATCCTTCACAAACTCTTTCAAAAAATTGAGAAGGAAGGGACAATACCAAACACGTTCTATGAAGCCAACATTACACTAATACCAAAACTGAACAAGGACAACACAAAAAGGGAAAACTACAGGCCAATCTCCCTAATGAACAAAGCAAAAATCCTCAATAAAATTTTAGCTATCAGAATCCAACAATGTATCCATAAGATAATTCACCACGACCAAGTAGGATTCATTCCAGGGACACAAGGATGGTTCAACATCCAAAAATCAATCAACGTTATCCAACACATCAACAAAAAGAAATATAAAAACCATATGATAATATCAATAGATGCTGAGAAAGCTTTCGACAAAGTGCAACACCCATTCATGATAAAAGCCCTTGAAATTCTTGGGATACAAGGAACATACCTCAACATCATAAAGGCCATCTATGACAAGCCAACAGCCAGTATCATTCTCAATGGTGAAAAACTGAAAGCAACTCCATTAAGATCTGGAACAAGACAAGGATGTCCACTCTCACCACTGCTCTTCAATATAATACTGGAAGTCCTAGCCAGAGCAATAAGACAAGAGAAAGACATCCAAGGAATCCAAATAGGAAAAGAAGAAGTCAAACTATCACTATTTGCAGATGATATGATAATATACATAGAGAACCCCAAAAACTCCCCAGAAAAACTAATTCAACTCATCAATCAGTTCAGTAAAGTGGCAGGATACAAAATCAACACGCAAAAGTCAGTAGCCTTCCTATACACAAACAATAAATCTGAAGAAGAAGAAGTCAAAAAAAATCCCTTTTATTGTTCAAAGAAAAAAAATCAAATATTTGGGAATAAATCTAACAAAAGAGGTAAAGGACCTATACAAAGAAAACTATAAAACACTGTTAAAAGAAATAGAAGAAGACACAAAGAAATGGAAAGACATCCCCTGCTCATGGATTGGAAGAATAAACATTATTAAAATGGCCATCCTACCAAAAGCAATATACAGATTCAATGCTATTCCAATCAAAATTTCAATGTCATTCTTCAAAGAAATAGAACAATTATTGATGAAATTCATATGGAATCACAAAAAACCCCGAATAGCCAAAGCTCTCCTGAAAAAAAAAGAAGGGAATGGAGGCATCACACTCCCAGACTTCAAACTCTACTACAAAGCCATAATCATCAAAACTGCATGGTATTGGAACAAGAACAGACACACAGACCAATGGAATCGAATAGAAAATCCAGAAATAAACCCACAGATTTATGGTCAACTAATCTTTGACAAAGGAGCAAAGACTATGCATTGGAGAAAAGAAAGTTTGTTCAATAAATGGTGCTGGGAAAACTGGGTCGCTACATGCAAAAGAATGAAGCTTGACCACTACCTCACACCATACACAAAAATCAACTCAAAATGGATTAAAGAACTAGACATAAGACCTGAAACTATAAAATATATAGAAGGAAATATAGGCGAAACACTACGTGATTTGCACATCAAAGACATCTTTACAGACACATCACCCAAAGCAGTGATAGTGAAGGCAAAGATAAACAGCTGGGACTACATCAAATTAAAGAGCTTCTGTACAGCAAAAGAGACAATAACAAAAACAAAGAGAAACCCCACCAACGGGGAGAACATTTTTGCACCCAACACTAATGATAAAGGACTGATCACAAAAATCTGCAAAGAGCTGATGAGACTCAACAACAACAAAGAAAATAACCCAGTCAAAAAATGGGCAGAAGAGCTAAAAAGAAACTTCTCTGAAGAGGAAATGCAAATGGCCAACAGGCATATGAAAAAATGTTCAACATCACTTGTCATCAGGGAAATGCAAATCAAAACTACCATGAGATACCATCTTACACCAGTGAGAATGGCACATATTAAAAAAACTAGCAACAACAAATGTTGGCGAGGGTGTGGAGAAAAAGGAACTCTTCTGCACTGTTGGTGGGAGTGCAAACTGGTCCAACCACTGTGGAGAGCTGTGTGGAGATTTCTGGACCTACTAAACATAGAGCTTCCATATGATCCAGCAATTCCACTCCTAGGTATTTACCCAAAGGACACAGAAACATCCATTCCAAAGAACACCTGCACCCCTATGTTTATAGCAGCACTATTTACAATAGCTAAGCTTTGGAAACAGCCCAATTGCCCAAAAATAGATGACTGGATCAAGAAGATGTGGTACATATATACCATGGAATATTACTCAGCATTCAAAAAAGATAAACACATGCAATTTGCAGCAACATGGATGGCGCTGGAAGGGATCATGCTCAGCGAAATAAGCCAAAAAGAAAAAGAAAAATACTGGATGGTCTCACTCATAGCAGGAATCTAGAAAACTTAAATAAGGGACCAGGAAAATGAATAACTATAAGAAAGTGAAAATCAAAATCAACAAAAAACTATGAACTAGAGACACTTTTTGGGGGGTGAGGGGCAGGAGGGGAGGGATTGGGGTCAGAATGGGGGGCTACAATTGAATGGGGAATATAAAAATAAAATATATTATTTAAAAAAAAAAACTTAAAAAAAAATATCTATTTAATTTTCCAAAGAAAGTTATCATGAAAAGTTTTATTCTAAAGTGCCAGTCTAGATTATGACCAAACTCTCATTGATTTATTGACTGAGTCATTCATTCATGTTGAATTTTAAATTGTCATATTCCTATTCATTTAGTCATACATTAATTTGACCTTACTATCTAATAGGCACATAAAGACTCTTTGGCTATAGAAATAGGCACATTCATATCTTACATAATAATGCTTCATAACTAATACATTCTCCTTCTAAAGACACTTTATATCATCGGAATTACAGAGGAAAGATAATATCTGAAGAATAATTGATTCTCTTATTTTTAACCAAATCATGACCTTAATTTTACCTGTTTTTTTCAAGTTGTAGTCTCTACTAGAACAAATTAAAGCAGGCTCTGCCACCTTGGATGCAGCAATTGATCTAATAAAAGTTTTCCTTCTTTTCCAACAAATAGGAAACACCAGGGGCATTTGCTTTCACCTAGCAGGGACAGTGTTACTATCCTAGCTATCTTCCCTCAAGGTTATATGTCCATCTAGTCCTTTATCACAATTTGGTCTGCAGGGTTCTGATGGTATCCTTACTCCTCAAGGTAATACAGATTCTTTATACTGATGCTATCATGCTGATAATATCTTGATATCATTGTATAGTATAATATTTTATTCATATATATATTTTACATCCTTGTTCATTTTTAAATAATGTTTGCTTCCCCCCTCAGGTGTAGTCCCCGTAGAATTTCCTTCACCAGTGCACCTGTGCACCATCACCACAGTCCCCTGTGATCTTCCCTCCCTCCCTCCAATCCTTCTCCCGCCTCCTCCTCTGCAGGATAATATTTTTATGCCTTAGAAATATGTGTGCTGTATGTATGTGCTAATATATAAGAGAGAAATCTCGTGAAAATACAGGGATCTTCCAATAAATTCCCGAGGGATCCAATGGTGATAGTTCCTCCAAAGTAAAAGATAAGTTGTGGCAATTTATATTTCCTGCTGTTAAGAAGGAGGCACAGCATTCATTGGCTGCCAGATTGGAATAGGGCCCAGAGATAAATAAAATGCTTTTCAGCTAATCCAGGCTATTATCCTATCAGGTCTGCCACTAGGTCTATATAATAGAATGGACTTGATGGTGCTTAAAATAACTTTCAGAGAGCAGGATCTATATGGAGGTGATTGCAATGTCTATTAGAGAGTCACAGATGAAGGTCCCTGGGGTTTTAGGGAAAAATCCATGTTCTTTCAGCAAATAATGACTCTTCTTTTGAAAAGTGACTCTTGGGCCCTGTATGAACACCCCGTAACATGAAGCTGTCCATCAGAAATTGGATGTTATCTGATCCACCAAACCTAATGTTGGCTGTGCTCAGCAGCATGCCATTATTGAGTAGAAGTGGTATAAAATACTTGAGAAGGTCATAAAGGTACAAAAAAGTTAAATAAGAAGACAGCTTGCAGTGATAGTATGTGGCTTCCTAATATACTGCTTTAACACATACCTGTGGCTCATGGAACTGTCCCTTGAAATAGTCGCTGTCACCACATATTCAGTTTCACTTGTTTAGTTGTTACTTGCTTTACTGTGGTTTGTAAAATTGGCACTGTTTACTTGTTTACTGTGAAGGAAGAGCTCTCATTGTTCCTAAAAATAATTGATTAGGCACAAAGGAATTTTTTAAATTTATTTTTTTTATTTTTAAACAATATTTGCTTCCCCCCACCCCCTTAGGTTAAGTCCCCATAGAATTTCCTTCCCCCAAGGCACCCATGCACCAACACCACAGTGCCCTGTGCTTCTCCCTCCCTCCCTCTGATCCCTCTCCCTCCTCCTCCCCTATATGTCTGATTTATAATTCTGTTTTTGCTTTGTTGTGTTTTGTACTATTATTATTTTTTTTACACTGATGTCTTATTTGGTTCCCCTATATTCCTGTTATAAGTGAAACCATGCGATATTTTTCTCTTTCCTCTGGCTTATGTCACTGAGCATAATTCCCAAAGGAATATTTTAAATCAAGTTGAGACTCTACGTATTGTGTCATATAGCGAAGAACCAAAAAATCATTAAATTATAACTATGCATTTAAAGTTTAACCAAACCAAACAAAAAAGAAGATAGGTTAAAGAAGAGAAAGATGATTTAACTGCTTCCTTCAAGACTTTAAAAAGCTACATAGTTATTAGTTATTTATAGCAAATTGCCCCCAAAATTGTAAATATAAAAGTAAAATAGCAAACATTTTTTATCTTACAGTTTTTATGGTCAGAAATTGAGAACAACTTAGATGAGCATCTCTGGCTCTGGGCTTTTCATGAGGTGGAAGTCAAGGTGTAATCCAAGACTGCAGTCAATTAAAGATTTTACTAAGGTGGAAGGACAGCCTTCCAGGCAGCTCTCTAACATAGCTGTTGGCAGGACGTTTCAGTTTTCACTGACTGCTGACAATCATTTGGACTATTTTTTATAGTAGTGAGTGTTTTTGTGCATGTCAGTTGTCTTTCCCTAGAGCTAGTTATCATAAAGAGAGAGATAGAGAGCAAAGAGGAAGCTGCAGTGACATTTATGTGTATAACCTACTCTTAAAAGTCACTCAATGTCATTTCTACTATATTAACTTAGTAGAAACAAGACTTTAAGTCTAGTTCACATTCAAAGGATGGGGAATTAAGCACCATCTTTTGAAGGAAAAATATGATGTTATTTATAGACTTACTTGAAAGTCACCACAGATGGTGATTCACTGAATACAAGTCAATAGAATTAAATTATAAGAAAAAGCGCATGATAATATATATCCCCCCCAAGAAAATCTGAAGAAAAAACGCAATGTGCAATCTATATATTTTTTTAAGATTTTTAAGAGTATGAATGAAAAAGGACCACGGGGGGGGGGGGGCGGAAGGTGAGAGTGTAATATTTCAGAACAGTTGAATTTACTTTTTGATTGTCACAATGTTTGGGTGGGACTGGTGGCATTTAATGAGTGGGGGTCAAGGAAGACAGATGTCTTGTAATATCTGAAACAGCACAACTAAGAATTGCTGACTTTCCTGCCTGACTTTCTATGTCCATTTATGTAAGGTGACAACTTGTTTTTAAATATTTGCATATAGATCTTTTGTTTTAAAATTACAAATGCTATTTTCACATAGTGTTAATAAGAATCTGAAAAGAAAAGCTTATACTTTTTTGGTTAGAATTTACTAAAATTTCTTCATTTAGGAAAACCATATTGTTGACAATACTGCTTGTAGTATTTGAGTCTCCTACACAATACACCTATATCCTGTTGCAATCATAGCTATTATATTCAGTCATTCTCTAGAGATGCAAGCTTCTGACTCTTCACTGTATCTGTTAGCTTGGTTTTATGTCAGCATCTGCATATTTTAGTATATGCATACTCTTTAATTGTAAATTCTTTTCTTATTTCACACTTTCATTATATTTAGAGCATTTTATTGATTTTTAAAAGGGATTATATGTGAGTTATCAGTGAATACCATTCAAAACTATAAAAGCAGCATTATAAATATTTGTTATAAAAGGTATTGGGTGTGAAGGGATTGAGAGAGACTAACATATCAACCTATGATGTTCTGACATTAATAATCACCTGATATGAGAAGCCCTTAATACATGTGAAGAAATAATCCATACAGATGTGTCCAGAGAAACAATGTGAGTCACATGTGTAATGTTAAATTTTCTAGTAATCACATTTGAAGGAGTAAAAAAAACAGGTGACATTAATTTTAATAGCATGTTTTACTTATGTAACTATTACTAAATATGATGTCAAGTATAATCAATATAAAATTATTAATGAGACTTAAATTTCTTGTTCATACTGTTTTTATAAGCTGGTGTGGTTTTTTGCACTTATAGCATGTTTCAATTCAGATAAAACACATTTAAGTGCTTAATAGACATAGGTTGCTAGTAGCTACCACATTATACAAACAGTTCTGGGAGTTTCGCAAATAGAGAACTCTTAGGAAAGGAAGTAAAATGTGAGGAGTTCTTTATTAATTGACAAGATGACTGATGCCTCTTTCTCCCCCACACTATTTCTCTGCTGGGAGTATAAGGAGATGTGGACTTGATGAAGAAAAGAAAACTAGACACCCATGACTGATATGACTTGGTTGAGCTGGCCCTTGCAGCTTTCAGCTCAAAGACTTGATGCTTCAGCTCAAACATGGACCATCTGTAGCACAACCTCTGTGCCAGAGTCTGCCTGGAGAGTTGTAGCAGCAGCTTAATAAATACAGCCACCTGCCATGATTCACAACTAAAAAAGCAAGAAGATCTCTCCCCTCAATACTTCCATCTTCATCTCCTTTGCCCTCTGGCATTAGCTCCCTCCCAGCCACTCTGCCTTTTCCACCAAGTACAGAGCTCTTTTTTCAAATGACAAAGTTTCAAACTTACTTGTGTCATCAGCTTTCACACCATATGTGTGCAACACACCGCTGATTCTCCTGTTGTTTGTAGCTGATCTAGTTGCTTCCCACTGCTAACAAACTCATTCCTGATCTCTCCTTGAATGACAGCATTTTAGCTACTATATTCTTGTGGTTAAAGAATGTGAGAGCAACAACCTAAGTTCAAGCCCGTTTTATACCATTTAAAAGTGATCTTGAGACATAAACTCTGAGTTGCAGTTATGTATAAAATATGGGTATAAGTAATATTTGCCTCATGGGATTATTGTGACACTGTCATAGTTGTGAGATAAAAATAAAACAATGGATATAATACATTTAATGTAGTACTTCGCACATTGTAAGCAACTACTATATTAAAGAATTTATTATTATACTCTTCCCTTAATCTGTAATTCCTTCCCTACTCCTGACCTCTTGTCCAAATCCTACTCATTTTTCAGGCTTTTGCACTGCGACCCCTTTCCTAAGCCTTCTACAATCTTTTCTCTCCTTTTCAGGTATTTGTTGTGAACTCTGACATAAACTACACTGGTATTGACTTCTAGTACAGGGCACATAGTGGTCATTTAGTAAGTTCTCTCTTAACTGACTGATAATGAAAAGAAGAAGAAAACTGTAGCAGATGCTTCTGGTGCCCCACCTGTTCCCCCAGTTCTTAGTATGCTTACAGCTGTGGCCACTGCTAGGCATGTTCTACCTGATTTCTCAGAAGGTCCCAGCAGGATGAATTCACTGCTGTCACAAGTGTATTCTGCTCGTTGGCATACACCTTGCTGGCTTTGCACCCATTTTTGCTAACTTCTTTCATATTTTCAAAATTCTTATGAGGCCGGTTATTATTATACCTATTGTCTTATAGTAACAAATTAGAAAGCAAAGATTCAAAATAATCAAGGGACTTATTCAGGGTCCTAATTATATTAAGTAGCAAACCTACTAACCCAAGTGCTTCGTTAGGTGCCCATTTCTGTATTAATGTATGGAAAGGGAATTAAACATTTCAGGACAGGGTTAAAAGAAACATTACAAAAAATAGAGTCAGACAAAATTAGATCTCATTTTCAGGGATAGTCAAAAATGTGACAAACTAAAATATAAAAGAACATAATAAAATTTTGTCTGGAGACTCACTGTATGTTGAATGTTTTGCTGTCATTTCAATGCCTTATTTATAGTCTGCTCTCATTATTCTGAGAAATAAACATGAGAAGATATGGCAGCTGAGAGCTGCCTGAATGAGTCAGATTTTATAAGCAGGTATTAGAAGATGAAACCAATTTGGCTTCTTTGACATTGGAGAAAGACTTACACAAGGGAGATTTTTCTGGATACTTAGATACTAAAAGGAAAGGCTTCCATGAGTGAGAAAAATTTCTTTTCCATATTAAAATTCTCATTCAGAATTGATTTTTTTTTATCTTCCCAAGTCACACAGGCCATGTACATTATGGTGATTGGATTATAACTCGAACTGTCAAATCCAATAAATGTGGGTGTGGAGATAGCTCGGCAAATGCTAAAGGAAGCAAAGGACAAAGAATTGTTTCTCATATGCAGAAGCAAGCATTAGATGACCAGTGCATTTCCTAGATTTTTAGGAACAATATTGGAAATGTAAGGCATGTTCAGTGAGAATTAGGCAGTATTACCCAGTTTAGCAAATGCATGTTACTGTGGTTCTATAGTATACATGTCAAGTTTATAATTCTTTGAAAATAAAGATGATGAGTTATACGAGGTAAAACCCAATGTCTTCAGAGAAAATAGAGTTGAATCTATGGTTTTCATGGTTTGAGAGCACTTGATATTTATAGTAAGCTTCGAGATTACTAGACAGATGCATTGTGAATCTTTATGATGCATTGCCCCTGACATTGCTACTATTTACCTTTAGACTGTCATATGACATCATAAAGAACTAGTCAATTTGAACTGGCCATTACAGTTTTATTCCTTTAATTTTTTTAATGGTTTTCACTTAGCATAACCCAAAAGAATTACATCATAATATTTGCTGTAAATTTATTAGTTCTATGATGAAGTCATTTCATTTGGGCTCTAGAGAAATGACTTCTAACCTACCAAGCTTTTGTAGTGTGCCCTCCAATTCACATTTTAATAAATGTCATTTTCTAAGTGCATTACCTCATGTTTTGGCTACAACCCAGATGAATCCTGAGAGAATAAGAGAAATGTGCTTTCTCACTGATTCATCCATATTTTATTTTACCTTTCATTAAGAAATTACTCTTTGAAGAAAATCAATAATCTCCTGTGACTGAGGGGAGAGGTTAGTCTGTTGCAGTGATGCATTCTAATTCTCAAATCAGAATGCCTCAGGCCAGCTGTTTCTGATAGAGTTTTTGTTCTTTCTTGTTCCTGCAGCATGGGTACATGGCGACCCCAGGAGAGTGGCCTATCCTACAGACAGCAGGGGCCACTTTTGTGGCCAGAAGGGCACCCCTAATGAGTGAGTATGGTCACTTTTGCTTTGCCTGACTTTACTGTCCAATCTGGAATCCAAAAATCACTTCTACATGAATCCTTCTAGATTTATAAGAAGATTGAAATTCATAAAGGCAGTTTTTCCTCTGTCTTTTCCTATAGATAGTTTATAAGCAGCTGGGACATTTCATACCACATGCCGTTGTTATCCAACATTTTTTTAGAATGAATGGAGATTCTGCTTAGTAAAATTATAATTATAAGGGGTGAATTTGGCCACTGATTTTATCAGAAGCCATATTTTAAAATGCCTTTTGAAATAGCTATTGAAAAGCTGAATTCTGAGTAGCTCCTGGAACATTAGATAGTACAGTTGTTAGAATTGCTTATGCCACAGTGCCAAATGGTAAATCATTCCACCTTTCAAGGTGAGGGGCATACCCAGAAAGCAGTGTGTGCTAGACTTTACCAGGCAGCTTGGCTGCTGTAGCCAATGAGCCTAAGTAGCTAAAACAAGCAAGGAAAAATGCTACAATAATTCCTTTCTGAAGTTAACCAAAGCAGAGATTTCCTTTTCTAAAAGCAAGTTTTCTATTTCGTTATCTTAAAACAGAACAAAACAAAAGCACAAGTCTCAAATTTTTAAAAAATTTCCTTCCTTACTCAATGGTCTATTTCTTTTCTGTCAATACCTGGGAGCTCCACGTTCTTCATAATGAATTCAGTTTCTATAAAATTTGGTATTGAATGTGTAAAATCCAAAGCAGCAACCCCCACACCCACCCCGTCTGCCACCCATCCCTATACCACCCACCCTGCCTGCCCCAGCAACAACTCTACTGAGTTCCCTGTGCTGCCTATCCATAGCTATGGAGCTTGTTATGCCAAGGGATGTATAGATTTCAAAAAATAGATTCAGGAAAGGGTTAAAATCACAGAGCAATGTAAGAAGACAATCAAAAGAAATCAGAAATTGGATGGGGAATAAATCCTCAGTCATGTTAGGTTGAGTTTATGGTGAACAAGTTTACTCCTACAAAAGGTTCTCATTGCCTGTTAGAGAACACAGGACTCAGTTCTCATCTAGAGTGATAATTTTTATTTTAACTTCAGGAGCTCAAAAATCCTAGATACTGATAACAAAAACTTCATACTATGAAGAGCAAAGAAAGCACCAGGTGGTTAAAAAAAAAATCACACAAATCTCTAAATATCTATTTCTTTAAAATAGACTATTTTTAAAAGGGCCTCTGTGACAATAAATTTTCTACACCAAAGCCAATGACCCACTTTTTTTTCCAACAAAGGGGTGATACCACAAATTGCAGTAAGAAAGATCATTCAAATATAATCCTAGTATAACATATACATGTTCATTGAACTATTATTTAAAATAATAATATATTGGAAACAATGCAGATACCCAGCAGTATGTGAATGATAGTAATTTATGACCCACTGACTTAATGAAATATAATGGAGCCATTGAAAATTCTGTTTATCTTTTAAGAATTGTTTCTGTTGATTTTCCTTTATAATGTCAGGGTTTTATGTCATAATTATAATTGCCCTCCTCTTCCTGAAAATAACATTTGCCTATATTTCTCTAGTATTTTCAGAATAGTTCATTGAATGATCGACTCTTTTCCTCCTATGATTTCTGATACTGCAACTATCATCTGAATTTTTATATTTGTTTCTGAATGATGTATGCTGTACCGATGTGTATTGTTAAACTTCTCAATTATTTTAATTCTTATAGAAAATGTGTATTAATTTGAAATTTTAACAGATTACTTTAAATGATGCTTAAGAGTTTTTACTTTTAAATCAGTGTTAAGAAGGACAAAGATCCTGAAGGCAGGCGTGAGCCTATGATGCTCCAGCAACTGAAAGAAGTCAAAGGAGGCTGGAATATAGCGAGCAATGAGGGAAATGAAAGGAGCAGATGTCTGAGAGGCACTTAATTAATCAAATTTTGTGACTCCGTATTCTCTGCTAAATATTTGGATTACTTATAAGTGCAAGAAAGCACTGAAAATGTGTTCATCAAGACAGTGACAGAATCTATTTTATATTTTAAAAGACCATTCTTGCTGCTCATTTACACTTTCTTGAATTGTTTCAATTGCTTATAAAGATGCTGTATGCAGAAAAATATTCAGCTTTTTACTTCACCTTGAAAATAATTAATGGTATATATCATGGAGTAGAATTATGAGTAAATTTTATTTCCCTTTTTATATACTAATGTATATAGCAAGTTTCTACTAAAAATATATTACTTTATATTCCCCCTAAGTTTTCAAAAAATAAAAACCTGAAAAGTACATTACCTAAAACAATAGATTGCCTTGCCAATCCAAGCCCTTAAAACAAAAGATGAAACAAATATTTTGTTGAAAGAATATATAATTTAGAGTCAAATTCTGAGTTTTACTTCCTTCTATCATTAATTTTTGAGCATAAGAAACAACCTATCTTGGGCTTAATTTGATAATCCAAAAATTAAATGAAAGAACAATCATAGGAAGAAATTTGCATTGTCCTTTCTTTTTGCAAAAATCACTTTCATATTATAACTTTTATTGTTTGTTGAGGTCCTTCAGTGGACCAGTCACTATGCAAAATGCCGGAGTTACTCCAGTAAATAAAATGACTTTTCTTCAAGGATAATCTCAGTCTCCAGGGAGACAGTTAAGAAATCCACGGATTTCAGAGAGTTTTGATCCAAGATGGCAACATAGCAGGCTCCTTAATCTCACCTCCTTCTATAAGCACAGAGAATATACACTCAGTACAATTACCTGTGAAAAAAATCCAGAAACAAGCTGAGTGGCTCCTATACATCAGATGAAAGAGAAATACCCACATTGATGCAGGCAGGAAATTCTGAGACACATCTCACCACAAACCTCACCCCTGGCGCAGGTCTATACAATTGGGAAGGAACCTACATGTCTTAACTTCTCTCTGAGGAGTGAAATATTTGGACCCTACATCTAGTGGCCCAATTTTCAAGACCCCTACTCAAAGAGAAGGCCTTCCAAACACCTTGCTATGAAATCTTACAAGGCTCACATCCATGAGAGTCAAAAGACTATGACAAATCAAGAAAAGTTCTTAATCTCTGATTATCCGTCTTCCCAGCTGAAAGGGAACAGAAATGCCCATTTCTTGGTCTTTTTCTGAAGGAAACATTTTTGCCTTCTTCAAGAGCTGTTGCCGGAAGGTCAGACTTCTAATTTTAGCATTTAGAAGAGACTGATTGCAATCCTCCCCAGAGACTGGGAGTACTAGAGGGCACAATTTTTTTTTTTAATTTTTCAAATTTTATTTTTGTATAATGATTGGTTTCTCACCTCATGTGTATTCCCCATAGTTCTCCCACCACAATATCATCTGTGAACATCACCATATTCCATTGAGTTCTTCCCTCTCCTGTTTTGACCCCCTTTTCCCCCCCTCCTTTGCTGTATGCCTCAGATCTATGGTCAGCTTGCTAGTTTTGTGTTCCTCTTGACCTATTGTTTGGTTTCTCTATATTTCACATTGAAGTGAAACCATCTGATATTTATCTTTTTTAATTCTGACTTATTTCAGTTAGCATAATCCCTTCTAAGTCCATCCATGTTGCCACAAATGGCACCATTCTTCACATCCTCCCTCTGGCATACTCCAGGTCAATGCTGTCTACCTATAAGAAACTTGTCCATACCTCTAGCACCCAAGCTTTTGTGACTGCCACAAGGAACACACTCTATGACCACCTGTTCCTGGTGGCCAGTGGGGGTTGTCTCACAGAACTATAGCAAATAATTAAACAATTATTAGCCAATTATTCCCTCAGCTCTCAGGATAAAGGGAGGAAACAAAATCACCCACCTTCTAGTTTCCCTGAAAAAGGTCTATTTGCATACTTTAAAAGCTGCTGCCTGGTGTTCCAACTTCCCATCAGACTACACATGGTGCTGACCAGCATCCTCTGCTTTGAAACACTGTCATGTCGGATCCTCAACTAACAAAGAAGGCAACTTGGACAAGCACAGAGGTTTGAGAGACAACTAAGAAGTGGGACAGGAGTGGAAAATAAGATTCATGTCTAACAGGCTTTTCTTTTTTTTTATTTAAATTTTATTTTTATATTCTGCATACAATTGCGACCCCCTTATTTTGACCCCAAGCCCTCCTTTCCCCACCTCCCACCCCCCTATAGAGTGTCTCTGGTTCATAGTTGTTTGTTGATTTTGATATTTTCTTTCTTATAGTTATTCTTTTTCCTGGTCCCTTATTTAAGTTTTCTAGATTCCTGCTCTGAGTGAGACCATCCGGTATTTTTCTTTTTCTTTCTGGCTTATTTCCCTGAGCATGATCCCTTCCAGCTCCATCCATGTTGCTGTAAATTGCATGTGTTTATCTTTTTTGAATGCTGAGTAATATTCCATGGTGTATATGTACCACATCTTCTTGATCCAGTCATCTATTTTTGGGCATTTGGGTTGTTTCCAAAGCTAGCTATTGTAAATAGTGCTGCTATAAACATAGGGGTGCAGGTGCTCTTTGGATTGCTGTTTCTGTGTCCTTTGGGTAAATACCTAGGAGTGGAATTGCTGGATCATATGGAAGCTCTATGTTTAGTAGGTCAAGAAATCTCCACACAGCTCTCCATAGTGGTTGGACCAGTTTACACTCCCACCAACAGTGCAGGAGAGTTCCTTTTTCTCCACAATCTCACCAACATTTGTTGTTGCTCGTTTTTTTAATATATGCAATTCTCACTGGTGTGAAATGGTATCTCATTGTAGTTTGATTTGCATTTCCCTGATTACAAGTGATGTTGAACATTTTTTCATATTTCTCTAACAGGCTTTTCTGTCAAGACTGGTAGAGGTAGCTTTTCAAAAACAAGAGGGTTCTCAAAAAAACAACCTGACTCACACTATGAACAGCTAGAAAAAGAAGAGGAAGCAAAAGTCCAAAATTAACAGAGGAAAGGGATGAGCAAAGATGAGAGAGAAATAAAAGACTAAAAAGAGAATAGAAAATATTCATGAAAGTAAGAGCCATTTTTTAAATAAAAAAAAAATTGTCAAACCTATAGCTAGACTCACCAAGAAAGAAACAGGGAACTTTAATGAATAAAACTAAAAATGAGAGAGAAGACATTGCAACACAAACATTTAGGTGGCCACTATTATACCACACAAATATAAAGAAGAGAGATGATGAACAATTATACACCAACAAATTGGACAACTGAGCTTAAATTCCATGTGAGAAATGGTTTGATAGTATTCATGATGTAAGTTAGGCTATTTATTAAAACTTAACCAAGAGGATGTTGAGTTATAAACTGTTGAACTGGAAGTTTTCTAAAATGCTGAAACAGACCTTAAAGGAAATTGGAGTCTTTGGTGGCTGTGTGTAACTTTCTCTGCTTTTGAGTTTCAGCACTTGTGTATGCTCCTTTTCTTTGGAATTTCCACTAAAAAGGAATAACTTGATTGATTTTGATGCCATCTTCTGGTTACTGCAAAAACTTCACTTTATAAAGGTTGTGTTAAGTAACTTTGAACACTGGTGCAGTACCAATTACCAAACTAGACAGACTGAAATATCCAACTCCCCCAATATGAAGTTCAGATAGGGGGAGGATTAAGAAGTCAAAATACTTCTATTTAATTTTGCATCAAATTGGCATCTATGTGAAATAATAACAGTCTTCAGTTTACTGAAGAACCTCTCATAAAATTCCATAGAGGTCACATAAATGCATTTGAGTGAACAGACTCAAAGTCCAGATGTACTTCTTGCTTAATTTTTAAAATCTATATCAAAATAATACATTCATGTGAAAGTAAACTAATTAATAAGGAGGTGTTTATAATAAAAGCAGTGGTCTCCCAGTATTCTTTAACCACAATTTCATTCTATGAAGACAGTCTTTTCTCTCTCACTATCTTCACTTAGGCTGCTATAACAGAATATATTTGGTGGTTTGTAAACAACAGAAATTTATTTCTCACTGTTCTGTGAGCTGGAAGTCCAATATCAAGTTGCCACCATGATCAGTTCCTGGTGAGAGTCCCTTCCTATTCAGCAAACAGATATCTTCATGCTACATCTTCAAATGAAGAAGGGGTGAAATTGCTCACTGGGGTCTCATTTATAGGAACCATTTCCATTCATAAGGGCTCAACCCCCAGGAGGCCCCACCTCTTAATACCATCATATTGGAGGGGTTAGGATTTCAAAATAAGAATTTTGAGAGGACACATTCTGTTCATGACACTTATTTTAGTTCCTCTGGCAGTTATTTTTTTAACATTCAAAATTTTATTTTAACTTTAAATAATATGGTTATTCTTTTATATTGTACTTTATTAACCTTAGATAGTATTTGCTGATAACCTATTATGAAAATGAAGACTTAACTCATCTATATTATTTCTTTTTCTGATCTCCCTCCTCCTTCTATGTCTGATAGTGAAATTATCACATTCAGATTTTAGTATAATTATTATTTAAAGTTATATAATATAACAATGCCTCTATTTCTTATTCTACTAACATTTGTCAGTGTCCCTACACATCGTTATTTTTAGAGGGGAATATTATTCTTGCTACCCCTCTTCTCTGCCATGGACAGCTGATGAAATTCTCAGCTATTTTTTTTAAAGATTTATTTATTTATTTATGCATACAAGAGCTGGGGTACAGGCCAGAGATGCAAGAGGGTGAGAAAATTCACCAGAGACAGAGTGGGGAACAGAACAGGTAGACTGACTAAAATACGCTGGTGAGGGAAGCAGTGGGTGAGACAGGAGAGGTCTGCTGCACCATGTGGGATTCTCTTCAGCTGGCTGGGATTGAACCCGTGCTGCAGGGGCTGCAGACACCTTCACAGTGTGGCGCTTAACCACCTGCGCCACCAGGGAGGCCCCTCAGCTATTTTTTTTAAGATTTATTTATTTATGCATACAAGAACTGGGGTACAGGCCAGAAGTGCTGGGGTTAGAGGATTCACCAGAGACAGAGTGGGGAGCAAAACAGGCAGACTGGCTGAAATACACTGCTGAGGGGAACAGTGGACAAGACAGGAGAGGTCTGCTGTGCCCTGGCTGGCAGGGGATCAAGCTCGTGATGCAGAGGTTGCAGATAGTGTCATGGTGCTGTGCTTAACCCCTTGCTCCACCAGCAAGGCCCTGTTAATGAAGACTTGGAGTCTAAATGAATTTGCAACAGGGGGAGGCTGGGGAGAGTGCCATGGAGAGCAGCTCTGCCTTTCATTCTTCCAGCCCAAGCTTTTATTAAAGATATGAACATAGGGACAAGAAAATAGTGCACAATTGTGTTTATGACTATACAAATCAATGTTACTGGTGGAACAAGTTTTTCTAGTTAGTAGTGAACATGCACACAAGCCAGTGCATCCTCAGAGAGCAGGAGTCAATTCTGGGAAGAAGTTCTGTTTGCAGAACTTATAACCTCCCAGAACTCCATATGCAGAGTAAACAGGTACTCTCAGAAAACTCCCTTTAGGGCAGCAGGCTGCCAACACTTCTATCTTACTTTTCCATTCTCTCCTTCGACTTTCTTTGTTTTCTATCTACATAATTAAGTTTGTCTGAAGTTTCAGTTCCCTAGCTTCAACAGAGTCTTTCATGTTCTATTTGTAGATTGATTCTAGAAGTTGGAAACAAAAGATCTTTGCTTTGTTATAACTCTGTATAGATACTTTATTCGCTGTAGGTCATTTCTACTATGCACCTGATATCAAAGTCAAACCTTATACTTTATTAGCAATTTATCATCATTCCACAACTTAGTTTGCTTCAACATGGGGAAATGACATTCTTGTACAATATTTTGTTTGCCAGCAAGTTTTTTTTTTCTTAAATGGCCTTTATACGGACGACAGATCCCAAATACAATATGTTTTTAGTGTCCCTTAGAGAGCTTCATTAGATTGGATCCTGCTTCTAGAGTTTCCAGATTAGAAGATTAGCAAATAAAGACCATATATCTGACAAGACTGATATCCATGATAGGCAAGAACTCATACAACTCAACAGAATGAATATTATAACCCAATCAAAAAATGGGCAAAAGAGCTAAATAGATACTTCTCCAAAGAAGACATATACATAGCCAACAAGCACATGAAAAAAGGCTCACCATCATCACTTGTCATCAGGAAAATGCAAGTCAAAGCAACAGTGAGCTATAATCTCATGCTGTGATTCTAAAAGACCAGAGTGAAATCATCAAACAGACCAGAAACAGCAAGTGTTGGTGAGGGTTTGAAGATAAAAACAGAATGAAGGTTTCTCAAAATATTGAAAATTGATCTGCAGTATGATCCATAAATTCCTTGTTATCTATTCACAGCATAAGAAAACACTAATTTGAACGGATAATGCACTTTTATGTTCATGGCAGCACTATTCACAATAGCCAAGTTATGGAAACAATCTAAGAGTCTAACAACAGATGAGTGGCTAAAGCAGATGTGAAATATATGCACATAGGAACTTAACTATATTAAAAAAAAGATGAACTCTTGCCATTTTCGATAACATGGGTGCAACTTGAGGGGATGAAGCAAAGCAAAATAAGTGAGAAACAGAAAGATAAATACTAGATGACTTTACTCACATGGGCAATATAGAGAAATAAAGCAAAGGAACAGACCAAACTAAAAGAAGCCATAGAAATCTGACTGTAGAATTGAAGTTACTAGGTGAGAAGGGATAGGGTGGAGAACAAAGTGGGGAGCAGTACCAATGGACTATGGTGGGGGACAATGGGTACTTCTGAAGAGATGTGAATCTATATTTCTGAATCATATATAGTGTTATATAACAGTGTTACCTCAATAAAAATAGTAGAATTAAAAAATAAAATAAAAATAAAATGGAAAAAACAATAGCAAATAAAAACAGAATACTAGTTGAATTTTAATTTCTTACAAATAATTATTTTAGTATGTGTCCAATACACTGTTTGCTGTCTCTCAAGTATTTTTTTTTTCTTTATTGACCCCTTGTTTTGATAGAGAACATTCTCAAATATCTTTCTAAGAAAAGGAAACTTAGGAAGTAAATTTGCTGAGTCATTGGACTATTTTCCTTTTCTCTGTTTATTGTCAATTGATGGTTCAGTTATAGAATTGTAACTAGAAAGACAATTCCTGTCAGAAATTTAAGGAGGTTGTTCCATTGCTTTTGGCATGCAATATGTTGAATACATGTTTGAATCATATACCTCGTGATTGTTAATACAATTCACTCACCCAATGCCCAGGACCAAATATTAAATACTGAGTATTTGAAATAGGAACGTCTTTTTTTAAAGATTTATTTTATTTTTTTATGCATACCAGAACAGGGGTCTAGGCCAGAGATGTGGGGGGTGAGAGGATTCACCAGAGACAGAGTGGGGAGCAGAACAGGCAGATCTACTGAAGTACACAGTGGAGGGGAGCAGCGGCCAGATAGGAGAGGTCTGCTGTCTGGGTTAGCTCCCTGGTTGGGTTGAACTCAGCCTGCAGTGGCTGGCAATAGCTTGATAGCACTGAGACTTTAACCCCTGCATCACCAGGGGGACCCCAAAACAGGGACAAGTTTTTATAATTGGGATAGTGTCAATAGTCATGATGGGGAGCCCAAGCTCAAATCACCACCCGAAAGAAGAGGGACCTAGGGTTTTTACAGGGAAGGGTACTTGCTCAGATCTTTGATTCTAGAAAGCATGCGACTTAGCAAGGGGTTTCAGAAAGTAGAAATCTCATTTTGAGGAGGGCCATTTATTTAAAAAACCGCAGGATCCTTCAGTCTAGTTGATTTTTATAAAACAAGTTCTCTCATGATTGCCTTGGGATCTGGAAATACAAATTAAAGATCTTAGCTTATATATTAGCTTAGTTCTAGAATTTAATTCTTGTACTGCTAGATCATGGTGATTTTTTTCCTCTTAGAAAGCATTTATAATAATTTCTTGATTCTTGCTGTTATGAAGTCTCCTGACTTAATGTAGATTTTTTTTAAATGTCCTTTGTTTAGTTCTCTTTGGCGTCTTTAACCCTGAAGAACTATGACTCCTATCAGCTCTGGAAATTCTTCAGTGACACCTTTGCTGTGTCATCCTTTCCACATTATTGGTTCTCCTTTTGAAACTCTGTGGAGTCATACCTTGTACTTCTTGGGTTAGTCTCAATGCCCATTTTTTCCTTCACTGACTTTTTATTCTGTATTCCTGGAGATTTTCTCAAATGTTCCCCAATTCTATTTATTTAAAAAAAATTAGTTATCATATTTTTAATCCCTAAAAGCCCTCTGTTGTTCTCTATTAAGATTAGCATAATGTTTATGTATGTATGCATGTATGTATGTATGTATTTTCTAACACAGTATTTTTGTTTTGTGGATAATCTTCTTGAATTACTCTGAAAATGTTGATTTTTTTAAATGTCCCTCCTGTGCCCTAAATTAGTTTTATTCATCCTACATCAGGTTTTGTTTACCTTAGTATTTTTCTTATATTCTTGATGTTACATGATTATCCATTTTAACTAAAGAAAGAAGAACCAGACCACATGTATGAGTGTGCTCTGCTGCTAATGACGTAACGTAATAGGTTGGTTTTCCAGAAAGGCCTTTGCCTGTATGGAGTGATGGGCTGTGTTGGTTGACAGATCGCACTACAGCATGAACTGTTGGGATACTGACTATCAGAAAAACAATTCCAGAATATGAATGGAGGTGAGCTCGGTGCCAAATCCTGTGAAATCCAGTGCTGCTTTCAGATGGTTCACTCAACAGAATAGGCCTACTCAGTTTTTGCCTGAGTGCTAGGATTCTAAGTGTAGGGATTGGGAGAAATACAGAGTAGTCTGTATTTTCTTTGTAGTGTGTATATAAACCTTCCATTAATCTTGTTTTTGGCCATGCTTCCTGCTCTCAACTCTGAGTCCATCATGTCACATGATTTCTAAAAAACAAAACATGTCCCACCCTTTGTGCAGCCCCTCTGTGGTGCATTAGTCCCTCAACACACTCTCATCTGCTCTCCATCTTCCAGAAACTGTTGAACTCTCTTGCAGAATTGTGAGAACATTCCATCCTCCATATCTTTAGCTGGTATGGTGAGGCTTATTCCTCTTTGGTTTTTATCTTTTATTTCAAACAGTATGAGGAAAAGAGAGACTGGCTTAAGTGCACATTGTGTCATCTTGAACTAGAGGTTTGCATTTGCTTCTATTATTTTTTGATGGAAATACAATTCAAGTTAAATAATGAGTTTCTCAGTCACTCTCAGAATTGTTGCAACTATCACTATTTACTTTGTACCGAAGGAATCTGAGGTGCAATGAAGTTTAAGGATATTAGATAGACTGTGATACAATTACTATGGATTTGTGATGAAAAACTAAGGTGGATTCTAAGACTGAAAAAACACATTCTGGAATTGGTCTCATTCATTATGCAACATTTGATAAGTACCCAAAATCGGCCAACATTAGGCTAAGTGTTGTCAATGTAAGAATGAGTATAAAGATGACTAAGGTATAAACCTTACTGATGAGGCTGGCAAAATCTTGTGAATAACTTCAGTTTATGTAATATTTTGCAGTTTATAAATCAGTTTTACATATGGAGGACTCTTGACACTTACGGATTTACTATTCATAATCTTAACTGCTCCTAAGGGACTCCAATGATCCATGAAATGCAAAAATTTTTCATTTATTTAGGTACAAATTTGAATCACCTGTATTATGAGACTATGTGAGTTATATAATATAGTTGCTTGGGTGGTGAAAAAGTCAAGCTGACTCATAGAAGAATGAAGTATCCTTGTGCATATTATGTATGAATTTATAAGCAGATTCTTCTTTCCCTATTGTCTAGCACAGCAGTTTTATTCTTGTATTTAATGTAGGTTGTTATTTAGCACTGTTTTCTTACCTGGTGTTTAAAATTTTTTTTATTGAGATAGCATTTGTTTGTAACAATGTGTATGTTTTATGGGTATAGATTCCCATCTCTTCAATTGCATATTGCCACACCACGTGTACCACCAAAGCATCAGTAATCCTCCACCATCGTCCACTGACCCCTCCCAGGTGTGCTCTCCACCTCTAGCCTCCCCTTCTGGTAGCCTCAATTCTGTGGTCGCATTTCTAGGGCTTATTTTAGTTTTGTTCTGTTTCTTTGCTTTATTTCTTTATATTCCAAATATGAGTGAAATCATTCAGAATTTATCATTACCATTATCTTGCTTGGTATAATACCTTCCAGTTCCATCCATATGGATGTTAAAAAAAATCTTTTTTTCAATAGCTGAGTAGTATTCCTTTGTGTATATATGCCACATTTTCTCTATCCACTCATCTGTTGTTGGGCACTTAGGTGGTTTCCATAGCATGGCTATTGTAAATAGTGTTGTAGTAAGCATAGAAGTGCATATATCCCTTTGAATTAGTGATTTACTAGTGTTTTGTTGTTGTTGTTCAGATAGATACTGAGGAATGGAACTTATAAGCAGATTCTTGAGCTATTGGTACTTGATGTACATGACATAAGCTTATTTTCCCCTTATCATTGCCTTTAACAGTGCTCTTTCAAATCCCTTCTCACTTTTACATCAGGCAGCTCCCACAGCTTTTAGACACTTTCTGTGGTTACGAATTTCAGTATGTTCCAATTTAAAATTTTATCTCATGTGTTCTAATTGTTTGGCTCAGGCAAAGTAATGTAAACTCTGAAAAGGAGCTTAGTGTGGAAAGAGCCTGGTTTACTATTTCCTTTCTTTTCCCTCTCTTCTGGTTCTAAACCTTTCATTGTGTTCTGGGTGATGGAAGAAGAGTGTCTTACTTTCCTGATCATAGCCCTAGTCCCACATAGTTATAGTTCCCGCAGCGAAGATGTAAATGACTATCTATTTGAATGCTTTGGGATAAGCATCCCAAGTCTGGTTCTTTCACAGGATAAAGGTAGAAGTCTCTAGCAACATCCTCACTGAATAGATCCATGATTTGAGAGATTGCCTTTGGCTTGCCTTCCAAACTCTTCAACTCCATCCCTCACAGTTCACCCCCTACTCCCTTACTGTCAGAGGTGCCCCTTGGGAGGCATAATCCCACTTGACTTGAGCCCACATCCTCCCAAGACAGGCTGATGCCCTCTTTCTGCTCCATTGATTTTCAAAAAGTCTCTTGTGATCTTTTTGGGTCTCATTTCTCCCTGCTAAAATGAAAGCCAAGGGCTGACTAGCAGAGGTGTAATACAAAAGAGGTTTCTATTTGGAAAAAAAGGCACTGACCTGCCTTTCTTATATGTATTCTCTGTCTCTTTTAAGAAATTCTCTCAAAATTTTCTGTAATTTAGAATTGGAATGAGATAATCCACACCCTCAATGAGGAAGGTATGGAAAATTCTTTTAACTGTGATCATTGTATCTTGTCAACTCTATTACTTCCAATCCATCTCCTTACCCCAGCCTTTCACTTATGTAGACAGAGGCATGAAGGGGATAGCAGTGATGTAATGATCTAGTCCACATTTTTTTGTGTGTGTGAAGGCTTCACTCTATCTTTAGATTTGCATCCTATTTCATGATTCTGATTCAGTCTTACTGAGCAGCCTATTTCACACATTGTTTGCTAATTTAGTCATAATTTTTTTTAAAGAATTTTTTTTTACAGAGGCATGTTTATTTATTTATTAGTTTGTTTTGTTTATACATGCACTGGGTACAGTCAGAAGCGCTGGGGGAGGGTGAGAGAATTCACCAGAGCCAGAGCGGGGAGCAGAGCAGGCAGAAGGACCGAAGTACACTGCTGAGGGGAGCAGCGGGCAGCAGGAGAGGTCTGCGCGCCATGTGGGACCCTCCTCCGGTGGCCGGGGAGCAGCCGGGGATCGAACCGGCGCCACAGAGGCCGCGGGCAGCTTCGCAACCCAGCGCTCAACCACTGCGCCACCGGGGAGGCCCTAATTTAGTCATAATTAATTGAGTCTTGTAAAGAAGCTAGGGAAATGCTTATTGAATGTTTAGGGCTGTTTTCAATCTACAGGGAAGAATTAAAAAAAAAACAACAACAACTCTGAATTCCTGAGCCATAAATCCAGAGATATGAGCTCTCAGTGGTTGAAAATGAGCCAAGAATCAGGATTTTCAACAGACAGCCAAGTTTTACTTATACATATTAAGTTGGAAATATTTGTCTTGAGTCCAGTGCACATTATTTTATGTCCTCCAAACACCACAATGAAGTAGGTATGACTGATATTATCCCCATTTTACTGATGAATAAATTGAGATTCAAAATGGAGCCATGACTTGTCAAATTGCAAGCTAATACTCCAGTTGGTCCTTGTGATAATAAACATTGACCTGTCCCATTCTTGTGCCATGGGCCATAATTTTGAACACACAAAGAATCTCTCTCAACTTATTGATATTTTTTAAAAGTATCAAAGTAATACATGTTTATTTCAGCGAATCCACAATAATTAACCAGAGAAAAATAATCAGCTATAATAATTTTTCTGTATATGTTACAATATTTTTGCCAACTTTAAATCAAATCATAGTTTAAAACTCTTTAGCAATCTGCTTCCAAAAATTAATGTATTGTGAATTTCACCATCCATTAAACATTTTCTTCAAAAATAGTTTGAATGACAGTATAATCTTCCATTTTATTAACTGAAAATTCTTTCTTTAACCCATTCCTTGTTGGACAGTTTATTTCAACTTTTTCCTGTTACAAAAAGGTGATTTTAATGAGGGGTGTCAGAGAAAGTGAATACAATTTCTAAAGGTCATATTATATGAGAAGTAATCAAGATCTAAAATATATGGAACATTTTCACAGTCTCTAAAAAAAGATTGTTATGTTGTTTTCTCAACAGAAACAAGACCATTTTGTTTTACTATAACCTGTTCAGCTGTGCCAGTCCCTCAGTGATGGTAAATCTACAGTGCCCCACCACACAGGTAAGGAAAAGATGCTTCACTGATGATGTTAGCAATTTTGATCATTTTTGGATAAAAGAATTTAGAAACTCCATTTGGGTTCTGTGTACATGTAGTTAATGATGAATTTATGGAAGGTGGGATGATGTAAGTCTGAGCTCATGTTTGTTCATATGCAATCAAATTAATCAGGGATTAATGATTTTAGAATAGTGGTAAGCAACTTTGATTATCTTGTCCAACCGCCTGTTTTTTTTTTTTTTTTTTGGTTTTATTTATTTTTTATTTATTTTTTTTTTTTAAATTTTATTTTTATTTATTTATTTATTTTAAATAAATTTTATTGTTATATTCCCCATACAATTGCAGCCTCCCCATTCTGACCCCAATCCCTCCCCTCCCGCCCCCCTAAAAGTGTCTCTGGTTCATAGTTTTTTGTTGATTTTGATTTTCACTATCTTATAGTTATTCATTTTCCTGGTCCCTTATTTAAGTTTTCTAGATTCCTGCTATGAGTGAGACCATCCGGTATTTTTCTTTTTCTTTTTGGCTTATTTCGCTGAGCATGATCCCTTCCAGCGCCATCCATGTTGCTGCAAATTGCATGTGTTTATCTTTTTTGAATGCTGAGTAATATTCCATGGTATATATGTACCACATCTTCTTGATCCAGTCATCTATTTTTGGGCATTTGGGTTGTTTCCAAAGCTTAGCTATTGTAAACAGTGCTGCTATAAACATAGGGGTGCAGGTGTTCTTTGGAATTGATGTTTCTGTGTCCTTTGGGTAAATACCTAGGAGTGGAATTGCTGGATCATATGGAAGCTCTATGTTTAGTAGGTCCAGAAATCTCCACACAGCTTTCCACAGTGGTTGGACCAGTTTGCACTCCCACCAACAGTGCAGAAGAGTTCCTTTTTCTCCACACCCTCGCCAACATTTGTTGTTGCTAGTTTTTTTAACATGTGCCATTCTCACTGGTGTAAGATGGTATCTCATGGTAGTTTTGATTTGCATTTCCCTGATGACAAGTGATGTTGAACATTTTTTCATATGCCTGTTGGCCATTTGCATTTCCTCTTCAGAGAAGTTTCTTTTAAGCTCTTCTGCCCATTTTTTGACTGGATTATTTTCTTTGTTGTTGTTGAGTCTCATCAGCTCTTTGCAGATTTTTGTGATCAGTCCTTTATCATTAGTGTTGGGTGCAAAAATGTTCTCCCAGTTGGTGGGGTTTCTCTTTGTTTTTGTTATTGTCTCTTTTGCTGTGCAAAAGCTCTTTAATTTGATGTAGTCCCAGCTGTTTATCTTTGCCTTCACTATCACTGCTTTGGGTGATGTGTCTGTAAAGATGTCTTTGATGTGCAAATCACGTAGTGTTTCGCCTATATTTCCTTCTATATATTTTATGGTTTCAGGTCTTATGTCTAGTTCTTTAATCCATTTTGAGTTGATTTTTGTGTATGGTGTGAGGTAGTGGTCAAGCTTCATTCTTTTGCATGTAGCGACCCAGTTTTCCCAGCACCATTTATTGAACAAACTTTCTTTGCTCCAATGCATAGTCTTTGCTCCTTTGTCAAAGATTAGTTGACCATAAATCTGTGGGTTTATTTCTGGATTTTCTATTCGATTCCATTGGTCTGTATGTCTGTTCTTGTTCCAATACCATGCAGTTTTGATGATTATGGCTTTGTAGTATAGTTTGAAGTCTGGGAGTCTGATGCCTCCATTCCCTTCTTTTTTTTTCAGGAGAGCTTTGGCTATTCGGGGTTTTTTGTGATTCCATATGAATTTCATCAATAATTGTTCTATTTCTTTGAAGAATGACATTGAAATTTTGATTGGAATAGCATTGAATCTGTATATTGCTTTTGGAAGGATGGCCATTTTAATAATGTTTATTCTTCCAATCCATGAGCAGGGGATGTCTCTCCATTTCTTTGTGTCTTCTTCTATTTCTTTTAACAGTGTTTTATAGTTTTCTTTGTATAGGTCCTTTACCTCTTTTGTTAGATTTATTCCCAAATATTTGATTTTTTTTGTTTCAATAACAAAAGGGATGGTCTTTTTGATTTCTTCTTCTTCAGATTTATTGTTTGTGTATAGGACGGCTACTGACTTTTGCGTGTTGATTTTGTATCCTGCCACTTTACTGAACTGATTGATGAGTTGAATTAGCTTTTCTGTGGAGTTTTTGGGGTTCTCTATATATAATATCATATCGTCTGCAAATAGTGATAGTTTGACTTCTTCTTTTCCTATTTGGATTCCTTGGATGTCTTTCTCTTGTCTTATTGCCCTGGCTAGGACTTCCAGTATTATATTGAAAAGCAATGGTGAGAGTGGACATCCTTGTCTTGTTCCAGATCTTAATGGAATTGCTTTCAGCTTTTCACCATTGAGAATGATACTGGCTGTTGGCTTGTCATAGATGGCCTTTATGATGTTGAGGTATGTTCCTTGTATCCCAAGAATTTCAAGGGCTTTTATCATGAATGGGTGTTGCACTTTGTTGAAAGCTTTCTCAGCATCTATTGATATTATCATATGGTTTTTATATTTCTTTTTGTTGATGTGTTGGATAACGTTGATTGATTTTCGGATGTTAAACCATCCTTGTGCCCCTGGAATGAATCCAACTTGGTCGTGGTGAATTATCTTATGGATACATTGTTGGATTCTGATAGCTAAAATTTTATTGAGGATTTTTGCATCAGTGTTCATTAGGGAGATTGGCCTGTAGTTTTCCTTTTTTGTGTTGTCCTTGTTCGGTTTTGGTATTAGTGTAATGTTGGCTTCATAAAACGTGTTTGGTATTGTCCCTTCCTTCTCAATTTTTTGGAAGAGTTTGTGAAGGATAGGCACTAATTCGTCTCTGAATGTTTGGTAGAATTCATTTGTAAATCCATCAGGTCCTGGGCTTTTGTTTTTGGGGAGGTTTTTTATTACCATTTCAATTTCGCTAATTGTAATTGGTCTGTTTAGGTGTTCTATTTCTTCTTTATCTAGCTTTGGGTGATTGTAGAGTTGTAGGAATTTGTCCATCTCCTCTAGATTGTTGAACTTGTTTCCATATAACTGTTCATAGTAGTTACTGATTATTCTTTTGATTTCTGGTGTGTCCGTTGTGATTTCTCCTCTTTCATTGATGATCCTGTTTATTTGTGCTTTCTCCCTTTTTTCCTTTGTGAGCCTGGCTAGGGGTTTGTCTATTTTATTGATTTTTTCAAAGAACCAGCTCTTGGTTTCATTGATCTTTTGGATTGTTTTTTTAGTTTCAATTTCATTTATTTCTGCTTTGGTTTTTATTATTTCTTTTCTTCTACTGGTTTTGGGGTTTTTTTGTTGTTCTTTTTCTAGATCTTTGAGCTTCGAGATTAGGTTGTTTCTTTGCGTTCTTTCTTGTTTCTTGATGTGAGCTTCTATTGCTATATATTTTCCTCTTATTACTGCTTTTGCTGCATCCCATACATTTAGGATATTGGTGTCCTCCTTGTCGTTCAATTCAAAAAATTTTTTAATTTCTTCTTTGATCTCCTCATTAGTCCAATGGTCTTCCAGTAGTGTGGTTTTTAATCTCCATGAGGTAGGAAAGTTCCTTGCCTTCTTTTTATGGTTTATTTCTAGTTTGATGCCTTCATGGTCAGAAAAGATGGTTGATATGATTTCAATCTTGGTGTATCTGTTGATGTTTGTCTTGTGCCCCAGTATGTGATCGATCCTGGAGAATGATCCGTGTGCGCTTGAGAAAAATGTGTACTCCGTTTTTTTGGGGTTTAGTGTTCTATAGATGTCTGTTAAGCCCAATTGCTCTAGGTCCTTATTTAGAGCTTTAGTTTCTTTACTTATTTTTTGTCTTGTTGATCTATCCATTGTTGATAGTGGTGTGTTGAAGTCTCCCACTACGTATGTGTTTTCTCTGATGTCTGTTTTCAGAGAGGACAACAGTTGTCTGATATATTTTGGTGCTCCTTCGTTTGGTGAGTATATGTTAATGAGTGTTATTTCTTCTTGAAGTATTGTCCCCTTGATCATAATGTAGTGACCCTTGGGGTCTCTTTTTATCTTTTTGAGTTTGAAATCTGTTTTATCTGATATAAGTATAGCTGTTCCTGCTTTCTTTTTTGGTCCATTTGCTTGTAGGATTGTTTTCCATCCTTTAACTTTGAGCCTATTTTTATCTTTTGTAGCTAAATGTGTTTCCTGGAGACAGCAAAAGGTTGGGTTTTGTTTCTTAATCCAGGCTGCAACTCTGTGTCTTTTTATTGAAGAGTTTAGTCCATTTACATTCAGAGTTATTATTGATATGTTAACATCTGTATTTGCCATTGTGTTTGTCTTTCCTTTGATTTTATTTATTTATTCTTTTAATAACTTTTTTTTTTGGCCTTCTTTCATTGTTATTCGTCCCTCTGAGGTTCTGGCTTTAGGACTCCTTGTAGTATTTTTTGGAGTGGGGGTTTAGTTGCAATGAAATTCCGGAGTTTCTGTTTGTCTGGAAAGGTCCATATTCTTTCTTCAAAGAGGAAGGAGAGCTTTGCGGGATAGAGTATTCTTGGTTGGCATCTGTTTTCTTGGAGTCTGTTGACTATGTCCCTCCACTCTCTCCTTGCCCGTAGTGTTTCTTCGGAGAAGTCTGATGTCAGCCTGATTGGCTTTCCTTTGAATGTTATCTGTTTCTTCCCTCTTGCCAGCTTCATTATTTTTTCCTTGTCCTGGATTCTTGGGAGCTTTACTATTATGTGTCTTGCTGTATTTTTCCTTTCGTCGTGGAAGTTTGGTGTTCTTCTTGCTTCTTGTATATCAATTTTCAGCTCCTTCTTCACATTTGGGAAGTTCTCTTCAATTATCTCTTTGAATATTTTCTCTGTTCCTACATCTCTCTCCTCTCCTTCTGGTATTCCTATAACTCTTATATTTCCTTTCCTCATGGAGTCAGATAGTTCCCGAAGTCTTTCTTCGTTCTTTTTCCTTCGTACTTCTCTTTCCTTTTCTGTTTTGGTTCTTTTTATTTCTATGTCTTCAAGATTACTTATTCGTTCTTCCATTTCATCTATTCTGCTTTCATTGCTTTTCCCAGAATTCTTTAGTTCTTCCATTAATTCTTTGATCTCCTGCATTTCTTTTACTTCCCTCTTTAGGGACTCAATTTCTTTCTTCTGACCATTGTTTTCCCTCTCTAGGGACTCAATTGCATTCTTCTGATCGTTGATTATTTTTCCCTTATCATTGTTTTCCTTTATGACTTCTGTTAGTTTTTTAATCACGGCAATTTTAAATTCTCTTTCTGGAAGGCTCAGAAATTCTTCCAAGTTATTGTCTTTGCAATCTGGGGGCTGGCTTTCTTTTTGTGGTGTGCTTTTTCTCTGGAGAGTTGCTAGGTTGCGTGTGGTTCTTCTCTTCCCTACTGTCTGTTTTCTAATTTGCCGTATGCGTTGGGACACTGTGTAGTTGGGACTGGCCGGCATCTTGGGTGGGCTTCTCTGTTCCCCTCTGGTTCTTCCAGGAGTCATCTGTCAGTTTCAAGCAGTCTTTACTGGAGAAAGGTCCCTGTTCTAAAATGCCGATGTAGGGACACACTCCCCTGTGTGCCTGGTCTGCCCCGGCGGTGGGTTCCTGCTCCCCTCTGGGCTTGGACTGCAGGCCAGAGGGGGTCTGGCGTGGGCGAACTTCCCCCGCTCACCTCTGGCTCCTGAGGAAGCCTTCTGCAGGTAGTCTTTACTGAAGAAATGTCCCTGTTCTAAAATGGTGATGTGGGACACACTCCCTGCGTGTCTGGTCTCAGGCACACTCTTCTGCGCATCTGGTCTGCCCCGGCTGTGGGTGCTCGCTCTCCCTGTGGGCTCAGACTACTTGTTCGGAATGGGCCCGGTGTGGGCAAACTCCCCAGCTGGCCACTAGCTCCTTCAGGAACCTCTGCTGGCTTCAAGTCGCTAGGTGGCGCCAGAGATCTCTCCTAGAGCCCTTGGGGAGCTGATTTTCCACCCCTTGGGACAGGGAGCAGAGCGGGGATGGTAGGGTACACCTCAACGGCTTTGGGGTGCTGTGTCTGCCTTGTGCCCCACCATCGTGGGGAACCCACGCCCCTAATTTCGTGCCCCGGGTCTCTGTTCCAAAGCCCTCAGTTCCAGGACGCGGGCTGTAGCCCAGATCAGTGGGGCGGGAATGGCGCCTTTTGAATCCTGCTCCCCTGCCTGGGCGCCTTGTTCCTGCTCACTCAGGATGGGCCTCCGCAGTCTCCCCCTAATTTCGTGCCCGGGTCTCAGTTCCAAAGCCCTCAGTTCCAGGATGCGGGCTGTATCCCAGATCAGTGGCGCGGGAATGGCGCCTTTTGAGTCCAGCTCCCTTGCCTGGGCGCCTTGTTCCTGCTCACTCAGGGAGGGCCTCCGCAGTCTTCCCCTAATTTCGTGCCCCGGGTCTCAGTTCCAAAGCCCTCAGTTCCAGGACGCAGGCTGTAGCCCAGATCAGTGGCGCGGGAATGGCGCCTTTTGAATCCAGCTCCCTTGCCTGGGCGCCTTGTTCCTGCTCACTCAGGGAGGGCCTCCGCAGTCTCCCCCTAATTTCGTGCCCCGGGTCTCAGTTCCAAAGCCCTCAGTTCCAGGACGCGGGCTGTAGCCCAGATCAGTGGCGCGGGAATGGCGCCTTTTGAATCCAGCTCCCTTGCCTGGGCGCCTTGTTCCTGCTCACTCAGGGAGGGCCTCCGCAGTCTCCCCCTAATTTCGTGCCCCGCCCGGGTCTCAGTTCCAAAGCCCTCAGTTCCAGGACGCAGGCTGTAGCCCAGATCAGTGGCGCGGGAATGGCGCCTTTTGAATCCCGCTCCCCTGCCTGGGCGCCTTGTTCCTGCTCACTCAGGGAGGGCCTCCGCCATCTCCCCGCAAGCCTAGGTCGCAGGCGCGGGGACCTGGGCAGCTGCGATCCGGTCCGGATCCGCGCCACTTTCCGCACGCAACCTTACCGGGCGGCCGGGGCTGTGTGCTGGTGCTGGTCTCCTCCTGGGGGGCGTGGCTCTCTTTAATGGCGCCTGGAGCTCACCTCCGTGGCGGATCCTGCAGGGTTCGCCTCTCCCGTTCACGGGGTGTGGTGGCTGCAATAGTTCCTTTCCACTCACAGTCCCACTTGCTGCGTCCGTTTTTCTTGTTGGCCGTTTTGGTTTGTTGTTTCCCTCCTTTCTGCCGGTCGGAGAGTGCCGACTTTGTGGGCGGGGGAGGGGAGCAGGGTTCTGCGCTTCCCTCCCTTCTCGTCCTCTTTTATGGCAACTTTCTTCTTCGGGCAGTTTGCTGGAGTAGTCCGTTTATCTTCCGTGTCCCAGTTCTCACTGGGACCTGCCGCTTTTCCTCCCTATTAACTTTTTTTAATGGGAGATCTTACTCGCAGCGTCTCCTCGCCGCCATGTTGCTCCGCCCCCCCAACCGCCTGTTTTTATAAATGAATTAACTGTAGCCCAGAGAAGTGGAGGCATTTTTCTCAAGGTTGGTATTGTTTTAGAAACAATAAAACTAGCTACTGTAATTAATAAACCTCAGTTTTTCAGCAATTTAACAAAGGTTTATTTCTGACTATACACTATATAAGGTGGGTGTTTGTTGTGAGTGGGTGACTCCCCACCAGGCTCTCTTATCTGGTGGCTCTGCCAGTTCCAAGGTCCTCCTCATCATCTACATACAACTGCCAACAGGAAACAGACAGGATAAGTAAATAAAGGACCCCTGCTTTTAAAAATGTTGGATAAGAAGAGTCACACTGTGCATGCTTATTTATATGCCACAGCCACATTTGTTTTATATTTTCACACCTAGGTGCAAAAAGGAAAGAATCAAGCAATGTATTGAATAACTTTGGTCTAAGCAGCCCCTCCTGTTCCATAAAATAAATGGAGCAAGAGAAACAAATGTCAATGGACTGTTAGTTATTCACCATTATCTTCCTTTTTTTCCAAGACCATCATTTCTTTACTACAATAGATTAGTTTAGTGACCTCCTGAATGGTCTCTTTGCCTCTATCTTGTTCCCTCCCCCACCACCACATCTTACAGTCTCTTTTCCATGAGTAGCCCATGTGACTTGTTAATATGTCACATGATGTCACTCTTTTGTTCAAAAAACCCTCTTTTAGTTCCCCAGGTTACTGGGATTAAAGCCAAAGTCCTAACAATGGTACAACATCCTCCACGTTTGTTCAACATTCCAAGTGCATATTCTGTAACTTTCCCTGTGCTCACTTTATTGACTATTTTGGGTGGTCTTCAAAGGATCTAGGAAGTATCCTGCTTCAGCATCTTAGATTTTGCCTTTCCTCTTGCCTAGAGTACTCTCTCTATAAATGACTATGGCTTGATCACTAGTCTTCAAGTTTTTTTCTTAGATGTTACTGTTTTCAGT
The DNA here is from genome assembly GCF_964194135.1 of Talpa europaea. Taxonomy (NCBI): domain Eukaryota; kingdom Metazoa; phylum Chordata; class Mammalia; order Eulipotyphla; family Talpidae; genus Talpa; species Talpa europaea. Next base: position 49,801,416 of record NC_140076.1, read on the forward strand.
AGGGCCTTCCTTGAATATTTAGAATTGGAACCCCACCTAGTCACCTTTCATCATCTGGCCTCCTTCCTAAGCTTATTTTTCTCTGTTGCATTATTAACATCTTATAACAATTTTACTTTTTTATTTGTTGTTATTTCTTTCACTCTACTGAAAGGTAACTTGTTTGAGGGGAAGGTGTTTTATCTGTTATGTTCATTACTGCATCCCTAGTGCTTAGAACAGATTCTGAATAGGTAATCTATAAATATTTGTTTGGTAAATAGATGAATGAATTAATTATTATCTCCCTACTCCCAATTTAGAAAGTTTTCCACTATACTAAACAAATCCATCATCCCTATCATAAAACAAAGCACATTATGTCTTTTGTTGTATTTCATAAATTATTTACTGGATCATCCTTTTTTCACAGCAAATGTAGTGTGTTATCTTTTTTTTTTAAGATTTATTTATTTATTTATACAAGCACTGGGTACAGTCAGAAGTGCGGGAGGGTGAGAGAATTCACCAGAGCCAGAGCGGGGAGCAGAACAGGCAGAAGGACCGAAGTACACTGCTGAGGGGAGCAGTGGGCGCGGCAGGAGAGATCTGCGTGCCATGTGTCTCACCAGTGGCCGGGGATCGAACCGGTGCTGCAGAGGCTGAGGGCAGCTTTGCAGCCCAGCACTCAACCGCTGCGCCACCAGGGGAAGCCCCTAATGTGTTATCTTTGGTGTAACTCTTCCTACTCCCCAAATCTTAACTTGTATCAGAGTGTTAAAACTACGTGAATTGAAACTACCCCTTTATGGATACACAAAGAATCAGAACTGAGTTAAAATATATTTTAGTTATCAATAATGCAAACTTGCTTTTATCTGCCAAGCCTTAATGTATCTCCTGATGTAAACCATATTTTTATGCATTATGCTTTTTGTTAACTGCCTGCATGGTCCATATATGCATCACAAGTCTTTAAAGGACAGACTGTGATCACAAAGGACAGACTGTGATCACTTAGAATTCCCAAGCTCACTGTGACCTTCATTTTTGGCTAATTTTACATTGCTACTAATCAGCATCCTGTTTAAAGTGAGCAAGTTGGTCTAATAGAGGAAGAAAGTAAAGAGAAATTTATGCACTATTTTTTAAAGATTTATTTATTTATTCATACAATAACTGGAGTGTAAGCCAGAGGGGAGGGGAGGTGGTGAGAAGATTCACCAGAGTGGGGAGCAGAACAGGCAGATCTACTAAAATACACTGCTGAGGGGGAGCAGTGGGTGAGTCAGGAGTGGCCTGCTGTACCATGTGGGCTGCTTCCTGGCTGGCTAGGGATCGAACGCGTGCCGCAGTGGCAGGCTATAGCTTTGATACAGCTATTTTTTTTTTTTATAAATTTTATTGTTATATTCCCCATACAATTGCAGCCCCCCATTCTGACCCCAATCCCACCCCTCCCGCCCCCGCCCCACTTAAAGTGTCTCTGGTTCATAGTTTTTTGTTGATTTTGATTTTCACTTTCTTATAGTTATTCATTTTCCTGGTCCCTTATTTAAGTTTTCTAGATTCCTGCTATGAGTGAGACCATCCGGTATTTTTCTTTTTCTTTTTGGCTTATTTCGCTGAGCATGATCCCTTCCAGCGCCATCCATGTTGCAGCAAATTGCATGTGTTTATCTTTTTTGAATGCTGAGTAATATTCCATGGTATATATGTACCACATCTTCTTGATCCAGTCATCTATTTTTGGGCATTTGGGTTGTTTCCAAAGCTTAGCTATTGTAAACAGTGCTGCTATAAACATAGGGGTGCAGGTGTTCTTTGGAATTGATGTTTCTGTGTCCTTTGGGTAAATACCTAGGAGTGGAATTGCTGGATCATATGGAAGCTCTATGTTTAGTAGGTCCAGAAATCTCCACACAGCTTTCCACAGTGGTTGGACCAGTTTGCACTTCCACCAACAGTGCAGAAGAGTTCCTTTTTCTCCACACCCTCGCCAACATTTGTTGTTGCTAGTTTTTTTAATATGTGCCATTCTCACTGGTGTAAGATGGTATCTCATGGTAGTTTTGATTTGCATTTCCCTGATGACAAGTGATGTTGAACATTTTTTCATATGCCTGTTGGACATTTGCATTTCCTCTTCAGAGAAGTTTCTTTTAAGCTCTTCTGCCCATTTTTTGACTGGATTATTTTCTTTGTTGTTGTTGAGTCTCATCAGCTCTTTGCAGATTTTTGTGATCAGTCCTTTATCATTAGTGTTGGGTGCAAAAATGTTCTCCCAGTTGGTGGGGTTTCTCTTTGTTTTTGTTATTGTCTCTTTTGCTGTGCAAAAGCTCTTTAATTTGATGTAGTCCCAGCTGTTTATCTTTGCCTTCACTATCACTGCTTTGGGTGATGTGTCTGTAAAGATGTCTTTGATGTGCAAATCACGTAGTGTTTCGCCTATATTTCCTTCTATATATTTTATGGTTTCAGGTCTTATGTCTAGTTCTTTAATCCATTTTGAGTTGATTTTTGTGTATGGTGTGAGGTGGTGGTCAAGCTTCATTCTTTTGCATGTAGCGACCCAGTTTTCCCAGCACCATTTATTGAACAAACTTTCTTTGCTCCAATGCATATTCTTTGCTCCTTTGTCAAAGATTAGTTGATCATAAATCTGTGGGTTTATTTCTGGATTTTCTATTCGATTCCATTGGTCTGTATGTCTGTTCTTGTTCCAATACCATGCAGTTTTGATGATTATGGCTTTGTAGTAGAGTTTGAAGTCTGGGAGTCTGATGCCTCCATTCCCTTCTTTTTTTTTCAGGAGAGCTTTGGCTATTCGGGGTTTTTTGTGATTCCATATGAATTTCATCAATAATTGTTCTATTTCTTTGAAGAATGACATTGAAATTTTGATTGGAATAGCATTGAATCTGTATATTGCTTTTGGAAGGATGGCCATTTTAATAATGTTTATTCTTCCAATCCATGAGCAGGGGATGTCTCTCCATTTCTTTGTGTCTTCTTCTATTTCTTTTAACAGTGTTTTATAGTTTTCTTTGTATAGGTCCTTTACCTCTTTTGTTAGATTTATTCCCAAATATTTGATTTTTTTTTGTTTCAATAACAAAAGGGATGGTCTTTTTGATTTCTTCTTCTTCAGATTTATTGTTTGTGTATAGGAAGGCTACTGACTTTTGCGTGTTGATTTTGTATCCTGCCACTTTACTGAACTGATCGATGAGTTGAATTAGCTTTTCTGTGGAGTTTTTGGGGTTCTCTATGTATAATATCATATCGTCTGCAAATAGTGATAGTTTGACTTCTTCTTTTCCTATTTGGATTCCTTGGATGTCTTTCTCTTGTCTTATTGCCCTGGCTAGGACTTCCAGTATTATATTGAAAAGCAATGGTGAGAGTGGACATCCTTGTCTTGTTCCAGATCTTAATGGAATTGCTTTCAGCTTTTCACCATTGAGAATGATACTGGCAGTTGGCTTGTCATAGATGGCCTTTATGATGTTGAGGTATGTTCCTTGTATCCCAAGAATTTCAAGGGCTTTTATCATGAATGGGTGTTGCACTTTGTTGAAAGCTTTCTCAGCATCTATTGATATTATCATATGGTTTTTATATTTCTTTTTGTTGATGTGTTGGATAACGTTGATTGATTTTTGGATGTTAAACCATCCTTGTGCCCCTGGAATGAATCCAACTTGGTCGTGGTGAATTATCTTATGGATACATTGTTGGATTCTGATAGCTAAAATTTTATTGAGGATATTTGCATCAGTGTTCATTAAGGAGATTGGCCTGTAGTTTTCCTTTTTTGTGTTGTCCTTGTTCGGTTTTGGTATTAGTGTAATGTTGGCTTCATAGAACGTGTTTGGTATTGTCCCTTCCTTCTCAATTTTTTGGAAGAGTTTGTGAAGGATAGGCACTAATTCGTCTCTGAATGTTTGGTAGAATTCATTTGTAAATCCATCAGGTCCTGGGCTTTTGTTTTTGGGGAGGTTTTTGATTACCATTTCAATTTCGCTAATTGTAATTGGTCTGTTTAGGTGTTCTATTTCTTCTTTATCTAGCTTTGGGTGATTGTAGAGTTGTAGGAATTTGTCCATCTCCTCTAGATTGTTAAACTTGTTTCCATATAACTGTTCATAGTAGTTACTGATTATTCTTTTGATTTCTGCTGTGTCCGTTGTGATTTCTCCTCTTTCATTGATGATCCTGTTTATTTGTGCTTTCTCCCTTTTTTCCTTTGTGAGCCTGGCTAGGGGTTTGTCTATTTTATTGATTTTTTCAAAGAACCAGCTCTTGGTTTCATTGATCTTTTGGATTGTTTTTTTAGTTTCAATTTCATTTATTTCTGCTTTGGTTTTTATTATTTCTTTTCTTCTACTGGTTTTGGGTTTTTTTTGTTGTTCTTTTTCTAGATCTTTGAGCTTCGAGATTAGGTTGTTTCTTTGCGTTCTTTCTTGTTTCTTGATGTGAGCTTCTATTGCTATATATTTTCCTCTTATTACTGCTTTTGCTGCATCCCATACATTTAGGATATTGGTGTCCTCCTTGTCGTTCAATTCAAAAAATTTTTTAATTTCTTCTTTGATCTCCTCATTAGTCCAATGGTCTTCCAGTAGTGTGGTTTTTAATCTCCATGAGGTAGGAAAGTTCCTTGCCTTCTTTTTATGGTTTATTTCTAGTTTGATGCCTTCATGGTCAGAAAAGATGGTTGATATGATTTCAATCTTGGTGTATCTGTTGATGTTTGTCTTGTGCCCCAGTATGTGATCGATCCTGGAGAATGATCCGTGTGCGCTTGAGAAAAATGTGTACTCCGTTTTTTTGGGGTTTAGTGTTCTATAGATGTCTGTTAAGCCCAATTGCTCTAGGTCTTTATTTAGAGCTTTGGTTTCTTTACTTATTTTTTGTCTTGTTGATCTATCCATTGTTGATAGTGGTGTGTTGAAGTCTCCCACTACGTATGTGTTTTCTCTGATGTCTGTTTTCAGAGAGGACAACAGTTGTCTGATATATTTTGGTGCTCCTTCGTTTGGTGAGTATATGTTAATGAGTGTTATTTCTTCTTGAAGTATTGTCCCCTTGATCATAATGTAGTGACCATTGGGGGTCTCTTTTTATCTTTTTGAGTTTGAAATCTGTTTTATCTGATATAAGTATAGCTGTTCCTGCTTTCTTTTTGGTCCATTTGCTTGTAGGATTGTTTTCCATCCTTTAACTTTGAGCCTATTTTTATCTTTTGTAGCTAAATGTGTTTCCTGGAGACAGCAAAAGGTTGGGTTTTGTTTTTTAATCCAGGCTGCAACTCTGTGTCTTTATATTGAAGAGTTTAGTCCATTTACATTTAGAGTTAATATTGATATGTTAACATCTGTATTTGCCATTGTGTTTGTCTTTCCTTTGATTTTATTTATTTATTCTTTTAATAACTTTTTTTTTTTTTTGGCCTTCTTTCATTGTTATTCGTCCCTCTGAGGTTCTGGCTTTAGGACTCCTTGTAGTATTTTTTGGAGTGGGGGTTTAGTTGCAATGAAATTCTGGAGTTTCTGTTTGTCTGGGAAGGTCCATATTCTTTCTTCAAAGAGGAAGGAGAGCTTTGCGGGATAGAGTATTCTTGGTTGGCATCTGTTTTCTTGGAGTCTGTTGACTATGTCCCTCCACTCTCTCCTTGCCCGTAGTGTTTCTTCGGAGAAGTCTGATGTCAGCCTGATTGGTTTTCCTTTGAATGTTATCTGTTTCTTCCCTCTTGCCAGCTTCATTATTTTTTCCTTGTCCTGGATTCTTGGGAGCTTTACTATTATGTGTCTTGCTGTATTTTTCCTTTCGTCGTGGAAGTTTGGTGTTCTTCTTGCTTCTTGTATATCAATTTTCAGCTCCTTCTTCACATTTGGGAAGTTCTCTTCAATTATCTCCTGGAATATTTTCTCTGTTCCTACATCTCTCTCCTCTCCTTCTGGAATTCCTATAACTCTTATATTTCCTTTCCTCATGGAGTCAGATAGTTCCCGAAGTCTTTCTTCGTTCTTTTTCCTTCGTACTTCTCTTTCCTTTTCTGTTTTGGTTCTTTTTATTTCTGTGTCTTCAAGATTACTTATTCGTTCTTCCATTTCATCTATTCTGCTTTCATTGCTTTTCCCAGAATTCTTTAGTTCTTCCATTATTTCTTTGATCTCCTGCATTTCTTTTACTTCCCTCTTTAGGGACTCAATTTCTTTCTTCTGACCATTGTTTTCCCTCTCTAGGGACTCAATTGCATTCTTCTGTTCGTTGATTATTTTTCCCTTATCATTGTTTTCCTTTATGACTTCTGTCAGTTTTTTAATCACGGCAATTTTAAATTCTCTTTCTGGAAGGCTCAGAAATTCTTCCAAGTTATTGTCGTTGCAATCTGGGGGCTGGCTTTCTTTTTGTGGTGTGCTTTTTCTCTGGAGAGTTGCTAGGTTGCGTGTGGTTCTTCTCCTCCCTACTGTCTGTTTTCTAATTTGCCGTATGCGTTGGGACACTGTGTTGTTGGGACTGGCCGGCATCTTGGGTGGGCTTCTCTGTTCCCCTCTGGTTCTTCCAGGAGTCATCTGTCAGTTTCAAGCAGCCTTTACTGGAGAAAGGTCCCTGTTCTAAAATGCCGATGTGGGGACACACTCCCCTGTGCGCCTGGTCTGCCCCGGCGGTGGGTTCCTGCTCCCCTCTGGGCTTGGACTGCAGGCCAGAGGGGGTCTGGCGTGGGCGAACTTCCCCCGCTCACCTCTGGCTCCTGAGGAAGCCTTTTGCAGGTAGTCTTTACTGAAGAAATGTCCCTGTTCTAAAATGGTGATGTGGGACACACTCCCTGCGCTTCTGGTCTCAGGCACACTCTTCTGCGCGCCTGGTCTGCCCCGGCTGTGGGTGCTCGCTCTCCCTGTGGGCTCAGACTACTTGTTCGGAAGGGGCCTGGTGTGGGCTAACTCCCCAGCTGGCCACTAGCTCCTTCAGGAGCCTGTGCTGGGGTCAAGTCACTAGGTGGCGCCAGAGATCTCTCCTAGAGCCCTTGGGGAGCTGATTTTCCACCCCGTGGGACAGGGAGCAGAGCGGGGATGGTAGGGTACACCTCAATGGCTTTGGGGTGCTGTGATACAGCTATTTTTAACCCCTGCGCCACCAGGGAGGCCGTGATGCACTATTTTTTTTTAACAGCTCATGTGTATCTGGAATGAAATTTGATGTGATTTTATTTCAACAAATCACTTTTTACCATTTTAATTGTATCTTTTTATATTGCATACACAACATTTATATAGGTCTAGTATGTATGGTGTGTGTTTGTAAATATAGAAATCATCATGGTCCCAACACGTAAAATCTGTGAAAAAATTAGTACTTTCATATTCACTTTTATACTCCATTTAAATGTATCCATATATCTAAATGTATCTAATTCATTTATCTTCCAAAATCATGTAATTAGAGCCTAATAAATATCTGTGAGCTTTCTCCTAATGCATTAATGGTTTATTCAGCTTAGTGCCAATCAGACTTTTGGCATTTGCGTTGATAATAGCCCTAGCCTTCTTCCCCCAGATATATGAACATGTTGTATACTATGAATATTTCTAAGCAGTTCTGCACTTTTGTTGGAAGATACTTGTGAAACTTCCAGTATTTCCCCAGTTATATGAATCTGTGTATGCGATTATGTATGTATGTATATATTTGTGTGTAACAGAGATTGATTAAGAGAAGATACACATGGATGTGTGAATTCAGAGATGGTTGTTTACCTTGTCCAAACCTCTAGAAGAAATTGGACTGCTGTTAACACAATCTTAACTGTGAAATTTGAGTAATCTCTTTAGTTATCCACCGATGGTCTTAACTGGGAGATCAATACCAAATGTCCTTGTGTATAGCAGTAATATGACCCAAAGGAGAAACATGAGAAAGAGACACCAGCTCGGAAGCAATGTGTTCACCTAACTGTCAGGCAGGATTGAGCTCGATGTGGTCTTGAGAATAGTTACCAAAGGAAAGTAGTTAGACAGAGCAGAGCTGAGAGGACTTTCACAGAGAACTAAAGGGGGAGGGGAAATGTACAAGGACTGGCTGTAGTTCTCTTTTATTTGTTATTATTATCAACAAAAACAAAACCAACTAAGTGCATTCTGTGTATCAGGAGATTTCTGTGCATCAGGAGATTCTGTTTTCTCTCTGTGGAGTTACTAATCAGATTCCAGTCACTCCACAGTGAGTCTGTGGAAGCACAGTTATAGGGTTTGGCACCAATAGGTTCCCAAAGTTCACTAATATAAAATAACTATGTCAGGGCCTCCCTGGTAGCCTAGAGGTTAAGTCTCAGCACTATCATCACGATGGCCTGAGTTCAATACCTGGCCAGGGAGTTGACCCACATATGGAATAGCAGACCTCTCCTGTCTTGCCCACTGCTCCCCTTAGCAGTGTATTTCAGTAGATCTGCCTGTTCTGCTCCCCATTCTGTCTCTGGTGAATCTTGTCACACTCCGCACCTCTGGCCTATACCCCAGTTATTCTATAAATAAATAAATCTTTAAAAAAAAACCTACATGAGTGCCTCTGTACCCACATTGACTAGTGTAAGACTATAGTAATAATGGTTTGCCAGAAATAGTCCTAATTTCATTAGTATTTATGGTCATGGAACCTGAATTGTGTTTTGAGATTGTTGAACATTTACTAGAAGTATAAGTCCATGTTTACAAAAATTTTAATATCCATTTTATTCATGTATAGGAAAGGAAGCAAGATTCTAATGCTGAAAATGCATGAACTACATAGGCATGATTAATCTTGAATTATACTCTCATCTACTAATTCAGAAAATAAAAAAATATTTTATTAAGTCTATCACTGTTCTGGTCTAGTGGACACACTGATCTACCTGTGATAAAATTACATAGAACTACACACACATGACTGCATGTAAAACTGCTGAAATCTGAGAAGGCTAGTGGTAGTTTATTACAACAGTATCAGTTTCAGAGTTATGATATTGCATGTAGTTATGCAAGTTGTTACCATTGAGTGAATCTGGGTGAAATGTATGTAGTATCCATTATTTCTCATAGCTGAATGTAGAACTTCTATTATTGCAAAATAAGAAGTTAAGTCCATCATCATACAGCATCTTATTTTAGCGAAACATCAACATCAAAGGACAAGAGATAGAGATTGATAACTAATGCATGAAGTTTCATTTTTGCAATAAGATTAGAAAATTGATTTAAATTTCTTAAATAAAGGATGGTTATTTGCCCTTTATTATAGTGGATGACTTAGAAATTCAACCCTGTAAATACTTACTTGGTTAGACAACTCAGTTCAGTTCCTAACACTGTGCTCCTTTTCTTTATAGATTTGTGTCTCAAAGTGCCCAGAAAAATTTTTAACTTACCTAGACATGCAATTTACATCCAAGAAAAACAAAAAACACTGGGCATACTACAGCCAGTTCTGCAAGTCTACTATGGTGCAACCTGCCAAGGTATGTGTGTTTAATTTTAAAACTAGAGAAGAAATTTAACTTTTGTTGCAAAAGTAAGTGTAACTTGAACATCAGTAATTGGAAAAATTAGAAAATCTTTTAGGAAATGATGTCTAAAGGAACCATTGCATTAAAAAACAAATGGACCTATACATATAAAAACACATGTTATTTATAGGGTATCATTTTTGCAGACTTGAGGTATTATTTGAGATTATTAAGTCTGTAAGTTAACTTCAACTATTCTCTGAAAAAAAAATTCTCCATGTGAATGGATTTTTTTGCTATCAAGAGGTAGGTGCTAATATCATTTGCAGCTCCACTGGTACTTAGTAAACTAGTAGAATTTTACTTCCAGGTTCAGTTTGATAATTGTGCATTAAAAAAAATCTGAAACCCACTTCAGGAATTCCAAAAACTTATTATCTTAAATAGTAATAATATCTTCTAAATTAAACAAGATGCTAATTTTACAAAAATAAAATTGAAGTAGTGGAGCTTCAGAATGTGCTAAAACAAGCATGCACACTTTCAAAGGTGTGTCTAGGTTTTGGTGTGTCTGGTTTTATTGTTGATTCAATTGAATTACAGTTAAGATATTGAAGAATGTCAAAAAGTAGGTATGTGTGATAATGTTACAATTATTGTTACTAGCATACTTAATTGGAATAATGAGATACTGTAGAGTTAAATTTTTAAAGGACAAAATTTTCATATTGAAAATAAAAGTTGTCATCACATAGCATTTGCAACTTTAACATTTTCTTCCTTCCATTTTAGACTCCTGCACAACTTATAATGGATGATGATTGTCCATCAGCAATTTTTCCAAGCAAACCTTGTAAGTCTTTATTATTTTATCTTAGGAACACAGAATTTACCTAGGAGTTATTTATTTATTTAGCATCCAAAGTAGGACCATTTTTTTATGTTTACTGAAGTTGTTTTGAGTCATAAGGAAAAGTAGATTGTATTTTATAATATAGAGCAAGATAAACATATCTTGTTTAACACAGAAGTTATTAATTTAGTTCCTTTATTTCACAATTGATGAAAATAAGGCCAGGAAAAGTCCTATGACTGGCCCAAGGTCCCAGAGTTATTCTGGAAGAAAACCAAAGCTTACCTCCTGCCAAGGAAGTTTCCACTGAAGCACTGTGGGTTTTGGGGTTTTGCTGCATAAAAACACACATAAATTGAAAATATATCTTTAAAAGTCCCAACTTATTTGGGCTCTATGAATACACATAAATACACATGTGGGCATGTTTTTACATATCTACTCCTAAATTTAGCCAAATTTTTGTTTTTTTAGTTGAGGTAACATTGGTCTACAATGTTATATATGACTTAGAAGTATAGGCTCTAGACCTTCAGGTGTGTATTACAACACTGCACCCACCACCATGGCACTCATAAAGCTTGTTCAGAAATTGCCTCAACAGTGTGAGTAGAACATATAGTTGTCATTATAGTTTAAATTTTGAAATACTTACATATCTCCTGAATGAATCAATGTCTTAATGTCTTTAAAATTATAAACTTTATTTAATATAATACTCTGTTGAGATAAAAAGAAATAATCACTCATTTTACTTTCTGAAGGATATAGTCCTAACTACAAAGAAAAAATAATTATATAAATGTCCATTACAATATATAAGTCAAAGGATCCAAGAAAAAGAAAACAGAAGGGAAACACTCTCACATTCAAAAGCAAGAATACTTAAATGAATTATGATGTTTTTATTAAATGAAATATGTTAACATTATTAAATATAAGAATTGTGTGTATGTTGTACTATTAAATAGAATGCAAAGTATTTTATGCACTATAATGACTATCATGTATACATGAAAATGGAAAAAAATATTCAAAGAAAAAGACTGGAAAGCAAAATGCTAAAATGTTAAGCAGTTGTTCTGGAAATGGCAAACTTACAGGCATTTTTCTCTTCTTTCTTTTTATTTCTCCATTTTCCCACAATGTATTTATACATTTCTTTTAAAATAGAAGAAATGCAATAGTCATCAATTTGAGTAGAAAGTTGATTACCATTGAAACAGCCGTCACCAAACACAGTGTCTTTCCTGCTCCAAACACTCTTCTTAGGGCAAATAAGGAACTTTAAGCAAAAGGATGTAGGTCCTATAAATATTTTGCCAGGAAGCCCTGGGAAACAAGCACTATGGCAAAGAACAGTGTTAGATTTTTTTGGCAAAAATGAATCATTTGTCACTGAAGATAAAATAGCTATAAAAGTATAAGAAATAGTCATTGTCCTTGCAAGAACAGTTTGTTTTAATCACATAATATAAAGTATATATTGGGAGAATATATAAATAAATAAGAAAGACATCATGCTTTACAGTGTAGTGAGGGGGGCATTAAGGTGAACATAGCAACCAACTTGTATTGCAGCCCCATTAGGGGATTAAGTATAGTGCTTAATCTAATTTTACTCACCTAATATAATTCACTCATTAAATAATTTGTAAAATTAAATAAATAATATTAAAAGAAATGAGGGAAAACACTGTGTGTGTGTATGTGTGTGTGTGTGTATATATATATATATATATATATATATGGTTATGACTCTAAAAAAATTTCCTATAGAAGAAAGTTTAGAAGAAGATTCATTGACATGTTAATATAGTTGACTGTGGGTGGTAGAATTCTCTATAGTAGTTTCCTCTGCTTTCCAAATATAGAGAGTATATTTAATTATTGAAGCTAACAGACTGAGACTGCCCAGAAATAAGTAGTACAATGTTGGGGAACTCTGTAGGTGGGGACAGTCATAGGTAAGAAGTGGAAAGTTAGGTATACACAGAAAGGAAGGAGGTAGGACCAGGGGAATCTGGGCATATAAGCAAAGGCAAGAGAGTTTCAAAGAGCAAGGATTGTCTACCATGTCAAAGACTCAGAAAAATTAACTCATTCAACAGCAGATGTTTGCCAGTTTCCATTATACATGAATGGGTTCGAGCAGGACAAAGACTAAGTAATATTTGGAGGTCCTGGCAATTAGGAGGTCATTAGGAATCACTGGGAGGACAACTTCCATGGAATGGTGGGGGCAGATATATGATTAAATGGAAAGGAACTAGAAGCGGCTGGTGGAGACTACTAGCCAGGGAAGAACAGAAAGATAGGACAGGGATCAGCCATATGTTATCAGTACCTACTGAAGATGGAGGTGGGTAGAGAAGATACCATTTTAAGGCAGGAAAGGGTTTTTTAAAGATAGCTTTTTTTTCTTTCCTGGATTAACTGCTTTAGTATTTTCAGATTCAAACTCCATGTGAACCCATGGAAATCTGTGATGCCATATTTACACACACACACACACACACACACACAAATGACCCTTTTTGATTTCTCTTGCCTCTTCATTTAAAATTGGGGGTTTTAAAATATTTTTATTAATATATACTTATAAAGCTGCAAGGATTCTATTTAATAAAATAGATATGTGGCTTTTCTCAGAAATTATGCTAGTCTACAAAGTGAGAGCCATTTTTTAGTATAATTATTTTATTTATTTTTATTCACTTATTTATTTATTTAGAACTTTTTTTGTTTTATACATTTTTTACATCATTTTTAATTTTTGCACAATGTATGCATTTTCATCTTGGTTATAGTCCCCATACAATTCCCACCCCCCTTGTTTTGATCCTACTCCCTCCTCCACCCTCCACCCCCGTAGTGTGTGTCTTGTTTATAGTTGCTTGTTGATTTTGATTTTGATTTTTAGCTTTGTAATTTCCATTGCTAGCCCTTCCCACCCACCCTGCAAAAGCAAAAAAAAAAACCATAAATGAAAAATTTGGAAGGGGCATTTTTAAGATTTTAAAAATAAAATTTCAGTTGACTTGGTAGCTTTAAGTTTAAGTTGGTTTTTATTTCTCAAGGAATTATTTATAAATTTGCAGTTTTCATGATTACACTTGAGTACCTCAAATTTGTTTTAATAGTAACACTAAACTTATCCAAGTTAATGTAGCCTTTTCTTTAAAATGTGTTTGCCATGAGATACACATTATCATTATTCCTCTTTTAAAACCTGTGCTATGTGTCTTATTTACGCCTACTTGGTGAATATACCATGCATAGAGTAATCAACAAGTTCAGAATATAGTTTCAGATTGTCATTGTGTTTGCTTTCAATGTTAGTCTTAGAGCCATCAGAAAATCTTCTGATTAACAATGATTAAATTAGTTGTCTATGCTGAGCAATTTATGTATCATCTAGCAAGTATTTGATTAGACCTAACAGGAGCTTGAGGAAGGCAGGACATCATTTTGGAAGAAGTAGATAAGAGGTTACCATAATTTTAATTTATTTTACAGTTCTCCAGAGATGTTTCCCTGACTTCTCTGTTAAAAATGGCACTTTTACAGTAGGAAATAAGACAAAGTTCCAAGATGGAAGTGGAAAGACAAGAAATGCTGTAGAACTGAGGGAAGCTGCAAAGTATGTTTGTTTACATTTACATTTTTTTCAGTTTCAATGCACCCCATTATTGTACCCAAGATTAAAGCTTCCACTGTGTTAAGGGTAATAGGGGGAGACGATGTTTTGTGAAATATACATGTCACTGTGGACTGGAAAGCTTTGTATATGTTCATTAAGAAAAGTGTGTAAAGGAAAAACCATAATCAATTAGAAAGAGCAGCAGTTTTTTTCTTTTCAAAATGACTAAATATTTCATTATCAGAAGATACAGAAATGAGACATTGGAAATGTACTGAAAGCCCTTAATATAATTAATTCTTTTTAATGAAAAAATTAATAGTAATAATAATAAAAGCTCTGTGCTTTTGAAAGCATCATTTAAAAAAAAAGTTACTGAGATCGTAAACTGTCAGATGTTACAAAGGGAAGATGACTTTAAACAAGGCAAAATAACCATGATGATTCTGTTTCAAGATAACCATGATGATGTAAGGTCAAATTTCCATGTTTTAAGCACAAAGAAGTAAATTTGCTGTTTCCCTTAGCTGTATACATCCTAGTGTCAATGTTATCACCCTGAATTCCCTCGGTGAATACAAACACATACACAAACATAAACCCACAGTTGCATTGCATAACTCAGTTGTTGAATTAAAAATGAAAAATAAAATATTTAAAAAATTTCTCTTTCATAAAATACACTAGCAGTCTAAGCAAGTAATGTGGTTCTGCATATTTAGACTATAATAGCAACATGGATGAATTTCACAAATATAAAGCTATATGAAAGAAATCACAAAATAATAAGTACAATTACATTGACCAAAAAACCCAAAACAAACACAACTAAATTATTCTGTGGTGCCTAAAAAGAAAATTGGTAAACTATTATCCAAAAAGCCAGGAATGTGTTCCCTTTAGGGGAAGGGGAAGGTGCTGTAATTGGGGTACATGTGGGAAAGGGGTGACGGTATTGTAGTTACATGAATTTGTTCACTTTGATCGTTTATCAAATCAATGTTAACTTGTTCACTTTTCTGTAAGTGCCCATCGTGCCTTTCTGCCGCAGAGCTGTTGGAGTATTAAGAAGGAGGCTAACAGCCATGTTCATTCTTGGCTCTATGGATTTGCTAACTTCAAAATTGGCCTTATTTAAATTCATGTCCTATAGTGAGCTTTCTGCAATATTGAGGGCATGCAGCACACATTGGAAAGCTGTGTTTTCTGTATATAGCTATAGCCACTTTTGTGGGTTTATCGAAGTGATATCTCATTCATTGTGGGTAGGAACAGCAACTTACAAAATCCCTTTTATAATAACAAGAACATTTCTGTTTGGAGGTAGTGAAAAAGTAATTGATATTTTTTTCTTCTTTGAATTCAGTCATATCAATAAAATCCTTGATTCAAGGACAATTGGATTGAAAATATTTGAAGATTATGCAACAACTTGGTATTGGATTCTCATGTAAGTAAAAGCAGAGGTGTTGCTTCTCCATCCCCATTCTGAATTTATCTTTGTAGAACACTTACCCCATTGATATTTGTGAATATATAACGTTGACACACATCTCAGGCCCTGCCATTTTTCTTTGAAATAAGGTAAGGTCGGAACACAGATATTTGTTCTATGTCCCAGTAGTAGGAAAAAGTTACAAGAATGTAAATTTTAATTTCATTTATTAAAGTATAGTTACTAATACACATATACTTCAAGTCATTGGGGCAGCATCTATGTACATTTGCTTCATGTCATGAGTTACTGTGAATGTGACATATTTCTCTGGTTCTGTTTTCTTGTTTGTCTTTCCCTCAACCTCTGAAGAATTATGCTATTTTTTAATACATCCCTTCCACATAGTGATTGCAATCATCTTCATCATAAGTCACTGTAGTTATGAGGAGCTGAATGAGTTATGAAAGGAGGAGATTTAAAACTTTTAGACATAAGATTTGCATCCCTGGAAAGGTAAAGGAAAATTCAGTCACCACTGGAGTGGATATGTCTGTCTTCTGTATCTAAGGTGGTCATTACTATCTGGCTCCCGTGTCATCTTCTAATACCATAAGATTATCTATTTTTATAGAAATCAAAGAACACAGTGAACACATCTTCATGTTCTTACAATGCCCTTTACAGCCTGACCCAACTTAGTTTCCCAGATTCATCTCTACTCATGTCTCTTGATTAACCCTATATTCTAAACACATCAAATAGTACAACCACTCCTAGACTGCCACACCCACCCCCATACTTTTGTACATTCCCAGCATATCCTTTGTTTCCTATGAAACTCCATCTCATCCAAAATCAACTTTTGTGTCATTTAGGAAGCCTTTGGTGACTTCCCCAGAAGTAAACAGTTACTTCCCTCTCTGTTCCTCAGACCCATTGTGTGTGTGTGTGTGTGTGTGTGTGTATGAATGTGTATCCACACCTATACATACACACAGATGGCTATCTTTATAGAGCACTTACAATTTTGTATTTTATATACCTGTCTTTTTTCATTCAATAAACTATAAGTTCTTTACCATGGTAAATATGTCTCACTCACCTTTATTTTCCTAAATCCTAACATATGGTATAGTTCTTTCTTTTTTTCCCCCCAAAGATTTATTTATTTACTCATACAAGCACTGGGTACAGTCAGAAGCGCGGGAGGGTGAGAGAATTCACCAGAGCCCGAGCAGGGAGCAGAACAGGCAGAAGGACTGAAGTACACTGCTGAGGGGAGCAGCGGGCGGCAGGAGAGGTCTGCGCGCCATGTGGGACCCTCGCCGGTGGCCGGGGATCGAACTGGCGCTGCAGAGGCTGCGGGCAGCTTCGCAGCCCAGCACTCAACCGCTGCGCCACAGGGAAGACCCTCTCATGGTATAGTTCTAAGAAAATAGAAGATGCATAGAAAATATAGATTCAAGAAACAGTAAGGGAACAGAACTCCAGGGGAATAAGGTAGATAGTAGATAGCTATCAGCTGTTTAATAAAGTAAAAAATGTATCATATGTAAGTAATAATATTTGTAGAATTTTATGCTGGAATTTAAAAGACAAAAAATGAATAGCTATAGTTCCTACAATTTTTGAATTATACTAAAGAATAATCCCTCAACCATATCAGTAAATATTAAAGTATCTCTGATTTTATAAGGGAGTGGCTTCTGAAGTTAAATCATAGACTCTGCAAAATTGTGACTTGAAAAGGTACTTTGATACCATGTTGTCATCTATCCATTGATAATGATTATTAAGATTTTGTTTCTAAAGATAACACTTAAAGATAATAAAATCAATAATTGTACCAGTCTCTGTCTGTTGCTACATTTGGAAACTTGCTGATAGCGCTAGAGATGTCCATTTTTAATAGAAACATCAATGAATTTCCCAAGTTTAATGAATTTGCTTTGATGAAATTATCAAAAAGAATCCAAATTATCAAAAAGTCCAACAGGACTTTAATTTGGATATATGTTGTGGAGTAAGGAACAGAAGTATCTCTAGTAGCTTATCAAATCCCAGAAAGGAATTAAAACAGAAGGAAAATAGTTATGCTCTTGATTGCGTCATAAAATTACATTGCCGGGCCTCCCTGGTGGCGCAGTGGTTGAGCGCTGGGTTGCGAAGCTGCCCGCACCCTCTGCAGTGCCGGTTCGATCTCCGGCTGCTCCCCGGCCACCGGAGGAGGGTCCCACATGGCGCGCAGACCTCTCCTGCCGCCCGCTGCTCCCCTCAGCAGTGTACTTCGGTCCCTCTGCCTGCTCTGCTCCCGCTCTGGCTCTGGTGAATTCTCTCACCCTCCCGCGCTTCTGACTGTACCCAGTGCTTGTATAAATAAATAAATCTTTAAAAAAAAAAATTACATTGCCCAGGAAAAACAAAAGCCTTATCAAATAGATGTGTGGTAACATCAGGCATCACCAATTATTAGAGTTAATTAGGCTATGGTGATAATAACTACAAAGTCATGGATTCAGTAGCTGTGTGGGTCAGTTATTTCTCTTGTCTTTCTGCCCCAAACTATTCCCTTGTTCTAGACAGTTCTAGATTCTAACTATTCTAGACAGTCATACTGCAGAAGATTTCTATTAATTACCAGGTATATAGAGCAGCACAGATTCAATTTGAATATATTTTACAGTGTATGACTTCCTGTAATAAGGAAAAAATTAAAGTTGGTTACTGTGGCAGAGAGGTCAAAATTGTAGGTTGGTGGAATTGTGCTTTTCTTGAATAATGATTGATACTGGACTGTGGTTGACCTGGGCATACATAGGTGACACATGTAGAAGGTCTCTGATGTTCTATTCTTCTATATTAAAGTTAATAGAAACCATTATTTATACTTTTTTGTGTGTAGAAGAATCAGGGTGTAGGGCAGAGGTTCGGGGGAAGGGAGGAGGTGAGAGGATTCACCAGAGACAGAGTGGGGAGCAGAACAGGCAGAATGACTGAAATATACTACTAAGGGGAGCAGCAGGTGAGACAGGGAGATGTCTGCTGTGCCATATGTGGGTTAGCTCCCTGGCCAGGGATCAAACTCAGGCCATAGAGGTAATAGCATCCTAGGCTACCAGGAAGGCCCTAATTATACTTTTTAAATGTTTCTGTATCTAGGTGAAAGAAGATAATCTAAGAATCATTTTGAACAGAGAAAAATGTTGTCTTGCTTTTTTGATAACCTTAGCACTTTTGACTCTTGTTTTATTGTGCATATTATCCTCTAGTGGCTTCACTATCGCCATGTTCCTCAGTTGGCTGTTTGTGATACTCCTGAGGTATACAGCTGGATTCCTCTTCTGGGTCTTCGTGTTGGGTGTGATTGGAATTATAGGCTATGGTAGGTATTACCCATCTTAAAATCTTCACTATCAAAACTTTATTTTCAGTTGCCATTACCAATCACCACAAAGCATTTTATTTGCAGTGAATTTAGTTATTCTTTACCCCAAAAAGTGTTAACAAAAGTATTTAATTTGGCATATTTTGTGTCTTTAACTTATTTATCTTAAAATAAGTGCTATTAAATGTTCTATTCTTATAAAGAAATAAGCAAAGGAATAGACAAAACCAAGCCTATACTTGAAATCCTGCTGTAAGACTAATCCTACTGTAACTAGAGGGGGAGAAGGAGTAGGAGCAAGGGATAGAAGGAGCCTCCTGGACTGTGGTGAAGGACGATGGGTGCCTTCGTGGTTGGTGTGTTGTGGTAACATACATTCGAAGTGATATGAATCTATACAGCTATAACATATTCAGTGTTGTAACTAAAATAACTGCAGTAACAAACAAAAATCCAGTATGTGGTCAATGCCCCCCCAAAAAAAGTTCTATTATTTTTGCCTACCAGCCTTTTGTCTCACACCTTGTGCTGTGAGGTGAAAGTATAGCACTTATGGAAGCATCCTTTCAGTCTTTTAACAAATGCATAGGTCAATATTTGAATGTTTGAGAAGCTTCTCAAAAGATTCCAAGGAAGATTCTCAGGTTAAAATCAAAATTAAAAAGGAGATAAAAAGAATCCCTTTTAGGTTAATGAAAAATATTTCAGTGAAATCTTTTTATTCCTTTAGTTTTTCTACCTGATCAAAAGCCAGCTCTGCATAGTTAAAGTGTGATCTGTTTTTCCCTTTCAACTTGGTACTTTAAATCCCTGTTCTGTCACATGTTTTTATAATTGGCCATTACTCCATAATGAGGTATCACCCTCTAGAGGCAAATATTTTGAATTACACTCATTGGATAGAGAATTACCTATTACAAAGTTGAAATCTCACCACTAATTCAAGTCCTTCTAAAGCAGTATTGTTACATAATGTGAACACTAAAAAAAGGAACTAAAGTTTCTCCTAAAGAACAGTATAGCACATACTTTCTGTCTTTTAACAAATGTATAGGTCAATACTTGAATGTTTGAGAAGTTTCTCAAAGATTCCAAAGAAGTTTCTCAGCTCAAAATCAAAAGAAGGAATTTCCCTATAACACCATTTGGATTGACAATGCAACTTCATGGTAGTAGACACTTAAAAATAACAATTTCCTGTTTCTGTCACTGGAAGGAGAGCTTTACACAAATCAATTTAAGAATGCAGTGGAGTTCCCAGACTTGGTAGTTAGCTTGAGTTCTAATCCCAGCTCCAGGACATGTAACTGAGTGACTTTGAAAATGCTGCTCATTAAGACCCAGTTTCCTTATCCATAACATCTACACAATAATGGTATCTCTATATCACAAGATTGTGAGGACTAAACAAGATAATGAATATAAAGCCTTTAGAACAGTGCCTGGAATACAGTCAGTGCTCCTTGTGTGTTGAATATTGTTTTGGTCATCCTTGTTATCCTCAGTGCATTTCTAGACAGTCATTCAAGTCTTTTCAGGTTCTCCTTATCAGCCCCTCCTGTGTAACTGCCCATGAAGAGGTGGGTCAGGCTGGTAGATGACACAAGAACTGTAGCTCCCTAATCAGAAACTCCCAAGAAAGCATTTTGTTTAAAATTATTTGTATTTCCTCTTTTTGCTCAAAATAACCCCTTCCCTTTGTCACTGTCAGTCTGTGCATGTGATTCAATCACTCTTTTATTGTCATCAAAGAAGGAGAGAGAAGCAATGTCTATGAATGTTTCACTGACTTGTCTTAAGAAGCAAGAAAAATCTAAGACTGGGTTATAGTGTTAATCTCAAAGCAACAAAAGGGGAATAGATGGTCAATTTATAAAAAGTGCAGGTAGGACAATGAAGTTCAGCCCCCTATTGACTCCCTAGGTAGTGCTAAACTCCAAGTAAGCTTGGAACTATTCATTGGGTGGTGAAGTGTCCAACTAGATTAGGAAGTATAAGTAAAACTGTATGTGAGTGGCCTCTGCTACTATCTTGGACAGCCAGCCTTTGATATCATGAGAAACCAATGGCATGTAGACATTAGCTTAGTTCCTAGGACAAGGGACAATGTGAATGTACCATACTGAGCAGAGAAAAAGCCAGACTGTGTGTGGGCAGGTATCCAAGTTAATAGTTACACGGGAGAAGATAGAACACCAGGTTACAAAAACAGATTTGGAGATTGAAAAAGACCCGGTTCCAGATCCATCACATATTAACTGTGTGATTCTCTGCGAGTACATAGTCTCTCTAATTCAGAAATTCCACAGCTATACAATCAGAACTTGTATTAAATAAAATAGAGCACATAAAAGCACTCAAAAAGAAGCCTAGCATATAGTAATTTTTCTTTTTTTTTTCCTTTTTTGGGGATATTTTAACTTTCTAAAAATACAGAATATGTTGTATTTATAATGATAAATTTTTTTTTCCTTTACAAGATTAGACTTGCATTGTGATTATCTTTATTTTTTTTAATTAATAAATTTTATTTTTATATTCCCCATACAATTGCAATCCCCCCATTCTGACCCCAATCCCTCCCCTCCCGCCCCCCACCCCCCAAAAAGTGTCTTTGGTTCATAGTTTTTGTTGATTTTGATTTTCACTTTCTTATAGTTATTCATTTTCCTGGTCCCTTATTTAAGTATTCTAGATTCCTGCTATGAGTGAGACCATCCGGTATTTTTCTTTT
This sequence comes from Talpa europaea, assembly GCF_964194135.1. Taxonomy (NCBI): domain Eukaryota; kingdom Metazoa; phylum Chordata; class Mammalia; order Eulipotyphla; family Talpidae; genus Talpa; species Talpa europaea. The sequence goes on from NC_140076.1 coordinate 49,822,938, forward strand.
TCTTTTTGGCTTATTTCACTGAGCATGATCCCTTCCAGCGCCATCCATGTTGCTGCAAATTGCATGTGTTTATCTTTTTTGAATGCTGAGTAATATTCCATGGTATATATGTACCACATCTTCTTGATCCAGTCATCTATTTTTGGGCAATTGGGCTGTTTCCAAAGCTTAGCTATTGTAAATAGTGCTGCTATAAACATAGGGGTGCAGGTGTTCTTTGGAATTGATGTTTCTGTGTTCTTTGGGTAAATACCTAGGAGTGGAATTGCTGGATCCTGTGGAAGCTCTATGTTTAGTAGGTCCAGAAATCTCCACACAGCTCTCCATAGTGGTTGGACCAGTTTGTACTCCCACCAACAGTGCAGAAGAGTTCCTTTTTCTCCACACCCTCGCCAACATTTGTTGTTGCTAGTTTTTTTAATATGTGCCATTCTCACTGGTGTAAGATGGTATCTCATGGTAGTTTTGATTTGCATTTCCCTGATTGCAAGTGATGTTGAACATTTTTTCATATGCCTGTTGGCCATTCGCATTTCCTCTTCAGAGAAGTTTCTTTTTAGCTCCTCTGTCCATTTTTTGACTGGATTATTTTCTTTGTTGTTATTGAGTCTCATCAGCTCTTTGCAGATTTTTGTGATCAGTCCTTTATCATTAGTGTTGGGTGCAAAAATTTTCTCCCAGTTGGTGGGGTTTCTCCTTGTTTTTGTTATTGTCTCTTTTGCTGTGCAGAAGCTCTTTAATTTGATGTAGTACCAGCTGTTGATCTTTGCCTTCACTATCACTGCTTTGGGTGATTTGTCTGTAAAGATGTCTTTGATATGCAAATCACGTAGTGTTTCACCTATATTTCCTTCTATGTATTTTATGGTTTCAGGACTCATGTCTAGTTCTTTAATCCATTTTGAGTTGATTTTTGTATATGGTGTGAGGTAGTGGTCAAGCTTCATTCTTTTGCATGTAGCGACCCAGTTTTCCCAGCACCATTTATTGAACAAACTTTCTTTGCTCCAATGCATAGTCTTTGCTCCTTTGTCAAATATTAGTTGACCATAAATCTGTGGGTTTATTTCTGGATTTTCTATTCGATTCCATTGGTCTGTATGTCTGTTCTTGTTCCAATACCATGCCGTTTTGATGATTATGGCTTTGTAGTATAGTTTGAAGTCTGGGAGTTTGATGCCTCCATTCCCTTCTTTTTTTTTCAGGAGAGCTTTGGCTATTCGGGGTTTTTTGTGATTCCATATGAATTTCATCAATAATTGTTCTATTTCTTGCATATAGTAATTTTTCAACAAATAGTCTCTCTTGTTCTTGTCATGTAGGAGTAATGTTGAAGAAAGAGGACTTGAAACATAGGAGTCATACCTTGAAAGAAAAAAGCTAGGACAGGAGAAGGAAAATAATAGTAAAAGAAATAGGAAAACACTGCTGAGACTTTCACATCCCCACCAGTGAAGGAGCTAAGTAGTGTGACATACCATCTTGCTATAAAATAATGACATAAAAAAGTATTGTATTGTCTTATACAGTTTATTGTTTTTGATGAATTTCAGGAAATAAAGGAAATTTCCCTGAAAGAGAAAGAAACCTCGAGCTCAAATTAAAGTAGGGAAATGAACGGATAGCAAGTGTGAAACACTGGGTAGCCCACACCAGTGCTTCCATCAAGAGACTTATTTCAGGGCCAGCAGCAGGGGAAGGGATCAGACCTGAAACTCCTGGACTACATCCAGAATCCAGAAAAGCATGTACAGTGACCCCAGTTTGGTAGTACTCTTTGGCTGCCAAGAGAAACAAGTGGATAACCCTTCTAGATAAAAATGCCCAAAGTTTAAGTCACATCTAGTTTGGGTCTCAATCAAAGAGGACCAAACATACAAGGACATTGTCTTTTTGTGAGAAACAGCAGAAACTATAAACAAGAGATCAGAACATGGGACTATCCCAATATGCCAGATAAGGAAATCAATAAAGATTGTGGAAAACCATGTATAAAATGTTTAAAAATTAGTGATGGAATTTAAAAAATAAGAAATCATCAATAAATGTCCAGGCATGCATGAAGATGAACCAAATAGAATGTAAAATAATAGATTAAACATTTCATTGATAAATAGCAAAATAGAGCATTGATAAATGGGAAGATTAATTTGAATTATCCAAAATATAGCAGAATCTGATAAAGGATCAGAATATGGTGGTGTGGATAAGAGGACTAGAGAATAGGTTGAGTAGGACCTAGTAGGACCTATCAGTATATTTGAAAGTTATTGGCTGAGAATTTTCTAGAATTGATAAAAGATATGAATCCATAGATATAGGAAGTTCTAACTATACCAAGAAAAATAAGGGAAGAGACATCCATATCTAGTCTTTCATTATTTTATTTGTTCATTCAACAAATATCAAGTAGCTACTTCCATGTACAGGTATTTTTCTAGGCTTTTGAGATATAGCAGTAAACAAAAGGCAGAGAGGTTCTTACTCTCCTGATGTTTATAACCTAAACAAATTATCTGTCAGAAGGTGATGTTTGCTATGAAAAGAAGAAAAAGTGGAACAGGAAAAGGGGATTGAGTCTATCATGGTAGAGCAAAGAGTGCAAATTATATTAGCAGGGTAGGCCTTTTTGAAAAGAGATCTAAGAAAACCCTTAAAGGAGGCCATAGAATTAGCCACTGGAGTTAAGGGAAAGATCTATACCATGAGTGCAACTAGAACAAAGGCCAAAGGCAGGGTATATTGAAGAAATGTATAGAAAACCAGTGTGGATGGGTGTATACAGAGTAAAGGGGAAAATTAAAAGAAGGTTATAGAATTCATGAAAGTCAGAAACACGTAGGTTATTATCAGATCTTGCCTTTTACTCTGAGTGAAATGGAGAGGCATTGTAGGGCTCTGAAGCCCCTGGGTAGAGAAGAAACTGTAGTGAAGCAAGAGTAGAAGCAATGAGGCAGGAATGCAGACTGATCCATCCACTATGGAAAGCCATGTGGAGGACCCTCAAATTACTAAAAATGGATCTACCATATGACCCCATAATTCCACTCCTAGGAAACTACCCAAAGGGCACAACGACATTAATTCGAAAGGATACTTGCAATTCTGTGTTCATTGCAGCACTGTTCACAATAGCTAAAATAGGGAAACAACATAAATGCCCCAAAACAGATGACTGGATCAAGAAGATGTGGTATATATATATACACAATGGAATAGCACTCGGCAATCAAAAAAGATAAACATGCCATTCGCAGCAACATGGATGGAGCTGGAAGGGATTGTGCTTAGTGAAATAAATCAGAAGGAAAAAGAAAAATATTGAACAGTTTCACTTATAGGAAGAATATAGGGAAACCATACAAGGGATCCATGGGGGGAAGGGGAAGACAAAACTAGCAGTCAAACTATAAATTGGAGACATTCATCAGGGGAAGTGGGGAGGAAAAGGGATCAAAACAGGAGGGAGGAACACAAGAGTCTGTGGTGATGGTTCACAGGTATCTTGGTGGTGGTAATTTTATGGGAGCAACACCTGAGAAGAGCAATCAAACCTTGTACAAAATGAACAATGATGTAAAAATACATAATAATTTTTTTTAAACAGTAGAAACAGTGAGACCAGTAGGAAGGCTATTGCAGTAATCCTGGTGTAAATGAGTAAAACTCAGCCAAAATGATAGCAATGAGAATAGGCAGATTTGATTTTTTTTAATGTAGAACTAACTGAATTTTCTGATGGACTGACTGCAACTCATGAGGGAAAGTAAGAATTCAAAAATGACTTCAAAGGTTTCAACCTGAACCATTAGAAAGGTGGAGTTACCATCAACTGAGATAAGGAAGGTTGGAGTGGATCAGGCTTGGTATGGAAATGGATTGATTGGAAGTTTAATTTTGGACATGTTGATTTTGAGGTGTTTATTGAGTTTGAGGCATGAAAATGAAGATGTTAAATCTGCAGTTGAATCTGCAGTCTGACTTTGAGGGAGAAAAGAGCTAATTTAAGAAACATATTTAGGAGTCAGGATTGTTAGAGGCATGAGACATGAAAATGGGTAAAGATTGCAGCATAGACTGAGCTCCGACTTCCTCTGACATTAATGACCAGGGAGAAAGACAGGACCAGCAAAACAACTGGAATTGAACAGTTCTTTTTGAAAACAAAAAGGAAATGATGTTCTAGAAGCCTATGAAGAAAGGAGGGATTGATCTACCTTGTCAAATCTGGCTCAGAGGTTAACAAAGATGAAAATTGACTTTGGATTTATAAATGTGGAGAGATAGAGTTGGTAGAATAATGAGGGAGAGGTCTAATTAGAGTAGATTATTAGAGGGTGGGAGGAGAGAAATTATAAACAGAAAATATAAATGGCTATTTTGGAGAGCTTTATACCATGAGGAACAAGAAATTGGTCTATGGATGGAGAAAGAGTAGAATTTTTTTGTTTTCTTCTCTAAGATAGAAGGAAGAACAAATATATATTGTTTTCTTTACTATACAAATAAGAGCATATTTTTAATATAATTTTGTACCTTGTTCTTTTCACTTAAAATATCAGAGAGATCATATTACTAGACTCTGTTTTCTTTCTTTACATAGCAGTAGAGCATTCTAGCATAATTTGTTTAATCATTTCCTATTGATGGTCATAAAGGTTGTTTCTAGTCAAAAGATTTTTTAACATTTTATTTTTTCATTATTTTTATAAGCATTTTTTAAAAGATTTATCTATGTAAGAACCGGGGTACAGGCCACATGTGTGGGAGGGTGAGAGGACTCACCAGAGACAGAGTGGGGAACAGAAAAGGCAGACTGACTGAAATACAATGCTGAGGGGAGCAGTGGGTGAGTCAGGGGAGGTCTGCTGAGCCATCTGGGTAGCTCCCTAGCTGGGGATCAAACTTGTGCTACAGTGGCTGCAGATAGCTTCATAGGTTGCATCTTAATCCCTTGCACCACCAGGGAGGCCGATAGTCAAAGGACATTTAAGGCAAGATTTTGCCATGATATTAGACAAATCCTGAAAATAGATATTTATTACAGTAGTATATTTAAATTCTTAGATGCAAAAAATTTACTGTGTATATATGAATTTTGCCATTGTAGAAATGACCATGCTAATTAGTTTCTTGTAGATACACGTGCTAAGTGTATAGCTTATATCTCAGAAAATAACATTTCATATTAGTCTGTTTTTCTTTCCTTTTCAAGGAATATGGCACTGTTATCAGCAATACTGCAAACTTCAGGGAAAGCCAAACTCTCAGTTAACTGTATATGACATCGGGCTTCAGATTGACTTAAGCATGTACTTTCAACTGAAACAGACGTGGTTTGCATTTAGTGAGTGGATTTTAAAAATTTGTTTTATTAAAATTACAATATTGAGAAAGCATTTCTTTTGTCTAAAGGGAAACTTAGGTTTGTGTAACCTGTTAATTATACTTATTACTAGTCATTATATAAATGTGTCTATAATCCTACTAGCTACATTAAGTAGGAAAGTTATGGAGGGAAAATTAGCATATAATCTAAGCAAATGTTACTTTACAATGATCTCAAGTTATTTGCCTTCAACTTAAAATGGCTTGGCTGTGGAACTTTAAAGCTTAATATCCAAGAAGGTATTTTAAAGGAAATATCAAGGGTGATAGTAACAACAATTTTTAAAGCAAGATGAATTCAGAGATGGCTTTAACTTTATATTCTTAGAATGGTTATAATATTCCTTGTACTCTTACACAGAGATTCATGTTCTTTAATCAAGATTTTAAAAATAACCTCTAACTAGACGTTGCTTTAAAAAATTCATCTTTGTATTGTTGAAATTAGAGAGTCAGGAAAGATATATTCAAGAAAGCCTGGTAAGGAGTCCCAGAGAGTGCTGAGAGGGGAGCAGTATCTTGGGGGGGCATCATGATTTCAGGTATGCATCCTACCACTCTAAATTTGAAAACTTGATTTTGCCACTTCACATAGAAGCCATCATGTTTCCAAGACAGGCTCACTTTATGTCACCATTTGATTTGTTTACACTATTGGGATACTCTCCCTGAGACCAGTATGCAGACATTTCCCAAGCAGGACAACATTTTCTTGGATGAAGGCATACATTACTTCTGAGGAGCTTTTTTAGCGGAGGGCCTAGGGTAGTATTGACAGCTGCTTCTTTAGGTTCATACCAAGCTTAAGATTTGCAGCCCAGAAACCCCTACTAGATTCCTTTGTCTGCCACATTTAGTTTTCTCTTTACCTTTGGTAGTGTTAGATCAAAAAGTTAAGTCTTTGTTCTTTGCCTCCCTATTTCTAGCTCTCATGCAAACTTAGTTCCCTTCATGTAACATTTTTCAAATATGCTGTAAAAAAAATTCTGTTTTTAGGCTATAAAATTAACCATAAACATCAGGTATCTTAGTACTTTCCTCATCACTTTTCCCTTAATTTGAGGGATTCCATATCCCCTCAGCAATCCTCTTACTGTTATCCATCATTTCTAAAGATGATGGGTTTCATCCATCATGAAGTCTTTATCTAGTTTTACTCTCCAGTGGTTCTTAGTTACAAGTTCAGTGGTCATCTGCTGAGTCTTAAGGGCCTTCCACACAGAACTCATTGAGATGATCAGAAACTGCCATTGGAATAACTGAGATGTATTTTGGGGATGATAATACAGAATTTGCTTCTATTTTCAAGTCTAGCAATACTAATCTTTCCTCAAAGGAACCTCAATTTTCATAAACCATTTCTTATATATTGATTATTTGCTCTGTATCTGGACAAAACTCTAGGAAACAGATGCAAGGGCCTACTTGTGAAATTACACTCATTGGCACAGACACTGGAAATAAGAAAAGTTACACATACAAAAACAATAATCCTTATGAGTCTTGAATTGTGTTAGGAGAAGGCTCTGTTCTCATTTCTGATATCAATTATCCTACTCTCCTCCTCTGAAGTTATAATTATACTAGCTGCTATAAATATGTTTCAATATTTTTCTCTCATTCAAATACGAGGAAGGGATATGAACCAATATAAGTTCAAAAGAAAGATAAATTTCTGTAACATAATATTTTGTGTATATAATTCTATAAAGGTGGAAGTTTAATATACTATATTTTCATCAAAGCAGTTTCAGAAAATGAAGAAATCCTGATATATCTCACACTCTTAGTTTATCCAAAGATAGTGATTTCAGCTTAATATAGTTGCATCTACTATTTTTGGACTCAATTTAGTATTTTAAACTAATCAAATGTACAAGAATGCTAAGATCCTCCCACATCTCTGGGTTAAATGATTTCTACATATTTTGAGATATTAATTCCAGGATGTGTGTGTAACATCAGAATATTAGTTGTATAACCATAGAATGAAATAATGAATTCCCCATCACTGGAGATGTTCAGGCATGAGTAGAATAAATGCCTATTAAGGATTTTATTGAAGATATCCTTTCATGGGTGGGAATTTAACTTTCCATTAAGTTCCTTTTGAAATTTCAGTTTATGTTATTTAGAATTCTGTATTTCATTATTTTAGATTTCACACCTTTTGAATTTTTGACCTCTTTGTAGTCAGGAAGCATCTTAAAATCAATGAGTAGATATTTAATAAAGGATATTTTTACTTTTCCTAAAAAGTTATTACTAAATTAAAGGTATGTCTTAGAATTAATGAGATATAATAATTAAAACTATTTGCCTTCAAGTAGACAGAAATCAATTCAAGTTAGCTGATAAGAAAAGAAAATTGGAACAAGCTCGGGGCAAGGCATTTATTATAACAACATACAAGTGCCTTATCAATTCAAAAATATAAAAAGACAGCTAACTGGATTTTCAGTTGTGCCTGGATCCAGGACACAAAAAACCAAAAATATATCAAGATTTCTTCTCTTTCTTCTTTCCTGATACCCATACAATACACTTCATTTTATCTTTGCAGATTCATTTACTTAACATAAAGATTATTTTGACACAACCTATTATGTTTGTATAATATTTACTTGATGAGCTATATAAATTTCAATGTGAAACTGAACAAGATTTCCTTAGTTGTAAATCTGAGACTTTTACTAGACAACTCATGCTGGGTTTACACTGATTCTATGATGGCTGTGATGGGTGGGGTCGCAAGTAAAAGTGTGGCAGCTAAGAGGCTGCCCTTGCAATCAACAAGATCAATTAATTGAGAGGTGCTGTGAGCAGGGTAGATGGCTCAAAATGTTTCTTCTGTAATAATTCACTTACTCAATGAAGTAAGCATGAAACATCTAAGATGGAGCTACTTAAAGCATCTTTCTTCCTTTCTTTCTCCCATGCCTATTCTGTCATTTCTGTAAATGATGTGGAATGTTTATATAAATAAAATGAAGACTGTCCAGTTGAATTGTGCAGACTCTAGCTAAACATTTCAGTTTAGATTACTAGCACTTCTTGGAGGTTGTGAAAGGGAATTTCTAATATTGGTATTCTTGTTAAAATTATGACATGTCGGAATTGATCATGATGCTCTGTTGTAACTTTTTGCAGAGAAAGTTTGTGTTTTGGATTGTTTTGTATCACACGTGATTTTTTTTTTTTTCTGTTTAAAGTGATAGCACTCTGCATCCTTGAAGTGCTTGTTATCATCATGCTGATTTTCCTCAGGGACCGAATTCGCATCTCCATAGCCCTGCTGAAGGAAGGGAGCAAGTAAGACCCTGATGGAGAGACTTGAATATGTGTAACAGTCATTCCAGTCAGTTTCTGCCCATTGTGTTGATGCCCCAGACTATTATTTCCTTTAAGAAGACTTGTTAAGAAAATCTGCTCTCCATTGAAGACTTGTTTAAGATCTAATACCACATATTAGAAAAGCCATGCTAATAAGTCAGTCTTTCAATATCATCAACCTTCAATTATCAGAGGTTAAAATAAGGTTAAAAGTCTATGTATTAGCCCTTTTTAAACACCAAATTTATGCTAGAAGAATAACATATGTGAAAGTAAGTGATCAAGTACTGCATAAAATTTAGTTATATTACATATTGTATTATTCCCATACTGACTCATATGTTAAAATTAATGCTTGAGATCACTTATAGAACTTCAAATCACCATAATCCTGTAAAGTCAATTATATGCTATTACCATTTCTATATGAGTGACAAAATTTTCTATAGACAAAATAATTGATCATAGTAGCACCAGACTATACATTTTGTATCTTCTATTCTTAATTCAGTAATACATTATATTTTTATTTGAAAATACTACAAAATAAACATTGTACTTTTCATAAAATGCATGCTGTGAGGTAATAACCTATAGTTTGCAAACTATTCCAAAAGGTCACTCGAAGATAATACTTCAAAATTTTTGAATAATGCTTGGAAAAAACAAAGAAAGCATTATGCTTAGCCAATAAAACATGTTATCTGTTTCAAATGATAAAAACAAAACTGCTAATGACAAAGAACCAAATTATTTTAAATAGTCTTAAGAATTATTTTAACAGAATTGCCATCTGTAATAATAATAGTGCCATCCGAAAGCCAGTGGTTTAAATTGTTAAACTCTCTCCTTCAGACAAAAACTGAAGTCCCTGTCACTCACCACAAATACCTATTGATTTGCTGAATATATTTCTGAAATAATATGATATATGCAATTCATTATAACTTGTCCTACTATTACCTTCTAAATGTATGTGCATGCGTGCATATGTGTGTGTGTGTGTGTGTGTGTGTGTGAGAAAAGGCTTCCAACTGTGACTAGTTGATGGTTTGCTCAAGGGAAAATTAAGAACTACAAGGGGTGTGAGAATACTAGGTAAACACAAGGATGTCCAATTTTTCAGTAAACATCAGTGTTTGGAGAAAGGAGAAAAGAACTTAAATAGTGAAGAAGAGAACTGCAAAAGAAATCTAACATGTGTCAAGGCATTAAGAGATGGGTATAGTGTCACCAGTTCTTTAGGGCTAGTATCAAACACTATTGGTTTTGATCCAGTGTCATACTGAAAAGATTATTCAGAAGTATTTTGGAACAAGGCAAGAAGGATGGTGAACATTTCAGAAATCCTGTCTTATGGAGAAATATCAAAGAATTTATAATCCTGGAGGAAAAAAAAAGAATAAAAAGTTACTTTAAGTGTTGCTGTATGGAGAAGGTAGTTGATTTCCTTTCCAGAAGGTAGCAGGTAGGTATAAGTTAAAAGGCAGAAGAACTTTAAATAGAGTTTCCAATACTAGGGTTAAGAAATTAGAATAAGTTGAGTTGTATAAAAAAAATAAGTTCCTTATCACTCAATATGGTCACAGAGGCTAATGAATAGATTTTGAAGATTATACAGAAGGGATTTCTGAATTAGGAAGGGATTTCACACTTGATTAGATGATCTTCAAGGTCCCTTCCAATTTTAAAAGACTAAGCATCTAAAGGAAAGGAAAACATATCATGATGATAATGTATCAAATATTTATGAATTAAAAGAAGAACTTAGGGAACTTTAGTATGAATCAAACATGAACACTACTTGAATGTCTCCAATTCATGAAAAATAAATAAAATTTTGAAACCAACACTATGCCAAAATGATCAGTAAAAAAGTGTCAGTTGTTATTACCACTGTTCTTAGAACTAATTCAATTAAGATTTATTTCTAGTTCTAATGTAAAATTTTAATTGAGAAATTACAATTCTGGATCATTTTGATTTTTAACTATTTGTTTTATTTCAGAGCCATTGGATACATCCCTACTACATTATTTTATCCATTTTTGACTTTCATTTTCCTCTCAATCTGCATTTCATACTGGGCTGTCATAGCAATGTATCCTTTGAACTGACCTCTTTAAAATCTAGGTCCACACTACTAATCAAAAACTGGGAATTTGTGCCCAGAGTTTTCCACTTTGGGAAGAGAAACCTCCTAGAGAAATAACTCCTTTCATTTATTTATTTATTTACTTATTTATTTATTTATTTATTTGTTTGTTTATTTTTGCCAATATCTAAGAGTTTCAATATACTTCTTGAATTTCCCTTCAAATAGGAAATATGGCAGATTTTGTTTTATTTCCCTTTCTTCTTAGCAATAACCTAAAGAGGCTCCAATATGTTATTGTTTTTAAAGGGCCAATACGTGTCACTAAAATCTGTTATTTACTTTGATCTAAAAAATGGATGAACTATTAAATTAGGAGTTTTTAAAAGTTAATCACTCAAGGGGCTGTTGTTATTTGCATTTTTTTAATGTCCATTTACTTTCAGTCTACCAGCAAATGATTTACCCTTAACATACTCATTCAGTTACTTGGCTACAGCAGGGGAACCTGTATATAAAGTCGTAACCACACAGGGGCAATGTAAATTTGAAAATGATACCTGTGACCCAGAGGTAAGTAGAAGAACATCTCTCATTTATTTACTTCAACAGAAAGTCTACTACATTTTATCTAGCAGTGTAGGAATTACACTGAAATAGAGACTGTGTGCATTAGTGGGGACGGACAGAACTATCGAAAGGAGAAAGGAGGTAGGTCAGGTGTTAGCAGAAAAGCACAGAAAGACATGGGCAGAATAAAGAGAAAGTACTATTGTTGTGTGACTGCATTTGTCCCATTATATAACCTAAGAAGCAGACATGGTCAAAAACAGCACTAATAAATGTGAAATTATAGTAAGTGCAGAATGATAAATTTATGATGGAAAATGAGATATTTTTCAGAGCTCATTATAGAAATTGATAAAGTGATGTGTGACAGAAAGGAAAAACAACAGAAGAGAACAGGAAAAAAAAGCAGGACACGCAATTAGGGGACTAGACAAGATAAGAAGACAGAGAAGGTATTGTCTTGGAATAGCATTAAATATTATATTATCTATGTGTGTTTTTTTTTTCCCTGAGTGCAGGTTTTTAATAGAACCGATATCTCCAGAACTTGCCCTGGGGCTCGGTGTAACTTTGCTTTCTATGGTGGATCGACCCTGTACCATCAATATATCGGTACCTTCCAGATATTCAATCTGTTTGTCTTTCTCTGGCTTATCAACTTTGTCATTGCATTGGGTCAGTGCGCCCTTGCTGGTGCCTTTGCAACTTATTACTGGACCATGAAAAAACCTGACGACCTCCCACCATGTCCACTTTTTACTTCCTTTGGAAGAGCCATACGGTAAGTAAGATCCACACTGAACCATGTATCTATCTTCCCAGTAATATTTAGTGTGTCTATAATTTAATCTAGTGCTTATAATTCAAGTGCAAGGTGCAAATAAGGTCAGTGTTTTATTCAAGATTTTTGAAAAAAAAAAGATTCTTGGATGTCTATGGCTTTGCCTTTGTCTGGTTTTATAGCCATATTTTCATAATCTCTATCAGGTCAATATCCTTATAAAAGCCTTAAGTTACTGAAGAGGAAAAAAAGCAGGGAAGGGAAAAATTAAAGATTCAAGATTAACTTGGCTCTGTATTTCCATTGGTAGGTTCAAACATCCTGTTTTATGATGGCAAACTATTGGTGTCATTTCTATAGATGAAGGGTGAAAGATGTACACATTTTAAAATCCTCTATGGAGAACTTTATCAATCTGAATAAAAGAGTGTAAGAAGCTCTTTCCAATCAATCTTTCTGCACATCTTTTACTTGTATCAATTGCTTAGCCAACATCCTTTTAGTTAATGTAAAATATTTTAACTTTTATCCTCATTTTATTTTTGCCCAGATATCACACAGGATCCATAGCATTTGGAGCTTTAATTCTTGCAATAATCCAATTCTTTAAATATATCATAGAATATATGGAGAGACGTGTTAAAGGTAAGATTCCAGAATTCATCTTTTCTTAGGCTCCTTGACATCTATGAAGAGAATAGATTGGGGCAGGGAGTTGGGGGATACAACTTGACTGCAATTTGGACAAAGTAATTAGCATATAAATGATCAGATTGGGGATATATTTCCGAAGGGAAAGATCAGAACTTGTTCTGTTGAGGGCTTAGCTATAACGGGGGTAAGGAATGATAAACAGGGGGGAGAGGAATATGGTAGAAAAAAAAAGAGAAATAGTAGGAGCTATTTTTTTACTAAGATGCAGAAACATCATGAGAAATTTTCAAAGATGAATTTTTTTTTGACTTGTTAATTTTGAACAGCACAGTGGAGATGTCAAGTCATTTCAATTCTAGAGCTCAGGACCGGTCAGGCTCAAAATATATGTTTCTCCATCTGGCTTATTTCACTAAGCATAGTAACCTTGCAGTTGCATCCATGTTGTTGCACAAGGCAGGATTTCATCATTTTTTATAGTTGGATAGAACTGTGTGTATATACTACATCTTCTCTATCCATTTGTCAGTCAGTAGGCACTTAGGTTGTTTCTTCTTGTTGGCTATTGGAAATAGTGCTGTCATAAACATGGTGGTGCAGATCTCTCTTTGAATAAGTGTTTTTGTATTTTTGGAGTAAATAACCTAGAAGTGGGATAATTGCATCATATGGTATTTCTATCTTTAGCTTTTGGAGGAATCTCCATACTGCTTTCTGTAATGACTGCAGCAATTTATAGTCCCACCAACAGTGTATAAGGGTTCCCTTCTCTCTACATCCTTTCTGAAAATTGTTTCTTATCTTTTAGATAATAACCATATCACAAGTGTGAGTTGGTGGCTTATTGATTTGATTTAAATTTTCTTAATAGGAGGTGATGAACATCTTTTCATGTGCCTACTGGCCATTTGTGTACCTTCTTTGGAGAAGTGTCTGTTCAGAACCTCTTTGCATTTTGTAATTGGCTTTTTTTATTATTATTGAGTTTTATAAGTTCTTTGGATATTTTGGGTATTAAACCCCTGTCACTCATTAGATATGCAAAGTAGGAACCACCCCTTGCACAGCAGCTGGGAAATCTTGGGCACCAGGTATGTGTACAAGCTCCTTCCAGAGAGACATTGGTGACCTACTTTTATAATTGGAGTGAGCTAGAGGGAGAAGGCAGCAGAAGTGTCCATTAGCCTCCTTGGGCTCCATGGAAAAATCACAGCTAGCCCCTATCGTCACACAAATTAGAAGACAAACCCTCAGGCAGCAGGTTGTAAAGTATTCAGTCAGCTCTCTCCTGGGGAAAGACTGGATGATGGGCATTTTCACTTGTTCCTTCTGCGCTAAGCTCTGGGGCAATAGCATAATAAGTATTAGCATGCGTGCCTGTTAAGAACTGGTTTTTTTTTGGTTTTGTATTCTATAGTCATTTGAGACTCGTAGCTTGCAGACATAGGTATATAGAGCTCCATCCCCTAGGTGGGAGCCTTAAAAGTTGGATACTTAAAAGTACTGTCCAAACCACTCATTCCTTAGGGAGGAAGCTGAGGGTTGGAGGTTCTGTCTGAATTGTATGGTTCTGTGCCAAGGAAGGGATTTATGCAAGTGTGTCTCAAAATTTCCCGCTGTTTCAATGTAGGTTGCCTGATATGTAGGGGTTCGCTCAGCTACCTTCTGTAGTTCTTTCAGTAGAAATTGCTCCATGTTGTATATTTGGTGCATCTGTGGGAGGAGAAAGATTCAGGAACCTCCTATGTCACCATTTTGGTCCCTCCCACAAAGGATTTGTATATATGTTGCTCTGACAAATATATACAAATGGTGAATAAACACAAGAAAAAAATGCTAAATATTAGTCATTAAAAACATACAAATCAAAATCATAATGAGGTGACACTTTACACACATTTAAAGTAACATATTAAAAAAATGGAAAATTGCAAGTGCTCATAAGGTGAGGATAAATTGGAGTCCTTGTGCATTGCTGGTGGGGATTTAAAATGGGATAGTCACCATGGGAAATAGTATGGCAGTTCCTCAAAAAGAAAAAATTGAACTGCACATGATCCAGAAATTCTCCTTCTAGATACATAATCAAAACAGGGATTCAAACAAATTCCTGCACACCAATGTTTACCATAGCCAAATTCACAATAGCCAAGAGGTATAAACAATTCTAATTTCCATTAACAGGTAAAAGAATAAGCAAAATGTCACACACAACACACACACACACACACACACACACACGGGAATGTTATTCAGCTCTCAGCAGGAATGAAATGAACCTTGAAAACTTTATGCTAAGTGAAATAATGAAGACACAAGAGGACAAATATTGTATGATTACACTTACATGAAATTATCTAAAAGAGGCACAATCATAAAGACAGAAAATACAATGCAGATTGCCAGGGGCTAGCAAAAGGGGAGACTGAGGAGTTTGTTTTAATGGGTATGGAGTTGCTACTTGAGATGAGGAAGGATCTGGAAATGGAAGGTGAGTGTACAATATTGTGAATGTACTTAATGTTACTGAATTATATGTAAAATTATGAAAATAGTAAATTATATATATATATATATATAGAGAGAGAGAGAGAGCTACAAATAAAAAAAATTAAATCCACTGAAAGGGTTTTTTTGATAGAGTTTAGTTACAAACTATTAATAGATTCAAATATCATCTCATAGGTGCCCAAAACAACTTTGCTAGATTCCTACAGTGCTGCCTGATTTGCTGTTTCTGGTGCTTAGACAAAGCAGTGAAGTTTTTGAACAGAAATGCCTATGTTATGGTAAGTAAACTATTTTTTATGTACTAAATTTCTTTGTAAACACAGCTCCCATGTCTACACCTCCATCTCAAAAGTACTTTTACACCATGCAGTTGAATATGTCACTGTGTTGAAATAAGGATCTGTAAATCCAATGCATATGTCAGGACTACCTTCACTATCTTTTTGAAGAGGAAAATATTATTTAAAAATGTATTAGATTAAGAAAGACTTAGGGTGCCTTTGACATAGTTTAATGAGACAAAACTTTACTTAGTCTATATCTCACTTTGAGAAGAAAATATTTTTCTAGTTCTGAGTTTACATATTTTTAAGGAAGGTTCTGTTTCTTTTTTTGCACCTTAAAACATGTGGACATTGACAATACCTAACTGGATTTGTTATTTACTTCCTATGGGATTGTGAAATTTCTAAAGTTAATTTTTTTTAAGTGGGACATCCAAAACTATAATTCTAAAATGTAGCAACTACAGCTTTCTGATTCTTATTATCTGGTGACACAAGGTCAACAGGAGTGATTCAAGTAGTCATTAATTTACCTCCAGTGATATTATCGTGGACCTGGACCTCAATTAATGAATGAAGTATACTGAAAGGCATTGGGTTTCCTGAGAGTAATTTTTAATGTGAACAGTGTAACTTTTAACCCAGTCAACAAATTCTAGCCAATATAGTTAAGAGAAATCATGTCCTCATGAGAAAAAAAGACCCTTTTCAATTTTATGCAATCCCCTTAGCATTTAAGGGCATATAGCATCTGAAACATACCTTATTGTCAATGATCCTAAGAGCTTTATACAATAGAATTGAGGACATACAGGATTCCCACAAACCCAGATTTTGGAAAGAAGAATCAGAGTTATTGCATGGATTGTCTGCTGGTCTTTTTTTTTTAATTTATTTATTTTTAATAAATAAATTAAAAATAATGGGTACCGTCAGAAGCGCGGGAGGGTGAGAGAATTCACCAGAGCCAAAGCGGGGAGCAGAGCAGGCAGAAGGACCAAAGTACACTGCTGAGGGGAGCAGCGGGTGGCAGGAGAGGTCTGCGCGCCATGTGGGACCCTCCTCTGGTGGCCGGGGAGCAGCCGGGAATCGAACTGGCACTACAGAGGCTGCGGGCAGCTTCGCAACCCAGCGCTCAACCGCTGCGCCCCAGGGAGGCCCTGTCTTTTGGTCTTATTAGGATATATTACTTACTCCAGAATATCACTGTCTTCCTCAGATTGCAATATATGGCAAAAACTTCTGCATTTCTGCGAGAGATGCTTTCAATCTGCTGATGAGAAATATTTTAAAGTAAGTAATTAGATCAAACATTACAATAGCCAACTTGGTGAACATTGAGCATCATATCCTATATTATTATTTAAAACATTGGTGCTCTTATTAGACATGAATATTATCTTTCAATTTGATAGATTCAAATCTTCTCTCTATACCATTATTCTAGATTTCTACCATCTATCTATGTCTTCATACTCACTGGCATTTTTTCATTTTTGTTATCCCCTCTACTCAAGAAGTTGCCCGTATGAACATTGTGTACATGCCTCTGGCCAATTCCCCTTTCCCAAGTTGAGAGAGCCTAAGTAAACAAAATCAGAGAAAAAATTCAGCATCCTTAGGATTAAGGGTGTCGATCAGGCCTCAAAGTATAGAAAGAAGCTGATACTACCAATAACACTCCACAGTACTACAATGCCATCTTCTGTTGGCTTCATTAAAAATAAGTCAGAGCTTCATCACTGAATTCTGCCTTAATTTCTTACATTTAACAAATACCAAATAAAATTCCAGCCAAGGACCTGTCAAAATGAACTCATGAATTACTAGCTGTCATAAATTTCAAATTACAAAGGTAATTTAAACACAAAGTTATACTTTCTTTTTTCTGATTCTCAGAGTTGCAGTTGTAGATAAGCTTACAGACTTTGTACTACTCCTGGGGAAAATTCTAGTTGCTGGGTGTATAGGTAAGTACTAATGATAAAAATCATACAATGTTTAAAAACTGCTTAGAAAAACTTCCTTACTATAAAAAGCTATATTCCTTTGTAAATGCATAAATACCTGTTCTGCCTTGTCAATGTAGGTATCCTGGCCTTCTTCCTCTTCACACAAAGAATCCCAATGATTGTAGAAGGACCAACAACTTTAAATTACTACTGGGTACCTTTGTTGGTAAGAGCTGGTATCTTAGTTTGGGCTGCTATAAAAAACCAACCAACCATAGATTGGGTAGTTCAAACAACAGGAAATTTTTCCACACAATTCTGAAAGCTGAGTCCAAGATCAAGGTGCCCACAGATTCAGTTCCTGGTGAGGGCTCTCTTCCTATTATTGCAGAATAGATTCTTGCTTTATCACATCATCTCTCCTGTCAACCTCTTATCCCCTTTAGATGATGAGAAGTCTTCACTCTCATCGTTTAATTACCTTCCAAAGGTCCCACTTCCAAATACCATCAGATTGAGGATTAATATTTCAGCATATGGATTTTGAAAGGAACACAATTCATTCCACAGCAACTGGGTAATATTGACTCTGACTTACCAGAGATAACAAAAGGGGAAAACAAGAAGGAATAAAATAATGAGAACTAACATTATTTGTCTCACTTGATGCCAAATCTCATTGTGCTTTATAACTTGGCTTTCCTAGAAACAATCTGTGAGCTAGAGGATTACATGCAGGTTTATTTGGACATCTTCTGACATACATTTGTAAAGAAGTGAGGAGGGAAGACTTAGGGGGGGAAAAAGCTGCCCCTCAGTGCAGTTATAGCTGAAGCCTCAGCAAATTACTGGAAGTTTTGACAAAGGAACTAGGCCTTTGCATGCTGCATTAGGCAGCTGTTGGCCAGGGGTTACTCCCAGATGGGGTGGGTGTAACCTTGAGTGAGGCAGTTCCCTATCAGGAGGGAGCAGCTGAGTCATCAGCAGACTACTTTTCCAATAACTGGGCGATGATGTGGCAGCTGGAGAAGATCTGGGTGGAACTCTGTGGTGTCTGTTGCAATATATTAACTCACTCAATCCATATGCTATAAATACCATTCTTATGCAATTTTCCTCTCCCTCACCCACAATTTATATAGGAGGTACAGAGAGGCTAAGTAACTTGTTGAGTGAGTGCCTGGACTGTGAATCAAATCTAGGCAGCTTATTTATGCTCTCAACTCCTATGCTGTACTTCCTCAGTATACAGGATCCTAATCTGGGATGTTTTGGGGTAGGTGTTGGGAGTAGTGGTAAAAAAAAATTAGTATTGGGCAATCCAGTAATACATTTTAAATACAAGTATAAAATACTCAAAAAGATTAACAGTGAATTCTGTTTTGGTTTCTATACTGAAATCTGTTCCAGCATAGAGTACTTCAGAGCTTTCTCATCATGACATGCATTTAAAGTTGCCTTATTGTTCTTCTAGACAAATTAGTAACATTTTCATTCTTTTCTTTACTCGTTTACAGACAGTCATTTTGGGATCTTACCTAATTGCACATGGGTTCTTCAGCGTCTATGCAATGTGTATTGAAACAATTTTCCTCTGCTTCTGTAAGTTTTCAGTATATGTATATTTCTTCCTTCTATGGAAAGATGAGAAGGTTAAGACCCATGTTCTTAAACTGGTTTGTGAATTTTCTATGATGTGGCTACAACCACAACACAGTATTTATCTGGAGAGACTCTTTACTTAGTAGGTGCTCCTTAAACCTTCACATCTGAGAGAATACTTTGACAAAGTACAGGAGAGTCAGCTGCTAAAATGAACCAAAGACTTCATGGTATGGTGTTAGCATAAAATTATTTTTACTTCGAATATTTTCAAGTTATAATTTTATTGGCCTCTGTTGTGCTTTGTTGAACAAAGGCATAACTGGGCTTTGAGGCTAGGTTTTAGGAACTCTTTGGGGAGAGTCTTTAGAGATTCCGGTAAAACCAACTTGACAGTGGTTTCAAAGATGCATCAGACCAATTCACACTAGGTAGCAGTGACAAAAGGATCACATTCATAGAGGATCAGGATCATGCCCAGGAATTGGCTGGATTTAGTCTGATACTTAGAGTTAAATAGGTCCTTAGAACTTCCACCCCTGATACGTCCATTGGGCCGATATGTGACTTGTGCAGCTCATATGCAAAGAATGGGTATTTTCTACTAATACTTCATCATAAAAGCCCTGGGGAACCTGATGCCTATCAGGAACTGAAACTGACCCTCACTTTCATCCTAGGGTTAGTAGATAAAATAACAGAACTTTTATCCCGAGAGTTATATCCTCTGAGAGATTATTTCTCTGGCAGAGAAAACATTAGAGGGAATTACTGAATGATTCACTTGTATAAAACTGTCTATTTTTTAGCCTAATGCACAGCACCAACCTCTGCTGGGGTCACAAGAGAAAATAACTCTATGAAGATATAGTAAAAAAAAAACAAACTAGAAAATGGTTTGGCTTTTTCTTTCTAAATATCTGAAAGTCAATTTTCAATAGCTAGACAAAGAAACCCGATCTTTGTGTACTAGTTAACTGAGTCTCTGCAAATCCAACTGGAATGTTTAATCTTTTCCAAGGGCTTCAGTGGTTTATTGGGAATATTTACCTACAAAATACCACAGGAGCAAACCCCAACTCATATATGAGAAGGCAGGAGCATGGGCATAGGTAGCACCTAACATAGTAGAGACAGAGTACTTGGATGTTCAAAGGTCTTCTCTTTTCATCTCAAATATTAATCATGGGCGCAATCCCAGTGGAACTACCCCATCTTATAACTGAAAATACCTCCAAAAATATCTAAAATGTATGAGTTGCAAGTCTTTGAAGCTTTGACAAGTCTTGTGGATTTTAAAATTGACAATGCATTTTATATTTGAGCAGTAAAAACATATTCCACGCATCTATATTAATCAGCTGCCAACTTATTGAAAATTAGGTGTAATTTCAGCTTTACTTAACACATTGTGTGTTGAACATGAATAGTTTCTCTTTTGGAGTCTCTTTTCTTTGATAATAAAGAACAAGGGAAACCATATTGTATTTCTCTTCCATCTCCAGCTGTTACTACAGTCAATATCTTACTTTGAAAAACATCCTTTTTAAGTGATACGTGAGGCCAAATTCTGAACTGTGTCTTTTTTTTTTTCATTGATCGTTTTATATCTATTATCTTGGTTGCACTGGAAAACTGGTGTTTTTTAAATTGTAAACCATTTGCAAATATTTTGTTTATAAAAAACTTAACAATCTTTTAACATTACAAGGTACTAAGGATGCTGCTGTAGGATAGGGAAAAAATAGCAATTGTCAATGATTATTAGTGTGATCCATTCCAGACTTCCTATCAATATCTTAAGGCAATAATGACATAGATATATGATATATTATATAATACAGAATTATGACCAGGGAAGAAAGAACAAAATTGTTCTGTGTCTATCTTGTTCTTTCTTTAGCTTTCATTTTGTTTGTAAGGAAGGTCACTGTGAGGTCAAATGAAAAAATCTACTAAATCAATAATCTAAACATTTCATAAAAAAGTATGATGGAAAATGATTTAGCTTTATTCCACCAATCTATGATTTGCCATATGGTGTTACAGATTGCTTATCCTTATATCATAATAAATAAAAGTTATAAGTAACATAATCTTTTTAATTTGCTAGTTAAAACACAAAATCGCCTTGAATTTTTCTATTTATTGATAGAGACAATCTGCTGTGAGTTGTATGTATCCATGAAAAACTTAATTCCATGTAAACTTCTTGCTTCTCAGCACCAGTTTTGCCCTCAACTCTCAAAAGGTGTGTGTCAGGTAATACCCCGTCATTTAGTATTAGACTGCATAAAGAGAAAGGTAAATTCACATATTACAGAAGTCCGAAAACACTGGTATTCATTTTTTAATGTAATAGGAAGACAAGATAAATTTAGGATGGGCTGGCTTAAGGTGTGAAGTAGGACAAGAACTGAACTAGATTTCAAGAAGCTGAGTCTTCACTTCATCCTGATTGCCCCAAAGCTTCCCACCTTAGCAGAATCATGAATCACCATTAAAAGTAACTTTACATACCAAAATTCAATTAATCTGTATCACAGGATATGCTTTTATTATTTTATATATATTATTACTTCATGCAATACATATTTATATATCGTATTACATAATACATTTTTATATTTTAGTACAATATATTTTTATTTTAATATATTAATATATTTATTTTAATACTTATATTTGAATTTATTTATAATATTTTAATCCTTTTTATATTTTATATTTATTTGTAATATTTATGTTTTGATATATTTATGTAATATATATTTATATATTATGTTAATATATTTATATATAAAATGTATATATCTTATTTTATATACACTTTCATATTTTTTTGTCCCAGGGGATGTGTGATTTTGCCTTTCTGAAATAAACGGTGGCAGAATTTAAAGATAATACTTTTGAAAAGACATGAAAGATTTTATTAACCTTTAAATTATCAAAATAAACCTTTGGGAGTGGGTAGGATTTAGAAAGTTTCAGCACTCCGGCAAGAGGTTGGTGCATCTTACTTTGTCCATCATCATCATAACTGCACTAAAGTTCTTATTATTTGACTTTCTAACACTGATTTCTCTGATTTTTCCCCATTCCAATCTCCAATTTATAAAAATATGTATCATTATTCGGCTGCTGTTTGCTGCTTTGGCTGTACATGCAGGTGAAGATCTGGAAAGAAATGATGGATCTACAGAGAAACCCTACTTCATAACCCCCACCCTTCACAGAATTCTGAACAAGAAGCACCTAGTTCCCCAGAAGCAGAAAGAGTAGAAAAGCTCCAAAAAGTGCCACTCATTTTTAAGTAGAAGTTTTGTAAATTGGGCCATTTGTAATGTGAAAATGATATTTCTGAGTAATGTGACATTTCTGTGCTTATTCCTCAAAAGCCTCAACTCACACCATCCTGAGGTGTGAGGTGTTGGGTGACAGTAATCTCTGTGAACTGGGATACTTTGTAAGACCGTGTGGTCCCAGCTGAAAAGCAAGGTGTAAATGTCAAACATGTTTTTAAAGTCTATAGCTGAAAGTGTTTTAATAACTTTTATAACTTGGCATGCTGTTCCCCGTTGCAGCACTTTGATAGCCTTTCTTTTTATAAATGTGTATTTGTAAAGGATATTCAGGCAATTTTTGAAAGCACTCTAAATGTATTATCAATTAGCCATAAAATGATTGATTTATAGCTAACCAGCATATGGTACTAAACTTGTAAATATGGTGCTACGGTTATATTTATATTGTTCAAGCTGTGGACAACTCTCTAAACTGTGATTAACTTGTATTAATGGTTCCCTAGGAAGTATATGTCAGTAAGTGATTCAAATCTATAACAAATACTGATATTTAGATGTGAATGTGATGCAGGTTCCATAGAGAGCATTAAGTAAACTCTGAACCTTCATAGCCCATTTTGTTTCAGTGAAATTATATTTAGAGTGAAGTTGAATCTGAGTTCGAGAATGTCATTTCCAGTCATTTGAACCTCTGGTCACCATGCAAATATTTTGAACAAAACCGAAATTGCAACATAACTCATGCCTTTTGTCTCTGCCCTAAACAGGGGCAGATTCCTAGTTTCCTATTCTCACCAGATCGAAAATCAGTATAGATTTATTTCAGAAGAACTGTTACATCTTTTCAAGAGCATACCAATTTTTCTAGATTGAAAAGATTGTGTGGTTTTGTTTGACAAAAGGTTTTAATTTTATTACAACTTTTCGTGAGGAAGGGGAAAAAGACGAGACACTTCAGATTTTGCCCAAAGGAAGTATACTATTAATCCTCCATAGTTACCTCTACAAGGGGTGTGCTGTGGGTTAGGAAATATCTCCCTCAAGGGCTAGGGAGGAAAGTTACTGTCCCTCTCCACTCCTGCTGACCAGGGCAACAAGCTGGTCTCTGGCAGCCATGACTAATTTTGCATGACAGGGCAGAGCATGAATCAGACATTAGATACTTTGTCTACCTATCTGGTGTACAGATACATGATATGGTTAACAATGTTAAAATGTACCCCAGTAGGAACATAAAGCCAACAGTATCCTTTTGTTTTTTATAATAAGCTTGTGTATGAGGATTTTTCTTTATTGATGTAAAATTGGTTTACATCTTGTATTTATTTTAGGGGTTATAGGTTCAAATGTCTACAAATGTATGTCTGTATGAGGATTATTTATATACTGACAGAAAAGAACAAGTTGATAGTATTTTTATCTGAATAGGATCCATGTATCCAATAAGAGAGTCATAAATGTATCATTGCATTAAAAATTAATATAATTACTAATGTATTTAATGATCTGGAGTGAGGGAACCTAGATTTTATACTGATTTCATGCCAGTGTAATAGGAAGAAGTTTATGACTAGAGAAGGTTTCCAAAATATTGGTCCTCATAATGGCTACTAATTTGTTCTTGGTTTACTTTCTATAAGAGATGATTGTTGCCAAAAGTGTAACTTGGCTTCATATCTCAACAAAGGGCTTCTTCATTGTCATTCTCCTTGAAGTATAATTAATTCAGAGAAAAGTGATAACTTATGTTTCTAGATGGTTATTATTCTTTTGTTTAACAATATAAAGGTCACAACAAAGATCTAGTAAAATAGCTGCCTCTATGTTAATGTTGAAAAATTCTAAGAAATAAGTCTCCTTTAGGAGAAGTCAAAAAGTTTATAATGATGAAATTAGACAATGGAAATTTTTTTTTTCTGTATGAGCCACTTCCTGAGAACTTGTTATAATATAGATAGATGCCTGTATGCCACCCCAGTCCCAGAAATTCTAACATATTCTATTGGGATGTAGGGCAGATGGTGAATTATTGTAATTTTTTTAGTTGATTCTAATATATGTAACAGTTGGAAAATTACTTGAATTACATATAAACAACATGTGAGGATGTAATTCATTTTATATTCTTGGCTGTTCTAGGAGTTAGAAAGTTGAGACAATGAAGGACATTACTTTGGAGACTTCTATCAATCAAAACTTCTTCTTGGTACTAGATGGGTCCTATGTATTAAAAGTTTATTGTATCTGCTGATTATACCAGAAAATTTTCTTGAGTGAAAATGTTCATTGAACGATGTGGAGGCACATTCTAAACTTGACTGTATTTTAAGGATGTAACACTTGGGTACAAAATCACAGGGAAAGGAATGACATTTGGTTCAATAATTATTAATAATTTCTTTAACACTTAAAGAAGGATCTCTAAATATAGAAGTTTTAACTATAGTGTGAGCTTATTTCTAGTCATAAAATATTCTCGATTAATTACTTTTGTGTATAATTAAAATTAATGTAGAGTAAAAATGAGCATTGATTTTGAGGAAAAAATTAGTCCTGATTTTCTTACAAAGCAAACTAGTAACAAAAAACAGTACTTTTTCTCAAAATTTGGAGCCTATGGATTTGAAATATACTAAAATTTATAAGCCTTACATTTTCTAAACTTTACTAAGTTGTTGATGGCAAAACAAAAATGATGTTGGACAAGTATGGAAATTTAGGAAGTAAATTGAGAACATAATGCTTTAGGAATTTGAAGGTGGTGAATTTAGAAATCCTAATGAATCTTGTTTTTTTGGTAATCGTTCTTTTCACAAAAGACTAAGGAGGCATGCACTATATTGGCAGAATCTGATCTGGTACACAATGAGGTAGTACCTTCTTGACATCAAAACAAGGGCTGATTATTTTCTCATAATTATGTTTACAATAATATTGATGCCAAACTATGCTGCTTTTTTTTTTTTTTAACTGCTGTAAAGCAAGTACGCAGCAGATGGCGATGTTACTACTTTTACAATCTTGCTTTGCTATTTACTCTGTGCCGTTCTTCCTCCTAGTGGAAGACATAGAAAGAAACGAAGGTACTACTGAAAGACCTTATTATATGAGTCCCAGCCTGCTGAAGATTTTGAACGACCAAAATGCAGCTAAGAAGCCCTAGACCTACAAACCCTGGCGATCCTGCTGCGGTGTGTTACCTTTTCCTCATCTGCTGGTCTGTGCAACACTCGTTTCATAAGTGCTTTGTGTTTGGAACACTGTATTCATGACCTTGTTGGCTTTTATTTGCATGTTTTATACCAAAGCTTAATCTATAATATGTGAAGCCATCAGAAGTCGCAAGGGAATTGTTAATAACATGGAACATTTTTATACTAAGATCTTTTGTTTTGTAATTCATTTTTAAATAGAGTGGCTTGGATGTTTTGAAAATAGTAGTGAATATGTTAATATTCTTTTAAATATTAGATTGAAAAATTATGTGTTATTTAAATTGATAGCTCCTAATATATTTTTTAAAATCACAACTAAAAGTCTTCTGCAGGGAAAATTGGTAAACAAAGTGAAATAGAAAATTTTAGAGTTTCTCCACTCATGTTTGACAGTAAATCAGTGAAAGGACTACCCCGCTCCAGGTTTTGCCCTCTTTAAGTACAGAATGTTTCCTATTAAACAAATTGCCAATCATCCAGCCTTTACTACTTCGTCCTCTCTGACAAAGTGCCTTACTGGCTGTTTAATGTTACCCAGCTTTTGTGGGCAAGTTTACAAACATTGTTTAAAAAAAAAAAAAACCTGCAATGTTTAGTGATTAAAACAAGTCTTCTTGCATTTGTTTTCCTCTTAGCTCACTGGTTTGAAACCATTTGTCATTTCAGTATGTTTACTATCTTCACTATGGTAGAGTATGTTTGCAGCATAAACAATTTCCCTTGCGCCTAGTGGACATTCATGAATGTGTACTACACGCAAGAAAAAAATCTGAAAGGACACTTGTTGGGTTTGTTTTTTTAATTAAAAGTGACAAGTTCAAGACAAGGTTTTCTATCTTTGAAAATACAATAAGGATAAGACCACATTTCTCAGTGCTTTACACAGACTGGAAAGGGAAACTTCAAGAAATTACAAAGGGAAACTTTATCCCTGAAAGGGTGCTCACAGATGTCATGTACTGAGAATCAGCTCCATTTCAAGTGATGGTGTATTATCATTAAAGAGTGTTCGATGTACATTATTTCATTTTCTAACTTTTGATATGGAATGATCATTTTTATTTATGTTAATTTTTATTGTGCAAAAATAAAGTGACATCATTTCTAATTCAATTTAAAATAATTTGACTACTTCTACTAACTTTAAAGAAAATTAATTCAGCTTGTAACTCAGTGTTATAGAAAGAGTCCATAAAGCATTTACCCTAAGTGAATATCAATCACATATGGTCGTTGGTGAAAGCTTGGAAAATCAACAGTCAGTTACTATCAGCTTATCTATTATCACATTTGCTTAAATGTGATTTTAGATATTATTTTATGCCAAAAAAAATCACATGAGCATGTGACAGTCTGAGCTCTATAATCAGTAGTGCTTCTGCTGTGCAGAAATGTTAGGAACATTGTCTAAATATCTTTGATAACTAAAATGTTCAATATTGAATGAATCTGTTGTTATTCATTGTTTTAAATTGATTTGTTTTTTTCTTCTAATAAAGATTTAGATAAGAAAAAACTGCCTTTTTATTTCTTTAAGTGGTGAATTTAATGTCATCTATATAATGTTGATTTATAATAGTACAAAGTGAAACTTAAAAAGTGTTATAATGCAATGTTCAATAAAAAATATTTTTATAAAAGCTAGAAAGAAAGGGAGAAAAGTTTTTGTTTTTAAAGCCACCATGCTATAATAGAATCCCCTCGCTATCAACATCTAGGATTTTTTTAACATCTAAATACATTTTTTTCCACTTTAGCTGTGCATTGATTACCAAATCAAATAACTGAAACTGATTGTTTATACAAATTAAATAAGTCAAAGTTGAGTGCATAAGAGATGGATTTTTGAAAACCCAAACAATGGTATAAATTAGTTAAATGGTCTTTGTTTTAATTTGAAAATTTTGTTCAATCCCTCAATCGTTCAATCCAAATGCATAAAAAGCAGATCTCATCATTTTTAAAAGCAGGGATAAATTCAGAGAACCTACAAAAAGTGAATTCTGATTAATAATAGTTTTCTTGGGCAAGACTGAATTTGCCTATCACTTTGACCTACCAAGCAGCTCAGAAAGAATTCCTGCTTCTTGAAATAAAAATATTTTATTGTCAAAGAATTTTTTAAAAAGTAAATTTACCTATCTTGGTTTATCTCAAGTGAAAATTTTTCTTGGATTCAGATATTCCTTGGCAAATGCATAACTACTTCAAAATTGAATTATGTTACATCTTTAAAAATTTTAATTTTTGAAAAAAATTGATGAGTTTATTTCAATGAAAACAAAGAAATATTCTTGCATTTTTCAGTGTTCATTTAAAATGTTCTAAATCTAGTAACATATTTGTTAATGTAGCTAATGATTCTTATTTAAAATAAAAAAAATCTATTTTCATTTCCAGAAGAAGTTAAAATTCTGCTTTAGATCTTAACAATAACTCCAACTTTCAGATGATAAATCTCTGGCCATATTTGTTAATAAATTGAAATTGGACTATAATTTATTAGATTTTTCTCTGTGTCTAAAATGCTTTAAAAATGATAAAACCATGTAGTAAAATAACACTATAAAAGATTCTGTGTGAAGTCACACTATTAAGGTAAAATCATGCAATTAAAGGTTATCTGATATAATGAAGTTATAGTTTAAGCTAATATTGAAAAGCAGCTTCTATGTGACAATTCCTTATTTTTCTTTAAGTATGTAGCTGACCAGCACTCATTCCAATGTATGTTCTTTCACTTTTACAAGTGGTGCCTCAGGAAATTGCTCTTAAATTCTAACCAGGCATAGTAATTATCTCCAGTATTATCTGGTTCTGGACTTGGAACATGCTTTATAAATCAGTCTTTGTTGGCATAAGATATGGGGACAAAATTGAACTAAAAGCATTATTGCAGACCTTGGTCTATGAAATGGTGTCTTGACATTTTTCCCAGTTTCTTGCAAATATTATCCTTAGATATTTCAAATGTTTTTTCAAATATGGCTGTATGATTACAGGAATCAATTCAATAAATCATTAATGAAAAGAAATATATTACCAATATAGCAGGAATAAATTACTTCGCCAAAGTCATTTTCCATATATCGTGTTTTTAGTCATGGGACCAAAATGGATATTGAAGATTTCTCACTGGACCTAGAGGAATTACTTCCATCACCATGCAGAAAACAAAACTAATGCCAATTAAATGTGAATTAATTTATTCCTGAAAACTGAGTACCACCTATGACATCAGTATTAAGTCATAGTCATGGATCCTCTTAAAATTTATTAGACCAAAGTGAACCAACTTCTCCCCTACTTAAAAATTTCCAATTGCTTGGAATAAAAAAGTAGCAATATCTTTTTTAATGGTTTCTGTTCTGGGAAGAATAGGGATTATGTGTCACACTTAAAGCAATCAACTCAATTTTACTATTTAAAGTCACTACTTTATTTTTTAAACTCCTTGGCTCTTTTGTCCAGTCTTTTATATAAAGTGTATGAATCAGAATAATTTAAGTAAATGAAGAAAGTAATTTAAGTAAATAATTTATCAATGAAATGAAATGCCCTTCCTCCACTGACCGACTCAAAACATGAGCACCTTATTCTGGTCTCCCACTATTAAAAAGCGCAGAGTATTAACAAGGGTGGGAGAAGCTTATCAAGCAAAAATATATTTCCATTTTGTCATATAAATTAATGTAACAACTTGATTCATTGTTAAATTAACTTTGGAATCTACATTCTTCAGCCACATGAATTTGTACTGCTTGCATATATTTGTCTACAGTGCACAGAAAGGAGAAAATAAAGGTAAGATGTTAAGGGAAGCATTGGTATCCGCCAAGGAAAGAGAAAAAACTAAGATGTATGAAAAATCTCTAATTGTCTAATGGGATTCCAGAGGACAATGTTACAGAAAGTGGAGTGGCTCTGAATGCAATATCTAAATTTAGTGGAAAAAGTTATTTGTTATCAAATCAGAAGTCAATAATTAAACAATTTTCAATCTTCTAGAAAGCAGCATTGAAGCTATCTATGTTAAATGAAACTAATCACATAGCTGTATTTATCCCAAACAGACTAAAAAAATGGATATCCCAACATGAGTTATGATTGAGGGATTAAAAACATCTGTCTCTTTTTCTCAACATTTTTGTATGTTATGATGAGCTGGGATATTTCTCTCAACTGTAAGATGGATTCCCTTTTGGGCTTTCTCACTTCCTTCACTCCATCTCAGACTCTTCCTTTACCTAACTCCCTTAGTCTGTAAGAAAAGGAGGCTCACGTAAGGACTCTGGAAGGAAGTAGGGATGGGAAAGGCAAAGGAATAATGAAAAAGAAAACTTCAACTATCAGTTTGGAGTGGCAGGTCAGGGTATGAGATGGAGCACCACTAGGACATGAGGCTAGGCCAATGATTGAACCCTGCAGTAGAGCCTTGGGGCTATTTGGATGGACTTTGGAACCAGAGAAGTAAGCTTATAGGCATTCTTAGCTGAAAGGTGAAGTAAAGCCCCTCCTTGGAGCGCTGCCAGGAAAATGACAGGAGAGCATGTGCATCCTGTGCCTTATTCAGGGCCTGGTACCTGTAGACAATACCTGGTAGAGCCCTCAATGATGTGACTCTACGGCCCCCTGCTGTCCTTGTGGGCAGCTTATGTGGGCCTCCCTGAGAAGCAATTGAAGTCTCCCTGGTGGTGCAAGGGTTAAAACGCAACCTATGAAGCTATCCGCAGCCACTGCAGCACAGCTGCCCACATGGCACCACAGACCTCTCCTGATTCGCCTGCTGCTCCCCTCAGCAGTGTATTTCAGTCAATTTGCCTGTTCTGTTCCCCGCTCTGTCTCTGGTGAATCCTCTCACACACACACACACCCATCCCCCTACCCCCCCCCCCCACACACACACCTCTGGCCTGTACCGCAGTTCTTGTATGCATAAATAAATAAATCTTAAAAAAAAAAAAAAAAGAGTCACCTCCCTTCACCATTACTCCATCCTGGCCAGAGCAAATGACTTTAGAACATGGGTGGCTCTCATGCCTTCCCTGTAGCTTGAATCCGAATCTCACATGAGATCTAGCTCACCGAGATTTAATTCTTGAGTCACTAATGAGAGACACGTTTTGAAGCGCCAGGGGAAATTTCAGTGCTTTTGACTCATACTTCCTCAATATTACCTTTTTTTACTTTAAATTCTGGCATTAAACCAGGTTTTTGAAGTTGGCAAATTGGACGGCATTTCTATATTTCCTTAATTTTGTTCTCTTTGTAATGATAAAAATTAAATAACATTTACATGTAATGTTGCACAACCGGATGATTGTAACCTTCAAAACTGAGGCGAGGGAATCTGCATTTAATGCATCAAGTTGTGGCATTCCTCTGCCTTTCCTGCTCCCTGAGTTTATGTAGGTCTGTGGAAACTTCATTCTGCTTCCCTATATGGGGTTCCCAGGCAGGAAGTCCTTGATGAACTGTAGGTCTCAGCTCTCATTTGAGGTCTATTTCCGGCCTTTATGAGGGGGCTCCTGTTTTCCTGAAGAGAACAAGAAGGTCCTGCCAATCTTAGCCAAAAGCCACAGAGAAGAAACCATGCTTAAAAGTAAGTATTTATTTTCTTTTGGTGGGTCATAATTAGCTTGTGGAGCCCATAAGAGAGAAAAAGAAGTGGCTGGAAGTCATTTTATGCCACATCATTTAAATATAATGCTTATTTCAACTCACCGTGTTGCATAGACATTCACTTTGCCATCTGTAATGTGAAACCCAAAATAACACCGTGCTTTGGGGAGGTGGCCTAAAGAAAAAATGAAACTCATATAAGATTTTAGGAATTGTCTAATTATGTTCTTCATATAGTTTGCTTGGAACATTGGGGTGTTTTTGATTGCCAATTTAGCATTTATGTGATAGAAAAAGATGAAGAATAAGTGAACACAAACTGTTTCCCAGCTCATACCAAAAAATAGGTAAGATAAAGGAAGAAAAATCTAGTAGGAACTATATCAAATTTAGCAATGTTCCTGTGTTTTCCTCATTTACTACATTCAAGTTAAATTACATCTAATATTTTAAAACTTAACCCATTTGAAAAACAAAGTTATTTTATTTTGGCCACCATTCAGAAATTATTTTTTAAACTGTTTTTGAATATGACTTTGGTTTGCTCCTGACAGTTTGTCTTCTGTGTTTTTTTGTTTTGCATTTGTTAGTCTTGGGCATACAAATTGTGCTTGAACTGGTTTTTCCAAGTGCAGGTCATTATGAAACAGTCACTCCCAAATGCTACTTAATGGAACTTAAAAGCATAAAATAAACCGCAAGTAGGGAGGACCCTTGATGGGCCTTGATTGCCCGAAGCACTATGCCCACAGTGTGTATGCCCGCACGGGTGCAAGATGTGCAAATGTTTGTGTCAGGCAGGAGGCAGAGTCTGTGTGCCCAGTAGACACTACAGACCTGAAAATTTCTTATTGCTACTATCTCAAAAATACTAAAACAATCCTCCCCTGTAAAAGAAGCTTAGCCAGTTACCAAAATTACCTTAATATTAAAAACAGAAAATAAGAGCTGATCTAAAATGTTTTCCTTTAGTTCCATTATATATCCCCAAATGTAGGGTAAATGAGTTAATCAGGTTTTTTACTCCACTAGCCTCTATGGCTGTCACCTGAGGCCTTGATTGTGTTGATGCAGAAGGCGCCAGGGAGTCTGGGCTCAGGGCACATGGGCCTCATTGTGGACACCAGAAGCATAGATGTAGGCACGTGTAAGTGCGCACACCTGAGCCTGGAACTGGACTAAAAGCAGAGGCAGCTGCAGCAATGGGTAGACAAGCCATGTGACTACAGAAGTGAGACCAAGAGATGATGCAAGAGAGAGAACGCCAGAAAGAGCCCAAAGAAAGCATATAGAGATTCATGGTGGGCTGGGAGGCTCGGTTGCCTGCCTGCCTGCCAGCCCCCCTGCCTGGTGTGCCTGTTGTGGGGTAAAGATGCTCAGGCTTTTGCTCAGGCTTGTTATGGGGTGAAGATGCTCAGGCTTTTGCGCTGTTCGCTTCTGTGGCCATCACCTGCGACCTTGAATGCGGGAGTTGCTTGGGAGTGTGGGCGCTTGGCACGTGTGTCTGATGGTGGATACCACGCGGAGTATAGTGTGCGCATGTGCAAGTGTGTACACTTGCGCTTAGAGGCTGGGATAAATACAGGCAGCGTGCGCAGGGAGAGAACAAGCCGTGTGACTGCAGAAGGGTGAGATCTACACGCATTGTGCGTGCGAGAAAGCCAGAGAGAGCCCAGAGAAAGAGCATAAAGAATCAGAGGGGGGTTGCCTGCCTGCCTGCCTGCTTCCCAGCACCCACTGCCAGGGCCATGCCTGCCTCCTTGCATGCCAGCCTCCCTGCCTGGTGTGCCTGTGCTCGTGGTTCCCTGAAAGCCTTAAAGCCTGAAAAATCCACCGAGGGCTCTCTTCATCTGCCCAAATCGATAACGAACCTGCCCTGTGCCTGCTGGCACTAGACCAAACCACTGCACACCTTCTGGGTTGTGCCACAGTGCTGTCGGAGGGAAGACCTGCTGATGAAATCTTCAAAGGGCAGATTCACAATGATGGCAGTGCCCGCTATTTGGCTATCTTTTTTTTTTCCCCCAGCCAGCTTTTTTCATTCAAGTTCCAAAGAATTAGAATTTCTGCCAGTACCACCCAGTGAGTCCTCAGGAAGTGGCTTGCTCAGGCTGTGCTTGCATCCATGTACCTGTTCTAGGAATTTCTCCCATTTGAGTCTGACTCTTCAGACACCTAGGAGGTGTCCCAGAGTCCTGGCAGGACCAGGTGTAAATACCTTCCAGTAGAACCTGATAGTTACTAAGCCTTTCCTGAGTGGGGGGCAATGTGGAAGATGGAAAAGTATGTGAAATGGTCTCTGCCCTCTGCTTTCCCTTCAGAGCAGTCACTGTAATGAGTTACTCATTTCTAGCTCCTAGGCTCTAAGCTCCATAAAGCTAAACACTCTCTCTTGTTCTCTCTTTCCTGGGCCTGCCCTGCTGAATGTTTCTTTACTAAGCAAATGCGCTTTAGAGAAGGAAGGACGAGGTTTGTCTTTGGAAAGATGTTGAAGGTGTAGGGTAAATGAAGTGAAAAATCAGGCTTTTTATGCCCTGCTGCTGCTAGTGGATGCCCAGGCTGGAAGGTGTGAGCAAGGGACATGCATGGCCATGATTATGGACACCTGGGTCCAGAGAACACAGGCCTGTGTGTGTCGGTTCAGGCACCTGTGCCAAGAGGCTGGGGCTAATGGCAGTGGTGGCTGCACAGGGAAAAGGACGACTCTGGGTGGGACATGAAACCACACAAGACTGAGAGCACCAGAGAGAGGCCAGAGAAAGAGCAGGAAGTTTCTTGGGGGGCTGGGAGACTTTGTTGCCTGCCTGCTTCCTTGCCTCCCAGCCTAGCCTGCCTGCTTTCCACTAGAACAGGCATAGGATACCGAGGAAAGATATTAAAGGTATCAGGAAGAATGTGGAGAGGGAGAGAAATGGGTCTCAAACATTGGTGTGTGTGCTACTGGGGCAGGCAAGTGTTGATGCGTGACTAGCAGCCAGGAGATAGAGCCTCTCTCCTCAGGGAGAGGCTTGAAATAAAGCATAACAAGTGTTTGAGGCAAGGGGACCATGCAAGCCCCTAGAATGAATACTACCTCAGAGAGAATAGGTTTGCCACAAGACAGAGCAACAAGATGCAGAGACCAAAAGAAAGAAACCCAGGAGGTAGAATAAGAATATCCTTAACATCTAAGGATAAAGACAGTGTAGGGTAAAGAAAATGTCAGGCTTTTCTGCCCTTCCGCCATCAGGATAGATGATGGATCCTTGTCCTGAATGCATGCCTGATGGCGGGCACCTGGAATAGGGTGTGGGCATAGGTAGATGGGATTCAGCTGAGTTAAGACTGCTTTTAAGGGTGGCGTCACGGGGGGGACGCCAGCAGCCCCAGCCAGCAGCAGCAGTAGCAACAGCAGCAGCAGCAGCAGCAGCAGCAGCAGAATCTGAAGGAGAAGCCGAAGCAGAAGCAGAGAACGCCAGACAGCCCAGATAGAGTGAAGACTTGCTGGGGGCTGGGAGGTCTGCCAGCCTCCCAGCCCCCCAGCCAGCACCCCTGCCTGCCATATGCCTGGTGAACCCCAAATAAAAAACCTGCAAAACTACTGAGGACTCTGACTCCTCCTTTACCCGGTCTGCATGGGATCAGAGAACCTGCACTGTGCCCGGTCCGGCCCTTACAAATGGCGTAAGTCGGCAAGATCCATGCAGACGGGTATTGGAGCCCTCCAAAGACCTGGAGGGACTAAGGAGTAAAAGACTGCCTGTGACGACGCTGGAGGCGCCATGGCGGTATAGAAGATGGATACGTCCACGAGCTACAGGATGAGACCTGGCGTGAAGGAAACGCCCGAAAGGACCAGCCAACGACACCGGAAAGGACCAGCCAATGACCCCTGAGGCAGCAGGCCGTTGCTGAAGCAGGGAGAGGCCAATGGACTTGGACTGATGGACTGATGGACTTGGACTGACAATCCCGCCAGAAGGCGGAGGACCTTGCCAGGTTATGTTTTTTTTTGAGAATCTGGGGGTGGCCAGTGGGCCTTGATGGCCAAAAGCAGCCTGTGCATGCCCAGCAGCCAGGTGGAGGAGAAAAGCCAACTAAGGCAGCAAAAGCTGGTACTGATGCTAAGTTGAGAAGCCCTAAGCAGCTGTTAAGCAGCCTGGGTATGCTGAAGAACTGTGAGTCTCGTAAAATCACCTGTGGGTGATGCCCTGCTCATTCTTGAGTGAGGGTGAGGAGCTGAGGAACCTGTCCTTGGGGGACGGGTGGGGAACGTGGCTTGGGGTGGAGCCCAAGCCGAATGCAGAGTTTGGATCCCGACCCATGTGCTTGTGCAGTGGGTTGGCCTGAGTGCAGGGGTCTGTGAGTTGCATGGGTGGCCATGAAGGCCGAGTGTTGGAGCGACTGCAGACAGAAACCCTGAGGGTTGGCAATTACCCCCAACAGAATAAAATTGCCAATCCCAGAGCTAGTGCATCCTGGGGGTGGATGCTGTGTGTGCCTTGTAGCCGAGACTACAGCCAGAGAAGGCCAGGAAGCCTGACGGCTCCTGGTGTGATACAGTAGATGCCGTGAGTGATTCCCCTCCCTCGTATGAGCAGTGCCTTCGGCAGCAGATTTGGTGGCTTATCTGCTGGTACCAATAATTGTCTTTTGCGCTAGGTTGGTGCCCTGCCTGGACTTATTTGTGTTCTGTTGTATTTTGTTATATTGTATTTTGTTATATTTGATGTATTTGCTTTTGTGGGCCATGGCTGCATTGTTTGTTTGCTTAGAAAATTGTATATATATGTATAGACTGTATGGCAGAAAACCCTGAGGGGGTGGACTGTAGGGTAAAGAAAATGTCAGGCTTTTCTGCCCTTCCGCCATCAGGATAGATGATGGATCCTTGTCCTGAATGCATGCCTGATGGCGGGCACCTGGAATAGGGTGTGGGCATAGGTAGATGGGATTCAGCTGAGTTAAGACTGCTTTTAAGGGTGGCGTCACGGGGGGACGCCAGCAGCCCCAGCCAGCAGCAGCAGCAGCAGCAGCAGCAGCAGCAGCAGCAGAATCTGAAGGAGAAGCCGAAGCAGAAGCAGAGAACGCCAGACAGCCCAGATAGAGTGAATTCTTGCTGGGGGCTGGGAGGTCTGCCAGCCTCCCAGCCCGCACCCCTGCCTGCCATATGCCTGGTGAACCCCAAATAAAAAACCTGCAAAACTACTGAGGACTCTGACTCCTCCTTTACCCGGTCTGCATGGGATCAGAAAACCTGCACAGTGCCCGGTCCTGCCCTTACAGACAGTTTCCTTTTTCTCCCTCCCAGGAGATAGCTGGCTCCTTACTGTTGGCCACCAGGCAGCCTTTCCTTAAGAAAGGACTTGGGGGGCACAACACATCTTCACACACTCTGCTCATTGTGACACAAGTTACTTAATGTCTCTGAAACTCGGCTTCTCATCTGCAAGATTGGGTGACACCTTAGAATTGGGGTAATAGTGTCAACATTTAATGTGATAGTGCATCCAAAGTACCAGACACATGGTATCTGGCACATCATGGGGGAGATATTGTACATCAGTAAAAGAAACACAGGGTTTTCTTCTATTTGGTCACTCAGCCCTAGACCCAGAAGACTTAAATTTAAAGAAGTTTAAGACCTATAGGGTAAATGAAGTTATGAGGCTTTTTTACGTCGTCCTGCCATTAGCATCTATGATCAGCGCCTGTGGCCTTGCATGCACACCTGTAATTATGGACCCCTGCGCCTAGAGCATGAGGCATGCACAAATGTAAACAGGGATACCTATGTAAAGGGGAGGGGATATGGCAGCGTCACTCTGAGGCAGTACGATGATTACGGAAAGAGACAGAAATGCTGACAGGGAAAGCTGGCCTGTCCCCTGATTCTGGGGCCTGTAAAAATCTACCGAAGACTCCAACATTATCTTTTCATCTGTAAGAACTGAAGATGAATCTACCCAGCCTGGGATGATTGCAAAAAAATCCTCACTCTGCCACTAAGCTAAAATGTGTTCATCGGCCACTGTTTCCTCACTGAGGAAAGCATGAGGGACTGGTCTTTCTTTTTTAAATTAATTTTTAACTGAAGTAACATTGGGGTACCCCTGTTAGGTATCACCAACAACTCACCTGTACTCCACCACCAGAAACCACCATGCCTCCCTCCTTCTCTCTTCCAGATCCTGCCCCGCTTGGTGTCTCAGTTCTGTTCAGCTCTCAAGGGCTAGTTTTTCAGCTTGTCTTCGACTATTCTAGTTCTAAACTACATGCAAGCTCTGAAATTCTTCAGATTATAAAAAGGAAGTTTCAGGAATCATGTATTTCAGCTTTTTAGTAATGTGATTTTTCATGAGGCAGAAGTCACAAACACCCATCTTCACTCAGCCTCATCAATGAACTTCAAGGGGACACTTTAATAACTTTTAAGCCATGACAACACTATCTGATCTTCTCACACAGGCAAAAGATGTGTCCATGTGAATTCTTATGAAAGTCACTCATGAGTGAATAGAAGGGCTTAAGTCCATGAGAGAAACTCCCAGTTTTCCTTTGAGGCTCCATAAAGTTAAGTGGGTCCGCCTCAGACAGAGACACTACAGTGAATAATGAAAGCACAGGTGGTGGCTATAAATGTTGGAACGGGAGGCTATCAAATGCAGAGACGGAATTACATTGAAAGCACATTTCTAGACAAATCCTCACAGTGTTTGTTTAATAAGTATGCTATCTCCAGAGCCATAGACTTTCAGAACATAATTATGTCACGAACCAGACTCACAGCTCCTCTGTCCAGGACTCTAATTTACACAGGGGCCCAAGCAACTCAGGGTGGAAGCCTCAGTGGTTCCCCCACCTCTCACTGTCTCTTCCACCAGATGGCAGGGACCTTCAGGATACTGGCCTTATTCTTTGGGTCCTGCCACAGCCCTCAGCATGGGGCCTTACTTAGAGGCAGGATTGGGTAAATATAGAGGAAATGAATAAAATGTAGGAAGTATGCCCCCAAAGTCCTAGTCACCCTCAATAATGGCTAGTAGGGCAATGCTGTGCAAAGCTATTTAAGTTTTTTTTTTTTTAATTGTTTCATATTATCATCCTGTATGTGCTTTGACAATTAGCAACAGAGTGCTTCCGTTCATTTGTTCTAAACAGTTGTTTCCTGCTTTGAAGCATCCCCTCAAGGAGCCCTGGGTCTGCTGGGGGAGGTAACAGATGAAAAATAGAAATTGCAAAAGAGAAGGTGAATCCTCATGAAGAAAGTAAACAAAGCATCTGGATACTTAAGAGGGAAATATAAATGTTTTGAAGGCTGGTGGTATCTGTGTTAAAGGCCTTATGGTTAAGATCTTTAAGGAGTTATCAGATTTTGAGTAATAGAAATAAAAGGAGGGAGATGGCATTTCAAGCAAGGATAGAGCCTGAGCAAGGTAGGATGGCAAAAAGTGAAAAACACATCCCAAAAGCAACCAGATTAATTGTAGACTGGGTAGAGAAATTGCATTACATGTAGGCCAAGGATGTAGGAGTTAAGCAGAAACACAGGTTGAAGTTTGATTATGAAGTAATTTTATTTCCTGTTGAATTATGTGAGCCATAATATTTTAGCAGGGAAGAAGAGGATCAAAGTTTAGGAATGGCAATGTGAAAATTGGATTAAAAGGAAAACTTTGGATGCCAAGATTCTGACTGGAAAATTTGTGCCTTGCTCCTGAGAGTGGTAGGGGACCAGCAGCTTTGGTGCCACCAAAGCTTTTGTGGGCTTGTGAGTACTGTGGAGCCTCTGGCTGCTCCTGACCTACAGAACCCGATTCTGCATTTGAATAGGGTCCCCAGGTGATCCGTGTGAACATTAACATATAAGCAACACAGATTAAGGAGAGTCTAGTGGAACCTGAGTGCAGGAGTCTGCTCAAAGATAATAGCAAGGAGATGGAAGAGAGACAGGGAGAGGCAAGGCAGACTAAGGGCCCCTCTGGCCTTGGAAGCTTTGCATTGGGGAGGGAGAGAATGGTGGGGTCATTCTTGGGTGTCTCTGCAGGGGGAGGGTGGAGTGTACTGGGAGGTAGGAAAGGCAAAAATCTGCCTTCTCACATGGAGTGGGGGAGCCTGCAGTGAGTTCTCAAGTATAGATCCCCAGAGGCATTTGGAGACGCATAACACAGTTGCAAAGCAAGGTCCTCTTACACTTTATCTCAATAACAAAGACATTCCAATGAAAAATGTAAAAAAAAATCACTAAAATTTGGAATAGAATAAGAGAACATCACAACAAAAAGGAAGCATAGACATTATCTTGCCCAACCCTCTTGTGTGATGGGAAGAAATGGGGTCAGAAAGAGGTGATTTTGACAGGTGACTCAAATAACTAGATAGTGAGTCGCCACACTACCAAGCCAGGACTTTCCCTCTTCACTGCTTTTCTAGTAACATAGTTTTTGGGACTCAGGAATACTGGAATTGGGCTCAAGAAAGATATGGCTAGAAATCTCAAAAAAAAAAAAAATCAGTGCAAATCTTAGCAGTGGCTCAGGAAATAGACTTTAGGAATTTTATAAATAACCCTCTCTGCATGGTTCACATCTTGATCAGGTTTCAGAGTTATTTCAAAATATACTTGGTATTGACATACAAGACCAAACGTAAATAGAATATTATTCAATGACAACCATATTAACTAGCATTTATATAACATATTATGCCAGGAACTGTTCCATGTGACTTAAAATTATCAACTCTCTAATACAACAACTATATGGAACAGTCACTGATATTCTGGCCCATTTTTCAGATGGAGTAACTGAGGCGAAAATAAATGATCACCCAAGGTCACATGGTTGTGAGTGGTGAAGCTAGGATTCAAACAGACAACGATTTTAATTTTCTTCTTGGAAGACTGGCCATACATATTTTTCCTTTATAGAGTCTATAGATTATGGAGTCATGTAAGACTATAAAACTTTCTGTGAGAATCAGTTCTAACCCTGCACAGACTGTTGGATGAGAGAAGTGCTTGGCTGGGAGTTATGCATCCGTCTATATCCTCTTTAACTAATCCTTGTGCAGTTTTGATCTAACACTGGCTTCAGTCCAATGATGTCAACCCACTTCCATATCCTTTTTAATGCTTTTCAGTCCCATTATCTCGAAGGCATTTCTAATGGTGGTCTTAGTGTGTTTGCCTCTCAGTGTGTTTCAGTGACAGGAGATAAGAGAATACACTCCTATATTGTTTCTGAAGGATGAAGCCTTCTTAATTGGGCTTTCCCTTGTTCAGCTTTGGAGCTGAGATTTCTGTTCATGGAGTTGAGTTTCCTTAGCTCAAGATCAGGGGCACTGGCTGTGGCTGGCTCTCTGTCTCCGTCCTGAAGAAGATGCTTCCAACTTGCCACCTGCGTCCTCTTTGCAGGATTGCTTGGTAAAACGTACTCCAACTGTGTATCCCTTGGAAGACGCTGGCACAGCTTCTCTGAAATAAATCCTCCCAGCTGGAGCGAGCCTGGGTGGAGGGAGGCTACAGAGGCAGAGGCTGTCTTATGGGGACCTTCATGAATGGCCTTGTGGGTTGCCTTGATTTTCCACACGTCTGACCAAGTCAATTTCCTGTCTTGGATCTCTTTCCTTCTTGCCATATTCCGAGTTTTCTGCTCTTCATTCTTGGCCTGGCGGTGTGGGTGATTGATTTTAATTTTTCTGCATGAAATGTACCAAGCGTTTGCCTTTTGGAAAGGCATCTAGAACAGAGTCAGAGGAAGGGCTCAAAGTTTAATTTTCTTAAAAGATAAAACTAAAAGTCTGTTTTGTTTCCTTCCTCTCTCTCACCTCTTTTCTTTTTGAATTTTTAAAACATTTGTTTTCATTTACATGCGATAAAAATCCTTTCAAATGTATGATTTTATGAATTTGAACAAAAACAGACAGATAAACACTACCATAATCAATTCTCTTTTTTTAGCTCCAACTCTTTGAACAAAATAGTAGGTAAACAAAATAGTAGGTACTTTAATATAACATAATAGGGCTATTATTAGCACAAAACTTTGTGGCTTCTATTTTTCTGAAGAAAATTATATTGTTCTTAAAGACATTTTAAACATTGCAATGTTTTGTTTATCTGTAAAAGGGACTTCTAGTTCTTAAATATACAGACATAAATGAACAAGACTAACATTTTCATGGTCTGATACAATTGATTCTACCAAGTGTACCTTTTAGGTATGTTTCCTCTTTGGTTGGGTATGAATAGTGTTTTGTTGGTTTGTTTTAAAGATTATTACTTCATTTGCATAGTTATTTATTTGGAACCAGAAAAATAAACATTATCTGGTTAAGGAACAATATTTACATCTTATAATGTGGAAAATAATGTTGTGAACATAAAATAAGCTGAGGATAGGAATGCTTCCAGCTTGACTATCACTGTATCGCAATCTTCAGATTTTGGAAAATCATCACATGAGGCTGTGGTTAAGGGGAACAACCTGCCTGCAGCTTTGTAATTCGAAGTCAAAAGTCTAAGGAGAAAAAGGAATGTGATCAATGGAGAACAATCTGTTATGATTCTGAATAGCAAAATAAAACAAAATCCCCAAAAGTCAATTTAGATAGTGTTGACTTAAATTTTAGGCAGACTTATTTTTTTCCCTTGAGTTTCTTTATTAGAGTTTTTGCATACACCATCCATTTCTCTTCCTCTCATTCTTCAAGGCCCACTTAAATCCTTTCCTGAAAATCTTTTCTGACTCCCCAGGGAATAGCTATAAATGGGGAATCTGTGGTTCTGCTCAAACATCTCATAGAGCACACACTGTTTTATGTTACAAACATCTATTTATACCTCTGTCCTCCTCCTGGAGCTCTCAACTTCTTGAAGGACTATGTCTTATGTCCTCTTGCTTTGATAGAAACCTAGCAAAAAAAACCACTTTTAATGAATGAATAAATGTCACTGAGCAGTTGATTAAATGGTCCGTATTCATACTCATTCAATTAATACTATTTATTAGGCACAGTGAGGTGCTAGGAAAATATAAGAAGAACAAAATTGCCCTGGTGTTTATCTTCATAGAACTCTCTCTTTGGTGTGGGAGAACAATAATAAAAATCAATCTTAGAGAGGCTGTTTTTTTCTGAATTGATAGAACTCATTTGAATTCAAGTCAGTTAATATATTTTCTGTTATAATTTTTATGACACTGATATTTGATGTTCCTCTGAGATTTTAGTGTCTCCAAAAGGGCTACTAACTATGATGTCAACATAGTGAGAAAATACGAGTGTTTTCAGAGTTTCTCTTGTTTGAATTATTCGGTCACAACATATAAATATATATTTAGTTATATGTATACATATAATTCAAGTTAGGAGATGATTCTAACTCCAGATATGCCACCAAGCAATCCAGCATCCTTAGATACTAACAAATATCTCTCCTCTGCATACAGAGAGGCACTAAGACCAAAAAGTGTGTTGTGAAGCCTAGGTAATGAATATAAAATCCAATAAATTTAAAAATACAATGATTCTTCAAATATTAAATTTTTTCGATCAAGCAAAGAACCATTTATTGAGTCTCTCCACTGCTCAGTGTAGTGACCCGATGAACATAAATAAGGAATCAAGGGCGCAGAGCTACTTTGTATAGGGAAATGAGTTTGATGCTAGATATTTCTATCCATTTTTACTTGCTTAAGTGCAGCCTATTTGAGAGAAGGAAGAGACAAGATTTAAATAGTTTTCTATTTTAATTTACTCTGAAATTGAATGGACTGTCCAATTTGAGTCAGGAATCTTTATTACAGATACACAGTGAGAAAACAGTATCTTATTCTTCAAGATTTTAGGAAACTTTTGTCTTGAAAGCACATCAGATAGAGATGGTCTCAGCATCGACACCGTCAGCAACAGTGAGCCTTTGAACAGGCCATTCAGTAGAGATGTTTGGCTTCTCAAGAGAGCTGCCTAGTAAAGTGGAAAAGAGAGAAAAACAAGCTTTTTGCACCAGCAAGTCTTTAATTTGTGTTTTGATAGAGACTGGAATTTGGCACTAAATCAAACTTGTAATTGAGAAAGTCAAATATTACATCAACCTAATACTATTTACAAATTCTGGTGAAATTTGAAAAGCTCTAGAAGGTTTGAAGATGAGTGATTTCAATTCTGAAAATTTGCCTTTAGACAGCCAATCCATAAATGACACTGCACCCCAGCTGCGTGTACCACTTGGATCAATAGACTGCTAGTTCCCTCCTTTTCACTGAAAGGCTTGAATTATACTCTGATGCTATTTTCACGAATAAATGGTTTGTTAGACTGATCTAGTAACTTGCATTCAAATCATCCAAATTTTGATGGCAAACTTTCTCTTTATTAAATGATTTGATTAAATACAAGAAAACAAAGGGAAGAAAGCAGCATAATTATCTGTTTACTCACTGGCATTTTGTTTTCCTTTATCCCAAGAAAGAAGAAGCTTGCTTATGTTTTGATAATGCCATTTATCTGTCAGATGGTGTAGGAAGGAGCCAGCTGTTTCCCATAAAGATATCTTGGAAAATAGCAATGCTGCTGTCTACAATGGCAGATGCTATCTGATACCATTTCTAGGGGGTAGTTCCT
Source organism: Talpa europaea (assembly GCF_964194135.1). Classification (NCBI taxonomy): domain Eukaryota; kingdom Metazoa; phylum Chordata; class Mammalia; order Eulipotyphla; family Talpidae; genus Talpa; species Talpa europaea. The sequence continues at coordinate 49,866,853 of NC_140076.1, forward strand.
GTTGAAATGCTGTAGGAAGGTTTTCTAAAGAACAGGCCAAGATGTCAAGAATGGTTAATGCTGATATATGCCAAAGCCAATGCAAAATAAGTAGAGAAGAAAAGAAAATCTTCTTTGAAGGAGGAAGGAAAGGTTCAGAAGATGGTTAAAAGCAGGCAATGTCCACAGAGTGTGTTGAGAAGGGGATTGGTTAAATTGTCTGATAATGGGGCTGAAAGTTGAAAGCCATGGCCACAGTTATGGGTACCAGATCTTTGCAGATGTTTTTATAACAGAGGTTAGGGATCTGAGCTCAATGATGGAAAGAAGAGAAAGCAAAGCTCAGAAGTCCTCATGGGCTAGGAGGTAGGTCATTTCACTCAGGTTGATCTACCATTGAAAAACATCAAAAATTCTCCCAGCAGTCACCAAGAGAGGAATAAAGCCTCCACATGTGGAGTGCTGGACCCAGGTCTGGTCTCCATATGGATGAGAGGTAAGACAAGGCAGCACTTGCAGAGGAGCGGGCTAAGGGAAGTGAGCCCATGGTTTTCAAGAAGTGAGCATGGACACAGGGAGTTCAGGGGAGACAGGACTCAAGCCTCCATCAAATGTTTCAGGAGGGGTCATGTGGGAAGTCTCAGTCTGAGGGCTGGGCTAGAATTAATAGGAGGAGGTCACAAAGTAAAACCATTATGTTGGATAAGCAAAATGTGTGAGTACAAACATAAATAAAACTTACTTTCAGCTCACACTGTCTCTTTAAGAACCGTCTTTTGAGAGTAGTGGGCTCTTTGAGAGCGCTGGATGAAAACTGGGCAAGCTCATGAATTTTCTGTTTCCTTTAGGGAAAACAAAGTTCTACTTAAAGCCAAGAACACTGGCTCAAATCCAATCATTTTAAATGATGTCGATGTCAAAGGGACATGGATCTTCTCTGCCTCTTTTTCCCTGCCTCCTAATACTTATCTCCATCAGCTTGCTGTGATTTCTAACCCTTCCAGGTAGAAACACAGGAGGGAGGAGAGATGAGGGAAGCAGGAAGGACCATCACTTGACTGCTCTGCTGCCTGATCTCAGGTCTGTAGAGCCCTAGACCTGGGCGAATGCAATCTAGTTGCTCCTTCCCCCTCTGGCCCTAGGAATCTCCCTCCAGCTTCTCTTCTGCTGAAGCTTAATGCCTTTTGGGTTATCACTTATCAAGCTTGAAGAAAAACCCTGCATGACTTGCTTTTACACACACACACACACACACACACACACACAAATCTGGAGTGCAGACCAGTCCCAGTGCAGCAGCATTTCTGCTGCTCCCCTTGCAAATAGCTGGCCAAACCTTTCTTTCTTCATCTCCCTTGGTTTCCTGTGCCTGCTAGCTAAAGGAGGCAAGCGCTCAGCCTTCCAAATGGACCCATTGAAACCCATTTCCCTTGAATTGAGAGGATGGTAAGGAACGGACTCTCCAGCTCTTTCCCTCCAAGATCCTTTAAAATCTCTAACAACTTGGCCCTTTTATATCCTGTATGTTGCAGACAAGTCTTCTAACAAATATTCAGCCATAATGGTCTGTCTCACAATTCATTTTGGAATTTGGCATCAATTGTCAACAGAAACTGAAATAAGCTTTCCATGTTAACACCTTATCACCCAAGGGAGGACTTGTTAAGACAAATAGTACACTATTTATCATGCTGACTTGGGGCTGGACTCAATTGCAGTTTCCAAATTTTATTTTGGCCAAGTACTGCAATTTTATGGCAGTGCCGGACTGTAAGGTCACCTCAAACCCTCAAGCTGTGCTCTGATCTTCCACCTTTATATCAGCTGGAAAGTTTCCACCATTATGTTTTTTATATCTTGAGTTTTTATGTAAGATTTCATTTGTACCAAAGTCATGCTGCCAAATGAAATGCTGTTTATCTTGTAGAATCCTTTTGACTGGTGACCTGACACCAAGCAAACACCATTCTAACAGGCTCCCTGATCCTCGGCAAAACTGGGGTCACAGATGACTGGGGTCACAGATGACTGGCAGTTGCAGTTCCATTGACCATAAAAATTAGCTCTTTTATAGAATCATGCATGGAATTATCAGAAACTCAGGTTTATGGAGGTAGGGAGACTCTATAGCTGAGAATAGCTAGGGTTGGGGGGTTTCAAAATAAAGCATTTCCGCCTCCTTCACACCTGGAAAACTGCAGCAGCTCCAGAGATAAGAGCAGGGGCCTGATGCTTCTTCAGGAGACATGGTTATACCAGACTCAGGATTGCCAGGCCGGGCGCAGGGCTTCGTGGCCAAGTCTCTAGGCTGCCAGTTTCTAAGACACCATGTGACACAGGAGCCAAAATAATGGGAGTTTTCAACTGAGCAAAGTTTATTTCTTCAGGGTCATAGTAATGAAAACTAACTCCTTCAACTGAGGGAAAATCATTAAGGTTCTTCCATGACAGGCAGGACATTACTTATTATGATTAGGATGAAGTCTCAGTCATTTTATTGATTATTAAAAAAAAATCAGGTCCTTTTTTATTCCCTGAATTGACAATTTAAAATGATTTTTTGTTCATGCCTTATTTGTTTGGAGACCGGATAGCATAATAATTTAAGAATATACATTCTGGAACTAAACTCCTGGATTTAAATCCTGGCTCTGTCACTTACAAGCTTCATGACCTATGCTTTATTCTGCTCAAATGTGAAGTCAGGATGGTAACAACTAACTAGAAGGATGTAGGGAGGATTAAGGAAAGTTAACACATGTAAGGATTTGGCGCAGTGCCTGGCACATAGTAAGTATTCACTAGAAGTCAGGTGCTAATATTGCCTCCATTTTTTCCTTATTAATCTTGCCTTCCCCAATGGAAATGGAGCCTCCCAAAGGCTCAGAACCAGGCTGAGCATGCTCACAATCAACTGTTAGTGATGGAATTTTTCTTCAAAAGTAAGGCCTAAGCTGAAAAACAATGCCAGAACCCAGATTTTGATGTTAGGGTTTCCAGCTGAGAGTTATTTTAAGGGACAAGCAGGTAGTGTCATGAAAACTTGGGAGCAGCTCTGTGACCCCACAGAGACACCACTGGCAAGCAAACCAGTTAGCAGAGCCCAGGGTGCTCCTTGGAGATTCAGGCAGGGAGAGATGAAGGGGGCCTGAAATGGGATATTTTTTTTCCATTTCTAAGAAGTTTGGAAGGGAGAGGCTATTGGATTCAGAGAATAAAATGAAGAGATTTGATGAGATGATCTCTAAAGAGTATTCCAGCATTTTGCAAGGCACTGTGTGTGAGCATGACTAAAATAAGGGAGATTAAAAAAATATTCAAGGCAGGAGAATTCAGGCGGATGCTCAGGAAAATATGTCCCAACCAAATTCTGCTGCATCTCAGAATACCCTGGTAAGGGAAATGATGTGAGTTTCATACTTGTAATTGTGGAAAATAAAATGAAGCACATAAGGTTGGTGGAAAATCTTACACTGGTCAATGGAGAGATAAGCAGCTTTATCCAGCCAGTCCCCCTCATTTCACCATGGCTAGAAGTTATGTTTTGTAAAAGGAAACTTTGAAAGGATTGGGATGGACAAGTTCAACAGTGACCACAATCAAATTATTCCTATTCTCTTTTGAAATTTTCTGTTTGGGATATTGCTATCAGGGTTCAGACTTACGAGGGTAAAGTAATTCATCAATTTTATTCAAGTGTGCCTGAAGATCTCAGGACTAATGTAATGGCCCCACATGTCTCTAAGAAGCAGTTCAAATAGCTGTGATATGCGGTATAGCTTGTGTATCATAAAGCCAGGAAATTAAACTGTAAAAGCCCACTTGATGGATAAGGACATTAAAATGGAATTAAAGTATTGCTGCAAGAGAGGAATTTTTGTGCTTTAAGATATGAAAGATGGGGGAAGCTTTGGCAGAAGCAAGAAATGAAACAAACAGCCGCCGTACAAATCTTTTTGCTATTATTCTACCAGAACATCCCTGAGTTTCCAGTCCAGGATACCTTACCCTAAATAAACAGCAATCATTCTGAGATACTGGCTCAGCACTCAATGTGGAAGCTAAAGCTGCTCTATTCTGTCCATCAGCAAAGTCTTGACACATCATCAGCCTCATTCTCAACCAGTCTCAAGATGGTCTTGTCAACCTGCTTATTGTCCTTTCTTTGATGGAAAGAAAGGAAGGAAAAAAATATTACAAAACATCGACTGAAACCTGAGATGAGAGAAGGCAGTCTTTCAGTAGTGCTGCCTCCCTGCTCACACCAAGTTTGCCATTTTAAAATCAATTTTAAAAAGCAAAGCAAAGCATTGATGTGATGGCTTCAGTTTAGGAAATTTTTTCTTGAGGCACAGAGGACACACCTGTTAGCAATGATCCCCTTGATCTCTATCCAACATTCACTCTGGGAAAGGGGTTCTCATAACTGACCTCAAGTGTACTGGGTTCTTTACCATTTTTGGAAGACTTGGTTACATTCATGCAGGTTAACATAAAAAGGTATGAAAAATATTACCTGCCCACCCCCACAAAAAAATTGGCCCCATTTCTTGTCCATTCAGTGACTCAGATGTCCAACCTGAGAAGTAGAAAACTAAGCTCAAGCCAGTGTCTCTGTAACAGGCCAAAATGTCTGAGGACCTGACTGTGGGGTACCAACTGCACTCATGCAGAGAACTGACTCACATTTTGGCAACTGTGTAATGCCAAATAGCATCTCAGTCAAAGATTTCATGGAATTGAAAAAAAAAATCAGCAAAAGGAATTTCTGGTATAAACAAAATAAACCCAATTTTATATTATAACTTTTCAACCCCCAAGGTTGATTTGCTCTCAGGCTACTTGCTCCTTATTTCTCAACCTTCACTGAAACATTTGCAGTGAAAAAAGTACAACAAAGGCCTCGATTCAAATTCTAGCCTATTCAGAAAGTTTTCTTGCCACCCTGGACCTCATTATACCATCTGTAAAGTGGGAATGATAATACCTCCCCCTGTGGTGTTGTAGGAAAGTGCAAGTATAATGTATTTCAATCTTTTTTTTTAGATTTATTTATTTATTTACAAGAACTGGGGTACAGGCCAGAGATGTGGGGGTGAGAGGATTCACCAGAGACAGAGTGGGGAACAGAACAGGCAGATGGACTGAAATACACTGTTGAGGGGAGCAGCGGGAGAGACAGGAGAGGTCTGCTGCGCCATGTGGGTTGCTCCCTGGCCAGGAATTGAACTCATGCTGCAGTGGCTGTGGATAGCTTTATAGGCTGTGTCTTAACCCCTTGTGCCACCAGGGAGGCCCAGTATAATGTATTTGAAGCCCTTTGCTTACTGTGGACGCTTGATAATAAACAGCTTGATGAGGGCAAATAATGTGAATTAGCATCTGCAGAGGCAGACTCACTCCTCACCAAACCATTGTTTAAACTCCCTGCAGTCCCAGGGTTTCTCAGGTATGATCTCCTGACCATTTACTTCAGAACCCCTCAGGGGACTTGTAAGAGACAGAGACTTCTGGTCCCCATGCAAAATGTGTTGAGTTAGTATCTCTGAGGATCACAATTTTCAACATCTCCTCAATCTCCAGAGGACTCCTATGTATCTTAAAATTTGAGGACCACTGAATTGGAGAACTTTCTAAGACATATTACCCTTTCAGTCATTAGTTTGCAAAGAACTAGATGAGTCATGCATTTCAGTGATAGAAAGCACTCTTTGCAGTTCCTGAGTTGTGAGGACCACAGATCCTCCAAAAGATTGGATCAGATGGTCAGTTTGGTAAAGTTTAAAAGGTCAGTGAAGGTAGTGCATGGGAAAGCTTTTTATTTTTCCTTGACTTAAAGGCCAACTGAGTAATTCTGTGCTACTATTTAAGCCCAGTGAGACCTAAATTCCCTGGCTAATAAATTCTACCCAATTCCCTGGGCTATTCAACACAATTTTACATCATTTGCTCATTTAATTGCATAAAACTCCAAACACTGAGACGATGCCTGGGCTAAAATCCACTATTGCTGGACTCCATAGTCCAAAAAATCTTCTAGACTCAGGAGCATAGAAGTCTTGAATTTACATTGAACAGAGAAAAATTATTCTGCTGGCATAAGACACTGAGCTAGCACAACTACAGGTTAATCCAAAGGTGAAAGTCTGAGCAGCAAACACTGGCCATTTCTTTGGCCATGGAGAAATGTGGCCCTGGAAGATATGCTGAAAAAGCAAAAATGCCACTGGCAGCACTGTTAGGCTACTGGTATTCACCAAACAGTGGAGCCAGGAAAGCAGTATGAGGCTTGAAATGTAAGTCAGCCAATTTCACTGGCAAGGACTGGAAGCTCCCCCTCAGCGTTAATGGAACTTGTATTAAAAGGACCCACAGCTAACAGTAACATGGAGAACTTGGAGATGGGCCTTGACAGGCAATCAAGATCAGTCAGGATTCAGAGGAATAAATTGAGGGATTGGTCTCCTTTAGGCCAAAGCAATACCGTCCTTGGCTGGGAGGGTGCTGTGAGGGCTAGATTAACAGTGCAGTAAGATGGCTGATAGGAGTATAACCTTGGACTGAATTTAGCCAAATTTGGGATTGAAATTGAAGACCTGGTTGTGAGGAGAGTGTTATTCTGTGTTAGTGCTTCAGAAAATACTTGAATGCTGCTTCCACCTCAGAGCATCTTTATTTCCGCCACTCACTCCAATAGCCACCATTTCTTGATTTAGAGTCCATAGTATGGCAGGCACTGTGCTAACTGCTTTTTATTTCCTATCTCATTTAATCCAGTAACCCTGCAAGATAGGTGGTGGTGGTGGGCTCATTTATAGTAGAGAAAACAGCTCTGAGAGCTTAAGCAAATTTCCAGGTCGGTCACACAGTTGGAAAGGGACAAGGCCAGATGTTTTGTTCCAAATCTTGTTAACACTATTTCATCCCACCTACTCACACATAGCCCAGGAGCCCAGTGCAGCTGGAGGCCTGTGAGCAAGTGAGAAAGTGAGTGAGGACAAGGGTAGGCGGTGAGGTCAAAAAGTAATGGGGTGGGGTGGTCACTTGATAAGTGCCCTTCAAAACCACGGAGGATGTTGGATTTTCTTCTGAGCATGAAGAAAAGCCACCAGAGGTTTTTGAGCAGTGATGTAGTAACCTAGGTTTCAAACAGATCTGTGCAAATGTATTTTAGGAGGAAGAAAGAATGGAAGCCAAGAAAACAGTTGTGTAGCTAGTAATAGTCCAGATGTCTAGGTATTAGTGGTAAAGATGGGGCACTGAGTGGGTGGACTCTAGAGATATAACAAGAATAACTCAAGAATAAAACAAATGGGTCTTGGGGAAGGGAAGGGCCCATGGGCAACATGGTTGAGGCTTGTTGGGGCACTGTTAGTGAGCAGGGTGCAAAGGTATATATCTGTAGATGTCTGAACCTATAACCCCTGGAGCAGATACAAAGTTGTAAACTTATTTTACATCAATAGACATAATTTGGGAAAAAATAAAGATCAAAAAATAAACAGCTTGTGATGAATTGGTAAGTGATGTGCCCAAGGTCCCATAGGTAGTAAGGCTGGGCTGGGCTTGGAATGGAACAAGATTCTTAATATCTGAAATCAAACTCTGATCATTAGTTAGTGAGAAAGAGATTTTCTGGATCTTATGTCAAAAATACAGAACGTATTTAGCAGGTAAAATTAACACCACATTGTCTGTGTGTGTGTGTGTGTGTGTGTACATATGTATCCTGTATGTCCACAACCTCTTATCATACTAAAATGAGTCGACAGCAATTACCAATCCCCTGTCCAAACATTTCAACCCACTGTCAAGACTAATGGAGCTTCGAATGGCTACCATGGGCATGGTAAAAGTTACATTTTATGTTTTAAGCTGCGTAAGGTAGAGGACAGCAAAAGTCACTCGACAGAAATGAAAAGACTCTGTGGCCACATTTGCACAGCAAAAGCCAAGTGGAAGATTGAGCAATTATCCAGTAACTGTAGGCTGGGGAGTCAGCCAATTTGGGTAACTCAGATAAAAACATGTGCTTTGGCTGCTTCTCTTGCCTGAATTACTCGATAATGGCCCAACTGTCTGTTTTGCTTAGTTGAAGAGAACAAGAAACAGGTTCATGTGAGTCAGAGACCTTTCACCGGCCATTGTGTAGTCTGGTCTGAGGAGCTGGTGGTGGCAAGACTGCCTCAAGAGCCTTCTTTAAGCTGGAGGGGACAGTCTGCTCTGTCAGCACCCTGTGCTAAGTTCTGGAGACCCTAAGACGAACAGTCCAAACTACTATTTTTCAATGTGCAGTCTTAAGGCAAACTTGAGTAAGGATCATTAAAATGTGTGGTGTATAGTTAAATCCTTTGAGGAAATAATGGAAACATAAGTGTCGCAACTGGTCCAGCGGGGTGGGGTATGGTGTGGGGAACAGCCAGGGATGGTTCCCTAGAGGAGATGATGCCTGAGCTGGGTTCTGGAAGATTAGTAGTTATTAGCCAGGAAAGGAGAGGCTTTGAAGGGAAAGGCTAGTATGAAGGCTAGTGGCATTTTTTTCACTCTGATGCTAATGATGTTAGTTGATGAAAGTATAATAATAGATAATATTCAGGCTTTGATATGCACCAGACATCTTACTAAGCACTTACCGAGCATTTTATATGTGCATGAGGAAACTGAGGCACAGAATGGTTTGATAATTTGCCCACGGTCACACTGGACTTGGGATTGCATGACTTTAAGACTCTTTCAGTGCTTCTCTCTGTCTTGCTTGTGTCTATAACATGGCTTCTGTAGCCCTAGGTACAGCCATGCGGTTTCCACATGTGATTATAACAGATCCGTAGAAACTGCTTCACAGAGACCAGAAGTCAGATCTCAAAGGAGGACTCTAGCAGGAAAATGACTCACAGAGATGGCAACTCTGCTTTGACCTGCCTGCTCCCTTGCTAGCTGAGCACTGCCACCCCTCCAGCCTTAGTCCCTGGGACTTGCCCCCTACTCTGTGTGAACGTGGTGAGCTCCTCAGAGTTCACAAGTTCCCTGCAAACTGGCTGCTTCCTCTTACTTTTAACACAGTCTCTCTCCTATTCCAACAGGAGTGCAAATCTGTCTGAGGTCAGATCCAAGCCTTTGTTAGAATTTTCCTGAACTTTACTGGTTTCCTGAAAGTGTCAGCTCTGCTGAATTGTTGGTCAATTTGCCCACCAAGACTCCTGAGATATGTTTTTACCATTGTTATAAAATGCACCAGGCTGTGTTTCAAAAGATAAATGATGAAGAGAGAATTGCACATGGTCTTGCTTGGAAGAGTTTCAACCAAAGATGAAATTTTGTGGTTCAGAATCATGCTGGCAAAGTAGCATACTCATTCCAGTGCATCTGAAAGAAATGAGCTAATAACTAGTAGTGGTTCTCTAGAGACTTTATCCTGGTTCCGGGAAGTAAATATTTTGAAACTGAATTTGTAACAATGGTTTCCATTTTCAAATAGAGTATTGTAATCCCTTTAGGTCAAAAAATATATTTTTGCAAACATTCAAATCACCTCTGCAAGGTAAATTATACGTTTTTCTTACACCTAAATTACATAAGGTTATTCATCTACTTGTCTGAAAAACTCTTTAAGATCAAGAAGGGAGTTTATGTGGACAGTGAAATAGAAGTTTTCCATTTGTGCTGAGGTTGGGTTAAGAGATCTTCACTTAAGAACTTGGAATTCATTACCAATATAGATGCTCCATCTCTGATTTTATTTAAAGAAATGGATGGAGTGCTGTCCTCCTGGGGTTGTCTGGGCAGGACAGTGCCTGCCAGACTTCTGGTGCTCAATAGCTCAGCCTCGGTTTGCCTGAATCATCTCCTGCCACTAGCCACACCCTCCTAAATTAATAGATCATGGTTTCACCATCTCTTTCCCATTCATCATCACACTTCGGTCTCATAAGAATCTTCCTTTTATTACTGAGGAATCCAGCATTCAGAGGGACTGAGCATCCTTGTTAGACAGTTCATTGATGTCAGAGAATCTGCTAAAATCCAGGCGTCCTATACCTCATGCTAAATGGTATAAAAATAAAATGTCACAGGTATAATTGATAAAGTAAGAAAGGAAAATATTTTAAAATTAAAAAAAAAAAACTGGGTTGAATTTGGAGTTATCCTAGAATGACCAGGCATGAGTATTATTTTGGTTATTTTCCTATCATCCTCATTCAGTCAACTGAGTGTTTAACACTTTATACCATGGAGTACATTGGAAAGCAAATTGCTCCCAGGACTCACTAGCCCTTCCCCTCTCTTGTATCTTAATGCCCTCTCTCTTCCTGTGATTTCCACAACTCCCCTCCCATCCCTAACAACCACCCCTAAATTCTGCTAAGTTGCTACCAAGTAGAGATCCTTGTAAGTACTGTACATGCTGACACAATTTAGAGTAGGAAAATGGTGTTTCCTGCAGGATTTTTCACATCCTCTGAGCTGATGGGAGTTTATCTTCTTTGGAATTGTTTATGAAACCCAAGCATTTGGGAACCACTCATGAATTTATTCTACTGAGATCTCTGCAGATGTATAATCTGGTGCTCTGGAGAACTCTTAAATATCAAAACTATAGGCCTAACTATGTTAGTCAAAGTTCCTTAAGTTTCAGTTCCCCCATCTATTAAATGGGTAAATTATGATGTCTAAAAAGGTGAATTAAAAGTGTGAAGCACTATGTAAATATATCACCAACATGATCACCAACAAAACTAATAAAACATGAAGGTAAAAAGAATAGCAAGTATTAATAAGTGAAGGACAAAAGGTCACAAAAGTGGTAGCTTGCGTTTTAACTTTACCCCTTTAACAAGAAACCAGTTCTCTAAAATGTAGAAATTTCGTATCCAGTTATAAAATACAAAGTTAAAGAATTATCTTCTTGACTATCAAATGGAAAAATAATTGAAGATTAATTCCACTGACAGGCAGCATAAACAAGTGCTCTGGAAGCACTTCAAACAAGATGTAAATTAGCACAGCATTCTGGGGGCAATTAATGGCTTTCAAGACTCTTGAAACTGCACGCACATCCATTCCACTTCTAAGAATTCATAGTTGGGAAATAAGGATGTGAATAAAAAAGTCTATAAAGATTCTCATCATGATGCTTAAAGCGTACATAAATACAGGATCTGGAGTCGCTGAGCTGCTAGATTCAAACCCTGGCTTTGTTACTTGCCACTGGGACACCAGACATATTACCTTTTAATTTCCACAGTTGATAACAGAATCTATTTTATAAGGTGACCATGAATATTCAACACAATGCATTTAAGTCATTCAGAGAGGGCATGCTCAAAGTCTCACAGTTTATGGTCACTATATAGAAATATTAGAAACCTACATATCTAACAAATTGTTTCATCCAAGGAATGTGGTACTGCCTATCAATTAAGATGATGTTGCAGGGGAATATTTGATTAGAGAAATCTTTCTCTAATTATTATATTAAAGAAGAAAAATAGGATATGCTGATAGTATTCTGTGATTGAATCCAAGCAGATGTTTAAAGTTATCTAGTGTACTTGAACTCATTTTGCATGAGTTCAAATTCACTTTTCTAAAAATTTAGTGGTATTTCAAAGGAGCAAAAATCAAATAGTGCTCATTTCAGTTCAATTATCTCCTGGTGTGGGAGCCACTAAGACTTTTTTCCTGGGTTAATATGCTTTTAAGCCTTAGTGTGCCACAAATCAAACACTGCACAATAGAAGCCTTTCTTTGACTGACAGATGAAGTCCTCCCAAGATCTGATCTAAGTCTTATAAAGCTACTAGAGTAACTGCATACAATTTACCATGTAACACCACAGCTACAGCTTCCAGATGCATATGATTTTTAGAAGCAGTACTATGATTATTACAATGTTTATATGGGATGGTCAAGAGATGACTTTCGTTTTACAATAAGTAATGTGAAATTTTAAAAATATTTGCATAATGTGAAGTCACTACTAAATGTTAATACTACCTCATTCTACTAACAAAAATCATCTGAGTATTGACTTAATAGGACTTCAGTTTCAATGTTTGAGAATTGGTGATTCAATAACTTGCATAGCAAAAATTTAACCCCACCCTCTCATGAATCTCTGAATGCCTAAGAGACAACCTGTCACAAGGTTTTTGTTTTTCTTCCTCCAATCTTCAAGAAAGCTGCCAGGCATTCTCAATTTTAAGCAAACAAGTACTGCTTACACTGAATAATACTAGCACAAAAAGACTTTAGTTCTTTCCTAAAGTTATAAAATTAAGACCTCTGACTTCCACCAATGAATACATAGTCATATGTCTGTCAGATGTAAATTTTTTAGTACTTTCATACTTATCTCATTTCATTATTAACTTTATATAAAGGATGCATAAATCTCATTCATTTTGACAGTTTGGAATCTCTCTGTTAGAGAACTTTTACTTCTACTCTGGACATTCATCTTTGGAACTTAAAAGTGCAGTGATGTAGTTTATAAAAACTTTGTACAGTATAAGAGTAGTGAGTACAGGAAAAAGACAAAAGAGAGGAGAATACTCACAGTGGAGCACCTCCTAAGCTAAATGATGTCAATCGCATCCAGCTGGGAAGTGCAGCTTGCTGCTAAGGAGCAGCTTGGCTACACTACAAGAGCTTTCCTGCACATCTGGTAAAGGTAAAGCTGACCTCACCACTTCGTGCCTGGGACAGGTAGAAAACGCAAGGAGATTAGCATCAATCTCACAAGATCAGATAGAGTGACCATTGACTATATTTTGGTTTTGGCTGAAATGACTTTAACTGGAGTTGCAGATTAAAAAAAAAAAAAAAACAACTTTCACTTTTTCACTCATAGTGAAACTTAGGTTTGTTGCTTCTGGTTTGAGGAAGATAGTAAGTTTCTTATATGCATGTGATTGCTTTCTGGTTATATTTATGATTATAGAATAGAATTACAAATGCTTCACTATTACTTCCAGTCCTCAGCCAGATGTGAATTCACTAAGTTAAACAAAGACTTAAACTTAAGATTCTTAAGATTTTTTTCTCATTACCTTTATTTTTTTTTTCCTGACTGGTCTATGAAAGACAAGAAGTGGGTACAGATTAAGTTCCTTAAATCCAAAAAATTAGGGAGTGTGTCACTACTTACTTCTGAAATCCTGAAACAAGTACCCAGTACTATACAGGATAAAGTCCTGAGGTTTACATTTCAGTTCTCAGAATCACAATTCCTACAGGGTGTTCACTAGGAAGAAAAAATGAAGTCTCTCTGCTCTAAAAAACATTTTGAGCTCCAAATACTTCTAGTTCTTTTTCACCCCGGAGAAATATATCCATATGGTCCTTATTTCATTTCTGACTTCAGATATCCCAAAAGGTTGTTTTGAAAGGCATTCTTCTTTTACATTAGCTTATTAGCTAGTCTAGGAGATTACTTGCCAAATTAGATGTGTTCCCATTCTTCTGTTCAGTAAGTACAATCATCTACAAATTTCCCACTAAAATATCCTCAAAGCAAAATAACTTTAACCGTTGTTATATTTTAAAGAGAATAAAGTTAACTGCTGAAAACACACACACAAAGGACAAATTGGTTGAAACTTTCACCAGGATGGAAAATGTTTAATAAACTTAGAATGGTGGGTTTATTAAACTATAATGTTATTTACAGTCATAACTCATCAACCATAAACACAATAATGTGTTTGCATGGCATGCTATAACAGAAGCTTTATTCAGAGTTCATTCAGAAAACAATGGCAAAATAAATTTCAGTTGCAAATTCACAGATACAAGCTTCAAAGTATAAAGTTGTATATAACAAAAAATACAAGTAATATTTATAACAATAACTTACAGATACAAACTAATGATAAACTACAATTTCACAAAGAATTGTAAACATTTTGCACACTTGTCAGTCCTTTCTTTTAGGCAAAGTGCTCTTTTGATGACAAATAAATTAACAGATACATACTAGAGTGAACTATCTCCAGACAATACAAAAAAAAAGTTTGATTTGTTTTCTCCTTGTAAACATAAGTTTTACAAAAAATGAAGAATCAATAAAAGTGTCTTGCAGGCCAACTATAGATACATACCTGGGCAGCAAAATGATGTTGGAAATGCTTTGGGTGTTAAATAAAAAATTAACATTAATATTTTTCAATGGTATTTTATACATAATAAATGACAAGTTTATGTCCTTAATCATTTCTATCCCTGAAAAAAGGAATTAAGTATGACTTATTGGCAGTTGTGTCATTGAATGGGGTAACAAGGGCTGGAGTCCAAGAGTTGTTGGTGAATGAGCTACAAAATAGAAAGACATTTGTGGATCAGTTTTGTTGGGTGAATAAAACTGATTTAAAAACAAGCAAGAACAATCCAAGGCAATGGGCTTTAGTTACTCATTATAGCTGAGGGCACCAACCTATACTCACTCATTCTACTAACCTCAGCGGGAGCCTTAACATATTTAGCATTGTGAATATAATATTAAATGAGAATTCAGGGTGTTTTACCCCCCCAATTTTTATTTGGGTACACAAGCTTTTGCGTTTTTAATGTCCTCCATCCATACCCCATTCACTGCACTTTACCCTACATCTTAAACACAGAAGTTTTGTCTGCAGAGATGTTGCCACTGTTTACATGAAGGTGTCTGTATAGGATGATTTCCCCAATTCTCATTTATTATTGCTGCTTACCTGCCTCTTCTCTACATATATGTAACACATGTTTAATTCAGGCAATGCTACAATCACTCATGTGAACACACAATTTTAATGTTATTATAAGCAAATGGCAACAAATGGTACAGACTTTAATTTCTTATTTCATCAAAACTAAAATGAAATTTTCAGTTTTAGAAAGACCTGTGTTGTTTCAAACTAAACCTCACTCTGACAGCAACTAGGAAAGCTGCCCAAATTTTTGAAAAATCTGCTTGAAGGCAAGTGGAAGACACCAAGGTAGTGACAGATTACAATGTGAAGTCTCAAAAGATAAATGAAAGAAAATGAGGCTACTTTCCCCCCATAAGGTTAGTGACAATTTAAAAAAAAAAAATATCTAAGAGGCTTAGCAGAATTTTTAGGAGTTAGATTTTGCCTGGGTGGTGGGGAATAAAAATTAAAGATTAAGGACCACTGAAGAGAAGCCCTAGTGTAATCAATAACAACTAAAATAAAACACAGGCTTTGGGGAAGGGGGTGGGGGGGGGGTGCTGCCTAAGGGTTAAATCCAAGGAGCAGTGAACCAGAAAAGCACCAGCCCTCCTGAGGATTGACAGCTGATTGGATTAAGCTGATCTTCTGTTAGCCAAACCCCTGCCAGAGGCCAAACTAAATTCTCTGCCTTCTGGTGGAAGATATCATCCAAAGCCTCAAATTATTTCTAGTTTTTCATACCCAACATCTGAAATACAATAAAAGTAATATGACAATTAAGAAGACATGAATTGATTGAAAAAAAGAGGGAAAAAAACAAAGAGATGTACAAAAGATCCAGATATTAAAGTTATCAGACATGAACTTTAGTATAACTATAATTAATAAAGGAATAACTTAATTAAGGAATAAAGTAACAAAATAGATATTTCCAGTATAGATACTAATGAAAGAACAAAATGGGAATTCTAAGACTGAAGCTAGAATAACTGAAGCTAAGAACCCAAAGGATAAAAATTTTACAGCATATTAGAAGAAAATTAATGAATTTGAGGATAAGCAAAACAAAAATATCTAGGCTGAAGCATAAAATGTCAAAAGACTGGAGAATGTGGAATTTTTCCCTAATGGCAGAAACAATATTTGACAAGATAAAAGTTAAGACTTTTCCATAAAGAAAAACATTAAACTTCACATATAAGGACCAATGCTAGGCATATTTATAATGAAACAGAAAAACAGACACAAATTGAGAAAGAGACATTCACTTTTAAAGGAACAAGAAAAAGACCATCAGCTGATTACACAACAAATGGTGTCAGGTTAATTTTTAACTATCCATTCCCTAATTAACAGAACAATGGAAACCAGAAGACAAGTTCATATTTTCAAAATACTGAAAGAAAATAACTGCCAATGTAGATTTTTACATACAAAGGAAATACCCCTTACAACTTCATTAAAAATAAAATCCTTATGAATAAACCTAAGAAGAGATGGTAGATTTAAAAAACAAACCTCTAGAATATAAGAGAGAACTCAGAGATGGCCTAAATAGTAGAAAGACATACTAAGTGCATGGCATGGAAGTTTTATTGTTAGCATGACAGTTTCCTACAAAATGATCTACTGGATTTTATCAAATCTGAGTTATTTTCCTTTATTCGTGGAAATAGATAAGCTGACAATACAAACTTGAAAAGAACAAAGAATGACAGATATCAAGAATGACAGATCTAGCCTAATTCAAATGGTAAGGTATTAATACAAACACAGACAAATAAATCACACTAGAAGACACAGGAATTGATACACAAAGTAAATGGAAACATGATTTATGAAAAATATACCATTACAAAGCATTTGGGGAAGTTGGTGTTCATCAAGATAGCGAAAAAATTTCTCATATCAGATGTGAAACTCAGCTCTAGATGATCATATCTCTAAATGTCAAAGATAAAGCTTCCAAAAGATAACAAAGGAGAAACATCTTCATTTTCTATGTATAGTAATAATTTCTTGAACAGGTCACAAAATAAGTACTAGCCATGAAGAAAAAAGTGACAAACTACATTAAATATAAGAACTCTTCTCAACAAAATATACCCTTAAGAGAGCAAAAATAAATAAATAAATAAATAAATAAATAGCAAATCAATGATAGGAGATATGTGCAACACATATTATCATTAAAAAACTTATTTATATGCATAATATAGCTAGAACTAAAACAAATCAATTGGGGAATAAAACAGACAAGCCAATAGACCTGCAGGCAAAAACTATAAATAGGCTCTTCAGAAAGAATATATAAACAACCAGTGGAAATACACTCAATGTAATCAGTCATGAGGGAAAAGTAAATTAAGAAAATGAAATAGTTCTAGACGACAATCAAATTGGCTAAAATGAAGAAATGACACTATATCGTGTTGGCAAGGATATGCACCACCTGGAGCTCTCACACTGCTGGTCCAAATATAAACTGGCTCAAGCCACTATGAAAAGCGGTTGAGTCAAATCAACTGAAGTCGAATGCATGTGTAGCCTACAGACCTATGTTTTACTCTCAGGTATGTACCAAAGCAAAGAGTGAATTAATGTGCACCAAAGGACATGTACAATAATCCACAGCAGCATATTCATAAGAGCCAAATGGGAAAGAACACCAATGTCAATCAACTGTAAAATGGGAAAATTATGGTATATTCTGAAACTGGAATTCTATATAACAATGACAACACACAAACCACTGATCCCTGCAACAATCAGATGACTCTCCTGAGCAATGTAACTGAAAGAAGAGCACACAGAAATATGTTTTGAATGGTTAATTTACAAAAAGCTCGGAAAAAAGCAAAACCAGAACATGGTTTCAGAAGTCAAGGAGATGAATATTTCTGAAGGAAGGATTTGAGAAGGGTATAAGATGCCTGGGATGCTAATTATGTTTTATTACTTCATCTACATAGTGTTTACATTTGTATTTATTAATTTATCAAGCTCTATATTATGTGTGCACTTTTCTATAGGTAAGTTTTGCTTCAATAAAAAAGTCTTTTTAACAAAATTCATTAAACCCCAATCCAAAAATCTGTGTGTGGGTACTCTCTCTGACCATAGGAAAATAAACTATTTAAATATTTATAAGGCTAAATTAAAAAAAAAAATTCTAAGTATAAATCAAGAACAAAGAGTCATTTTCAATATGTATATTTTAGCTGTACAAGGGGTCTTAAACTTGTCCCTTAAAATGCTGTCACAGGAATAGGAACATTTAGATATGCTCTCTACCGCACCCCCACAATATTTTTCAGCTACTATTGAGGTAATATTTCAAAACATGAATCCTATCAATAACCTAATATTAGAAGGTATCAGATACTGATTGCTTGGGAGAC
This sequence comes from Talpa europaea, assembly GCF_964194135.1. Taxonomy (NCBI): domain Eukaryota; kingdom Metazoa; phylum Chordata; class Mammalia; order Eulipotyphla; family Talpidae; genus Talpa; species Talpa europaea. Next base: position 49,884,905 of record NC_140076.1, read on the forward strand.
AGCTATTAAATGTTGGGATACCTACCATCCATATAACTATGCAGCGCAGTTAGCATCGTGCCGTCTTGGGGCACATAGGCAGAATAAGCCATTTCTTCTAACATGGGTGGAGACAGCCTGGAGGGCGGCACTGCTGTGACTGGGGCAGAGGAGGAGTGATTAGGACTGACGTGTTTCTTGTGGCGTGCTCTACAATTCTGAAACCACACCTGAAGGAGGAGAGAAGCAATGTAGCAGATTCTGAGTATAGCATCAACTCGGATTCAAAAGGAATGCAACCTCAATTGCTCTACCACATAAGCACAGTATCGAGCTAAATAAGATTTCCTAAAATGTGTAGACAGAAAAGAAACATTTAAGCACAAATAACAATGGTCATTTTCTTTGCTCAAATTAGAACTATCTGGTGACTTACACCTTGGAGTTGATTCTATACTAACCCCCTTTCTACCAAAGACCAAAAAAAAAAAAAAATGTGTAGCTAGGACTCAAGAATTCAAGAAAACTCTCCTTAGCTTTTCTTCGGGCATTTGTGACTAACAGAAAAAGTTCTTCTGATAAGAACTTAAAAAGAAAACGTACTAAATGTATTCTTAGACACCTGCTGAACTCATTTCAATCTTTTTTCAAATGACTAAAAGTCCTACTGATAACCTAAAGCTTTCTCAAACCACTTGATTCAGTTATTGCAGTCACATTTTAAAACCTGATGAATTTTTAATATCTCTCTGTGAATACAGAGATTATTCTGTAAGATGCATGTTAAGGTCAGGCATGTAGTATGAAAAAACCGATAATATTTAAGTATAGTTAAATACAAACACATATATAAACTATTAAGAACTAACCACCCTACAATTCACTCTATTACAGAAACAAAGGAAGTTTATGGGGTGGGACATGAGCTCTGTCTAAACAAGGATCTGTTTCCCAGAATGTTCCGCTAAATGACCTGCCTGCCTGTGTCTAAACACTGTTACTAGAAAAAACTTGACTGTGCAGTGTGACTCTATTAAAACATTATAGCATTTATTAGCTACTGCTCTAAACAACTCTGTCATGAGAAGAGCAAGAGGTGGAGGGATTATTTAGAATATCAGGAAATTAAGACAAGAATATTTTGGGATCAGGGGAGGCAGGTAGGAAAATGTCAGGGGCATAAGTCTGTCTGGAGTGGGGAGACAGTAACTGAATAACTGAACACTGAATAAATAGAACAGAAAGAAGATGCAAAAAAATTGTGAGAAAATGTTGGTCTGATTTCAAAGACACACCCTACGCCTGGCAGTCAAAAATAAAGGGTTATAAGAAGTATAAACTCAAGAACTAAAGGGGAACAGTTCAAAATATAAAATGTAAATGGGGTTTATAGATCTGAGCAGGTGGTAAAGGGTAGCAGTCAAGAAAGGATTATAGGACAAGACTTAGGTATATATTGAGGGAAAGGAGTAGAAGTCACAGCCACAAATCTCCTCCCAGAGTCTTTGCTAGACTTTAAGATACCAATACAGAGACCAAACCCAAAGCCCTCAGTCAAGGCTCCATCAACAATACATGCCACTAGCACCATCCACCCAGCCAAGAAAATAAACTCACACATTCCCCACGATGTAGGAGGGAACTTCTGCTGCCTTCCTTTCCCCCTGATAGTGCCCACACATGCCCAAGAGGAATATAAATAACTTAATGCACATGGCACTAGGTTCCCAGAGTTCCTTCGAGGTATCTTTGGTCTCCCATAAATTTATACTGGCTGTAACCTACTCAGCTTAAAAAAGATTCCATCTTCTTAATTAAAACAAACAAACAAACAAACAAACCAGACATTGGAAATAAACATGAAGAAGAGGGTATAGGCATAAACAGTGAAATAATTACCTTAATAATAATTCTAATAGTTCCTTAGAAAGATCATTTATAGATATTCAAGCATAGAGAGGTTTGTAAATACGAGTCATATAACTTGCACAGCAAAATACAGTTGAAGATTCCAGACATAAAAAAACAACTTTTGACATGAGGGCTATCCAGATCAGAATTTAAATACAAGTCCTCTGACTCTTCTTATTGACTTAAAATTTCCTCTTTCTGCTTTGCAAACCTCTAGCAAGACTTAACATTTCTTCCGAGGAGTATGCTTTGAAAGTATGCTCCTTCTATTTAAAAGATTGTAAACTACTTAATCTGAAAGTAGGCCATGAAAACATTCTGAAAAAGAATAATGCATTAAATGAACTCTTGGAAAGTCCTTATTACTAAGAGTTAAGCATAAAATGGTGTATGAAAAAGAATTGTCAAATATTGGAAAACATGATTTAGGGAACAGTGGCTAACTATTTGGGAAGAAAATAAGATAGAAAAACCCTACCTTAATGGAATCAAAAGTTAACTCCAGATAACTTAAAATTTAGGCATAAACAATTAAAACCCTAAATCTTTAAAGAAACAAAAGTCACTACTGACACTCTCTAGGTGAAGACATAAAAGAAGCCAAAACTATATAAAAGGATCAAGCGATTTGAATACATAAATGTATAAAAATTCTATGTGGAAAAATGAATGGAAAGGAAATTGATGAAAGGTTATAAAAAGTTGGTATGATAGAACTGAAATTGGCAAGATGGAGAGGAAATAAACAACAGAAAAGTATGTAAGAAATATACAATTTTGAAAATTACCAAGTAAGTACACATGATAAATTTCATTGATAATAAAATAATTAAAATAAAAAACAATGAGTTTTTTTTAACTACCAAGTTGCAAAGGATGTCAAAGAATGACAGCATTCAGTATTCTCATGGGGGTAGAGAAAAGGGAACTTTCATATGTAGCTCTGGACAGAATAAATTGGTATGAACTTTATAGAAGGTGATTTATGTACTATCATTTAAAAGCTCTAAAAATATTTTCTCTTTTGATTCAACAATCTCACTGCTAAAAATTTACCCTACAGAAATTATTGGGCAAACCTTCAAAATAAACATACAATGTTCATTGCTGTATTTGCATGATAGTGAGAAACTGGAAATAAACTAAATAAATTGTGCTATGTTTGATATATGCTATGTAGATCTTACTATAGAAAGGTATTCCCAGTACAATGACTGGAAGAAAAAAGTAATGTTTTATCCTTTCCTATAAGATACACAACTCAAAATTCACTTTTCTGAAATGGTATGGTGAACAATGATTGCATCTGGTTGCAAAGTTTTAAAAGTAAAATTAACCATTGCAAGTCTATGATTTCAATAAAATGGATACTCTGTTATTAATGACTCACTAATAGACTTTAGCCGGTAAAAATGTGCCAGTCTTTGTGTATTAGACCATTGTTTCTCCACAATTTTGAGAACCTATTTGGCATAACAGAATGAGTCTGAGTAATAAAACTAACTTTTCTAAAGTACTGTGGTCAGTGCTAAGAATTAGGCTGGGTAAAGAGGTTATAACTATTTGAGATCGATCACAGAAATTAATTCTTCAAAAATACTATGAAGGGCTATATAATTAAATTGTGTACTTAAAGTGTATGTACAAGTAATATATTTGTACGCTGGTACTCCTTCCTTTGCCATCTTATTAAAAATATTTAAATTAAATCTTTACAGATTAAAAGCCACCATTCAAAATTACATTTTCCAAATTTTCTTGAAACCAAGTTAACTTGTTTGTAATACTGGTGACCTAAATATTGGAAATTACATGACAGATGCCTGTGACCTTCCTTTTACAAATAATAAAAAATTCTCTGAAAACCCTCCATTCTCCTTTGCTTGCACCTTCAGAATAATCTGAAACCTAACTAACAGTCATGATTTGAGTAAGCTGCAGCAGACATTGTCACTGAATTGTAAAGGTTTAGATAAGAAGGAGCCCTCGGTCCATGGAGTATGAACTACCTCAGCAAAGGTTAAACTTTCAGGTAGTATACTACTTCTGCCTCTATGGAGAGCCCAGATCATTTTTACAGACTTTCACTAAAGCTCTTCATCAAGAGTAAAATTTGTCTTTTCCTACATTCCCTTGCAGATACTTGATTCTGATATTTGCAAGATGTCTTTCACATATAAAGATATCTATTCTGTGTATACTACTCCTATTAGCATCTCCTGATCTTGAGCTAAATATCCTTGTTGCCTTTAATATTAGCACCATTCTAGATCTTTCCTGACTTTGTTGGCCTTTCTTTAAAGGAAACGATCCTTCTAGATGGGTTCCTTGTTGGTCTCCCTTTCTAAAATTGGTGAAACCACCACAATGCCCCAGCTATTTGGGCAATACTGAGGTCATGGGATTCACCTTACAGAGTCTCATTACACCAAATCTACTGGGAATCTAGGTCTACAGAGAAGCAGTAGCACCATTAGGTCTTTCCCACTGATTTCTTTATAGAGATTATTTGTTAATTATGAAAAACGTCAGGCTTAATAAGAATATGCTGAAGAATAAACACCTATTTATCAACCACCAAATTTAACAAATAAAATGTTATGTTGACAATACTGTACTTTGTCTTTGCCCCCAGTGAATTTTATCTTGCAGGTTACAGTTACTTGCATTAATTCCTTAAAGCGTGAGACCATTTAAATTATTTTCCATTTCCCTGATCTGTCTATGAGCTATTAACACAGTTGGCCACCTCCATCTTGAGTCTACCTCACTCCTTTATCCTCCACGATGCTTTTACACCAGACTCATTCCCTGATTCTGGTTTTTGCTATGTTGTATTCAAAATAGCATCTCTTACCCCACTCTCTCCGTAAACACCATTCTGCAATGTCTACTGTCTATAATCTTTTCTAAAGGATCTTATCCAATTTTGTGGCCTTAGATCTCTTCTTGAGTTCCATTTATCCTGTTTACATGTCTAAATGCCACCATCATTGCCTGATTAGCAGAGCTAAAAGGGAATTCATGCCCCTCTCAACTATCAAGCCAGCTGTCTTCTGATTTTGATATCCTACCAATGGCACAAATCCCAGGGATACTTTGACTTCAAATTTATCTTTGACTTCTCTCTACTTTCTCATTATAGTATCCAGATCTCCCCCCAACCCTGCCCCTGTTTCTAGTATCCTGCACCTGCCATCAGTGTACAGTCAATTAAATGTTTCTTAAAAGATTTTCTAGGTCACTAACCAGTTACGTCTCCTCAAAAAAATCAGTACTGTGCTGGGCATCCAGACTAATCTGGCTCTATCTAGCCTCTCCCAAGTGTAATTTTTCCTATATACTCTCACCAACTCTTTCTCCTAAAATCACATATATTTCTCCTGCTCATATGAAAACTCTACAGTCACAGGTCTCTCCAACTTCAGCTCCAACAATTTAATCACCCACAATCTGCAAACATAAATCTTTTCAGTAAATATGCTTTAACTGGCCCTTTCTCTACCTTTGTTCACACCACTTTCTCTACCTGGACCCTAAACACATTCACATAGAAAAGTAAACAAACAAACAAAAAACCACCATCACCAAAAAAAAAAAAAAATCAGCCTCAGAAACAGATTTAACATGAAATAGCAATTTTCTTTTTTAGCCTGAAGATCTAGAGTTGCTCAGAGGACTGAACAAAGTAACATGTGCAAAGTGCCATCTGCAGCCTAGGCCAATCAAGATAATTATTAATTATCAGGTATAAACAACTGATTTAGAGTATGAAGAATAGTAAAATGGGAAGATAATGCTTTAACATTTCTTCACATAAACAATGCATATTCCCATAAAGACCTATATAGAACTTTTAGTGTTCCTTGATTAACACCTTTAAAATGCTCACCTGTATCACACGTCTGCTCAAGCCTGTTCTTTCTGCAAGTTTCTGGAGGGTCTGTGCATCTGGATTGTTGTCCTGAGCAAACTGTGCTTGCATAACCTGTTATTTTTTTAAAATGTAGGTCATAAATAGCTAAAAAGAAATTCGATCTTCTGCATTTTGATGATGAGAAAGATAAGACATGCACACGAAAATGAGATACTAGTATTTTATTAGTTGAAAACTATGATGAGGCAGTCTGTATAAATGAAAACAATGCATATCTAATAAATTTACACATAATTTGCTATGCTGAGGTCTTTAAAAATAAGTAATTTCAACATAAAACCCTTCCTCTCAATTATGCTAGTAAAAATAAGTTCACCTTTTCTTTTCTATTCTTATAACCCACAAATTAAATGCATATGTATAAAGTCTCATTTATTATTTTTCCATTTTGTTGAAATTGTTATGATAAGAAAAAATTTTAAGATATAAAAATCATATCATATATCTAATTTCTAATGAGCTAAATGCTCAAAGGTCCATGCTACAAGAATGCAAAACAAGTTACATTTCACTCAGTTATTGTTCTAGCACTTGTTCTATGCAAAGGAGTATGTGGGATCTTAAAAAGAGATAACCGATAGCCCATTGAATAGGAATTTCCTAAACATCTAAAGATTGAAAAAGCTCCCAGATGATTCTGATGTGAACCTATTGGATTGGAACCACTGTGCTAAGTGCTTTAACAGAGTGACATATGAAAAAAACTGTCCTGGGTCTCAACTTCCTAGGAGAAAGATACAGACATGCCAGTAACTACCTGTAATACAAGGTGAAGCGAGATATGTGAAGGCAGGGGTGGGAGTACCAGAATAAAAGCACAAGTAGAGTCCTTTGGATTCTTTCAGAAAAGCAAGTCATGGGAATCAAGCAGGATACCTGAATTTCATTACTTAAATTCATTACTTAATTAATTGAAGGATTATACAATATAAAGAAAGTATTACAGTGAGAAAGGGAAGTTCAGTATCCAACATGATTGTACACAGCTATTGGTGTGGATTGCAAATAACCTATCTACCGTAAGCATTGCTGGCCTCAACACTCTTTCCAACGGAAGAGTCATTGTATTCTCCGCTATGCTTCTCATATACTATCTCATGCCCCTGCCCCTGTGACAGGACAGCTACATTATTCATTCAACAAGCTTAGCATTCTCTGTGGCAGAAAGTGTGTTCCTTGAGGGCAAAGGTAATGTCTTATTCTTCACATCCCTAGGAGTTAAATCTCCTTCCCCATATCATGAATTTCAGAGTATGACATGTGAAACTTGACCAAGTGAGGAAAATCTGAAGATAGAGTAGGAAAAATACAAGACCAGTGTTGTCCCAGGAAGCCTTATGAGGCTCAAAAATCATAACATTTTTTTCAGTTAAGTTCTGATTAGTGACTCTTGTAGAATAAGTTTTTGCTAGCTTCCGAGCAGGATCAGCCTAAAAGTTTACTTCATTTTTCTTTCTTACTCCAAATGTGTTATTATAATACCTCCCTGTGCAAACAGATTTGGTTTTACATGTAGTAGAGCATGTAACATCCCAAAGAGAAAAAAAAAATAGCAAATTAAGTATGTCTTATTTTAATTTTTGAAAATCAAAAAGCTGAACAGATATTTGAAGATTTGCTATAAAGTCATAATTGATAATTTATAAGACAAAAAAGCATGCTTTTCACAAATACATTTTAAATTCACAAGTAATGGATCCAAATTACATTAATCAATTTCTCATCAAGGAATAAAGCAAAACTTAAATGAACACTGATGGCTGAGAAAGGGAATCTGCTGAGAGAGGTGTGCTTATCAGTGTTTAGTCTCACATATAACCCTTTTAATTTCTATTTAGCTTCATTATTCATAAAGATGCCAAAACCCATCCCAACCCTTTTCTGAGTTCTTTTAACATCTTCAAGAAATAAGCCTCTTGTTGATACTCAAAATGTTAAGGCCAAGAGGTCTAGCAGAAATGTCAGGAGTGTGCACAGTAGCTGCTGACTACCTCAATCTGAAAGCAGATTAAAGTGAATGCTAATCTGGACATACGTAACATGAACAGTCATTGAGTAAGTGCTTCCAACTATAATAAACAAATCATAATAGTGTCCAGAATATAATTTCTACCAATGGGACAATATTTGAAATATTTTTACCAAAACAAAATACTATTTTATTTCATGAGTCTTAAACTACTTTTTTTCTCCCCATAATTTCTTAAACAATTTCTGGAAATTATCTTGGCTATTGCTCCCATTCTGATTCTCTTTTCTCCAGATACTTCACAAGTAGTCTTGAATTACTTTATTGATCACCTGAATTATTTTTATTATTTTGCTAAATTCAAGCACCACAGAAATATATGCAACATTTTAAAATATGCAACTTGATAATGAGAATATACTGCTTGATTTACTAGAAGTTCTGGAAAAATAAACAATTCAGATCTTTAAAAAATCTACAACAATCTTAGATTCCTAAGTTTTAAAGAACCACTAGAAGACAAGGATTTTGTCTCATTTGCTTCAGTCATAAGACAGATGTCAATTAACACTGAATGAGAACATTCTTTGAAAGCATATCACTTCTGCTTTCACTTTTTAAAAACTATAATTCTAATATATAGTTTTAAAATCTATGATTCTGATGACATTTTCACATAACAATGCATGGCTTAAATAGTTTATGCATATTTGCCATTTGAAACTAGCTATCAGACTCAGAATCTCACTCTGCTTTAGCTGCTACTGCCAGGCAACAGTTTTGGTAAGGCAAAGTTCTACTGATGGCCTCCTGGAGGGCCAAGAGAAATGAAAAGATCAGAGGTTTTAGGAGCAGGCTCTAAATCTCTTTTCTGCCATTCCTGTAGTGGTCTCTCCTGAAGGGAATGGCTACACCTCTTGGAATTATCGTTAAGGGCTAAAGGAGGTATGTATTAAATGCCTGGTATAGAACTTGGTGCACAAAGAACTCCACAAGTACTATTCCCTTTTTATTAAATTAATATCCATAATTATCTTCCTGCTGTCTATATAAAATACTTTCATATTTTCACAATTATAATTTTAATAACAAACTTTTATGTCAAATTAAACTTATCAGCCTTGTAATAATTAAAATTATATACAGCACTTCATGTAAAAATGTTTTTAAAACAATATTTTATACTACCAATTCAGTTTTTATTCAGACACCTGAGTATCTTGTCACTAGGTCTCCCATAGGTATTGTATCTCCTAATTTAAGATTTTACATGACCTTCATTACAACCTAATAAGACATCCAGACAAAGAAGGTCCAAGCAGTAATATTTCTAATATTTTTTTCAATTTCCTTACCTGTCATGCATTACTTATTGACCATTTAGTCTATTCTTAAAGTAAGGATTTACAAAACAATCATTTGTAATTTTTTAAAATGAACCTAGATTTTAATGCTAGATTGCTTGCTAGTGTCATTAGGTTCCCTTGTAATATTTGTATAAGTATCAACATTCTCAAAATAAAATTTCTCTCAGAATATTTTCATTGCCTTCATCTTAAATAATGACAATTCTTAGGATTACTTTCACCCATCTGGTAACACTGTAATGAATGTCCTTTAAAGTACGAGATAGTACGGATACTATGGATAAAGCACCCTGTACATGGTCGGTGCTCAATAAATGTTACTTTATCTTAACCTAAAACAAATACTCCAGCCACATTAATAATTGTTTTCTTGAATTTGCATAAACTGAAGTTATGGCAATTATATTTAGGGCAACTAAACTGGAAATAACGCCTCCCTTTGCAGGGGACATAATCAACCTTTAACATCAAATTACAGAATTACTCCCTCTAGCCTGTCTAAAAACAAGAAAGGGTCTGTTTGACTGGAGTCAATCAGTAGATTCCTGTTTATGTTAAGTCATATTCAATTCTTTCCTACTCAGAAAACATACAATCTTATCCATTAAAAGACTCATTGTGGTTTGTTAAAGAGATGAGTATATTGTTGCACCAAGGACCCACTACTGTGTGTCTCTTTCTGTTAAGAGTCTCAAAATATTTTTTTGTTGCCATTATATGTAGCAATGGACTAAATCAATTTTATCAGGAAGTCAGACTAGATCAACATTTTGCTTCCACTTTGATAACTAGAAGAACCCAGGGAAACACAGCTTGAATGATGAGTTCACACCATTATCAGAACTCTGGAAGTACTGATAAACATTATAGGACGAAGAGTATCTTTTCACACATTCACCAAGTTAGTTTTCACAAAAAGTACAAGCTAAGTTTTTGAAAACACAAAACTACTTTTAGACAGCATGTCGTGTGTATGTGTGTGTGTGTGTGTGTTTTGGTTTTGGTGGGGAGGGACTTCAAAAATCATACATTCTTTGGCATGTCTACCTGGAGTTGATCTGCTGTAAAGCTGGTCCGAGCTCTTTTTGCTGGTTTTGGATGATTAACATCTTGCTCTGTGAGGAGGGCACCTTCAACACTAATCCCATTACCTGCATTAAAACAAAATAAAACAAAATACCATACATGTTGATGATTCAAAAGGGTTCACTGGTCATGCAATAATTGGTCTTTTGCATCTCTTGGCTTGGTTTCAAAATGCATACATGTTCTACATTGCCAAATGGCTTAGTTTAAGTTTTTAAACACACTAGAAACACACTGTGGAAACATTCCATTTTTAGGTTTGTATATTTAGTCAAAAGTGAAAATTAGAAGTCCACATCCCACAGTTCATTCTTAGGAGGGCAAATGCAAGGAAACAACTGGTTACACAAAGCAAAACAGAACCCTTAACTCAAGGCTGCTGCCTGAGTATATGGCACAAGGTTAATATACATGCCATGGCTTTCCCTGTAAATAAACAGATGGAGACCATCACTAAATAGAGTGCTTAATGAGTTTTACCACAATTGCATTGCACAAAATAATGCATTAAGATGACCTTAGGAAAAATCATATTTATCCCTGTGTTCACTGTTTCCCAAAGACACAAAAGTATTTTAAGTATATATTTACCATTTTCCACTTCTCTTTTTAAATTATCCAGCATGCAGTCATAATGCACTCTGCAGAGGACTTTCTCTTCCACCAAAGCAAACTCCTCTCCTGTTGAAAGTTGCCTTTTGCAAGAAAAGCAGGCAAAGCACGCCAAGTGATAGACATTTCCCTTGGCCCTCCGGACCCAATCAGTAGAATGGATGTGCCTCCCACAACGAGCACAGCGAGTTCCATACCTTCTACAGTAAACAGAAGTGCAGGAGGTGAATATTTTAATGTTTGGTGAGATATTCATCAGTCTAAGATCAAACTAACACATTTTATTACTCATTGGATTAAACTAAGTATTCAAATCTTTCAAAAATGAAACCGGAATCAATTATATTTCTGAAAGTCAATATGGTACCAATCAAGACTTGAGATAGGGTCGTAATTCAAATCAGTTTATAAAACAAAAAATTCTCATTGTTAATCTAAGGGAAGATTGTATTTTTTCTTTTAAAGTATATGGAATACTAGTTTCAGAACCCCTGTTGTAACAAATACCAATGCATTTATAAATTATCTAGAGACTCAAGATTCATTCTCTCTGTATCTCTCTTTCATTTTTAAGAATGAAAAACTTAAAGTACAAAAAAGTATACCACTAAAGATATAATGACTTCTTAAAACCAAGTTGAGGTCATTAGAAAATGCTTTAAGCGCAAGTTTTTAATGTTAAAACATTTCAACATTTCAAAATGCGTAGAAGAGAAATTGTTCAACCTGGGGGTGAGAAAGGAAAACTCAGAAATGTTTCCCTTGGTGAATTAGCTATTGCATTGTTATCCACAGGGAGGAGAAAATATCTGCAGTTTTCAGAGATATATCTGGACATCAAATTCAGTTTAATCTTAAATATTCCTATTTTCTCCCAGTCTTAGTGACTGCATACTCTGCCATATCTCCTATCACAATTTTAACCATGGCTTGGCATGTCCACATCAAACGAGATAAGTATATGTGTCTGTGTCCATTCATTAATATATCTAGTGGTATTGCTAGTTATTTTAAATTAACCTGAAAAACTAAATCCTAAAAATAAATTTCAGAATATAATAATGAAGTATAAAAACATACTTAATGAACTTTCAACAAGACTTTGAAGCCAAACCTTTCAAAGTGTTTTAAAATTGCCATTAAAAATTAAGATTAGCATATCTTAAGTGAAAAAAGAGACAAGTTACTAGTATTTGTAGGAAATGGAAAGTAAAGATGACAAGAAAGACGGGCTTTTGGTAATTACAAAATTTGTGACTTTCTGAAATGGGGTACTCTTAAAAGAAAGGGTTTCATGAAGTACTTTAAATTACTTAACAATTTTATTCAAATCATTCACTAAACTCTCTGAAATCAGTTTTTTAAATTGAATGTAAACAACACAATTAGTACTACAAACTTTGTTATGTAGTATTAATTTCCCAACTTCACAATGAACACTTTTATTTGGAAATGTAAATAAACACGGTACATCTTATAATTCATGCTTAAAGATGATTTTCAGTTTCTAGAAAGCTCTATCAAGAATTGATTTATAAGAAAGTTTTAAACAATTAACAAAGTAATCACACAGAAAATGTTACATTTAATATTTCAGGTAAATATAATCTCATAAAACAAAGATGAAAAAACAGACAAAAGAATTGGGCATCTATCTATAGTAGAATAGCTAAAATATTATTCTGAATAATACAGTGTCTCACAGTCTCCAAACTGCTTGTATAACTAGGGATCATTCTACAGTAAACTAGTAAAAGCAAAACAAGACCTTGATTTGTCTCCACATAAGTATTCATTTCATCTTATCACACCCTCCAACAAGAGGTTTTGTCACAGTAAGTCAATCATATTTCTTTATTTATATCTATGTAAAGAAGAATCCCTGTTTTTAATACCTAAAACCTTCATTTCTCAAAGTGGAAGCAATTATTTAAAATTAGTTTTTTTATGTTGAATCCTAAAACATAAATATACTTATTTTATTTGCTTTAATATAAATTATTCAAAAAATATAAAATATTCTCCTTTTGAAATCTATTATATAGGAAAACTGGTCTTCAATAAACAAAACAAGAAAACCTAGTTATGAAATTCTCTTCGCATTAATAATTTATTGGAGTGTCTACTTAAAAACAAAGTTTCACAGTGTACCTGAAATAATCAAGTTTGCAAAAAATGTCTTTGTCTTTAATATAACAGCTTGTATGTCTTCCTAAGGAGGTTCTGCAGACACTGCAGGAGAGACACCGAACATGCCAGCACAGGTCATTCACCTATAAAGGAAATCCGGGAAGGATGAGAAGACATTCTATAGCATTCACTAATTTTGCATACTAAGCAATTTAAAAAGCTGGTAAGCTCATACTTTAATACATGCTCTGAAAATTTTCATCTGAAAGCGTTATTTACATAGATATGCACCCAGATATATTCTCTTTTAGATCCTAGCCCCAAAGTCATGATACATATTGAATATTTTGTTTAAAATTTTTGGACCCATGAAGAATTCGGGTTTTGTTTTGTTTTTTAAATTGCACTTACATGCAATTCCAGTCATGCATACAGGTTTGTTTTCCTTTTTCATTTACCAAAATCTTTCTGCCACAAAACCTGGTAGCTATGAAGTCAAGTCACGCACCTTCTCAATTTACTTCTTGGCCTAATAACTATGAACTGTAGGTAAATACTATTATAAAGAAGTTGGGCAATCCATTCCCCTTAGAAAACAGAAGTTGCTAAAATAGATTTAAAGTTGGTATGGCAGAAGCCCTGGTTCCCTTCTAACATTAAATAATAGAATAAAGAAGTATTGGTAACCCTACTTAATTGTTAGACTGCTGGGGAAAAAAAGAAGTCAGATTACAAGTACTTCCAAAAAGACACCCAAATATCATTTGCCATTTACACTTTAAGACATAAAATGGCGCTTATATTTTCTAAAAATGAACGTGAAATACTGTCAGTTCAGGGAGGTAATCACAATCATCTTCACTGTAAGCTGCTGCCAAATACTATAAGCACCACACTTCAGATTTCAGGAGGAATGAAGATATGTACTAGATTTAACTTGTTGCAGTGCACGTTCCTAAAGTTCACTCTTGTTAAATGGACACAAGAACTAGCTTTATGTGTAAACTGAATTTCACGTAAAAGATAGCAATGACGCAAAAACACCAGTTATACCCTACAAATGGATTGAATGCCTAAAATAAGAAAGTAATGACTGTGAAATATGCCTTTTGCTACACTATTTCATATTAAAGACTACCTGTCCAGTGATTTTATCAGATTAGCATCACTGTTCAACATGTTTTTCTGTGATATGAAAGAGAAGAAAAAAGTTTCACTGACTTTTAATTGCAGTTATGTGCCTCTTTTCAAAGCATTATGAGAAAGAATAACATTTAGGTGAAATTTTTAAAGTTTTAAGCTTTAAACTTGCTATAGAAGAACAACACATTTACTGTACAAGAAAAAAGCAAAGACTAGAAACATCTGAGGACATTAAAATAAAAATTATTAGTATTGGTGAATACTGTCCTGGAAACAAAGATGTACTTTCCTTCTATTTTTTACCTAAAATAGGCCCAATTAAGTTAAAGTTTAGATGTATAGACCTCCTAAAGTATTCCACTGTTTAGGGCCTTGTGCACGTCCATCTTATCCAGGCTTTTGCTTGTCTTTTGTAAGCAAGGGTAGAGTCAGGCTTCAGGACAGAGCTATATGATCTTTTAATTCCCTGAAGCCAACTAATGTGTGGTTTGCATCCTTTCCTCAAACTTTTAAAAAAATGTTTTCCCCTTACCTTCCATTCTTTTCCAGAGAGGAAAGGAAGGTAAAGAAAGAAAATTCTGGGCAATGTAAACCATTCCCGATGGCTGGTATTGATCCAATACTTATTTGTATATAGTACCAACCCAGAAGAAGCACACAAACTGACAGGGCACTTAAGTATTAGTCAGGGCAACAGATGACCCTCCCCCACCACCCTTTCTCTTACTTTTTACTTTACTTGCCTCACAAGTGAAATTTCTATTATCAGTTATACCCTCAAATGATACACTGTTCTAGCATTTTTTTTTTTTTTACGAGCAACTAAAATTGCATCTAATCTTATGTGGAAGAATTAAGTACTGGAAATTGAAAGTAAAGAACCCGAGAATTTGTACATAATCATATAGTATAAAATTTAGGATTAATGTACTAATATACACAAAAAGAGAGCACCACAAAAAAGAATAAGACTTTACATAGAATAATTCATTGAGAGGACTCTAGTCCTATTATAAAGAAATTTTTTATATAGCTTAGATAACTTCGACATCTCATATAATACAAATATATATAAAAGTAAATGTATCCTAACATATAAAAGATGAACATTAGAAATTATTTTCCTATTTCAGAGGAACTGATGTCACTTTATCACTTCATAAAATATCCTCTCTGCTATGAAATGTTAAAGCTTTCATTGATCCATTCAGTAAGAGTCTTAAAGATTATGCTAATTATTAAGAGGGCTCATTGGAAATAAGTGCCAAAAGATGAAATATCCAAAAAGGCAGAGGTCTAGAAACATTGAAAAGTGAATCTTAAGAGTGCAGATTTAAAGAGAAAACCATGTTAATCTGCCAGAATCAATCACCAGTTAAGATTAATTTAGTACTTCTTAGTGTTTTCATCAAGACTTCTTTTGGTACTTTATCTGAGGTTGTATCTTATAGGGTATCATTTCCACTTTACAAATGCAGTAGCTTTGGATCTTGAGGTAGAAATTTAAAGCAGCCCACAAACTTGCTTTTTGAACTTACACTCTCCGTAATTAATCTTTTTGAAAAACTGGGGGTGGAGAGGTGGGAAGGAAATAGAAAGTGAACTGGTTTGCTACTAATTCAGTGTAGGAGAGATCGTTATTTTAAATAGTGGTTTTTAAAAGCTATTGAAGTTGAAAACCCATGGTATTAGGATTAAGACACATGGGACCATGATCCTGCGTGCAATGACATGGAGAACTATGGCCTGCCAGAATTTTCACTCTAAAACTCCCCCTACTATATTTTAAGAGAGAAGTAAAACAAATTAAGACAGACAGTCAATTCTCAAGCCACCACTTGAAGCGCTTCATTCCAGGCATCTATCTTTCTTCCTCTCTTACTTCCTCCTTTCTTTTTGCCTAACTTTACATCAATTTCTATTTTGCCCCCTAAGCATTGGAGATTACATTAAGAGGCACTGGGTGACCTTTAAGTATTAAACCTTGATAAGGACTGGAAGACACTGAAAATGAGTTTTATTTAAATACTCCCATCAGTTTTTACTTTGAAAAAGTCCCAAGGTGACTAACTGTAAACAAACACAACACTACGTAAAGAATATGTTCAGGAAAGACCCTTTATGGCACTTTACAGTGGTTGTCACCAAAGGAGACAGTGCAAAGGGGTTTCTGTCAACATACAGCCACATGAACTCTCTTTTGGCAGGCGAGTGGGTGTTATTGGCGGTGAAGGGAACATAACCCGTGGCTTAGCAAAAAAAAATTATCAGGCAGAACCCTCTTTTAGAAGAGATAAGGATTTCTCCACTTTTGTTCCCTTTCAAGTCGGTGGCCTGTACATCCACCTGGGGTATGACACTTCCAACCACGATGTATGCATGACACAACAGCTGTTTTTTGCAACAAGGGAGATTCTAATATTTCTTTTCTCACTCCCACCGCAGGAGTTGCCCTTGACTGGGATGTGTTGAGCAAGCCTGCAACCTCTAGCTGGAACTGGGGCAGAAAACAAGGGAAGAAAAAAAACCACAAACCTTTCTCTCTCCCCAGAGCTTTCCCTGCATTCCCGCTCCCCTTGGGCCCCTCGGCTCACCCTACCTTGAGAAGGTACTTGTCCACGATCTCCAGGCCGCAGCTGTTGCACACACACTTGCCAGGAGGGCAGACGGAGCCCGAGGCCATGGACCGGGGCGAGGACGACGGGGTCAGCGGGGCCGAAGAGGAACACGAGTCCTCGTCCCCCGCTCCCTCCGGGCTCACCTGCAGGAAGCCGCGAGGCGAGGTGGCAGGCGGTTCTAGACCCTCCTCGTCTCACCCCGCCGACACCCACAGGTTCCCCAGCGCCTCCTCTCGCTCCCCGCAACCCACCCCCAATTCCTAAGATCTCGCTTTTACCTCCCTGTCCCCTGGATCCGAGCTCGCGCCACGCGCCCCGGCCGACCCCTGACCTCAAGCACCCGAACGCCTCGCCACCTCGCCCTGCCCGCCGCGAAGTCAGCTTCCCACCTCGCCCCGCCCCAGACCCCCCCTCCAGCGGCTCCCCGAGGGGCAATTGGGTCCCGAAAGCCGGGCGCGGGCTGAGGCCCTCCGGCCCTCCGTCTGAGGCCGCCTTCCCGCAGCGAGTCGCGCCAGCACCCGGGTCCCTCCCCACTCACCAGTCCCTCTTCCCCGGCGCCTTTCCGAGTCCTCCCGGCCGCCAGGGCTGCAGTCCGCCCGCACTCTTCCGACATGAGCCCCCGGTGCTGCGGGGTGGGAGGGGGGCGACAGGAGAACAGAAGAGAGGTTCAGAGCCGGCACGCGCAGCCCCAGCCTCAGCCTGGGGCGCGCTGCGCGGGCTAATGAAGGCCCCCGAGGCGCAGGGCCGCGCGTGCAGCCGTCAGGGCGCCTGGGCCCCGGCGCCACGGGCCAGCGGGCCGACGCGCAGCCTCCCGGCTTGGCCACGGGCGGCGGCAGCGCAGCCCAGCCCCTGCGCGCGGCGAGGCGGCCACCAGAGCGCCGAGGGCTCGCCTAGAGCGCGGCGGAACTCTTGGGGCTCCGGGTCCCAGCGCTCACCGGAGCACGTCGGTTCCCCGCCCCCCTGCCGGGGGTAACAAGTTAATAACAATCATCCCAGCACAAAGCATTTTCTTTCTAGACGTCAATCACGGCGGAGCGGGGATCACCCGGCTAAAGGGGGTGCAGGGGGCGGGGGGAGGGAGTGGAGTGGGAGAGAAGAAAAGAGAATTCAGAAGGGGGTGGGGGAAGAAACTTGATTTCTTTAATAACCTCAATTAAAAGAGCAAGACACACATATATTTTTAAAAAGGGGGCTTTTTGAATTGGATAGCCCGAAAGGTGAAGAG
The DNA here is from genome assembly GCF_964194135.1 of Talpa europaea. NCBI lineage: Eukaryota > Metazoa > Chordata > Mammalia > Eulipotyphla > Talpidae > Talpa > Talpa europaea. The sequence goes on from NC_140076.1 coordinate 49,902,882, forward strand.
GTTTAATAGGATACTTGAAGGCTAATTACAGCAGGATTTAAGAAGCCTGGTGTTTGTTCCGATGACAATTTGAATGAAAATGCTTCAGATTAAACCGAGCCAGCAGCTCTTTCGTAAACTTACAGCAATTAGAGCTGCGAGTGATTTTCACTCGTTACTTTAAGGTGTAAATTGCCACTTACAGCTCAGTAAGTCAACATTTGAGCTCCTAAAGGATTATTTTTAACCAGCGCAAAAAGCGGGTCGAATAATAGAAAATATCCAGCTGAATTTAATTTGTGCCATTAAAAAAACCCAACCTCGGTCAAAATGTTTTAAAGCAACAACGCGCATTGCTCAAGTGTCTCCAAGCGTTAGCTGGAGTTTTGTTCTTAAACGAAAACGCAGCCTCTCTAAGGCTTTTTCTGTCTTTGCGTACGAAAACTCCGGGGGGTGGGGTGGAGGGGGCAGGGGTCACTGAACTCGAGTGGCCCAAAACTGCGTTTCTGACTCTTCACCTCCGTTCTTTCCTCCCTCCGGCAGCAACCAGCCGAGAGACCGTCCAACCCCAGGGGTCTCCCGGGTCCTCCGCCGGCACCCTCGGGGGGCGCTCCCTCCGCCAGATCCCGCGCTGCGACGCAGAGGCCGCGTCCTCGCAGACACAAAGAGAATTTAAGCAGGAAAGCCCGGCGATCGCCTGGGGAGCTCCGCCAGCATCGGAGTAGAGACAAAGTCAGCGGCGTCCAGTCCCGGTCCCGCTGCGGCGCTTACACCCGCTGGAAGTGACTTTCAAACTTAAAACGCGAGAACCCCCGCAGGTTCTGCCTCCGGATAGAGGTGAGCGCGTGTCAGTTTTCCCCATCTGCTCGCTGAAGGGTGACTCGCGAGCCCTGTCCTTGGGCTCTCCGGGTCCAAGCTGGGACCCCCGAGACCTTCCAGGAGGCGCTTCTATTTCGCGATGAGCCCCCGGCCACGCCGACCGGGTCCCCGCGGAGCTGCCTGGGGCTGACTAGCGCCTGTTGGAGGCTGCCTGCGGGAGCCGCGCCTCTGGTCCCCCCGACAGCAGCCCAGCCCTCGCGACTCGCGGTTCCCTGCCACCACGTTCATCACCGCAAGTAGAACAAAAAGCACGACTCACTTGCACCCGAGAGCGCCTTAGGCTCGAGGCTTCGTCTCCCAAATTACAGTCTCCATGCCTCAGGTTAAGTGAGCTTGCGGGGAGGGGAGGCAATCATGACTGACTAACGCTACTACGTAATAATATATATATATAAATATATATATAAGCCAAGTCTGAGGATGAGGCCGTTACAGGTAATTTCTGAACCTAGTTTGGGAGCCCAAACAGCTCGCGTTTCAAGGAAACTGCGGTTCAGCTAGCCTGGCCTGGCGTCGGCCCGCTCACCTTCTCAGGGGGAACTGCCAGCTCCGGCACGTCCTTTTCTTCTAGTTTACACACAAACATTTGATCGCTTTTCCAATACATGGCACTGCTAGGGCTGCTTATCACATACCAGCTCCAGAGGGTCAGAGGCTGTCCGCGTCGGCCGACCTTCCCCCGCCCCCGCCCTCACGCGCTAATAAAAGCTGACACCGAGCAGAGTGAGTGCTACAAGTAAGTCTTCGTCCAAAGAGGCCGCTGTGGCTGAAACTACTCTCTGATGTACTGTTCTGAAGATTCTTTTCCCAACTTCACTGAGGTCTGTTCCTCCAGGAAGCGAAAAAAAAAAAAAAGTTTTGTTTTCCAGAGGGTGGAACCTTACATAAAGGGAGGGAAGGCAGTGTGGGGGCAAAAGTCTTTTCCTGGAGGAATAGTCTCACCTCCTTAAGGAAAAACCCGCCTTCTCTACATGTGAAGATCTTTATCAGGACAAGCCAACTTACACCAGATTTAGTATTAAAAGGGAAAAAATACCCATTGGGAATGGCCTGTTAACTTTTGACTTAAAAAAAAAAAAATCTCTCTGCATTTGCCGTGGCTTTTTAATTCTCACTCCCCAACCAAAAACTAAACAAAGATTCAGGTTACAGCTCTTTCTGCAGCTAGAAGAGGAAGCTGAGGTCTGGGTGACTTGGAACATTTAGTCATTCTGAAACTCACAGCTCTTGTCTGCTAGAAGAAAGAGAGACTGCTCTCTGGTACCCCGAGGACTGACTTATCTAGGAGTCAGCAATCCCTTTGCGAAAATTTTTCTCATTAAGATAAAGAAGGAACATCTGAGAAGCATAAAAGCTTATGATTTGCGACTAGATTTGAATTCAAGGCTACAAGAAAGACCAAAGTATGTTGCTGATAAAGCATTGCACTTTCATGTCGTCCTAGACAAAATTTAAACTCTAGGAAGGATAGCTCCTGCCTCAAAGTTTGACAGCGGCTTTACTATGGGGAGTTCCCCTCCCTCCAGAAAACCTGTAATTTTGAAACAGCATCTGTATAAGATCAATTATACTTCATTATTTAGTATGAGGAGGAGAATTTGTTAAGAGACTATTACTAATATGTTTTATTTCCAATTTTCTCTTTTTTAAAAAAAGCAGGCTGCTGACACATGTGATGATATGACTATCTGGGATGCTGTTTCTTAAAGTTGTTCAACAAAATCATGCCATATCGTTTCAGTTGGCCGAATATACATATACAAAAGGAGGATCGATGTGCGCTTTCGCAGATCGGTCAGCAGCAGGTTAGAGGAGAGGCAGTGGTCAGAGACAGGTAGACTTTCCACGATGAAGTGAAAGTGAGCTGGTTTAACAATCTGGGACAGAACAACGACTGCAAATTTAGTTTTTCCGCAATTACATTTTTCAACCATAAACACGAGGGTCCCTAGAGCATTTTCCTATTACCATTGTTTCCCTTCGCACGCAGCTGCACACACGTTAATATTCGCCATCCTCCTGCTGCCGGCCTTCTCCAGGAGATCACGCTTAAATTTAAGGGACGCTGTGATCAATCTGTGCTCTTTTACAAAATTGAAGGCTTGGGGATGGGCAGACTTCTTAAAAACTTAACCTATAAATGGAGACCCGAAAGATATGTTTTTCACCAAGTGCACAAATTAGTATTTTGGGCAAAAGCCACATAATGCATTTTCCATGCATGAGCGTCGGTCTCGAGATGAGTACTTCCGAAAGGAGAGTTCACGCAGAACGTTGGCTTGATTGGGCCATGTAGAGAGCAGGACTGCAAGAGGAATTAAAGATAAAGATTCAGGTTGGAGATTTAGTTACTGTTTCTATTTGTTAGAGTCTGCAAAATAAATCTGGGGTACTGTTTGGCTACTATCCGGGAGAGTTAATCGCGTGGGTCATTTGGAGATCCGGAAAGCGCCCGAGCTGTTTTGGGAAGCAGGGCGGGGGCGCGGGCGTTTATGCGGTCTTTCCACCCACTCTCGCCTAATCAGGCGGCTCTCAATCAGGTTTTCAAAATACTAATCTTGATCTAAGAGCCCCTATCTCTGTATAAGTGGGGGAAATGATTCATTTTTAGAGGCTTCTGGGCTTGGCGAAGAAGAATGGTCGTCAGACTTAAGAAGAGGACCTAATAGACTGGTCTGGCGTTCGCTTTACTCCTGGCGCCCGCCCGGACGTGGACCTTTCTCGGGGTATAATTGTGCGCACCCAGTCTTGCGCTGTAGGCCTCCCAGCGGTGAGTCTGTTTCTGCGTCCAGGGCGATGTAAGCCTTTGGTTGGGGAGTTTTGTGTGGAGGTGGGACAAGGAGGATATGAAGATATTTGTCATGAACGTCGGGGTTGAGCGTCCCGCCTTTCCTGGGCCCAAGGGCCTTCTGACCCCTCGTCGCGGGTGAGCACGTCGAAGGCTAGCTCCTGCGGTGTGGCCCGGCTTCTCCCAGCCCACCACACCTCTTACCCACGCTCCTCCTCCGCTTGGGCAGAGGAAAAGTCCGCTTGCTCATTTGCAAAATACCTCTTCCTGCGTTCGATGCTTGTGCTTAACCTAAAAGACTCCTTTTGTCTTCGTAATAAAGGGTAATAGCCCAAACCCTAATAGAGACCAATTTTGAACGAACGAGGACAGGCCAAAAAAACATGTTCTGTGTCTGCAGGTGGGAGAGGACTTGCCCACGTTGGGGCGCTTCCTACCTACTGACTTGAAATTCCTAGGTGGCCACCTCTCCTTAAGAGAAATTCAGAGACCACAAGCCCACCGGAGGGGACGGCCGACGCCCTGGGCTGGAGGGCGCTCTGCAAGCCCGAGAGAAAGAGCGCCAGAGAGCCTGGGAGTGCATAAGGTCCCGGGCTGCGCGGACGAGTTAGAAGGCGCTGGGTGTGTCACCCTAGAGCCCGAGCGGGTCAGGGAGGGGGACTGGATCCCGTAAGGCCAGGCCTTGATTAGAGGTCCGGGGCTGGAGAGCGGGACCACCAACCCGCCCTGACCCCCGCAGCTTCCATTCACCGCGAAGAGCTGCCTAATTGGGCTGCGAGCAGCTGCGAAATTTGTAATCGCCTAATAAGCCTTCCACCTCGGTAATTCTTATCAAAAGGCATAAAACTGATATTTTCACACTCGGCTTGCACCACAGGCGCCGTTTATAAACATCCTTCATCAGTGGGATGAAATTAAGCCGGCATTGACAGAGGTCTCTGCAACTTGATATTTAAAAGCAATAGATCCGAATTAGCAAATTAGGACTTGAAGTAGGAAAAGTCCCCACCAACTTGACTATTGAACCCTTTGCCTCCGAGCTCCTGGCGGTGAGTAACCACATGGTTCAGGGAACTTAAAACCTGCGCTACTCATGCAATCGCCGGGATCTCGCTCCTGCATCCGCGGCAGTTCTGGCTCCCTGCTCTCCCACCAACCTTCGAGGACGCGCTGGGGTCAGACCAGTGGAGACCTGGGCGGCGCACAGCTGGGGCCTGGGCGAAGACCTGTCAAATCCAGAAGCGTACAGGACTCTCCAGTCCGCAGGCGCCGGGCGCGCGCCAGCCTTTGGGGTCTCCGCGCGTTCCTCGGCGCGCACTCTCGCAGCCCGGTCCTCAGGTACCGCGCTGGTGACTCAGCGGGCCAGAGGACTGGGGAGCGGGGGGTGAAGGCGGGACGACCCCCGCGCCGGTGAGAAGGTGCAACTTCTGGCTGTTTCTTGTGGCGACCTCCTTACCCTTGAAGGGAAAAAAACAGCCAAGAGCTCTACGAAACGGCACAAGTCAACCAGGTTCAGGATTAAAGTAATATGTCCTTTGACATTTTTTTTTCTTTTGCCCTCCCCTTCTCATCGTTATTAATTAGTCTAGAAAGAGACCGAAGGAGATGGCTTCCAGAGGGTCCTCCACAAACTTGCGCAACTCAGAACCCGGGCACCCCTCAGAGAACTCAGAGCTGGATTTGCGCTCACCTTGGGACTTACCGGTCCCAGGCTCCTTCTCAGACTTTGTCACCCAGTTTCTGGGAGAAAAGTGTGTGTGTGTGGGGGGGCGCATTTATTCACGCCAGTGGAGATCGCCGAAAGGTGGCGAGGGCCTCCATCTGGGACTCAAGGGTTTCTTCCCGACAGGGGACCGAGGCGCAGGCTCGACGGGCTTCCGGGCGAAACCGGGGTGCGGGGCGCGGGACATCCGGAACCGCCCCGGGCTCCGCTCTAATCGAGATGCCGGCAGCGGCTGGTTGTCTCTAGCGTCTTCTAGACACCCAACAACAGAAAACTAAGTTGTGCGCCCGCTTGGGTCGTCGCGCCCCCCAGAGCGCGGGTGAACACCCCTGTCGGCTGCGGAAAGAAAAAGGGGAAGCATGTCTCGCCTGATCGGAGGGACGAATTGGGAGCTTTGTGGAGCCCGAAGATAGGCAGGGGGCGGTCTGGGACGCTCCGGGCTAAACGCTACTGCGTACAATCGAAAAGTCCACTACAGCTTTTACTCATTGTGACACATCTAAGCCAACAACCCCGCCTTAAGCACGTTTGTGGCTTGGAGCTGCTGATTTTATATGCATTTTATCATTCAGAGAGAGCAACGCGGCCGACCAGCGGAAACCTGATTCTAATCTGTTTCCACCGACCCCCTGCTCACATAACTCTGTCAAAGTCAAACTCCAAAGGTGGAGAGGGAGCGAGACCTCGCAGGTCTCTAACCCCAAGATGTGTTTCCTTACACATGCTAGGCACAAGTTGCAGATCCAACCTAGAGCGCACTAATCTAGAAAGAGGATGGAAACCCCAGCCTGGAAGGCTTCCCCTCCTCGACACCCTGGTTCCCCAGGGATCCTTGAGAGCCAAAATAAAACTCAGCTGGAATGGTAGGAAAGCCAAACTCGATCTGAGTGCAAAAGCATGGGCGTCAGACGGTGTTTTTTCGTATGTGTGTATGGGGGGAGGTGGCAGGGAGCTGAGTGAGCCTCGCCTCCTACGCGCAGGTTTTGACACGGTTTTGATAAGGGAAGGGCAGCAGGTGGTGGCCAGTGCGCGGGCGCCCCATACATGTCCATGCCATCCTGCCCACGACCTCTGTGCAGACGTTTCTCCCCTCGCCAGCCTTCCACGTTCAGTCGTTGCTTTTCCGACGTATCTAGTAAAATGATGCTTAAACGAAACAACTCGGCAGATTACTGACGAGTCGTTTTTAAAATTAAATTAGTTGTATGTGCGTTTCTGCCACAGGAGACTGGTTGTTGTAAATATCCGATTTTTCTTCCTTCCCTACCCCCCTCCCCTTTTCCATTCCTTCAGTGCTTACCTGCCTGCTTTCAAGAGAGCTCAAGGTTTAAAAGCTAGCCCAAGTGTTCTTACAGTAAGAGTATCGAATTTGAAGTTAGCCAAACTTGTAACGGATTCTCAAGCCATTAATTAACTTCATAACACCCCGGTTTACTTATTAGTAAATACCAATAGTGATGTTGTAATAAGGGTAAACAGACGCAGTCGGTTCTCAATAAATGCTTTTTCTGCTGCTCGCTGCATCCTTCGCTGCCCGGGATGCAAAGGCATCGCCAAAGGCCTCATTCTCCACGTGAAGGGGCAGGCCAAAGCTCTTCAGGGCTTGTGTCCATTGGGAATTTCTAGTTCACTAAACTCAGTCAACGCGGCCATAACGGCTTCTCTGGGCTGTGCCACAGGCTCTGAAGGAGAGCACTCAGGCAGAAGCCATCCCTACTTCTGCCCAAGGCCTCACAGTGAACCTTCCATCACTTTTTGTCCCTGGTTTATTTTGGGATTAACTTGGCACATTTAAATGTTTGGTACCGTGGTTTCCACCTTCAGTTTGTTCAACCCTTTGTTTATTGTAAAAGTGGCAGTAATTAGAGCCCCTTCGTACTTGTCAAGCGCTCCCATTGACGCCAAGGCGCATAATCTTACTTCATTAACTTGTCTAAGGCCATCTTACCAGGCTGTGTCTGAATCTGAACCCAGAGGCCAAACGCTCAATTTTTTTTTTTTTTAAGGCCAGACTTAACCATTCCGCTATGTTGTCCCCTTTACGATGAATGAATTCAGAAACGAACATTTTCAATTAAGGCAATTATTTGCCCCAACTCAGATGGTTCTGTATATAGCCTTGTTGACCTGGGATGCGGCTCCAGAACAGGTGGTCCAGCTGCTAGCCTTTGCTTTCCGCCAATTTGTAGGCCCAGGGGCGGCTGCTATCCGATAAGAAAGAGCGCCCCCTTTCAGCCTCTGCTTTCGCTGGGCGGAAGCTAAACAGCATAGAAAGGCTTGGAGGGGCAAATACATCATCTGGCATAAAGGAGAAAAGGAAGTTGAGCATTTAAATCAACAGTAAAGTTGTTCTCTCTCCTTTCCTTTGCAAATTACAGAATGCAATGGTTTATCACTGAGTGGACCAAAGTCTGGATTGAACAAAGGGTCATCGCTCTCTTTCTGTTCTGTGATGCAAAGGTGGTGTTCACTTCTGGAACGTTTCTTTTGGCTTCTACCAAAGTTCGGATCACTGCTGGAGTGCACGGAGGTCGCGGTGCAGGGGTCGGTGCAGAGGTCATCTCACCGCACCCTCTATCACCACACTGGAGAAGTCTTTAGAAATAGTTTTCTGGAAACAAACAGGTGAATAGAGTAGACCCCAACAGATCTTCCCACCACTCCAGACTCTGAAGCCGCCTGAGGGCAGGAAATGTGTGCTGTTCCAACTCTCTGGAGCATATCAATAGTTCAGTGCCTGGCACCACGCAGTAAAGCGTTGCTTATTGAATGAAAATAATAAATCTGTATACTGTCAGATACAGGAGTTTCATGCCATTTCCTGAATCCCTCGTTCTAGTTTCGTACCTCTTTACATTACTCCCTTCTTGCCCTGGACCTGAGTCTTGTAATAAGGGCGAACAAGGAAGGGCTCCGAGATTCTGACAACTTAAATTGAAGGACTTCCTAAGCGCCATCTTTCTACAAGAGCAGATCCTCCTGCAGATCCTCTGCCAGGGTTCTTTTCAGCTCCTGTTGAGAGTCCTTTAAACGTTAACATTTGCAAATAAATTGTAACCATACTCCTGGTGCCTAAGAGATCATCCAGGTCTAAGCCTCATGTATAGGGACTCGTTGGGCCCTCAGAAGTGGGAGAAACCTCCATGCATTGATTGACTGCACATGTGGAAATGCTGAAATGCTGAGTGTTACCTGGACTTTGGTCTGGATTGCGAGTTGCCCCAGGGCAAGAAGGACGTTGGGGAAGACAGTCAGGATGGGATCCCAGGTCACTTAGAGCTAGACGCTGCTTTTCTTGGGCCTCCCTGACCTGGAAAGGAGATACCACCCCTGTTGACATTCTGCAAAAACGGAGGAACATGGATGAGACGGGGGATTGATGGAGTCTCAAGCTGGGTAGTTTCCCCCTTGGTGCTGGGGTGCCTCAAATGCCTCTACCTAGTCTTTCCTCAGGTTGGAGGAAAGGAATAGGAATACGTCCAGAGCAGGAATAGTCGGGACAAGGCAACGGAGGCTGGAAGAATTCTTGAGACCTGGAATAGTTGCATCATCCTTAGTGGTGCTGAGTTCACCCTAACACTAAGGAGTAAAGTAGTGAAGTTTTATCTCCAAGACTCCGGTCTCTTCGCAGACCAAGAAAGGTTTGCAAACTCAACCACAGCTGCTGCAGTCATAGAAACAAGGAAAAATCATTTGCAAATTGTTTAATCCCACTCATCTCCTGAGAATTGTCTCCCCTTCCCCTGGAGGGACTCAGAAGGGCTTTCTTTTGTTAAAGGGCGCTCTCTTGCTGCACCACCTTTCCTTTCAGTTTGCATTTATTCTTTCTTTTGAGGTTCAAAATCACTCGAAACAACACACAACTTTCTTGTGAAGCTTTAAGTATATACAATGCCTTTTCAAAACCTCTTCCTCCTCTTTTCAGAAGACTTCTGCAGTCAATAATTAATTTTAAGTATATAATGGGAAATACTTTTTAAAAATCCAGATTAGCCCATGTAAAACTGTCTGTAAACGTCAGAATGGAAAAAATGGGCAGCCAGGAAACGAAACCATAATTCCTGCTGCCCTTGCCCCTGCTGAGATATCTCTTTTCCTAAAAAGGCTTTAAATCTTAGACATGAAGGTGTACACTTACGTAGCTACTGTTTTAATAAGAAATACCATTTATTGTTTCGCATTGCCCAGATTCCATATATGTTATCCTGATATTACTCATAATATTTTACAAACTAGATACTATTATTCCCAGTTCACTGATGGGGAACCCAAAGCCCAGAAAGAAGGTCAGTATTCCCATAACAAATTAGAGACTGAATATAGATGTAAGCCCTCTCCAAGGCCTTAACCACTGTGCTATATACATAAAGGATATTTTGTGAGTTTTGCAGTCTCCCTTCCTGGAAGGTTGGACGTGTGGCTCCACCCTTCTTCCTGGAGTCCTAGAAATGGGAATTATTTTAAGAGTTCCTGGGGGGGTGGGTGGTGAAGGGGTGGGAGCTAAGGAAGCTGCAGGGTGGGTGGGCGAAGCTTGAGGGACCCTAGCGCGGCGCCTAGTCAGTTAAGGAAGGCTAACATGCACTTGGGGAGCCCTCCGGGAGTACGGGCTCCGCAGTTGGGAATCTGCCGGGGGAGGGAGGTAGCTCGCGTGCTTTCTCATGCCCACTGGTCATAAATATTGTTGCATTTCCGTGGTAACTCCAAGCGCCAAGCGCAGACCTGCAGGCCGCCCCCATTCTTAGCCCCGGGAGGCGGGAGCTGACTTGGAAGGCCCGTGCCTTTGGAGGCGACCTCCGGAGAAAACGCTGGAGACTTGCAGGTTTTCCGCGGCTTAATTTACATAATTTAGCCCCTGATTCTCCAGCTCCCTTAGCCTTAGACCCAGCGGGGAGGTAGTCCCGGTGCAAGTCCGGAGCTTCCCCGCCGCGCGCATTGCAGCCCGGGAGGCACCGGGGTGTGGGGGCGCCCAGCGTGGCAGGGGCGATAAGAGGCGACAGAGGCAAATGCTCCTCCCGCAACATGCTGCGGTCAGAACCTCGCACTTCACTAATCCAAACTCAGGGATAAAGTGGGGGAGGTGGGTGGCCATGGCTGCAAGGGCCTGAAAACTTGTAATAGACCACAACGGGCTCGAGGCTCGTTGCCCTGAGGGATTTGACCACCGCCCTCTCGCCCTTTTCTGTGAGTTTCAAACGCTAAACATTCCCCTCCGGGAATCAGATCTGGCTTTCAGAGGATGTTAGGGCTTTTCTTTCCTGGGAAAGTCAGCGACCAGTGGACCAAGGCCCAAGCCCTTCCTGCACTCATTGGTGTCTGCCAGAAAATAGGTAGGTAATTCTTGCTCGACCCTTCAAAAGCGTCAGAGTTCACATCCTAGAGCCCATCCCACAGAAAGCTGTTAAGCAAAGGGAACAACTAAAACTCAAGCCAACAACAAACAAGGCCATGAGGCAAGGCCTCCCCGACTGACTAGACAGGTACAGTGTGTACCTGACATGTTTGGTAAAGTGGGCAGGCTCAGGATGGCCATACCAGGAAGGTAGACTGGCAAGGGAGAGATGGGAAAGTGCGTGCTGTCCAGAGGAGGGCCTTAGCCCTAGAGAGGGAGTTCCTAGGAGCTTGGGGCCCGTCCTGTGTTCAGGACAGGCCCAGGGTACAGCCTCAGCAATGGCGTTTTGATTTTTCTGGGCTGCTGAGACTATTTTCAGGTCCAAATGCCAAATGAGGGCTATGATAGCTAGATGCCTAAATTACTTAGATTAAATCAAAGACTTAATTTCTCTTTATATGATTAATTTTTTTAACTTGTGTTAATAAATCTTAATTTTGCCCACCCTGATAGAATTTTCAAACCAGTGTTTAAGAGGAAACCAAAGGGAAAATGTATGCCAACCTTGGTCTGGAAAAATATCGGTAGCATTTCTTACTTGACAAGAAAATGTATTTGTTCAGTCTTTTTCCCCCCTTCAGTTGGCAAGGGCATCCTTTTTAATGTATATTCCATGTTTATTGTTTCTGTTTGGTACTTTGGTCATTTGCAGCACATCTGTTTCTGATATTGTTCTTGTGTTAAGCATACACTATTGTGTTAGCAAGATTTTACACCATCTGTTTAAGAAAATTCTTGCCAGTGCTATTTGATGCCCAGTTGAACTTTAGCCAAACTTCTTCATTTTTATAATGTTCTCTCAATCCTGAGCATATATAATACTCTATAATGAAATTATGCTTTTATACTTGCTGACAGACATCAGAAACATATTTACCCAGGTCAACAGCAGTTTAGCTGAATGTTGAATAAGAGGAGCAATATTAAAATAGTAGAGATGTTGAGAAAGAAAAATATTTGAAAACAATTTTACTAAATTAAAATCAAATAGTCAGCCAAATAAACAATTGCCACTCACACACACACATTTATATATACACATACACAGGAATTTGGACATGGCCTTTGGGAGTATAGTTCTGACAATTACATATTTCTTCATTATAGATATCAAATTAGGAATTTATATTTTTGACATTATTCCCAAGAATGTAACAATTGCTCTAAAAATTGTAAAGTAGAATAACATAATGTTAGATATATATTAAATGTAATGCATATAGATAACCTTTATCATTGAGCCTAATTTTTTATCCTGTGATCATTCATAAAAGTTTTTCACTGCATTATCAAAAGCGTAAGGCAATATTGTTCACTTATACACTCTTTAAAAGTAGAGCTATTTAAACACATTCAAGTATTATATTTGATCACTAAGCATATATCTAATAGTAGAAGAACTCTAAGCCTGAAATAAGCTCGAAAAGTAAATAGTGACAGTATGTTTTCAAGTAAGTGTTTTACAACTTAACACTTCTATTGCTGCATTGGCCTGTTTTGTTTTTACTCAATGAATATATCCTATTGTAAAGTCATAAAATATATCTATAAATCTAGATATGAGCTATATGCCTAAAAAGAAAACACAACCTTACCACCTGGGTTAACATACTTTGGACATTCATTCATAGAAATAAGTGTTCTTCAATGGTCAAAGAAATTTCCCTAGATTGAGATCTGCTAAAAATAGATGTCCACGTTCTTTCAATTGTTACCTGGACAGATTCCTTTATTACATATATTGTGATCAAATGCGAACTCTTTAGATAACTGCTCAAGGGTATATAATTAATCTGTTTATTCTTTCAGGAAAAACAAATCTTCGTTTTGGTATATTAATTTCTAAATAAAATGTATTCACAATAATGTGGGTAACTGACATTATGCAAGACAGTTGAAATTCAGTACCTTGTTATTGTGAACTAAATTTGGTTACAGAAAGGAAATGGGTCTCATAACATTTCTGCCTACATATACTTCTAAAAATTATTAAGATTTACATTTTTCTTAAACTGTTGATTTGGATGTGCTGAAATGTAACCTAAAAATTTCTTTTCTGAAAAACTGATGTTTCCAAAAGGCAAACTTTACGAATGTTCACGTCTGGTTCTAATTAATCTGCTTAGACTATTTAATGGATAAAATAACAAACCTGATTTAGTCAATCTGGAGTGCTGCACCAGTTTTAATTTTTTTATGTTCCCCCTTATGTCTAATGCCTTCTCCTACACATACTTAGTTCATAGTTACATAAAATCTGAGATGTGCAAAATTATTAACACTATGTCTTTTCTTAAAACAATACTTTGCAATTACATCAGTATAAAAAGGTGATGGTCTGAAAATTAGCATCGATGATTATTTAAAGAAAGCTATGGACACCTTTGTGAGTTTAATCCATCAGACATATATTGAGCACTTCAGTGTATCAGGTGCTGGACTTAGAAAGAAGAGTAAGACATGGCTGGTCCTTGCTCTCAGAAAATTCCCAATCCACTAAGGAAACTGGCAAAAATACAACTAGCTCATTCCTGCAATTTCTTAATGATTTCTACCTATTTCTTGTAAATATGAATTGGTAAAGTGTCAAATGATCTCATCATAATGCTTTGTATATGTTTTTTAAAAAATAAAAAAAAAATAAAGGCTGTCATTTCTGTGGAACAAATGTGAACAAAAGCAAACTATTCCCAGAATGTTATATAGCTTCCGAGATAACCTATATTTTCTGTACTTTTCCAGGTGTAGGAAGGGAACAGCATTAATGTACAATTCCTGAAATCATCTACTTACTTATTTCAAGTCTTACATTTCTTAAATCTGTTGTAGAATTTTTTGAAAAAAATAGTGTTTGGGTACCATTGGAGCTAGAAATTTTTAGGTTTCTTTAATTCTAAAATCTGAACAGCTCTTGTCTTTGCACCTTCTCCCCTTTTTCATACAAAGTAATTTTGTATTTTTATCACTAAAAACCATTTTAGGATACTAGGAAAGGAAGAATCTACAAAGACTGTCATTTGAACTATGGATGACTGAAGTCAATGTTTTCTATTTTTTTCTCAGCATCTATTTACCAGCTTTTAAAATTGATTATCCTCAAACTAAAAGACTGAGTTTATTTTTCACACAAGAAAATTGACGATTAATTGTTTAGCATTTTTTTTTTTAAAGTTGAATGTTCAGACAAAGTTTTGTTGGGAATTTAGAATAAAAAGTTTGGATGTAAAGTTTTTTTTATCACTTACAAGAATTTCAGCCAAGTTAAATTTAATTGCTCTAATACTTTCAGAGTTTAAAGTGTACTTCTTCTTTTCTACATTGATGAAACATATCAGGAGAAAGGAGCAATCATTTGATTGAATTAATTGAATGCTTTTTACCCTTGAGGAAACACTACATTTTAATTGTCTTCTGTTTAATCATGGTTTTTGGAATCAGTCTGTATTATGCTTTCTTTTTAGAGGATATTGCATTTTATTTTGCCTCACCATAATCACAGATCTGCTTAAGCGATCACTGCGTTTCTTGTTGCTGTTGTCACACCTTTCATTTCTGTTTCTTTCCCATTTTTTCAACCTCTTACTTCAAAGAAAGGCAGAATGCTGAAGTGGAAAGCTCTTATAGTTGGAGTCTGCTGACTTGTATTTCATTTTTTAGCTCCTTCCATTTCTACCTGTATGATGGCCCTCGGGGGACAATCACTTAACCTTCTGAACTCATATTTTTTGTTTTGTGGAGATAAGGATCATCAGATTACATTTATCATTGAAAATCTGTCTTGCTTTTAGGTGAAACATTGTTCACAGATTTTCAAGTGCTTTTCTCAAACTTGCTTTGAAATCTCAGTTATAGCAGTCCTTCAAAGGGAAGCTTTTTTTTTTTAAAAGTAATGTCCCTGTTTAAGAATACCATCATTCAGTAGTTTGCTGAGATCAAGCTGGAGCTGATCTCAGGTCTCTAACCAGCAGTAGTTCATGCTGCAAAGCCAGACAATTTACCTTAAGAGAAGTTAACTCTCATTTTAGCTTAGAGTATGAATCCAAATTTAACAAAATAAATTCACAGACAGGCTTCATTCTTCTGTTTTTCCTCTCTTGGTAGCTTGAATGCTACCTTCTCCTTGAGCATTTTTCATTCAAGATGGAGATGATTTCTCTTTTCGTAGAGCAACCATATTCATTGAGTTGGGCTGTTGCTTGGTTATTTAGTTAGCACCAACTCTAGGCATGGCTGAGTGTGGTTCTCCAAGTGCTATAGCTCTGACATCTTATTTTGGTAAGTTAGTCTTGGTATTTAGCATTCAGTAAACCCCCCTGATAGAGATTAGGCTGAGCTATAAATTGGTAACATGATCTGATATGTCATTTATTAATATTCCACTTTTTGTCTTTTTATTTCAAGGATACTTCTCACACATCATGAGTATGACAGTTATTTTTTGTTTGTTTTCTGGGAGTCAAAACTGGTCTGAAATGACCAGTTCTCTATTCAGTTCTCAGTTGATATTTGAAGTGCAGTCGATCATAGTCAAGAATGAAGACTATCACCTTGCAAAAAACTACAGGGTAATGGAACCATGTAAGCTTTATCAGGATGTGATATTTTACTTTCCAAAAATACATTTTTTTAAAAAAAGGCATTCAACATATTTTCTGACATTAAGTATAGTGATAAGAACATTGGCATGGCTAAAGATTTTTAGGTGCCTCTTAACAGTAATTGGGTAGGACAGATATCTCATCATCCTGACTGCTGTGATCTATAACTCATTTCATGACTCTAGGGATTACTTCCTTTCTTCCCCCAAGTATAGGCTATTTCCATATAAAATCTTATCTGTCTGTGTGTGCATGTATACATGCATATTTCATATAAAAAGATAAAAGTGTGTATCTACATATACACACATATACATATATGCCCACATACATATATCTTTTTTTCAACTCATAAGAATAAGGTGTAAAGTGATCTCATTGACTGTCAACATCCATTACCAAAATACTAATAGGTGAGAGTGATAAACATTGCAGGTGCCTTATCAACATTTATTCTATTTCTTACACTTCTGTGTAATAACTTTGATTCGTTAGGTCCAGGAGTGGCAAACAAATGAAAGTAAATCAATCCTCTGCCTTACTGGAATGACCAAGGAACTGAAGCTCCATAAAGATAGAGAATCTGTTTGTTCATGGCTCTCTTCCCAGTGCCCAGAATCATGCCTGACATGCAGTAGGTGATCTATAAGTAATTGTTGAAGGAACGAATGAAGCAAGATTATCTGATCAAAGTCACTCTTGGGATTTTTTTTTTCATCTTCAGAGTATTGGATAGTTCCTACTTTTGCTAGATACAAACTAGGAAATGTGTAATAAATGTATGCATCTAAAGGAAATAAAGGAAATGCCCAAGGATGAAACTGTCATTTGGAAGAAGGAGGAGGGGCAAACTGAGAAAGTGAGTGGAAAATAGAGTCTCTGTGGTAACCTATACTTTTTTTTATTATAAATTTTATTTTTATATTCCCCATACAATTGCGACCCCCTTATTTTGACTCCAATCCCTCCCCTCCCCGCCCCCCCACCCCCCATAGAGTGTCTCTGGTTCATAGTTGTTTGTTGATTTTGATTTTTACTTTCTTATAGTTATTCTTTTTCCTGGCCCCTTATTTAAGTTTTCTAGATTCCTGCTATGAATGAGACCATCCAGTATTTTTCTTTTTCTTTCTGGCTTATTTCACTGAGCATGATCTCTTCCAGTGCCATCCATGTTGCTGCAAATTGCATGTGTTTATCTTTTTTGAATGCTGAGTAATATTCCATGGTGTATATGTACCACATCTTCTTGATCCAGTCATCTATTTTTGGGCATTTGGGTTGGGTAACCTATACTTCTTTTTCTAAATTTTTAAAAGATTTATTTATCCATACAATAGCTGGGGTACAGGCCAGAGGTGTGGGGGGCAGGGTGTGGTGAGAGGATTCACTAGAGACATAGTGGGGAACAGAACAGGCAGACTGACTGAAATACACTGCAGGAGGGGAGCAGCAGGCATGAAAGGAGAGGGCTGCTGCGCCATGTGCGTTGCTCCCTGGCCAGCTTGGGGATCAAACTCATGCTGCAGAGGCTGCGGATCACTTAATAGTGCTGTGCTTAACCCCTTGCACCACCAGAGAGACCTGGTAACCTATATTTCTGTACTATACTATTATTATGTTGTTATGCCTATGCTTCTACAATAGCTCTACAGTTTAAATTAACTTGTATTAAATATTGTTGGTTCAACCAAGAGCATCCTAAATGATAACCCTGATAATGTTCCAAGATATATAACAAAAAAATGATTAGCTCTTTCAAATTAGATCTTTTGTTATACATACTGATTTTGGGGGCTAAGAGTTTAAAGACATGAGTCCAAAACTAACACATGACAATCTTTTATTGAAAAGGGTATTTGGCAAGAACTCCAAGACATGTGAAATATAAATTTGCAATACCTATAAAAATATAAATGACTTTTGTAAAGGAAGTAGAACAAACAATTATCAAATTTATGTGGAACCACAAAAGACCTCAAATAGTCAAAACAATCTTGAGAGAAAAGAAAAAAAAATGGTGGCATCACATTTCCTGACTTCAAACAATATTATACAACAACAGTAATCAAAACAGGATGGTACTGGAAGATAATCAGAAACGCAGACCTGTGAAACAGAATCAAAAGCCCAGAAATAAACCCATGTAACTATGGACAGCTCTTTTTGATAAAGGACTAATGGCCATAGAGTGGAGAAAAGAGAGCCTTTTAAATAAATGGTTCTGGGAAGCATGGATAGCCACATGCAGTAATAATAATATAATAATAACAACAACTACAACAACAACAATAATAATAAGGCAAGACCCATATTTCACACCACACATGAAAATTCATTCAAAATGGATTAAGTATTTGAACATAAGAACCAAAACCATTAAGTGCTTGAAAGAAAATATAAGGGATACACTACAGGACATCTACCACAAAGATGTATTTGAAAATACAACCCTACCAGCAAGGGAAACAAAAACAAAAATAAACAAGTGGTGCTATATCAAACTTAAAAGCTTTTGTACCTCAAAAGAAACCATCACAAAAACAAAAAGGCAACCTACAGAATGGGAAAAAATATTTGTATACCATACAGCTAACAAGAGGTTAATCTCCAGAATTTACAAAGTACTTACACAACTCCATCAACAAAGAAACAAATGACCCAATTAAAAAATGGGCAAAGGATGTCTTGTTTTTTTTTTTTTTTGTTTTGTTTTTTTTTTTAAGAGGCATGTATTTTTTATTTATTTGTTTGTTTGTTTTTTTGTTCGTTTACACATGCACTGGGTACAGTCAGAAGCGCGGGAGGGTGAGAGAATTCACCAGAGCCAGAGCGGGGAGCAGAGCGGGCAGAAGGACCGAAGTACACTGCTGAGGGGAGCAGCGGGCGGCAGGAGAGGTCTGCGCGCCATGCAGGACCCTCGTCCGGTGGCCGGGGAGCAGCCGGGGATCGAACCGGCGCCGCAGAGGCTGCGGGCAGCTTCGCAACCCAGCGCTCAACCGCTGCGCCACCGGGGAGGCCCAAGGATGTCAATAGATACTTCGCTAAAGAAGACATTCAGATAACCTACAGACATATAAAAAAATTCAGCATCACTTATTATAAGAGAAATGCAAATTTAAACACTAAGATACCATCTCACCCCTATGAAAAAGGTCCATATAAAAAATAATGCAATTAACAAATGCTGGCGAGGGTTCAGTGAAAAAGGAACTCTCATCTACTTTTGGTGAGAATGCAAACTGGTACATCCCCTGGGGTAAATGGTATGGAGATTTATCAAGAAAATAAAAATGGAAATTCCTTTGACCCAGCAATACCGCTATTTGGTATTTACACAAATGATACAAAAAATCCAGTATAAAGAGATCTGTCTACATCAATGTATGTAGCAGCACTCTTTATAATTGCTTAATCATGGAACCAAACCAACTACCCTTCAACCAATGAACGGATAGAGAAACTGTGGGGCATATATTCAATGAAATATTACACAGCCGTGAAGAAAGATGAAATAGTGGCATTTAACAGGAAATGGGTGGACTTTGAGGTAATTATGTTGAGTGAAATCAGCCAAAAAGTGAAAGGCGAGTTTCAGATGGGTTTACTCACTTGTGGAATATAAATACCTTAAAAAACAATTACATACAAACAATAGAAGAAATAAAATTTGAACTGGACAAAAAGAGATATATATGTAAATTTGAACTAGTAAATGGTTACCAGAAAGGAAGAGGGAAATGGTGGAGGGGATGGGGGAAGGAGGAAGATGGTGTATAGACATGGGTGGTTTGGTGGAGGGAAAAAAAAGAAATATAACGTTTTTGAAACTTTGAAAACTGTACTCTGGAATATCATTGGAAAAACAATGTGTGAGAGGCAATGAAGAGCAATGGTTACCATTCTGCTCCCCACATTTTCATTTGATCTTTGTTCTTGGCTGGCACTTTGTGTATTTCTTTATCTGCTACCCTATTGTGCAGGTGGAGTTATCTGGTGCTCTCCTTGGCTTAAAAACTTTATTTATTTATTTATTTATTTATTTATTTATTTATTTATTTATTTATTTATTTATTTATTTATTTATACAAGCACTGGGTACAGTCAGAAGCGTGGGAGGGTGAGAGAATTCACCAGAGCCAGAGCGGGGAACAGAACAGGCAGACTGACGAAATACACTGCTGAGGGGAGCAGCAGGCGGCAGGAGAGGTCTGCGCACCATGTGGGACCCTCGCCCGGTGGCCGGGGATCGAACTGGTGCTGCAGAGGCTGCGGGCAGCTTCGCAACCCAGCGCTCAACCGCTGCGCCACCGGGGAGGCCCTTAAAAACTTTTTTTGAGAATAGTGACTATACATTATGGAACTTGAGATTCCTAGTGTCTCAAGTAGTGACTGTACTATGTTTGATGAACAAATGGATGGATCAGTGAATAAATTAATTGTTCTATTTAATAGAATTGCAATACAAATAACTTTAGTTATCAAGCGGTAATCAAATGTGGGAAGGGGCCCAATAAATGCAGTATGGAGTGGTAGGCCTATGGCATACATTGCTTATTCACAGTGAAGTTAAATTTGGGATTTCTGTATTTAAAAAAAAAAATCTGAACTTAATGTTAAAAGACTCAGTTCGGCTACTGACCAGACTTGTGACCTATCTATGTCTTTTTTTTAATTTAGAAAATGATAATAATAATGACTTCTTTGACTTACAGTGTCATTGTGACACTCAAATAAGAATGTATCAGAAATGTTTTTTTCAAATGTAAATCAATAAACAAATCTTAGTCATATGAATTTCTAGAGCATAATTTGTGGGGCACAATCTAAATTCAATTTTTAAAAAAGCTACCATAATAAGGGCTCTTAGGGACCATAACTCAACAAATATTTTTCAAGCACCTGCTCTGTGCCAAGCACTGTGATAGGCACTGGGAACACTAGTGAACAGAACAGACATGTCCTTCCTGATCCCTGATGTTTACAGTGTTTACAGATGTTAAGTACTAAACAACTTATTTCAAAAATAATTTTTTCCATAGGTGGGAATAGATGATAGTACAAAATTGTTTACAAACCAGTTCTGTAATGCAGAATAATAGAATTCTTTCATCTTCTTTTTCCAAGCTAATTATCTTACATTCTTCAATATGAAATTTAATCTATGTTGTTTCTGTTTTTCAAGGTTATTACTAAGCTTGATTGTTTAAGGATATGGAATTAAATTTAACCTTGAAAGTAGACATAGGCAAATTCTAAAATATCAAAGTAAATAAATAATTAAAAAGAGAAAGAATTGAGATCAAACTAATTTATGATAGTTTAATTACAAATAGAAATCCAAACTTCAACTAAATTCTAGTTGTTTTTTAAAAGTAAATATCTATTAAAACATATTTAATGTTATTATTTTATTTATTTCATTCACAGTAGGTGTTTCATAAATGTTTGCTGCATAAATGAATAAATTCATAATCAGACCCTGAATGATGAGGACAAATAATAGGGAAGGAAAAAATGAGATTTTACTTTTCTTGTACAGGCTATGACCCTATGGAGTTGATGACTCCATATATATATATATATATATATATATATATATATATAGTGTATGTATACACACACACACACAATACGAAAATATCTGATAGTTTGCAGGGTAGGAAGAATTGTAAAACACCCACAAAGGCAAATAATAACTATTTAGAGATTGTTGACTTCAGAATCAGTTATAAATCTGAGAATGCTTAATCTTATTTACTGCCTATCTTACATTTAGCACATTCTATTTACAAAACTGTTTTGCAAAGACATTTTCCACATCTGTCTATTCTTTCTAGCTACAAGTCAATCTGGTAGTTTAGATCAGAGATAAATAATCAAACATCTTAGTATAATGCAGCTGAGCTTTCCATTTCTAGAAAAAGTATTTTGTACTTCTATATTATCATCAAATCATCAATTCTACCACTTTTTAATTTACAAAATATTTTTAAGCTGTTAGGTATGTAACTCAGTAATTAACTCAGAGTGTCCAATAAAGGATTTAGAACTTTTTTCCTTTTTGCTAAATTTTAAACTGTCTCATAAGTACTTTTGAGAATTTGCTTTGCTTTTGGTTATTTTTTTCATCAATATTGAGTTTTACCACTTACTTGCTTATGATATTTTCTAATTTGTAGATTTATATGGGCAAATACTCCTCATATATTACCTTTTCCTGGTTCCTAAGAAATAAATGATATTTATTTTAATTTATTTTAAGATTTATTTATTTATTTA
The DNA here is from genome assembly GCF_964194135.1 of Talpa europaea. Lineage (NCBI taxonomy): Eukaryota > Metazoa > Chordata > Mammalia > Eulipotyphla > Talpidae > Talpa > Talpa europaea. The sequence continues at coordinate 49,924,517 of NC_140076.1, forward strand.
TACAAGAACTGGGTACAGTCAGAATAGTGGGAGAATGAGAGAATTCACCAGAACCAGAGCAGGGAGCAGAGCAGGCAGAAGGACCAAAGTACACTGCTGAGGGGAGCAGCGGGTGGCAGGAGAGGTCTGTGCGCCATGTGGGACCCTCCTCCGGTGGCCAGGAAGCAGCTGGGATCGAACTGGCACTGCAGAGGCTGTGGGCAGCTTCGCAACCCAGTGCTCAACCGCTGCACCACTGGGGAGGCCCAGAAATAAATGATATTTTAAAATAAATTGTAATATTGTAAAGAGAGAGAGTAATTATGTAAGTTTGTGTTTTATAGGGGTTTTTATTTATTTATGCATACAAGAGCTGGAGCACAGGCCAGAGGTGCGAGGGGTGGGGAGAGGTGGTTGAGGGGATTCACTAGAGACAGAATGGGGAACAGAACAGACAGACTGACTGAAATATATGGCTGAGGAGAGTAGCGGGTGAGTCAGGAGAAGTCTGCTGCACCATGTGGGTAGCTCCCTGGGGGATCGAACTCGTGCTACAGAGGCTGTGGATTGCTTCATAGTGTGGTGCTTAACCCCTTGCGCCACTGGGGAGGCCCCTGGAAGTTTGTGTTTTAAAGTAAAACATAGTTATCTCATACTTTTGTGAATGTCTCTTAAAATGAACATCTGCCTAAGTAGAACCAAGAGGAGGAAATGAAAAACTCCATCTTGCGAGCTTTTGAAAATGATGAAATTGAGAGGTAAATATATATTACTGAGATTTGCCAACCAGAAATTTAGAACTTGCCATACTTCATCTATGCTAGTTGAAACTCCTACTATGTATTCCATTCATCTGGACTTTTCTCACTATTTTATTTTATTTATTTTTAAAAAGATTTATTTACATATGCATACAAGAACTAGGGTACAGGCCAGAGGTGCTGGGGGGAGTGGTGAGAGGATTCACCAGAGACAGAGTGGGGAACAGGCAGACTGACTGAAATACACTGCTGAGGGGAGCAGTAGATGATACAAGAGAGGTCTGCTGTGCCATGTGGGTAGCTCCCTGGCCTGCCGGCTGGGGATCAAACTCATGTTGCAGTGGCTGCAGATAGCTTCATAAGTTGTGTCTTAACCCCTTGCACCACCAGGGAGGCCCTTTTCTCACTATTTTAATAGAGAGCACATTAAAAAAACTTTACCATAAATATATCTATCTTTAGGTGTTTGCCTTCTTTGGTTTAGACTCTGATTTGGAAAAGTCTTTAATGGTCAGGTTAAGTGGGAAAAATCTACTGCTTTCTAGCATGGGCACTGAGTTTCAGATGCACAATTAGGCTGGATAACTTGTATGGACATGGCACTTTTGGTGGGGTGGGGAGGGTGTGGGGATCAGGTCTTTTCACAGTTTGCCAGTATAAAGCTTACCAATTGGCAACCTCTTACACTATCTGATGGACAATAGTTCTTGTGGCAGTAGGTAATTGAGCAAAAGTATATGCGTTGATAATTCTAGAGACTATGCAGAACATTGATTTCAAAAATAAACTGTTAATATAAGTACATGCAGTTTTAAAATTTTCCACTGCTGATCCTTTTGGTTAGAACTCTAGTTTCTTTTCTTTTTTCTTCCTAGAAAAAATTTTAAGTATAGAAAAGGCTTCATTATAAAATCTAGCAGTTTACAAGTAAATACTATCTATATTGATGCATCTAAAATGTTTACAAGTAAATATAATTATTTCATATCTTTATTTTTTTTATTTTTTATTTTTTTAGATAATAAATTTTATTGTTATATTCCCCATACTAAAGTTCAATAAAAATGTAATGGGTAAGGTGCCCTTATTTGTCCTTCAGCCAAAGCTGCTGTTAGATCTACCCAGGATATTGCAATTGAGTAAGGATTTTGTCATTGGAAAGGTTGTCTAGACATCTGAGGAAAAGAGGAGTAAAGTAAAAACACCTTTAATATTCAAGTATAACTTATTTTGGCTCTCTTGCCAATATATCTATTGCTAAATGGGACTGTTTTTTGTTTGTTTTAAGAGAATACCAAGCCAAATGTCTTAGCAAGATTTAAATTACAAGTAAAACCTCTTTAATTTTAAGCTACTTCTTTCTTATTCTTCTCTTTGAAAAATAAGAAAGTGTTGAATATAATACTGTTGATAAAGCATTATTTCTTAAATTCTCAAAGGGAAATGCTAAGTACATACTTATAAGTGACTAAAATGATAGTGGGAATAACAAATTTATTTAAATTGCACAAATGAAGAGTTGATATTTATTCCATTGGGAAAAAATTTTCAAAATAAACACATTGTAGAACATGTGTTATGTAGTGTTTTTTTTTTTTAGAAGATTGAACAGTAATGTACCTTGAATTTTTTATCTATGTATGTAAAAGAAATTGATTGTGTAAATAAACTTTTAATAGATTTTAGTAGACTTTTATTTCTTAGTACATTTTTATTCTTTTTCTTTGATAAAGGATTTGAAAATTTAGCCTTTATTCAAGGTAAAATAGCAAGGGGTTTCAGTTTTTTTGTTGTTTTACTATTATCTTGATTTTCCATGTTAAATTGCTATTATGGTAAAAGGAAATACAGTATTAAGTTAGTGAAAATTAACTTCTATGTCTAAGCTGCCAGAGTAGAATTTGGTAAAATTTTACCAAAGTAAAATATTTTCCTGGGAAAATGATGTTAAAATAGCCACTTCTAAAAATTGTGATATATTTCTTTGGACATTTTCTAAATTGACTGTTAAAATCACTACAAAAAATGAAATTAAATAAATGAAAAAGAAATACTTTGTATTAAGGAAAAAATTTAAACTTTTCATAACATAGTAAAAAAAATGAAAATTCTAGTTTATATTGTCAAAAATATTATCATATGCAGTTTTATTCCTCTTAACCAATATACTTAGTCATAAGCTGTATGATGTTACATAACAGTTAACATGAGAACATTATATCTATATTTAGCGATCATAACCCTTTGTTAATAATATTTGTATCTGTTTAACAGACTATTTTATATATTCACTAATTAAGATTATAATTCATTGTAAACATCTTGGTATTGAAGTTTAGGATTACAATTTAGACATTAATTTTATATGAATTCCTCTGTGTAATCCCAAATAAGAAAATAGCCTTTCCATTCCAAAACCAATGTCAAGGCAAATAAAAAAAAACCTCAAAACTTGACAAAGACATTTTAAAATAATTGATGTGTTCAAACTACAAAGACATTACAGTGTAGAGCCTAGGTTGTTTTGTTTTCTTTTGCATTTCATAAAATATGCTAGCACTGTATTTTTCACATTTTATAATTTGAAATAATGAGTTATGTTTAGATAAAGTTAACAGTCTATTCAGAGTTGGAAACTTTACTTTTTATTTTCTTAGCTGCATTCCATCTGTTTCATCAAAGGCATGGTTTCAGCAGTTTCATGATGTTCAAATCATTAAAGAGAAAGTTCTTAAGAATGTGAATCAGGATAGATTTGTTTTATGTTTAACTTATTTTGGAGAAAAGAACAGGAGTGATCATGAGGTAGACAATTCAGAAATGCTTGAAGTGAAAGCCATACATGGACCCCTATTATGCTAATTGTTAAAAAGTATAATTTTGATCTATGATAGTTCTTATTTGTGAACTACTTGATTTGGTTAATTATTATAGATAAGATGACATCATGGCTTCAGTTTGGGAATTATTAATACTCACACCCTCCCCTCCCAAACTGATAAAAACATGTAGTGCTATTTTAAGCAAACTTTTCTTTTCATGAAGGTAAATAAGAAGGAAATGTTTGAAGGCTAATTACAAGACATTCTGCTTTTATTTCCAGCTAGAAATATTGTGTATACTCATTGTAAAATTAAAATATTAAACATACAAATGAAAAACCTCACAAAATATCTCACCTGCAGACTAGACTACATTTTAAATGAGAAAATATTGTCTGTTCACTTCATTGCACACCATGGAAAAAACATAGATCCTTGAAATGCATACTGTTGATTTTATTGTTAATGAGGAAAACAGGCCTACTTCAGCCAGTAAAATGTTAATATATGAGTATATTTGTGTGGAAACAAGGGAGTTTTCTATTTTTTCTGAAAAAATAAGTGATATCTTGAGGTTAGATTACATTTTATTCTGATCTTTTACCATTCCTCATTCCAGTTTGTTACTAGTGGGGAATATCTGGATTAGCTTTAACTTGCATCACATTTTTTTTTTTTGAACCAGAAAAAGATTCCAATTATTTGGAATTGCTATATTTCTGAAATAACATGGTTTCTTTTAGCAAGGTTAATCCTACTGAATTCTAATGCTGGTGGGTGGTTAAACACTAAGACTGTATTGGTGGTGGTGCTGCTGCTGCTTATGTAGACGTTCTTGTTGTTCATTAGCCAGCTTGGTTGCTAATAAATTGAAATTTATACATTTTACTTATAAAATGAATGATTCAAACCCCTTTCCCCACTAGATTTTTAAATGTATTTTTAACTCAAAAATTTGCTAGTACTCAAAATTATCTAAATGAGAGGACATGAATTATAAATGAATTTGATTAGCTTTTTATAATTCTCAAAATATATAATTAAATGAAAGTATTAAAAAAGACTGTGAAACTATAAAGGTAATCTATCTTGTAAATTTTGTTGAATCATGATAAATACCTTTATGGACTTAATATCCACATCTATTATTAAAATAATAACTTCCTTTTATAATTTTGAGTGACGTAAAGTGAAACAGTGTTTTTGTGAAATCGACCACTTGCTGTTAATGCAATGAAATGAATAGTTTTACCAAATTTGTTTAGATTTTCTCCACATTAAAAAAATACATTAATGATATAAAAACTTGTTTGCTCTTTTACTTTTTCATAATTAAGGAGGCTACGCAGGAGTATAATCTCATCCTATATATAGTTTCTTCTGAAAATATTTTTATGTTCAGTAGGTTGTAATCCCTATAGGAATGTTCATATCTGGTTATATCTTTGTACATGCACATGTTTCCCTATGGGGAAAAAAGCATGTACATAACCATTATCATTTTATGGTGATGCCTAGTCTTTAAATTGACAAAAGGGGGGTAGTGCACTGAATCTGCTTTCAGAAAAGCCTTACTAACCTAAGTTCTGCTAGAGTTGATGACTAAATAAATGGGATTTAGCCTTTCTTAAGAAAGCATACTCATGAATAATTTATACATTATTTAAATATCTATTAAACATTCAGTAATATTTAAAATATTGCAGGGAATTTATTGATGTTTGCAACTTATATATAAAGTATGATATGTTAAAATTGGTTCTGTGTATTATTTAAACAGTAAATTTTCTAACATGAAGGAATAAATTTGCAATAAATGTGGCAATTAATAAACTTGTTCTATACAGTTCATACAACTCAGTAAGAAATATACTAAATTCCATAATAAACAGGGGTGACTAGTTTGTAAGAGGAACTGCCACTGGTTAAGTACCATGCACTTGAAGAAACATGAAATAAATTCAACCTCAATAATGTCTGAAAAACAAATAGTGAGGGGATTACTTATTACTCAAATTATATTAGCAAAGCCTAAAATATACGTAAATAATGGTGAGGATCAAGGTCATCTGTACTCTTACTGGGAATAAAAACTCATTTAACTTCTAACAGTATATAGCAAAAAGCTTTATAAGATATTTATAGCATAGTATTTCACTTTTTTTTGGTAGTCTATGCAAAGAAGTAATATAAAGGGCCTTCCTGGTGGCCTAGGACTTAAGTTTCAGCACTACCACAGAGATAGCCTGAGTTCAATCCTGGGCCAGGTGGCTAACACATGGCTCAGCAGACCTCTCCTGTTTCTCCTGCTGTTCCCCTTAGCAATAGATTTTAGTATATCTGCCTGTTCTGCTCCCCACTCTGTCTCTGGTGATCCTCTCATCACCAACCCCCTTAGCACTCTGGCACCACTGGCCTGCACCCAATTCTTCTAAGCAAAAATAAATAAATAAAATATTTTTTTAAAAAAGAAGTAATGTAAAATTCACTATAAGGTTTGTACTCAAAGATAGTAGGCACCATCTTATTTATAACATGAAAAAAATATGAATAACTGAAATGTCAGGTTAGGTAAGTTAAGCCTCAATCAAATAATGGAACATAATGCAGTCATTAATAATAAGTATACATAGGAAGATTTCTCTGGCTTTGCTTTGGTGGCAATCCCTCCAGACTTGTGGCAGACATCCAGGGTATACTTGGACACCAGCATGGAGACTGTTGTGTTTGAGTTGTGCTGGAAGCATGCTGCAGAGACCTGTAAGAACTTTGTTGAGTTGATGCATCAAGGTTACTGCAATGTTGCTGAACTCCACAGTCATCAAAGTTTTCATGGTTCTAGGAAGTGACCCGACAGGGACAGGTTGAGGTGATACATCAATCTAAGACAAGTAGTTAGAAGATGAAATTCACCCAGACTTGAAATTCATGGCAACTGGAATTCTTGCAATGACCAATGGGAGACCAGATACCAACACTAGTCAGTATATTTATTTATTTTTTTAAAGATTTAATAATTTATGCATACAAGAACTGGGGTACAGGCCAGAGGTGTGGTGGGTGAGCGGATTCACCAGAGACAGAGTGGGGAGCAGAACAGGCGGATCTACTGAAATACACTGCTGAGGGGAACAGTGGGCGAGACAGGAGAGGTCTGCTGCACCATGTGAGTTATCTTCCTGACCAGGGATCAAACTCAGGCCACAATGCCTGGTGATAGCTTCATAGCACTAAGACTTAATCCCTGTGCCACCACATCAGGGAGGCCCTAAACTAATTTTATAAAGATTTCTCTTGGGAAAAATTTGTTAACCTTAAAATAACTGCTTATTACTTATAACTTAAGAAATAATAAGTTATATTACTTATAACTTCAGTAATAACTTGAAAAGTAATAATTTAAAAGTAATAACAGCTTTTAAGTTTCAAATCAGACTATCACCAGTGGACATAACTCTTTTAACCTAAATTAGGGACGTTTTCTTGTAGAAGCATATAATTTCATTAGTAACAAATAACCAACAGTCTATTAGAATTTTGATAACTCGGTCATACTCTTCAAGAATACACTCAAAGAGGGGCCTCCCCGGTGGTGCAGCGGTTGAGTGTTGGGTTATGAAGCTGCCTGCAGCCTCTGCAGCACTGGTTCAATCCCCGGCCGCTGGGCGAGGGTCCCACATGGCGCCCAGACCTCTCCTGCCGCCCGCTGCTCCCCTCAGCAGTGTATTTCGTCAGTCTACCTGTTCTGTTCCCCGCTCTGGCTCTGGTGAATTCTCTCACCCTTCTGCGCTTCTGACTGTACCCAGTGCTTGTATAAATAAATAAATAAATAAATAAATAAATAAATAAATAAATAAATAAATAAAAATCTTTAAAAAAAAAAAACTCAAAGAAAGCAGAAAACCAAATCAGGAGGGCTAGCAAATGTGGCTGACACCATGGTTTCATGCTTCTCACTAAATGAAAGCTCCAGAGAATCATGGATAAATTTAAGAAATAGTCATGATTATCATATAGTGTCTTCCCCCACTCCCCACCCCAAAATGCAGTCTTATGGGGGTAGGTGAAGAATATGGTGCTTTTGCTATTCTAAGATGATTCATGGAGATATTAATTATGGAAACTGCGGTCACCTCAAACTAAGAAAGATGCTCCAGCAAAGTCTATTTTCAAGCAATGCAAAATTGTGTGGGCCACACCTTGGTTTTCAATAGTTAAGAAGATATACCCACCTGACTAGTGGCTTTAGGTTGTAGTTAACTATTGAGTCTAGACATTTTAGATGTTCTTAACAAAGAAGAGTTATTTCCACCCACATACCATGCCAGGGATGCCTGGCAAGATTAACTTTTCATAGCCTGTTCACTTTTATTTGGTTCCAGAATCTTCAGAAGTATTATCTTAGAAGGGTAAACACAGAATAAATCAGCTCACTAATCAGTGTTCTTATGAAGAACTAAAAACACTTGTGCGTTTCCAAAAGGTGATTTAAAAGGAAAATTTGGGCAGGAGGAGAAAATGAAATAATTTAAAACAAGGATTACTTTCTTCATTAAGTATCCATTTCATGTGACAATTACTCACATGAGACAACTTGAAAATACTAGAATGAAATGTTCATACTTATTTCTTCTTTGGTCACTGTTTATGGATGAATAAATGCATACTTAGAAATGCCTATTTATATTAAATATACATTCACATAAAATCAGCTCAGCTAATTACAAACCATAGCCTCATATCTTATTTTAGAAGCAAATAGTGAGATTTAAACTGTCCACATTACCAAAATCAACTGTATTCATTTTTAAAGAAATAACTTTTTCTTGGAAAGGCACAATAATTTCTCACTGTGAGAAACCAAGGATTTAAGAATTCATTAATGTCTAAAGAGGGAACTTATAAAGGACATATTAATTGTTACATATCACAGCAATTTCTTCTTAAATTTATTTACTTGACCTTTATAAAAAGAGATCTGAATTGATTTTTAAAATCCTATTCACAATCCATTTCTCCTCCCATAATACCCCAAAAGCAAAAAACAAAAAACGATTTTGTTCATATGATATTTCCTTTGAGGTCTTAATCGGTTTAGTCTGTAGGATTTCCTTTTTGGGTGACATTATCAGAAGAAATTACCCTGTACCATTACCTATGGTCAATGAGGTTTGACAGGCTTGCTTTCTCTCCCGTCTCTGTCGGAGTGGAGGTTGCAAGCAATTCCCTGAGACAGGAAGGTGTCGTCTAGACGTGACCCTTTGAAGTTCTTTTTACTTCCATCTTCTGCTCACTGAAAGTTCATTTTGGGGAGCCATCAACCTTAAACACTCAGAGCCTGTGGATGATGCTGTTTTAGTTAGTATAAGCATTTAGTGCACTACCCTGTACTGGAAGAAGTCAGGCTAGATATGGAGTTTGCCTGGAATTCATTCAGTGCTAGCTTCGGTGGCCCTCACACATGCTATGCTTTCAGGCTAAGGCAGACAACAGGGAGAAGCTGAGAAGAGGACTTTGCAAGTTAGAAAGGTTTAAGGAAGTTTATCTCAGTCACACAGTAACTTTTGGTTTATTTTGTTTTTCTGAAGGACATTCACTGCAAACTTGCAGTTAAAAATGGGTAATAATCAATAATGACAGAAAAGAATGGTGTTCCAGACAGTTTTTAAAACTTACATTGTTTTGGTTTTCTCCTCTTTGCATTACCTTCATAAAGCAACATAGTTGAATTCTCTTGATACTAGTACACTGGGCAAAGTTTCAACAGAGTGAAGGGTTGTCACTTTAGAAAAAATGCTCTTTCCTCACAATGTACCCCAGTCCTTTCAATGGATACAGGAGATCACGGATAAGGTTAATAATTCTGTCTTCGTTATAGTCCTTGGCCTGTTCATCGGGGATATAACATTAAAGAAACAGTGACGTTAATAAACTTTAAAACTCCTGCAGACTTTTACCTGGAAAAAATAACAGCTTCCAGAAATCTGTTTCATAACCAAACAGTACTTTGGGGGAGCTGGGAGGTTGCATAGTAATTCTTGATTTTTTTCTTTTACTGATAAAAAGATAAACTTTACCATTTTATTTTACATGCCCATTGTTTAGTTATAATGTCAGTAATTCCTCTGCATGTGTTCCTTCTACTGTCGGAAAAAGGTTTAGTCACAGCTGCCTTGCCTGGGTTGCAGTTTCAGGAAAAATATGGAAGTGGTCAGTTTCCCAAAACCTTTTGAAAGTAGTGCTTAGTGGTTCATCTGCCCAGACATTAATTCCAGTGGGGAAACTTACTAGTAAGCTAAACGACATGGTGGGAACAGAGCTCTTAGTCCCAAAAAATGTACTTATATGTCTCAGGTCTTACTCTGGGTCTCATATTATCACATAATTGAATTGAGTCCTGAGACCTGGGAGGATAATGTTTTGGATTGTTCATATCAAAGGGAAGTGAAAATGGAACAGAGGATACAGTATAAATATTGCTAGACTTCAAGGCCAGTCCTGGAATAATACTTCTTGTCTTATGGAGTGCAGTATAGTTCAAGAAGGCATTTTAACTATATATAATTTCACTTTGATTTTGATCCTAAAAACAATCCTTTTAAATAGACCATCCTCAAATAACCATTATTAAATTTCCATTTTTCAAGGTATGGAAACTGAGGCTCATGCTTAGTAACTTTCTTAAATCCCCATATTTATTGCAAAAGGCAAAGATTAAAACCTATTGTCAATACGCCAGAAATTAGTTAGGGAATCTTGGTGGGAGGGGAATCATGGAAAATTATGGACCTTTGGCCAAACGCTAAACCTGCATAAGCATTATTAAGCCTGAGACTAAATCAAATCTGCAAAGTTCAGGACAAATATACTTCTTTTAAATATCCACAAATCGATAAATAACTTTTTAATATTTTTTACAAAGCATTTTGCAGATATTCAGTTTTAATTTGATAGACCTTGTACATTTTCTACTTGTTGTATTAACATTACTGAAATTTATATCACATATATTCACATTAACATTACTGAAATTTACATTACTGACATTTATATCACATATATTTGGGAGGTGGTTTTCTATTTTTCAGAACAAGTGGTATATGGAATAAAGTAAGATTTAAAAAATAATAATAAAATCTGTTAAAATAATAAAATCTGTTATTTATGGTTTGGGAGCAAGAAGGGTAGATTTTTAAGACTCCTAGGAGATGAAAAATTACACATTATAAATATCCAGAAGAGTTACAAAGTTAATTTTTTTTTTGCATATGTGATTGAAATGGATGGGTGTGTTTTTGTTGTGGACTTAGTTGTAGACTGAATGTTCTATTTTTGTTTATTTTTGAATTCCATTAGATTCTGGAAAAAAATATTTGTATATATACACTTATAAGCCCATCCATAAACCCAGTCATGAAGTTTTAAAAAGTAAAACTGTATTATTTGTTGACTAGAATATCATATACCAATGTTTGGACGGTGACAAGTATATAAAATTATAAGTAACAAACCTTTTAAAAAGGATATAATTCAACATTTTAATGTGAGATTGGGTTTTTTCCCTTTGAGGAATTTGGTTTCTAATGTCTTAAAAAATCATGCATGATTTTATAGTAATTTTTTTAGTTTAAATTACTAGGAAAATAATGTAAAAGTGGAGAAATTATTATGATACCATTTGTTTAACAAATGATTCTTCGTACTATTATCTTTGTACTCACTATTATAATTTTTCTTGGTCTATTACAACTTATTTTGTATTTTGAAAATGAGTGGAACTCTTCATTAGTGCTTTATCATCTAACGGAACCAGAGAATTCCCACAGAATAAATGTATCTTACTGTGATTCTAAATCATTCCAGTAATTTTATTAGGCCTTAAAGTGTTCTGAGCCTGGAAGAAACACTCTATGTAAAACTTGCAGATTCATCTGGTAATGATTTGTCATTTACCATGTTTTGGGCTTGTAGCCAGGTCAGCTGTTGCCAAGCAAAGGCAGACAGGGAATAAAATTATCAAGAAAAGACTTGGAAATGTACTGAATGAAGCAAACTGAGACAAATTCAAACAAAATCTTGATGTAATGGACTCCCAGAAATAACTTAAAGCATACAAGAAAAAGAAGAGGACGAAATCCCTTGAGGCTAATTTTTTTCCCTCTCCTCATCTCCCTTTCTTGACGTAACAAGTATTTGTCTTTAAATTTATTTAATTAATTAGACAACAAGGAATTGATCTCCTCTAACATTTTAGTTAAATTGATTCTCTGACCTGGAAATTTGCCTTTGTAGTTACTCCTTCGTCACTGTTTTAGTAGTTTTAAATGTAATTTCTAGTAGGGTTATCTCTTGAACTTAGTGTTCATCATATTCAATAAGGTATATAAATCTACAATGTAAATATAAGAAAAAGGGATCATTTAAATCTGCTAAGAGGGCCTCCCTGGTGGCGCAAGGGGTTAAGATGCAACCGATGAAGCTGTCCCCAGCCTCTGCAGCACAAATTTGATCCTCCAGGCTGGCCAGGGAGCTACCCACATGGCAGCAGACCTCTCCTGACTCACCTGCTGCCCTCCTCAGCAGAGAACGGCCTGTTTTGTTCTTTTAAAAAATAAATCTGATAAGAAAGTATTATGGACTGACAATTCAAGTGTACTTGGAAGTTTAAAATATTTGACCTTTTTTAATAAAAAATATCCTAAATAAAGGTAGAGATATAACACGTTGATAAATCCTGGCAATATGCAACTCAAAAATATCTGTAAGAGACTTAAAACTAAGATTAAATACTCTTGAGACTTGAAAAATTTCCTTTTCAAGCTCACCAAGCCTCATTAGTTTTTCTGGTACTTTCTAATTTACATAATTATAATAATCACTAATATTCATTGGGTACTCTAAATTGATATTATTAATTTAAAAACTCAAGTTAGAACGTATGCTTTCATTCATTAAATTTACCCTTTTGTCTTATGGGAGCTATTATTGATGATGATCAAGAAGTACAAGATAAGAGACACTTAGATAATTTTTTTAAAGATTTACTTATTTATGCATAGAAGCGCTGGGGTGCAGGCCAGAGGTGTGGTGGTGGGGGTAAGAGGATTCACCAGAGACAGAGTGGTGAGCAGAAAAGGCAGATCTACTGAAATACACTGCTGAGGGGAGCAGCAGACTATACTGAAGAGCTCTTCTACGCCCTGTGAGTTAGCTCCCTGGTGGGGGGATTGAACTTTTGCTGTAGTGGCTACAGATAGCTTCATAGTGATGAGACTTAATCCCTTGCGCCACCATGGAGGCTCCCACTTAGATAATTTTTTATTGTTGTTAGATATCTAAAATGTAGAGTTTCCAAGGATGAGGAAGACTATATATGCCCAAGAAGTCAATAAAATGCAGTTGATCCTTGAACAGCATGGATTTGAACTGCAGGATTCTACCTATAAGTGGTTTCCTCCTCCACCCCACCCTTTTCTGGTTCCACATTCACAAATTCAACAAACCAAGGATGTCAGTTTTACAAAGCTAATTCATGGCAATCTTTTAAGACTTATTTCAGATCTCCCTCATTGGATTTTTTTTAAATTCTCATTAAAGCAGGAATTGTCATTTATTTTGTACATTTTTCATGATGCCTAAGATAGGATCTTGTGTGTGTATACATTTTAAAATAAAAGTTAATTGATTTAAAATCCTCATTTTTCCTGAAGGCTTGAATTTTTCATGGTTTTTTATTTTGAAATATATAGTAATGTGGATTATTCCCAAACTCTTCTACCCTAAACACTGTGCATGTAACCATCAATAAATATTGCAGACAAAATAAAACATGCAATATAATGATTGAATTAGAGGCTTTTACCCCTAGAAGTTCTTTTAAAGGCATCACATACATATTTTAAACATGAAGTTATTGGGCCTCCCTGATGGTGTAAGGGCTTAAGTCTCAACAGCCACTGCAGCATTGGTTCGATCCCTAACCAGGGAGGTGACCCACATGGCGCAGCAGACCTCTCCTGTCTCGCCGGCTGCTCCCCTCAACAGTGCTTTCAGTCCGTCTGCCTGTTCTGCTCCCCACTCTGTCTCTGGTGAATCCTCTCACCCCTGCCCATGCACCTCTGGCCTACACCCCCCAGCTCTTGTATGCATAAATAAATAAATCTTAAAAAAACCCAAACCCCCATGAAGTTAGTGTAAAAAACAATAGTTACACGTGTTTACATCAACCCAAAGAATTCTGTGCTCCCAGATGAGATGGAAGATATCAGAAATTTATTCTCAAAATCAGGGTTAGAAATGAGGTTCTTCCAGCTTCCATATGATCCAGCAATTCTACTCCTAGGTATTTACCCGAAGGACACAGAAACATTAATTCCAAAGGGCGCCTGCACCCCTATGTTTATAGCAGCACTATTTACAATAGCTAAACTATGGAAACAACCCAAATGCCCAAAAATAGATGACTGGATCAAGAAGATGTGGTACATATACACAATGGAATATTACTCAGCAATCAAAAAAGATAAACATATGCAGTTTGCAGAAACATAGATGGAGCTAGAAGGGATCATGCTCAGCGAAATAAGCCAGAAAGAAAAAGAAAAAATACCAGATGGTCTCACTCATAGCAGGAATTTAGAAAACCTAAATAGGGACCAGGAAAAAGACTAATTAATACAAAGTAAAAATCAAAATCAACAAGCAACTATAAACCAGACACACACTATGGGGGGGGGGTGTGGGGAGAGGAAGGATTAGGGTCAAAATAAGGGGGGGTGCAATTGTATGGGGAATATAACCAAAATGAAAATGCATAGACTGTGCAAAAATGAAAAATGATGTAAGAATTATATAAAATTTAATATTAAAAAAGAAATATAAAGAATTGGGGAAAAATTAAAAAAAAGAAATGAGGTTATTCCAAGATATTAACTCTATAGTCATATTTTTTTAATTTTATTATTTTTGAGGCTGTATTAATTTATAATGCTGCATATGATTTAGAGGACTAGGTTCACACCTCCTCAGATCTATATCATCATACCACACCCACCACCAAAGTACTCGTAGTCTACCATACATCATTGCATCCCCTGCCCTATTGTCCCTACCCTTCTCTTCCTCCTGTAGTAACTTCAGTTTTACAGTCATATTTCTAAGGTTTGTTTTGATTTAGTTTTGTTATTCCTTTGCTTTGTTTCTCTGTATTCCACATATGAGTGAAATCATCTGTTGCTTGTCTTTCTCCTTCAGACTTTGTTTTATTTATCATAATCCCTTGTATGTCCATTCATATTGTCATGAATGTCAAAATTTCATCTTTTTTTTTAATAACTAAGTATTATTCCATCCTACATGTATACCATATCTTCTTAATCCACTCATCTGTTATTGTGCACTTAGGTTGCTTCCATAATTTTGATATTGTAAGTAGTGCCACAATGAACATTGGAATACATAGATCCTTCGAATTAGTATTTTTGCGTTCTTTGGATGAATATTAAGAAGTGTAATTGATGGATCACATGGAATATCTATTTTTAAAATTTTGGGGCACCTCTATATTATCTTCCATAGGGACTGGACTAATCTACATTCCCACAAAAAGTGTGCAAAGTATTTTTCCCTCCACACCCTCACTAACATTTATTGTTTCTGATTTTGGGTTTTTTGTTTTGTTTTGTTTTGATTTTTATGGGCCATTCTCACAGGAGTGAGGAGGTTTTTCGTTGTGGTTTTGATTTGCATTTCCCTGATGATAAGTGATGCTGAACATTTTTTTCATGTGCCTGTTGGCTGGCTGTGTGTTTTCTCTGGAGAAGTGTCTATTTAGGTCTTCTGTCCATGTTTTGATTGAGCTCAACATGATTCTTTTATTGAAATAAAAAACATTGTGCTTTCCTTTTAAAATAATTGGAAAATAGAGTCACTATGTGTGGTCATTTGTTATAAAATAGCTTCCAATGAACTAAACCCATCTGAATTCTAGCCCTGTTGTCCTCTCTCACATCAAATCTGGGTTGGCCTTAAAATTTGTTTGGTCTAATAGGATGTGTAAAACTGGGGTTAGACAGTCTAAGAAGTCTTGAAGCATTTTCTTGCTGCCCTGAGACCTCATGTAAAGAAGCCTGAATTAGTTTATTGAAGATGAGAGATCTTATCCTCTCATTTTTGTGGAAGACTGCAAAGAGGAGCTTGGCCTGTCTATAAAGTCATGTTGGATCCTTCAGCTCCTGTTTAGGGAGCAAGATAACTGTAGATGTGTGAGTAAGCCTAGTTTAATGCCAGACAGGGCAGATAAGCTGCCCAAGTGGACCCAGTCCATATTGCAGAATTATTAGCAAATAAATGGTTGTGTTGTTTTAAGCACTACATTTGGGAGTTTTATATACAGCAATAATTGGTTGTTATGTGTAATTACACAGGAAAATTCTGTATAATCCTAACACTTTGTCATAAATTAACATTTTAGAGTAATTCATCATATTGTGTAGAGAGTTTGTAACTTGCTGTTTCCATTTAACATTGTATCTTGAGTATTTTCACATGCAATTGATCTTTAAAAACATTTAGATTTTTATAGGAAGAAAAATAAAAGTAAAGTCAACAACTGAAACAGCACACCATAAAACAGATTTAAAAAGTGAGCAATATATTTCTCTCTGTATTGAAGATGCCATAAATATATGTGGGATATATGCTATGCTGTGTCATTATTTATTGCTAGGAAAAAACTGCAAAACTTATGACTTAAAATAACAGTAAATATTTATTGTTTCTCACAGTTCCTTTTGGATAAAAATGCAAAAGTGGTTAGCTTGGTAATCCTCACCCTGGCTCTGTCATGAGATTAGAGTCAAGGTGTTGACTGACCAGCAGCCTTCTGAGGCTTTTATTAGGGCTGACATAATCATTCATCAGGTGACTTAATCAAGAGGCTGACAAGTTAGTACGGTTGTAAGTGGAAGACCTCAGTTCCTTCCTTCCTGGCTCTTTCTGTTGGGCTGGTTGAATGTCTTCATAAACATGGTAACTGACTTTCCCTACAAGTGACCTCAAAACCTAAGGTGGAAAACTGGAAGACACAGTACCTCTCATTACCTAGCCTTAGGTTATATACCATCATTTTTGCAATATCATGTTAGTTATCCAGATCAACCCTATTCAGTGATAAAAGTCACCTGTGCTGGGACATAGAATAACAAAAATGACCATTAGAAATATGTTGACAATAATGAATTATGATAGAATATTGAGCTTAAAGTACCATAGAATGAATTTCAATTTCATTGAAATTCTCTTTATAAGAGAAAAAAATTTCCTATTTGTTATTGAAAGCCTTAAATGGTAAAAATAGGTTAATGATACATGAAGGAATTAATGTAAGTTGGACTTATTTATTACATAAGTTTTTAAAGTAACTGTTTCCCTTTGTTGATTTAACCACAAACCTAAAACTGATTCATAGATGCCTCTCATATTAAAATTGGAAGATTGTTTGGCAATAAATGAGTCAGTCTTCCATCCAATACAATATTTCTTTAGGTAGTCTTTGTGATAGATGTGTGTCTTTTACTAGAATATCTCTGTGTTCAGCAGTCCTAGTATTTACTTTTTTTTCTATTGAATCAAAGTGTAGTATTTTATATTTTCATTTATTTTTGCTTTTGGAGTAGCAAATAATCTACTTCTGCTTCTACATGACAGTCCTCAAATATCTGCTTTCATCTTGTCTTCTCTGATATATACCAAGATCCAGATTATTCTGGGTCACAGATAGTATTAATTGTCACTGAGTGCTTTTTAGGACTTCATTTTGTCACACTATGTAATAAAAACTGTGCAAAAAATATTACTAAGAAATATAGATATATCTTGATCTAATAGAATTTAGAGCTGATAGAACTTGCTAGAATTCTCTAGATTGTATACTTAATGAAGGGCATAATTTTACTTGACATTACATCCCTATCATCCAGCAAAGTGCCTAACACATAATTGTTTTTTAATAAAGGAGTGAATGAATATGGCTTAAATAAAAGAAGGATTTTATTCCCTCCCTAGATCCTGGATTTGTTCCTTTCTTAACATTTCAAGGTTATGGTTACCAATAAAGAATAATGTAGTCTTACAAGGGTATGTAATATTTTGCTACATTAAAATGTTTTTCTTTTTTTTTTTTTTTTGTGAGGGATTTCGAAGTACTCTGGCATCTAAACATTAGACTGGAAAGGTGTCAAGAAGATAAAAATTAAGACATACTTTAGTTTATGTTAATACAACCTGAAATGTGTTTTTTTTTTTTTTTTTTTTTTTTATAAATTTTATTGTTATATTCCCCATACAATTGCAGCCCCCCATTCTGACCCCAATCCCTCCCCTCCCGCCCCCGCCCCCCTAAAAGTGTCTCTGGTTCATAGTTTTTTGTTGATTTTGATTTTCACTTTCTTATAGTTATTCATTTTCCTGGTCCATTATTTAAGTTTTCTAGATTCCTGCTATGAGTGAGACCATCCGGTATTTTTCTTTTTCTTTCTGGCTTATTTCGCTGAGCATGATCCCTTCCAGCGCCATCCATGTTGCAGCAAATTGCATGTGTTTATCTTTTTTGAATGCTGAGTAATATTCCATGGTATATATGTACCACATCTTCTTGATCCAGTCATCTATTTTTGGGCATTTGGGTTGTTTCCAAAGCTTAGCTATTGTAAACAGTGCTGCTATAAACATAGGGGTGCAGGTGTTCTTTGGAATTGATGTTTCTGTGTCCTTTGGGTACATACCTAGGAGTGGAATTGCTGGGTCATATGGAAGCTCTATGTTTAGTAGGTCCAGAAATCTCCACACAGCTTTCCACAGTGGTTGGACCAGTTTGCACTCCCACCAACAGTGCAGAAGAGTTACAACCTGAAATGTTTTTAAATAAATGAATAAAAAAGCATAACGAAGAGCCTGCCCTGGTGGCTCAGGCAGTTGAGTGCCAGCTGTGAAGCTGTCTGCAGCCTCTGCAGCGCCGGTTCGATCCCAGCCGGCCGGCTAGGGTCCCACATGGGGTGGCAGACCTCTCCTGTCTCACCCGCTGCTCCCCTCAGCAGTGTATTTTGTCAGTCTGCCTGTTCTGTTCCCTGCTCTGTCTCTGGTATATCCTCTCACCCTGCTGCACATCTGGCCTGTACCCTGTTCTTGTATAAATAAATAAATCTTAAAAACAAAACAAAACATAATGACAACATAAGAAGCTGATCTTTCTTTTATCTATGACTTTCCACACCCAATAATATACATTTTAGAAAGAAGCACTTATCTCAGATTCTCTTTTTGAATTTTCTACTTGCTAGTATTTCATGTGAGAATTCTTTCTTTTTCTCCCTTCATTTCACAAATATTAAGTCTGTTGCTGTTACATGCTATGGACTATTCAAGGTGCTGAGGATAAGATGGTAGATGAAACAAAGTCTTTGACTCTAGAGTCACCTTTAGCCCATTAGTGCTTTTACACAAAAGCACTTGCGCTCTTGACAGGGTGCAGAGCACAGTCTGCACCTCTATAGGTAAAACCCTGGTCTATTTCAAGAAGATTAAGTAACCATAGAGTCTGGGATTCTCTATGTATATTATCATTATCATCTGCATATAATGATAGCTTTATTTTGTCTCTCCCAAGTTGGATACCTTTTATAGATTTCTCTTGTCAAATTGCTCTAGCTAGGACTTCTAATATTATATCGAATAGTAGTGTGAATGTGGACATTGGTTCTTGTACCAGATCTTAGTGGAACGGCTTTCAGTTTTTCACCATTGAGAATGACAATAGCTGTGCGTTTGTTATATATGCCTTTTATCATGTTGATGCATTCCATTTATCCCCAATTTCTCAAGGATCATTATAAATGGATACTGAATCTTACCAATTGCCTTCTCAGCATCTGTTGATCTAATCATATGGTCTTTGTTTTCCTTTTTGTTGATGTAATGAATTATGTTGATTGATATTTATATGTTGAACCATCCTATGTATGAATCCCATTTGGTCATGGTGTATAATTTTTTAATGTCTTGGTGGATTCAGTTTGCTAAGATGTTATTTAGGATTTTTGCATCTGTGTTCATTTGGGAGATTGGTGTATGCTTTTTTTTTTCTTTCTTTGTATTGTCTTTGGTTTTGGTATTAGTGTTATTTTGACCTCATTAAATGTGTTTGGAAGTATTCCTTCTAGCAAGGGACACTAAGACTGGCCAAGGATATTGCCCAAATAGTTTACTGATCACCATCTGAGTTCTTTACCCATGCACACATTTGCAAAAGTACTCAGGCTCAGTGAACAACAGCAATAGGATTTATTTAACAAACCAGGGAAAAATGAGTTACTAAGGTTCAAAAATTACCTTTACCTCACCTGAAGCAGCGTCCAGAGTTTTTCAGTTCTAAACAAAGCAGCTAACTTGGCATCTTCCCACCACTGAGGAAGCAGAGCTTCTCTCCCAAACAATAAGCCACATGTCCAAGATGGTGTCTTCCTGCCTCTGCTGACCTGGGGCACATGGCAGCCAGACTCTAGACTTGGTTCCAACTCACAAAGACAACAGAAGATACAACAGGAGCTACAAAACACCCCAAATAGCTTTCTGTTGGCCATCTGCATGTCTTCTTTGGAGAAGTGCCTAATAAAAGACAGAGCTATGAAGTTATCACACGTCCATACTTCAGACTATACTATAAAGCTATAATGATTAAAACAGTATGGTACTGAAACGAAAACAGACACACAGACTAATGAAATAGAAAAGAGAGCTCAGAAATAAGATCACACATTTAGGACAGCTAATATACAACAAAAGAGTGATGCATTTACACTGGAACAAGGAAAGTCTCTTCAATAATAGCGTTAGGAAAATTGGACTGCCACATGCAAAATAATGAAACTAGATCACTATCTCACATTAAAATTAACTCAAACTGGATAAAATACTTGGATATAAGACCTGAAACCATAAAATACATAAAAGAAAACAGAAAAAACACTATGACAAAAATCTTGAGAAACATCTTTGCAGATTCATCTCAGCAGCAACGGAATCAAAGGCGAATATACATAACTGGACCTACATCAAACTAAAAACCTTCTGTACAGTGAAAGAGACAGTAACCAAAATGAAGAGACACCCTTCTGAATGGGAGAAAATATTTGCACACTGTACATCTGACAAGGGACTAATATGGAAAATTTCCAAAGAGCACATACAACTTAACAAAAACAAAGCAAACAGTCCAATCAACTGTGATGATGGTGCATGGGTGACTTGGGGAAGAAAATTCTATGGGGACTCAATTTGAGGAGGTGGGGAGAAGCAAATACTGTTTAAAAAAATAAATATTAAAATGGAAAAAAAAATAAATTTTTTGTCTGAAAAAAAAAAAATAGCCAGAAGAGAGGCCTCCATGGTGGTGCAAGGGGTTAAGATGCAGCACTATGAAGCTATCTGCAGCCACTGCAGCACTACTCAGTCCCCAGCCAAGGAGCTAACCCACATGGCAGAGCAGACCTCTCCTGACTTGCCCACTTCTCTTCTCATCAGTGTATTTCGGTCAGTCCACCTGTTCTGTTCCCCACTCTGACTCTGGTGAATCCTCTCACCCTCCACATCTCTTGCCTGTACTCCTGTTCTTGTATGCATAAATAAATAAATCTTTAAAAAAATAAAAGTTAAAAATTAAAAAAGATAGATAGAAGAGCTAAATAGGCACTTCTTTAAGGAAGACATGCAGGTGGCCAACAGGCATATGAAAAGAATATTCTTTGTCATTTATCATCAGGGAAATGCAAACCAAAACCACAATGAGATAACACCTGAGTCCTGTGAGAAAGGCCCATATCAAAAAAAAAAAAACAGAAACAACAAGTGCTGGAGGGTGTGGAGAAAATGGAACCCTTTTACACTGTTGATTGGAATGCAAACTGGTCCAGCTCCTATGGAAAGAACTGTGAGATTCCTCAAAGACTAAAAATGGCTCTACCATTCTAGCTATTCCACTCCTGGTTTCTACCCAAAGAACACAAAAACACTAATTTGAAAGTATATCTTCACTCCCATGTTTATTGCAGCACTATTTACGATAGCCAAGACATGGAAACAAAATAAATGCTCCAGAACAGATGAATGAATCAAGAAGACGTGATATACATAACAATGGAATACTATTCAGTGTTCAGAAAAGATAAACTCATGCCATTTGCGACAACATGGATGGAAATAGAAGAGATTATCTTAAGTGAAGTAAGCCAGAAAAAGATAAATACCAATGGTTTCACTTATATGTGGAATGTAGTGAACCCAAACAAAGGATCAGACAAAGACAAACATTAAAAGCAACCCTTGAGAGCTGACCATAGATCTTAAGTGTCCAAGAGAGGAGGGAGAGCTAGAGGGGAAGGAGAATAAAGAGGAGGAGAGCACAGTGGTCTATGGTGGAGAACAGTGGGTGCTTTGGTGGTTAAGAAGTATGCTCACTACACCTACACCTGAGGGGAGAAATCCTATATGTTAAAAATGTTAATAAGGCTATAAACTAATCATATTAGTATATATTATTATTACATATTAATATCAATATGTTACATATTAATATTAGTATGTATTAATATATAGTGCTATTATATATTATATTAAATGATATGTTAATACATTATTAATATATATTATTATATGCTCATATATTTTTTATTAATTTTTATTTTTTACATCATTGTTCATTTTTAAACAATATTTGCTTCCCCTAATATGTATTATTATTTAAAAAATGTGTAACCAAGGCAGATAGTTTTCTCAGTAGCTCCAGTACTTATGCTTTGAAAAGGGGGTAAAAAAGGACTGTTTCCACATTATAAAATAGAGCAGGCTCCATTTTTAAATAAAGTTGCATATGCCAGAGAATGGAGAAACTGAGAAGCTAAATATTGATATTTTCCACTACTGTAGACATTCTTGCGTAGAACTGGTAGATATAACTCACGACTTTCTTGAGTGTAATTCTATCCCACAGCTCAGAAAATTTTCTCTTTTCTGTATTTTCCAGAAGGTGGAGTGCTGAGGAATAAGCCTTGTATAGATTTGATAAGAAACCAACTGCTGTGGTGCTTGGGAATATTCTGTGGGCTGTGGGCTGCTAAAATTTGTGGAGAGGTGCTAATAGGCTGTGAGAAACTACTTGGAAGAATGATGTATTGAATGGAAAAAATATTACAATAACACATGTAGCCAGAGCTACAACACAGATGTGTACAGGGATAATGCCAGTCTTTTGGGACTGCTCAGAGTTATCACATGACAAAGATGGAGAAAATTCTTGAATTCTCAGTATACTTGTCTGTCTTTCACTAACAGCAAATATGTAAGTGGGTAAATTGTTCATATCACTTCCCAAAGTGAAGATATATTTGTATTGTTTCAAAAAGTGTATATCCATTGCAAGTTTGAGAAGGTTGTGGGATTTAAGGTGTGTGTGTGTTTGTGTGTGTGTGTGTGTGTGTGTGGTGCATGCATCCACATGTAAGATAAATACACATGTCTTGTTTTAAAAAAATAATGGAATTCTAAAGTTTCCTCATCTTTCTTTGTCACAGCATAGGGACTCAGGGACAGAAAAATAAGTGATAAGCAAATTTTTAAAATGAGAAAAAATAAATAACTGAATCAGTAATCTAGCTTGCTAAATGGAGGCAAAATGTACAAAAAGGATTAGTATTTTAGGTATTGATGTTGAGTAGGAGAGGAGGAAAAGATGTGAGGGGAGTGGGGAGTAACCAGCAATAGGGTACAAAATAGGAGAGAGCCCAGGAAAGAAAGACAGAGCCAAGATTTGGAAGATTCATTCCATTATAAAATAAGTATCTCCACAGTTTGGCTGAGAGAATGGTTTATGTAAAAATTGCTTGAATGTTGAATAGCTCACAATATAAACCTTCTCTTAAGGTGACTGAACCACTCACTTTGTTATACTTAGTTTAGTCTAAATAGGTAAAGTTCTTTCTTTGAGTTGTGACTCTTCATATAGTTGTTTTTACAATTAAGTGTGATACAAAATTGTACTTGAACAGATGAGATATCTTTTTTAAGTCTTATTTTTCACTTACCTGTTTTTTGCTTATAGCAAACAGAAAAATCCCTTTTAAAAGTCATTTTTCTATTTTCTTCATTTTTCTTAACTGTTGAGCATGAAAGGCAGAGTTTATCTCCTTGTATCATCACATTTTCAATAAGTAAAGTTAAGTTTAACATACTATTAAATGTCTCTAATTTATACTACTGTAGTAGTTCTGGTTGTAGACTTAGAACATGAATATAGAATTTGTGTGAGCTCCATTGCAAGCAAAGCTGACTTTCTGTATTCACATCCAGAACAATGAGTTTGCAAAGCAAACCTAATCTACTGACTCTAACTGACACAGACTGGCTGAAAAAATACAGATCAAAATAAATACCGATATAGTTGACCAATGAATCTTCATTATAGTGCTCAACTGAATGTAGTGGTGTGATCCCACTATTTATTATCAGTTGTGTCTTCAATACCACTAGAACAGTGTCCTCTTCTTGCTCCACTTCTCATGAAGACCTGGCTCCTACTGAGTTCTTTATTGGTCAGCCTGCATTCCTGATTTCTGAATGTTAAGTCAGAGTCACCTTGCTCGCCTATCCCATGGTCATCCTTAAAAGAAGAAACATGTATTAATTCATGTTCAAGAAGGGTATGACCCAGCAGAAGCACTTTGCTGCTCAAGGTAGCTCTTTTCTCTAGAAAATTGCTGAAACATGCCAAACTATACATTAAAAAAAAAAAATCTAGTTCCCAGTCTGGAAAGAATTTAGTGTCTACAGGAAGGCAGGATAAGAGTCATTAAAAGTTCCAAAATCATACTTCCTGGATTTGTGTTCCAGTTCCTATAGGACTATAGTGCTTTGGGCAAATCAACCAATGTCTTTTTGTGCCACAGTTTCTGCATTACATTAAGTCCTCATTTAACATCATCGATAGGTTCTCGGAAACTGTGACTTTAAGAAACATGACAAAACAAAACCACTTTTACCATAAGCTAACTGATATTTATGTGTTAAATAATTATGTGTTCCTCCAGCATATTTCTGGTCACAAATTTATCACCAAACTTCTATATAAAGACCCCACACACTTCTAATATTAAAGAATAGTTTGTATTCATTCATTCATTTTCCAAACTGCTTATTCCAGTACTGAGTCTCTGGTGGCCTCAGCCTGTGTTTCTATCTCAGGGCATAAGGCAGGAAGCAGTCCTGGATTGAATACTGTTCCATCACAGGGCACAGTCTCACACACATCCACACTCACTCAGACTGGGACAAATTAGATCCATCACTTACTCTCACATGCCTATCTTTGGCATGTTTGAGGAAACTGGAATGTGCCCAGAGAAAACCCATACAGACTTGGGGAGAATGTTCTAACTCCACACAAACAGTGGCCCCAACTTAGAATTGATTTTTCTTCCTCCTGCCATAATAATGAAGTGATGTTGAATGAACTAACATTATTCAAGGAACTGCCATATTAAAATTGTGATAATAACAGTGCAAATATCATATGATTGCTGTCAGGATTAAGTGAACTAATGTAAATAAAATGCTTAGAATAATGGCTGGCTCAGAGTCATCAGTAATAAATGCTAGTTTTTTTGTACCTTCAGTTCTAATTATTTTAAAATAAAGTGAAAATTGTCAGCAAGATACTATTTGAAAAGTATCAGAGTAATTTCTGAAATCACTGAAGGATTCACAGTAGAATGGGGATTTATCATTGGAAGCAGAGCCATAAAACTGGGGAAAAATTGGATTAGGGGTAACTGACTGATAAGAATAAACACTGCAGCATTCTTTATAGTTCCCTTGGATAGGACCTAGTCTTTGAAAATCTGGCTCAAAACTGAGTTTTTGGGTGAGGGCTAAGTTGACTGGCTGACCTATTGATATTTTGATGATGTTTTTAGCTGTAATGACAGCAAACCACATAGGCCTGAGGAACATCATGATGGTGCTCTTAAAAGATTTCAGGAACTGTCACTTGAAAATATTGTTTATTTCCATAAGTTGCAACTAAGATGGATGTTTCATGAAAGCAGCTTTGTTTCTATATGAGAAAAATGGTTTTAATCACAGCTCTTTTAAAAGAGAAAGGAATGCCTTATTAGGTAATGAGATTTCTAACACAATACATCTTCTAGAAGAAGCTATAGCTGAATATGGGCCCCTTGCCCAATAACTAAAAGCACAGAAGCCAATGATTATACCACTGGCATTTGAGAGGAAAGAAAAAAAACAAAACAAGGGCCTCCCCAGTGGCGCAGCGGTTGAGCGCTGGGTTGCGAAGCTGCCTGCAGCCTCGATCCCCGGCTGCTCCCCGGCCACCGGAGGAGGGTCCCACATGGCGCGCAGACCTCTCCTGCCTCCCGCTGCTCCCCTCAGCAGTGTACTTCGGTCCTTCTGCCTGCTCTGCTCCCCGCTCTGGCTCTGGTGAATTCTCTCACCCTCCCGCGCTTCTGACTGTACCCAGTGCATGTATAAACCAAACAAACAAACAAATAATAAATAAATAAGACATGCCTCTAGAAAATTAAAAAAAAAAAAAAAAGAAAAAAACAAAACAAAACAGTTTATTACAAGGTCACCTGGCAAGGAGACTGGACATTAGGCTCAAGGTTGGGGTTTTGGGCAGTATTTGAGTAATTGAGGTACAATGAATGTACAGAACTTGCAAGTTGATAGAATCTCATTGGTTGCTTTGTGCTGAATCATGGTGTAACTTGAATTTTGTTCCTATAATACAATAAAACTGAGCAGCCCTCATTTCTAAATGTCCATTTAATCATGAGCTGGGCATTTGGCTTCCTTTTTCCTCTGGTAATTTTCCTTTTGGAAAGTGAGTGGTCACCTGGAAGATAGCAAATGCTCTTTTGGACCTATGCTCTGAAAAACAGCTTGTCAATTTGTGAAATATCCACACTAGGTATGGGTATTTTTGTCTTCTGGTGTCCTTTTTGCAAGCCCACCCTGTTCTTGCAAAGTAAGCAGAAACAGGAAAGTGCAGTTACCACAGCCACCCTGGTTTCAAAGCTAGCATACCACTAATCAGAAATTTACCTCTTTATTCATCTCTAAAATGGGGATAATAATTATTCAACCAGAATGTTATGAGGATTAAATGAGGTAATGTGTACTTGGCAATTAGCATAGTGCCTGAGGCATTGTAAATATTCAATAAATAGTAATTGTTGATACTACCACAACCATTATTGTTTTCATCACTGCTTCTATTGTTATTATTGATGCAAATTTTAGACTTAACTAAGGTTAGACAATATGATCTCACTAGTTTCTATAAAATGAGATTGCTAGCTTATGCTTTTAAAGTCTCTTTCCACTAAGGAAGTTTAAAATACTTAAAAATAGGGGACATCTTAAGTTGTAGGATGTGTATTGTTCTTCATGTGTTTATTATGTTATCTCCTTTGACTGTTATTTGTTATTCTCTACTACTTTATTTAGAATGGTGTAACCTATGTACAGTTCAGCTGTGTTCTTTGTTAGTATAGTAATTATAGTCTTTCTTTTGTTTATAAAGATGAAAAGGAGATGGGATACAGCAATGAAAGAAGTTTCAAGTTTAAATACCGAGGTCTTTTATTTCTCAGCTGGTAAAAAGGTTAGATGAAAATAATTTTGGAAAAATGGCACCTTGTTTATTTTCTCCTGAAGGGTTTATTATGTTCTAAATTTGAAAATTTTAATACTTATTTTGTTGACTAAGTCTTTTCTTGCAAAAAGAAATTGAATTAGGAATAAAAATCAGCATATTTCCCCCCAAGGCAAGAGAAACGGAATTTGTGTAAGCCAAAGAGGAACAAAAAAATCTAAATGAAGGAAAAAGGTGAAAGCTATTTTTTTCTCCAGTTTCTTTAAGTACCTGCTCTTGGTATAAAGGATTTTATATTTCTAAAGGCATCTCTAATTATTCTTACAAGTTGAATTCATTGATGGTGAGGTGGGTCTCCACAGGATAAATTAAAGATTTTAGATTTATCAACATCTATGAGAAAATAGGGGACAAAAAAATAATGGAACATAGATAGTGAAGTAATAAAGGATTCAGAATCATAAATGGTTTTGGCTCTCTAACCCCTGCTTGCTTACCACATGACAAATGGAAGTCCTGTTGCAGTTTGGCTTCATTTTTATTTTTCCTCTGTGTGAGCGGTTTTAGACTCCCTCTTCTCAAGGATTTTTTTTCCTTGCCTGTAGGCCTGCAGAGGCAATCAAGGCTGAACAATAGGTGCCTTCTTATTTCAAGTGGGCAATTTGCATTTCTGAGGATCTCCTGACTGGATTAAGTACATTTCATGGAGGCTTCTGTGGCTCAAGAGAATGTTCCATATAGAAATTTATCTCATCTTTAGCAGGATGTAATGTTGCCCAGTTTACATACTCCTGAGAAACACAGGGCACCTGAATTTGCACAAAGTAATTGTTTTCATTTTCTCTGTGACACAGTTATTCAGAAAATCAGAATTGTCGAGTCCATACATTTTTTCTAATTTTCATACTATTTGTTTGTATGTTTTACTTAAAATGGAGCAGATAGGCCATAAAGAACAGGAAACTAGAATTTCAAAAATCTGTCCTTGACCAGCCTGTGATTTTATCAATCTCTTTGCTCAGTTCCGCATTTGTAAAATGAAGGATTATTACCTGTTAAGAATTTTAAGAGATGAAAATTCTATACAAAATGTACCTTTGACTTTCACTCCTTTAATTCCTGCAACAAGGCAAGAGTGTGTATGGACCAAGTGCCAGGTACTACAGTATTGGTGCACAAGGGAAAATTCCCCACCCCCTTAGTTCTTCTGAGGCTGGAAGTGTAACAGGGTAATCCCTAGGGAAAGTGGAGGTTCCAGATTCCCTGCCTCACCCTAAGGAAAAGTGTAGCTGGACAGGGAGGTGAAGCTAAAAAAGACTGGGAGAAGAGAAAGAAAGGGGATTGGAAGAAGACCTGGAGCAGAGACATGTGAAGAAGCAGCTGCATTTGCTTCTTGGCCTTTGACTTGGACCAGGAACTTGGGGACAGGGGAGGAGACACTTGAAAGAGACTCTTGGGAGGCTGACAAAGGCATACTTTATATTGACTTCGATTTTGATTTTGCTCTTTTCCTTCCTGGCCACTTTTACCCATTTTCTATGGTTTCCCACCAGAAGGTGCTTTAGGCTGGTGGCAAGCCTTTGGACCTCAGCTGCCCTGCTTTGGCTGGGCATTTACCCACGAAGGAATGGGTATTAATTGGAAACTATTTTAACTATAATTCTTTTTCTTCTCTTCATTGCACACTATTTGCATTCTATTGAAGGTCTTATGCTCTAGAGTATGTTCTGTCTTGATGCAACAGATGGCAGAACCTATTTAGAGCAGGTGGGTTTGGCATTCCCAGGGAACCCCTCACCCTGCACTATTACAGGTGGATGGGCAAATTAATATCAGACCAATTTGTAGGAGAACAAGCCAAAATTTAATAACATACACATAAGAATCATCATGGTTGTAAATTCTAAAGAGTAATGGAGGAGAGCAGGATATTTATTCTGTGTTTAATGACCTAGGGCATGAAGGGGAACTTCATATGACACATCACAGACAAGGAGGTGTTGACTTCATCTTTACTCTCAGAGTAAATATGAGATTCTCAGATAGAGCAGACATGTTTATAGATAACCTGGATGTTACCTCTCAACTACATTCTTGTAGGTCATGAAAAAGGGGATAATGATTGCTTCTTCAACAAGGAAAAGGAAAATAACTGAGACAAGAACAGAGTTTCTTGTAGCTTCTGGAGCTTTTACTGCTCTTAACTTAAAATAATCTACATTTTTAAGTAATGACAACAGATTTCTCAAGACTCACAGGTCTTGACTACATTTACTAGAAGGTGATGACTGTTGGAAGAGGGCATGCTATTACAGATACACTGAAAAAAACCTATCTGACCCTTTTGGGGAGACTGACCTCACAACAGATATAAAGCAGTGGACTTTCCTCTCCAAGGGATCACCATTTACAGAGCAAAGCTGACATCTAAAAAGGGTAATGTGTTGTGACAATTATAAACAAATTAAATCAGGAGTGGACTTCACAGTGGGTGTGGTATTTTGGTTGAATGCTAAAGAATGAAGAAGAGGGCCTCCCTAGTGTCACAGCGGTTGAGCGCTGGGCTGTAAAGCTACCCGTAGCCTCTGCAGTGCAGGTTCGTTCCCCAACCACCTGCGAGGGTCCCACATGGCACAAAAGACCTCTCCTGCTGCTCCTGCTGCTCCCCTCAGCAGTGTATTTCGTCAGTCTGCCTGTTCTGTTCCCTGCTCTGGCTCTGGTGAATTCTCTTATCCTCCTGCGTCGCTTCTGAATGTACCCAGTGCTTGTATAAATAAATAAATCTTTAAAAAAAAAGAATGAAAAGGAATTCAGTCATGGACAGAATGTTTTGAGAGACATGAGAGGTTGAAGCTCTGGGGGGATATATGCATCTAAGATCTGTGTAGCAGAAGTAGAGCTCGCAGTGGAGAAGCATGTAGGTCAGAAAGGTAAAAAGAAAAGGAAGAGAGACTAGAGTTCTGGAAGCTGAGGAAGAAGGCTTTAAGGAGTGCTCATAAGTTATGTCAGATGTCACTAAGGGCCCATTTAAGTCCCATGTCTGTTAGAACAGACAACAGAGTTAATTAGATACTTTTCCCAGTATGTTAGAGGAAGTAGTGAAACAGGAGACATGTTGAAACCATGGCCTATCAGCAGGACAATTGAACATGCTTAGTTATCTTTTGAGGTTGTCTTCAAAGAAACAACAGAAAGTGTCAGTTGACTGTAAGTCATACAGTCTGCATGCAACCACTAACATGGAGCCAAAAAAAAGGAACTACCAGATCCATACTCAAAAGTGAGGGGTCTATCCACTAAGATCATTTGAAAAGGACCTCACCACATATAGGCCATTTTGAAACTATCCAATGGACTTCAGCCAAATCTATATGTTAGCACAAGATGAGGGGCACCTAGGGACCCCAAATTATTATGGAGTGAATGCTCTCAAAAGGGTCTAGTGGTCCACTGGACCAAAGGAAGATGCTTAGTGTAAAAAACAAATAGAATTGGTATGCATAAAGAGAGAATTGAAGAAAAGATATTCCCGATAACAGTTTTCTAATAAAACTCTCCAAATAACCCATCCCCTTGTGGGCAAATACCAAGTCAAACTGGGTCTGTGTCACTGAAGCCTGAAAGCTTGCAACAAGTCTGTTGTTTTCTCACAGGGAACCACAAGAAAAGCTTCAGAATCATATCCCTGAGAGCTGGGGCAGCAGGAGAGATTGTAAAATATAGCACATTAAGATAATGGCTGCCATTGTCTCTGCAAAGGACTAGTAGCAACTTCCCATGTCTCTCTTCCATGTGTCTCTTCCAAGTCCCTCTAGATTCTGAGTGAAAGCCTAAGTCAGAGAAGCAAGAGAGGCAGGACTTCCTGTCTTTCTGTTTTATACAGGGAGCACTCAGCTCTGCCCCTAGTTTCTACAATAGAAACTCCCTAACTGAAGAAGTCCAGTACATGGCTTACTGGAACCTATAATCCAAGGTGGATGCATGTAAGTAGAGGCAGGGAAAATGGTGCCTCCCCTTTACTGAGGTGTATCTGTAACATATATTCCTTTGATTTATTCCATTTTTAACCAATAACATTTAATTCCTCTGTTTTCAGCCCTGCTCCCACCTTACCTTTTTTGGTCAGAAAGGTGGATTTGAGGCATTATTTTTGCTCCTGTCTTCCTGCTGATACACTTGCAATAAATCTTTTCTTCTTTGAAAACGTGGGATTTTGTAATCTTAGCTTTGTGTGCATTAGGTAGTGAGCACCTTGGCTTGGTATCAATACTGTAGTAGGTGTAGAAGTAAACTGGGAGTGGAGACTGAAATTTCAGATTATTATTTTCAGAAATTTGGTGACTTAGTTGGGGAGAGAACAAAATATGCAGATATGTAGAATCAAGAGATTTCTTTCTTAAACGAGTAGAGTCCTTAACATGTTTATCTATTGAAAAAGCAGAGAGAGTAGGAAAGGAATAGTAGATGAAGGTCAAAAAATGAAAGAGGTCAAGCTATTGTTCTGCTTAAGATTCTCTTGTCTATTTGGCTTGACATACAAAGTCCTTTGAATTCTGACTATTCTTTACAATTCTACCTTTATGTTAAATCATCTCCCACTTGCTCTTGAACAAAGCAGTGTGAAACTGAATGAGGACATGTCCTTGAATATGTTGTCCAAAATGCCTTTTGTTTACCTTTTTTGTTGGGATCAGTTAATTTTTACATATCCCTAAATCTTCACTTTTCTTTATTTCTCTGAGAAACATTTTACAATATCCCTCTCTTCACTGTAGCAAGGATTAGTCATTTTAATATGAACTCTTTTAACTAGTTGTTACATATTTTTATGTTGTTAAAAATAATATTAAAATTTCCTATTTATTTGCCTCCTACAGATGGCCATTAATTCCTTGAGGTTAGTCCTCAACTAATGTCTATTTATTTTTTTAAGATTTATTTATTTAGGCACACAGGAGCTGGGGCACAGGACAGAGATGCCAGGGGATGGGGGGATTTCAGTTGAGAGGATTCACCAGAGACAGAGTGGGGAACAGAACAGGCAGACTGACTGAAATACACACTGAGGGGAGGAGCGGGCGAGACAGGAGGGGTCTGCCTCGCCATGCGGGTTGCTCCCTGATGGACTGGGGATCGGACTCTCGAACTCGTGCTGCAGAGGCTTTGGATTGCTTCATAGTGCGGTGCTTAACACCTTGAGCCACCAGGGAGGCCCTCAATTAATGTTTATTAAACAAGGCAAGGAGGGCAACACTTTGGTGTTATGATGTAATCAACTTTTGCTTTGCTTCAGAGATTGCACAATTCTCTCACAAAATAACTACAGCCTTTTTGAAGAGCTGCTGGGATGACAGATAGTTAGCACTTATATTATCACCTGTTACCAAGGTCAAGGCAGAGATCATTAATAAATGATGTGCAGTAGCACTTTCTTGCAGAACCTGGAACATTCACACAGAACATTTACACAGTAGCTATAATTAATGGATCAGAGTTGACAACTGGGACAAAAACTAACTATCTTATACATCTCATAGAGTATCTTGTTTTTCTTATGCTTTTCCTAGAAATGTAGTACAAAATCTCCCTTCTGTTCTAAAAGCTGTGTTCCCCCAGAATCTCCCATAATCCATGCGGCTACCTTCATGTGTGTAGATTTTCAAGTGACAAGACTCAGACGGATTTTTGTTTCCTTTAGTAATTTATGATAGGAATTATACTCAAATATGAACACATAGGATTAAGCTCACTATTCAGATGAGGAGGCTGGGAATCATTAACTCTTTTAGAATTATAGCAAGGGGGATGTTCTGGGAGGGGATGATACTGTATCTGCACAGAAAAAATATGGCAAAATGAGGAATTCGTCTCAGTCATTGCCTTTTTCTAATCCTTGCTCTTTATCCTTTCTCCACACTCTATAATTCAGTTTATCAAAACTTTATTGAGTATTTTTGCTAAGTAGGAACAGGAAATACAAAAATGCATACGACTGTTAACCCTCAGGGGATTTATAGTCTTATTAGGGAAAGTGTTCATGACTCAGGTAGAGGGATGCATTGTATGAATGAAAACTTGCTAATTTAAGCCAGTCTGAATTATTGCATTTGTCCATCTGCTTTGTTCTGACTCATGAGATCACTGCTAAACTTTTAATTTTAATGATCAAAGTCACTTAGAATTTTTGTTCTTAATTTTGAATCATGTTTGTATATAGGATAATTCTCTTGAATCATGGAAACCGTATGTGGATAAGAGCTTATAGTCTTACAATAAGTTCTTATAGATTAAAAACATTTCAAAATATTCCCTTATAAACAAGGTATATATTTATTTTCTGGACCAGAAAGTTAGAAATTAGAACTCAATAAGATTTAAGAATTATTTGGTTTAGAAAATATTGTTAATTTTTAAAAAAGACTCTCCAGACTTTGTTGAGTCTGTAGAATTGGTTTGTTATAAGAGGCAAAAGACAAACTTTATTCAGTAAATTAAACACACAAAAAAGATATCTCTCTGCTCTGTTTAGACTCAAATTGTAGCAGAAGCATTACAGAAAGCCTTACTAAGCTCATTGTGTTCTATAGTGAACATTAAAATCTAGCACCCACGTGAATATTATAAAAATAAAGAGCAGAATTTTCACAGTAAACTTTAGGAAGATTCTAATGCAGATAAAGCCAAATGTTTCATTTTCTTTTTCTAATGTAATGCTGTTACAATTTACTTGCAACATTATTCCCTGCATGGCAGCCCCCTAATTATTTCATCATGCAGCAGGAAATCCTGGTAGGTCATATATAAACAGCCTGAGGCAGGAACCTCTTCATCTGATAGAGTATGACATCTGACATCTGTGCAGCCTGCTGCTCGCCTGCCACAATTAACCAGGAAGCATAGACATTAACTAATGCAAAGGCCACTGGGAGCTTGGAATAATGTGGAGTAGCAAAGGTCTTTCCTAATCCAATAAATTCCTATGAAGATGAAAAAATGACTGCAAATAGGTGACAGTTTTCTCAGGAACTGAACCTTTGTGGTCTTTTTCTTAACTATTCCAAGAAGCAGCTAGCAGGCCAGTCTTTCTTATTTCCCTCCCTTCTATTTCTCATGTATGCATAATTTCCCTTGACTTTGAATGAGATTTGAGTGCACTTGGAGGCTGCTAGATTGAGCTCTTGGTATTGTTTGCGCTTACTGTTGGAGTGGGAGTCCATTTCTGAGCTTTACAAACTAAATGAAACCCAGAGTGGAACCTCTATGTAGAATGTGTTGGGGGACTGAACCAGCACCTGCTTTCTAGGCTAATTGTTTCTACCAGATATTTATTGTTTATTATCCTTTTTTTGAGGCAAATGCTAAGGATAATGGGTGATTTGCATTTCTAGGAGTTTCACTGTATCACTTGCTAGGAAAATATAATTTCATGTTGTATTTTAGTGTTGTTGTTTTTTTTAAACAAGTATTTATTGAGTACCTACTATATATCAGATGTTATTCTGGACCCAGGGTTGAACAAGTCATCTCTACTGTAGGGGAGCAAAAATCTACCACCCCAAAATGTATCTTTAGTAAAAAATTCAATTTATAGGAGAGGTTCTGAAGGCCAAGTGTAGGTTGCCCTTTTGTGAGAGACACTTGTACAAAAACAACTTCTCTCTGTAAGGCCATTTCCCTAAATGCACCAAAAGGACCCAGTCTCCCTCAGTGGAGAAGGCAGAATTTAAATCTGCATAACAGGACCTCCCTGTGGCGCAAGGGGTTAAGCATAGCGCTATGAAGCAATCTTCAGCCTCTGCAGCACTAGTTAGATCCCTGGCCCACCAGGGAGCTGACTACATGGCACAGGAGACCTTTCCTGTTGTACCTGCTGCTCCCCTCAGCAGTGTATTTCAGTCGATCTGCCTGTTCTGCTCCCCACTCTGTCTTTGGTGAATCCTCTCCCCCCCCCACCTCTGGCCTTTACCCCAGTTCTTCAATGCATAAATAAATAAATCTTTTAAAAAATCTGCATAACAACCTTATCTTTGTTTATTTAGCCTTCCCTGGTAATCACTCTACAGATCTTCTCTTCCCCCTCCCTCTGTATCCTTTGTCTTAACTGAGATTATTTAACATGGTGTTTGAAGGCAGGTGGACAGTCCATCTTAATGGGTCTTTCTCATGTATATAGGAGGTTAACATATTGTTATTAGATTGATTTTTCCTTTGCCAACCCATCTGATGCTGTTTTGATTATCCAGCTTGAGAAGAATCCAGAGGTGTGGAGGATTTTCCCAGTGCCCTAACACTCTTCAGGGATGAAGAAAATAATCTCTGCTCTTGAACTTGATTTACTGAAGGAGACTGCCAAGTAAAGCAACTAACATACAAATGTGGCTAGTGACTTGTAAAATTAAGAGTTGATAAGAAGGAGAAACCTGGTAGTAAGAGGAAAGTCAGGAAAGAAAGTATGAGGAGGTGATCTTTGATGTTGCTCTTGAGTGCTGAGTAAGTTTTCTGAGTTTACGGAGTGAAGCTGAGTGTTATAGAGTGAGAAACAAAAACAGCGCTGAGCCACTGAAGAACCAGGTCTGTTTGAGGGAACCCAGGGAGAATTAACACTGCAGCCACACAGG
This sequence comes from Talpa europaea, assembly GCF_964194135.1. Classification (NCBI taxonomy): domain Eukaryota; kingdom Metazoa; phylum Chordata; class Mammalia; order Eulipotyphla; family Talpidae; genus Talpa; species Talpa europaea. The sequence goes on from NC_140076.1 coordinate 49,960,419, forward strand.
ATGTATAGAGGCTTGTAGAAGGAGATCAGACTAGAAAGGTAGGCTTGAAACCATGGAGGATGTGAAGGGGAGTTATTGAATAAGCAGAGATTAGCTTGATTTTATTTTTAACTTAAAGGAAAATTATTGCTGGAGCTGTACTCTTGGGAGATTATTCTAGCAGAAGTGTGTGGGATAAATGGAGAGAAAAAAGATTTGTCTTAGGAAACCAGTTAGCTATTTCAGTAGGGATTCTCCACGTTCATTTGTTGATTCCTTCAACAAATACATGCATTGGGAGGTAAAAAAGAAAAGAAACTTTTGAATTTTCATATCTTGGTATTTTTAATGAATTTGGTCTGGTTTCAGGAATACTCCCTTTTTCCTTTCTCTATACTTCCCCCTGACCAATTCCCCAGATTCCCCCTGCCTTTATTTCTGAGCCATCTGAAACCAGAAATCACTGAAATCACACCCCTTTGAGGTTAAGACTCTTGGCTAACATTCCAATTATTTCAACACTATCCATGTTGAACTCTTTGAAGTCCATGCTTTGTTAGTAATGATATAGCAGATATTTATCCAAAATAATGACTAGTGGCTCTACAAGAGAGAAAGAAAAGAGAAAGCCTTGGGAAATGCGTATGGTCAATTATGAACTGACTTTAAAATAAGTAGAAGGCAAGAATCTGATAAGGAGAAGACTGGGATTCAGAACAAGCATACTGTATTAATTATTATTATTCATTTTATATTGTCACATGTGTACACAATACTATATAAATGGTTGACAGTGCTGGAGAAAGAATAATATCTAAGTCCTGGAGTGCTTATAATTTACATAAACATATTCCTTTATTTTGTTTTCCCATGTCATCTCTCTGAATTGTGAATCTGTTTATTTCACTCATATTCATATTTCATTTCTGGTTCCTGTATAAACTTTAAAAATGAGTTGTTTTAAGAATTGCACATGTTTTTCCAAAATAATGGTCCTCTTTCATCCTACTACAACTGTCACAATAGGAATTTGGAATACAGAATGTCTATTTGGTTGGGGTCTTCACATCTATGTGAAATGAGAAAAGAGGAATATATTTAAGACCCCCTGGAAATGAAAGGGGCCAGAAGAGTGAAGTGTTATTAGGAGTTCTTCTTAGTAGTGATGGGGGATAAGAGCAGCAAACTTGGAGGCACCACAAGATCAGAAACCTGGCTCACACATAGCCAGGAGCTGGAGGTGGGGATAGAAGTGATTAACATAGTCATTAAACTGGCTATAGAAATGAAAAATCCTTAGAAGCCAACTGCTATAACAGCTATCAGATTTCTATAGGAAGTATCACAGCATACAAACTAGAGGTGGGGATATGGAGATTGAGGGCCATTGTAGAAAATTCCAATACAAAAGTTAACTCCACAAAGGAATGAGCCCCTTCCAAAGAGAAGACTATTATCAGTGCAATTTCTGCACTGGCAAGGGGCAGTAGTCCTTCTGTCCCCCTGTGACTATGCAGGTGCTTCTTCCACCAACCTTTTTCTTTTCTTTCTTTTTTTAAAAAAGATTAATTTATTTATGCATACAAGAGCTGGGGTATAGGCCAGAGATCCAGGGGGTGGGAGGATTCACCAGAGACAGAGTGGGAAACAGAACAGGCAGACTGACTAAAATACACTGCTGAGGGGAGCAGCGGGCGAGCCAGGAGAGGTCTGTTGTGCCATGTGGGTTGCTCCCTAGCTGGCCAGGAATCAAACTCGTGCTGCAGAGGCTGTGGACAGTTTCATGGGTTGCATCTTAACCCCTTGCACCACCCACCAGGGAGGCCCTAGATTCTTTTTTTTTTTTTTAAGAGAAAAGCATACATATTATATTTAATATTTTTACATATTAAGCATATAAAATGTACATCAACATAAAATATGTTCATGGGAGTCTTCAAAAGGAAAATGAAGATCCAGAGAAGCTGTTAGGTACCCAAAGTCATATACATTTCTACATAAAGAATGATATATTATGGGGATGTGACAAGACAAGGGGGCTTGAACTAGGGACAGTAAATTGTGGGAAAGTGGCTAGGAAATACATTAAGGGTAATAAGAAGAGTTATTTTAGTAGGTTTATTTCTGCACTGAATGCAGGTTCACTTCTGCATTGAACTGTCTCTGGTGTTAAGAATGCTCTTCTCTTCCTGGTATGGGGAAAAAAACCATTCTTGTGGGATTTTTTTTTTAATAATAAATTTTATTTTTATATTCCCCATACAATTGCAACCCCCTTATTTTGACCCCAATCCCTCCCCTCCCGCCCCCTACCCCCCATAAAGTGACTCTGGTTCATAGTTTTTTGTTGATTTTGATTTTCACTTTCTTATAGTTATTCATTTTCCTGGTCCCTTATTTAAGTTTTCTAGATTCCTGCTACAAGTGAGACCATCCGGTATTTTTCTTTTTCTTTCTGGCTTATTTCACGGAGCATGATCCCTTCCAGCACCATCCATGTTGCTGCAAATTGCATGTGTTTATCTTTTTTGAATGCTGAGTAATATTCCATGGTATATATGTACCACATTTTCTTGATCCAGTCATCTATTTTTGGGCATTTGGGTTGTTTCCAAAGCTTAGCTATTGTAAATAGTGCTGCTATAAACATAGGGGTGCAGGTGCTCTTTGGGATTGATGTTTCTGTGTCCTTTGGGTAAATACCTAGGAGTGGAATTGCTGGATCATATGGAAGCTCTGTGTTTAGTAGGTCCAGAAATCTCCACACAGCTCTCCATAGTGGTTGGACCAGTTTGTACAGGGAGGCCCTAGATTCTGATAGCTTTTTTCCTAGTTTACATTAGTGTGCTTGATTTTGCTCTAACCCAGTATCTCTTTTTTTTTTTATTTCTTACATCATTTTTTTCATTTTTGTACAATGTATGCATTTTCATCTTTCACCAGCCTTTTTCTTTTGTAGAGAAATAGCCTCGGCCCTTCTGCCTGTCTGTGCCTTCTTTGCCTCCAGTTTTCTCCCTTTGCAGGGCAGCAGCCCTTCTGCCCACCTGCAGGGCAGAGTCCCTCCTGCCCACCTGTGACCTGTGACTCTTCACTGACCTCCTTTTGCAAAGCAGCAGAGGCAGCTCTCCTCTCGTAGCTGCCCACCTGCGACAATACAACCTCTTCTAGCAAACCTGTCCCTTTCAGGGGCAGCTCTTTCTGCCCACTTGTGTCTATGCAAGCATTATTTATCCTTCCTTCCCTTGTATAATAAACCTGCCCTTTTGGATATAACTAATGCCTCTGTCTCATGGAGAAACTAGCCTGAGAAACTCATTGGTGCACTGAAAGGGGAGCTCTGGTGAAACTTTTCCAAGGGTTAACCCAAGGATGCCACTCTCCAAACCCAACACCTCCAAAAAGTGACTTCAGTAGAATATTTAGATCCTTTTCCTTTCAAAGTTTTTTTGCTACTGTGAAAACAGAAGAATCCATGTGGAAAAGATTAGGACTGACATTTGTTGTTACCTTAAATTCCTTGCTAGTTCTGCCTACTGATTTCAGTATTAATCCATGAGATTTAATGGTCTTTCCAGTTTGTATTTGTGCTATATTATTGTTTTCTTTCACTTTGCCCACAAAAATCTCTGAGTTGGCCTAGTTATAAAGTACAGTGACTGATTTTTACAGCCTCTCAGTAAGCATCCCATACGGACAAATTAAAAAGCAGTAAGCATCCCATACAGACAAATTCAGCATTAATGTGATAGTGGAGAAATTTCTGTTTTTGTTGCAACTACGCATGTTACTTTTTCTACCACTTTTCACTTTACTGTTTCAATACGATTGAAGGATATAAATTAATACTTGACACAATATGTATTAATCTCTGAAAAGCATTTCCTTAAAGTCAGAAGCAAAATTTGTGACTAGATTTGGAAACTCCACTTTGAAGGGCCTGTAAAATTTGATTAATAATCATACTATTTTCCAGTATGAAATAACCACATATAAGAAATAATTAAATAGGAGTCCAGGAAAAAGGACTTTATTTTATTTTATTTATTATAAATTTTATTTTTATATTCCCCATACAATTGCGACCCCCTTATTTTGACCCCAATTCCTCCCCCATCCCCCATAGAGTGTCTCTGGTTCATAGTTGTTTGTTGATTTTGATTTTTACTTTCTTATAGTTATTCTTTTTCCTGGTCCCTTATTTAAGTTTTCTAGATTCCTGCTACAAGTGAGACCATCAGGTATTTTTCTTTTTCTTTCTGGCTTATTTCGTGGAGCATGATCCCTTCCAGCACCATCCATGTTGCTGCAAATTGCATGTGTTTATCTTTTTTGAATGCTGAGTAATATTCCATGGCGTATATGTACCACATCTTCTTGTCCAGTCATCTATTTTTGGGCATTTGGGCTGTTTCCAAAGCTTAGCTATTGTAAATAGTGTTGCTATAAACATAGGGGTGCAGGTGCTCTTTGGGATTGATGTTTCGGTGTCCTTTGGGTAAACACCTAGGAGTGGAATTGCTGGATCATATGGAAGCTCTATGTTTAGTAGGTCCAGAAATCTCCACACAGCTCTCCATAGTGGTTGGACCAGTTTGCACTCCCACCAGCAGTGCAGGAGAGTTCCTTTTTCTCCACACCCTCGCCAACATTTGTTGTTGCTAGTTTTTTTAATATGTGCCATTCTCACTGGTGTAAGATGGTATCTCATGTAGTTTTGATTTGCATTTCCCTGATTACAAGTGATGTTGAACATTTTTTCATATGCCTGTTGGCCATTTGCATCTCTTCTTCAGAGAAGTTTCTTTTTAGCTCTTCTGCCCATTTTTTTTTTTATAAATTTTATTGTTATATTCCCCATACAATTGCAGCCCCCCCATTCTGACCCCAGTCCCTCCCCTCCCGCCCCCGCCCCCCTAAAAGTGTCTCTGGTTCATAGTTTTTTGTTGATTTTGATTTTCACTTTCTTATATTCATTTTCCTGGTCCCTTATTTAAGTTTTCTAGATTCCTGCTATGAGTGAGAACATCCGGTATTTTTCTTTTTCTTTTTGGCTTATTTCGCTGAGCATGATCCCTTCCAGCGCCATCCATGTTGCTGCAAATTGCATGTGTTTATCTTTTTTGAATGCTGAGTAATATTCCATGGTATATATGTACCACATCTTCTTGATCCACTCATCCATTTTTGGGCATTTGGGTTGTTTCCAAAGCTTAGCTATTGTAAACAGTGCTGCTATAAACATAGGGGTGCAGGTGTTCTTTGGAATTGATGTTTCTGTGTCCTTTGGGTTAATACCTAGGAGTGGAATTGCTGGATCATATGGAAGCTCTATGTTTAGTAGGTCCAGAAATCTCCACACAGCTTTCCACAGTGGTTGGACCAGTTTGCACTCCCACCAGCAGTGCAGAAGAGTTCCTTTTTCTCCACACCCTCGCCAACATTTGTTGTTGCTAGTTTTTTTAATATGTGCCATTCTCACTGGTGTAAGATGGTATCTCATGGTAGTTTTGATTTGCATTTCCCTGATGACAAGTGATGTTGAACATTTTTTCATATGCCTGTTGGCCATTTGCATTTCCTCTTCAGAGAAGTTTCTTTTTAGTTCTTCTGCCCATTTTTTGACTGGATTATTTTCTTTGTTGTTGTTGAGTCTCATCAGCTCTTTGCAGATTTTTGTGATCAGTCCTTTATCATTAGTGTTGGGTGCAAAAATGTTCTCCCAGTTGGTGGGGTTTCTCTTTGTTTTTGTTATTGTCTCTTTTGCTGTGCAAAAGCTCTTTAATTTGATGTAGTCCCAGCTGTTTATCTTTGCCTTCACTATCACTGCTTTGGGTGATGTGTCTGTAAAGATGTCTTTGATGTGCAAATCACGTAGTGTTTTGCCTATATTTCCTTCTATATATTTTATGGTTTCAGGTCTTATGTCTAGTTCTTTAATCCATTTTGAGTTGATTTTTGTGTATGGTGTGAGGTAGTGGTCAAGCTTCATTCTTTTGCATGTAGCGACCCAGTTTTCCCAGCACCATTTATTGAACAAACTTTCTTTGCTCCAATGCATAGTCTTTGCTCCTATGTCAAAGATTAGTTGACCATAAATCTGTGGGTTTATTTCTGGATTTTCTATTCAATTCCATTGGTCTGTATATCTGTTCTTGTTCCAATACCATGCAGTTTTGATGATTATGGCTTTGTAGTATAGTTTGAAGTCTGGGAGTGTGATGCCTCCATTCCCTTCTTTTTTTTTCAGGAGAGCTTTTTTGTGATTCCATATGAATTTCATCAATAATTGTTCTATTTCTTTGAAGAATGACATTGAAATTTTGATTGGAATAGCATTGAATCTGTATATTGCTTTTGGTAGGATGGCCATTTTAATAATATTTATTCTTCCAATCCATGAGCAGGGGATGTCTCTCCATTTCTTTGTGTCTTCTTCTATTTCTTTTAACAGTGTTTTATAGTTTTCTTTGTATAGGTCCTTTACCTCTTTTGTTAGATTTATTCCCAAATATTTGATATTTTTTGTTTCAATAACAAAAGGGATGGTTTTTTTGATTTCTTCTTCTTCAGATTTATTGTTTGTGTATAGGAAGGCTACTGACTTTTGCGTGTTGATTTTGTATCCTGCCACTTTACTGAACTGATTGATGAGTTGAATTAGCTTTTCTGTGGAGTTTTTGGGGTTCTCTATGTATAATATCATATCGTCTGCAAATAGTGATAGTTTGACTTCTTCTTTTCCTATTTGGATTCCTTGGATGTCTTTCTCTTGTCTTATTGCTCTGGCTAGGACTTCCAGTATTATATTGAAAAGCAGTGGTGAGAGTGGACATCCTTGTCTTGTTCCAGATCTTAATGGAATTGCTTTCAGCTTTTCACCATTGAGAATGATACTGGCTGTTGGCTTGTCATAGATGGCCTTTATGATGTTGAGGTATGTTCCTTGTATCCCAAGAATTTCAAGGGCTTTTATCATGAATGGGTGTTGCACTTTGTCGAAAGCTTTCTCAGCATCTATTGATATTATCATATGGTTTTTATATTTCTTTTTGTTGATGTGTTGGATAACGTTGATTGATTTTCGAATGTTAAACCATCCTTGTGTCCCTGGAATGAATCCTACTTGGTCGTGGTGAATTATCTTATGGATACATTGTTGGATTCTGATGGCTAAAATTTTATTGAGGATTTTTGCATCAGTGTTCATTAGGGAGATTGGCCTGTAGTTTTCCTTTTTTGTGTTGTCCTTGTTCGGTTTTGGTATTAGTGTAATGTTGGCTTCATAGAAAGTGTTTGGTATTGTCCCTTCCTTCTCAATTTTTTGGAAGAGTTTGTGAAGGATAGGCACTAATTCGTCTCTGAATGTTTGGTAGAATTCATTTGTAAATCCATCAGGTCCTGGGCTTTTGTTTTTGGGGAGGTTTTTGATTACCATTTCAATTTCGCTGCTTGTAATTGGTCTGTTTAGGTGTTCTATTTCTTCTTTATCTAGCTTTGGGTGATTGTAGAGTTGTAGGAATTTGTCCATCTCCTCTAGATTGTTAAACTTGTTTCCATATAACTGTTCATAGTAGTTACTGATTATTCTTTTGATTTCTGCTGTGTCCGTTGTGATTTCTCCTCTTTCATTGATGATCCTGTTTATTTGTGCTTTCTCCCTTTTTTCCTTTGTGAGCCTGGCTAGGGGTTTGTCTATTTTATTGATTTTTTCAAGGAACCAGCTCTTGGTTTCATTGATTTTTTGGATTGTTTTTTTAGTTTCAATTTCATTTATTTCTGCTTTGGTTTTTATTATTTCTTTTCTTCTACTGGTTTTGGGGTTTTTTTGTTGTTCTTTTTCTAGATCTTTGAGCTTCGAGATTAGGTTGTTTCTTTGCGTTCTTTCTTGTTTCTTGATGTGAGCTTCTATTGCTATATATTTTCCTCTTATTACTGCTTTTGCTGCATCCCATACATTTAGGATATTGGTGTCCTCCTTGTCGTTCATTTCAAAAAATTTTTTAATTTCTTCTTTGATCTCCTCATTAGTCCTCTTCTTTGATCTCCTCATTAGTCCAATGGTCTTCCAGTAGTGTGGCTTTTAATCTCCATGAGGTAGGAAAGTTCCTTGCCTTCTTTTTATGGTTTATTTCTAGTTTGATGCCTTCATGGTCTCTTCTGCCCATTTTTTGACTGGATTATTTTCTTTGTTTTTGTTGAGTGTCATCAGCTCTTTGTAGATTTTTGTGATCAGTCCTTTATCATTAGTGTTGTGTGCAAAAATTTTCTCCCAGTTGGTGGGGTTCCTCTTTGTTTTTGTTATTGTCTCTTTTGCTGTACAGAAGCTCTTTAATTTGATGTAGTCCCTGCTGTTTATCTTTGCCTTCACCTTCACTGCTTTGGGTGATGTGTCTGTAAATATGAAAATGACTTTATTTTAAATCCCCAGTATTAATTGGACCTTTCATCATGTGAGACATTATATGGAGACTATAACAGTTACATTGCAGACTATAACAGTTACTTCTGAGTGTTCATGATACAAACTGACAGTCATAGTGCTTCGTGGAAGTGTTTTGATTGGGGATGTTTACAATAAACTGGATTTGAAACTAAACTTATTTATCGGGAAGGACTTCTCAGAGGAAATCCTGTCAAAGGAGTGATGTAGAAAATGAATGTGAGTTATGTGAAACTGGGGGTTGGGGGCTTGGAGAAAATTCCAGATAGAGGGAAGATAAAAGTCTAGAGGCAAGTGAAGTCCCAATGGTACAGGACAGAGAGAAGGGCACCTCAAAACCCCCAAACCTATCTGCTTTAAATAGGTACTGCCATCCATCACACACTCTGGTGCATAAGACCTCCAATGGAAAGGAACTTGAATATAATTAGTGTGCAATACAAAAAAGGGGAAGAATATAGTTTCCAAATCAAGCACCCAAAGTTACCCATCCCCTGTGGGTAAATGTCCAGCCAAACCCAAAGCAGGGCCACTGAGTCTGAAAGCTTGTCACAAGCCTAAGGCATGTTCCAGTGGGGACCCATATTAAAGGGTCAGAAACAGCCAGATAAGTCTAGGAGGAAAAGAGCAAAATCGAAATCAAGATAAAAGCTGCTGTTGTTAAGCTCCCCAATGGGTCGCCCACCCACATCTGTTTCAACCAGGCCAAAGCCAAGAAGCAAGTGTAATTTCCTCACACGTCTCTTTACTCCATGTGCCTCCTCAGGTCTCCTGGCTCTCCATCCTTCTTCCTTCCTTCCCCAGTCTCCTCTCCAGCTTTTCCTCTTCCCTGCTCAGCTCCACCAGCCCTTGGGTGGGGCAGGGAACTTGGCACCTCCCCTTTCCCTGGGAACCACCCTGGATTAATAAGTGTCCAGAACTGAATAAACCAGTTTGACTTGAGTGAAGCTAGATTGCAAAGAGATAGAGATACAGCATTGTATAAATCAAGGTAACATATTTGAGCTATGTACTAAAACAGGGGTTCTAAACTTGAGTTCCATGACCTGTGGAGTTAAGGAAGAGCTTCATGGTATTGCTTGTGAAAATTCTGTGCATAAACAGGTTCTCAGTATATTACTCTCATTGTTCAGAACAAAAATCTGTCCTTGATGTTTATTCCCCACCACCATAATTATTTTGTGAAAATTTACCAATTGGACTTTGACAGCTTCATTCATTTATTCACACACTCAACAAATTTTTATTGAATTTTTTATAACTAAGCAGTGCAGTGGTGAATAAAAGAAGACAGACTTCTAAAAGGAGAATAAGAAAATAAGTGACAACTGAATGAAATTTCATAGTAACAAACACTATAAAGAAAATACAGTAAGGGACTCTGTAGAGATGAAGGCTTCCTGAGAAGGTAATATTTGAGTTAAAGCTTGAATTGGCAAGAAACAAAACAGCTAGTGCAAAGGCCCTGAGACAGAATTGATTTAATGAATTTGTTGATTGAAAGAAGGCCAGTATGGTAGTGTATAAACAGTTGATGGAAGAGTAATACAATAATACAAAGTAGGATATGACATTGGCAAAATGGGTCAGGGATCAGCTCAAGTAGATCATGGTGAGCAATTTGAATTTTTCTGAGAACCCTGGGAAATGATTGAACTAATTTGGCAGTAGCACTACATGGTTTGATTTATGTTATGAAATGAGTTTAAAGAAAGATTTAGAAAGAGAAACTGCTAGTTAGTAATCTGTTGTAGTAGTTCAGATGAGAGGTGATTTCATTTCAAAGTAAGTGATAATAGTGGAAATGAAGATTATTATTGAAATTTGAGATGTTTTAGAGCAATACACAGTTGCCTATGTATTAGGCATGGAACAATGCCAAGCAGGAATGGATAAAATTCTCCAAATACAAATAGCTCTAAAAGGAAAATACTAAAGATTTTTCAACAAATGACTTAGGGATCTGTCTGACAGACAAAACCAAATCAGGATATGAGTTCAAATCTTAACCCTATCATTTTTGACCTTGGGTCAATCAGTGATTTACCTACTCTAGGTCAATTTTCTCATCTAAAACAAAAAGTTAATAAAATGTGAAAGCACCCAACACTCGTGGTACCAACTATATTTGTTTAACTTTAAAAGAACAATAAATAACTTCAACAACAACCAAATGATTTTAGAGTGAGTAGCTGAAAGAGATTAAAAGAGATTCTAGAGGACTAGAAATCATTTTTACCAAAAGATTTTTCTTATCATAGTTGTTACACCTTGAAAATTTTCTTTTAGAACCCCATTCAACACTGCCTTAACTGCTTCTTTTGTTTCTGTATCAGACCTGCACACAAACACAAGCTTGGCAGTGAGATTTCCAAAGCTATGTAAACAATGTAGTCTGGTTTCTGAAAATTCATTCTGCATATATTACATGCATTGATATTCAAATATTCACACAAAGTTCCTTCCTTGCAAGCTCACTGTGATTATGACCTCCACAATCACCTTAATTGGCCCAACCCCTCCCAAGACTGTGCCCAAGAGTTAGTGAGGATGAGCTCAGACCTTTGTGGCTGTGTATTTACAAATCCGCTTTCTTTTTATCTATTCTGTGTATACACACACACACACACACACACACACACTGTTTACATTTCTTTTAAAAATATTTGAAGTATCTTTTGTTCTCTTAAATAGCTAGTCAGTGTTAAGGAAAATTTTGGTTTAGTTAATGTTTTTAGAAATGGGTGTTCTTTGTCATACAGCCCTATTGGTATGGAATAAAAAAAACACCACAGGCCTTTTTTTTATTTCCCTGTTATAGAAAGAAGCCTCTAGAATTGAATGGAGCATAGGGTGAGCAGGGAGTTATATTGTGGGGGAAGGTATTTGATGGCATACATAAATTTTCTCAGGTGGAATGTCTGGTATTCATACCCTGTCCCCAGAATCCTATGAATGTAAAGCTGTGTGGCCAAAGTTGGTCTGGGAGGAGTCTGCTAGAAATAAGTCAACTTTCAAAAATATTCAAAGAAAACAATTTCTTTTAAGATTTCAGGAATCTTAAAAAAGCCTTTTAAGGTTGTACCTATAAACTTGATAATAATTAGTATTTGGATAAATTGGGTGTTATCTTTGTGGAAAAGAGGAAAGATTTATAATCTTAATTTTGATCATTCTCCACATTGCTTCTTGTATATCTTGTGTCCTCCCTCTCTTAGAAATCTACATGTCTTTAATAAGGGCTGAACCATTCTTCTTTCCCACCAAACAGTGTTCTCCACATCCTCACCAGTACTTATTGCTTCTGTTTTTTTTTTTTTGTTTGTTTGTTTGTTTGTTTGCTTGTTTTTTTGATATGGGCCATTCTTATAGGTGTCAGGTAGTATCTCATTGTGGTTTTTGATAAGTGTTGAGGAACATTTTGTCATATTTCTTTTGGCCATCTTCATGTTTTCTTTGGAGATGTGCCTATTTAGTTCATCTGCCTATTTTTTTTTTTTTGATTAGGTTATTGCTTTGTTTTCATTGAATTGTATGCACTCTTTGTAGATTTTTTATATTGGTGCCTTGTCAGATGTGTGCCAGGCAAATATTTTTCTCCATTTCATAGGGTGTCTCTTCATTTTGGTTACTGTTTCTTTCACTGTACAGAAGGTTTTTAGTTTGATGTAGTTTCAATTGTGTATATCCACCTTTGTTTTCCTTGCTGCTGGAGATGAATCTACAAAGATGTTTCTGAAGTTTATGTCATGGAATGTTTTGCCTATATTTTCTTCTATGTATTTTATAGTTTCAGGTCTGACATTCAAATCTTACCCATTTTGAGTTGATTTTCATATATGGTGTGATACAGTGGCCTAAATTCATTTTTTACATGTGACAATTAAATTTTCCCAGCACCATTTATTAAAGAGGCTTTCTTTGTTTCAGTATATATTTTGCGCATGTGTCATATATTCGTATTTCATAAATGTGTGGCCTTATTTCAGAAATCTCAATTCTATTCCACTGGTCCGTGTGTCTGATTTTGTTCCAGTACCATGTTCTTTTAATCATGATAGCTTTAAAGTATAGTTTGAAGCTTGGAAGTGTGATACCTCCATTTTTTTCCCTTTTTAGTCTGGAGAACTTTAGCTGTTCTGGTACTTTTTTATGTATGGTTCCATATGAATTTCAGTAATCTTTGTTCAATTTCTTTGAAGAATGCTGTTGGGATTTTTATTGGGATAGCATTGAATCTGTAAATTACTTTGGGTAAGATGGCCATTGTTGATTCTTCCTATCCATTTCTTTATGTCTTATTTTATTTCTTTTATCAATGCTGTATAGTTTTCCTTGTATAGATACTCTGCCTTCTTTGTTAGATTTATTTCCAGGTATTTAATTTTTTTTTGGGGGGGGTGAGATTTTAAATGGGATGGCTTTTGTCTTCTAATTATGAAGGCAATTGATTTTTGTGTGTTGATTTTGTATTTTTGCCACTTTGCTGAACTGGTTTATTGTTTTAATTAGCTTTTCTATAGAGTTTTTGGCTTTCTCTATGTATATTATAGTTTCATCTGCAAATAAAGATAATTTTACTTCTTTTTTCTCCATTGTATTTCTTTTGTAGCATTTTCTTGCCTAGTTGCTCTAGCTAGGACTTCTAATATTATATTTAATGATTTCTCTCTTTTTTAAAGATTTATTTATTTATGCATACAAGAGCTGGGGTACAGGCCAGAGATGCGGGAGGTGAGAGGATTTACCAGAGACAGAGTGGGGAACAAAACAGGCAGACTGACTGAAATACATTGCTGAGGGGAGCAGCAGGCAAGTCAGGAGAGGTCTGCTGCGCCATGTGGGTTCCTCCCTGGCCAGCCGGGTATGGAACTCATGTTGCAGAGGCTGCAGATAGCTTCACAGTGCTGTGCTTAACCCCTTGTGCCACCAGAGAAGCCCTAAAATGTCCTAATTCTTGGAAATGAAGAATATGACTATTGAGTCTTTGGTGTGGGGATGTGGGAGAAGTTTTTTATACAAGGACTCAGTGGTAACAAATTCCATAGTAGCTTTCCTCCACCTTTTTAATCTCCCTTCTACTACTATTCCTTCCAGGATTAGCAGGAGTTCCTGCCTCTTGTTCCTTTTATCTGCTAAAGCAAAGTTCAGGGTTACACAGGACACCTAAATATGACCTAATTCCAATACTCATGATGGTAATTACTCTAAGTGCATTATGTTGAATTTTATCCTTTATAAGTTCTCTCAAATACATTATATTTATTGATTTTAAAACTACCCTGTTTGGTAGGTGGACCAGACCTTGTTCATCCTTGTTTTAGGAATGAAGAAACTGAGGTCCAGAGAGGGCAAACGATACCCCATAATCACACAGCTATAGGTAGTAGATCCAGGGCTTATTCCCACCAGCATTTCTACCTCTTTTCAGTAAAATGAGCAGAACTAAGAGAGCCCAGTAAATTGGAACATGTATGCTAAAGTGAATTTTGCAGTTAGCAGCAGTACTGAAGCCATTCAGGAAACCTGGATCTCTTTTTAGAGCGTCTTTCAATCTTGTATTTTAGGACAATCTGTTTATCTATTTTGGGTATGAAGCAATCTGGTTTTCTTTACTTTGTTCAGGACTTCTCTTAAGAAAGGTAAAGGGGATAAAATGTTCTCATGAGTTCCAGGCTTTTGGAGGGATCCAGAAATTGTTTTCTGAATCTGTCAATTGCTCCCAGTGATTGAGATTTTGGCGAGAGCTGCTTTTGGCAATTTACTCAAGGGCAGCCCTCTTACTTTCCTTCTCTCTGCTTGTTCTTTTCAAGTTAGGCCCTAACATATAGGTCTGACTATTTGTTTAAGAGGTCCAAGAATGAAAACAAAAAGTGGCATCAACACATACTTTGAGACATAAGTAACACCCTATATGCTTTTTTAAGGAAATCATGACAGTTGCATTTCTTTATTATTATTATTTTTATATTTTTATTAGGATATGAATTGCATACTATAAAATTCACCCTCTTAAAGTGTATAATTTGGTGGGTTTTTAGTATATTCACAAAGTTTGACAACATTACTATCACATAATTTTAGAATATTTTCATTAGCCAAACTAAATCAGTAAAGAAGGAAGCCCCTGTCCCTCTTGAAGACTTATCCAAAAGCTTTGAAAGCCAAGAGAGGACTGCTGAAAGGCATCCAACCCACAAGAAAATCTGTCGGTCATCTACCTTTCGAAAGTCCAAGACACTGTGACTCCAAAGGTAACCAAAATATCCTTGGAAGAGCACTCCCAGGACAAACAAGCTTGACCACTACGCCATCATCAAGTTCCCCCTGACCACTGAATCAGCCATGAAAAAGATAACACACTTCTGTTTATTGTGGATGTCAAGGTCAACAAGCACCAGGTCCAACAGGCTGTGAAGAAGCTCTCTGACATTGATGTGGCTAAGTTCACACCTGATCAGAACTGATGGAGAGGCAAATTAAAATTCCGACCATGGTGCATTTCAGTGGTTCTTCCAATGGCTCTGGATCCATAAACATGGGTTGATTTTCCACTTACTTAGATATTTTATAGTTTGCAGTATACATGGCTTGCACTTCTTTTGTTAGTTGTATTTCTAAGTATGTAACTCTTTTTTGTCCTGTTTTATTTTTTTAATTAAAAAAAAAATTTTAGGGCCTCCCCGGTGGCTCAGCAGTTGAGCGCTGGCTTGGGAAGCTGCCCGCAGCCTCTGCAGCACTGATTCGATCCCCGGCCACAGGGCGAGGGTCCCACATGGCACGCAGACCTCTCCTGACACCCGCTGCTCCCCTCAGCAGTGTACTTCATCACTCTGCCTGTTCTACTCTCCACTCTGGCTCTGGTGAATTCTCTCACCCTCCTGCGCCTCTGACTATATCCAGTGTTTGTATAAATAAATAAATCTTAAAATTTTTAAAAAAAAGATTTATTTATTTATACAAGCACTGCTGTACAGTCAGAGGTGCAGGAGGGTGAGAGAATTCACCAGAGACAGAGCAGGGAGTAGAACAGGCAGACAGACCGAAGACACTGCTGAGGGGAGGACCCGGCGAGGCAGGAGAGGTCTGCTGCGCCATGTGGGTTGCTACCTGGCCAGCCAGGAGTCGAACCCGCATTTCAGAGGCTGCAGACAGCTTCACAGCGTGGCCTTCAACCCGCTGCACCACTGGGGAGGCCTTTCATCCTGTTTTTAATGGAATTGTTTTCTTAATTTCATTTTGGATTTTTCATTGCTAGTTTTAAGAAATAGAATTGATTTTATGTATTTCTCTTATTGCTGATACCTTAATGAAATCTTTGATTATTTCTAATACTTTTTCTGTTTGTGCATTCATGAAGATTATCTATATTAAATATCTGTAATTAGGGATAGTTTAAATTCTTCCTTTTCAGTATGCATGCCTGTTACTTACTTTTCTTGCATAATTTCCTTGCCTGATACCTCCAGTTGAATAGAGGGGGCAAGAGTAGACTTTCTTGCATTAAGCTTAATCTTAGATGGAAAATATTCTGTTTTTCATCATATATATGATATGTTAGCTGTAGATTTTTCATAGTCGCCCTTTACCACATTGAGGAATTTCCCATCTATTCCTAGTTAGTTGAATATTTTTACCATGAAAAATCCTTTAATATGTTAATATGTTACATTACTTAATTGATTTTTATATATTAAACATGTATTCCTAGAATACTCACTTGGTCATGGTGTGTAACCCTTTTTATATGTTGCTGGATTTTGTTTGCTAGTGTTGAGTTTTATCTCTTGATTCATAGAGGACATTGGTCTATAGTTGTCTTTGTTAGTTGTATTTCTAAGTATGGTGTGAGGGTAATAGAGACCTCATAAAATGACTTGGAAAGTCCCCTTTGAGGGGCTAATATTTGTTTTTCCTAAAATATTTAGAATATTCCTAAAATATTTAGAATTTATCAGTAAAGTCATCCAGATGTTGCTTTATTTTGTGGGAACATTTTAAATTAGGATTATAATCTCTTTATTTTCTACAAGTTTATTCATTTTTCTATTTATTCATGTGTCTATCTTAGCAGTTTCTTTCTAGGGAATTTTCCATTTTATCAAGTTTATTTAATTATGTTGGTATATGGTTTTTCTTGGTATTGCCATTTAATTCTTTTTATTTCTCTAAGGCCAATAGTACTATCCTAATTTTCATATTTTGAGGACCCTCTTGGTTAGTTTTTCTAACAGTTTGTCAATTTTGTTGATATTTCACAGAACCAATTTTTGGTTTTGATTTTCTTTATTGCTTTCCTAGTCTCTGTTTCCTTTATTTCTTACAAACCTTATTATTTCTTCCTTCTCCTTGCTTAGGTTTAATTTGCTTCACGCTCCCCCTAGTTTCCTAAAGAGGACCTTTAGGTTATTGATTTTAGATCATTTTTGT
The DNA here is from genome assembly GCF_964194135.1 of Talpa europaea. NCBI lineage: Eukaryota > Metazoa > Chordata > Mammalia > Eulipotyphla > Talpidae > Talpa > Talpa europaea. The sequence continues at coordinate 49,977,268 of NC_140076.1, forward strand.
ATTTAATATTAGTGTTTACAGCTTTAATTTCCCTCTAATATCTCTCTGCTTTAGTTACATCCCATAAATTTTGTTATATTGGGTTTTGTTTTCATTCATTTCAAAATATTTTCTAATTTCTTCCTTTGCCTGTTGAATGTGTTTAAATTCCATGTATTTGTGAATTTCACAAATTTCTCTTCCTTTTTTATTGTTAATTTCATTCTAATTTCGTTGAGTAGCTTGTTCTTTAGATGTCTTTTAGAGCTAGTTGGTTTGTATTGTTCAAGTCTACTATTTCTAATTATATAATATGCATGCATTGTTACTTTTTTTTAAAGATTTATTTATTTATTTGTTTGTTTGTTTGTTTGTTTGTTTGTTTATACAAGCACGGGGTACAGTCAGAAGCTCGGGAGGGTGAGAGAATGAATTCACCAGAGCCAGAGCAGGGAGCAGAGCAGGCAGAAGGACCGAAGTACACTGCTGAGGGGAGCAGAGGGCGGCAGAAGAGGTCTGTGCGCCATGTGGGACCCTCCTCCGGTGGCCAAGGAGCAGCCGGGGATCGAAACTGCGCTGCAGAGGTTGCTGGCAACTTGGCAACCCAGCGCTCAACCGCTGTGCCACTGGGGAGGCCCTCATTGGTACTATTTAAATATAAGAGCAAACTGATATTTTCTTCATTAATGATTGTGTTGATGTCTTACAGTAGTATTTAATATTTTAGGAAGTGGCTTTCTGAGTTGGAATTTTTTCTCCTATGGTTATTTTTGTTTTTCACTATACTTGAAGGAAAAATCATACTAATTTCAAAGGTCACTTTCAGCTTGCCATGGATGAAAATATTAATATTTTCTTGAAGGCATCTGTTGGGATTTAGCTAAAAATGCCTACATAACTGATGAAAAAGGACCAAATAGTGAAAGAAAATTTCTGAAATAATTCTTCAGATTAGAGTCATTGTGTATACCACCTGTAGCAGACAGCTTGTTGGCAACCACGCCCTTTTGCCAGGCAGAGCAAAAGAAAGCAAGCTGTGCAGCCTGGCCATGAGCTGGCACATCTGTTTAGAAAGTCTGGTAGATGTGTGTTTTTGCAAGCAACGAACTCCAGCTCTTAAGCTTATGCTCAAGTGGCTTAGTTTGCTCTCTTAGTGATATGTCCCCTGTCAGTTGGCCTGGAAGTGGTAAGAAAGACCTATGAGAACTACTCTTGACCTTAGGGCATGGGACAGTTTAAGGTGTTTCTCCATATAAGGGAGATAGTAGCAATCTGGCTGCTGGTAAGCAACCTGGCACAGCTGCCTCGCATCAGCGTAGCAGTCAGCTAATCCTCCTGGAAGATTAACTGCTGTAGACAGTTAGACAGGTTATTGGATCAACATCTTCTGGCTTGTAGCCCTGCCAGGTGCTTCAGGTTTGTCTCATTTAGCCAGATTTAACCAGAGATTTTTTTCCTCTGGGTGTTCCACCAACCTTTGAGCTCCAGGTACCTGGACTTCGGAACAGTAAGTCTTACTTCTTCCACAGTTGTCACTTGCAGATATTTTTCTTTTGTGCATTTAAAGTTATAATAACTGGTGTTCTGTGACATGGACAAATAAGGGGAGGGGTCATGAAGTGTGGTAATTAGGAGTATCAACTATGGAGTTAGGCTATTTTGGATTTAAAACCAAGTTTCAACACCTACAAGTCCTGTGCTACTTTCTCATCTGTAAATTGGGATAATATCCTCACAGGTTTTAAAAAGGTTTAAGCTAGTTACTATACATAAAGCGTTTACCATCATACCTGACAAATAAAAATCCAATTTGTTCTGGAAAGTTCTAACATGTTCTAAAAATAACTGTATGGGATATACATCACTTTGTACCCAAGCCATTGATTAATCAGAATTTGACTTTGATTCTAATACTATAAATTCTTCTTTCTGAAATATTGCTTATAATATCCTTTATTCAAACAGTAACTGTCTTAGCTTTTTCAGACTGCTGTAACAAAATACCACAGACTGGGTAGCTGAAAAATGAGAGGTCCAAAATCTGCATGCCAGCATGGTCAAGGGAGGCCCTCTTTTGGGTTACAATTTTTTTGTTGTATTACACTTGGTGGAAGAGGCTGGGAGTTCTCCGAAGTTCCTTTTATAAGTTCACTAATTCTCTCCTGAGGGCTCTAGTACCACAACCCAATTACCTCTCCAAGGCTCCCTCTCCTAACACCGGCACTTTGGGCATTAGGATTCCATCATGGGAAACATGGGAATTTTGTTTTATTTATTTACTTTTTTAGGTTATTAACTTTTAAAAATAATTTTATTTATTTTTTAATATTTTTTACATCATTCTTCATTTTTTACAACGTATGCTTTCTCATCTCAGTTATAGTCCCCATGAAAGAGACATGAGAATTTTAGGCTCTCACAAATGTTCAGACCATAGCAATAACCATTTAGTAAATTTGTAATATATTTACAGTTCAGGTGTTAGGAGGAAAACAAAAGAAGCAGATGACTGCTATTGTATAGAAGTGGTGTTAGTCTCTTTTTTGCTTTGTATGAAAAGCTTTCTTCAAATATCCTTTGGTCTTGGAGTTTGGAACAGTACTTTAGTATTACCCTGGTCGAGGCTCTGTAGTTATTTTGGGGATTTAATCCTACATAGAAGTTCCATTACACATCTACCAGTAATTTTATATGCATCACTAACAATATGGGACTATCACCATGGTTTATTCGGCAGAGAAGAGCACTTCTGATATATCAAAATATTTCCTTTCTCTAGTAAGATATTCTGGCTAGTTAGTATCTTTTGATTTTACTTCCTATTGCATTTCTAAAGGTATAGCAGGTGTTTTCTAATAGGTAGATGATGAAATAAGACTAGATACTGGTTTTTTTTAAAAATGGGTAGTGCATGATATTAGGTATAGAGACAAAAGGTTAACATCTTCAGATATGTCTCTTGTTCTTGGAAATTACTTAATTTGTATAAATTTTAATGTCACTTTTTTTCTTTTTCCTTTCTCTTTTTTTAAAGATTTGTTTTTATTTATGCATAGAAGAACTGGGGTGTAGGCCAGAAATGCCAGGGTTTGAGAGGATTTACCAGAGACAGAGTGGGAAGCAGAACAGGCAGATCCATTAAGATACACTGCTGAGGGGAGCAGTGGCGAAACAGGAGAGGTCTGCTGTGCCCTGTATGGGTCAGCTCCGCCCTATGTGTGTCAGCTCCTTGGCCAGGGTTTTGAACTCAGGCCCCAGTATGGCTGGCGATAGCTTGATAGTGCTGAGACTTGATAGTGCTGAGTGCACCACCAGAGAGGCCCACTTTTTTCTTTTACTTTTTTTTTTTCTCTAAAGATTTATTTATTCATGCATACAAGAACTGGAATACAGGCCACAGGTTTGGGGGAGGGGGTGAGAGGATTCACTAGAAACAGAGTGGGAAACAGAACAGGCAAATTGACTGAAATACACTGCTGAGGGGAAGTGGCGGGAGAGATAGAGGTCTGCTGTGCCATATGGGTCACCTCCCTGGCTGGGGGTCGAACTTGTGCTGCAGTGGCTGCAGATAGCTTCATAGTGCTGCATCTTAACCCCTTGCACCACCAGGGAGGCCCCACTTTTTCTTTTACTTTTAACCAAAGTTTAGTTGAAAGATGCTATGGTCTGAATGTTTGTGTCCCTCCCCAAAACAAATAATGCCCAATGCAATGACAGTTGATAGTGGGGCCTTGGGAAGGTGATTGGATTGGGGGTGGAGCCCTCATGAATGGGGTTTGTGCCCTTTTAAAAGAAATCCCAGAGAGCTCCATAGCCCCTTCTGCTGTGTGAGGACCATAGTTTACAATGTGGAAGAGAGCATTCACCAGATCCCTATTGTGTGATGACCTGATCTTGCACTTTCAGCTTGCAGAACTGATTTTTTATAAGCCACATGGTCTATGGTATTTTGTAATAGCAAATCAAATAGACTAAGATTGTGGCCAAGTTTTTTAGTAATAATCAGGTGAGAATTACCATAACAATGATTTTTGGGTTTCCTAAACTAATGGAAAATTTGAAGCAATGATCAAGAAACTTCACATTTTAGAATGCTTGTTAAGTGACAGTGAGATTATGATCTCGCTTAAGTTTGACCATCTAGAGATGTTCATGTATGAATGCTCTGATGGTATAGATTAGTTTTGAAAGAAGCAAATCTGCAATTATTCATTTGATTCTAAATCTAAATCCAAATAGAGCAAATTATTGAATTGTCTATAAATATTATATAGCCAATAGCTACAACACAAACCAAGTATCCTTTTCTTGAAATACCTGCACAATAACAATAACAATTATATCTATTACATGTGTTTACATGGAGTTTCCAATTTTCCAAATGCTCTCAGTCTACCTTATCTGATTTGTAAGTAGTTTCATTTGATTATGCATAAAAGGATAGGAAATTGGGATACAGAGAGGTTAATTACTTGCTGAATGCCACACAGCACATCAATGGAGAAGGACTCAAGTACAATTATTTTGGCTGCAGCTCTGCAGTCATTGCATTAAAGGCCAATAAAGTCTAACAGGCATGTTACTCTCTGTGAGTTAAGCTCCTTTTAGAATAAGATGGATCCATACTTGTTTGTAATACACTTAAAACTTGAACTATTTTCTCATCTTTTGCTTGACTAATGTAAAATTCACAATGGAGTCAGCTTGCTTGCCATGTGGAATGTAATGGTGATAAATCACATTCCATATCCCTAGACTTCTTTCCCCACATGTTTGAACTTCATCAGCTGTAGATTTCTGTTCGAGAAATGGGAATGTGAACAATATTCTGGCAGAACAAAAAACATCTGCTTGATTTTCTAGTCCCTTAACAAGCAATGTTAAGAAAGAATTTTAAGATAAGAAATAGCATGCCAGTAACAAGTTATGTAAGCTAGACAAGTAATAATTACATGAGTTAGCTTCTGAGGGATGGTTGTTTCTATGTACTTAAGCTTCTAGATGACCCTTGCATAAAGTATATCCTAACTTGATCTAACTTGACTGTGGCTTTTAATACCATCTACAAAGAAAAGTTTAGGCTAAAAATGAATGATTGTAACTTACAAATGGTATAATGGGGAAACACACAGAGCCAACATACTGAAGTGTTTTCTATTATTTATACTAAACAGTTATAGAAATTATATAGATGTAGAATATAATGACTCTAAATTATATACCTTCTGTAATAGTGTTATTCAGTAATCTTTATCCTTCACCATGAATAAATCCTTTTCCTGAAGTGGGATGGGAATAGGGAAAAGAACCAAAAAGTTCACAGAGCCCTGAAATAGAAAGCATTTTGAGGAAATAAGTTTATTTTGAGGTAATAAACATTCTTCTCCATTGTACTGATTGAGAACATTTCTGTGCCTTATTTTCTCTTAGCCATCTTTTAAAATTCTCGATAATGTGATTTGTAGTTTAAATAATTGAATACCAACCCCCATCTCCCCACAATTATTTCCATTCTATGAATAACTTGTCTGGCAAATTGATACTTTATTTTAACTCTTTATAAAATAGATATTTATTACAAACATGCAAGAGGAGAACAAAAATATTTTCTGATTCTTGGCATTAATTTTGGAGATGTACATATGAATTTGTATGTTTGTACTAGTTTGTACATGCAATTTGTAAATAGTTATTCTAAAATTACTTTTGAGATAAGCAAAATATAGAAGTTCAAGTTTTCAGGCCTCCCTTGTAGGAACATGGAAAGACAGCTGTTAGCTAATTGGAGCACAGATATTAAAATATTTTCTTTCTTTTTTAGAAATCATGAATCTAAACTGCTAATAAATAAATTTATCATGCAAAATCAGAAGATTTATACATATGTTCTTAGCAAAATATTTATAACCTGGAATGAATTGCAGAGTTAATAAACAGCTAGTAAATTTGGACTTTGAAGACAACCAAAATCAGTGTAGGCCAAGATAAATAACAACAAAAACACTCAGTAATCCAAATAAGCAGAAAGTATATATTTGATTTTAGCTTTAACTAACTTAGCATTCTAGAATTCTTTTAACCTGTTTTTTTTTTAGTTTTCTTTCAGAATAAGCCTTTTCCTATGTTTATTAAAGTGTCCTTAATGAAGATGATGAAAGTAAGATTTTTAGAAAAATATTTTGCATATTCAGAAAGGGAAGTTTAAAGACAAAATAAAAAACATTCTTGACTCATAATAATTCCCTGAGAGTACCATGGGTATGTTTTCACTCAGCCAATACGATCATCAAAGAAGCCTGGATTTTAATGAGATAGGTATCTCAGAGATCAAATGATTGACCAAAACAGTTTCTTTTCTTCATATGTAAGGCTTCAAAATCCAAGTGGCTCCTGTACTTTAAAATATACATGCTTTACATGGAAAATGCTTTCATTGTCAATTGTATCATGTCAGTTACAGGTCAAGGCATTATTTGTGCCATTTGCCTGTAATATATTTGGGATCTATAAAAAAAAATAAAATAGCCTGAAGACTATTGTTGTCACCAACATTAAAAATATTAATAATGTATTATTTCTTATCATATTATTTAACTTAATTTCTCAAGAAACAGAAGGGTAAGTAACAAAGAAGGATTTTCCAGTAGATGAGATGTCACTGTGACTGTAACAAGACTATGATAAAAGAAATGTCTGGATAATCCTTAGGAAAGAAAGGAGTGCTATCACTGCTCTGAAGATAGTTATTGTGTAGTGTCCAACAATTTTGTAGAGGGATTTTTTTGGTACTTGTTTCTGGGTTTATGAAGTACAAGTGTGAGAGATCTCAGTTTTAATTCGGCTCTGCCATATATGTGATGATGGACAAATCTATCCCTGAAGATCTCTGGATGCTGATTTTTCCCACTTATAAAATTAGACATTTGGATTGGACTTTCTATTGACCTTTTCAGCTTTAAGCTTGAGGAGTTTTTGAAGAGAATAAAGAGGAGAAAAAATGCAGATGGAATATAATTAGTAGTTAAACAACTCTTCCTCCCTACCCCTAAAATAGCCTTTTAGAGGTAGTGGTTTATAGATTCCCAAGTCCTACTGATATATGTGTTTAAGGAGGAGGGGATATTTATTGGGCACTTACAAATGTCACTTTCTCTAGGAAGTTTTTCCTAAATTCTTACCCTGTTGTACATACTTTAAAATAGATATTTATTTTCATCTCTGTGTTCCATCTGCCATCTTCTGCATGCTTCTATTGTTGTTGCTTCATACTTATTTGACTGCCTGTTATTCTACTAAACTGTTAGTTCCTTCCATGTAGAATTGTATTTAAGTATCTTATTTATCTTTTCAATCCCTGTTTCTCACACAGACCTTGGCATATAAAAAGGCACCTAATAAATATTATTGGAATTGAATCAAGGTGGTCAAAAGGTACACACTTCAGTAAGACAAATAGTGCTAGAGATACAATGTACACTTAAATTACAATAGCTAGGATTGCTGTATGGTATAGTTGAAGGTTTCTAGGAGAGTATATCCTAAGAGTCTCATCACAAGAGAAAATATTTTCTTTTTTTGTAGCTATAGGAGATGACAGATGTTATGTAAACTTACTGTGGTAATCCTTCACAATATCTGTAAGTCAAGTCGTTTGGTATAAACCTTCAATTTATGGTCCTGTATGTCAATTATATCTCAATAAAATAAAATTTACTTAAATAAGTAAATATTATTGGAATAAATATTTGTTGGTATGCTGTCTCACTGAACCCACATCCCTATCTCACAGAATCTTAATTCAGAATGAAACATAGTTTCATGTCTTTACATCACCTATCATTTGCTAATAAATTCCAAACAGAGTGATGAGAAGGCTAGTAAGACTTTTAAAAAGTCAGAATTTGTTTTATAACTAGGAAATCATGGAGGAAAATTTGGTCATATTAAATGTTAATTTCTTTCGGTATCGCTAACATAACTGTGTTTCCCAGGGAAACAAAGTTGGTTTGGACTCTTATATTAACTTGTTAAAATTTGGGGAATATTACACTTAGAAAAAGTTATTTCAACCACCACAATTGGGATTGTTGGTGACAGCGGGGACACTTGCTGTTCTTCTCATTCTGGGCTCCCTGATAAATTCTACTACACTCTCTTCTCATTTTCCCCTTGTTCTATTACCACACCAATTTTGTTATTTTCATAGACCCTTAGTGTTTGTAGAGAAATTCACAATACACCTCTTTTTGACTCCACTACAAATCCTTGCTGTAATGTTGGCTGGACCGCCTTGACACTTTTATACTACTTTCATTCCTGATAGGCTGATTGCCTATTGCACTTCCCACAGCACCTTTTCCAAATCATTTGCACTTTTGTTAAGTTCCTTACTCCACTCTCATCTTTCTTCACCCCTTTCATCTTTATCTCCAACTTCATGGATAGGTTTGTGACTATTTTATAGTGGGAATTTGAACTTTGCTCTTCTCTACCTTAACATTTCTTCCACTTTTCTATTTCCCTCTGTTTCACTGGCATGCCTTTTTCTCCTGTGTCCTGTTCCCCAAGGTGTGTATTCCCCTGTTTTCTCTTACTTTGCTGTTTCATAATCTTGTTTCCCATCATTTAAAATATCATCTTTGGGGATATGACTTTCAAATCTCCATCTAGTTCTGACCTTTCAAATCCATTCTATTCTTACCTTTACAATTGCTATTTGGAAATCTCCACTTAGATTTTCCTCCCCCACCCCCTCATTTCAGACTCAGCATGTCATCATCCTGATGCTAGATCATCTTTTCCTTACTTTCTCGGTTCTAATAATAAGTGAATGTTCTTCCTGGTTGCTTGCAGAATTATCTCCTGGAGCACAGTTCTGATTATGTCATATCCACTGCTGATTTTGTGTGTATGCCTCCTAAGCCTCAGTTTTTTTCTTCATAGTATTCTGAGAATATTTGGATTGTGGTAATAAATAGGTCAAACTTGGTGCCTAGTATCTGGTAGGCATTCATTGTTATACTTTCCCTATGTCAATCCCACTCTTAGCACTGTATTGATTACAAAATTGAACCATGAAACTTTCCTCAAATTGACCCCTGAAAATGCTTCACTGTTTCTTATTTTTGCTTATGCTTTTTTCTCTTCATCTGAAAATTGGCCCTTTATCCTCTGCACTGGTTGAGATCCTACCATCTTTCAAAGCCCAGTTTAAGTATTTTCTGTCTTAAGGGCTCACTAATGTTCACAATTAAATGTGAATTCCTGTTTTCTTCTCAATACTTTGTTCACAATTTATAAGTTCTTCCTTGATTTCTAAGTATGACTTTTTTTAAAAGATTTATTTATACAAGAACTGGGGTACAGGTCAGAGATATGGGAGGGTGAGAGAATTCACCAGAGAGAGTGGGGAGCAGAACAGGCAGACTGACTGAAATACACTGCTGAGGGGAGCAGTGGGTGAGACAGGAGAGGTCTGCTCACCATGTGGGTTTCTCCCTGGCCAGCTGGGAATTGAACCCACGCTGCGGAGGCTGCAGAAAGCTTCACAGTATGGCGCTCAACCCGCTACTCCAGCGGGGAGGCCCTGTATGACATATTTTTATTAGAGATTTACATTGATTTTTTTGAAGCTAACTCTATTTTAAATTATTTTTATAATCTTCACGGTGCTAATAGTCTTCTTCATAATGGACTCTCAAAAATATTTATTGAATAACTTTTGATAAGTGGTGTGTTTTGTTTATACTTTCAGTTTCTAAAACGTTTCAGGGGGAAGAACAAATTGTGAGATATAATAGCAATATGGGTCATGACATTGTACAAATATGCTGAAACCATGTAATAGTCTGCTTTGATTAGATCATGTGATAGTCTACTACAAAAGACATATATGGTTTATTCACTTTATGTGGCATTAAGAGTTGTGACCAGGCCTAGACTAAACATTTTCATAATCTTTCATTGCCTTTCCTGGAGATAGACTTCTCAGTCTTCAACATCTCTAATTATTGTAATTTTGTACTTAGAATACATGAGCTATATGGAAATTCCCTTGTCTGTATACCGCCCCAAGCTCTGTTACAAGTACTGTAGGTAGTTGTTGAGGTTCCATTTTTCAAAGGCCACAGTTAAAGCTATTCTCAAGAGAATTCATGGGTCTAACCAGCAAAAGTGAAGGGGGAAACAAGACAATTAAAATATCTTATTCATTAAAACAGATATATAAAATCCCACTAAAACCTGAATTTAACACCATCCTTAATGAGGACAAGAAGAGGAGGATGTAGGGACATGACTGTGAAACATACAAAGAGATGAAGAACTATGTACCAGAAAGCCTCTCTACCTTGATTTTAATTTTTTAACTCTTGATCATGCTTTCCCTATGGAGATATGAATTTATGATTATTTGAGCCCTTAGTAAAAAATTGGAATGTTCCTGGTTAAGAGGAAGCTTTGGTATAATGGCATCAAAGGAACTAGTTATAAGTTCTGGATCTATGTTACTATGTGACCTTCGGCTAGTCATTTATCATCTTTGGCACCATAGTTTCTGTTTGTAAAATGAGGTTATTGATATTGGCCTCCTTTGGTTGTGATGATGATTAATCATAAATTATAAAGTATTTTGTGAGTAATCATTTCATGAATGGGCTCTGATGACTCCTGAAACTAGAAGAATGTTTGGTGCTTTTAATTCTCGTGTCAAGGCTTCTGCTTTTCTACACAATTCTGTGAGTCCTGATCTTTAAATATCTGCTCTTTATTAGTTTTCTAAGATTGCGGTAACAAATTACCATAGATTGGGTGAATTAAACAATAACTATTTATTTTCTCATAGTCATAGAGATGAGAAGTCTGAGGTCAAGATTTTGACAGTATTGGTTTCCTTTGAAGTTCTCTTTCCTTGGCTTTTCAAGTGTCTTTACATGGTTTTCTCTCTGTGTTTGATTGCATCTAATTCCTTTTCTTCTAAGGACACCAGTTATACTGGATTAAGGCCCCATTCATATGACCCATTTTACTTTAGTTACTTCTTTAAAGGCCCTGTCTCAAATACAGCATATTGGAAATACTAGGGGTTAGAACTCCAACATCAGGAAAGGAAAAGCAACAAAGGAAACAAAGGAAAAGCAGTTCCCCCAACAGTCTTTATCTCATTTTCTGTTCTGTTTAAAGTGCTTATTTGAAATTATCATATTTGTTGACTCTTTTTGTCTGACATTTTCACTTGGATATAAATTTTGTGAAGGCAGAAGTATCTAAGGATACTTAGATCATTACAGTCATGTTACTTTTGGCAAGTTATTTAACCCCTCTGTGCCTCAGTTTACTTCACAAGGTAGAGATCTTATGATTATCCCCTCTCTATGACTATAATCACTTTTCAGTGCTTAAAATAATAACAGGGAAAATGCTCAATAAATGTTAGACATTTTTCTTCACACATTTGTTGAAAAAATGAATGAATGAATGAGTCAAATATCTTTATAAATTTTTTTGAGAACTTAAATATTTATGGGTTGATTTTCATAGAGGAATCTATTTACAAGTAGACTTTTTTTTCCTTTTCAGAATATTATATTCTTCATTAAACACGGGAGCAAACATAAAACCCCTTTGTGTTGATAGGTTTGTGATTTTAATTGCATCTTCAGTGATTTCTCTCCAATTGTTTGAGTGCATGTCTTAGGTCTTTTTGGTGATGTGTCTTTGTGTATTACTGTCAGATAATGGTTTTTGTGTATGTAATGCGCAATTTTTTTAAATTCAGAGTTACCTAGAAATAGGAAAGAAGCATGTTCCTACAAGACAGAATGACTGGGTTCCAGAAGAACCAGAGCTGAAAAGTCTAGCACCAAGCAGAAGGAGTCATGAGTTTATAGAAGCTGAGAGTTAGAGCATTGTTGAGCAAGGAGCCAAGCAAACTGGTTCAGGAGCTCAGTCCAGTTGGGACCAAGTGCCCACAATGGGCCAGATAAGAGCTTCTTCTCTTTGGATGTCTAGATTGTTCTAGCAGCAGACACAGTTGGAACCTCAAAGAGCCTAGAAACATCTCAATAGGACTTGGACCAGGAGTGCCTGTCTATATCCATGCTGGGATGAATGTATTCAGACTGAGAGATCTTAAAAGGGCATTATCAGTTCAGAGATAGTCCCTATTTACTATATGGAGCTATCATTTTCTACTACTAAATAGAGGTCCCATGCAATCTTAATTTTTTTATACAAAATGTGTTTGTTGGGATAGTTTCTCATCATCTGGGTGCTGTTAATGCAGCTTCCATGAAGAAGCATCCTTCTGTAGGCTTTACTTTTCCCTCTATAGGCAGGAGAGAACAGTGGAATAGCCAATACATAAAACTACCATTTGTGTTTAGCTAAAAACGGTGGTGATTTTATAGCATCCTGGGCATTTCCCATCCATGTAATAGGAATTGGGGCTGTGCCCCAGACACTGCTTTCTCTGGAGAGGGCAGAAGAAGATCCTTTGTGAGAGGCATGTTCTCATGGGGAGGTCAGATCACCAGAAAAAAGCTCAATATTTATTCTTATAGGAAAATAAATGTACTGGTTTCATATAAGATTTTCCTGAAAATATGCTAAAATAGTTAACTTATACCAGTATTCAAGAATTAATAAATTAATAATGGCTGATATACAGAGCATTTATAATGTATCATATATTGTCATAAGTACATTAGATGTATTAATACACATCTATAAGATAGCTAACATTACATTCCTATAAAAGAGAAAGAAACTGAGGCTCAGAGCAATGTTAGCCAAAGTTACACAGTTTATAAGTGGTAAAGCAGAATAAAAATTAAGTATGATTGCTTATAAACCTGTGCACTTTTCTTCCCTTCCAACTAGTAATTATTGTTCACACCCCCTGTGCTTTCTGTGCTCAATGATATGTGAAAGTTATACCTTTAAATTGTGGTGACTTTTTTTGGGTGGTAGATATTAAAATTCCCAACTGGATGCTGAGTGGATGGATGCTGAGACTTAGAGACATTTGCCCAGGGGTTTTGCTTTAGGAGAATCATACTCAAGTACTCCAGGCGGTTGAGGGAAAGCAGTAATGCAATGATTTTGTCTTATTGTCACAACCCTAGTTAGAGCTGATGTATTCTTTATATTTGCAGGCCAGATGTAGGTTTTTTTTTTTTAAATAAAACAAAAACACAGTGCAGTTACCATAAATAGAAGGAGGAGGAGCCCCCGAATTAAGTGCTGGTAAATATCATAGTTTTATTCAGTCTGAAGCTCAGAGGCTGCCACACAGGAATGCTTCCAGCACTAGCATAGCAGCTGCGACTGAAGCCAGCTCTTTTCACACTGAGCAGCTTCTTATTTGGGCAGTGCTGGCACTAAACCCATTACAGGAATGATTCTTGGCAACACCTTTTTGAGAGGATACCATGGCAAAAAAAAAAAAAAAAAGGACATATGTAAAACAGATTTGGCAAATGGACTATCCAATGCTTGCCATCCCTGCAAGTTTACCCTCATGAAAAATAAAAGTTGAGACCTACATCTTTCCCTTTCATTTCCCCTAGGATAAACTCTGAATTCCCATGTTGAACAGAAAATGCTAAGATATCAACATCCCTATGAATTGCTCTCTGACCCCAATAAAGCCTGAAATTCAACCTCAGAATTTTGTAGTTACAGGCCCACTGCAAGTATGTTTCTTTTAACACATGACAGTATCCACGTACATTAATGCTGTGCATTCATTTTCTCCTGAGGCTATAAATAAATCTATGCAATATATGAAGCTTTTTTATTTTTTTTCTATTCGAAGAAGTAGACAAAAGGCATTTGGGGAAAAAGTATCTGTTTCTCTCCTTCTTCATGAACTCTTTAGTCTGATTATTTGACCCAAGATAAGTAAAAGCCAAGTGTGTTTGCTCTTAATTAAAGCTCTTTTCATGGTGTACCCAGAGGCACAACTTTAGAGTGTGCAAACCAGATGAGATGAATAGTAAGTACTCTGGTTAACTCCCCCAAAGATTATCTGTGCATTTTTGTTTGGAGAAATTGAAGTTAGGAACTTAAAGAATCTGTAACACTTAGGAGAAAAGTTTGGTGTATATATGTCCATCATTCTCATGTATTTGTGTTTCCATAGCAAGGGCTTAAAAAGGAACTGCCATATGGGCTGAGAGTGAAGGAAGGAATGAGAGAATATTATTACAGTATTATTTCCCACAAAGAAATAAAGGTATAATTCTTTTCCCCGAATTTCCTGGGAAGCCTTTCAGTTCTCCAACTTTCTTGTCATCAAAGCACATGGTTTATGTTCACAAGTAGATTATAAATTCCTAGTCAAAGGCTTTAGTTAGCATTTTAGATATAGGGAACAAATGGCGGGGAAAAAGCAGCTTGTCTAGATTTTGTTTCAAAAAGAGTTCAACATAAAAATAAGCAAATCACCTCACATTAGAGGTCTTGATTCCATATCCAGCCCACTCTCTATTTTTACAGCCTACCTGTTGTCTTTCTGATTCTTACTTTTCTTATCTGTGTTTCCTGTTAACCAACTTTGAGGCATTGTGAAAAACTCTTCCTATATTATCCCTTTAAATCTCCACAATATCATGAAAAAGATATTTCCTATTATATGGATGTGGAAGCTGAGGTTTAGAAAGGTTAACTGATTTATGCAACTTGATATGACTCGTAGAAGAACTGGTATGAAACATGTGACAGTCTGACAACAATGCCCACGTGTTTAACTGGGTAGTTTTAAGGACTGACAACGATAATGGTTACACAGTAGAGACTTAGCACATGATTTTTAAGTTAGCAAATATTTATAAATGCTTCTACAATGTGTCATGTACTGTTCTAAAGTTTTTTTTTAAAATTTATTTATACATGCAAGAGCTGGGGTGTAGGTCAGAGGTGTGGGAGTGGGAGGATTCACCAGAGACAAAGTGGGGAGCAGAACAGGTAGATCTACTGAAATACACTGTTGAGGGGAGCAGCAGGTAAGACAGGAGAGATCTGCTGTACCATTTGGGTCAGCTCCCTGGCCGGAGATCAAATTCACATTGCAATGGTTACCAATAGCTTGATAGTGCTGAGACTTAACCCCTGGTGCCACCAGGGAGGCCCCCTGCATGTACTGTTCTATGCATTTAGGATAGAGTGATGAGTAATAAAAAATACAAAATCCATGGTCTCATGAAAACTGTGTTACAATGAGGGAAGCATAATAAAAAAGTTAATATTCCAGGTAGTGACATGACTGCTATGAAGAAAAATAAGACAAAGTAAAGAATAATGATGGAGATGGGGTGGCGATTTCAGGGTTACTCTGATAAGGTAAATTTGAACAGACACTTGAATAATGAGAGGGAATGAGTTATCTAGATGTACGCAGACTATTTTAAGCAGAGGGACCAATATGTGAAATCCTTCAAGCACTCAAGGAGTTTTTTTCTGGCTAGAATGGCATAAACTAGGAGAAATCCTAGGAGATGAACTCAGAAATAGGGGAAACATTGAAAGGCCTTGTAGACCACAGTAAGAATTTTGGATTCTATTCTGAATGATATCCGGAAGCTACTATGGAATTAACAAGCAAAGGAATGAAACTATCTGGTATAAAATTTAAAATAGAGAGATTTAGATTGTGGCTAAATTATTTGACTGAAACTATCTTAAAGGTACCACCGGAGATTTACATTTAGGATGAAAGTGGAGATGATCACCTACCTACAAAGTGAGATTAGCTAAGAGGACAGAGAGATCTGAGGCTCCGGGATTCTAGTAAAAGGGTTCTGGAGGACAATTTCAAACACTTCCATTTGTCATTATCTCACTCAGTTCTCTCAGTGCCTCTATTATCACCCCCATTTAACATATGAGAACACATACGTTTAGCAGATGCAAGAAGTTGCCCTGGGTCCCAAAGCTGGGGCTCAATCCCAAACCCAAGTTTGGCTGCCTTCAGAAGAGGCTATTAATCTCTTGTACACTGCCTCTAGTCAGCTGCTTATTGTGCTTTGTCAGGCAGGATATTAGGCTTTTGTGGAGATTTCAACAAATAACTTACTGGTTAGTCCCAAGTCAACCAGAAATTTTATATCTTTGTGAAAATATGTTTTCACTCAAAATTTCCATCCACATAGCTTACTTTTCAATTAAACCTAACTACAAATCTAACATCTCTGTGAACATCACCGGATATTATATAAAATATAATAATGAAATCTTTTTAGACAGCAAGATAAATGGTTCCCTATTCTTTTTCTTTTTCATTTTTTTTAAGATTTATTTATTTATTTAGACAAGAACCGGGGTACAGGCCAGATGTGTGAGAGGGTGAGAGGATTCACCAGAGACAGAGCAGGGAACAGAACAGGCAGACTGAGGAAATACACTGCTGAGGGGAGCAGCAGGCGGCAGGAGAGGTCTGCTGCGTCATGTGGGACCCTCACCGGCCGGCTGGGATCGAACCGGTGCTGCAGAGGCTGTGGACAGCCTCACAGCGCGGCGCTCAACCGCCTGCACCACCAGGGGAGGCCCTTCTTTTTCAATTTTAAAAATTAATGACAATTCATTGTTTTGCACTCTTGTTTTTTCATAATATAGAATTTTTCCCCTCAGGTATGGTCACCATGGTTTTCTCACCACCAAAGGACCCATAGTCCTTCACCATAGTCCATTGTGCCCTCCTCTCACCCCCCGCCCCCATTTCCCTGCTTTTCCTCCCCTCCTGGATACCTCAGGTCTATGGTCAGCCTTCAAGGATCAAGTTTTAATGTTTGTCTTTGTCTGATCATTTGTTTGTTTTCTCTATATTACACCCATAAGTGGGTCAGTCTCCTTCTGACTCACTTCATTTAGAATAATCCTTTCCAGTTCTATCAATGCTGCTGCAAATGACATGAGTTTATCTTTTTTAATCACTGAGTAATACTCCATTGTGTACACATTTTTTTTTCATTTCTCACATTTTTATGTATCAATATAAACAGTGTTCATTCAAAGTTTACATAAAGGTGTTTGCATACTATCATTATCCTTGTAGGCCATATAATGTCAACTACCTACGTTAATTACCTATGCATACACTTTTGTTTTTTAAATTTATTTTTTTATTATTTTTTTGTTTTTATATATTTTTTACATCATTCATCATTTTTGCAGAATATTACTCAGCAATAAAAAAGATAAACTCATGCAGTTTGCAGCAACATGGCTGGAGCTGGAAGGGATCATGTGTATACATCTTCTTGATCAATTCATCCATTCTGGGGCACTTGGGTTCTTTCCACAACTTGGCAATTGTATGGCTGCTATAAATGTCAGACTGCAGGTTTCCTTTCAAATTAGTGTTTTTGTGTCCTTTGGGTAGCTATATAGGAGTAGTTTTGTTGGGTCATATGATAAATACATTGTTAGTTTTTTGAGGAGCCTCCATTCTTCTTTCCATGGGGCTAGACCAGTCTACATTCCCACTAACAGTATAATAAGGTTTCTTTCTCTCCTCCCCCCTCACCAGCTCTTGTTTCTGTTTTTGTTGTTTTTTGTTTGTTTGTTTGTTTTTGATCTATGATCCCCTATCCTTTTGGATATTGTTGAGACTAGCATGTGGGGGAAATGCTGAAAGATCTCTTACCAGGTTTTGTGGTTGTGGGCAGATAATTTAATTTTTAATATTCCCAGTTTGCTTGTCAGTAAAATGAAGATACTGTGTACTTTGCAGGATTATAGCAAGGATTGCATATACACGAGGGTTAATATGTATAAATTCCTTAGCACCATGCCTGGCACAGAATATATTTGCATTTAACAGTGTTTACTATTCTTTTTCTTCTCTTAGTAACTTGGGAAATGGACAGTTCATTTCCAACTGAATTCCCAGGAGCTTTGTTAACTTATAGGGTCGAGGGAGTTGTTTAATTGGAAAAAAATATTTGGGGGATTGAATAGGAAATTATATGTAGAATGCTGAGTTATAAAGAAACTGTCTTGTGTGCCAGTTCTACTCAACCTAATCTCAGTTGGGCACCATGTGAAGCACGTCCTTCTCATTACAGGATAACTCACCTAGACAGCTGGTTCAGTTTATCTTTTAAAATCAACATTTTCATGAAGCAAACATTTAGAAATTGTACTGTTTTGTCAATGGCCTAATGCCAGTATTTTTCAAACATTCTTTAACAATAGAATCCATTCTTATGAATAAAATTTTATAGAGCATCTCAGAATATAAAGTAGATAAAGGCAAATTCTTTTGTTAGAAGGTAGGCTAGAAGGTGGGGCTCAACTCAGCCACCTCTTCTTCATCTTCCATTCCTACCTCAAGAAGTCCCTAGGGCACAGCAATGGAACATTTAATTTGAATATCACTGGCCTTAATTATGTGGGAAATAAAGTATAAAGAAATACATTTTTTCCATAGTATTTAAATTCCAGACATTTTAAGTGATAATAGGCAGACTATGGTGGATTTATCTGGATCAGCCTCAACTATTTAGGCTTTAACCATAGGGAAATTTATTGTGTCATATGCCTATAAGTCCAAAACCAGAATGTCTGTGGAAGTCTCCCCAAAAATGTCCATGTCCTAATTCCTGAAACCTGTGGATATGTTATTAATATTTTCCATGACCAAGGATAAGTAAGGTTGTTAGCCAGCTGATCATAAAATAGGGAGTTTATCCGGGATTATATGGTTGGACCCAAGGTAATCACAAGAGTCTTTAAAAGTAGAAGAGAAAGGCACAAGAGGGAAAAAGAGAAGGAGAAGAGAGGTTAGAGCAAAAAGTAGAGAAATTCATTGTGAGAATATGACACTCAGCCTACCATTGTAGACTTTGAGGATGGAAGAAGACCATAAGCTAAGGAATATGGGTGGTTTCTAGAATCTGGAAAAGATAAGGGAATCAATTCTTCCTTAATAGTGCCAGAAAAGAATGCAGCCTTGCTGACATCTTGGTTCTACTTCAGTGAAACCCATTTTGGATCACTGTCTTCTAGATCTGGGTAGAGAATGAATTTGTTTTGTTTAAATCATCAAGTTTGTAATCATTTGTCATAGCAACAGCAGAAAGTAAATATAGTGGCCTTCAGGGTCTGAAAATTCAGCAACTGAAAAAGTCATCAAAGGCATAAATATAGAATAGATCAATAGTATGGAATTTAGGTTTCAGAAATGAACTCCTATATTTCTGGTCAATTGAATTTTTCAAATGGGTACCAAAATATCTAATGGGGAAAATTACTGTTTTTAAGAGGGATGCTGTAACAAATGAATTTCCACATGCAAAGGAATGAAATTGGACTTTTACCTCATACTATATGTAAAAATCAATATAAATAGAATCAACAACCTGAGCACAAGAGCTAAAACCATAAACTTTTCAGAAGAAAGCATAGGGATAATTTCATGACCTTGGGTTTATAGTAGTTTCTTAAATCTGACCCCAAACCAAGAGAATCAAAAGAAAGGATAGATAAAATAGATCTCATTTTAAAATTAAAACATTTTGTTTATCAAGGAACATTGTCAGGAAACTGAAAAGACAATCTATGAAAATTGTATAAAAGTGCATATCTAGAACATATAAAGAATCCCTAAACTCAAAAGCAAAAAAAGACAAACAACCTAATTGAAATATGGGCAAGGATTTGAATAGGTATTTCTTCAAGGAAGAGATATAAATGGCCAATTGTGAGTGAAAAGATAGTCAATACATGTCAGCATTGAGGAAATGCAAACAAAAACTACAATTAGATCCCACTTCACACCTACGAGGATGACTATAATAATACTTTAAAAAATGAAAATGGTTATTGGCAAGGATGTGGTGAAGTGGGAATCCTCATACATTGCTGGTTGGGTTGTAAAATGGTACAGCCACTTGGAAAACTGTTTGGCGATTCTTCAAAAAGCCGGACAGAATTATCACATCAGCCAGAAATTACTCCCAGGTATATAACCACAGAATGAAAGCAGGGACTTAGAAACTTGTACATCACTGCTCATTGTAATATTATTTGTGATAGCCAAAGGTACAGATAACCTGAGTGCCTATCAACAGATGAATGAATAAACAAATGTACATATACACAGTGGATTATTATTCACAAATAATGAAAGATAATTTTTTAATCTTTTTGTGGTAAGAAACATTAAGTTGCAATTTTTGTTAATATCTTAATTGTTTTGAAATTTGTATACAGACACCTCTACATAACCCTGAAGCTAGTAATTTAGTAAATTAAGATGACTGTATCACTTGCATAAAAGCAATCCTATACACTTATGTCAATATATGGTATTAGAATCTGTTTTTCAAGGCTTACAAAACTGAGGTGTGCACACATGCAAACACAACTATATTCATATTAAGTGGGTTTATGTTAAATGTCAAATTGAATGATATATAACATTTCTAACCAGATATAAAAATATGAATTAAATCACAAGTACACACAAACCTTGAACTTCGAAAACATTATGGTAAATGAAATAAGCCAGACACAAAAGGAAAAATATTGTGTGATTCCACTTATATGAAATATCTAGAATATGTTTATTTATAGAGACAGAGAGGTAGATTATAAGCTGCAGGAGCTGGAGTGTTGGGGGAATAGGAGCTGTTGCTAAATGACTATAAAACTTCTGCTTGGGGTAATGAAAAAGTCCTGGAAATAAATAATGGCATGACATTCACAAATGAAATTAATGCTGTTGAATTTTCCACTTAAAAAGGGTTAAAATAGAGGGGGCGGAGCAACATGGCCGCGAGGAGACCCTGCGAGTAAGATCTCCCATTAAAAAAAGTTAATAGGGAGGAAAAGCGGCAGGTCCCAGTGAGAACCGGGACACAGAAGATAAATGGGTGACGCCAGCAAACTACCCAAAGAAGAAAGTTGCCATAAAAGAGGACCAGAAGGGAGGAAAGCGCAGAACCCTGCTCCCCTCCCCCGCCCACAGAGGTGGCGCTCTCTGACCCGCAGAGAGGAGGAAAACAACAAACTAAAACGACCAACAAGAACAAACTACGCAGCAAGCGGGACTGTGAGTGGAAAGGAACTATTTCAGCCACCACACCCCGTGAACGGGACCTGTGGAGAACCCTGCAGGATGGTGGTGAGCTCTGGGCACCATTAAAGAGAGACCCCGCCCAGGAGCAGACCAGCACCAGCACACAGCCCCGGGCAGCCCGGTAAGCTTGCACAGAAAAGCGGCGCTCTGGAAAAGCAGGCGCGGATCAGGATCAGGATTGTGCGGAAAAGCGGCACGCTGGAAAACCAAGTGCGGATTGGAATCGGGATCCCGCGCGGAAAAGCAGTGCAGTTGAAAAGCAAATGCGGATCCAGATCGCACCTGCCCAGGTCCTTGCGCCTGCGACCTAGGCTTGCGGGGAGACCGCGGAGGCCCTCACTGAGTGAGCAGGAACCAGGTGCCCAGGCACGGGAGCGGGATTCAAAAGGCGCCATTCCCGCGCCACTCATCTGGGCTACAGCCGGCGTCCTGGAACTGAGGGCTTTGGAACTGACACCCGGGGCACGAAATTAGGGGCGTGGGTTCCCCACTACGGTGGGGCACAAGGCAGACACAGCACCCCAAAGCCGTTGAGGTGTACCCTACCATTCCCGCTCTATTCCCTGTCCCACGGGGTGGAAAATCAGCTCCCCGAGGGCTCTAGGAGAGATCTCTGGCGCCACCTAGCGACTTGAAGCCAGCAGAGGCGCCTAGAGGAGCCAGTGGCCAGCTGGGGAGTTAGCTCACGCCGGGGCCCCTTCTGACCAGTAGTCTGAGCCCACAGGGGAAGCGAGCACCCACAGCCGGGGCAGACCAGGCGCGCAGAAGAGTGTGCCTGAGACCAGACGCGCAGGGAGTGTGTCCCACATCACCATTTTAGAACAGCGACATTTCTTCAGTAAAGACTACCTGCAGAAGGCTTCCTCAGGAGCCAGAGGTGAGCGGGGGAAGTTCGCCCACGCCAGACCCCCTCTGGCCTGCTGTCCAAGCCCAGAGGGGGAGCAGGAACCCACCGCCGGGGCAGACCAGGCGCACAGGGGAGTGTGTCCCCACATCGGCATTTTAGAACAGGGACCTTGCTCCAGTAAAGACTGCTTGAAACTGACAGATGACTCCTGGATGAACCAGAGGAGAGCAGAGAAGCTCACCCAAGATGCCGGCCAGTCCCAACTACACAGTGTCCTAACGCATACGGCAAATTAGAAAACAGACAGTAGGGAGGAGAAGAACCACACGCAACCTAGCAACTCCCCAGGGAAAAAGCACACCACAAAAAGAAAACCAACCCCCAGATTGCAACGACAGTAACTTGGAAGAACTTCTGAGCCTTCCAGAAAGAGAATTTAAAATTGCCATGATTAAAAAACTGACAGAAGTCATAAAGGAAAACAATGATAAGGGAAAAATAATCAACGATCAGAAGAATGCAATTGCGTCCCTAAAGAGGGAAAACAATGGTCAGAAGAATGAAATTGAGTCCCTAAAGAGGGAAGTAAAAGAAATGCAGGAGATCAAAGAATTAATGGAAGAACTAAAGAATTCTGGGAAAAGCAATGAAAGCAGAATAGATGAAATGGAAGAATGAATAAGTACTCTTGAAGACACAGAAATAAAAAGAACCAAAACAGAAAAGGAAAGAGAAGTACGAAGGAAAAAGAACAAAGAAAGACTTTGGGAACTATCTGACTCCATGACGAAAGGAAATATAAGAGTTATAGGAATACCAGAAGGAGAGGAGAGAGATGTAGGAACAGAGAAAATATTCAAAGAGATAATTGAAGAGAACTTCCCAAATGTGAAGAAGGAGCTGAAAATTGATATACAAGAAGCTAGAAGAACACCAAACTTCCACGACGAAAGAAAAAATACAGGAAGACACATAATAGTAAAGCTCCCAAGAATCCAGGACAAGGAAAAAATAATGAAGCTGGCAAGAGGGAAGAAACAGATAACATTCAAAGGAAAGCCAATCAGGCTGACATCAGACTTCTCCGAAGAAACACTATGGGCAAGGAGAGAGTGGAGGGACATAGTCAACAGACTCCAAGAAAACAGATGCCAACCAAGAATACTCTATCCCGCAAAGCTCTCCTTCCTCTTTGAAGAAAGAATATGGACCTTCCCAGACAAAGAGAAACTCCGGAATTTCATTACAACTAAACCCCCACTCCAAAAAATACTACAAGGAGTCCTAAAGCCAGAACCTCAGAGGGACGAATAACAATGAAAGAAGGCCAAAAAAAAAAAGTTATTAAAAGAATAAATAAATAAAATCAAAGGAAAGACAAACACAATGGCAAATACAGATGCTAACATATCAATATTAACTCTAAATGTAAATGGACTAAACTCTTCAATAAAAAGACACAGAGTTGCAGCCTGGATTAAGAAACAAAACCCAACCTTTTGCTGTCTCCAGGAAACACATTTAGCTACAAAAGATAAAAATAGGCTCAAAGTCAAAGGATGGAAAACAATCCTACAAGCAAATGGACCAAAAAAGAAAGCAGGAACAGCTATACTTATATCAGATAAAACAGATTTCAAACTCAAAAAGATAAAAAGAGACCCCAATGGTCACTACATTATGATCAGGGGGACAATACTTCAAGAAGAAATAACACTCATTAACATATACTCACCAAACGAAGGAGCACCAAAATATATCAGACAACTGTTGTCCTCTCTGAAAGCAGACATCAGAGAAAACACATACGTAGTGGGAGACTTCAACACACCACTATCAATAATGGATAGATCAACAAGACAAAAAATAAGTAAAGAAACCAAAGCTCTAAATAAGGACCTAGAGCAATTGGACTTAACAGACATCTATAGAACACTAAATCCCAAAAAAACGTAGTACACATTTTTCTCAAGCGCACACGGATCATTCTCCAGTATCGATCACATACTGGGGCACAAGACAAACATCAACAGATACACCAAGATTGAAATCATATCAACTGGGCCTCCCCAGTGGCACAGTGGTTGAACGCTGGGTTGCGAAGCTGCCTGTAGCCTCTGCAGCGCCGGTTCGATCCCCGGCTGCTCCCCGGCCACCAGAGGAGGGTCCCACATGGTGCGCAGACCTCTCCTGCCGCCTGCTGCTCCCCTCAGCAGTGTACTTCGGTCCTTCTGCCTGCTCTGCTCCCCGCTCTGGCTCTGGTGAATTCTCTCACCCTCCCGTGCTTCTGACTGTACCCAGTGCTTGTATAAATAAATGAATAAAATAAAATAAATCTTTAAAAAAAAAAAGAAATCATATCAACCATCTTTTCTGACCATGAAGGCATCAAACTAGAAATAAACCATAAAAAGTAGGCAAGGAACTTTCCTACCTCATGGAGATTTTAAAAACCACACTACTGGAAGACCACTGGACTAATGAGAAGATCAAAGAAGAAATTAAAAATTCTTTGAATTGAACGACAAGGAGGACACCAATATCCTAAATGTATGGGATGCAGCAAAAGCAGTAATAAGAGGAAAATATATAGCAATAGAAGCTCACATCAAGAAACAAGAAAGAACTCAAAGAAACAACCTAATCTTGAAGCTCAAAGATCTAGAAAAAGAACAACAAAAAAACCCCAAAACCAGTAGAAGAAAAGAAATAATACAAACAAAAGCAGAAATAAATGAAATTGAAACTAAAAAAACAATCCAAAAGATCAATGAAACCAAGAGCTGGTTCTTTGAACAAATCAATAAAATAGACAAACCCCTAGCCAGGCTCACAAAGGAAAAAAGGGAGAAAGCACAAATAAACAGGATCATCAATGAAAGAGGAGAAATCACAACGGACACAGCAGAAATCAAAAGAATAATCGGTAACTACTATGAACAGTTATATGGAAACAAGTTTAACAATCTAGAGGAGATGGACAAATTCCTACAACTCTACAATCACCCAAAGCTAGATAAAGAAGAAATAGAACACATAACAGACCAATTACAAGCAGCGAAATTGAAATGGTAATCAAAAACCTCACCAAAAACAAAAGCCCAGGACCTGATGGATTTACAAATGAATTCTACCAAACATTCAGAGACGAATTAGTGCCTATCCTTCACAAACTCTTCCAAAAAATTGAGAAGGAATGGACAATACCAAACACGTTTTATGAAGCCAACATTACACTAATACCAAAACCGAACAAGGACAACACAAAAAAGGAAAACTATAGGCCAATCTCCCTAATGAACACTGATGCAAAAATCCTCAATAAAATTTTAGCTATCAGAATCCAACAATGTATCCATAAGATAATTCACCACGACCAAGTAGGATTCATTCCAGGGACACAAGGATAGTTTAACATCCGAAAATCAATCAACGTTATCCAACACATCAACAAAAAGAAATATAAAAACCATATGATAATATCAATAGATGCTGAGAAAGCTTTCGACAAAGTGCAACACCCATTCATGATAAAAGCCCTTGAAATTCTTGGGATACAAGGAACATACCTCAACATCATAAAGGCCATCTATGACAAGCCAACAGCCAGTATCATTCTCAATGGTGAAAAGCTGAAAGCAATTCCATTAAGATCTGGAACAAGACAAGGATGTCCACTCTCACCACTGCTTTTCAATATAATACTGGAAGTCCTAGCCAGAGCAATAAGACAAGAGAAAGACATCCAAGGAATCCAAATAGGAAAAGAAGAAGTCAAACTATCACTATTTGCAGATGATATGATAATATACATAGAGAACCCCAAAAAGTCCACAGAAAAACTAATTCAACTCATCAATCAGTTCAGTAAAGTGGCAGGATACAAAATCAACACGCAAAAGTCAGTAGCCTTCCTATACACAAACAATAAATCTGAAGAAAAAGAAATAAAAAAAAAAATCCCTTTTTTTATTGAAACAAAAAAATCAAATATTTGGGAATAAATCTAACCAAAGAGGTAAAGGACCTATACAAAGAAAACTATAAAACACTGTTAAAAGTAATAGAAGAAGACACAAAGAAATGGAAAGACATCCCCTGCTCATGGATTGGAAGAATAAACATTATTAAAATGGCCATCCTTCCAAAAGCAATATACAGATTCAATGCTATTCCAATCAAAATTTCAATGTCATTCTTCAAAGAAATAGAACAATTATTGATGAAATTCATATGGAATCACAAAAAACCCCAAATAGCCAAAGCTCTCCTGAAAAAAAAAGAAGGGAATGGAGGCATCACACTCCCAGACTTCAAACTCTACTACAAAGCCATAGTCATCAAAACTGCATGGTATTGGAACAAGAACAGACATACAGACCAATGGAATCGAATAGAAAATCCAGAAATAAACCCACAGATTTATGGTCAACTAATCTTTGACATAGGAGCAAAGACTATGCATTGGAGCAAAGAAAGTTTGTTCAATAAATGGTGCTGGGAAAACTGGGTCGCTACATGCAAAAGAATGAAGCTTGACCACTACCTCACACCATACACAAAAATCAACTCAAAATGGATTAAAGAACTAGACATAATACCTGAAACCATAAAATATATAGAAGGAAATATAGGTGAAACACTACGTGATTTGCACATCGAAGACATATTTACAGATACATCACCCAAAGCAGTGATAGTGAAGGCAAAGATAAACAGCTGGGACTACATCAAATTAAAGAGCTTCTGCACAGCAAAAGAGACAATAACAAAAACAAAGAGAAACCCCACCAACTGGGGGAACATTTTTGCACCCAACACTAATGATAAAGGACTGATCACAAAAATCTGCAAAGAGCTGATGAGACTCAACAACAACAAAGAAAATAATCCAGTCCAAAAATGGGCAGAAGAGCTAAAAAGAAACTTCTCTGAAAAGGAAATGCAAATGGCCAACAGGCATATGAAAAAATGTTCAACATCACTTGTCATCAGGGAAATGCAAATCAAAACTACCATGAGATACCATCTTACACCAGTGAGAATGGCACATATTAAAAAAACTAGCAACAACAAATGTTGGCGAGGTTGTGGAGAAAAAGGAACTCTCCTGCACTGTTGGTGGGAGTGCAAACTGGTCCAACCACTGTGGAGAGCTGTGTGGAGATTTCTGGACCTACTAAACATAGAGCTTCCATATGATCCAGCAATTCCACTCCTAGGTATTTACCCAAAGGACACAGAAACATCAATTCCAAAGAACACCTGCACCCCTATGTTTATAGCAGCACTGTTTACAATAGCTAAGCTTTGGAAACAACCCAAATGCCCAAAAATAGATGACTGGATCAAGAAGTTGTGGTACATATATACCATGGAATATTACTCAGCATTCAAAAAAGATAAACACATGCAATTTGCAGCAACATGGATGGCGCTGGAAGGGATCATGCTCAGCGAAATAAGCCAAAAAGAAAAAGAAAAATACCGGATGGTCTCACTCATAGCAGGAATCTAGAAAACTTAAATAAGGGACCAGGAAAACGAATAAGTATAAGAAAGTGAAAATCAAAATCAACAAAAAACTACGAACTAGAGTCACTTTTAGGGGGGCGGGGGTGGGAGGGGAGGGATTGGGGTCAGAATGGGGGGGCTGCAATTGTATGGGGAATAAAAAATAAAATTTATTATTAAAAAAAATAAAAAAAGGGTTAAAATAGAAAATTTTCTTTTATGTGCGTTTTACCATATCAAAAAAGTCGTTCTTTTCTTGCTTTCTTTTTACTATCCACAGCATCCATTTCATTCTAAGCTTAGTTTTTCCTTATTGAGACTTCTCAGACAACAAAACTGTAACTAAGTTATAAGACCACTGGAACCAAAGGAGGACAAGATGAATGATATTAACATGCAGGTTGTGGTAATGATGTAGACAAAAATAGTGATGTCAAGAAAAGTAAATGATGTCAGCGTGAATTTCAATCTCCAAAATGCTTTAGTGTTAGTCAAGGACCTCTGGAAGGAAAAAGGGTTCCAGTGACAGAAAATTTCAGGCCTTCTTGGACCCCACCATAGTAGTGCAAGACTGGTTATAATATAAATTCCATAAATGTCAATCATAATCTTTAGAAAACTCTTAATTTGTTAAAAGGTTTTATAGAGATTTTAGAGGCTAATCTTGAATAAATAATAATTCTGGGAAGAGAGTCATGGTTGAACAGGGTGCTTAAAGGCAGGCAGAGAAAGATAATATGGTATTTAGGTGAGAGATTTGGGTAAGGCAAGAGCTGCAGTTATGATGAAATTATGTTGATTTAAGGAATCTAAGGAGGGAAGAAGAAGATTCAGCAACAGGGACTGCTTTAGGAAAAAGAAATAATATGCTGTCCTGCTGGGCATAGGTACCTAGAAGCCTAGACCTGCTTTCTCAATCTTGCTGCCCACCCGTGGTTCCTTTGGCATCCTGTTTATGGCCAGAACCTTCCACCAAGGAGAGTTCTGAGACATTATATAGTATTTATGGGGCAAGATTCAAGGGTAAGACCTGATTTCACAAATATTTGTACTTTAGAACTTAACTCTTTGGTCTTCACCACACTGGATATTTGTTACTGTTATTTTTATTGTTAATAATAAAGATAAGGATACAATGAAACTTTGGGTCTCACTTTCTGAGATTTTTATGACAAGTAGTTAAGGAAGATACTGGAATAATATGTAAAACTGAAAACACTTTTGTGAAGTTTAGCATTTTGGAGCCCATATAGTATAACACATTGTCAGCCTTATCACTTGAGCCACATCAGACCTCTATGTCTATTGGATTGAAGATCACATTCATCACTAGTAGAAAGAGGGACCAGCCTCAGAGGGGCATAATATTAGAAAGGTTGAGGCATGACTAAAATAAGACTGAAACAGTACATTTCATGAAAACTAAATGACTTCCTGGATATGCCAGGAAATCATTTAGTGGCTGATGTCTTGGTGGCTGAGAACAAGGAAAGGTAGGGTTCCCATAAACTTGAGACGTTGTACTACCAGTCAAAGATGCAAAGAACTTGGATGCAAGTTCTGAAATATAAACAGAAGTTTGGATTACCCTCTACCCGCAAGCTGACTTTTATAAACTTTGTTTTTTGTTCTGTATGGGTTAAAGGTCTGGCAGTCTCACTGTAAGCAAAGGTTCTGATGGGTAGGGGTCGAGTAGATTCATTTAATGGTTCAGGCTCAAAGTCATGATGATTACAGGGCACAATGGTATATCTTAAGATTGATGTGGGCCTTTGGAATTTCTGAAACATATAATTCAGAAGTTTGATCTTTGACTTGAGAGCTGTGACAGTGTCTGAGTCTTAACCTTTTCAAGCTCAATCTACTACCCATATAATATCTTCATGTAAATTAGAAAAAGGTGTTCTGCCCACTGGTGATGCAAGCCCATGTCAGGGAACATAGCTTATTGAGTATAATCCAGGCTGGATTTCAGCCCCCACTCGTTTTAGGTGGGTGTCTTTATATAAAGAGCAGTCTGCATAATCTTATACAATAGCAGCAGCCCAAAGTGAAGGCTGACCAAGATCAGCAGATTTTGGTAAATCTCAACACATGAGAATTTCAAGTATATCAATGTACAATGTTTTCATTAAGTAACTAAGGAAAACAGAATTAGGAAGCCCTACTTCTGGACCAACCTTAGATGCCCCATTACTGTGCCCTGAGGAGTCTTTCTTTTTTCTCATATTATTCTGTAAAATTGCCATTTTATTTTAACTTGTTCTTGTTTTATTTCAACTTTTTAAACTATATGAAAGAAGTATGCAAAAAAGGCTTGATTTTATTTTAGTAAACTAACACCTTAATATTGGGTATTAAATTAGGCCTTGGGCCTCCCTGGTGGCACAGGTGGTTGTGTGCAGCTCTGTGAAGCTGTCCGCAGCCTCTGCAGTGTGGGTTGGATCTTGGCTAGCTGGGGAGATGCACACATGGTGCGGCAGACCTTTCCTGTCTCACCTGCTGCTGCCCTCAGCAGTGTATTTCGGTTAGTCTGCCTGTTCTGTTCCCCTCTCTGTCTTTGGTGAATCCTCTCATCCTCTCGCACATCTGGCCTGTACCCCAGTTCTTTTGTATAAATAAATAAATCTTTAAAAAAATAAAGTAGGCCTTGTTTTCTCTTGTGCCTGGGATAGCATTGATTTGAGGTAGGTAAGATTTGTATGCAGAGGTGGGAAGACAAGATGAATTTTTGATTGACTTGAAGCAAATATTGGGTTAGACACCATGTTAGAATGAATGACAGGAGGAATTTCCTGAAAAATATAAAAGTCCCAAAGAAGTGTCTAAATAGATTGTATCATGTTATGTTCAATATCAAGTATTATTGTGCTGTCTTGAAAGTTAAAGATGTTTCTGTATCATCCTATTTTGTTTTTTCCCTTGGCTTCTTTAGTTATTCACTGGTGGGTCATTGAAAAAACCATCCAGCCCCCTGCCAAACCTGATAGATGTCTCTTCATTGGGTATAGTCTTATTCCTCAATTTCAGAATGGAGGCAGAGACACAGTTCCTGGGAGCCAGTATTTCCACTGACTCTTTAGTAAATTTTTAAAATTTGACCCAACTTCACTAAGACATAATTGACACACAACATTGTGTAACTGTTCACCATAATAAGGTTAGTTAATACATCCATCATTTCACATAATTATCAATTTGTGCATATGTGGTTTAGAACTTTCAAGCAACTTTCAAGTATATTATGCAATTTTGTTACCTGTAGTCACTATGCTGTACATTTGATTCCCAGAATCTATTTATATTATAACTAGAAGTATGTACACTTTGACCAACTTTTCTTCCCTCCTCCCAGGCTCCAGCCCCTGGAAAACACCATTTTACTGTTTTTATGAATTTGCCTTTTTTTAGATATCACTTATAAGTGAGATGATACAGTATTTGTCTTTCTCTGTTTGACCTATTTCACTTCGCATAGTACTCTCAAGGTGCATCTCAAATACCAAGATTTTCTTATTTATCCATAAATAAGGAATAATTATTATATTATTATGTAATAATTATGTTATATAAATTATGTATAGAATAATTATAATATATTATAATAATAATTATAAGGAAAAATAAGGAATTAAGTATTCATTGCCTTCTGTATTCTAGGCAGTATGTTAACAGCTGGGAGTATAAAGGTGATTAAAAAGGCAAAAGAAAGTAAAGAAGCAACTTCTATATGATATTTATAACCCTTTTATTACAGGGTGCTGGGGTGACACAAGTATGGGGCAGCAACAGGTCTGGGAAAATTGGGAAGCCCTCTCCCTGGTGGCCTAGGGGTTAAAACTTAGTGCTAACATGACTATGGTCTGATTTGATGCCCATCCAGGGAGCTGACCCACATGGCACAGCAGACCTCTCCTGTTTCGCCCACTGCTCTCCTTAGCAGTGTATTTCAGTAAACTTGCCTGCTCTGCTCCCCACTCTGTCTCTGGTGAATCCTCTGAGCCCCTATGCCTCTAGCCTACACCCCAGTTCTTCTATGCAAAATTTAAAAAAAAATAAAATTGGGAAGCCCTCTTTGAGGAAGAAGGAATAATAATTAACTCAGTTAAGATGTGCAAAGCCTGGAAGCAAGAGGGATTATGGCATGTTCAAGGAGTTTTGAGTAGTTAGATAGGTCTAGACCATAGACTTTAAGAGCGGTAGTGGTAAGAAATGGGGGGTTGGTTAAGAAGAAGGGAAAATAGGAGTCTATAGTAATCCAAGTGAAAGATTATGGTGTCCTGAACTAAGATGACAGTGGAGATAAAGAAAGTTATCTTTAAATTTAAAGTATATTAAAGGTGTAGAAAAAAGGATTGGCATTCGCTTTGAATGTGAGGGGTGGCAGAGAGAAGTACCATGAATGGTACCTAGGTTTTTAGCTTAGGCATTTAAGTAGGATGTTAGAGTGATGCATAAAATGGGCACTATGGAAAGAGGATATTTGGAGGGCATCGCTTCCTCACTGATAGCCTGCTGGGTTACCCTTCCTAGAATTTCAGTCATGTCTCATAGAATTATAGCATCCCCCTGAATCCAGGTTATTATAACAAGGCACTGATAATCTCTTTGGCTTCCTTGAGGTCTAGAAATGTATCCTTAAAATCAAATTGGTGGTTACCACCTCCATCATCAGGAGACAGATGTCTCTTTTTTGGACACTTAAATTATTGATACAGTAGGCTACCAGTATAAATTCAGCCTAGATCTACCCTGGCAGATGACACTCTTACCATGCATAAGGTTGTGCTGACCTTTGTCACAACCTGAACCTGTTACCACTCCAGTGACTTTCTCTTGCTAGGTCAGCAGCTCCAATAATGATTCCTCTCCTTCCTTATTGATCCAATATTGCCATTGACTCTAGAGACTTATCCTAAACTAGCCTGAGGGGTCACACTGTGGATAATGGGTATAGAAGCTTAAGCAGTGCCCAGGATTCTTCTGCTATCTCGAATCCTGCCTTTGACCCAAGAACTAGAATCGACTATTACTGGAGCTGTAGGAAAGTCATACTGTTCCATTTTCCTCTTCCTCTCTCTCCCAGAGAACAAAGAGCTGAAGGTTGGGCTGTCTGATAAGCAACAGTCACTTCCATCACTTCCACCTTCATAACCGTGATTTGAAACTAGTTCCGGTCCTGCACACTTAAAACAAAGAGGCCTAATGAGAATTAGAAAACTCTCAAGCCATTAGGTTGCCTCTTAAAATTCTTGCCTGTGGTGAGTACACAACATTCAACACCTTCACTCCATGTGCAGCCTCTCACTAGGCATTTATAACCAATTACCTGATGTACGGTTTTGTCAGAGTGCTTGAGTTAATGTGACTCATTAAACCTCATGGAGATAAGTGACTTACAGATCCCTGCTGACCAGAACACCTCTTTGGTCAGGTTTTCACTGCTGTGAAGGAAAGGTGACTAACTCTGCAAATTTCAAAAGGTTTGATATAACACTGAAGTTTAAGACCTGCACAAAGCTTTATGAAAACCTTATGGACTGCCATACTGGGGAATCCAACTTTTTCCCAGTAAAAAGGGCATACAGAGAGTATTCGAGGTAGTGGGAGTAGTCAAAGAAAAATGTTCTGTGGTTTCTTTCCTATGTGAACTTGCAATATGGTTTTAGGACCCTCTCCCCACAGCCACTTCATTTTCTTCTCCCTTCTTGAGCAGAAGTTGGTCATAGGGACATAGAGGCATGGACTTCAGATAAGAAAATGGTTGGTAGATGACTGGGAGAACATTCTTGCACGCAACACTAATGACAAAGGACTGATCACAAAAATCTACAAAGAGCTGATGAGACTCAACAAAAACAAAGAAAATAATCCAGTCAAAAAATGGGCAGAAGAGCTAAACAGAAACTTCTCTGAAGAGGAAATGCAAATGGCCAACAAGCATATGGAAAAATGTTCAACATCACTTGTAATCAGGGAAATGCAAATCAAAACTACAATGAGATACCATCTTATACCAGTGAGAATGGCACATATTAAAAAAAAAACTAGCAACAACAAATGTTGGCGAGGTTGTGGAGAAAAAGGAACTCTCCTGCATTGTTGGTGGGATTGCAAACTGGTCCAACCACTATGGAGAGCTGTATGGAGATTTCTTTTTTTTTTAATTTTATTTAAATTTTATTTTTATATTCCCCATACAATTACAACCCCCTTATTTTTGACCCCAAGCCCTCCTTTTCCCACCCCCAGCCCCTATAGAGTGTCTCTGGTTCATAGTTGTTTGTTGATTTTGATATTTTCTTTCTTATAGTTATTCTTTTTCCTAGTCCCTTATTTAAGTTTTCTAGATTCCTGCTATGAGTGAGGCCATCGGTATTTTTCTTTTTCTTTCTGGCCTATTTTGCTGAGCATGACCCCTTCCAGCTCCATCCATGTTGCTGCAAACTGCATGTGTTTATCTTTTTTGAATGCTGAGTAATATTCCATGGTGTACATGTACCACATCTTCTTGATCCAGTCATCTATTTTTGGGCATTTGGGTTGTTTCCAAAGCTTAGCTATTGTAAATAGTGCTGCTATAAACATAGGGGTGCAGGTGTTCTTTGGAATTGATGTTTCTGTGTCCTTTGGGTAAATACCTAGGAGTGGAATTGCTGGATCGTATAGAAGCTCTGTGTTTAGTAAGTCAAGAAATCTTGTAGAAACAGTAATTCAAAAGAGCACCTGCACCCCTATGTTTATAGCAGCACTATTTAGAATAGATAAGCTATGGAAACAACCCAAATGCCCAAAAATAGATGACTGGATCAAGAAGATGTGGTACATATACACCATGGAATATTATTCAGCAATCAAAAAAGATAAATACATGCAATTTGCAGCAACATGGATGTAGCTAGAAGGGATCATAGTAAGTGAAATAAGTCAGAAAGAAAAAGAAAAATACTGGATGGTCTCACTCATAGCAGGAATTTAGAAAACCTAAATAAGAGACCCAGAAAAAGACTAATCAATACAAAGTAAAAATCAAAACAACAAGCAACATAAACCAGAGACACACTTGGAGGGGAAGGGAGAGGAAGTGGCAGGTAAAGGAAGAACTAGAGTCAAAATAAGGGGGGAAGTGCAATTGTATGGGGAATATAACCAAAATGAAAATGCATACATTGTGCAAAGATGAAAAAAGATGTAAGAATTATATAAAATAAAATATTAAAAAAAAAGAAAATGGTTGGTGGAGAGGGGATTGTCAATATCTTTCCTCAGTTCTCAGAGGTAATGCATCTAAACATTGCAGCTACCATGAATATGTCTGTACAGCAGGTGCTGCTAGCTCCTCAAGCAACAGCAAAGAGAATGAGCAGAGAGCTGGAGCTGAGGGGTGCTTAAGAAAGAACTATGATTTCCTAAAGTAGCGGTAAAGTTTCAGTTGGATTTCGATGGAAAAAGGAAGTTTCTGTGACAGTGGTACTATTCTTCACTTAGCTATTGAGCCCTGCTGTTTGACACACGTAACCTCTGACCTGACACGTGCTGGAGTGGTCTCCATTTTCCGGTAGTCAGCACTGAATCCCATAAGGCATACATTCCGAGGTGGGAAGTTGTAACTTGTGGTGGAAGTGGGAGAAGTCTGTGTGTGCACCATTCATTATCTACTGTGTGCTTGGTGAAGTGTTCAGCACAGAGTCTGGAGAGAGATGAGAGGGCCTCTTGGGGAAGGGACATAGTAATGACACAGTCTGTTAGTTGTTGGAGAAAATCAGTATTGAGCATATTAATATACACATATTTCTTAGATAGTAGTTGTATTTATTGAGCACTTACTCTCAGGCATGTTACATACAACTTCCTATTCTACATTCATTATGATCTTGTAAGTATTATCACCCCAGTTACATAGAGGAGGCACAAAAGACTGAAGTACAAAAAAGACCATGTAATTTGCTATTCAAAAATATGTGCTCACAACCACTTTTTATGCTGTCTCCTGATTCTATCTAGTTCTAATAGCATTTATGGACCTTGGTTCTTAATATTATCAGTTTAATTTGATGAAAAATGTAATATGTTATTCATGTAACCTGTTAGATGAATTGATCATTGTAAACAGGTAGATAGCTCAAAGTTATGAAAATAAAATTAATGAAATATAAATACCTTGTCTCCTTTGCATATAACAAACCTAAAATTGCATTTTGGTGAGAGTGAATAAGAGATAAAGCAAGTGAAAGCATAAAGTTTAATGCCTGCCACATAATAAGAGCACACAAATAGTTACTTTATTCTCTACCTGAGAGTCATAAATTAAATCTTTAATTAGAAAGATACTCAAAAGAAAACAAAATACATTTCAGATTTTCTTTAAAATTGAAAGAATTTGTTTTTAATTACAGATATTAAAAAGATTTTTGAGGATGTGTTTTTTTCTTTAACATCTCTGAATTTAGATCTAGACACTTCACTGTCAAGCTATTTGTGTACTTACACCTTTCCTGTTATTAAGACCAGAAGCATAGGCTAGGGATAAATATAGGAATGGGTGAATCCGACTGTACTTTTGAGTTCACTGAATATCTCGGATGATTTTTCAAATGTTTTGGGCTCACTGAAATCCAAAACAGGTTTCACCCATGCTTGTACTCTTCAGTTCAGAGCATGTGCAATTTAAGGGAAATTTAATCCATATGTTTCTGATTCGTTTACACTTAAATAGTCAAAATATTGTTTTTAATAGTTATTTGATGCCTAAGTAGCCTTTTGAACCTTTTAAATAAGCTTTTAGAAGCCTGCATTTCTCTTGAAAACAGGAAATCATGTCTTTCCAAGGAGGTAAACTAATTTATACATCTGAAAATTCAGGTTCAATTGAGAACACCCCAAACCACAGGTTTTTAATGGCCCGTCTGCTTGGCAAGTGAACACTCAGCTTTAGACTAAATGCTATTTGAGTGCACTTACTTATAAATTAGGACTGGACATCTATTTCAGTTGGGACTGTTTTGAGTAGTAGATTTAGGGTCCTGTAGCTGGCATTTACCTGGGTTTTATTTTAGTATATTATTTTGATTTTTAATTTATTCCAACTTGCAGTCACTAGAATAACATGGCTACTTATTTTCCAAATATTTTATACATGATGAAATTTTTGTGGTTTTCTTTTTTCTTGCTTGTCTTTACCAATCATCTTATATTTTCTTTAAATAAATGAAAGTACCTGATCTTCAGTAAAATGATGTATGACTTAATTGAGATCTGAGCATTATCTTTCACCTTCTGCCAGAGGCTAGGTAAAATCATGGTAGACTGAAAAGAAATTAGATCTTGGGGAATGTAGAAAAAAAATCATGAGAGTTACTGGATAAAAGGGGGATTTAATTACTTTTACTTATTTAATGAATTTATTGTAAAGGGATAAGGAACTTGTTCAGAGAAACTGAAGCATGGTTGCCCCCCACCATGTCCTACCCCTGTTCCCTCTTATATCATGACAACTATACTGCCCTCCATGGTGTTTCTCATACCCACTCAACGTGTTCCCAGGTCAGACCACTGACATTATTTTCTCTTTCTGAACAGCCAACTCCCAGGTGTCAGTTAAGTCCCTCATTTCATTAAGGTCTCTGCTTAACAGATAACTTATCAGAAAGACTTTCCCTGACCAACCCCCCAAATAGGTCTCCTTTACTCACCCATTATAGGGTTTTGTGAGGATTTTAAAAATGTACATAAAGCCCTTCTTACAGAACCTGGCAATTTAGAGCGCACAGTAAATAGTCACACACAAAAATTTTTGAACTTTGGAAATAGATACTATATATGAGGCACAGCGTTACTCTGAAATAATGAGTTGTACTTTCTTCCTCTAAGGAGTTCATTACTAACTATGACTATCTAGTTTTGTAAATGCCTAAACAGACATTCACCTATAGTGATAGGATTCACCTGTAGTGATCCAGTTAAAGAGCATTTAGACTTGGTAGGTTAGGAAAGGCTTGAACTGCAGTGTCTAGGATATAAAAAGTCATGGGATCATGAACTAGTATGATTTACTATATCCAGATCATAGGGCTAGGCTGAAATGTTTGCATTTTCCTGATGGCGATAAAAAAATCATTGAAATAATCAAAAAAGAGGAATGGTATTTCCAGATTTGGGTGGTGGCTAAGCAATCAGCAAAGTACAAGGATATTTGAGAGTCAAATGAAATTTGCTTAAAGTTCAAAAAACAAGTGGGTAAAATGGAATGGAAGGACACCAGGGACCATGATGATAGTTCATGGGGTGATGTGGTGGTGGGAGATTTATGGGGATTATACCTGAGGGGAGAAATGAAATGTTGCGCAAAAATGAACAATCATGTAAGAAAAGAAAAACAAGTGGAAAAAGTCCTGTCTTTAATCTCCTGGGAGATCTGGTTGAAAAGAAGGATATTTTGAATTTCCCAATTTCTTCTAGCTCTGCAGAATTAATTCAGTTATGGGTCTTCTTATTCTACACGTCCTTAATCTTTATCTTGTTCATTTGGATATAGAATTTAGTTGCTTTCTTCCTGTTTGTTTCAGTCTTACTCTTTCTGGAAACAACCAATTCAAATTTATCCTATTTCACCATGCAAAATACTAGTGGGAACAGTAAGAATATTTTTTACCTCCTGCTGGTGAAAATGTAAGTAATCAATTGGAAGAGGAGCAAGATAGGAGGCAGGTAGAGGTAGATAGAAGATTGGTAGACCAGGTATGAGGTTATTATCAAAGAACATGATGTTGTGGACTTGAAGTAAACCAGTGACTTTGGCAGCAGGAATGGTGAGGAAAGACTATATTTGAGATATATTTATGATATAGAATCTACAGGACTGATCCCAGCAATTAAATCAGCCTGCTGCAGTGGTGCAGGATAGTACAGGGGAGGTGTGAAAGGGATTGCTAGGGAAGATAGTACAGTTTGCAAGTCAGGATATTGTTTGTCATAAGTAAACAGAGGTGACTTTCACTGTTATTCAAGGTACATAAATAAATGGGAGAACTTTATAAGCACAGTTTTGGGAAAATTGGGTGTGAGGCACTAAATGGGGACACTAAATGGGGATTAAGTCTCAGTGCTATCACAACTACAGCCTGAGTTCAATTCCCAGCCAGGGAGCTAACCCACATATGGAGCAGCAGACCTCTCCTGTCTCACCAACTACTCC
Source organism: Talpa europaea (assembly GCF_964194135.1). NCBI lineage: Eukaryota > Metazoa > Chordata > Mammalia > Eulipotyphla > Talpidae > Talpa > Talpa europaea. The sequence continues at coordinate 50,015,884 of NC_140076.1, forward strand.
TCTTAGCAATGTATTTCAGTAAATCCTCCTGTTCTGCTCCCCACTTTGTCTATATAGTATCCTTTCACCCCCTGTACCTTTGACCTACATCCCAATTCTTCTGTACAAAAATAAATAAAATCTTTAAAAAAATAAATGGGGGCTACTAAGGTACTGAGATATGTGTATCTGGAATTTAGAAGAACAATCTGGACTCGAGAAACTAGTTTTGGGTGTGGATCATTTGGGAACTGTGTTCAAATGCAAGTCTAAGAAATCAAGTCACAAAGGCTGAAACGCTTAATCAAATAGGTTTTTTTTTTTTTAATACAGCAATAAGTTCAGAGTTAGGTACTTCAGTGCTAAAGTGGTGGTTCAAAGGAGATAATTTCACCAAGCACTTCAGACATTTTTAAAAGTTCTTATTTTTAGTGTTTTTGGCCAGTTGTCCTAGGAACTGAATATAAGACAGGAATTTAAGTCACCAAGGGAGTGTTTTTCGGGAAAAACCTATAAGGGAAAGTGTGAGGCAAGATTAGAGATGGGGAGAGAGCAGGTAGTCTGACCAACTAACTAGATAATTAAAAGTGGGTCATGCATGAACCCATGATAAGTGTCATTGACCAATGATTGTGATTAATTCCACTCTGTGAACATGTAGTCCAAGGAAAAGTTAAAAAAAGATGGATGAAGAAAGGAAGGAACTCAAGGAATAAAAGGTTCTTCTTTCAAGTAACTTGACTTTGACAGGAAGAAGAGTAGGGGATATTTTGGGGAGGGCATGGCTTAAAAGATAATTTTATAGAATAGATCTATTTAAGAGAATGTGCTACAGAGAAAGAGCCAGTAAAGAAGGGAATGTTGAAAATTTAGACATGAGAGGAATTAGTTGGTGGAAAGATATCATAGAATTGGGAGGGAGTTCTGAGTACAGATGAAAGATAAGCTTTGGACACAGTCTTACTAATCCAGGAAGGGAAGACATTAAAAATAAATGGGTTTACAGATAAATTCATGATGCTGTCAAGTGAGGGGCTGAGGAATTCCTACCTGATTGCTTTTAAATTTATTTTCTCAGCAAAATACAGAAAAAATCATCTGTTGAGCACGTGTGTGTGGAGCAGGAGGTGTTGATGATGGTAGTATGGGGAGAGGTGTAGAGGTTTCAGAGTGGTGAAAGTTTGGAACAGCCACTGAAGGGACCAGGAGAAATACTTGACTAGAGCTGCCTGGCAGCATTTCAGGCCCAGCGGAAGTTGAAGATCATGAATTTGTAGTAGCAGCAAGCCTGATTGTGTGACTTTCTCCAGCAATGTCTTATAGTTGGGGAGAGCATCTGGGGAAGATGAGTTGGTTTATTACATCAGGAGGCATTACATATGTGATTCATTTTCTAGTTCTTTAATACCTTTCAGTTGTGCATCACAATGAAACTATGGATCTATGCGAATATCTGCACCTTCCTTTAGGCCATGGAATGTAACACTGTTGTTTTATTTGGGTGGGTTTAAGAATCAGTCAATCGAATTCTTAACTTTTCATTTATTTATGTGGTGTTGAAGCTACTATTAATAATAGTTTGTGGAAAAATGAGGTTATAGAGATGAATGGATGTTTTAAGGTTAAGTTTGAAGGACAGAAATTCAGGTCTACTTTCTGCAAGTTCATTTTGGATGTTTGTGTCTATTTGATATGCCTATGACCCAGACCTTTTTAATTCATCCAAAATTCTGTGGCTAGATAAATCTCTCTAAAACACATACTGCCCAGAAAACTTCAGTGGCTTCTCACTGTCTAGAGTATATGATCTAATTGGCTGAGCCTGATCATTTCAAAGGCCTCCATCATTTGGTCTCCTCTTTTTCTTTTCCCACTGCTTCCTGTACTCAGAAAGTGTGGCTTAGTGGTTTAAGAGCACAGGCTTTGCATTTGGGTTTGAATCCTAGCATTTAAAATTACCAGCTTTGTAATACTAAGACATTTAACACCCTTAGTTCTATTTTCTCATTAGTAACAGAGATAATATATAGCTGATAGGATAGTGTTATACAAAACAACATGATGGACTTAATACAGTGTCTGGGGTTCTGGGGTACAGAATATTTATAATATTTTAGTATTTGCTATACAGTGCTTGCAAACTGCTCAAATAGCATGTAAACTCATTTAATCCTTATAACAGACCTGTAAAATAGATATCTTTACATTAATTTTATAGATGGAAAAACCTAGGTATAGGAAAATTAATTAACCTACCCTGTTTTAGCTATTAATTAGGTTAGTTGATCGACCTTATTAACAGCTATCAAACCCAAGGAATCTTGTTGGAGGCCGTGCTTTTGTTTATTTTATTAAAAAATTTTTCGTTTTTCTTTGTTTATTATTAAGGTAATTGTAAGTTGATATGCAATTGTAAAAATATAATACAGAGAGAATCAGGATATCAATTTGATACAATCTATCTTTGGTTTGGTCCACCCATCTTATTCAGATTTCCCCAGTTTTACTTGTACACATGTATGTGTGTGTTTATTTCTATGCAAATTTATAATAGGATAGTTTGGATTTATATAAAAGCTACCAAAAATAATACACCTCCTTCCCTTTTTGAAAACATCTTATATCTCTAACATATAATTATCAGTATTGATACAGTATTAACTATCAAATTCATTTTTTAATTAACTAATTTTCATGCATCGTTGATCATTTTTTTTTTTTACGATATTTGCTTTCTCCTTTCAGGTATAGTCCCTGTAGTTCTTCTACCACTGCATCACCTGTGAACCATCACCATAGTCCCTTGTGCTCTTCCCTTCCCTGTTTTGACTCCTGTCTCTTCCCTTCCCCTTCTATATGTCTCAAATCCATGGTCAGCTTGCAAATTTTGTCTTTTTCCTAATCCTTTGTTTGCTTTCCCTCTATTCAACCTATAAGTAAAAACACCCAATATTTTTTTAAATTAGTTCATTAAGCTAATTATTTCACTTAGCTTAATGCCTTCCAGGTCCATTCGTGTTGCCACAGATGGCATGAATTTATATTTTTTTGATTGCTGAGTAGTATTCCATTGTGTATATATAGCACATCTTCTTGATCCAGTCATCTGTTTGGGGGCATTCAGGTTGTTTCCATAGCTTAGCTATTGTAAATAGTGCTACAGTAAACATAGAAGTGCAGGTTTCCTTTCAAATTAATGTTTTTTAATTCTTTGGGTAGATGCCTAGTAGTACAATCACAGGATCATAAGGTAGATCCATTTTTAGTAATTTGAGGAACTTCACACAGCTTTCCATAGTGACTGGACCACTTCGCATTCCCATCAGCAGTGTAAGAGGATTCCTTTTTCACCAGCATTTGTTGTATCCAGTTTTTTAAAAAATATGGGCCATTCTCATTGGTGTTAGATGGTATCTTACTGTGGTTTTGATTTGCATTTCCCTGATAATAATTGATGAACATTTTTACATATACCAGTTGGCTATTTGCATTTCTTCTTTGGAGAAGTGTCTTTTTAGCTCTTCTGCTCACTATTTGACTGGATTGATTGCTTTGTTTGGTTGAATTGTGTAAGCTCTTTGTAGATCTTTGCTATCAGTCCCTTACCAGTTATATGATGTGCAAATATTTTCTCCAGTTCAGAAGGGCATCTCTTTGTTTTGGTTACTGACTCTTTTGTTGTATAGAGCTTTTTAGTTTGATGTCATCCCAGTTGTTTATCTTTTCCTTTGTTGTCCTTGCTTCTATAGATGAGTCCTCAAAGATATTTCTGAGGTGTATGTAATGGAGTGTTTTATCTATGTTTTTTCCTATATATTTTATGATTTTTGGTCTTATATTCAAGTCTTTGATCCATTTTGAGTTGGATTTTGTGTATGGTGTGAGCTAGTAGTCCAGTTTCATTCTTTAGCATGTTATAGTCCAGTTTTCCCAGTACCACTTATTGAAGAGACTTTCCTTTTTCAGTGTATGTTCTTTGCTTGTTTGTTATAGATTTGTTGACCATATAGGTGTGGCTTTATTTCTGGGCTTTCAATTTGATGTCATTGGTCTGTGTGTCTGTTTTTGTTCCAGGACCATGTTGTATTTATTATTATGGCTTTGTAGTATAGTTTGAAGTCAGGATTGTAATATTGAGGCCATGCTTTTAGACTAAGCCATGTTGCCATTTCTTAAATGACAACTGTTATTATTATAATTCATTTCCTGAGGCTTAAACATGTTACTATTATCTACTATGTTAGGAGATTCCTTCCTCCTTTTCTATCTAAATCCTCTTCATTTCTCAGGCCATCTAAATGTCTGTCCCTTTTCTGATGTTTTACATGAACAGAAGGATCTGCAACCAGTGATCCTTCTTCCCTCTGAATCCTTGAGAATTACTGGCTACATAATTGACATTAAAATACTTTGTTTTGGATTGCCTATATTGCTTTATTGTTATTTATCTTTGATTATCAACCAGATACAATTTGGGAAGATAGAACAATATATGTTGTGATCTTCTTTGTGTCCTTAGCATTGATTAATAGAAACATCACTAAAATTTGCATCCGAGGGTCCAAAATCATGTCCTAGTACTGCCACTTAACAAACCTGGTGACTTCTTTGGTGACAAGCCATTGATCATTACTTGACCTCTTTGAACTTAATTATATAATTTCTACAATTGGGTTAATTACTCATCTGTCTTAAAGAGTTCTTATGTGGATTAATGAAAATATATGTGAAGAAATTAGGAAGCTCTATGAAATAAATGTTTTAAGCATACCATGCTCTCTGTAATTGTTCATTAATTCTTAATTACATGAAGAATAGGAAGAAGTCAAAATATCTAGAAATGAGTTATGTTGAGCTAATCACTCAACCATTCTACACATTCCTTTTCACCTATAAGACAGAGCTTTAAGAAGCTATGTATATAGTATATTTTCAAACAATTCTTTTTGGAATTTAAGTTTGAACACAAGTATGACGTGTCTGGGCCTCTAGGATAGAGAAGGTAATGAGAGATGGGGTGCAGACATACAAGAAGTGGGGCAAACTTGTCTTTTTGCTCAAGCTAGACTCTATATGGCGTTAAGAGAAGAACTGCAGATATGCTAGTTAGTGATATATTTGTGAAAAATATGAATCTAAAGAATTTTAGCCTGTTTTTCTCTCTTGGCTCCAAGGTATATAATTCCAGCCAATTTCTCCTCATAAAAGTTTAGCTTGAACTTAAATTCCCTACCCATGGGAAAAATCCATCTAAAATTTCACATGACTGACATGCAGCATTGTAAGATATTTCTAACCACATAACCATGGGTTTCTAAATAGTATGTGAAAGTTCTTGATTCTTATTAGTGTTATTGGTATATATCCAGCCAACTTTTACATTTCCTACCTTCTTCATAATTCTTCCAAAATAAACCATCTATTGCTAAATTCTTAGGATTTAATGCATGCACTTATATCTTGGGTATCTGTTACCTTTCTATAGTCAAGTTTCCCAAAACTTTATCCTTCTGTGGTCACTTGCTATTTTCTATTTTATCTGGTTCTGATGGTTAATTTCTCCTTGCTTCTCTCTGTACTCTTTATTCTTATGCTTAGTGTCTGCACTCTGCACAGGTCTCTTTTTTTTTTCTCCTTTCTCAGACTTAACATAAGCAATTTCTGTAGCCTACATGTCATGGCAATGAAGGGTTAAAGAGAAAATACCTCAACTGCCAGTGGAACAGTTGGAGATAAGATAGTTAAGACAAACTTAAAAAAAAAATAAGATATATGAAATCACGTTGAAAATAAAAATACTCAAAATTTCCTGGTAACCTTTACCACAGAAGGAATACAATTCTTGTCAGAACCTTGCTCCCCTACTTCCACCCATGGTATCTAATTTATATATGTCTTGTATCACAGTCCACCACAGTCCAGGCTGTCAGTCTGTCTCTCCTATCTGTCTCTCCTTACACATAGAAACTAAAAAGAGACTACTCCAGCCTTTCTACACTTCTAGAGTGTGATTAATGTACTAGAGACCACTGTTTTGTCAGGGTACAGAAATATAGATTGGTGTTATTTTCTCTCAATACTTTTAAAAATTATGTTCCACTTTCTTCTTGTTGCATATTTTTGGAGAAATTGCATGTAATTATTTTTTGTTTCTCTGTAGGTAAGGAGTATTTCCCACTATGATTTTTTTCAGGATTTTTTTCTTTATCTTTGATTTCCTGTATTTTGAAAATTATATTCCTAAGTGTACATTTTTTTCTCTATTTGTCCTGCTTGGTGTTTTCTTGGTTTCCTGGATGTGTGGTTTGTTGTCTGACATTAATCTGGAGAAATTTTCTGTCATTATTGTTTCTAATATTTCCTCTGTACCTTTCTTTTTCTTCCCCTTCTGATAGTTCCCATAGGTATATATTATGTATTGTAGTTGTCCCACTTTCCCTGCACAAAGAATGGGGATTCTTTGTTCCTTTTCAGTTTTTTTGAGGTTCATATTGATATATCCTCAAAATCAAAGATTCAATACTCAGCCATATCAAGTCTATTAATAAGCCCATCAAAGACATTTTTCATTTCTGATTTCTAGAATTTGTTTTTTTTTCCCTCAGGATTTCCATATCTCTGCTTACATTGCACATCTGTCCTTGCATGGGGTCGACTTTACCCATTAGAAACCTTAACATAGTAATCATAGTTGTTTTAAATTCCCAATCTGATAATTATATTATTGCCATGGTTATTCTGTTTCTTCAAACTATGTTTTTTTGTTTTTGCTTTTTGGTATGATTTGTAAGTTTTTCTTGGTAGACAGTCATGAAGTACCAGGTAGAAGGAAAGGCTATAATTAGGTCTATAGAACCGTGGGGTACAACATAGGGGGCAGGGAATTGTTCTATAGTTATGATTAATTCTGAGTCTTTTAGTGAGTCTTTACCTCTGATTTGTGACTTTCATCGTTGCTTCTCAATCTTTTTCTTCCTCTTAGGTGGAACAGAAAGTAGTGGGCTGGATTTGGGTATTTCACTTCCTAAATCAGTTAGACATTGATAGTAACCCAGAAGGTAGAGTCTAGTTAACTAGTTTCCTCTGAGGGAAGGTCTTATTGAGAACAGAGTGCTCTGTTACATTTTACTATGGTTTACATTCCCCTCCACTTGCTGGAAGTCTGAGTGGATTTTTTTCTCTGATTTTACTGTGTGAACTGGTCTAGCTCCTGCAGGTATATCTCACAATATTATATGCCCTACCCTTGACTGGGTACCCCTTAAATTTTAACTCTCAGAATTAACTCTAATGTTCAATCTTTAGCAATTTATCAATTACAGTTTAGGTTCCCAAATCAATTTGTGTGTGTGAGTTCTATTTTGGTCAGCATGACTGTCTCTACTTACCTGTTCTTATTCCCATTTCAGTGGGCGCAGTTTCCCTGTGTCATCCCATTTCTAGGGATCCAAGAAGAGATGTTTATTTTTCAGTCTGTTCAATTTTTAACTTGTTGTTAGGGCAGAATGGTGACTTCTATGCTTCTTGCAGCAAGAACTAGAAATGGAAGAGTCCTTCTCGAATGTTCCAATATTTTAAAATTATTTCCTTCTTTACCAGTTGTTCTCAGTGGTCAGGCAACCTACTCCTGAAAAGCTCAGTCAGCCATTGCCATAAATATAACTCAGTTCTTCCTGATTATAACGCTACTCTTTGTCATATTCAGACCTATCCTCACATGCTAATCTTGTCTGTCTATTTATTTTGGTGTTCCTGGTTTGATCTGCATACTTTTTAAGATTGTTGGCTTAGATTCATGTCTCTGTTCTTCCTCTTCCTTACTGCCTTTAGTAGCAATCCTAATCAGCACAGGTGATGAACACTATGTGAACATTTATAGTCCCCAAACACCACAACAGGTTGTCTTGATGCTCTACTTGCCCATCCAAAATGCTGGAAGAATACAAGTGCATTCAAGTTAATGCAAGTAAAGGAGACCCATGAAGATACATACAGTAGATAATCTTATGAACATCTATTAACAGGAAAGGAAGAACAAGCCCACCCTTAAATATCTTTGCATTGGAGAAGGTATTATTTTTATCTCTATGTACATACATTCATCAAGATTATCTTTTTTCCCCTTCTCTGAAGATTCCTAATCAACTAGCTAGTTGCTAGTTCCTTTAGCAACTAGCATTTTCTCTTTTTCATTTTTTTCATGTGGAACAGTACTGCTATTCTGGCCCTGATGGTCCAATTCAACTCCCATTACTAATTGTTGTAGTCTTTATTTGTTCTTCAGATAAATTATTTATTTATGGCTAAACAAAGTATTGGCCTTGGCCTTGTGTTAATCTTTATTTTTTTAAATTTTTTTTAATTTTTTTTTTAATAGAGGCATGTTTTATTTATTTGTTTGTTTATACATGCACTGGGTACAGTCAGAATCACAGGAGGGTGAGAGAATTCACCAGAGCCAGAGTGGGGAGCACTGCCAGTGCTACCACTGGCAGAGCAGGCAGAAGGACCGAAGTACACTGCTGAGGGGAGCAGCGGGCGGCAGGAGAGGTCTGCGCGCCATGTGGGACCCTCCTCTGGTGGCCGGGGAGCAGCCGGGGATCGAACCGGTGCCACAGAGGCTGCAGGCAGCTTCGCAACCCAGTGCTCAACCGCTGCGCCACCGGGGAGGCCCTTGTGTTAATCTTTATCTAATAAATTGTTACAAGAAAATAGGGACATATGGTGCATAGGATTGCTTCTTCCAGGCTCTTTGAGAGGGAGATTAAATCCAGAAAAGGGAATTAATTACGTGTAGGGGAAAATTTTCAGAATGTCTATCTAGGTTATTCCTTAGTATAAGGAAGGTGAGAAAGAGTAAATGTTAAAAGGGATAAAATGGCTGACAATCAGGTTGACCAAACAAAAGGAAATGCTATGAGATCCAGGATGAGGACAACAGTATAATTCCTCCTCACTACCAAATCATACTATAAATTGCCTCATATCTGTCTATTTCTGAATTAATAGTTATTGAATGATTAAATCGACCTACACTTAAATAATAATCTTTAAGAGTAGATAAACATGAAGATATGTTCCTATGCATATTTATTGACAAAGGCATAGATAAACAAGTAGAATAGTATGATAAATATATTGCTCATAAATTTTATTCTCATAAATAACTTCATTTGGCCTTATTTGATGATAATAGAAGCACTAAGGTACAATGCCAGAGCCACCACATTCAGCTGTTCAGATTATAATATGAATGATGTTCCCTGGAGTTGTACAGTGAAAAATCTGCACAAATATATGCTGTAATCCCCTCACCTTCAATTAAGTATTTCTACTGTGTAAGAGACACTATTTCATAAAGAAGTCCTTTAAAATTAGCAATAAATATTATGGAAAATAAATTTAAGTGATGTTTTCATTTTGTGTGTTGTGCTGCCTCACCTTGCCTTTCTATACTCTGCATAATTTTTGCATGATATTGTTATTACTTATTCATTGCCAAGGTTAATAATTTTTAAGTAAGTCTTCAGTCTTTTTCCAAGACCTTGTTCCTGAATTCTTGATTGATTTATCTGTTTATGATCTGGATTTTGAGTGGTAGTTTTTAAAAGTAGGTCCTGGCTGCTGTATTTAACTTTTTTCATCTTTGAAAACATCTATATTTTAATTTTTTTGTAAGAAATCTGGTTGGAATATTCCCAGGCAATACTATTCCCAGGCAGTGCTTTTTGTAAATATTGCTCCACAGATTTTTTGGCAATCATTGTGGAGAGGTCTGAAGCTAATGTGACCTTTTTTTCTTCTGCAAGGAATTCCTGAGGATTTTTTTTTTTTTAATTCTTGAAATATAGTAACAACTAGGGCATATCTTTTTGCTGATTGTTGGTTTTTTTTTCCTGGATCAACATCTTTTTAATAAGAAAATTTAGGTTTTCCTTCATTTCTGGATAGTTAAGTTGAGATACTCATTCTATAAGACAGTTATCAGCCTATATGTTATGCTACACATTGTGCCAGGGTGATGATATATTGTATTGAACAAGATACAGTTTCTGTTCTGAAAGCTGTTTAGACCCTGAGAAAGAACATGGTATCAATTGGTTCCATCAGAGTTAATGCCAAACTCTCCTGAACAATAACTTGGAAAGGTTAGTTTAAAATGACATTTTAGAGTAATAGTTCTCCATCTTGTTCCAAACTAAAACCATCCAGGTAGTTGATGTCTGAATCCTATTCCAGGCCAATTAAATATGAAAACTTGGGTTTGGACTTATTCATCAGTATTCTTTAAAAACATCCTAGGTTCAGCTTGTGTTGAGAACCTATGTGTTAGAAGGAAAGTAGAGTCTGTGGGGCTGCTAAACTTAGCCTATTCGTCTACCATTATGGTTACCTGCAGTTCTGCATTTCTATACAAGGTCAGAACTGCCCTTCAGAACTGGTGAATCAGCCATAGGAGCCAAACCTTACAAGGTGCCTTTCAAATCAATCAAGAGCAGAAATCTTGATCACCCTGGGAAGGGTATGCATCACGAGGTATGACCAGGAATACCCGAGAGGCCGATGATGGATGCATAAACTTACTCCTGACCTATACATCATGAGGTATGACCAGGAATGCTCAGGAGGCTGAGGACTGATGTATAACAAGGGACCCCAGAAGCTGATCAGCGGAATGCCTTGTTGATAAGATTAGGAACATAGCAGGGGAGGGGGTTGTCTGGAGTATGATTTTGATTACAACACTTGATCATCAAGCAGATAACAATTATCTGGTTGGCAGTCTCATGTCCCCTCAAAGCCCTAGATGACATTCCTTGGTTTCACCCATTCTTTTCTCCTTGTCCTCCTAACCCACATAGCTGATGCTGTATGATTAGTCTATCAGTAAAAACGGCCAGGATCTTGCTCTTCAGCAGCATCCTGCATTATGTAGCGTGCTCCATGACTCCCATTTCTTTATCATTGTGGTGTTGCCTGACACAACAGAGTCAATTGAGGAAAATTTAAAAAATACAATGTTTGACTTGTGTAATGGGTTTTATTTATTTGATTGAGGTACATTTGGTTTACAAAACTGTATATGATTTAGAGGTATAGGATCACACCCTTCACCTTCAGGTGTATGTTACCACACCACAGTTATCACCAAGGCACCCATAGTCCTCCAACATCGTCTATATTGGGTTTTAAATATCTAAGCAGATCTATAAATATGTATACAATAAATTACAAACATAATACATATCTAAACAGATCATCACTTTTGTTTTGGTGTTAATTATCAGTCTCCATTTGGAATATTGGTAAAAACCCACATGTAGTTTTGACTGAGGGAGTATTTTTGTTTTGGTTCTTTTGTTGACATTTCTGTTTTCTATTTCTTATTTATCTCATCCTACATCATCTACCTTAGTATGAGATTATTATTGCAAAGTATTCTTGCTTACTTATTCTGAAAATACTGTAATTCAATGACTGGAATATAAAGCAGTGATTCTTAAATCTGGTATAATTGTAATCACCTGTAGCACTTCGTAAAAATGTTTATGACCAGGCTTCATCCTGGAACACTTAAATCAAGAGTCTCTAGGAGTGAGATCTAATCATTGTTTTTTGTTTAAAAGTGTCCCATAGGACTCTGGGATTAAAAATTCAGTGTGATTTATTGTTACAATAATGAACCTTGAAGAATTATGCCTCCTTGTGTCCACAAACTTTTGCAGTGTGACTTCTTCCATCAACAGTTGGGAGTCCCTGCTTGCTTTGGCTATAGTAGACCCTTAGCTGACCCTCGAGGTAATAGAGCACATGAGTAAGTATGTTTGAGGTCAGAAGAGTAACCGCCCAGTCAAACACTCAGATTAATGAAAAGTAATAATGTGTTTTAAAAGCCATTTAGGGCCTCCCTGGTGGCTCAAGAGGTTAAGCACCACATTAAGAAGCAATCCGAAGCCTCTGCAGCAGGAGTTCAATCCCCGGACCGCTAGGGAGCAACCCACGTGATGGAGCAGACCTCTCCTGTCTTGCCTACTGCTGCCCTCAGCAGTGTATTTCAGTTAGTCTGCCTGTTCTGTACCCCACTGTTCCTCACTCTGGTGAGTCCTCTTGCCCCCCGCATCTCTGGCATGTGCCCCAGCTCTTGTATGCATAAATAAATAAATCTTAAAAAAAAAAGCCATTTAGTCATTAGTTGGTTACTCACCAAAATCTAACTGAAATACACTATTATGGGACCTCCCAGGTGGTGCAGCGGTTGAGCGCTGGGCTGCGAAGCTGCCTGCAGCCTCTGCAGCGTCACTTTGATCCCCGGCTGCCGCGAGGGTCCCACATGGTGACAGACTTCTCCTGCCACGCCCACTGTGTCAGGAGTGTCCCCTCAGCAGTGTCCTCAGTCTGTCTGTCTGTTCTGCTCCCTGCTCTGGCTCTGGTGAATTCTCTCACTCTCCCGCACTTCTGACTATACACGGTGCTTGTATAAATAAATAAATAAATCTTTTAAAAAAGAGAGAGAGAGAAAAAAAGAGAGAAAAAAGAAATATACTGTTATGGAGCATTTTTTTTTATAATAAATTTTATTGTTATATTCCCCATACAATTGCAGCCCCCCCATTCTGACCCCAATCCCTCCCCTCCCGCCCCCGCCCCCCTAAAAGTGTCTCTGGTTCATAGTTTTTTGTTGATTTTGATTTTCACTTTCTTATAGTTATTCATTTTCCTGGTCCCTTATTTAAGTTTTCTAGATTCCTGCTATGAGTGAGACCATCTGGTATTTTTCTTTTTCTTTTTGGCTTATTTCGCTGAGCATGATCCCTTCCAGTGCCATCCATGTTGCTGCAAATTGCATGTGTTTATCTTTTTTGAATGCTGAGTAATATTCCATGGTATATATGTACCACATCTTCTTGATGCAGTCATCTATTTTTGGGCATTTGGGTTGTTTCCAAAGCTTAGCTATTGTAAACAGTGCTGCTATAAACATAGGGGTGCAGGTGTTCTTTGGAATTGATGTTTCTGTGTCCTTTGGGTAAATACCTAGGAGTGGAATTGCTGGATCATATGGAAGCTCTATGTTTAGTAGGTCCAGAAATCTCCACACAGCTTTCCACAGTGGTTGGACCAGTTTGCACTCCCACCAACAGTGCAGAAGAGTTCCTTTTTCTCCACACCCTCGCCAGCATTTGTTGTTGCTAGTTTTTTTAATATGTGCCATTCTCACTGGTGTAAGATGGTATCTCATGGTAGTTTTGATTTGCATTTCCCTGATGACAAGTGATGTTGAACATTTTTTCATATGCCTGTTGGCCATTTGCATTTCCTCTTCAGAGAAGTTTCTTTTTAGCTCTTCTGCCCATTTTTGGACTGGATTATTTTCTTTGTTGTTGTTGAGTCTCATCAGCTCTTTGCAGATTTTTGTGATCAGTCCTTTATCATTAGTGTTGGGTGCAAAAATGTTCTCCCAGTTGGTGGGGTTTCTCTTTGTTTTTGTTATTGTCTCTTTTGCTGTGCAGAAGCTCTTTAATTTGATGTAGTCCCAGCTGTTTATCTTTGTCTTCACTATCACTGCTTTGGGTGATGTGTCTGTAAAGATGTCTTCGATGTGCAAATCACGTAGTGTTTCGCCTATTTTTCCTTCTATATATTTTATGGTTTCAGGTATTATGTCTAGTTCTTTAATCCATTTTGAGTTGATTTTTGTGTATGGTGTGAGGTAGTGGTCAAGCTTCATTCTTTTGCATGTAGCGACCCAGTTTTCCCAGCACCATTTATTGAACAAACTTTCTTTGCTCCAATGCATAGTCTTTGCTCCTTTGTCAAAGATTAGTTGACCATAAATCTGTGGGTTTATTTCTGGATTTTCTATTCGATTCCATTGGTCTGTATGTCTGTTCTTGTTCCAATACCATGCAGTTTTGATGATTATGGCTTTGTAGTAGAGTTTGAAGTCTGGGAGTGTGATGCCTCCATTCCCTTATTTTTTTTTCAGGAGAGCTTTGGCTATTCGGGGTTTTTTGTGATTCCATATGAATTTCATCAATAATTGTTCTATTTCTTTGAAGAATGACATTGAAATTTTGATTGGAATAGCATTGAATCTGTATATTGCTTTTGGTAGGATGGCCATTTTAATAATGTTTATTCTTCCAATCCATGAGCAGGGGATGTCTCTCCATTTCTTTGTGTCTTCTTCTATTTCTTTAAAGAGTGTTTTATAGTTTTCTTTGTATAGGTCCTTTACCTCTTTTGTTAGATTTATTCCCAAATATTTGATTTTTTTTGTTTCAATAACAAAAGGGATGGTTTTTTGATTTCTTCTTCTTCAGATTTATTGTTTGTGTATAGGAAGGCTACTGACTTTTGCGTGTTGATTTTGTATCCTGCCACTTTACTGAACTGATTGATGAGTTGGATTAGCTTTTCTGTGGAGTTTTTAGGGTTCTCTGTGTATAATATCATATCGTCTGCAAATAGTGATAGTTTGACTTCTTCTTTTCCTATTTGGATTCCTTGGATGTCTTTCTCTTGTCTTATTGCCCTGGCTAGGACTTCCAGTATTATATTGAAAAGCAGTGGTGAGAGTGGACATCCTTGTCTTGTTCCAGATCTTAATGGAATTGCTTTCAGCTTTTCACCATTGAGAATGATACTGGCTGTTGGCTTGTCATAGATGGCCTTTATGATGTTGAGGTATGTTCCTTGTATCCCAAGAATTTCAAGGGCTTTTATCATGAATGGGTGTTGCACTTTGTCGAAAGCTTTCTCAGCATCTACTGATATTATCATATGGTTTTTATATTTCTTTTTGTTGATGTGTTGGATAACGTTGATTGATTTTCGGATGTTAAACCATACTTGTGCCCCTGGAATGAATCCTACTTGGTCGTGGTGAATTATCTTATGGATACATTGTTGGATTCTGATGGCTAAAATTTTATTGAGGATTTTTGCATCAGTGTTCATTAGGGAGATTGGCCTGTAGTTTTCCTTTTTTGTGTTGTCCTTGTTCGGTTTTGGTATTAGTGTAATGTTGGCTTCATAGAACGTGTTTGGTATTGTCCCTTCCTTCTCAATTTTTTGGAAGAGTTTGTGAAGGATAGGCACTAATTCGTCTCTGAATGTTTGGTAGAATTCATTTGTAAATCCATCAGGTCCTGGGCTTTTGTTTTTGGGGAGGTTTTTGATTACCATTTCAATTTCGCTGCTTGTAATTGGTCTGTTTAGGTGTTCTATTTCTTCTTTATCTAGCTTTGGGTGATTGTAGAGTTGTAGGAATTTGTCCATCTCCTCTAGATTGTTAAACTTGTTTCCATATAACTGTTCATAGTAGTTACTGATTATTCTTTTGATTTCTGCTGTGTCCGTTGTGATTTCTCCTCTTTCATTGATGATCCTGTTTATTTGTGCTTTCTCCCTTTTTTCCTTTGTGAGCCTGGCTAGGGGTTTGTCTATTTTATTGATTTTTTCAAAGAACCATCTCTTGGTTTCATTGATCTTTTGGATTGTTTTTTTAGTTTCAATTTCATTTATTTCTGCTTTGGTTTTTATTATTTCTTTTCTTCTACTGGTTTTGGGGTTTTTTTTGTTGTTCTTTTTCTAGATCTTTGAGCTTCGAGATTAGGTTGTTTCTTTGAGTTCTTTCTTGTTTCTTGATGTGAGCTTCTATTGCTATATATTTTCCTCTTATTACTGCTTTTGCTGTATCCCATACATTAAGGATATTGGTGTCCTCCTTGTCGTTCAATTCAAAGAATTTTTTAATTTCTTCTTTGATCTCCTCATTAGTCCAGTGGTCTTCCAGTAGTATGGTTTTTAATCTCCATGAGGTAGGAAAGTTCCTTGCCTTCTTTTTATGGTTTATTTCTAGTTTGATGCCTTCATGGTCAGAAAAGATGGTTGATATGATTTCAATCTTGGTGTATCTGTTGATGTTTGTCTTGTGCCCCAGTATGTGATCGATCCTGGAGAATGATCCGTGTGAGCTTGAGAAAAATGTGTACTCCGTGTTTTTGGGGTTTAGTGTTCTGTAGATGTCTGTTAAGCCCAATTGCTCTAGGTCCTTATTTAGAGCTTTGGTTTCTTTACTTATTTTTTGTCTTGTTGATCTATCCATTATTGATAGTGGTGTGTTGAAGTCTCCCCCTACGTATGTGTTTTCTCTGATGTCTGTTTTCAGAGAGGACAACAGTTGTCTGATATATTTTGGTGATTCTTAGTTTGGTGAGTATATGTTAATGAGTGTTATTTCTTCTTGAAGTATTGTCCCCTTGATCATAATGTTGTGACCATTGGGGTCTCTTTTAATCTTTTTGAGTTTGAAATCTGTTTTATCTGATATAAGTATAGCTGTTCCTGCTTTCTTTTTTGGTCCATTTGCTTGTAGGATTGTTTTCCATCCTGTAACTTTGAGCCTATTTTTATCTTTTGTAGCTAAATGTGTTTCCTGGAGACAGCAAAAGGTTGGGTTTTGTTTCTTAATCCAGGCTGCAACTCTGTGTCTTTTTATTGAAGAGTTTAGTCCATTTACATTTAGAGTTAATATTGATATGTTAACTTCTGTATTTGCCATTGCGTTTGTCTTTCCTTTGATTTTATTTATTTATACTTTTAATAACTTTTTTTTTTTTTTTGGCCTTCTTTCATTGTTATTCATCCCTCTGAGGTTCTGGCTTTAGGACTCCTTGTAGTATTTTTTGGAGTGGGGGTTTAGTTGTAATGAAATTCCGGAGTTTCTCTTTGTCTGGGAAGGTCCATATTCTTTCTTCAAAGAGGAAGGAGAGCTTTGCGGGATAGAGTATTCTTGGTTGGCATCTGTTTTCTTGGAGTCTGTTGACTATGTCCCTCCACTCTCTCCTTGCCCGTAGTGTTTCTTCGGAGAAGTCTGATGTCTGCCTGATTGGCTTTCCTTTGAATGTTATCTGTTTCTTCCCTCTTGCCAGCTTCATTATTTTTTCCTTGTCCTGGATTCTTGGGAGCTTTACTATTATGTGTCTTCCTGTATTTTTTCTTTCGTCGTGGAAGTTTGGTGTTCTTCTTGCTTCTTGTATATCAACTTTCAGCTCCTTCTTCACATTTGGGAAGTTCTCTTCAATTATCTCTTTGAATATTTTCTCTGTTCCTACTTCTCTCTCCTCTCCTTCTGGAATTCCTATAACTCTTATATTTCCTTTCCTCATGGAGTCAGATAGTTCCCGAAGTCTTTCTTCATTCTTTTTCCTTCGTACTTCTCTTTCCTTTTCTGTTTTGGTTCTTTTTATTTCTGTGTCTTCAAGAGCACTTATTCGTTCTTCCATTTCATCAATTCTGCTTTCATTGCTTTTCCCAGAATTCTTTAGTTCTTCCACTAATTCTTTGATCTCCTGCATTTCTTTTACTTCCCTCTTTAGGGACTCAATTTCATTCTTCTGATCGTTGATTATTTTTCCCTTATCATTGTTTTCCTTTATGACTTCTGTCAGTTTTTTAATCACGGCAATTTTAAATTCTCTTTCTGGAAGGCTCAGAAGTTCTTCCAAGTTACTGTCGTTGCAATCTGGGGGCTGGTTTTCTTTTTGTGGTGTGCTTTTTCTCTGGAGAGTTGCTAGGTTGCGTGTGGTTCTTCTCCTCCCTACTGTCTGTTTTCTAATTTGCCGTATGCGTTGGGACAGTGTGTTGTTGGGACTGGCCGGCATCTTGGGTGGGCTTCTCTCCTCCCCTCTGGTTCCTCCAGGAGTCATCTGTCAGTTTCAAGCAGTCTTTATTGGAGAAAGGTCCCTGTTCTAAAATGCCGATGTGGGGACACACTCCCCTGTGCGCCTGGTCTGCCCCGGTGGTGGGTTCCTGCTCCCCCTCTGGGCTTGGACTGCAGGCCAGAGGGGGTCTGGTGTGGGTGAACTTCCCCCGCTCACCTCTGGCTCCTGAGGAAGCCTTCTGCAGGTAGTCTTTACTGAAGAAATGTCCCTGTTCTAAAATGGTGATGTGGGACACACTCCCTGCATGTCCGGTGTCAGGCACACTCTTCTGCGTGCCTGATCTGCCCTGGATGTGGGTGCTCCCTCTCCCTGTGGGCTCAGACTACTTGTTCGGAAGGGGCTGGTGTGGGCTAACTCCCCAGCTGGCCACTAGCTCCTTCAGGAGCCTGTGCTGGCTTCAAGTCGCTAGGTTGCGCCAGAGATCTCTCCTAGAGCCCTTGGGGAGCTGATTTTCCACCCTGTGGGACAGGGAGCAGAGCGGGGATGGTAGGGTACACCTCAACGGCTTTGGGGTGCTGTGTCTGCCTTGTGCCCCACCGTCGTGGGGAACCCACGCCCCTAATTTCGTGCCCCGGGTCTCAGTTACAAAGCCCTCAGTTCCAGGACGCGGGCTGTAGCCCAGATCAGTGGCGCGGGAATGGCGCCTTTTGAATCCCGCTCCCCTGCCTGGGCGCCTGGTTCCTGCTCACTCAGGGAGGGCCTCCGCGCGTCTCCCCGAAAGCCTAGGTCGCAGGCGCGGGGACCTGGGCAGCTGCGATCCTATCCGGATCCGCGTTTGCTTTTCAACCGCACTGCTTTTCAGTGAGATCCGCGCCGCTTTTCGCACAATCCCGATCCGCGTCTGCTTTTCCAGCGCGCCACTTTCCGAGCAAGCTTACCGGGTGGCTGGGGCTGTGTGCTGGTGCTGGCCTCCTCCTGGGGGGCGGGGCTCTCTTTAATGGCGCCTGGAGCTCACCTCTGCGGCGGATCCTGCAGGATTCTCTACCGCTCCCGTTCATGGGGTGTGGGGGCTGCAATAGTTCCTTTCCACTCACAGTCCCGCTTGCTGCATCCTTTGTTCTTGTTGGCCGTTTTGGTTTGTTGTTTCCCTCCTCTCTGCAGGTCGGAGAGTGCCGACTCTGTGGGCGGGGCAGGGGAGCAGGGTTCTCTGAGCTTTCCTCCCTTCTGGTCCTCTTTTATGGCAACTTTCTTCTTCGGGCAGTTTGCTGGAGTCGTCCGTTTATCTTCCGTGTCCCAGTTCTCACTGGGACCTGCCGCTTTTCCTCCCTATTAACTTTTTTTAATGGGAGATCTTACTCGCAGCGTCTCCTTGCCGCCATGTTGCTCCGCCCCTGTCAGACCTCTGGAGCCTTTCTGTCTAAGCTGTGACTAAAAAGAACTCTTAATTTTTTTTCAATTTTTTTTAGATTTATTTTTTATACAAGAGCTGGGATACAGGCCAGAGGTGTGGGAGGGTGAGAGGATTCACCAGAGACAGAGTGGGGAGCAGAACAGGCAGAGTGACAAAATACACTGCTGAGGGGAGCAGCAGGCACAACAGGGGAGGCCTGCCACACCATGTAGGAATCTCTCTGGCAGGCCGGGAATTGAACCCGCACTGCAGAGGCTGTGGACAGCTTCACATCGCTGCACTCACCCCGCTGCACCACCGGGGAAGCCCCCTCTTGATTTTTTTTAACCTCTCCTCCTTTTTTAGTGTTATTGCAAGAACCACTCTAACAATTATCTCTGAAGACACCCTGCTGAATGGGAGAAAATATTTTCACGCCATACATCTGACAAGGGGCTGTTATAAAAGATCTATAGACTTCATACAACTCAATATAAAGAAAATCAAGCCAGGGCCTTCCCCATGGTGCGGCGATGGAGCGCTAGGTTGCGAAGCTGCCCACAGCCTCTGCAGCGCCGGTTCGATCCCTGGCCGCCTGGCGGAGGGTCCCACATGGCACGCAGACCTCTCCTGCCCCCCGCTGCTCCCCTCAGCAGTGCACTTAGTCTGCCTGTTCTGTTCTTCTCTCCACTCTGGCTCTGCTGAATTCTCTCAGCCTCCCCCACTTCTGACTGTAACCACTGCTTGCATAAATAATAAATAAATAAATCTTTAAAAAAAAAAAAGAAAAGAAAATCAAGCCAATCCAAAAATAGAAGAGCTACATAGGTTCTTCTTTAAATCTAAAGAAGGCATGCAGGCGGCCAAAAGGCACATGAAAAAATGTTGATTACCACTTAACATCAGGGAAATGCAAATCAAAACTACTGTGAGATACTGTCTTACACCTATGAGAAGGCCCATATCAAAAAGAACAGAAACAACAAATGCTGACAATGTTGTGGAGTTAAAGGAACCCCACACTGTTGGTAGAAATGTCCAATCCTGACGGAAAGCAGTGTGGAGTTTTCTCAAAAGGTGAAAAATGGATCTGCCATATGATCTAGCAATTCCACTCCTCAGTATCTACCCAAAGAACACAAAAACACTAATTTGAAAGCAAACTTGCAGCACTATTTACAATAGCCAGACTATGCAAACAACCTAAGTGGCCAAAAACACATGAGTGGATCAAAAAGATGTGGTATAAACATAGTGGAAAATTACTAGGTGATCAAAAGCTCAAGCTATTTGTTACAACATTGGTGGAGCTGGAAGGGATTATGCTAAGTGAAATAGCCAGGAAAAAGACAAATACCGATGGTGTCACTTGTATATGGAACATGGTGAAACCAAACAAAGGGTCAAAGACAAACTTAAAAACTAGTTCTTGAAAGCTGACCATGGAAGTGAGGCAATCAGGGGAGGAGGGGGTAAGAGAGGGATGAGAACAGGGGTAGAGAGCACAATGGACTATGGTAGAGGACTATGGGTGCTTGGTGGTGAGTGTGCTATGATCATTACACCTGAAGGGGGAGATCCTATACTTCCAAAATACTAAAATCAATTAAATCCATGGCATGTTAATAAAAATTAAACAAATAAACAAAATCGATTGTCTCTGAAGCTCTTTCTATTCTTCTAGGATTCTCCTTAAGAATCATTTTACTGCTGGCAGAATAAAGCTTTAGCAGAAAAAGAAGAATTTCTTGTCATTGTACGAATTCCTTCCTGTTTTTCTCAAGGGTGCTTTTCCAGTCTGATTACCAAATGTTTCCTTTACAACTAAAAGATCAAAGGAACCACCTGCCCTGGGACCTTGGCTCAGGCAGACTTTCATAACACTACATGTGGATTGCATCAACACGTCCTGAAATTTGCTGAGACTCAGTTTCACAAGTTAAGGTCCAGAGTTTAAAAAACTCCCTGGCATAAGCAAAATGGCCACACTTCAGTTAATCTAGGAATAATATGAAATCTCTAATCAGTTTGCTTAGTGTGGATCATATAAAAGGGTTGTTTGCACCTTCAGTATTCTATCAGTGATGAAAATTATGATAATTTACCCTAATAATGAGATCAACTATTTTAAAGGTCTAACTAGAATGTCTTCCTTGTGAAATCGGCAGTAAATGAAAATCAGAATCACCTATATGATTACTTGGTAGGTAAATCTCGGTTGGTGAGGGAAATGACAAAGGCGAACTCAAAGACACACAGTTTCTTAACTTTTATGGTAACATTGAGTAAGTCAGTAAATTTTTAAAAAATCTTAGTTGTCTTATCTGTAAAATTGATATAAAAATAACTACTTCTAGAATATATCTAAGGATCCAAAAAAAGATAATATATAATATCCGTTGGTAATCTTTAAAACAATTTAAATATGAGGTGTTATTGTTCAATTTAAATATGAGGTGTAGCTATCTCTTGATATAGACCATACCAAGAAAGAACAAAGATGGAAAAAATTATTTGACAACAGCTGAGAAGTCACTTGTATTCTCAAAGTATTAGGGAAAGTGAATACTTTATATGGCTTCACAGTTTTCTTTAATCTCTGAATCTCAAAGTACCTTCAGAATACTTTTAATAATATATAAAACCCCATGAAATACAGTTCCTCAAACTTCCTTTTAAACAAGGTACCTTTTCTAGGACCTATAATAAATTTAAGCCTAACCCACTAAAGACCCTCAGATTTGTGATCCTTTTTTTATGTTTTAATTTTTGTGTCTTATTTAAAAATGCAAGTCTCTTGATCTTGTTTGCCTTCCCTCAAAGCCTATCCCTTGATGCTTTGATGTAGTGAACATGCCTATGAAACTCAAATCCTAGACAGATGGCAGTCTTTTCATTCCTTATATGTTAGGGATAAGGCTTGGAGATAATTTATTAATCTCTTTCTCCCTTAAGTGTCTGAAAGATGCCCATTAAAAATATGTGAACCAGATTCTTCTTCTGCCTAAGTTGAATTTTGGTTGGAATTAGAGTCCTTACCGGCTGCATTTATTTTACTCTGGCTCCTTGACTAGCATGTGGGAGTTTATTCTGTTGGCTTACTAAATGAGCTAATGTTTTGAATGAGCTAATGGGGCTTTCAAGCCAAGAGTTGTTGAGGCACTAGGAGATGTTGCTATAATTATTCTCTGTATTTCTATGGCTTCTTTTTCAAGGAGTTCAGAGAGCTCTGCATTACTTAATTTTACCTAAGCAAGGTGAGCTCAATGAATTATGTTATTGTTAGAAAAAATTTACTTTTATTTAAGTTTTCTATTGTCATATCTTCTGGCATCTTCTTTCATTGGTATTTAGTGATCAGAATATTTTCTGGGCCTCCCCAGTGGTGCAGCGGGTTGAGCACAGCACTGTGAATCTGTCCACAGCCTCTGCAGCATGGGTTCAATTCCCCACTGACCAGGGAGATTCCCACATGGCATGGCAGACCTCTCCTGTTTCACCCGCTGCTCCCCTCTGCAGTGTTTTTGGTCCATCTGCCTGTTCTGCTCCCCATTCTGTGTCTGGTGAATCCTCTCACCCTTCCGCACATGTGACCTGTAACCCAGCTATTGTATAAATAAAATAAATCTTAAAAAAAAAGAATATTTTCTGTGGATGTTCAAAATTATTCTTTTTTCCCTCTTGCAATAAGTCTAATGCCTGTTACCGCAAATTCTGCTGTTAAAGAATAATATATGTATCGTTTATGTATACATATGAAAGAATAATGAACATATATTATATCCTAGATTAAGAAGTGTCCGTACTGGTGAATTTCTTAGTTTGAGACCAGGTGTGTGTGAGAATGGATGATACATTTTGGGGATACATGGGCCTTTTACTTTTCTTCAAAATAAACCACACATTAAAAAAAAAAAAACATAGATTTTTGCTTGAACATAGAACTGATGTAGTTATGTCATATTTTAGATAGGAAATATTTTTTAGAAATTCTATTTAAGATGAATGAAGCTGAGGTGCAATGCAGATTGGCAACATAAAAAAGAAACCATAGACTATAACCAAGATGAAAATGCATACATTGAACAAAAATGAAAAATGTGTAAAAAATATATAAAATTAAAAAATTTAAAAAATAAAATACATTTTAAAAAAGAAACCATAAATCAGTTTCTGGTAGGTTATCATTCTGATTATAAATGTTAATGGTGTGTTGTGTGATCCACTTTTGACAGGGTCTCACTTACTTTGAGAGATTGCCAATATCCATCCTGAAACTTTGACCAGATAGAGCACTTTGACTTTGACACTGCCAGAGGTTTATCAAACTGATTTTTCTTTATTCATTTTGCTAAATGGTTTCTTCTTTAACGTAATGTGTATTTATCGTAAGGAGTTTTCTATAGTATGTCAGTTGAAAAACCAGTCAGTGTTTTTCTTGAGGATCTTTTATTTCCCTTCCAGAGAGATATATACAGACATACTCACAAAGATAGAAATCTCTAGATTTGCATTCCAGGAATTATCAATTCAGTATTATATGCCCGATATATAGATATGTGTGTGTGTGCATGCAAATGGCTAAAACACCAGTAATGTTTACTTTACTCATCAATGTAGAACTCTTTTCCTTAAGACTCAAGCTCACCATCCATATAACTGCCACAGGATTGTTCGGTTTCATATAGGATTACACTTCTATGGACATCCTCCAGTGCTTATTCTGGAGACTTAAGCGGCGATCATGCTGCCTTTTCTAAGTAACTTTCTGGAAGAGAAGAGCATAATTACCCACTTCCAGGAAACTGGCATTCATCAAGAAACATTTGCTTTTCACGTCTTCTCTAGTGGACATCAGTGAACTTATCAAGATGTTGCTCATGTCCTCTCCAGTTCTTTTCTTTTTATGTTTTTTTGCTTCCATCTTTGTTTTTCTATGAATTGCATTTTCGCTGATTGAGCTCACTAAAGGTAAATTCAGCTAAAACAAATAAATAGGAAATACACATTTATAATGAAATGGCTCCTTAGAGCAATTTCTTAGCGTAGATTATAAAATAAAATCTCTAAATAAAAGATTTTGGTGAGGTTTGGACTCAATTGTTGCCTTTCTCCTTTGCTGCAATTGTTTATCACAATGAAAATACACAGGTGCTAATAAAGGCTAACACCAAGCTTAAAGAGAAGTTTCTTTATCTATTGAAAGAGAGATCCTAGCTCTTGTAATTCAAATATGTTTTCCTTTAGCAATTTGATATAACAGGAAGAAAGTATGAACTTTGAAGTCAAAGGACTTAGGTTTGACTCTGTGTTCTGTCACTTACTGGATGTATAAACCTTAGACAAGTTAGTTAACAACTCCAAGCCTATGCTTCTTTCTCTGTTATCAGGAGAATAATAGCTCTTTTATCTGACTGCCTTAAGAAATAAATAAAAGAATGCAAATGAAGGAATGGCATATGTCCATCTTAGGGAGTCTTTAAGGGATATTAGTTACTTTTCCTTCTTATAGCATGTTAGAGTAATGTGCTACTTTTGCTTAATAAGATACAGTAATATAATCCATAAAATTAGATAATGAGGAATACAAATATAATGAATTTTAAGAGTCATTTTCACTTTGTGGGGTAACTAATTCAGGGAGTCAAATAATTATAATAAATGCTATCATCTTGTGAGATAGAAAAATAACATTAATTCATTCTCTCATTTGTATCTTTTTTGGTCAAATATTTATTAAGTTCAATGATTTGTTAAATACCATATGAGGCCCTAAAAGTACAGTGTTGAGGAATATAGACATGGTTTCTGGAGTTGGCTTACTAGGATATTTTCAGTTTGGAAATAGGAAAATTTAAGAAGGAACACATTTAAAGAGGATTGACTTTGATCTCAGTTAATATATAATCCCTGGTATCATATCTCAAATAGGATTTATCATCATCTTGTAGCCAATTCACTTCTTTTTGTGTCAGTAAGCAATTAGGAATTTTTCCTTAGACTGTGCCTGGACACTCCCTAGTTGTGAAGGTATTCCGGGTTTTTCAACCATTGCAAGGAATTTTTACTGAGATTTAGATCAGTTTTAACAGGAGCCACAACATTATATTAAAAGCAAGATTTCATTTTATCACTCTAGAGAAAGCAATAGTGACCAAAATAAGTCAGTACGTCAGGAAAAGAGAAAATTCACCATTTTTTGAGCTAAGAGAATAGATCTCATCCTTTCACACAGGAGGAAAACTTGGCATGGGAGTAGGATTAGTTTCCTGTGTTACTTCACATTTTGCTCCCACTGGAGTAGACTTGCCCCCCTCAAGGGTGAGGATTGGGTACACATCCAAATCGCTACTTAATCACGTTGTTTAATACCTGTGGGCGATTGTCTTAGCCAAAGGATGCTTGAGAATAACCACGAAAAAGTTTTATGTGCTGCCTCTCCCTGTCCTCCCTCTTTCTTTCATTTCCTTTGTTTCTCTCACCCTCTTTATCTTGTTCACATTTACTTTCTCTTTCCCTCTGACAACAAACTTAGTTATTTGGAGTTTTGCTGTTGTGTGAGGTTTAATCATGTCCCCAGGATGAGGGGTAATTATTAAACCACTGGAAATTTAATGATGGGTATTTATTCCCCAACCTTAGTCATTTTGGTGTCTGGGGTTTGCCATAGCAGTCAGTGGAAACCAAAGTGGATAAATGTCTTCAAACCGCACATGATTTTCCAGTGATTTACGTGTGTTTGTTGTACTCCAGATGGCCAATTACTGATGCCCTGCTCTGCCCTTTATTTGCAAGCCTCTCAAGATCAAAATAACAAAGACTTAAAACAAGTTCACCTCTTCACATGGTAGAAAACAGGTGTCATTTTACCCAATATGAAGTGACTTCTAGCACTATTCTACTCTGTATTTTTTTTTACATTTTCTTTCCCTCTAACTTAAGAATTTAAGTTATTCAAAAAAAATGTTGGGCTCTGTATTTCCCCAGTGAATTAATGTTAACCTAATATATATATGCATTTGCTTATTCACTATGTTTATTTTTTTAATTTTTTTTATGTTTATGTTTATTTTTATTGACTGTCCCTTATTAAGATTTAAGCTCCCCAAGTGTAGAGATCTTTACCTCTTTGGTTGAATGATGGGTCCCATGTGTTTTAAACAGTGACTGCCACCTATTATGCACTCTTTTAATATTTCTTGAGTAAATTCTGAATGAATGAGTACTACTAAATCCTCAGTAGAATACTTGCCCAGAATTATTACTCTTACAGATGGAAGTGACCCTGTATTAAATTTGCCACTTTTTATCCTTGTTGACAAGATACCTAACCTTTCTAAGTACTCAGTTCTTTATCTGTGTAGAGAGGATTTATTAAAATTAAGATTAAAAGGGATTAATTAAATGAGATAATGCATGGAAAAAGTGTTCAACACAAGAACTAACGTATATGGTCTTTGCCTAAGAATTTGTAACTGCTAAGAAATTGTTGCTTCAATTTAATGTTGTGGGACTATGAGAAAGATAGGAGTATATATAGGAAAGATAAAAATGTTTTGTTGTTGATGTTTGTTTTATTTTAACTAATGCTTCATTGAAATGTAAGTTCAGTGAAGGTTAGAATGTTGTGTGGTTTTGTTTTGGTTCCTGGTGTATCTCAATAATTAGAAAGGTGCCAGTCAAATACCAGATGCTCAATAAATACTTGTTGATTGGATTATTGAATGTTTAAGATGGGGATTAGTTCCACAGCCTAATCTGAGCTCTTGGTGATGAGCTGAATTTATGGCAGAGATTCCAAAATACTGCTCTAAAATTGCCTCAGTTTTGTCATGTGGAATGAAAGACCATAGAAGAAGATTTTGGGACCTAAAAATGAAGAAGAGGAGATGCTGGAAATTATCTAGAAGTTCATGCCATGCATACAGAATTATTTTGGAAAATTCCAAATCAAATGAACTTTTAATGTTCTGATTATCTATCTAACTTCCTAAAGTACCCATATTCATGAAATTTTTTGGTCAAAAACAGAGCATTTTATTTAATACTTTTATTTTTTTTGTTATTTCTCAATTTTTTATTTTTTTATTTTATACATTTTTTACATCATTTTTCATTTTTGCACAATGTATGTATCTTTGTCTTGGTTACAGTCCCCATACAGTTCCCATCCTCCTTGTTTTGATCCTACTCCTCCCCCCTGCATAGTGTGTCTCTGGTTTATAGTTGCTTGTTGATTTTGATTTTTACTTTATTATAATTAGGTTTTTTTCCTGGTCCCTTATTTAGGTTTTCTAAATTCCTGCTATGAGTAAGACCATCCGGTATTTTTCTTTTTAAGGCTTGGATAAAGTCTTGGTAGTAGGCATGTAATTTCCAGGAGGAAAGATAGACTCACTACTGAACAGAACTTTCTGGTCCCTGTTGCAAGACTGGAATAACCATTCTCCAAAGAGAATACTACAATGTAGGTCATCTATGAAGTTAAAAGGAGTCAAAACCCAACAAACCTTCAATATTTTTCCTACCTGCTAACTCAAGTTGTTCTATAAATGACTAACTGACCCTCCACTGTATTTTCAAATAGTTAAGGGAGGGGACTGTCTTCAGGGATCTATTTGTAATCAACCACTTACTGGCAACCCTTTATGGCTCCTTTCTAAAAACTGCTTTTTATCAAAACATTTTTTTTCTTTTCTGGCTTTTATTTAGTTTTTTTTTAATTGAATTTGTTTATTTTTGGAGGGTATTTGATTTCTACCCTCAGTTGTAGTCCCTGTAGTTCTCCCAGCACCATAGCAGCCTTGATCCATCATCATAGTTCCCTGTGTTCTTCCCTCCTCTGTCAAAACAACATTGATAGAATTACCAATTGAATTTGTAAAAAGAATAATTTTAAGACTCCCATGCACATATCATGTGAATAAATTTAAATAATATTTATATTGTCTTGGGTGGCAAATTCACAAAAATCCAACTTCCTTTGCAATTTAGGCAAAACAGTTTCAACAACAGTGAACTGTTAATTCAGTTTGATTTACTCCCCTCCAAAAAAACTTCAGCTCCCAAATACTTTACTACACTTGTATTTTGAAGGTTTTTTCCCCCCAAAATATATTTGCTTCTGATAAATGTAAGAAAACAAGAAGTGTTTTTTGGAAATTTTTGAGATACAGAATTGGAAGGGATGCAGAAGTATAGAGATAACAATTACATATGGACATGTGACAATGTGTGGTTTTAAGGAATATTAATCCTGGGGAGTCAGATACAGCATGATTGTATTTTGTGACTCCAGCAAATCCATGGTCATTATAAGGAAGGACAGTTGTCTGGAAGTCAGCTTCCTTATCTTCTGCATTGATGAAAAAATAGACACAGCCTGGTGACAAGAAAAACAGATTTGTACTTATAAAGTTTGAAAGTTGTTTTTCGAGAAGGAGAACATATCAGCTTTTCTCCACGCCCCCCAGCCCCAACCCCCCTGCTCTATAAATAGCTCCTGGCAGGCAGAAACAGCCCTGATTGCACAAGATGAAGGAGAACAAGCAGCAGGCTGTAGTGCAGAATCAATGGCACGGTGCCAAGAGCTTCATCAAATGAATAATAGCTTCCACTTGACAATCAGTAAAGTGCCTCTTCTCCTACGGATTTAGTTTTTAATGATGATTAGAGAGGATGGGCCCCTAAAATTTCTCTGGTAGAAATGACCTCCTATTAATTTCTATTCCTTGAAATGCTGAATTTCAAAGCTATTTTACAGCTGCAAAACCAAAGGCACTGACATAAAGGAACTATTATCTTTGTAATTGTAGCAACAAGTACTAAATTTGTCATTGATTAATAGAGACTTTTTAACTTCATGATCCTTTGTTGGTTGAGTCCCTTATTTGGAGCTCTGTTGATTTACTTGCTTTGAAAGTCAAATGTTACATTTTAGACCCAGCAGCTATCAGGATAATGTCCTTTGTTTTAACATAATAAATACTTCCTTATAACATCTTACATTGATTAGTATGCAGTGAAGGGTGAGGGTCAAGTTAGAGTTTATTTATTCAATATAAGTGTTTTGTTTTTTGTGCAGGTAACCACAGAAATCTAAATAGGCATGATTAAAATACATTAAGGAATGCAACATTTATTTAGCAAAGAACATTAAATTTTCAAAATTCCTAACACATTTTCATCTATGTGGATGTATATAAAATATATATTCCAAGAGGAGCTAAATATAGACTAGAGTCTCCTAAAGGGAGATGATATTTATGTTGCTGGAAGTGATGAGCCCAATAGGCCTACTTTGTAAAATTAGGCTATTAGTGATAAAGTGATAGGTAGTGATAGGTCCTAAAAATAACCTATGGTGTATCTCAGTCATATAATGTGTGGCGTAAAGTTTGGGATGTTAAGAGCAATTCAAAGGAGACAATGACACTCTATGGTGATTTCTGTTTAGTGTTCTTCGTACCTTAAAAAAGTATAATGAAATGCTGCTTCAAAGGTTTTTTAAATTTAGTCTGACTTTGAAAAGTAACAGAGTCTGTTCTGTTCAATCTCATGTATTGTCATATATAAGAATTCATAAAACTTACAGAAATATTTAAGAGTTGAAAAGTTTGGAAGGAAATATTTATTAAGAATTTAAAACTTTGGCCAGCCTGATTCAGGAGGTTGCCTGGTGTTGATCTTTGATCTTTGGTGTTCCTCAGAGAAAAGAGAATATAGTGAGTTTGTTTCTGAATTTGTTCTATTATAGCACTTTCCTCAATATTAAAATATCCTTCATTTTGTGAGATAATGTTATTGATTTACCTTGAACTATCTCTGCTTGTTAAAATAAAAAGCTGGAAGTAATTATTAAGAGCTCCACTTTCACTTTAAAAATATTTACCAGCCTGTGAAATCCAAAAGCTATGCATTTCTACTTGACTATGAGAATGTAGGAATTAGTTGTCAAAATTTTGCCTTTTATCATATAAGTGCCTATAAAAAGTCTGTCATACTCACAGGTATATGTGGAAGAAATAGAAAAAAATTAGCCAGTGATAATAGCTAAAAGAAAAATAAAATAATCAAATACTGTTGTAATTCAGTCACATATTTCAGAAAAAGATCAATCAGAAATTTAACTAATAGGATAAAACTATTAATCTGTTCCTAAAAGTTTTGAATGTCAGCTCAAGAGAGCTTGAACATGTTATTTCTTTGCATGGCTACTAATTTCCATGTTACCTTTTTAGTAGAGCCTATAGGACACATCACTGTTTCACTGTAGAGGATTTAATGTGAAAACAAAAATAGCCTAACATTTCTACCATTAGAGAATGATGTGCTTAATGCTATGTCACTTAGTCACTTATTTCCCTTAATTTTGCACTTTATTAAGAAACGGATATCCTGGTAGGCCTATAATGCTAAAAGCTAATTTTGTTTACATTTTTTTTAAAAGGCACTGGATGTCCTTTAAAATCTGACTTAATTCCTGGTATTAGTTATCCAGGGAAGAGATAGACTCTGAGAAAGAATAGGACTGCCTGAAAGAATTAGACTTTATAAAGGGAAAATTTGTTGGGAGGTAAGGAAAGTAGAATGGGCTGTTATGTGGAAAGTGTGAGATATGGGCTTCTGAAGGACAGGACTGCTCTTCTAGGCCACAACCTTTACTCTGTCAGATGGACTATTTATATTCCTTGTCATCATGTGTTTATTTTTCCTTTTGTTGTCTTTATCATTTAACAAATCCCTGAAATTTCTGGTTTGGTTCCTTTACACTAAGTGGCATAAAGAGGATTGCATTAATCTGCAGAGTAGTTAAGAAAGAAACGCGGGCCTCCCCTGGTGGCTCAGCGGTTGAGCACTGGGCTGTGAAGCTGCCCTCAGCATCTGTGGCACCAGTTCGATCTCCGGCCACCAGCGAGGGTCCCACATGGTGTGCAGACCTCTCCTGCGTGCCTGCTGCTCCCCTCAGCAGTGTATTTCATCAGTCTGCCTGTTTTGTTCCCCACTCTGGCTCTGATGAATCCTCTCACCCTCCTGCGCTTCTGACTGTACCCAGTGCTTGTATAAATAAATAAATAAATCTTAAAAAAAAAAAGACAAACAGCACATTAAAAAAAGAGACAAAATATGTTTAAAAAAAAAAGAAAAAAAGAAATGCACCCCAAAACCAGTGGGACTGTGACACAAAGTGAGAAACCCTCAGGATGGAGATGAAAAGAATCACATTGCTTGGTAAGCTTCTTATTCCCACCTGGAAAATTTCTTTTCTGTACTGATGATCCAGGAAGAATTTAGGCAGAGCTGGCTTTATAATTTTCAAGGTGCAGGACAAAGTGAAAATGTGGGGTTCCAGTCAAAGATAGGGAAGTCAAACTCCCCTTTGCACAGACTTACTGCTCCTCAATTTACTGCCAACAGGGTTTGGTGCCAGGCTTCACTTGATAGGTGGGGCTAGGGTGAGAGCCCATGGAACCACCCTTTGAATGTACTAACTACTCTGCCAGTATTGAGATGCACCTGATCAGAGTTTCCTGAAACTGAGATCCCTGTGAGGGAGCAGGGAGGGTACTTGGAGAACTGGAATGTGGCTTCTACCAGTCAACTCAAACTGTAACCTAGACATAGTGGTTTTGTTCGTGAGCCAGATATGGGAGAATTTCAGGATAGCCACCCCCAAGTATTAAACCCCAAGCACAGAACCTTAAGTCCCAAGCAGGGCCCCTCTGAACACAAGACATTAGTGGTTGCACATCCATAAAGTTGGTAGGATGTAGGATATATCACATTAAATAAAGAAGATACTGGGTGTTTACAGCCACATTGGGGTCTTCACTCTCTTTCCCTAGATGTCTTTTTGTTGCTAAAGTTGTTACTTTTTTATCTGTTTGCATGCGCTAGCAGAGTAAAAAAACTGGCACCTGTTCACCTGAAATAAAGATTAGTTTTAGATTTCCTTTTCCCCAAGATGAATGGTAGAACACTTGGCCATTTCACTCTAGGAGGATACAGTTCCTCAGAGATGCTCTAGCTCACAGGGCCTAGCAGATGCCCTGTTATCAAGTCAGAGCTCAACTTTATACAGTAAGGAATTGTCAAAGTGAGATGCAAGTAGCAAAACCAGAGATATTTTTGTAAATGCAAGTGTGGGTTCATTTCTAATAGGAAATAAGACCAGGTAGCCACCATGGTCTTTTTTTTTTTTTTTTAAAGATTTATTTATTTATTTATACAAGCACTGGGTACAGTCAGAAGTGCGGGAGGGTGAGAGAATTCACCAGAGCCAGAGCGGGGAGCAGAGCAGGCAGGAGGACCAAAGTACACTGCTGAGGGGAGCAGCGGGCAGCAGGAGAGGTCTGCGTGCCATGTGGGACCCTCCTCCAGTGGTGGGGAGCAGCCGGGGATCGAACCGGCACTGCAGAGACTGTGGGCAGCTTCGCAACCCAGCGCTCAACCGCTGCGCCACCAGGGAGGCCCCCACCATGCTCTTGAACATGGTAGAGTCTACCAATTTTGACTTGCAGCCATTGAAAATATTAAAAAACAGAATCCTTTCTGGCCAAGAGGAGACTGAACATGAAAGAATTGTTGTAAATGGTTGGGTGCCTCATTGATATGAATACTTTCACTCCAGTAGGACTTTTAGTCCATCCTTTCTATGTACTCTTGTTTGAGTGGCTCTTCTTATAAACAGCATATCAAAAGATTTTTTAATTTGAAAGCTATTATGAAAATCTTTTAGTAGTATTAAATCCATTTAAATATATTGTAATCTCTATAATATTATGACCTGTTTTTGCAGTACATCTTGTTAACTAACCTCCCATCATGTATTGTTTTCTATTCCTGCATCAAGGCAGTTCCCTTAGGTTATAATCCACCACCTCAGGCAGTTTAATAGGGAAAATGTATAGGATTCATGTCCTGTGACTCATTGGCAGGAAATATTTTCACTCCAGTAGGACATTTATCCTGCTCTAATATTACCTTATGGTGCTGACCTGGACTGTTATGGATTTTTTGGTGATGAGGCTATGATGATCATACCAAGATAAGAAAACGAAGCTAAAATTATCCCTAAAGCAGTCCTTAGTGGATAGTAGCCTTTGCCCCAGACTCCTGACACTCTATATACTGGCTTCTGTAGCTTTTCCTCTAGGAGTTTCTTTATTGATGCTATATTAGTTACTCAGACTTAGTGTTTCATTCTCAAGTCTGTAGTTTCTCCAACATTGACTTTGGGGAAAAGAACTATATTGGTACGCTATCTTGTGAGGGAGGAGTCATGGCTATATTTTATCAATATATTCATAAGAATAGTAGTGCAGATAGTGGCATAGCTCTTTTATTGCACTTTGCTCTCTTGAGCGTCATACCATTGCATGTTTTCTGACAAGCTGTAGATCTGGGGTAACCCTACATCTGGCAAGTGTACTAGTGCCATTTTCCAATAACATGTGCTCACTTCATATCACTGTGTCACATTTTGGTAATTCTTGCAATATATCACATCTTTTCTTGTTATTATATCTGTTATGCTAATTTTTGATTGGCTTTGGGGTGCCCAAAGCTATAAGATGGCGGACTTAATTGATAAATGTGTGTTATGACTCCTGTTCCTTGGGATGTAGGCCAGAGGTGTGGGGGATGGGGGAGGACAGGGAGAGGATTTACCAGAGACTGCTCTGTGTGGGTCAGCTCCTGGCCTGGGATCGAACTTGTGCTGCAGTGGCTGCCTATAGCTTCATAGTGCTGAGACTTAGCCCTTTGTGCCACCAGAGAGGCCCCCTGGAAATCCTTTTCCTTCAGGATTTTAAATATATCATGCCATTCCCTTCTGACCTGCAAGTTTTCCACCGACAAGTTCACAGATAATCTTATACAAGCTCCTATACATATATAATTTATTTTTCTCTAGATGCTGTTAGTATTCTTATTGTTAATTTTTAGCAGTTTAATTACAATACATCTTGGGGTGCATCTTTATGGATTTATTTTATTTAAAACTCTTTGGACCTCTTGGATGAGGATGTCTATTTCTTTCCTAAGTTAGAGAGATTTTTGGCTGTTATTGTTTTAAGTCAAGTTTCTACCCCTTTCTCTCTCTTCCTTCTGGGACTCTTACGTGGGTTTGTTCCATATGGGGTTTACACTATTTTCATTCTTTTTTCTTTTTACTGGTCTCTTAGTATGTTATTCACCATCTTGTGTTTATGTTCGCTGTTTCTATCAACGGCTTCCTCTTATATACTGTTCAATCCCTCTATTGTATTTTTTAATCAGTTATAGAATTCTTTTTTAAAAAAACTTATTTATTTATACAAGCACTGGGAACAGTCAGAAGTGCGGGAGGGTGAGAGAATTCACCAGAGCCAGAGCAGGGAACAGAACAGGCAGACTGACGAAATACACTGCTGAGGGGAGCAGCAGGAGCGGCAGGAGAGGTCTGTTGCACCATGTGGGACCCTCACCAGTGGCCAGGGATCGAACCAGCGCTGCAGATGCTGCAGGCAGCTTCACAGCCCAGCGCTCAATCGCTGCACCACCAGAGGAGACCCCAGTTATAGAATTCTTTAAGTTCATTATTTCCATTTGAAGCTTTCCCATATTTTCTCTGTCTTTGTTGGAGTTCTCATTTTGTTTATGAATAGCTTTTCTTATTGGAATTAGCATAGATAAGGCTGTTGCTTTAAACTTTTTTTGCAGGTATGTTACCTAACTATTCTGGATTCATATCTTTCTTGGAGAGTTTTTGGTCCCATGATTTGTGGTATATCCCTGTGTATCTTCATTTTTATTTTTTATGGGTTGAGCTAAACAGGTTTCTTTTCTTAACTTGATGTGTTGACCTTATATTAAGTTTATAATTTTCAGGATGTACTCCTAGGTTGTGTTTCCAGGAGCCTGAGATGTATGTTGTTTTATAGACTTATGCCTCTGTACCTGTTTGGATGACTAGAGTAGTCCTTATAGGGGGTATAAGCCAGGGCAGTGGGGAGCCAAGAGCTTGCTAATGAGTATCAGCAGTTCAAGTCTCCCAAGAGCCGACAGGTGCCTAAGCTGAGGGGGGTGGGTAAGAGAGGGGGATCTGCAATGACTTGCTCCCTTAGGCCAGTTTCTTAGTCAGAGCTTCCGCAATAGCCTCATGGTAACACTGCCTCCCAGCTGTGGTTCAGCTCTAGTTTGTGGCTCCTGTGACAAGTAGTATTTCCCAGGGTGCAAGCCTGAGCATGGTGATTGGAGAATTTTGGATTTGGATTGTGACAAATCACAGCTCCAGTTGCGATCATGGGTATATTGTCTGGAGATAGGCCATCCTCCTGGTTGTGTATGCCCCCCCAACCTTGAATGCAACCCCTAGGTACTAAAGTCCCTGGTGTGTGCATGAGCCCTTCAGTGACCACCAGCAGCAAAATGGCTCCACATGGCAGCTGTCCCTCTCTTGGGCGTGCTGTCCATTAGTGTTACAAAAAAAATTACATTGTACTTTTCCTACCCTCTTGGCTGTGTTACTTTTCTTTGTAAAGTTGATGATTTCCCAGTTGTTCATCATGGATTGTTGTTTTTATTTGTATATTATTTTGTTGTACATGTGAGAAGGAGGCCAGTCTGGTGTCTTTAGTCTTCTACCATCTTTCTGGAAAGCTCTATTATTTTTAATTATATTATTTTTTATTGAGGTAACAATGATACCATATATGATTTTAGGGTATAGGTTTATACCTCTTTAGATATATGTTACCACATCATGCATACCACCAAAATACCCTTAATCCCCTCACATATGCCATTGGATCCCCTCACATCTTTGCTGCCTATTTTTCACTATTCTCCTGTAGTAGCCTCAATTTGGCAGTGATTTTTTTTTGGGGGGGTTGTTTTGGTTTAGTTTGTCTGTAACTTTTTTAAAAGATTTTTTTTGTTTATTTTGCATACAAGAACTGGGGTGTAGCCCAAAGGTGCGGGGGGTTGGGTGGGGGGAGAGGATTCACCAGACATAGTAGGGAGCAGAACAGGCCAGCAAGCACTTGAGGCCGCCTCCAGAAAAAAAAGAACAGGCAGATCCACTGAAATACATTGCTGAGGGTGTTAGAGGGAAAGGATGTCCTGAGCAAACTCCATACAGGCTTTGTGGATGTCACTCCCACTCCATCAATCACTGGGAACTACAAATCCCATGATCCCCAAAGGGAAGTTGCAAGGACCTAAGGTAGGAGTTAAGCAGTCACTTTCTCTGTATATAAATAAAACCAGCTATGTTAATGGGGTTTTGGGCTCTTGGCCAGGCAGGTTTGGTCTTCGTGGGTCATTTGGGATTCCAGGTTGGTGGAATGGGTAGGACTAGCATTTAAGAATTCATCTCCTTCTTTTCTCCCTGAACTGTACATTTCCTCATTCCCCTTCCCTTATAAATAAACCTTTGTTAATTTTCAGTGTGTGCCTGCAGTTTAAGTCCCCTTTAAGTGCATGGGTGAGAAACCACAGTCAGGCAACCCGTTTTAGAGTGGGGTTGCCCTGTAACAAGGGATGCAGCTCGTAAGTCAGGAGAGATCTGCTGTGCCATGTGGATTATCTCCCTGGCTGGGGATCGAATCTATGCCACAGTGGCTGGCAATAGCTTGACAGCACTGAGACTTTAACCCCTACGCCACTAGGGAGGCCCTTGTCTGTAACTTTTGTTTGTTTGTTTCTTTATATTCCATATATGAGTGAAATCATCTAGTATATTTCTTTCTCCTTCTGACTTATTTCACTTGGCATAATACCCTAGAGTTCCTTCCATGTTGTTGCAAATGACAAGATATCTTTTGTTAATAGCTAAGTTGCTTTCCATTGTGTATATCCTCCACAACTCTATCCATTCCTCTATTGTTGAACAGTTAGGTTGTTTCCTTAGCTTGGCTATTATAAATAATGCTGCAGTAAACATAGGAGTACACATATACCTTCAAATTAGTTGGTATCTATTTGACTAGATACATAGAAATGGAATTACAGGATCATCTGGGAGGTCTACTTTTAATATAATGCTATTTTCCATAAGGTCCAGACCTCTCTACATTCCCAGCAACAGTGTACAGGGGTTCCCTTTTCTCCACATCTTCCCCGATACTTGTTGCTTCTGGTCTTTTTCAGATAGTCCATTCTTAGGGGTATAAGATTTTATCTCATTGTGGTTTTGATTTGAGTTTCCATGATGATAAGTGATAATAAGCATTTTTTCATGTACCTTTTGGTCATCTGTACATCTTTGGAGAAGTGAGCTCTTTTGCTCATTTTTTGTTTGGCTTGTTTGTTTTTCTTGCTGTTGATTCATGTTAATTCTTTGCACATCTTGGATATTAGCCCATTTTTGCCTATAGGATCTGTAAATATTTTTTCCCATTCACTAGGTAGGGTGTCTTGTTTTTATGATCATTTCTTTTACTATGAAGAAGCTTTGTAATTTAAGATAGTCCCATTTGTTTATTTTGCTTTTGTTTCCCTTAAGAAAGCCCAATTTTTGTGTATTTTTAATTAAGTAATATACATTACAATTAGATAATGTTTAAGATATAATGCTATTGTACACTTAATAGATCACAGTATAGTGTAAACGTAGCTCTTACACGAATTGGGAAGCCAAAAAATTTATTTGATTTGTTTCATTGGAATATTTACTTATTGTGGTGGTCTGGAACCAAACCCACAATATTGCTGAGGCTTCCAATTTTTGACAAAAAATTACCCATTAAAAACTACTTGAAACCCCCAAGCAAAGTAATCTTGGCAAATCATATTGTAGTAATATTAGGAACGCCAAAATGCTTCAAAATTAGACCAAATACTTTGGTCAGAACCAAATCAATCTCCCCTCAGTGCTCCTAAGTGTTGGAAGATAGCTTCACACATTAATTTGGTTAGTTTTCTTTTCTTTTCCTTTTTCCCTTGAAGGATTTGTCTGTATCCCTCTTTAATGTTATCCCTGTGGTTCAGTAGTTTTTGGAAGCTCATTCTTGATACCATGCCAGTTTCTGCTGACTGTGGGCAGTTTAACTTCCCAGGTGGGCTGTTTAACAGGTTGAGATTGCCTTCTCTTACTATCAGCAGGCAGTAGTGTTAACAGCACTAATCCCCAAACCCAGTTCATTTACCCTAATGACATCCTCTTGCACGCGTGCATTCACATGTGTTAATGGGTGGCATGAGGACATCTAGGCCTCTCCACCCACCCTTATTAGGTGACCCACTTATCTAAAGAACAGCATCATTTTTCTTACTGCTTTTCAGAAAATGTGTCTAGCCAGTATTTCTAGAAGAAACTCTTATAGTTTCTCCTCCCCTGTGATTAAGGGATGGCATTGTTAGCCACAAATGAGCAGGAATACAAACTAATTTAATTAAATAAGTTGTGGGGTTTAAAGGTTTGATTTAGAAAGGCAATCCCCAGAGGACTGGTTGTATTACACCTTAAAAGTGTATATCAGAGCCCAATTACCTCATCTTACTCATTTGTATTAAGGGATTTGAAGGCTATGTTATATGAGAGTATTTCCTTGGAAAGCTAAAACATTAAGCAGAGAGGTGACATGGATAAAACAATGGGTTAGTAACTGAGAAAGATAGATATTAGCTCCAGCTAAGCTATTAAGTAGCTCTATGATGACCTTTAAATCCGACATCTCTGGAAAACTGGGTTCCTCATCGGTAAAATAACCTTTGAAGTTCCATTTTCAAAAATCCAAGATATTATGATTGTAAGATGCAAAGATATTATGATTATAAGATGTAAATATTTTTAAACATTTTTTAAAAAATGTGGTATATAAGAACTGGGGTATAGGTCAGAAGTGCAGGGGGTGAGAGGATTTTGTTTTAGATTTATCTATCTATGCATACAAGAACTGGGATACAGGCCAGAGGTGCAGGAGGGTAAAAGGAGCCACCGGAGACAGAGCCAGAAGCAGAACAGACAGACTGACTGAAAACACTGCTGAAGGGAGCAGCAGGCGAGACAGGAGAAGTCTGCTGCGCCACGTGGATATCTCTCTGGCCGGCCGGGGATGGAACCCACACTGCAGAGGCGGTGGATAGCTTCACAGTGTTGTGTTCAACCCCCTGCACCACCAGGGAGGCCCACAGGTTGAGAGGATTAACCAGACAGTCTGGAGAACAGAACAGGAAGAGCTACACTGCTGAGGGGAGCAGCAGGTGAGAGAGGAGAGGTCTGCTGCACCATGTGGGTCAGCTCCCCCGCCAAGAACCCAACTCAGGCTGTGGTAGTGATAGTGGTGAGACTTAACCCCTAGGTCACCAGGGAGGCCCAAGCTAAGATCACTTTTCCCCTAAACAGAAATACAAACAATTTATTTAGTAGAGTCATAAGTGAATGCAGGTAAGTTTTCATGAAACCATGGATGATAAATATACTCTAAGTTGGGGGTGATTCTCAGTGGGAGGACAGACCAGGCAAGCAGATACATTTTAGAATCTGAAGATCTGGCATCACAGAGACATAGTCAGGGAAGGGCCATGTCTATGGGAAAGTAAGGCCCTTCTGAGAAATCTCTGTCCCTAACCTACCTGGTGGATTCTTGAGTCCCTGAGATAGAGGCCTTTTGCATGATCTTTACTTGTAGGCAGTGTATAAAACTCCCTACTGCAGAAGAGCGTATCTTCATGATCCATGATGTCAGTTTTTAAATGTAAATCAGCTTTGTTGCATATTGATGGGTTCTTTTTTTAAAGATTTATTTATTTATGAATACAAGAGCTGGGGTACAGGCCAGAAGTGTGGGGGGGGGGGTGAGAGGATTCACCAGAGACAGAGTGGGGAACAGAACAGGCAGATTGATCAAAGTTCACAGCTGAGGGGAGCAACGGGCAAGTCAGGAGAGGTCTGCTGCACCATGTAGGTTGCTCCCTGGCTGGCTGGGGGATTGAACTCGTGCTGCAGTGGCTGCGGACAGCTTCATAGGTGTGTCTTAACCCCTAGCGCCACCAGGGAAGCCCTTGATGGGTTCTTTTTAAAAAAGACTTTTCAAGTAAAACACTCTTTTGCCACCCCCCCATCTTACCCATCTCTCTTCACTCCACTCCCACTTACCTAAGAATCACATAGGAGTGAAATAAAGTGGTCTAGACATATTTAAGAAATTGGAACATTTTTTCCAGGCTATGATAGGACAGCTCCAAATGCAATACAGCTGGGTTTTCCCTGGGTGGCCCGTGGTGACTCAACCCAACCCTGACTCTCTAAGCAACCTAAAGTCATGTTTTTCAGGTCTTTAATTAGGACGGATAGAGACAATTTTATAACTGCTTACATGAAGGAGTCTGACTCTGTATAGAAATACTAAAGAGGACTTACCTAATGCTTTTGGCTTTTCAGGACCAAGAAAGTCAAATTTCAGAGTTCTCCTAGCTTTTCACATTTCTCATAACATTGCTCAGAATAACTTGGAGCATAACTAATTACCTCTCTGCCTTCCCCAGATTACACTGGTTGGCTTGGTAGAGCCATAAATGTCACCATGAAATAAATATATGAATGTGTAAACAAAAACAAAAGCCCATTCATCGCGTAGTAAATTAAACAATTATGTTAAACAATAATTTGAGAGATTCAGAATAATATAAGGGAAATATATTAGAAGTGCGCTCCCCCCCCAACGGGAAAGCTACTTTAAGAAATAAGTATATTCTGGCACAATAGAAAAAGTCTTGTCAGTCATATTTTAAATGGTATAATTAGGTGTTTGCAAGAAGCTAACTAGATACCCCTTTGGGGACTCAGCCTCTAGCACAATTGTAAACGGACAAAAATTAACAGCAAATGTATCACAGTTCTTTTCAAATGGAACTTATATATTTAATTTAGATTTCACTAAGTGAAAATAATATTTTAAAATTCCAATCAGTCCCTGAAGGCAGCAGGAGTTCTGCGGCCTCTTGCCTAATGATGTAATTAAGCTTAGCTCATCATTATCCATCCAGACACACCACAGACTCTTTCTCTCTCTCTCTCTCTTGCTCACACACACACACACACACACACACACACACACACACAGAGCTGTGTATTGCAACTACATTTGAAAGATTAAAGGGTCAGTGAATGATGAGGAGTATGGGAGTTGAGGAGAAATTTTTGTTTTGGACTAGGTATGTGTTGATATATTTTTATAATAGCTAGACCAAGAACAGGGATGTTACAGATTGACAGAACTGAAAATCATTATAAGAGACATAGTAAAATGCACAACAGTTTTTACCCACTACAAGCATACTCAAATAAAAATGAAGAGATTTCATGTATGTAACATTATTTTTTGACTCTTAGTGTTTACCATATAGATTAGTGCACAAATCACTGAGTTTCTTGGGAAAGTAAAAATTTTCATTGTCTGATAGCATATTTAACTCTCAGTCTTGATGAAGAAGGGTTTCTTTCAAATACTGTTTTAGTCTATCTTATAAGGAGTGCATGACATGATATTGAGTGTTTTATAAGATACTGAATTCCTAACATGGGTATGCTTTTGCACAAGAGGATCATTTATCAAATATAATTTATCCCTCCAACTAAAGTACACTTAAAGAAATTATTTTGAAAATAAGGTCTACATTCATTATATTTCATTAAATATTCATTCATTAAATATCATAATCTCAAATTAA
This sequence comes from Talpa europaea, assembly GCF_964194135.1. Lineage (NCBI taxonomy): Eukaryota > Metazoa > Chordata > Mammalia > Eulipotyphla > Talpidae > Talpa > Talpa europaea. Next base: position 50,057,578 of record NC_140076.1, read on the forward strand.
TTTGAAAATAAGGTTTATACTACATGAAAAATAATGTCACTAAGTACTTTTAAACTCATGCATAAGAAAATGCAAACACTAACCAACTTCTGTTCTCTATAGTTTAGTTTGGCTTCTCCCTCCTCACATTTGAGATAATTAAAAAAAAATAAGCTATTATTATCTGATGGAAATTTTCACAGTTGCTATTATTGACACAGTAGTTAATTTTAAGGACATATGGAAAGGAAGTTCTTTCCCAGCTATTAAAAAACATCCTCACCTATATGACTAAACTATGTTTTGTTTCAGTGTTGCATAACTTCATACCCTAAAAAAAATATTTGTTCAGAATAAATAAATGAGGTATTCCCAAATCTGTTGCTCTCAGGAATCTGTGAAATCATTTCTCAGCACCCCTGAGACACCTGTCTGGCACCAGAGCTACACGTGTAGCAAGATGGGGTAAGTCTTATGACTCTGCCAAATGTTAATAATAACTACAGAGAAGTAACAGAGTATATCACAGAGTGTATTAAATTCTAGATTGCACAAAGACAGATAATAGAATAAACTTCACATTCTCTGAACAATTAAAGGTGGCAAAGGACCTCAGTCACTTTTGAAATAAAAGCCTTAAAGAAAGGGGAGTAAAAAGATATTTTTGCTGACCAGAGAAGCAGGGCCTTAAAATCAAGAACTACAGAAATATTTGTTATATGTGACTTGGATAGCAAGATGTGATGTGGAAGAAAAGAAAAAGACAGAAAACATTAAGGTAGGATGGAGTGCACAGGCATGCTGTTTCCACTCTCACTGTTTTCATTTATTCTATTTGTGAGAATTTGTTCAATGACTGCTACCCGCCAGATGTCCTGAGGACACAGTGCTACAGATGATATTCCTGTCCTAGTGGGTCCATAATCTAGAAAATGAGACAGGTGAAAAACAGATAAATTTATAAATAAATTTATTGTGATAAGTACTGCAAGGGAAAAGTCAGGGTGGTGGTGTAGAAATGTTTCAGTGAGAAGACAGCGTAGACTATTCAGGATAGGGCAATAAGGGAGGCTTTTTTGAACAGGCAGTATCTGAAATGAGATCCAGCAACTGAGAAAGAGGCAGCTGGGCCTGGATAAAGAGCACTCCAAGCATAGAGGCAATGTATAAAAGCCTGGAGCGGGGAAAGGCTTGGTGTGTTTGAGAAATCTGTGTAGCTAAAGCATGAGAATGCCAGAAAACGAATGATATCAGAAGAGATTAGGGAGGTTAGCACAAGCCAAATCATGCAGGAGGATTTTCATTGTAGCAAGGAGTTTGGATTCCCTTACAAAAGCAATAGAAGGGATTTAAGCAGGAAAGTGACATGCTCTCGTTCATATTTTAAATGTAGCACTCTAGCATGCTTTCATTTTAAAAATTTCCTCTATTGTTTTTCTCTGAGATTGTTTTTTAAATTGAAGCAGTTTACAGCAGTCTATATGATTTAGGCAAATAGGTGAGAAGTCTTCACACTCACAACTCTTCAGATGTATGTTGCCATACCACACCCACCACCAAAGCATCCATAATTCTCTACCATTGATGACTGGGCCTCCTCCCTCTTTTTTTCATTTCTCCCTTCTCCTCTACTATCCTCAATCCTGGAGTCATATTTCTAGGATTTGTTTGGGTTTAGTTTTATTTATTTATTTTTTTAAAGATTTATTTATTTATTTGTATAAGCACTGGGTACAGTCAGAAGCGCAGGAGGGTGAAAGAATTCACCAGAGCCAGAGCAGGGAACAGAATAGGCAGACTGACCTAATACACTGCTGAGGAGAGCAGCAGGCGCGCAGGAGAGGTCTGCGCACCATATGGGACCCTTGCCGGTGGCCGGGTATCGAACCAGCACTGCAGAGGCTGCAGGCAGCTTCGCAGCCCAGTGCTCAACCACTGTGCCACCAGGGGAGGCCCTCTTTAGGTTTAGTTTTAGAGGACTGTTTTGGGAACTAAATCATCTATGCCACACATTACATAGAAACTGATCCACATTACTGAAATCTTCAAGAATTATTACAGATATTCAGATCAGGAAATATTATTCACAAATATTTAGATATCACAGATATTATTACAGATATTACAGATTATTAAAGATATTTCACAGATACAGCTATTTAGAAGAAGAGATTATCTTGCCTCCTTCAGATTTTCCCAAATGTGGATTTACTTTGAGGAGCTTTTGTAAACCTTTCTAAAATAATTTTTTGGTCAGAACACAGAACTATTGTTTACAGTGTCTTTTACAAAGGAAATATCTTTTTATGTCTTTTAACTTTAGCAGAAAAACTAATGGAAATTCATGAGAAGAGGTAAAAATACCTCCTGATGATAAAACTGATGGAAGTTTTAAAAATCATGGGATCATTTTAGTGTGTTATCAACGGGGTCTTTCTTGGTCAGGAAAAGCCCTCTTTGTTGTGGAAGAATAAAACAGGATAATGGGCTCAGCCACGGCTCCCATTCTCAGGAGGATGTGCCTCTGTGGTCTTCTTGAGGCCAAAGAGAGCCTCTGCTCCTCCATGTCTTGTCTCACTTCTGTAACATTTTCTACTCTGTGACCAGCTCTTAATGGAAACTCTTCCTGACGTCTTGTTCATTAGCATCTGCCAGGGCTTATACATTTTTATTCCTTGGTATTTTCACAATCCGGTCCCTTTCTATTCCCATGCCCCTTCATATCACATTAGGGGACATACAGATCCCCATCTACATAGACCTAACTGTAAGTCCTTCCTACTCTGTTGTCACAGCCATGTAAACATACTACAGAAAATTTAACTCATTTATAGTCTACTCTTTCTCTGATATTTCCTCTTTAGTGAATGTCCCCATGTATCATCACTTGTTTATGCCTGAAATCTGGAAGTTTGTTTAGAGCCCTCACTTCCCTTTACATATACATGCTATCAATTCAGATATGGGTTTGGATGTCGGACAGAGTAAGGCAAATTCCTTGGCCTTCTATTTACTAGCTGTGCTATTCTGGAAAACCTATTAATCTATATGAGGTTCAGTATCTTCATCTGTTAAACTAGGATAACAATGTCCTCATCACAAAATAACTGTGAAGTTTAAAGAATTTACTATAGTGCCTTCTCCAAGAAAGCATTCAATAAATGTCATTCCCTACTTCAATTCCCTACATTCAATAAATGTCATTCCCAATTCAGACATACTCTTTCCAGTCTGATTCAGGGCCATATAACCTCTCATTGATTTTCACATATCTTGAGTCTTACTAGTTTGATTAATCACACAGTTTTCTCTGAGTCTGGCCATAATTACCAATTCTGTCCATCTACAAACAGGCTGCTTATATATGCCCTCATTTGAAATAAGGATGTGTTAGTTTTCAGATGGAAAGTTACCATCAGTAATAGATCCACAAGAAATACACTGTATTTGGGAGGGTTTTTGTTCCCCTAATTCACAGATCTCTTCCAGCATAATGACACAACAAATAAATCCCAGCTCAGAAAGAACTGCTTACCATTGAAAACATATTTTAGAACTTTAATTCTTTATCTGTTTCCTTCCATATGCTTGACATAATCTTCAGCAAAAAAGAACCAGGTAAAAATTGAGTAAACTCACTCCAAGATCTGGCATTCTATAACTTGCTTATAATGAAAAGCAAATAAGTAATTGAACTATGACAAACAGCTAAAAAGAAAACAAAAGATATTTGTGACCTGTTCTTTTTATTCCTCAAATTTACTGTGTGATTTTTAACTCTGTCTGCTGAACTGATCAAGATAAATCCACAACAAAGAAAATAATCCAGTCAAAAAATGGGCAGAAGAGCTTAAAAGAAACTTCTCTGAAGAGGAAATGCAAATGGCCAACAGGCATATGAAAAAATGTTCAACATCACTTGTCATCAGGGAAATGCAAATCAAAACTACCATGAGATACCATCTTACACCAGTGAGAATGGCACATATTAAAAAAACTAGCAACAACAAATGCTGGCGAGGGTGTGGAGAAAAAGGAACTCTTCTGCACTGTTGGTGGGAGTGCAAACTGGTCCAACCACTGTGGAAAGCTGTGTGGAGATTTCTGGACCTACTAAACATAGAGCTTCCATATGACCCAGCAATTCCACTCCTAGGTATTTACCCAAAGGACACAGAAACATCAATTCCAAAGAACACCTGCACCCCTATGTTTATAGCAGCACTGTTTACAATAGCTAAGCTTTGGAAACAACCCAAATGCCCAAAAATAGATGACTGGATCAAGAAGATGTGGTACATATATACCATGGAATATTACTCAGCATTCAAAAAAGATAAACACATGCAATTTGCTGCAACATGGATGGCGCTGGAAGGGATCATGCTCAGCGAAATAAGCCAAAAAGAAAAAGAAAAATACCGGATGGTCTCACTCATAGCAGGAATCTAGAAAACTTAAATAAGGGACCAGGAAAATGAATAACTATAAGAAAGTGAAAATCAAAACCAACAAAAAACTATGAACCAGAGACACTTTTAGGGGGGCGGGGGCGGGAGGGGAGGGATTGGGGTCAGAATGGGGGGCTGCAATTGTATGGGGAATATAACAATAAAATTTATAAAAAAAAAAAATAAACTGACAAAATGCTGGAAACCATCTAAAAAAAAAAAAAAAAGATAAATCCCTGGGTCTATAATCCTCCATAATATTATCAAATCCAGTTATTACTCTGATTAAAGTGTAAGTAACTCTTTGAATTTAAGAAGATACAGTGTATAAAACTGACTTTGGCTATACACTAGATGGAGTTACTTGTTTCAAGAATTGTTTATTTGGTAGTTACTGCCTCCACTCACTGACTCTAGGTTGGAAGTAGGGAATGACATTTATTGAATGCTTTATTGGAGAAGGCACTATAGTAAATTCTTTAAACTTCACAGTTATTTTCTGATGAGGACATAGTTATCCTAGTTTAACAGATGAGGATACTGAACCTCATATAGATTAATAGGTTTTCCAGAATAGCACAGCTAGTAAATAGAAGGCCAAGGAATTTGCCTTACTCTGTCCGACATCCAAGCCCATACATTTCTACCATTTTCTACCAGTCTTTTGGTAGTTAAAATTGTGGACTGAAGATATAGTCATGTTATTCTGGATAACCTGCCTCCTTTGGCAATTTGTGGCTGATCATTTCTCTTTCCTACACTCAAGAGACTACATCCTTCAAGAGAAACTCAAAAAGGGAGTCTTTCACCCCATGGAGACCTGCATAATTTGCTGTGGACAGAGACATAAGAAATATTTTTGCATGGAGGCTCTACATATGTTCTTGATATGTATCTCTTTTCTACTTCCTAATACAAGGCAGACTGTGAGAGGCTAATCTGGAATTATTGTTATACAGCAGTCACTATACAGCAAGATAATGTATAGATTATGATGGCATGTGACCCACTGAGTACCAGACTTACAGGTGCTAAAAGTTATAGGAGTTCACAGGCAAGATCTTTCATGGAGGAGGTTTGAATAAATGTGTTTGTAAACTGACAGGCACATGAAGTGGGAGTAGATTTATAGGTTGAGCTGGAAAGGTAAAAGCATGAATTTCAAAACAGGAAAGATGTGAACAATGGGACAGTACCATAAATAAATAGCACAGTGAATTGGGTAACTTTCACCAGGTGACATACCTGTCAGAAGCTCTGCACTAATATATCGAAACAAAATCAGTAAAATTCATTGAGTATTATATGTCATGCACTTTTGGAAGCTCTTATTGTTACAGTCATCAACCCATTGAATTCTCACAGTAATCCTATGTGGTAGGCACTGTACCCATTTACGTTTTGCAGATGAGAAAGCTAATTCAGAGAGAATTTAAGTAATGGTTTAAAAAGCAGTAGGTCTAGGGATGTCTGGCATCCAAGTTCATGTTCTTAAGAACATGTTTGTAAGGCATTGCTTTCAGAGACACTGAGGATAAAACATCATTGGAAAAATACTCCTATGACTAATATAATTTGCCTGACTTTTCAGACTTTTTAAAAAAAATTATTTTCCCCTTCTCTATTTACCAATTTTAAAAAGAAAACCTAACTTCTAGTTACCTGATCATCATTCTGATCCTGATTTTGATCTTAGCTCTGCCCTGTGTCCTCTATCAATCTCAGTGGTACTTTTTTCTTTGGCTCTCTTTTCATTTTTCTCTACCTCATTTTCTTCTTTCTTTCCTTTCTTTCTCCCTCCCATCTCTGGGTTTTTTGAATCTGTAACATCTCTTCCCATTTGTTAGATTATGGGCCAGGAACTCTACCATTCCCACAGGTATCTCTAGGGCAAGAGCAGAAAAGGTTACCAACGTGCAAAAATTGGGGACAGCTGGAAATAGGTCAATGAGCTTACCTCTTCTCTCCTTCCATGTACTGCTTCTTCCTCACCTGTCTCAGGATGATGAGCAGCTTTAATAGAGGGAGTAGGCTAGGCACTGTGCCAGGATAGGGTTGGCCCTTCAGACAGGTTCTTAAGAGACAGCTATTACTCTTACTTTACCAAGCACAACAGTGTATGTATTTATTGTATTGGAGGAAAAACCAAGAAAATCTGGGCACAGTATTCTAGAAGCTCTATCTTAGTTTTCTAGAAATTGAAACCCAGACAGGTCTAGATTTTTTTTTTCTTACTACGTGTTGGAGTGGGTGTCTTTGATTCTAAAAATGGAAGAAAACAAACAATCAAAATAGCAATTTCTGATGAAAATGGAACCACTAATTTCAATCTAGGGACTTTGAGTTGGTTGGAATTGCCCTGGTGGCTTTTATTACAATGCTTTCTGATTGTTGGTTGCCTCCTACACAAAAAAGGGCAGGGAGGTTTCAGTATTATAGACACTAGCTGAGTGACCATTGTGTGTCTTCATTTTGCGTAGTACTGAGACATGTAGGGAGGAAATAGGAGACTAAAAACAAATGGCCAAATATTCCCAAAATGATGTATAAAAATAAGTATACAATGATGTCAGAATAATAGAAGGCTGAAAGTTACTCCATTAAAAAAACTAGTTTTTTTAACGTTAAAATTTTTTGAGCTACAGTGAGTCTAAATACTACCCTGCTTACTCATTTATCATATAATTAGATTTGATGACAAATAGCTACTGTTTTGCAAAATAGATGTCTTCAAAGAGAGAAAATTCACTATTACTGAGGCTAAACAGAAGGATGTAGCCTTCTGTAGGGTAAGGAAAAAGTGTCAGGCTTTTCTGCCCTCCCGCCATCAGGATAGATGATGGATCTTTGTGGTCCTGAATGCATGCCTGATGGCGGGCACCTGGGGAAGGGTGTGGGCAGATGTAGATAGGTCACCTGGGCTAAGATTGGGCTTTTAAGGGCGGCGTCATGAGGACGCCAGTAGAAGCCGAAAGAGAAGCCGAGAAAGAAGCAGAACAGAAGCTGAGAGCAGAGAAGCAGAGTGAACCGGGTAAATCCCAATAAAAGCCTGCAAAAGCCACTGAGGACTCTGACTCCTCCTTTACCTGGTCTGCTGGATCATAGAAAACCTGCTCAGTGGTCATTCCTGACCCTACAGCTTCATAGTAGTAAATATCACACCAGTGTTGAATAGGGTCTAAATTCAAAGTGACTACTTTGAAGAGAATAACATTCATCTGAGAGTATTAATTTTTGAATGCTTTTTTGAAAATGTAGTTATTTTGTTTGTTATTTACACAGTTCCCTGTCATTGGAGTTGAAAGTTTTGTGAGACCTATACATATAAGGCTTTTGAAGAGTAACTGAAGATAGAACAAAAACAATATACATACAGTGGAGTATTATTAATCCTTAAAAGAGGGAATCCTGCCATTTGTAACAATATTGATGAATCTGGAGGGTCTTGTGCTATGTGAAACCAGACAGAGAAATACAAATATGGTATGGTATCACTTATATGTGGAGCCTAAAAAATAAGAAATTGAATTCACAGAAACAGAATAGAATTGAGGCTTCTAGGAGCTGGGGAAGTGGAAAAAATTGGAAGACATTGGTAAAAGGGCACAGACTTCTAGTTATCAGTTCTGATTATAGAATGAATAATATAGTGAGTATAATTAATGATATTGTATTACATAACTGGAATTTCCAGAAAGAGTAGATTTGAAGGGATGCATGTGTTAATTAATTTGATTGTGGAGATCCTTTCACAATGTATATGTGCATTATATCATCACATTATGTACTTTAAATATATTATTTACAAATTTAATTGTCGATTATACTTAAATAAAGCTGAAAAGTTTTTAAAAGACTTTATTATAAAAATCCAATTGCAAAATGGTTGTGTGATAAAGGAGAGGAGATCCTATGAGCTGAAATTATTGCAAAATAGCATAAGGAAAGAGATGATTCAATTGAGTAAAATTTGGGAATTTGGAACATAAAAAATTAGAAGTTAAGGTTTATGACATAGAAACACCTCATTGTCTTTACTATGTGATATGAGTCTAACTTTAAAAATGAATGATGATACATTTTCAAAAAAAACATGCAATGGCTAATTCAGTATTAATTAGTGATTTCCAGGCTTGCTATTACAAAGAAAAATTATGCAATGAGCATAGGAGAGTTATATATTGAAAAATTGTTAGAATCCCCAAGTTCCATTATTCTGTGGCCTGTTCATAGTCTTTTGTATGATTGATATAAATTATCTGATAATGTTTTCTTTTTTTTTAAAGATTATTTATGTATACAAGAACTGGGGTACAGGCCAGAGATCTGGAGGGTGAGAGGATTCAACAGAGACAGAGTGGGGAACAGAACAGGCAGACTGTCTGAAATACACTGCTGAGGGGAGCAGCCGGTGAGTCAAGAGAGGTCTGCTGTGCCATGTGGGTAGCTTCCTGACCGGGGACCAAACTCCTGATGCAGTGGCTGCAGATAGCTTCATAGGTTGCATCTTAACCCCTTGTGCCACAAGGGAGGTCCCTGTTTTAGACCCTCCTGAATGAATTATCTACTGAGCTGTAGACTGCTCTTGTATGTGAACATGATTTTTCTCTTCCTCAGTCCCAATGCCTTCTAGATCTTTTTACCTCTACTTTTTACTTCTACTCTACTATTCCTGTAGTGCTTCCTTCTCTTATCAATATGCTACATCCTACTATTTTTTCATCTAAATTTAACTCACATTATTTTTTATTGAAGTAACATTGCATTTTAACATTATATAAATTTCATTGAAAACACATTAATTTCATTTAAAAACAACTGTTACCAATTAAAAATATATTTTCCCCTTTTTTCTCTTAATGCCTTGTTCAATTCTATCACATTTGCTAAGGTGGTAGGAGGTATAAGGTGTTTTTTTCTTACCCACCCTGTGTCATTCCTTTTTGACTAAAAGCCCCATACATTTTTTTTTAACTACTTTTGCATGACCCAGTTTTTAATGTGGTTTTTAATTAATACCACTCCAACTCTATTCTATATTTCTAGTTTAAATAAACGTTTAAGTTATAACCACAGCTTATAATTCAATACTGAGAAAGCTGAACATGGAGAAAGCTAGAAAACTCTCTGTGTATGTGAGGGAGCAGAACACATATATCAGCCAATATGTAATATATCTGTTGCTCATTTAAAACTTTGGCATTGCGTCCATTACCTACATGCCCTGTATATCTGTGTAAGATCACATTGAACCTGTGTGTAATATTTACGATTGATTCTGCCAAAGTCCTGAATTGAATTCTTTCCAGAAACATTCAGGTTTGAGTTTATTGTTTCAAGTTAATGAGTATGCCTTTAACTCAAGGCAAAGACAAGGTTTGAAATCAGATTACGTGGCCTTAAACCACATAATTTCCCTTGTGAAATTTTTTGCTGTTTGAGTTTAGTTTGTATAAAATAATCAAAACACTCTGTAGGAATTATGAGCTTCTAAAGTGTTTTATCCCCACAGAGCAGTTTAGATCATGTGTGGCAGTCCGGAACTTAAAAAGTGGTTGACTTAATTTATTGTAAGCATTAGAAATCAAAATCAGCATTAAAAATCAAACTCTTGTGACTTTCCTTCTGTGACTTGGACTTACATAAAATTATCAAATACACTATAGGATTCATCAGCTTTGGTGAACTTTTAATTTGGTTGTAAAATGGTATAATATGTTTATAAAAGTTTTGGAATCAAACTTGAATCATTTCTACTAGGTTCTGAAAGTCAGTTAGACAGAGACCTGTAGAGTTATATTGATAAACATTTTGATTACAATTTTATTTTAGAAGACAATCTTCAACTTCCATCTTTATGTAGTTTTTGGCTTCCAGGAGGAGACCTTCAGTAACCTTTTATTCAGTTATTTAGGACTAAACATAGATATTAAAGATGTTTTTAAATCCTACCTTGAGAAATGAATGTGCTCTCTGCATTTTCCAGTATAAACTTAATATATGAGAAACTTGTATATATATTGTGTTAACATATACACGTTTTGTATATACATGGGGTAATTTATTTAAAACTAAGTTAGGATGGAACAGTGTGAGTTTAAAATGTCTATTTTCTAATAAATGTGCTACTTTGCAAGCAAAACAAAACAAATAAACCAACTTCATTTCTAAGAGTTTTAGACTACATAAATGGATTATTTGATAAATCACATAACATCAATATGCATATAATTTTCTACAAATTTGTGTATCTGTATTAATGTCTTAATAGTCCTTTGATACATTTTCTCCATGAGACTAAAGGTAGAAGAATAACTTTTCTAAAACTAGTAACAAAAAAAAGGAATTAGTAATTGTAAAGTCAATGAAAGTTAATAAGGGATGAAAGTGTCTTGACTTAAAAATGTCACTTTTGAGAAACAACTGGCTATTTTAAAGTGAAAACTCATAATTATTTGGGGAATGCTATGTTTGCTTTATGAAACCAATGACCATTTCCTGTTTTAATGTAGCAATTTGGTGAACTGTAATTTGCTGCAATTTTTGTGGAAAAGGATTGTAGATTATATTCTGCTATTAATATTCCCATACATAAATCTATATCAACCATCCAGAGGTGACATATGACTAAAATCAATGAGTTATGCTTCAGAAAACAATAGTTAATTATAGTTTTGAAAAGTAGCATGTTTCCCAGTTGCTCAAAAACACAAAACAGCCTTCCAGCAATAATCTGGGGTTTGTACCAAATGAAAGCATCTTGCTGAAATAGCTGTGGACCTCTCTGAGGGTTGATGTTCGTTAGGATGTATATGCAGAACAATTCACAATTCAGTTTGCTGATTAGGACAGTATAGTACCAAAATAGTCATTGATAGTCTAACTCCTCACACCTTTTTTTTTGTTAAGATGACAGTTCCAACAAAACCTTCTCTTACTCAACAAGAATGTTGGTTAGAAGAAATTGTGGAGCCCTTTTAGGAGCTGTGGTAAGAGAAGTGTCACTGTTCTTATAGCCTTGAGCAGTCTCAAAGAATGAGCATGGTCAAAAGATTTCTACCCCCATCTTTGCCATCTTGATACATTTTGATTAGTCCCATCCCTCATCTCAAACCACCCCCCCAACCCTTGGTGTCCATTATCCTTGACTGTTTTCCTCTACACTAGGAACTAAAATACTTAATTTAAAAATATATATATATATATTTTAAAGATTTTTTATTTATGCAAGAGCTGGGGTATAAGCCAGAGTGCAGGAGGGTGAGAGAATTCACCAGAGACAGAGCGGGGAGCAGAACAGGTAGACAGACCAAAAACACTGCTGAGGGGAGCAGCAGAAGACACAGGAGAGGTCTGCCATGCCATGTGGGTATCTCCCTGGCTGGCTGGGAATCGAACCCGTGCTACAGAGGCTGCGGACAGCTTCACAGTGCTGCGCTCAACCTGCTGCGCCACCAGGGAGGCCCACTACTGTACTTGCTAACCTAACTCTAACCTAACCACTGATGTGCCAAAATATCCTAGACAGTAGTATTAATATTAGTTTCTTAATAAGAACATTGTTTCTTTTATATTTAAAAATTCAGAGCCCTTTGATGAAACTCCTTTTCTAGACTGGGATACAGTATATAACTTAGTAATTTTTATTCCTTAAAGATGTTTCCTAACAAATTATCAGTTGCTTCTTTTATGTTCTTTTTCATTCTTGGGGAAGTAGGAGTGAAGATTTTTGCCTTAAATCTTACAGAATCCCAACAAAACTATTTTTGGCGCCTTCCTGGTGGCGCAGCAATTGAGCGCTGGGTGGTGAAGCTGCCCGCAGCCTCTGCAGTGCCAGTTCGATCCCCGGCTGCTCTCCGGCCACCATAGGAGGGTCCCACCTGGCGCGCAGACCTCTCCTGCCGCCCGCTGCTCCCCTCAGCAGTGTACTTCCGTCCTTCTGCCTGCTCTGCTCCCCGCTCTGGCTCTGGTGAATTCTCTCACCCTCCCGCGCTTCTGACTGTACCCAGTGCTTGTATAAATAAATAAATCTTTAAAAAAAAAAGTTAAAAAAAAAAACCTATTTTTGTAACAAGCAGCTTGAAAGGCCAAACATTATGAAAGAAAAGAAGTAAAATACAGGGAGATAAAGCAGGGATTGTGAGAACAGAGTTAGAAAAGTGGGTCTAAACAGAAGATTCTAGAAAACTCAGACATGAGGAGAAAAATTATTTTTGTTTTTGCTGGTTATTTAGATTATTTCTTATCAGTATTGTATGAAAGTGATAGATGGAAGTCATGCAGGGTCTAGCAGGTGGACATGATGAAGTTGCTTAGTGCTTATTTACCTGAATTCTTATTCTGTGTTTTCCTTCATTGTTGTTTCTGTTTTTTGTACATTGCATACTCCCTCTTGAAAGGTCCAGCTTTACATATGCTATCACCATTTTCCAAAAACTCTAAAACCAGACTTAGCCTTTGCCAGGTTGACTTCTCCTCATCTCTCAAGTCTCTGTTTAAACCTTCATTTGGGGGTATTGACTCCTAGATCAAGTTAAATTTAGCTGTTCTCCTAGAACTTTCAGAACCTCCTGTTATCATATGTATTGTGCTCCTCTTATATTTGTCTTCTCTAGATTATATACACCATGATGAGAACATAGCCCTTATCTCTGGAGTTCTGGAAACTGTACTCTACCTTAATTTGAATAGTGATTTACATATGTAAAAATTCTTTGAGCTATATATCTTAGATCAGGCAATTATATGAATATTTAACGTGCCTAATACCAAACCTTGAAGTTAAATTGAACACTGAATTATTAGCAGAGTTCGTCCTTTACTAAGTTGAAATCTGCATTCTTATAATTTTCATGTGTTGGCCATATATCCATGCTCTGAGCCAACATTAATTGATTCTATTTATCTTTTTACGTGATGTCTTTTTTAATATTTGATGACTGCTTTCATGTTCCAGGCTAATTTCAGCCATTCCTTTATGAAAGTTTTAATTTTGTAATCATCTTGGTCTTCCTCCAGCAGATGTTTCCTAGTTGATTTATGTTTTTCAAAATATGGCACCTATGAGGGGCTAGGGACAAGCAAATATTGTTTAAAAATGAACAGTGATGTAAAAAATAAAACATTAAAAAAATAAATAAAATTCATATGGATCCACAAAAAGAAAAATTGTTACCTAAACTGAACATAGCATCCCTTGTATTATCTGACCAGTGCAGAATATAGTTGCCAGCACTTCCCTTAAAATGCTTATTTTGTGCATACATTGTGCAAAAATGAAAAATGATGTAAAAATATATAAAAGAAAAAAAAAGAAATAGACAAAAAATTTCAACTAACCGGAAAAAAACATACACACAAAAAACAAAAACAAAAATGCTTATTTTGCTACTATTGAACAGAACAAAACACTTTCATTAATTTTGTTTAGTATTATCTTTTCTTGTACTAAGGTCTCCTTTAAATTCTCTTCAAAAGTTGCTATTAAAGTGGATCCTTCCATCTGTATTTGTGTAATTATTTTTTAAACATAATTCAGACTATTACATCCTGTTAGCTTCAGGCAATAATGGGATCCAAATTATTCCATCCAAACTTACATTCCATTTAATAGGTTTATTCTAAAGATTAAGTATGATAATATCTTTGAAATGTCTTTTATAAAATGCACAGTGCATGCAAATATAAAGAAAATAATTGTTGAAATAATTTTAAATCTAAGTCTTTCATCATTCCATGTTGTTTATTAAAAATATTAAATACAAAAAGCACAGGGACAGAGTTCTATAGCATAACTCCCTTTCTAGTTGACATACAGCAATAATTTTTTTGTCTGACTTGTTTTATCATAATTAAACAGAAACATAGCCTAAAGCCATATGAAACATCAAAAATTATTAAGGAACATACAGAAACAAGATAAAAATTGCATAGTTTGTATTTTTTGCTCCCATCTCTTACTATATAATTAATCCCTAAACAGTTATCCTAAATAGTTTTAGTTACTAAAGCTCTGCAATATATTTTCATATCTTGTAGCTTTTAGCTGTTCTTGACCCTGTGGATTTCCATACACTGTTGAATATGCTATTCATGTCCTGCCTACTGACACACACAGTCTGTTTCACATTTTGACTGAGATTGCTTTGAGTCTGTAGATCAATTAAGAGAGAATTAACATCTTTAAAATAATGATTTTTCCAATCCATCAATGCAGCGTGTCTTTCCATTTATTTAGTTAAAAGTTTTGAGTGAAAAGACATAGCTAAGTTCCTGGTACACAGTAGGTTTGCAAATGATTGGATTCTCTTTCCTTTATTCCTTACAGAAAAATAGTTGAACTATAATTCTCTCTATAGATGTCATTCCAAGGGAAAAATGGGGATCATAATTACCTGGACCATTTATCTTTTTATTCAATATTTACTGAATTTTTAGGCAAAGTAGTGTCTTTTTTTTTTTTTTCTGTAGTCAGGGGAATTCTGAGTTTCTCATTGGGTAAAGATACAGCTCAAAGAACAGTGAAAAAACTTCCCTAAGCCTGCCAGCCCTAAAAAGCTTTGTGATACATATTGTTTAATGCCAGTGAAAGTCTAGTTTGTATTTTAATGGCAATAATAATCTTTAAAACAGGTTAAAAAATCTGGAGTGCTGTGGAAAACACTACACACACACACACACACACACACCTTGCTTTTAAGAGTGTAGAAAGCCTGATTTGGGTGCCATTACAATCAGTGAGTTACTCAGTCCCCTCTCAGACTGTCCTTTTCAGTAGCCTCCAATTTTCTACCTCTTAGATCTGAGGTTACCCTAAGTGAAGTGCTGAAGAGGGAGACAAAAGGTCCATCCCCTAATATGACTAGCATTGGGGCCAGGTTATAAAGGATTCCTAGCATCTTTCTGTTTCAAACTCTGACTTAGCTCACAGGTGGCTATAACTCTCTCTGGCGAGGCCAAGTGCATATGGAAGTCTTGGTGAGAGTGCTTTCTTCACCTAGCCTTGAAAGTCCAGGAATTGGGAGTTTCAAAAAATACAAGTTTAAGATTTTAATCAGTTAGGGTTCTGGCTATATAATAAATCCTAACTCCTATCTCTCCCTCTAATCTCACTCTGACTACTTTCTCTATCCTTCATTTTTCTCTCTCCTTCAATTCTGACTTCCCTTGGATGAATCTTCCTAAAATAGCTCTTGAAGTCTTACCTCATCTTGAAAACTATTATTCTCTGTTAAACAAAGTGTAAATTCTATAAGGGGCAAAATCTGACCCCAAGCTACCTGACTAGATTTTTTTTCTCTTTCTAATCTTTCACTAACCTGACATAGCAGGCATATGCAATTTCTTGAGATCATGTCAAATCCCATTGAACTGCCAGAAGCAAGGTACAGGCCTCATTTGCTTTTGAGAAACAGAGTCCCCTCATTGCTCCTTCCTTAGCATGTGGTAATCTTTCTATGTTGAAAATCATTTTGCTTTCATGCATCTTCAAGATATTCTAACTATATTCACTGATTCAAGAATTCCTTCCTTTAACGTTTTTACGTATTTATTTTTAAACAAAAGCCAATCAACATTATAGGATTTTTCAGTATTCTCTCTGAATGCATATCTTTCTCTACATAAATGAACTGGAGTTGTTATCAGCTATACTGAAAGTAAAGAGGAAAACGTGTGTGTGACGGTATATATTAACTCTAAGAAACATTATCTAGGCACCTGTTGTTTATCTCATTTAACCTTCAGATAACCTTCACATAAATTTATGAATTGAGTTTCATTAGATCATTTTAGAGAAAAGGAAACCAAAGGTATTAATAACTTGTTCAGATTTACACATCTGTTTATAGTGAAACATACCTAAAAGTAGGTCTGCCTGACTTTATAGTGCAGACTTTCATTGAAGGGCATCAATAACTTCCAGGCATTGACAATGTAAACAGGTTTCTTTAGGGTTAACCTGAACTACAAGGAATAAAATGTGACCTTAAAATTCTGTTTCCCAGATTAAAATTTCTAGTTTACTGCAAAGGGGAAGTGTTGGGAACTAATAATACTGATTGGCAATATTAGTAGTTCTAATTTGTGGAAGTGAACACTTCAAATACTAAGAGGGTGATGGCTCATTTATATGTTCCAGGGCTAGCCCAGAACAAAAAAAGGGTGTTAGAGAAAAATGATGCTGTAAAGTATCATCAGTGAGGTAGCAGTAGTTGAGGTGATTCAAATGCAAAATCAAATGGAGTAGCAGATCAGGACATTCTAAATACAAGTAGAATTTGCAGATGTTGGATTTACAGTGGAGTGGGTGGTCTAAATGTTTAAAACAAGCATAGACTAAGCCAGGAACATGGGAATGAGACAGGTCAGAAAGATCTTATTCAGTTAAAGATTTGTCAAAGTTAGCAATCATATGCCAACTTGTAAAGTGGTAAGTGCTTTGATGACCCTTATTTTATAGGCAAACACAAAGAAGTAAAAGTGCAACCAGCTAGATGTGTATTTTATTATCAATATTTGTGGGTGGGTGGGGGGAGGCAAATACTGTTTAAAAATGAACAATGATGTAAAAAATAAAAAAAAATTTGTGGGTCATTATTGCTTTTACATTTAAAACAATACATAATGGTTTCCCCAGATACCTAGATTTAAGGGAATTAAATAATATTGTTATAAGTGCCATAGTAAATAGTGAGAGGGCTTTGGAGTCAGACTCAGTTCAAAATATAGTTCACCACTGTGTATTCCATAAGTTCTCCTGAAATTCATTCATGTTCCGTGGTCATCTGCATATTATCTATGACTGCTTTCAAGCTACAATGCTATCATTGAAAATTTGCAACTGATGGGGCCTCACTGGTGGTGCAAGGGGTTAAGCACAGCATTGTGAAGCTGTCTGCAGCCACTGCAGCACAAGTTCGATCCCCGGCCAGCCAGGGAGCTACCCACATGGCACAGCAGACCTCTCCTATCTTGCCTTCTGCTCCCCCTCAGCAGTGTGTTTCAGCCGATCTGCCTGTTCTTCTCCCCACTCTGTCTCTGGTTAATCTTCTCAACCCCCACACACCTCTGCCCATACCCCAGTTCTTGTACACATTAAAAAAAATTAAAAAAAAAAGATTTTGCAACTGAGATCATCAAATCCTAAAACACTTACTATGTAGACCTTATAGGAAGTTTTCCAATTGTTGGTTTAAAACAGCAATAATTTTTTCTCCCCCAAGGCTTCAGATTTGCTGGAGCAGTTCTGTGTCATGTACATTCACTCCAGGGCATAGCTTGACGAGTACAACCATGTAGGAAGAAGACTTTTCATGGTGATGAAAATTTAAGAGCGCAAACCTTTTCAGGGGTAGGCTCAAATCTGGCCCACTGTTGCTTCTGCCATATCCTAGTGGCCAAAGAAAGTTAAATGGCCAAGCTTAAAGCTAAGGAACTGGGAAGTACACTGTACTCATGATGATTCGAGTGTGAATATAGGGAAAGATAAAGAATTGAGTTCAGGGGACTCCCTAGTGGTGCAAGGGGTTAAACACAGCACTGTGAAGCAATCTGCAGCCACTGCAGCACAAGTTTGATCCCCGGCCAGCTAGGGAGCTACCACATGGCACAGCAGACCTCTCCTGACTCACCCGCTGCTCCCCTCTGCAGTGTATTTCAGTCAGTCTGCCTGTTCTGTTCCCCACTCTATCTCTGGTGAATCCTCTCACCCCCTGCATCTCTGGCCCATACCCCAGTTCTTGGATGCATAAATAAAATCTTTAAAAAAAAAGAATTGAGGTCAAATAATTCAATCCACTACAGTGGGTGAAGTAGTTAACCATTAGAGGAGAGTATCCCAGGCAGAGTAAAGAGCCACTACAAAAACCTCCGGCAGAAGCATCCTTGGTGTACATCTCTTGTATATCCAAGAAGCAATAAGTAGATAAGTAGATCTACAAAGCAGTGAGAGAGGGGGAGAGTAGTAGGAATTAAGTTTGGCAAAGTGAAGGGGGCTATGTGTGGTAGGAGCATATCCATTGCCTTGAGATAGGAAATCAATACAAGTCCTGGAGCAGAAGACTGACACATTGTGGTTTATCTTTTAAATGAATCACTCTAACTCCTGTTTTGAAAATAAACTTGAAGGGAAAGGGATGTAATCAGGGTGAACAGTTAAGAAGCTATTTCAATAGTCCAGGCTTGGAGAAAGTGCTGGTGGGTGGATGACAATAGTGGACTTGGTGAGAAAGGCTGCATTTTGTATATATTTTGATGTCAGAACCAAGAGGATTTCCTGACAAACTAAATGAAGGGTGTGAGAAAAAGAAAGGAGTCAAGGGTGACTTCAACATGTTTGGTCTGGACAATGGAAATGATTACTGTCAAGTAAGATGGAAAAGACTATAGGTTGAGTAGTTCTTCGGGGACAAAGTTATGCTAGGGCCATGTTATTTGTGATATGTAATAAACTTTCAATTATCAATGCCAAATAGGGAAGAGAATACACAAATCTGAATTCCAGGAGAAAATGCTGGGCCAAGATATACATTTGGGAATCACTGGCTTATGGATGCTATTTGGTGTGACTGGATTCATTCACTAAGTGAGTTAGTGTAGATAGAGAAACGGTCTAAAGATTGAATGCTGATTTACTCCAACATTAAGAAGCCTAGGAGAAGAGGAAGAACAAGAAAATGAGACTGAGATGGAGCAGTGAGTGAAGTAAGAAAAAACTTGATTTTGTAGATAATTTTACAGGAAATGCAGAAGTCATGTTTAAGTTGCCCCAGTTGCCTCAGTCTTCAGGCTGATTGTTAGGCTTCCTGTCAGTACTGACTATCTTGTCAGAGTGTGTTTGTCATATTGTAAGCACAAAGCAGAGTTAAAGAAATTATTTGAGAGTTACAGAAAATTTTAGTATATTATCCTAGTCACTTAGTTCCTATAGTCAGGGGGTCATAGGGGTTAAAGGGCTAGATTAATTTGAATGTCAGCATTTCTTTTCTTTTCTTTTTTTTTTAATTTTTGCATAGAAGAACTGTGGTGTAGACCAGAAGTAGAACAGGCAGATTTACTGAAATAAACTGCTAAGGGGTATAGTATGAGAGAGACAGGAGAGGTCTGCTGTGCCCTGTGTGAGTTAGCTCCTTTGCCATCAGAGGTGATAGCACTGAGAATTAACCCTTAGGTCACCAGGGAGGCCCTGAATGTTAGCTTAATTAATCTTAGTTTCAAAGTTCTTTGCTTTTGTTTTTCTCATGGCTATGCTAGAAATGAGTCTTATCACCAATCTTACGTAAGCACCAAATCATCGATTCATATGGCTTGATAATTTCATCCCGCAACTTAAATTGTTAGAATGATTTCATATCTTCTTAGAATGATATAGAAGAACATTGTGATCTGGTCTTTGATTTTTTTTTCTGTGCTATCATCTTTCATGGCTATTTTCCCAACTTTCCTGTTCCATCCAAGTTGACATACTATATATTCATTTTCCTAAATGGGGCATGCTCTCCTTGCTTTGATGTCTTTGTATAGAATTCCCTTGGAATATGTTCTCCACCCCTTAACTGGTTAGCTACTGGTTAATTTTTTAGGCCCTAGCTTAAATGTTACCTGAGTCTTCCTTGCTCCTCTAAATTCTGATTTGAAGTTGTCAAATTTTCATATCCTATCTCTTATACAGTATTATAATTTCCTATACATTCTATTTCCTGTATTTCTCCTTTCTAAACAGGGGTTGGCAATTTTTTTCTGCAGAGTTAGATAGAAATAGTTTAGCTTTAGGAATCATACATTTTATGAACAGCTATTCAACAATATCACTGCAGCAAGAAGCCAGGCATGGAGAAAACATGATCAAATTATTATGTTTAGTGAACGTTTATTTATGAAAAATAGCCATTGGATTGGATTCAGCCCTTGAAGGCAGAAAACATATTTTTGTTGATTGTATGGTTCCAACACCTAGCACAGTCCCTGAAACACAGTATAAACTCCACAAACATTTGTTTAAGTAATAAAGGACAACCCAGTGCAACCTTGCCAAGAACACGGCCTTATTGTGTTCATGAAAAAATTGTGCAACTTAAATTATTTATGTGCATTCTTTCAAAGCAGCCGTCGATCTTTAAAATCTTTTCTTTGCTCCTGTCTAAGTGCATTTTAATATTCCAACTCAGTTTTCCTAATTTGTCTTGTATGGTGTGGTAGTTATTAGACACTAGGGCTATAGTTTAATATGCAAATTTCTAACCATAACCAGGAACATTTCTTTCTCTTTACATGCAGTTGAGATGGAGTTGTCCCTGAGATCAGTCTGTGGCTATTGGGAGGCTGGTATTTACTGGCCATTCCTGTTTCTCTGCAGCACATGGAATTTGGGTAAGCAGTGATTCATTTGCAGAGATATTATTTATTTAGTTTTATTTAATGGGGTTTCATGTGGTTTCTCAGCCATGGTTTACTTCCCAAATTATGATCGGGAAATCAGGAGGTTTACGAGAATTTTGGCTTGTACCTTTGCCAGGTAATGAGTAAAACATGGTATAGGGGATGAGAAGCTTTGTTTGTGGTAGTCACATCTTTTAACCAGACATTGTCAGGATGTTGAGCCAGATTTGGTCAAATAAGCAAATTAATCCCTGGGAAGTCTCATTACTTCTGGTTTATTTAAAAGAAAAGGAAAGTAATAGAAAAGATGCTTGTATTTTTAAAGTGACCTGGCGAAACCATAATTATTTCCACTACTTTATGTAGTACCAGATTTTTTATTTTGTTTGACCACCAACCAAATCTAGAAGTGAACTTTAGGAGAGAGGGACTTTAAGACTCTATCTACCTTTATTTGATCACATGTCAGGCAGGTGAGATCCCCATAGTCGTGGCCAGCCTATGGAGGCCTTGGCCTACCAGGGTCAAATGACCCTGGACTTACAAAGTTGAGCAGAACTTGCCACTGCTGTGAACCAAGGTACTATCTCAGGCCAAGTGGCTTTTCAAATACTGTGAACTTTAATTTAAAAAAAAAAAAAAAGCCTTTCAGATTTTTAAAGTTACATGCAGACTAAAGAGAGGAAAGGGGCTTAATGAGAAGTTTGAAGAATGTGGATTAGAAAAGAGGCCAAAAACAAGAGTCACCAATTTTAAGACCCTTTATGTTTACATAATGCTTTTTATAACAAAATAAATTCCTAAGTCACTTTTACATTTAGATTCTTTAACAGTTCTCTGAACTAGGCAGGGTGAAATAGCCCCTTTTTACTAATGATGAAATTGATGTTCAAGGAGATTAAGTGATTTGGTCACACTCAGTAGAGAGACATATGCAAATGAGGGGGGGAAAAAACCGTTGCTAATTGTCATTGGTACTCATCTATTCCATTCACTTGCTTTTCTGTAGTTTGTTTTCAGATTCTAAATCTTGAGGTTTCAGGGTTCAAAGACCTTGAAGGTCAGGGTTCCTATCAGCAAGTTTTTCCTTCATCCTCATAAGTTCCTTTGCTTGTTTCTTTTTGTTTCCTGTAATTTTTATAGTCTAGTGCAATAGCCAGGGAGAGGTAAATATGGGGCAACAGAGACTGGTGAATTGGTGATCAGGAAGGAGGAGAGTCCTGTGTACTGAGTTAAAGAGTGAGTTGGAATGAAAGGAAGATTAGCAGTTGCTGGAAGAATGTTCATTTTCCATATAGGAGGAGATATCACTTCCATTTTCCTTTTTGATTATTAACATAATAATTTATGTTCATCAAGGCATTATTTACAAGGAGCACAAAGCACACATCCATTTTCAGTAGTCAATTAAAGGTACATATATGTAAGTGAACATTTGTGTGAGTTGGATCAATTGTAGTTCCCAGTTGAATTAAAATGCTACAGATAGTTTTCTTTTAGGCTGAGCCTAAGAGCCATATGGATAGATTTTTCTGTTTTAAGTTTAGAAAGTACATTTGTGTCTCCGAGATCTGATCCTTGGTGTTCTCAGATGCTCTCAGATGGTGCACTTATAGGGGAAGAAAACTTAAATGGAGATATTATCTGCTTTATTTGATGTAATCTGATGCTATCTTTGCTTATTAATTTTGTGTGTGCTTTTATATGTCTTGGAAACATTTAAAATGTGTGTCCATGTTTTCTTTACTCACAGATTCTCACTCAGGATAGATACTGTACTAGAAACTACCACCTTATGTTTATGTAAGCAATGATCTAAGCATGGAAAATGTTTTAGATACAAATCTCAGCCTCCCTTATCTGTGATGGGAAGGTGCCCCAGAGCTCACTTTAGTCAGACCCAGTTAAACTTGTGCACATGGAAGTGCTGTTCTTTGTTTGCATAATGTCTTTGCTCTCATGTTTTCTGTTCTGTTCTAACACATGGAGTTAGTTCCTTAGGCTTCATATCAATCATTGAACAAGGAACTCTTTCATCTAGTGACAGATATTTAACATTTGTCTTCACAATTTTTTATGCTGTTCCTCAGTTTCAAAGGAAACTCTAATCCTATAGAAGGCAAGCCTATGGGTTGTTAATGTCATTATTGTTGTCATATACATTATTTTCTGTCAAGTTTGTCAGGTTGCTCCCAGTTCACTATTAGAATAGGAGTCAGACCACAGGAAGTTACAAGTTAAATGAAGTTTGAAAATACAGATTAGAATAATTTGGTTGAAAGGAAGAGCAGAAAAAAGGAATGTTATAGTTGGGTTAAGTAATGATCCTTGGGCCTCCCTGGTGGCACAAGGGGTTCAGCACAGCACTATGCAGCTGTCCACAGCCTCTGCAGCACGAGTTCAATTCCTGTCTGGCCAGGGAACAACCCAGATGGTGCAGCAGACCTCTCCTGACTCACCCACTGCTCCCCTTAGCAGTGTATTTCAGTCAATCTGCCTGTTCTGTTCCCCATTCTGTCTCTGGTGAAGCCTCTGACCCCCACACCTCTGGCCTGTACCCCAGTTCTTCTATGCATAAATAAATCTTAAAAAAAGAATAATTATCCATTTATATAATGACAGAACTCTGAACCAAGTTTTAAAATAGTCAAGTGGCCAAAACTAAATCAAAATAATCCCTAGAAATGTGAATGCAGAATTGAGATTACTAGATGGAAAGACAAAATGGGGGTAGGAGCAAAGGAGAAGAGGAGCATAATAGTCTATGGTAAAGGACTGTGGGTGTTTAGATGGGGGGTGCTAACATATATTCTGGCAGTTAAAAATATTGTCAGCCTTCTTCTTTCTTTGTATCCCTTTTATAACAAATTTAATTTTTATTTAGTTAATGTAGAAGCCCCTAACAAGATGAAGGGCTTCATAAAAGGAAGTCTGGGGAAAAAAAAGAATAAAGAAAAGTTTTATTGGAATTCAGTCACATTCACTCATTTGTGTGTTTTCTATGGCTGCTTTGTGATAAATATTTATGATAAAGCTGGATGGCCAGAAAATCTTAAAATAGTGATATTACAATAATAGTTATGATATATTAGTAGTATCTGCTATCCTGTCATTTAAGGAAAAAAAAAATGACCCCTGTTTTAAAATCGTATCTTGCAAAAATTTGAATTAAAATATTTCTCAATGTTCTTTCTGGCCAAGACAGAGTAACAGATGTGAGATTTACCCTTTAATCTGAAATAACTAAGGCAAATGAGACAAAACATATTAATTTTGATTTTTACTTTATTGCAATTAGTCTTTTTCCTGGTCCCTTATTTAGGTTTTCTAAATTCCTTCTATGAGTGAGACCATCCGGTATTTTTCTTTTTCTTTCTGGTTTATTTCTCTGAGCATGATCCCTTCCAACTCCATCCATGTCGCTGCAAATTGCATGAGTTTATCTTTTTGATTGCTGAGTAATATTCCATCGTGTATATATAGCACAAGCAACTATAGACTAGAGGCACACTACAGTGGGGGCAGAGGGAGGAGAAGAGGGATTAAGATCAGAAAAAGGGGGTGGGAATTGTATGGGGAATATAACCAAAATGAAAATGCATACATTGTGCAAAAATGAAAAATGATATAAGAATTATATAAAATAAAAAATTCATTAAAAAAAAAGAAATCAAGGTGCTGGAACTTGACCTCAGCAATTCTCACTCACAGTTTTTCTTGTATCTGTGGGGAAGTGTGTGTGTAAATACCACTAATGTTGCTGTGCTGGGTTTTTACTATGGTTTAATCACAAAGAAAAACAAGATATAAATTCAAAATGCAAGATTTTAAATGAACTCTGGGAAAGCAGCATGTGGTGTGGTGTTAAGCTCATACCTAAGTGTAAATATTTATATCAAGTTCATTCCTGGGAGCAGGATCTGGAGAGCCAGGGAAAGAGAGGTGAGAAAAGGGGTGGGACTCAGGAGAGAAAAGGGAATAAGGAAAGTTGAAAGGTTTTCTAAACTCTTGCTATGACTCTTTTTCTTTGTGGCTTATTTTGCTGAGCATGATCCCAGGAAAAAGAATAAGTATAATAAAGAAAAAATAAAAATCAACAAGCAACTATAAACCAGAGACACACTATGGGGCAGGGGGCGGAGAGAGGATGGATCGGGGTCAAAATAAGGGGGGTGCAATTGTATGGGGACTATAACCAAGATGAAAATGCATACATTGTGCAAAAATGAAAAATGATATAAGAAATATATAAAAAAATAAAATAATAAAAAAACCTGTTAAACAAGAAAATCAGGAATGAATGGAGAGACATTATTATTTACCTCATGCAAATAAAATGAGTTATAAGGGAATGTCATGACCAACACTCTGTTAATAAATTAGATAACCTACATGAACACATGTCTAGAAAGATACAAACTACAGCTATATGGACTCAAGAAGAAATAGAAAATCTCAATAGACATATAACATGTAAAGAGATTGAATTTGTAATTTAAAACTATCCACAAAGAAGTGTGTAGGACCAGATGGCTTCACTGGTATATTCCACGAAACATAAAAAGCAGTTGATACCAATTCTCCACAAACTCTTCCAACAAAGAGAACTAGAAGGAATATTTCTCAACCTAGTCAATGAAAGAGTATGCTGCCTTAGAGCTGTACTTTAAATACAAAGACGCACATAGGTTAAACAATAAAAATGAACAAAGATGTACCATGTTAACTCTAGTCAAAAGAAGTTAGAATAGCTATGTCAAAGTATTTAATTTAATATCAAAGTAAATTTAGAATAAAGAACATTGCCAGGGATAAGGAAGGTCATTTCATAATGATATAGAAGATAATCAAGGGGATAGTAATCAATTATGTTTATGCACCTGAGAGTTTTGAAATGCCAAAGCAAAGTTATACAACTGCAAAGATAAATAGGCAAATCCTCAATTAGAGTCAATAATTGATAGACTATTGGTAGAAAATCTACAAGGATATTATAGATTTGAGCAACACTATTAACTGATGTGACTGACATCTATTGAAGATACCATCAAATAGCAACAGAATGCACATTTTTTCCAGTTACAGAATATTTACCAAAATACACCATATTTTGGACCATACAATGAATTTCAAGAAATTTAAGCAATTTGGTTCATACAAAGCATACTCTGTTACCACAATAAAATTTAATTTTATTGTCAAATCAGTAATAGGAAAATGCCAATCAAAATCCTAGCAGATATTTTTTTGGGTATTTTTGTAGAAATTTACAAGCTGATTCAAAAATTCAGTTGGAAATTAGGAAGATATAAAGCAGAAAAACAAATTTTGAAAAGAAAAAAAATGAAGTCTAACTTCTGAATTGAAGAATTATTATAAAACTATTGTTATCAAACTGCACTATATTTGGGATAAATTTAGACAAGTAGATCAATAAAATACAAAGTGAATTTAATGGGCATGGTTGTACAATTTTCTATAGTATCATGCAGCAACTCCAGTGTAGGAAATGGTAGATACCATTCACAATGCTTATATACTCATCTATAGAACCCTTCTCTGGGATAAAAGATTCATTTTTCAGCCTCACATTTAAATGTGGGAATGTTCTAGAGTTCAGTCTTTGGCTGATTTCTTTACCTACACCATTACCCTACACCTTCTCTCTGGGTAATCTCACCTAGTTCTGTGGCCTTAAGTCTCATCAGTGTGTTGCCAACTTCAAAATCTTATCTCCAACCCTGGTCCCTCCCCTGAATTCAATTACATTTCATCTTCCCTGGCACCACTTCAATTCAAGCCACTAACCTATATTTCCTGACTATTGCAGCAGTCCTAGCTTTCATTCTTATTACTCCCTGACATTCATTCTATGTTCGGTAGCCAAAGTGTTTTTTTTAAAGACTAAATAAGATCATATTAGTTCTCTGTTTTAAAGATACAAAATGGTCTTCATTGCCATTAGAAATAAATTCTGAATTCCTGGATATGACCTAAAACAGGAGTTAGCAAACTACAGCCTACAGGTTAAACCCAGCCCACCATCTATCTTCATGAATAAAATTTTATTGAAACAGTCATGTTTTTATGGCTGTGTTTCATGATGCAATGGCAGAATAGAAACTATATGTCCAATAGCCTAAAATACTTTCTATCTGGCTCATTAAGAAAATATTTGCAACCTCCTGATGTATGATATATTGGGGAAAGAGGGGAAGAAGAAAAAAAAAAAGAAAACCCAAATTTGATGAGATTTTTTAAAAGACCAAATTAAAGCATTTTGGATGTCTTTTGGTTTCATCAGTAACTTTTGACATCTGTCAGGGGCCATCTTATAACTTGTTCAACAATTTGCTAATAATTTCCTAAGTTTGTGATATTTTGCCAAGAACTCTGCCAGTGAAGTAGATGAATTCTTGAAAAACTGCCCTGTATAGAGGTGATTAGAACACTGTCTCAGAATGAAAATTTTCCTACTCAAAAATTTTGCTACTCAAAATTTTGCATTTAAAGCAACTTCTCAGGAACACATCTGTTATTGTATGTAGATAAACACCAAATTGTTCTCTTCTCCTAGAGTTTGTTCAGGTGATCTTAGGCCAAGGAATGCGTGTCAAGCCATTTCTAGTTCATCTTGCTATAGTTGATGCTTCTTGTAGACCATGCAGAATCAAGACATGTTTTTAAAGTGAGGGGAGATCCTACAGCAGATACAATCATGTAAGCCAACTGTACCTCAATAAGCATAATTTAAAAAATAATAAAATGAGTGTGCAAATAATAGACATGAGAAGAAGTAAACAGGGATTCCCCAGCAATAGAGGACATTCTTTAACATAATTTTTATGAGATAAACACTGAGAATTATGCTGCAGTGTTTCTAAATTTTATTATGCTGCCATACTCACAACCCCTAATGTTGACTGCCAAATAAATATTGTCAAAATATTGAACCAGCACTGGGCATGGCACATAGTAAGTACATAGAAACATTTGTTAAAAATTACAAAGTGCATTTTTTCTTGAAAGTTTTTTAACTATGCTTATTATGGTAAAAACAAGCAAACATAAAATATACCATTATTGTTCAGTAGTGTTAAGTATATTCACATTGTTGTAAAGCAGATCTCCAGAACTCTTTCATCTTGCAAATCTGAAACTCTGTACTCATAAATCAATTCTCCTTCCACCCTACATGGTAACCACCATTCTATTTTTGTTTATATAAATCAAACTTCTTTAGAAACCTCATGTAAGTAGAATCATACAGTATTTTCCTTTTTGTGAGTGGTTGTACTTAGCTTATGTCCTCAACTTTCTTCCATATTGTGTAGTATGTGACAGGTTTTCCCTCCTTTTCAAGGCTAAATAATACTGCATTATATCTATGGATATTGCTTATCCATTCATGTATCAATCTCAATTGACATTTGGGTTGTCTCCATCTCTAGGCTATTGTGAATAGAGCTGCTATGAACATGAATAGGCAAATATCTTTTTGAGAATCTACTTTCAATTCTTTTGATATATACTTGTAAGTGTGATCAATGGATTATATAATAATACTATTTTAATTTTAACAAAATGGCTTATTTGGTATAAGTTAATATATTGGAAATCTGTTTTTATGCCTGTATGATCTGCTTCTCCATATTGTTGAAGGACAGCTGTGGAGAGAAGATATACATAGTTGTATGGTGAATAGGAGAATGGAGTCACTACAGGTATACAGTAAGAGCATGCTAAAAACGCTAGATAGGGCCTCCCCGGTGGCGCAGCGGTTGAGCTCTGGGTTGCAAAGCTTCCCACAGCCTCTGCAGCGCCGGTTCGATCCCCGGCCACCGGTCGAAGGTCCCACATGGCACGCAGACCTCTCCTGCCGCCCGCTGCTCCCCTCAGCAGTGTATTTCGTCAGTCTGTCTGCTCTGCTCTCCCCTCTGGCTCTGGTGAATTCTCTCACCCTCCCACTCTTCTGACTGTACCCAGTGCTTGTATAAATAAATAAATAAATCTTAAAAAAAAATGCTAGATAGAATTGAGGACTACCTGTTGTTAGTGCAATTACTATTAATATTGCTACCACTACCACTGCTACTATAGCGGGGGCATTTTATGGCAGGCAAAGAGTCTGTACCACTATAGAACATCAAATGTTGAGTTCTTGAGTTAGTGCATTTTCTCTGAGATATGCTTCTTATCATTTGGTCATAAAGGATAATGTTGTCCTAGAAGTGACCCATCAGAACCATCCACTGAAAACAGTAGTAAAGGAGGCAGCCTTCTTCAGTTTCTATCTTAAAGTTCAAAGTCATTAAAGTATCTCCTCAGCAGGGTCTCCACTCATCACACTTTGTTCTGCAGGTGTAATTACCATCAGCACTAATAGCAATTCTGTATGGACTCAAGAAGCAAGTACAGCACTAACTCCGGAAACAGAACACCAGTTACTGATCTGCATCTAAATGTTCTCCCAGTTTTCAAGGGAAAGAGATTCTGAGGTCATTAGAAAAACTTTTCCATAAATTCTTTTATTTCTTTCTGAACTTATAGGATTTAACAATGTGTAAAAATGTGAGCCTGTTTTTAGAACAACTATAAGTGCTTATTGTATATGAGGCAGTATTCATAGCATTTTTAAATATTACATTTAAATTATTTTTTTCTTACGGTATACTTTGAGGTAAATTTTAGTCCCATTTTACAGGTGAGATAGAGAATCGGTAGTTTCTCTAACAGCAGAGTTCATAACAATGAACTAAGGACTGTGGGAGCATATACAGAGAGAAATCCATTTAGGCTCTCATATGAAAAAATAAATCCCTGTCTGTTAGTACAGAAGAGAAAGTTATGATATTTTGTACAGTAATGCATGCTTGACCCTAATTTTATGGATTCTATTTTTAAAAAAACAAATGTAACTAATAAGAACATATTCAACATTATAGTTTAAAGCCTCAAATTTCCAGGGCTTGGGCTAAGGATATACATGAAGGTCCATTTACCATATATCTATGTATTTAAGTCAAGCTATCAAACTGTTGAATAAAATGTTTACTATCTTCCTATCTTGAATCAATATAATTTACTATGACCTTACTTTGCTTCATAGTCCCATTGAAGAGTGTCTTTAATGACGTACAAATGGATACTAGATCTGCCCTAGTACTAGAAACTGATGAATACGAGCAAGAACAAATCACTTGTTTTGCCTTATGAATTAGTGTTTATATATCTGGAATAA
This sequence comes from Talpa europaea, assembly GCF_964194135.1. NCBI lineage: Eukaryota > Metazoa > Chordata > Mammalia > Eulipotyphla > Talpidae > Talpa > Talpa europaea. Next base: position 50,087,626 of record NC_140076.1, read on the forward strand.
ATCATTTGAAATTGTACTTTAGGAAGGAGCAAATATTTGGCTGCTCAATTGTATAGCTGACTTAGGAAATACTGTTTTTCAAAGAAAGCAAGATTTTATTTTCTGTCTTGTCAGTGAAATTTAATAAAAAAGAGCCATTTCAAGCTATTGTTTCCTTGCCTAAGCCAAAAGTGTCAATTTTATCTTCATTGTTCAGAACACCTTTCTAAAGTTTGCTGTTGAATTTCAAGACACTGTCCTTCAACTTTTCAGTGTAACTAAAAGTAGAAGTCTTCAGGTCCAGGAATGTCTCTTTTCCATGTTATATATATACAAGGAGAACTCCGTGGGTGTTAATAATTAAGAGTTTGTATTGTGGGCCTTGTGGTAAAATCTCATTGCCAAAGAAATGCTCCTCAGAAAGGCAGCCTGGTGATGAATGGAAAAAACATGGGCTTTAAAGTCAAAAACAAACAAACAAACAAAAAACCAGGGCTGGGTGTCTAATTCAGTCTATTCTTCGAAACTGTGTGATTTTAGAAGATGGGTTGTTACACCTCGCTGAGCCTCACTTTACTAAGTTGTAAGGAAATGTTGTGTAGACATTAAGTGATGAATATTGAAATCAACTGACTGGATTTTAATCTTCTCTGTGTAATTTTAGGCAGATTACTCAAGCTCTGAGACAAATGCTTCATGTGGCAGATGGTTATAACAATAATTCTTGTTTCACAGTTGTCTAATGCATGAAAAGTGTTTAGACAGTGCCTGTCATAAAGTAGTGTTTTAATATAGGCTAGCTCTTACTATGATTAATTATCATTATATCTAAATAATACTTCCTTATTTTTTTCTATCACTGTCTATAAAGTGAAGAAAATAGTATGTACTTTTTGGAGGATTAAGTTAAATAATAGCCATGTAAACCACTCATAATGGTACAGAGCACATGCTCAATTATGCCAGCTGCTATCTGTAAAGTATTTTTCAATTATTTTGTGAAGAGTCACTGAGATAATGCAATTAATGCCTAGCAGACTAGATGCTCAGTAAATGCTAGTGCCAACCTGGAAAGGTTTTCTTTTTCCACTGAATTAACTATGAAAATATGCAGAAGAGAAATACTAGAGATGGATTCCTACTTGTAAGAAGAATTCCTTGTAGCTTCAGTGGAATGTCATTTTAAGGATAAGTCAATTCTTTTTTATGTTGACATTAGAGAAAACCACCCTAATGTCAATTTAAATATCTAAAGGATTACCTATCCACTAAAGAGTGAAATTGATCTTCCATACTCATGACTTTTCCAAATTTTCCTTCATTTTTTGACATCAGTGAGGGGCTTAAAGACACTTTCCATTTATCTCCCTTTCCATGAATAGCTAGCTTTCTCTGGGACATCCATCTTCCATGCGAAACTGCTGATGCTATTTGCCTCGGAAAAAAATCACCTTTCCCTCTCACTCCAGGGTGCCTTAATACTCTCGGGATAGAGTAGTAGATCCACCCAGGCAGGGAATACCTCACCTGGTTTCTGCAAGTATTTAATAGGGCAACCGCACTTGGGTCAGAGAATACTGGGTTATAAACCCTGAGGGTTGGATTGCGGGGGAGTGGGGGTGAAGGGTGGGCAGTGTTGGAAGAGTTCCAGACAATCTGTTTATTTTTATTTTTTATTTTCGATGTGAAAAGCATGTACCTCCCACTACCACAGCATAGATGCTGCTGCCAAAACTACTTATACCCTAGCCTCATTTCCCGGGCTGAGAGTCATACTCCTCCATTTACACTGATTATCAACATTCTTTACACCAAACTGCCCTCAGAGCAGGGGACTTGGCAGGACTCAGCAGCAGTGTCAGCAACTTCTCAGTTTTGGGATTTCAGTTTCAAAAATGGAAGGTTTCAGAGTCCAGAATTGTGGACATTTTGTTTAACATCTGCTTCCCTCTGCAGGGGGCGGGAGGTAGATGAGGAGCAGGGCTCGGTGTCTGTGGTGATTGCTTCCATTGCTTGTCTCAGCTCCCAGGGAGGATTCTAGAAGACAGAGCGTTGGCTTCGGAGCTAGTCTGACCTGTGTTCACATCTCAGCTATGTTCTTATTTGCGTGTACTTAGGCAAATCACTTAAATCTTTTCAAGATCCATGTTAGTCATTAATAAAATGGTTTTTGATTTCATGACTTGCAATCTCTAAGTGTTGGGGAAGGATTAAACTATATAATTATGGAGAGGCAGTCAACAGATTTTTTCGTTTTCTTCAATTGTTGCTCAGCCATCATGAGTGGACTCATATGACTCCCTTGGCGACCCTATGCACGGTTTCCTTGCTCCTGTGTCAGGAATTTGTGTCTGCTAAAAAACCGTGAGTGAAATAGGTAACTATCCTTATCATAAATAGCCTTCTTTCGTTTTTCTTTTTAATATTTGTTTTATTTTTATTTATGCATATAAGAACTGGGGTGTAGGCCAGAGGCAGGAGATGAGAGGATTCACCAGAAACAGAGTGAGGAGCAGAACAGGCAGATTTACTGAAATACACTGCTGAGGGGAACAGCAGGTGAGACAGGAGACGTCTGCTGCGCCATGTGGGTCACCTCCCTGGCTGGGGATTCAACTCATACTGCAGTGGCTGGCAATAGCTTGATAGCCCTGAGACTTTAACTCCTGTGCCACCAGGGAGTCCTAAATGTCCTTATTTCTACATGTCACACCATCCTTAGTGATAACAGAGTATAGGATCTACCACAGTGTTTTTTGAACCAAACTCCATCCCCCTCATGAAAAGCTGATACTAATGAAAGCTGATAATTTCTGGCTACTATTGGGGTTGTTACCTCAATTCTTCTCACCCATGGCCATCGTGCTTGTAGCAGCTATTGCTGTCAGCATCTGTTAGAAATGACCAGCACTGGGCTTCCCCTGGTGGCACAGTTGTTGAGCGCTGGGCTGCAAAGCTGCCCGCAGCCTCTGCAGCACTGGTTCGATCCCCGGCCACCAGCGAGGGTCCCACATGGGGCAGCAGACCTCTCCTGCCACGCCCGCTGCTCCCCTCAGCAGTGTATTTTGTCAGTCTGCCTGTTCTGTTCCCTGCTCTTCTGGTGAATTCTCTCACCCTCCAGTGCTTCTGACTTTACCCAGTGCTTGTATAAATAAATAAATAAATCTTTAAAAAAAAAAAGAAAAGAAATGACCAGCACTGATACCGCGGGTGCTGTGGAGTCAGTGTGCTTGGCACTTGTCATTGCTACTTTCCACTTCTTGCTGCTGCCTCTATCATGATCACTCCTGGCATTTCCACCAGTGGGTTCTTCTCAGTCAAGACAGCCTCTCTGCTCATGGTTACCACAGGTCTAGCCAAGCTCGAGGTTTTAGGGCCCTGATGAGTAACTTGAAATGCACATGTTTCCAGAGGTTGGAGTGGTATTGGTGTAGCACTTCCATGCAGGTAATACTCTGGATTGTATCATGAACATAACACATTGTCCCTAAACTAGCCCATATCCAAGAATTGGATCTGAGCACCTCAAAATCAGTTCTCTCCTACCAAAGATAATGATAGTGTCCAAGAGATTACTTCAGTCTCCAAATATCTTCTCTGACTACCAGGAATAACTAACCTATCATGGACCTGAGGAAATAAAATGCTAAGGCCTCATCCATAGAGTAATTTATCTCTAGTGGGGAGCTTTGTGTGTTATCCTTGAAGTCCAATTTTAATTATACATAACTATAAAGTGGTGGATGTCCTGGGGTGGAGGAGAATTGTAAATGTAGGCAAAAATAGAGAAAGGTTATCTTGAGTGATGGTGGAAACTCCAGGTAAATAAAGGCAGCCCCAAATCAAAGAGGCCTATAGTGTATTGCACAGTTTCACATCAGAAATAATTTAGGTTACACACATCTAAGTGATACTAATAATAGAAATATACAAAACATAAGCTATGCACTTGGCGGTCTCTATATAGAAGAGGTATAAAGAATTTTTGAAGGATTGACGTTTGTGCAATTACACATACAGAGAAACTTATAAAGTTCTTCTCCACTTTGAATATATTAATATCGTTACCTCAGGGGCCAGACTAGCATGATCCAACTAGAGAGAAGATACATTAAAAACAAGAAAAAAAGAGATACCATAGCAACTACTTGGGACTCAGATGATGTAGCCATAAAATGTGTCAAAACCATGATTCTCTCAAGAATAAGAGGAACAATATTCCAGTGAAATTTCCTCAGGCATAAAATTAGAACATATGGTCACCCCAGACTTACAACCTCACCCATTACCAGTGAGGATTGATCATAGACAGATCAAATCTGTGCCTGTACATAACTTATAATTTGCTGCGATTGTTTATACTTAAGTTAAATGTTGGTGAACTCTGTATTACTCCATAGCAAAGATTCAAGTCATTTGAATTAACATTTTTGTTGTTACACATTTCCAAGTTAAAGCAGTCCCTTTAGCAATTATTAAAGAGTGGTACTTGATCTTATTTGAAATTTGTAGCCCCTAAATTTATGCTCAAAGAAGGATTAACAGTGATTATATGATTTGAAATGTTGTTTCACCACCAACTTCATTTTACTTTATGCTCTGAAAACTCTAGAACAAATGCTGGTGACTGAGCTGCTGGTTGAAGTAAATATTTATATGAATACAACCTACTTATTTCTATTCACTACTGAGATTTAATTCTTTTAGTGCCCCTTTTAGTTATAACAGATTTTAAAGTTTAACTTTTTGCCTATTTTACATGCATGTTACTATTCTATAGTTAAAATAAAATACCTTCATCCTCTAATAAAAATAGAGAGGGAATAAGTTTTGATGTATTTTGTAGACCAAGAGATTTTACCCTGATCCTGTGTCCCCAAGATAATACTTACCTCTCGAAGGTAAGTCATTTTCCAGTATGTATAAAGTCATTTATTTAAAAATATTACAATTGATTATAGCCAAAGACATGAGAAATGATATGTAGATAAAGCATACTAAAGGCACATTGGTTCTGACAGCATATTCCCAAATAACATTTTGATCTTGATTTTAAAAGTCACTGGTTCTTAAATTACTCAGATATAAGTGAGAGAACAAAATGTTTCAAGTTACTTTCTTCCTTTCTCAGTTTAATGGATAGTTTTTCTACCCATCCATTTTAAAAATCAATCATGTGCTTCAAAAAAGCAAAGATAAAACTCTACAAATCTCTCTCCTTACTTGTAGCAAATAGTATAAGGCCTTCTTACCTCTACCTCCTCCTCATAAATCGAGAGAACTCACTCTTTATACACATGTGTTGTGGGCATCCTGCCATTCCTAATATTACAGAAATTTCCTTACTTGTGGGTCATGTCCTTTGCTCTCTCCCTCCTAATTAATATCTGATTGGCTTCCCCATAACCTTATTCTTTACTGTGTAAACCAAAAAGGGGGGCCTACATTTTCCCTCTTCTAGCCAGAAGTTTTTAAAATAAAATTTTAGAAAAAGCTTCCCTTTGTCCTAAACACATGGAGAAAGGTATGCTTTTCACAAAAAAATATTTTTCTTTTCTGGTTTATTTGGGAGTGCATTGTTTTTCCATTTAGCATTTAGAATTCCCTGCTTATGCTGCATTATTTGATGTCACCTATTATATGTCTGTGGCTAGCAAGCTTCCCTTTCCTTCTTGTGTTTTGAGAGGACCTGGAGAGATGATTGTTGTGTAGCTCTGAGTAAAACAGCCATTCTTTGATTTATCTGGAATTAACAGCATGCATGTAAAAACACTTTTATTCCTTCAGCAGGGAAAGAAGACGGAGAGTTCTGTTTCTCACTTATCACTAGTCAGAAAGAATTACAATTCTCAGGAGCAAATTGAAAAGTTAGAAGAAAGAATATTTTCAAGAGTACAAGTTCGCCAGGTGCTAAAGGGATTGAACACATCAGATCTCATGGATGTATCAACATTGACATTTGTGAAAATGTGCATGAAGAAATATGCATTGATTTTAAACTGCATGCCACAGAAACCTAAAAAATAATGCATGATTTTCCATCTTCTAACTTAGATGGAAAAACATGTGTTTTGCTCACAATTTTGTCTAAGGGAAATGTGAACTCACAGCCAATTGTATTCACATGCAGGCCCTTTTTCCGAGATTGCTTTCAAATGTAAGCATATGTTGTTCTGTTAGGAAAAAGAAAATAATAAAGTGAACTTTTACAATGTAAATTCCAAATATATAGGATTATGGAAAAGAGTCATGTTGTATAAAACAATGCATAGTTTTCCCTCTAGGTAAATTCATAAGGAAGGGGGTGAGGGGTAAGTGATTTTAACCCTTGCATATTTTACTTTACTCTGTGATGCCTGCTTGTGTGCCAGAACAACTTTGCTCTGTCGGGGTGCAGAGAGTCAAACTCAATAACCACATTAGGAAGAATAATAGGCCAATGGCACATGTGTTGACAGATGTTTCTTACCCTGTGGAAAGGAGATAGAGGAAATTAGATGATGAATTTTAAGGACTGAAGCATACATTATAATTTTTTTTCTATATCACCAAATATTGTATTCTTCCTGAGGTCAACAAATATGTTTTGGCTGCCTTTAGTGATGCTGAAAAGTCCGTAGAGTCTAAATGAATGAGCTCTGGAATTGCTCCCATGATGAACTGCTAACCAATTTGTCTCAACTGGCACTTGAATGCAAAATTAAAAATGAAGGTCTTCTGGATTATATTGTGGCTTGTAGAAGAGCACTGAATGATTTATTCTCACTCATTTTCTCCACTTTTCATGCTAAAATATTTTTACATGGTCCATAAATTATGAAGGCTGACATTAGCAAGATGAACTATGGATGAAAATATGTGAACCTGAATATTTATAAGAATGTGGAATTGATAGTTTACTTTTTCTCCAACCAGCTCTGAACTCGGGGGCTCTAAGTGAAATGAGGGTATCTAACTTAATTCAGATTAATTTAACAAGGTCCTGGAAACTGATGAATCCATGGGTCATTAATAAGGGAGAGGAGGGTGCTAAGTGTGTAGGATATTTTAGTGAAAGAAGGTGACATGTTTGGAAAGAGTGAGACAAGACACTCTTACTCCCCTTTTGGGAAGCTTTTGGCATTGAAACACTGAACTTGAGGCTGACTTGGGGCCACATATGAGTTTTGATGTGCCAATGATGTCTAATTATCATCCATAGGATCAGATTAACATTTGGAAGAGGTTGAGAACGCTGATGTAAGTTGTCCCAGCAATAGAGGTATGTTCTTAGAAAAAGGAAAAAAAGCTTCATTCAGGCACAGTCATTTAGACAGTGGAAAGAAGCTAAAATGTTCTAATTGAATAAGTTTATATGATTTACTACTAAGGAAAAAACATGTTTTGAGAAGTCAAAATACTACAGAGGAATTATTAAGAAGTTAGTAATTTAGGCAAATAACTGATAATAAATACAGTACTAGCAGATAACATTTTGAACTTTACAGTGGACAATGGACTGTGTAATACTTTGTGTTGGACTTATTTTGCTTCTTGAAACTTGAAACTATACTATGAGGTAGGCATGTCTTAGATTCTCTCTAATTTTTTGGTTATGGACTCTCACTGGCATTTGTAGTAATAGCAGCAAATATGTGTTAAGCTCCATCCTAAGTCTTTAGGCAAGTGGCAGGTAGGCAGTTTTTAAAAATCAGAAGACAAATTATTTCTAAACACTTCATATTATATTAATTTATCCCTGTATTTTGTATAATAAATAATCTGAAGGCTATGTGTTTTTGGTCCCAAAGGTATAACCTAACATATTTCCTGGATTCCATTAGAATCTCAATATTCCCCCCTCTTTTTTTTTAGATGCCAATGTCCTGAATTCAAAGAAACTGGCATGACACATACTTGAAATGTATGAGATGCCTATGACCTCATGAACACTGAACCTATGCCTATGAACACTGAAATGAGACATGATGAAGCTTGTTTTTAGCAAGAGTATTTCGAAGGGCCCTGTGGACTAATTTTCACATCGGGCTGCTCACATATATAACAGTTGAAGATGTGCTAATAGGGCACATTGCCAAGCTCTAATTGTTGTTATTTAGCACTTCATTTTAAGAACTATAAACATCATCCAGAGATATTTATTAAGTGCATTTGTGGACAGGGCAAGTCTCAGTGCTGGACAAGCTTCGTCGATCTAAGTAGTGAATAATTTCAGCCTTCAGCACAGGATGAGGAATGAAGGCTGCTATCTCCTATGCCTTGCTGAACACAAGAGATAATGATTTCCACAAAAGGTACCAGAGTTTTAAAAATTTGGAATTAAGCTTTTTCTACTCAAACTATCCTGATATACTCTATGCATTTCACATACAAAATTGGGAAATGAAAAATAACCTGTATAGTTTAATGAATGTGGCATGATAGGATCGATATAGTATAAACCACCTTCTTTGTTTTTTACAAGTTGTTTGGTGGGATTTTTGAGGTCATATGAAAATTTTCTACTTTTTATTTCTCTCCTTCATTGTGTGTTGTAGGATTCACCAAACTTAGAGAGTTACCTTATATGAACAGATCTATTTCAATTCTTTTGATCACAGTGGGATGAAATAGCAGACTATCTAAGGAAAGATTGTCAGATGATTTTATATGTCCTTAATTCTTAATTCCATGCCCTGCAGTATCTGGATGAAATCTACCTTTCTTCCAGTCCTCTGTGTGGAAATGTGGAGATCCTCAATTATCAGATTGATCTAGAACTGGTCAAACTCATTAACGCTGAGAATAGGGACAAAAAATTTTAAGTCTTATGTGACACCCAGTGACTTGTAAAAATGGGTTGGGATGTTCTAATTGTTCTGATTCCTGTGGGAAAAATGAAGGTATGTGTGGAGAAATTTGATTACATATTCTTTTTTCCCCAATTCTAGCTTTCTTCCTTCTCTTTTGCAATTAAGAATATAAAACAAAAACATAACAAAAACAAAAATAAAGAGAAACAACTCATAGTCAAAGAGCTTTCAGCAGGGTATTTGCATATAATGCTCTACAAATCAGCATCTTAAAAAATTTAGGGAAAGAGTCTAATGGCTTCAGCATAGTCTATGAATAATGACCATAATCTAATTACATTGTTCATTGCCATGATAAAGTAATTATATATCAATGCTAGAACTTTAAGGATAGCAGGATATCTAATACACTTATTCTCAGAGGTGTCTTGACTAAAGTGTAGAAGTTTCTAAGACAAGCAGTGATCAATAGAAGAGTACATTATCTTTATTTTGACTTTTCCTTACCCAATGATTTATTTAATTCTCCAATAATAAATATTCTTAACATAGTACATATTGTAAAATATATACTCAGTAGTTAGCCTTGTGAACAAAAAATAAACACAAGTAAGCATTAATATTTTGCTAAACTATTAGTGTACAGAACCAAAGTTATTTTGTAATTGAAATAATTATATTAGAAAGTTGTAATTTGCTGACTAAATAAAAAAAGCTGACTAAATAAGCCATTGACAGTACTTAGCTTATGTAGGAGGCTTAATAAATCTTTATATGTAGTAAATTGTATATGTATATTATATAAATACATCTTTTTTATCTATTCATCTATTAATGGATACTTAGGTTGCTTCTATAACCTGGCTATTGTGATAAATGCTACATTGAACATGGAAGTGCAGATATATCTTTGATAGCTTGTTCTCATTTCCTTTAGGTATATATCCACAAGTGAGAGTGCTGGATCATATGGAAATTCTATTTTTAATTTCTTGAGGAACCTTCATAGTGGCTGCACCAATTTACATTCACACATAGAGCATACAAGGACTCGCTTTTCTCTACATCCTTGTTTCCAAGTCCAACTTGAGCAGGACTTGGTGTCTTCCTTGATGGAATACATGTGGCAGAAACAAAGCTGTGTGACTCTGAGTTTAGTTTAGAATGATCATTCTAGTTTTTCTTGGGATGCTAACTTTTGGAGCTTAAGTCACCATGCAGGATGTCGGGCTATGGTGAGGCTGCTTGTGGAGAACCTATGTGGAATGGTGACATACAAAGAGAAGAACAACCACAGCTCCTCCACTCACCAGATGTTTGTTTCTTTCTAGTTAAGGCAATGAATGAGGAAGGTTTAGAAGAGATCTGACAACCTGGTCACTGACTTCAAATCCATAAGTTACCCTCTGCAATAATTGCCTAGCTGGGCCTTATCAAAACCCAGGTTCATTATTAAAATAAATAATAGTAATTAAGTCATAGTTTTTGGTGGTTTGTTATGGAACAATTGATAACTGAAACACATTTTAAAAACCACTTTTATCTTCCAAATTTATCTAAGCAGGTAAACTTATATTCCTATTCCATAGATAGGAAACTGAGACTCAGAGAAATTAAGTGGGTAGGTGTACTAGTCATGTCCAAGTTCTTCTTTCTACTAATAAGAAAAATAAGGAGCTGGAACTGAGATGACTGACAAAAATCACACAGCCCATCAGAGGAAGCACTGTGACTTTTCCTAGGCCTAACTCCAATAATTAACTATATGTGTATGTTCCCTGCTTCACACCAAACAAACTTGCTTTTCATCCAAAGAATTAGAAGTGGCCAGGTCATATTTCATATTCAGGTTGTGCTTTCCTTGGGAAAATAGAAATAATGAAAGTGTGTAGGTCTTTTGTGACAGAAGGATTTAGTTTCAAATCACCTTGCTGGCTGTGTGCTTACCATTAGGTTGTTTAACTTCTCTGAACCACATGTTCATCATCTGTAATATAAAAATCAAAGTGCTTCCTTGGCATATTGTTAGGAAAATAGGATTTAATGACTCTAAATTATCTGGAATAATGTAAGTACCTAAAAGCTGCTTTTCATAGAAAGTCTCAAGTAACTTTTCCTTATCCTCACTATCATTTTAATTTTTTCCAGAGGGACTGAAATTCTAAGAGTGATAATATTATAGTAAATAATCATCGCAACTGTAGTTTAGCTCATTTAATCCTTACAGTCAGCACACAAAATAGGTGATATGCACATTACTGGCTGAGGAAAAGGTGTGGAGTGGTTAAGTAATGTGCCAGTGTTGATTGGGATTTGAACCTTGGCAGACTGGAAGGAGAGGAAAAATGATCTGGAGGTAAAAAATATACTTTGTTACTATTTGACCTTCCCTTAAGGCCCCTTTAGGGGAATAAAACTAAGTGTGATATGCCTGATAACAGCCAAGTCCTTGAATAAGCCAGATCATTTCCCGATCTTGCTGGAAAGTACATCAGGCTTTAACTGCATCTAATGTTCTTGTTGCTTAAGAGAAGGTCTTTCTGGGATGTCTGGGACTCATTTTCTAAGGTCTTCAGTGTGATTTTCATGCTCCTGATAAAGGTTCCTAAGCCGAAATGTGCATGCATTTATGAGGCTATGAAGAGAGTTTGCAAACTGAAGAACAAAACACAGCCAGTAGGAATAATTTCAGGATCAGGGTGAACCTGAAATATCTGTTTGGATTGTCCTATAATTTTCATATACACACTTAATTTGTTCTATAATTTTCAGATACACCCTTACTATTTTTTATTGTACTGTTACAACTATCTAGCACATATGAATTTTATTATTTTCAATCTTGTGGTTTTACATTATTAAAAGCCCTGCCATTGGTCAGTAGTCACTGTTCTTTAGCATATAATGGTCAGTAGTCATTGTTCTTTAGCATATAATGGTCAGTATTCATTGTTCTTTAGCATATAATGGTCAGTATTCATTGTTCTTTAGCATATAATGTAATGCAGCTAATACACATTTCTAGTGGGGGAGAGGGGATGAAATGTCTTATAAAGTTGCATGTTGTTACAAAACAACTATGATAGTTTTGGTTATTTTTCAGAGCAGATCCCTCAGTATTGCTTCCTGGTGATGACTTTGGAGTAACATCTTAGATGATAAAGCTCAAAGATACATTGCACCTGCAAGTTTTTGATTTAATCAGAACTTGGACTATTACAGGGGTCTTTTGTGCATGTGTGTGTGTGTGTGTGTACTTTATCTCCTGTACTCTGTAAACATCTCGAGTCCCTTCCTTTTCATTCCTCATTGACTCAAATAATCAAATGAGAATGTATTGCTTAACTAATAATGTAATATGTATGTTTCTGATTCCAGAGAGGGAGGTAGTGATTTAGCATGACTGTGAATCAAGGCCAGCATTTCACTTTGCTGGAAACAGTTGATGTTTACCATGATATAATCTGAGAGTGCTGGAAGGATAAGTGTTGACTCTAAATTTTTTCCTAGTTATGGTAGCCATTTCTCAAATTTTACTAATGGAAATGAATTTCTATAGTTTGACAATACAAGCAGAGAAGTGCTGGATAAAATAACTTCAATGCACAGACAAGCAAGCAAGAAAAGGAGCTAGAATTAAGAGTGAACAATTGCCCTAAAAGAGGCCTGAGTGCCTAGAGAAAGGACCTAAAATCTGCTCATTAAAGTATGTTAACTACACAAAGCAGGAGTACATCACAAGGTAGAGAAATAACACAACAAAGAATTTTTGTTTCAGAAGTATTTTTTGCTAGTATTTTATTTCTAGTATCTTTGTGTTGCCTGATTAGAGTTATATGCTGCTTTTTTTAACATCTCCAAATTCCATTTTCTTAAAATATACTGTGTTAGTATTCCATGCAGTGTAACAAATTTCTACAAACTTGTGGTTTAAAATAACATACATCTGGGTATCTGTTTGGTAGATGAGGAGTCCAGACACAGGCTAAAGCTCACTTTCTCAAAAGGTTGAAATCAGGTTGTCAACTGGGCTGCATTGCATTCTAAAGACCCTAGGGAAGAATCTGCTTCCAAAATTATTCAATATGTTGGCAGAACTCAGGTTTTTGTGGTTTAGAACTTAAGAGTTCCATTCTATTGGTCTATGTTGGGCATGACTCATGCTCAGTTCCTATAAGCTGTTCACAGTCACTTGCCATGTGGCTTTCTCTAGAGACCTCACATATTTAAAATCTCTTTGGCTTCCTTTCTCTTTGACCCCAGATTAAAGGACTCATATCATAATCTCCTACCTTATATTCAGCTTATTTTGGAACAATAGTACATCCATAAAATCTCTTCCCAGCAGTTGGTAGATTATCTTTAATGGGATAACTAGAAAGTGTGTTTAAAAAGGGGTAAGTTTCCAGAAGCCATCTGAGAATTCCACCTACCACGTTAACATTTAGGTATTTTTTAAAGGAGAAATTAATAGTAAAATCGTTCATATTTTCCTATCTTAAAATATTTAGGTAAGTTCACTTTTGAATGGTTGTTTAGCTGGATAAAGAATTCTATGTTGAAGCAATTTTCTCTGTTTGAAAATATGACCCCATTGTCTTTTCACTTATATTTTGTTTATTAGTCTGCTGTCAGTTGAATTATTAATCTTGGTGGAAAAGCTGTCTTTTTAAAAATAGTTTGTTATTCCTTAAATTCCCACTAGTTTTTGATGTCCTGCAATTTCATTCAGGTCTAGCTAGTGTAAATTTAATTTTATTTTTTCCTGCTTGTTATATTTCCTGAGTCTAAGAAGTCATGTCTTCCAACAATTTTGGAAATTTCTCAGTTACTATTTATTTGAAAATTGCTTCTCTTTTACTTTTTTTCTTGTCAAACATCTACCGAACTTACGTTGTACCTTCTACCTTCCATTTCTCTTCATTTTGCTGTGGAAGTTTCCGTCTCTTTTCTTGCTGAATTGGATTTGGAATAATTTCATAGATGCTTGTTCTAGTCTATTAATTCTCTTTTCAGCTATGTTTAATAGATATTGAATTTATCCCCTGACTTTAATTTCAGTAATGTTATCTTTTACTTCAAGTCATTTTCTTTGGTTCCTTTTCTTTTTTTTTTTTTTTTATAAATTTTATTGTTATATTCCCCATACAATTGCAGCCCCCCATTCTGACCCCAATCCCTCCCCTCCCGCCCCCGCCCCCCTGAAAGTGTCTCTGGTTCATAGTTTTTTGTTGATTTTGATTTTCACTTTCTTATAGTTATTCATTTTCCTGGTCCCTTATTTAAGTTTTCTAGATTCCTGCTATGAGTGAGACCATCCGGTATTTTTCTTTTTCTTTTTGGCTTATTTCGCTGAGCATGATCCCTTCCAGCGCCATCCATGTTGCAGCAAATTGCATGTGTTTATCTTTTTTGAATGCTGAGTAATATTCCATGGTATATATGTACCACATCTTCTTGATCCAGTCATCTATTTTTGGGCATTTGGGTTGTTTCCAAAGCTTAGCTATTGTAAACAGTGCTGCTATAAACATAGGGGTGCAGGTGTTCTTTGGAATTGATGTTTCTGTGTCCTTTGGGTAAATACCTAGGAGTGGAATTGCTGGATCATATGGAAGCTCTATGTTTAGTAGGCCCAGAAATCTCCACACAGCTTTCCACAGTGGTTGGACCAGTTTGCACTCCCACCAACAGTGCAGAAGAGTTCCTTTTTCTCCACACCCTCGCCAGCATTTGTTGTTGCTAGTTTTTTTAATATGTGCCATTCTCACTGGTGTAAGATGGTATCTCATGGTAGTTTTGATTTGCATTTCCCTGATGACAAGTGATGTTGAACATTTTTTCATATGTCTGTTGGCCATTTGCATTTCCTCTTCAGAGAAGTTTCTTTTAAGCTCTTCTGCCCATTTTTGGACTGGATTATTTTCTTTGTTGTTGTTGAGTCTCATCAGCTCTTTGCAGATTTTTGTGATCAGTCCTTTATCATTAGTGTTGGGTGCAAAAATGTTCTCCCAGTTGGTGGGGTTTCTCTTTGTTTTTGTTATTGTCTCTTTTGCTGTGCAAAAGCTCTTTAATTTGATGTAGTCCCAGCTGTTTATCTTTGCCTTCACTATCACTGCTTTGGGTGATGTGTCTGTAAAGATGTCTTTGATGTGCAAATCACGTAGTGTTTCGCCTATATTTCCTTCTATATATTTTATGGTTTCAGGTCTTATGTCTAGTTCTTTAATCCATTTTGAGTTGATTTTTGTGTATGGTGTGAGGTGGTGGTCAAGCTTCATTCTTTTGCATGTAGCGACCCAGTTTTCCCAGCACCATTTATTGAACAAACTTTCTTTGCTCCAATGCATATTCTTTGCTCCTTTGTCAAAGATTAGTTGACCATAAATCTGTGGGTTTATTTCTGGATTTTCTATTCGATTCCATTGGTCTGTATGTCTGTTCTTGTTCCAATACCATGCAGTTTTGATGATTATGGCTTTGTAGTATAGTTTGAAGTCTGGGAGTCTGATGCCTCCATTCCCTTCTTTTTTTTTCAGGAGAGCTTTGGCTATTCGGGGTTTTTTGTGATTCCATATGAATTTCATCAATAATTGTTCTATTTCTTTGAAGAATGACATTGAAATTTTGATTGGAATAGCATTGAATCTGTATATTGCTTTTGGAAGGATGGCCATTTTAATAATGTTTATTCTTCCAATCCATGAGCAGGGGATGTCTCTCCATTTCTTTGTGTCTTCTTCTATTTCTTTTAACAGTGTTTTATAGTTTTCTTTGTATAGGTCCTTTACCTCTTTTGTTAGATTTATTCCCAAATATTTGATTTTTTTTGTTTCAATAACAAAAGGGATGGTCTTTTTGGTTTCTTCTTCTTCAGATTTATTGTTTGTGTATAGGAAGGCTACTGACTTTTGCGTGTTGATTTTGTATCCTGCCACTTTACTGAACTGATTGATGAGTTGAATTAGCTTTTCTGTGGAGTTTTTGGGGTTCTCTATGTATAATATCATATCATCTGCAAATAGTGATAGTTTGACTTCTTCTTTTCCTATTTGGATTCCTTGGATGTCTTTCTCTTGTCTTTTTGCCCTGGCTAGGACTTCCAGTATTATATTGAAAAGCAATGGTGAGAGTGGACATCCTTGTCTTGTTCCAGATCTTAATGGAATTGCTTTCAGCTTTTCACCATTGAGAATGATACTGGCTGTTGGCTTGTCATAGATGGCCTTTATGATGTTGAGGTATGTTCCTTGTATCCCAAGAATTTCAAGGGCTTTTATCATGAGTGGGTGTTGCACTTTGTCGAAAGCTTTCTCAGCATCTATTGATATTATCATATGGTTTTTATATTTCTTTTTGTTGATGTGTTGGATAACGTTGATTGATTTTCGGATGTTAAACCATCCTTGTGCCCCTGGAATGAATCCAACTTGATCGTGGTGAATTATCTTATGGATACATTGTTGGATTCTGATAGCTTTGGTTCCTTTTCAAAACTGCCTGGTGTTTTTCCTCAGTTTTTATGTTGTAATTTCTTGATTTTACGCCTTATTTTTTTTAAAAATACACTAATTTATCATCATTTGTCAGTAAACTTCACCTACTGTCCTAGAATCTGGAGACATAAGGATGGCAAGAAAAGCTAAAGATAGATAGGCTCAGGACGGTAGAGCAGTGTGGAGGAACAATGCCTTTGAGAGTAAAATGTTCTCCTCCCAACAGCTTGGTAGGATTAGGATGTATGAGTTTTTCTTGTGTATCAGATATGTGGCATGTGGGAGAGAGGAAATATGGAACTACTTTAAATTCTAATCTGATCTCAAGAAACTGCATGGATGGAGGTGTAACTCCAGTGAGGGAGTTAACTGTCCTGTGCTCAGAGGCTGAGGAAAGAATTTGAAGCAGTCATCAAACAACAAATAAAGACCAAGGAAGCTGCAACTGGGAAGATCCAGTGGGGATATCACTGAGGAACTCATCAAAGCATCCCATAATCCCATAAGAGGAAGAATCAGTTTAGGAACACAGCCACTTTCAGAGCATTCATTCACAGATAACTTACGTGCCATTCAAGTCATATATTTTGTATTGTTCACCTGTTCCCGTCACATTCCCCATTTCTGGTCCTGATAGACTCAGGGAAGACCTAGGAGTATCTAAGAGGAGAAGAAAGTGGCAAAAAAAAGAGAAGCCAATATTTTCATACCCCTTTCTGGAATTTTAGGACAAAATAACACTGAACCAGGATAGGAAGGTGGCATAAGAGGTGGTGATAGTAGTAATAAGGAACAGTGATTATACTCTTAATCCTGTAATGAGACTATGATTATGCATAAAAGTGACTGGAATATTTGCATTAGCTGAGCATACTAAGAGAAAACTGCCAAGACTTCACTGTAGCGAGGAGGAAAAAATAGCCTGCAGGGTACGTTTGAAAGGACAACAGTGAACAAAAAAAGCAGTGTTTTGTTTTGTTTTTTCCTTCTGCTTGTATCCCACTGAGTTCAGTCCATTAAATATTGAACATCTATATTTCATATACAAGCTATCCCAGGTCATGGGTGGTTAACTGACAGAACTGAAACTGAAATTCATGTAGTATGTACACGATATGATGATAATTTTCTGAGAGAGGGGGTGAGAGAGAATGAACGAACATATTTGGTGCTTCTTTGCATAATTAGAAATCTTAGTTTCATCTCTGGATAATTTCTGGCCCCAAAGATAAACATATATAAGGTTCCAAGAAGGACAATCCTTCTCTTGGCTGGGCTGGCTTGGGTATGGAATTCCCCTGGACATGAGGCCAAGACTTTGAGAGGCCAGGATTTCTCATGGGAGCCAGTATTCACAAAGAGAGCAGATGGTTTCCAAAGTAAATCCTGAAAAGAGAGTTCCCCAAAGAGAACCCAATTTTATGTTTTTGGCAAAGAGGAGGATGTCTTACTAGTGGAGTGAAACTAGCCCACTCCCCCAAGTCCATTTCCTCCATACACAGTCTTAGAACATTTTCTCCACAGTGACAACATACAGCGTGCTGTTCACCATTAGGGGATGATCAGATCTTCCTGTTGAATGCAGTGGGCTTTTCAAACAGATTATGGGAAGCCTGGGTTTTGTCGATAAACCTCTAGTAGGACCCAGAGGGAAACCAGAACACAGTCTTGGGATTTGAGACTGTAGTCTGGCTAGTGACAGGAACCAGGCCTGGGCCGCCCTCCGCTGTGAAGGGGACGATAGGGCAGGGGGAGGGGAAGCCAGGTGCAGCTTGGGAGGGGGATTTTGTGCAGGATCTGCTTTCAGCTCTGCATTAGTTGGAAACACCACCCTCACTGGAAGCTGTGTTAATGAATGTCAAAGCACGCAGGGGTGTACTGTTTTATAATACAGCAGTTGTTTTCCAGAGTCCTGAGCCCAACTATTTGCATGAAATTGTGTTCTAATATAGTATGGCTCCAATGTATTGTGAGAGGCCGGATATTGGGCATTGATTGTGTTGAGTTTTTTGCAAGAAATTTGCCATCCAAGGTCCTTGCCAATGGAAAACAAGCACTTAAATTCCCTTTAAGCAAACTTCAGCTGACTTGTAGACTCAATATTGACAGGAGGCTTTGAAGTTGGATTTATTATTCCTCCGTTCCTTATTTATAAAAACTACATCTCTGTCTCATTTTTCTCAAACAAAAATTTCAAGAAATCTTTATTTTCTTATATTAGAAAGGGAAGTGAAACTGATAATAATACCCAGTGTTCTTTCTGTTTGAAATTTTAAAACATTCTTCAAAAACTATCCCCAGCAATTATTCTCCATTAAGGGCAGTCTTAACTTGTTGGACATAATTTTTTAGTGGTTCAATGTTTAACCAAAATATCTTAATCAATGCAATTGATTAAATGATGACATGGACTTATAAAAATTATAATAGGGCCTCCCCGGTGGCGCGGCGGTTGAGCACTGGGTTACAAAGCTGCCCACGGCCTTTGGGGCATCGGTTCGATCCCCGGCTGTTCCCCAGCCACGGGAGGAGGGTCCCACATGGTGCGCAGACCTCCCCTGCCGCCCTCTGCTCCCCTCAGCAGTGTACTTCGGTCCTTCTGCCTGCTCTGCTCCCCGCTCTGGCTCTGGTGAATTCTCTCGCCCTCCTGCGCGTCTGACTGTACCCAGTGCTTTTATAAATAAATAAAAATAAATCTTGAAAAAAAATTATAATAAATATTTCTCTGAATAATGACCCAAAATATGTAATTTAATTAATTCCACTGTATATTTCTTATTATATATATCTGTATATGTAAATATATACATAAAGAAGTAATTATATATACATATATATAAAGAAGTATTAATCATCTGTTCATTCTTTTTTGCATCCCTGATTTTGACTTTATCTTTAATATTGACAATCAGTAATCTTTCAGTGTAATAGGTTTGACATATTTAAAATAGAAAGATAGACTTAGGACAATTTCAATGAAATATCCTTACCTCTCAGACCTGAGCTTGGTTGTGAATGGCATATACATTTATGTAGAAGGGTTACACAAAAACTAATGTGAAATCTGTTGCTTTTCTTTCTCCTCTCAGTAATCCTTTGATGGTGTCTACTATTAATATTAGAAGATAAATGCACACTGCACATTATTTTTCATTTTCATCTTTATGTATGTTTTATTATATCAATGACATTTATTATATTGATGACTGACATCTATTAAAGTAATGCCCATTATCAAATATTTAAGGAGGAAATGACACAAATCTTAGACAAATTCTTTAAGAAAACCAGAGAGGTGTGAATATTTCCCAACTCATTATTACACCCACATTATCATGATTCCAAAAACAGCAAAGGCATTAAAATAAAATATAAAGCAATGTCATTTGTGAACAGACTTAAAAATCCATACCAAAATATTAGCAAATTAACTACAGTAATAGATAAAAAGATACAATGTCACAATGGGACGGGTTTTATCAAGGTTAGGCAAAGTTGGTTTAACATTTGAAAATCAATCCATGCAATCATCATATTAACTAATACTCAAAGAAAAATATTAATTTTAATACATGAAGAAAAAACATTTGAAAAAGTTCAATTTGCATTGACTAGTTAAAAAAATTCAATAGCTCTTTTCAAACTAGGAACAGAAAGGAATTTACAGAGTTTGTGACAAAGTATATTTCAAAAAGCCTACAGGTAATATCATACTTAAGAATAAAAGACAGAACGCCTTTCCCCAAAATTCTCTTCAACACAGCACTAACGTTCCTGGGCAGTGCACTAGGTGAGTAAAAGAAAAAAAGGCATAAAGATTGCCTTTGGTAAGAAAAAAAATTCTTACCATTCAGAAATCACCAAAATAATATTGTAAAACTATCATTTCTGATAACTCTCTTTGCAAATATACTAATAGCAAAAGACAAATATTTTAAGAGATGATGCTACAGGCTGAATTGTGTCTCCCCCAAATTCATATATATATACATGCTGAAGCATTAGCCTCCTGAATGACTGTAGCTGGAGATCAATTCTTTAGGAGGTAATTAAGTGAGGTTATAAGGCAGTGGCCTTATAAGAAGAGGAAAGAGAAAGATCTCTCCCACTGCCCTCCTCTTCCTCTCTTCTTGCTCTCCCTGCCATGTGCATATGCTGAGAGAAGTTAAGCATGTGTAAGCTAGAAGGAGAGCCCTTAACAGAGTGAATACGCTCACACCTGATCCTGAACTTCTAGGTACTGTAACTGAAAAAACAAATTTATGTTGTGGTATTTGTTATGGCAGCCTGAGATACTAAGACAGGTAAGATGATACTATACTTAGAAAACTTTTAATTGGAGGGAGCCCAGTTTACTCTGGTGGAAGTGTTATAGAGCAACCCCGATATTAAACGGGTTCCTGGCTGTGGGTCCTCACCCGCGCGCTTTAAAGAGACTTGTGAATACTCTACTACAGACACACACAAAAGGTTAATAAAAGGTTTATTTACAAGAGAAAAGGAAATAAGGAAAATGTAAAACTCAGGGAGAAAATAGGGAAATAAAGTCTTTAATGCGTCCTACCCGATCCGACGACCTGGAAACCCAAAGTCACTCTCAGAGCTGACCGGAGGCTGCGCGCTGGCTGAGAGCCCAAAAATGGAGAGCCCCCCAAAGCCCACGTGTCTGCCTTTTGTATCCACCTGGCTGCTTAACCCCACCCTCAGGTCCCAGCCACCTTCCCTTTGGTGGTGATGGGATTTGGAGTTCCCAGTGTCTTTGGCTTTGACCTGGGGTGGGGGTGGAGTCCACAAAGCCTATATGGAATTAGCTTTGGGACATCCTTTTCCCCCTAACAGAAGATTATGAATAACTTGGGTTGAGCATGGTGTGGTAACATATATCTGAAGAGGTGGAACCTCTAGTTTTGAATCACATATGGTGTTGTATACCAATGTCATCTCAATGAAAAATAATACAACTGAAAAAAAGGAGAGTAGACATTTAATTTTACCTGAATTTTAGAGGGGAAAAAAAAAGCAAGGTGAGACGGAAAGGTTACTAGGGAAGGAATTACTTGTTTCTTAGTACACAGAATTAAATCTTATACTGCCTTCTTACAAAGAAATGAGAATTTATACTTTACTAAAGCTTTATCAAAAATGAATAGGGTGTTGAGGCCTCCCCGGTGGCACAGTGGATGAGCGCTGGGTTGCGAAGCTGCCCGCAGCCTCTGCAGCGCTAGTTCAATCCCCGGCCACTGGGCGAGGGTCCCACATGGCACGCAGACCTCTCCTGCCACCTGCTGCTCCCCTTAGCAGTGTACTTCGACAGTCTGCCTGTTCTGCTCTCCGCTCTGGCTCTGGTGAATTCTCTCACCCTCCCGCACTTCTGACTGTACCCAGTGCTTGTATAAATAAATAAATAAATCTTAAAAAAAATGAATATAGTGTTAAAAAAACTTGTTTTTATCAGTGAATATAATATTTGTCATAATTTACACTTCTTTGATTCTTAGAGTGGTAACTGTGTTTTTCATTTTGGGATCATTTTTTGGGGATCATTTTATTTTCTCTTTCAAATAATAGGTCACTCTGTTTTCTGTTTTTTTTTTTTTTTTTTTTTTAATGCCAGGGTATTAGAAAGGTATAAACTAAAGGAATGAAAGAATTGGAACACCTCCTTTCATCAACTTTAATATTCTTTTTGACAAGATTTGTCAGTGGTTACTAAGCTTGTCCTATTCTGAAAAGGGATGTCTTGCCCAAGATTCTCTCTCCAGGGAAGAGTCCCTTTCCCCAAACCAGGAGAGTATAGGTGGACTGGATCCTGAGGGCATTGAATCAAGGGGACAGGTTACAAAATTGAAGAAAAGACAGTTTGTCCATATAAGAGAGTTTTGTCAATACACAGGATTGAAAACCCTGGCAATGACCCAGGACACAGCACTAGTATGCATCTGGAAGAGCTATTGGAAGCTTGAAAAAGCCCATACGGAATGGAGGAGAAATGCCCAGAATTGCCATGGCAGATGGTAAAGATGGGATTAAAAGATTTACATAGATGAGCATGCTGCTGTCCCAGTCAAAGTTTAACCAAGGATACTGTTTGTTAAGGCAATAAGGAACAAACTGGTGAAGGTAGCATTATGATCATTGAGAAGGTCAATGGTGGTTGACCTCTGTAATCCAGGGATATTCCAAAATTAGGCTCCCTAGAAGTGAAGGATGAAAGACCAATGAAATAATAGAGGTAAAATGGTAGCACATAACCATCAAAAATAAAATAGATGGAATTAGTACAGCAAGTAGCAAATTCAAGATGATGGCCAGGGGCCTGACCTGCAAAGAGCTATAATAGAACATGCACTTCCTACTGGAAATACTATGAGCAGCCAATTAGGGCATTCTAGATTTATTTAACCAAAAAAAAAAAAAAAGAATAATAGAAGGCTAAGGGCCCTAGACTCTTAAAATCCATGATTAGGATGTGAACAAGGGCATTTTCAGAACAAATTCATTGACTTAAGGGAGACTCTGCTCCCATGAAGAAGGATCCTAGAAAAACATGGTAAGTGTTTGCAGTAATGATTCCCTCTATCCTCCAAAGGGACCTAAGAACCTTTTACTTAGGTGGTCGTATAGTGAGGAAAGGTGAATGCCAAGACATTTGGACATAATTACACAAGTTGACAATGAAGAAAATGTAAACCATTAGAGCTACTGTTAGAGCGAGTGGATCCTAATCCTGGTTTTAGTCATAGCAGATCTGCTTGTTCACAAACATATCCAGTGGCCGAATGACTATA
The DNA here is from genome assembly GCF_964194135.1 of Talpa europaea. Classification (NCBI taxonomy): domain Eukaryota; kingdom Metazoa; phylum Chordata; class Mammalia; order Eulipotyphla; family Talpidae; genus Talpa; species Talpa europaea. The sequence continues at coordinate 50,110,681 of NC_140076.1, forward strand.
GCTGGAGATCAGTTCTTTAGGAGGTAATTAAGTGAGGTTATAAGTCCATGGCCTTATAAGAAGAGGAAAGAGAAAGGTCTCTCCCACTGCCCTCCTCTTCCTCTCCTTGCTCTCCCTGCCATGTGCATATGCTGAGAGAAGTTAAGCAAGTGTAAGCTAGAAGGAGACCTCAATTGTATAGTAGAAATGTACATAGTAACTGGCAGAATCCTCTATGGGTCCTTCACCTATGAGATAAAGGAGAGCATGTCGTCAGCACCACATGGAAACCTCTGAAACTGCTCACTCCCTTTGGCCAAGATATAAAATCAAAAGTATTAAAAAAAAAACTAGCAACAACAAATGTTGGCCAGGGTGTGGAGAAAAAGGAACTCTCCTGCACTGTTGGTGGGAGTGCAAACTGGTCCAACCACTAGGGAGAGCTGTGTGGAGATTTCTGGACCTACTAAACATAGAGCTTGCATATGATCCAGCAATTCCTCTCCTAGGTATTTACCCAAAGGACACAGAAACATCAATTCCAAAGAATACCTGCACCCCTATGTTTATAGCAGCACTGTTTACAATAGCTAAGCTTTGGAAACAACCCAAATGCCCCAAAATAGATGGCTGGATCAAGAAGATGTGGTACATATACACCATGAAATATTACTCAGCAATCAAAAAAGATAAACACATGCAATTTGCAGCAACATGGATGGCGCTGGAAGGGATCATGCTCAGTGAAATAAGCCAGAAAGAAAAAGAAAAATGCCGGATGGCCTCACTCATAGCAGGAATCTAGAAAACTTAAATAAGGGACCAGGAAAATGAATAACTATAAGAAACTGAAAATCAAAATCAACAAACAACTATGAACCAGAGACACTTTTTGGGGGGTGGGGGGCGGGAGGGCAGGGATTAGGGTCAGAATGGGGGGTTGCAATTGTATGGGGAATATAAAAATAAAATTTATTACTTAAAAAAATAAATAAAAATAATAAAAAAAAAGTATTATCACATTCAGGCTTGGGATTTTAATGACCTGACAGAAATATAAACTAATTTTGGAAAAAAGCCATTTTTACAATATTCAAACTTTAATTCCCAGAAGGATAAATATACCTTGCCATCTATTTTTTTTTTGTGTTTAAGTAAATATGATTTTCTACATGGAAATAATATGCATTTCTTGAAGAAGTTATTTCTATTTTAGATTTAATTGCTATCATGAATTAGAAAGTCTGTTCCATTTTCTGATTGTTATTAGTTTCTACACAGTCATCTAAACACCATTCTAATTCCTTAATCCAGCATGGGAATTGGCACCTCCATGCTTCAGAAAAACACTCTGAGCACATGTGAGGATCAAACATATTGAGGAATGCACATAAGGACAAAGCAATCAATTTAATGTTGTTTTGTGTTACAGAAAGGAATGACTTTATTCAATATGTATGTATGTGTGTGTGTATTTTTATTGAAGTAACACAGGTTTATAACATTATTGAGGTTTCAGGAGTACAGAAATCAACATCTGTATCTATTAGCTTATGTTCACCTCTAGAATTCTAGTTTCCATCCATTGCCATATAGTTGACCCCTTTATCCTACCCTCTCCCCTTCCCTTCTGGTAACCACTATTTTGCTCTTATAGTCTAAAAGTTTAATTTTATTTTATTTCACTCTTTTGGTTTGTTTCTTTCTGTATCACATGCGTGAATTCATATGGTCAGCTATAAAAAAAGATGAAATCCTGCCATTTGCAACATGGATTGAACTAGAAGTTATTATGTTTCGTGAAATAATTCAGATGGGGGGGGGGAAGCCAAGTATTTATAAAGCCTCCTCATGAATATAGGATTGAACTAGGTGCTTTGTGAGTATATAGAGATGAATAGGAGGGCCTTGTTTTCAAGTATATCAGCCTGCAAGAGAGATAATTGTCATATCAGTAATATTAACAATAACAATGACAGCAAGAAAGGTAAGGATTTATTAAAGCAGAAAAAGAGAAGTGGGGGGACAAGAGAGAGGAAAAAGGGACAGAAGGAGGGAAAATGATGGAAGAGAGGGAATAGTTGTCTGAATTAGAGATTTGCATATGGCATCAGGGCATGGGACACAGGGCACCTGCCAGCCTTGGCACTTTTCCCTGGTAAGGTTGCAAGAAAAATTAGAGGAATCCAGGGGAAAAAAGAGAGGCAGCCTTGGGATTGTCAAATGTTGGTAACTGAAGAAATTTCACCTTAGTTACCTTGTTCTGTAAAATAATATGGGAGGTCATTTGTAGATTGTGGGCATTGAGGCTTAAGAAGAAGTTTTTATTTATTTTTTAAAAGATTTTTAAAAAGATTTGTTTATTTATGCATACAAGAGCTAGAGTATAGGCCACAGGTGTGGGGGGTGAGAGGATTCACCAAAGACAGAGTGGGGAACAGAACAGGCAGACTGACTGAAATACACTGCTGAGGGGAGCAGCGAACGAGTCAGGAGAGGTCTGCTGCACCATGTGGTAGCTCCCTGGCCAGATGGGGATTGAACTCATGCTACAGAGGTTGTGGGTAGCTTCACAGTGCTGTGTTTAACCCCTTGCACCACCAGGGAGGCCCAAGAAGAATAGGTTTTTAAATGATAACATAGGAGATAGTATTGATAGCAATCAAAGATAAGTGAAAGCAGGGTTTCTCTAAGTATGAGGTCACAGAACACTCAGATCAGCATCACCAGTGGGCATTTGGTAAAAACGGAAAAGTCCCCCATCCTTCTGTAAACATGTGAAGAAGGGGAGGGCAGACATATGCATTCCAGTGTCCTGTTCAGGAAAATCTTTTTTTTTTTTTTTTTTTTTTTACCCACTGGATTAAGAAATTTTGAGCTCACCAAGTTCAGATGAGATTAGAAAACATCAATTAGTATATGAGACATTCAGCTAATCTGCATTTTATATTAAGATTAAGTAATAAGAAACAAGCTATCTTTAAACCACATTGTCAATAAAAAATATGCTTAATGTTGTAATAAAGGCCAGTGAATGACTTATGGGAAAATGACCTCCAAAAAAATGAGAGGTGGGACAAGATTAAAAAGTTAAAGAATGGAAGCAGAAGAAAAGATGATGACAAAAGAAATACTGGAAAAAATTAGAGTTACTTACAAGATGGAAGGCATTGGAGTCAGAAAGGGTCAAGAGAGGTATACAGTGGGAAAGATTTAAAATATATGAGAAAGACTGAGTGGATTTTGGGGTTAGTGTTAGCATACACTGCTTTTAAATTTAGCCTTCTGAATAAATTATCACATTGTTTCCACCTTCTTTGCAATTCTGATTAGCAAATTTGCTGCTCTTACTCACAGTAAGGAATTTCAGCTAGCAATGTGCAGCATTTCTCAAAGGATGATGTTTTTCTGGAGCACTTTATGCTGTAGGATGGCAAAATTACACCCAGATTTGGTGTTCTTGGAGATTTCCTATCCTAACTAGCCCTCAGGGCTCAAATAACAGGGGAGTCTTGAAAAAAATCTGAGATGAGAGCAGTAAAGGCTTATCGTGCTTGGTAACCTAACCTTTGGTCCTATACAATCACTGGGTCAGTACTTTTCCTGCTGGTAATCACTTGTTACCCAGGTAACTAATCAACTAACTCTCCTAATCTGGATGTTGGTTCCTAAATACATCGTCACATCTGATTTATATTCTGCTGGAGAATAAGTTGAAAGTAAAACTCTTCGTTACTACCAGTCAGGCACTCCTGCATTAGGTCCACAGCCCTACAGTGGTGGATGTGCATTACAGAGAACTTAGTCCTAGGTTGACCAATGGTCTGGTGACTTTCTTGAAAATTCCTAATTAAGGGTTTAAAGAGCACAAGTGAAAATAATGAGGGAGAATAGTTATTCCAGGAATTAAAACTTGGCATAAATAAAGCTGTGTATTTATGTGATTACCCTCAATGAAGTTGGGTGAGATTCAAAGAGGCATCTGGAGAAAAGGTTTTGTTCCAGTTTGGGGTCTGAAGGTTTGAGAGCCAGGAGAGCTGATGGTGTGGTTCCAGTTCAAAAATCTGCAGGCTCAAGACCCAGGAATGGGTGGTTAATCTCATCCAAAAACACCCTGCACAGACATACCAACAATATTGTTTAACTCAATTTTGGGACACCTTCTGGCCCATCAAGTTGACACATGAAACTAATCATCACATTATGTTTATGGATAAAGAAGAGTTAGTGCTATGAAGATGTCCATAGTTAGTGCTATGAAGATGTTGTTTAGGATTTAATTTTAATCAAAATTCTGTTTCTCACATAATTTGATAAATTCATTTCAAAAATCAATTAGAAGAGTGAAGACCTAAAATAACAAAGATAAGTTTAAAAAAAGATAAATAGTAGAAGAGAATCCTTGTGTTAGTTTTCCATGGCTGCTATAACAAATGATCACAAAATTAGTAGCTTAATTCAAATTTATTTATTTCATAATTCTATAGATTAGAGCCAAACAGATATTTCCTGGGTAAAATCAAGGTGTCAGGTGGGCTGTATTCATTTCTGGAGGCGCTACAAGAGTCATGTCCTTGAACTTTTCCAGCTTTTAGAAACTGCCTGAATCTTGGCTCAGGACTTTCTCCATCTTCAAAGCCAATAGTGGTAAATGTTTCTTACCAACCTTCTGTAATCATTTCTCTCTCACTATGATCTGCAAAGATACTTTTGCCATGCAAGATAATATATTCATAGGTTCCAAAGATTAGGATGTGCGCACCTTTGGGAAGCCATTTTTCTACTTATCACAGCTCTTATCAAATTTAAAATTACATTATAAATGACAGTATGGTAATAGTATATTTGTAAGGATAGAGACCTAGAAAGAAAACCACATATAGTAAGGAGCTTAGGTCTTTAGTTTCTCATAGAAACTTTAGACTGTCTATGAAAACTGAACTTGCAAATAATAAGGTGAAGGATTAATTATTCCATATTCAACATAGGGACAAGATATAACATTTTAAATAACATGAAAAGAGAAACTAAATCCTTTGAAAAACATTAGTGAATACATCTATGGCATTAAAAGAAACAATAGGATGCAAAAAGCAAAAACCATAAAAGAAGAGAAGTACATTTGAGTACTTTTTTTTTTTTAAAGATTTATTTATTTATGCGTATAAGAGCTGGGGTATAGGCCAGTGGCGTGGGGGTGAGAGGATTCACCAGAGACAGAGTGGAGAACAGAACAGGCAGATTGACTGAAATACACTGCTGAAGGGAGAGACAGGAGAGGTCTGCTGCACCATGTGGGTCACCTCCCTGGCCAGGGATCGAACTCGTGCTTCAGTGGCTGCAGATAGCTTCATAGTGCTGTGTCTTAACCCCTTGTGCCACCAGGGAGGCCCTGCATTTGAAAGTAATTTCATTATCTGGTAAGGTCAAAGATGTTCATTCCATAGGATTTGGCAATTTGACTCCAAGATATTTTGTCTAGCAGAATTTATACATGCTGAATGCTATATATACAAGATATCAATTTTGGCTGCGTTTGTAACAGTAAAGACCAAAAAACTGAAAAACAAACAAACAAGCAAAAAACCACCTGCCATCACTATTCACATTGTTCTGTTATTAAGTTTACAAAAGCCCCTACCAGTCCATTACAGGAGGCTAACTTGGCAGCTACTGAGGACTGGGTTGGTGCCACTGGAAGGGAAGGGAGTAAACACGTATGAACACATGCTTTTCAATTGACCTAAATCTACACATATAAATATGAGTAAATATTAAAAATGTGTTAATTAGAAAATGACAAAAGAATACAGCATAACAACATGTCTGAAAATTGCTAAAAGATAGTACAGGAACATGGGTTCAGGAACATGTAATGGTGCAGTGAGTACAAAGGTGCTATGACAACGTGTAGGGTCAGGAATGACACTGAGCAGGTTTTCTATGATCCAGCAGACCGAGTAAAGGAGGAGTCAGAGTCCTCAGTGGTTTTTTGCAGTTTTTTTATTTAGATTACCAGGTACATGGCAGGCAGGGATTCTGGGGGGCTGGGAGGCTGGCAGGCCTCCCAGGAGGTCTTCATTCTGGGCTCTCCAGCCTTCTCTCGGCTTATGCTTCTCTTGCTTCTCTCTCGGCTTCTGCTGGCGTCCCCGTGACGCCGCCCTTAAAAGCCCAGTCGAATCCCATCTACCCATGCCCACACCCTACTCCAGGTGCCCACCATCAGGCATGCATTTGGGACCACAGAGTTCCGTCAACCATCCTAATGGCTGGGAGGGGCAGAAAAGCCTGATTCCTTTTACCTTCTCCTACACAATGCAAAACAATTTCCGATGTTTTTACCTCTGAGGAAGGGTGAGGGGAAAGGATGAAGGGGAGAAACCAATCCATGTAACATTGTATGTCTATAAGGAAGATACCAAGCACACATTGAAAATGTTAACATCTGCTTAATCTTGGTGGTGGAAAATAGAGGTCTGTCATATCATGTTCTGGTCTTTCCTGTGTGTTTTACATTTCATATGAAATGTTTCATAATTTTTTTAAAAGGAAAGAAAAGCAGAGGTGGGCAAGAGATTAGAAAAAGACCAAAGAGTGAAAGAAAGCAATGCCTTGAACTGAAAATCATTCCATTTTTATTCAACAGGCATTTATTACGGATTTTCTATGTGACTTATTTTAGGGGCTAGAAACTCAAGCAAAATCCTATTTTTTAAAGCCATGCCAGTAGTAATTATACCAGTGTTATTTAATAGCAGAACACCATGCCTGATGACTTCAACCAGCTGAAGTCAAACTCAGTAGGAATGCTTTATTTTGTATAATACAGACCAGTCCCAGCCTTTAGTAACTGCTAGATTGTTCCTGTGTAATTGGATGGCTGCTGAATCTTTTAAGGACATACCGCTGTTCATTCACTCAGTTTCTTCCTCATCATTCAGTGAAAACTAAACCATCTGTTGTAATGAATATAAGGCTTCCTGCTCTCAATTCTGTCTTCTGATTCCCCCACTAAATGCTGGTTGTCGGTTTCAATTTAGAAAAACATCATTATACTCTCCAATTCCTCCTTTAGAATTTCCCTGTTAGGATCTCAAAGCACTTCATCTATTCAAAGGAGGCATTGCCATTTGTCCAAGGGATTCAGTCGTGGTGGTAGCCCCATTTTATAGACTGGACAAATGGAGTTTTCAAAGAGTTCCTGGGGTTTGTACACATCTCTTTGAAAATTAGTGCCAGTCAAGAAGCAAAGTGTGAGTTGCTACTCTTAGACCAAAAATGTCAGCACTGGACAGTGTGCTGTGAAAAAAAATTCAGAAAAATGTTCACAGCCTGAGAATCTAACCTGATGGACTGTGTCAGATGTAGCTGACAGGTTTTCAGCACTTTTCCGCTTGTGGGCTGTGGGTGGTCTCAAGGCTGCAGATCTCAGTAAAGCTGGGGGGGGGGGGACTAGAGAAGAGGCATATTTAGGGGGAAGAGAGGGCTGTGGATAGTGAGCTGTAAGGAGGGAAGACTTTTCTCAGTGAAATTACACATTAGAGTGGAAAATCTGAACCATAAAAGAGAAAGTATAAAACAAACTTTTAATAAAATAAGGCACTGACATTTAAAGTTGTACTAGAAAAGGCTAGACATTCTCATTTGGTATAGGAAACAGGAAATTTCAACTTCATGACCATAATGAATTAAAAAGTAAGTTAATCAGTTGTCCTAATATACTTGTCCCCCCCACCCTTTTCAGCTTTCTTCTCCAATTCTGTTCTTACCTTCCCTCTTGCCCCCCAGAAATCTCTCTCTTATATATCAAAGATGATACATCATGTGATGTCAAGAGACAGCTCAGCAGTCTGACCTTCCCTGCTTCTGAACCACGGGATTTTCTCATTGATTTATTCTCCGAGACACCCAGGTAACATAACTCATTCCACTCAATTAGGAATTTTAACTTTTTATTTCCCATGCTCTGTTAAAAGAGAAACTCAAACTCAGCAATCTAGGATATTCCTGGATCATGGGCACTGAATTCAACCCCTTGTTTTTAAGAAAATACAACCTTCAGGTCATGGTTAGATGTTAGACTAACTAAAATTATCGAGAATATATTAAACAGCAAGACAATAGTGGCTTCACTATGCAAGCACAAACTTTGCTAATAAAGTGAACTTTTAATTCTGACTGACCAAATGCCATTTTTTTTTTGTTTGAAGAATATACTATTCATCTGGCTTGTACTCAAAAGAAATCTTCTGAGGATCTGGTTTGCACTTTTTATTGACAGATTCAGATCTCAGCTATACCAGGCCTATATCTTAAGTCTCTTTGTTAGGGACCAGCAATAAATTACTTGAGGTCAAGTTCTGTTTATACAGTGGACTGTTCTGAGAGAATTACCTTCTTGACTTAATAGCTTCCTTTTGGGTGACATTTCTCCCTGAAAGAAGACAAATTGTCTAAGGTCAGCCTGCAGATCAGCTCCGAGTGTAGGAGGAAATTGTAGTGGATCAGCCAAATTGCACCAGCTCTGCCCAGCAGCATCAGGCAGCACGCCGCCAGTCAGGGCCAGCCCTGAGGGGTGCGGCCACCAGCAGCCTGGGGCTGCTCCCTGAAGACAGAGTTTTAAACTTTTCTCTGTGGAAGGCTCTTGAATTTTATCCCCCCATCTCCAACGACAACAACAAAATATTCAGAGCTGAGCTGCTTTAAAAGTTCTTTATTCCCTCCATCTACTGAGGCTAGTTTGGGAGTCTGAATGGGAAAGAAGATGAGTCTCAGACTCAACTTGAGCTTGAATCTGTTTGGCTTCATCCACTGGAGTGGGAGCATGAATTCCAAACTGTCATTTTCACTATGGAGGAAATTTTGGATGTTAGAAGCGAATGTAGAGCAATTAATAGGGTTCAGGGCACTACAACCAGAGTAGTTTCTTCTTAAAGGTGATTGTTTCCCCATGAAGAAATTCAAAAAGAACATTTCTTTATGACATATTCACCTACAAAGGAACAGTTGACTTTGCCAAGTAAGTGGGTATTTTACTCCTCCTTTAAAGGAAAACGCAGCGAAAGGGAGAAAAATAGAAATACAAGCCTCTTTTTAATTAAGCATTTTATCCTTTGAAGTTATTCTGATTTTTTTCACATTGATGATGTAATTTATGTAAATAATCATCTATCTATGAAAGGAGTGTGTCTGTCAAAAGCTGAAATAAAAAACATCCGTCATTTTGAAGTGATTAACATTCTCCAGATGTTTAAATCATCAGATTTCAGGAGTTTCTCTTTGTTGTGATAATGATATAGTATCCAGAACAAGAATGTTTACTTTTTTGTATGGGTCAAACGCAGATTTTTCACAATCCTATTAAGGCATGCAGTTCATTGTAATTGTATGTGCAGATGAAAGCATATTTAGTTATTATTATTCCCCTTAATTGTAAACTGCTGCTGGTAATTTTACTGTAAAGCTCAAACAAAAGGAGTGTACTTGAAAGGACCACCACTGCCCACTTATGTAATCAATTTATATATGTCAAGTTTGTACGGGGATGGTTATCCCCTTCTGTTACCAGACATGTGACATGCTACCACCCTGCAGCTCGGGGCCATGCACGCATGCCCAGCTTCTTGTGCAGGAGGCTTGGAAATACAGTACATGTCCATAATAATATTAAATGACAGTTCCAAACCATTTCCCTTAGGCCTGTTTGACCCTTGGGTTCAGGGTAAAACAGGAATGGTTCCGCTTACCTTCAAGGTCTGAGCATCCTCACCACTGGCAGATTTAACTTGGAGGCTTGAAGAAGTTCCCTGGAGGCCCAATTACCCTTGTTAGGGGACCTATTGAAGCATTAATGACATGTAGGCGCTTCATTCATAAAGTTGGGCTCAACTCATGTCTAGCATTACCCCCCACACACCCTTGCCGGCTCCAGATCTGAAATGCTTGTAGCGATTTATTAAAACCGCTTGACTAGGGCACAAACTGACTACACGCTTATTATATGCTACCTAAATGCAGACAAGGCTGAGAGGGGGGTCTCAAATCCTCATGTGCCCAGCTCAGTCTTGTAGAACTGTATTAATTAAGAACAAGAAATACAGTATAACTTCTCAAGAACTGTGCATTAGTAAAGTCTCTGGCTGTGTGTGTGTGTGTGTGTGTGTGTGTGTATTAAGCCTTTGATACATATGTTCATGAATTTAATGCAATATTATTCCATCAATGGCCACACAGTTCTTCTTTCTTGATCATCAGAGAAGATCTCTTTGCATCAACAGAGGGAGGGAATGTCTTCCTTTACTGTTCTTAGAAGAAATCAAAGCACAGCAAGGGTTAGATGATGATGAGTCAGACATTGAATACCGTCTTTCTTACTGGACTGAAGCCTTGGTAATAGGCTAATAATTAATAGCTACCATCTGCTATTCCTTGTGCCCAACCTTCAAATCATTCTTCATTTGTATTTGAACACACACATTCCTTTTAATCATTCCATGGCCATTTAAGTACTTTGATAAGCTTTAGGTCCCTAAAATGTTTCCAAATCATCCCCATCTGACATAGACCCTTGAATTAGAACTTTATTAAAGAGGAAGTATGTGTAATAAGCAGTGGGCTGGATATCGGGTAACTTGGGCTCTCTTCCTTGTTATGTTCGAGCATCAAAGCAGGCACCTGAGCCAGTCCTTTAGTGAGCTTGTTTCTCCTTTCTCAAGAATTTTGATAGCCTCCTCTGTCCCATAAAGAGGTTTGTCTTTCCTTTCTCTTATAGACCCTCCATCTTTCCTCTAGCTAGAAGAATGTCAGGTTTGGGATATATTTGAACCTGAACATCATTAATTCCCTATATCAGAGAATAAATGACTTCCTTCCATATTTTTACAACATTCAATTCTATTTTCCCTGGATATCCCTAGGGCACAATTTTCCTGGGTAAAAGGAAAAAAATGTACAGAGAAATTTGGGGAAGTGGCAAAATCATTCACCACTGCTATCATCATCTTTATAGTAATATTGATAGAGCATATTTTATCTCTTCATATAAAACGGAAATGAAAATATTGAGAAATTTTAAAGTGGGTCCTTAGTTATCCAGTCCTGGTTTCCTTTCATTAATTAAGCTTCAAAAATGGTTCTACATATGCTAAAAGAAACCACATAGGAGACTATGTCACTCATTTATAGTGAAGCTTAAAAAAGCTAAGTACCTTTTTGTGATCTTTTATTTTCACAGTAATAAAAATTCATATGGCATTCTCTTGTTACATGATAAATAATGTGTACTTACCCAGACCTGATGATTTAAATTTATGTATTTTTTATACATTAAAAAAGGTAAAATCTTAACCTAGGAAAAAGGATCCAGGTAGGATAAATGATTTACATGACTTCTTAGATTTGTTATGTCATCTATTGAGCACCTTCGATTGCTGGATACTGTGCTTGATGCTGTAAGAGAGCAAGAATAAGATCCATTGTCCTAAAAAAGGAGAGGACCCAAGACTAGAAATTGAGGAAAAGGAAAAAAATCACTTTTGCTTCCACTTCCTAATTTTTCCCTCATATACATATTATTGTTTTTGAGCATAAAAGTATTTTCTGTCTTGTTCTGGTTCTATATTGACAATTAGTCCCATAGTGTAAATGGTAGCCATACTTCAGGCAGGATAGTTGATGGCCATAGGAAGAAGAAAGAAAACACAATTTATTCTCAAATTGCTATTCCACCACTTTATAATTATTGTTAACTGAGATCCACAACTAATCACTAAAATCAACAACAAAAAAAACCCAAGAACCAACCAACCAACCAAACAAACAAACAAACAAACAAAAAAACAGGTAATGTTATTGCCAGAACAGTGTTCTTTTAATAAGCCAAAAATTTCTAGGTTAATTTTGGAGTCATTTGGGAATATCGTAATAATTTTCAGAATAGTTCTGAAAAGAGCTAGCAGCATGTACTCATGATTCTAAAGAAATGTAAAGTCCTCCTGCACTGCTGGTGGGAGTGCCAACTGGTCCAACCACTATGGAAAACTGTGTGGAGATTTCTCAACCTGCTAAAGATGGAGCTTCCATATGATCCAGCAATTCCACTCCTAGGTATTTACCCAAAGGACACAGAAACATTAATTCAAAAGGGCACCTGCACCACTATGTTTATAGCAGCACTATTTACAATAGCTAAGCTATGGAAACAACCCAAATGCCCAAAAATAGATGACTGGATTAAGAAGATCTGGTACATATACACAATGGAATATTACTCAGCAATCAAAAAAGATAAACTCATGCAATTGGCAGCAACATGGATGGAGCTGGAAGGGATCATGCTCAGCGAAATAAGCCAGAAAGAAAAAGAAAAATGCCAGATGGTCTCACTCATAGCAGGATTTACAAAACCTAAATAAGGGACCAGGAAAAAGACTAATTATAGTAAAGTAAAAATCAAAATCCACAAGCAACTATAAACCAGAGACACACTGCAGAGTCGGGAGGAGGGAGTAGGATCAAAACAGGGGGTGTGGGAATTGTATGAGATTATAACCAAGATGAAAATGCATACATTGTGAAAAAATGAAAAATGATATAAAATATATAAAATTAAAAATAAAGTAAAACAAAATCAATAAATTAAACACAAACACAAAGAAATGTAAAGTCGATGAACATGTGATATTGGACAAACAGCAGGGAAAGCAGCAATAATACCTTCTCAAGGCTGGGCAATTCTCCTATATCCCTAAGAAGTAATGTAGCAAAAAGAGAGACAAATTTGTTAATTTGACATTCAGATTTAAGACTATTTTTAAAAATTTCAGTGGGAGTGGCAACAGCCTGGTGACTATGAGACTAATTGTTTTGGTGATTTGTGCAAATGAATCTAACAAAGCCTTCAAAGGGGCCTGTGCTCCTCCTTTTACTGTGGTTGAGGGTAGAAGGGAGGGTTTCTAGGGTTTCCCGGGTTTACTCCTCATTTGCTTCATTCACATCTTCTAATTTTTTTTTTAATGAAGTACCTTCTTCTTACATCCTTGTTAATTTTTGACAGTGTAGGATTTCTCTCCTCAGGTGTGGATACCATAGTTCTCCCACCATCAAAACACCCATAGTCCATCACCACCTTTCCTTGTGCTCTTGCCCTCTCCCACCTCTTTTCACCCCTCCCACACTCTCTCCCCCTGGATGCCTCAGATCTACAGTAGACTTTCAGGGTTTGTCTTTGACCCTTTGCTTGGTTTCTCCATATTCCACATAAAACTGAAACCATCCGGTATTTATCTTTCTCCTTCTGACTTATTTCGCTTAGCATAATCCCTTCCATTTCCACCCATGTTGTTGCTACAAATGACATGAGTTTATCTTTTTCTTATCATGGAGTAGTATTCCATTGTGTTTCTATAACACATCTTCTTCATCCATTCTTCTGTTTTGGGGGCATATAGACTGTTTCCATAACTGGTTATTGTAAATAGTGCTGCAATAAACATAGGAGTGCAGGTTTCCTTTCAAATTAGTGTTTCCTGTCACTCACCTGGATTTGTGCTGGGGCAGCCCACTGAGGTCCTGCCCAACAGCCCAGACACCCCTCTGACAACACCAGAAGTCAGGATCTGCCCTGGAGAGACCTCAGCTACCATACCCACCGTCTGGTGAAAGCTCAGAATAGTGGGAGAGGAAGACCCGTGCCTGTCAGAAGCCCCAACTACAGCAGAGCAAACTCAAAAGCAAACAATGGGGAGAAAGAAAATAGAAAGGTCAAGCAGATCCTTAGGGGAACAATAGACTACAGAAAGAAAACAAATTTCCAGAACCCAGCCACACAGACAAGGAAGAGGTCTTCTTCCTATCAGATAAAGCATTCAAAATTGCCATAATTAAGAAAATCAAAGAATGGGTACTTAAGAAAAAATTTAAAAAGAAATCAGAGACTTATGAGGAAACTCAGAAAAGAAAAAGAGTTCTATGAGAAACACAATCAAGGGACAAGAGATTGAAATGGATTCAAATCTTCAGAACAGGATTTTAAAGCATGGAAAGAGTGAGAAAAGAAGGAAAGGGGAAAAGAAAAAACTCAACCAGAATCTGGGAAGCAAAAGGTGCCTCAGTGAGGTGGTGGTGGGGCAACCTGGCTCCTATCTTGTCCTGTGAATGGTCTTTTGTTTGAGTTTACCCTCTTTGAAGTGGGTGCACCTTTAGTATGGATGCTGGGCATGAAGTTGGGCACAGGCATTTACATTATAAGAAGGAAAAGAAGATTGAGCTTACACTACAGCCAGAATCTGATCTTTAAAATAAAAACTATAACCAAATAATGACTCTTAAAAAATCAGAAATGTTACACATTTATTTTAAGAACTTTGCAAAATATCAAAATATCAAAAATTTTCATTGTTGAGTATTTCTTTGCTTTCTATTACAAGGGTTCTGGCTTCATTTTTTACTTTCTTTGCCCCAGATCTGCAATCAGTCAATACTCATTTGGTACCCACCCTCCTTTTTCCTTTATCCTGAACAATCAGCTCTTATAACCCATAAGTGCAACAGAGTAGGCATCTGTGCCTGGAGGTAGGAGGTTGCAGTCGTCAGAGCAGGGCCTCCTTACCCCATCCTCTTAGAGTCCTAGAGGGATTAAAATGGCCTCTTTATAGGAAGACTGCCCTGCATCGAAGGGGTCAGCACCTGAGCAATGTGAGGAGAGTGAGGATCATGTCCTTCTGGATAGATAGCCCAATGCTTGGTACAGAGCTCAAGTAGAGCAAGGTGGGCATCAACATTGGACTGGGGCTGCCTTAGAGTCCCAGCCTGGGAAGGACTGGAGGCTGATTACATGTAAGGCTGTTAATAAAACAAGGAAATATATTATGCATAATGGGAGCTAGATTTCTCAATGTTAGGGAAGGGGTTTGCAAATATAAAAGGAAAAACACTGGAAAGAAGCCTAGAATGTTTAATTGGAATTGAGGCTTTGGTGTGAACTCATAGATTTCAATAGATGTAAATATGTATGCATACCTTTAGCTCTGTAGACTGAGAGGACCTGAGACCAATGAACGTGAATAATAATGAGCACATCTAGCTCAGAGATCTTGGCTTTTCAATAATATCATTCTCCAATAGAAAGAGAGCCAGGGTTCCTTGGAGATATAGCTGATTATAGATCTGGGGCAAAGAAAGTAAATGTTAAGCCTAGAACATCCTGTAACAGAAGCGAAGAAGTAACAAATAATAGGGGATGTAAAACATTATAGAAACCCCCTATAAACCACCACTGCTCAAGTAGGAGGCAAACTAAGCATCAACATAAACAATGTTATTAATGAATTATAATACAATAGGAAACCATGAATACTTAGTGATATAATTTAATAAATTGAAATTTGATGAACAGGATATTTACCTAGTGTCAATATATTTCCTTACTAAAATATGTCTTAGTTATATATGAGAAAAGAGTGATTTACAGTGTAGAAACATGGGAGATACAACTTTAATCAGGTAATTAAAGTGAACAGAATTGTGATGGGAAAAAAACCAAAACGTCACATCTGTGGTATTCCCATCACAGATGCTTAACCAGAATCTAATCATGGTGAAATAACAAACACTAATGGGGTATACGCTACAAAATTCCTGACTCAGAAACTTCAAAAGTGTCAGGTCTCGAGAATCAAGGAAAGATGGAGGAATTTTTTTCAGAAGAGAGGACTCTAAAGCTACATGAAAACTAAATGCAAATTCTGAACTAGATTTATTTTGTTAAAATATGCATGTGGAGGACATTTAGTAGAATTGAATGGGGTTGAGGATTAGATTGTAGTAATGTATCAATATTATATTTGTGATTTAATAATTTTACTGGGGTAGATATATAAGAATGTCCACATTTGTAAGAAATACACCTTGAAGTGTTCAGACATGTGAAGGCAACATGTTGACAGGTGACTCTCAAGTGGTTCAGGAAATAAAATTTCTTTGCATAGTACTTAATGTATGTACTATAACTTTCCTATAGTTTTTTAAAAGATTTATTTATTTATGCATACAAGAACTGGGGTGTAAGCCAGAGATGAGGGGGGGTATGAGAGGATTCACCAGAGACAGAGTCGGGAATAGAACAGGTAGATCTACTGAAATACACTGCTGAGGGGAGCAGTAGGCGAGGCAGGAAAGGTCTGCTGTGCCATGTGGGTAGCTCCCTGGCCAGCCAGGAATAGAACTCGCACTGTAGTGGCTGATGATAGCTTGATAGCAGTCTTTAATCCCTGTGCCACCAGGGAGACCCCTCCTGTAAATTTGAGCCTGTTTCAAAATTAATAAAAAGAATTTTTAAGTTAAGAGAACAAGGCCACTTGTGAGTGCTCTATCTAGAAATATATAACCATTTTTAAATTTGGATTATAGCTTTCTAGCTTTTCTGTATATACATTTTTAAATATTATTTCAGTATTTATTATTTTTGTGGATCTGATATCATTCTTAAAATTTATAATTTCCTTATTCACTTAACAATATAGTGATAACATTCTCATTTTACTTAATGTTCTCATGACTAGATGTAAAATGTCTGCTAGTGTTTCCTCATTTAGATTATAACAATTTTTTAAACTAATCTCTTTTTATAGGACAGTTAGATCATTTTCAATCCATCTCTGATTATTTCCTCTTGGAACTTTATAGAAATAAAATTACTGAGTCAAAAATATGGACAATTTTAGCAGTTGATACATGTTGAAAATTGTCTTCCAAAAAATGTGAACCAAGTTACATTACCATTATCATATACTAGTGCCCATTTTTCTCAAAAGCTTACCAATGAAGGGCCTCCCCTGGTGGCGCAGTGGTTAAGCGCTGGGCTGCAAAGCTGCCCACAGCCTCTACAGCGCCCGTTCGATCCCCAGCTGCTGGGCAAGGGTCCCACATGGTGCGCAGACCTCTCCTGCCGCCCGCTGTTCCCCTCAGCAATGTACTTCGTCAGCCGGCCTGCTCTGCTGCCCGCTCTGGCTCTGGTGAATCCTCTCACCTTCCCGCGCTTCCGACTGTACCCAGTGCTTGTATAAATAAATAAATCTTAAAAAAATTAAAAAAAAGTATAATCCCTACACAGAATAAAATTAAAAAAAAAAACTTACCAATGAAGATTACATCTCATTCTATCTTTATTAAAGAATTGTAACAAGAAAACGTGAGGGGGGCGGAGCAACATGGCGGCGAGGAGACGCTGCGAGTAAGATCTCCCATTAAAAAAAGTTAATAGGGAGGAAAAGCGGCAGGTCCCAGTGAGAACTGGGACACGGAAGATAAACCGGTGACTCCAGCAAACTACCCGAAGAAGAAAGTGGCCATAAAAGAGGACCAGAAGGGAGGAAAGCGCAGAACCCTGCTCCCCTCCCCCGCCCACAGAGGCGGCACTCTCCGACTGGCAGAGAGGAGGAAAACAACAAACTAAAACGGCCAACAAGAACAAATGACGCAGCAAGCGGGACTGTGAGTGGAAAGGAACTATTTCAGCCACCACACCCCGTGAACGGGAGCTGAGGCGAACCCTCATCGCCGCAGCAGTGAGCAAATGGCTCCAGGCGCCATTAGAGAAGAACAAAGACCCCGGGAGACGCGCACACAGCCCGGGCTGCCGGTAAGCTTGCGCGGAAAGCGGCACTCTCGGTGCGCTTGGCGCGCTTGAAAAGCAAGTGCAGACCGGGATTGCAGCTGCCCAGGTCCCCGCGCCTGCGACCTAGGCTTGCGGAGAGACGCACGGAGGTCCTCACTGAGGTGAAGGTCCCTCCCTGAGTAAGCAGGAACCAGGCGCCCAGGCACGGGAGCGGTGCAAAAGGCGCCATTCCCACGCCACTGAACTGGGCTACAGCCCGCGTCCTGGAACTGAGGGCTTTGAACTGAGACCCGGGGCACAAAAATTCCGGGCGTGGGTTCTCCACGACAGTGGGGCACAAGGCAGACACAGCACCCCAAAGCTGTTGAGGTGTACCCTACCATCCCCGCTCTGTTCTCTGTCCCACGGGGTGGGGGGAGGCAAAAAACAGCCCCCCAAGGACAATAGGAGAGATCTCTGGCGCCACCTAGTGACCAGGAAAAAAAAGTCACTAACACCCCATAAAACAGGAAATTTCTTAAGACTGCTTGAAAAGGGCAGAAGGCTTCTGGAGGACCCAGTGGCCAGCCAGGAAGTTATTCCACACCAGGCCCCTTCCGACCAGCAGTCTGAGCCCACAGAGGGAGCAGGCACCCACGTCCGGGGCAGACCGGGTGCGCAGAAGAGTGTGCCTGAAACCGGAGGCGCAGGGACTGCATCCCGCTTCGCCATTTGAGAACAGGGACATTTCTTCAGTAAAAACTGCCTAAAACCAGCAGAAAGCACCCCCAGAAGACAGAGATGGCTCCTGGAAGAGCCAGAGGGGAGCGGAGAAGTTCACCCAAGATGTCAGTCAGTCCGAGCAACACAGTGTCCCAACGCATACGGCAAATTAGAAAAGAGACAGTAGGGAGTAGAAGAACCACACGCAACCTAACAACTCCTCAGGAAAGAAGCACACCACAAAAAGAAAACCACTCACCAGATTGCAACGACAGCAACTTGGAAGAACTTCTGAGCCTTCCAGAAAGAGAATTTAAAATTGCCATGATTAAAAAAGTGATAGATCAGAAGAAGGAAATTGAGTCCCTAAAGAGGGAAGTAAAAGAAATGCAGGAGATCAAAGAATTAATGGAGGAACTAAAGAACTCCGGGAAAAGCAAGGAAAGCAGAGTAGATGAAATGGAAGAACGAATAAGTTCTCTTGAAGACACAGAAATAAAAAGAACCAAAACAGAAAAGGAAAGAGAAGTACGAAGGAAAAAGAATGAAGAAAGACTTCGGGAACTATCTGACTCCATGAGGAAAGGAAATATAAGAGTTATAGGAATTCCAGAAGGAGAGGAGAGAGATGTAGGAAAAGAGAAAATATTCCAGGAGATAATTGAAGAGAACTTCCCAAATGCGAAGAAGGAGCTGAAAATTGATATACAAGAAGCAAGAAGAACACCAAACTTCCACGACAAAAGGAAAAACACAGCAAGACACATAATAGTAAAGCTCCCAAGAATCCAGGACAAGGAAAAAATAATGAAGCTGACAAGAGGGAAGAAACAGATAACATTCAAAGGAATACCAATCTGGCTGACATCAGACTTCTCTGAAGAAACACTACGGGCAAGGAGAGAGTGGAGGGACATAGTCAGCAGACTCCAAGAAAACAGATGCCAACCAAGAATACTCTATCCCGCAAAGCTCTCTTTCCTCCATGAAGAAAGAATATGGACCTTCCCAGACAAAGAGAAACTCCGGAATTTCATTACGAATAAACCCCCACTCCAAAAAATACTACAAGGAATCCTAAAGCCAGAACCTCAGAGGGACGAATAACAACGAAAGAAGACCAAAAAAAAAAAAGTTATTAAAAGAATAAATAAAATCAAAGGAAAGACAAACATAATGGCAAATACAGATGCTAACATATAAATATTAACTCTAAATGTAAATGGACTAAACTCTTCAATAAAAAGACACAGAGTTGCAGCCTGGATTAAGAAACAAAACCCAACCTTTTGCTGTCTCCAGGAAACACATTTAGCTACAAAAGATAAAAATAGGCTCAAAGTCAAAGGATGGAAAACAATCCTACAAGCAAATGGGCCAAAAAAGAAAGCAGGAACAGCTATACTTATATCAGATAAAACAGACTTCAAACTCAAAAAAATAAAAAGAGACCCCAATGGTCACTACATTATGATTAAGGGGACAATACTTCAAGAAGAAATAACACTCATTAACATATACTCACCAAACGAAAGAGCACCAAAATATATCAGACAACTGTTGTTCTCTCTGAAAACAGACATCAGAGAAAACACATACGTAGTGGGAGACTTCAACACACCACTATCAACAATGGATAGATCAACAAGACAAAAAATAAGTAAAGAAACTAAAGCTCTAAATAAGGACCTAGAGCATTTGGGCTTAACAGACATCTATAGAACACTAAACCCAAAAAAACGGAGTACATATTTTTCTCAAGCGCACACGGATCATTCTCCAGGATCGATCACATACTGGGGCAAAAAGACAAACATCAACAGATACACCAAGATTGAAATCATACCAACCATCTTTTCTGACCACGAAGGCATCAAACTAGAAATAAATCATAAAAAGAAGGCAAGGAACTTTCCTACCTCATGGAGATTAAAAGCCACACTACTGGAAGACCACTGGACTAACGAGAAGATCAAAGAAGAAATTAAAAAATTCTTTGAATTGAACGACAAGGAGGACACCAATATCCTAAATGTATGGGATGCAGCAAAAGCAGTAATAAGAGGAAAATATATAGCAATAGAAGCTCACATCAAAAAACAAGAAAGAACTCAAAGAAACAACCTAATCTCAAAGCTCAAAGATCTAGAAAAAGAACAAAAAAAAAAACCCCAAAACCAGTAGAAGAAAAGAAATAATAAAAACCAAAGCAGAAATAAATGAAATTGAAACTAAAATAACAATCCAAAAGATCAATGAAACCAAGAGCTGGTTCTTTGAAAAAATAAATAAAATAGACAAACCCCTAGCCAGGCTCACAAAGGAAAAAAGGGAGAAAGCACAAATACACAGGATCATAAATGAAAGAGGAGAAATCACAACGGACACAGCAGAAATCAAAAGAATAATCAGTAACTACTATGAACAGTTATATGGAAACAAGTTCAACAATCTAGAGGAGATGGACAAATTCCTACAACTCTACAATCACCCAAAGCTAGATAAAGAAGAAATAGAACACCTAAACAGAACAATTACAAGCAGCGAAATTGAAATGGTAATCAAAAACCTCCCCAAAAACAAAAGCCCAGGACCTGATGGATTTACAAATGAATTCTACCAAACATTCAGAGACGAATTAGTGCCTATCCTTCACAAACTCTTCCAAAAAATTGAGAAGGAAGGGACAATACCAAACACGTTCTATGAAGCCAATATTACACTAATACCAAAACCGAATAAGGACAACACAAAAAAGGAAAACTATAGGCCAATCTCCCTAATGAACACTGATGCAAAAATCCTCAATAAAATTTTAGCTATCAGAATCCAACAATGTATCCATAAGATAATTCACCACGACCAAGTTGGATTCATTCCAGGGGCACAAGGATGGTTTAACATCCGAAAATCAATCAACGTTATCCAACACATCAACAAAAAGAAATATAAAAACCATATGATAATATCAATAGATGCTGAGAAAGCTTTCGACAAAGTGCAACACCCATTCATGATAAAAGCCCTTGAAATTCTTGGGATACAAGGAACATACCTCAACATCATAAAGGCCATCTATGACAAGCCAACAGCCAGTATCATTCTCAATGGTGAAAAGCTGAAAGCAATTCCATTAAGATCTGGAACAAGACAAGGATGTCCACTCTCACCACTGCTTTTCAATATAATACTGGAAGTCCTAGCCAGAGCAATAAGACAAGAGAAAGACATCCAAGGAATCCAAATAGGAAAAGAAGAAGTCAAACTATCACTATTTGCAGATGATATGATAATATACATAGAGAACCCCAAAATCTCCACAGAAAAACTAATTCAACTCATCAATCAATTCAGTAAAGTGGCAGGATACAAAATCAACACGCAAAAGTCAGTAGCCTTCCTATACACAAACAATAAATCTGAAGAAGAAGAAATCAAAAAAACCATCCCTTTTGTTATTGAAACAAAAAAAATCAAATATTTGGGAATAAATCTAACAAAACAGGTAAAGGACCTATACAAAGAAAACTATAAAACACTGTTAAAAGAAATAGAAGAAGACACAAAGAAATGGAAAGACATCCCCTGCTCATGGATTGGAAGAATAAACATTATTAAAATGGCCATCCTACCAAAAGCAATATACAGATTCAATGCTATTCCAATCAAAATCTCAATGGCATTCTTCAAAGAAATAGAACAATTATTGATGAAATTCATATGGAATCACCAAAAACCCCGAATAGCCAAAGCTCTCCTGAAAAAAAAAAAGAAGGAAATGGAGGCATCACACTCCCAGACTTCAAACTATACTACAAAGCCATAATCATCAAAACTGCATGGTATTGGAACAAGAACAGACATACAGACCAATGGAATCGAATAGAAAATCCAGAAATAAACCCACAGATTTATGGTCAACTAATCTTTGACAAAGGAGCAAAGACTATGCATTGGAGCAAAGAAAGTTTGTTCAATAAATGGTGCTGGGAAAACTGGGTCGCTACATGCAAAAGAATGAAGCTTGACCACTACCTCACACCATACACAAAAATCAACTCAAAATGGATTAAAGAACTAGACATAAGACCTGAAACCATAAAATACATAGAAGGAAATATAGGTGAAACACTACGGGATTTGCACATCAAAGACATCTTTACACCCAAAGCAGTGATAGTGAAGACAAAGATAAACAGCTGGGACTACATCAAATTAAAGAGCTTCTGCACAGCAAAAGAGACAATAACAAAAACAAAGAGAAACCCCACCAACTGGGAGAACATTTTTGCACACAACACTAATGATAAATGACTGATCACAAAAATCTGCAAAGAGCTGATGAGACTCAGCAACAACAAAGAAAATAATCCAGTCAAAAAATGGGCAGAAGAGCTAAACAGAAACTTCTCTGAAGAGGAAATGCAAATGGCCAACAGACATATGAAAAAATGTTCAACATCACTTGTAATCAGGGAAATGCAAATCAAAACTACCATGAGATACCATCTCACACCAGTGAGAATGGCACATATTAAAAAAAACTAGCAACAACAAATGTTGGCGAGGGTGTGGAGAAAAAGGAACTCTTCAGCACTGTTGGTGGGAGTGCAAACTGGTCCAACCACTATGGAGAGCTGTGTGGAGATTTCTGGACCTACTAAACATAGAGCTTCCATATGATCCAGCAATTCCACTCCTAGGTATTAACCCAAAGGACACAGAAACATCAATTCCAAAGAGCACCTGCACTCCTATATTTATAGCAGCACTGTTTACAATAGCTAAGCTTTGGAAACAGCCCAATTGCCCAAAAATAGATGACTGGATCAAGAAGATGTGGTACATATATACCATGGAATATTACTCAGAATTCAAAAAAAGTAAACACATGCAATTTGCAGCAACATGGATGGCACTGGAAGGGATCATGCTCAGCGAAATAAGCCAAAAAGAAAAAGAAAAATACTGGATGGTCTCACTCATAGCAGGAATCTAGAAAACTTAAATAAGGGACCAGGAAAATGAATATAAGAAAGTGAAAATCAAAATCAACAAAAAACTATGAACCAGAGACACTTTTTGGGGGGTGTGGGGTGGGAGGGGAAGGATTGGGGTCAGAATGGGGCGTTTGCAATTGTATGGGGGGATATAAAAATAAAATTTAATATTAAAAAAAAAGAATTGTAACAAAATAAATTTTTATTTTAATTTACATAGATTGTACTATATATATATATATATCATTGGCCATTTTTACTTCTTCTTTTGGAAATTACCTCTTCCTTTTCTTTGCTTATTTTCTGTGACAGTATCCTTTTCTATTGATTTATGTATTCTCTTTATATAAAAGGATATTAACCCTTTGTCCTCATTTATTTTTTATTTTTAAGATTTATTTATTTATGCATATAAGAGCTGGGGTGTGGGCCAGATGTGAGGGGGTGTTGGGGTGGTGAGAGGACTCACCAGAGACAGAGCCAGGAGCAAAACAGGTAGACTGACTGAAATCCACTGCTGAGGGGAGCACCAGACGAGATAGGAAAGGTCTGCTGCTCCATGTGAGTCAGCTCCCTGGCTGGGGTTCAAACTCATACTGCAGTGGCTGCAGATGGCTTCATAGTGCTGAGACTTAACCCCTTACACCACCAGGGAGGCCCCTTTTTCCTCATTTATATTGTAGGTATCTTCTTTTTCTATTTATATTGGTGCTGTTACTATTTTTATTACTCTTAGGAAACAAAAACCTGCCTTATTATGATTTGTCTTTTTTTTTTTTATGTTGCCAAATGTATTTATTTTACTTACAGTCAAGCTTAGGAAAGCATTTATCACCTGAAGACCACACACATACACGTGCACACTCATACACACACATGCATGTATAGCTTAACAATAATGTTCATCTATTTATATATCTTTAAAGTTAATTAACCTGAAATTATTTAAGTACACAATGTGAAATAGGGCTATAGATTTTCCCTCTAAATGAGGCAATTGTGAAGATCCATTATTAGTCATAGAAGACAAAAAACTACAATGAATTCTGCTCACTTTGGTTTGCTCCTGACCTCTGAGCCTCTCTCTTGGAATAGGAAGACTAGAGTATGACTATATAGTTTTGGGAAGCCAATTTGATGCAATGAGTCTTTCCACATGATAACCCGTATAGATTTCCTGTTTGTAGTTTCTACCTTGATGAAATAAATATCTATAATTTTATAATACAGCTCAAAAGATAGAACTGCACTAATGTACAGTTTTTAAAGAATACAGTTTTCCAATAAAATATCTATAATATTAGGAGGCAAAGATACCTTAGTGTATTTAAAATATATTAAACATATCAGTGATTTGCTTTTGAATAACTTACATCCAGGGAAGATTTATTTAGGTCCAACTTCTGAAATAACTTCAGGCAACAGTTATTAGGATTAAACCTTTTTGAATCTAGATGGTACCTATTTTCTTTCTTAAAAGAGATTTATTTTTTTCTTCTTTCTTTTTTTTTAAAGATTTATTTATTTATACAAGCACTGGGTACAGTCAGAAGCATGGGAGGGTGAGAGAATTCACCAGAGCCAGAGCAGGGAACAGAACAGGCAGACTGACGAAATACACTGCTGAGGGGAGCAGCGGGCACGGCAGGAGAGGTCTGTCGCGCCATGTGGGACCCTCGCTGGTAGCCAGGAATCGAACTGGCGCTGCAGAGGCTGTGGGCAGCCTCGCAGCCCAGAGCTCAACCACTGTGCCACCAGGGGCGGCCCAAGAGATTTATGTTTTTATGAGAATATGTTTGTAGATTAAAGAGTCAAGCACTAACACTACCAGTTGTGGTAGTTGTTTTGCCAAATATTTCTGGTTAGTTATACTTTTGAGTGCATGATAGGATTGTTCATTTTTAGTTCTCTTGTAGCTAGGTGAGGCCAGTGAGTTGTAGGCAGACATAAGGTGTGTCACATTCCTGCAGCATAATTTAATTGCTAGCATGAGACACCATTTTTTTTTTAATTCTGCCACAGTAACTTATGAAAGTAAGTCTGACATCTTTGCACATTATGTTGGCTAGAAGCAGGTCAGTATCCTACACTCACTCAAAGGGAGGGGGCCATATAGGGTGTGAACCCTGGGGGGTGATCACCCCAGGATCTGTCACAATGTTGTTGGGAAGGTTCAAAGGATAACACACATGGATAGCACTGGTAGATAACCAGTTTAAGATGGCAGATTAAAATTGTACCAGAAAATGTGTCCTTAAGAGAAAAAAACACACAATAACCAATAAGAAAATAGATGAACAAACATCACAATCTAGCCACTGTACTCTGAATAAGAACTGGACTCTGCTTCTGCATAGCAAAAGAGACAATAACAAAA
Source organism: Talpa europaea (assembly GCF_964194135.1). Lineage (NCBI taxonomy): Eukaryota > Metazoa > Chordata > Mammalia > Eulipotyphla > Talpidae > Talpa > Talpa europaea. The sequence continues at coordinate 50,136,353 of NC_140076.1, forward strand.
ACAAAGAGAAACCCCACCAACTGGGAGAACATTTTTGCACACAACACTAATGATAAAGGACTGATCACAAAAATCTACAAAGAGCTGATGAGACTCAACAAAAACAAAGAAAATAATCCAGTCAAAAAATGGGCAGAAGAGTTAAAAAGAAACTTCTCTGAAGAGGAAATGCAAATGGCCAACAGGCATATGAAAAAATGTTCAACATCACTTGTAATCAGGGAAATGCAAATCAAAACTACAATGAGGTACCATCTTACACCAGTGAGAATGGCACATATTAAAAAAACGAGCAACAACAAATGTTGGCGAGGGTGTGGAGAAAAGGAACTCTCCTGCACTGTTGGTGGGAGTGCAAACTGGTCCAACCACTATGGAGAGCTGTGTGGAGATTTCTTGACCTACTAGACATAGAGCTTCCATATGACCCAGCAATCCTACTCCTAGGTATTTACCCAAAGGACACAGAAACATCAATTCCAAAGAGCACCTGCACCCCTATGTTTATAGCAGCACTATTTACAATAGCTAAGCTTTGGAAACAACCCAAATGCCCAAAAATAGATGACTGGATCAAGAAGATGTGGTACATATACACCATGGAATATTACTCAGCATTCAAAAAAAAATAAACACATGCAATGGAAAGGAGGGCTTGGGGTCAAAATAAGGGGCTTGTATGGGGAATATAAAAAATAAAATTTAAATAAAAAAAAAAACTGGACTCTGAAAAACCTGACTCCCAAACAACTACAACATGCTCAAAGAACAATCTGGTAAGTCAACTGAAAAGAGTTAATATCCGAGAGTACTTCACATATAGGGCTGCCAATTCCCTCCAACTCGTTAGTAAGCCTTAAGTGAAGGCACTTGGCAAGATCTCAGAAAATAGCTAGTGCCCAAATGTAATAGGAGAGAGAAATGAGAGATTGATAGACACACAGATGATAGATATATAGATAGATAGATAGATACATAGATAGATAGATAGGAAAAAATCCAAACAAGGAATCGTTGCTTGGGGCAAGATGGTGGCTAGCAAGAGTGGTAGTGGAAAGATTATTAAATTCTGAATATAATTTGAGCTTGAGAACTGAGAGAAATGATAAAGTCGATGAAAATCTCAAATTCTTTTGATGTGAAGAACTTACATTATAGAAATGCTATTACTTGAGTGAGGGAAGATAGTAGGAGAAGGTTTAGGTAGGTGAGTAGGAAAGAAAAGGAGCTCAATTTGGGACATGCTATATTTGCGACACCTATTAAAAACATCAAGTGACATAAGCAATTTTTTTTAAGATTTATTTATTTATTTATACAAGCACTGGGTACAGTCAGAAGTGCAGGAGGGTGAGAGAATTCACCAGAGCCAGAGCGGGGAACAGAACAAGCAGACTGATGAAGAAATACACTGCTGAGGGGAGGGGCGGGTGAGACAAGAGAGGTCTGCTGCACCTTGTGGGACCCTTGCTGGTGGCCGGGGATTGAACAGGAGCTGCAGAGGCTGCGGGCAGCTTCGCAGCCCAGCGCTCAACCACTGTGCCACCAGGGGAGGCCCGACATAAGCAATTTTTATACATACACATGTGATCTGAGAAATATGTGCTAAAGAACTAAATTTGAGAAATATTCAAATATGCATATGTTTGTTTGTATACATATGAATATGTGTGTGTGTGATGGGGCTGAGTGATTTTGTCATCAATTTGAAGAATGAGAGAAAAGAGAGGTACTAAATACCTAAGGAAACACATTGATAATTAAGACACCATTATGAAATCAAGGTATAAATCATCAAGGGTGTGAACAGAATAATCATCGCTAAAAATTAAATTGCTAACATTATATCAATAGAATCATTTAAGGTTGTAAAAAACAGATAAAAAGAGATTAACAATGAGAGATGGTAATGCATCCAGAAGACAGAGAAAGACAATCCAAAATATGGATGATTTCTTTACAGTAGAGAACCCAGACTGAATGACTTGGCAATATGGAAAACAGAAAAATGTTAGTAGCTAAATAAGGTAACATGAATTTGATGAGTAAAGATTTTATACCTTGTTTGCTAGTTTGCATAATATATACCTTTGGCACTTTTAATAGAGAGTTTTCATTTACTTAAAGCACTATTATTAGGTCACTGACATATCGGTAATTTTTTACTGGTAATACAGTAGACGCTTGTTTTGAGTGTGTGTGTGTGTGTGTGCACTTTCCATATCCCCAGTTTAAAACCTATTTACTTAGGGCCTCCTTGGTGGCGCAGCGGTTGAGCGGTGGGTTGCGAAGCTGCCCACAGCCTCTGCAGCGCCAGTTCAATCCAGTTCAATCCCCAACCACTGGGGAGGGTCCCACATGACGCGCAGACCTCTCCTGCCGCTCGCTGCTCTCCTCAGCAGTGTACTTTGGTCCTTCTGCCTATTCTGCTCTCTGCTGTGGCTCTCGTGAATTCTCTCACCCTCCCGTGCTTCTGACTGTACCCAGTGCTTGTATAAATAAAATAAATCTTAAAATAAATAAATAAATAAACCTATTTAGTTAGTTAATTTTCTTGCCATAAAATCTGGGGTTTACATTTCTTATTTTGCCAATTATTGTGCTTACCCAGATTCCGTTTTTTTTTTTTTCCTAGACAGATCATGATGGTTCTGCAGCTGTAGCAATCACCTAACTTGATTAATATTAATTAATATTACATAAATATAATAGAATATTATATAAGCATTTTTTAAAACCAAGTTGGAGATATATCTGGTTAGGATGTAAAAACTTTTAAGAAACCATTGCTAATATACAAGACACACTGGATACAGTTTCAAATCATTACAGAACTGAAAGTACAAAGAAACCTAAATTAACCATATTCCAGAGATGACATGCCTTTGTGGAAGAGAAGAGACCCATGACTATTCTCATCTCTATTAGAGTAGCAGAGGAAAAGAATTTACCAGAGAAAAGAAGAAGGAGAAACCAATCAAACTTTTAAAGAAATTGTAGTGGCTACAAATGGACAGATATGACAAATTAAAATTCCAGGGACCCTCAGCTATACAGTGATCTACATCCATCCACCAACTCTTCTAAGATTTTCACTGAGTGCATGAAGATAATATGCAAAAGACTGAGGGCAGAGCAGGAGAGCTGAAGTGTTAAATAGGCAGCCTTTTGAAAGTATGGGATGCAGTGGCATGGAAGACACTCAAGTTTCTCTGGGATTTCAGCTATCCATGTTACAGTGGATAAGAGAATGCTTTCCAAGGTATTTTGGACCTTAATAGAGTATAAACAGTTACCCTTTGAAATTGGCAGCAGAATAGCAGAGAAGAGTGCATGACCTCAAGTGTATAAATTCTGAAATAGGACTCAAGCAAAGAGAACTTCCAAACAGCTCCAACATCTGGCATCTTTGCTCTAAGCAGAGATGTCTCACAGTTCAGAACACTGAAGACATTGATGTAAAGCATAAGGAAATCTCAGGAATATCATCAATGCTCAGAGACTGACCTCTACTGATAGAAAAATCCCTATCCCATTCTCAAAATATTTAAAGCCACTATGAGTGAAATCAAACTAATACTGCAAAAAAGAACCAGATATACCTCAAACACAAGTCAGTCATCCGTCCCCCACTCAAGCAGCCTGGCAGGAAATATGTTTCTGGAGGTATATGTTATTTACTTTATTCTCTATAGTTCTTTTATTAAAATATGTGGAATAAAACATTACAAGGCACACACAGAAGCAAGAAAATGTACTCAAGAGAGGAAGCAGTCAATAAAAGCAGACTTAGAGATGATCCAATTGTTTGAATTATCAGAACAGAATTTTAAAGGGCAGTGATATGAACACTGAAGACTCTAATGGACAAGGTGAAAAACATGCATGAAGAGATTAAATATTTAAGCACAGGTATAGAAACTATAAAATAGAGCCAAATAGGATAGAGGAGCAACCTGAGTATTGTGTTTGTGGTGCATGGTACTTAGCTCTATACCCAGACAAAACCCATGGAGAACAGACTGTAAGTTAAAAAGCAGGAGGAGGAGGAACAGTGATATGTGATATGCACCTTGATACCCAAAAGATGTAGCAGGGAAGGTCAATAAATATGTTAGTATCCCATGGGAAGAGTAGAATAGCAAATATCTCAAGATCATTTACTCAATTTATTCATAAGTACACACTATCTCCTGGGGAATCCCAAGACCATGTACTAAGAACTTTGTAGGACTCTGAAGTCTTGCATAGCATGCAGAGGCATAAAAGAATGAAACCTGGCTTATGACTGATATTTTTTCAGTTACAGAATAAGCTGATGGGGCCTGCTTGAACTCAGGTTTTGATAAATTATAACAAATCTGTTTCCTTTCTTCCAGAACTTTCTTGATAGGGAAAAGTGCCTTATTTCCTTCCTGTATATAAAGTTTTTCAGTTTATACAACACAGTCACTTAAGAGATCAAAGCATTGTCACCTTGTTTTAGAATAAATCTTATTGATCTAAACCACAGGTATTGTTCTACTAATGCTTTCGTTTGTTCCTGGGAGAAATCAACAGTCTTTCTTTCCTTCTATAAGACATTCTTTTCTTTCCAGAGTATAGCATATTGTGTTAGGCTATTCCTTTTCTATTTTCGTTTCTAAAAGCTACTAGGAATTGATTGCTTTAGTTACTTGACCTTTATTTAGACAATTTCTTGTTTTCAACTCATCTATTTTATTTCTGATGAAACTTGACTATTCTTAATAGGGCTTTCTATTTTAATTAATTACCTATTAGCACTACATTTCAGTTTCACTAGGTTGATTACAATCAACAGCCTTAACTTCACCATCCTTTAGTTAAGTTTTCAGTGTATTAATTTGAACAAATAAGCAATTTTATTAAAAGTTAATTGACTGCATTATTTAGAATACAACTGATACAATGTATTCAATACTGCAATTGAAAGTCACTTTTAAAAATTGTAATCCAGGTGACACATAGAGCTAAATTAAGTGCAAAAATAATAAAGATAATGACTTCTTCCTACTTGTGTGTGACAGAATTTGATTAAAACATTTAAAACACACAACACTGCCATTTTTAATAATCAATACTTCCATTATTATTTGCATCTGTAAGATAAAATATAATAATGATAGTTACTGAATTCTTTGTTATAGCCAGAGTTTTGGTTTCAAAAACACTGACGTGTACTATAAAGTCAAGTAACAATATTCCTGAATATTTTTGCAATTGTATTTGTTTTTTGGGCATGGTGGCTAAATTCATAATGATACAAAACTGGGGAAGAAGATATGGCAACCAAACTGCATTATGGGGATATCTTGTTTATGATACACAACAAATGCTAGATGAAAAGATGGACTTGCAAAGTAAGCCCATTTGCAGTTGATTTTGAAATTTTCGGAAGGAGTCAGTGCTGAGTACTTCTAAATTGTATGCTCTGGAAAATATGAAGTACTTCCCACTTTTATTGCCAAATGCAAGGTAAAACACCTCTGCTACATCAGAGCAGAGCCAGCTAGGTTTTACAGCAAGTTCTCCCTCATAGGTAATGTGCTTGTTCTTTTTTTTCCTAATCAGATTAATTTTTTGCTAATATTTTTGGCAACATCTCTACTAAATTTATCTGGAAAAAAATGGCATTCAGCAGTAATTATAAAATCACTATTGCTACTAATCACTTATTTTGTGTGTATCTGATAAGAAGACCCTTCACAAATAAGGTAATGCAGTACATATGGGAGGGCGAAGGTCATGGTCTCCTGCCTGAAAAAGCTTTTTGGCATCCTGACTTTTTCCCCTCATCCAACCATTTACTTTTAGTCAGAGATAGAAGCACAAAGATAGAGTCCTGTTACTTTAAATCCATTTTTACTAAGTGCTTTTTTCAAAACTCTTTGTGATCTCGGCAAGGTTGAATTTTGAACTCCTCCTACCCTGGGTAAGAGAAGACACAAAAGACTCACATTAAGTTACCAATGAAAGTTAAAAAACAAAGTATTCTCTTAGTGAAAATTTTCAGTTATTTTAAAGGAGGTGGATTAGTAAAACTAATTTTTCTTTTTCTCACACTGACCCAAATGTATTATTGAATTTTTTTAACTCTACTCCTTCTTCCTCTGATTTTATCTTTAAACAATTAGATTGAGAACTGATGGAATGTGTTTGTGCTCCATTAAGACTCAAAAGAGATTTTCCTGAAAATTAAAAACCTTTGTGCTTCAAAGATACTATCAAGAAAGTAAAAACTCAACTCACAGACTGGGAGGAAATATTTGCATATCATACATCCAATAGTGGGCTTGTATTAAGAACATAATAGAACTCTTGCAATTCAATACTTAGAAAACAGCCCAATTTAAAAAAGTTATAAAGGAGACGAATAGACATTTCTCCAAAGAAATATAAAAATAACCGATAAGCAGATGAAAAATTATTATTAGTCATTAGGAAAATACAAATCAAACCACAATGAGGTCAATTTTTTCACTCACTAGAATGGCTCTAATAAAAAGTATTGAGAGTAACAAGTGTTGGCAAAAATGTGGTGAAATTGGAACTCATACATTGCTGTCAGAAATGTAATATGATGCGTAACAATTTGGTAATTCTTTAAGGTAATCATTGATTTACCATGTGCCTGAGCAATTCTACCATTACTACTATCTAACCACAAAATTTGAAACATATATTTATTCACAGACTTGTATATAAATACTTGTAGCAGCATCAATAACAATATTCAAAAAGTTAAAATAGCCTAAGTATCTGAGATCTGGTGAAGACATGGACAGAATATAGTGTATCAATGGAATACTATTCATCAGTAAAAAGAGACAACATTGTACATCAAGGATGAAACTCCCAATCTCAAAAGCATTTCAGTGAAATATTTGAACCACACATTAAAGAATACATATTATTCTATTTACACGGATTATCTAAAAAAGGCAAACCTGTGGTGACAGAAAGTAGATTAGTGGTTGCAAAGGTCTGGGAACTGGCATGAGAGTGATTGTAAATATGCACAAAGTTTCAATTTGGGATGATGGGATTACTCAAAAATCAGATTGTGATGACAGTTGTACAACTCTTTTACTGCACTAAAATCCATTGAAGTGTATATTGAAATGGATGAATTTTATGTTTGGTAAGTAACACCTCAATAAAGATGGTGTTGGAAAAAAAGAGATCTGAGCATTCTGATTTGGGGGTTCAGGAACAGAATTGAGGTGACAGGCATAGGATTTAAATGTGCATTATTACATGATCCGGGAAGGTGCCTGAGAAAATCAGCTAATTTCAACTTTGAAACTCCAGTTTCTTCCAGGATTTCTCTGATGAATTCCAAGAAGTAAGATATGCTGAACTTAACTCCTAGAAAAATATTCCCTTACTATTAATAATGAGAATCCATCATCTTAAATCAAAGAGGCACTCAATAATATACTCTAATATTATGACCTTTAATAGCTTCTCCATGTAGACCTTGGTGAAAAACTTAGGATATACCCTCTAAAGCAAAACTCCAGAAAAGGGTCTTTATCTCTGTATGATTTTTGAGAGAACAAAGACCATGTTAGTGCTGAAGCTCTGTGCCCCCCTGGATGCAAGAATCTCAACATTGTACCCCTACCCATACCTGTTCTTTTCTGTCCAGGTAAATAAAGAAATGAAAATATGTTCTAACGAGCTTCAAGTCTCTGTACAAACTTATTTATTGAGAATAGAAGTCCAAGTTCCAACATGATTGCTCACTTGAGTCAAAAAGTTCCTTCTGAAAAATGAAATAGGCACATTAAGAAGCCAAATGTACATTAGTTACCTTCTCCCATCCCCCATTCTTTTTTTTTTTAAGATATACTTTGCACGATGGAGGCTAAAAGGTGGCAGCTGTGCCAAAGTAGTGGACCCTAAATCGCTGAGCAAAAATGAGAGGAGGGAGGCTCTGATTGCTCACAGTACAGGAGTGAATGTGCGCTCTCAACCACAAATCAAGCGAGTTGAAAAAAAAAAAAAAGGCCCAATCAAGGCAGTAATGGCCTCCACTTCACAATCAGACAAGTGCTTCTTACTTGAAAAATCCTACCATTTATAGCTGATTGCTAACCCTGGCCTCATTTCTAATCTAAAGGGCGAGTAATAATTTGGAAAAGGAATTATAACAACTTCCCAACAATTTAGCAAATTGTTATTATTTTAGGGGGAGGGGAAGAGGATGGAAAGGAGTTGCTTTTGTAACGTGTTTCTCTTGTGGGCTACCATTTTTCCTGACATCAAATCCCATTGCTGCCAGGTTAGAAGGGCAACTAATATGAATTGGAAACATGTTTTTTTTTTTAAGGTGGTTTTTATGCCAAGTCACATGTTTCCATATGGTCAAAGGAATGAGTGATCAAAGAAAGAGAGAGGAAGAGGAGCTACTGATTCTTTTGTACATATTTAACTATAATATTCTCAAAAAAGTTTGAGTGAATGTCCTTGAGTATGACTATTTGGGGAAGGATTTTGACCTCTCAGAGAATTTGACTTCATAAAATATGTTATTGTTAAATGCTCCACTGGGTATTTCTTTTGGTGTCACAGTGTTGATCGATTTGGCTCAGGTGAGGTTTCTGTTACTAGAAATAGAGTCATCTCCTTCACTCTGATATTTGAATTTCTGTATTAGGATGAATAGAAGGTAGATATAAATGTGCTATTCATTAAATGAACATGTTGCATCCATAAAAGTGAGGTGCCTTTTACATAGGTACCATTTTGGAAATTGACATATTTGTACATAAGACATACACACACATACACCTTTGCATGTAATCTCTTCATGAAGCAGATTAGCATACATGTCTGCTATAATGTTGTATGAACAAGGTTAAGGACATTTTGCTTTCTGGGAAAGTAAATTAGCTGATTGGCATATAGGACAGAAGAATATATTGAATCATAGAAAAAAATAGTGGAGACAACATTATTCATGTTTTAATTATTATGCAAATGAAGAAACCAAGGCTTGGAAAGTGTAGTAACTTTGTAGAAGTAACATAGATAATATACAACAATGATTAAATTCAAATTTGGATGTCCATATCCCATTCCCATTTCTTTGCATTATATTTTATTATTTCAACATCATTCTTCCAAATGACTTTAAATTATACTTTTTTAGGAGCGTGGCACTCTGGTCTCATATTCTAGTATAGACCAATGATTTTTGATAATAGGGTATGTTAACATCAACACACAACATTTAGCCTCTAGTTAATCAAAATATTGTTACTGCATATTTCACCACTTTCCATTATCCATGTATTAATAAAACTTCTCTGTAGTTTAGAACCCTTTTGCCTCTAGGTATGAATACATTAAAATGTCACCTTTTGAAAATGTACTTCATTCTCTCTTATTTTCCATATTAAGACAAGTTACCTAAAAATGAATAGAACCAAAACATAGTATTTTTCTTTTATTTCTCTTTCAAATAGACAACTAATAAAAGAATTCTCTGGACAAAATATAAGCCTCTCCAGCTATAGCTGTACATGGGGAAATTGACAAGTCTGGAAAATCAGGCCATAATTTTGACTTTGAGTTAGAAAGAGTCTCTCCCTATTATTTGAAATAATGTAAGAATAATGCATATTTTATAATGTATTCATTTTTACTAGATAAAATAACTTCCTTTTGGTTTTTTCCCAATACTTAGCAAAAGTTAGGTATAGAAAATATCTCTAGTTTTTTAATCAAATGAAATATATTGATTGTAAATTAAAACTGTTAAAATAGTATGCTATGCTTTTCTGAAGCACAACAGATTTTAAGCAGATCTTAAAAATTGGATTTAGAAAAACAAATATAACTATCTTTATTTATGTGTGTAACTAGAGAAAGAAGGCTAAATTTTTCAGATACCCAGAAATGATTTATAGCTTGCAATTACCCACTCTATTCAATATAAACAGGATCATAATTCATATTACATAATCTATAGCACATTCTAAAATACATAATGCTACTCTAGAAAAAAATTTTTTTTCTCATATCATTTCTCATGTCTAGCACCATGACCTTAATGTGAATTTTAAAAAAGAAATAAGGGATTGATATTATTAAGTCCCAGAGAGGGAAAACAAAGTACTTTTAGGGAGGAAATTTTAAAAACTTTTAAGAGTAGGAAATTTGAGCTATCACAATGGAAAGTATTCCTTTTGTTATGGGAAGAAAAAAAGCTCTGTTCTAGTGGATGCATTTTATATACTCCACCACAGCCTGAAAATTAAGGAAAACTAAGTAAAAGTGAATAAAACTGACTCTATTGACTAGAATTCAGAAGGATCAGAATGCTTGAAGTAAAGCAACGAACAAAAGCTGACAAAATATAAAGTCGAGACCACAGGCAGACTGAAATGAAGCATCGTGTCCTGAGAAATAGCATGGATATTTTAGAATGAACAAAATGAACTTTTGATAAGAAACTCAAAGCATGCTTTTGTTACACATTTTTAAATTTAAACAGAGTAATGGACTCTATTCACAGACCAACAGGGGGAAATTTAGGGATATGAGCCCAGGAAAATGTTTTTCCAGGATAGCACTTTTCTAGGAAATGTCATATTCCTAATCTCTTTTATTAAAACTAAATATCTTAGAATATTACCACAAGCTAAAATGACCCCTAGTGTTAGGAAATATATTCCATAGGACAAATCACAAGCACTAAATATCATTATAAGTACAATAATATTAGCACACACATTTTGTCACAGCCTGTAATACAATTAGCTGATTTAGTCAACACAAAAAGACAAAGTATGCAACAAAGGCAATCTCTTTTCTCTTGCCCATTAAATAAAAGAATATCTAATCTTCAGATGCACTTAAGCAATTTTAGATTTTTGTCATAAAGAAAGGGCTTTTCTCTCATTACAAAATACATGTTTAAAGCTATGAGTTATAGCAGATGTAGCTACAAGGAGGGGGAAAAAAGATTTTTTTAATATAAAATCTGGTAGCGTTGTCATGGACAATGTGTGGAACAATTTCAAGTCAGGCTTTGTAAGTACTAAAGTTACTCATATGGGAAACCCTAGCTTTTATGGACTAAATGGAAAAGTACTCAAGTTGTCTTAGCTGTGTAAATCGTTGGACACATTATAAGGAGACTAAAATGGTTAGGTATTTAAAAACACTTGTGTCACTGAAATTACAGGAATGAATTTTGTGGTAGTCATGTAACAGTTAATTTTAATATTTTAAAGTGCAAATTTTGGGTGAGGATATAATATTAAGGAATATAGTCCCCACAAGGAATCAAAGAACTGCAACACTTACATGTGAAGGAATCTCTTTACCGAGAAAAACACTACTCAAACAGGGTTGCATTATGATTCATAATAAATAACCAAATGCTATCATAACTTTCATGCTTGTGACAAATAAAACTAGTAAATGCCAGTCAATGTGGTTTAGAGAAGGAGAACTTTAAAATTAACAGAAAACCTGCACTGATTTTAATAAAAGCAAAATGAAACATTAACATATGAAATATAGGTACATATTTAAGCTTTATAGAAATTATTGTTATAAATCATGGATCTTTATATTAAAAACAAGGTTTTATTTGTACTGCATTATTTATCAATGAAAATGAGAAGTGAAAATAAGAGTTAATATAGATTTATGGTATAGATTTAAAAATAAATATTACTTACCTAACGTTAAGCACAGTGTAATTAATTTCAGAAAAAAATTAGTATCACATATAGGTGTATATTAAAAATCTGCAAAATCATTTTTCAAATGTATGTTTTGAATTCTGCTCTGAGTTCAATTTGAGTGCCTTCCTGGAAGATAAAAGCACTATGTTTCTTCCTATGTGCTTATTGCTACCAGAGTAATTACCCAAGAAGAATATGCCATGATGATAAACTTCATTACTCAATAACATTAGTAAACATTAAAATATTTAAAGAATATTGTACTGCATTATGGTTTATTCTATTTAAATCTCACAATTATAGCTGCCTTTCTTCTTGTATTTCTCTATGGGATGAATTGCTAGGATTTGATAATCTACTGCTAATGCAAGCTGATATTACAGTCATATGACCTAATTAAACATCAGGATTCATATTTAAAATATATAATTACCAGACTGTCATTTTTAAAAATGTAATTACTAGTTTCGACTTTAATAGCAAAAACTGATGCTCATGTCAACAGACTATTGGAAAGTTACTGGAAAATATTTTTCTTCTCTGATTATAAAGAAAAGATGAAAAAATCTCAATGTTGAAACCCATTATCAATATTACTTTTATGCAATAAATGCCCTTTCATCATTGTTAAGATTTCTGCTTCCAGAAAAATATTGTGTGTCCTTTCTTATTGGCCCTGGAATCCATGCATCTTTCTTTCAGAAACATATTTTCATTTATGGCATTTGAGAATTCCATGCACAAAACTACCATGATAGGTAAGTGAAGCAACAAACTTCCTTTCTTTTAAAACAAAATAGACTCAAAGATTTGGGGCTGGGGGGAGGAATTTTTCATTTCTGAATTGCACAAAATCATTCATAATTACCTCGTAGTGATTTCAATATCACAAATCCCTTCTGATTAGCCCTCTTAAAAAAAGAGACGAACCCGCTTCAGAATTGTTTGGCCCTGTTGGAAGCCCTGTCTTTGAGAAGGACAGATTATGTAATTAAATCAAATCGTGTATTTTCCATAGAAACAAGGCATGATACTGGAACTGATGCAAGCTATATGCTCATTTCTATATTTAGACTGCTCCGTGTCAACGGGCCAGCGGTCCACTGGCAGACACACCTCCAGGGTTAAGCCATCAGATGCAGCTTTCCTATTTAAAAAATACGGGAAGACACACAAAAAAGAAGTGACTACAGAAATGGCTGATGAAACGTAACCCTTTGAAAGAACTATTTTTCATTCCTTGAGTGAAAGATTGGCCCACAAATTGTGTTTTCCCATTTGAGAGTATGATTTGCTTAGAGTACAGGGTAGAGAAGTCTGGGGAAACAGTTAAGATTGAGATGCAAAGAATCAGGCAACCTAAGTTTACGGAGGAACACATGCCAAATACCTCCAGAAGTCTGTAAGTGAAAAGACAAATGTAATATTATTTAAGAAAAATGCTCCTTTGTTTTCCACATTCTGAGTGTAAACTAGAGATTACAAGGATAAACCAGATGTTAACTGCGACTGAATTTAACACACGAGAGCCGCAGTAAGAAAACAAATCACTGAAGATTTCCCAGCATTTGATTATCTTTAGCTTTGTATCAAGGACGCTATTACTTACCAGGCTTCCCTTCCGGAGTCTCTTAATTTATTGCTAATTTTTCACGACCAAACCACTATTGTATCCCAAGTGCCCTGCTGTGCTGTATTTGAAATCCTCAGCTCTGCCCTCTAAATTGAAAGTGTACTGTGTAAGTTTTACTAGACAATAAAGAAAATTCAGTGTCCCACCAAAATCCCTCCAAATCAAGGGACCAAAAGTGATCTGTCAATGGTGGTACAAAATCTAGGACTATGTTGTCAGTGAGCCTAGGGCTCAGAATGATTGTTTTAAACCAACAGCAATGAATTATTTATAGACTTGGTGATTTAATGATACTTGTAACAACTTGCCTAAGTATCAAATGTTATATTCAGCATTAAGAATAAACAGTACTGCACAAGGAATACTGACATTAAAAAATATCAAAGAAAAAATCTGCCATAGAAATCTCTAATCCTGACAAATTTAACTTGAATTAACTACTCTTTTTTCTAGGACACCTGTAGATTTAATACTACATACAAAGCGGGATGACAATTTCATTGTCTATACAAAACATAGAGATTTGCCTTTTCAATCTGTGTAAAATTATATTTATTATGAATTATTTACACTTATACTGCTTGTGTATGAAAAACTGGAAGATATGAGGATGATCTTATAATTCTAACTAAGGTAGATTTTTAGAGACAAGCACACTAAAAATTTGAAGTAAAACTTGGTCCCAACGTTTATTTCATTTGCACCTTAAAAAATGTAATTTTAATGGTTCACTGGAACAACAAGGTGAAAACTTCTGGATATATTTTATGTTTTTAATTAAAATACAAAGTAACATATCAATGTGAAATAACTTTTATTTTTTGGAAGAATAAATGTCAGAGTTACTTTTTTCCTTAATATTATCTTTTCTTAAAAACATCAAAATATCCTGGAATTGCTTTTATAAAGAGAATAAAACAAATCAAAACCCACACTCACTATTTTGGCATGAGGTTCAAACTGCTCTGCCAGGGCACACTGTGTGAGGAGCTCTGCCACCTGGTGGCCTGTCGTGAAACATCTATCCAATGCTTGGACATGCTGTTTCCCCTTCATGGAACTAATGAATTAAACTTCAATTTGACAATATGCCTATTGCTGTGGAAAATATTGGCTAGTTTATGTGACTTACTGGTTTTCTTTTGCCTCATTTCAAAGTGTCAGCATTAATTAGACTCAAAATTAACAGGAAGTTTAAGTAAGTTAAGTAAAATGAAATTAGCCAGAATTTCTTGATCTCTAATGTTGCTTTTCTCCACAGAGTTAAGAACAGTTTAATTAATTTTTAACATATCCTGAATACAAATAGGAGCATATATTAAGTCATGAAAGGCTGAGGGAAAAAGAAATTCATTAACCGAATATAAATGATACAGAAAACTGTATTCAGAAGTTTTTTACTATTACAACATTTCAAAATAATTTTAATTTCATAATAAAAGCTTTTAACATTCTTGCTGTCAAAACAGACAGGAACTATTACCTTTAGTTATAAAGTATGTCTCAGACTCTTAGAATGCCAAATCTGAAAATTTGGATACTTTGTCAGATATTGTGCAGATAAGTCAGTGCCACTAAGCTTGCATTTTCACTCTGGACCCTTAATTTTATAACAATCATTTTAGAAAGATCCAAGAAATTAATAGTAATAGGATATGTTTAGGAATTTTGTCATTTGCCTCTAAAACAATACATTGGGTAATGCCCTTAAACTTTCATATATAATGCACTTATAAATTGAAATAGGTTAAAAAGTGCTTGTTGAAAACCAACAATGTGTAAAGGCATTGGATATACAAAAAAGATGCAAATGTAGCTTTCTCTTTTCAAGTAGTCAGTGTTTAGTAGGTTCATGATGGTGAAATTGTACATTTATAAATGAAAAATAAGCAATTTGGTCGTTGAGAGTGATTTTGCTTTTCCTCTTGAATGTCTTTATATTTGGAAGGGTGACTTTTCAATTATTTTTGGAATAACTAAAGAAAGTAGACCAGGGCCTCCCCTGGTGGCGCAGGCGGTTGAGCGCCGCACTGTGAAGCTGTCCACAGCCTCTGCAGTGCTGGTTCGATCCCCACCGGCGGGCGAGGGTCCCACATGGCGCGGCAGACCTCTCCTGTCTCGCCTTCTGCTCCCCTCAGCAGTGTATTTCCTCAGTCTGCCTGTTCTGTTCCCTGCTCTGTCTCTGGTGAATCCTCTCACCCTTCCACATATCTGGCCTATACCCTCGTTCTTGTATAAATCAATCAATCAATCTTAAAAAAAAAAAAAGAAAGTAGACCAGATGTATAAAAAGAATGTGTTAATATAATTTGTCTGTTATTTGACAATGAACCTAACAGAACTTTTTGAAATAGTAAAACATAATTTTTAAACTGTAAAACTTGGTGGGCTGGCTGGACAGTAAATTAGACACAGCAGAAGAGAGCATGCACTTACAAAAAATAACCTGAGTAAAAGACATAGAATGAAAGCACATAACAAAGAGATGGGAACAGCCTATTAAAAAGTGAAGTGATATGGAGAATAGAGCTTAGGAAGAGAAGGTTAGGAGAGGAATGAATTTTGGACCTTATTTAATAATACTGTATCAATAATGGCTCATCAGAAACATTGCAACAGAAACATGTAAGATGTTAGAGATAGGAGAAAAAGGGGGGGGTGACAAGGAAGATAAATAAGAGCTCTTTGTACTTTCTTCTCAGTTTTTCTGTAAACATAAAACTGCTTCTAAAAAAGTAAAATCTCTTAAATAAATACCTGTGTAATAAAATTAAAATTCAAAAAGAACTGTTTTAAAGGAAAAGATACAAATACTTAGTAAGAATAGAATGCATAAAAATTCAGGGTATTGAACCACTGTTGACTTTAAAATCATAAGCAGGTGTAGGTTTAAAGTTCTTTAGTCTTTTTTTTTTAATTTTTTTTTTTAAATAGAGGCATGTTTTATTTATTTGTTTGTTTGTTTTGTTTATACATGCACTGGGTACAGTCAGAAGCGCGGGAGGGTGAGAGAATTCACCAGAGCCAGAGCGGGGAGCAGAGCAGGCAGAAGGACCAAAGTACACTGCTGAGGGGAGCAGCGGGCGGCAGGAGAGGTCTGCGCGCCATGTGGGACCGTCCTCCGGTGAAATGGGAGCAGCTGGGTATCGAACCGGCGCCACAGAGGCCGCGGGCAGCTTTGCAACCCAGCGCTCAACCACTACGCCACCGGGGAGGCCCTAAAGTTCTTTAGTCTTAAGAGAAACCTGAATGTATGCAATTTGCAGCAACATGGATGGCGCTGGAAGGGATCATGCTCAGCGAAATAAGCCAGAAAGAAAAAGAAAAATACCGGATGGCCTCACTCATAGCAGGAATCTAGAAAACCTAAATAAGGGACCGGGAAAAAGAATAACTATAAGAAAGAAAAAATCAAAATCAACAAATAACTATGAACCAAAGACACACTATGGCGGGGGGGCGGGAAAAGGAGGGATTGGGGTCAAAATACGGGGGTTGCAATTGTATGGGGAATATAAAAATAAAATGAAAAAATTGGAAAAAAAAAAAGAGAAACCTGCATGTGAGGGCAGCATAGTAGAGCAGGGAAAGGAGAGGGTGAGGGTCAAAACGCATGTTTTAGGACCAGAAATATTTATTACAAGCCTTATATGGCGGGGGTTGAGGGAATCTTACTCTTCCCGACCCCCCATGAAATTAGTCATTTCAGCCCCCTCCCCACCTTAGAAGGATGACGGCTGGCATTTTTTCGAGTTTGTTCAACGTTTAGCCCAGCTCCTGTCAAAATGGGGTAAGTCTGTTTTTAAAACCTGTTGCTCATTCCTCCTTTTGTTCTCATTTGAAGTCAGATGGCTCCGAGGAAGGCTCCACTTTAACTCGTCTAAGTTTAGCCACGAGACCTTTGCCTTGGCTTCCAAACCATCAGTGATGAACGCTCCGGACCCTCAAACGGCCCCCCCCCCTTGGGTGCCTCATGGAAGTGGGCGCCATCGCAGAAACTGCAGCGCTGTGCCCCTTTCCTAAGGGGGGAGGAGGGTCAAACCTCCTGACCTCCGTTCCTCTCTTCAACTCTCGAAATGCAAAGCTTCCAATTTAGTGCCGCTCCGCTCCATGCGTGTATAACCTGTGCAGTGGTGCACCGTAGGGTGCTTTCAAGTGTGCTGCAGTTGACTTAGTGCTCTGTGGCTCTAATTCTTGAACACTTAACAAGAGACCACCCATTTCCATTTAGCACATTATGTAGTCAGTGCTGCTCTAATCTCTTTTCATTATGTAATATGCTAACTTAATAGTATAATTTCTTTCGCCTTAAAGACCTAAGCAGAGGTTGCCAACACCTATACCCACATAGACCAAGAGTCAGAAATGGGAACTATTACAGCAGGTGAGTCAGGGGACCAGCAGGGGCCACTGACGCAGGTGAACGGGAAACACAGCTTTGTTCAAAAGGGGCAGTCAGTAGGTAGGAAGGTGGGCACAGTATAGTCATAGCTTCCAATTTTAAGAGAAAAACTAGAGATGCACTTAAGAAAAACGAAAAAAAAATATTTTAAAATATTGGCTCAATTAGGAAAAACGTCCCTTGGTGGGCCAAACACACAAATCCAACTGTCTGTATTTTTGCCACTAGTTTATGACCTCTGACCCAGAATTTCAAAACAAAATTATGTTTCTTAGTTTCCTTTCCTGTTTCTCGATAAACCTGACAGCTGTTTCTTTCTCCCTTAGAACACAAAAGTAGTTAACTGGAAGGAAGGTGGAGTGATGAAGAATCCAGGCCTTAGGAATAAATGCCTGCATCCACCTTGGACGAGGGAAAGAAGTTCATTTTGGATGGATCAGTGGAATAATGAAAACAAACCACAAGCTAATTCTCAGGTAATCTTATATATATAATCCAGCCCTGCTTCAGTTAAATTTCTTGATCAGGAATGTGGATTAAATACATAAATCAAATATTAAAGGATGTTAAGGAATCAGATTCTATGTCTTCTGAATCTATGGCCGGCACCTGATCTCTCTTCTCTACCAGGCTAAGTCCAGAATACTTCTGTTACTGTAGATAAAGGGATTAGGAAGCAATCCCTCTCTTCCAGATTCTCGTGCATATACTGAATTTATAGAATCTTTGGCTCTCTTAGGGATCAATTTAAATGAGTAAATGAAAATTAATGGATTGTATGTCCTTTGGAGATATTTCCAAATTACATAATGTGTAGTCATTTAACCATATGAAGCCCTTTACTACCCACCTCACCCCCTTTTTCCTGTAGTTCTCATGTATTGAGGGCCCATAGTTTAATTCTCTTCTCTTTTTCCATCCACCCAGCTGGCAGATATTTCCATTTTCTATTCATTTAATTAGAGGAAATGTTCCAGACATTGACACTATAGGATTTCTTTCCTGCTCAAATTCCCTCCTGGCAGGACTGCTATATATGTTAGTGTGTAAGAATGTGCACTGCACAACTTCAAGGAATGCCATTCATATTGTCACCTATGGAGAATGTCCCCTCCTGGAGTTCTGCAGAGTTTAATTTACATAACTATACGTTTCCATTCCTTCTGGCAACTGCTTAAGAGTAAGGACAGTCACTTCCGTAATTAATACACAGCACATTCCTACTTACCCTCTTATAATGTGTGTCACAAAATCTGTGACACAGGTACATTGCAACATCTGGTCCTATCGCTTATTTTTCTCATTAAAAATAATGAGTGTCTCTCCAGTGTCTCAGGATTCAATGTTACCAGTGGATTCTAAAAGTGCTGGATCGATTTTTAGCAGACACTTGGATGATGGGTTGTTTGATAAGTTGAGATTCCTAGACCCCAGATAGAAGATTCTGGCTTGAGAGATCTAGAGTAGGGCCTGGGAATCAGTGTTTTAGAAAGTAACCACCTATGTTCCGTCCTAGGCTGGGTAATTCCATTATACAGCCATGTTATGGGGACACTGGAATATCTCTACCCTGGACTACAAGGCCCTTCACAATTGGGCTTCCATCAGTTTATCTAATTTCATACTGTGTGTTATGTTTCAGGTTTTCTGAAATATTCACCATCACTGAATTGGTGCCGCAATTACAGTCATTATATATTCTTTCTATCTGCAAGTTTTTCTCTGTCATTTCTGTCTCTTATCCTTTAAGACCTAAACAAAATGGTATTTCTTTGAATTTTAATACTCCCTCCCCTACCATCAATGAATTCTTATGACAGTATGTATTATACAAATGATCCTCAAAAATGTTAGAGACCCCATGAAAGAAATTTTAAAATTAATACGTACTTAACATTCTACATTTATTTGCATGTTTATATATTAAGTCACTATCAATGATAAAATCTCTAGCATATTAAAACATCAACTGTATTCTAAGCAATCTCAAATACCTGTCTTAGGTAAGGTTCTTGCAGAAGACACCACTCTAGTGGAATTTATTAAGCGGGTGCTCCCAGGAGAAATGAATAAGGGAATGGGAAATTCATGATGGGATTCAGGTGAGGACTATGCCTCAGCCTGATATTGCTAGGAGTTTAAATGACAAATGCATATCAGTTTATCTAATTGGTGGGCAACAGTATTAGTCTTTTAAAGCTCTGTATTTGTCATTATTGGCCATGAGATAATGGATATGTGGTGTTGGGGAGTGGGTGGACAGGAAAAAAGATTTGCATAGTTGGATGGGTTTCAAAGGTGTCCACAACAATACCCCAGCAATGTCACAACATCAATAATTTCAAAATCATACTCAATTTCTGATTCTGGAAGAGTAGATATACTTCCTCCTCTTTCTTCCACTAAGTGAAAGTAAAAACTGCATATTATATATAAAACAAATGTGAGATTGAAAGGGAAGAGAGGAAGACAGGTTGGCTAACAATCTCAGAATGTAAATAACACAATGAGCAACTTGGGTTGTCTTTTTACCTTGTATATCCCAGCCTGAGCACTGGAAAAGCCAGTATTCCAGAAATGCCAATGGGTTGACAAAAAGAATACCAAAAAAAAAGCCCACTCTTTCTAGCCAAAGAGCCAAGAAAGGAACAGTCTCGTAAAAGAAAACTTTTAGAAAGTAACAAGCTCTATTGGAGAGGCCTAACTGCTAGCTGTGGCTTAGGAGACAGATCCAGGCAGGAGTTGGGAGTCATGATCTCAGAAGTTAAGGCCATTGTATAGGATGACTGGGGTGAAGAAAGGATGCAAGATGTTGAACAAAGAAATGAGGGAAACCTACCCTTGGTCTATATCAGGAAACTTGAGAACTTTTTACAAAAATAGACATTATTAAATGTCCTTCCTTGGGGATTCTTGGGTCCTTTCTGTATTTTGAGTTCAGAAGATGAGCTGAGGGTGCAATAAATGTTCCAATCCATGAAAGGGATGGAGAGGAAAAGAATCAAGGATTTACCACAGCAAAGAAATGATTTAGAAGCACTCAGGACACTTGTGAAAGGGCAGAGGCGTGGCTGTGATTTTTGGTCAGTGGTCCTGAATGTTGCAGGATGCAAGGAGGCTGAGGGCTTTCAGAAGCTCTTTCTGGAACAAAGAAACAGAGGACTGAGAGTTACAAGATGTTTTAAGAGTTTTGGCAATACCACAAGAATCAGAAATGTAAATATTAGTACTTTAAAGGTATAAAATAGAGCAGTTCAGTGCTGACATATAAAAATTAGTCAAGAAAAATCTCACAATTTCAGAGTTGATGGACATCATTCCCTGTGAATTTAGAGAACAATAGATGTGTATGAAGCCAATCTATTTAAAAAATCAGAGTACAAAATTATGTCAGACAAGCATGTTGGATGCAAATCTGAATTATTCAACTACTAGGAAATGCCAGTCAACACAACTTAATATTTACTACTTTATGTAACTTTTCTTGACATTCTGGTATTTTTATCTTATAGTCTACTAGACTATCTTTTTTTTAAAAGGATTTTTTTATTTATACAAGAGCTGGGGTACAGTCCAGATGCGTGGGAGGGTGAGAGGATTCACCAGAGACAAAGCGGGGAACAGAACAGGTAGACAGACCGAAGACACTGCTGAGGGAAGCAGCAGGCGAGGCAGGAGAGGTCTGCCATGTGGGTTGCTCCGAGGCCGGCGGGGATCGAACTGGCACCGCAGAGGCTGCGGACAGCTTCATAGCGCTGCGCTCAACCGCATGCGCCACCAGGGAGGCCCTACTAGACTATCTTATAGTCTACTGGTATTTTTATCGTATAGTCTACTAGTTCTGTTACATATAATTTTTATAATTTGATAGTTTGAAAATATAGTATGAAAGCATCTTTATTTTATAATGAAAATGGGAAATAGCAAGATATATGCGAGTAGCCTATTAATGGTTTTCCACATTTTTATCTAAATTGATCCTTTCCATAACCCTATATTATAGATATGGCAATTATTAGAATTACTGTTGTGCAGAAAAGGAAATGGTAATTCTTGGGAATTAAATTATTTTTTCAGGAACCTCCAACGTATGTGTAAGCAGTCAGAACTCAAACTCCAATCTGCTGATTCTTGCAATTTTCCATAGCATATTTGTTTTACTAAGCTTCCTGTGTTAGTAAGTTATTTCTGAAAAGATTTAGTTGAAAACTGTACCCACCTACTTCATGGAGACTGTGCCTGTGGCAAACTCTAGTTTGTGAAAATGGGGAGACAAGGTTCAGGTATTTTGTACTAAACAAAAAGCGTATCAGTTGCTTTACTCACAATGTACCAGAAGAGGGAAAAACTTGCCATTGAACTCCATGGCAACGAGAAGTAAAGTCTGGCTCTCCTTTAAATACTGGAGATTTCCAAGTTAAAATAAAATATTATGATTTTTAGTCAAAATATTCCTGATGTTAAAACTTTCGTGAAAGGGTATTGCAATTCTCCTGTTCTGTACAAGAAGAAATTGAAATTTTTAAAAAAAAAGCATTCAAAATCATAATTTTATTTTTTAATGAATATGTGACTAAAAGATATTTAATGAGTAAATATTATACACAGCTATTTTAAAAAGCCATCTGTTTATAAGGTAGGTTTCTCTAAAAAATAGAGAAAAATCTTGCATTTTTGAATGTTTGATACACACAAGACACTAAAATACTCTTACAAAGAGCAGTTTTATATACCTGTGAAAACATTCTATACCATGACACATTAGAATCAAATATTATAATCTCCAGGGAAGATTGTACTACTAAGTCCTGGATCATTATCATCATCATTTTCAAGTTCTTTATAATTTTTTTCTGTAATACATTTGCCATGTGCTTTTTCTGCGTTTCTTTTTTTCTTGTGAGTATATGATGAGGTATTTTTCTCTTTTGGAGGTGACTTAGTAATAGTTTCCCTTTCCAAAGCGTGTTGTAGGCAGCTGTAAAACCTGTAAAGAAATAAGTATAGTTACAGTTGTATCTTCTGAAACTGAAAGACTAAAGTACACAAAGAATGTATAAAGCATATGAATTTGATATATTAATCTTAAAATAGAAAATGATCCAAACAAATAATATGCTTTCATGACTCTTTAAAATCAACAAAATAAAAAAAATAAAATTAACTAAATAAATTTGCTTTCGGTTTTTTAAAAACAGTCCTGAAATTACACTGGAATCATCTTTTGACAACCTCAGTCTCACCTCAATTTCTATTCCACATATGGGAATCAAAGAAAGAAAGTTAAAAACAAAACAGCAATTATTTTTTTCTTTATAAAAACATCAAAATAGAAGTTAATTTTAGAGAATTTTGAAATGATATGAAGTTATAAGTACAGATCACCTCCGTATACCTACCTGAAAATAAACATGACATTTCCATTTCTTCCCAGTATATTAATGTTTTCTGAATTAATGGACTTACACACGTATACCAATACCACTCCCCTTTATACAACTGTGATATTGCATATGAAGTTTTACATTGTTTTTCCAAATTTAATATTCATTAAAAATATTTTTCCCATCCATCATCAAATGAACTACAAAATAACATTTATTTATTTTTTATTATTTTTTAAAGATTTATTTTTATTTATACAAGAGCTAGGGTATAGGCCAGAGTTTCAGGAGAGTGAGAGGATTCACCAGAGACAGAGTGGGGAGCAGAACAGGCAGATTGACCGAAGTACACTGCTGAGGGGAGCAGCAAGCGAGACAGGAGAGGTCTGCTGCGCCAAGTGGGAATCTCCCTGGCTGGTCGGGAATAGAACCAGCGCTGCGGAGGCTGCAGACAGCTTCACAGTGCAGCACACTCAACCCGCTGCGCCACCAGGGAGGCCCAAAATAATACTTTCTAATGCTAGTATAGCATTATGTCATCTTGACTTTTTTTTAAAATAGGGTGATTTGAGTTTCTAACTATTTCTTTAGGATAGGCAGCAAGAGATATAGTTACATGGCTAAAGGGTATGAACATTTTAAGGCTCTCAATAAATGCTACGTGTTTTCTAGGAAAACATGCTTCTAACAGTCTCTGAGAGACTATTTCACCCATACATTGAATATTACTATCGAAAAAATGCTTTGCTTTGTGGGTGACAATTGGTATCTCATTATTCTAATATTCTTTGCTTACAAGTGGAACAGAACATTTTCATTTATTAGCTATTTGAATTTTCTTAAATGTAAACTGTTCTTTTTTTCTACTCATTTTTCTATTGGCAGTTCAGTGTTAATTTTGTGAAAGAATAAACCATTTGCTTCCTGAAAATCAGGTTCCATTTCCTTTCTCATCACATTAACACTTAACTAACACCCCATTGCCTGACAGAGTAGCCTTCAGTATATAATGAAGGCAGGAAGGAGGAGCGGTGAGAGGGTGAGCCGCATGCAGCAGTGCCAGTGTGCCCCAGGGATAGCTCCTTTGGTTAAATTCCAACCTCACTAGGTAGGTCTCTGTTTTCTCATTCACATTATCCTGCACCTAGTGGGGCTGTCAGAGGGTTACAGGTGATATATCTAAGTAACTAGCACAGTTCCTAGCAAGAGCAAGCCCTCATGTTTTATAGAATATAAACTCCATGAGCCCAAGCACCCCATCTATCTTGGCACGTGGTACAGTGTTGACACACTTGGTAAAAATATGCCAACAAGTGATAAATTACTGGCCAAAAAGTGAATATGTATATATGCATATGTATGTATATTGGTACGTATATACCAATATGTATGTATGTATATACCAATATATGTATATTGGCAATATGTACATATTACCAATTAGAATGGTCTGGACATTGCAAACTCCCTCGTCATTGTCAGGATCTCATCATGCTTTTATGTTCTATTATAATGGGAGATTATGACAGGAATCTACAGCTGTATGGACCAATTTTCTCCCTTTTTTAAATTCAATGAACAGGCTAAGGTCTACTTGCAAAGGTTCAGAATCTGCCTTAAAATCCTACAATATACTCACCTATACTCACCCACACACTCCACAAAATTCTAATGTATATTTAATGTGGTAACTATGCATCTTGTCCATATTTCAAGAAATTATGCCCTCACAATGTACACCTTGATATCCAGCACCATGCTTGGCACATGATAGATGCTAAATAGATATTTCTTTAATGTATAAATCAAACATAAAGAGGGCAGTATGGTAAAAGGAAAAAAGCATAGTGAAAAGAATAGCAAAAGGTTTTGAAAGGCATTAGCTGACATAATTTCTTCACTGATAGATAATTTGTTGGTCTCTATTCCATGATGGCAACCTTTTCATTTAATGTACACTTTTTGTCCTGAACTTAACTGAAATCTGCCCCCCACTACCACCCCTGTCCCTCAACCTTCCTACAAAGACACTATCTGCCCTGCATTGGTCTCAAGTGGACACTGCTTATTCTTTTCACATTCCACCTATCAGAGTTGAAAGATGAGGCCAGAATTCAGCAGACTTCAACTGGCTCACCAATACTTGGCCAAACTAATAAACTTCTTTATCTGCCACTCATGTCATCTATAAATACCCTGTTCAAGCCCTTAAATTCATGAAAACGTATATACTTGTCTTAGTCTTTCTTGCCAGTACTGTCATTGTCCTGAGGGACTTGATGACTGGTTTATTCACCTCTTCCAGTCTGCCTATTTAGAATGACTTAATGACCCATTAAAATGACTAATTTTTTCCCCTAAAACATGAATCCCAACCTGCCATTAAATGATGCCAATCACCCTTATCTGATGATAGGAGGTGACCCATGATATGCAACTTCCTCTCCTATCATTTTCCACCCCAACCTGTACCTTAGTCTTAGGGAACCAAGTCTTTTTTCTGAATTACACTTTATTTCTAGAAAATTAAAAAAAAAAATATTAAACTGCTCTTTTAGGATCACAGGGAATAAACAGCTGTATAAATTGCCTTGGAAATCACACAAAAAGAGTTAATTAAAGAGGAACAGGTACCTTACTTTAATCTTCCAATAAAAAAGCTAAGAATTCAAAACCACATCTTTGGGGTAACAAAAAACAACTGATACAAGACTTTTGTGCTGAAAACTAAGAGCAAAAACTTCTAATATGTTTTCCTTTTACAAGGGAACTTTCAAAAAGTCCTTTGGGAAACTATCTTACTCAATAAGGCAGAGATTTGTTTTCCAGTTATATGTCTTCCCCTCATACTATGACCTTTTACATAACATTCTAAAGCCCAATTCTCAAAGTATTATTTCTCAGCTCTCACAGGCAACAAAAAGAGCTCAGTATATAAAAAAAAAAATGGATGCTTAGGCAACTATTTTTTCCCCTACACCCTCAAAATCAAATTTCCTTCAGTGTTTCTAATTCTGCAGTCAAGATTATCATGTCACAGGGCACCTTGAACTTAGTTCTCTTCATAAAAGTTTTCAGTGCGACCCTGAGAAAATGAATTTCTGTTTTTTCATTTCAGTTAGAGGCCCACTTATAAGAAAAAGCCAGTATTTCTTGGACTTTTGAAATAGGAAAACTAAAATTAATGAATCCTAGACACAATTTCATACCCTTTTAGGTTTCTGTTGTTCACAAGTATCAAAGAAGCTATTCATGCATATATATATATATATATATATATGTGTGTGTGTGTGTGTGTGTGTGTATGCACATGTATAAGTATGAACACTTATATGTGAATGTATACTTATTCCTATATGTACACAAACATAAATATTTATTTTAACTAATTAAGTGCTAGCATTTTTACTAAACAACTATGTATTGACAGGGCCTGTGTCAGGTTCTAGAAACTGAGGTAAGATATGTGGTCTGTGAGGCATTCAAGATGTGAAGGGGGAGGGAAGTTTAGCACAACAGATTATGGTGAACTATGGGTACTTTGGTGGTGGGAGAGTTAGTTATAATGATGACGCCTAAGGGGAGAAATTCTATACTCTCAAAATATTAACAAGTATATATGACAGTGAAACTTCATTATTTAAGAAAAAAAAAAAAAAAAAAAAAAACAGACACATGGTCTGTGCCCCTGAGGAGCTCAGAATTTAAATAGGAGCTGCAGAGAGGTAAAGTCACATTCAACATGCTTGAGAAAGATAGGATAATGTGGGAGCACACTGAGGGTACTTTGCTCCAACTGAGATCATGAAATGCTCCTTGGAAAACAACCCAGGCTGAATTGCAGGGATGAATGGAAGCTGAGTAGGACAGGAATTATGGGGGAGATGGAAAAAAGTGAGCTGGAGGGCAAGCTGAGGGGGAACAATCAAAAAAGAAAAAAAGTGTTTTTACTTATTTTTTACATATTTACTTCTTTAATGTTAAGTCTGTAGGGGAATGTGTGAGTGCTTTAATTTAGCTGCTGTAGTTTCATTTTAATTTTACTTATGACTGACCCCTATGATGAGTCTAAGGCAGCTGCTATCTTTTTGACGCTTTGTTTCTACTCCCATTGCCAACTGCTGTCATGTTCAGGTCATATTTTGCAGTATCACTCCCATGCATCTCGTTACTCAGGGTCCTATTATGTCTTACTTGACGCATTTAGGAAGAGGCTATGCCTGTTTGTCCCCACTCTGAGCCATTTTAATATCTTCCAAAATAATCATCCTAGATCTCTGAGCCTTACAAAAGAAGTACTATGGAAAAAAATTAATCAACTAAATTTAGCAAATATTTATTAACTACTATTACTGTGCCACTAAGAAAATAAGAAATTCTTTGCCTTTGGGAAACTCAATATAGTATAGTATGTTAACTTTTTCATTCTACATTTTATTTAGCATTTTTTAAAAGATTTATTTTATTTTTTTATGTATACAGGAGCTGGGGTGTAGGTCAGAGGTGTGGTGGGGTGAGAGGATTCACCAGAGACAGAGTGGGGAGCAGATGGACCTACTGAAATACACTGCTGAGGGGAGCAGTAGGGGAGACAGGAGAGGTCTGCTGTGCTATGTGAGTTGCTCCCTGGCCAGGGATGGAACTTGTGCTGCAGTGGCTGCTGACAGCTTCGTAATGCTGAGACTTAATTAACCCCTTGCGTCACCAGGGAGGCCCTATTTAGCATTTTCTTATTACACTATTAATGAAAAAGGAGAAAATTGCTAATTCTTTTCATAGTCAAATGGTGGTTTCATTAAACCAAGTCAATTCTTATCTTAATAGATACAAAGATAGCCTTCCTCATAATTGGTAAACAGATCTCTAAACCTTCTATTGCATATGAAATTAGCTTACTCTTTAAACTAAAATATAGGTTGGAGATTATTTTTCAAAAACAAGACCTTTTTTTTCTAATAAAAATATTTTACTTAACTTTGCTTTTCACATTCCCAGAATATTTCTTGTGGTTGAAATGTTATTTATTAGGATTTCGATATTTTAAAATTCTCTTATTGTAGATATCTGAATTGTGAAACTGTAGTCCTATGACAAACCCATTTTAGAACTTAATGTCTGATTGCAGAACTCATCACCTCTAGTGTTTATTATTTTTTCTCGTTTCAACATCAAAAGTATAACTTTCCTTGCATTTGGCTGAATGTACAGCTGTTCCTAAAGGAGCTTCTTAATTTGTTCACCCTTTCTGAATTCACATGTAATCTTCTAATCAGTATCTTAAGACACTTTTTACCCTTCTTTAATTTTTCCCTGATTTTATATGATGAGCGTGGCTTTTTTGATAGCAGCATGCACACTATAATCTCAAAACATATTTTTGAGTCAATGGATTTAAAGTATAATTTGATTTTATAGTTGGTGAACGTGGCTCAATTAACTTCACCAGGTGTATAGTTAGTTGCTCTTAGGCTATATTTATAATCTTGTTGAAATTCAAGTAAGGAAACAGAGAAACTGATTTGCTACCTCCTATGTTTTAGCAAACACTTTCACTGAAATACTGTCTAACAAATGTAGTAAACTTGGGGAATGATACCAATAAGTACCAATATACAGTTCAGTTTCTATAGTCTGGTGGAGTAGTTGGGTGCTTTTCACTTGCTTACTTGAAATCATCAATTTAGAATGCTTGCTTAAAGTACCTTGTGGCCAGTAACCTGTTATTTTCAACCAGGGTTCCATTAGAAAATTAAGTCCTAATGCCATAAGCTATCCATTGCCTATAGTGAATTAACTTCCCTACAATTTCTCTACAGTGGTACAAATTATAGACCATCCTTGGGAGAAGTGAGAAAAAGTCACCTGAATGATTTTGTGAATTCTGTGGTTCAAATGAGGACCCCTGGTTAAGAAAGCCTGGCTGATGGTACTGATGTGATTATAGGTTTATTCTTTGTATGAGTAAATGAACGTCTATCCTACCCTAAGAATCCATGAAACAATAGGGCCAGGGCCAGGGCTAGTCACTACATACATGCTATTTAATGGGAACCAACACTGTTCTTTAAGATAGGTATTTCCCCCAAGTTAGAGAAAAGAAAAATGAAGCCAACAGAACTGAGTAAGTTGTAGAGGAACCTAGATTTCAATTTAGTTCTGCTACTGAAACCTTATTTTACCTCTCTCCATTATGCTACCTTGCTACCACTGGCACTTCTGGCCTTAGCTGCTTCCAGCAAAGTTCTAGATGTTACACAATTTTAAGCAGGCAAGTTCACTAATAGGATTCCTTCGTTTTTTTTATAGATTTTGATGTGATATGGAGGATGACATAAAAGAGACATACTGGAAGCATCCTACTGTAAGGCCAGCAATAGTCTGAATGAAGAAAGTGTCAATAAGTATGGGGAGAGAATGATTCAAGCATTATTTAGGTAGTGATTGACTGCGGTTGTGAGGTATCTAAGGCGGTGGGATAAAGGGAAGTTATGAATGACACCAAGTTAGCCTTCATTCCTGAAATAACTCAGAAATGTACATCTTACTCAGGGTTGGTCAGTGGCATCTTTCTATATGAAAGGCAGAATAATAGTTATTTTTATATCAAAAACTCTATTCTTAGGAGAAAGCTAAAAAAGAAAGTATTGTGAGAGTTTCATCTCCCAGAAGGTGAAGTTTAATAACAAGAGAAGTAGAAGCTGTTAAAAAAAAAAAAATCTATAATCTTTCCTATAGGGCCAATTACGGCAATTATAAAACTAAGCCATGGTTAAGAGTTGGGTATTGAACAAGTCAGACTATAAAACAGACCGAAATTTCATAATTAACCAGTTGTTCTCAAGGAGAGATTCTTGGTAATTATCAGTAGGTTACAGTGAGGGGCAGTGTGTACCTCTTCCCTGCAGGTTTGAACTTAACCTTTAACAGTCCCTGTGGCTGTGGGCTCTCTAACCTGAATGAACACCTTTCTTTCATCAGTGCCCGTTGCTGGCTGTCCACTGTCCCATTACCCTTGTGAGCTTTCACCTTATGCTCCATTCATTGCCCATTATACCCAGGCCTCTCTCACCTACTATTACTTTGAATATCTTTTTATTATTGGTAATAAAGCTACGAGGAGAAAAACAGGTGAATGTATAAACCAAAGATGGTATGTATTAATGTTTTCAAAGGTGACCCAGGCAATATAAGGAAAACATGGAAATATTCAATTACTATACCTTTCAATTCTCTTCTTGTTTTCCTCCATTTTTTGATTTGCTATATTTAGTACAAAGTCGATATATTCCTCTGTCACCATCAGTGTTCCTTTATGGCTTAATGGAACTTCTAAGCCATGTGTACTACGGACAGCCTAGAAGGAACAAACAATTTAGAAATAAGGACTTATATACTGCTGGAGGCACTTAGGATAGCTAAAGAAAAGTCCCAGTCGGTGCTGTGTTTAAACATAGTTTAGTTCCATTGTGCTTTGATATAATTTAGTTAAACACAGTTGAAATCTAATCCAAAGGAGATTAAATAGATTTTCCCATCATATAAAATCATGTCTGAAAAAAGGCATTCTATGCATTATCTTTTAGAGAAGTTGACAGTATCAAGGAATCCAATAACTTTAACAGTTTCAATCTCACTAAGCTTAGAAAGCTTTAATACACTATTTAAAGAAAAGAAATAAATGAAATCTCAACAGGATCTTCAAGGGAAAATAAAAATAGACTGGATGCCAAAAAGCCTCTTAGCACTGCCTGAGTCGCATGCTTGTAAAAATAAAGCATGCCTCTTCTATCTTAAAAAGTGGCTGCGTTCTCGATGCTTTGGGGTTTGCCAATCTTAGTAACCCTGTTCATGAAACACTTCAGCATGTTCCCAAGTAGATCTAAACACTGGATATAGGTTAAGATGAACGACAAAAACTATTATGAGGAATAAAAAATTCATGCAATGAACTCTTACTGTGCATCTGCAATGTTTGAGGCCTCATGTAAGGTGTGGAGATCTATGATGAATATAACATGACCCCCTGCCTGTAAGACCTTACATTCTACAACAGGAAATAAAAAGGTGAGCAAAGAATTACAACACACATAAGTGCTATGACAAGAGACACACACCTGCATATCTGTGCAGCTGGAGCATAAATACGCTAATGGGAGGTGAGCATAAATAAGGTAGATGCAGAATAGTTTGTGAAAGGCCTTGAATATCAGGGAAAGTATTTGGAGATCATGAATTATTTTAAAGAGGGATTCCAACAATATTGGTTGGAAGGACTGGAGGAGATGGATAGCAGGAAGACCAGTCAGAAGACAACTGTAAAGATGGTGGTAAAGGGTGATGACAGCTCAAGTAGGGACAGTGGTGGCATCATGTGTGATAAACTGGAGGCAGATTTGATAGGACTTGTAACTAACTGAACAGAGAAGAAAAAGGAGAGGAAGAAAAAACAGTGGCTCTGTTCTTGCTTGGGCCACCAGATACATGAGTAGCGAGAAGGGCCATGGATTTTGATTTTCTATTTAGTCACTCTTTATAGGTGACTTTTGTAAGGTATTTCTATTTGGAAAATAAGTTATTTGTTTAAATTAGATAGAAAATAAGAAAGTCCAGGGAGTTGGAATCAGAATTAGATTGAGGCAAATAATACATGCCAGCCAAGCAGTAAATACTTCAGATAATAATCAAATGAGTATGGTGGGATCTAGCCCCACCAGAGACTTAGCTCTAGTGTAGTAGTTTGCTGAACCCTGAGAAAATTCAGACCCTGAAGGATTGAAGAGTTGCATACACAATTCATACAGTATAGCAGGGGTCCAGGGAGTATCCATATAGAGGACATTACACTCTGTAATCTTCCCACCACATCATGTTAGTTATTAAATTGGGCCTTCACTAGGATGAGAACACAGAGCGTCACCATAAAATGTAAATCTAGCAATTCTCGACTTTATCTGTAGGAAAGAATAGTAAGGCACTGAAGGTTCTTTGAGAAAGGGAATAGCAAAAAAAGATTTGAGGAGGGAGAGACTAAAGGTAGGAGTTTAATTAAAAGTCTAATTAGAAGGTTATTTAATAATTTGGATCACCTCATGCACAAAGAATTGTTTTTTGCCCAAAGGTATCTTACCAACATAGTCTTTCCTTTCTTTCCCACTGTTATGCCAGAGTTCCTAAAACCAGAATCCATTGCCACTGAATGCTGTAAGAAAGTAAGCTTGTTAAAATTCTGAATATCTGACTAATCAGGTAAAACTGCTTAGCTCCACAGCTATAGAAACTCATATAATCCTAGGTCTATACTTAAATAAAAAACAAGTAACAATGTATTTAATTTTTAGTGGATTTGAAGTTTAAAATCAATGTTACCTACATACCTATCAATTCAAGTATAAAATTTTACCAGAATTTGTGCATCCTGTAACTGTTGACACTGCACATGAAGAACAAATGGTTCAAATTTCAAAATGGCATCACCATTCACTTTTTTCAGAGCTGCAATCTAAACAAATGAAAGATGTTAACATCAGACACAAATATAGAGTTCTTTGATGATGCTGCATCAAATATGACTCAGTTCTCCCCAGAAATTTTCTGACTCATCCAGCATATTTTTTTCCCTAATAACTTTGTTTCCTTGGTCCTGTGTCTCCAAAAACTTATTAGCATGCTATTTTTTTTTTAAAGACTTGATTCCCAATCCTCCCATCTTTCATGTCATTCTAACATACCTTTACAAAGTAATCTGCTGTTCTAATTCTATAATAGATTTTTTCATTTAGGAATAAAATAAGTAAAGCTAAATTAGAAGTTCTGTATAAATGTTTTGTTAGATTGAGGTTTAGCCACAATGTAATGAGCTAGAATTTTTACAAGGAAGTTGTTATTTGTTTGCCCGGTATCCCCCAGCAGCAGCTTCCATCCTTCATAACATCTGACTCTGGTGAGACTATTAAATGTGACCTTGTCACCCATCCCTCCTGCTATCATACTATCAGTGATACAACATGCCTGGGGCTGTTCAAGGACAGCATTCCATTCTACAGGCAAAAATAATTGCTTATGGGGCCTCTCTGGTGGCAAAAGGGGTTAAGACACAATCTATGAAGCTGTCCCCAGCCACTGCAGCACAAGTTCGATCCCCAGCCAGGGAGCTACCCACATGGTGCAGCAGACCTCTCCTGACTCGCCCGCTGCTCCCCTCAGCAGTATATTTCAGTCAGCCTGCCTGTTCTGCTCCCCACTCTGTTTCTGGTGAATCCTCTCACCCCCCACACCTCTGGCCTATATCCCAGTTCTTGTATAGATAAATAAATCTTAAAAAAAAAAAATTTTTTTAGGGGGGAAACACCTAACCCAAGCAGGATAACCCAGACTTATTCTTTAGGAATGATACATGGATCTTAGGAAAAGTCAATCTGCTGAGATTGCTGATATCTACCTTTCTTCCCACAAAGATCACCTGCAGCAAGAGAATAAGGGGAAATATGCAGAGAGAACCAGTACCTAAAGTGTGAATGGAGTGCTCTAAAGACATTTCAATCCCAGAACTATAATACTTGATGCCAGCTATACTCCTGTAGCCTACCTCTAGCAAATGTGTTTTGTTGAACAGCTGTAAGTAATTATACTTTTATTTCCTATAGACCATAAAGTTATTGTAATGACTATCCTTTAGGCTTCATAATCTCCACTTACTATAATTATGCATTTAAATCAACTTGAATTTTCTTCTTTTCATCTGTATTGAAAGTGACTATGAATTACAAAGTTTATTTCTAAGTTTATATATAAAAACTTACCACATCTTCTTTTACACAAGGTTTGTGTGTAACCAGTAGCCAGCAGCAGTTTTGTTTCTGAACCTCAAAGCCATTTATACCCTAAAATAACAAATGAGGTCATATATATCATGTAACATTTAAAAAAATAAGTACAATGCACAGCTAAATTAATAATCCCAAGTGATAATTTTAAGTATTAATGAGAAAAATTCAAGAGATTTTTGGGTAAAGTTAATTGCACACACAAAAAGAAACCAATTACATGAGGTAGAAAGTGAAAGGATTGGCAGGTAAAGAGAACAGGCCAAGTTTCTGACAGGCAAGAAATTTATTGTACTCCTGCTCCCCTGGGGTTCACCGACCCCCTCTGGGGTTGGAGAAGTTGCACCCGCACCCCATTAGGGGATGAGGGTAAGCTTTTATAGGGAGGGGTCTGGCCTTGGTAGGAGGTGGAGAATGCGGAGTTGAAATTGCTTTTCAAAGAAGTTGCTTTTCTCTTGGAACTGGTTGTTCGCCCCATCCCTGCCCTGGCCTTGACCTTACAGAAAGAAAATAATTTGAGATAGAAAGAAAATAATTTGTTTACTGAGGGAAAATCTGTTAATAAATATTTTCTGAAATACAGTCATGGTTTTGTTAGGAGAAAGGAGATTATTACAAGGGGTTGTATACTAGCAGCCCCTGACTTGGATTGTTTTATTTGGTTAGCACAAAATAAAATTTTCTTTGGTAAGAAGCACTGTTTCAATGCCACACAGAACCTCCACTTTTTTCTGACAGATGTGCTGCTCATTCTTATAATGTGTTGCTGGTCTCTGGATTAGATTTCATATGCACCCTCAAAGGGCAGAGCTAGAACTGAAAAATCAGTTTCAAGAAAGCAGATATTTTCACATCAACTTTTTGTTTACTATCTGCAAAAAATGTTTATTTGCAAAGTTCTATTAGATACTTTCGGTATAAACAGATTCTACCCTCAAGGACCCTGGAAAGATGCAGGAAACCACAAGCTTTAAATAACTATATTTCTACAAAGTAACTATTTATACAATGGATCCACAGTAAACTGCTGTCTGGCCTTGGAACCAGGAAAGACTATGCTTGTCTTTAATATCTACTTTGGTTTTCATTGAATGACCTTGGTGATTTCTGTATCTGATCTTGCGGACTGATCTAAATCTTAGCTAAATGTGTAGCCTACTTCTAGCAAATGTACAGCATCTAATCACAAGTTTTTTTTTTTTTTAAGATTTATTTATTCACTTATTTATACAAGCACTGGGTACAGTCAGAGAGCGGGGAACAGAACAGGCAGACTGACGAAGAAATACACTGCTGAGGAGAGCAGCGGGGCGGCAGGAGAGGTCCGTTGCACCATGTGGGACCCTCGCCGGTGGCCAGGGATCGAACCGGCGCTACAGAGGCTGCGGCAGCCTCACAGCCCAGCTTTCAACTGCTGCGCCACCAGAGGCCCTAATCACAAGTTTCAGGAATTAAAGCCATCATTGGTTTCATCTGATCTGTATTCCCTTCATCTAGATTTTCCTTTTTATTTTTCTTCTTGTATTGCTTTTTAGTAAGTTAATCAAAATTATTCTTGAAACAAGGAACATTAGTAAAAATAAAAATATAATGCAAGGTATAATATAAAAAATGAAAAACGGTTCAGAAAACATTCAAAGGCTGTTCAGGAAAAGTAGTCATTACTTCCAAGTGAATGTCTGTGTCTGTGTTCAGGTGGGAGAGGAGTTTTGGCAGTCATGTTTCAGATATGCTGAGATGAGGAAACCATTTCAGGAAAAATAAACTTGAGCAAAGGCAAAGAGAGGTAAATATAAGTCGAAGAAGAAAATAGTTTTCAGTAAATGGAGTTGAAGAGTAGTGGAGAAAAGGACTGAAAGTAAACTGGAGTAAGAATTTAGAGTTTACGATGTTGAAAAATATGGAATAAAAGATTTCAGCACAGGTGAGATACATGCAGTTTTGCTTTTGTTAACACTGTATAACATGGCTTAGAGATAGAGAGAATAGTAGTTCAGTGATATATCTATTAGAAAATGACTACAAAAATCCAGGTGAGATAGGGCAGAAGTACTGAGTAGTGAGGTTGAGGGAGGAGAGAAAGCAAGGTGCACAAGAGTGCCAGTGCTTAGAAGGCAATAAAAGCAATCTAAAAACCAAGGGGCCCCATTAATCTGGGAGGCCAACAAGGGATGTGTGAGGGATTTAAAGAAAAAGCTTATGAGTGTGCTATCTTTAATGTCCTGAAGTCAATCAGAATACTAAAATTCATACCAACTTATCTTATAGTGTATTAATATGGGTTAGGCACGTTATAAATGTTTCATATTACCCCATTTGCACCAAAGAAAATCTCTATGAAGCAGTTATTCTCCTCAATTCGTGGAACAGGGACAGCCTGAGTTTAGGTAACTATCCTAAGATCATATAGCCCCTAATTCCCATAACTGGTTTTCCATTTAAGCAGTATCACTGCAAAGCCTGAAGGCTTGACCACTATCTCAGACTATATATACTGATGCACTTAGAGAAAAATAAAATTACAAGAGCTGTGATAATTGAGTGGTTCACTAGGTGGCGGTAAACTCCTTCATCTAGGCGACGTTCAATCAGGTATAAACAGTGATTGGCAAGAGGAACAGAACAGAGCACAGCAGCCGCTTCAGACTCCTGCATTTTACAGAATCAAATTCTCTTTACAATTCAAGAGCATTATCAGGCCAACAGTTTAAGCATCACTTGTGCACTTGTTAGAAATACGGAATACCAGGGCCCACCCTACACCTTGAGAATCAGAATCCGTATTTATAAAGATCCTCAGGTGATAAACACCTTCGAGTTTTTGGAAACACTGATCTAATTCACCCTCTAAATGTCTTAAATAAACCGATGCCATCCACCAGAAGGACAAACAGTCTGTACTTAAATACTGCACTGAATGGTCACAGGGATCCTGTGAGCAGCCGCTGGACGGGCACAAAGGGCTGGTTCTCACCCCATCTAGGAGCACGATGCGGCCAGAGCAGGAACTGGTGGTGAAAAACTGCTCTTGCCGGTTCAGGACCTGCACAAGCTCTACAATGTCCTCGTCCAAACTGCCCTTCCGACTGAGGTCCACTTTACTCAGGCACTGCGCCTTCCACCTCCTAAACTCTGCGCTGCGATCCATGTGGTGGGATTCAGGGTCTGTGTTCCCACGGTCGTTCTCGCCGTTCCCTGGGGGCAGCCATGTTGCAAGGAGCGGTGGCCGAGAAGGTCCAAACTTCCTCGTTCCGCACCCGGGAGCCTCTTGCCCTCCCTGTGGGCGGGGAGAGGCGGAGCCTGCAAGTGTTCTAGGTGGACCCGGCCCGCCTTCCTTTACCTGGGAGCCTGAGCGAGCCCCGGAGGGTTTTGATTCCCTAATTTAACCGGGTAAGTGGTTTTAAAAAAGTCCCTTTAGTGGTGCAGGCAGCGGACTTCCTTTCCGCTAGGCCAAATGGCCTCGAGTTTGATTTTGGCTGTGCTCCTGCCCGGCACAGGCTCCCCGAGAACTTGTGAGTTAGGAAGGAGCCCTTGGCTGAAGTCATTCTGCTTCAGGGGTTGCAAATTCCTCCGCAGTAAATCACCTGGGGAGATTTACATCCCGGTCCTGAGGCTCAGCCCTAGGTACTAGTAGGATTAGCAATTTGATTCCCCACCCTGGGGTGCATATTGCCCCCTCCCCCCCATATCAACA
Organism: Talpa europaea; assembly: GCF_964194135.1. Classification (NCBI taxonomy): domain Eukaryota; kingdom Metazoa; phylum Chordata; class Mammalia; order Eulipotyphla; family Talpidae; genus Talpa; species Talpa europaea. The sequence continues at coordinate 50,174,015 of NC_140076.1, forward strand.
CCCCCGCGTGATTTTCGCTGTGACGGGTCCTGGCCTTGGCCGTTTCTACGACAGCGCGTGCGTCTGCTGCGTCCTGCCCTCAACCCAGCTGTAGATTTCTCCCCTTTGGCCTGCAGTTGCAGAATTTCCAGTTTTTACTGCCTGGTCTTACCCCTGCTTTGCTATTGTTAGAGTTACCCTCTTACTTTTGTAGACAAATGTAGTTTATTTTGGACTTTCTCCTCTGCCTCCCACACCCCCACCCCTCGACCCCCAGTGGCCTTCACCTAGAATTATTATCCCCAAAGGATGCCTGGGGGTGGGGGGGGGGTGGATTACAAACTCTGTTAATACATCACTGGGTGTTTACATGTTTACATAATTTCTAGAGGGGACTCTTTGCAGTGTTAGGAAAGGTGTAAATGATTAACCATTTAAAGGTTAAATTCTACTTATTGGCAGCTAGTAGAAATGACTGTGATCCTGCGGAAGCTACTAGGACACTCCAGAAGTGTCTGGTCATCCACAGCAACCCCACCAAGCTCTGCTCCAACATATTGGAGAGTAACCTGCCCAGTGCCAACCTATCTGTTCATCAAGACAGCTGGAGGGGTTTAGAATGATCTGGTCAACTGTTCCCTCACTTTCCTTCTTATCAGAAGTAGACACTGATATTCAGACCTGTGAAAAAAGCTGACAGAATTTCAAAGCCAGGAAGAAACTTCTCTTTGACCACTTTTAATTTTTTGTTTGCTTATTTTTTACATGTACATACTAAACAATATGCTTACATGTGTCATTCTTGATCAACCAGGGAACATTTTATAGTGACTGATTAAGTTTTTTATTTTGTGTTATATCTCTTTTCTCCTAATGTACCTTTGCTCGGACTTTGTGAGTTGATATGTTCATTCTTTATTAAAATATATATTTCTGAATTTCCTTTGACTTTAAATTTCATTTAAACCAAATGGATTCAAGCACAGAAGGGAATGTTCACAGTTTGAAGAAGAATTTTAAGTTTATATTCCTGGATTTACAAAGTATGGTTGGCAACCTGTCATAGTTAACTAAGTAAAACTGATACTGGAATTGTAGATTTTCAGGCCTAGTCTCCCAGCCAGAAATGGATCCCAGGCTGCAAAGGCAGCGCTGAGTCCCAGCCAGTAGACCACCACCGGTTGGTGTCTCACGAAGCTGCAGCAGGAACTTCGCAGATGCTCAGGCGAGCAAGCAAGAAGAGGCAGGTTTGTTTAGAGAAAGAAAAAGTTTATTGAGGATAAAAGGAACAGAAATAAAGTGGGACTCTCAGGCCATGAAACCAAGCCAGGGAGGGGCAAGGAAGCCAAAGTGGAGTTGTGTCTCAGGGAATATATACCTTCTTTCTCTAATTATTCTAAAGCTCCACCAGTCTCTTTATAATTGGTTAGTTCTTGGTGGTCTCGCTCACTGCCTAAATGTCTCTGTGCCAGGAACTAAGTCTCTGTGTCCCAGCCTTTATCTTTCTTTATTCATTTCCTTTATTTGGTATGTCTTGTTGACCCTAAGGTCATAAAGTAAGTCCCTAATGTCATAAGTCCTGGGGTGTTTGATCAGTCCCCTATGGAATTTGTGGCCCTTATCTCTGGAGCCTTCCTTAACTCTCCTGTAGTCCCCACACTGTCCTTGAGACTGCCTAATTATCCCTAACTTGCCCTAGGATTCAAAACCACAAATTAAAACCAAGGCATTCTAATTAATTTTTAAAGTTTATATTTAATAAATTGAAACCTTATTAGTTTAATTTTAAAAAATACAACGTGACAGGCCTGCTACCACAAATGGTTCAGTCTGAATAATAGAACTGTAACAAAGTGGTCCCCAGGAAAAGGGGAGGTTCCAGTTTCTCTGCCCCACCTAAGGGAGGGTCAAACTGAGTAGTGAGGAGGAGAAGCTGGAGAGGAGGCTGGAGGAAGAAAAGAAAGAAGGAAGGAGAGCCAGAAGGACACCTGGAGGAGGCACATTGAGCAGAGACATGTGAAGAAGCTGCTCTTGCTTCTTGGTCTTGGACTGGTTGAAACAGATGTGAATGAGAAAACTGTGGGGAGGTTAACAATGGCAGCATTTATCTTGATATTGATTTTGCTCCTTCTGTCTTAGACGTGATAGGCCTCTTCTGTCCCTTTCCTATGTGTTCCCACCAGGAGGTGCCATAGACTTGTGGCAGGCTTTGGGGCTTCAGTGGTCCTGCTTTGGGCCAACCCTGTTTGGGCATTTAACCACAAGGGGATGGGTAACTTTGTGAGCTTGATTTGGAAACTAGTTTATTTTTTCCCTTCACTAGATTGCACACAAATTGTATTAAAGTTCCTTTCCATTAAAGATCTTATGCACTAGAGTATGTTTTGTCTTGATGTAGCAGATGGCAGAACCTATTTAGAGTGGGTGGGTTTGGGGGTTCCAGGGTACTCCTCAGCCTGCCCAGTAACAGAACTTGAATGCATGCTAGGCAAGCTGTGAGATGCTCACCATGTGCAGTTCATCTTCACTAGGAACCTGTGCCTGGGGTAATTGGTCCCCTTTTACAGATGGGGAAAATTACTAGTTTTCCTAATAGAATGGTATTCTGTGTATCATTGTTGATCCCCTAATTTATGGGCATTTGAAAAATTTCAAATTCTAAGCAGAGGCTTGAATTATAAAATATGTTATCCTACTTACAGGATTTGCTCGCCACAGATGGTTCAATAGCATTATAAGGTGTATATCTAAGAAATTAAGAGTCCTCTGTGCGAATATTTCAAAAAGTGAGACAAAAAAGATTGTACAGTAAGGGGGAAAATCACCTAACATTTCAGGGTATAAGACTTGGGTTCTAAATTCCTTCTCTGTGACCCTGATGAGTCTGTTAACCTCTTGGAATATTTTCTCATGTATAGAATAAATAGTGATTTTATTTTCACGTTTGCATACAATTAAATGATGGTTTTAATAGGTGGGTGCTTCTCCATCTTATGAAAATAATTTAATGGAGATGAAAGACGTGCTTTTTGGCAGAAATCATTTATTGCAGGGATATAAGAATTATCATAGCTATTATTAGTATTATATTATTCTTTTCTCATTCTTTTTGACATTGTACAACATTTTTTTGAAGCAGATGGTGATTTCTTTGAATAGTTGAGAGGGTTCAGTGGTAACGAGTGCAGAGTGGAGCCTGATCAGTCTTAGTGGCAAAGGCTCTATGGGAAGTAAGATCGACAGAAGCAAAGTAGAAGACTTAGTTGTGAAGGTCATGCCCCTTCTCCTTCCAAACTCAGCAGCATACGAGGGTAGTACTGGGCGAGGCAGGTGGGTCCTGCAAATGCAGTAGTAACTATGAGTCTCCTCCTGTGTTCTTTTCTACCAACTTAGCAAAATGTCAAAATGTAGGGGGGAAAAGTATGTGCCAGATATCTTTGACAGATCCTATTTCAAGATAATTTTGCTTTTATTATTGCTATAGTTTTTGAGGATAATAGTGATGTTGGTTGGTGAAAAGATAGATGCAAGTGCTTAAAAGAAAGTAATGGGTAGGAGGTAGGTAGATATTGAAAGTGGGAAGAGAGCTACTCATCTCACAGGGTGTGTGTGCCTGTGGGGAAGAAGAGAGTGCAGAAAAGAACAGGAGCTAGGACAAGGACAGGGGCATTTTTCTCTTTACCCTTTTGTTCTCTGGGTTTAGTGCAGTGCCTCCTTAGAGTTAATGTTCAAAAATGCATGTTGAATGAATAACAGCCAATGTTTGGTATTAATGTTTTGTTTAAATGATTGTCAAGACGGTGAACTCGAGGTTAAGGACTTGTTTATACAACCAGAATCCTTTAAATTTAGTTACATTAAATCAAAGATGACTATAGAATTATAGAATCAAATATATCCTTAGGAATAAGAAATTGGAAAGGAGAAAACAGTTGGGCAAAGAATAATGACATCTACTAGACACACGAGTAAAAATTTGTCAGGTTCTGTGCTTGATGCTTCCAGTAACATTGAGCTGGAGCTCTGTTTTCAGATAGGGAGCTCAAAAATCTTGTCTGCCTTGCTCACAGCTATGTGACTAGTAAGTGAAACTGGGATTTAGAACTGGGGGGGGTTCCAAAATCCACTTTCTAACCATAACACCATGCTGAAGACAGAAAGGAAAAAAAAAATAGTTTGTATTTTGGATTCTTACTTCCTGATGAAAAACTCTGATCTAGGTAACCTTTTGTTTTTAATCTGATTTATTTTTCTATGAATATTTTAAAATTTTTATTGAGGTAAAACTACATTATAATATATAAGTTTTGGGTATGCTTCATTATGAATCAACAGCTGTATATTCTGCATTAAGTTCACCACTAAAATTTCAGATTTTTTTTTTAAAGATTTATTTATTTATGCAGACAAGAGCTGGGGTACAGGCCAGAGGTGTGGGGGGTGAGAGGATTCACCAGAGACAGAGTGGGGAACAGAACAGGCAGATTGACCGAAGTACACTGCTGAGGGGAGCAGCAGGTGAGACAGGAGAGGTCTGCTGTGTCATGTGGGTTGCTCCCTGGCTGGCCGGGAATCAAACTCGTGCTGCGGATGGCTTCATAGGTTGTGTGCAGTGGCTGCAGATGGCTTCATAGGTTGTGTTTTAACACTTGCGCCACCAGGTAGGCCCTAAAATTTCAGTTCTATCCTTCACCATGTAGTGACCCCTTTTATTCTATTGTCTTCCTTCCCCCCTTTTTTCTGGTAAACACTAACTGCTTTTATTGTTTGAGTTTATTTTTTTAATTTAGTTCATTTAGTAATTTAGTTCACTTGTTTCTTTGTGTACCATATGACTGAATCATACAGTGTTTGTCTTTCTCTGAGTTAACTTCACTAAGCATAAGACCTGTTAAGTCTGTTCATGTTGCAAGTTCATAGGATTCCATCTTTTACAGCTAAGTAGTGTTCCATTGTGGCTGTATACTACAGCTCTTTAGCCACTCACCTGCCAAAGGGTACTTAGGTTGTTTTTAACTCTTGGCTATTATAAATAATGCTGCAGTGAAACATGGGTGGTGGGGTACATGTTTCTCTTTGAATTAATGCTTTGTATTCTTTGGGTAAATACCCAGAACTGGGATAACTGGATCATATGGAATTTCTGTTTTAAATTTTTTAAGGAATCTTCATATTGCTTTCCATTATAGCTGCACTACTTTATGTTGCCTCCAGCAGTGTACAAGGGTTTCTTCCTCTCCACATCTTCCCAACACTTGCTTTTCTGTCTTTTGGATAATAACCATTCCGGCAGATATGTGGGTTCGATGTGCAGGTCCCTAATAAGATATGAAGAACATCTTTCCATCCGGTCACCGTCTTAATGTTTCCTTTGCAAAAGTGTCTATTTAGGGCCTCTGCCCATTTTTAATGGGATTGCTTTTTATTATTGAATTTTATGAATTCTTTATGTATTTTGGATGCACCTCTTGAATAAATGGTGTTTAGATAGCTTCTCCCTTTTAGAATGCCTTTTCATTTCGTTTCTTTCATTGTGAAGAACGCTTTTTAGTTTGATGATTTCCACTTACTTATTTTGTTTCGTCTCCCATGCTCTTTGAATTGAGTCACCAAAGGAAGCAAAGTAAATCATAAAAGTCTTTCTTTTTTCAGTTTCTTGTCTAAGAAATTCTTAGCTTGAGTGAAGACCTAAGTAGAAATAGAATAGTGAGACTGCTGAGTCTGTATGCAGTGGGCAGTCTTTCCCCAGTCGTAGTTCTCTGACATTCTTGTCACCCTAGGGCCTGCTTAGCTGCTCTCCAGTGCATGTGCTTAGACTTATGCTTTCTGTTTGTGTTTACCCTATTTTTATTATTTTTTATTTATTTTTTAAATATTTATTTATTTATGCATATAAGAGCTGGGGTACAGGCCAGAGATGTGAGGGGTGAGAGGATTCACCAGAGACAGAGCAGGAAACAGAACAGGCAGACTGACTGAAATACACTGCTGAGGGGAGCAGCGGGCAAGACAGGAGAGGTCTGCTGCGCCATGTGGGTTGCTCCCTGGCCAGCTGGGGATCAAACTCATGCTGCAGAGGCTTCAGATTGCTTCATAGTGTGGTGCTTAACCCTTTGCACCACCACAGAGGCCCCTGTTTACTCTATTTTTATTTGAAGCCTGACCTTTAGGATATATCAATGCTAAACAAGCTTTGAGCAATGCAAAATTCACTTTCTCCATTGTGTTAGGTGGTATATTAAATAATTTAAAATAAAGGGTTTTAATATGATACAACTTTTTTTTTTTTTTAAAGATTTACTTAATTTTACACAAGAATCAGGGTACAGGCCAGATGCGTGGAAGGGTGAGAGGATTCACCAGCGACAGAGTGGGGAACAGAGCAGGCAGTCTGACTGAAATACACTGCTTGGGGGAGCAGCGGGTTAGGCCAGGCAGGATTGAACCAGGCCAGCCAGGATCGAACCAGCGCAGCAGAGGCTGCAGACAGCTTCACAGCCCTGCGCTCAACTGCCTGCGCCACCATGGGAGACCCATGACACAACTTTTGATTAATTATATCAAGAACATTCCATTAATAACACCTCCAAAATGCTTTTGTGTCCCCTCCCCCGTACATGAAATGCGCTTTATAGCCAGCATAGTCTCTGTTTGAAATAGCCTTGAGTTGAGCTTCAACATAGTAAAAGTCTGAATTCTTTCCTCTCAAGTTCTAGCTTCTACAACTCTTTTTGATGTTTCAGTCACTTGTGTTTGATGAATATAACTATTCCAGAAGTTAGCAAAGATATTCTAGGTGGTGGCAAAATTTAACAAGATTTGATGTGGTTAATTTCAGGAAATTGTAATAACTCATAAATAAAATCATGGAGATAGAGTCAAAACCCTTTCATTACATATACATACAAGAGATGTCTAGTCACCTAATTTTATATGTAAATGTTCTCTATTTTGTCTTATGGTTTATTTTAAATCAGATTTTGTTTACATTTTAAAATACATAATGATAGGACAGCCATAAATTACCCTTAGAATTATAAAAGATTATATACAAAAGTGTTTTCCATTTGTACCCTTTCATTAAAATGAATGAAATTCATGAAGTCAATGTTTCAACATTGATAAATCTCAAATACTTAACTGCTGGGAGGCAAAAGCAAGATGCAAAATTAAATATAATATGATCCAATTTAAATAAAACTTGAAAACATGCCCAAAATAGCATATACTGTTTACTAATGCCTATAAATGGAGTGGTGAGATAACAAGATTCACGGGAATGGTAAACCCTGAATTTATGAAAATCCCTACCTCTTAAAAAGATAGGCAAGAAATGGATTTACAGATGGGTACAGGAGGCTTCAGCTATATCTGTAATGTTTTAGGTTTTTAAAATATTAAGATTTGTAAAAATTGTGGTGACAGGTAATTGTGTTTATTGTATTCATTATATTTCTTTATGTATTTAAAAACTTTGTAATCCAATGAAAGGTCTATTTATCTAATGTTAACAAAACTTAGTTCCAAAAATTTCTAACATATTGCTGTCCAGAATTACATAAAAGGAAACCTAAGATACTGTATTATGCTATATCTGTCCAGATGTTTTTGTTTGCATGTTTGGTTCCCTGTTGAAGGCACTGAATCCCTACAGGAAGTAATATCAAGTATTCTGCTTTGTAGCTGAAGGATTTGTAAGATGAAAGGTGCTTTAACATGAAATGAGATCAGTGGTAAGCCCATGATTTAAATTGTTGTTTGAAAAATTGTTTGATCTGCCCCTTCCAGGGGGGAAAAAAAACACTGAAAGTCTAGATACAATATGACAATACATTCTCTTTTTCTCTTAGTATCTAGATCACCATGGCGACTGGAAAGAAGTTGATGAGAGCCATTAGAGTTTTTGAATTTGGTGGACCAGAAGTACTGAAACTCCAATCTGATGTTGCTATACCATTTCCCAAAGACAATCAGGTGGAAATAATAACTTAAAAACAGGCAATAATTGTACTGAGCCTCTGGCATATCAAGTTAATGTTCAAAAGGAGCACACTCAGAATGATTTGTAAAGATATTGCATTAGAACAAGGTTTTCGCTGCTTCTATGCATGAGCTCTGACAAAGATAACATAATTCTAATAATTAGAGCCATAGATATATGAAAAGGAATAACTTCTGGTTAGAAGAAGAGTTTTGAAGTTGAGAATCATCTATGTATTGCAATAATTGTATTTTTCTGAAATCACAGGTAGTTTTAAACAAGTTATTCCATTACAAGCTTTCATAATTTTTATTTTGTTCATAGTGAGAAAATAGTTTCCTTCTGTATACATGCTTTTTTTCACATATAATTAAAGAGAATTTAAATGTAGGGTTTAATCATTTCTAATGACTGTAGCAATATATGTTTTCAATGAAAAATAAGTATTTTTATTATCGTACCTTCCATGGCTCCCAAGCCTGTTTTCCTTAGCAAGTCTTATTTATGAGAGTTTTTACTATTTGGTCATAACCCATCTGTACAGATTTCTTTCTTAACACTCTTTCTTAATAGACTGTGCTGTAACAGCATCAAGCTTTATCTGATTTCCCCTTTAGACCCTTTTATTCTTTTTGTCTTTATACATACCAGTTCTTTTACCTGGAACATTCATTTGCTCCCATTCTGAAAGAATTTCTGCTCATCCTTTAAGGCCTCCCTCAAATACTACTTCCTTTGTAAGGCTGCTTCTTCCTCTTATAGCAGAGGAAAATATTCTGTATTAATTAAGGTGATAACTTCAATACTAGATGTAACCTTAAAATCTCAATGGTTCAGGGCCTCCCCTGGTGGCGCAGGCTGTTGAGCGCTGCCCTGTGAAGCTGTCCGCAGCCTCTGCAGTGCCAGTTCGATTCCGGCTGGCCGGCGAGAGTCCCATATGCCGCAGCAGACCTCTGCTGCTCCCCTCAGCAGTATATTTCGTCAGTCTGCCTGTTCTGTTCCCCGCTCTGTCTCTGGTAAACCCTCTCACCCTCCCGCACATCTGGCCTGTACCCCAGTTCTTGTATAAGTAAAAAAATCTTTAAAAAAAAAAAAAACCTCAATGGTTCAGTAAAGGAAAATTATTTCTCAGTTGCTAAATTCTAAAATTGAAAAACATTCATGGGTAGCTCTCTTCCAACAGAGTTCAGGGACCCAGACTTCTTCCATCTGTGGGTTTACCACCTTCAAGTCTTGTCTTCTGAGGTGAAAGGGTAGAAACACACTGAATTCCTTGGAAGGTTTTTATGGGTCAGGCCTGAGAGTGACCAACTCACTGCTTTGCTAATATCCCACTGACCAGAACTCAGTTATTTGGTTACTCATATCTGTGAGGGAAGCCAGGAAATAATATTCCTCCTAGGTACCCAGGAGAGGGAAGAAATAGGTTTGATGAGCTCATAGTGATCTATGCCACACATCTCCTCAAGTATTTCCACCAGTAGTTTCCAGAATGTTTTTAATATAGCACATAAGTCATTCTGTTTTTCTTTATTTCTTGGTTTGCAAAACTGGAATTCATTGAAGGTAAGATTTCTTTCTCCATATTTATAGCTTCCATAATCCGTACAGTCCTAATGTAATGCTGAATGAGCGCCTGAGTGTTTTGTGCAAAATAAAATATATTGTCGTTGCAGGTTCTAATCAAAGTCCATGCATGTGGCGTAAACCCAGTGGAGACATATATTCGCTCTGGGACTTACAGTAGAAAACCACTCTTACCCTATACTCCTGGTTCAGATGTGGCTGGGGTAATAGAAGCTGTTGGAAATAATGTGTCTGCTTTTAAGGTATTACATTTTAAATTCTATTTGGCTTAATGCTTTTTCTTAAGATATTTTAAAATTAAAATGTGTTTATATTTCTTTCGAAAAGGCCCCACTACACAATTCCTACCACTTGGGGGACTCCTCTAGTCAAAAAAGAAGTTACTTTTTATCCAGAGGCCTTGCTTGCTTGCATTGTTGGGAATAAGTGCTAGGTAATTTCTGTATTTTCTTCCCCCAGAATTGAACTGTGATACTTTTGATTTAACAGAAATACATAAGGAAAGTCAACAAACAAGGAAATCACACTATTTTTTTTTTATTCTCAATTATATAAAAGCCAACATGGTTTTTTCTTCGCTATAAATTTACCTTCACAGAATAAAGAAAATGTTACTTCCTTTGAATAACAAGTAAAAGATGAAAAAGTAGAAGGTCACTATGTATTTTTAGAGCTCTGACTCAGACCAAGGTGATTGAGTCAATGAAAATGTTATGATCAAGGCTTTTGTTATATTCTAGAAGACATATGAAACACAGACAGTATATTCATGTCCTAGCATCCTTCTTCATAATTTCTTAACCTGCTCAACTTTGGCAGCACATTTGCCAAAATTGGACTGTGACAGAGAAGATTAACACACTCCACAGAGGAAGACAGATTCCTACAGCTTCCCACTCCTCAGCCCTTGGCAATCTGGCTTCTGCCCCCATGCTCCACTGAAATGATTCTTGCTAATGTCACTAATGGCCTCTATATTGCTGGAGTTAATGGGCCCTTTATGTCATTATCTCTCTTGACTTCTGTGTGACATTTGACACTCTCCTCCACTTACTTTTTCTTAAAAAAAAACTTTTTCCTCAGCTTCTATGACATCATTTTCTCCTGATCTCCTTCCCTCTTTTTCCCCTCTCTGGGCATCCTTTTTCAAGCTTCTTTTTCTCTGTATGCTCCTTAAATCTTGGTGTTGCCGAGGGCTCTCCATCCCTTCTTAGACCTCTGCATTTTTTATTCTATTTGATCTTCTTTGCAATGATTTCATGCTCCTCCTTAACCCCCATTGTTATTTGTGATATCTTTAGCTTCGAATTTCTACTAAGCTTTGGACCTGCTGTTTAATATGAAGCCACTCGCCACATATGGCAATTTAAAGTTAAATGAAGTTAAAATAAATTTGCTACCTCAGTCATACTAGCGACATTTCAAATGCCAATAGCCCCATGCTTTTTGTGGCTATCTGATTGAAGAGTGCAGATGGAAAAAACATCTGTCAGCAAAGAGGCTGAGTTAGTGAGCACTGGACCTGCAAGGTCACCCTCTGGGAACCTTTTACTGTGTCTAAACTGAGCTTAGCTTTTCTCCATTCAGATCTGCTGCTATCTTCTGTGACAGTCTTGGTCACTTCTGGGTTTTGAGGCTTATCTCTTCACTCTCCCTCACTCTGCTCTCCCTGACTAGAACGGTTTTCTCTCTTCTTATTCTCTCTATCTCTCTCTCTCCCTCTCTCTTTCTCTCTCTCTCTCTCTCTCTCTCTCTCTCTCTCATTCATTTAGCTAAGATTATCTTACTTAGTCCCTTATCTGGATTTCCATAAAAGACAGTAATTTTCTAAATATAATTCTGATTGTTTCACAACTTCGTTTGGATTCTTATATTAATTCCTTGCAGATTTCTGGTTATTATTGGAACTGCCAGTATTCTGAACGGGGACTCTTTTATGTTCTCTTTCCCACCTGTCTTTCTATTCTTACCTCCCATTACGTCTCATCCTGTAGTTTATTCTTTAGTCATGAACTGTTTGTTCTTCTCTGCCTATTCTATGTTCTTTCATCACTGTGTCTTTTTTTCATATTGGTGGTTCTGCTTGGCAGAAATATATGGAAACTTATAAACATGGGTTCCGGGAATTTTACACTCCAGCTTTAATTTATTTTCATTTTATCCCCTGAGACATTACATCTGTACATGAGCCTGCTTATTAATTGGAATATATGCTGGTGTGTTTCTCAGCATTGAGTCCTGCCATTGTCCCTTTTATTCATTTATTTATTTTGTTTCCTTCACCCCTAATGTTTTCCACTTCTATTTTTCAAAATCTTGCCCTTCCTCACCTCAAATGTTAGCTTCTCCATGAATCTATTCTTTATTTCCTCACTATAGAAGTAACTTATACGTTTTTTTTTTTAAACTTACAATTTCTTTTTTGAAATTTTTATTTATTTATTTTTATTTTTTTAAGATTTATTTATTTATTTATACAAGCACTGGGTACAGTCAGAAGTGCAGGAGGGTGAGAGAATTCACCAGAGCCAGAGCGGGGAGCAGAGCAGGCAGAAGGACCGAAGGACACTGCTGAGGGGAGCAGCGGGCGGCAGGAGAGGTCTGCGCGCCATGTGGGACCCTCCTCCGGTGGCCGGGGAGCAGCCAGGGATCGAACCGGCGCCGCAGAGGCCACGGTCAGCTTCGCAACCCAGCGCTCAACCGCTGTGCCACCGGGGAGGCCCTCTTATACGTATTTTAGATGATGCGTCATGCTTCCCTGTTTCATAATTATTTCTGTCCTTTACTTCTCTCTCTTCCTAGACTTTAAGATACTTAAGTTTAAGGGATTGTCTTCCTCTTGAAAGCTCTCACAGAATTCTAAGTAATGCTTTCCATACAGCAAGTTCTTAGTAAATGTTGAATTATATTGAAATTAATCTTGCCTGTCTCTGTGGCGCAATCGGTTAGCGCGTTCGGCTGTTAACCGAAAGGTTGGTGGTTCGAGCCCACCCAGGGATGGGGCCCCACCCAGTGTTGGGCCTCCCCGGTGGTGCAGCGGTTGAGTGCTGGGTTGCGAAGCTGCCCGCAGCCTCTGCAGCGCTGGTTCGATCCCCGGCTGCTCCCCGGCCACCGGAGGAGGGTCCCACATGGCGCGCAGACCTCTCCTGCTGCCCGCTGCTCCCCTCGGCAGTGTACTTCGGTCCTTCTGCCTGCTCTGCTCCCCGCTCTGGCTCTGGTGAATTCTCTCACCCTCCCGCGCTTCTGACTGTACCCAGTGCTTGTATAAATAAATAAATAAATAAATAAATAAATAAATAAATAAACAAACAAATAAATAATAAATCTATAAAATAAAAAAAAAAAGAAATCAATCTAACATGTTTGTAAGCTGTCAAAACAGGATTAATCGTAACGTAGCCATGCTTGATCATTTTCAGGAAACGAATTTGTCTTTCCTAGATGCTTCTTGAAATTTGTTCTATCTCTACCCCACTGCCTAGTGCTATTACTTTTTCAGATATCTTTATTGTAGTACAAATTTAAGTATACTGAGAGTTATTGCCTTAGTGTTTTACTTATTCCAGCAATTTTTGTTAAAGAGGGAGGAATTAGGGCAATTGTCTCTAGTGGGCTAATTTCCCTGTTGTGGTCAAGGTGGGCAGGTCTGCAATGCTGTGTCATACTTACCACACCTTCAGCTTTGCAGCTGCTTTTCAATACCTAGGACCATGCACATATTTATTGAGGGTTTATTCTTTTCTCACACTGTGATAAGTGAAGAAGCCTGTCCTGACTTATCCTGCTATCAGGAGACAGGTAGAGTTAGCTACTTTTTTCTGTATGACTGAAAAATGAGGGAAATGTCAGGGTGAGGAATTCTATAAATTTAGAGCAGGTGTTGGTGTGTTGAGAGTTTACGTTTTGTTGGTTTTTTTCTCCCAAGTATTTTGGACAAAAAATGATGTGTATTAAGGGCCATTTACTAAGTGATCTGAGAAAATTTCTAAACTTCTTTGCACCTCAATTTCCTCTTCTGTGTAGTGGGATTACTTTAAAGTGGAATGTTGAAAGAACTTACCTCACAGACTGTTGTAAAGATCAAATCATGTAAAAATGATATAGTTAACGCAGTGCCTAGCACAGAAAGCACTCAATAAAGATTAGTTGTTATCATCATATTATTCCAGAGGTTCTCTTTCCTCTTATTTGACCTATCTCACTTCATTTTTTTTCCTTAATAGTTCCCATTAATAAAAATTTAAAAATGCTCAATATTTTCAAGTTATTTTTTATGAACCTCTAAGAAGTAGAAAATAGTATATAAATAAACACTTAATGCTCGTTATAAAGGTTGCACTATGAAGGATTGTGTCTATTTGGACACTATATTTTAACTCCTGATGCCTATATTAATTTGTTGCTTTCTCCAGAAAGGTGACAGAGTCTTCACGAGTGGCACACTCACCGGGGGCTATGCAGAGTATGCTGTCGCAGCAGACCACACCGTTTACACACTGCCAGAGAAGCTGGACTTTAAACAAGGGGCAGCCATTGGGGTCCCATATTTTACTGCTTATCGAGCTCTGTTTCACAGGTAACAACACACAGTGAATTTTACAGTCACAAAGAAGGGCAGTATTTATTGACTTCCTTCTTCTATCTGTCTATCCTCCTGCCTGTCATTTTTCATTACCATTTAGTTACTATCAAAGACTTGTGGATGGAAAGTGCTAATTTGGAAGATTTTTCCAGCCAGTAGGTATACAAAGAAGAACAAAATGCTATCTTTGTCTTCAAGATGCTCACAGCCTAATCAAGGATAGACATAAGAGTGCTTTTTATATATAATATGGAAAGTACAGTGACAGAGATGTGCTTGGGGACTTAAGGGATCAGAAGGGGCATGTCTGTGGTGATGAGGTGGGACAAGGTATAAGACTTAGATTATTTTAAAGTCATGGTTCAAAAATCTTGTTCTCTCTACTCATCGAAACTAATTGCCTCAATTTAAAAGTACAGGATGGGACCCTTTCCCAGATTCATTGGTCAGGGTTCATGCTGGGATCTGAGAGTCTGTAATCAGATTTCTGAGGCATTTGATAAGGATCCAAGGGAATTTGCTTGGGCAGTGGTAGCTGGGAGAAGAAAGGGCATTCTAAACAATGGGAGTAGCCTGGATTGTGAGGAAAAACATCCTGATGTCTGGGGAGAGCCATAACAATTAGTTTTGTTGGAGAGATTTTTAAGGCTAAGGGTGGCAGAGAAAAAGGTTAGGACATGGTAATCTCTATAAATGCCAGCTGCCATTATTAAATAGATAGGTTTTTAGATTGTGAAAAGCTAGATTATAGAGCTCACACATTATTCTGTAAGGGATTAGGGACCATAAAATGTTTTATTCAAGAGCATGGTATTTGGTATTCAGAGCCCTTACCTGCTATGTGGAGGATTGATTTGATGATTGGAATGGAGAAACAGATGGGAGGGTATTATAGGAGAATCCTCTAGAAAAAATGCTTATGGCCAAAGCAAGGGTTGTTATGGAAGAAGAGGTAGAGGAGAAAAAAGGTGAATCTGCTTAGAGCATAAAACCAGGAATAATTAGTGATTGTTTGCATGTGGAGAAAGGGAGAGATGCTTAAGAATTAACTTTCTAGCTTAGGTAATGTTTATCTGTAACAAAGAAAGGGAAGAAAACGTTTCAAAGGGAAACTGAGTTTAGGTTTGGACTTGAAGATGAGACATAATCCAACAGTCTGCTGGATCAAAGAGTCTGAAACTTGAACCCTGGAGATATAAATTTGGGGCTATGAGATGGAGGAGAAAGTCAACAAGATGAAAGTGGTTGAAATTCCTCGGGTAGTGAATACAACAGTGGAGTGAGAATAGAACCCTGATGAGCATCATCATTTAGAGTATAGTCAGATGTAGGGGCAGAGTCCTAAGTATACCAGAAAGAGTATATCCCAAGGCCAAGAGGTGCTATAGTCGTGTTGTTGTTTATACATCTGTTAAGCTCATGGACTTTGGAGACAGGAAGAACTGAAATAGAGTCCTGTCTTCACCAAGTACTAGTTGTGTGACCTTGGGCAAGTTACTTCTCTGTCTCAGCTGAAGTTTACTGATTTGAAAAACAGATAATAGTATTTACTTTATAGGGATGTGGTGAGAATTAAGTGCTAATGCATGTAAAACTCTTAGTAGAGTCTGGCACAGAAAAAGTGCTTAATGAATCTTTTTTTTTTTAAATTTTTTTAATAGAGGCATGTTTTATTTATTTATTTGTTTGTTTGTTTGTTTGTTTTGTTTATACATGCACTGGGTACAGTCAGAAGTGCGGGAGGGTGAGAGAATTCACCAGAGCCAGAGCGGGGAGCAGAGCAGGCTGAAGGACCGAAGTACACTGCTGAGGGGAGCAGCGGGCGGCAGGAGAGGTCTGCGCACCATGTAGGACCCTCCTCCGGTGGCCAGGGAGCAGCCAGGGATCAAACCGGCGCCACAGAGGCGCGGGCAGCTTCGCAACCCAGCACTCAACCGCTGCGCCACCGTGGAGGCCCCTCTTAATGAATCTTGATAGTGAAATACAAGTATATGAGAAAGAGAAAAAATTGTAAGAAAAATCTGACCAGCAGATACAGACCTGGAGGAGTTGCAGTTCTAGTTCAAAGGCAGTCTGCTGACAGGAATCCCTTCTTGCTCCAGGAATTGTCAGTCTTTGTTCAAACCTTCAGCTGCCTGGATGAGACCTGACCATATTATAGAAGGTAGTCTGCTGTACTTACAGTTCATGGATTTAAATTAAATATCAATCTTATCCAGAAAAACACCTTCATAGTGTTTTTGGATAGACATCCAGAGTCATGTTTGACCAAATATCTGGCACCATGACCCAGTCAGTTTGATACATAGAATTAATCACCACAAAGACTCTACACAGTTAGAATAATGACAGTAGGGGCTATTGGTGGGTGGATGCTGGGGTTGTGGGAGGGGAGACTTTGCTCGCTTTTTCTTCACTCACTCCAATCCCAGAGGTTTAGGAGAATGTGCATTAATATTTGAGTGGCTGTTTTTAATGTTTAAAAGAAAATTTATTGAGAAGTATTTCATATCCTTAGTAAAACATTAGTAATTCTATCCCATTCATTTGTAATTCACTTTTTAAAATATCCAAGAGTTTTGGTAATAGTTACCTCAGTTTATTACTTCAAATTATCAGTATAACTCACTGTCCTCAATCTCCAAGCACAAATGTTGGAGAAAGCTTCATTTATTGCTCATAATTGCCATTTGTCAGCTGTTGGCACACAGCCTTAAGCGGAACTCTGGGTAACTGTGTTCTTACTCCTGGACTGAACATAATGTCTGCACGGTGTAGCCACCCCCTATTGTTCTAGTAAGTAAGAGATCCTCCCTGAGAGTCAGATCTGGATCACACAACAGCTGCTGGCTTATGACATTAGCACTTGTCCATCTGGGATGATAAAGCATCCCCTGTCTGCCTTGCTGTATGTTCCTTGTTTTCCGTATAATAGAAAAGTAGTATGAACCAGAAGTAAAAAGAATATGTCATTTCACCAGAGGATTTGGACATTCTAAGGGATGACATGGGAACCTTTGTAACAGGATTTATTCTATTTCTTACACTCTTGCCTTTGCTGACTCGGCATTGCTTTCTGAAATGAGGGCTTAGAGGCTGGTATGACCTCGAGTTCAAAGGCAAGGAGAAATAAAAATGTTTTCTTACCCCT
Source organism: Talpa europaea (assembly GCF_964194135.1). Classification (NCBI taxonomy): domain Eukaryota; kingdom Metazoa; phylum Chordata; class Mammalia; order Eulipotyphla; family Talpidae; genus Talpa; species Talpa europaea. Next base: position 50,191,295 of record NC_140076.1, read on the forward strand.
GCGAATAGTCTCCCTACTGTGTTTACTTGGGTATTACACTGGACTGCAAAGATGAGTGGACTCTAATAAACCTGTATTGAGGACTCTAATAAACCTGTGGACTCTAATAAACCTGTGGGGGCATGTGGGAACAAATGAGGGGTTCCAGTTCTTGTAAGTTCAGCAGTTTCACTACCTATACATTCAAGGACTGCGCCCTCTCAGAAGGTAACAGCGTGATGTGATCCCCGCGTCCCACACAATGTCTGGTGCATAATGGACTCCCAGTAAACATCTGTCGGATGAATGAATGAATTGAAGGTCTTCTTTTATCTGTAACTTTGAGGAACTGTTGTTTGATTCTGTGGAGCTAGGAGAGTATTTTGAGCTGTATATTAGGATGAATTTCCTCTCTGGGCAGATGTTAGCTGAGCTGAGGGTAGAATTTCCTTAAGAATAATGACCAACATCTGAGCTTAATTAACTTCAAAGTAAGGTGATAAACCTATGCTTTCTTTTGCAGTGCCCATGTGAGAGCTGGAGAAAGTGTTCTGGTTCATGGGGCTAGTGGAGGAGTAAGTATTTTTTTTTTTAAGTTTATTTTGAAATGAGTATGTTTTTGCAAGTTTTGCACTGTATTTCTAGGTCATTTTTAAAATCCAAAATTGTAAATGTAGTCAAGGGTGCTTTTTCCCAGCATGTAGTGAAGCTTCTTTAAATTCTATATTCTAAAGGTGATTCCTTGTCATTAGTTTAGCATTTCTTGGTTAATAAGTCCAATAGATCATCCATCAGAAATGCTTGTGTTAGGTTTTCCACCTGTGTGGGATGCGAACCAAGATAAACTAACTTTTCTTTTTTTCTTCAAATGGCATATATCAATGGCATATTTATTAGAATTTTAAACAGTTCTTTAAGGTTAATATTAATTCCATATTCCCTTAGATAAGAAAACTAAGGCTCATTAAAGCTGTACCTGTGTTGCCCCAGACAGCACTGCAAAGCCACACTGTGAATTCTCAGTCCTTTCGATCTCCTTTCCTCTGCTTACCCACTGCGCTTTGATGACATTCATGGAGTGCAGAGTGTACAGCTGTGTCCTTAACACCACAACCCACAGCTTAAAATGCTAATGGGACCGAGGTGAGGGTGGGGGAGGCAGAACTCAGAATTTATGAATTAAGCACATCAGTGAAATCACCCAACACAAGGCTGTCAAAAACCTCTTCAAGGAACGGCTGTCAATCTGCCTCTGAGGAGCTTAGAGGAAAAGTTAGAGCTCTAAGGTTGAAATTTAACAAGAAATCCACATGACCTCTATCCTGCATGTAGAGGCTTTAAAAATTTTGGAGACAAGATTTTCGCATTTTTAAAATAAAAAGCCTGGGGCTACATGGCTCACCTTGGGGAAGCCTGTTAACCCTTTCAAAGCACCATGCACTCTTCGAGTGGCTTGAAAGAAGTATCCTATTACATAGACATTGTCCCCAGAATAATGAGTGACATCCTTACAATATGAATTTACCTCGACAGGTAATACAGAAAATTCAGTTCATTGTGTTCTGTTAACTTTAGATAGATGAATCACAAGGTTTCACAGTCAGCTTACTATGAATCTCAAATAGATGACTTCAGAAGGATTTCACAGATCAGACTATTTACTAAGAAACACCAAGAGTGTCTTTATAGGACTTGAGAAAATATGATAGATATACCTTGTCAGATATTGCTATTGTTTTGTTTCACCAAAGAGGCTATCTTTAGGTTAAATAAATTTAACCCTAAATAACCAAAGGATCTGACAAACACATGCATTTATTTAAATTGCTTTAGCTTCAGAGAGCCAAAGGCTTGCTCTGTGTAGAAGGGAGAGATTTCAGTAGAAAGAAGAGAGAAGACTTTAAAGAAAATCTCTTTTTATTCCCTTTACTCTCTTGTACAAAGCCTGGATGCTTCACCATGATTTTCTTTTTAAGGCAAAATCCACACTGTTCTCCTAGCTGGCTGAGTTTGTTAAATCCTTGGCTGACTGGGACAGGCTGATGACCTGGTGGGAAGCGCTTCTGATCCTCCCTGCCCTATCAGAGGGAAACAGTACTAGCTTCTGACTTGCTTCTGTTCATACTTTCTGTCCTCATTTAATTCAAATTCCTTTGGGATTATGTTGTATATTTAAAGTGGTGTGGAATTTATGAACATAGCTATTATTCAGATGCATTGGTGGGGAGTGCCCTATTTCAGTGTCAGCAAATACATAGGAAAAAAAAAATAACTGACACATAATGGTATATAATCTATTGAAAGGGTATTGCTACAATAGTTGTTGAGAAGAATGAACAGTGCCTTTAAAATAGCAATTGAGGGCCCCTGTAAAGTAGTGAGATCATATGGAAATGCATTTATGTTAAATTTTTTGTTTACAATGTGGTTTTAGTATAGCCTGTTTTCTGATTTTTAATTGAAAATTAATGTAGCCAGAATCAGTTGTATTTCATAGTGTATTGTAATTCATGGAACAGAATGTCTCTCTCACTCTCTGAACAGTGAGTTCTATGTATACGTGTGTGTGTGTGTTTTCATTTATTTTGCCTTAACTCAGCTGTGTTCAGGCTCATCCCTCACATGTACCATACCATCTTTAAGATCTGTTTTAGGCCAGGGCAGGGGGTGGGGTGGGGGTCTATGATTCTGTTGCAATTTTAATTATCACTATTTTTCACTATAATCTTTTTTATTATGTCTAATCAATATGATTTTACCTTCCTTTACAATCAGTAAGGGATGCTTGTGCTGTCATCCTTCCTTTCTTTAGATCATATCACTCTCTTGCTTAAACTTTCTAGTAAGTTCTCCATCATTCTTAAATGTAATCCAAAGCTTTTTCTACAAATACTATGTGACTAGGCCTATCTGTGCCGCCCTGGCCTTGTCTTCTACTCTGTTCCACATACTCTGCTCTTGATGTTGTTTGTAGAGTTGCAGGGTCCTTGGGTTCACTTTGGAAAGGTTTCACCAGAACTCCCCTTTCAGTGGCACGCGGCGAGTTCCCCAGGCTGGTTTCTCCATGAGACAGAGATGTTAGTTATATTTAAAGAGAAGGTTTATTAGGGAAAGGGACAGGTTTGCTGAGAGAGGCCTGCATGGGTGCAGGCAGTTGGCCTTGACAGGTCAAGGGCAGGCAGGAAGCTGCTGCCCTGCAGAGGGAGAGAGTTGGTGGAAAGAGGCACCTGCATAGTCACAGGTGGGCAGTGGGAGTGCTGCCCTGAGCCTGTACAGAGACTGCACTGATATAGCCCTTTTCTCTTTGGGAGGGGTCACTCCTCCGTGGAGTGGCTGCTTCTTGCTGATGTTGGGTAACAGGCAAAACTAGAAAGGGACCAGAGATTCCAGGGTGGGCCCAATCTCCATATCTTTACCCTCAGGACTGTGCTCCACTCCCTATATGCCTTGTGATAAGGCACTGGTGCCTAAGGGTCACGACCTCCACAACTGGGTTAATGGTCATGTTATTCCCCTGGACCCCCACCTCCTTGTGTGAGTCAGGTTTTAGTCTTGTGAGGCCTCCTTTCCAGTTTTTCTGTTCTTGTCCTCCATCACCCTCAAGCCAGATTCACCCTTTTTCAGTCCTTTGAACACCCCAAATTCATTCCCACTTCACCAGGTAAGTCATGACCATTTTGCCTACCACACTGTCCAGGGGCTTCCCAGATCCTCATGTGGCTTGTCCTCCTTTTTTCGGTTATCATTTCCTCAGTGACATTTCCTGATGATCTAACTTCAGTCCCTGTCCCTAAATCTTTCTACCTAAGTGGGCTGTTTTATTTTTTCAAGGCACTTTTCATTTTCTGAATTTCCTTTATTCATTTATTTTATTATTATTGCTTTCATGTATTTGTCATCTTTCCCCTCCCATAGAAGGTAAGTTTCTTGGGGTCTCCCTTGTGGCGTGGGGGTAAAGTCACAGCACTATCAACGCTGTGGTCTGAGTTCAGTCCCCAGCCAGGGAGCTAACCCATATGGGACGGCAGTGTATTTCAGTAGATCTGCCTGTTCTGCTCCCCACTTTGTCTCTGGTGAATCCTCTCACCCCCCACACCTCTGGCCTACGCCCCAGTTCTTCTATGCATAAATGAATAAATAAATCTCTAAAAAAAAGAAGGTAAGTTTCCTGCAAGAAGTACCATGTAAACATTCAATAAATGTTGATCATACAACTGGTACATTATAATTGCTCAAAAATGTTAGCTGTTGCTCTTCTCCCTTCTAAATGACGCAAAGTTCCTTAATAGTTGGGATTGGAACTAGAGCTTACTGTATACATTTAATGAATATTTGCAGGAATGCTAAGAATCTGAAACTATTGAGTTACATTTTGTTTTTCAGGTTGGACTAGCAGCATGCCAAATTGCGAGAGCTTATGGTTTAAAGGTTTTGGGCACAGCTGGCACTGAGGAAGGACAAAAGATTGTTTTGCAGAATGGAGCCCATGAAGTGTTTAATCACAGAGAAGTTAATTATATTGATAAAATTAAGGTGAAATTATTATACAATTTTATAAAAGTAAAATTTCATTTCATGAAAGAATTATATTTTTAAAATTATTTTATCAACAGAAGTTGGCTTTCTTGAATGCCTCTGTGTATTTTTTATGCTTGTTTGTTTTAAAGGTTTATTTTTTTACAGTTACAATTTTTTTTTCTTATGGCAATACGGTTTTGTTAACTATGGTCCCCATGTTGTACATGATATCCTATGATTTATTTATTTTATACTTGGGTGTTTGTGTTTTTTAACCCTTTTCTAACATTTCAACCTCACCCTCTACCCCAACCATTTACCTCTGGCAACCACCAATCTGTTCTCTGTACTCATGAGTTCAGTTTTTGCTTTTTAGATTCCACATGTAAATGAGATTATATGATATGTCAGAGATGTCTCTCTCTGACATTTTTTTATCATAATGTTTTATTGCAAGATTTATTTTTTATGCCTGAAAAATATTCCTCAGTGTGTGTGTGTGTGTGTGTGTGTGGTTGTGTGTAACGTTTTCTTTAGTCATCCATTGGTGAACACTTAGGTTGCTTCCATATTTTGGATGTTGTAAATAATGCTGCAGTGAGCATGGTGGTGCATATTTCTTTTTGAATAATGTTATGTTTTGTACAGATAAATGTCCCAAAGTGAAATTGCTAGGTCATATGGTAGTTTTATTTTTAATATTTTGAGGAACCGCCATACTGTTTTCCAAAGTGGCTGCACCACTTTACATTCTCACCAACAGTACACAAGGGTTCCCTTTTTTTCCACATCCTCCCAACACCTGTTACCTATTGTCATTTTGATTAATAGCCATTCTAGTAGGTGTGAGGTGGTATCTTATTTGCTTTTCATTAGTGATGTCAATCACTTTTTCACATAATCCTGAGCCATCTGCATATCTTTTTAAGAAAATCTATTTAGATCCATTTTTTAAAATTGGATTGCTTGGCTTTTTGCTATTGAGTTGTCTGAGTTTTTTATATATCTTTGTGTATTGACTCCTTATCAAAATTATGATTTGCAAATATTTTCTCCCATTGTATAGTTTGCTTTATCATTTTTTTGTTTTATTTTGCTGTGTGGAAGCTTTTTAGTTTCATTGTATTCACACTTGTTTATTTTTCTGCCTTTGCTTTTGGCATCAAATCTAAAAAATCATTGCTAAGACCAGTATCAAAGAGCCTACTGCTTACATTTTATGTTAAAGATTTTATGGTTTTAGATTTTGCACTAAAATCTTTGATTCATTTGTGTTGATTTTGTGTAAGGTGTAAGATAATGGCCCAGTTTCATTCTTTCATATGTAACTGTTGAGCCCTACCTATCTTTCTGTCTATCTATATATCTATCTTTCTACTTTTTAAAAGGATGGGTTTATTAGAAAAAGGAGAAAGAAAAAGAGAGGCACCTGCACAGTCATAGGCTGGTGGGGGTGGTTGGGGGGCTGCTGTCCAGCACTATATACTGAAAAGACTGTCCTTTCTCCATTATATATTCTCGGATTCTTTGTTGTAAATTAATTGATCATATATGTGTGGGCTCTTTAATCTAGTCCACTGATCTGTAAGTCTGTTTTTATGCCAATTGGTGTACTGTTTCTGATCACTATAGCTCTGTAATGTAGTTTGACGTTGGGGAGCATGTTGCCTCAGCTTTGTTTTTTTAAGATAGCTTTGGCTGTTTGGGGGTTTTTATTTAAAAAAGCAGAAATGGCTGTTTTTCAAACCATTATTTATGTCTTATTCATATGTATAAAATAAAAAATTAGCCCCTCCAGAGTCTTACAGCTATAAAAATTGATATTCTTTAATGTAAATTGCATTTTTAATAAAGCCAAAATTTGTAATTGTAGGGTGTTCTTAATATAATTTTTATTAGTGTAAATTCTTCATGGAAGGTGAGGTATCCATCGATTATAACCTGGATCTTTCTAGCCTAGGGAATAAAAGTTGTTAACTGGATGCTTTGGAGGAATAATCTCTACCTCATCCAGCAGTGAAAAAGCATTCATAGTTAGTTGTTACTTATATTCCATTGCTACAACAGAATCAAGCAGATTCTGAAATGCTCTCTTTGAACTATAGTAGCAATTTACTAAACATTGATTATTTTGCTAATTCTCAAACTACTTGCTCACAATGAGAAAGAATTAGAATTTTCCAGGTACCAATTACTATGTAAACTAGGTCATTACAAACTGAGGAAAAACATAAGTTTATTACCACTAAATCATCTTGTCAAAAAACTGAAGAAAGGCACTCCCTTATTGTATGTCTAGGAAGCCTAAAATCAATCATGTCTTCACTCCTGAGCTGTCGTCCAAGAGTACTTACAAAGATGAGAAACAGCCAGTTTTTATAAGAATATATTTTTGTCTTGCAATAATTGCTTTTTAAGGTCATGAAGTCCTGTAGTTTTATGTCTTCTACTATTCCTTTTGCCTAGGTCTCTTATTCTCTAAAAACATACTCTTAACCTTTTATCGCTCTCCTCTTTCATGACTCCTTTTCCACCAGATTTCTTGAAAAAGTGGTGAGCACCCTTCCTTACCTCCCATGCTGTTCCTTGCAGGTTGGCTTCCACCCCATTTCACAGTGCTGATCAGTGGTCACTGGTGAGCTCCTAATTAGCAGTGTGCTGCTCGTTTCATCTTTCAACAACAGTTGACCACGACTGCATCTTCTGGAAACTGGGTCTCCTCATATTTCCCTGACTTCATTTTGAGTCTTCTTTCTCTTCATATTACTTTAATGTTGGCATTCCTTAGTTGTTTTTTTTTTTTTTTTCCTTAGTCTCTCATCTTCTTAGGCTCTAGGTCCTCATCCCCATCCATCTCATGTACCCTCTTGGCTTCATTTAGCACCCATGTTCGGATGATTTCTAGTGCTATCTCTGGCCTGAGTTCTGCTCCTCCCTGCCACCAGCTGCTGGACAGTGCTATTCATTTGATTACCTAAGGCAGAAACCTGGAGTTCATTTTGTATTCCTATGTTTTAATTACCATTCTCCCTTCCAGATGAGGCTGGTCACTTCCTTCTGTCAGTTCCACCTCTGACATGCCTTTCAAATATCTTTTTCGCTGTTTTCTTCACTATGATGATGGTATAGTCCTCGTCGTTCCTTTCTCATAATTGAATGAATATCCTCTTCTGTTTTCTCTACTGCATCAAGAATTATTTGGATCTCTTTTAAAAAGTCTCCAGAAATACTAAAACAGGAGATCTAAGAGAACAGAAATTTTCGCGTCTCTTATTTCCTGCTGGACTATCTTTGCATAAAATGGTGTCTGGTGTATGAATTATTTAATGAAAAAATTAATGTCCCCCCAAAGTCCAAATTCTTTAATATGGCATTTAATGTATATTGCACAGTCTACCTGTTTACAGTCTCTTCTTACTTGTTCCTCTTCTCTGCCCCTCACCTTTCTAAATACATACTCCAGCTCTGCTGGGCTATTTTTAAATCCTGATTTGTACTCTCAGACCCTTACATCTTTGCTTTTTTTATTTCTTCCATACAGGCTGACTCTGCCTCATATTTAACCTCCCCTTACTGTGTTCCTTCCTTTCTGATAAGGAACTCCTAACCAGGTCATCAACTCTGTGGAGCTTTCTCTGGCTATTACAGTAATCAAAATTATATCTCTCTTTCGTACTCTAATAGACCATTATTTACTTATTTAGTATATCAAAGCTAACTGTTAACCATTTGGAACAAAACGGAATGCACACATGCAAAAATCCTGCCTATGACTTTTGGTTTATTTTTTAATAAAAATGGGAGGCCCCTTGAGGTTTTGGATTTTTGATTTGTTGTTTGTTTCTCTGCGAAAATACATTTTGAAGATAGGTAATTTTCAACTAAGGTAAAGTTATTTTATAGTCAAATTGAACTAAGTGTCTGAAAATTCTAGACAAATTTTATTTCATTATAGCATTTATTTAGTAGAAATCTATATATTTTAGATGTCTTGGCTTGCACCTTGGAATTACATCAACAATCTATAACTCAGTCTTTTTAAAATTTGCTTTAGCTTTAAAATTAACATTTTATGTCATCTGAAATATTTCTGTAATATATGGGACTGTGATAAGTTTTACAGTTTTTTTACTTGTTTTCTTACTCTGCATTCTTTTATATCATATAGAAATCTGTTGGTGAAAGTGGAATCAATGTAATTATTGAAATGTTAGCTAATGTAAATCTTAGTAAGGATTTGAATCTTCTGTCACGTGGAGGACGAGTAGTAGTAAGTGTTTCCTTTTTGTTTTTGTTTTGAACACTTTGAAGTTTTACCATAATTTAACTCTATTTTGCAATCATCTTTAACTGGAGAAAAACTGTTTCTCATAATAGGTTGTTGGTAGCAGAGGTCCTATTGAAATAACACCCCGGGATACCATGGCAAAGGAATCTAGCATAATTGGAGTTTCTCTCTATTCATCAACTAAGGTAGAAAAAAAGTGATTCTGGTTTTTGTAAGTAAACATGATACAATTTGCCTAGTCAGACTGAAAATTTAAGTGGATGTTAAACTTAGTTTACAAACTGTTGGGTTAAGGATTCATTTCTAGATAACTAGGACAGCAATATAACTTATTTTCCAAGTTAGGACACTTTTGAGAGAGAAAGGAGATAGTAATTACTTTAATGCAATACATGTTTTGTAAACTGAGACTGTCTCAGACAAACTGGACTATGGTTACCCTATAAAGAGCTATTGTTCTATAACTTTGGACAAGCTGACAAAAGCCATATATTTGTAAGAAACTTTTTAAGTTGTAAGTCATAGATTCTGAAATTGTTTAATGCGTCTGAAAACTAAGTGATGGTTTTCTCCATAAGAGAAAATTAAAAACTTTTTTTTTTTTAATTTAGGAGGAATTTCAGCAATATTCTGCAGCCCTTCAAGCTGGAATGGAAATTGGTTGGTTGAGACCTGTGATAGGTTCTCAGTATCCATTGGAGAAGGTGTCCCAGGCTCATGAAAATATCATTTATGGCAGTGGGGCTACTGGAAAAATGATTCTTCTCTTACAGTGATGAATTCTTCCATGTATTACTGTGTGAATAGAAGTTTCTTACCCTAGTTTTTGTTGCATAATTTTTGCTTTACTTAGACTCGTTTGATTTAGTGAGTTTCTTATATTAAAGAAGACTTACTTTTAGAGATCATGGGCCTCGAAGTGCAATTTACTTTGTAGCTGGCAAAGTCTTTTATGCTTCCACTCTGAATTAAGGAGTCCTCATATTAGAAAATACATGTTTGTGGTCATTTGGCATTGGAGTGCATTACAGAAATTCTGAACTGACACTTGGTGATTGATTCCATACCTCTGACTAAAACACGGTAATTCAAAATAAGATAACTTGATTTCCAAGCCCATTTCTCCTTAGAAAGTTTTTCAGTCTCTGATTAGCCCTCAACTGCATTGGAGTTTGAAGATTTTCTGGACTAAAAGAACCCCATTTCCAAGGTAATCTCACTTGGATCTAGAAGTCTCTTGGAAAAGCAAGAATAAGCAACTTTGAGAGAAATTTATAAGTTTTTATTTTCCAGCGTATTAGAACATTCACTGTGTTAGTGGTTGATGACCAGTGACTCATGTTTTGTAAAGAGAGCAGTCTTATATTTGGTACAATGTAGTACTGGAGACTAGGTGCTAGGTCTTTAAATAGATACTTCTTGATTGATTAGATTTTCAAACTGGACTGAGACTTACCTGATTATGTCATATATTTTTATTTAAATTAAACAACCAGATTTGATACATTAAGGATGATCTGCTTCTGCTTCATAATTTGGTAACCTGCAGGAAATCCTGTAGGAAATTAAAACCTTTGTTTACCTGGCTTATCTTTGTGTAGTACTTGCCTTACTTCATTTTTACATAGCTCCTCCTGATTACTTCCTAGTAGTGTTCTGTGCTGCAGGTCTTCATTTAAAACTAAATGAGCAGAGCAGATGATTACTTAAAAATCTTGCCATCAATATTATATCCAAGGAAGTGAGATTTCATTGTTTGTTTGTTCTTGTTTTTCTTCATATGAACATAGCCTCCTGTCTGTATTACATTGTATGGAGGTTTTGTTGAATGACAGCTTCTAATTTGAACATGAATTTCTACTTTAATAATGAGCGGAAAGTGCTGCTAACTTGTATAATTGAGGGGTGTCATTGATTTTTGGCTGTATGTTCTAAGGATGAAGTGTTTTGCTATTAGCATTTTCCCAGTTTATTCACTATTTCTTTTATAGGTCAGTCATCCTGGGAAATAGCATGTTGAAATAAGTGTTAAAAAAGTAGTGTTTTTAATCTAGACCAGCATTATCTGCATATCCTAAAAGGGAGGATTCCTTTCCATACAAAATGATAAAAGAATAATTATTCTATAAGAGTCTCTTTAGTCTGTTTGCACATTTGCCTCATCTATAGACTAAGCAAAAGCATACTGATGACTTAACATCTTGCAACCCTTTGATACAGTTCACTTAATTTCAAAGGCAACACTAGCCAGGTTTTGTGCATTAACTACCATATTTATAACTGCGTAGCTTTGGATATGTTTCCTGCATGAATCTCTGTGTAGATTTTAGTTCCATTCTTGTCCCAACTTAGAACCAACTAAATTCACTGCACTGTTGGTGCCAGTGGCTGGAAGGCTATTATACCGGAGCAGTGCCTGTCCCTATACAAATTAAAGAATAATCTATAGAATCAACAAACATTAGTTCATGTCTCAGCTCTCTGAACTTCTGTTTATTTGCTTTGACCTTAGAATAATATAATGTGTTAGAGATCAAGTGATTCAGGCACCCTAAGTCCAAGAAAGCCAAATGACTTGGCAAAGTTCACATGACCAGTAGATTCAAACTCAGCTGACTTATTTTGGTAGGTTTTTGATTTAAAACCTGAATTTTTATTTCTGGCTTGCTGTAACTGGTTGCTGTAGGAGTTGAGCTATCTGCTTTCCAGCCTCACTTTACCTGAGACTCCTAGTTCTTTATCCTATTAATCATTTTCACTTTGATGTCACTTATCACTTGATTTGACAATCTTTTATGAAAGGACTATCCTATTATCCTTTAGTTCAAAATATTTACTGATTATTTAGAGTTTGAGAAAGCCCTCTGGTGGAATTCTGTCAACCTGGAGTTGACAGAGCCAAGCAAAACATTTTAGACTTGTGTATGAACACATACACAAACACACACACACACACAGCCACGTATGTGTAAATAAGGAATCTCATGCAATTTATATGGGCTGACAAGTTTACATTTATAGGGCAGATCAGCAGGACTTTTCATTTTTTAATTGCCGTGTTAAAGTAGAATTCGTTCTCTGGGAAACATCAGTTTTTGTCCTCAATTCCTTTGACCGAATAACCTCACCTGCACTAGAGGGTAACTACCTAAAGTCAATTGCTGACTCTTGGTAAGCACATAAAGAAAACATGATGAGTTTATGTTGACACATAAAGCTGACCATCACAAGGGCTAATATGGAGACACAGATGAGGGGCAGTTAGCTTGGAATTTCCAATAACACATTTAATGTTTTTGATAAATTTGTTAGCTGCCTTTATCCTTAGTAGCTTTGACCATAGAGGTACAAAATAACGTGGATGCTTTTGAAAGGGAAAAAAAATTGAGTAGCATTTTATAATGTCCATAGCTCAGCTTTATTGAGGCAAGAAATTCTATGTGTGCCAAGGGGTTAGCACAATTCACAGTATAAAGAACTTTTTTTCTGCACATGATAACTCCCAAGAGCAACAAAACCTATCAGATCACTTTGACCTGGCTCTCTCAGCCTCCTCAATCACATCTCACAGGCAGGAAAACACCTCAGCTCAAACCTTAATTCTCTTTTCAACACTAACATTTTTTAGTAGAGTAATTTTTTAAATGTCTTTTGAAAATTGTCATAAGACAATTTTACTAGTCCATAGGGTTTCAGGAATAGCTTATATTGTGGAAACTTCATTCAAGGAAAGAACTTAGGAAATGTTATATCATAGATATTTAAATTCATTTAGATCTGTGTCAGTGATTGCTGGGACAGTCCACGTATGTTCTGTAAGAACATAACCCATTGCATATTAGAAATACTTATTATGCCTGTGTTAAGCAAAGCCAGAGATTAACAGCCTCTGGTTTATCCTCAGCTCCAAATAAAAATACCAACAAAGACTTCCCAACAATATTGGGAATTAGAGACAAGAAGTCACCCTGTGCCAAATCCATGGGAATTTTTACTAATTCAGTGCCAGTCATTTGATTCATTGACCCAAATTAGTTGCAAAATAGGTAGGAAAAAGCCTCAACTCGGTTACTGCCATTAAGTCAGGACACACAAGCTACATTACCTGGAAAAGCAGGCCTTGAGTTGATGAGAAATCCTCTGAGCTAGCAAGGTATTGTGCACACTCCTCAGCGTTCCTGTTTTTCACTGTCATCTTCATTTTAGAGACTATGGATTTTAATTTTTGGCACAGCTGTAGATCAGGAGAGAGGGGGCTTTGCATCCTTGGGTATACAGTCACTGCAGAGAAAGCCTCACAAATGGATAGAGAGAGGGATCCCTGGATTGCAGCATGTGCTGGAGAGTGTACAGCACTGTGCAAAGAGTAGTTGTCTGATTTAGAGAAAGCCTATGATAAATTTAGGAACCTGAAAAAAGGGTTCTAAACTTCCTTGTGGAAAAGAGGACAAATATCCAAGACATTTCAGGAATAAAATGTTTTACAATGAGTCCCAGTACATATGAAATTTTTTCCCAAATTAGAGTTAATAGAGTTTAATTAGTCCACAAGTAACTAGATTGGTAGAACAAAATAAGTGTCTAGAAAAGTTTCTCACTATTGTGGGTAATTAAAAATGGTTTTACTGTTGGGGAAAATATTATTCAGTAAGTGAACTGGCTACCCACTTGGGAAAAAAAGGAAAACTGGAATCTGACTTCACATAAAATCTCAAAAACTTGTAGATGGTTCAAAAATTTAACTATAAAAAAAATTAAAGTCATGGTTGAAATTCTTACAGTCTTGAGAGGTGAAAAGCTGTTACCATTATTCAAAAGGTCAAACTAGTCATTAATCACTTAATGTTTTGGTCAATGACAGACAGCGTCCTTGAGGGATCCTAACAGGCTCTAACTGCAGCCTAGGTGTGTAGTGCCTGTTCCAGCTGGGTTTGTGTAATTACAGTCTAAGATGTCTGAACAAGGATGAAATATCCTAACATGCATTTATCAGAATAATATCCCTGTTGTTAAGTGATGTGCGACTATGTAAAATAAAGAGCCAAGTAGAAAAAGACATAAAAATAACAAAATAAAAAATAATATAAAAATATTAATAATTTTAAATTATTAAATTAGCAAATGACAAGAGATGGACATGAGCCAATAGTCCATACTAAAATAGAATGTATATAGCCAGAAAACTTATGGAAGGAATTGTTTGACCTTATTAGTGCCCAGGAGATGAGCATTAGTGGAGCATGACTTTTTGGAATTTGACATTGTTTCTGTTTTGGAAAGCAGATAGGCTGTCTTTTAAGTTTAAAATATGTATTCCCCTTTGATCGATTCATTGAATTTCTGGAATTTATCCTAAAAATGGACATTATGCAGAGAAATATATCAAAATTGTTTTTATTACAGCATTGCTTATCAACAAACTATTGGAAGCAACCTAAATTCCCACCGAGTGAGTGATTAAAAATTAATTCATTCAGTATATTAATAAATTATAGAAGAATTTTGTTATATTAGTAAATTAATGAATATGTTCACTATACAGTAATATAGGGAGGCAGGCTATTATAATAACCAGGTAAGCTGTAGTTACTAATATAAGTCTTTGTTCAAGGCATAGTATTAAGAATATCATATTGAAAAATCAGATACAGAATATGTATAATTCCATTTTTACATAATTGTCTCTGTGTGAATTTCAAGAGATACCCAGTAGATATGTATCAAAATGGTTTGTTTTAGTTATAGAGTTATAAATATTTTTTTCTCAATACTTTATTTTTTAAGATTTATTTATGCATACAAGAGCTGGTGTTTCTCAGCACTTTTTTTTTTTTTAAAGATTTATTTATTTATTTATACAAGCACTGGGTACAGTCAGAAGTGCAGGAGGGTGAGAGAATTCACCAGAGCCAGAGCGGGGAGCAGCGCAGGCAGAAAGACCGAAGTACACTGCTGAGGGGAGCAGTGGGCGGTAGGAGAGGTCTACATGCCATGTGGGACCCTCCTCCAGTGGCCGGGGAGCATCCGGGGATCGAACTGGTGCTGCAGAGACTGCGGGCAGCTTCACAACCCAGCGCTCAACCGCTGCGCCACCGGGGAGGCCCTCTCAACTCTTTTAATTTTCCAACTTTTAAAATATTTTTTAGCAAAAGTTATTTTTGACAAATCAGTAGCTAAATTCTGTTTAAAAGAAATGCCTTTTTAAATAAAAAATAGACAGTTATTAAAACCTTATAGTTTTAATATAAAAATCAAAATAAATAATGTATTAAGTCTCAGAACAGATAAATTTATATTACCTGAATTTTTTGTTATTGTATCTCCACATAGAATTAGTTCTTACCCATGCTGGTAATTTATCCTTTATTCTTTTTTTTTTTTTTAAGATTTATTTATGCATACAACTGGGGTACAGACCAGAGGTGGGGGATGTGAGAGGATTCACCAGAGAGGGAGTGGGGAACAGAACAGGCAGATGTACTGAAATACACAGCTGAGGGGAGCAGCGGGCGAGGTCTGCTGCGCCATGTGGGTAGCTCCCTTGCCAGGGATTGAACTTGTGCTGCAGTGGTTGTGGATAGCTTCATAGATTGCATTGTAACTCCTTGTGCCACGAGGGAGGCTCTTATGCTTTATTCTTAAGACATGGCTATGTATAAAATTGTAGTGTATTGGTATTAAATTTGTACTAAGTAGGTCATAATTATTTATTTTATTTTTATTTTTGAGATACCAAATTATTCTTTAAAAAATCCCATTTTGTTCTTAAAAGATAAAATATTCTTCTGGTGATGCAAATTCTTTGATCTTAGAAAAAATTCATGTTTGCATTTCTAGTAATAAACTTTGAGATTTATCTCATGGTTAATAAAAAAGCCAAGATGAACTTAGGTTTATCAATTTGTTTTGGATGTTTATTTTGATTGCAGCATCACATTTGAAATCCAATTGTAAGCATCACTTCTAATCAAAGTGCTTTCAGTAGGTGTGACAAATGCATTTTTACAAAATGAACCCATGTATTATTTGGTGAAATATTATTTTGCTTAGGAATTAACACTGTAATTTTGTTTCAGTGTTCCCATGTAATTTGTGTTTTTACATGTCTTGCAATTTCTTTCATCTGAAAATAGGCTTTGAGTTTATTAGCTATTTTCATGTTGTCTTGTTTATAGACCTATCACTATAGCTTCTACATGCTTCTCAGACGATGTTCCCTTTCAAGTCTATCAAACTGCATTTGACATAAATGAAAACTCTATAAGTTGCTGAGATTCTTTGCCTCTTTATTGTCAGTTTTCTGTCAACAGATGAGGACCACTGTTTTCCAGAGTTTGGTTTCACCCAATGGTAGGCAATTTATCTGGAATATTTTTTCATAGTGAAAAAAATACCAACCCTAGTCATACATACAAAAATATTTGCATACTTTTGAGTTTATCTCCTGTGTCACTAGAAGTGATGATCGCCCTTATTAAGCAAAATTCCTCTATCTTGCCTATGAGTTCTATAACTCTGGCCTCTTCATGAACTTTATTTCCTGAATTCTGTTCATCCTCTCACTAAAAATATAAACACTTCTTTTCATTGCTGAGTAATATTCCATTTGTATATGTACTACATCTTCTTAATCCAGTCATCTATTTTTGGGCATTTGGGTTGTTTTCATAGCTTAGCTATTGTAAATTGTGCTGCTACAAACATAGGGGTATGGGTGCCCTTTTGAATTAATGTTTCTGTGTCCTTTGGGTCAATACCTAGGAGTGGAATTGCTGGATCATGTGGAAGCTCCATCTTTAGCAGGTTGAAGAATCTCTATACAGCAATCAAAAAATATAAAGTCATGGAATTTGCAGCAACACGAATGGAGCTGGAAGGGATCATGCTCAGTGAAATAAGCCAGAAAGAAAAAGAAAAATGCCAGATGGTCTCACTCATAGCAGGAATTTAGAACACCTAAATAAAGTAAAAATCAAAATCAACAAGCAACTATAAACCAGAGACACACTACGGGGGTGGGGGTGTTGAGGAGGGAGTAGGATCAAAACAAGGAGAGTGGGAATTGTATGGGGACTATAACTAAGATGAAAATGCATACATTGTGCAAAAATTAAAAATGATATAAAAATATATAAAATAAAAAATATATAAACACCTCAATTTCTTTATCATCCTGCCTTCCAGAATATCATTCTCCTAATATGCCTTGGTCATTTTCAGTTTTCCATTCTAAATATCTTTTTCATTCATCTCTTTAATGTTTGTGTGCTTTATTCTGACCTTTCCCTCTGTTCATTCCCCTTGACTGTCATCAGAATCCAGATATCAGGAATACCTTTTTGTTGATGGTTGTCAATCCTTTATCTCCAGCCTATTCTAAGGTCCATAGATGGACAACCCACTGGACATCACCTGGAAGTTCTATAAACCATACAAAATCAGTGTGCCAAAATTGAATTCTTCCCATCATAGATTTGTTCCTCTTGTATTTCCGATCTCAGTGAATGATACAATTCGTACCTGGTTACCCAAGGCCAGCAGTCATTCTCATTTTTTCCCTGTCCCAAGCCCCCAGTTCTGCACCCAGTTGGCCACTAAGGTCATGGATTTTACTGTCTTTGTGACTACAGAACTGACTAACGACCAGTACACTAGACTGAACCCTCATTGTTTCCTACTTCATTTTTAGCTTCTCCCTTCACTACACCCCTATCATATCAACCTATTTTTCCTTCCTTAAGTACACTGTAGTCTTTTATATCTCTTTTCTGTCATGTTTTTTTCCATTTATCCACCTCCCTAACTCTTATTTATCCAGAAAAATCAAAATTAACTAACATGATATTCCAATCACCTTTTATTCACCTTATTGGAAGAAAGATTTGGCCAAACACCTGACATCCAACACTGGTCAGATGAGACTGGCTAGAGTTAATAGTCACATATACTCACAACCAGAGAAACAGGACCCTAGACACCATGCAGGATCATTCAGTGGTTGCATTTCAGAGCAGGATCAACCAGAAGGGGTTGTGGGAGACTGACTTTGTACTAACGAGGGCGGGGCATCCCCTGGTTCCCACAAAGGAGATGTGATTGGTTTGTTTGAAGAGTTTCACAGACTGGCAGAGAGGTGAGACTTAGTTGAATATGGGGTATGGTACATCCAGTTTAGCTAATAAAGGGATTAAAAGGGGGCACTTCTGCGGGGGTAGAGGAATTCATGGCTTCTGAGGCTTAAGGACAGCAAATGGGATTTCAGGTCTTATAATAAAATGCCTGGAGAAAATCTTCCTTGACCACTCCTCATCAGAATAAGGCACCCTTCCGCTCTATGGAACAAAATTCTCTCTCTCTCTCCCCCACACACTTCCTCCCAATCCCCAAGGTAGATACAAATAAACAAACCTTACACTATTGCAATTTATTATTTATTCACCTGCTTCTCTGACTGGTGTGATGTAAATTTTGTGAGGGTAGGGACTTTTTGGTTTTCTATACCCATCTGATTCATTGAAGGAACTTTGCAAATGTTTAACGGATCAATTAGTAAATATATATTATGCACTGACTTATGGAATAGTAACTTAGCTTCTGCATGAAAATGTGCTCATATGCATTTTAAAAGAGAAAATTTAGAATATTTTGATTTTACCAAGGAATGAGGACTTTCTAAGTAGAGCCTAGCACTGTGCCTGGTGGGCCATACAGGGCCCATTTTTTTCCTGGGGGAGTGATAAAGGCAGATTATGGAAAGGGGTGCATGATAGAAAAGCAATAGAACTCAGGTTCTTGGGGCCACAGGACCAAGGCAATTAGACTTAGTCACGACAGCCCTAGACTGGACCACTTAGAAATACTTGAAGAACAATTTTCAGGGAGCTGGATCCCCAGATCTAGACATTGGACTCACTGAAATAATTTGTGTTATTACTATTGATGTGATCTCATTTGCCTCACTTGCAGGCCCCAGGTGGTGTCGTCTGGGAAAATGTAGGTTGTACACTTGTCAGACATGATTAGAGAGGGGAAATTTCAGCTTCCAGAGTAGAGTTAGTTTCAAATCCTTTTCCTTTATTTTAATTATACCCCCTCGTTGACTTCAGCACTTTCCTTCATTTGATCCTTCATTACTTCTCAGCCCTTTCTCGGCCTTAATCAGTGCTCATATTCTACCAGGCCTAGATTGGTCACTGGAAGACCTTCAGCTACCTTAACTATCATCTCTAGACAAAAGTCACTCAGTGAAACCTAACCCTCAATTAAATCTACAATCAACTTCCAATTTCTAGCCTTATTCTCACCACTCCACATCACCTACCCAAGCTCTAGCCAGTCAAATGTGGCAGGTGCTGCTTAGCCTTTCCCTCTCATTTGTCTGTCAAGCACAGAAATTTCTTCCCTTTATTTCTGTCCATCTGTGCTATTAATCCCATTTATAGCACTTTCTATGGATATATTAGAAAATTAATCATTTGATTAATTTTAAGCTTACTTGTATATATCACTGTGCCCAATATTTGAAGATGAGCAGGGCATTTTTCCCCTCTGGGATGTCAGTGGAATGGGGGGCAGCTGTTCATCGGATGTCACTCAAACCATTAGTGAGAGCAAATCGCTGCGAAGCACATGATTGGAAAGAAGATGGAATGGCTGAAGCTGAGGATGAGAAGCAGTTACTAATCAGGAGAAGGCAATGTTTTCATCTTTTGATTTAACTTCTTTGTATTAGAACTTAAGCTTCTTAAGGTGAGAATGAGACCTAGGAAGGAGGCCCAGGAAGGAGGCTAGTAGAGGCAGGCACTCAGATGTGAGTGATGAATTCTAGTGAGGGGTTAACTTTTCCTACCTGTAAAATTTCTATCTTAGGTTTTATATATTGTGTATCTTATAATGCATTTTATAGATGATGTATATATTTATTAATCATATATGTATGTGTTTCTATATGTACATGTATCTATGTATTTAATTTGATGTTTAAATTGTGTCATAAAAGGACAGAGCTATGTAGACATGTTTGTACTTTACACTGGGAATTTGACATTTGAATCAAATATGAAAAAGTTGACTTTATGTGCTATCAAAGCTCACTTCTGGGGCCTCCCCTGGTGGCGCAGCAGTTGAGCGCTGGGCTGCGAAGCTGCCCGCAGCCTCTGCAGTGCCGGTTTGATCCCCGGCCGCAGGGCGAGGATCCCACATGGCGTGCAGACCTCTCCTGTCTCCCCACTGCTCCCCTCAGCAGTGTATTTTGTCGGTCTGCCTGTTCTGTTCCCCGCTCTGGCTCTGGTGAATTCTCTCACCCTCCCGCGCTTCTGATTGTACCCAGTGCTTGTATAAATAAATAAATATATCTTTAAAAAAAAAAAGAAGCTCATTTCTGGGTACCTGCCATCTTGCTTCAAAGAAAACCTCACTCTGAATAGTTAAGAGGAAAAAAAGTGGAATTCTTAAAAAAATATAAGTAAACTCAATCTGTTAGGACATTTATTCTCCTTTGTTCTTTTGTTTGTATAAAACAAGCATCTAACCCCTTTAACCTTATTTAATTTTTACCTTGAAAAGTTTTAACATCCTAACTCTTCAACTTATATTCTAGATACAGAAAGTGCATAACATAGGTCAGTATTAATTTTTAAAATGTCATTTCAACTTAGTAGAAAAAAAGCAATTGATGTGCTTCAGTAATAACCTCCACTTGTTTTGAACTTGTTTTATTAAAGCTTGCAATTCTATTTAATTGGCATGTAATTTAATTGCCACATAAGTTATTTAATTATATGCTATAAATGGAAAGTGTTGTTTATAGGCAATCATATGCCTTTTGTTAAAATCTGGAATACTATACCTTCCTTAATCTTGTGTTTGTATGTCGTTCCTTCATGCTGATTATTTGCATCGCATGATTGCTATATCACATATTAAATTAATGTTGCCATTGTTTATAACGGGGTGTGTTTGTGTTTATATTTTTTGTTGTATTTCAGTAACCAAATCATGGAGCTAAAATTTAACTTACTGTGCTAATGAAAACAAAGGCCCAGAAGATTCATATTTCCATTTCCATGGAAGATACATCACAAAACTCTACACATGCTATTTGTACCACCTAGCAACCCCTACCCTCCATTCTGTGCCCACTTCCAGCACATTACTTTTTTTTAAATTAAAAAAAAAATTTTAAAGATTTATTTACACCTACAAGAACTGGGGTACAGGCCAGAGTTGTGGGGGTGAGAGGATTCACCAGAAACAGAGTGGGGAACAGAACAGGCAGATTGAAATACACCGCTGAGGGGAGCAGCAGGCACGTCAGGAGAGGTCTGCTGCACCATTTGGGTAGCTCCCTGGCTGGGGATGGAACTTTGCTGCAGTGGCTGCGGTGAGCTTTATAGGTTGCGTCTTAACCCCTTGCGCCACCAGGGAGGCTTCCAGTACATTACTTGTGAAGATTTCCCTTGAGTGTTACTTTTGGTTGGAAGACTGTCCTGATGTCACTAATAGAAGAGATGGTTTTTCTCTGCATTCCAGCAGAACAACGTAGAGTCAGATAGAACTGAGCATAGTCTTTATCTTTCATTAGTGTGGCAACCTTGGGGCTTAGTAGACCTCAGTTCTCATGGTTGCACATTAGTAATAATAGTGGCTTACCTTATTGGGTTGTTATAAAAAATATATTAGGTAAGTCTAATGCCTTTGCACAATGTTTGGCACATAGAAGACCTGTGGAAAGGTCAGTTCTCTACTATTAAGTGTTCAGTAAACATGTTGAATGAATGCCTTACAATTTTTCCCAACTTTATTAAGGTATAGTTGACTACAATTATCTATAGATTCACCTTACTTCCACTGCTCTACAAATTTATCTAGGGGTTGGTCAGTGGCGTTTTGTCTCATGAAGATAGAGGATAGCATCTGCCGCATAGTAAGTGGTTGGTAAATTTTAAAAACCTCTACTTGCAAATCTGATTTTTAAAAACACCTTCAAATAAACATCATTCTTTCAGCAAAGACTTTTTAAGCACCTACTCAGAGTCAGACATTGTGCTACAGACAGATTATACATCAGTGACAATCTGGTTTTGTAACATTTCATTTTACTGGAGAGAGACCAAAAGGAGCAAATAGACTTGTAAATACATGAAGGGTTGAATGATGATCAGAACCACCCAGAGAAATAAAGAAGAGTAAGGGACAAGACAGTGTGGGGGTACAATTGCGATTTTATGTGGTGTGGAAAAGCCCAAGGTCTCCACAATGCTGCTTGAATACAATGGCAAGAAGGTGATCCCTCCTAATTTCTGTGATTCAAATATGCCTTAGTTTCCTGTAATTGAAAGAACTGGATTTTACCCCAAAACGGATTTCTAGTGCTTGCAGTACATGGGAGCAGACTAGGAGGAGGGCCCAACAGATGCTGAGATCCAATCACTGGCAATTCACTCACTGTCAACCACTGGCAGCCACAGCTGGAAACTAAGGAAATACATGATCTGCATTGAGTTCTAACAAGACCACACTGGCGGGTCTGCAGAGAATAGAATAGAGTAGACCCTATTGCAATAATTCAGCTAGAAATGATGGTATTTTGATGTAATCTCGTGTTAAAAGATGTCATAATCAAGTCCAATGTACTCATTGGATCAGGCCATCCATTTCTTTGTGTAGTCATTCATTCATTCATTCAGTAGTTTATGTACTTTATAGAAAATGCATTGCCTCTGTAAATCTTGAAGAAATATGCATGTGATCCTTTTCAAAACTGGCATTTCTATAAAACTGATAGTGAAATGTGTATATGAATCAATGCTTAATTTGAAATCATCTTCCCTATGATGGTCACATATATGGAAAGATGTTAGATTTTTAAAAATTTTCTTGCATTCACTAACATCAAAAGAAAAATTAATTTAGCTCTTATTTTGAGTTCATTTGGCTACATGTAAAGTCTGCCAAAGCTTGTGGGAAAGTGAGTTAGGGACAATTACTCTTGCACAGACTTGAGAAGACCAAAGAATTTTGCACACTTTGGTAATGTTGTCTATTTACACAACCCTTATGGAGACCCATCATTTTATAGATCAGGATGTGGTAAACAGTCTGATAAAGAAATCATGATTCTATAGCCAAAATCGGGTATTATAAGAAATTTGGAGTTCCATTGTTTAATTCTTGAAATTTCTTTAGATTCATGCAAAATTCTCAAATTTGAATAAATAACACCTGATGACTCTTAAATTAGTATCTGAAATACATGTTTTAGCTATTAAGCAGATGATACAAGAACAGGCTTCATCAAAAACATTTTTAATATTTTAATCCAGTATTTTTATAGGTAGAAAAATTTCAACTTGCTTGTTTAGTCACTGTGAGATGAACAGTCAGAGGTGATGGTTGTGACCATATACAGGCAACACTGTCATTTTATGTTTGAGTTGTTATTCTTCTTTGCACTGTTTTTAATATATTCAATGTCTCCTTTGTTTTATAAAAGAATACTGTCTACAATGATTATTCTTGTGAAACCACCTAAGTTTAATTTAAACAATTTTTAAAATGCGTATCTCCTGTTAACATAAATATAAAATAAAAATGCACATATACACTATATATGTATATATAACTTGGGGCCAATTTAAGTTACCCCATTTATTTTTTAAAGGCTTCCATAAATTTTATTTTAATGTACGTGATTAAAGAAGGGATATCATATTATTAGGAAGTATGATATACATAGTTAAAGGTGTAAAGGGCCTGTACAGCTTTAAAGTTGGAAGTTATGTTTTTGTATTTTAAAAAAGACCTGAATTAAAAAAAAATTAAAAAAATAAAAAAGACCTGAATTAAAGGACCTGTTCTCATACTTCTGTTGTCACTGGTCAAATGTTTAATAAAGAAGAGATTTTTAGTTGTTTATTTCTAGAATATTCCTTCACACTTCATGGTTTATGATGATTATTAAAAAACTAACATATTTGTATGTATACATATGTATATACATATGTGTGCATGTGTATATATACATTTTAATTTTGATTTTATTTTTAATTTTGAATCATCTTTCCTGGAAGGCAAGGTATTTATACTGTTTTTCATATTTTTTATCTTTGATAGTAGCTTATACATATAAAAACACCTAGTAAGTATGTTGAATAAATGAATATAAGCACCTTCCTTGTCTGACTAATACTCAATGACAAAATGTATTCCTTAGATTTACCTTGATAGCATGGAAAACTGTGGCCACTTTGGCATTATATCTAGTTTCTTAATTTATAATTATAGCTGTTCATTAACAAATGTTCAAACTTCCTCTAAAAAATATAATGGTGATCTAAATTTCCTAAGGACCTTTGGTCTTTTTTTTATTGGAGTACTTAAGCACTGTTGATGCAAATTGGTGTCTCTGGGCCCTTGTTTCCAAATTGCTTTCATTAAATGTTTTCAGGTGCGATCAATATTTTTTGAAAATCTCCAAATTTAGTTTGTAAAATTGCATGCTTGGATTTGTGGAGCAATTACATTATGCCCTCATTTAATGAGAACTATTTTAACTCTTCCCTAAGATCAGGTATAATGAAAAGGAAGATATTAACAGCAGGACTTTCTTTGTTTACAGAAATGCTGCTTTCATTGGTAAACATGTAAGCATAAAGTATCTCCTGAAATGTTTCTCAGAGCCTACATCTAAAGATGCTCTAATGTTGGCTTATGCTCTTTCCTAAAACACCACACATCCCACATTCCCTGTGATAATTCAGACTCATCTCTCTAGAGCTCATTTAACAGCTTCATACTTTACCCTTCTGACCATAACTAGTCTTCCTTCCTCCATATTGCAGTCAGGGTGATTTTTCTAAAGAGAAAACCTGATCCCGTGCCCATTACGTTGATATCCTTCAACAGGCCCCTGAAGTCTACAGCACAGAAGCCATACTCTTATTTGAGCTCTCAAAGTCGTTTTGGGTGGGGGCCCTCTCCATGATGTCTATGCTCTGGCTACAATGAAATGACTTCCAATCCCTCAAGGTACACGTTGGGCCTCTCAGCCCTCTGCACATTCTGTTCCTTTAGATTCCAATGCATAGCACTTTTCTCTCTGCAGGTCCCACTTCCCATCTCATCTCCTAAAACCTACTCATTCTTCAAGACTTCGGCATCACTGATCTCTACCTGATCCATTTGAGAAGTTTGCCTCTGTGGGGCTCTGTAGGGTCTGACGTGCACCCAGCCTAATGATAAGGCAAAAATATACATGATTGTAATCTCTCTAGAGACAGGTCTGGAGCGATACATCTTCAAGAGGCGATTAGATTTTTAAATGTAAGAATTAGACTTCCTCTCTGATCAGTACCAGTGCCTGTCAATCAGCCTGAGACAAATCATTCACAAAAGAGAGAATTTATGGAATAAAATCTGTCCCACGGGACCATTGTCTGACTCAGTTCTTGCTATTGACAAAGTGCAATTTATTCCTCACCAGAAGGTGTCGCACTAGCTCTATGTTTTCAGCACAGAAATTTTGGCTTTTCAGTTTTGTTCTAACATATTAATTGGGTTGTTATGGGAAGGAGATGATAATTTAGGCACTGTTTACAGAATAAAACTGATTTAACCTTCAGTTTTTCTGTGAACATTTTTTTTTCTAATGTAACATTCCAACTGCAATTGCCAAAGTAAAAGGAAGTCTTCAAAAAAAATATTAGAGTGAAATAAAAATTCAAGTAGGGTGTCAAGTTAAGAACACACAAAAAAATATGAAGCACAAAAGTCAACACCTCACAGTGGCAATGGCAGAAGGATAGCTGCAGCTACACAGTGTTTCTTTCAATCTCATGCAAAGCGCAGATTGTGTTTGGTATTTGAGCTAAGTGCTTGGAGGAAAAACAAGGCCCTGAATGAAATGTGCCTTGTTTGTATGGTCTATTTCACTTTGAAGATCTTCCACAAAGGTCTTTGACAACCTAGGAACATTATACGTGTAATATTTTTCCAAACTGAGAACCAGGGGGAACCTGATGACACACAGCAGAGGAAACACCAGGAGGTCAAAGACCCTTGAAGGTGTGAAGAGAGACAGGAATAGAATTTTAAAAGTAACATGGAAAGTATTCAGGTACGTGCTACTCAATATTTGCCATTCAGAGCAATAAAAAAGATAAGTCCTGGAATCAGATGTGAGTTATGAATTCTAAAAGGTACTAGCTGTGTGAGCTAGGGCGACACAGATTGACCTCTCAGTATTTTCAAAGATAAAATAAAGCCTGGCTCCAAGTGGTGTTGTGAGGGTCAAATCAGATAATGTCTGTAAACACATTTCATTTTCTTGAAAAAACTACTGATATATAAACCTTAAGTAGTCATAAAGGGCAACAGTGAAGGTGGAATTTGTTGAGCATCTACCCTGCAGGTAGATGCTTAGGTAAGTTCTGGACACTTTATGTAAAACGCCTGATTATCTTCTGTTGGGACAGATCATCTCCTGGTGATCTCGCCACCAACATTGCAACCTCACATCCCCTTTCTTTCTCACGTACCTGATAGTCACTTACCAGTGACTATTTTGCAGATACGGAGATATCTCATGGCTGTTATTACTATCCCCGAACCTGGAAGGAGCTTTTGAGGACTGAACTTTATGGAAATTGTTTTCATCTTCCAGATGCCTTGTGGTAGAGAAGACTTAAGAGTTAGTGCTTCCACGAAAGCTCTGGATGTGTTTGCTACCAAATTCCGGGTGGAAGCTTTCTCCTGAAGGAAAAAAAAAAAAAATGAGACTTTTGATTTTTTTTTTTTTTAATTCACAGGTTTCTTCTATTACACTGCAAAAACCAGTTTTAGAAGATGTTTATGTGTATCGGGAATAACCTCGCCCATGGTGTGCACTCAGTGGATAGCTTCTAAATAAACAAAGGTTAGTCACTATACCTGGCAATACTAGTGATCTGTTTTCCTAAGGTTATTTATTGCAATCCATGCACAGAATTATGAGTTATTTAGTAATTTGTGATTTCCTTTCCAGAAATAATTGGCTTTGGACAGGCAAAGCATGTATCTTGCATGTACATGCTTTTGGATGCATTAGAGTCAAGGGTGTTATTAATGTAATGGATTTCACATGGCTGAATTTAAAAAAGCAGTACCAAAACAAACAGAGAAAAAGAGAAAGGAAATTCCTAGACTATTCAGCTGAAGGTGCAAAAAAAGCAAACCTTACAGAGGAGTATGTCTTTGATTTGATCCTAACATTCTCTCTTTTTATTTGTCCATGGCTTTTATATTGATCATATGTGAGGTATTTGCTTCTTAAAAGAAACCAAACAGTACAGGAAATTAGACTTTTCTTCCTAAAAAAAAATTTGTAGCAGTTTGGATCAGATCAGCATCACACTCACACCCATCCTTTAGAATATTAGCAAGCTATGCAATGGATTATAACTTTCATAGATTTTCTTATGCACTTCTGTAAAATTTCATTAATTCCATGGTTGTTGAGATGAAATTATTGCCAGTTACAAAAAAGGCAGGTCAAATATTATATCAATTGCTGATTAGTAGCTCTATTCCTTGACAAGGTTACCAGTGCTGCCATTTGATGTTTTGTGTAGAGTGGAATTAATGCTATTCCGGGAGGTAATGGTAATGAACTAAATTTCACATCCACAAAAGAAACTGGACAGCAGGGCAATCTTTCATTTTAGCCTTTATCTGTAATCAGATGCTTTATCACCACAAACCCTGTCTGTCAAATTCCCCTAAGTAAGCTGGATTTATTAATATGGGTTGTTATTTCTTGCTCCGATAATGAGCTCCACTACTGATGGTTGCTCAAAGAACCACAGAAAAGCAAAGCAGAGGACCTGTCATTAGATAACAGACTACATAGGCGGTAGGAAGGGGATATGGCTTTGAACTCTGTGCCATTGATGGCAATTTTTGGTTGCTTGCCTGATTTGCCTGGGGCAACTAAAAACCTTAGCTTTTATTCAGACTGTCAGCCTGTACAGTAGTGCCAGATTTGAGAAAAGATTGACAACGAGATCTATACCCTCAATTGTGTGACCCTCCAGTTCATAGTCATTAGCACAGGACTGGCCTGCCCCAAAGACATTAGCGAGGCCAGCGATCTGATGAGAGCAATGAGCAGCAGCACATTCTCACCCAGGTGTTCACGATGCGTGTTGCATCATTGACCATCCCAGCACAGGAAAAAACGACTGACTTAGGGCCCACTGCCGACCTTGTCTGACACCCATCTGTGTGTGGGGGCAGCCCAGGCTGGAAGCCATCTGGCCTGACTTGGCTGGCCATTTCATCATGTGGTTGCTTCTTCACGTTGATGGATTTCTCTGAATAGCTGAGTGCTTGGAGTAGCAGCTAAGTAAGTTCAAGCAATGGATAAGCCCTGCTGTTCATCATGTTTCTCCTTAATCTAGAAAATGGTGAAGACTGACTGACTCTCTTGTCTATGATTTTAGAGAACATTCATGATTATGAAACAGATTATTATTATATCCATGTATTATATCGGCACTTTTATAACTAGCCATATCTCATTCTCTCTTTTTTTTTTCTCCATTTATTCTTTTTTGACACCTTCTCCCACACAGTGAAACAAAATTATTCTGCCTCTGTCACTTTTCTGGGTGCTTCTACTGCTCTCTGGTTTAACCAAACTGTATCAAAATTAAAGTCCATATGAACAAGCTGTGGGAATTTACATCTAAAAACAGGGCTGATGTCAGAGGCTCTAAGTACTGAAGAGTTGTACCTTCATCAGGGAAAGATACTTAAAATTATACAGTAAATGTGACCTTTCCCCATATGAGGAAAAACATACATGGAATTAATGTCCAGTTTCTATCTTTCCTGAATTATTTAAGTCTCTGCTCCTTCCCAAAGAAAGTCTTTTCCATCCAAGTCAGCCCTGAGAATTTCCACTTACCCTTTAGAAGAAAAGATGTACTCCCTGCCCAAAGGGGGTGGAGTTGTCTTGGGTCCTACTACTTTCCCAGGTCTGTTACCCAGCAGAGAGAGGAACGTTCAGGCTCGTGCTCCTAAGTTCCTGCAGAGAACACTCATGTTGGGGAGGGGAGAGCGGAATCCTTATTGAGACTTCTTTATGTCTCCTCACTAGTAAAGATGTTCATCCTTTATCTTCAATTGCCCAGTTGAGGTCTGCTGCCTTACATGGAGACCAAAATACGTGCATAGGCTTCCCACCCAAAGAAAATTTCCTTTCCAGAGCCACTCCAGTCCTAACCTGCAGTCATACTGGAACCAGTGGGCAGAACTCGAACTTCAGATATTTTCTGTTTCACCTGCCTAATGTTCTAAAGAAAATTTTGGGCCTCCCTGGTAGCGCAGAGGATTAAGTCTCAGCACTATGAAGTTTGATCCCCAGCCAGGGAGCTGCCCACACACACAGCACAGCAGACCTCTCCTGTCTCATCTGCTGCTCCTCTCAGCAGTGTATTTCAGTCAACCTGCCACTCTGTCTCTGGTGAATCCTCGCACCCCTCACACCTCTGGCCTGTACCCCAGTTCTTGTATGCATAAATAAATCTTTAAAAAAAGTTTAAAAAATTAGAAAATTTCATTCAAACATCTGACATTTTAGCTTCTTTGAAAGAATCAGAATATGTGGTCATCCTCGAGGATTATTTCTAGAAGGCAACAAGCAGCTGAGCCCAGAAACTCAGGTTCTTACAGTCGTGTGAACTCATCTGCTGCAGGTCTGTCTTCCCCAGTGTCCTGAGTTCTTCTCCCTTTGGGTTTTTACTCCTTGTTTAAGACCATAAGCAGGAAGAACATTCTAGGTCATACAGCTCTCTCACAGAGAGAACACATTAATATACAAAGCGGTGTTAGGATTTTTGTTTCTAATCTCATTCTCTTTTAAAATTGTAATTCTTGGGCCTTCCAGGAATAAAAACATAAAATATGTCCTTTACTAAACCATCAACTCTCTATGACTGTTTGCTTCACTCTATAAGACCTGACCAAAACTTTGAAACTGCCACATTTTAGGCTTGGATTAAGCACCTTTTATAAGGCCTTGGCCTTGTAAGAGGCAGGTGAAAGGGTTATCTTCTTCCAAGACTAGTGGAGGTTCCTAGGGGATGGTGGCAGTCTCTGTATTTAATATACATATAATCACAGAGTTAGAGTTTACTAGAAGCCTTATAATCCACTTAGTTCAGTATAGCTCTGTGGGAGGATCATCTCAGGAACATTTCTGATACCCCAATCTTGATCCTTTCTAGAGATATTGAGCTCCCTCCCATCAAACATTATCCATTGCATTTCGGGACAAGGCCTCTGTAACGTGTCTAAAGTGTGCCCTTTCAGGGCCTCCCCAGTGGCACAGCGAGTGGAGCGCAGTGCCGTGAAGCCGTCTGCAGCCTCTGCAGCACGGGTTGAATCCCGACCCGCCAGCCATAATCCCACATGGCACGGCAGACCTCTCCTGTCTCGGCCGCTGCTCCCCTCAGCAGTGTATTTTGTCAGTCTGCCTGTTCTGTTCCCTGCTCTGTCTCTGGTGAATCCTCTCACCCTTCACACCTCTGACCTGTACCCCAGTGCTTGCATAAATAAATAAATAAATAAATAAATACATCTTTAAAAAAAAAATGTTCCCTTTCACATAAGGTTGTTGCTGTAGGGTTTCTAAAAATGTTGTTTGAATCTGGAAAGTTCTTTCTTTTATAAACCAGCATTCATTTTATAACTTCTCCTAAAGATTTCCTATGAAATTTCTCAGTCTCTTTTCTCTTCTATATAAAGTTCTTTAAAATATTTGATGACACTGATACTTCCCATATTCCTGTCATGTTTAGTTTGGGAATTACCATTTTTTTCAAAGCCTTCTCCTATGAAATGGTTTCCAGAGTGTTCAACATTTTAATAAACTTTTATATTGCATTTTAAAATGTAACTCTTTTTATTTTGGAATATTGAAAGTAATACCCAGAAGTAAGTGAAACAGACATTTTCTCTCTTAATTTCAGCAGAAGTCTCATAGGCAGAGAATAAAACAAGAGCTAAAGGAGACAGAATTTTCTGTCTTCATTTCAGCAGAGGATTCAGGCAGAAAATAAAACAATAGGTGCCAACAAGGCTGCCAACCTACAGGACTGCAGGGGGCGCCATTTACAGCATTGTCTATGTGAACAGTACATCCTGGAGCTGTACCTGCTGTGCCCAGTGTGTGACACCACCTGCAAATCCCAGACACATCCTAGAAAGAAGTGCTGGAATACACAGAGTATTTGGAAAACACTCACTCACTACCAGGCCATAAGAAGGAAGATTCATTGCAAGGAGGAAGAAGCTGGCAGTTAGGATCTCATCAGAGAATTATAAATGTGCTGAATTTTCCCTGTTTCCACACTCACCTACCATGGATGAGAAAGAATGCTTCTCCATTACCTTAGATCACATGAGGAGGGCTTCCAATGCACAATCCCCAGAACTTGGCCTTGTCTCTGAATTTAGAGAATGCCAGTGACTTATCCCTATCTTGAGATACAATACTGTCATGTAAGCTTAGTACGCAGATCAATGGAAAGTTCAGAAGACTTTGTACACCTGGGAATGCAAATCAGTTTTACATTGATGTTTTTAGTTCTCATGTCACAAAATTGCCTTACATTGAGTTTCCAAGCAACCATCAAGGTATTTCTCATATCAACTGCAGTTCTGTCAGGTATCATGATGTTTTATATGGGCAAGTAATTGTTTGAAGCTAAATCAGAATTAACTTGCTTGAGAGGCAGCATTATTGTGTGGCTGAAGCCTTGGCTTGTGTCTCAGTTGTCTACCAGTTGGCCAGCCATTCATCTCTGTGCCTCAATTTTCTCATCTGTGTCACGAGAATTGTAATTCCTCCCCCTGCTCCCAACCCAGGAACATGTGAATTTAATAAGATAATACATGTTTGTAGTGAGCACATTAGAAGCACTGGATAAATACTAGTTCCCTTCTGCCTTCTTGAGGACACCCTGAATTTGTGGTTTGCCTGGTCACCCTGCAGGGGACAGTGTAACACAGGGCTGAGAGCAATTGCTAAGGAGGTGTCCCCACTTACAAGTGTGTGACTTAAGGCAAATTACTTCAATTCCCTGCTTCTCAGAACCTTTCTCTGTGAAAAGGGGGAAATAATAGTATTTGAGCATATGATGAGAAATGACATTTAAGCATTTAGCACATAGCCGGGCACACAGCATGGATTCAGTTTTGTTTTGTTTTTGTCATTAGTGCTGCTGCAACCATAGTAGAGTTCCTGTTTACTTTGATGACAAAGGTTTATAACTGCCCTCCCACAATCTGGACAAAGGTTCTATTTGAAATCTTAACCACTGTGCTTGCTCTAGAGACTACTGAAGTGCCTTTCATTTATGTTTATTTAAATTTTGTTGAGGAAGATGATCTTATTTTATTTTTTTAATTGCATATGTATGTATTTTTTAAAGATTTTATTTATTTATTTATACAAGCACTGGGTACAGTCAGAAGCGCGGGAGGGTGAGAGAATTCACCAAAGCCAGAGCAGGGAACAGACCAGACAGACTGATGAAATACACTGCTGAGGGGAGCAGCGGGCGGCAGGAGAGGTCTGCGCGCCATGTGGGACCCTCCCTGGTGGCCGGGGATCGAACCGGTGCTGCAAAGGCTGTGGGCAGCTTCGCAGGCCAGCGCTCAACTGCTGCACCACCAGGGGAGGCCTTAACTGCATATATATTACTGAGACAACATTGGATTACAATATTGTATAGGATTCACAGGTATAGGATCACAGCTCTTGAGATGTTTGCTCTTAGTCATTTGAAAATAAGAAGCAATTTCCAGTAGGGGGAGGCAGAGGAAGCAATGGACACACAGTACCTGTTTGACCATTTCTCAAGCATTTTGACACTCATTTCCTACACAAATTTCTTGCCAATTCCTCTGAGATGTATCATCCTCCAAATTCTAGATGACCTGTCCAGATCCCCTGAAGTGACAAGCTTACTTTGATTCTGACAGTTTCATTTTTTCCATCAGGTCTTCCTTTGATCAAATTAAATAAAGAAGAGTTGCCTCCCTCATGAGTTCCTCTGAATCCACCCTCCTGCTGCTAGCTCTATCAGTACTGTCTTGTCTGCATCCTCCCTTGAAGGCTTCTTTGCTTCCTGCTGTGCGGCTGCCCCACCTCTCTGGACTGGAGGGGAGTTTGACAACCTGAGTTCTTAAGAGCTACCTTGCAAGAGAGGGAAAAGGTAAATTTAGACTTATCCAGGCTAAAATTTGAGATTCAGGATATAATAGTATTTAAACCACTTTTTATAACCAAGCTTTCCTTGGATACCTTTTTTCCTTTAAATGATAGTGAATCCACTGTTTTTTGTTTTTTTTTTTGGGGGGGAGGGTGTTTTTTATGTATTTGTTTTTATTTTTTTATAGATTTATTTATTTATATAAGCACTGGGGTACAGGCCAGAGGCGTGGGAGGGTGAGAGAATCCACCAGAGACAGACCAGGGAGCAGAACAGGCAGAAAGACTGAAATACACTGCTGAGGTGAGCAGCAGGCGAGACAGGAGAGTTCTGCTGCTCCATGTGGGAATCTCCCTGGCTGGCCAGGTATCGAACTGGCTATGTGGAGGCTAAAGACAGCCTCACAGTGCTGCACTCAACCCTTTGCGCCATTGGGGAGGCCCCTAAAAGTCTTTTGAAAAATACTTTTTATTTCAGAATGGCAACAAATAGTGTCTTCTGATGAGAAAGTCAAATGTATCATGATAGGACCCAAATGATATGATCCATTATAAATTCTGACAAAAAAGAAAACTATTATTTTTATTTGACTTAGGCCATTACCCTCTGTAAATATATTATTGCTTCTAGAGCAATAATGGAGGAAACCTGGAGACTAGCCTGCAAATCTGTATCATTACTTTAATAATCACCTAGGAGCTGGCCACCCCAGATTAGCAATTGCTGGGTATGGCTTTAGCTGGAATCATTCAAATCACATTTAGTGAGAAAGATATTATGGTGGTTGAAGATGATGTCAAGCTTTGAATAGTTTTTATTCCTTTTAAAACTTTTTACTTTAATGTTAAGATATTTATTTTGATTGCCAATATATTACAACTAAGTTCTCAGTTATTTAGAGCTGAATGAGCTACTCTCTTTTAGGTGATGGGACATGGTATAAGAAGCAAAAGTTCTGGATCACAGAGATCTGGTTCTTCATTTATAAAGACACCAATAACACCTAGCTGTAAGACTGGTGTGAGGATGAGAGATGATATACCTAAAGCAAGATTGTTATTGGCACAGTAAGTAGCTAGTTGTTATTATGAGGATGAGCAAGTTTCCTTTCTCTGAATGTTTACAATATACCAGAACTGCCTAATTTTCTGATGAGAATACAGGCTCTGAGATTGTTAGTAGCTTTCCCAGAGTCATACATCGTATGGTTCTATTGATCACTATAGGTTATCTTTACCATAGAAGCCAATAGCTTCTCATTTGAGGTTTGCTCCTCATTTTATGTTCACCTTGGGCTTGGGGGGGACTCTGCTTCATGTACTCATTTGAGAGGACAGGCTGAGGAGAGCACTGCCATCTGGAATGTTGCTGATTGCTGGGGTCAGGGAAGAACCTCCTAAAAGGTTCTATCCTTAAGAGACACTATCATTTTTCACACAATTGATTGTCCAGAACAAGTCCTGGAGCCACACCTAACTTCAAGACAATGGAGATGTGTGTCGTCTTTTATAATCTGAAGTGGACAAGAACCAGATACTGGTGAATGGTAACACCTTCAAAAGGACAGAATTCCAGTTCAAACCCAGGTGTCTTACTTACCTGTGGATAAAATAGGGGAATCAGAAACTCCCATCTCTTCCTACACCAGTTCTTGGAAACATGGCCTTAATGATACATCTGAAGAAAATCCTCATAATTTACGTATCACATACACATAACTACTTATGTCTAAGTGCAAAGGCATAATGTCAAACAACATGAAGGGGATTTATGGGCTTCCTCCTTTTTGTGATTATGGAAAATTGAAGCTGAGTAAGCACCTTCCATTTAAAACTTTGCCTTTGTTACTTGTGGGGCTTTTAAGTCAGTAAAGCTGTATTTTTTCCTTCAGATTTCTACCCTTCCCCCCAACCCCCAAACACTTTACATCATAGATTGCCACGTGTTAACAACTTCACTTTTTCCTTTTGGGTTACAGCTGAGGAAGGAGACTCAGTTGCTGTGTGTGACAATAAAATGCCTTGGAGAGACAAGGCCATGAAATTTCGTGCTTCCGTTTTCAATGTTGTGGAACTTGGATGGCGAGATCCTCGCCTGCGTCCCTGCCCGACTGCCCATTTAGCTCAGGGATAAAAGCTCTCTGTGGTGACAGTCCTGCACAGGTGCAGGCCGTAAACCCTGGAGCCCTGGCTCTTCCTCCTCAGCCATCATGAAGTGGATGTGGCCTTTATCAAACAAGAGAAAAACATTTAACAAGGAGACTTAGGGAATAATCCCACATTCTGATCTTGTGCCAGCTGTGGGGTATCATGTGAAAAAATGTTCATAACTCAAGGGAACCTCAGATTTTTCTTTCCAGATGAATTGGAGCTTAGGAGCTCATGGTCTTGCTGTTTTAAATTTTTCTGCCTATTGATATTTTCGCTGCTTTGGGTTTTCTTACAATTGACTGGTGGACAATCTCTGTCTTCAGTGACCATGCCAGAAAGCTATTTCCCCCTTGGTATGTTCTTCCATGCTTGGCCCACCTATCCATGTCTTTCATCTTAATAGAAAAGTCTCAATTTAAATTTGTGAGCATGCCAGCAATGATAAACCTTTTTAGACATTTTTTAAAGATTTATTTATTTATACATACAAGAGCTGGGGTATAGGTCAGAAGTTCAGGGGATGAGAGGATTCACCAGAGTGGGGAGCAGAACAGGTGGATTGACTGACATACACTGCTGGGAGGAGCAGTGTGCAAGACAGGAGAGGTCCTCTGTGCCATGTGGGTTTGCTTCCTGGGTGGGGATGGAACTCCTGGTGCAGTGGCTGCGCATAGCTTCATAATGCTGAGGAGGCCCTTGCACCACCAGGGAGGCCCCAAGCTTTTTTTTAAAAACCCTTTGAGCTTTTAGGGAAGAAAGTGTTAGCTGGGCAATGACTACGCTCATTTAGTGGTGCTTGTTTATGTAAAACTTATATATTAATTACCAAAAGTCTTTATTTAATCAATATCCATTTCTCAAGGACCATATCAGATAGTTTATTAGTCTAGTTTAAGTTAGAGTGTGAATATGTAAGTGATAACTTTGTTATTTATAAAAAAAACAGATATTAGAATTCAGTCGGCTTGTTTAATGAGCTTGATAATCATCTACTTCCTAGTAAACGATCCCTGTCTTCTTTTCAAAGTCATGGATCCACTTCTAAACTGCAATGCATTTCTCTGTACAGTTGAGTCCAAACACTCACAGTCCCCACTTCCCTGCTGCTGGAGAGAGAATAATTTAATTCAGGGAGCAGTTTATGATGCCAGAACACTGGATAGACCTAGGCTGGTCAACTTCTGTGGAAGAGTAAAGTCCTGTGTCATTTAAACCAAATGAAGCTGTAAAATTTTTTAGAGATGGTTGCTATTAAGGGCCAGAGAGTATGGAATATTTTATTTACTCTGTCAGGAAACACATGTGTCGTAAGAGATGAAATTCCTATTCTTGAGTTCATTTCCACGGTCCCATTATTGAGCCACTGTGCATGGAGAAAGCTGAAGAGACTTGTACAACAGAGAATAACTTAATTTTCCTTTGAGTGACCTTGTAGTTATTATCCTCCCCAGGGGTGATTAGGCATCCTTACTTTTGGGAAGTAAGAAGGAATAGACCAAATGTTTATAATTGTGGA
Source organism: Talpa europaea (assembly GCF_964194135.1). NCBI lineage: Eukaryota > Metazoa > Chordata > Mammalia > Eulipotyphla > Talpidae > Talpa > Talpa europaea. Next base: position 50,228,003 of record NC_140076.1, read on the forward strand.
TTTTTGGGATCACAGAGAATGTGATTTAAAGCTCATGGGATTATATAACTTATCTGAGCCTTAACTTTCTCATCTGTAAAATTAGGATTAAAACCACTACCTACCTTAGGGCTGTGAGAATTCAATGAGTCAAACACTTAGTGATGGATAGTCTCTATTATTAAACCAAGTGGAGCCTAAATGGTGTTCTGTTTACTCCAACTATGCTCCCTATTTCTCATGGCAAACAGTAGTGTTGACTATTTGTAGCTGCTTTGAAAACATTAGATCATGTATGCAAACCTATTCTAATTTCAGCAGGCCATTCTAAGGGCTCTGCCCAGTTCCTCTCCCCAAATCAAGACCTGGGATTAGGAATGCAATGCATTTTTGGTTAACAGTAGACAATCACAGGCATAGTGAGTTCCTTAACATCTAACACATTCACTCATATGTGAGTGAGGTCAGGGCTAGAGAAATAAATATTTTTGACTCTTATTGTGTCACCATCTTTATGTTCTCTCCTCCAGCTGGTGTCCAGGCAAAACAAAATAAAAAACAACCACGCATTCATTACTCTTTATATCATTTATTCAACAAATATTTATTAAATACTTGCTAAATTCATGCTGATTTGATGGACACTGAAGGAGAGAGTAGCCTGGGGGTGAAGGAGATAAGACACATGTGCAAACAATACAGTATATGAACATGCAGCACGAACAGAACAGAAAATACCCACCGTAAGAGGCAGTCACCCTTCAGCAGGGACTTGACATTGCTGAGCGCTGTTCAAATCCCATTTCCTTGATGAAGCCATGATCTCTTATCTCTTGTTCTTTTTCTCCTTTTCCTTTTTTCCTGTTACAAATAACAGCATCCACTAATGTTTGAGGTGCAGAAACCAGGACTGGGTCCACAGACCCAGAGTGTGGGGTCTGATATCAGCTTGGGAGGTTTAAATGGAGGAGAACTTGGCTTGGGGAATACATGCCTCTTCCTCACAAGCCATGTCTCCCTGGCCAATGCCTATACATCTTTTATGATTCATCCTAAGCACTGTGCCTCTCCTGTGAATTTTTCCCTGACTTCCCTCAGTACATTTTTGAAGACTGGTTTGGGAATGTATTTATGAGTAATATAATTTTAAAATAATACAAAAAAACTGTCCTTTATTCTCCTGGCAGGTTTCTTAACAGTTATGCCTCCTCAATAACCTCTGTTTTTCTCTTCTTCTCTTCTCCATCATAGCTGTTCTCTTATCTCACCTGGTATAGAATCCTTGGGAGAGAATGGTGAGGAATAATCAGAATGTCAGGGCTGAAGGAAATAATAATGTGATTAGTGAGAAGTGATGCTCAGCATCCCTGAGTGAAATGGTGTGGGGTGGGGATAGTACTGGAATATTAGTCAGAAGATACCTGGTATGTATTGTCACATGGCACTTAATACTTGGCTTTCTCATTTTTTTGTCTGTGTGTGTATATGCACAGTAGACATCAAGCTTGGGAGTGATAAGAGTTTTGTTCATCTTTGAGACCTGAGGTGTAGTAAATACCATTGATTTCCTATGGACAGTAAATAAGTTCATTGACCGCCCCAATCCAACTGATCTGTCTGCAGATTTGAGTCAACTCAGAAATAGGAGTAGAAAAATCTGGAGTCACCTTGCCTATCAGGGTTACTCAGCACTCCTAATTAGGGAAGTCCCTTTGAGTTTCTTACATCCCCTTTTGTGGGCCACAGAATCTGCCCTTGCAGCACCAAAGACACTTTATGATGATTGATAGACAAATGGGAATGCCTGTGTTCCACCCAAACTTTAGTTATAGATAATTGAAATATGAATTTCATGAAAATTTCATGTACCTCATATTATTCGCCTTTTGATTTTTTCCTGACCATTTACAAATGTGACCGTTCTTAGCTGTAGGGGTGTACAAAACCAGGTAGAGGGCTGGATTTGGCCCTGGAGTTAGAGATTGCCCACCCCTGATCTAGCCGATGGTCACTGATAGTTCAGATTTGTTCTTACTAGTTCCAGCTCCTGTTTAAACAAAATGGAGACCCAATGGGCAGTCAGTATAATCCTCATCTTTTCTTCCATCTGTACCCACTTCTCCCCAACTCCTGCCCTCAGGCCTCAACTCCACAGGTCTTTCTGCAAAACAGAAAACTTTTTAAATTGATGATACTACTGGGGATATAGGGGCTTGTTTTCTTGTGAGAAAATGAAAATGACTCCAGTGACTGTTTGGTCTCTGAAACAGTTTAATTTAGTGCTTTTTCTTTTTTCTCTTTCCCTATCTCCATACTAGAAATTAACATAAAAATTCCTTCTGGCTAAATTCCCAATATGTTTTCACAGTGAGCATTTTCTGAAGTGAAAATTAGTAGCTTCCTTGCAGTTTTCATTAGGGATGTGAAATTGTGCAGCTCACAGGGGTGGAGAACTCAAATCCCATTTATGAATTAATACATGCTGCTGTGGGTACCTCACTGTCTGCTGAGTGCCAGGCATTCTTTTCTACAGAATCTTGAGTATCTAAATTGTGTATTTTAATTTCCTTTCTCATTCCACCAGTGAGACCATCTCATTTTCTATTTGCACAAATGAATTAATGTGTAGCAACTAGTACCTATAGAAGATTATATTATTTACACCATCTTTAGGGGTTGGCAACACTTGGGCAATTTATAATGCCTCTGTATAGTCCTTCATCCCTGGCTCCCACTTTACATCATGGTGAAATCTTATTACACTGAGCATTAAGGACACCTTCGAAAGGGAAACACAGTTAGTGGGGGTAGGCATATGGGGGCAGGAGATGGTTTAAGTTCCATTTATGGCTGCACAATGATTAGGTCTCTGTAAGATTTCCTGGTTTAAGCATAAGATGCTACCTTCACACCTTCTGTCCTCTTCCTTTACAGCCTCTGTCTCACTCTAGCTCTAGCCATCTGGTTCCCAAAGCAGCCTTGAGTCCTCAATCTCAGCATCTATACCATTGAGCTAGAGCCCTCCTTAACCCCCACTTTCAGGTCAGAAAACTGTGATACAGAAAATTTGATTTCTGTAGCACTACACGGGAATTGTGGGATAAAAACGTTGTCATCCTTAAAAACACTTTGGGTTCTGGAAAGAGACAGACTTGGAATTGAATCCTGGTTTATAACTTAGGAGCTATGATAGACTCCAGGCAAAATAATTAGTTTCTCTATGTCTTAGTTTGGGTAGCTATGAAATGGAGGAGAAAATAAAAGCTATCGGGATGAGGATTAAATGAGATAATAAACAACATCAATAAAAGGCTGAAGAGAGCATTTAGTAAGTAGTCAATAAAATGCTACCACTTTGAACAGAATACCTCCTTCATTTATACTCCATACATTTGTTACATTGCTGTTTGTTTCTGAGGAGTGTTACAAATAAAATAGTTGCACAACATGAATTAGAGGAGCTCATGTTAAAGTGCAAAATCAGCCATACACTAGTGAGTGTGTACAGGGGAATGAGTGCAAGACAGAAGTGTGTCAGAAGGTGATCACTCCCAGAGGTAGGAGTGATCAACACACCTGGGAATGTCAAAGAAAGCAGTGTTCAAATATGAAAGGATGAAGAGAAGTTTGACAAGTAAAGAAGGGTGGAGGTATATTCCCATGAGGAAAAGGAAAGTTCTTAATAAAACTTTGCTTTTATTAAGAGGAGGTGTTGGGCCTCCCCAGTGGCGCAGTGGTTGAGCGCTGGGTTGCGAAGCTGCCCGCAGCCTCTGCAGTGCTGGTTCAATCCCTGGCGGCTCCCCGGCCACCGGAGGAGGGTCCCACATGGCGCACAGACCCCTCCTGCCACCCGCTGCTCCCCTCAGCAGTGTACTTCGGTCCTTCTGCCTGCTCTGCTCCCCGCTCTGGCTCTGGTGAATTCTCTCACCCTCCCGCGCTTCTGACTGTACCCAGTGCTTGTATAATTAAATAAATAAATAAATAAAAGAGGAGGTGTTAACCTATTCCCCTAAATCATATACAGTGTTGTAAATCAATGACACAGCAATACAAATAAAAATAAACATATAAATAATGAATATATAATAAACATTATATAGAATAAAAACAGAGATCTTTATATCTCAAAAAAAAGTTTAGGATAACAGAGATGGAGAAAGTTGTCACAGGAGAGACCAATAAAGGATGCTGGTAGCAGATGATGAGAGTTTGAATGTAATGCTAAGTAAACTGGCCTCGGATGTGCTCAGTGGGCAGTTGTGACATATAGGAAGGTAGGATGTCATTAATGATCACCCTTCCCTTTTTGAAGTGTGGCTGAGATAGATGTCCACGGGATGTTCAGTCACCATAGTTTTGTCCAGCCCTTCGCATGAGGAAACTGAGGTCAGAGATCAAGTCACCCAACAAAATTCTGAGAAAACAAGAGCAGAACTAGGAATAGCTCATCTGAATCCACTGCTTTCCACTTCCTCCACTCCAAGGACCCCTCATTCAAATCCAGGCCTCTTCATCTAGGGCTGTCTTCTACACCCTGGATCCAAATACAAGCCGATTTCAGTGCTCTTTAGAGGGTAACTGCATCTCTCCTACCTTGTGAACTTCAGAACTTTCAGCTCTGCCTGCGGGACATGGGCACGTCATCTAGGAGTAAGGATGGGCCTTTTCCAAGGAGGAAATGAACTGATTGCAGTATCTTGCTGATGTAGAAACAAAATCAAAACCCAAAGCAGATTGAGAAAGATTTGTTTCTTCCCTTTGAATGTGCAAACTAGGTTCTGTTTTACAACTGGAAAGCAGCTGCATCACACTGTTAGCTGCTGCCTTCCCTGCTCTTAATACTTTTCCCTCTGCCACTATCCAGCCCTTTCTTCCCCAGGGCCTAGCAGGAAGCACACCAACCTAAATAGGGGTGTGTGTGTGTGTGTGTGTGTGTGCATGCACGTTTGCCTGTGTGCGTGTTTTTAGACTACAGGTGCCTTGGGAACCACAGTCCCAGAGCAACAGAACAGGACCGGCCTGGGGGCTCGGGTCTCCTCCCACATCGCGGCCCACAGAAAGGGCTACAAGCTGAGCTTCGCTGTCAGCTTCCCCAGGCTCCCTTCCAGCCGCGCCTCGGCTTCTGCAGAACCCGGGAGCTCGCCTTCTCTCCTCCCTTAGCAACCAGGAGGCTGTGGATACCGCTAAGGGCTGTTGGCCCGGGAGGCTGCGAGTAGACCGGCGTTGAGAGGCGGCGGCCTGGCCCAGGTGCCCCGCGCAGGCGACCGCAGTGCGGGGCGGCTCGTTGAGCAGGACTGTCGCGGCGCCAGCGCGCACCGCGCCCCACGCACCCGCCCTCCGCACCTGCGCGGGTTCCAAAAGGGAACCTGCAAAAATGAGCCATTCTCACCCCGCTGGGTAAGTGTCTACTGGAGCTTTTCCACGCGGTGGCAGGTGGCGTCTGCAGCCAGTAGCCCCTCCTCCTCCTCCCCCTGGCCGCGGAGGGAAGGGGCGAGAGCGGGAGCGCGACAGGGAGGGCTGGGGCCTGAAAGCAAATAAAACGGATTCTGGGTTGCAGAGAGGATGGCAGAAATCCCAGGTTTCCTATTGCCTCCCTCTCTTCCTCGCTTCTTTCACCCACTTTCGCCACCACCCCCGCCCGCCCCCCATCCCCCCGGAAATTTTCACTCTGAAAGGATTAAAAAATGGATGTGAAAAACGCATATATTAAGCAAGGACGTTAGCTGGGATCCAGAGAAGCCGGTGTTGGGGAACACATGTCTTTAAATGCAAAAGGAGAGGTCACCAAAATATGCATTCATTTGGGGACTAAGAAAGAAATTTTCACTGTGGCTGCTTGCATACAAATGAGGTTTGAGTTGATTTGACCATAAGGCAACTTTCATTAGGAGGGGTGCCCCCTTTTTCAGGGTTTTTTTTATGCCCAGTCTCAAAAGGCTCATCCTGGGGGTCCTTTAAAAGTGTTTTGACTTGGCAGGTGGTGTGACACAGGAAAGGAAGGAGAGAAGACGTTGTTGCCCATGTGTTTACCATGATCTCCCGTGGTTTTGGCAGGGTGACTCCTCAGAAGGCAGAGTGTGGCAATTATTCAATCTAGTCTACAAAGTTAACGCAGCTATTACTGCTTGTTGGAAAAAAAAAAAAAAAGGTCTTGGTTCTTTTATTGGAAGGGGAATATCCAATTTCCTTCTAAATTAAACAATGTAATGCATATTAGATTTTTTTTTATTATGATACATCTAGGAAGCAGATAATATCCTAGTTGATCTTGCAACTAATTTGAGGACACTTTCCTTTTTAATTGAATTTATTGCACATTTTCAAGAACAGCAAATTAGCAAAGGACAACATATTTAAGATCATTTGGAGTTTGTGATGTCTGAAATACCACATTAGTTGTTTTGCTTCAGGTTTATAGTCAAACTTAAAGATTTTACTTTTTAATGAATTTTCTGAGTGTAATGACATAAATGAAAATGCACTGATGGCCTAGAAGGTGTCATGTTGGAAGTCGGTTTCAGAACTTTTTGGAAAGTGATGTACCTATGACTAACCAACCTTTTTATTTTATCTCACATTGAATTTACTTTAGCTGCTTTGATGCTTTGATGCTGAACTCCTGTGCAGTGTTAGCTAGCCGTGGGTCATATGGGGTGTAAGTGGCACTCTTTCTGCAGCTGCTGTTTGCGGTATGTCCACATTCAGCAAAATGAATGTGTCAGTCATGGTTGTCTTCCTATGTTTTTCAAGTTTTTGGCTAAGTTAGAATCCGATTAGACCATTTAATCATCTATTTTAAAATGTGGAAAACCTGTAGCTGCTTATTAAATTGTGCATGATTAAGATTTCAGAAATGGAAATGAAATTTTTCTGAATTTCCATTAGTTCCAGGCACATGAAAAAAAGAGGAAAATCTGTGCTCTGGTGAAAGAATTTGCTTCCTGTGCTCTTCAAGAGAGGTAGTAAAACGGCATCAATAATTTTGCACTAAAATTGTAAGTTCCTGGAAAGCAGACCCTGTATCTTATTAATCTTTATGCCCCTTTTAACTAGGAGAACATTCTGCATAAAGTTCAACAAATGCTTCTTGAATGAATGGTGTAGGGTTAGGATGGACACAGTGCAGGTTTTCTAATATCCAGCGGACCGGGTAAAGGAGGAATAGGAGTCCTCAGTGGTTTTGCAGGGTTTTTTTTTCTTGGGATTACCAGGTATATGGCAGGCAGGGGTGCTGGGGGGCCGGTAGGCTGGCAGGACTCCCAGCCTCCAGCAGGTCTTCACTCTGGGCTCTCCGGCCTTCTCTCGGCTTCTGCTGCTCTTGCTTCTTTCTCAGCTTCTCTTTTGATTTCTGCTGGCGTCCCCATGACGCCGCCCTTAAAAGCCCAGTCTCAGCCCAGGTGAATCCCATCTACCTATGCCCACACCCTACTCCAGGTGCCCGCCATCAGGCATGCATTCAGGACTGCAAGGATCCGTCATCTATCCTGATGGCAGGAGGGCAGAAAAGCCTGACATTTATCCTTACCCTACAAATGGTATATTCTGATCGTATCTGCTCAGGTATATGTATTTCACAGGTGAAAACCATATCCAAGCTAAACATTTAGTTAAGTGCTAACAGTGTCCCTGGATCTAATCCAAGGTTGTATGTAAAATACCTCATTTACTCTTTCCGTTCACTCTGTAAGGCATGTTCTGGGCACCCTCATTCTCACAGGTGAAGAAACTGAGAATTGAGGTATTGGTAAAGGTCTCACAGATCGGAGGGGTTGGGCTGCCCTACAGACAGGCAGTCTTCCAGAGCCTCTCATGGCCAACAGCTGATGTGTGTGGGGGTCATAAGTGTAAAGAAATTCTTATCCATATCAGACCAACATCTGATGTATAGAACTACCTGGTAGTTTGATATATAATTAGAAAATAATCTTGTAGTAGGATGTGTATAGCTCTTGTTTTTCTTCCTATGAAAACAATAAGCATAATGACTCTAAATGCCTTAATATTCAGCCAAGAATAAAATTATTAAAATGGCTAAAGTTTCTCCCTGAATATGTGTTTGTCTGGAAATTATATTGGTGACTGTGGAAATTATGAAAGTTTCCACAGCAAATTAAAGGTTTCATTAAAGCTGAGAAAGCTTTCTATCATTACTGACGCAGTTTGTACTTATTACATTTTAAGGAAAGGTGGTAACCAAGTGCAGTTGTACAATAAAACAGAAATTTTAAATCTCTAAATGCCATCAATCAATACATGATGTCTTGATGCTTTCTCTTGGTGCTTCCTTTTGAGTTCCACTGCTTAATTACAGCATGAACACTTGATATAAAAATTGCAAAGGGCCTGTTCTGACTCTGCTCAGATAGAGTTTGGAGTAAATAAAAATGGTCTTAAAAACTTCTGCCAAAGATTATAATAGAGTCTTTGAATCTGAGCTGCATTGTAATTTGGGTAAAGTCAACTATAAAGGACTGTTTCTGGCACTGCCATTTCTGATACTGGTTCAGAATGGAAAATTTTGATTGATTATCCCTCTAGTTTGCTGTATCTCAGCCCCTCTTGCTATTTGTGTGTGTGTTTGTGGGTTGCACACAATACTCCTGGAGGCAGAATGGGGATTTTCTAGCTCTCAGTCATGCATGAGGATAAAATGATATGGCTCTTCTGGCTCCTTCAAAGGATCATCCCTGAATCCATGTGAAGTTGGCTCCCTGTGTGAAAGTTATGCTGGGCTCTAAGTAGAGATAGTCACACTCATTCAAAAATTTGCTTTTAGGAACTGGAAGAACAGGGAGCATTATATGGGCTAAAAATGCAGAAGCTGTTGTATATTTGAAAGGATTGTCTGAAGGTCTAGTGGCATTTTGTTTGTGTAGGTTTATTAATTTACACCCTTTTTTTAATGTAAAGAAGTGTTTCTGTGTGACAGAGTATACTGGAGTGTGGTATAGAAAGAATGTACACATCCCTGGTACTCCCTGATAAAACAAACCTTCTTTAACAAAGGTAGCATAAAAATTACCATAAGTGAAATTGTCAATTTTTAGATAGTTCGATGTGCGTATTTAAAAGAGACAAAAAATAAAAATCCTCCTACTGTGTTATTTACAATAGGAATGTCCGTCACACTCTGTATCTGCCTTCTTAGCAAAGTGTAGTATTTTGGGGGGCTGTTATAGCATCCTGGTGTTGATCACAACTCACACTCACCACCAAAATTATCTCTGTCATGCAGAATGTCATACATGAAATTATTAAATATATGAATTCAAGCTGGGCAGTTTCTAGTCACACTCCTGTTAAATATTAGCAACTTAATTAACTTCAAGGAGAAAATTGTTTCTGGTTAAACAAGTTGAATGGGAGCTTTTCATTTATTTTGACTTCTTTGATCATTTTGTTATAGATTCTGCTTTTTGTTTTTATTAGATGCAGTACCTTCTCTTAACATTCCATTTGCTTAGCAAATCTGTTCACATAAATAGGTGGAAATGAAAAGGGATATAACATCACTCAGTTCTTTGAATTCCTTCCTTTATATGCCAAAAATCATCAAAAAATATTTTTGATGGTCTATCAAATGACAACTTGACTAGGTTTCCTTTTAATTGTGTTGAAAGCAAAAGAATGGAAACTACTTTCAATTGTTTTTGTCGCCCAGTCATGAAATTTACTTGTTTTGTCACCATCTATATGATACTTCAACTTGTCCTTTTGTTTCTCAGATACTTTTCTAAGTTCTGAATACCTTAATAAGACACCAGAAGGTCAGACGTTTGCCTTTCTTTTTGTAAAGATGATTATAAAACGAAGTGGATGGGTATAGATCAATAACATTTGAAAATGAATTTTCAAGCTGATCGTTATGGGAGAATACAGTGAAAAACTTGAAAATCTGGAAACTGACCTATCATTGAAAACTATTTTGCCTGCGTTCCTCTAGGAAAGTCTTCAGGTATCACAAAGTGTGTGCACATTCCAGTTTATAATTGGCAACCTAGAGAACAGTGTTCCCTCAGATGCAATCTACTGTAGCGTTCCACTTCCTTTCTCTCTTTTGAAGAAAGGCATTTCTAATAGAGAGGGTAAGCAGGGACACCCCAACTTATTATTTTTTTTATGTTTATACTTTTTATTTTATTTTATTTTTTAATTTTAACATTTATCATTTTTTACCTTTTTTTAGACAATATTTACTTCCCCCCACCCCCTCAGATTGAGGCCCCATAGAATTTCCTTCCCCCAGGAACCTGTGCACCATCACCACAGTCCCCTCCCTCCCTCTCACCCCTCACCCTCTTCCTCCCCTGCAGGATGTCTCTGGTTTATAATTGTCTGTTATTGCTTTGTTGTATACCCAACTTATTTTGTTTATTAATATTTATATAGAATTTTTTTGAAAAATGAGAAAATAGAACTTCTCTTACCCTATTTTCAACTCTAAAATCAACCTCAAATAATTTGGACCTGGGATATTTGTATATTTTCAAGATTCTGTGTTACCAGAAACATCATTTTCAGTGAAAAGCATGGATTTTGGGGGCCTTGGTGGTGGCACAGGCAGTTGAGCAACGCGCTGTGAAGCTGTCTGCAGCCTCTGTAGTGAGGGTTCGATCCCGGCAGGCCGGCGAGAATCCCACATAGTGCAGCAGACCTCTCCTGTCTCTCCCCTGCTCCCCTCAGCAGTGTACTTCGTCAGTCTGCCTGTTCTGTTCCCTGCTCTGTCTCTGGTGAATCCTCTCACACTCCCGTGCATCTGGCCTGTACCCTGCTCCTTATATAAAATTAAAAAAAAAAAAATCCTTAAAAAAAAAAAAAAGAAAAGAAAAGTTTGGGTTTTGGAAGATAGTACTCAAACAACCTGCTAAACTTTAGTTACTAATTTTGGTACAAAGACATGAAGTATACAGATTGAAACATTCAATTTCCCCCTCTAATGGCTAACTCTCCTCCTCATGCCAATAGTTGCCAATAGTGCATGTTTTGGAATGATCCAATAATTGTCAATCATTTTTAAATAAATTTAGGTCAATTAGATAGGGGTAAAATTTATAAAAAGAACTCTAGGATTCAAAAGTTTTATTGATTTACAAGTTACAAGCACCTAAAACTCAAAATCCCAAATGATATGTTATGAATATGATTTATTGTTTATGAAAAATGGATAAGGAAAGGGAACTGGATCAGTTGAGTCACGTTTTAAAAAAGTCACATGCCAAAAATGTATGTGAATGGACATACATTTATGCTTTCAATTAAACTATATAATAAATATGTTTCTATAGTTACCTCATAAACATAATATTTTATTAAAATGATCAACTACTAGTTCAGATTGCATTGAAAAAGATTTATGCAGTACTCACAAAGGAGAATTATTTGAATATGGAGACATTGCATTTTGATCTTTCTTGCATTAGCTTAACACTGAAACTTCGTTGAAAACATTACTGAATAGTGTGATATAAACAAAATCATATCTATTGTACTTCATCACTTATATTTAAAATAATTTAGGTTATATTTGACTATATAGTATATTTGCATCATCTACTGACTAAAAAAAAACAACCCAAATGTAAGTAGAACACTCTTATACCTCTGGTTTCTAGCTGAGCAGAAACCATTTGATTCTTTCAGAAGCTCTAAATCACTCTCTTCTGGCAAGAGTTCCAATTAGGGAATATATCCTTCAGTGACAACATCAGTGCTGCGAATTGTTGTATCAGAAAATATATTTGGATTAAAAGAATTCACCTGAGAGCTTGCCTTTCTAGATTAATGCTTTTTGGGAGAAAAGAGGAAAAGATGTGACAAGCTCAGTAGATGCAGCTTGAAAAATCATGACTTACTGAGATTCTGTCCATATTAGGATTAAAAAGTTTTTTGAAAATTGGTGTCAAATCATTGCTTTTATAGTGAACCACAAGAAATGTACTTTAAAAGTGAAGAACATTTCAAAGTGTAGATGTATGGATCTGGATTCCTTCACAATTTCTCATGCTCTTGTGGCTCTCCCTTGCTTGCACTCTTCTTGTCTTCCTGGCTCTTTTGTATGGTGACTCTTTGTGGTCTATTGGTAGATTACTGCAAGGTGCGGTTTCTTCTGTCAGGTGTCTGAAAACTCTCATTGGGGAGTTGTATTACCCATTCCTTCTCCATCCCAACTACCTATATGTGTGTGGGAGGCTCCAGAAGGCATCTGTTCCTTTTTTGATATATGATCAGTGATCTCTTTCTATTATATTTGCCAGCATAGACCATTCAGACTCAAAGTGTAGCAGTTTTGGTCCTGTGCACCTAGGCAACATGTTCTGTACATCTCTGTCTAATGTCACCTACTTAAATCGGTCACCTTTCAGGTCATACATGTAATGGACTGAAATATGTCTCCCCCTCCTTATTCATATGTTCAAGTCCTAATTCCCAATCCCTCAGATATGGCTATTTTTAAAGGTAGGGTCATTAAAGAGATGAATGAGGTCAAGGTGGGCCCTAATCTAATATGATTGCTATGCTTATATTAAAAAGAGGTTGGGACACAGACATGTACACACAGAAAGACTATGTAGAGATACAAGGAGAAGATGGCTTCTCTGAGCCAAGAATGAGGCCTGGAAAAATGGATAAGGAAAAATCTTTCCTTGTGACCCTCGAAAGAAACCAACCCTCTGACACCTTGATTCTGGACTTTCAGCCTCCAGAACTGTGAGATGGTACATTTCTGATGTTTAAGTGACCTTTAGCATAGCAGCTGTGGCACTCTAACAGAACCTTTTTGCAACTGTACATGCTCTTTATTACTTAGTGCTGCAAAGGCTGAAGATTTTTTTTTAAAGATTTATTTTTGCATACAAGAGCTGGGGTACAGGCCAGAGGTACGTGTGGGGGTGAGGATTCACCAGAGACAGAGTGGGGAACAGAATGGGCAGACTGACCAAAGTACACTGCTGAGGGGAGCAGCAGGTGAGTCAGGAGAGGTCTGCTGCACCATGTGGGTAGCTCCCTGGCTGGCAGAGGATTGGACTCATGCTGCAGAGGCTGCGGATATCTTCAAACCTTGTATCTTAACCCTTTGCACCATCAGGGAGGCCCTGAAGATGATCTTTATGAGAAATGCAGAGTCACTGAGTATAAGTGATTTAGCAGCACAAGGTCATAGGGAGTGGAGATTAGAAGTAAAAAATTCAAAAGTGATATAAAAGTTAAAGCAAAGAGAAAATATGATTAAAGGACCAGTGAGTAGAAAGAATTGAGATAATAAGTCAATGATCTCTACCAGTAAAGACTGAACTTTTCTTTTATTAAGTCTGATTAGTAATCAAATTACTCCCCAGCTCTCCTTGTCTGACACTAGTTGGGATAGAAAATTGAACATTTTAAGCGGATGATCTATTTTTCTGTGGCTGTTATTGTTTTCTTATAATAATAATAAACATTTATAAATTAATGAAATTTCTTAGGGCAAAATATTGAAGCAAGGAAGGAAACAGCAGGGAGCTAAACAGACAATATGAATTGCACATAGTAGTTATGAAACAACATTAAAAACTAAGGATTTTAAATTGAATCATAGTGTTTTATAGTAGCAGTTAATTTGGCTTTCTCTATATGCCATAGATTGTAATATTTCATATTTGTGAATATTATGTGTCTCTCATACTAAGAAGTTGTCTGTTTTCATAGCATGCTCCAAGATATTTATAATATTATTGTTTCTGTTGTTTAGTTTCAAATAAAAACAATCTGTTGTAAGTTAGAATAATAGATTTAGGAGAGATCTGAGATCTGAGATCTCGGCACTAGAACTAAAGTGTTTTTTTTTTTTTTTTATTTTCCTCCTTGTACTTATCTGTATTTTGAAAATTTTCTACTTTGAGAAAAATACAACAAAACAAATCAAAATTGCTTAAACTCCTACCATCCATAAATAATCATAGTGGACATTTTTGTCACTTTCTTTTTCTCCATTTTCTTGTAGTTTATTTCTCTTTTTCAAACTAGCCTGACAAAGCTACACTGTTTAAAAAGCTGTTCTAAGACTGTACTATAAATACTATTAATATTTATTGTGATAATAAGTAATATAGCAACAGACTATACTGTTTTTAAAATTATGCCAGCAAGTGCCATGTGGCTCTATCCCCAAAGCATCCTAATTGTCTTCATATTAATGTTTATAATCTACAAACTCTTTGAGGGTGAGGCCATATCTCTACATTTTTTCATCCTCTATGTATTCCCAGGACTACAGCTTGAATTTAACTCAATAATTGCTGATTTATGTCTCCCATCTTATTGATGATTTATGATAAATACCAAGAGTATATTCACTTATTCATTCAATTAATATATTCACGTATTCATTCATCTAATATTTGCTGAATGCCTACTATGTATTAGTTACCCAACCACTATATATATATATTTTTAAAGATTTCTTTATTTATTTATACAAGCACTGGGTACAGTCAGAAGTGCAGGAGGGTGAGAGGATTCACCAGAGCCAGAGCGGGGAGCAGAACAGGCAGACTGACGAAATGCACTGCTGAGGGGAGCAGCGGGCGTGGCAGGAGAGGTCTGTGCTCCATGTGGGACCCTCGCTGGCAGCTGGGAATGGAACTGGTGCTGCAGAGGCTGCGGGCAGCTTCACAGCCCAGTGCTCAACCTCTGCGCCACCAGGGAGGCCCCCAACCACTATATTAAGCACGTACTCTGTTCCAAAAATTCATTTCACAGAAATTTATTTGAGATCCTGAATACACCTGATAATTATTTTATAAAATATTTCTAAAGTCACTGACCTTTACTGAATTTTGCTGTCCTTGGGGCAATGTGGTGATTGTATTAATTAGGAATAATAATTCAGCTTTAAGTTACAGAAAGCCAAAGTAATGTTGGCTTAGCATTTTTTAATTATTTCAGAAATAGTCTGTAGCTACTTGGGTTCTATTCTGTTTTGTTTTGTTTTTGTAATATTGGGACCTGGGTCTTTATTACTACACTTTTCTTGGTGGTAGCAAGATGATTACCCCAGATCCAGGCATTGCTTATTTATAAAAACATCCAAACAAAAAAGAACAATATGGATATTTTTTTTTAATCAAGAAGAAAAATATTTCCAGAACTTTCCAGTAGATTTTTGTTTATATCTCGTTGACTCAAACTGTATTAGTAGTCATGCCTACATATGGTAGAGGGTGGGGAACTATTTGCCTTTTTCAAACTCTACTGTGGGAGATAGGCATGGAAGGGTTTGGAATGGTATCTGTTAGTCAGTCAACAACCCAGTTACTTTAGTGATTAGCTTCTAGCTCTGGACTTCAGAGTTTGAGTTTAGATTTGCCACACAGCTTCTGTATGAACCTAATCAAATTCTCTATTAGCTCTCTAATTCTTGTTTTTTTCATCCTTGTGGAAAATATATCTGCTTTGTACATTTTATGAGGATGAGACGAGATACTTTAAAGCATTTAACACAGGACCTGGTACATAGTTAGGTGTTAATACGACAACTTAGTGCCTGGTAGCTTAGTCATGAATGGTACATATGTACCCAGATTTCTGTAAGAAAACTTCTGTTGGCTATAGAGTTGGATTAATTGGACAAGGCATCCTGGAGAGATTAATTTCAAGAAAGAGTGTTGAAGGAGAGGGGGAAACATAACACATTATATATATGGAAACATTTAAAGAATGCAAAATGTTCTCACATAGTATTATAATCACAGTCATCATTAGCAGGTCTATAGTAGTCCTTTATGTATTTGAATAAATGAGACAACATTAAGGGCTTAGTCAATTCACATGTTCCAGGGAGCAGGCAAAGATGGTATAAAACCAAGTACAAAGTGAATATCTTTAATTTGGTTTTGTCTTTAAGTTCTACTACTGCTTTCTGCTCATATTTTAGAACTCCAAATACAATACTAAGTGTATACATTAGTGCTATTCTTTTTAAAGTGAAAGATTTTTGCTTTCAGTTCAAAGTTAGAACTTAGTTTCAGATTTCTGATCATCTCCTAAGCCTTTATAAAAATGAGTCTGGGGCCTCCCCTGGTGGCATAAGCGGCTGAGTGCTGCGCTGTGAAGCTGTCCGCAGCCTCTGCAGTGCCGGTTCCATCCCGGGCAGCCGGGGAGGGTGCCACAAGGGGTGGCAGACCTCTCCTGTTGCACCCGTTGCTCCCCTCAGCAGTGTATTTTGTCAGTCTGCCTGTTCTGTTCCCTGCTCTGTCTTGGGTGAATCCTCTCACCCTCTGGCGAATCTGGACTGTACCCTGGTTCTTGTACAAATAAATAAATAAATAAATAAACAAGCAAACAAACAAATAAATAAATAAATCTTTAAAAAAAGTGAGTTTGAACATCTATTACACTTGAAATCAATAGTTTGAAGTCTACCTCAAAATGCCAACAAATAACTATTTCATTATGATTCATAGGGATTTACATAAGGTTGTCACTGTAAAATATTTTGTTCTTATAAATTCTTCTTTCCTTTGAGTCAAGCTTGTGACTTATAGTCTTTTAACTTAGATTGGAGTCTTCCAAAACAAGCATTTAGGGGGTGGGGACGGCTGACTTCTAGCTGCAGTCTGTGAAGAGGGGTCCTCAGGGTCCAGCTCAGGAAAAAAAGGAGGAAAATTTGAAATTTCAGAGCCAAATAAAAAAGTATGGAGCAGGAACCAGATCTTAAAGGAGTATTTAGAGGCAGGGGACCAGAGAAGTCAAGAGACAGGGCCCAAGGTATTTAGAAACTGTAGTGGGGAATGTGGACCTAGGTTAGAGCATTTCAAAGGGGATATGAAACAGGAGTCAAAAGTGTCTGAAGGATTGGGACAATCTGAAAATTGTCTTTCTTATTTTTGTGTGTTCTCAACAAAAATGAATGATGTTCTAAAAAGAGTCAATGTTCCATTAAAAAAGAATGTAAGATAAGTATGCTCTAGTGGAAAGAGGGGTATTCTTGGAGTCAGAAACCTATGCATTTGTACCTCACTCGTGCCTTGTGTGAATTTTCTCTATGCCTCGATTTCCCCTTTCAAAAAAATTGAACTAGGGGGCGGAGCAACATGGCGGCGAGGAGACGCTGCAAGTAAGATCTCCCATTAAAAAAAGTTAATAGGGAGGAAAAGCTGCAGGTCCCAGTGAGAACTGGGACACGGAAGATAAACGGACGACTCCAGCAAACTGCCAAAGAAGAAAGTTGCCATAAAAGAGGACCAGAAGGGAGGGAAGCGCAGAACCCTGCTCCCTCCCCCGCCCACAGAGGCGGCACTCTCCGACCCGGCAGAGAGGAGGGAAACAACAAACCAAAAGGGCCAACAAGAACAAAGGACGCAGCAAGCGGGACTGTGAGTGGAAAGGAACTATTGCAGCCACCACACCCCATGAACGGGAGCTGAGGCGAACCCTGCAGGATTCGCCGCTGCAGTGAGCGAACGGCTCCGGGCGCCATTAGAGAAGAACAAAGACCCCGGGAGACGCGCACACAGCCCAGCTGCTGCCGGTAAGCTTGCTCGGAAAAGTGGCGCACTCTGCGCACTTGAAAAGCAAGTGCAGACCAGGATCTCCGCTGCCCAGGTCCCCGCGCCTGCGACCTAGGCTTGCTGGGAGACACACGGAGGTCCTCACTGACGTGAAGGTCCCTCCCTGAGTAAGCAGGAACCAGGCACCCAGGCACTGGAGCAGTGCAAAAGGCGCCATTCCCGCGCCACTGAACTGGGCTACAGCCCGCGTCCTGGAACTGAGGGCTTTGACCTGAGACCGGGGCACGAAAATTCGGGGCGTGGGTTCTCCACGACGGTGGGGCACAAGGCAGACACAGCACCCCAAAGCTGTTGAGGTGTACCCTACCATTCCAGCTCTGTTCCCTGTCCCACGGGGTGGGGGGAGGCGAAAAACAGCCCCCCAAGGACAATAGGAGAGCTCTCTGGCGCCACCTAGCGACCAGGAAAAAAAAGTCACTAACACCCCATAGAACAGGAAATTTCTTAAGACTGCTTGAAAAGGGCAGAAGGCTTCTGGAGGACCCAGTGGCCAGCCGGGAAGTTATTCCATGCCAGGCCCCTTCCGACCAGCAGTCTGAGCCCACAGAGGGAGCAGGCACCCACGTCCGGGGCAGACCAGGTGCGCAGAAGAGTGTGCCTGAAACCGGAGGCGCAGGGACAGCATCCCGCTTCGCCATTTGAGAACAGGGACATTTCTTCAGTAAAAACTGCCTAAAACCAGCAGAAAGCTCCCCCAGAAGACAGAGATGGCTCCTGGAAGAGCCAGAGGGGAGCGGAGAAGTTCACCCAAGATGTCAGTCAGTCCGAGCAACACAGTGTCCCAACGCATATGACAAATTAGAAAACAGACAGTAGGGAGTAGAAGAACCACACGCAACCTAACAACTCCTCAGGAAAGAAGCACACCACAAAAAGAAAACCACTCCCCAGATTGCAACGACAGCAACTTGGAAGAACTTCTGAGCCTTCCAGAAAGAGAATTTAAAATTGCCATGATTAAAAAAGTGATAGATCAGAAGAAGGAAATTGAGTCCCTAAAGAGGGAAGTAAAAGAAATGCAGGAGATCAAAGAATTAATGGAGGAACTAAAGAACTCCGGGAAAAGCAAGGAAAGCAGAATAGATGAAATGGAAGAACAAATAAGTTCTCTTGAAGACACAGAAATAAAAAGAACCAAAACAGAAAAGGAAAGAGAAGTACGAAGGAAAAAGAATGAAGAAAGACTTCGGGAACTATCTGACTCCATGAGGAAAGGAAATATAAGAGTTATAGGAATTCCAGAAGGAGAGGAGAGAGATGTAGGAACAGAGAAAATATTCCAGGAGATAATTGAAGAGAACTTCCCAAATGCGAAGAAGGAGCTGAAAACTGATATACAAGAAGCAAGAAGAACACCAAACTTCCATGACGAAAGGAAAAACACAGCAAGACACATAATAGTAAAGCTCCCAAGATTCCAGGACAAGGAAAAAATAATGAAGCTGACAAAGGGAAGAAACAGATAACATTCAAAGGAAAACCAATCAGGCTGACATCAGACTTCTCTGAAGAAACACTACAGGCAAGGAGAGAGTGGAGGGACATAGTCAGCAGACTCCAAGATAACAGATGCCAACCAAGAATACTCTATCCCGCAAAGCTCTCTTTCCTCCATGAAGAAAGAATATGGATCTTCCCAGACAAAGAGAAACTCCGGAATTTCATTATGAATAAACCCCCACTCCAAAAAATACTACAAGGAATCCTAAAGCCAGAACCTCAGAGGGACGAATAACAACGAAAGAAGACCAAAAAAAAAAAAAAAGTTATTAAAAGAATAAATAAAATCAAAGGAAAGACAAACATAATGGCAAATACAGATGCTAACATATCAATATTAACTCTAAATGTAAATGGACTAAACTCTTCAATAAAAAGACACAGAGTTGCAGCCTGGATTAAGAAACAAAACCCAACCTTTTGCTGTCTCCAGGAAACACATTTAGCTACAAAAGATAAAAATAGGCTCAAAGTCAAAGGATGGAAAACAATCCTACAAGCAAATGGGCCAAAAAAGAAAGCAGGAACAGCTATACTTATATCAGATAAAACAGACTTCAAACTCAAAAAAATAAAAAAAGACCCCAATGGTCACTACATTATGATCAAGGGGACAATACTTCAAGAAGAAATAACACTCATTAACATATACTCACCAAACGAAAGAGCACCAAAATATATCAGACAACTGTTGTCCTCTCTGAAAACAGACATCAGAGAAAACACATACGTAGTGGGAGACTTCAACACACCACTATCAACAATGGATAGATCAACAAGACAAAAAATAAGTAAAGAAACTAAAGCTCTAAATAAGGACCTAGAGCATTTGGGCTTAACAGACATCTATAGAACACTAAACCCCCAAAAAAACGGAGTACACATTTTTCTCAAGCGCACACGGATCATTCTCCAGGATCGATCACATACTGGGGCACAAGACAAACATCAACAGATACACCAAGATTGAAATCATACCAACCATCTTTTCTGACCACGAAGGCATCTAACTAGAAATAAATCATAAAAAGAAGGCAAGGAACTATCCTACCTCATGGAGATTAAAAGCCACACTACTGGAAGACCACTGGACTAACGAGGAGATCAAAGAAGAAATTAAAAAATTCTTTGAATTGAATGACAAGGAGGACACCAATATCCTAAATGTATGGGATGCAGCAAAAGCAGTAATAAGAGGAAAATATATAGCAATAGAAGCTCACATCAAAAAACAAGAAAGAACTCAAAGAAACAACCTAATCTCGAAGCTCAAAGATCTAGAAAAAGAACAACAAAAAAACCCCAAAACCAGTAGAAGAAAAGAAATAATAAAAACCAAAGCAGAAATAAATGAAATTGAAACTAAAAAAACAATCCAAAAGATCAATGAAACCAAGAGCTGGTTCTTTGAAAAAATAAATAAAATAGACAAACCCCTAGCCAGGCTCACAAAGGAAAAAAGGGAGAAAGCACAAATACACAGGATCATAAATGAAAGAGGAGAAATCACAACGGACACAGCAGAAATCAAATGAATAATCAGTAACTACTATGAACAGTTATATGGAAACAAGTTCAACAATCTAGAGGAGATGGACAAATTCCTACAACTCTACAATCACCCAAAGCTAGATAAAGAAGAAATAGAACACCTAAACAGACCAATTACAAGCAGCGAAATTGAAATGGTATTCAAAAACCTCCCCAAAAACAAAAGCCCAGGACCTGATGGATTTACAAATGAATTCTACCAAACATTCAGAGACGAATTAGTGCCTATCCTTCACAAACTCTTCCAAAAAATTGAGAAGGAAGGGACAATACCAAACACGTTCTATGAAGCCAATATTACACTAATACCAAAACCGAATAAGGACAACACAAAAAAGGAAAACTATAGGCCAATCTCCCTAATGAACATTGATGCAAAAATCCTCAATAAAATTTTAGCTGTCAGAATCCAACAATGTATCCATAAGATAATTCACCACGACCAAGTTGGATTCATTCCAGGGGCACAAGGATGGTTTAACATCCGAAAATCAATCAACGTTATCCAACACATCAACAAAAAGAAATATAAAAACCATATGATAATATCAATAGATGCTGAGAAAGCTTCCGACAAAGTGCAACACCCATTCATGATAAAAGCCCTTGAAATTCTTGGGATACAAGGAACATACCTCAACATCATAAAGGCCATATATGACAAGCCAACAGCCAGTATCATTCTCAATGGTGAAAAGCTGAAAGCAATTCCATTAAGATCTGGAACAAGACAAGGATGTCCACTCTCACCACTGCTTTTCAATATAATACTGGAAGTCCTAGCCAGAGCAATAAGACAAGAGAAAGACATCCAAGGAATCCAAATAGGAAAAGAAGAAGTCAAACTATCACTATTTGCAGATGATATGATAATATACATAAAGAACCCCAAAATCTCCACAGAAAAACTAATTCAACTCATCAATCAATTCAGTAAAGTGGCAGGATACAAAATCAACACGCAAAAGTCAGTAGCCTTCCTATACACAAACAATAAATCTGAAGAAGAAGAAATCAAAAAAACCACCCCTTTTATTATCGAAACAAAAAAATCAAATATTTGGGAATAAATCTAACAAAAGAGGTAAAGGACCTATACAAAGAAAACTATAAAACACTGTTAAAAGAAATAGAAGAAGACACAAAGAAATGGAAAGACATCCCCTGCTCATGGATTGGAAGAATAAACATTATTAAAATGGCCATCCTACCAAAAGCAATATACAGATTCAATGCTATTCCAATCAAAATCTCAATGGCATTCTTCAAAGAAATAGAACAATTATTGATGAAATTCATATGGAATCACCAAAAACCCCGAATAGCCAAAGCTCTACTGAAAAAAAAAAAGAAGGAAATGGAGGCATCACACTCCCAGACTTCAAACTATACTACAAAGCCATAATCATCAAAACCGCATGGTTTTGGAACAAGAACAGACATACACACCAATGGAATCGAATAGAAAATCCAGAAATAAACCCACAGATTTATGGTCAACTAATCTTTGACAAAGGAGCAAAGACTATGCATTGGAGCAAAGAAAGTTTGTTCAATAAATGGTGCTGGGAAAACTGGGTCGCTACATGCAAAAGAATGAAGCTTGACCACTACCTCACACCATACACAAAAATCAACTCAAAATGGATTAAAGAACTAGACTTAAGACCTGAAACCATAAAATACATAGAAGGAAATATAGGCGAAACACTACGGGATTTGCACATCAAAGACATCTTTACAGACACATCACCCAAAGCAGTGATAGTGAAGACAAAGATAAACAGCTGGGTCTACATCAAATTAAAGAGCTTCTGCACAGCAAAAGAGACAATAACAAAAACAAAGAGAAACCCCACCAACTGGGAGAACATTTTTGCACCCAACACTAATGATAAAGGACTGATCACAAAAATCTGCAAAGAGCTGATGAGACTCAGCAACAACAAAGAAAATAATCCAGTCAAAAATGGGCAGAAGAGCTAAAAAGAAACTTCTCTGAAGAGGAAATGCAAATGGCCAACAGACATATGAAAAAATGTTCAACATCACTTGTCATCAGGGAAATGCAAATCAAAACTACCATGAGATACCATCTCACACCAGTGAGAATGGCACATATTAAAAAAACTAGCAACAACAAATGTTGGCGAGGGTGTGGAGAAAAAGGAACTCTTCTGCACTGTTGGTGGGAGTGCAAACTGGTCCAACCACTATGGAGAGCTGTGTGGAGATTTCTGGACCTACTAAACATAGAGCTTCCATATGATCCAGCAATTCCACTCCTAGGTATTTACCCAAAGGACACAGAAACATCAATTCCAAAGAGCACCTGCACCCCTATGTTTATAGCAGCACTGTTTACAATAGCTAAGCTTTGGAAACAACCCAAATGCCCAAAAATAGATGACTGGATCAAGAAGATGTGGTACATATATACCATGGAATATTACTCAGCATTCAAAAAAGATAAACACATGCAATTTGCAGCAACATGGATGGCGCTGGAAGGGATCATGCTCAGCGAAATAAGCCAAAAAGAAAAAGAAAAATACCGGATGGTCTCACTCATAGCAGGGATCTAGAAAACTTAAATAAGGGACCAGGAAAATGAATATAAGAAAGTGAAAATCAAAATCAACAAAAAACTATGAACCAGAGACACTTTTTGGGGGGTGGGGGGCGGGAGGGGAAGGATTGGGGTCAGAATGGGGTGTTTGCAATTGTATGGGGGAATATAAAAATAAAATTTAATATTAAAAAAAAACATGAAATCAAATTAAAAAAAAATTGAGCTAATAAATACCTAAAAGAAATATTGATACAAATTACAGACTCAATCAATGGCAGCTGCTGTATATTTATTAAGCTCTTTATGAAAATAAATGTTGCTGAAGTTATTTTTGAAAGTTTTTTCAGTCTTTATTAAGATGAACATGATGATTTGATATGTGTAAGGATAGTTAACATATCCTTCAGGTTTTAGGATTTCATTCTTTAAGGTTCATCAACC
This sequence comes from Talpa europaea, assembly GCF_964194135.1. Lineage (NCBI taxonomy): Eukaryota > Metazoa > Chordata > Mammalia > Eulipotyphla > Talpidae > Talpa > Talpa europaea. The sequence goes on from NC_140076.1 coordinate 50,251,595, forward strand.
ACAAATACATGAAATACATATCTCAAAATAGGCAGAGCTATCCCAAAGTAAATGGGAGGAAAGGTAGGAATGTGCTTCCAGTCCATCAGTCATTTTTTTGTTCAATTTAACTAATTTATTTCAAACAGTAATCTGTCCTTAAATTCATGAATTTTTACAAAGCAAATTAGCATTGATCAGCCTATTCAAAACCCCCCAAATGAGGTTGCCCCTTAAAACCCTGATCTGAGCAATTGAGAATTCTAATAAACATTGAAACTATGATCCATAATGTTCAACATCCTTATTCTTCATATGTAATTTGAGAATTCAGGTCAAACTCAGGTTACTGCATCATTACTTTGGCATTGACAAATGCTAGAAGGACTGGTAAAAATCTGGGTACTTTTGTTTTTTCAAAGATTGATCATTTAAAATTCAGTCAAATTGTTTAACCTTTGGTCAGATGTCCTTACTATTTTTAATCTGACTAATGAATATAAGAATTACAGTTTAGGAGCACCTGCACCCCTTTGTTTATAGCAGCACAATTTACAATGGCTAAGCTTTGGAAACAACCCAAATGCTCAAAAATAGATGACTGGATCAAGAAGATGTGGTACATATATACCATGGAATATTACTCAGCATTCAAGAAAGATAAACACATGCAATTTACAGCAACATGGATGGAGCTGGAAGGGATCATGCTCAGCGAAATAAGCCAGAAAGAAAAAGAAAAATACGGGATGGTCTCACTCATAACAGGAATCTAGAAAACTTAAATAAGGGACCAGGAAAAAGAATAACTATAAGAAAGAAAAAAAAGTCAAAATCAAAAAACAACTATGAACCAGAGACACTCTTTGGGGTGGGGGGAGAGGGATTGGGGTTAAAATCAGGGTTGCAATTGTTTGGGGAATATAAAAATAAATAAAAAAAGAATTACATTTTAGGGGAGTTGGAAGATTATTTTAAAGAGGTTGGTTATGCTGCCTCTTTTCCCCAAACATGTACTAATTATTTTTAGTGTTTTCCTCCTTGGTGGCTGGGCCATTTGTTTGTTTTTTAAATTTAACTGCTCTCTATATCTATAAAACCGTATATTCTGGTACCAAGTATAAATAAAGGTTGATCAGATTTCTAAGCCAAGACAGCTCCCTAAAGTTTATTTGACATGTAATTTGTAACTGATTTAATTGATAGTTTAATAATACTGTAGACTTCGAATTCTTTTTATTGCACTAAATCTCTGGTAAATAATCAGTTTATAAATTTCAACTCAAGTACTTGGACTCTGTGGTATTTCCTCTTTCTGAGACATTTGGTACATGATGTTCCCACTTAGCATGAGTCTGGCTGCTACTTGTGCTACCATTTTCTTTTTTTTTTTAAAGATATATTTATTTGTGCATACAAGAACTGGGGTACAGGCCAGAGGTGTGGAGGGTGAGAGGACTCACCAGAGACAGAGTGGGGAGCAGAACAGGCAGGCTGACTGAAATACACTGCTGAGGGGAGCAGCGGGCGAGTCAGGAGAGGTCAGCTCCCTGGCTGAGGATAGAACTTATGCTGCAGAGGCTGTGGATAGCTTCATAGTGCTTTGCTTAACCCCTTGCACCACCAGGGAGGCCCTGTGCTCCCATTTTCACCCATGCACATTTTACTCTCTCCAACTCGACTTGTCACACATGACCAAGTTCAGATTTCAGTTCTCTCAGGAGTACTCATCCTGTGTGGGCATAGTTCACTAATTTGTGAGATGGATAATGACCTGACCTGCAGGATGTTTTGAAGATTAAGTGAGGTCATGCTTGCTAGGCACAAATAAACAGTAGCTGTTAGGATTGTAGCATATCAGACTGTCCTGCCTTCAGTTCTTCTGTTGTGATTGTCTCTACCTTGAGGGCAGGGACTGCACTTACACAATTTTGTAACCTATGACAACAGGCCTGGCACCTAGTAAGCACTCTGTATTTGCTGCATAAAAGAATTGTATTAATCACTTTCTTGTTTAGTACAGGCATGCTGATTACCCCCCCCCTCACTTTTATCCTCTGGCTTCTTTTTTTTTTTTAAAGATTTATTTATTTATTTATTTTATAAATAAAGAACCGGGGTACAGGTCAGAGGCACGGGAGGGTGAGAGGATTCACCAGAGACAGAGTGGGGAACAGAACAGGCAGACTGACGAAATACACTGCTGTGGGCGAGGCAGGAGAGGTCTGCTGCGCCATGTGGGACCCTCGCCGACCGGCCAGGATTGAATCCCTGCTGCAGAGGCTGTGGACAGCTTCACAGCGCTGCGCTCAACCGCCTATACCACCAGGCGAGACCCTATCCTCTGGCTTCTGAAGCACAGTGGGGTTCCTCCATGCTTCCCAGGGACTCTGGATGTGGTGTCAGGTACTCTGAATGTACCTGACATGCACATTCACATGCAATAGGAGTAGAAACAAGAGTTCAGTTTGTGGCAGATGGAGTTTCTGACAGGAGGATAGGGTGAAAATATGGACCTTGATACTCCCTCATCACTGGACCTTTGCATATGTTAATACTTCCTGGAACAAGACTGACATCCGTACCCTTATCCCTCTCTCATTTACTTGACAATTGTTTGGTTTCCTTCTGTTGGTTCAGACTATTTTATTCTTGATTTTTTAAAATTTTCCCTCTGTAACTGGAGACTGAAGTCCAAGGCTGTTGCAGGTGGCTTCCCCTGGAAGGTGGTGCAGCTGAGGTTGAATAGCCCCAGGTAAAATACGAACAAAGTATCAGTTGGGGTGGGACTCTGATAAGAATACAAGGGACTTCAAAGCAGCCCCCAGGATTCAGCTTTCCGGATTTAAGTGTTTTTGGATTTTCAGTGTTTCTGGGGTCAGCCATTTCTGCTACCACCATGCTGATCTTCCAGAAGGTTGTTACAGGCCTCCGAATGACAGCAGCCAAAGTCAGAGAAGAAAAGTTCAGAGGCTTTGCGGGGAGCGGAGAGACTGAAATTGTTCCCAGATTTTCTGCTGTTACAGCCTGAAGGGAAAATGAAAACCTAGAGTCCAGCACCTCACTGAGCTGCGTGAGTGTGGGCCTTGTGTCAGGTTGTTTGGCTAGCAGCTGCTGTTTCCAATGTAGCTTGTATGGTGCTGTGCTGGTTTATCTCGGCAGCTACGGTGGGCATCTCCTGTTGTGTCTTTTGCTGTCTTTGTGAGTTGCATTTTGGTTTATAATCTGGCTGCCACATGTTTCAGGCCCTCAGTGGTGGGAACATACCATCTTGGAGGCATGGCCTTTTATTTGGAATAGGACTTAAAAAAAAACACTGGATACTGCTTCAGTGAAGTAAACAGCCATTTGTGGCCTCAGTGACTCTTTATTTACCCTTGTTTGTTAAATTCATTATTGTTGTTCCCTAAACCTGAGTAGTGGTGCAATTGTGTGCACAGGTGAAGAACTCAAAAGTGACCCGTGGGGCCTCCCTGGTGGCGCAGCGGTTGAGCGCTGGGTTGCGAAGCTGCCCGCGGCCTATGCGGCGCCGGTTCGATCCCCAGCTGCTCCCCGGCCACCGGAGGAGGGTCCCACATGGCGCGCAGACCTCTCCTGCCGCCCGCTGCTCCCCTCAGCAGTGTACTTCGGTCCTTCTGCCTGCTCTGCTCCCCGCTCTGGCTCTGGTGAATTCTCTCACCCTCCCGCGCTTCTGACTGTACCCAGTGCATGTATAAACAAAACAAACAAACAACCCAGCAAACAAATAAATAAAGCATGCCTCTATTAAAAAAAAAAAAAAAAAAAAAAGTAACCCGTGAACTATTTGGGCACCATCCGTGGCCAGTTTTAGTGCCCTGTGTTATCCCTACTCCCAAATTTCCTTGACGTGCCTCCTCTGTGCATGGTGTGATTACTCTTTTCAGAGCACAGGAAAATGTGTATGTGGTCATTTAAGAGTAAAGCATTGCTGTCTAAGTACTGCATGTTAACCTAAATAAGTCAGAAGGAAAAATGTAAATACTTATAGGTGGAATACAGAGAAACCAAACAAAGATTCAAGAAAAAGACAGAACTTGCAAACTTACCACAGATCTGAGGCATACATTAAGGGAGAGGGAGGAGGAGGGGTCAGTACAAGGGAGGGAAGAGTACAAGGGACTGTGGTGATAGATCATGGTGCTGTGGTGGTGGTAGACCTACAGGGACTACATCTGAGGGGACAAATCAAATACTGTGCAAAAATTAACAGCAATGAAAGAAAATAATTAATTAAAAAAAGAGTAAAGTATTACCTTGCATTGCACTACATAGTTACTTTCGTTAACTAATTAATTCTTTATTTAAAAAAGATTTATTTATTTATTTATGCATGCAAGAGGCTGAGTGAGTGCAGGCCAGTGTGGGGGTGGGGGGTGAGACGATTCACCAGAGACAGAGTGGGGAACAGAACAGGCAGGTTGACTGAAACACACTGCTGAGGGGAGCAGCAGGTGATTCAGGAGAGGTCTGCTGCGCCATGTGGGTTGCTCCCTGGCCGACTGGGGCTCGAACTCGTGCTGCAGAGGCTGCAATTGCTTCATAGTGCGGTGCTTAACCCCTTGCACCACCAGGGAGGCCCAACTAACTTTATTCTTAATAGAGATTTATGGGCAAAGCACTCATCTTTCTCCCCTTTTACAGATAAGGAAACCAATGTTAATAATTGTTGAAACCTATTGAATAAAATTGGTAATAGAAAACAATCTAGATATTTCTGATTCTGGATGGTGGGGAAAGCAGACAATCTACTTGGTCAGATGATCTTCCAAATGATATAAAATAGCATGACTTTTTAAAAGAACTTGTGAAATTAACAAGCTATGATGGGCAAAAATGACAGACATTTCACTGAAATTCTTTATTGTAACTTAATATCCCCCCCATATGATATATCCAATATATTTGGAAAATGTGGCATCTACAGCACCGTTTTTTTTTTTTTAATCAAATTCACAACTGCTGGTGGGATGTGTGCATTAGCTATTTCTTGATCATTGACAAATAAGCCTTGTATCTATAATTGTCTACCATGGTTATTATCCTGAACTCAGTAAAAGAGCCCAATATTAAATTTGAAAACAAAGCTAGCTTTGGGAATTATGGCTCTCTAGATGTGCACAAAATCAGGCTCAAAATTCTTTTAGTATGTTTGACTTTTGTTTAAAGTAATTTGAGATTTACCACATAACATTTCAGGTTAGGTTATGACAAGGAAAATAAAAAAAGAGACTTCTCAAATATAAATCATCTATGACATAAAAACAGCAATATATGTATGATTTTGTGATGTTTTGTACTCTCACTTAGGTTAATATGGTTGAATCTAGTGTGGTATTTATGAAATAAAGACGATTACCTTCATATTTTAGATTTCAAAAAATGTTCCCTGCTCCCCAGATTTAACTCAGACTTAGATTTCTGATTCTTACTACATTGTCACAGTTTATGAACTAGACTAAGGCTTTGACCCTGTCAAAATATAAATACTCCTGCAAGAGGGAATGTATTGTGATTAACACAGAGATGTACAACCCAGATCCACTTCAAGTAAGGACTTGCTCTCCATGTGTGGAGATGTGGTTTATACACCTTCCAGCTGTGAGTAGCTTCAGGATTTGCCTGGGTTGGTGAGCATGGAGGGATATAAAGACTTGGCCATTTCAGATTAGTACTGGGCAACTCCAAGAGGCAATACATGTTCCAGGGATCCCCCCTAGATTGGCCAGGACTGGTTTGGTCTGTGTGCAGTTTGACTTCTTCCTCTACTCAATCCTGCTTCCCCTCTTTCCTTTCAAAGATGTCCTTAATAAACATCTTACACTGAACCTGCACTTTAGAATGTGCTCTGAATAATTCTGATAATTGCTTTCCTGAGAGTAGCTGAATATGGGAAAGGAGTACAAAAAGGCAGAGTCTAGGAGGAGAAAAGCATGGAAAGAGGATGAAGAATCTGACAATGCCAGATGGCTTGTACAGACAGAAGGATTGTCAATTAAGAGTAAGAAAGGGTGGGCCTCCCTGGTGGCACAGGTGGTTGAGCGCCGCACTGTGAAGCTGTTCGCAGCCTCTGCAGCACAGGTTCTAACCCGCCGGCTGGCGAGAATCCCACAAGGCGAGGCAGACCCCTCCTGTCTCACCCGCTGCTCCCCTCAGCAGTGTATTTTGTCAGTCTGCCTGTTCTGTTTCCCACTCTGTCTCTGGTGAATCCTCTCATTCTCCTGCGCATCTGGCCTGTACCCCAGTTCTTGTATAAATTAAAAAAAAATCTTAAAAAAAAAAGAGTAAGAAAGGACATATGAAGGGAAAGCTGGGCTCAGGGCAATCTTTGCTTACTTATTAATTTTACTTAAACCGGTTCTGGATATCAGAATATATAAATAGAATAACATGGAGGTTTTTCCAGATCCTTTCTAAGAGACTATACTTTTCCTTTCTAGTAACTCAATAGATATTGACAATTAGTAAAAAATATGAGGGTCTGCCAAAGTAACGTCTTAATTTGTACATTTCAAAAATATGTTCTAGGCATTTTTCTGTGTTTCTGGAATACTCGACCTTATGAATAGTACAAAATCAATGTCCACATGGAAGTTAAAATATAGAGAAAAGGCAATTATGGAACCTGGCTTTATAACTTCCAAAAGATAGTGCTCAGATTTATATGCACCTCTTCCTAAGAGGATAATGACTAACTGCATTTTGAAGAACAGATAGGGAGAAATAGATTACAAGTACTGCCTCCAAGGAAGGTTTTTCTGTCAATGGAGGAAGTTAAATATGGGAAGAAATTACTCATGGTGGAAATCTTTAAGAAGTAGTTAGTTTTACCTGTATAGTATTATTTCAGTTTGGTTTGAAATCGATGATGGGAGGGAAAGTATATAATCCATGATAACATCTAACATTTTGAACATTTATTATCTGCTAGCTAAACTGCTAAGTGTTTTTATACATACTGACTCATTTAAAGCTGAAAATGACTTTCTGAAGTACACTATTATTATTTCCATTTCAGAGAAAGATAAAAAGGCATGGAGAAGTTTAAGTACCCGACCCTGGTTGCTGATTTACTAAAAAAATCTAGTTAAGATTCAAATTTAACTATCAAACTTGAGAGGTCAGACTCTCAAGTACCTTACTCTGACTCCTCAAGACATAGCAGGAGGTTTTGGTGTTAAAAGAAAGGAGAGTTGGAATAATCTGGTCATGCCAGTTCCCTGCTTAAAACCTTCCACTGCTGAGACAAAACCAATCAGTTCCAGGAGCATGAAGTACATGATCTTATAGGCCACTCCTTTGATTTTTAAACAATGTCTTTTTTTTTTTAAAGATTTATTTATTTATGATTACAAGAACTGAAGTACAGGCCAGAGGTGTGGGAGGTAAGAGGATCTACCAGAGACAGTGTGGGGAACGGAACAGTCAGACTGACTGAAATACACTGCTCAGGGGAGCAGAGGGCGAGTCAGGAGAGGTCTGCTGCACCATGTGAGTAGCTCCCTTGCCCGGAATCGAACTTGCCTTGCAGAGGCTGCACTCAGCTTCACAGCAGTGTGCTCAACCCCTTGCACCACCAGGGAGGCCCTAAACAATGTCTTTTTTTATGGTGCCAAAATATCCTCCCTGTACTTTCACTCATTGTTTGTGATGACCGTGCCTTCTTTGCCTCTTCCATGAGTCCACCACTCACTGATCTGACCCCCTATTTCTTCTCCAGGATGAGCCCTGCAGGACCTTTGAATGTGTCTCACAGATTACAGTTCAGTTTAATGGGCAAAGCAGAATAGTTACTGATTTAAATCTTCCATCTACCTTTCCATGGATATCTAACCTCCTTATACCTCAGTTTACTCATCAGTGAAGAGGGAGGATAATAGTATTTCACAGGATTGTTTTGAGAATTAAAATATATAGCACATGTCTTATAGAGTGTACACTACAAAAAATTTAAGTGCTTAGTAAATACTGGTGATGCATATGATTAGTTTATAGAATTTTCCTTTAAGCAACTTCATTATCTTGCTTAGTTTGGAAATTAGTTTTCTATTATTACATATATTTTTGAATGGCCATGTTTTTTTTTTCTTCTGTTCAAAAATGTAAAATTCTAAAGTCTGCAGAGAAATGCTTGAAAACTCATACCATGTCTATAGGGAACTACTCAACCTAGTGGCCCTAGGTCGACTGAGTCCTCATTTGCTGCTTTCCTGTGCCTCCTCAGTGAACATTGCAAAACTATCTCACCAGCAGTCAGCACAGTTGGAGACTAGTTTTTCTTTTATTAATCACTTCAAACCATCATATGAAGGTTGTAAATAAAACGATATTATGGTTCTCATCTGACTGCATTGTTAGAATAAGTTGAGTGAAATTGTACATCAATATTTAGCATAATTGCAGAGATCTGGGAGGTTTGGATGCAAATAAAGAATGAAAAATTCACATAGAATCATTTATATGTTATCAGTTCAGTCATCTTCTGTAAAGTGGCAGACAATAGAGTCGCATGGTCTAATTTTAGTTGGCAAAGAGTTTTCTTATAAAGGGTTGGAAAAGAATTGACCCTTTTGTCAATTGCTCTTCCATATTTATCTTCAAGTTTCTTCAAAACATATATATTTTTCTGCCTCCCTGGGAACTTTTTCCTTTAAGGCAATTTTGTAGCTCACAGCAAATACACTCATTGGACAAAACTCATTGGAAAAAACTCATTGGACAAAACTCATTGTCAGTATGGTCATCCACAGTCATCACTCTATTAAAAAATAGCACCATACTCTCTAAAGCCTGTTTTTGATCTCCTTTTGTCAGAGACTGCTTTCAGTCATTGTCCTGAAACAGAAGAAAAGGTAGGATCCTTAGCTGTGAATTTTAAAAAAGGAGCTGTATTTAGAAATTGGACCAATATATGTCATTACTGTTAATGGATTTGTTCAACAAATACTGGTCAAGTGTTTACCGTGTGCAAGGTCCCACAGTATGCCATGGGCTGTGTGTGTGTGTGGGGGGTATAGGGAGGCGTCTTACATGAATGTAAAGGGAGTGAATGAAACAAATTCTGGTGGAAGGTAGTGAGCAAAAGAACACAGGGAAGGAATATACAATTCTGTGGGGAAGCTTGTGATCATCTCACATCTTTTTGAGGTCTGTGACTTGAGTCTTCTGATGAGCCATGCCTCCTTTTAAAAACTCAGTGTTCTCATTATATAAAATGAGGTAAGGGCCTCCCTGGTGATGCAAGGGGTTAAGATGCGAACTAGGAAGCGATCTGCAGCCACTGCAGCACAAGTTTGATCCCCTGCCTGCCAAGAAGCGACCCACATGGTACAACAGACCTCTCCTGACTAGCTTACTGCTCCCCTCAGCAGTGTACTGCAGTCAATCTGCCTGCTCTGTTCCACTCTCTGTCTTTGGTGAGTCCTCTCACCCCCCTCACCTCTGGCCTGTACCCCAGTTCTTGGATGCATAAATAAATGAATCTTTTAAAAAAATAAATAAAATGAGGGAATTGGCTATAACTCATGTGATCACGTGTGATCTTCTATACTCCTAAGACGTAGCAACTCCAAATAAATACGTATCAGATCAATAAATCTAGACCAGTCACTTTAGGAAGCAGTAACAGCTTTTTACTTTATACTGTAACTTTAAAAGGAAGAAGACGGAATTTTTCAAGATCACTCACCTTATAAGGGGTAGAATTAGAATTTGACCTCAAGCCTTTCTGTTCAAAATCCCATTCTCTTTTTCCTGTATTTTTTTTTAAATCTCATCAAATTTACCTTGGCCAAGTGGTGTTTGATAAAGATTTATTTGCCTTAAATAATTACAGGAAATTCATTGCACCTCTTGGGTTTTAAGATTTTGGTTACACATTTCTTAATTTTTTTCATTTATAAATGATGTGGAGTTTTAAGTGAGGAAAACTTAGTTTAATTTTCCTTTATTTTTCATGTGATTGGTATTCTTTTCAGATACCTTATTTGGGGAAGTTGTTTCGATTTAGTTTTCATTTACTTCTATGCTAAAATCTTGCTGAGGTTCAAAATTGTAGGCTCAGTTGGGAGGCTTGAATGTGTGAGTTTGTTCAGAAAATTGAAATTCAGAGGATTCTTGCAAATCTTTTCCTGGAAGACAATGAGCAAGGCATTTGGGTCCAGAAACTGGTTGTGAATTTTAACATAAAGATAAGTCACAATATGCTGTGACCTGTTTTACTTGTGTTCCCAATACAAGTACTTGATATGTGAGTTGCAGAGACATTTTACTTGACTGTCATCGCCAGAAGCCTGCAGTGGCAGTGGAAGTTTGATGTAGGCCCTCCTTGAATGCTGTCAAACTCTCCACAATTGCAGATTTAGTGACCTCTGAAATGCAACGCACCTCTCAATTAGGCTTTTCATCTTAGTAATAAAACTGTGCTCATTCACCTAAGTCTCACTTGATTCTGTTGAGCATAAAATGGTGTAATCATTTTTCCAGATTGGTAGGTGAATTGAACTTTTCCATTTGTGGCAACGTAAAGAGATATCTTGCATAAAATTTCTTGATTGAAATGCTGCTGAAAAATGTCAGTGTATTTGCTGTAGTCCTTATGTTCTTTTTGTTAAGGAGTAGGAAATAGTTGAACAGGTATGTGAGCACCTTTGGTCAAATGTTGCATTTAAAACTTGAATTTCTGAATTAAAAGTAGGTAAAGCATACTTCAATTTGTGGACTCATACAGTGAATTGTACAATTTATCCCTGTAGTATAAATTGCCACTTTTAAAATTTAGTCAATTGTATACCAGTAAGCTGTCTTTTTTAGAAAGAAAGAAAGAGCCCGGATTTGTAGTGTTTGCCAATTTATGTAGTGTAAATAATCCCATAATGAGCAATTTCAAGCAAACAATGACTTGTAAAATTCCTGAAAATTTGAAAAATTATCTCATGAGAGCCAGTATGAGCCAGCTTCAATACACTAGTTTGTGCTTTTTAGAGAGACTGTTGCATGCTTTATAACTGTTTTATGCATAAAATCCTTTTTTTCTAATCCCATCTTGAAAATCTTAATCGTAGGGGCCATGCCATATTCTTACAAATGTCTCCTTTCTCCTATTCCCCACACACTTGTACGTAAGTGCAGTAGTAAGCATTCATGGTAACCTATTTCATCAGTACTAAGATGACTTTAATTCACATTCTCACATTACTAAAATCATTTCCAATGTATGATCAATGGCATGTTATAGTGTTATTGGCATTTCCCCCCTCTCTTTATGTTTCCTATAATAATTTAAATTTGTGAAATATTTTAAGGGTTGCATAAATGATGTTTGACATGATTACAATTTCATTCTTTAAGCTAATCTGTCTTTTCACATACTAGATTTACCTACAGCAAGTTACTTCTACTGTTCTTACAAAAAAGCTTTTACTGTTCTTACAAAAAAGCTGTACATTGTTTGAAATGCACACCAGTATACCTCTTGTTCTTTTGTCTTGGTACATCAAAACAATATCAGCAGATAGGTACCAACTTGTTTTGTACATTCTGGTGTGGCATACCAAGAACTGCTTTCTGCTATCCGGGAAACACCCTTTTTGGAAGTGGTGACCACTGCATGATTGGCTGTTTTCTAATATATATTACAACCTGATCACCATCACATTCAGCATCTGATGTTTCTGCTCCCTGGCATCTGGCATAGAGGAAAAACCTGGTGGTAAGCAGAATAATGCCCCCTCCAAGCTGCTGATGTCTTATTCCTCAGAATACACAGATATGTTTATTTTGCATTATAAGGAGGGAATTAAAATTGCAAATGGAATTAAGATTGCTCATCAACTGACCTTAAAATAGCAGGATTAGTCTGGATTAATCTGTGTGTGGAACAAATGTAACTGATCACCAGGGTCCCTAATGCAAGAGCACCAGAGCCAGAGAAATGACAATGTGGTCAGCTATTGTTGACTATGATAATGAAAAGGGGTCAACAGCCAGAGACTTCCTTCCAGAAGAAATACAGCCCTGCCCACATCTTGATTTTTACTCAGTGAGACCCATTTTGGACTTCTGACCTTAATAGTAAATTTGTGTTGTTTTAAGTGAGTAGTATGTGATACTTTGGTCCAGCAGTCGTAGTGAACTAATATAAACTTCATTAATTCAGGTGAGCTAAGTCAAAATTTGAGCCAAATAAAACTGATTGTGTCAAAAATATTTTTTGTATTCTCTCTAGACAAATTTCCTAGAAAAATTTGTAGTGTAAAACAGATTATAGAAATATATATCTAAGAGAATAAGATGAAGATTTCATAACAGTATCTTTATGACAATGTTATGGCTAATTGTAAATGTAAGTTATGTATTTGTTCATTTCATCCTATAAGAATTTTCATTTAAAAAATTTCCTGTTACTGATGGAGGATAAGAATAGAAAAACTGGAAAGGAGGCCTCACAAGACTAAAACCTGACTCACACAAGGAGGTGGGAGTTGAGGGAATGAGACAGAGAGGCATGAGGCATTCACCCTGTCGTGCCAAGGGCAACTGGAAGGTCGTACCTCCTTGTGTTGGGATGCGCCAAAGAGTAGCCTTGGCCTGGGCCCCTCAGTCTGTGTGGGACAGCCAAACAGTTGCTGAATACCAACTCCCCTCAGAAAAAGGGGTGGTGATGGCATGAAGATAGAGAAAACTGGAGAAATCTTACCGATAATGTGAAAAACCAAACGTTGGGCGCCAAAATGATGTTAGCACCAGATGATGTGAAGAGTCCCTTCGTGGTCACCAAAATGATGTTGTTTTTCAGAGTGTGGGGTACTTGGGCTCACTCTGGGAAAGGTTTCACCAGAGCTCCCATTTCAGCTGCACATGGTGAGTTTCCCAGGCGGGTTTCTTCATGAGACAGAGCCGTTAGTCATATTTAAAGAACAGGTTTATTAGGGAAAGGGAAAAGGACAGGTTTTGCTGAGAGAGGCCTGCATGGTTGCAGGCGGGCGGCCTTGACAGGTCATGGGCAGGCAGGAAGCTGCTAGCCCTGCAGAGGGAGAGAGTTGGTGAAAGGAAGTGCGTGCATAGTCACAGGTGGGCAGTGGGAGTGCTGCTTCGAGCCTGTGCAGTGACTGCATTGATATAGCCCTTTTCTCTTTGGGAGGGGTCACTCCTCCATGGAGTGGCCAGCTTGTTACTGATGTTGGGTAACAGGCAAAACCAGGAAGGGACCAGAGATTCCAGGGTGGGCCCAATCTCCCTATCTTTAACCTCAGGCCTGTGCTCCACTCCCTGTAGGAGTCTGATCCTGCTTGGGTCTCATGCCTTGTGATAAGGCACTGGTGCCTAAGGGTCACGACCTCTACAGTTGGGTTAATGGTCATGTTATTCCCCTTGACCCCCACCTCCTTGTGTGAGTCATGTTTTAGTCTTGTGAGGCCTCCTTTCCAGTTTTTCTATTCTTGTCTTCCATCATTAATATACTGGGATATTGGTGGAGTTGTTTCTCTGTGAATATAGTCATGTCTTTTCATCATTATACTTAGCAGCCCCTTTTGAGTGGTTTTTCATGGTGATTTGTGTATATCATCAGGAACAAGTTTTAAGTTATTTGATTTTTTGGCAAGTGACATAAACTAAGACTTGGTTTCCTCATCCTCAAAATGGAGACAATTATGCCTTCTGTTAAAGACTCACACTTGTGTGAGTCCATAAAATGTTGAAACCACAACCACCAATCTGATGGTCTTTGTAAAAAGGTGCTTTGGGGAAGTAGGTCATAAGGATAGAGCCCTCATGATGAGATTCATGCCCTTATAAGAACAGACAACAGAGGTCTCGCCTCTCTCTGCCCTGTGAGCACACAATACAAAGACAGTTATCTGCAAGACAGGAAGAAGGGCCCCCCCAAGGACCTGACCTTGCCAGCCTCTTGATCTCAGGCTCCCAGCCTCCAGAACTGTGAGAAATACTGTTGTTTAAGCCATCCAGTCTGTTTTGTTACAGAGTCTGAACAGACTGAGATAGAAATTGATACCTAGAAATGGGGTACTGCTCTAACAAATACCTATAATTGTGAAGCATCTTTGGAAATGGTAATGAGTAGAGGTTTGAAGTTTTGAGGTCTAAATTTTTTTCCTGATTTAATGAAATATAATTGGCATATATATGTATAAGTCTGGGTGTGTAAGGTGATAATTTGATTCATGTATATAGTGTGAAATGATTACCACAATGAGGTTAGTTAGTGCCTCATCACCTTTCATAATTAACATGTTATTTTTGTGTGAAAAGAATATTTAAGATCTATCTCTTAGCAAATTTCAAGTATATATAGTCACCTTGTGATACATTCGTTTTTCAGAACTTACTCATTTTATAACTGGAAGTGTGTACCTTTAAACAACATCTCCCCATTTCTCCCACCCCCTCAACTCCTGCCATCCACCATTGTACTGTTTCTATGAGTTTTTTAGACTTCACATATAAGTGAGATTATACAGTATTTTGTCTTTTTTTCTATTTCACTTAGCCTAATGCCCTGAAGGCGCATCAATGTGGTAATAAATGACAGGAATTTCTTTTTTTATGTCTGAGTAATATTCCATACATATATCTCACATTTTCTATATCCATTCATCTGTCAGTGAACACATACATTGTTTCCATTTCTCGGCTATTGTGAATAATGCTGCAGTGAATACAGGAGTACAGGTAGCTCTTTAAGATCATGATTTCATTTCTTTTGGATGTAGAACCAGAAGTGAGATTACTGAATCATATGGGAGTACTATTATTAATACTGTTTCCCATAGTGTTTGTACCAGTGTTGCACATCCTCACCAGCACTTGTTATCTTTGGTCTTTGCCATAGGAACAGGTGTGAGTTGATATCTCACTGTTTCTTTCTTATGCATTTCCCTGATATTAGTGATGCTAAGCACCTTTTCATGGATCTGTTTGTTTTCTTTGGAACAATATCTACTCAGGTCCTCTGTTTATTCTTTAATTACATGATGATGATGATTTTGCTATTGCATTTCCAATGTATTTTGGATAGTAACCCCTTTCCAGATATATAGCTTACAAATATTTTCTCATGAAGGGACTTTTAAAGGTAATTTCTGGTGGATGTGTTGGCGGGAGTGGGGAACACACAGATATATAACAGCTAGAGGTTTTTATCCTCTTTGAAGATAAATAAATAATCACGAGACAATGTTAGTGAAAATATGGATGGTAAAAGACCATTTTGATTAGGTCTTAGGTAGAAATAATGTGTTACTAGAAACTGGGGAGAAAAGGATATTCTTCTAATTGAATGACAAAGATAGAGCAACAGAGGCAGAGGAAGTTCTAATCATTTGCTTCCAGCTATGGAGCTAGTAGTGGTGGAACGAGTATTGAGCTGTGTCTGGAGTGTTAACCAACCTCCCTCTCACTCCACCAGGGTATACAGTGTGGGGCCAGCAGTGTTGGCAGAGGTTGGTGTTCAAGATGCTGCAGGCCAGCAGAAATCCCTTTATCAGCCTGATAAATTATACTTTATCTCAGTCAGGTTTTCCTAGACTGATTCACGTTAAGCAATAATGTTTTGGAGTTTTTTCATTTTAGGAAGTTGGAAGAGCTGTAATAATTAGATATTTCTCATATTCCAGGCACCCAAAATAAATCAAATGAGATGACTATGTGTGGAAGTGCTGCAGAATGGGATAAGGATTTTACCCTCCTCCAGCTTAGGGCACAGTGTCTAACATGGAGAGATTAGATGCTCAGTACATATCTGTGAATATAGATGAACAAAGAGAAATCAAGTGCACACAAACACTTAGACATCCCCACTGGATTGGGGACATTGTGAGTGCAGTCTCTGTGGCCTTGCTGTGTCCTCAGTGCCTTACAGGATGCCATGAAAGTAGTCTGTACTCAATAATGTTTGTGATTCATAATATTCTAGTGCTTCAGCTTTTACCTGGAAATTTTTATGGGACAGACTTGCTCTTTGAAGGCAGATGAAAGGACTGACAGGAATTACTGACTTTGTATTATTTCAGAGTCCCAGTTACAACCATTTGACAACATGGACATTTCCTATGATAACCACTAAGGAGAAAAGAGACAGGAAAATCATCTATAAATACATGGCAGGAAAAAGGGGTTTAAGGGTTACAAGCTAAAAGGTTGTAGCTCAGAAGGCAGTGCTCCCAGTGACTCAGCAGCAGGCTCCTCTAATCCTCGGAAGCTCAGGGACACAGGGCATGTATTGAAGTGGAGAAAACAGGACCCATCCTAGAGACAGGGTTGCTTTGTTTCCTACGGAACTGTTTTCCCCAGTGCAATTAGCCAAAAAGTATGTCCTTCTCCACCCAGTGGCCATAGGGTGTGTAAATACCCTTGCCCATCATATAAAGAAGCCAACGGGTTTGACTGGTCTATCTAGTTAGTTGTGGGAGTTGGTGTGAACAGCAGGGCCTTTGAGTGATGTGTTCACAATGGCCTGGTGGTCACTCTGACCAATACAGTTGTTGATCCTCTGCACGGGAGCCAGAGGCTCACAGGCCTGAGGCAACGTGACCAAGAATTTCAGCTTTGACAACAGATGCAGAGAGGCTTGGAGAGCAAATGGAGCGCTCAAGGTGCCACACAGGCACCAAGCCAGGGTGACAAGAAAAGAAAGAGAAGTGTATGGGGTCAGGGAGGGGGAGCAGTGTCAGTGAATGGTGAAGACAAAGTCTAAGCATTGGAAAAGCTCTATTGCAAGATGTGTACACACATGCACCTGCGCGAGTGCGTGCACCCACCCAAACACACACACACACACACACAATGGAATACTGTTTTACATCAATAAAGATAAAACTCTTGCCATTTGCAGCAATGTGGATGGAGCTGGAGCTGGAAGGGATTATGCTAAGCGAAATCAGTCAGAAAGAGAAAGACAAATATAAGATGGTGCTACTTACATGTGGAATATGGAAAAATAAAACAAAGGGTCAGATAAGGCCAATCTGAAAAACTAACCATGAAAACTGATTGTGGAGTAGGGGTGACAAGAGGGAAAGGGGTAGAAGGGAAGGAATGAGGACAAAGAAGGGAGGGCGTGCAAGGGTCTTTGGTGGTGGGCGCAGTATGGTAACAATGCTTGCGGCGGGGCGAGATCTGATACTTCTATAATGGAAACAATGATGTAAAGCAATATTAACAAAATAAAAAATATTTTAATAAAATAAAAGTTCTACTGATCTGTGCTTGTGTCTGGGTCAGGAAAGCTCTTATAATTGAGAAAATGCAAAGGGAAGCTACAAGCCAGCACCACGTGCACAAGGAAAATAGGGTGCACAGGGTTGGCAGTAGAGGAGGCTGACTGGCTCAGAGCAAAGTGACATTTATATGTAGACAGTCAAGATGTTTTTCCTGACCTCTGTTCAGACTGCTGAAAAGGAATAACATAGATTGGGTGACTTAAACAATAGAAATTTATTTCACACAGTTCTGGAGCTGGGTAGGTTCACAATCAAGGTGCCAGCAGATTCCATGTCTGGTGAGGACCCAATTCCTAGTTTACAGGTGACCATTTTCTTGAGCCTGGTAGAAACGGAGAGAGGAGCACTCTGGGGTCTCCCTCATAAGGGCATTAATCCCATTCATGAGAGATCTCCCTCTGGACCTCATCACCACCCAAATAACAAAAACACCTGAGTTTGGATTTCAACATAGACATGGGGTGAGGGGGTGAGAGCAAATGTATACTTTGACAACTGTTTTTTACTAAATCTGCATATAATTTATTCTAGTGCAATATCTTGTTAGCAAACAATTCACTAATCTCAAGGATCAGGTCAAAAAAACTTCAGGCACTGCCTGAAAAAAGCAGCAGTCACATGATAACAGCAGTGGAAAGAGTAATTTACAAATGGTATCCCAAGCAGGGACCCTTAATCATCCCTAAATAAGAAAAGTGAGAAAACCAATGTGTGCAAAGGTTTCAACTCAACTAGGCCTATTTGACCTTTCACTAAGACTGGCGGGCACCTTGCACACAGATTGATTTAGTAGAAGTCTGGAGAATAGAATTGAAATGAGGTGGTGCCAAAGCAGGTTAAACATTATTATTGAGATTTAAATATTACAAAAGTTACAAAGTCTGAATTAAAAGGAGATATTTTATCAGTGTATAGGGAAGTTGAGGTCAATGTCATACCAACTTTTTAACCCTACTGATTTAATCAGGGTTCTGGCATTCACAGCTATTCCAAATCTGTTGATTTTTTTTTTTTTTAACTTGAGCTGGAAAAACAGACAAAAGACTATATGTGATATCAGTCTAATGATTTATCTTAAGAATCTGTGAGCTGTGGAATTATGATTGTTAGGACTGAGAGACACCTGCTCACCTTTCTGAAATGAGTTGCTGAAAAGATATTCTGAGAGTTAGAAAGGTACGGGATGCGATGTTGACCTTTCAGAGACAGGAAACCTTTGATGAACTATAGGACACCAAGACAGTTCATTTAAAAGATGGTTTCAAAGCATTATCTGAGGCTGGTTTTGTACGTGCGTTATTGAAGCCCTGGGGTTGTCTTTTTACATAAACCCAGGAAATAATGGTTCCCGTAGTTGTTCATGTTTGAAACTCTCATGTGACACCTTGACTTCTGGGCTTTGTAACTGCTTATCAATCTCTTTTGTGGACGAAATTAAACTTTCTTTACCACTTGACAGCATGGAACTTTCTCACGATGGGCAATAAGGAGAAAAGAGACAGGAAAAGCTCACCAAAATCATCTCCATCTAACTAAGGCAGTGCAAAGAACTGAATAAAATAGATGATAATGACATTTATTTGATTATAATGAGTTCCTGTTCTTATTTGAGAATAATTTAAGTATTAGCTGCTCACAAAATATACAGATTGTAAATCTTTGTTGCAGGTAGTAGGGTATGCACTTTTAAAACATTTTATCAGAGTAACATTGGTTTATAACATTATATAAGTTTCAGGTGTACAACATTATCATTTGACACCTGTATATACCATCAAAAATCTAGTTTCCACTCACCATCATAAAATTGTCCCTTTTAGTGAATTTCCCTACTCTCTTTCCTCTTTCCGTCTGGCAACTGCCAATTTGTTCTCATAATCTCAGTTTGTTTTTGTTTTTTCATTTGTTTTGACTCTTTATCTTCCACATGAGTGAAATCATATGGGACAACATCAAACTAAAAAACTTCTGTACTTTATTTAAAATATATTTAAATATATATTTAAAATATATTGGGCTGTGTTTAGATTTATGTGTTCTTTACCTCTGTCTCTGCCCCACCATGTCTGTCTCTCACACAGCCATGTTACATATATATAAATACACACACACATACATACATATATATACATACATACATTCATGTAAAAATAGATTTCCATTATTGCGGTATTTGAAAGGTAGTAATGATTAATATGGGATAGTTATAACTTAGAAAAATTGCATCAAATTTTGATTAATGGACTTCAATGACCATCTACAAAGGTATAGTATATAATTTAGGAACCAGTTTGTTCTCTTTGACACTTAAAATGAAAGACCCCCAAATCAAAGGAAACCTGTAAAATTTATTTTGGGGGGTGCTGGATGTGGAATTAATAAAATTGTCTGGATATATATAGGAAGTTAACACTTCTAAGCTGCTAAACTTAAAATTAGGAATCTGTACCAATAAGATTAAGTCCCAAAGTTGTCTTTTCATTTACTGGACATGTCATTATTTATACACACAATATATCACATCAAGAGTGATACCAAGAATGATGCTCTATTCTGGCCTTGAAACCTAGCAGAGGAGACTTAGAAATAAACTGTAACATATTGTGTGACATTTGAGGTAACTCAAGGTCTTAGGGATGTGGAGTGTAAGGTAATAGCACACAGCACCCCAGATTGCTTTAGGAATCTAAAGCTAACAGGTGTTATCCTCTAGCTAACAGGTGAAAGCAAGGCCTTTGCAGTTGAAGGACTATATGTTGTGCTCTAAAAACATGGAAGAACATGTTGAGTAAGTGCAGGCAAGTTGGAGTTACCAAGACTAGGAATATAACAGGAGGCTGAATCATCCTCTGAAGGAGCTCCTGCTTTTCCACCAGACTTCTTCCTTCAAGACTTTCCTAGCAACTGGACTTGGTCTCCATCTCAGTGTGCCCATGACCTTTTGTCTGATTTTTAGTATTGGATTTTTCACAACAAATTGCTAGATAAACAACATCAGGACTATTTCCCTGTTCTTATCCTAAAACCAGAAAACAGTAGGTGCTCAATACTTGTCTATTAAACACACACATGAATGACTGGCTGGCTAAGTGAATGATTATGCATAGGTTGGGGATGAGAAAGTCAAGAATTGTCTTGATTATCAAACAACACTTCATAAAACCTTAACTATTTCATTTTTCTGTTTCAGGTTACTAGCAGCGTATAATAGTCTTACTGATAAACACCTGGCTGGATATTTTAACAATACAAGAATAAGGCGGCATCTCTTGAGATCGGGGCTGGTAAGACTTGGCTTACTTTCTACTTGCCCCCTTGTTTCAAATATTCGCTACCTTCCTGATTTCCTCCTTGAGCTAATCAGTGACATCTTTGCTATTTAGAAAAATGACTTCCTTTCTAAAGATTTATCTATTTGAAGCTATGTTTCAAAAGAGAAAGAGATGTCTTGATAACTGCCAAGTTTCTTATAAATTATTAAGGAAAAATCCTATCAGTTTTCAATAGCATACTTCATTTGTTTATTCTTTGATTTATACATAATTATTAAACATTATATGAACCAGAAACTGTTAAGGATAAAGAGAAGACTACTGTCTTCGGAAAAAAAAAAAAAAGATTTAATGAGCACAGAATGTGGTGTGGAAACATGAACAATTCAAAATTTCTCCTTGAATTAAAAAAAAAAATCATTTCCTGTGATGGTTTATTGATACATTAGTGTCTTTTGTTAGCTCCAAAACTATAATTTCCACAAGATTTTCACTCCTCTAAATGCACTTAATATGAAATCTTTTAAAAATATTATAGTAATCCATTGAAGGGAAGAGATATGGTTATTGAAAGCGTGACTAATGATTTTAGCTGTTTACCTTCTTAAAACACAGTGGGTTTCCTTAACTATTGTTGCCATGGTGTTGAAAGGATCTACACATGATTCTAATTGTTGTTTATGTGCTTGGCACTGTGGCTGGGTAGATCTCAGAGAGCTTGCTTTTTGTCTCCTGGGGCTTTGTTATCAGACAGACCTGGCTGAAACCTGGCTCTGCCATGTACAAGACATAAAATCTTGAACAAATCCTTCACTTAACTTTCTGAGCTCTAACTTCTTCAGTTGTAAAATGTTATGATACTTAGCCATTGGGATTGTTGTGGCAATTTGAGATGTGTAGTGAATGGTGGTTGTAATTGTTGTGGTAACTATTAACATTATTTTCTCGGAGGGTAATCTGTGAGCTTCCTGTATAAAGGGGAAAGACTTCATATTTCCTTATCAGCATCATCAACAAGCACTTATTGAACACTGGTTATGTGCAAATAACGAAGATAGAGCCGTTTTTCTAAAGCAGTTGTTCAGATATAGTCCCTGGACAGCAATGTTCAACATCACTGAGAAATGCAAATTCTAGAGCTCTACCCCAGACCTCTTGTGTCAGAAACTCTGGTGTGGGGCCCATCAAACTGTTTTCATCTGGTCTTCCAGGTGATTTTGAGGCAGCTTCAATTTTGAGACGGCTTCAAAGCAATGAAACCAATTACTTTTTAAAGCAAATGGTGAAAACCTCTGTAGCTTACATGTTTTGCCCTTCAAAGTATTTCCTGTTGTGAGACCGTCATTCCTGTGATAACTGTTCCCATTCATTGTTTTAAGGTACCACTTTCTTCACCAATATGTTCAAATTGGTGAAATATGTCTGCCCTATAGGCGCTTCCAGTCTAGCTGTGAGAGATCAGATCTACTCACAGAGGAGAGATCAACCTGCTGTTAACTGCCAAGATGGTACCAGATGTTCTCAATATTGTTTCCCAATTAGACATACATGATATAATTTCCCATGGATAACACATTTTAAAGACTGTAACTGTTAGTCATAATTTGAAGCACAACTTTCACAACTGCACCATTTTATTCTCTTGGAAAATGTATAAAAATGATTATCAGGATCCAATTACTTGTAACAACTCTAGTTGCTCTTTAACACCCCAGTGTATTGCAACACCAGCATTAAAAAATTATAGCTTTCAAAATTAAGAAATGTGAGCTTGTATTAGATTTGAAAAAAATTAGTAAGACTAAATAAGTGGAAAGGATAAAGATATACACTTCAGAAAGTATGTCACCCTCTTTTTTAACAGAGATATAGAAAAATATAAGAAATATGACCATAGGAAGTATTGAAAGAAAAACAAATAAATTAAAAAAGGAAACTACACCTCTTCTGACTTGCAAAGATGACAATTGAAAAGTATCTGGAATACCTTACATCTGCAGTAATACATAATCTGAAAAAATCTGAATCACAACAAATTAAATTGCATTCTGGGGTTGGAGAGTGGGAGAAGAGTAAGGAGTGTGAAGACAAAGCAATGAAACCAATTACTTTTTAAACCAACTTGTGAAAACTTCTGTAGCTTACATGTTTTGCCCTTCAAAGTATTACCTGTGAGACCATCTTTCCTGTGATAACTGTTCCCATTCATTGTTTTAAGGTAGCACCTTCTTCACGAATATATTCAAAAAAAGAAATGAAAAGAACACCTGGGTTCCATCAGGAGAAATTGTTACTCTAATGAAAACTCATTTTAAACATCGTGTGCCACCTGTGTGTGTTTTCACAATGATAGGTATCTGAGACTCTCTTTTTTATTTTGCCTCGTGAAATATTCATTACAAGAGAAAGTTTACCAATTCCTGTAGTGTATATACCCTAGGCTTCGAAGACACTGCCACTTTCTCTCTCTGTTTCTCTCTGTATTGGTAACTAAATACATTTTCTGCTTTGTATTTCTATTATTTATTCATGACAGATCACAAGAAGTGGAAGAATACTTTCTGAAAAAGAATACAAACTAAATAACATGAAGCGGGATCATCAAAAATACATTCGGGAGTGTTTAGCTCAGGCCATTTTCCATAAGGTTCTTGACATGGAGGTACTAGTATTTACTATTTTCTTTATAATTTCTATATTTTTAATAGAATAAATTCCTTTACCAGAGGCTGTGGGAATTCATCCTGTATTTTATTAAAAAAGAATGGAACAAAGTCACCTGAGAAATATTCCTCTCTCTAGCTAGTGAGAAGCCAGAAGACCAAAGTAAGCTTTTCTCCATTGCAGTGAGGGAAAAATGTGGACATCATTATATATTTTGTGATATTCAGCTTAACAAATGTAGATTTTTTTAATCCATAATGGCTACTATAAAACATACCAGCCCTCACCATCTGTACTTCAATTTCCATTTGCTAAAAAAAAAAAGTGACATCTGCTTAAATATCAGTAATTCTACTGCCATGAATTATTTCAGATCTGTTATTCTTTTAAGGCACTCAAGCTCAGCCGTATGCTAAGTTTCAAGGAATAAGCATTGAAACATCTGCTGTCCCTCCTACGTTAGGTGACATTGGTCAGCATAGACTCACAACCCAACCATCAATGGCTTTTTTTAGTCTGACATGGTACTTTTAGTGGGCTATCTAGCTAACTTGATAAATTATTTCAGCCTTGCTCCATGGAACTTGTAGTTTCAAGCATCAACACTGTTTTAATCTCTGTGAAAAAGCCTGTCACTTCTTGGCTTGACCACATTAGCAATAAATCAGAACTCTTGGCTCTTAAAACCATTGACCTGTGGGTGAAGTAAACATTTATGAACAATTGTAGAATCATCAGTAAACCAGTACTAAGTGTATTGTTCCTGAAAAAATTTATTGTTATGCTATCATTGTATTGAACAAGAGTTGTGTTCACTTAAGTTGTATAGCCAATATAAATTTAAGAATTTATGGGGTGCATGAATACATGAAATCATTGTTTCTGACCTCCAGATTAACTTCTTATAAAAATATTAGTTGCAATTCTAAAACTTATATTTAAAAAGTATAGTATAAAAGTCATCTTTACTTAATTCCAAATTTTAACAGTAAATGCTGAGTCTTGTATTAGCCTTAATGCTTGAATTTGGTATTTTCAAATTTCATATAACTCGTATTATCACGACACCTCATACTATTATATGGGAGACAGCATGCATTTTACAGAATTGGAATAAAATCTAGATAAATGTTAATAGGTGTAGAGGCAGGACATGGGCACAGTGCAGGTTTTCTGATCCCATGCAGACCGGGTAAAGGAGGAGTCAGAGTCCTCAGTAGTTTTGCAGGTTTTTTATTTGGGGTTCACCAGGCACATGGCAGGCAGGGGTGCTGGCTGGGGGGCTGGGAGGCCTGCCAGCCTGCCAGCCTCCCAGCCCCCAGCAAGTCTTCACTCTATCTGGGCTCTCCAGCGTTCGCTCTGCTGCTTCTCGGCTTCTACTTCGGGTTCTGCTGCTGCTGCTACTGGTGCTGCAGCTGCTGCTACTGGCGTCCCCGTGACGCCGCCCTTAAAAGCACAGTCTTCAGTCTTAGCTCAGCTGAATCCCATCTACCTATGCCCACACCCTATTCCAGGTGCCCGCCATCAGGCATGCATTCAGGACAAGGATCCATCATCTATCCTGATGGCAGAAGGGCAGAAAAGCCTGATATTTTCTTTACCCTACAATAGGTCATATATAACTTGCATAATACATACATAATTATATAACATATATTAATATAATGAAAAATAGATTATTTTTCTCCAAATTGACACATTTGTCACACATGTAGTTTATGCTGATGCTGTTTAATGTTGTTATATAAATATTCATGTATTCATTCATGCAACAAACATAAATTGCAGGTTTGCCATGTCCCTGTATGAAACTATGTGATGTCACTGCAAGATATAATTAAAGAAAAAAATAGCTGCCTAAAGTGATCAAAGGCTAGAAGAAAGGAATAAGCAGAATGAGCTCAGAAAAGAAAGGGATGATGACTTGCCCCGTCAGGCCCAACAGAGGTCTTGCTATTTGAACTGGACCTTAAAGTCTGAGAAAGGCATTCCCGAGAGTAGAGACAGCAGGTGTGAAGTTATAGAAGTGTGAAAGGACACCATGGATGGACGGAAAGGAAAGCTCGTTGGGCCTGACTGCACAGTGGGTTAGTGGACGGAGTGGCAGGAAGTGACACTATCCAGTAAGTGGGGGCTCACTTTCCAGAAGACCTTAAATTCCCAATTAGGTTTGGCGTGTAGGTGATGAGGCGATGAAATGTTTTTCAGCAGGGGAGTGAAATAAATGAGCAGAGCTGTTTTAAAAAGATGATGTTACTAAAAATGTGGAAGATGGATTAATGAGCTGGAAAAGATTGGAGGTGGGAGGTCAATTAGGAAGCTGTTGCCAAAGGGTGCGGGCTAGCAGCAGCAGTGGAAATGCTGGGGAGATGCAGCTGTCCACAGAGATGGCGGAGAGGGAGCAAGACTGAGTCTGAAGGAGGAGGGTGAAGGAGCTGGAGCCCAGGGCGACGCTGAGGTTTCTGACTTGGTGGGTGGCATGTGTTGTGGGAGATCAGGGACAAATCTTGAAAAAAACCCTTCAAGCTGTGGGATAAAATGCCCAATAGTTAGAGTGCTGTCCAATAAGCAAAGGGGCTGAGAGCTGCAGTATGGTTAAGTAACATGAGTGTTGAGGGGGAGGGGATGTTAGGGTAAGTGAAAAAATTATCAGGCTTTTCCGTCCTCCTGCCATTAACATTAATGACGGATCCCTGCAGTCCTACATGCATGCCTGATGGTGGGCACCTGGAGTAGCGTGTGGGAATCCCTAGGTGGGCACACCTGGCCTGAGACTGGGCTTATAAGGGTGGTGTCACAGAGATGCCGACAGAAGGAAGCAGAAAGAGAACGAGAAAGAGCAACAGAATGAGAGCAGAACCAGCAGAGCAGCAAAGGAGAAGCAGAGGCCTCTAGAGAATGCCAGAGAGCCCAGAAGGAGCAAAGACTGGGGGATGGGAGGCTCCCCATGCCTTGTAAGAAGCTCAATAAGGCCTGAAAAAGCCACCAAGGGCTCTGGGACTTTCTTTTACCTGTCTGCTTAGATCATAGAGATCCTGCTCTATGCCTTGCTGGCAACACTGGGTAGAAGTGAGGTTTGATCTGGAGGACAAAGACATTAGTGGTCTTGGTGAAATATTGGGTTGTTGGAAAAGTCATAATGTATTTTGCAACAAAAACATAGAAAAAATAATTCATAACTTTTCAGACAACCCAGTAGTTTCAACAATAGTGAAGAGGAGGGGTTGGGAGTGGGTGACTGTGGTGAGTTGGATATAAGTGGAAGGTGGGAATGGTTGAGAGTGAATTCAGTCAAGTGTGTGAGAGAGGCAGAAAGAGGGGGAGAAGAAAGGGAGGCATTAAGAAAGGGACTGATCTTAGGTAGGGGATGATTGAGTCTGCAGGGTCCCAAAGGCAGCAGGAGGGAATCAAGAACAGAGCAAAAACAGTTTTTCAAATGCTCTTCAATGTGTCAGAATGATTTCAAATCCAATTAGAAGCAGATTATTTTTACATGAGGTTTATTTTTACATCATGCTGTTAATACATTATCAAAAATGGGGGAATACAAGGGGAATAAAAAAGGAAAATAACCACTTATAATCCCTCCCCTCAGAGATAACTGCTGTTAACATAGTCACATTTCCTGTAGTCTCTTTGCTGTTCATGTTTGTCTGTGAATAAAAGCATGTTATGCTGTGGAAAGAACATGATTTCATGGGAAAAAACAAACCAACAAAGAGGAAGTTAGTGTTAGATGGACCAGAGTTCTGATTACGGCTCTACCACTGGTGAGACCTATGGCCAGTGTCAAGTTCATGATCCTCTACTTCAGTTGTTTTGTAACATGAGGAGGCTTAGTAATTAGTTTTTTGGGGAGAGTATGATTTGCATGATAATCCTTCCCAGAAAGGGACAGGCACACATTATCAGCTTGATCAATTAAATTATATTTCTGTGCATTCTGTACCTTACTTTTTCTCCTGCATTACATGCATTTCTGTTTTTTTTTTTTTTAACACAATCTCTGTGTGTCTTATTTAAACAATTATATTTTATTACATTATATGCATGTGCCTAAAAATTATTCATTTGCTTTAAGGTTTACATTGTTTTTGAATTTTTGCTCTGAAGGGGAAAAATAAACAACCTTTCAGTTAACATCTTTGGGCATAAAACTTTTTATTTTTTAATTTATTTTTAAGATTTATTTATTTTGATACAAGATCCGGGGTACAGGCCAGATGCGAGGGAGGTTGAGAGGATTCACCAGAGACAGAGCGGGTAATGAAAAAGGCAGACTGGCGACATACACTGCTGAGGGGAGCAGCGGGACAAACAGGAGAGGTCTGCTTCTTCATGTGGGATTCTCGCTGCCGGGCCAGGATCGAACCCGCGCTGCAGAGGCTGCGCACAGCTTCACAGTACAGCGCTCAACCACCTGCGCCACCAGGGAGGCCCTGAGCATAAAACTTTTTAAAAAATTATTCAGATTTCTCCCTAGGGTTAGAAGTGAAATGTGCTGGTTAAAGGGTATGCCTAATGTTTGTTAGGAAATGAGTTTCCAAAGAGTTATACCAATTTATATTCCCTCTAACACACTTATGCAGGTGATTCTTCTCCATCTCAATCACAAGAGGAGTGATTGGGAATACAATTAGTTGATGGGGATTATTTTCCTCAAAAAATTTCTTTGCTGTAGTTGATATGATTCTCTCTTCCATTTTCCCTATGAATGTTTAGCGTTACCACCATCTTGAAATAAAAAAGGAACTGGAGACCTTAGCTAGGAAGGAGCGAATTCAGAGATTTAAGGTAAGGAGCTACATAACTCTTTTCTTTTGTAATACTATTTTGAGATATTGAAAGCTATTGAAGTTTCTTAGAGAACTTTACTTTCGGTAACTCATATCAGATCAAATGATGGTTCCAAAAAGTTTATATCTTGGCTACCATCATCACAGATGTTGACAAAATCGGAACTGACTTTGCAAAATAAACCTTTTAAAGAAAACTTGGAATCGTTCAAGTTTGAAATTTCTTTTTTGTATTTTCTTGATTGATATGTGATAGTGGCCAAATAATTTGTCTTAAGAAGGTAAAAATAGATGATGATGTTCCCAGTTTGATCAAATACATAATTTTAATCACTATGCAATGGTACATTTCTTATGAACATGACCCTAGAAAATTCGTGATAAGAAATATCTGTGTTAACATAGATCTACAAAACCCCAAGATTTAGACATTTTGTGAAGCCTTTTTAAAATTTCTCATTTTCTAATTTTGTATTTGATAGTCCTTTTTTGCAGTGAATTTATGAGATATAAACATTTGAATCAAGAGTTGAGAGATACAATTAGGCATGTTTGAAAGGTTTCATTTTAGGTTGGCAGTTTTACTCAATTTCTTGAGCCATTCAAACTTACATGCTTTTTTTCATTTTCTGTGTAGTATTAGAAAGTGGGACCTACAACACATTTCACAAACTGATGAATATTTGTAAAGTTTCTGCAGAACAACTTGCCATGTAAGATAGTAATTTTTCCCTCTTGCCTGATAGACTCAAATCTGTCTATTTTATCATGGTCAAAAAGGAAATCTTGTTACAAAAATGTTGTTAAATAACAGAAGATAGGTCAGTTTTTCAAGATCGGAATAGTTGGTGTGTGGAGATTTGCGGTTAATTCAACTTTGCCAATATTATTCTACATCAAGGACTGAGTTATAGATTCTGTAATTTGTCTGCTGAAATGTTACTAGAAAACAGTACACTTCCTCCCTGCATGACTTTTTTTTGGAGGGTGGGGGGAGAAGAATAGGAGCATAGGCCAGAGGGGTGTGTGTGGGGAAGGGAGGTGACAGTATTCAACAGAGACAGAGTGAGGAGCAGAGTAGGTAGATTTGCTGAAATTCACTGCTAAGGGGAGCAGCAGCTGAGACAGGAGAGGTCTGCACTGCCATATGTGGGCTAGCTGCTTGTGCAGGAATTGAACTCAGACCTTCATGGTGGGGTGGGCCACCGTGGTGATAGTGCTGAAGCTTAACCCCTAGGCCACCAGGGGGGCCCTGATTTTTAATTTTAACAATTTCCCCTTTATAACTTTGCTGGATGGGGAATCTATTTTAGGGCCCCTTTTGCTTTTGCCTTAGGGCATATTTAATTATTTTTAGGGTAGACAAGGAATACTTTCTGGGAGTCTTTACTGTCCAGAGTTGTTAGGAGCATGGTGCCCCTTGAAGTGATTTGTTACACTAATCAAAAATGTGCAAAAACATTTGAAATTTTGAGGTTCACAGCAATGTAAAAAAAGTGTCAAAAACACAGTTTACCAAAAGAAACCAGATACAAAAGAATACATGTTAGATGCTTGCTTTGAGATGAATTTCCAGAGCAAGAAAAACTAAGAAATAATGGTGAAAAAAAGTTTGCCTCTGTCTTGATTAGGAGGCTTCTGGGAATGGTGAAGGAGGGAAATATCTGAAATAACTGTTCATTTTCTTAATTGGGGTGATGGTTAAACAGCTGTATATATTTGTCAAACTCATTGAACCTTAGAGTTTTGAAGGGTTGAATATTTTGCATGGAAATTACACCATAAGTAAAAAAATGCTATTACATCTATAAAATTATTTGTTTTAGAATAAAGAAAATTTTGCAACTGTCATAGGGCAAAATCATGATTTTGTACTGAGAAACAAACCAATACCCTGTACAGATGTCTTGTTTCTGCATGTCTGTGACTGAGGTACTAACTGTGCTTTGATCCAGACTGTTCAATAATACTTATAATAAATTCTCTTTTGACCTCATCCAACTAAGTTTTTGCTCAAGCTGGCTCTCATAACTTTAAACAGAAAAATACTTATGGAATGGAAAAAAAATGTTCATTGATAATTTTTATACGCCTATTGTTTCACAGGATATTATCTTTTTAATAATTTTTTAATATATATTTTTTAAGATTTATTTATTTATTCAGGAACTGGGGTACAGGTCAGAGGTGTAGGAGGGTGAGAGAATTCACCAGAGAGAGCGGGGAGCAGAACAGGCAGACGGACCAAAAACACTGCTGAGGGGAGACATGAGAGCTCTTCTGCGCCATGTGGGTATTTCCCTGGCCGGCTGGGAATTGAACCCATGCTGCAGAGGCTGTGGACAACTTCACAGGGCTGTGTTCAACCTGCTGTACCACTGGGGAGGCCCCAGAATATCATTATAATTTGTACTTGTTAATATATACATTTTGGAGGAAAGGGTGACACTGGAGTTTTTGGTTCTCTGGTTCAAGGTGTAGAATGCAGGAAGTGAAAGAAAGGTGTATTTGTTAATTCATAACTATTTACAGTTATCAAAATTATAATATAAGCAAAATCTTTTCAAAAAAACACTTTGGACAGAGAAGATTATGGTGAAAAGCATTTATATCATGTACTTATTCTATTCTCATTCTGAGCTTGAAGATGGCATATTTGTATACATTTAATTATAAATTCCTATTTAAATATCAATTGTACTCATTATATATGTATTATATACCTTTCATATGTATATTTGATAATGAAAATGATGGCTATGAAAAGAAAACAGATTAATAAATATCATTATTTAGTCTGAGGATGCATTTTTTTGAGTACAACTATTTTATCAAGTAAAGCAGACTCAATTTCCTGCCTTTTTTCTATTATGCATGATGAACTGACTCTTCAAACTGTTCATTTCCCTAATAATCAGTATTATACAAGCAATAGTTTCCCTCAAACATATGTGATCAAATATGTCAACAAACAAAAAATATTGTTGGTGGTATATATATATATATATATATATATAAATATATATATATATTATATAAAACCCTTCCCACCTTTTTTATATAATACCCAATACCCAATACCTGTACAGATGTGGAAACTTTTGCTAATTACCACGATAGACCTCAGGGAAACACTTTTGAAAAGAATGAGAAAAAATGTCTTTAAGCAACTACATATAGTCAAATCATACCTGTTAGCTGGCAGATACTGACCTAGGTTACTAATTATGATCATTTGGCTAAATCACTTTCTTTATTCTAGGGAGAGCACACAAGATGGTCTGTAGAAAATAACATGCCAGTCCTGTCTCCCCATCCTCCAGTTGGCCCAAAGACTAACCGTGGTCATAGTGTTCTGGTTGACGAAAAACATTCCAGTCCATTAACACTGGTGAGTCATGTTAAATACTGTCATGCACTATCCCAACTAATTAATGTATTACTTGCTATCACTCTCAGAAAGAACATTCTATGGCATGTGTCAGTAAAATGCTGTGAATCCCACCGAATGCAAACCATAGTCTTATGTCAGCTCACTCTACTGAGCATCCCACTTCTGAGCATCCCATCAGTGTCACTCCTGTCAAATCCATTTTGCTTGTTACTACTAGATTAGTTTTCTTGAAGTGCAAATTACTTATGTCACTTTCATGCCTAAATATTTTCATTGACTCTGTGCCACCTATAGAAATTGTCACCTGATATTTATGACCTTAGACCATTTGACTTCAATTTAGCTATCCTCACATATCCCCCCATAATTACCCTTTAGCACCCTGCAAGTCAGCAAAATTAGTTACTCCATGTGTTTTATATTTTCTGATCTCTGAATTTTGTTCTTGCTGTTCCCTCTACTCTAATCTTACTTTTAAAATTTATTTATTTACACATATTCAGTGTTACTGTATAGTATGTTAAGTCAGATAAATATGTTTGTGCTTATTTTAACATCAAAACTATGTACACATATTCTAAAATAAAAATAATTACATGTATAGAAAATCTATTTAAATAAATTGCATACTGACATTTCATTACAGTTTGATTTATTTACAACTCAGAGATGGTATTTGCTTGAAGGAAAGTAAGGTAGCATAAAACAATATAGACAGAAGAAAAGAGTTGCAAGATATTTGCTGGAGGTTGATGGTTTACACTGTATATGCATTGCTTGATTACGTCTTTATTCTAGCTTTGTGGGGCTTAAATACTTCCTTGTTAGCATGATCTTTTTTTTTTTTTTTTGATTGCACAATATTTGTAGAGGAACTGCAGCGCTTTTAAAATGTTGAAGTAAGTTCATCACATATGGTGTTAAGCTTTGACATTTTTCAAAAGGTAAATATGTTTTGACATTTCCTGATGAACTGTTCAAGTTATGAAAAACAGCTATCTTTCCTTTGTTGTTACCATATTTCTTGACTCTATTTCAATGCATATATACACAAATAATTATTTAATTGGATGGTACATTCACTAGACTCTCTAAAGCTTAACCTGAAGAAACAAAAGAAACAGTCCAGGGCTGTTTTCTAACTTTCCACCTGTTTCAAAGAGGAAATACCCTTGCAAGGCTGTCTTTTCAATTTTCCAGTTGAGCACCCTCAATAAGTAGTTTATGATACATCCAGGAGATCTTAATGTGGCAGGAGTGAGAAGGTAATTTAAAAATTACAGAAAACATTGACACCAGCATTGCAGATGCCGTTATATCTGGTAAGCCATGATTCTTCACTTGGTCACTATCTGTGGTGCTTGGGCACTGAAAGGGATGATATCGTGATACTGGAATTGTAATTCCCATTTTACAGATATTCAAGTCCTTTTTTTAACTCAGTCTGGATTCATCGTCCTTACTCTGATTCCCAAGTGACAACTAGATGAAAATAATAATCCTTTTGGGATAGTATCATCAATTTTTCACTTTTAGATCTCTCAAGTGAATAAGGAAAACATCCAGTGAAAAGCATTGCATTGGTCACAATTGCACCTCAATTCTGAAACTGGCATATAAGCCTTTAGCTGTACTGTTCCCATTGAAACTGTAAAACGTCGTTTAACTAATTCTGCACATGTTTGGAAAATTCACCCCCAGAGATCTACAAAGAATTAGAAATGCTCAACTAAGCTGAGTAATCACCAGGTAGTCAATTTTACTCACATTCTGAATGTGAATTTGAAAATGTTAAGCTACAGTGCCATATTTATTTCAAGAAATTATATTATGAACAATTTAAAATAAAGCAAATTTAAGGTAGCTTTTGCTATGAACTACAACAGTTTGTAGCTCACAGCTGTTAGTTAAATGGTGCAGATTTGTTTTTAAAGATAAATGTAATCAGTTAAACATTTGACTGCCGTATTCATCTAACTGAATGATATCTGTATGCAAATGTGGGGAAGTGAAATTTAAAGCACAGCAGCCAATAGATCATGTTCTAGTTATAGTAATCTGCTTTCTTGAATTCCTACATTAGATTTTCAGTGTTTTTGTGTTCAGTTTGGATCTTTTGATAGGAGAGAGATTTAAGGCACTTTTGTTTCACAGAGTTCAAAAGAATTCTTTCAGGTGGTCTGATAGCCTTGTTCAGAAAGCTCTAGTTTGAGTTCTCTGTGTGGGTTTTAAAAGACCTTTCACCTTTTGGGTCGTATATACTTATGTTCTACTTCTTTAAATCAAATGCTGCTTTAGCTGTTCACTTGGCTTCCTGCATTGATCATGACACAAGTGTGAGTTCAGAGGCACAAAATGACCGTAACATAAACAAAAGGATGCTCTCCCACCACCCAACACACTTACTTGAGACTCAGCTTCTTTATCATCTTAATTCCATGAAGACCTCAAAAGCTCAGACTCCTTTTTGTTATTGATATGCTAAACTTAATGTGTTGTCTTTATCCACAAAAGCCAAGATGATGTATTACCGTGTGGAGATTTCAGCCAGAGGGAGGGGGACAGTGATGAGCTTCTTTCCAAGGGCATGATGTGAACATTTCATGCATCACTTCTGCTTACCTGTTATTGCTCAAAACTGAGTCATACAACTACAAAATTTTCTAGGAGAGGGTTAGAATTAGTCTTTTCTAGGTGATATCCATATTTTCTAATAAAATTTCTATTGCTAATCAAGAAAGGAAATCAAGTGTTGTCTGGGGGATATTATCTTTGTCACCCTCCCTGTGTCTGACTCCCAGATGGTTCTCTTTTGCTTGGTTGTTGAAATGTACCATTCCTCTTCTCTGCTCATCCATTTTTTTTATTATGCTCATCAATTAGGATGAAATGTAACTACTGTCAAACTTTAATTTTTAGTAATTTCATTGGTTTATTTTAAATAGCTTTTAGTTCTTAATTATGTTAATTCTCAGATATTTTGCAATTGTGTCTTGGGGCAGTATTTGTGTGGTTTATTTCATGCTCGTTATCTTGTATTAACCATCAGATATTAAAAATTATGATTTAATCTTCTCATCATGCTGGTGTAGTCCATAAAATGATGACTCCCAGGGGCCAGATCAGGGCAGAGAAGAATTTACAGGGACAAATGGAAAATAGCCAGTCTGAAAATCTATTTTATGGTGTTTTCCAAAGTTGTCAGTCATAATTTTTCATTTTTGTTTACTTAATATTTCAAGGAAGAGGTTGAATAAATGGTAAAGTATTACCATTTTTCATATTACCATATGCTGCCTTTCCTCTTTTTGAATCATATTATCTGCTTTTACTTGAAAACCAAATTTAGGATTTAAAGGACTCACAGTAGAGGTTATGTTGAAACATTAAAATGGAAATTAATCCACTCCAATAATATCCTCTTAGATCTCTAAAATAGGAACATTATTCAATTTAACATTTAATTGAACAAAGTCATTCTATGCATGGCATGAATTGGGTATTGTCAAATGTGTTTACAGTGTGAATAAAATACAGAAACCTAATAGAGAACATCTCCTCTGTCTAGAATACTCTCTAACTGTGGCATTAAGTTATGTAGAGGACTTCACCACCATATGTTTTAACAAATACTTTGGGTCATAAGGGTATGTATAATGGAAGGACATAATTAAAGTTTAATCTGCTCAGTAAAAAAGTACCATTAATTACTGTAGGCAATTTGTTGGGTTATTAATTGGTTCTGGAAACATGTCAAGATACTAATTTAAATGGAATTTTTTTCCCTAATTGTCTAGACAGCCCCTCGGCCTTATACTGCCCCAGGAAATATGCAGCCTCCAATTCGATTGCAACCTCTTCCCAGCAATCCTGCAGTAGGAACTGTTCCAAAGATAACTCCGGGCTCCAGACCAAAGACCTCCTTGCTGGAAAATGAAGCTCTATTTTCCACTGGGGTAAATGTTACTTCTTAAAGAATTGTTTTTTATTCTTGATAAAAGACTAGATGATCACTGTTTTTAAGATGCTAGATTCAGTGAATCCACTCAGTGAAATTTATGTTTAATTATATCTTTCAAACTGGAAGGGCTGTCATTTCTGTGCTGCTGGACAAAAATGTTTATTTATTTATTTTTTTAAAAAGATTTATTTATACAAGAACTGGGGTACAGGCCAGATTCGTGGGAGGGTGAGAGGTTTCACCAGAGACAGAGCAGGGAACAGAACAGGCAGACTGACGAAATACACTGCTGAGGGGAGCAGCGGGTATGACAGGAGAGGTCTGCGTGCCATGTTGGACCCTCGTCTGCTGGCCGGATCGAAC
Source organism: Talpa europaea (assembly GCF_964194135.1). Lineage (NCBI taxonomy): Eukaryota > Metazoa > Chordata > Mammalia > Eulipotyphla > Talpidae > Talpa > Talpa europaea. The sequence continues at coordinate 50,287,282 of NC_140076.1, forward strand.
TGGCGCTGTAGAAGTTTCATGGCACGGCGCTCAACCACCTGCGCTACCAGGGGAGGCCCTGGACAAAAATGTTTAAAGAATAGAATTGTAATAACTTAAGGTGTTCTCACATTAATTTCAAGGGTTGTAAGTAAAACAAAGAAGAGCTTGTAACCAATTCTGACTTCCCTCAGAATAGACCCAGTGTTGGCTGATTCTAAATTTTAGATGCATAAAACCTAGAGAATGAAACATTCCAGAATAGGTTTGCATTTGCATGCTGACTTACTTTATCATCAGTGTATGAAATTAAGTTTGACTCTGAAGAATGCTGGAAATAGAAGGGAAAGAATGTCCATCTTTTAAAAATGCTAAATCAATCACATACAAGAGTTTGATTCTTTTCAAGATTGTCTCAGATATTTTTCAATTATTTTAATAGAGCACAAAAAAGATGTATGATATGGTATAGTATGGTATAGAAACCATAAAATATGAATTAGTTAAACAGGGAGAATTAACATACATTCAGAAATTAGGGGTGGCATTGTTTGTGTTTCTAACATGGAGAACAAATATTTTACAGCTTCAGAAAGAACTGTCATGAACACGTTTGTCACTATATTCAAATGCGTGAATTTAGTTCTTTTCTTTTTTAGGAAATATAGACTTCTATGAAATTAAGATATTTTTATTTAAAACTGACAGATAACCTTGACACTGAGAAATTAATTCAGAGAAATGATTTTTGCTTCACAGCAAGAATATAAATATAACTCTAAAAATACTACTGCTTTATTCCATTTAATATAATGTTCAGCTTGCAAAGCACTTTTCCCAAACCTTAGCTTAGTTAATTTAATAGTTTATCAGAAAAAAAGAGAAATTAATCCAATATTGGTGGCATTTTGTCTAGGAAAGACTTCTTAGATTTGGGCAGGAGCTTGTTGGATGATAAGTCAATTTCTAGGATCTGGTCTTCACTTCGAAGGTCCAGAGACTCTGTTTCTGCTAGTATGTACAGGAACCGTCAGAAGAGGTTGTCTTTGGCTAGCCAAAAAAAAAAAAAAAACAAAACCAAAAAAACAAAAAACACAAACAAACAAAAAAACAAACAAACAAAAAAAAAAAGACAAAACAAAACTTACAACAAACTAATTTTTCTTCCTAGAGTAAAACAAATCATAATTAGAGCCATTTCTTCATAAGACATCAAATAATCACAGCTTACAGGAATAGTGCATTTCCCCCTATTTGTCTGACCTACATGGGCAGACAAATAACAATAAGAAGGTTGCTTGGTGAGCATGGAATCAGAATGAAATGTCTTGGTGGAATGGAACATTAATGGCATCCGGTTAAGATGTCATGATGTACCCTTCTTCTCTCAGGAATGCACTTGCCAAAGGTATCAGGAAACTCAAAGGTCTTTAACTGAAACCCTCAGTTTTTTCCAGGGATAACTGCCATTTAGGACAGGAAATATTCAATCAATGGGTAAGATTTCCTTTCCTCTAGATAGTACTTGGATGGACACTTTCCACATTTGCCAAGGTGAATATATTCTTTGCTAAGTTTCTGTGACTTTTAACTCTGCTTTGAGCTATTCATTTTCCTGTTAGTTATGTAATACTACAGTCAGATAATATTCAAGTTCTACAGGCTAGGGAGTGATTTTCCAAGTCTGAGACACTGGGTACGTTTTTTTTTTTTTTTTTTTTAACCAAATCTGTTCAGTTTTTCTTTCTTCTGTAACTAAGTTTTAAGGTGAGAGTGACTCAAGTTAGGCATAGGCACTTAGTGATAGAAGACATGGAATAACGAAACTGAGATCAATTTCATGTTAATTTCAACTAGCTAAATTTACACCTTTCAATCAGTAAATATTGGACATTTGCTCTAGGCATTGGTGATCTGTCAATTATTATGGCAGAAATAATCTCTTCCTTAATGATATTTATAATGTTCATAGGGAACATATACTGCCAGAAGAGACAGGTAAGTCTGTTCTGTGGTATTGGTAATGAAAATTATTTCCTGGAGGATCAGGTAAGAACCTGTAAATAACAATAATAGACTGCATATTGTTGAGTATGTAGTGAGTACCCACCTAAATTCTATTGCCTTCTTAAAAAATAAAGGATTTGCATGTGAGAACTGTTTGAAGGTACAATAGCTATAAACTGGATGACCTTTCTAAGTATCAGGAGTGAGGGTTTTTAACTTGGGCAAAAGCCATTTTGTCAAAAAACAGGCTGTTTGAAATACAACTGAGTAAAAATAATGACTTGACTGAAAATGATTATCCTTAGAATGAGAGTTTTTCATACACTATTAATAAAAATAAAAATTTTTACCCCTACTTGTGAAAGCAATATGAGACTACCAACATTTTAAATGAACATACTTAAGCATTTTAACATATATAAGTTTTATCCTAGGAAGAAATATCAAATTTCAAATGAAATAGGTTCAAGAATATTTAGTACTATAATATTTGTAATAGTGAAAAATAAGTACACCCAAATAGTTAATAGAATATTTTTAAAAGTTTTATTATATATTAAAATATATTACAAAATAAGGAAGAACTATTTGTACCGGTAAGGATAAATATTCTAAGATGCTTTTGACTGAAGAATCAAGGCAAGGAACAGCTTGATAATTTTTAAAAAATTTACTTATTTCTAAATAAGACATGCAATTGATTGATAACTATTTAACAATTTTAAAAAATCCCCAGTCCAAGAAGTTTTGAATTCACCAATTTTATTAGTGTCATTTTCATTTCTTTAATTTATAGTTGTTATTGCAATATCAATACACAACATCACAGAAAAATTGGAAAATGTAAGAAAAGAAAAATGAGAACATAAATATCACCTGCACTATCAACCACTTTAAGAAATCCAAACTCCTTGGTGAATATCTATTTAAATCCCTTTCTGTTCATATAAATGTTTTCAATCAAAGTATAGACTGTGTATGCCTTTATTTAATTTATTCTGCAATGAGAAATGCTTGGAGAATGACTTCCTTTTCTTAAAAATGACTTTTAACTATATAAACATCATAAATAAATATTACATTGGCTAAAAGTTAATTAAAAGCCATATTAAATAAGTTGGTATAAAAAGGCTAAAAATAATTTAAGTGCCTTAAAGTTAGGAAAATTGATTCAGATACATAAAAATTTCCAGTCTCTAAAAATTGGGACACCAATACTCCTGGATTTGTAGTAGAGTTTTTTTATTATACCTTTGGTGCTTTCACACATTAAGGTAATGCATGTTGAATACATTTTCAAAGATATATGAAATAGAAAATATTCCTTCAATACTCCAAATATCCCAAGGCAACTCTGTGTTCAGAGTTTTCCAGTCATCCCTGATTTTATCAAAAGCCATATATAACTTATTTAAAAGATATGTAAGACAGTACTGTATGGAACTTTTTCTGTCAGAATGAATAGATGTGCATTATTCTTTTTAAAACCTGGTGAGTATTACATGAATAAAGCTAGATTTAGTTAATTGGTCTCCAGTTAAACTTGATGGTTCTACAAAATCTGTATTGTGTGTGTATTTTCTTTTTTTTAAAAGATTTATTTATTTATGCATACAAGAACTGGGGTACAGGCCGGAGTGTGGGGGGGTGAGAGGATTCACCAGAGACAGAGTGGGGAACAGAACAGGTAGATTGGCTGAAGTACACTGCTGAGGGGAGCAACGGGCGAGTCAGGAGAGGTCTGCTGTGCCATGCGGGTAGCTCCCTGGCTGGGAATCAAACTCGTGCTGCAGTGACTGTGAACAGCTTCATAGATTGTGTCTTAACCCCTTGCACCACCAGGGAGGCCCTGTGTGTATTTTCTTATACACATTTACATCAGTGTACTATAGTTATCTATCTAGGATTTATTCCAAATTTCTAGGAGGAAATAATTTTAATAGAATCTTTGAGTCAGAGTCTCAAATTGTTTCCTCGAAATTATATTTTTAAGGAATATTATATTTCCTGGAGGGGTGAAATTACAATGTGAAAAGGTTCTGATCTTTGTTATTCCATTGTTAAGTGGACTATCCAATCCTACTTCAAAGTGCAATATTTTAAACTTGTTGATTTTGAATTATTTAATTGTTTGGGTCTTTTAAGAGTTAATGGACTGTTGTGCTATAAAAATGCCAAACATACCAATATAGGTTTGATTTTAAAATGTACTTAAATAAGCATTGAAATTCATGAAAATTTAATTTGCTACAAATATGACAAAATGCTGTTTTTGAACAGATTGGAGTGGTTTAAGTGTATATTGATATCAGTTGTGTTTGTATACAATGTCATTCATACAGATTTGTCTTTAATTTTAGGTAAATTTGGGTCACCCCTTCTGTTTTCACTGGCTCTTGTCATCAAATGTGATTACAGGGCAAGAAGGCAATGATGAAAATCAGGAACTCTATGGACAATTCACGGGGAGTGAATTCATATCTACTTCCAAACATTAAGAGTTATTTGATGCCTATTCCTCCTTCATCTCCTCCCCCCAGCAGAAAAAACACAAGGGAAAATAGACCTGAAACATGGAGAAGGAGACGATTCCGTCCGACCACTGCTCCAAATGGCTCAGAACCTCTCTTTACCAGGGTAATTATGGAATCAAGTTTTCTTTTATTAATTTAGCACAGATTACATTGCACTGTTAGATTTCTAGACGTGTGTCAAAAGAATCTAGGGAAATCAAATGCAAAATGCCTCACAAAGAGAAATAGAACAATTGAATGAATCTGAAACCAAAGGTTTGAAAAGTTCAGTTCATTAACTAACTTAACACAATTGATTAAAGAAAAAAAGGCCGGAAAATCTTGTGATCCAATTTAATTTGCATCATGCCCATTTCCAAATCATTTATTTCCTTTCATTTGTCCATTTATTTTTAATTTTAATTTTTTATTGTAAGAATAACTTTAGTGCATTTTCCTTCTTTTTTTAGTTCTTTTAACTGTGGTAACATTAGGATTCTTTCCATCAGGTATCACCACTGCCCTGCACCCACCACCATATCACCATAGTCCTCCACCATAGTCCATTGTGCTTTGTTCCCTCCTTGTTCTTACCCCTCCCCCATTCTCCCTCCTGTTGGGGTGCTTCAGTTCTATGTCAGCTTTCAAGTGTTTGATTTTAAGATCATCTTTCTCTGGTTCTTTCTTTGGGTTTCTCTCTATTCCACTTATTCGTGACACCATCCTATATATACTATATATGTTTCTCCTTGTGAATTATTTCACTTTACATTGTCTCTTCCAACTCCATTTGCATGTTGCTGCAAATGAAATTATTTGTCCATTTAATCTCATGTTGTCAATGTATCTTAACATTTAATTTGTGAAAATTCTGAACCTTCAATATACCCATAAAAGCATAAGACATATAAAATGCTTTATTAGAGTTTGTTTTTAATGATTTTGGAAAGGTTTAGAGAAAATATTTAGAAAAAAATTATTTCAGTGTTCTTGGAAAATATTATAGTTTGTTTTATTCATTTTGCTCAAAATACTGATTAAGAAAATAATTCTGAAATCCAGTTACACTTTAAACAGATAAAGCTTAGTAAAATGGCCCAAGATCTCTTAATTTTATTGTGCAAATATACAACTAATACTAGTGACATGTAACTTTTGGGATTTGAAACAGACATCTGGGTTAACATTAGAGAAGGGGAGGGGTAAAATACCATTGTGCATGTGGACTTCAAAACCAGTCTCACCCTTCATTGCCTTATTTATCCCAAGTCCATGTCTCACCCCAGCAGCTATCCTCACCAAAAACCTTTTTAAAAAAATTTAGAACTATATTTTTGTTCTTCTCAAACTTTCTCCTTTCAATTCTCCTTTCATCAATTCTCTTCCTTTGTTACCATCTCTGATATCATCATCCTTCATCTCTAAAGACCAGCCTTCACCTTATGTTCTGGATCTTCTTTTCCTGTGCTTAGGGCACCTTGCATTGGCTGTCATTCTTCTAATTTGAACTTTCATCCTCCCTCTAATATTTTTCTCTCTCTCTCTCAACCTAGCCAGACCTTACCCAGTACTCAAATCCTTTCCTCACATTCCATACACTTAGACTTCTGCTTTCTCCTTTCTAATTTGCAGAAATCAATACATAGGGTCGTTTCCAACTTTACATAGAATAATATTCATAGTAGCATTTTATAGTTATTCAATAAATGTTTAATACATTTGCAGTCTACAAGGGTGTCTAAATTTGGGGGTATCTTATGCTTATGTGAAATGAAAAATTTATATATATTTGTCCTCTTTGATATTATTTCTCCTTTTACTGAGTATGAAAGAAATATACTTTCTCTTTCCTATATTAAAACTGTGAACATTTGTTTAACTAAACAGTTTATTACATATTAGCATGAAAATAATTTTTCCTTCTCTAATGTTTGATATTGTCAAGTGGAGCAGAGAAGAAGGGTTCATCAATACTAAAGATCTCAGGAATGTAGTTTACTGTAGCTTAGTCTAACAACCCCAGGAAACTCAGCTTATAATTACAAAATTTTATTTCTTGTTCACATTAGTATCTGTTGCTGGTCAGTTGCAGTTCTGAGACATAAGGGACATACAGTCTCTGTATAAAGTATTTGGCCAATGGACAGCAGAACCATGGAATTTTTTGACAGTTTCACTCATGAGTGACACATGTCACTTAAAATTGAATTCTGTTGCCAAAGCCTGGCAGCGGTGGTGTGGGAAGTATCTGTACTCTCATGGAATATTTGAATGTTTGGAGCAATAATAGAACCTACCACATCCATTAACTTACTTTTGAACTCTTTTTATGCTGACATTGGTCTCTATCCAGCCAACAAGCATGCTTTATTGAAGGATGTGGCCCCCACTTGGAAAAAAAAAACAATGATTTCCTCATCTTTCTTACTTGGTGGTAGGTTTTGATTTTCTAATGTTCAAATATATTACTGAGATAAATTCTGCAGGATCATATGTAAGAATATATAAAATCTATATGCATAAGTAACAATTACCAAGAAAACACCCCTGTCTATTACCACTATTACTTAAAATAGAACACTGCTGCTAGCGTTTGAGCCCATATTGCCTGCTCCATCATATCCCCTATGCTTCCCAGAGCCATAAATATCCTGACTTCTGTTTTAATTCCAGATTTACATTTATAAAACTTAAGAAATAAGCTCGAACATAGCATTGTAATGAAAGCACAATATTTCTAGGAGAAAATAAAGTTGAATAGCCTTTGAGTCAAGATTGGGTTTGTTTCCTTTGCAATTTTAAGAACGTCTTCTGGGAAGGTCAGAGAGGCCAAGTCATGAGTGTGTCCTTGAAAAATGAGGCTCACCAGAGTCAGGGTATCTGATGAGTCCTAATGTGGACCAGAAACTGGACATCCAATGGACTGTGGTCCAGGACTGGGTTGCTGTAGCTGGGCACAGAAGAGAGAACAGTGGCTTCTCCATCCTGTGGTCATTGCAAGTGGGGTAGAAATTAGCATCTGAGGCAGCTTCCCCTTGGCATTTTGAACTGGCGTGAGAAGCAAAGGCTGTGTCAGCAGGTTTCCTGACTTTGAGACATCTTAGCATGTCTGTCTCTTGAGTCACAAGGCTGTAGCCTGCCTTAAAAAAAAAAAAAAAAAAAAAACCAAAAAACCTCTGTTCTCCCCTTTGGAGTCCCTATTTAGGGAATGCTGGAACTACTAGATGGGTGCCCAAATATTGTTAACTTTTCTCTCCTATTTACTTTGTCTTTTTTGTTCTACTTGCTGGGAGATTTCTTCAGGTTTATATTCCGTACAAACTATTGACTTTCTTCTGCTGCTGCCTTATTTTAATTCTAAGAGCTCCCTTTGTGCTCACTGAATGTTGCTTTTAAAGAGCATCTTATTCATGCTCTGTATGATTTTGATTCTGTGGTATTTGTGCAGACTTCCTTTGTGGAATGATGTATGTTCAGTTTTTGTAAAGAATGAAGTTCTCTCGGTGTTGGGAGGAGAGTTCTATAAATTTCCAGTAAATAAAATATGTTAACTATGTTATTCATATCTTCAAATCTATAGCATTTCTTTGTATCTACTTAGTCTCTCAGTTCTGAGTTCTGATGAGAATTCATTCTCTGTAATTGTGGATTTGCCAATTTCTATTTGTAATTATATCAAGTTCTGCTTATAAATGTTGGGAATAACTGGTTGTGTGCTATCAGTTTAAGGATTACTCCACTTTCTGGTCAAGTGATTCCTTATCATTAAAAAAATGATCTGGGCCTCCCTTGTGGCCTAGGGGTTAAGTCTTAGAACTATCGGTTCTATATTCTGAGTTTGATCCCTGGTCAAGGTAGCTAACCCACACATGGTGCAGCAGACCTCTCCTGTCTTGCCTACTGCTCTCCTTAGCAGAGTATTTAGTAAATCGCCTGTTCTGCTCCCCACTCTGTCTCTGGTTAATCCTCTCACTGCCCCCCCCCCCGCACCTCTGGCTTACACCCCAGTTCTCTGCAAAAATAAATAAAATTTAAAAATAGATAAATAAAATAAATTACCCTCTTTATCACTTATTACTTTTAGCCATCAAATTTATTTTGTCTAATATTACTTATTTTCTTTTGGTTAGTATTTCATATGTATATGTATATATATGCATATTTCTCTTTTAAAAAAGATTTATTTATTTATGCATATAAGAACTGGGGTACAGGCCAGAGGTGCGGGGGTTGAGAGGATTCACCAGAGACAGAGTGGGAAGCAGAACAGGCAGACTGACTGAAATACACTGCTGAGCGGAGCAGCGGGCGCGATAGGAGAGTCTGCTGCACCATGTGGGTTGCTCCTTGTCTGGCCGGGGATGGAACTTGTGCTGCAGAGGCTGTGGATTGCTTCACAGTGCTGTGCTTAACCCCTTGCGCCACCAGAGAGACCCCCCCCACCATCTGTTCTTTATGAATGTATAGAGCGTGTGGTGCAGTCCCTGGCTTTCATGTTGTGTCTCAGGGAAGCATCCCTGGAGCCCAATGGGAAGGTGTGGTGGATCTCACAGCCCAGCAAGTGCGTGTGTGTCCTGTTGCTTTTTTTTTCATTTGCTGCAGGACCTGAAGAGCACTATGCTGCTTTTACAGAAACTATCAAACTAGTGAGATTTTGCTCTGAAGTTTACCCCACCCACCTGCAGCTCTCACTGAGCACTGCTGCTCACCTACTCCATACAGCAGTCAGCTGATAATGAGGATGGCCCATAAAGTAGTTTTTGCAAAATGTGAAAATACAAACTCAAATAAGCACCTACTTAGCCATTACATCTATCGATTTTTTTTAAAAAAGAAAAACATTTATTTTTGTGTATGTTTTGTGAAAGAAAAATCAAAGAAATTCTCTGGGCAAGAATTAGTAGAGGACTTTTCCCATATCTGTTTGTGATACCCTATCCGGTTCCTAGACTTCAGATGAGTCCTCTGCAATTACAGATGCCTGACTGTAAGTTCCACTGCCCCTCAGATTTGACATGGTTCTAAATCAAGTCAGCTTCTCCATTCAGTTGATTTATCATAAACAATTACCTTTATGCTAGTAATTTGGCCTCAAAATCTATGATTCCCTCTTCCCTCTGCATGACACACTAGGTAATTATTAAATCCTCTGGACCAGGGACCTCCAGTAGACGATGCAAACTGCATATGCAATTTTAATTTTCTAATAGCTAACATTAAAAAGGAAAGAAGAAACATGTAAAATTGATTTTAAATATTTTTATTTAATCAAGTATATCCTCTATTATTTCAACATGTAATCACTATGAAAAATTTTAATGGGACACTGTACAATTTTTTTCATACTATTCCTTTGAAATTCAGTATGTATTTGCTGTCTCAGGACACATTTCTTTAAGACCTTAATAATGACTCCTGTACTTGATAACTCTTTTCCATTTTCAGTGCTATGCCTTGTCAGGGACTTGCTACCTAATTTTTAATGGGGCTATTGCAATCATCTACATACTTATGTCCTGTCACTACATCAACAAATCATTCAACTTAGCTTTCACTGGTAACAAGAAGCACTAGGCTCGGTGCTGAGATTGTCACAATGCATAAAGCCAAATCCTTGTTCTCAGAAAGACTGTGTTGCAGTGTCTGGTCTTTGGCTATTCTAGTGGGCCAAATTGTTCCTTTCCTCCTTATGAATGTAGCTTGTTAGAGAAATTGCATGGGTTTTTTTTTTTTTTTTTTTGCTTGACTTAATTTGAAAATATTTTTTCAATATCCATTCTAGTCAAAACATTCTCTTGGTATTTTTTTACTTTTTTTTTTTTTTTCACCAGTTGACTCAGATTTGAGAGTGAAGAAGGAAAACGTCACTATGACTTTAATACATGGTAATTTAACATATTTTATAGTAGGCTTGATTTATTTCAGAAAACACTTCCATTTAAACAATGTTTTTACTTAAAATTAGCATTTCAGTTTGGCAACTACATAACTAAAAAGAATTTTAAAAAACAGTTTAAAAAGCCAATTCAGCCGGCAAAATATCTTAGCAGCTGGCATTGTGGAACAGAACTTGAGGAGAATGGTAGGACCCAGGAATCTTCTGGGTGTTTGCAACAATTAGAATTTAAGGGCAGACCCCTATACTAACAGGGTCAGAATTTTGGGCCTTTTCAGCAAAGCAAAATCCAGCTGGATAATGTTTAGCTATTAACAGATTTACTGACTTTGTTAGGGACACAAGAAAGGGAAAGCTCTTGTTTCAACTCAGCATTCTCAAAATCTAGAGTTTTGATACCTCTGGGAGGATTGAAGTGTTTTGTGACATGTCAGGAAAAAGCAGGAGATTTGCATTACATGGTAATAATAAAAATGGGCAAAAAGGAAGTGAAAAGAAGCCTTAGAGTAAAAAACAAAGGAGGAAGGAAAAAGGACAAGGAAAATTATTTAGCTCACAAGAGAAGAATGAATGAATGAATGAATGAATGAATGAATGAATGAATATAGATAGTAAAGAGAAGTTTCCAACCTAACCAGTTGCTGAACTTTTAGGATGTGAAACATGTCTCCTGTCAGAATTTTCTCTACTTATGGCCATCAGAGTCAGCATGGGGTCTGCCTGGCATTCTTTGTGATCAGGTTTTAAAATCAATATTTATCAAGGCTTAATCACCATAGGTGGGGTTTTGTTTAAGAGGACACTTCTTGTTCTGGTACTTACTGAGTTCCTATAAATGCGGAAAGCTTCTGGTATAGGGTGGGGTTAACCTATTGTAGCTTTGTCCCATCAAAGGGCAGAATGTGGAACACAGAATTCTTTCACGTCTGTATTCAGTCTGATCAACACTCACTAGGTCCTCACTATGTCTTGATCAACACTCACTAGGGAGTTGTGTTTGTCAATTTGTTTTTTTGAATATTAAGTCTGAGAGCTTCCCCCCCAAGCACTCTTTTTGGACTGTCATTTGTGGAATTTCATTTCATCTATTATTTCCTTAGGTTTTTACTTGAGAAAAATAAAATTGAATGAGAATTACTTCCAACTCAGAATCCTCTGTTTCTGATTGGAATGGGATGGGTTTGGAGATGGAAATATTTAACTAGTCCCTTCAAAATGTTTGTCACATCTTTGTTGTTCTTAATACATGTTTCTAAAGTGTACATTATCCAATGAAATCAAACTTAAGTAATTGCCTTGGATTCACTCGCAGTTAGTCTATTCACATTTTTCATGTAAATAAAGGTTGATTTTTAGTAAAGCAAAGAAGGTTGAAAGTAATTTCTGTCCCTTATATATAACCCAACAATATTCTTACTAGGTTTTCTTAAAGTCTTTCAACCCTCTCAGCTATTCTTAATTTTCTGGCTCCACCTCCTCTTCATCTTCCTGCTTTCTCATCTTTGTCTTTGAGGTTAGGTGAAAACTATGCTTATATACTAAAATACGTTTGAATATAAACTAGCAGAAAAGGCATAGTATGTATCTTTTAATTTCTGCCATATACATTATTTTCTTATAAATAAAATTTATCAATGCCATAGACTATGAGATAGGTTTTTGAGGAGATATTTTTGTTGTTGGGTATATTATTTGAAATTAAAAACAATAATAGTAATGGGTTTTCATTGAACTGAATACCTCCCGTGAAAGTGGGTAATCCCAGGCACCTCCCCCATGCAGAATAAGCTCAAGATATGTCATCTTTACTCAAATGTAAAAACACAGTACTAGGTTACAAAAACAGTTGCTGAATCACAATTAATGTGAATTTAAATTGAAACAAAAATATGTGACCAATATTTAATTATTTTAATTTAAATTTTGAGAACCTGCTAAAAGAGCGAAGAGCAATTTTCTCTTAACACTATTGGTATTTTGTTGAATGTAACAGACACACTTATAATAAAAAATATAAAAGTTTGTAAAAGTCCCGGCACCTTCATTAAAGATATAAAGTCAAAATGTACATGTTCTAACTGATAGAGGGGATTTATTTTGTAACGGGTGTCTTTTTGTGCATTTTGTAAACGTTTGTTGCGAGGTGCACAAAAATGCCTTTTCTACTCTTCATATTCAATGTCATCTGCACTGATTAGAAGGTGACTAGTTAATAAGCCTCCTCTTTTTGTTTATCCCAGGATTCAAGGAAGATTCACAAAACACCACTGCATAGTAATGCAGCTATTACCATGATCTATTTGGGGAAAAATGTGCACCTATCATATGACTTCCGGGATGAAATAAAAGTTTATCAACAGCACTGTGGTGGAGAAAACCTTTGTGTCTACAAAGGCAAGCTACTTGAAAAAGGTACACATAAAATGTGAATTTTTTAATTTCATCAAGTTGATGCTATAGATAAGCCATTGTTGATATAATGTCAAAACGACTTCAATCACTCTATGAAATTATGCATATCCAGGGACTTATAAACCAGCTGCCTAAAAGTAAATCTAGATTTACTGCTCTATGATTGAAACTGAAACGGCAATTACTCTTGCAGATTGTGGAAGAAAGAATTTAGAGTGATTTAACCCAGTAGCAGATTAATTTTGGGATATAGATATATGATCATTAAAATGTTGCATGAATAAAGTGTCCCCCAAATTACAAGTTAACTATTTGGCTTGCCATAGTGAATTATATCATACATTATTCTAAGAGAAAAATATCAGATTGGCAATTTGTTCTTTAGAAGTATGTTGAGAAAAAATATGACAAATCCAATAAACTTCAGGGTGAATCACACCTATATAACTTGGTACAGAATTTGGATAAAGAATTTCTAGTACATTTCTGCCTTCATTTGGTCATAAATCCACGTTTGTTACCATAAGATAATTTTTACATCCAATAGAAGGAGTTCACATTATACTGATGCAGTTTTCATCAATATTTAGTTCTGGAATAGCAGTTAAATGAAATAATTTTTATAGGATTATATTTCCTTGGTTAAGAAACTCTATTAGAAAGTAGTTTTTTAATAATTAAAAATATACTTATATTTGGCTAATCTAGATATAAACCTAGGGGTTAAGGGAATGAAGGGAAACATGGGGCTCTTACTTTTGGCTTTTCTGATTTCCCTCATCAATTTAAAATAGTATTGGTTAAAAAATATTCAGTTATCTAAAGAGAAACTATGCATATTTTGATGTTAAATATTAAATAAATAATATTAAATATTAAATAAGAAAGAATAAACACTTGAATGCTCATTTTAATTAAAATGCATATTTAATTTCTAAAAATATGTTACATTAAAAAATAATAACACCAGAAAGTATTTTTCTCTTTTATATACTTGACTGAAATGTAGTTTACTTTTGACTCATTTTGTAATAGCATTTAACATTTCATTCCTCTCATCTTGTAGAGGAGGAAAATGAGAGGAGTAAAGAAATACATTGGCTTCCAAGGCCACATGTCCGGCCCTGGGCAGGGTCAGAGCAGATCCTGGTCCCTGACTAGGTATTATTCCTGTTCTCTTCATCCCCAGTTAGCTAGTCACAGAAGCAATGAATTTCTTGCATTTTCATTGGCATAGATACATTTTTTTTCAAATGTACTTTTCAGCTATTAATTTATAACAATTGTTGAAATGAGCTGTAGTCTAAAATCACAATGTAAATATAGATTAGGGCAAAATTCCAATTTTAATAATTATGGAATTTACATAATACAAATTTTACTGGATCTTACATTATGCCTTATTCAACAAAAGGCATATATGACTGCTAGAAAATGTGGTACATACAAATGATAAAGAGTGAGACTTAACTAATGATTTTCTGGAAGATGATCTACCATGAGAGGGGAAACCAAAGTCTGTGGGAGAATGGTACTTGTCCAAGTGTTATTTTTTCATATTCATTGATCCTAAAACTGACTTCTTATGCCATCTGACAGTCTTGAGTAATAGGATGGTATAAGGACTTAAATAATTGAATCCTGTCCACATAATAATTTTGTCTCAGCTTGCCCTTGATTGCCAGGGAAGTAATTGTTCAAAATTGAAAGCTGTGTGGCTTAATGTTGACTTGTGGTTCAGACATCTTAGTTGTGCTGAAAAGATTTTGCCCTTATTACAAATCAAATCTGTGCACGAATTCAGTGAAATGTGAAGAGGCTTTTAGAATACTTCTATTTAAAAAGAGTGCATTTAAAGTTATGTTTGGAGCAGTAAACTCATTAAAGATCTGGCATTCATTGATTTGTCTTACTTTGGAAGAGAATAATAAAACTCATTTTTCAGGATTGTGACAAGAGCATCTTTTATTCTCATAGAATTTGGACGGCTTGTGTTTTGATTTTAGATATCAAGCCACACGTTGATTGTTTATTATCTATACCTATGATGTCATTGAATATTTCTGTTACTTTGTGTAGAGTATGATTATTCACAGGAAGTTTTTTTTTGCCCCTTTCTTCAGTTCAAACAGGCAGACCTTGGCTTTCTCCCTTCATGTGTAGCCAAAGAACAAAGTAACAAAGTAATCCCATGCTCTTCTGCTGGCTTTCTTGTTCTTCCATAGTCTGATCTTCTTGGACCTATTTGTACATTTCTTATGACTCCCTCACAAACATAGTTGCTTCTCTGCTTTGTCTGTTTTAAGACAAAGAATTTTAAATTCAAAATAGGATTTTAAATCCAGATCTCTTTTTAAAATAGTTTTCTTTTCTTTTATTATTTAAAGATTTATTTATTTATGTATACAAGAGCTGAGGTACAGGCCAGAGGTGTGTGCTTGGGGGGGAGGGGATGTGAGAGGATTCATCAAAAACAGAGCAGGGAACAGAACAGGAAGATTGACCGAAATACACTGCTGAGGGGAGCAGTGGGTGCGACATGTGGGATTCCATGTGGGATTCCATGTGGGAATCTCCCTGGCTGTCTTGGGATGGAACCTGCACTGCAGAGGCTGTGGACAGCTTCACAGCGCTGCGCTCAACCTGCTGCACCACCTAGACCAGCTTCATTGCTTCAAAAATTTCCATTGTGTTCAGTGGCAGTTTTCCCTCACTCTTATAGTGGGTTCCAGACTACCACTGATCTGTTTTCTGTCTCCACAAATTTGCCTTTTCTGAAATTTCATATAAAAGAAATCATACAATAGTGCTGTTTATTTACACTCACCCTACTGTTTTTGAGAGTCATCTCTTTGTGGCATCTATCAACAACCGCTTTCTTCTTAGATTGCTGATGTATTCCAGTATATGGATGCACCATGCTTTTCTCATATATCCCAAGTTGATAGACACCTGTATTCTCTCCAGTCTGGAGCTATTATAAATCATGCTGCTTTGAAGATGCAAATACAAATTTTTGTGTAGGCTTCTGCTGTCATTTTTCTTGATTCCTAAATGGTTTGATGGCTTCTTTCCCCTGATGATGTGTTGCACTTTTCTGTTTCTTTATGTGTTTTTATTTTTGTTGTTGTTGAAAAATAGACATTTCAAATCATGCATCAGAGCAACTATGGATTTTAGTGTTGAATTTTCCCTCTCAAAAGTTATGGCTGTTGCTGTTTTTGTTGTTTAGTATTTGTAACAAACCTGTATTTCACACCCCTCCTCTCCTAGATGTAGAGTCAGTGGTATGTCTACTAAATTCAAAAAAAAAAATCAATTTTTTTATTTTTATCTCTTAGGATTGTCAGTATGTTTTCATAGCTTAGTGATCATCCTATGATTAGTGTTCAAACATTTGTGTTTGAACTTTGTGTCCAAACATTTAGAGTTAGTAAAACCTCCAGCTTCTCCTAGTAGCTCTGTTTGCCAAGTATATTAGTTTCCTATGGCTGATATAACAGATATCCCAAATATTGGTGTCTGAAAACATCCAAAATTCGAAATTCTCTCACAGATCTGGAGGGTAAAATGAAGGTGGTAAAATTTCTAGGGGAGGGCCTCCCTGGTGGTGCAAGGGGTTAAGACACAATCTCTGAAGCTCTCTGCAGCCACTGCAGCATGAGTTCAACCCCCCCAGCTGGCCAGGGAGCTACCCACATGGTGCAGCAGACCTCTCCTGTCTCACCTACTGCTCCCCTCAGCAGTGTATTTCAGTCAGTCTGCCTATCCTGTTCCCCACCTTGTCTCTCGTGAATCCTCTCACCCCCCACACCTCTGGCCTGTACCCCTATTCTTGTATGCATAAATAAAATAAATCTTAAAAAAATTTCTAGGGGAGCTCTTTTCAGCTTCTGGTGATTCCCACATTCCTTGACTTGTAGCCCCATCACTCAAGTCTCTATCTTCATATATAATTCTTCTCTACATGTCTCTGTCCTCTTCTCATAGGAAATCAGTCATTAGATTTAGGACAAAACAAATTCAGTATATCATATTGAGCTTCATTAATTACATTTAAAAAAAAAAAACTTTTCCCAAATGAAGTCATATTGCAAGGTAACTGAGTAGCCATGAAATTTTAGAAGGTAATATTGAACCTACTCTATTGATTCCAGAAGTGCATACAAAATTCAGGCCATTTTCTGCTCCAACTTTTATCTCTCCCCTCCCCCACAAGCCACATATATTTCCTTTTGTTCATGGTGCAAGTTCCTGGTAGGCTAGGGAGGTATATATAGGTTGGACCTTCCCCAATCCTTGCCACTTCTCATTAGCCAGGTATGTGTATAGAACTTATTGAATGCATTTATGACTCCCTTATTGCCTGTATCTCCTGTAAAATTTTTGGCTAGTCCACTGTCCTGTTGCTTGCCCTAATTAGAACTCTTGTCTCAGGCTAGTAGAACCACTGACCTTTCATGTTAGCTTGCCTCTGAGATACCACTTATTACTATAATGTCAATGGTCAAGGTTTTTTTTTTTCACCCTTTGCTCCAAATCAAGTCATTACCACTGACAGTAAAGCTGCTAGTTATTTATGGCTTACCTCCCCTGTTAGAACTATTGTAATGAAATAGTGGCAGGTGAGTGGGATGAGCAGCCCCAGGCAAGTGTGCTGCAGATTCCCACTGTTCTTAACCGAAAGTTCAGTAATTTTTCATGAATAACTGCAGCTCAGTTTGTTTAAAGTCTTTGGTCTATTTTCAGAGACAAATTTAAAGGGGAGAAGATTTGGTGACTTCATAAGTCTGGCGTATTAATGTTGTCTCTCCAGAAAAATTTGAACTGCTTGAAGGAAGAGATCACACTTGATAATTTTTAGTGTTTTGTTACATTTTAGTGCCTAAAACAGTGCTACCTTCTGCTGTCATTCAACAATAAATAAGCACATTTTTCAAACATTGTAAAATACTTTTTAACATTGTACATAAAATAATCTTTAACACTCCTCTGTGATATGAGTAGACTGGGTTACACACACACACACACAGAGTTACTCCCTCACCCCAAGTCCTGCCATCTCCATTTTATAGTTGAAAATTCTGAAATGCAAGAATGCTCACCTATAAAATCAAATTAAATGATATCCCTGTGGAACATCAATTAAGAAGACTAGGGAGATGGTCAAACTTGCTTTGTGGTCACTACTTAAGGAGTTCATATATCATTAGGACAAGTGAATTTTAAAATCTGTTGATAGATTTTCCCAGATATTAACTTCTCAGGTTTTCTCTTTTCTACTTTGTTTAATTTTGCATCACAAAGAGTAAGGCATAAATGGATGGAATTACTCTTTTAATAAGTCTATTCTTTAGTATGGTTGCATCTGATTTATATTTTTTAGGAGCTTAATGTGGTATAGACATAGTATTTCTAGATGACAGTGAAAGAAACATTAAAAGTAATGCACTATTTACTAAGAACATTTTGCACCATATTTCTGGAATCTGGGGAAATGAAGATAAATAAAACCAGCTTCAGTTCTCATGTATTTCACAAACATGCAGGACAGCAAACATCTTAGACCAGGGTTCTAGAAGACCAGAGGCATATACATCACCAGGAACCTTGAAGAAATGCAAATTTTGAGCTCTCCTAAATCAGAAACTCTGGGGTATAGCCCAGCAATCTGTGTTTTAATAATCCTTACCAGTGATTTTTTTGCACATTAAAGTTTGTGAACCACTGAGTAGGCATATTTTAATACTATGTAAAAAGTGCAACAATGGTTCATGTGTACTTTTAGTACAGAGGTAAACATTATCACCTCTATTATTGGTAGAAATGGAAGAGCACAGGGAAGCTTCTTCTGAAGGAAGCAACATTAGAAGTGTCAAGAGAAGCAGGTTTCTGAGTCACTCTGTAAAATAGGATACTCAGAGTTAAGGTTTGTATCTCAAGGGTGAGGCTTTTTCAAACAGCATATAAAGATATGGATGACTGAATACTATTATTTGCAAGCAGCAGTTCTTAATTTATTGGTGGGACTTTGGGGTGGGCAAAGGCTGTCAAATCCAGGCAGAATCAAAAATGGATTGGAAATGAAATGATTCTGCTTCATCCATATATGTATTAGGATGTAACAAGTCACAGCAAGGTAAAACATATTTAAAAGTGTTACTGAGTTCACAGTACACTTTATTGTTAGCATTACTTTATCAGTAGCTAAAATAGCATAGTTAGCATAGAGGCATGGACTCTAGAGAGTTATTTGGATTCAAACACTAACTTTCCCACCTACTGTGTGATCTTGGGCAAATTACTGAACTCCTCTAAGGCTTAGTTTCCACATCTAGAAACTAGCAGTAATAATATTCCCGCTACGTGTTGTGGTGAAATAACAGACAAGATAATCAGGCATAATGTTTAGTCATAGTAACTGCTCATATAATGTTAATTATTATTACTTTATTTTAAATCAGTTTTATAAAGCCTTGGAGTATTTATTATAAATTTATTATAAATGAATATGTTTTTATGATGGAAAAAAAATGTCATCGAGTTAAAAAAATGATCTAGACCATAACATTGTACTTATCTAATAGAAAAATGTCATTTTGAACATATTAGTCCAAAGCTCATTGCTTTCACTAATGCATTTCCATTTTAATTTCAGAGACCTTTCAGTTTATTTCCAAA
The DNA here is from genome assembly GCF_964194135.1 of Talpa europaea. NCBI lineage: Eukaryota > Metazoa > Chordata > Mammalia > Eulipotyphla > Talpidae > Talpa > Talpa europaea. The sequence goes on from NC_140076.1 coordinate 50,306,770, forward strand.
AGGCACCATGGTTTCCCCTTCAGTCTCACCTTTTTCCTGAATGGGATACAGGTGAACAGGTTAAGCTCCTGCTGTGAATATAAGCATCGAAAAGGTTCCAGACTAGGAGGCAAAAGAGGCTACTTTGGGTTTGTGTGTGTCGAGAGATCATCTCCTTGCTACAAGTATGGAAACCAATGTCCTTTGGTAGAGGACACATTTTACTACATTTTTATTCTTATGCTTTTATTGATGCATGTCTCTACACAATTTGTTAAGAAAGTTATCAGTGTACATGATGCTAGAATATCTAAGCTAAAGATTATTACATTTTTGTGTTTTATTTGAAATTATCAGATGTAAATTAGATTTTCAGATATGTTTTAACAGGGATAAAAACTTGTACTGTTTCAAATTCTGTTCCTTTTTCTTTTTCTCCCTTTCCTTGTAATGCTTTAAGTTATGATTCTGAAGAGAAGGCAAAGGGATTTTTAAATCTTACTTCTCTTAGCAAATGATTTTAGGCTAGCCCCAAAGTGTGTGCCAATATCTGGTTTATATGATTGAATGTTATAGATTGTGCATATTAAAAATGTGCCTAGACTGTGGTGTTGCTCAAACATTATTCCCATGCCTCCTATTTGCAATCTCAAACATAACAAAATACATGACAGAGGGTCAATTTGATTGTTGTTTATCAGCTTTCATATTGAACATTCTGTTTCAAATCAGGAAACTTGCTTGCAGGCTACTTTAATTTTTTCCCGAAAATTCCCATGGAGAATTGACTGTATGCCAAGCTATGAATCAATCAAAGTACCTGTCCCATGGAACCCATTCTAATGGGGAAGGTCAAATAATATAACTATGAACCAATAAATATATGTCAAATGGTAATAGGCAGGATGAATACAAAACCGGGTAAGGAAGATGTGGGGAGTGAGTGGGGACAAGGATGAGAGGAGAGTGCTGTGTAGGATGCTCAGGAAAGGCTTCTCTGATGAGACCAGGAAAAAAATGTCTGCTCCTCTAAATAGCTTTTCAGGTAGTGGAAAAGCTTATACAATGGGCATGAGGCAGAAGGTTAACTTGTGAGGTCTCATGTGGTAAGAGCAAATGCAGGGGATGGGAAGACACATAGCAGACGAGTCATAGAGATTGTGGGACCTAGTCATGTAGAGTCCTAAGGTCATTGCCTTAGGTCCTTGATTTTTTAAATAAATATTTATTTATGCATATACAAACTGAGGTATAGGGCAGAGATACAGGAGGGTGAGAGGATTCGCCAGAAACAGAGTGGGGAACAGAACAGGTGGACTGACTGAAACACACTGCTGAGGGGAGCAGCAGGTGAGACAACAGAGGTCTGCTGCACCATATGGGTTAACTCCCTGGCCAGGGATCAAACTTGTGCTGCAGTGGCTGCAAATAGCTTCATAGTGCTGTGACTTAACCCCTTGCAACACCAGGGAGGCCCAAGGACCTTGACATTTATCCTGAAAAAGATGGGAAGTCTCTAAAGTAAGTTTTGAGTAACCACCTGTCGTCATTTAATAACTCCTATTAAATGAGAAAAAGAAGCTAGGGATGGTGAGGTGTTGGGACACAAAAGAAATCATCCTATACTTCTCCTGTTTTTTCTAGGTTGGCAAATAATCAAGCATCAGACAAATTGATAAGAGAAAAAGTAAAAGAGAAATGTAATAATAGTGTGTATATACCTCCTGCACACGTGGGAGGTACCCAATATAACCAACTCATCACTTGGTGTCAGACACCACCTTAAATAGCTTAACTAGGACAAGGGAGGTTGGCAGGGGAGGAAAGATAAGAGGAGGACAGAGTTTACCAAGAAAGGCACAGTAAACAAAGATACACATGAGAAAGACATTAGGAGATTGGGTCTTCTCTGTAATGAGGTAGAGGCCCCTAAAGAAAGGTTTACATCTTAATGTCTTTTTCAAAAGCAACCTCTAACCAGTCTTAAGAGCCTCTTTCCATAAAATCAACCTTTTGACAAGAAGACATGGCAAAAATCCCTCATTTTGGGGTAGTGGATTTTTGCTCCCCTGCATGGGGAAGGGTGGAAACTACTTTAATGCAGAGAAGAAATAATGGTAGAAATAGTTTGAGGTGAGTTAGATTTATTTGAAGGTAATGTTTATGGGATTTATTGATGGATTGGATACAGTGTATGAGATAAAGAGAAAAGTCAAAGATGATTACCAAGTTTTTAGCCTGCACAACTGAAAAGATGTATAGTTAGCAGGTGCAAAATGGGAAAGATTGTAAGAAGCAGGTTTGGGGATGGAATGAAGGGATTTTGGTTTTGGACATACTAAAATCTGAAACATCTGTGAGAGATGCAAAAAATGTTGAGTAGATTATTGAATATGAATATGGGGTCTGGTGAGAGTCCTAGACTGGAGATATAAATTTGAGAATAGCTTATATAGAGTTCTTATTTAAAGTCATACAATGAAATGAGATTATTTAAGAACTGAATGCAGATAGAGAAGATGCAGGAGTAATGAACTCCACATCACTCCAGTTCATAAACGAGGGAGATAGAAACCAGCAAAACACCCATGAAAGAAAGCCAATGTTTAAAAGGAAATCTCAGAGAGTGATGTCCTATCAATGAATACAATGTTTGAAAAATAAGGACATTGTCAACTGAGTCAGATGTGATAGATGAAGTAAAATAAACACTGAGGATCGAGCATTGATTTGGTAATGTTGATTGTTGGTGCTGGTTATTGGTGATCTTGGCTCATGTGGAGTGGTAGGGATCCAACTTGATTGGTATGGGTTTAAGAAATGATTGAAGAAGAACTAAAACCAGAGAATATAATTAATTACTTTTAAAGAGTTTTGCTGTAAAGGATGGAAATTGAGTAGTATAGCCAGGAGGGAGGATTTAAGAGTCAAACAGGGCTTTTTATTTTTTTTAAGATGTCAGATACTATAATGTGGTTGTATGCTGAAAAAGAGGATTGATACTAGAAAATTAATCAAACATGACATAGAGGGAGAATTTCTAGGGCAAAGTACTTGAGTAAACTAGAAGAGATGGAATCTAGAAGCTCTAGTGGAAGGAGCAACATTCTTCCATAGAATCAGGAGGAGCGAAGGCATATAGGGTAGAGAGAGGTGAGTTGGTGGGTGTATTGGGACTAAGTGGAAGTTCTCTTGTTTACTTCTATTTTTTTCAGTTAAATATGGATTTTCCATACTGGGTTAGGGTGAGGGAGAAGGATTTGGAGGCTTTAGGAAAGAAAAGAGGCATGAAAGAAGTATCCATTCGCATGAGAGAGTGAATGACCTCAGGCAGGATAGTAGGAGAGCCCAGTTGTTCACAGGACCCTCCTGACACTGCTTTCCTGTTTCAACTCAAATGTCCTTTTTCCACATTTGTAGTAAGTCACCTAACAAGTTTATGTTTAATTTCAAGGAAAGTTAATGAGGATATATACAGTCATCTGTGTAAAAACGTGTTCTTTGGGAGTTGCCATATAAATTCAAGCTCTAAACATTTGGTTCTAAACATTTTCTATGTCAGTTTAATAAATCATTATCAAAATCTGATTAGTGACATCTACCCTCCCATGCAATACTTGCTAGTCTCTGTGCAAGTCTTGATGCAATTACACTCAGTCCCTTCTAGCTTCTTCCTTTGACTTATTCAAATAATAACAAATTGGTTGTGATTTTAAAGAGTAAGTTCTATCACCCTCAACTAAAATGCACAGTTTGTATAAGATATTAGCTTGCTAGTTTCATAATCATTTCTTCAAATGTCCATCTGTGAATGTCCAAAGTAGGACAATGTAGTGTCATTTGCTGTCTCCCTGCTGCAGATTAGGTAAAAGTCAAGCAAACTGGCTTCTCTGGGGCAAGTCTGGGTGGGTGAGTGCCAGAGTCTAGCTTGCTTGACTCAGTCCCACTTAGTCAACTCTGATTATTTCAGAAGCACCAACATTCCAGAACCCAGTAAGGGTGGAGAACTACCCCTAAAGAGGTTGATATCACTTACAGTGCTATATATCCTTCACTTCTTTTGCTATCACCTCCATAATAATATTTTTAGCAATTTTAAAGGATGCTTTCCGTTTGTCAAAGGTGAAATTAATTCATTCATATAAGAAACACAGCCTCCTGAAGCTTTTATTATGATAGGGGGTTATGAGAAAATAAAACATTAGGGAGTTGTATTTCTAAAAATAATTAGGAAGTACCTGTTTAAGTTCCCCATAAAACAAGAAACGCTGAGCACTGGTCACTTTCAAAATATGGACATTTCACAATTGTACTCACCCTCAAACATGGTAATTGTTTGAAGAGACATGAGGGTTATTTTCAGCTGCTAGAGGGAAACACAGGAAGAAGAATTGCCTAGGAGGCAGACTGCTTTGAGCTCTAGTAATCAGAATCAATACCTCAAATTATACTCAGAAGTCAAATAGGTAGTCAGTGACGAGGGGAGCACAGATGTGACATACTTTGTTTGTCCAATTCCCTTAAGCAGATGGGCAATAAAAAGTCTGTGCATGCAGTTGGGAGGGATCAAAGCTTCTACATAGTCACAACATAAACCAAATGTAATAGCATATCAGAGGCTCCATAACCATGGATTTGGTGTTGCCATTGATAGCAAGGACAGATTGAACAGAGGCCATGCTAGCAATCATATTCTGTGAAGATCCATGGCACCTTTATTCTTTCAGGGAAAGCAGTCATCATTGCAGTCAAATATTTATCATGCTTAGTATGGGTGAGGTAAATATATTCTTAATATCTCCTGTTACCGCCTGATATTTAAGTGCAAATCTTTTTTTTTTTAAAGATTTATTTATTTTATTTATACAAGCACAGGGTACAGTTAGAAGCGCGGGAGGGTGAGAGAATTCATCAGAGCCAGAGCGGGGAATAGAACAGGCAGACAGACGGAGGACACTGCTGAGGGGAGCAGCGGGCGGGGCAGGAGAGGTCTGCACGCCATGTGGTACCTTGCCGGTGGCCGGGGATCAAACCGGCACTGCAGAGGCTGCAGACAGCCTCACAGCCCAGCGCTCAACCGTTGTGCCACCAGAGGAGGCCCCTTAAGTGCAAATCTTTTAGCTTTATTTTATGGGGACATGTTGAAAAGATAAGTAATACTGCTAAATACTTGTATTTTCTTGTTGGGAGAATTAATTAAAATAAATTCTTATGCTAGTTCTTGACTGGGGATGGCTGAAATTCAACACTCTGTGAACAAATTGGATAAGATTCACGTTGAGACAGTTTTAAAATTTTACATATATTTCTGTTCTTCTTGGACTGATAAAGTCTTGACTGTATTCAGATCGCTTTTCATTATCCACTTTAAGTTACTCAGTTCCCTCTTAGTCATATAAAAGAGAGAAAAGAAGATGAGTAGTTCTAGGGCCTCCCTGGTGGCACAGGCAGGGAGCTGTGAGCGCCGCACTATGAAGCTGCCACAGACTCTGCAGTACGGGTTCGATCCCAGCCGGCCAGGGAGATACCCACATGGTGCGGCAGACCTCTCCTGCCATGCCCACTGCTCCCCTCAGCAGTGTATTTTGTGAGTCTGCCTGTTCTGTTCCCCATTCTGTCTCTGGTGAATCCTCTCACCCTCCCGCGCATCTGGTCTGTACCCCAGTTCTTGTATAAAAATAAATAAATAAATCTTAAAAAAAATTCCAAAAAAAAAAGAAGACGAGTAGTTCTAGAGGAGGAGGGTATGGAGACTGTTACTGTCAGTCACCTTTTTTCAGGTCATGAACTGTCTCAAGGTGAAAACATTTCCAGACCATGTCAGTTTTTGGTGGAGAATGTGAATACTCTTGCTGCTGGTAAACATGGCACTGTATTATTTGTCTGTGTGCCTGTCATCTGAGAGCCACCTGTAATCTACTACCTGGCTGTAGTTCAGTGTGAGGGCACAGAGTCTAGCAGCCCTATGCTGGAATCCAGCTCCATCATTAACCTCAGGGTGAGCTAGGATGAGTCATGGAGCCCTGTAAGACTCAGTTTCCTCATTTGTAAAGTAATGATGATAGTTCTTAACTTACTGGCCTGTGGGCTAATGAACCCTGTAAGATAATGTCTATAAAGTATCCATGAAAGAGTTTGGAACAGGAATACCAGTACTCTAATCATGATCATAATCATCATTGTAGTTTTTAGTATTATTATTAGAATTCTGATTTTAATATTTATTTGAGAAGTAGAAAAAAGCTACAGAAGAATTCATGTTACTTTTTTATAGTTGATTAAAATGTTTTAATTTCTCAAATATTATTTGATCACCTGGTTGGTTCACCAGGTTTGACTATGAATGACATTATGACCTCTAGAAATGATGACCTCTTCAAATAACAAGCTTATTGCCAGTGAAAATCATCAAAGTACTGTGGTACAAGTTTCTAAAGGCCATTTTAAAAGCAATAATGGCATTTCTATAAAATAAGCATGCAGGCTCCTGAGGTGACAATGTAAAGGGCACAACAGCATTTGACTGTATATGTTTCTTTAAAGATCAATCATATTAATTTAGAGCCAAACTTATATGCAAGTCTTTTGTTGTTGCATTGGAAAAATAAATTATCAAAGACTGGCATAATTCTTCTTTTGATTACTTTTATTTCTACTTCTGTGTGTTTATAAACCTGAATGCTCTTTTATTACAGAATTGTTGCTTAACAATTGGAATTACATATATTCAACTCTTTGATAAGGCCCAAAATATGATTTAAGTCATAAATTTAGTTTGTCAATTTAGTCACAAATTTAAGACTATCATTCCTAGTTATTTTCTTTTCCTCCTCCTTATTATGGGTAAAATTATTGAAAATTTCTAGTGTTTATTTGCAAGATTTTAGTATTAAAAAGAATTGTTGATTTTAAATAATGTGTAATGTCCTATAAACATTTCTTATAACATTTCTTACTGGATAAAAGTTAAGTGATTCAAAATGCTGTGAGTTTCCACTGCACTCTACATAAAGGTTAATAACAATTTATGTTACTTTTCACAGGTGCATTATTGCAATGGGCCTTGACAAAAAACCAACAAAACCTCGGAAAGAAAAAAGTATTGAGAGAAGAGAGGAACTGAAGAAGAGTGACAGGAAACTGAGGAAGGACAGAGACTACTTGATACCAAGAAGGAATGAAATTGAGGCTATTTTTTCAGCTCAAGAAGAAACAACAGGCATCAAAGAAGTGAGAACTGCTGTGGAAGAACTAGAACGCAAAGTAAAATTAGAACAAGATGCTTGGGAAGATGATCGGGAAAATATATTTAAATACGGTAAGAGATAGCACAAGGATCTTTTATTATTGCATCAATATTTAAAATGTGATTATTAAAATTTTTGAAAATATCCATTAAATTTTGCCACTCAATTATACTTTAGGCAGCTGTAGAAGGTGAGAATCCCTGACTTTTCCATGTTTTTTAAAAAAGATTTATTCATTTTTATTTATGCACACAAGAGCTGGGGTATAGGTCTGATGTGCAGAGAATGAGAGGATCCACCAGAGACAGAGTGGGAAACAGAACAGGCAGACTGACTGAGATAAACTGCTGAGGGGAGCAGCGGGTGAGTCAGGAGAGGTCTGCTGGGCCATGTGGGTAGCTCCCCGGCTGGGGATCAAACTCATGCTGCAGAGGCTGCAGACAGCTTCATAGGTTGCATCTTATGCCCTTGAGCCACCAGGGAGGCCCTTCTTCCACGGTTTTGCATGGAGCCTTTTGTCTCCCACTTTAGAGGAGGGCAGGTCTAACTCCAAAGGGGTTAAAGGTTCCTGTGGTGGAGCAGGGGGAGGGAGCTCCTGTCTGTGTGAGCCAGGGCTCACTGACATCTGCAGAGACAGTTTTCAACAAATACATTCTTTTCCTTTTTTTTTTAATTTTAGCTTTTGGATGTACTTGCTTTGGTGAAATTGATGCTTTGGCATTTGGGTAGACACAACCTATTATATAACCTGATTATATGGTGATAAATTGTTTGGGGTGCTGGAACCCAGATTGGGGTCCTGGAATATATTTATCAGCCTCTCTTGTTTTCTTATTCCTTTTCTTCTCCTTCCCCTTCTCCTTCACTTCCTTCTCTTACTCCTCCTCCCTCCCTCTCCCCCACCCCACACGTCCACATTCAGATAAACAGTAGTAATAATAACAGTAATAAAAGTGCCAGAGACTGAGCACTGGGTGAGATACTTTTCACACACTGTGTAATTTTATCCCCACCATTTGATCCGGTAGATGTTATTACCCACTTTATTTTACAGGTTGGGAAATCGAGACTTAGATGAACAGAGAAAAAGTGTTGGGACTAGGATTTATACTGTAGGGGAGGAAACAATATTTTCCTCTGTCCTCTAAGATTCAAAGGACAGGACCCCTGTCAATTTGACTGAGGAAAGAGACTAACAAGAGAAAAAAACAAAACACATTTGTTCCCATGTAAATCATAATTACACATGGGGATAAGTAAATCAAAGGGGTGGTTAGAACTTGGGCTTAGAAAGCATCTCTAAACACGAGAACGATACATTTTTAGACAAGTGGCAAGGCAAAGGCAGAGGGCTTTCGGGCAGCAAATTGTGGGAAGGCAAATATATCAGGGAACTGATTGTAGATAACAATTTTTAGTGAGGTTTGTTATGCCGATTTCTCTGGTGACTCCTCTAGACTGCTAAGGGTCCAGAATTGTCTTCTGTGATTAACTTTGTCCTTCCTGGGAGAGAGGAAAGGGAAACACCTTTACAAATTTATATCTTACTTTTAGGCAAATGGGGAGTGGGAATGAAGGCAAAGAAATGTTGTTGTTTCTATCTCTTCTTCAGCTCAAAAATCATTCTTTAGCTCAAAATCTTCCTTATGTCAACATATTTTGGGGTGGCATATTCTGCTACCCATCAATACCTATGATTGTTTTCTAAAGCCCAGACTTTCAGACTCTGTGCAACCTTCTATTTCTGTACATATTATCCTGGGTGTGGGTGATATGTTCAAAGAATAAGAAAGGAGGGTGTGGGTGATATGTTCAAAGAATAAGAAAGGAGGAGCTGTCTGAGTTTCCCTTTTTTTTTTTAAAGATTTATTTATGCATCCAAGAGCTGGGGTGTAAGCCTGAGGTATGGGGCAGGGGATGCGAGGATTCACCAGAGACAGAGAGGGCAGCAGAACTGGCAGACTGACTGAAATACACTGCTGTGGGGAGCAGCGGGTGAGACAGGAGAGGTCTGCTGCACCACGTGGGTCACCTTCCTGGATGGGGATTGAGCTCGTGCTGAATAGCTGCAGATAGCTTCGTAATGCTGAGACTTAATGTTTTGCACCACCAAAGAGGCCCCCTGAGTGTCCCTTTAACACCTGAGAGACAGAGTCTGGATTGTGGGAGCAATAGCCATGGACTAGGATTATCCATGAAAGTGCTGGCGTCAGGAAATGGGCAGATCCTAAATCCTTTCTTTCAGACCTCATCTTATTATTCCCTAAGGTTTCAGAAATACAAGAGAATAATTACAGAACTGCATAGCACTGGCCTTTGTTTATTACTGAAATAATGTGATTATCTTAAAGATTTCAGTCAGCATACTTTGTCCCAGTTTACCTCTCTACAACCCCTTCTAATCTTTATTCTTAGACTGAGAAGTAATAGATAGATAGATAGATAGATAGATATAGATCAATATATAGATATAGATATATCAACCACGATAACAGGTTAACAAATGGGATATGTTTTCATGTGTCTTAATTTTCAAGATTAATAATTTGTTAAATCATTTCCACAGGGGCTTTTCATTTTCTTCAGTTTTTATTTTCTTAAACCAACACAGCCAGTGCTATGAATGGCATAGTTTATGCCTATCATACAGCTTTTCCCAGGATCTCTCTTCTGTGTTGGCTCAGTAACGGGTTTTCAACGCCCATTTCACTGCTAAGGACAGCGGGAGGCTTGAGTGGAAGTCAGAGAGGGAGGGTTGTAGCTAGAATGATGCTGACCTCCTGTTGACTCACTTCTTCATTAGTGGCAATGATAAACAACTAATTAATTAAATTCTCTGGAAATAGGAAGATGAGATGGGAAACAGAAGAAATTATAAACAGGAATTTGAAAGCATGCCACCAGTTCAGTCACAATGCAGCATGAGGCAATGCCCCAGAAGAGGTGGGCCTTCGTATAGTGTGGCTAGAGTGCTCGTGGTTAATGGAAGGCTAATATTTAGATGTGATGGTATTGATGGAAGAGCGAAGCTAGGGCAGTTTTAAATTTCATATTTTTGAGAGAAAGCACAGAAGCTCTTGCAAAACAGGGTGTAGGGGCTGTTCCTGTGATTTAGTACATGTTCCTTTGATTTTATGCTCTGCTGCAATAACATAACTATTATTAATAATATAATTATTATAAATATTATAATTCTTAATGTTATTAATATAATATAATTTATATTAAAAATAACTATTATTACTAGTTATATTAATAGAATAATACAATCGTGTCCTAATAGTGGAACTTGTGCTTCTTCCATTTTAATCAGGTGTGTCCGTTAATGTGTATTGCTGATAATAGAGAACGCAATGTGTATGATTTCTGCTATTCATGACAACTCCCTCCACTTCCAGTGCCAATCACTATTACTACTAATCCCCATTACTGATTAGGCATCTTTTGCCATTGACATTATACTCAGTGTGTTTCAGGGATCATTGCTTTCAATATTTGCCACAGCTGTGTGAGGCAGGTACCACCCATGTTATGGATGAAGAAACTGAAGCTTAAAAGATGTTAAGCATATTATGTAACTCACACAGCTAGTAAATGTTATAACTGAGACAGGTCCATGGCTACCTGGCTCCAAAACTCATGTTTCACTACTATGTGAGGTGATTGATGAAATTTCAATTCATTCATCTCCATTGAAAGAGTAACAGATATTTATTAGTCATTGTATATGTTTCCCTATTATGTGTATTCTGTCATTAACCTCAATTTCCCTTTTCTGAAGATTTCCGTGATTGCTCACAGAGTTCAAAGCCTCCTTTGATTCCATTCTATTTATTAGACACTATCTCACATATTTAATCAAGGGTTCAATGTAAAAATCCATAGTCATTGAACTCCATAGTGCCAAAACTAACACTACTGAGGACCATGTATAAAAACTTTTTTTAAGTAAATGTAAGATAGACCTAATTTTACTTTTTCCAGATGACTATCTAGTTGTCCCAGCAATGTTAACAATCCAATTTTATCCACTGATTTTATTTTATTACTAGTTTTTCTGTCCCCTTGCCTTCCTTTTGAAGTTTTTAAAATTTATTATTATTATTTTTTAATTTTATATATTTTTACATCATTTTCATTTTTGCACAATGCATGCATTTTCATATTGGTTATAGTCCCCATACAATTCCCACCCCTCTTTGTTTTGATCCTACTCCCTCCTCCCCCCTGTAGTGTGTCTCTGGTTTTTAGTTGCTTGTTAACCTCACAACTCCCACAAGCCATTATTAATGGCTACTGGTTTTGCTTTTTTAAAGTGATTGTACCGTATTGAAGTGTCTGCTATGTAAATGTCCAGTATTTATTTTCATCATTCTGACTTGCTTTACCACACATAATTTTCTCAAATACCCTCTATTTTGTTGAAAATGGCTGCATTTCATCTTTTCTTATGGCTGTGTAGTACTCCTTAGTGTGAGTATACCACATCATCTTGATCCAGTCATCCCATGTTGGATATTTAGGCTCCTTCCATACCCTAGCTAGTGTAAAAAATGCTGCCGTAAGCACTGTGGAACATGTGTTGATGGTTTCATGTTCTTTGGATATATACCAAGGGTGGGATTGCTGGGTCATTATGGTATTTCCATTTTTTAGTTCTTTAAGGTAAATCCAGATTTCTTTCCATAATGGTGGGTATACATTCCCACCAACAGTGTAATAGCTTGGTGTTGATACATTCTTTTAGTTTTTGCTTTTCAATGATGCTCCTTACGCTTCTTTCCTTCTTGAATATTAATCATTCTGGGTAAACAATACTACACTGGAAGTTTTTTTTTTTTTTTTCTTTAAGTAATTAAATTATTTCCTTCCACTCTTTTCATGCTTGTAATGTTTCTACTGAAAAGTTTGGTGTAACCTTATATTTATATTTGATGTTTTTAATATCGATGTTTTTAATATTACACTGCTGTCATTGACTTCAAAAGTTTTATTATAATGTGTCTTGGTATGTTTCTGTCTGGCTGGCATTATTGGTTTGGAACTCTTTGGACCTCTTGGGTCACAATGGGTGGTTCATTTCCCAGATTGAGCTGATTTTCAGCAATTATGTCCTTAAATAAATTTTCTGTGTCTTTCTCTTTCTCTTCCCTTTGCAGCTCCATAATATGGATGTTGTTTCTCTTTTTGTTTTTTCTAACATTGTTGTATTTGTGTGTTCACCATTTTGTTTCTGATCTCATTAATTATCTTTATTGTTTGTTTGTCTACTGTTTTGGTCCTCAATAGTATTTTTTTTTTAATGAAGTCTTTCCTTTATTTATTTTTTTTATTTAAGTTGTAATTTTATTTTATTTTTTTAAATAATAAATTTTATTTTTATATTCCCCATACAATTGCAACCCCCCCATTCTGACCCCAATCCCTCCCCTCCTGCCACCCACCCCCCAAAAAGTGTCTCTGGTTCATAGTTGTTTGTTGATTTTGATTTTCAGTTTCTTATAGTTATTCATTTTCCTGGTCCCCTATTTAAGTTTTCTAGATTCCTGCTATGAGTGAGACCATCCGGTATTTTTCTTTTTCTTTTTGGCTTATTTCGCTGAGCATGATCCCTTCCAGTGCCATCCATGTTGCTGCAAATTGCATGTGCTTGTCTTCTTTGAATGCTGAGTAATATTCCATGGTATATATGTACCACACCTTCTTGATCCAGTCATCTATTTTTGGGCATTTGGGCTGTTTCCAAAGCTTAGCTATTGTAAATAGTGCTGCTATAAACATAGGGGTGCAGATATTCTTTGGAATTGATGTTTCTGTGTCCTTTGGGTAAATACCTAGGAGTGGAATTGCTGGATCATATGGAAGCTCTATGTTTAGTAGGTCCAGAAATCTCCACACAGCTCTCCATAGTGGTTGGACCAGTTTGCACTCCCACCAACAGTGCAGAAGAGTTCCTTTTTCTCCACACCCATGTCAACGTTTGTTGTTGCTAGTTTTTTTAATATGTGCCATTCTCACTGGTGTAAGATGGTATCTCATGGTAGTTTTGATTTGCATTTCCCTGATTACAAGTGATGTTGAACATTTTTTCATATGCCTGTTGGCCATTTGCATTTCCTCTTCAGAGAAGTTTCTTTTTAGCTCTTCTGCCCATTTTTTGACTGGATTATTTTCTTTGTTGTTGTTGAGTCTCATCAGCTCTTTGCAGATTTTTGTTATCAGTCCTTTATTGTTAGTGTTGTGTGCAAAAATGTTATCCAGGTCAGTGGGGTTTCTCTTTGTTTTTGTTATTGTCTCTTTTTATGTGCAGAAGCTCTTTAATTTGATGTAGTCCCAGCTGTTTATCTTTGCCTTCACTATCACTGCTTTGGGTGATGTGTCTGTAAAGATGTCTTTGATGTGCATATCCCGTAGTGTTTCGCCTATATTTCCTTCTATGTATTTCATGGTTTCAGGTCTTATGTCTAGTTCTTTAATTCATTTTGAGTTGATTTTTGTGTATGGTGTGAGGTAGTGGTCAAGCTCCTTTGTCAAAGATTAGTTGACCATAAATCTGTGGGTTTATTTCTGGATTTTCTATTGGATTCCATTGGTCTGTATGTCTGGTCTTGTTCCAATACCATGCAGTTTTGATGATTATGGCTTTGTAGTATAGTTTGAAGTCTGGGAGTGTGATGCCTCCCTTCCCTTCTTTTTTTTTTTCAGGAGAGCTTTGGCTATTCGGGATTTTTGGTGATTCCATACGAATTTCATCAATAATTGTTCTATTTCTTCGAAGAATGACATTGAATTTTTTATTGGAATAGCATTGAATCTGTATATTGCTTTTGGTAGGATGGCCATTTTAATAATGTTTATTCTTCCAATCCATGAGCAGGGGATGTCTTTCCATTTCTTTGTGTCTTCTATTTCTTTTAACAGTGTTTTATAGTTTTCTTTGTATAGCTCCTTTACCTCTTTTGTTAGATTTATTCCCAAGTACTTGATTTTTTTTTTGTTTCGATAATAAAAGGGATGGTTTTTTTGATTTCTTCTTCTTCAGATTTATTGTTTGTGTATAGGAAGGCTACTGACTTTTGCGTGTTGATTTTGTGTCCTGCCACTTTACTGAACTGATTGATGAGTTGAATTAGTTTTCTGTGGAATTTTTGGGGTTCTCTATGTATATTATCATATCATCTGCAAATAGTGATAGTTTGACTTCTTCTTTTCCTATTTGGATTCCTTGTATGTCTTTCTCTTGTCTTATTGCTCTGGCTAGGACTTCCAGTATTATATTGAAAAGCAGTGGTGAGAGTGGACATCCTCGTCTTATTCCAGATCTTAATGGAAATGCTTTCAGCTTTTCACCATTGAGAATGATACTGGCTGTTGGCTTGTCATATATGGCCTTTATGATGTTGAGGTATGTTCCTTGTATCCCAAGAATTTCAAGGGCTTTTATCATGAATGGGTGTTGCCTTGTCGAAAGCTTTCTCAGCATCTATTGATATTATCATATGGTTTTTATATTTCTTTTTGTTGATGTTTTGGATAACATTGATTGATTTTCGGATGTTAAACCACCCTTGTGTCCCTGGAATGAATCCTACTTGGTCGTGGTGAATTATCTTATGGATACATTGTTGGATTCTGATAGCTAAAATTTTATTGAGGATTTTTGCATCAGTGTTCATTAGGGAGATTGGCCTGTAGTTTTCCTTTTTTGTGTTGTCCTTGTTCGGTTTTGGTATTAGTGTAATGTTGGCTTCATAGAACATGTTTGGTATTATCCCTTCCTTCTCAATTTTTTGGAAGAGTTTGTGAAGGATAGGCACTAATTCGTCTCTGAATGTTTGGTAGAATTCATTTGTAAATCCATCAGGTCCTGGGCTTTTGTTTTTGGGGAGGTTTTTGATTACCATTTCAATTTCGCTGCTTGTAATTGGTCTGTTTAGGTGTTCTATTTCTTCTTTATCTAGCTTTGGGTGATTGCAGAGTTGTAGGAGTTTGTCTATCTCCTCTAGATTGTTGAACTTGTTTCCATATAACTGTTCATAGTAGTTACTGATTATTCTTTTGATTTCTGCTGTGTCCGTTGTGATTTCTCCTCTTTCATTTGTGATCCTGTTTATTTGTGCTTTCTCCCTTTTTTCCTTGGTGAGCCTGGCTAGGGGTTTGTCTATTTTATTGATTTTTTTGAAGAACCAGCTCTTGGTTTCATTGATCTTTTGGATTGTTATTTTAGTTTCAATTTCATTTATTTCTGCTTTGGTTTTTATTATTTCTTTTCTTCTACTGGTTTTGGGGTTTTTTTGTTGTTCTTTTTCTAGATCTTTGAGTTTCAAGATTAGGTTGTTTCTTTGAGTTCTTTCTTGTTTCTTGATGTGAGCTTCTATTGCTATATATTTTCCTCTTATTACTGCTTTTGCTGCATCCCATACATTTAGGATATTGGTGTCTTCCTTGTCATTCAATTCAAAGAATTTTTTAATTTCTTCTTTGATCTCCTCATTAGTCCAGTGGTCTTCCAGTAGTGTGGTTTTTAATCTCCATGAGGTAGGAAAGTTCCTTGCCTTCTTTTTATGGTTTATTTTAGTTTGATGCCTTCATGGTCAGAAAAGATGGTTGGTATGATTTCGATCTTGGTGTATCTGTTGATGTTTGTCTTGTGCCCCAGTATGTGATCGATCCTGGAGAATGATCCGTGTGCGCTTGAGAAAAATGTGTACTCCGTTTTTTTTTGGGTTTAGTGTTCTATAGATGTCTGTTAAGCCCAAATGCTCCAGGTCTTTATTTAGAGCTTTAGTTTCTTTGCTTATTTTTTGTCTTGTTGATCTATCCATTGTTGATAGTGGTGTGTTGAAGTCTCCCACTACATATGTGTTTTCTCTGATGTCTGTTTTCAGAGATGAAAAGAGTTGTCTGATATATTTTGGTGCTCCTTCGTTTGGTGAGTATATGTTAATGAGTGTTATTTCTTCTTGAAGTATTGTCCCCTTGATCATAATGTAGTGACCATTGGGGTCTCTTTTTATTTTTTTGAGTTTGAAATCTGTTTTATCTTATATAAGTATAGCTGTTCCTGCTTTCTTTTTTGGTCCATTTGCTTGTCGGATTGTTTTCCATCCTTTAACTTTGAGTCTATTTTTATCTTTTGTAGGTAAATGTGTTTCCTGGAGACAGCAAAAGGTTGGGTTTTGTTTCTTAATCCAGGCTGCAACTCTGTGTCTTTTTATTGAAGAGTTTAGTCCATTTACATTTAGAGTTAATATTGATATGTTAGCATCTGTATTTGCCATTGTGTTTGTCTTTCCTTTGATTTTATTTATTTATTATTTATTCATTTAATAACTTTTTTTTTTTTGCCTTCTTTCGTTGTTATTCGTCCCTCTGAGGTTCTGGCTTTAGGATTCCTTGTAGTATTTTTTGGAGTGGGGGTTTAGTTGTAATGAAATTCCAGAATTTCTGTTTGTCTGGGAAGGTCCTTATTCTTTCTTCATAGAGGAAGGAGAGCCTTGCAGGATAGAGTATTCTTGGTTGGCATCTGTTTTCTTGGAGTCTGTTGACTATGTCCCTCCACTCTCTCCTTGCCCGTAGTGTTTCTTCAGAGAAGTCTGATGTCAGTCTGATTGGTTTTCCTTTGAATGTTATCTGTTTCTTCCCTCTTGTCAGCTTCATTATTTTTTCCTTGTCCTGGATTCTTGGGAGCTTTACTATTATGTGTCTTGCTGTATGTTTCCTTTCGTCATGGAAGTTTGGTGTTCTTCTTGCTTCTTGTATATCAATTTTCAGCTCCTTCTTCACATTTGGGAAGTTCTCTTCAATTATCTCTTTGAATATTTTCTCTGTTCCTACATCTCTCTCCTCTCCTTCTGGTATTCCTATAACTCTTATATTTCCTTTCCTCATGGAGTCAGATAGTTCCCGAAGTCTTTCTTCGTTCTTTTTCCTTCATACTTCTCTTTCCTTTATTTCTGTGTCTTCAAGAGTACTTATTCGTTCTTCCATTTCATCTATTCTGCTTTCATTGCTTTTCCCAGAGTTCTTTAGTTCCTCCATTAATTCTTTGATCTCCTGCGTTTCTTTTGCTTCCCTCTTTAGGGACTCAATTTCATTCTTCTGACCATTGTTTTCCCTCTTTAGGGACTCAATTTCCTTCTGATCGTTGTTTTCCTTTATGAGTTCTGTCTTTTTTTTAATCACGGCAATTTTAAATTCTCTTTCTGAAAGGCTCAGAATTTCTTCCAAGTTACTGTTGTTGTGATCTGGGGGGTGGTTTTCTTTTTGTGGTGTGCTTTTTTCCTAAGGAGTTGTTAGGTTGTGTGTGGTTCTTCTACTCCCTACTGTCTGTTTTGTAATTTGTCGTATGCATTGGGACAGTGTGTTGCTGGGACTGGCCGGCATCTTGGGTGAGCTTCTCCGCTCCCCTCTGGCTCCTCCAGGAGCCATCTGTCTGTTTCAAGCAGTCTTTACTGAAGAAAGGTCCCTGTTCTAAAATGCCGATGTGGGGACACACTCCCCTGTGCGCTTGGTCTGCCCCGGCGGTGGGTTCCCGCTCCCCCTCTGGGTTTGGACTACAGGCCAGAAGGGGCCTGGGTGGGCAAGTTTCCCCGCTCACCTCTGGCTCCTGAGGGAGCCTTCTGCAGGCAGTCTTTACTGAAGAAATGTCCCTGTACCAAAATGGCGATGCGGGACGCACTCCCTGCGTGTCGGGTCTCAGGCACACTCTTCTGTGCGCCCCGTCTGCCCCAGCTGTGGGTGCCCGCTCCCCCTGTGGGCTCAGACTGCTGGTCTGAAGGGGCCTGGGGTGGTCTAACTTCCCAGCTGGACACGGGCTCCTCCAGGAGTCTTCTGCTCAATAGTATTTTTTAATTCCGTTACTATGTTTGTGTTTCTTAGCTCCATTATTTATAACTATAGCTGCCTTTTATTTATTTTATCTTCTCACTATTACTATTTTATATCCTCTGTTAATTTTTCACATTTGATAAGCATTGTTAAAACTGTTAACTTGGAGTTCCCTTCACTGATGTCCTCCAGTTCTGTAAAATTAGACTCTTCTCATGGATTTTTTTGCTACATTTGTAGTATGTTCTTTTGTCTTCTCATTTTTAATTTTTATACATTGGGTTTGGGATAGACTTTGAGGCTGTTGTCTTTGCATCTGTTGAAGTACCTGAGAACTGATATTGGCAAGGAGTAGTTGGTATAAAAGAGGACTGTGGTAGCAGGGCACCAATGGTGAGCCTCCAGTAAATGTCAGGAATTCACACTTCCTCCTGTGCTGTAGGTACCAGAGTTGTATGGTGGGGATCCACAGTGATGCCCTCTTCTAGGCCAGCTCCTTGCTCTTAGGGTCTCTTATGTTCTCATGTCTATTTCCACTCTATACTACTTTTGAGCACTAAGTGCAGTTCTGAGCCTGGATTGCAGTTGATATGGGGACACAGGCTGGCAATTGTTCTCTTTTCTAGCATGGAGCCTTAAGCTGGGGTACTTGTTCCTATTATTAACAGGTGACTGAACTCTTGTTAATTTGTTTATTTTGATTTTACCTTTTATATTTAATTGTTTCCCTTTTTTTAAGCACCCAAAACTGGGTAGAGTTGCCTCCTCTGTGAGGAGACACAGGTGCTCTGACTGGTCTCTCTCTGCCATTCAACCAGTGGTTCTATATTGAAAGCCTCAGGCTAAAACCAATAATCCTCACTCTGTACCCCCACCACTCTGTCTTGGTGCAACTCACATACCCTCTAATCCATTGTAGGGGCCTCTGGAGTGCCAAGTTTTGGTGAGTGTCTGAGTAAATATCTGTAGGCTCTCAGGTCAGCAGTCACCTCTTCCTCTTGCAGGTTGTATTGCCCCAGAATCACTATAAATGCACTTCATGTAAAGTTTTTCCTATCCTTTTCCACTGGACTGCTGCTTCTCATATGTGCTGCGGCATCTTTTTTTTTTTTTTTTCCAGGGATTTGGGCTCTTTCCTACTGAAATCCAGTTGTGAGTATTTGGAGGATGCCAGGCTGGCATCTTCACTCTGCTGCCATCATGCTGAACTCCCCCAAACTATTTTGAGTATAGGGTCTCTGTGTACCTGTCTTCAACAAAAATTGTAGATGGCTTGATGGCAGGGCAGTGTTATTGTAATGTCCTTTATGTTGCAGTTTTATCCTTTCCACATAGAAGGTTTTCAAAAAAGTCATCCTAATTGACAGGTAACTAGGCCAAGTGAGGAACTATTACTTGACCTGAAATCTTTGCTTTTATTAGTATTTCCTATTTGTGTCATGCAATATATACTAAATTATTCATCTTATTGCTTATTTTTTAATCTTGTACTGAAAATTGCATTTCTTATTCCTCATGTTAAATCTCTTTCAGAAAAATATTTTTGTGATGGATTCTCTTTGTTTACCTTTCTTCATACACACAACCTCAGTTCCTGATTTCACTTTTCCTCTTACATCTCCCTCACACATTCCTGCATTAGCAGAGCTTTCTTCATATGCATAGGACACACATCTCTAAATTAAGTTTTTTTCATTGTGTTTCAGGGTAAACAGCTCTCATGTAATTAACCAAAAGACTCCCATCACTGGAAAAGAAGCCAGAATGTCTAATAACTAAAATGTACAAAATAGAACAATCATTAGTTTCCTATAATCTTTATTTTAAAGATAATTGTTTATTTGCTTAATTGGTTCTGCATGAAATATTTTTGCTCTCTTTCCTTGGCATGTTGTCACTTCAAGATTTTTAGGTTTTGGTAGTAGAAAAAGGGGAACAATTAAATATGAAAGGTGAAAAATTATAACCACAAGGGACAGCTGGAGTTTATCTGATGTGACAATTTCCTTTTTCTGCTACAGATTTGTTGCACCTCTGTAGGGAATGAAGCAAATTAGTGGCTGTGATAGGAATATTCTATTTTATAAGAATCTTATCCTTATAATGTAATTATTTCATTGATTGTAGGCATGAATAATGCATATAACTTTGGTACTGACCTAGGTATAGAAGACTTCATAATATCTTTTCTTGATGTCCATTTGGTTCTCAAAGAATGTGCTATTCATTGTGCTACTTCTCAGGGCCTTTGGACTTGATTAATTGAATTTTTCCACTTCACTATTCATTAACTTGATATCCAAATATTTTGAACATTCTTCATATGAAAGATGACCTCAGTGGGTCTCCAAATTAACTTTCATTATTGTAATCCTGTTCTCTTCATTTTTAATTTATTTCTAATTTATTGTTTTCTATCAAGTTCTTCTCTTGTCCATTTTGGTTATTGTAGATGATTATGTCCACTTTAAATGGACTTTTATTAGGTTTCAGACTTGTCATTTGGAGCTTCATTTCTCTGTGCTCTTGTATATGTAACTGATTGCAATCTTTGATCATTTGCTGTTAGTTTCCCATGTTCACTAATTGTGTGAAAAAGCTAAGAAAGGCCTAGATATGTGAAAAAGAAGCAAAGACAGACCCAGAGAAGAGAGAATAACAGAGTCAAAGTTCTCATTAAAGTGAAATGGGTTAAGAATCAGGGATTCTATTTCCATTCTGATAGTGGAGATTTTCTTTTCTCAGAGTATGAAGAAGATTTTGAAGTAGATGAGGAGAAACAAGATGAGAAAGCTAATGAAGAAGGACAGTCTGATGATCAAATGAATGGAATGTCAAAGTCACCCTCAGATGATGAAAACGATAATTTAGACCTTGAAAAGGAGAGTGAAACCTTGTCACGGAAGGCACCAGATGCTGATGACAATGCGAAAGATGAGTGCGATGGATGCTCTGATAGTGAATTGGAAGAGGATAAACAAGGCAAGTTGTTTAGCTTGTCATACAACATAGGCTTTTTATAAATATGTTTACTATTTGTCTTTTCCTTATATTTAATGAGATAATCCTCTTTTAAGGGAATGTTTGGAGCAAGAGATCCTCTTTCTAGAAACTATTGTTCAATCAATCTTCTGTAGATATCCAAATTATGGAGTCACTTCTTAATCTTTTCTCTTTCCTAGGTTTGCTGGGATATTTTTCACCAAGGTGTCAGGCAAAACTTACAGTGACACACCTATTGTTTGCTTAGAAAGTTACTAATATTTTTAATCTCAGATTATCCCCTTTTACCCAAAATGGTACATATATCATTTTATAACCTTGAAAAAAGGAAAAGTAGCTCCTACTAAATTAAAAGAAAAGTTAGAGATTCTTATCTGAGGTATATTTGAAAACACACACACACACACACACACACACACACCAAACTCACCTTAAACACAGGATGCTGACATATCAGTTTCATGGAAAGATTATCTTTTTTGGAAAAGGTGGTGTCCTCATAATCTTCAAGCCTAAAATTTTTCGATATGTTAATGGGGAGAATACAGAGTTTCTCGAATTAGTGCCTATCCTTCACAAACTCTTCAAAAAAATTGAGAAGGAAGGGATAATACCAAACACGTTCTATGAAGCCAACATTACACTAATACCAAAACCGAACAAGGACAACACAAAAAAAGAAAACTACCGGCCAACCTCGCTAATGAACAGTGATGCAAAAATCCTCAATAAAATTTTAGCTACCAGTATCCAACAATGTATCCATAAGATAATTCACCACGACCAAATAGGATTCATT
This sequence comes from Talpa europaea, assembly GCF_964194135.1. NCBI lineage: Eukaryota > Metazoa > Chordata > Mammalia > Eulipotyphla > Talpidae > Talpa > Talpa europaea. The sequence continues at coordinate 50,328,628 of NC_140076.1, forward strand.
CCAGGGACACAAGGATGGTTCAACATCCAAAAATCAATCAATGTTATCCAATACATCAACAAAAGAAATATAAAAACCATATGATAATATCAATAGATGCTGAGAAAGCTTTTGACAAAGTGCAACACCCATTCGTGATAAAAGCCCTTGAAATTCTTGGGATACAAGGAACATACCTCAACATCATAAAGGCCATATATGACAAGCCAACAGCCAGTATCATTCTCAATGGTGAAAGCTGAAAGCATTTCCATTAAGATCTGGAACAAGACAAGGATGTCCACTTTCACTACTGCTTTTCAATATAATACTGGAAGTCCTAGCCAGAGCAATAAGACAAGAGAAAGACATACAAGGAATCCAAATAGGAAAAGAAGAAGTCAAACTATCACTATTTGCAGATGATATGATAATATACATAGAGAACCCCAAAAATTCCACAGAAAACTAATTCAACTCATCAATCAGTTCAGTAAAGTAGTAGGATACAAAATCAACACGCAAAAGTCAGTAGCCTACCTATACACAAACAATAAATCTGAAGAAGAAGAAATCAAAAAACCATCCCTTTTATTATTGAAACAAAAAAAATCAAATACTTGGGAATAAATCTAACAAAAGAGGTAAAGGACCTATACAAAGAAAACTATAAAACACTGTTAAAAGAAATAGAAGAAGACACAAAGAAATGGAAAGACATCCCCTGGTCATGGATTGGAAGAATAAACATTACTAAAATGGCCATCCTACCAAAAGCAATATACAGATTCAATGCTATTCCAATAAAAAATTCAATGTCATTCTTCAAAAAAATAGAACAATTATTGATGAAATTCATATGGAATCACCAAAAACCCCGAATAGCCAAAGCTCTCCTGAAAAAAAAAAGAAGGAAATGGAGGCATCACACTCCCAGACTTCAAACTATATTACAAATCCATAATCATCAAAACTGCATGGTATTGGAACACGAACAGACACACAGACCAATGGAATCCAATAGAAAATCCAGAAATAAACCCACAGATTTATGGTCAACTAATCTTTGACAAAGGAGCAAAGACTATGCATTGAAGCAAAGAAAGTTTGTTCAGTAAATGGTGCTGGGAAAACTGGGTTGCTACATGCAAAAGAATGAAGCTTGACTACTACCTAACACAATGCACAAAAAACAACAACTCAAAATGGATTAAAGAACTAGACATAAGACCTGAAACCATAAAATACATAGAAGGAAATATAGGCGAAATACTACATGATATGCACATCAAAGACGTCTTTACAGACACATCACCCAAAGCAGTGATAGTGAAGGCAAAGATAAATAGCTGGGATTACATCAGATTAAAGAGCTTCTGCACAGCAAAAGAGACAATAACAAAAACAAAGAGAAACCCCACTGACCTGGATAACATTTTTGCACACAACACTAACAATAAAGGACTGATAACAAAAATCTGCAAAGAGCTGATGAGAATCAACAAAAACAAAGAAAATAATCTGGTCAAAAAATGGGCAGAAGAGCTAAAAAGAAACTTCTCTGAAGAGGAAATGCAAATGGCCAACAGGCATATGAATAAATGTTCAACATCACTTGTAATCAGGGAAATGCAAATCCAAACTACAATGAGATACCATCTTACACCAATGAAAATGGCACATATTAAAAAAAACTAGCAACAATAAATGTTGGCGAGGTTGCGGAGAAAAAGGAACTCTCCTGCACTGTTGGTGGGAGTGCAAACTGGTCCAACCACTACGGAGAGCTGTGTGGAGATTTCTGGACCTACTAAACATAGAGCTTCCATATGATCCAGCAATTCCACTCCTAGGTATTTACCCAAAGGACACAGAAACATCAATTCCAAAGAACACCTGCACCCCTGTGTTTATAGCAGCACTGTTTACAATAGCTAAGCTTTGGAAACAACCCAAATGCCCAAAAATAGATAACTGGATCAAGAAGATGTGGTACATATACACCATGGAATATTACTCAGCATTCAAAAAGGATAAACACATGCAATTTGCAGCAACATGGATGGAGCTGGAAGGGATCATGCTCAGCGAAATAAGCCAGAAAGAAAAAGAAAAATACCGGATGGTCTCACTCATAGCAGGAATCTAGAAAACTTAAATAAGTGACCAGGAAAAAGAATAACTATAAGAAAGAAAATATCAAAATCAACAAACAACTATGAACCAGAGACACTCTATGGGGGGTGAGGGCAGGGAAAGGAGGGCTTGGGGTCAAAATAAGGGGGTTGTAATTATATGGGGAATATAAAAATAAAATTTAAATTAAAAAAAAAGAATAGAGAGTTTCTATAATGTGTAGAGTTTTTATATTCTATATAGAGAAAAAATAGCTCTCATCTCCTGAGGCATGTCTTCAATTTTTAAGATCTTTTAAAGATCACTTTTAGGAAACCTGTTTTGTTGTAAAAATTGTTTGCCTGAGATGCAGTGATCTTCCCTGGTAAAACCTAGGCAATTATAAGGAATAAGAATAACCCTTCCTTATATTAAGTAGGTGGATGTCTTTTTAGTTTGCTTTTGACCAGAAAATGAGCCACATTATGATGACTCTTTGAATTGCTGTTAATTTTCCCAATTTTCACTTTCATTGAAAGAATTTTCTGTATAAAATCTAAAAATTTTAAGTTCAAGGAGTTTAGTAGGATAATGTAAGAGTAAATTAAGTAATCTTGGAATCACAAAGGCAATTATTTAGTTTATAGTTCTATTCTTTTAAAAAATGTATTCAAGGAAACGTATTCTAGAATTTCATACACTCATATATACAAATATAAAGTAAAACACAGACATTGTTTCAAGTAAAGGGTAATTTTACTAGGAACCACAGATGGGTAAATTTACTAGGAACCACAGATGACTGTAGTTGAACAAAAAATTTAACTCTGTGTTTCCCAATAAAGTGAAGAGTGAAGCACAATGTGAAAAATTAAAGTGGAGTTAACTATCAGTCAATTTGAAAGCAAGATTTGTTGTTTTTTTTTTATAGTTAAAACGACTACTCAAGATTAATGGTGAGGCAGTAAAATATTTTTTGGGAAGTACTAAACTAGGCCTTAATAATAATGTTTTATGTTTCTAAACATGCCTAGTATATACATTCTTTTTTTTTTAAAAAAAAAAGATTTGTTTGTTTGTTTATTCATTTATTTATTTATTTATACAAGCACTGGGTATAGTCAGAAGCTCGGGAGGGTGAGAGAATTCACCAGAGCCAGAGAGGGGAACAGAGCAGGCAGAACGACGAAATACACTGCTGAGGGGAGCAGCAGGCACGGCAGGAGAGGTCTGTGCTCCATGTGGGATCTTGCCAGGGGTTGGGGATCGAACTGGCACTGCAGAGGCTGTGGGCAGCTTCACAGCCCAGAGCTCAACTGCTATTCCACCAGGGGAGGCCCTACATTCTTTTCTCAATTTCAATGTGAATATTAGATTTAAGTATATATTTCTATATGATACAGAGAAAGGACAATAATTTAATGGAAAGTGATGTCTTCTGACTCTCTCGTAAAACTTGAACCTGAAAAAAAATAGAAAGTTTGCATATAAAGTTGACTCAACAATAAAAAGGATTCAATTTGTTATTTCTTCTATAATGATGGGGATTTATCAGGTTGTTGATAGCATAAAGATTCAGTATATTTTTTCAATATACAGTAAGGTGCTGTGTAATCACCTTCCTTTTTGGGGATCAAATAGATTTTTTTCTAAGAGGGTAATTTTTTATGTTCAAACAGAGAAGGATGTAGGCAGTACTTGGATCTTCCTTAGAGGGAAAGCTTTAATCATTTAGACCTGTAATTATTGAATAACTGACAGTGATTGGTAAGCTTTAGCACTGAATACTGCCCACTTATAAACATCTAGAATCCTATGTTTGGAAAGACATCCTATAAGTGTTCTTTATTAAGACTCTGTGTTAGTACTGTACTAAATATTTTACATGAATTATCCCATTTATATCAAACAAACTCAAAAAACAGGTACTTTTTCTTTTTATATCCATTTTTCAAATTACTTGGATTATTGAGATTAAGTAAGTCACAGAACCAGAAAGTGGGGGAGCAAGATGCAAACACTGGGTTATGGAGAACAATGTAATATACCACTAGTTAATAAACAAAACAAAACCAAAAAAAAAAAAACAACCAAAAATCAAAACTACTTATCTAAAATTAAAACAAATTTCCCAATAAAGATTTGCTCCCTTAAGTAACTACATTTCAGAGGCATTTATCTTGAACTCTCTATCTTATTGTATTCTTTTTAGTCTCTCATTAAAAATAAGATTTGTTTTTAAAGAGAACATAAAAATGGACATTTAAATTTTTAACCCAGCTTTATTTATCTCCCTCCCTGCCCTGGATGAACTTCCCTAGCCATTCCCAGATCTTTTGCTCAGTTTCAATTCATCTCCCACCCCACCCCTAACTCTGATTTCCTGTAGTCTCCATGGCAGCCTATTGAGCTCTTTATTTTCTGAAACTCTATCATTTGGTAGTTCATTTTTCACTTATTGTTTCAATAGTATTAAATTTGGCCCTCAAATTAACTTCACAAGTTAATAACACAGAAATTAATTACACTGCTAAAGCCAGAAAGTGTTATTTGTCTTTGTTTTCCCTGACATAGCTGATTTCCTAAAAGAGTCTTTACACACGTTAAACAGTTACTTGACTGGTAAAACACCCAAAATACTAAGGTGCTTTTGATAGTGCCCAGATATCTCCAGTTACTATAAGTTATATACTAAATGATTGCTATTGGAATTTTTCTTGGAAAAAATGCATAAAGTTAGCTGAATAACATAGGTAGAGACTACAAAATGTTTTAAATAGATATGTAATGAAAGCTATCAGAATGTATTGTCTAGTCTACCACTGTTGGAATAGTTAAGGGCCAAAAATTAAATTGGCCAAGTATTTTATTTTGTTGATACAGTAATGATGCTATTAAGCTTTCCTTTTTTTTTTTGGAAGCTCTTTTGCATTCTCTAATTTACATTAAAATTTTGCAATTATTTACAAGTTAAATCTTACCGCTTACTACTGTTTCTTTTTCTACCTTCAGGCTCTTTTGTTTTCTCTCTCTATTTTGATAGCCTGACCTTGTGTTATTAAAAACATTCTTTTTAGCTTGTGGAGTATCAGAATTAATTCATCCAGTGAACAAGTAGCATGTATTAAAAATCATAATAATATGATAGATTTCTTGAAAGACTCTGTTTAAAAGCCCGACAGCATTTCATCTTCAAAAGTGTAAGAGGCATATTGTGACTACTGAATCCCAGACACCAATACATCCCTTTTATTGACATGATTAAGAATCTTGCTGTTAGTATTTGGATGTGTTTCATTTGAACCTGCCTGCACCTGTTCCCAGAGGGCAAACAATTGCCCAGGCTGTCACTCTTGTGACAAGTTGGCCCCATTTAAACTGCCAGCTAACAATTGCGTGGGCCTGCCTTGATGAATACGCTCAGCTGAGCAGCCAGTGAGTGATAGAGTGCTGTGGACTGGAAGCTGACTAAGAGAGGACACTGGTTTAGGAATGATGTGTGAGACTCACCAATCATTTAAAAAGAACGACAGCTTCCTTGTCTCTGCATTTGTGTTGGCAACCCCAGGCACTAATTCACCAGTTGAAAATACATTGTCATAGATGAATGTTATAAGGTTTAGGGGAAAAGTGTCATGTCTCTTAGAATCTACTTTTATACTTTTATGGGCAGTCTGGACGATAGTGCCTATGAGTAACAGGTAAAGACTAAGAGGTTTTTAAGAGAGAAGAGAGAGAGAAAGAGGAGAGAGAGAAATCTGTTGCTAGAATACAAAGAAAATGATGTAAGAATTAAGACAATTTTTTTTTCTAATAAGAAAGATAATATTTCACTCTTGCTGTTTTCCAGTTTGTTGAAGAAGTAGGCCTTGTAGTCTTAAAGTGCCAGGGTCACAGAAATACACTTTACTTGACTTATTAACTTCAAGAACTTACTGTTTATTTCTTAGCTTGGCTGTGGGCTTGAAGAAAAGTCTATGAGGAAAGGCTGCTCCTTCTGTGTTGAAATTATATGGTTGTGAAGCTTCACTCTGTGGACTTCAATGTGAATTGTCTGCTCCCTCCACCAGAAAGGACTAGTTGAAGACTGTAGGCAGACTTTCCACAGAGTCTATATATATGATTTTGCATGATTAAATAAAACTTTAATTTTTCTTAATGGCAAGAATTCCTCAACCTATATCCACTTTTCAATTGTTAAAGTAGGAAGTCATAACTTCAGGTGAGTACAGTAAATGTGGCAGAATCTTTTAGTTCACCTAAACTACTTTTCTAGGAGGTATTTCTCTAGAGTTTTGAATATGCCCTGTACATAGCAAAGGCACTACCTAGATATCATGCCTGCTTGACTAGATTAATAGGTAAATGTAAAAAGACTCAGGCAGCATAGCATGACATGTGATTTGATTATACCCTCAGTGTTTTAAATATTCATTTTAATGTTTAAAAAGTACAATGTAAGTTTCTATGGAGGAACTTTTGTGGTTTTCTTCATTTTCTCCTCCTGGTATGTCTGTATTACCTGTACATATTGATATTTACAAGTTAAAATATACATTTATCTCCTTGATGAATTGAATAATGAATTATCAGTATGACAACATATGCTCTCCCTTAAGACAGATAATTAGAAACTGTTCAAGCTGCAATGGAATGATTTCTACTTTATTTTCATTAGGCATACATTCATTCTATAAGGTTTAATGAATGTAAAGAATTTGCCTAATTAGGTATTATTGTACTTGAAAATATCAACTGGACCACAGTATCTAGTATAAAATATAAAAAATTTTTATGAACTCATGAGTATATTTAAGGTAGAACTATTTATACAAGTAATAAAATATGTACATTTATGATTCATGGCTAATTTGAGTAAAGTAGGAGCAGCATTTATGCAAATTTTTCTGTGTACCCTTGAACTAAGAAATGGGAGAGACAGAAGAGTGTTGGATCTACTGGGTTGGGATATATGGTATATCATTGGGTGATCTACATTTTAAATGCATTTATGTATTTAAGTTGGTGTGTTTAAATCAAGGTGTCTGTATGAGTTTCAAGCTAGTAGACCAAAAATAAAGTAGGTAAAATAAGGACATGAATAGAGAAAATGATTAAACTATTGTAAAATCATGCCTTATGCTACAGCTGAGGAAATGAATGAAATCTAAGGTCAGGACTTATATTTGGCTCAAAACAGACAGTATGGCTACTAATTACAATGAGAGTATAATAATAGTTTGAGAGAGCTAGCCAATGAGAGAAAGATACCTTAATGAACACTATTGTGTGCCACAGTTTCTATCTTTTTTTTAAGATTTATTTTATTTATTTATGCATACAAGAGCTGGGGTGCAGGCCAGAGATGCAGGGTTGGGGGTGAGAGGATTTACCAGAGAGAGTGGGTAGCAGAACAGGCAGATTGACTGAAATACACTTCTCAGGGGAGCAACGGGAGAGACAGGAGAGGTCTGCTGTGCCTTGTGGGTTAGCTCCCTGGCCAGGGATCAAACTCGTGCCACAGTGCCTGCAGATAGCTTCATAGTGCTGAGACGTAACACCTTGCACCACTAGGGAGGCCCACACAGTGTCTGTCTTGAGTGTGTAATCTCTGTGGAAGGAGGACCTGGCCTGTCTTTTTCTCCAGTGAGTACTCAATAACTAGAACACTGCTTGACCTATAGGAGGTGCTCAATATGCATTTCATGACTGAGTGAATCTATGTAAATAGGTAAGAAGATGGAGGACAACTCAGGTTCATCGTTAAAAGAAGAGTGAGCAGTGTTCGTTCTGAATTTGCTGAACTGGTATTGATTGAGAGAATGTGTGTGGTTGTTCCTTGGTCAGTTGTATGTCAAATTGGCTAAGCAGCCAGTATAAACGTGAGATTACTAATATGTATGTGTATACTTTTTGTAAATGCCTAATCAGTGTGTAGTAAATATTTTTAAGTAAAAAGTAACTGGTTGACATATATTTTCACACATACAGTATCATGGTAAGTATTATAGGCAAACCAAGGAATGCTTTCCTATCTTTTGCTTTGTATTCACATTATGTGTCTCAGAGTATTTTGTGTGCATTCTATCTGAGCTTTAGACTGGCTACCAAAATAGAAGAATGACCACTAAAGATACTGAATTCCATGAGTTCTGAGGCTTTGGGGGGAACCAACTTTCCACATGTCATCCTTGGGCAGTAACAGTGGGAAATTAGCTAACAGAAGTAATATGGATCCATGACAGTGAGTGTTTTCTGTTTGAACACCTTTTGGCACAGCTGTAGGGGATCTGTTTTCCTGTGGTGGGTCATTACAAAGAATGTTTTCCAGCATTTGCTGCTACTAATAGCTAATGGACATTGGGTCTCATTTAACTCCTCCAGACCTTACTTTCCAAATCTAGAAAAAGAAGACAATAAACTATTCTTTGGATATGTTTGTAAAGTGTTTCATTGGGTAGGTAGTACGTAGCAGGTACATGATCATCTACATGAATAAATGGTAACTGTGATTGCTGTTCTTGATATAATGTACAGGGTGAAATTATCAGAAATAAATTTATTAGAATATGTAACAGGTATGATTTCATACCAGAGAAAAAACTGGAAATCATAAAGAAATGATTATGTGGTCTAATTAGGTTAATTTTTTTGTCATGTAATTTCTACAATGGCTTTTGAAGAGTATGTAGAATTATCCCCATTTAACAGCCAAGAAAAGAGACTTAGGGAAGTTATGGGGCATAACCAACTTAGTGAAGTTAAGGGGCATAACCAAAGAAGGCAGCAACTGAGTCAAATTATGAAACACTTAGGTTTGTCTTACAGAAAAACATTATTTTCTTTTTATTTAGATATTTAATTGAGTTAATATTGGGATCCCACCATCAGGTACTACCACTGTAGTGTACCCACCACCAAATTACCCACATTCCAACTCCACAGACCATTGTGCTTCCCTCCCTCTTTGTTCTAATCCCTCACCCATCCCCTTGGTGCTTCAGTTCTGTAGTCAGCTATCAAGGGTTGGTTTTTAAGTATATCTTTATCTATTTGTTTAGTTATTTTATATTCCACATATTAGTGACACCATCCAGTACTTATCTTTCTCCTCCTGACTTATTTCACTTAGCATTATCCCTTCAACCTCCATCCATATTGCCACAAATGCCATGAGTTTATCTTTTTTGATCACTGAGTAGTATTCCACTGTGTATATATACCACATTTCCTTGATCCACTCATCTGTTCTTGGACACTTAGGTTATTTCCATAATTTAGCTATTGTAAACAGTGCTGCAATAAACATGGGAGTACAAGTTGCCTTTTGAATTTGTGTCTTTGCATTTTTTGGGTAGATGCCGGGAGTGGAATTACTGGATCAAATGGCAGATCCATTCTCAGTATTTTGAGGTCCTCCATACTTCTTGCCATAGGATGGACCAGAAACAAGTGCTGGCAAGGATGTGGAGCAAAGGGAACCCTTCTACACTTCTGATAGAAAAAAAAATATTTTTTTTCTCTTACTCTTATGTTGCATGAAATAGTGATGCAAAAGAAGGGATATATTCATCACAGATGGTGATTAATGGCGGGAAAGGAGAAGATAGTGAAGGATTTGGGGACTGAATATGATGAGAGAAAAATCAGAGATGCTTCTTAGGATCTGTAATGCTGCCCTGAGTTTGATGGCTTTGGCCAAGACTCAGGCAGTGAGTGCAGATCATTCTTTTTTTTTTTTTTTAAAGCACTACTTCAATCTTTATTTTTATTTATTTATTTTTTTACATTATCTTTTGGGACATATCTTTTTTTTAATAAATTTTATTTTTATATTCCCCATACAATTGCAACCCCCTTATTTTGACCCCAATCCCTCCCCTCCCCACCTCCCACCCCCCATAGAGTGTCTATGGTTCATAGTTTTTTGTTGATTTTGATTTTCACTTTCTTGTAGTTATTCATTTTCCTGGTCCCTTATTTAAGTTTTCTAGATTCCTGCTATGAGTGAGACCATCCGGTATTTTTCTTTTTCTTTCTGGCTTATTCGCTGAGCATGATCCATTCCAGCACCATCCATGTTGCTGCAAATTGCATGTATTTATCTTTTTTGAATGCTGAGTAATATTCCATGGTGTATATGTACCACATCTTCTTGATCCATTCATCTATTTTTGGGCATTTGGGTTGTGTCCATAGCTTAGCTATAGTAAACAGTGCTGCTATAAACATAGGGGTGCAGGTGCTCTTTGGAATTGATGTTTCTGTGTCCTTTGGGTAAATACCTAGGAGTGGAATTGCTGGATCATATGGAAGCTCTATGTTTAGTAGGTCAAGAAATCTCCACACAGCTCTGCATAGTGGTTGGACCAGTCTGCACTCCCACCAACAGTGCAGGAGAGTTCCTTTTTCTCCACATCCTCGCCAACATTTGTTGTTGCTAGTTTTTTTAATATATGCCATTCTCACTGGTGTAAGATGGTATCTCATGGTAGTTTTGATTTGCATTTCCCTGATTACAAGTGATGTTGAACATTTTTTCATATGCCGAGTGCAGGTCATTCTTTGCCATAAAGACTGAGAGCAGGGGCCTCCCTGGTGGCAGAGCAGTTGAGCGCTGGGTTGTGATGCTGCCCACAGCCTCTGCAGTGCCTTTTCGATCCCTGGCCTCTGGCGAGGGTCCCACATGGCGCGCAGACCTCTCCTGCCACCCAGTGTTCCCCTCAGCAGTGTACTTCATCAGTCTGCCTGTTCTGTTCCCCACTCTGGCTCTGGTGAATCCTCTCACCCTTCTGTGCTTCTGACTGTACCCAGTGCATATATAAAAATAAAATAAAATAAAAAACACTGAGAGCAGATTCTTTCTTATCAGAACCCAGAGGGGATACAGAAGAGACAAATGGAATTGGGAGGCAGAGTTGATTACCAACAGGCCTCCAAGATAACTTTTTCCCTCCTAATGACAAAAAAGAAATTACACACGTGCCCTAAAGTTCCTTTATCTAAAAGTTTTTATATATAACACTTGCTTTATTTCTAAGAGAATAAATAAAATTCATTTTGAAAAACCCCATTCTCTGGCCCTAAAGCTTTTCGAGTTTTTCTTGTAGGCAACGTCTCGCTGTAGTGTCTGTATGAAAATGAGAGTAAGATATGAGAGTGAAACTAAATTATACCACGAGGTTAGAGAGATTTGAAAACTGAAATGAGTTTATATGGGAGATCAGCTACCCTTGCCACTTTGAAGCCGTTCATTCTCCTGATCTTTCTTCTCTAAAGAACTGACTCAAAACTAAACCACAGCATGTTTCAGCCTTTTGAAATAAAATAATACAATTAGTAGAAACTATTGAAGAAAAATAGAGGTGTATTCACTTTTTTAATTATGTGAACAACTCAGTTAAAAGTGAAAGTCTTCATGTCAGTATTCAGATGGTGGATAGGAATATTTTTGCAAGTGCAGAACAAGTATTACATTGTATCGTAGTTAAGTATGCAATAAATGAAAGCCACTAGCAAACCACTGGCAAACAGGAATTATTTTCTTTCTTTAAAAAAAAAACAAACAAATGTGAGATGCTAATGGGGGTGGGGTGGGGTGGGGTGGGGGGAATTTAGTACCTAAATTTTCTGAGCTGGTGCAAATAAAAAGGAGAGCAACTATCCTGGATCTGCTAAGTTCCCTAGAGCAAGACAGCATATCCAGATTTTATAAAATGGAGATAAAGAATGAGTGACTAGAGTATGTGATTCCTTTGAGAAACAATGGTCATCCAGTGCCTGTCAAGGTAGTTGGGAGATAAGAACAAATGGGATTGCACTTAGGGGTTCTGTTGCTTAAAGGCTTTTCAGAGTTTGTTTTTTACTCCTGTGAAGCATCTCTTGAAAATGTGTGGAAACTCTGATATGTCTCAGTGACTATACTTAAAATGCTGAGCCTTGTCAGGGAGAGCCTCTGGGGCTGGAGGGACCAAGAGAAGAGGATAAGAGCAAAGACAGGTATTTCTTCCCTTAAACTCACATCAGCTGCTGCAGGCATCTGTGTAGCTGCCAACCAGAAAGAAAAGAAACAAGAAGAAGAGTAAGGAATACAGAGAGAAAAGAAAACAAGAAAGCTCGACAGCATTTATTATTATTGAAAATAAATTATAAAAAAACATAACACAGACCTATTAAAAATCAAAAGCATGTTTGCATCACTCTGGCCCTCAGGAAGATTATACACAGTGACTTTTAGGCTATGTACCTGCCCTGGAGTGATTCACAGTGTGTCTTTCTGGGAGATTTTTACATGATTTTTTTTTGGGTAATACTAAGCCATTTTTGCATCCAGTAGGCTTCTGGGCTGCATATCAGTAGCAATATCTGGCATCTCTCCTGTGTGCTGCCTGGGTCTCCTGGGGTGTTTTGCAGATGCTCTGCATCCACCTCCCAGCTTCTGCACCCTCTGCCTTCCTCAGAGGATAGCCTTGGGCTACTTGACTTGCTTCACCCTCAGGCACTAAGAAGTCTGGAAGTGCCAGGTAGTTTGCTTTTCCCTAGGGTGGTTTGTAGTCATTTCTGGATGGAGCAAAGTATGAAAGACCAAGTCCTGCCTCAGGGAGCAAAAATTGGAACACAATTTAGGCTTCAGAGGTCCCTGTGGGATCAGGCTGAGGTTGAGATGTTGCTGAAATAGCTCCCTCAATTGCCTTCCTCCTTCCTTGACCTGCTTCTTCATTGTTCTTGAGTGTCTCCTAGAATGCATCCCTATCACATGAATCTTCTTCTCAGCTCCTGCTTCTGAGGAACCTCAAATAAGATGACTTCTATAAACATACACACACAAACCCCACACCTGGAAATATTTAGATATTGTGCAAATGACTATGTCTTCCTGCCATCCCAGTTACTAGGGTATACTAGTATAATGTTATAGTAGATAACATTTTAGATTTTATATCCAGAAAAAACTGCAGCTATCCAAGGTGATAATTGAAGAATACTTTTTTTTATTTGCTGAAAAAATAAATAATTATTGAATGTCTTCTATAATAAAATGGATTTTTACAAAGGGTTTCCAATAAAATATCTTTCAGGAAAAAAATAGCTACCTGGTTAAATGTGATTTCCTATTGAAAATTCCCATAGGTGCAATGATTATATAGGTTTTTCTTTATGATGATAACTGAGTAGAATTTATAAGGAGAAGGTATGAAATCTACCAAATCATATTAAACATTTTAATGTGATTAATTACTAACAATTTCCAGAGTTAGAATTTAATTTATAAAACACGATGACTTTTTCTCGTAGATACAAAAAGTGCTTCATCAACATCATTCAGAAGTCACCTATGTTCTAGCTCCAGTGAAGATGAATCTGCACGGGGTACCAGGGGAGACCATGCCGAAAATAGTCCCAATGAAAGTGCCAGAAGTTTATCTTCTCAGGAGCTGAGTGAAAATGATGGGCCAAGAAAATTCCATCTTTTAGCTGAGGATGCCCTAGAAATTGAAACTGAAGACCAGAAAATAATAAAAACAAACATGGAGAACAAGTCTCTGGCCGTAGAGGAAAGCTTAGAGAATGTTCTCGATGAAGAAACAAAGAAAGTTACCCAAATGATTGCAGAGGATATATCTGAGAAGTCTAGGAAGCGTGTTTCCAAGGAAGAAAAAGAAAAGGCTAAGAGTAAGCTTTGGGAAGGAAGCAATACTAAGGTGAAGGACAAAAAGGCAGGTGCCCATAGGGTGGAGAAGGGTGGTAAGTATGTCTGTTGAGCTGACCTGCCATCATTCCCATGCATGGAAGCTGATTTTGGCCATTGCATTCTGCCAAGCTTGGGAAAAACTATTGTGTTAATGTCAGAGTGATTCAAATTTTACCTTTTTCTCTCCTTGTCACATAATCATACATGTATTATCAGCTTGCTGTTTTCCTTCTATTGCAATATAAAAAATTACTTGATTCTTCCTATAAAGCCTGTTTCCTATTTTCTGTAATTTCCTTCTTATGGTAATTCTATCTCAAGAATCAAATAAACACAGTATGTATCTGAAGGCAAGGGTATGTGTGGCTTTTTAGAGATCATTAATACTAGCTATATATGCAAAGCTAGCATTTAATAGGTTCTTACTGTGTGCCAGTTCTAAACACTTATAGATATTAACTCATCTAATCCCCACAACAGCTCAATAGACCTATGAATTAGGCACTATAATCCTCATCTCTTTTCCATGATAAAATTATTGCTTGAGAAGTTAATTGTTAAGGATTATACAGCCTATAAGGCGCATTCCTAGGATTTGAATATGAGCAGAATGATTCCAGAGTTTCTAAAAATTTCCTGTTATATATGTGAAAATGGCATTGAGAATTAGATAAACATATGAAAAGTTCATAGAAAATGCCAAATTTCACTTTGAGTTCTCTGAAATCAAGTAACTTCCTGCTCCAAGGGGCTCTCAAATCTGTGGGCTGGTTTCCTTTGACATGGGAAGATTAAGAAGTGTCCCTGCTCAGTCAGATCCTAGTACCTTAGACACATGGAAGTTCTGATACTTTTCTCAACTTTAAGAGAGAGTGCAGTATAAGGACCATGTTGTGTCCTGTGGACAGATTGGACCTGCCAGATTCTTGGCTTTCACATAGTACTCTGCCCTACCACATGTCCATTCCCTGCTCTTTCTCATCTCTCCCTTGCCAACATGGTCCCACACTGAAATTATTTTTCTCATCTTAATATTACCAAAATGCATCTGTGTTTTAAAATTTATGAATACTTTCTAATATCTGTAGTATTTCTTTTAGGACTTAAAAACCTTTATGATACTCCCTCGGCCTCTCTCTAGGAAATGAGAATATCGATCAAATCTCTAGTGTTTTTCAATTCAACTATTATTTACCTTCCATCTGCAGGCACCATGGTCAATAGGATATATGTAAGAGAAGGGGCTTCAAAGGAGGAGATTTATTTTTGGTTAAGAATATCTTGAAAATTGTATCCATTTTGAAGAATGTGTTTGGGGGAGATTTTAAAGATTACATAAGATTTTGAAAGTGGAAGGAATGAAGAATGAAAACTTTCCAGATAGTGGCAGGTAGTAAGGGATATGACTTTCATATAAGTTATCAAAAATAGCTCTAGAATCAAAAATTTTATGAACTTCAGCCTGTAGATATCAAACTTGGCCTATCCCACTTTTGGGTATTGCTTGTGAGCTAAGAATATTTTTTATATTATCAAGTGTTAGTAAAAAAAATCAAAAGGAAAATATGTGGTCATGTGAAAATTATATTAAATGCAAATTTACATGTCAGGAAATACATTCTATCGGAATAGAGCATGTTCATTCATTTGCTTATTACCTGTAACTGCTGTTGATCTGAAGTTCAGTTAAGTAGTTGCAACAGTGACAAAACCATAAGAATTTGCAATCAGGTCCTTTACAAAAGAAGTTTGCCACCCCTGGGATTATAACACAAAGACCACTAATGTTTTCCAAAGGATTTTGCTATATGTAAGTCAAGATTCTCATTAAAGTATAATTGAAACTCTTTGATTAAAATAATTAAAGTCTTTAAACTTGGATTTTATTGTTTAGTTCTGGTACTTATAATGCCAATTTGGTAACTACTATAAAAAAAAGAGATGTTGAAATTCAGTAGTAACATAGATAATAGTACTATTATTTCTTTTATTTCTGTTTCATAAAATTTGATTGTTTACTTGGATGTTTTTAAGTAGATATCTTTTGGTAAAGTAATATGTAACTAATGTAGACTGCAAGTAATCTAGAAGAGGGTGATTTTTTCCTTTGATTTATGAAATGAAAAGTGTGCACTTTATTATTTTTCTCAAACATATTGGAAAACCTCTGTTCCTGAGTTGTTAGTATCTATAATTTTTTAAATTTTATTTTCTTGTTATGAAAGTAGGTTCAAAAGTAGATGGGAAGATTTTGCAACTTTTTTTCATTCTTAAGCTCTAATATATGTCCAAGGATCTTCATTAATGCTGGTTTTTCACTAACAGCTTATGAAATAACATTTAGAAAATAGAGAAAAGTCATTTTTAAATATTAACAATAGATTTATCACCTGCACACAATATCACACATTTGATTAGACTTTTTATTTCTAAACTTAGAATTCATAAATTTATATTGTTATATTTTCGTAAAATATACTCTGCATTTTATTTTAATGTTGTACCATAAACAATTTTATATTTTAATTAATCTTTATGAACATGTATAATTTCTGTGCATTATTCCATACTGTGATTTTTCTCTTCATTTAACTACTTCTCTACTCTTGGCTATTGATATTTTTTCCTACTTTCATTTTTATTAATAGTACTCTAGTATCATACTATCTAAACCAATTTCAAATTTATAATAATTTCTGTAGGTTTGGTTCCAGGAGTCAAAGGTTATATATATTTTGTAAGGCATTTGACAAAATTTTTTTCTTTCAAGATATTGGTTGAAAAGTTTAAACATAGAATAGACTAGAATAAAACGCAAGCTACCTTGCCCAGCATCTACTATTTCTCTTGAGAATAGATAACTGTGGATAATCTTTTTGTGCATGACTCTAGAAAGTTTACTCTACATAGACACAAAAATAAATGAACTAATATATCGCATATACATATAGTTGTTTTTTTTTTTATGCAGAGGGAAATAGGATACATTTTGTTTGGTAACTGTTTTCACTTAACATTGTATCTTAAATATTTTTTCATATCACCTCATGTAGCTATACTATATTCTCTTGATGAGTATGTTATTCCATTGCATAGTCTTAGTATTTCATAGACTTGCAAAATTTCTTAAAAGTGTATTGACTTCTGTATAAGAACTAATAGGTTTGTTGTATAGCCCATATTTCACAAAAGAACAAGTTTTGTGGTTATAAATTTGAAGAGGCAGAGAGTATAGTACATGAAAAGATAAGATATTAATAGGTAAATCAAAACAAAGGAACTCCAATGTACTCAATGATATAGAGGGATTAATGCTACCAAAACCTGTGGAAGAGTACATGTAGCTTTTGGGTGCTGATATTTTAAAAATATACTCAAAGAAATGATGCAATAATTTTCTAAATATTTAAAACAACAGGTTAAAGGTCATAAATAAGCTCCAAGTCTTTTATATGAATAAACATTTCTAGGGAAATTTCAGATAATTGCACAGTCCATTATATATATATATAATATTTATATAATATATAATATATTATATATAATATAATATATATATATATATTTATGCCAAGGAAAGAGGTTATGGCTAGTTTTTTTTTTTTATTGAGCCCTCAGTTTATAGCTCAGAGAGAGAGAGAGAGAGAGAGAGGGAGGGAGGGAGGGAATCAAAGTTATCTGCTTGAATTGAGAGTCATATAGGTGACTATCCTTCACATTATATAAACTTAAAAGAATGGCCAGGAATGAATTTATATTTTACTTAGATTCCTGACTAGCACCTAAGGTCAAAATGAAATGGGGGCTAAGATATTGTATGAAAGATTCTCTCCTATTTGAATCATGCTAACTAATCATTTTTCATAAGACTTGGAATAAAAACTGATTATGTCAAGAATAGGGTATAGGGGCTAAAAATTACATACAATTATTTTGTGGTATCTAAGTTCATACCACTTAATCTGAATTGTTTTCACTTAAGATCATAGCAATAGATAAGATTGTAAAGTAATACATTTAAAACTGTTGTATCTTTCAGATTTATAAAATGATATTTCCCCATTTCCTTTTATTTTATAGTATGTTACATTTGTGCACTCCATCAAAAAAATTCAGGCAAATTAATATGAAATATGTGTTGCATAAAGTGTAACTGTTAGTTACAATAAGCTAGTGTCCTTGGAGTTAATTCAGTATTATAAGTATAGTGCTATTTTAATGTGTTTATATTTCATTGTTATTTTTAGTTTAAGTTGTCTTATTGCATTGGATACATCCTTTGAAATGTTTTAACGGTGGAAAAATTCAAGTGCATTGATTTGTGAAGTTAATATAATTTATACATTATAAATAAAATAAATTAAGAGTAGCATATTTTAATGTAAAGTATAATGTTAAATGTAAACAGAAGTAGGCATTTTATACTTTTATAAGTGAGACAGGAGAAGTTATAGTGCTTAGGTATGTAATATAAATAATATTATGACTTAAGTAAAATGCAATTTTGTTATCATGCAGGCAGGATAAAATGATCTGATGAAAGAAGAAAATCATGTGTTATGAGTTGAAGGCCAAATACAATTTCTGAATGAATTGTTAAAGCATGTAGTTGTCTGTTCCAATAGATTTTTTTTCAGTCAATAAATGTTTATAGGACATCTGCTTTGTGCCACACACTGTCCTTAGTGTGAACTAATGACGTTCTTACCTAGAAGGAGTTAATATTCTGGGGGAGATATTCCTATCAAGTAAATATAAGTATATAATGGAGTATCTGGGCTAAGTGCAAGAAGAAAAGTGAGGTAACAAGATAGAGTGATGGCTTGAGGATGGGGTGGTATTTTATGGGTGTTCTCATTTCAGTAGGAACCTAAGTGTAGAGGTGAGCCACTGTCTTTTGAAAAATCAGTGTGCAAAGCAGATAGAACAGCAAGTGCTAAAGCCCTAAATTGGGAGTTTAGTTTCTGAGTGGAGGACTTGGAAAGGAGTTCCATGTAAAAGGAACAGAAGAGGGTCCTCCCTCATGGCACAAGGGGTTAAGCACAACACTATGAAGCAATCCACTATGAAGCAATCCACAGACTCTACAGCATGAGTTCTATCCCCGGCCCAGCAGGGAGCAACCCACATGATGAGGCAGACCTCTCCTGTCTTGCCTGCTGCTCCCCTCAGCAGTGTATTTCAGTCAGTCTCCCTGATCTGTTCCCCACTCTGTCTCTGGTGAATCCTTTCACCTCCTGCATCTCTGGCCTGTACCCCAGCTCTTGTATGCATTAATAAATAAATCTTTAAAAATTTTTTTTGAAAGATTTATTTATTTATACAAGAACCAGGGTACAGTCCAGATCTGCAGGAGAGTGAGAGGAACCACCAGAGAAAGAGTGGGGAGCAGAACAGGCAGACTGACTGAAATACATTGCTGAGGGGAGCAGCAGGCGAGACAGGAGAGGTCTGCTGTGCCATGTGGGATTCTCGCCGGCCAGCCGGGATCAAACCTGCACTGCAGAGATTGTGGACAGCTTCACAGTGCGACGCTCAACCACCTGTGCCACCAGGGAGGCCTAAATTTTTTTAATTAAAAAATAAAATAAAAGGAACAGAAGGGACAAAGCAGAAAGTGGTATAAGATGAGGCCAGAGGGAGAAATTTGTGAGCCATGGGATAGATTTTATTCTGAGATAGGAAATCATTGGGAAAATTTGAGCATACAAATGATATGATCTGAAAGTCTTGAAAAGATTATTCTCACTACTGTGGAAGGATAGATAGACTTCAGTTTTATGTAACTGTTAGCTTTGAACAGCTGTGATCTGGAGTTTGTAATTAATTCTAGGTTTCTGTGGGCCATGCTTCAATGCCAAAGGTAACACAGGAACATCTTTACTGTGTAGGTAGATAATGTTACTTATGAATTTTGTCATGGGGAGCTGTTGGGAAGATAATAGATTGGTTACCAAAAATGATTAAACCACAGGGATAGCATTCAAGGTGACCAGCAACTTGAAGTAAACTTGGATACATCCTTGCTCTGTTTTTAGGGCCTTTTTAATGTTAAAAATTAAAATTAAATAGAATTTAATCATCCCAAAATTCAGATGAAAAATTCTTGGCCAAACTTTCTTCTGATAGTGAATTTCTCAGGATTCATACCATGTTTCAAAATGAAATTTGCTTGTTTTGTTTCAAAAGAGAGAAGGAGAGGGAATGAATTTAGAGAGCTTGCCTACCAATATTGAAAGCTTGCCATGATTCAATTAGTAAATGACCAAATATAGAAAGAATTGGTGGGAATTGTGACACTTTTAGGAAGCATAGAAGATCTTTCATCATTATAAGTGAAATTTTTAATCGAGATCTCCATTTTTTTGAGAAACAAACATGAAGAAATATATATCAAAAGCTTCTAACAATAGTATGCTCTTGACTCAGCAAATTGTAATTCCAGGAATTTATCCTAAAGTAGTAGTCTGAAATAAGTACAAAATAATTATGTACATGGTATTTAAAATAGCATTATAATCACACACACACCAACATAGAAATAACTCAGTACCCAACATCAGTTGATTATCCTTCCATTTGGTAACCAAATTTTAGTAAAACCCTATTAGAACACTCTATGCAGTTATTTTCTATTTAGTATATAGAAACAATCACAATATATTGCTAAATGAATAAAATGGGACACAAAATACTATCCATAGTAAGAGTAAAGTGAAAAAAAAATACTGAGAAATTCACCAAAGTATGAACTAGTAGCTGTCTCTGAATAGTGAAACTAGGATAATTTTGTATTCCTCTTTGTACTTTTTTTCTATTTTCAAACTTTGGGTAGTCAGTATATACTATTTTTGTATTAGGGAAAACATAATATGCCTTATCTTAAAATAGATTTATAATAAAAAAGCTAATTTGTATATAAGTATATTTTATTATTTTGAGAAAAAAATCTTAAAATATCCTGTATCATTTGAGTGAAAAAGTGCTTTTCTCAGAAACTTTATGTAAGAGCTCCTTCCATTTTGCTTCTAATGCTATGAGAACTGACAATTGATTTTGCTTTTAATGGTCGCATTTATAGAGTGTTAAGGAGAGGAGTCTTAAGGGATGGAGGACTAAACGGAGAGAGTTAACAGAGTGGATGTGACAGAGCTGACCTGGGTGTCCCAGCAAGCACAGTCTTCCTGTACAAGTGGAAGACAGTTAAGGTTAGACACTGGCCAAGTTCTTGCTTTTAAGTTGCAGTTTTAGAAGAACATCTGAGAAAAAATAACCAAGTGCGGCCTTTTTGGTCTCACACCTACTGAGTTCTTGATGCTCAGGCCAGGGTCCTATTCTTGCTGAATCTGAAACAGGGAACACCTAACTACACAGGCTCTCATCTACTTCCAAAGCCTAACCCTCCAAAGGCAAAGCTGCAGATGTGGGCAAATGGTGATTGCAGTCCTGAGACAGAGGGACTACACACTTCACTGTGAATTCTGAGTGAGTTGTAATTTCCAGGTCATGCAAGTACTTTTTGGCTTCTTAAAATAGTCTTGGTTCAATAGCTGCTAATTGCTTATTATTGTTTATTATTATTGTTGTAAGCCATATTTCTTTTTAGCCTGTAGACTTTGCTGGATCTGACAAAACAAAACTTCACATAACGCTAAGAAATCACGTTTCCTTACATTCCCCAGTCCTACCATCCTTGGGATTTTTATCATTCAGTCACTCAAGCAGGTTCCCATGCAAGACCCTAAAATACTGTTTATTCAAATTCTCTAGTTATGCAGTGTTAACACTATTATAGCAAGATTATATTTGATTTATATGTGCTGTTTACAGACTTCCCAAAATAAAGATTATGAAAGTTAATTTGATGACAAACCCAACTATAACGTAATTACCATGAGTTGATGTCATCACTAAACTACATTATTGTGAAATTTTTTTTATTTGACATTGAATGAATGAGGAAAATTGATGTTCACAAAGTTTTTTTTATTTTTTATTTTTTAAAGATTTGTTTATTTATTTATACAAGCAGTGGGTACAGTCAGAAATGAGGGAGGGTGAGAGAATTCACCAGAGCCAGAGCAGGGAGCAGAGCAGGCAGAAGGACCGAAGTACACTGCTGAGGGGAGCAGCGGGCGGCAGGAGAGGTCTGAGTGTCATGTGGGACACTCCTCCGATGGCCGGGGAGCAGCTGGGGTTCGAACTGGCACTGTAGAGGCTGCAGGCAGCTTGGCAACCCAGCGCTCAACCGCTGCGCCACCAGGGAGGCCCAACACAAAGATATTTAAAGAGAATATGTTGTATTTCTTTTAATTTCATGTTTGCCCTGTTAAAATTAATACAGTTAAGTCATTTCATCCCCCATCCCCCGCCCCCAAACCAAGTAGGTAATAAGCAGATATTTCACTCTTTGTTTCTAAACATAAAGGGGTCAGTAAGTAACTAACTAGCCCTTAGCAATTCACCTTAAACTGAGCAAAAGAGCACATTTTAACTTTTCTCAAATCCTAGTGTTTAGATCAATTGGATAAGCATCTCTCCGTGGGAAAGTTGGGGAGGGGATGGGAGGGGAGAGAGGTAGAGGAAGAGGAAGGGAGAAAGAAAAGGGTATTTGGAGATACCATTTCTTACCAAGGAAGGCAGACCTAGGTCTGGTGTTATTTGAGTGAGCTTTTGTTAACCAGAAGGTGGCATAATTGTAGCTGTCAGGAATTGAGGGTCTTGGGTCAGATGATAGCAAAGGGACACAGACAGGGAAGTCTCAGAAACTGAAGACAAACTTGATACTACAGTATTGTCTAGTACCATATAAGATTAGATGATGATACTTAGAATTATTCATCATCATCATTGCTATTATTATTAAGTGCTTAGGGGCTTGCTATGAAGAATATTGGTATGCTCTACATTTATTACTTCACTTAATCTTCCCCAAAATCACTGAGTAAGTAATTCTTTGAAAAGTAAATAAGGCTTAGGCTTAGCCAAAGAACTTTCCCTGAAGGTGACATAATTAGTATGGAATATGAAACTTGAACTTAGGTCTTTGTGATCCTGAAGTTCCCTGCAAAGTCGGCTGCAGATAACTAGAAGATCTACAATAGCCTTTCCTGTTGAATTGACAGGAATGATGCAGTAGCATTTTTTCTTGGTCCACACAAGTGACTGCTGGGGTCAAATCACTAAAATCTGCTAATGGCTAACATGCTCTTAGTGTAGTCCTGGTAGTTTCAGCAACTTTAAAAAAATCAGTGCTTATCAGTCTCATAAAAACCATAACATGTTTCTAGAAAGAAAAAGGCAACTAAACTGCTTTTTTGGTCATTTCATTGCATGTGCATTTGGCAAGTCTGTCACTGCTCTGACTCTTGTCTTTTTTTAAATGCAAGTATTTCTTTGCATGGATTTCTTTTCTTTGTGATCTATTGTGTTTCCCTTTTAAAATCATAGCTTGGAAGCTGTTTAATTTTAAAGCTTAAAAACAAGGTCACAATTTAATATGAACGCTTTTAAATGAACACCACTTGCTGAAATGATGTGCAATAGCGCAGCAATATTCCCATGACCTGTTGTTATAGCTCTTGATATTTTATATGATCTCCAATCAGTTGGACAGATAATAGCTGGAGCCTTGGAACCTGGCTGCCACTGCCGCCACAATGCTGAGTCTGGTGCTAGCAGTGTGGATGCTGGGGAGAAGCACTGGAGGAAGCAGGAGATCGACACGGGTGCAGGTGAGGGCACATCATTACCTGGGAAAGATGTTCAGAAATCCTCTGCAAAAGACAGCTTCTTTCTAGCTTTCATCTTCTACCCTCCTTTCCTCCATCTACCACCTTTATTTTGCTTTCAAAAAATGATTGTGGCAGGAGGCAGTTGAAAGGCCTAAGGGGAGCTTTACAGCTGATATCAGATATGAATATTATTCTTTATCAAATGCATTGTTGCCTAGGATAAAAAAGGCCTTTATAAAAAAATATTGGTAGGGATTTTCAGATCAGTCTTATTTCACAGCCTGCTTCCCAGTTAGTTGACCACATAGGAGGGTTTACCCAATTAACCCATGAAAACTGTGGCAAGCCAGGGCACATTTTACAATGATGTATTCAAATTCCTTATTTTTAAAAATTAGGGAAGAATTCATTACCATCAGTATGTACCTGACTGGCTCTTGGTGATGAGTATTCAGCTGTAGGGAGCCAATTAGAGTGTACTCAACAGACCATGACTCATAACTATCTGGTCAAACTTCCTGTGTCCTTGAAGTCAAGTTCCCTTATAGTTAGTGGATAACTTAAAAAAAAAATTCTGATATGAATATATGCATGCATGAGTGTGTGTGTGTGTGTGTGTGTACAGAGGTGATTCATCAAATAGGCGCCTTACCCCAACCTCCAATTTTCATTGATAGTCATCAAGCACTGTGACCCATGTGACATTTTACCCTATTTTCAAACAAATAAGATAGCCTATTACAATTTCATGGATATTAACAGAAGACACAAGACTTCTGAATCAGAGAAAAAGAATTTTATTTCTTACAACAAATAACAGTAACCAGAATACCTGCATTTACCTTGATTCCCTGAGCTTCAGCCTCCTGGTCTGTGTGGAGAGGACCAGATGATACTCAGGAGCTTGAATTATAGAAGCAGGACTCTAACTTTGAGGACACCATCTTTTATAATGGATATTCGACCAGAGCAGGACTAGAGTACCTCTCCAAACATTCTGCAATGCAAGCATAGTAGTTGTTATCCATCAAATGAAGTCATGTATGAAAATCTAATATATTGCATATAGTAGGAGGGAAGTGTGGCAGGGAGACTTGTGAGGGCCTTCTGTGTGCTGTGATGAGCCTTTGGTGGTTTAATGTAACAAGGATTCTGTGAGTTATGCATTATTATTCCCATTTTACAGATAAGAGAATGAGGACTTAGGTGATATTTCCCAAGTTTATACTACTAAGTGACAGAGTCAGCCTTCTCATCCAGTCCAACTGACTCCCAAGTATAAAATATACTCAATCCACTAAGTTGATTGCCTCTGTTTGTGAATACTGCTCCCCCTCTTTTAAGAAAGTAGTGAGGTTATCATAAAAAAAGTCATGTTTTCATACTGCTGTTTCTTAGAGGCATTATCTATTCTTTCTTGCTTGCTTCAGGAATGTCACTTCTCATTCTTAGAGTGTATGTGTTCATATAATAGCTCTGCTGGATGCCATTAGCTCTTTTTTCTCTGGGATTTAGACAGTATATTATTACCTGAAGCCTAGGAAATTTTATTCTCTGGTTCCCCTGCATGTTCTTTAATTAATCTATAAATATAGAGGCCAGCTTGCTTTATTTAAATGTTTTTCATAACTGACATTTTAATAACAATTTTCATGCAGGAGTTTGAATAGCAAAAGCTATACTACTAAAGAGACTTGACATACATTGTTGTTTCTCATTGTTTCAATTTCATTTTGTTCAAAATTGATAATCTGTAATGAAAGAATATGGACCATATTCTCACAGGTGAATTGACTACATGTTCTCTGAGTGAATATTTGGTCCTATATTTCTCTCTGGGAGCTTGTAGATGCAATTTAGGAAATAACTGCTATATCTGAGGACTACCTATATAAGTCAACATCAACCCTATTGATAGACCTGTAATTTCTGTTTTACTCATTTAAAGGAAACAGCAAAATTTACCTTCCAAATACATTTTTTCATGTATGCAATATCCGCTATTATTGCCTTCAAAATGGTTTATTGTAGTACCTGGCAAGAAGCCAAGAAAATCAACAAGGGTATCCATGTTTTGTATTCAGAGAGGATAAAGAGCTATAAGACAGTTCTGCATAGGGTATCAGAATTCAGGGAAGACATAAGATGAGAGGTGTTAAGGCCCAAGGTGAAACAACCTGGTGGATTGTTGGTGATGAAGTAGAGGATGAGATAGCCAAAAAGGCAATTAAGAAAAAAATTTGAGGAAGACACATTTGCTACTCTATAAGTATACAGAAATTGGAGATTGACGCCATGGTATATTAAAATTTTATAATATCTAGTCCAGTGTCTTCTATAAATGAAAAAGTTTAGTTGACAGAAATTATTAAGATAATCATTTTAGAAGCTATCTCCCAAAGTGCTATTATGTATTTAGAAAATTTAAAGGCTTTGGATATTTGGTATGCTGTGCCTTTATTTACTTTGTATAGATCATTTAAACAGAAGTGCATGTACTTGTTCAATAATAAAAATATATTAAGTATAAATATATAATATCAATTAGCAATATAAGAAATTCATTTGAAGCCTTTTTTAAAAAGTGTTGAACCACATTTTATTGAAGTATGACAGCTAGTACACCCAGATTTGCCAGGGAATCATCAATGAAAACTTATGAAATACTTCAAGAAGGTTATTTATGCTAAAATTGTCCCAGACTACAAAGTTCTGTCTTCCTCTGTGATCCAGTTTTGCCAAAGGCAAATCAGTTTCTGAATGTAGATGGGAGGTATCCTGACCTGCAATACAAATTGGTGTCTTTAGTAAAAAGTCTTACTGTGAGTTACAAAGTTATTTGAAGACTAAATTTAGATATAGTAGCTTTAAAAGGTGGGAGCAGTGAATGGGATAATGATTAGCTCACATTGTATTCGGATGGTGGTGCTAAATGCCCGCATGAGTACAAGAAGCAGACTGAGGACAGATATTTTATGTGCTATGGAGAGTAATGACTTCTAAGAAGATGAAATCCTCATTTTTCTTTTTGTATAACTTTTCTATGAAGTCCTAATGTTTCAAATGAAAGAAGGAGGTGTGTCTGTGTGTGTGTATTTGTGAGAAAGACATTGATTTTATGATTCTAAAACCACAAAATTGTTTCTTTGTTTTCAGTATTTCTGATGTTCAATTTTCCTTTTATATCAAAGTGTCCATTAAATTTGATAGCATTTCTTTTTATCACAGAAAGCCATTATTTAATCATGGTGCATGTTATGGTTGAAGGCATCATAGAATCAAGGGAATGTTTTATATATACAATTTATATCCCCTTGATATCATAAATAAATCTCTCCTATATTGTATATAAAATTATGAGATTATATAGAATATCTCCTCCCTTTTCCATTCTGATTAAAGTAACCTTGTTTTCTAAACTTGTTTTTATAGCACTGCAGAGTAATTTTGTGGTGGAAAAAAGGGAAGAACTCAACTCAAACAAGGAACGTAAGCAGGTCACATCAGAAATGTATACACTGGAGAAGAAAGAAGCAGTGGGGGAAGATGAAGTTCCCCAACACAGGGGTGCTGAGACAATAGAGGAACAAGAAGGTGCAGCACTGTTGGGGAAAGTAGAGGCTAACAAAATTCCATTGGGGGCGTGGAAGCCAACAGCAGAGCAGCCTTCCTTAGTAGGGCAATTCACAGAGGAAAGAGAGATCCCACAGGATATAGCAAGTGGGGCAGAGGCAGAAGCAGAAGGGAATGGAAGGCTGGGTACAGAGGTGTTAAGTCCCAAGGGACAAGAAACGTCAAGATACCGGGAAGGTCTGAATGAAGACAAGGTTCCCCAAGAGGAGAACATGGTGCAGACAGTACTGGAGACAGAGCTGGCAGCTTCTGAGGAGGAGCAAGATTTGGAGAAGGCAGTGTTTGCAAACAGTGCAGCAGTGCTGAAATCACAGAATATTCAGGAGACAGTGGCCCTGAGGCAGACAGTGGTGCTGGAGAAGGGGGAGGCTGAGCTGGAGGCAGCTGTGAGTGAGATGGTGCCTGGAAAAACAGATGTGGAAGACAGTGAAGAGAATGCATCCACAGACCTAGAGGGTAAGGGACTCATGGGAGAGGCTGCACCTGAGAGAGGGGGTGATCCAGAAGAAGCAACAGTTGGAGGAGAGGAACCAGCCAAAGAGAGGAAGGAAATTATGGAAATGGAAACACCTTTGAGTTCCTCAACTTCTGAGAAGGTCATGGAAACCCTGGTGGGGGTTTCCGGGAACAGCTTCCAGGAACTTGGTAAGGAAGATGTGGGGAGAGAAGTGGTTGAGACTGAGCCAGAATCTAATAAGGAAGATGATAGGAAAGAAATGTTACCTGAGGAATTTGATGCAACAAGAGAGAAGAGGAAAGCTGAGAAGCCAAAAATACCTCTGGCAGAAACTGAATCTGAGAGAGAAGAGGTGACAGGGGCAAATGAATGTCAGGAAGAAAACACTTTAGAGGAAGAACGAAAGTTTAAAGGGGGTGCGGGGGAAATAGTGAATGAAGTAAGACCTGAGGAAGAGACACAGGCACCCTCCAATAAAATGAAGTGTGATGCTGAGGTTGAAGCATCTATGAGGGCATCAGAACTGACTGAAGACACCAAGTCTCAAGGAGAAGTTTCACTGGGAGAGACAGGGGTGACCATATTTGAAGCAGCACCCGGGCTTGAAAAATCACTGGAAAACATAGCAGCTCTGAAGAAAGAGGGAGACACAGAACATGAAAATAAGGCAGAGCTGCTCCCCAGGGAGAAGGTGGCTTCTTCAGAGGAGGAAGAGGGGGCAGCCAGTCAGGGAAAGGGTGTGTTAAGAGCTCCTGAAAGTGAGCTCACAGGAAAGCCTGGGGCATCGGAGGAAAGGATCACAGCCACGGCCAAGTTTCAGGAATGTTTAGCCAGAGATCAAGATGGACTTGTGGGACAGGAGAGGAAGGATAAAGAAGAGTCTTTACAGGGGCCACAAATAGTGGGGGTGATGACAGTGACCCAAGATGTTTCTGTGGGGGATACCCTGATGGCAGGAATGTTGAGTGAAGAAGCCATGGGTGAGGACCCAGAGGAGGAGGCAGATAAAGAGAACACCCTGGAGACAGGAGTGGTGAAGAATGGAGAGACAGAGGGGCGTGGGAGCTTCCAAGGAGGAGCAGTTGTGGCTGAGGAAGATCTCTATCAAGGAGGAGGAACCAAGGTAGAAATAGCCATAGAGAAGAGGGAGGTGTTGGCAGATTCCAGGACAGCTGAGGGGAAAACAGACACAAATAAAGCCTCTTCCTTTTCAGATGTTGCTGGGGAGGAAACTTGGCACAAAGTGGATGAGTTACTAGGAAAAGCAGCAGCTGCACAGAGGGTGGTAGTGCAGGAAATAGTGCTGAGGGAGGAGGTGCCAGCAGTTGAGGTGACGACTTCAGCATCAGAAGCTGGGATGGGGTGTCTCCAAGCACCTTCAGACCTGGAAGGGAAGACCCCACAGTTAGGACAGGGTCAAGAGGGAGGGGAAACTGAAACCATTCTGAGAACAGAGTCAAGGCTAGAGGAGGCAGAGACAGATGAGGGGCAGGAGTCAGCAGTTGAAGAATTCAGACGAGGATTACCGCAAGGGAGAGAATTACAGCCAAGAAGAGAGAGTCTACAAGACAGGGAAACACCTCCTGTAAAGCCCAATTGCACTGCAGCCCGAGAGAAGCAAGAACAAACAGTGCAAAAAGAAAGTGAGAACACAGATGTTTCCCTGAAGGATGTAAAGGCCTAAGAGACTTCATGGCAGACGGTGAGTTTAAGCCTGATCTGTTTGTAGGATTAAACAGATAGCCCATCTGGGGTTACCTCCCATTTGGATTCCCTTATCCCTTTATCAGCCTGTGTGCATGCATGCACATGTATACACACACACACACACACAAACACAAACACACACAGCTTTCATTTCTATGCTGTTTAACCCCAAACCCATCAGGAGAGCAGCTGGGTAAGATGGAGGTGGGGCCAATGCACACCCAGGGACACTCTTCTACTCCCTTTATGACTCTAAGTCACATTCTGCTTTGCAAGCATAGCTCTCTGAAGTAGTGAGTGCCCTATCTCCCTTCCAGGGCCCAAAGATGAAATACAGAATATGCCACAAGGGCATTTACCACAGAAGGGAAGAATCAAATTCTATCCCCAGAATTCAGTTAAAATGATGGTTGTGAATATTTGCCTTCCAATGCACCCTATGCCTTCATTTTTGCAGTTTTGTGAAGTTTAACATTTACATATACCTACAAATATAGACTCAGTATTTTACAGGTATACTGCAATTATGTTCTATCAATATAACGTATATATGCACAAATGTACATAATGTATACGCATATATACAAAATATTGAAGTTTGCTATTAAGGACCACAATTATTGTAGTATTTCTTTCCCTCCTATTTCCTTGATGCCTTCATATGTTTAGTGCCCAGTTTCTACTAACAGTTTCTACTATCCTGAGTGATTATGTTCATAATTTTATACTTTTTATTGTTTTTCAGGATATGTGAAAGGTGTCTTCTGGAAGACTTAAAAAGTGAAGAGAGACTCACTCAAGCATTTGCTAGAGCTTTAAATTCTCTTTGTTACTCTTTTGTCTGAATTGGTTCTGAATCTGTCAGTGCTGAACAGAAGCTCAGTGAGCACTTTGAAACTAGATTCATAGAGTGTAGGACCCTTCTTAGGGGAGATGGTTCCTCATGAAGAACTGGGGGAGTGATGTGTATTTAGACATAGTGATATATATATATATATATATATACACATAGTAATATGTCTATATTCAGATTGAATTGCTAGATTTCAAATGTTTGCCTTTTACCAAAAGTCAGCTACAAGGCACAATGCTGATGACTGGAGTTTGCTTAAATTCTTCTTTTTATAATCAAATATTAGTCCCAGTTTAATGTACAAGAATTTTATTTAAAATCTCTGGCTTCTGGCTTTAGTGACTTAGTCTATGAAAATTAGCTTTAATTCTTCCACTTATGCTTAATACTAAAGATTGCTGCATACCTGTAAGTCCTTCTAGAAAAGGATTCCATGACATGTATGTTCACAATACACTTAGAAATATTCATACTTTCTGTTATACGGAAGAGTAATTTATTCCAAGTATCACTGGTTTTGTGTGTCTGTTTCTGTAGTTTTACTTTCTGAGGTACACTAGTAAATGCTTGCGGCATATCATCCCTTGAGGTCTTATAGGGCCACTCAAATTTGAATCAAGATAATAAATAATTTAGCTGCATGAGATGAGTATAACCATAATTATAGTGGATAAACATTGCACATCAGCACGTATTCTAATATTCTAGACTCTTCGGTTTATATCATTCAATGGAAAAGAAGTGGATTAAATTACTGTGATGCTCACTCTCCCAAGTTCTGTTATTTCAAACCTGTGAATTAACCTTGCAGTGCATTGTAAATCAACATTCATAAATGCTTTAAATTACTCCCTAATATTACTAGAACTGGTTGTGTACAACTGTGTCTACTGGGATTTTTATTTCCTTGAAGACGTCTCAATTCATATACCAGTATTCCAAAAGGCACATATGTTTGATCATTTTTTTTTAAAGATTTATTTATTCATTTACACAAGAACTGGGGTACAGGCCAGATGCGTGGGAGGGTGAGAGGATTCACCAGAGACAGAGAGGGGAACAGAACAGGCAGATTGACGAAATACACTGCTGAGGGGAGCAGCAGCCTGACAGGAGAGTTCTGCCACCCCATGTGGGACACTGGCTGGTCTGCCGGGATCGAACCAGTGCTGCAGAGGCTGCAGACAGCTTCACAGCGCAGCGCTCAACCGCCTGCGCCACCATGGGAGGCCCATATATTTGATCATTTTTTGCTGTGTGAAGAGGTGAAAGAAAATTTCCTAAAGTTGTGATTCTTAGCTGGATGACACATTAGACGTTAGACTTTCATGGGGCACCTGCATGTAGGAGTCAACCTCTGACTCCACTCCAGAGAGATTCTGATTTTGTTTTAGATGGGTATATGTAGATATACATATGCATACTTCAATTGATTCTACTTTGTAGCCAAAATTGAGAACGTTTGCCCTAAATCATCACACAATCCATGCTGGCTGCCCTATATTCTCTGTCCCTCTGGACCAGACATATCTTTATAGGTGCTCTTCATTTTAATAAACAAAAGATCTGTCCAATGATCAAAGATTTAACAGAATAGTGGTTCTCACAATGGGGTCGCTTGATCAGGTATCAGCCTCACTTGGAACTGTTCCAAATACAAATCCCAACCCTCTTCTCATACCTATTAAATTGGAAACTCTGTGGGTGGGGCCTACCAACTGGTGTTTTGACAAGCCCTCTGGGTAATTCTAATGTACACTGAAGTATGAAAACTGCTGTTACAGATACTGTATTGTAGTGAGGATTTGTCTCAGTTGAAAAATGATTTCTGAAGCATTTCTTTCTCCCTACATTTCTTTTTTTAAAATCTATTTCTATCTATTTTTCTTTCTTTAGGAAAAAGGACTCACTATTAAAGTGATTAAATCAACTTAAGCTTTTATGATGATTGTAATGATGTGTAGATGAAGTGTTTATACTCCTCCCCTACCAAAGGATGCCTATCACTCATGACATATCATTGCTCACTAATGTCTGTCTTATGTTTTATGGGTTAATTTCATTTATATTGTACACAATTTTATTCATTACTAAGCTGCATGACCGTGGAGGTCTATAGTATTTGTGAATTCAACCTCAATGCTATAAAGCACTTTGAATGCATAGCACCTTATGGAAAAGATTATAAACTTGTTAATTCCATTGAAGAATTAGTTTTGTACAATGTGCTAAATGGAAATTGCCTTGGATTATTTTTATATTTAACACATTCCATCAAAACATTCTGTAACAAAATTCTACAATCTGCATGTGGGTTTAACTGTGAAATTCAGTGTTGTGATATTTTGATTAGATGAATTCTTTCTCTGCAAATACTATGTTGATAAAGTTATTTGTATGTTCTGCTGAACTGATTTTTCCCTAGTTTCATTATTAAAAGCATAAATAAACCATATGTTTACAGATAAGGTATGTGAATGGTTCTTTATAAATAAGACTGGATTTTTAAAATCTTTGTCCTTGCCTTATGAAACATGGACTCCATAGAAGGGAGAGTAGAGGCAGAGTGAATGCATTTTCATTGGGCTGTATTTTTTTGAAGATTTATTTATTTATGCATGCAAGAATTGGGGTACAGGCCAGAGGTTCAGGGGGATGAGAGGATTCACCAGAGACAGAGTGGGGAGCAGAACAGACAGATCCGGGCCTCCCTGTTGGCGCAGTGGTCGAGCGCCGCACTGTGATGCTGTCCGCAGCCTCTGCAGTGTGGGTTTGAGCCCAGCCAGCCGGTGAGAATCCCACATGGTGCGGCAGACCTCTCCTGTCTCGCCCACTGCTCCCCTCAGCAGTGTATTTCATCAGTCTGCCTGTTTTGTTCCCTTCTCTGTCTCTGGTGAATCTTCTCACCCTCCCGCACATCTGGCCTGTATTCCAGTTCTTGTATAAATAAATAAATCTTTAACAAAAAAAAAAAAAAGAAAAGGCAGATCCACTGAAATACACTGCTGAGGGGAGTAGTGGGCGAGTCAGGAGAGGTCTGCTGCACCATGTGGGTAGCTCCCTGGCCAGGGATCAAGCTCGTGCTGCGGTGGCTGCAGATAGCTTCATTGGGTGCATCTTAACCCCTGTGCCACCAGGGAGGCCCTCATTGGTCTGTATTTTTGAGCATGTATGTTCATACAACTATCTGCATTCATATGTCTTTCATATTGGTGGGATAATATCAGACAGGAAAATTATTATCAATATGTTACAGGTAAGTAAACAGAGGCTTGATGTTAAGTGACTTGTTTAAAATAACCAAGGTCTCTAACTCCAAATTTTGACCTTTTTCATGATATACATTTCATAGAGTAGGTAATAAAATACTATCTATGAACTCAACATATTTTTGCTTACTTGTAGAAGGAGAAATCGAATTTTTGTTTCAACAAGAAGGGAATTATATTTCAATAAAAGAATACAAAGATTATTTAAATAAATCAAGTGAAAAATAGACAACCAAAGTAAAGGTAGGCAGATTTAGCTTACTTGAATTTTTTGAGTTAAGCATTTTCTATGGCTTTATACACTCTTGTGTTATAGATTTAAAGTACAGCTGAGTTCCTTAACATTTCTAAGTCAATAATTTTGCCATGATTATTGTCCATGGAAAATGATTTCTTGAGAAAAGAAAAGAAAGCTTTAAGAAAGATTGATCTTGTAAGTGAAATATTTCAGTAGTTTCACAGACAGCCCAGGAGAGGCCACTTCTGACCTTGGGTAATATTTCCTTTTATACTAGGTTGTGTCATGTCACCATGACCAGCAGCAAGAGGTACAAGAGAACAGGGAGTATATACAGCTAGAATTCTTTAAAAGTTACTCTCAAACTCATCCTTCTTTTTTCTGGTTCTTTGTTTCCCCCTTCCTTCTAATATCATGTCCTGTGACAAGAAAACTATGCTCTTCAAAATTTCAGGAAACATAAATTATGTAAGATAAAATACTAGATATTTGAGCATGCATTTTCCTTGAAATTTCTTGCAGAAGACTTAGACGATTTAATAGTTTGTGCAACCTGACAATAATTTGGAATGATAGAGTTCTCCATTTTTTATTAGGGAAAATAAGGTTCACTGAAGATTCCTGAGGCAGATAAACTTTTGCTAAAGTCTATTTAAGAATCAGTTCTCTGCCTGCTTTGTCAAATGTTTCCTGGTCCTTATTAAATATTGATTTATAATTGGAGATTATATTAAGGTTGAAATTATAGGAGAAATCTCGCAGTTGTTCAGGAATTTGGCACTAATGTGAGACAGGAACTTGCAAGATGGTGAGGATATACCCCTGAGGAGAGAGAATTTTTTTTAAAGATTTATTTATTTATGCATACAAGAACTGGGGTACAGGCCAG
This sequence comes from Talpa europaea, assembly GCF_964194135.1. Taxonomy (NCBI): domain Eukaryota; kingdom Metazoa; phylum Chordata; class Mammalia; order Eulipotyphla; family Talpidae; genus Talpa; species Talpa europaea. The sequence goes on from NC_140076.1 coordinate 50,363,194, forward strand.
AGGTGTGGGGAGTGAGAGGATTCACCAGAGACAGAGTGGGGAGAAGAACAGGCAGATCTACTGAAATACACTGCTGAGGGGGGCAGCGGATAAAACAGGAGAGTCTGCTGCACCATGTGGTTTGCTCCCTGGCTGCCCAGGGATGGAACACGTGCTGTAGAGTCTGCAAATAGCTTCATAGTGCTGTGCTTAATCCCTTTTGCCACCAGGGAGGCCTGAAGAGATGAATTTTTTCAAGGAATCCACTGGCAAACAGCTTTGCAGATGTTTAATCTCCGCATGCATTTTTGCCATAAAATGGACCTAAGAACTAGTCAAGATTCTTCCTGTTTGCCAGTCCTCCACTCTCTATACTGATTCCAAATCTTCATTCATTTACCAATTTTACTGTTGTCTCTAGGATGTCACAAATGACAAAGGAACAATTTCAAATATGGTATAAATATTGAGAAAGGAAGTGACCTAAATGACTGGATAGCAAATCCTTCCCCAAATCATTTCTAATATTTTGTTTTCAAGATAACTACATGAGAACTTAATTGTATTGTCAGCTGACAAGCCATTAAAGTTTTTGGTGTTATATCAGTCTGTGAGTTTTGGCAAAGCATTGAGAAGAGTTTCAAGAAGAGCATTACTGTACTGCACAACCAAACTCCACCCATCCCCATGTATGTGACATGCACAGTATCAACACAAATATCAATTGAAACAAAATGGAATAGAAGTGATGTTGAATATTTTCATTCTGACAGTAATTTTCATTCATAGAAACTAATTAAAAATAGAAATCATCTTAAGAGATGCATTTGTTTTACTTTTAATGTATGAAGTTTATCAAAATTTATAGGACATGTATGTTGTTTTGGTCAAATATATGGTAGTAATTATCACAATGTTATATCAGTCCAGACGAAATTTAACACAAGGGATTTTAGGTCCACAATATATTTTAATCTATATAACCATTCAGTTGCAGAGAAGGATGACAGGGTGATCAATTAAAAAAAATCAAGCATAAAAACGTACTACAATAGAACAAAAACAGTTGGGTAAAATGGAAATACAAGTTTAAGAAAAAGATATCATGAGATTGCCTAGTGCTAACCAAGAGTTTAATCGTGTACTTCATAAAAATGATATTTTGGGTCAGGTTTCCTGGGGAACAGTCCAGAACAGAGGTATGGACACAAGGTTTATTGGGGGGTGATCTTGGGAATATCACTATTGGGGGGCTGAGCAGAAATGGGTGCAGATAAAAGATGGGCTGTGATGCAGATGCTGTGGAGGTTGCATCCATTCGACGGGGGAGCTCTGATGACAGACTGAAAGGGAGGGGGTCAAGTCTCAGTCCCTGAAATAAACCAGTCACTGGATGTTTGTGCCTCTCCAGGAGGAAACATGACCTTTGACTCGGCAGCTCCCTATAGTCAAAAGCACACCCTGTGGAGACATTTAGGAGCCCATGACAGATCCCACCCTAGGCAGATGGGAGATAAATGAGGTGGCTGTAAAGGGTGTGTCAGGATGGTGCCTGCAACATCCATAATATGGAGAAAGGTGACATCAAGTTGTGATGGCATTTTGATTAATTTGGATATATTTAGGAAAGAGATATAACTATTTTATCTTAAAACATCCCTTTTTACAACATGCTAGAAATTACACCTGTAACTATTAAAATTTATGAAACTTTTGAGAAACTTCTATACTGCTTTCTACAGGGGCTGGGCCAGTCTTTAGTCCCACCAACAGTGTAAGAGGTTTCCTTTTTCTCCACACCCTCAGCAGCACTTGTTTCTGTTCTTTTTAATATGGGCCATTCTTAGTGGGTGAGGAGTCATTTCATTGTGGTTTTGATGAAACGTTGTAGAGAGTAACACAAGTGAGTGCTGCACACAGTGAGCGAGTGCATACAGTTGTCCCGAGCTCTCAGTGGTATGTGAGCAAAAATACTTGCAGAGCTCTGGTGGAATGGACAAAGGCTAGAATCACTCACGCCAGAGTCAAGGCATGGCAGCCATCAGCAGTGAGTAGCTAAAATTTTGATTCTTGTGAAAAGTTCGTTTTAGCTGTTACAGTGATGTCTGTCATAAAAATCAATGAGTGGATTATGTAGCTTGTGTTATTACAAGGTAGAAGTAGGTGTCCAATCACAAAGTCTAGCTATTTCAAAGGGAAGGTTGTTGTGTCAGGAAACACCATACTGTCAAGAATTGGGAGTCATGGAGCAAGCTGTTATGGCAGCATGCTGCTGAGAAGGCAGAATCGGCCCTTTTTATTGAATTAGTGACTTTAGAGTCAATTCTCAGGGTAGGAGGGCAAAGAGAAAAAAATTAGAAGGAAGCAAATGTATGTGTAGGTTATCTAGGATTTTTGGGGAGATGAGTCTGGAGTCCAGATTAGTTTTATGGCCCATGTTTGAATATTGAAATCAAGATCTGACCCCCACTCTTGGTTCCAATCTTATTAACAAGGCATTCCGCTGGTCAGTCTCTGGGACGCAGAGTTACATATCTGTCAACGGCTCCCCAGGTTTTCCTGGTCATGCTTCCTGACATATTCTCGTTGTCCCAGGGAATTAAACATCCTGCTCTTGTGTAACTTGAGAGGAACTTTTGCAGGGTCGGTAGTTTGCATTCTTTAAGTTTAGGTAATTGATTGCTGGGCCAGATGGACTTTGCACTGAAAAGGCCAAAGCTGCTTAGCCAGAATGGTGGCTTAAGCAGTGCTCCCCTTTTTTAAAAAAGATTTATTTATTTATGCATATAAGAACTGGGGTACATGCCAGAGGTGCTGGGGTGGGGGGTGGTGAAAGGATTCACCAGAGACAGAGTGGGGAACAGAACAGGCAGATTGACGGAAATACACTGCTGAATGGAGCAGCGGGCGAGACAGGAGAGGTCTGCTGCGCCATGTGGGTCACCTCCCTGGCCAGCCTTGGATTGAACTCGTGCTGCAGAAGCTGTGACTAGCTTCATAGTGATGTGCTTAACCTCTTGTACCACCAAGGAGGCCCTTACGCAGCCCTTTAAGCCCAGCAGACCCATAGAGGGTATCCAGTGACCCCGTTGGGAAAGCCCACAGCTGAACTTAAGCAGCAACTGAGTGCAGAGGTCAGCAAGCTTTTCCTATAAAGAATCAGGTTATCTATTTCAGGTTTTGTAAGCTCTATAGCCAAACTTATGAATCCTGCCATTTTAAGGAGAAAGAGGTCATAGACCACACTTAAACAAATAGGTATGTAAAACTTTTTTTTTTTACAAAAAGAAAGGCAGAATGACAAATTTGGCCTGAGGACTACAGTTTGCCAGCGTGTGTTAAAAATAATCAAGTAAATAGTACTGTAGCTGTGTAGACAAATTCCCTAGAATTTTAATTTTCAATAACAGGCCTTAATCACAAACATTTGGAAACAATTAGTTCAAGACCTTATTGCCTTTTAACCCTTTGGTGGAGTGAAGATTTTATTAGACTATTTCTCTTTATTAAAAAACTGAATTTTAGCTTTTTAATTCCTCCCTTCTCACCTTTACCATCTTCTTTGGTACAGCTGGCAGAATGAAAATGTGAGATGTTGTGAAGAAAAGGAAGCAGAGTTCTGACAATTGAGTTTCATGGAACACAGGCAGATTAATTCTTCAATAGGATGTCAACTTCATGGGAGGAGAGACTTGGAATGTTCTGATCCCTGTGCCACGAATAGTGTCTGGCAAGTGCAAACGTTCAATGAATATTTGATAAATGAATGAATAAATGAACGGAACTGCAGAATGAGATAATGTTTTTTTTTTTTTAATTTAAGCTCACATTTGATTAATGTTGCTAGAATGCAGGGAGTGGTTGAATTTGTTGACTGAAGAGAAAAAGATAATTATTTTTATAGAAATTAAATGTAATGACACTAGAGATCAAAGATTCCACCAGCTCCTCTTTAAATATAATACTGAAAAAGCAAAAGCCGAGAGGGTTTGAGGGAAGGGTGCAGATTGGTTAGGGACAGAACAGGACCGGGACTCCTTCTTTAGAGTTTATTTCACTTCACAATGCTGCTGCTTGTAGATTTTCTTTTCAGAGATACTGAATTCTAATTTCTAATCAAATTCAGTCTTTAAATTTGGTGTGTTCTGGGTTTTTAAAGCTAATTTTTCTCTTGCTTTGCAAACATTGAAATATAAGTTTTCAGATGCAGTTTAAATGAAGGAGTTTTAGTTTTCTGGATCATAGATGTCCCTGAGGCTTGTCATTGACTGTTTCTAATCCCCACTGAGGATTCCCAGGTTTATAGAGACAGCAGAAATCCAACAAATTAGTTATTTTGCACGCACACACACACACACACACACATTGATTAGCTTAAAGAAAACTTCATAATGAATGGAAACTTGCCCTGCTGAACTAATCATAATGTTAGTGGCTCCCTATTTAGCACAAAACTCTCTAGTAGAATTCAATAAATTAAAAGACTATCTAGGCATATACAAATTGGCCTAACAAACTCAAATCTAAATCATTTGTTCTCAACTTTGGCTGCACATTAGAATTCTCCTGAGATTTTTAAAATCCCTGAGGTGAGTGTTGGACATTGGGACTTAAAAAATTCTCTCTTTGTGATTACTAAATGTGGCTAAGGTTTTGCACCACTAATCTAAAATCTGAGTAACTACTAATTTAAAAGGTAAATGGTATATGTGTTTTCACAAGTCTAATTTAAAGTGGTATGATGCCACTTGACTCATTTCACTCTAACACTTGCAATTTTAGTGTTTTGCTCCTTGATTCATTAAGCCCCTCATTGCAAGGAGGCAGGTTCTATCAACCCCATTTTATAGATGATGGAACTGAGACACAAAAAGGCGAAGTAGCATATTAAAATCACAAAGCTAGGATGTGTCACAGCTGGGATTTAACCCAGGAAATATAATCCTCCCCACAGACCCCTATCTCTGTCCCAGAACAGGAGTTCCCAAAGTTTAGCTTCCACTAGAATTAGCTGGATGGCTTATTATGATTTCCTAGGCCCCATCTTAGAATAGAGTTGCAAGGCACCTGAGAATTTATATTACTAACAAGTCCCTGCATGATGCTAAGTTACTAGAATGGGAGCCAGACTTTGAGAACATGGAGTTCAAATTGTATGTTTAAAAGTCCACGGGTGAAATTGGTGCATGAAAATGTGTGAAAACCACTGCTCTCAAAGGTTCTCGGCCTTGGCTGCCTGATAGGATCCATTGGGAAGCTTTCAAAAATTCTTACATTCAAGCTGCACCCTAGACCATTAAAAGCCCTGGGAAGTAGGATTGGACCAGTCACCAGTCATTTTTAAAGTTCCCCCTGCAGTTAGGGTAGAGAAGTACTCCTTTGGAAGTGGTTCTCTTAGCTGTGATGTCATAGCATACTCTCCATGCCAATTCAATGGCGACTTCCCATGAAATGTCCTAGTGTAATTGCAAGAAGCCACCTGGGATCATTGTTTTGTCACCCAAAAGGCTGTTGTTGAGTTATCTTGTTAGCCTACAAGATGCTGATAATATCCTTCCCTTCACCACTGATACCTCTCCTGGAGGTCAATGTGTCTCCCGCAATATTTAGTTTCTGTTGTTTTAAAATCTTAATCCCCACTGCTAACTCTAAGATCTGTGAAGCTGGGTCTTAGTAAATTTGTGGCTGATTTAGCTTCTGGACAGCCATTGCATTTTAAGTGCTGTTTCTCAGTCGAAGAGTCTGTGCTTATGGCAATTTCCAGCATGTGTGTCTCTTAAGATGTGGTGTGAAATAGTTAAGCCACCGAAATCCAAGTGAAATGGAGCGGGGGCCGGGGGCGGGGCGGGGGGTGCTGCAGCACAGACTGAAGGGTTACCAGGTGCAGATTGTAGAATGGACTGGTAGGGTGTGAGCCTTTAGCTCTGACATGATTAGTGCTAAATGGTCCAATCAGCCATGGGATTGAAGAAGGTCCAATCAGACTTGTGGGTGGGGGACCCAGAAAGAGGATATAAGGCAGGGCAGGAACCAGCTTTGGGATGAACTTACAGACTTGCTCTATTCCTGAGGGATTCACTTGGTTCCTAAGACTGACTCAGAGGCTGAGACTTACTCTGTTCCTGAGGGTCTCTGTTTCTGAGAGACTCTCACTCAGACCTTGAAGACCTTCTATGTTCCTGACCTACAAAGAAGAAAGAAGCATCCAGCAGCAGACCTCCAAAGAAAGAAGCTGAAAATTTTGCAGAGGCCCTGGATTGCTGCCCTTGGCACTGCTTCTCACTTTCTCTGAAAAGGAGCACCCAAGGCTCAAGTGTTTGTTGTTTCTATGGACCAACAACTCACAAAGAGCTGTAATGTGTGTGACAAGTGGTGTCCAGGCCTGCTGATGGGTGACCAGCCCCTCTGAGAGCTGTTAACTGTTCCTGATTATCCAGCACTAACTCTTGGTGCTGCTGCCTCTGCTCCTGTCTGGTTCAGCGTCTTGTGCTGTCCTTCCTGACCCTCAGACTGTTGCTGGGGGCTGCTGTGGTGTCATTTCAGTGGCCTCACCAGTAAGCACCTCTACTTGGGGTGAGCTGGATCCAGGCCCGATGCTTGCTGGCACCATGCACTCCAGGTCCTCATTGACAGGATGGCGCTTTCTTGGATGAGCGGTCTTTTGCTTGGGACTTCTGAACCCTGTGGACATTCTGAGGTGAGACCTGTGGCTTTACAAACTTTGTTTCCCCCATTTGTTAAATGAACCCCATTCTTGTTTTTTGAAACTGAGAGGTCTTGCAATTGTGTGCATGGGTAAAGAACCCATAGATAGTGGCTTGTATCTATTGGGCACTATCTTTTTGAGGTTTAGCACCCCTATATCTCTTTTTCAAAAGAGGATCCTCTAAACACAGCTCTTATAATAAGGATGGAAAATACTCCTATCCTGTCCAGTTCATACCTGGAAAACAAGGGCTTCCACTGTTCCTCAGGAGATAGGTAAGTTCCAAATCAGTGTATATTTTCCCTGCTTCCTTAGAGTTACATTTGGGGAAAATCAAGGTATTAAAAGAAATGTTTGAAGAATGAAGAGAAAAAAATAAATTAGATAAAGGAGTCTGAGGGAAAAATTGAAATAGAGGAATCTTAAATAGATTTTGGTACACAACGGTGGTTTCCACTTACTGGTTATTATACACACCTTGCATTGTTTTCATGAGGTAGACTCTAGTAGCAAACAGAAGACAGGGCAGGTATTTTGAATTCCTAATTTTAGAGATGAGTGAAAAAGCTCTGAGATCTTTCCACCTTTTTGTTCCTAAATGTTGCATTTCTGTGTAAATTTTTCAGAGCTATCTGCAAATTCTCATTTTTATTTGTCTAATCTTCTATCTAATGCATCCACTGAGTTTGTGCTTTCAACAATTTTATTTATTTTGAAGCTGTGTTTGGTTTTTAATCCATATCTGCCTGTTCATTTTTATGGTCCATTGCTGCTTGCTGATTTTTTTTCCTACTTTATTTCATTTTAAATTTTTTGTTATTTCATTTTAAAAAAATGTTTATTTCATTTAAAGTTTTATTTTATGTATGCACACAAGAACCAGGATGTAGGCCAGAGGTGCGGGGCGGGGAGGGGGTGAGAGGATTCACCAGAGACAGAGTAGGGAGCAGAACAGGCAGACTGACTGAAATACACTGCTGAGGGGAGCAGCAGGCAAGTCAGGAGAGGTCTGCTGCACCATGTCGGTAACTCCCTGGCCGGGAATGGAACTCGTGTTGCAGTGGCTGCTGATAGCTTCATAGCACTGAAACTAACTCTTGTGCCACCAGGGAGGCCCAAGGGTTATTTCATTTTTTAAAAAAGTCAATATTTATACATATTTTCTATTCTGAAATCAGTTCTGCTATCTGATAACTGGGTAACCTAGATCTGTAGTTATTTCTGCTGATTTTCATTCATGGTGGGACCACCCTGTTACAGTGGTCTGTTTTTCATTTGTTTGTGAGTATTCAGTTAACCTTAATTTGTGTGTATAATCTTTTCCCGTTCCAGTTTAATGTGCCAATCTTTAATAAATCTTCTCCTCATTGTTCACCCAAAGCTTAATCTCTTCACTCAGTACAGATATTCCACAACCCTCAGGACAAGCTTGCTTTTCCCATGTGCTTACTTAGACCACTGATGGTTTTAGCTTTCCTTTTTTTCAAAAGATTTCTCATTCCTTACAAATTCAGCAATAAAACAAACATTTAAATTCTATGCAGGATCTATTTATATTGTAGTGGGAAAGTCCTTCAAAATGTTTAGAACCTCCATCACAAAAGACAGAATTTCAACATAATCTTGAAAATAATTAAATCATTTAAATTTGTAAAGAATATATTTTTTTCAAATATTCACAGGTACAAATATATTCATAGTTGCCAGTTCCCCAAAATAAGCTTTGGATTGACTATGAAGACATTAACAATTGAGACTAAATTTTTCCTCCACTAAAGCTTCTTAAATGATGGTTTAACACACTTATCTTAAAATGGTTATGAAGTGATTTTAAATTTTCACTGCTTTATAATGCTATTTCAGTGGTGTTTAAAATTATAACGCTCTTGTTAGTGGCATTTTTTTTCTCTTATTTCAACTCCAAGAAAGAGTTCACATATAGGTCAAGGAAACAAGTAGGTTGTATGAAACTTTAGAGAAACCAAAGTTTTCTATTTTCCAAGTACCCCATTTTCCAATGTATTTACTCTTTTGTAACTTGTCCACTGCAGCTGGTAAAAATAAGAGAAGCTTAGGACCTCCTCCTTAATAACAAGCCTCTATAAGAAAGGGAGTGGACCAGTGCTGATTTTTGAGTTTTGCTATTTTTCGATAGTACAGGTAAGCAAAGATCTGCAACTCCCAAAATTTGAAGGGCTTTGAAGACTTGGTAGATATTTCCCATATTGCGAAAAAATTAACAAGAATGTAAAGCAATGGAACTTAATTAAAAACATTTACACATATACTCTAAGGGCCTCTCCCTCACTTCCAAACTCCTTATCTCTTTTCATGGAGAAGGCAGAACCTAAATCTGCATACCTTTGCTTACTGTAACTTCCTTGATTAAATTCTCTAACTGACCTTTACCAATCTTCCCCTCAGCCTCCTTTGTCTTAGCTAACCTATGTAAAATGGCATTTGAAGCCACATGATGGGTTACTCAGTCATTCTGGATCTTTCCCATGTACATAAACGGTAGACATATTATTAAACTTTTTTTTCAATTTATCAGTCCTCCTGAACTGTGTTTGATCATTGGCCTGGCAGAAGAACTAAGAGGGCTACCAGATAAGATTTCTCTTTCTGCCTTGACAAAGGTCATGCAAGATATTCCACCGGGGAGACTGGGTGATGGATACACATGACACTATTTTACACTATTTTTAAAATTCCTGTGAATTAATTAAAATCTATAGTAGATTACACAATAACAAAGTGGGGCAAAACCTAGAGGTAGGGGCATGTGGAGGGGACTGTTGATTCCATATCTGACCAGGTGTTAAAAGAAGGGAATTTTGTGGCAGCAGATACCTGGTTTACTCTAGTACTCCAAAGATATTAATAGGACTGAACTCTACACAGTGATAAAAAACGTTCATTTGCCTGCTGTGCACTCTGTTAAGAAATCCCTGAGTGACTAAGCAGGGTGACAAGGAGCTGTGTGAGGGTATGGAAAACCAGTCATCTTCTCCTTGGAGACACATAGCTCTATTCAAATAAATGGTATTTTGATAGTTATTAAAGTCTTGCTTACAAATAAACACCATGAATTAGGACCACAGGAAAAATGAAGTCTACTGAGCCTATAAGAATAAAAGGAAACTTGACTTTTAAGGCTGATCATTTAAAATTGTAAGGGGATAAAAGAGGATCTGTTTTGATCAGGCTAAGAGCACTAAAAACATTGGTAAATATTTGTAAATGTTCCTGTTTGTTGTGCAATATGGCTCTGATTAATTGCAACGTATGCTTATATTATGTATAATCATTGTTGATACCATAGTAAGACAGTTAATAGAAAAATTGCAACTAAGGAGGTATCTCTCTGATTCTTGAACTGTATTAATATTTTAAATCAATTAGCAGCTTAATGGATAGGGTGGGGGGAGGAATAAACTAATTTAGCTTTAGTAAGCAACTTGAGCAGTTTCCACTACTCACTGTTTTACATTTTGCAGAATTTCCATTTGTATTAATAACTTATTACTTCTATTAAACATGCATTTTCCCTAAAGCCTAATGTTTCTTCAGTGGAGACCAATTAACTGGGACAGTCTTTTCTTAGCTAGCCAATTATTTTAATTACTAGAATTTTTAAAAATATGCTTGCTTTGCATAATTTGACCAGTTGAAGTAGCCCCTCAAATGCATTGACTTTGTATTATAGAAGATATAAGTCTTTTTGTGCATATGTGGATGCTCAAATACTTTTAGACATTTGGGGTTCCGTAGAGCAGTACACAACCCCCACCCCCCCATGCCATTTCTCCATTGCTTTTCATCTTTGTCTTTACCTTTAACTTGGAGCCTTTCCAGCCTAAGGTTTTTGTTATTTTTTATTCAGTTTCCTTGTTCTCTTTGTAAACTCTGACTTAAAGGATGGTCAGGCAATTACTGTAACTTAGGAGGAACTGTAATGAGATTGGTGGGGGGGTTCACTGTAACAAACCTTGAACATTTGCTTCCTTATTCTTTTGGGACTAGTAATAAAAAAAAAATGTGTGAAGCCCATACTTAATGAGAGTTGAAGAGTTAAAAGGAAAACAATGAAAGAGGACTTCATGAGACCTCCAAGGGGGTGATGGATGTGTAAACTGAAAGAACAAGAATACCATAGAGACAGAGTTTGTTTTCAGGGTTATTACGCTCCTGGCAAAGCCAGGAAGCCAGTCATTTCATGCAAACAACTTCCTGAAGGGCATGTAAAAAGTCATTTCCAATTTGTAAAGAGATACTTAGAGTTGTGAAAACACAACTCAGGAGGAAAATGAAAACCAGCAATGATTAGAAGACTAAATGGGATAAACCAATAAAGCAGGAGATTTAAGAACAGATTGGTAGAATGAGAGAAATAATAAGAATCAAAATGGGCTGGGGTGGGGCACTACCAGTTTAAGGAAATTTATGGTAAAGGTAGCAAATCCCTAGTAACAAAGTACTAGTTTGGCTGGGGATGGGACACTTACAAAGGGCAAGATAAAGCATAGTAGTGTAAAGTACAGGCACACACCCATAATAGAAGGTGTTGAAACCAGTATTAATTGAACAAGGAGGCCATTAGACTAATACCTCAACAGCTTACTAAAGCAAACGAAAACTAAGCCTGCAAATGCCTCAAGGTCAAGAAATTGAAACCTAGGACAATTAATCAGAGCAACCAACTTAGCTTTCTGACTTGACTTATGCTTTACCAAATGAAATAAATTCCCTCCTTTGTTTCTATGTCTTCCCTAAAAGTCTTAACCCTAGCTGGGGTTTGTGGACTGCTTCTAACAATTTCCTGCCTGATTTATTTTTTTATTTTTTTTTAAAGATTTATTTTTATTTATTTATACAAGCACTGAGTACAGTCAGAAGCGCGGGAGGGTGAGAGAATTCACCAGAGCCAGAGCGGGGAGCAGAACAGGCAGAAGGACCGAAGTACACTGCTGAGGGGAGCAGCGGGCGGCAGGAGAGGTCTGCGCGCCATGTGGGACCCTCCTCTGGTGGCCGGGGAGCAGCCGGGAATCAAACCAGTGCTGCAGAGGCTGCAGGCAGCTTCTCAATCCAGCACTCAACCGCTGCGCCACGAGGGAGGCCCATCTGCCTGATTTAAATCGATACCCAAACTTGTGTGTTCTAAAGGGATCTGGCCATCTGTGCCCATAAAGGCAAAGCAGACCTTTAGTGTGAAAAAACTTTAATAGGATTCATGTGCATAGGGAGAAAAAAATTGTTTCTCAAAAAAACACCCCAAAACACCCATTCCCTTATGAGTAAATGCCCAACCTAATAGGGTATGCTCAAAGCCAGGCCACTAGGTCCACCCGAAAGCGTGCCACAAGTCTAAGGTACCTTCTGGTGAGAAATCATAGGAGGAGGGTGGAAGGGGCCAGGTAAAGGGAGAAAATCAAAGTACAAATCAAGATGATGCTGCCATTGTCAGCCTCCCCAAGTGTCTTTCATATGTGTCTTACCAGTGTTGCCTTCCATGTCTCTGTCCCAGCAGTACTGGGTTACAAGTCAGACTGCAGGAACAGGATCTCTTCCTTCTTTTTCTCCCTTCCATGTTATATATCTTTGTCAGGCCTCTCAGCCCAACCCATCATTAAGTGGGGCGGGGAACATGGTATCTCCCCTTTTCTGGAGACATCTCTGTAACAGCATGACACTAGGGATCTGGCTGAAGGGAAACAAGGTGTAATCATGTTGAGCCCCCAGGAAGTTGGGTAAGGTGATGGTCTGTAACTCTATGACCAATGGCATAAGTGAGTCAAGAATATCTTAGGTGACACCAAAGAGGGATATAACACATCTTCTTTGGAGATAATAATTACTTACTTTTTACTTAACTGCATTGTAAATCTGATTATAATTTTCTCTATGTTGTGTTTTTGTGTCATCAATACCATTCTTTTTTTTAATATTTTATTTTATATAATTCTTACATCATTTTTCATCTGTGTACAATGTATGCATTTTCATTTTGGTTATATTTCCCATACAATTGCACCTCCCCTTATTTTGTTTTTTTTTTTTGTTTTTTTTTTTAAATAATAAATTTTATTTTTATATTCCCCATACAATTGCAACCCCCCCATTCTGACCCCAATCCCTCCCCTCCCGCCCCCCACCCCCCAAAAAGTGTCTCTGGTTCATAGTTGTTTGTTGATTTTGATTTTCACTTTCTTATATTTATTCATTTTCCTGGTCCCTTATTTAAGTTTTCTAGATTCCTGCTATGAGTGAGACCATCCGGTATTTTTCTTTTTCTTTTTGGCTTATTTCGCTGAGCATGATCCCTTCCAGCGCCATCCATGTTGCTGCAAATTGCATGTATTTATCTTTTTTGAATGCTGAGTAATATTCCATGGTGTATATGTACCACATCTTCTTGATCCAGTCATCTATTTTTGGGCATTTGGGCTGTTTCCAAAGCTTAGCTATTGTAAATAGTGCTGCTATAAACATAGGGGTGCAGGTGTTCTTTGGAATTGATGTTTCTGTGTTTTTTGGGTAAATACCTAGGAGTGGAATTGCTGGATCCTGTGGAAGCTCTATGTTTAGTAGGTCCAGAAATCTCCACACAGCTCTCCATAGTGGTTGGACCAGTTTGCACTCCCACCAACAGTGCAGAAGAGCTCCTTTTTCTCCACAACCTCGCCAACATTTGTTATTGCTAGTTTTTTTAATATGTGCCATTCTCACTGGTGTAAGATGGTATCTCATGGTAGTTTTGATTTGCATTTCCCTGATTGCAAGTGATGTTGAACATTTTTCATATGCCTGTTGGCCATTCGCATTTCCTCTTCAGAGAAGTTTCTTTTTAGCTCTTCTGCCCATTTTTTGACTGGATTATTTTCTTTGTTGTTGTTGAGTCTCATCAGCTCTTTGCAGATTTTTGTGATCAGTCCTTTATCATTAGTGTGCACCTCCCCTTATTTTGACTCTAGTTCTTCCTCTTCCCACCCCTCCCTAATCCCGCCCCCTCCTCAGTGTATCTCTGGTTCATAGTTGCTTATTGATTTTGATTATTACTTTACATTGATTAGTCTTTTTCCTGGTCTCTTATTTAGGTTTTCTAAATTCCTGCTATGAGTGAGACCATCTGGTAACAATACCATTCTTTTTATTCCATAGCCTGGGCCCCAAAACCCTAGTTTAGGGCTTGTTTTACAAACGCTTAAATTTTCTCAAACCCTATTTCTTTCACTAGTACCTAGGAAATAAATGACTGGCCTTTGGATCTCAGTAGATTCCTCTTTCAGTTGTGCTATATCAGCATGGCCAGTTGTTATGAAATACCATGTGTGTGGCCCAATGATAGTGATATTTATGCATTTTACTTAATCTCTGTGAAGTAAGGATCATTATTACCACTTAATAGATGGGGAATCTGAAGGTCAGAGAGAATAAGTAACTTGCCCAGTGTGTGACCTTCACCAAGCCTGACTCCAAAGCTCACACCCTTAGCCATGGTGCCAGTGCTTCTCCAAAGGTGTTTCCACACCTGAAGCATCCCCATCTCCTGGGAACTTGGTGGAAACGCAAATTCTTGTGGCTCACTCCAAAGCTTTCTGGGAGTTCAGCATTCAACATTTCAATAAACTCTCCACTATTCTGATGCAGGCTGAAGTTTTAAGATCTGCTGTATCTATTCTGCCTCCTATAGTTCCATCCCCTGTGTAGTATAAACGTACACCCATCTTCCAGTGTCCCATTCATTTGTATTCTTCTCAACTCACAGTATTCACAATCTTGACATTGATTCTTTCTCCCTAGACTGATTTGAATTTGAGAAATGAAAAAAATATTCTTAAGAAGGATCTGATATTCTTCACTGTGGATTAATTTTTGAAATGGTGTTAAGCAAACCACAGGTTATGGTGAGTGAGTAAGAAACTGAAGGGCAAATCAACATTCAAATGATTTTTATTGCATTTTGTGGCTTTACAGGAATCTTACCTTTTCTTGATTAGGAATTATATAAGAGAAGGAGGTTAGCAAAATTAGTGAGCTTTAAAACCGTCTTTGAAGAGGGTAAAGAAAACTTTTTTTCTGCATATGAGCCCATTGCTTAAAAGACAGATACTTGAGATGATATTCTTTTTATCTCACTAATTAAACACAAAGCTAGACTAACAGTGCTTTGGAGACATGTCCTCATCAGCAGGGCTTGGCATCAGTGGCAGTGTTTTAATTCTGGAAGCCTAATTTAATTAGAGCCTTGCCACTGGGTGGGCTGCTGTGCTGCCTTGCATCTCTGGCCTGAGGAGAAATGTGCAACCCCTGCTCTTTTTATTTCTAGTTAGCCTCATAAAAGGTAGGATGCCCAAGGAGGGAGTGGAACTTTGCTTCTCCATCATGTTTTGCATACGGTGCTAATTGAGCTGACAGTCTTGGACCACAGTCTGTTCTTACAGCAACTGAGCCTTCAGCTGATACCAGGAAGCGATTGCAAATGTCAAATGGCTTATCTTTGCCCTCTTGAAATATGGAAGGGAATTGATCAGGGGGAGCTCTTCAGTTTGCATGCTTGAGTAACTGCAAGCAACACAAAACTAGGAAGGAATAAGGTATTCAAATCCTACTGGTAATGGCTATACCATCTCTTTTTGCTTTCCCTACCCAGTGTGCTAATGAGGAGAGGAAAATGTGAAACTCCTTGGCTTCCCTAATTGCTGTGCTTTGCCCTCATAACTTTTTTGTTCCTGCTTATCATGGTGAGAGTCTTGCTTCTGTCAATCATTTCTGGCTCTTTCTGCCTAGAAAATAACAATGTATGTTTTTTGAGCCTTGAGATTATTCCAGCATCTTCTATAATTATAACAGAGAAAATGATGATGATTTTTTTTTCGTTGTTTTACTTTGCGATAATGAACCATCAGAATCAGGAAAGGTTTATTTTCCTGTCCCCGAAACTTCTCCTGGATTAATTCCCAAAAATTCCTCAGACTGCCAGACCTACAGATTTGTTTCTTTTTACCACAGTTCTGGATTGTGATCATTTACTGTTTTTAACACCTTTTCTCCATCAGAGTGAAGCAGTACTGTCCAGTGAACAAATTATGGATATTAATGTAAGAAAAACTTAGCCTGACTAGCTTGGATTCATGAAATAATACATTTCACCAAAAACCGTTACACCGCATATTAGGTGCTCAATAAATGTGTTTCAGTCTTACTTGAGGAATTCTTGAGGAATTCTTTTTGTAACTTTGATTCAGACACTTTGATTTCTGATTTTATTTCAGGTATATAAATAATGCATTGCTACCTAAGGCGGCTGGATCAAATTGCCTCAGAAGTCTAAGTTTGGCAGCTTGTTATTTGCAAAAGCAGAGCTTTTAGGGATGTTGATGGTTATTTCACAAAAGAGAAAAAAAATCTCCACTCTTCTCATGCTCTCCTTTTGTAGTCCAGCTCTTTGCAGGATGATATAATAGTAACAATAAACAACAATATTTACAACATATGCTATAGTGACAGCAACTATACAATGTGCTTTGTATTTGTAATCCTTACAGCAATTCTACAAGATAAATTTTATTATTACCATCTAAGCTGTAGCTCAGTTAAATGTCTTGACCAAGATCACACAACTACTGTAGAAGTTCCGGGTGTCTCCAAAGCCATTGCTTATTGTTTGTGGGAGAGAAAGAAGGAAGAAACTAGTGTGTGTGTGTGTGTGTGTGTGTGTGTGTGTTTGGGGTGGAGGGGTGTGGTGAGAGAGCACGCGCATGCGCACAAGTGCGCAGGTCCTTGCATTTATATGGCTTGTCCAGCACCTGTCTTTTCTTCTGCCATGAACACCCATTTTTTCCCTCTTTCCCAGGGAGATGTCAGCTTTGGAAATAATTTAACCCAAATAATCACTCTGTTGAAATAACTCTTTCCTAGTGCTGCTGTAATTTGGCTTACAATTATAGCTAATTGAACATCTTCGAAGTGAGCTCAGCTCTATATGTACTCAGAAAAAAAATTAAAGTGCTAAGCATGCAAAATCATGATCATAGAAGTTCATTTTTACCAGCAGAAAAGGAAAGCAATTAGTGAGACATTTTCAGCAAGGAGAAAAAAAAATCCGTGATCTGGAGACAAGCTCTAATATGATCCCTGAGCCCCATTAAAGGTGCAGTAATGAAAAGGGTTTGTGAGCTACAGGTTGGCATCTGTGAAAAGGTTTCCTTTCTCAGGAATCAAGATGCATTAGCATCATTATATGCAAGATACTTGACAAGAAAAGAGCTAGAGGGAAGCAGCAATATAAGAAAATGCAGTGTGGAGAAAGGACGTGGTTAATAAAGGAGACAAAGAAATTTGTTCTAGAAAACCCCCCCTAAAGTGGAGATACTACAGAAGTCAAAGTCCGTCCTCTGGATATGCCCTCCATTCAATGGCAACCTGGCAGAACCCCTAATGTACCCCAGCCTCATTATAGACACATTCAGCAATTACATCTGCTGTGAATCTTCAAGTTAAAATTGTGCCTTTTTCTTTTCTTTTTATCCCTAACATAGTCCTTTCAAATCAATTCATAAAAGGATTCAGCCCCAAAGTGTGCCAGCCAGGTGCCAGTTTATTCCCCAAAGTAGCTGGAGCAGAGGGATAGACGGCAAGCTGTAGGGAGAGCTTTGGCCTCTTTTTCTTCTGCCTTTGCTGGGAGCCTTGATGCTTTGTTGCCATTTCAGGCTCCTTGGTCTTGCTGTTTTGTGAAGTCCATTGATAGCCTGTTTGATGATGTAGAGTACTCCTGACTCTAGAAAAATCGGGTGGGGGAGAAAAAAGGTTGGGGGCTAAGAATAGTCAACGCTAATTAAATGTACCATGGTTTTTCATTTCTACCTTGGGACTCACATTTGACTATCCACAAGGTAACCAGAATAAGGGGCACTTCCAACTTTGCAACCATAGGGCAAAAGAAAAGTCTTAAAGGGATATCAGAGGTGGGGTTGCTTTTCTCCTGATAGAAATTGCCCTAAAGAAACATAATTTCTAAAAGGTAGGAAGAGGGGAGAGGATGGAGGGGCTTGCCACAGACATTGAAGGAGTAATCAGCATTTCTACTCATGTCCTTTTTTTTTTTTTTTTAAGATTTATTTATTTATACAAGCACTGGGTACAGTCAGAAGCGCGGGAGGGTGAGAGAATTCACCAGAGCCAGAGCGGGGAGCAGAGCAGGCAGAAGGACCGAAGTACACTGCTGAGGGGAGCAGCGGGAGGCAGGAGAGGTCTGCGCGCTGGGACTCTCCTCCCGTGGGGAGAGCCGGGGATTGAACCGGCGTTGCAGAGGCTGTGGGCAGCTTCGCAACCCAGTGCTCTACCACTGCGCCACTGGGGAGGCCCTATTCATGTCCTTTTGTGTAGGAGTTCTCATTACTCAGGAAAAAGCAGATTTGCATAAATGCAGCCAGTTACAAGCAGGCTCTAGATCCTTCCCTTGCCCTTCAGGCCCAGTTATCATCCCACAGTTATAGAAGCTGTTCTTTACATAGGGAAATTCTGTTCCCCAGGGCACATCTAGAAATGTCTAGAGACAATTTTGATTATTGTCAAAAGCAAGGTGTTATACTGACATCCTAAAGTGGAGATTAGGGGCCACGGAGCCTTTAACAATCTATAGTGCAAGGACAAAAAATTATCCTCTTTAAAATGTCAATATTAGCGTTGAGATCTAGAAACTTTCATTTAGAGGATGTCCAATCCTCCTTTACTAATTTTATTTTTCTCATAGAGGTTAAAGGCAATAATTATCACACTGAATTTTCATGGTTTCCTGCATGCTTTTCTCCAGACTGTTTTTCTTCTTTTTTTTTTTTAGAGGTATGTTTTATTTATTTATTTATTTGTTTGTTTGTTTTGTTTATACATGCACTGGGTACAGTCAGAAGCATAGGAGGGTGAGAGAATTCACCAGAGCCAGAGCGGGGAGCAGAGCAGGTATAAGGACCGAAGTACACTGCTGAGGGGAGCAGCGGGCGGCAGGAGAGGTCTGCGCGCCATGTGGGACCCTCCTCCGGTGGCCGGGGAGCAGCCGGGGATCGAACCGGCGCCGCAGAGGCCGCGGGCAGCTTCGCAACCCAGCGCTCAACCGCTGCGCCACCGGGGAGGTCCTCCATACTTTTTTTCAATGACAAAATCATTTTTGTTTGGTGGAAAAAATTTCTGTCTTCTTGGTTGGGACAAGAATGAGGGACAGATTTCTCATTTTTCAAAAGCAGCAGCTGTGCCAGCCTTTGTATAAATGGCAGATTTGCATGTACTGACCTGTCTCGTAACTGAACTGATGGCATTTATGACAACTCGGTATCACAGCAACAGTTTGTCCAAGTAGAGACCACTTGGTATGAAATAGAAAGGCTAAGTAATTTTATGTTTCTGTAATCTTCTTGATCCGAAGGTCATTATTTCTTTTTACCAATATGGCTGAAAGAAGGTATGATCAGTAAAAGCCTTGTTGGAATGAAATACACTTCTGAATCAATTTTTGTGTATCACGAAGGAATCTTTAATCACAGAACCGGACATCCGAATGACATAATGAGATAAGGAAATGAACAATATTCTAAGAAATCAAATCCATGTCTAAATAATACAGTCTAAACTAACATAGTAATTGATAAGTTTCCGCTATGGTCTTAAGCCCCATCTCTAAGTAACAACAAAAAAAAATTTTTTCATTTGCAACTTTAAAACCAATTCTTCAAATGCATTCTGCTTTGGTTCTTTTGCATTTCATTCTTCAATCACAAATCCAAAGCCCAACTGTGGTAGGGAATTAAGTAGGACCAGTATAAACAAGCCAGCTTAAGGAGGCCTTAGAGGGTAAAATATTATAATTGGAAGCAAACCTGCCATGGTTGGATTTGTTGCTGTCAATTTGGGGGAAAACTCTCCTTAGGTATATGCAGAATGCTGTCAGCTGCTGTCCTCAAAGCTGCCACTATTACGGCAAGAATGAAAATGCATTGGGCTCATGGGATCAGACACGTAGCCTGCATCAGAAAAAGAAGTTCAGTTGTTACTTATTCGCCTTTCAGTCCATCTCCCCATCTTCCTTAACCAGCCTGACCCCATGCTATACACAGTCACTGGATTGCTTTTTCAGACTCATGAAAAACAGAGATAAGAGCTGCTAGCAAGCAGTTGTAAACAAAAACAAAATTTCAAATGAAAGCGATTGTTGAGATCAGAGGCACATAAATGATTGATGTCTGATGTGACCCAAGCTGTCCAGGTGACATCCTGAGTTTGCAGTAAAGCAGCACAGAGGAAGGAGGTGTACATGGTGGCTGAAAGCAAGGTTTTCTTGTCAGGCATGTCTGGGTGTAAACCCTGGTTCCTCTATTGCGTACTGGTCCTGTGCCTTTCAGCATCTTCATTTGTAAGAGGAAAAAGTAACACTATGGACTTAAAGGGTTGATAACACCCAAGACAATGAGGACAGTGTCTGGCACACAGTGACTGCCAAAGAAATGCTGGTTTAAAAAAGGTTTAGGGCCTCCCTGGTGGCTCACGGGGTTAAGCACTGCACTGTGAAGCAATCCGCAGCCTCTGCAGTGTGTTTGATCCCTGGCCAGCCAGGGAGCAACCCAAATGGTTCAGCAGACCTCTCCTGACTCTCCCACTGCTATCCTCAGCAGTGTACTTCAGTAAACCTGCCTGTTCTGTTTCCCACTGTGTCTCTGGTGTATCTTCTCACCCCCTGCATCTCTGGTCTGTACCCCAGCTCTTGTATGCATAAATAAATCAATCTTAAAAAAAAGGTTTAGAGAGCAGCAGAGAAAAAGACAGAGCCATTCTCTATCACAGGTTGGTTCTGGTTGTTTCTTTTTCTTCCCTCAGAGTCTAACATTTAACTGTATATTAATGCTTTGGTCTAAATACCAGTGACATTTGATACCTCTTGAAGCAATAGCCCTGGATGTGCTCCAAAATAGAGCTAGTGACTCAGGGTCGGCTGCTGTCCTAGACAACACAGGACTCGTACAGAAAAGCAGTTACCTTTCCACTTCGAGGAAGGAAGCCATTCATCGCTATTGTGAAAATGGGCACATTTGTCAATAACTACTGCTGCATTTGCTTGCTTTGGATAGCTGAGTTTTCAGAACCTACTCAGCCATCTGCATTTTCATCAAGACATCTAGCAATGTGCACTTGAATAGGTGTATTTATTTTCAAAAGGAAGGTCTCTGTCAAAATGTCTTAGGTAGCACATAAACTCTCCTGAGAGGAAATGCCACCGCCATTGCCTGCTGTCATTTCTCGCTTACCCTCAGTGGCGCTGGCCCAGGACAGATAAGTGGAAGACTGTGTGTGGGGGTGTGGGGGGGGGAAGGGGAAGGTGGATATAGACTAGAAAGAGGAGAAGCAGGATATGCAACACGGAAACTTAAGTTTGAGCAGACTAAAGCAAAGTCCACATCCTAAAGCAAAAATAGTTCATTTCGTCCAACCTAAAACTGTGACTTCATTCCAGGCATAGATAGAACTTTAGTAAGTTTGCCATCCTTTCATTACTATAATCAACCTTCTTATGTGACGGCTAACTGACCTGTTCCCACAGCACTCCCAAGGGAGTCTGATTGTGAGCACACATTCCCCCAGTGTGGGCAGGCTCCCCTTTGGGTATGGGAAGCAAAATCAACAGGGCATTGATGCTAATACAGATGCTATCAGAGCCAGAGCTGAGGGCAGAGGTTACTGCCCTTGGCAGCCACTCACCTCAAGAGGGACACAAGTGAAATGTGGCCACAGGCTTGAGGAAAAGCACACATTTTGTAACTTTGGAGTGAAAAGTCTCCAAGTACAGAGAAAATATCTAGGTACTGAATTTTATTTTATTTTTTAAAAAGATTTATTTGCTTTGCAGCCCAGCACTCAACCACTGCACCACTGGGGAGGCCCTAGGTACTTAATTTTATCTTCATTTTCTAGCCCTGTTGTTTGGTGGTGGATGGGGGTGGTGTTGTTAGAAATAGTTCATAAAGTTGCTGTTATACCATGGTTGGTTTATGAAATGAACATAGGCAACTAAACGGTTCTTTTTTTAATGATGTGATATTCCTAGTGGGAGATACTAAATGTATCTTCTTTGTCTATAGGGGTTCTCCCTCTATTCAAATACACTAATGACATACATAGGAAAGTCCAACTTTTGTATTATTGCACCAATTCTGTCTTGGGGAGTTCTGCTCCAAATCTTATCCCTTTAAGAAATAGGTCACTAAGTGAGAGAACTATTTCATCTTGAAGTTCAAGCTGAAAGGAAAGCCTTCCGGTCAAAGTACACATTTCAAAGGTCGCCCTATATTTTGTGGTTGTGCAGTCATATCTGTAAAGGTTTGAGAAAATGATATTATAGCTATAAAAAATGTGATGATATGACACTTCGTGCACATTTCCCTGTGACTGGACAGTCCAGTTATGTTGCAATGCTGAGAATAAAGCACTCAGCTGCATTCCAGACATGTGATGGGAGTCAGAAGCACAGTTTCCTTTTTCAATGTCCCCAAGTAGTTTATGTGCATGTATCCAGTACAATTCCTTTTTTCTCCATTTTTTTAAAGACTCCTTAACATAATGACACTCTGCTGATGAAGCACATTGGTGAAGATATCAAAGCTGAGGGTGTTCAGGGTTTATTGCCATGTAAATCAGAGAACCAGGAACATACCTTCCAATTTATTCTTCCCCAGCCCAGTTCTTGTAATAAACCTGATCTTTTTAACCGACATCCAGTTTTTTCTGTCTTCCATATTGTCAGAGGAAGTTGCCATGAATAAATAAGCACATTAAACTAAACTTCCAATTAAATACAGAGCCTCTCAGGCTTAGAGCTTGGAAAAAGGGCATCACAGGCCTAGCACATTAATATGACAGCTGAAGATAAGGGTGATTGCCCATCCTCTGGTTTTCAGAGGCTTGCGTGGAACTTTGTTAATTAGTTCAAAGAGCTTTAGTCATTCTTTTTAAAGCAGTCCTGGGTAAATGAATCCCATCAGTGATAGCCTTGCCTCCTCTCCAGCTTTTTGAGGAATGAATGGGTTTATTTTCTACTCTTTGGTACTTCTCCTAAGAGAAGTCCTGGAGTTGTGGAAATTTTGCTTCTTTTTCTCCTCCCTACCTGCATGTCATGGTGGAGGCAGTGGACCCATAAGGTGGCAACTAAGTTTTCGGAGTGTCCCAACACTGGAAATTATTTTCACAATAATTATTGATCATTTTCACCCACAGGTACTCACATACATTATTAAACTCAAAGGTAAATGCACAGTTGTACAAGACTTACAGGATCAAAGTCTGCACTTTTATAATGTAATATTTTAAAAGCATCCTTCATTTCTATATATCACAAAATACAAGCGTTTCTCATCACTTTCTTAACTAGATATCACCATGGTGTCTTTCGCCAATCTGAAGAATCTATATACTTACCATATTTGTCAGTGGGTAAGAACTGAAGACTTTTCATGTCCTCCAAAGACAGGCCTTGAGAGGAACATTGTTCAACACTGGAAAATTCATGAGACATACAGTTTCACACTGAGGTAGTTTGCTAATAACATTTTTACACAAAAAGCACATTTAGTCAGCATAGCTCCCAGAAAATGGCAAAGTGATACAAGCTTCCCTTCCTCCCTCCCGCCTTCTCTCATTTTCTCGGTTCCTTCTTCTTTCTTAACTATATAAAATTATATTGCTTATCTGTCCACTTTCTTATATACTCTCCATATTCTTTCCACACAATGAGCATGTAGGCCTTGTCAATACTATCTCCCTTATGCCCTGTTGTATCCTTATCACTCAGATCTCTTCAACAAAATAGTTTTTTTTAATTATTTAATGAATAGATAGATCCCTAAATGATTTCCTTCACTCTAGTTATTCAATCTTCAGCTTCAAAAAGTCTTCCTGTGACAGAAATCTTACCAGAGCGCTCCCCTGTATCCCCCTGCTACAATCTACACTACAACCCTACTTGCCTCCTATGTGTACCTTGTATCACAGGTCCTCAATCCCTTCACCCTATCCCTGTCCCTGATGTTCAAGTCATATTAATAGACTCAGGATTTTCTAAACAGTCCTGAATTTTCCCTTATTGATCCTGACAGGAATCAACATGGCATTATGTTTAAGAATGAGCCACACTCCTTAAATCTGAATCCTGACTCCATCACTTACTAACTTTACAAACTTTGGGCAATTATATAACTGCTCTCTACATCAGTTTATGCAACTATAAAATGGAAGTTATAATAAGACTTACAAGGTTCATCATGACAATTAAAAGAAAAAAGTTTAAAGAACTTTTCACTCCATGAATGTTACGCATTTCTATTATTTGTCAAGGTCCAAATCAATGGCAGCATTTTCTCAAAGCCTTCTTGAAAACCCCGAATCAGAATTAACCTCTTCCTCCTCCATACCCTATAGTACTTTATACTCCTACAGTGCTATCGAGTCTGCCCTGGTGCAGAATTATCTGTATGGTGCTAACAGGTCCCATTATGCAGAAGACACCTGGAAATCGAGATCTTATATCTTTGGAGTGCCACAGAACTTAGCAGGCACTTTGTAAATAGTTAAAAATAATATGTGTATTAAATGAAGTTAATAAATGTTCATTTAGAAAAGTTAGCTTTTCTAACTAAAAAAAATCAGTTCACACTGATTAATTCATTTAGCTGCCTTAAAATGAACACATTTGACCCCACTTTCCTAAGCTATAAAGTAGAGGTGTTGTTTCTTCAAGGAAAGCAGTGATTAAAAACAAGAAGAAAAAGCGCTGACTTAAAGTGGAACATGGAGTGATCTCAGTCAACATCAAATGGCAAACCACAGTCAGTTCTGGTCAATAGAATGTCATTCAAGATATTTTTAAAAATAAAATTTATATTCTACGAATATCTGTTAAGTTATGTAGCCTTCTAGTACCATTTAAGAAATGTACTATGCACAGTAGTCTTGGCAACAAGAAGATAATAGGGAATAAATATTTCATTATCAAAAAGGCTATCTGGTTTCCTATGAATAAAAGCTCATCTCCAAGCTGTCTTGTTTATTTAGTTGCTGAAGGCAAGTCATGCTGGGGACTTAACCTTCCTGCCCAGGAGACACTACATAGGCTGGGTCTGGATGCTATTCTAGGATGACAGGCAGATGGAAGCCAAGCACACCCCAGTCAAACAAAACAGAAGAAATCAGACCCTGGCCAATGGAACTAATTGTCCTCAACCCATGTGCATCCACACTTCAGCATGAGTCTCCCAGAAGCCCAGAGCTTAAAAGACACATCAAGACCTCTGTGTGTTAAAAGTCATGGCCAGTGAAGATAGGCGTCTCCAGTGATGTGCTGTCTCATGAATTCAGGGAAAGTAAATGTGAACTCATGGCAGGTAAGGAAATCTCTTGATTTTGAGTGTGTCAATATGTAGCCATGTAGCCTTTATGTTAAATGGGTGATAAATAGCCTATATAGGTAGCTATATTAATAATCTATTATATGGGTAATTTCATGTGTATACCCCAAGAGAATGGCATAAAATTTTCTTTTTTAAAAAGACAATAAGATAGTCTTTAGATTCATTTGTAAAAACTACCACCACATATTGAGAAATCTTATTTTAGTGCTAAAAAAGTTTCAGTCATTTTAGGCTACATAGCTCACATTTTCTCTGTGATATGTACATAAAGATAAACATAATCACCTGCCATTGTCCCTTATAAAGGTGCACTAGGGGATGACTTATCCAGAATGAAGAACAGAATATTCAAAAAAATACTTCTCGCTTCTCAAACTAAGCTATATAGGGAATATCCACTCCCTAGTAGACTGCTAACTAGGTCAGTTCATATTCAAATGCACAATACACAGTTTGTATTTTATAGATGCATGCCATTCCAGTCATGGTTTGTCAGTCCAAACTAGCATGTTTGCAAATAGTCACATGGTCTGTGAATGGACTCATGTACCTGAGCAAAAAGAACAGTTTGTTCAAAACTGAAGCATGAGATGACATTGACTGAAATGAATTGCAGAGATAATGCTGCTCATGACAAGCATATCAAGCAAAAGTATTACCCAATGAGAAGTCAGTCAGTATGTATATATGACTATAGGAGAATTATGAAGAATAGGGAGAGTGCTAGAATACAGGATAGACCCAAATATAGCTTCAATTCTTCATGTAGGAATAAGGCTGAGTCTACAAACTAAACTTATTGATTAATGTTTATTCATTCTCCCAGAAAGTAATATTAATACAGAATTTTTCTGTACATTTCTAAAAAAAACACCTCTTACTAGAAGCTATCAAGGGTTCAGTCAAAAAAAAAAAAAAAAATCATGCTAGGGGCCTCCCCTGGTGGTGCAGCGGTTGAGCCCTGGGCTGCACGGCTGCCCGCAGCCTCTGCAGCACCAGTTTGATCCCCAGCCGCTGGGCAAGGGTCCCATATGGCGACAGATCTCTCCTGCCGTGCCCGCTGGTCCCCTCAGCAGTATATTTCATCAGTCTGCCTGCTCTGCTCCCCACTCTGGCTCTGGTGAATTCTTTCACCCTCCTGCGTTTCTGACTGTACCCAGTACTTGTATAAATAAATAAATAAATCTTTAAAAAAAAATCAAGCTAGGTTTGCTTTATTTCTTTTTGGTAAGGATTCATATAAAGAGGGAATCCATAGACCTAAACATACACCTGATTTCCCACAGACACTGAACAGTTTCTCCTGATTGTTTTGTAAGGAGAAGGGGGAGACCCATGCTAGTATTTGGATCAGATTGCCTCTGGGGGTGAATATTAAGAATTTTTATAGACCTCAAATAGGTGACATTCCCTTAGTGTTAAGTTGAGGTGCAGGCATTGGGAAGAGTTAAAATAGTTAAAACTCCTTCCCTAAAGTTAGGGTACCAAAGGAAATTGAGTTCATTCAGAAATGGTTATTTCCCATCCCTGGAGGAGTTCAAGCTGTAGATTTGGGTGCTACAAAGTAATCCAAGCCCCCACCTGGTGGCCCCAAGATGTCACATCCAGATCCATCCATTTGTACATCCTAAGATTCTTCAGAGGGTATTGGGGAAATACGTAGACTTTGTGAACAAAAGTAGCTTTGTATGTTGGAAAGACAGAATGAAATTATAGACTAATCACCTAGGCAGAAGATTTCTATCTTCCTTATCTGAAGTGTCATTTGGCCAGGGCTCTATGCCTGATTTCCTTACCCAGGCCCAGCCTACCTGGCTGCACATTACCATTATAGCTCAAGGGGGTATCTGTAGCTTTTTCCCTATCTATATTTCATTTGCAATAGTAATTGAACCATGCTATTTGCCTGAAGGAGCCATTTCCTTTAATGCTCAGTTTCAAAGGAAGAACCATGCTGCCATCTAAGATGAAGCAAATGGAGGTGTGGAGAACACATTTTTATATAAACCCATCATTAAGAATTTGAATGACAGTTGCCTAAGTTGGTGCTGGAAAATCCAGAGCTGCTTCTCAAAGACTTTTGTATAAGATAAATAAGTAGAATATTCATGTTGCAACACCTGAGGGGGGCCCTAAAACACCATGTCATCTCTTAATCCGGGAAAGTGTAATGTTCAGTTAGGCCTGAGAGGAACTAAGGAAAATTCTGTTTAAAGAGATTGAGGGATTCTGGTGCTATCTCTTCAGTGTGGTGGGAGCAGGCAGTACCACAATGAGTCCAAATGGCGCAATTTAGAGTCTAAAAAGCAGCCAATATTGTGGCTTCCAAACTATAGCCTGCCAAATGCTATTGGTATTGGAGCAATGAATCATGGCTTCGGCTGGGGGATTTCACGAATTCTCAGAATATGTGCTAGTGCCATAATTGCTTCTGACTGAATTACATTCCAAAGGAGATTTCAGAGGGTAGTATAGTCCAAAAGAAAGCATTTCTATTACATTCTTCCAAGTGTGGCTTTTTCAGGGCTGGGAACTTTGATTTGGTGAATTATAGCAAATGTATTCACGTCTACATGACTTGAAAGCAAGGGTAGAATTAAAACAACCAAACAAAAATAAAGAGGCCTAGAACATTAAGTTCCACCATGATAATATAATGGCAATTTCTTATATTTGTAGAAGACTTTATAGCTTGCACATGGTTTCCTATTGGTTAGCTTAAATTATTTTACAAAACCTCCATGAGATTTCTGGGAAGAAATTAATTTTATCTCCATTCTATGCAGGTGGACAGTCAGGCTGAGAAAGTTTGAATCACCTGCATAAACTCACAGAGCTACCAAGAGGCAGAATCAGAACCAGAATAGTGTCTTCAGACTTCCAGCCTGTGTTCTTTCTTCCAAAAGTCATGGCACTGAAAGTCAGGGAATGTCAAACTATGATCTGTTACCATTGGAGATCCCAGTGATTTAGTCACAAGTTACAAAGCTTTGGATCCTATATAAAGACTAATATATATGTATATATACTTTCTCCTGTCCCTAATCAGTGATGTCAAAACATGTGACACATATGCTACATTTTCTAAATGAATTTTTTATGATTCTCTCCAACTCTGATTTTGAATGAGTTTTTCTAAGTTGTATGCGTATTCGTCTTCTTAAACATGGCTCTGGCCTCATGCAGAGCAGGAAATCATTAGTTACTAGTGTGATTAAAAACTTTAGGCATTTTTTTTCCCATTAAAATAGGTCCACTTAATTTTTATGCCACTAAGTATGCCCTCAGGCTACATGTACCCTGGAAGATTTAGCCATTTGGACTTTGTTTAAGGTATCCAAAACCTTTCAGCTTTGCAAATATGCTTTGTGGTTTATTGGATATTTTTGTCATCTATCATAATTATGTTACCTATGCAAGAATATTAGCATGAGGATCAATGTCACATGCCCCTTTATCTTCTTTCTCAAGAGGAATATATCCAAGTTAGCAGTCATTTCTTTCACTCAAACGGAAACACAGGCAACATCTAATCAGAATTTCAGTTCTTTTGACACTAATATAAGGGGCTAATACAAAGAAAAGGTGGAGAAGGAGCCGATTGAGATGCTTAAGAAAAGTGTTTACACAGGAAAATAAATGCCTTGTCGTAGAAAAGGCTACCAGAATCATCTGACTGTTCCTTTTGGCATTTAGCTGAAAACAAATAGATCTATTTAAAACAGATCTGTCAGAGGGATAAATGCCTTTCTATACTTTGCAATGTCTGTCTATGCAACCAACCCTTTCTCTAGTCTAGAGAGAAAGACCACATTTCTATTTAGAAATGGGATCACCTTTGGCCTAACATTGAAATAGTACAGTTAAATACTTAGGAATAAGTATTTTTTAATTTATCAGCTAAGTTCAACATACTTAATTATTCATGTTTTCAATCTGGCTGTTTTCAAAACATTATTTTGTCTTTGTCAATATTTCCTACTTGATGCCCTAAATTAAAACAAATATTGCTCCTATTATAGTGAATAGGCAATGTCCAAAGTATTTAATGGGGCCAGAGGTCAGTGCAAAATCTCTCTTTCAGGAAAATCAAACCTTCTTTCAAAGGCAAATACCCTCTGGCTATAAAAAGACTTACAAACTTGGAATGGGTCACAGCTCTGTTTGAACCATTAGGCAAATATCCTAGGTCTCAGTTTCCCATTTTCAAAGGAAAAAGCAGTTAGGTAAAGAATTATAAATAAGGAAAAATGCTGTGAGAATTTACTGTGCTTTAATTACTTGATGATTCATAAATTATTAATGTGATCAACAGTAACCACCTCTCAGTTTACCTATTGCTTTAAGCAGGTATAAGTGAGTCAATTGTAAAATCCATAAGGAGGTAGAGTTTGCATGACTTCACCTTGACCTCTAACACTGAGAAACATCCTTTAATTATGGCAAAATATTTCTTATCCTTCACCTTCTGTGCTCACTGTGATCCAAAAAAGAAAAAAATCATTTAAAATTTTAGAAATAGGTGATCTTGGTAGCATGAAGATCGTAAAGCCCAGCTCCTCACCCCTCCATCTTCCCAACTCCCATTTTATTGAAAAGGAACTGAAGTCTTGTGAAGTGAAATAACTTATCCAAGTTCATATATCAAGGTTACAGTGAAGTCAGGCATATATATCCTGGAATTCTAAACTTCTAATTTTTGAGTTAAACTTCTAACTTTTATTCTTAAGGACAAAAGGGAAACTAAAAGATGTTGCTTACATACTAAGTGCCAGGGACTTTACTAGATGCTTACTAAACCTTGTCATATTCTCCCACAGTAACTCATATTACATTTGTGGAAACCAAGACCCAGGAAGCTTAAGTTTTGCCTGAATCACACAGCAGTAATGCAAACCTAGACCAGGTTGTATCCAAATCTCCTACTTTCCACACTTAGTCTTGTTGGCTCTAGAAATGTTTCCCAAATGTATACCTTTAAACTTTTCTCACCTACTTTCTCTCTCCTCCTTGCCCCACATGGTTATTTATAGAGCATAATTCCAGGTGCTGTGCAAGGGATAGGGATACAGATATAAGTGTGCTATACATGGACTCTATCCTCTTAGGTAAATAGAAATGTTGACATTCACAAGTAAACTTCAACACCCAAGAAGGGGGTACATGTTCTAAACTGTACCGTCCCTACACAGAGGAAATGAAAAACAAGCAAATATTCCTAAGTAGAGGTTCCATCTGGGTGTAGGGCTAGGTAGGAGTATGTGCAAAGACCTAGGAAATCAAATGGTGAGAGTTGAATATATATCTTTTTAACTTTTCATATTGGCACAATTCCAAACATAAGGAAAGTTTGCAAAATAGTGCACTTCTTAAAAAAAAAAAAAAAAACTTTTGCGTAGAAGAACTGGGGTGTAGCCCAGAGGTATGTGTGTGGGAGAGGATTCACCAGAGGATTCTGGGGAGCAGAACAGGTGGATTTACCAAAATACACTGCTGAGAGGAGCAGTGGATGGTAGTGGTGATAGTGCTGAGACTTAACCCCTAGGCCACCAGGGAGGCCCATGCTTTTTTTGAACCATTAGAGTGTGTTGTCAATCTGATGTCCATCATCTCCAGATGTTTTAGATTATTCCTAAAATAAAGACCTCCTACTCACCACAATGTAACTATTTATTCCTATCATCTTCCCTTAGACCCCATTCAAGTTTTTTCTAATTATCTTTATGGCAAAAGGATCTGAACTCAGAATCACACATTGCATTTAGTTGTCAAGTTTCTTTAATCTTCTTCAATCTGGAATAGTTTCTCAGTCTCTCCTTGAATTTCATGACCTTGACATTTTTGAAGATGATAAGCAGAATTTCATTTGCAAAATCTCCTTCAATTTGTTCTTTTTCTTTTGGGGCTTCTTAATGATTAGGTTTGAATTATGCATCCTGGGAATTATTGCAGAAGTGATGCTGTCTTCCTTTCATTGTATCCCATCACATTTTGATTTGTCACATTATTGTGTTCTTAATTTTGATTACTTGATTAAGGTGATATCTGATAGCGCTCCCCACTATAAAATCATTCATTTTCTCTTTGTAATTATAATCATTTTCTAGGGAGGTACTTGGAGTATATAAATATCCTATATATCAACCAAATTTCAATATATCCATTTATTTATATCTATATGGATTGAAAGTTTCTATTTTATTCAATGGATAATGCTACTGTCCTTATTTATTTTGATGCTCAAATTATCTCATAGTTGGCAAGCAGGTGTCACTTCAAGCTGTCCCTTTGACACAGTCCCATATTTCTTTGTGTATCTTTTTACTTTTTTGGCACAAGATATTCAGGCTTATTTTGTACATTCCTTGTCCCAGTCTTGAAATCTGCCATTTCTAAAAAAATGCACTACTTCTCTTTAGTTGAGAATAATATTTAGAAATCCAGATCTAGGATCTTGGTGTGCTTCTTGCCATTGAAGTATTGCTACTCCCAGTCCTTTTCATTGAGCAGGTAAAGCATGTGTATACATATATGTATGAACACATTTTTCCCTCTCCCCCTACCCTCAAATGATAATTTCATACCTATATAGCCAATTCTCAAATAGGAATTTATAACTGGATGTCAGCTTGCTCCAGCATCACAGAGCTCATTCTAGTTTTTTCCCCTTACAATTCTATTATGCATTTCTCTGACTTGGTTCCCATCATTCTCAATATGTTTACTTATTTGATAATGCCCTTGAATATACATGTCTTCCAATTCCTGTCACCCCACCCAGTTCTCCAGGACACAGGAAATATCCCTATACCCACTGCATCCTTCATGTGGGTTCCCTGTTTAATTATCAGTGTTCTGACTTCCTGCTTTGGGCTATTACCCATCTGCCCACTCCAAGGGGTTGCCCTCTTCACCTACTTTGGACTCTAGCACTCAGCACTGAGATGTGCCCTATGTGATGCCCTCCTCACCTCTTGCACTGGCTTCCTGCCCATGCTTACCTCCTGACATCTTCGTGTTCCAATTTCTCCACCTCAGGCAGCTTCCTGTGCAGATGCCTTTTCATTCTGCTTGGACCACAGTGGCCACCACCTCCCTCATGACACCTTCTTCTGACTGTGCTTGGACTGTAACCCCTGTTGAGGGGCACGGACACACTGCCCCTTCTCACAGATGCCCTCCTTCCCAGGCTGGATCTTGCATGTTAGGTCACTCTCACAAGGATACTGTCCTTACCAAGCCTGGGCCCACTCCTTGACAGGGCAGGCCCACACACTCCACAGAAGCCTTGTGCTCCTCCAACGCCATGTGCCAGGCGGATGCCATCGTCCACTCCCAACCTACCAAGGGCATTCTTCCACTGGACTCAGACATCCTGTGCCACACCCAGTGGGGAAGTTACCCTTGCTTGGTCTGTCTAGTGACTTTTGGATGAAATCATTCAAAAAGGGAAGTCATGAGAGAAGATGAGTAACAATGATGATCTTTTAAAAATGATAACCAGATCATGTCATATCTCTGTTTAACCCCCCTCAGTGACTGTCCAACATACATAGAACAACAGCCTGAGGCCCTGTCCTGACTGATGAAGCCTTCATGGTCCAGTCTCCACCTCCCTGGCCTCTCCCTGCCTCCTACCCTCTGCTTACCACAGACTCATCTATTTCTCCTCTTTCTCCTGCCTTATAAACTCTGTACTTGCATTTTCTCTGCTGAATGCAGGCTTGTTTTGTCATTCAAACCACCCCATCCAAACTAGCCTACTGGTCATTCTTTATGCCACCAACCTGTTCCAATTGTCCATATAGCACTTATCACTCTCTGTTTTCTTTCATACTTATTGTCATCTAAACAGATATTACCTTCAGAGGTTTCTATACATGCTCTCATTTCTATACATCCCTAAAGAAAGGGGAGGCGGGAGTTAATGCTTCTTTTAATCCACTCAAATAACCTTCAATCAATGAGGAACAAGTGTTGGTGGATAAATATTCCAGTGTCTTTGCTCCTCACTGGGGAAATTCTGGGGGATATTCTATGCCTTTGGAGGTTACAACAGGAGATTAAGATTTACTTACTCATACCAGTGATTTACTCATTAACACACTTCTGATTTTCTTTCCATCCCTTTCCTACAATGTGCTTCTTGAGTTCAGGTTTCGGAAAGCAGTTTATATTCAAATCCTCATGGTTTACTTTGGGAGGAACCCAAATTAAGTGACCTGTTTCCTCTGACTAGAATGTTAAATTGCATGACATCTGGGACTTGTCTGTATTGTATCTTGAGCTCCAGTGTCTCAAACTAATTGCCTTGTATTAGGACCCAACAAATACATAGTAAACGAATGACTGAATGCATAATTCCATCCTCGAATCTTGACTCATGTTTATCCTTGTTCACTTCTGACTCATTGGTCAACCCTTTTCCATTTCTTTAGCCACCATTCAAGGACAGGCTGTGTGGCCCTGACTGTCAGGTACATTAGAGCTGTGACCTCCACACAAGGCTCCCCGCTTCCTATCCCCAGCCCAGTTCATCCCACCATGCACATCATTGCCAGAGAAACCGGAGAGCGTTTCTGTGCTATTCCCCATACTTCCAGTGCTTCTGGGTGCTGCCTCACAGATGTGAAGAAGAAATGGGGTACAATAGACAGTCTCTGCTCAAACGTCCCCACTTCTGGGATGGAGGTGATGGCCAGATGGAAATGAAGAAGGAAGCACAGTGGCCTTAGTGCTATTTCAGTCATTTGCTCTTATCAAACTGCAATTCATCTGTCTCCACAACTGGACCCTGCCTTAGGAGTCTTTGCATCCCTGTGGCCCCTCATAGCATGGTGGCATCTGGCTAGTTGAAGTAAATGCATTGACTTTTTGAAAGTAACCTTTATATTTTTCCATGGGGAGATAACTTTCCAATGTATACGATTTTAGAGTTATGTAACTTGGAAAAATGATTTTTTTTTTTTTAATGCTTCTAGAACAGGGGGTCAGAATATGTTTTCTGTAGGGGTTAGGTAGTAAATATTTTAGGCTTTTCAGGCCAAATGGTCTCTGTTGCAACTATTTAACTCTGCTGTTGTAGCACAAAGGCAGACACAGATAATATGCAAACAAATGAGTGTGGTCATGTTCCACTAAAACTTTACAAAAATAGGCAGGAAGTTGGATTTGGCTGGTGGGCCCTTGTTTATCAACCTCTCCTTTAGAGCAATAGATAAGCCCTGTATATGTTGCTTCCCTAAGCAGCTTTCCACCTTTGGGCCAATAGAAAGGTGGACTGCTCTCATCTTTCATTTTAATCGTTTCTCCTGGAAGAGGAATAATAAAGGCTAAGATATATGAGCTTATGGCAAACCAGGAAAAAAAACCACATAGTTTGTACTTAATTCAGTGTTTACCATCCATCAGACATGTACGAGATGTATTCTCACTTAACCCTCATTGCTTCCCTATGAAGAAGGTGATGTTCTTATTTCATCTTAGAGTTGAGAAATTTGAGATGAGAAGAGCTCAACTAACTTGCCACAGGTCACACAGCTTGCAAGTGGTGAACTTGAATTTGAACTCAGATCTATCTGAGCCCCTGCCTTTAACCACTACTTTTTAATAGGGGCTACTGGGAGGTTACATAAATAAAAATCACAAAACCAATTTTATTGATGAAAGATAAAAGCGGCAACAAAATAGGTACCTACAGATCAGTACGTATTCTTCTCCCCTTTTGGATTGAGGGAAGTTCAAAGGCCATCTTTGTTGATTTTACATCTCTGGGCTCTGTTGTGTGAATTCAGATCCCTGCAAGAAATTCCATGTTCCTTTGTTCTTTATGACAGGCCAGTCTGAATGAGAAGATTTTAAAACTTCCTCAACTCTTTGAACATGCAGATCATTGATCTTCACAAACCATTTGAAACACCCTAAGGAGGTTACAAAATTACAAGCCATGTTTTTTTGTTTTAAGTGAATGTATACCAGGCCTCTGGGACCTTTTGCCTCATCACACAACACCAAAGCTTCTCTCTCCTCCTCTGAGTATTCCATGCTGTCAGACTCTGCATAACAAAATGGTATTCTATTGCTAGGGTGGCCTCTTCCCATTGAAAAACTCGTCGTCCAGGAAAATGGGGGCTCCAAACCCACTCTGCTGTGGTGCTGCTTTGAATCCTGGGGCAATCCAGGGTTTGATATTTCCTGCTGAGCTGACTACTGCCTCTGCCTTCTGTGCTGGCAGCAACACAACTGTGGATTCTTTAAGAAGTGCTCTGTGGTCTTTATCACAGCTCTACCCCATGGTCATTTTATATTGGCATTTATTAAGCCTTGATATGTGGTATACCAGACTGCACACTCTTTCTGAAGTGGAGCCAGGGTTGGCTATTTATTTCTGTGGCCTTGGCATTTAAGTTCTTGCACAGAGTATGCTCTCAAAACATGTATTTTTTTAAAGATTTATTTATGCATACAAGAGCTGGGGTACAGGCTAGAGATGTCGGGGTGAGAGGATTCACCAGAGACAGAGTGGGAAACAACAGGCAGATTGACTGAAATACACTGATGAGGGGAGCAGCGGGCAAGGCAGGAGAGGTCTGCTGCGCCATGTGGTTTTTCCCTGGCCAGCCGGGGATAGAACTCATGCTGCAGAGGCTGCGGATTTATTCATAGTGCGGTGCTTAACCCATTGTGTCACCCTGGAGGCCCTCAAAACATATTTTAAAAATGAATTTGGTTGATCTGAGTTCCGGGTTACTTGTTCAGCCTCCTCTGTTAGCCCTAGTGTTCTGTGCAAGCTGATGAGGTGGTTAGGGGCACAAGATCTGAGGTTTTCAGTCCTGGCAACTTCACTTCCTAGCTGTGGTCATTGAGCAAATTATTGCACCTTCTGGTGCCTCACTTTTCCCTTTTCATTGTAGCCTGTGGATTCTACCACCCACTTATCACATAGGTACGATCTTTGTGCAGATTACATGATGATATATGTGCAAAGCACGTAGAAGAATCCCTAACACATTCTATTCTCATTCTCATTATTTTTGTCTACAACACTCTTTTCTTCTGTTGGATAATGCCCCTTGACTTCCTCCCTCTCAACATATGATTAGGTTCCATTTAGTATGTTTTTCACACTGTTCATCACTACTTTTTAATTGTCTTCCCCTTCAGTGCCCAGCCCACAGCTCATCTTAAATAAAATCTTTATTAAATAATTGAGTGAAGGCATAGCAGCTTTTAAAAAAGTAAATTAATTGACCATCATTTCTCTCAGGACCATAAAGTACATCAGGTGGAGTGATCCTATAAAAAAGCAGGCTAATCGGCTCAGACCCTTATGGTGGCTTGTGCTCAACCTCCATCAATGCCCAAGTCCTCCCTGGGGCTTGCCTCCTTCCTGATCTGGCCCCATTACTTCTCTACTTTGCCTCCAATTGTTCTCTATGATCAATTTACTGCTCTAGCCTCTTGGCTGTTCCTTGAATTCACAGACATGATTCTCTTTCAGGGAATCGGTGCTTGCTGTTCCCACAATCTGAAATGCTCTTCCTTGGAGCCTAGGGTTTTCTTGTTGATTCTGTTCACATCTTTGCCCAAATCTTACCTTCTGTGTGAGGTCTGACCATCTTGTTTAAAACTATAAACCTCTTTCTGCCCTGGATAGATATTTGCCAAACAAATAAAAGACTTAAAGAATTTCTATAGCCTCCAGAAATGAGAAAAATAGAAAATCTTATGTGAGCTGCTTTCTGGAAGAGATTTATGTGACTCTTTGCTCATGCATCTTTCTTTATAATTTTTGACTAGAAAAGAGATATGTGGAGGGCCTGCAGTGAGTCATGAGTTGCCTAATCCAGCTCTAGCCGTCTTCAGTAAGACTTGGCAGCAGCCCTGGAGGCCACACAGTGCCAGGTGCAGGAGGCCTGCACAGCACTATTGGAAAGGTCAAAACCCCTCTTCCATAGGCAGAACTACAATCATCCCTTCCGCAGCTTTCCATAATCAGCTGAATGCAGCACAGGTGAGACATTTAAAATACCCAGAAGTTTCTTCTGAATGCTTCTATGTATCTGGTGGCAATGACCGCACAGTTACCATGTGTTTTAAAGACTTCTTACATAGAAGATTTCACTGCAGCCTTTGTGGATTCTACCACCCAAATTACATGACTGTGCTTGTGACTAGACACAGTTAGGTTGTTGCCATGCTAAAGTTTTGCAAAAAACACTTCTCAGGTGAAAGCAAGAACCTTACATTCACCTGTGCTTTAGGAAATGTGGCTTCTCACAATTACTCTATTCTCTTAGATGCATGAACTAGAGGACATAGCCCAACACAAATACTGTACTCATAGTTTGGTGATACATGTCTTCACACTCTCCTAAGTCACACAGAAGTATCAATTAGTATGTGTGTAAAAGCACTTTTAATGATCACAAGTGTTAGAACATCCATTTTATGTACATTTTCTCATTTACTCTTCCCAGAAACTATGTGTGACTGATATGATGACTATTAAGATCACAATTATTGTTACCATGATAGTATCATTATTGCCACAATAACAATATTAACTCACTATGAATTATTATTATCAATGAAGAAACTGAAGGACAGAAAGTTAAGTATTTGCCTGAGGGGACCTGGCCAGTAATCAGGAGGACCCGATACACTGTACCTCATCATTACCTGCTCTACAGTCTTGCAGGAAGCCTAGTGATGTGATGAAATGAGTTGAATGCATGGGTTTCTCTCTCTCATCAGTGATCTGGATATTTCAATTTCCTGTGTACAGTTAGGCTTGGAGGTAGAAACTTGGGCTTGTAATTATGAAACTATCGAGCCTTTTGATAATGCAGTGCAGGATAATACAGCATCCACAGTCTAATCAATCTTCAATTCCCTTTACAGGAAAAGCATCCACTAAACTCAGGAGCTAAGGTGAAAAAATAACAGATTTTTAAATCAGAGGGAAAAACACTAATTTTAATCCAAATTTGAATCACACAATCGACTTCCAATTAGAAAATGAGTAATGTTATTCAGGACTTGCTTCCTTAGATATTACACACACACACACATGCATGAGTGTGCACACACACACACACACACACACTCTTTAGGAACTAGAAAACCAGTTGCTTACATTTTATATTTTTTTGGAAGGTGGACAATAGATTCTCTTTTTTCATGTTATTTTTTAAATATATACTATCCTCAGGAGTAAGTCTTCTATATTGTGTTGGGAGAATTAGTCATTCAACACGCAAATAGCCCCCAAGCATTACTCTGGAAGTGTACCCCTTGGTCTACCTTTTAATATGAGATAGCAAGTTGAAAGAAACAGCGTCTGGGGAATGGGTAATCCGAGTGGCAGGTTCCCATAGGAACGGCAAGAAGCTGCTGCTTTATTTATGTGCATTTGCAGCAGCTGCCTCCTTTGGATTCTGGCTCTTAGCAAGCTCAAGCAGCAGCTCCATGCACAGAGCTGCCCTAAATGTCTCTCTTTGAAGCCCTCGAGTCCACAGCCTTCTAT
Organism: Talpa europaea; assembly: GCF_964194135.1. NCBI lineage: Eukaryota > Metazoa > Chordata > Mammalia > Eulipotyphla > Talpidae > Talpa > Talpa europaea. The sequence goes on from NC_140076.1 coordinate 50,401,853, forward strand.
TAGTGTCTGGCCCCGATGCAGCACGGTCCTGAATGCTTCACCTGCCATGTTAAGTTTCCAGTAGAGCCTGAACCAGATTTTAAAAAAAGAACAATCCCTGGCCAGTGAATCTCAGCATGGGAGAGGTGGAAAGTGAGAAGGGTAGAGCCACTGCAGAGAGTAATTACTTCCTGTCATCTCTCTTTGGACGGATATTGATATCTCTGTCTCATCTCGATGTTTTGCTCTACCTGGATCCCAGCTACCTGTTTAGAAGATTAACAACATTTAGACACAGACCCTCAGTCACTCTGGACTTTGGAGCAGCTATGGTTCATAGCAGAAATGGCATTATGGATAGACTAGCATACATTTTAAAGAAATTTTTATTCTCAAGGATCAAAACACTTAATACTTAAGTAGCAACATCCACTCACCCATTTATGTAGATATGTGTGTATTCACTTATTAGACCTGTGTCCCTCTCTTTATTAATTTGATCAGGTTTTGCTGAAGTGGCCTGTTCACCAACTTAGTACGGGCATGGTTGGGACTAAATTACTAATCGCTACACAGCCGCCACCACCCATATGCCTGGGATATAGTGTCCTTATCAATTATTTGTTAAACAAAGGAAGGAAGAACTGAAAGAAACAACAGGAGAATATGGAAATTTGGTTGATCTGAGCAATAGCAAGAATTGTAAATGTCTAATTGTAAGAATTGTAGGATAGTGTATATTTTTACATTAAAGATCCAAGATCAGTCAATTAAAAAAATAATGAATTGTCTTTCATAAGGCATAGATAAGAATTTCACAATGGAATGGTAAACAATATAAATGTTAACCCTTGGTTAAATAGCATGCAATATGGATGATAAGGTAAGAACTTATTGTACTAAAATATATGTTTCATAAAGTAACTAACATTTACTGAGTAGTAATTACCTGCTGGACATTGTTTTAAGTGACTTACATCGATTGTTTCATTGCATCTTCACAATTATGAAGTAAGTACTATTATTTTTCCTCATTTCTGTAAATGAGGAAGGAAATAGGAAGAGGTTAGATAGCTTGGCCAAACTCACACGTAGGAAATGAATAGTGCCAGAATATGAGCCCAGCCAGTGCTAACAGGAAAATCTGCTCTTAATCACCACTACATACAGTCACCATCCATGTCATAATTCCATGTTCACAAGCTCCAATGGGGAGGGACAAAAGACATTTTCAAAAAATGCACCGATGCTGAAACTGGGGGTTGAGCTGCCACAAAGGAAAAATATCTGTCAGAGCATGGTGCAGTCAGGGCCCCAACAACACAGAGGAAGTGGATCTGTGGTGTCAGAGTTCAGGCCTTGACACTGCCAGGGGCCCTGAAGATGGTTTATAAACTTTTCTTTACCTCAGTTCATGTCACCGTCACCACAGTGAGCTAGTTAAAGCCCCAAGCAAATACCCCAAGATTAATCAGCCCCACATGAAACTCAGATCTAAAGTTTACTGAGGGGCTTTTCTGCCTGACTTCTGTTTATGTGACAGAGCAATCCCCAGAGAAAGAGAACCTCCCTGTCCAACTCCACTCTTCCTTAGGTTGGAGCAGGGAAGCTGGAACCTCTCCTTTCCTTTGGGATTCCTCTGTTACAATTAGACATCTCACAATTCTAAGAGGAGTCTTTATTATTATTTTTTTTTGTCACCGTCAACTGAATCAAGAACCAAATACCACTTAATAAGTTCAAAATCTCCCTTTCTTCTTTCTACTCTTTCCTATTAGTATATTGAAAATGAAGGCAAACAATAAGGTTTTTGCTTTTTTCAATTTGTGAGACGTGAATTTTGGGATCAGAAGACAGGAGGGAGAGAGCAATTTGAAGGAGACAACCAGGGATGTAGGGAGAAAGATCCAGAGGCAAAGGAGGCAACAGGGACCTCAAGTAGCAAGGGCAATTCTGAGAGGAAGGAAGGGCTGACCTCTGAAAGAGGGAGCACCTTTTTTCTAGATGAAGATAAAGAAAAGTCAAAAAGTTTTAGAGCAGTTGGAGGAATCAAGGAAGAAAGTTGGTGGCAATCATGGGAAATGACTTCAAATTTTTCGGAGAAGCAGGAGGCAATGTCACATGAATTCTGTAATTTAAATGAAATAGATTAATTCATGTTTTATATGCCATGGATTTTCACATTAAAGATCCAAGATCAATCAATTAAAAAGTAATGAATTATCTTTCGTAAGGCAGAGATAACAAATGTTTCACAAAGGAATGGTAAACTTTATGAATGTTAACTCTTGGTCTAACCTCAGCGATAATAGGTCCTCATTATGGATGCCTGTCCACACTTTAGGAAAATTCTACGTACAAAAAAGTCTAAGCTTTAAAGATACATTTGGCATCATTTTATAAAACAATTTACTTTATGAAGAAGTTCTCAGAAGTTTCTTTCTACTATTCTAGCTTCCCGATTATTTTACTTTAGAAAAATCAATGTAAAGACTTTTAAAAATTGTACTTTTAAGGTAAGGTAATTTGTCTTAAATTGAAGTTTAAATACTCCCTCAAGAATGCATATTTGTAAATGGTGTTGTAAAAATGCATCCTTTACTTATGGAGAGGGAATTACATAAAAGCAAAATGTGAGACCAAAAAAAAAAAGCCCACAATATGATAATTTCAAACTTAAAAAAACATATTATTTTGAACACCATTTATGGTTATGGTTCTGAGGCCTCCATCACTGCCAGCATGACCCAGATAGGCTTCAGGTAAAATAGAAGCTATAAGCTTAGTCATGATTAGTAGAATTCACTGAGCTCCTTGAGCAGAGCATGACTACACAGCTATGATAAAAAGAAGTTAATGGGGGAACAAGAGAATCAGAGGTCCCCTATAGATAAGAAAAGCCTCTCAGAAGACAGCAAGAGCTATAGTTGCCCTTTGCATGTGTTGGTCCTATAAGAAAAGAGGAAGAAGGAAAATGCTGTGAAAACCTCATAAGTAAAAACAATAATAAAGGGAGAGCATAGTAGGGAATTACGTGGAAACAGAGATGAAAAGACACAAGAAGGTAGATCTCCTTCCTGTTTTCTTAGCTTCTGTTAAAGATTCAGCAACTTATTTAGCCACCCAACCAAAAAGTAGAGGGTCACCTCTGATATCCACTTTTCCTCAATCTATCAGCAAATCCTCATTACACTCCACTGCGCCAATGTTCTTCAACATCTATTATGATCTCTGTTTTTACTTGCCTTAGCTGGAAACTTCTGGCCTGCCATCTGTCCTCCAGTATCATATACACAGCTGCCAAATTAATCTTTTAAAAGGAGAAATCTGACCAGGTCACCCACTTGCTCAAAAACTTTGAATGGCTTCCCCACTGTGCGCTGAACACATTTAAAGATGGTTACATTAAGTAGAGCCTAAAGCAGTGTTTCTCAACGTGTGGTCTCTGGAGCATCTGCCTTAGCATCCCTTGGGAACTGGTTAGAAATGTAAATTTTTGACCTAGATTACCCATCAGAAACCCTGGGAGTGGGTCCAGCAATCTGCTTTAATCTAGATGATTCTGATGCATGCTAAAATTTGAGAACCACCGATTTAGTGATTGAGACTATGGACTCTGGCTTCAGATGGTCTAGTCTCAACTCCTCTTTCTACTGATTAGCTGTTTTCCTTAGAGAAGTCACCCTCTAAGCTTCAATTTCCTTATGAGAAAAAAATGGAACGTAATTAAGGTCACTACTGTGGTTATGAACAGCACTCATATATAAAGCTCACCACAGAGCCTACACATCTGGAATTCTCCATAAGTATCACTGCTACTCATTATTGTTATTAATGGCTATCCCAGCATTAATCCTAAACTACTTTCAACAGGCTGATTCAGTTGACCCACTCACTAATCCTGGCAGGTTTTGTACCACTAGCAGTGCCTTGCTCATAAATGGGCTCAACTGTTTGACATACGAATCACTGAAGAATGAATGCCAGAAAATTCTTGATACTAATCAAGAGCCTTTGGGAAGAAGCTTAGTTTGAAATTGAAGAGTGAAAATTCTAATGAATGTTAATGAGGTATTGATTTACTATCTGACCTGAGACAATATGATACACTGGTTGCTTTTATTCCCATCTGTAAAATGGGATTAATGCTATTAACCTCTTTAAAAAAAAATTATCCCTACAGATACATAGCAGATAGAAAGTGCCCACAGGTATTGGAATAATTCCTGTGATACATATAATCACATCTGCTGAAATGGGAACAAGCTAGGGATACTCTCCAATAGTAGAGCTGAGGACAGTGAGGTTTTTCTGTTTTGCTTTAAATTGCTACTAGTGTTTCCTCATAATTCTGCTCATGGGAAAAGGCACTATAAATATTTCTTTTAAACTTCTGTCACATTTGGAGAGAGGTTGCTTGAAAAGATATTGTCTAATATATAGCTAACAGTTATCAAGTTAATATATGTGAATTGTCAATAAGGTCATTTCAACTACATAGTATTTTATATCACTGGGAAATCTCAGGAAGAAGTTGCCTTAACTTAGCATAATAAAGGTTGGGAAAAGAGTGTCGACTATGAAGGCATATCTATTATTAGTACTGAAGAAAGAAAATATTTAAATTAGCAATGGGGAATAGGTAAAGCCATCTTCACAAATGAAATAGATATGTTATCGCTTGTAATCTGTAATATTCTCCATGATGTTCTATTCCTCTTTTAGCAAGATTAACTAAACCCTGATTATGACATTATAACTGATTTCCTCTGCAACTAGGCAGCCCCTTCTCCTCTTTGGGTCATCATAAAAGGTGGCAATGCTCTTGCTATCAAACAAGGTCGACTATGCCTTTTGTTGAGGCCCATGGCCCAGAAGGTTAGGTCCTGTGGCCCAAGTCCAGAGCAGCAGACCCAAGTCTGCTTCTCCAGCCTCAATATTTTTTGCTCTCTGCCTCCTGTATGTAGACCCCATCTGCAGAGAACTTTTCTCCATTTCCCTCACATATTAAATTCCTAAGTAGAAGGACTTGCTTTCCTTGATTATAGGCACTTATAACATCAAATTGACAGACTTAGTAATGTCTTTCTGCCTGGTCTGTTGTCATCTTAAATCAGGAACCATGCTTTATTTTGTCCTTATTTTCAGCCTTTAGGAAGACATCTGGAATTAGGAACTCCCACCCCAATCCAATAGGTACTGCTCGAGCAAATGAGTGAATGAGTAGAGAGTATCATTTACTGACTAGTCTTCAGCATTAGCTAGTATTTTTTTTTCTAGCTAATGAAAATTTCAGAATAAATGAGTGTCATGGGCCTCACTGGTGGCACAAGGGGATAAGCCTCAGCACTGTGAAGCATCGGCAGTCACTGAAGCATGAGTTTGATCCCCAACCAAGAAAGTGACCCACATAGCATAGGAGACCTCTTCTGTCTTGCCCCCTGCTTCCCTCAGTAGTGTATTTTAGTCAATCCACCTCTGTTTTGCTCCCCGCTCTGTCCCTGGTGAACCCTCTCAACCTCCGCACCTCTAGCATACACCCAGTTCTTGTACACAAATAAATGAATCTTTTTAAAAAAAATGAGGGCCAGAATTTTAAGAATCTTGAAACACTGAAGTTATATCCAATAAGAATGATAGATATGGGTAATTTGCAGTTTCAATTCACATTCTCAGCCCACTTCTGGCTTACAGGTCCCTAGAGGATGATTTCACCAGTGAGTAAGTGGATGATCTCTTCCTTTCTCCACTGAGACTAGTAAAGACATCAGTACCACTCTCCATTCACATTTTCTGCTGAAGGCAACTTCCTGCTTCTCAGCTGAGTCAGATGACAACATCTGGAGAGCGTTAAGGAGGGAAACTGGCTCTACCTGGCATTGGGTTGGTGAGGGTGTTAGTCCTTTTAATAATTGAAGATCTCCATTCTAGAGAAAGAGTTCATTGAGGAAGACCAGTTTTCTGAAGATGAAAACTCAGACTTGCCTTAGAGTCTATCATACTTACTGTTTAACCTAGCTTGAATGTCCTTGTCAGAGCCAGCTTTTAATTATTTCCATCAGTGTTGAATCTCCAGCCCTCACCTGTTATCTCTGACTGCCTCAAACCTTCATCCCCTAAGTTTGACTACATCAGATGTCAGTCACCTGCCCGAACTCAGTTGCCTTTGACCTCAATTACCTGCAATCTCTTCCTGACTCCTGCCCTAATGAGGCCCTTACTTGTGCCTCTTGAAGGACTGGTTGCCAAGAGCAACCATCATAGAGACAACAGTGAAACCTCAGTAAAAGAGCACCTTCTCTCCTGTGTCCTTGTGACATGTATGGATATTATAAAATGCTATTAGTCATATATTTTTTTTTCTAAGAAGGCCGAAAGGCCTTAGGTCTTCTTAGAAAAGGTCTTTCAAATCTATTGGTTTAGGTGTGTTTTCTGTACAACCACAAATGATTAAGGAAATATAACAAAGTGATTGTTACTTATACAGGGAACTGGCCTACCATCAAGTCCTGGATTGGTTTTCTTCCTGGGCTCCATAAAGTTCTATTTTATATTTTGTTTTTTCTTCCCAGGGTTGTAACAATTTTCTACAAATCAGGAGGCTTAAAACAACAGAAATTTATTCTCCACAGTGTTGGAGGCTGAAGTGCAAAATCAAAGTGCTGTAAGTGTGAGTTCTTTCTGAAGGCTCTGAAGGAGAATCTGTTCTAGGCCTGATTCACTTCTGGTGACAGCAGGCAATTCCTAATGTTTCTGGCCTGGAGATGCATCATTTTTGCTTGCAGTGTCTTCACATAGTATTCTCCTATGTGTGTCTCTCACCTCTCTTTATAAGAACTCAGGTTATATTACATTAAGGGTCCAACATACTCCAGTATGATCTCATTTTAATTTAAAGATTTATTTATTAATGCATACAAGAACTGGGGTGTAAGCCAGAGGTGCAGGGGATGAGAGGATTCACTAGAGTGGGGAGCAAAACAGGAGGATCTACTGAAATACACTGCTGAGGGGAGCAGCAGGCGAGTCAGGAAAGGTCTGCTGTGCCATGTGGGTCAGCAACCTGGCCAGGCTGGGATAGCACTGTGTAGTGGGCAGGAAGGAGCACAGGGCAGGTTTTCTGATTCAGCAGACCAGGTAAAGGAGGAGAGAGTCTTGGAGCCCTCAGTGGCTTTTGCAGGCTTTTATTGGGATTTACCATGTACATGGCAGGTAGGGGTGCTGGGGGGCTGGGAGGCTGGCAGGACTCCCAGCCCCCGGCAAGTCTTCACTTTATCTAGGCTCTCCGGCATTTTCTCTGCTTGCTTCTCTGCTCTCTCATGCTTCTCTCTCTCTCTGGTAGTTCTGTTCTGCTTCTTCTTCTCCGCTTCTGCTTCTTCTGTTACTGCTGGCATCTCCATGAGGCTGCCTTTAAAAAGCCCAGTCTTAGCCCAGATGAATCCCATCTACATAGGCCTACCCCCTACTCTAGGTGCCCGCCATCAGGCATGCATTCAGGACCCCAAGGATCCATCATCTATCCTGATGGCTGGAGAGCAGAAAAGCCTGATACTTTTACCTTACCCTACACACGGTCTTTAACCCCTGTGCCACCAGAAAGGCCCTTCAACATATATTTTAGAGGGACACAATTCAACCCATAACATCCCCATACATTTTAACTACAAGCCTTGACTGTTTTCATCATGAGTTCCAAACAGAATTTCTTTTGCTGTCCTGGAAAGAGCATACGTGGGCTTTGGGTTTAGTCAGACTGGAGTCAAACTCAGACTCCCTACACCTCAGGCCATGTTTCCTAAGTGTCTTGGCTGGTTTTGCCACTTTTAGTATGGAGGTAATATCTCTCTTGTGTAGCTAGAAACACGAAATAGATGATATATGTACATACACAGCAAGTTCTCAACAAACATTAAGAACTTCCATCTTCAATGGATGATTATTAAAAGTAGCAAAGAAAAAAAAAGCAATCTATATTGAAACAAAACTTCCTATCAATGTTTCTCTTGGACTTAATGATGAACATTTCAGTACAAGTATATAGAATCCTACAAATTGCCAAAAGCATCCTAATGCCTTTTCAGCTTGTGAAGCTTAATCAGAACTCCCATAGACACATGTGGGCAAATGCTTTAAACAATTGCTCCTGGCATTTTTGAAAGAATGAATTTAATAGACTATTTTTCATTCTTGATTATGAAAATAAACAAACACCTACATAATATGGCTTTAAATGCTCTGAGATCTGCGTTTCAGTACTCTATCCTATGACTCATAAAGGAAGCTTCTATTTTGGTGTGTCTGGACAAATCTGGTTAGATAAACCTTGAAAAGTATTTGAATTAAAAATACATGGTTATGGTACAATGCTTAGCAATCTTTTCAGGAGAGAAGAGGCAGGCACTGCATCACCAAGATAACTTTATTTAAACTTAATTAGCTGTTAGGAGGTTATTTACTACCCTTAGTCTATAAAAAACAAAGGTCTGTCAGTACCAGATGCATCTGATTTTTGCAGATGTGGTTGTGTCTTCTGAAATCTTTGAAGATTCATCTTAAATGTGCTTTCAGGTCCCCCTTTTGTGAAACTTCGACAGGATAATAGAATTAGATTTGCTGAATTTCACTAAACTGTAAAGTAACGTGTCATCAGCTTCACTTACTCCTCAAAAAATATTTCTCTCTGGTAATGCTCATCAATCTAGCTTTTCAACCCCTAAACACGAAACTCTGAAACACAAAGGATAACTCCATCAGTTTCGCAAGTGACAAGATGTTAAACATTTAACACTCCCACATTGTAGCACCAGCTGCCTCTGGATAATGCAGACTTAGGTTTGGTTTAGACAAAATGGGAGGGGCAGAAGAAGAAGAAAGAAGGAAAAGGAATTACTCTTGCAGAGAGAATGCAAAATTCTCTGCAGATGTGAGAATTCTGAAGAGGCTGTGCCTGTGGAACAAACCTTTTCTCCTGAGGGAACATAACAAGAGATTCACCATAAGGTCCTAGCAGTGCCCCTGTATGTCCAAATTTTTTCTGGGCTTGCTCTGATAAGAGCACTTAGGGTACTGGGTTAAAATTATTTTTTTTTCTGAGGGGGGAGGTACAAGTAGATTCCTGAACCCTACTACAGATGCTCAATAAGTATCACTGAGTGAGAACTGGACTAGCACTGAGGTGTTTTTGGTCACACCAACTCTCTCCTTGGCTGTATTCTCAGGTATGTCAAACAATATTGACTGAGCAGCCTGTGTACTCAACTGATCTAACAAGAGAATTCCTTGACAAGGCCTTTGTGAACAACCCTAAACTACCAACAACTTTAAAGAGCCAAGGCTGTTTCTTTCAAGTGTTTTGTCATGAGTAAAGCTTATGAGATGGCAAAAGCCAGCTATGGTTTTTCCATGGTGAGCCATTTAGCAGAGTGAGAGGCAGGAAAAGCCAACTTTGAGTGCTCACAGAGTCTGCCCAGTCAGGAGGCTTGTTAAGAGAGAAGTTTTCCATATGGAGTGAAGCACGCTGCAGCCAAGTGCCCATTTTGATGAACGTGGCATGAAGCTCCCAACAGGGAAGACGAACAGTATAAATAGCACTCTGTCAGTGGTAGGTGTTGGTTCTTTTGCTCAGTGAACTTTTGATTTGGAACTACCATGTGCCAGGTGCTATTCCAGGCACTAAAAGATGAAGGCAGATGGGAGTGGTGTAGGAGTGGAGAGGCACGTTAAGAGGAATAAGGCATATGGCTACGATGCTGGGCAGTTAACTCAGTAGGTCTCAGTTTCATCATCCCCCTTTCAATGTAGAGATTAACAAAATATAAGCTGTGAAACCTTTGTAAGTTAATTTCCTCTTCTTTTTCATGACAATGTTTGGATCCTTACATCTTAATTTTCCTTTTCTCGCCATTTAAAGAAACAGCCTCATAAATAGTCACGTGCCTGGTGCCACCGACACAGGATGAGCTGAGCACCAAGATCCATCCCCGCAGGGCTGCCCAGTTGGCATCGCTCCCGGGCCAATCTGGGGTTCAAGTGGAGTTTTATGGAGTCTGTTTCACTCATGTCTCATCTGTATCACCACATTTTCGTTCTCAACTTGAGTCTTTTCAGTCACCCATTCTAAACATAGCTGTAGAAATCATGCTCATTCAGGATCATTTGGAATTAAGAATTGTACCCACTGCAGTTTCTGCAGACACTAGAGGTTGCTGTACTCAGTTCTACCCAGAGCCTCACGTGCTCACTGCCTGCATGAAAAGTGTGAGGACTCATTGCCTAAAAGGGAAGCTGCATTAAAAGAAAGGTGTTGTTTTGTTTTTGCTTTTCAATTTTCCTTGGAGACTGAACTCACCTGCTTCTATGTTCTTCTCTGATTTCTACTTCTTTACACTTGAAATTTCTAAGCATCTCTTCTGCTTAGTTACTTCCAACACTTTGCTGTTCCTCAAATGTATCACACAGATTCCTGTCTTCTTGCTGTTGTCCCTGCTTCTTCCTTTTCCTTATATACTTTTGATTTCTTTCTCTGCTTTGCTAATTCTCACAGATTCATGCTAAATAGCATTGGTTTTAGGAAGCTTCCTGTGGCCCTCCCTAGGCTCCCTGGACATCCTACATCTGACTCAGCTGTTATTTTTCTGTTTGCTTCCACCTCCTCACTAGACTGGATTCTCTCAGGACTAGGAGGAGCTATTTTATCAATACTTCCAGTGTCCTCTATAGTATCTGGCACATAGTAGATGCTTAATAAATGCAAATCCACTGAAACACTAAAGAAAGAGCAATAGAATCAGGTAAATGAAGGGGCCAGGTTAGTAAGGGACATGTTGCATACATTGGGTTTTTCTCATCTCTGTGTTAAATATTGTCAATCCCTTAAAGAAAACAAGGGGAACACAAAGAGGGAGGGGTAACAAAAAGTGAGAGTATTTATGCAAGACTTGTACTCAAAATATTGGGAGCTCTTTGTTTAGGATCAGACACAGACACAGTGCTTTGCACACAGCAGGGGCTCAACACACATTTGTAAGCTAATTGATGAATTCCATGAACTTTCCCGTTGTAGCTGTATTCATTAAGCTTTGTGTACTATTCAGATTCCTATATGACTTTCCTTAGGATAAAGAGTTTATTTAAACAAAGGTAATACATAGACCTTTCTACTTTACAAAAAGTTACAGTACCTAATTCAGTGGGCAGTAATGTCAAAGGAATATAGGAAACGTAATAGTTCTTCTTTTCTCCTAAAGATCTATTTATGTATGCACACAAGAACTGGGGTTCAGGCCGGAGGTGTGTGGGGTGAGAAGATTCACCAAAGACAGACTCAGGAACAGAACAGGCAGATTGACTGAAGTACACTGCTGAGGGGAACAATGGGCGAGACAGGAGAGGTCTGCTGCGCCATGTGGGTAGCTCCCTAGCCAGGGATTGACCCCGTGCTGCAGAGACTGTGGATAGCTTCACAGTGCTGTGCTTAATCCCTTGTGCCATCAGGGAGGCCCATTTGATAATATTTAAATTATTTCTTATTTTGTCCTTCCATTCAGATATGAGAAAATGGGTGAAAAATTACTTTAGATGTCAAAACCAACAACCAACATTAACAATGTTTTGTCATCAATTTTTATATTACTTATTTTATGATTTCACATTTTATTCCTCTATGTTGATTTGGTAAGATGTTATTGCAGCAAAGAGTAGAAGACTCATCATGCCTGAACAATAAAGGATCATTTTTTATAGAATGAAAAAATGTTCATTGGTGTTAAAATTGTATATTTAGATTTGCTGTTTCTCAAGAAATCTTTTCTACTTTCATCTAGTCTTCTGGCATTTAGTAGACACATTCACAATTAACTACAGTTTTCTTTTCAGAGGTTACAAAGAAGGAAAAATTGAAATCCTTGAAAGTCATTTCTCCTGATTTCTGTTATTTTCATGTAAATAGTTGCTGGATAGAAAACATCCAGGAACCGTGGTTCCAAATGGCAACTTGACTGGGAATTTGATGAACAGCTAATGTTGATAGAGGAAAAGTGTTAAGAAATTCATGGGTAGAACTGCTATTTAATGAGAAAAATAAGTGTCCTGTGATCTCAAAGAGAATAAATGATAAAAAGAAGAGAGTGCCTGAATTAGGATCTGAATTCCAGGCAGATGACAGGCTTTCTCTTTTCAACCTCAGAAAGGTGTTTATCCAGCCCTATGAAATAGTAGACAATTATCTCTAGCTTAAAGCAAGACAACACACACTTCCCAGGGATGACTAATATGTTTTTTTCTCCAATCCTTGCAAAAACCAGGCCAGGTAATATCGTGAAATTTATTTTAGTAAGGCCAGGAAAAAGTTCTCACCATTCTTAGAATTAGGATTTGAACACAGATATATCTGACTCCAAGGTACATGCTCTTTTTCAGTGTAACACACCAACTCCCACTTCTGTTATCAGCAAATCCTCCTCTTCCTCCTGAGCTCTCTATTGGATACCTGCTCTAGGCCAGGTTCTGACCTATCCCTCACTGTCAGTGTTCCAGAAGTCTTTTCATTTTCAGCTCAAAGAATATAGAACAGAAAAACATGCTGGTATGAAGTAGTTCCTTTGACTACTTTAAATAAGACATTATTCCTGGAGCTGTTATAGTCATTTTGTGATCAAGTAGCGACAAACGTGAGAAAAAAAGATCAATGTGTGGAAGATGGCCCAGTTCTTCTATACCCTCCCAAGCAGCTCTATCCATGACCACCTCCTTCCATACTTCTTGCCATGTGTGGAAAACAAGTCCCCTATTTTACTAAATAATTATTCACTGAGTTTCCTGTTACTTTCTGCTTAAAACTTCCTACCTGATAGATTAGTGTTAGCTGAATGCTAACTAATTAGGTGTTAGGTAACTAATAATTGAGTAGGCAAGTAGGAACACCATCCCTTCCCCTTCCTTTATCTTGATACCATTATTAGAAGAGACAAACCTGATGATAGGCTCTGAAGACTTTTTTCTTTCTCCTTCCAGAAGCACAGACCAGAACCGACTGCCTAATCTAAGATATCAATGTCAGCTCCAGAGACTGACTCTCTCTAACAAAGTCATTTTTCAGACCTGAAAAGAAATTTTGTGATTTCAGAGTCACCTAGATAGTCCTGGTTCCATTTTTCCTTTTAAATATACTGAGCAAAAGCATGGGATCCTTCTATGAAATGCACCATTCTAAGGGAAAGTCTGAGCTTAGTGGCTTATATGCTGTTGGATACTGCTCTGTTTACAACTTTTTCCCTATTTAAATTTGCACCATGTGTTCTGGGGTCCACACCCCACCGTTTTCTTATCTTCCATTCTGTTTTCAGTGTCTCACCCCTTTTACAGAATCATTGTCTGGCAATCCATAGCTAGTGTTCTTCTTCCTCCTCAAATTCACTGTCATTTTCAAAGAACAAATGGATGACCTGCCTAGATAGATACACTTCCCTAGACAGTAGGCCCAGGACTTGTCTCTCCATGCTCTCAATGATACCTTCTTCTGTGTTTATGTGATCCAGCAGATATGTGCTTACTATTGTATGTATCACATTGTATTATAAATACATTTGGGTCTACTTTACATACTAGCTTACTTAAAGGAAAAAAAACATTGTGCTATGTACCCTGCTTCACATCTCCAATCTTTAGCAAACTCCTGGTACATGTAGGCACTCTGTAAATGTTTGTTGAATGATGACTGACTTAATGAGAGAGGAAAAAAACAAACAAATACTGCCTCAGCTTTCAACATTGGGCTTCCCAAAGCCACTCAAGTTCCTGAGTCTCAGAGCTTATGTGCCTGGATGACTAGCTTAAGTGACTAAATTAAATTGCCTCGTTGGTAGGGAATACCAACATCAATGAGACAAGTACTTTTAAATATCAACACATAACCGTGTTTCCCCATTTTTTGGTGTCAGTGATCTCTAACATGGCACAAAAAGAGACTCTGGAGTAAAAATATTTGTATTATTTGAGCCATTCATTCATTCATTCATTTACTCATTCAGTATATTTATATCTACCAATTCACTAATGCCAAGCATTGTGATAAATATTAAGAATGCACAGATGAAAGAGATCTTGACCTCAAGGAGTATACTCTATGTGAACATTGTGTGGTGTGTATACATGCAGGGGGCAGCTGACATAATTAACATGGTTATAGTTCCTATGATCTAGTCAGATATGCACAGAGATAGGATGTGATCTAGTCAGATATGCACAGAGATAGGATGGTAACAAATATGCTGGGCTTCTAGCTGGTTGAGAGTACACAGAGAGACTTCTTTGAAGAGGATATTGTTGGAATTGAGCTTAGTCTGAATTGTATTTGAGTGCTGAAAATGGGGACTGGTGGGAAAGTTTGAAAACTGCTTTTGTCTTGCATGCTAGTTGTATACTTCTTTAGGCTTATATTGAAAGAATTCTTGGAATGTGCTTGCCTTAAAATAATCATAATGGATAATGTAGGGATCTTGCAATCAGAACACTAAATGACATCTGTAACTAAATTAAGATAATGACTTATTTAACATTTCTTTCGGCTTTTTTTTTTTTTAGTGTAATGCATTATGCCTGTTGGTATTGCAGGTATAAAGTTATTTCACATGGATAGATCCCCCCTCAAAGAATTTACACAACATAGACATGATACTAAGTAGAACGTGGTAAGTGACTTAAAATAAAATTTTTCTTAGAAGAGAGAAAAGTCTTTCTTTCAAGTGTAAAGACAGGAGTAGGAATGAAGTGGTGATACAACCCTGGAGGAAGGAAAGGATCTAGAAAATGTTTATATAAGTACAACAATACTCTAAATATACTAGAGCTAGAGGGTTGACAGAGTTTGCTAAGTCTTGTGCACCTTAAATTCTAATGTACATCAACAAGTCACGTGTTAGCATCTTGTTAATATGCATGTTGTGATGCAGTAGGTCTGTGTTGGGACTGAGAGTCTAAATTGTTACCAGGTAGGTGACCCTGAAGTTTTCAGTCCATGGGCCACACTGGAGTACCAAAATTTCAGTTCATGTGCTTCAACAGAGATGAAATTCTGAAACTCAGGGCAAGAAGAGACTTGCCCATGCCACAGAGCTGATTAGGATGAGAGGAGTTCTCTGTCTCACACTGCAACAGCTCAGCACGTAGGGAAAGATCATGGGCTTTGAGTCAGATGGATCCAGGCTCAATCTTCAGTTTACTAGTTGCAAAGCCTGGGGCAGATCTTTTCTCCTTTCTGTGCTCTTGTTCTCTCATTTATGGAGTGTAAATAAATAACTTCTACCTCATAGGAGCATTGCAATAAGTTAATTATATGACTGTACAAAAAATGTACAGTAGTGTCTAGAACATAGTAAGTGATCAAAAAATATGATGTGTATTCTCCCCTTTTGGCCAGGTTAATATTGCCATCAGTGCACATGGCCTTATCTCAATGATATCTCCCCCTAGGGCTTGGACAGTGTTAGCATCCAATGACAGGTAGGGAGGGTAGTTAACAGAGGCTTGCTAATAGGTACCTGATTAAAGTCAAAGAATAAAAATAAAAACAAGGTTTCATTTTTTGCTATTTCTTTTGAGGATGATTCAGGAAGGTAAACATCTATCCACTAAGGATTTTTTTTTGTACTTCTTTGCAATTTAAGCCTTTAAAACATCTGCTCATTAATAGAAAATGCTCAGCAAATATCACAAATATTATGGTAAATGTTTTTTATCCCACTTTAGTTGATACAGGAATTTTTTTCTCCCAGGGTTCATGATTTTCTCAGGCTGTCTTAGCTGCTTACCTAAATACAAAAGCAAGCAAACAAACAAACAAACAAACAAAACCTCAATCTCATGGTTTCCAAGGAGATCATGAGAAAGAGTGACTTGTGAAATATCTCCTTTAACAAGAAACTTCTTGTTTCTAATACTAGCAACAATAATAAAAGCGACTAGGAGGATGTTGCCATTTTTGCATTATGTAAGAGTTAGATTTGGTCCACATGGAAGGTGCTAAAGGTGAAAAGAAGAGAAAAAAAATCTATGGGAATTAAGCCTGTTAAATTGTGCAGTGCCATTGTAAAAGCTGCTTCAGAAATCTATTTAGAAATCATTGTTCTTGTATCTGAATCTTTACAGAGACACCAGCATCACCTACTTCTTATTACTGCAAACATAGCAACAGTTGCCATGCTAGCAAGAGATTCGCACAAACACTAGAGTCAAGAGAGAGCAGGAGGGGCCAGAGCTGAAGTCAGGGTGGTGAAAGGCTCACAGTGCAGGCTGCACGGATTTAATTAGGTTGGTTGTTCTCTTTGGTCCCTGGCCGTGTCCTGTCAGACATTTCAGCTGAGCAGAAGCAGTATCAAAAGCAGCATTTTCTGACCAACTTTTACTTTCTCTCCTACACAAACATCATCACCAAAGGCAGAGTCAGGGTGCTTGAGGTATTCAAGAGTGTGCTTAGGCCCTTGGTTAGGTTATAAATGGAGAGAGGGTCAAGGTTTCCTTCATTTCCAGAAATAAAAAACTCATAAAACTCATTATTAGAAAGTCAGGTTATTCGTTGTCCCAATATGTCATTTCATCTAATTGAAAAGTGAGAAATCTGTCACCATTTATTTAGCAGTTCGCCTCCAGCAAATCTTTGCAGGTTCTCTTCATGTGGCTGGGAATTAGTTAATTAGTATTACAAAATATTTGAAGTGGGAAATGCACTCTGGTTCACCCTTTAGGTTATGAAAAAGCCCATTTTAGGTTGCTAACAAGTGCTGCTGAAGGAGAGTAAAGGACATGAAATGATGGCATCAGAATTGTCCTGGTGACAGCATCTTATTCTTCTCAAGTGCATATGTTGTAACCTAAATATGTCACTCACTCACTCTTTTCATGCAAATGTTTATGTTTGACAATAAATTCAGGTCCTGAAAATGTATAGCATAGTGCCAGTTTTACACACGTAGGGCTCTTCTCATATCATCACTTTTATTTATTTTTTAAAGATGTATTTTTATTTATTTATGCATGCAAGCCTTGTGGTGTAGGCCAGAGGTGTGGGGGGGTGAGAGGGTCAGTGAGCAAGACAGGAGAGGTCTGCTATGCCATGAGGGTTAGCTCCCTGGTGGGGGATCGAACTCATGCTGCCGTGGTTGCTGATAGCTTGATAGCACTGAGAGGTTAACACCTGCACCACCAGTGAGGCCCTTATCATTACTTTTATTAATTTCCCATTGTTTAATCAACTCCCTTTTTAAACAGAGTATTTTGTTTACTGTTCTTTCTTTTACATTTTTCACAGAGAAAGATCATTTCAAACAAAGGATGGTTTTAAAAGTCAAGGAAGAGTTGACATTCTGATATGCCCCTAACTTTAAGGCTGAATGCCTTTGTTCTGAGTGAAATCTAGAAATCTTACAACAGCAGTCAGAAAGGCTGGAGGACCCGACCTGCTTTGTCAACTGATTGCTAGGTGGTGCCAGAGAGCAAGGCAAATAGAAGCATAGAATGGTTGTTCTATGTCCATCTCAGCTGAGCATTCTAACATACAGCCCTGTTGAGTTTTCAGCATACATTATTTCCAATTCTGATTATTTTTAGGATATCAGCAGCATGGAATGCAGAGGGCACTATCAACCTATTTATACTCTCCTTTTTACTTTTTGTGTGTATGTGTACCTATGGGAATTGTTTGCTAATCTCACTATAGTGCTTTCTGGACATGGTAGCTAATGCTGTGGGGAAGAGGTTTTATATAAATAGAAATAGATGGATATGCTTATTTTTCAAACCTTTGTGGAAATAGTTTAACTTCTAAGAACTCTCTCTACTTTGCTTGATTTTCCCTTTGTATTAGATGATATTAAGGGGCATCCTTATATCAACATGC
Organism: Talpa europaea; assembly: GCF_964194135.1. Lineage (NCBI taxonomy): Eukaryota > Metazoa > Chordata > Mammalia > Eulipotyphla > Talpidae > Talpa > Talpa europaea. Next base: position 50,419,722 of record NC_140076.1, read on the forward strand.
ATAACTATGTATTTTCCAATTTAGCCCTGCACCCCATGACAGTAAGTAATTTTCTGCTTTTGTTAATTAGAAAAATTTATGAGCAACTCAAGAAGATCTGAGCTTACAAAGAAAGAGATAAAAGGCAACTGACAGGCATTGTGACACATGCGTAGATTCCAGCTGGTCTCCTTTGGCTTTTATATTTATTCACTGCAGGCCCTTAATGAGCTTGGAAACTGACCTTCAGCTCGAGAGTGTCACAAAAATTATACATCCCAGAGGTGATACTATCCCGAAGAAAAGCAAAAGTTGTCTTGTTTCTAGATTAGACCACCAACATCTTACTTATTCTTCTCCATCTACAAACAACGTGGGCATGGTCCATAGAGCCATTGAGATAGTAAGGCAACTCTTGACACTGTTCAAGTGAGGGCTAGATATTAATGTAATATTCTGATACACACTGAGGTCTTTTATAAATTCTATGGATGTCAGTCTTTTTATCAGCAATCTTTAGTAATGAAAAGATAAAAAACAAAAGATACTATCTGCTGTAAACTTAAAATTATGTCTTAAAATAATTTTTATGTATCATTAGCAAAAAGATTCTGGGACTCTCTTGTACTCATAAATGAGAAAGAGCAGTATTTGTCTTCATTTCTAGGACTGAAAAACTCAGGAAACTCTTGTTATTAGGTCATCAGGCTATTTGTTGCCCCAAAATGTCAACTAAAAGATTCTTTAAAAAATACAGTGAGTGCCTCCCCTGGTGGCACAGCCATTGAGCTCTGGGCTGCGAAGCTGCCCGCAGCCTCTGCAGCACCAGTTCTATCCCTGGCCTCCGGACAAGGATCCCACATGGCGTGCAGACCTCTCCTGGCGCTCGCTGCTCCCTTAGCAGTGTATTTCGTTGGTCTGCCTGTTCTGTTTCCTGCTCTGGATCTGGTGAATTCTCTCACCCTCCCACGCTTCTGACTGTACCCAGTGCTTGATTTATAAATAAATAAATCTTTAAAAAAAATACTTCTTATTAAAAAAAATACAGTGAATATAACAGTGACTATAAAAAAGAATATGTTCAATGAGGAAATGAAAAACAGGGACTGGTCTTACAGTGTACTTAATTCAACAAAGAAATCATACTAGAATAATTCTCAAAACTGGTCCCCAAGAGTTTGGAAGGAAGGAATTTATTTTTTTAAATGTGTGATGGTGTTTTTTTTTTTAATGTTTTTAGAAATGTCTTCAGGGATTTAGACAGGTTTTCAGATACATTAAAAAAAGTAGAGAGAGTAGGGCTTGGCACTAACATGCTGGTGAATGAGGCAGTACATGTGGAGTTTGTTGTGTTCAATTAGTCTGTATCAGTGCAGGCAGCTGATTAATATGATCTGATATAATCAGGCATAGGCTGAGGTAATATGGTTAGTATCAGAAGTAGTCAGAGTGAGAAGGAAAAATTTCCTTGCAAAGACTGCATTGACCATGCTCCATTGGTCCTGGCCGAATGTTAGAGAAAGCAGGGGTAGGATCAGTGCTCTGGATAGCTCCTCTATGATTCCAAAGCCTGAACCAGAGGTTAGAAGTTTCTGTTTCTTAAAGATGGTTCAAACATTTTGGTTAAGCATAATCTCCAGAGACAACATAATATGGTACAGAGAAAGACAACCAGACAGGCTCACATTCAATGATTAATTACCATTTTCTCACTGTACAGTATCATATGATTAACTTAAATTCTTTGAGTCTCTGTTTTACCTGAAAAATGAAAACCTGAAGGGTTACTCCACAAGATTGTTGTGGGGGCTAAATGGCATAATGTTTGTGAATATCTGGAATGACCATTCATTCATCCTACAAATATCTGGACTGTATCAGCACTGTTCTATGTACTAAAGATAGAAGATCAAAACTCAGAGAAGCTCATGCCCCCATACTTACAAGGTTTTTTTAAAAAGATTTATTTATTTTTATGCAAGAGCTGGGATAAAGGCCAGAGGTGTGGGAGGGTGAGAGAATTCACCAGAGACAAAATGGTGGACAGACCAGGCAGAATGACTGAAATACACCACTGAGGGGAACAGCAGGCACAACAGGAGAGGTCTGCTTCGCCATGTGGAAATCTCCCTGGCTGGCCGGGTTCGACCTGCACTGCAGAGGCTGCGGACAGCTTCACAGCACTGTGCTCAACCTGCTGCACTACTGGGGGGTGGGGGGCATACTTAGAAGCTAGAGATGATATCAACAAAAACAAAATGTTTGGCTAAAATTATAATTCCAGGTGGATGTGAATGCTATGAGCCCTCATACTTAAACTTGTTGGCCTATAACTTGAATTCATTCTATTGAATTACATATATGATATTCTCTGTGTCCAACCAAGAGGGAAGATCAGATTTGAAGCACCTGTATAAAACTAAAATTCTTGAAGAATAGTACCAAGACTGGGTGAACCTGGAAAAAAAAAATCCGCTCTATATAGAGAGGTATGGAAAATGTGTTTTATTTCATCCTGGAGGAAAATGATAAAATGAAATATTTGCCCTGAGAAGTTCCATCCATAGTCCACATATGCACAAGTTTTAAAACAAAATATTAATACATATGTTTTATGAAAAACCCCAACTTCCATTTTTAAAGTGCTGCTGTTAGGTTAGTGTCCTGGATATCAGCAAAGCAAAAAAAAAAAATAATAAAATCATCTATGAAGTAACCTATATCAAATAAGGGCGAGTAAGTTACCAGAGATAAAGTTCCAAGAAAATGAGCTCATAGAAAATATAACTCTAAATACACAATGAAACTAGGAATAAAAATTAGCAGAAACAGCAAAATATACACAATTAGATTTATAGACTGCAGAGATAATCAGATATTCAGATATAGAATATAGAATAAATATTTGAAAGAAAAAAAATTTAAAAGTATGTATGTGGAGAGAACTAGAGATTTTCCAAACTATTTAGTCAAACTGCAAAATAACACAACTTTGTGAAGTAGAATAGAAATGAAAAAAAAGCACTGAATTATAAATACAATGAACAGAACAGCATACTGGACACAGTTACAGAGTATGGTTACTGTGTGAAATAGATTTGAAGAAATCATCAGAAAGCATCATAAAGAGTGGCGATTATAAAACAACAGACTTAGAAATATGGAAAATAGAGGGAGAACATCGAAAATTCATCTAGAGAAAGATAGAATAAAGAGGATGGGGTTAAAAAAATACAAAAGTGAATAGCTGAGAATTATTCAGAACTATGAAGATGGCATTGCTCTGATTCCAGACATCTAACACATTCAAATCAAGATAAAAATAAATCCATACCTATACACAACATAGATAAACTGTAGGATACCAAGGACACAGGAAAGTTCTAATAGCAGTTAACAAGGGAAGATTGAAAAGAATGCCAATTAGATTCACAGATGAAATTTAAATAGCAACAAGAAAAGCTGGAAACATGTGGAATAACATCTTGAAGGTACAAGGGGGGAAATAATTAAACACCGCAAATCCCATATACACTAAAATATCTTTGAAGGAAGAGGGAATATAATGGTGTTTCCAGATGTTTACTTCTAACAGGGTTGTGTTAAAGGAACTTTTTAAGAAGCATCTCAGGAAAAGAAAAATGATCTAGGAAGAAGGTGTGAAATTTAAACATAATACACAATGTAACAGCGTATATGAGTAAGTATAAATAAAACATAGCTGTATAAAAATAATATCTAAGTTGTGGAATTTAAAAATCATGATGAAACTAATACAATGGACAGAAATATACAATTTCAGGAGGGAGTTATATGCAACTAAACTGCTCTAAGATCTCTTTTGTTTGGGAGTAGTACAAATAAGTTTAATATAGAATTTAAGTTAAATATGATAACTAGGGTAGACAAAAAAGAATATAAACAAGGATGCATATTCAAATAATCCCCCTTTAAAAACAACAACAACAAAAAAAAGAGGATGAGAAGAAAAATCGAGAGAATAAAATAATAGGGTAGTAATGAATTCAAATGAGTATAGCAACAATGAATGTAACAACCAACATGACAAAAGGTATGTAAGTGCCTCACAAAGATTATAAAACCTATACCAAAGGACATCTAAATAAATGTGAAACTATGTTCTTGGGAAGGAAGACTCAAAATGATGACGAGATCAGATCTTCTTTATGGGTCTGTAGTTTTAAAACAACTATATTCGAAATCTTTTATGTGGAAAATGCAAGCTGATGATAAAATTTATATGGAATAGTAAAAATGCAAGAATAATGAAGAATAGCTAAGATGAGACATGTCCTACCAGCAAAACCTTTAATGATGCATCTGTAGTTAAAATTGCATACTACTAACACAAGGGTAAACAGATACAGGGGGTAAATACAGTAATACCACAATAAAACTGAACAGAAAAGACTAAAATAGACCTATCCAAATGTAGATTCTCCATATATGGAAAGAACTACTGTTTCAGATCAGTTGGGAAAGGGATATCTATTCTTTTAAGGGAGAAGGAGAACTAATTCATGGTCATTATTTCATAGTCCAGATATATATGTCTTCAGTGAAACCTTTTTTTAAATTGCTTTAACTCAAAGCAGTCCTTTTTTAAGCACACTGGGAATGAATATGTCAGATACATCTTTCCTTACACATTTCAGGTATGGACATTCTATCCTTCTGTTGTTGTTAAAACAATATAGGTGGGCAGTGAATACCCTCATAATGAGGGAAGCAGGGTGGAAAGAAGTTTGAATTATCTAGTAAATCATTATTTTTGGACAAGAAAAAGTTAACAGAGTTGAACTTGACAGGAATATACGGGTCAAAATTGAGTGGCAGAGTGTTACTCTCTTAAATGCAGAAATATAAAGCATGCTATTCATAACCCAGCTAGTGAGTCTTCTAGCTTATTGTGAATAAAAATATTTAATATTCACCACTTACAGTTAGATTACAAATAAAATGTTGTAGAAACTTGGAAAAAAACAATAGGAGGGCAATTTCTTTCCCAAAAGTATTAATGAGCTAATGAGGACTAAGGCATAAGTAAGTAAAAGACAAAACAGCACAAGGGACTATGGTGATGGTACCTGGGTGAATTGGTGGTGGGAATTTCATGGGGTCTATACCCGAGATAATGAAGCATATATTGAAAAACAAGGAAGAATGATGTAAAAAATACATAAAATAAAATAAAAGAAATAAAAGACAAGATAATGTAAATGTATAAAGTGGTCTTAGATAATGCACAGGTATGAGCAGCCCCACAAAGACTCTCTTACAATACAGTGATTAAGACTAATCAATCACTGTTTTGATACTTCAACAGTGAGGCTAGAAAGCTAGGTCGACAGTAGTTTAAACATAGGGTGTGTATGGAAAGTAGTCCAACTTCCAGTTCATCCATATGTGTTACTAAGAATGCTATTACTGTTTTGTGTGGGATAATTCTTTATTTTGTGGAATTGTCCAAAACATTGTATGAAATTCCGCATTCTCGGCTGTAGCCTATTAAGTATCAGTAGTACCTCCCTAATCATTGAGACTGCAAAAAGAAAATGCCTCACACAGTTCCAAAAATCCAAAAATTGAAAGCAGAGGGGTGGTAGTATTATCCTGTGTAGAAATACTGGAACTTAGGATGTTCAGTGGGAGATGAAACTGCAAATATGTTTGTTTTCATTGATTGCTTTGGATTCCAGGATGAAATTGTTCACTTAGTTCTAGAAGCATTGGAGAAATATGGATGGTATTATGTAGGGTAGTGATATAATTGGAGTTCTATGCAAGGGAGATTATGCTGTTGGTGGAGGGTTAAGTGGATTGGGGCATGAGGATGCTGACAGAGAGAAGTCAAAGACACTACAAAGGCTAGGAAGCAGAAGGGTCAAGGTCACACCTCTGAATGGGGCTCACGTGTGTGTGTGTGTGTGTGTGTGTGTGTGTGTGTTGGAGCCATGAACAGTAAGAAATCACAGGAAAACTCTCGAAGAATACAGAAGCAAGGTGCAGGGTGGGAGGAATTTAAAATGGTCACACACATTGAAATAGCTGATTGCGGTGAGCTGGCAAAAGAAATAATTTGGGAATGAAGAAGGGATTGGAAGAAAAGAAAACATTAAAGGAGCTTGAAAGAAACTGCAGTACAGAGAAGCATGAAGGAGAGGTGATGTATTAGAGTATTTGTCCTTCAGTAGTAAGGAAGAGACACCACTTCTGTTACTTGGTAAACATTCCACTCCAACACAGCAAAGGACGACGCTTTCCTGACACTGTTCTCTTTTTATTTCTCCTAGGAACATAGCTTCACGGAGTTATTATCTTACACAGTTGCTGCATTCCAGAAAAGCTATGTGTAAATTAAAATTTTATAATTTATATTCAACTTTTAAAAGTTGCATTGCATTCTAAGTGTACTAGGCAAGCTTTCTATTTAAAGGAACCCTTTGATGGACCCTTCTGCAATGTGAAAAATTAATTCCAAATGTATCTGCTTTACAGTTCCGATCTCTGGATCACTGGTTTTCTTCTCCTGGACAGCTAACTAGGTCATAGCGTTCTATTCTCAGAGCCCAGCCCCACACAAACACTAATTGGTTTTTGCATCTGAAAGGTTGTGTATCACTTTGTCATTTCTAAATTTACATGATGTAATCCATGTACAAGATGGAAGATTTCATACCCTGTGGGAGGAGCAAGTGCCACATGCTTCGTTTTCCAAATATATCTGGAGAAACAACATATTTTAAAAGAGACAGAACTTAAGGAGTGGCTGCCTTATCTCAGATTTTATTAATTTGTGATTTCAATAGAAATTTGTGAATTCCTATTATCTGTGGAGGAAATACCTGGCACAGTTTCCCACCTTGGCATTTATTTAATGAAGGAAAAAAATAATGATTAAAAATAAATGTCTGCAAGAACAGCAACCAATCAATCAAGCATTGCACAACTACAGACTAAGCGTTAAAACCGAAAATCGAAAAATAAAAACACCATTTTAAAGATGTTGTTGAGGATTTTGAGGTTCAGAGTTGGTAACATACACTAATTAGGACTGTTGGCAAATTTTATACCCTACCCCATTTTCAAAAGCATGATGTTAGGCTAAAGATTATACTGTAGCTGTGCGATTATGAGTTAGATCAGAGATTACAAGTACCTTGCAACAACTTTTAGGAGAGACCACATAGGTAATCAAACCCATAAAAAAAGTGTCCTATGGACACAATTGCAGTTTTACCTTGGCCCTCACTTTCTTTGTCTGTTTTTGCCATCAGTTGCACCCCCTAACCACAGAGTGACCAGAAGATCAGCATTTTTTCTTAAAGGGTACTTCTCATAGTTGGATGTATATTGGAACCACCTGGGAATCTTTATAAGATTCTGGTATCGGGGTGCTACCATGCAGACTTTTGGTTTAATTGTTCCTGAACTTTGTTTTGGTATTTATAAAAACTCTCCAAGTGATTCTAATGGCAACCAAAGTTGACAGCCACTGACTCCTAGTCTGTAAGCTGATGGCCCTGCTGGAATTAGTCATCAGTTTCCATGTCCCCAAGCTCTGACTTTAAGAACCTATTGTGCTCTGATCTCACATTCTCTGTCTCTCATATACACCAACTGAAAAGATAGGCTTGGGACAAGTAGTTCATTCTATTTTGGTGGACTTCCAGAAGAAGCTGGCAGAAGCGCAACAAACACAAGTGTTGGTCAATACCTCAAGCTTCTGTAGAATGCTACCTCTTGTGCCAGAGAAATTCAGAAAGCATAGGAGAGTCCCTGGTGAGAATTCCAGCTCTCCCTCTTTAAACTTGGGAATTCGGAAAATATATTATCTTACACACATTGCCTACTCTTTCTGGGCCTCAGTTACCTCATCTATAAAAACTGGATACCTATTTCTTAAAATTTACTTGGATGGCTACTGAAATTATCTAAAATAGGATACATCCAAAAAAACTAAATATACTTTTCCAAATAAGACACACAGATGACCAATGTTCACATGAGAAAATGCTCATGATCACTTATCATCAGGGAAATGTAAGTTAAAACCACATTGAGATACCACCTTATACTATGACCCCTATCAAAAAGACCACAGACAACAACTGTGGTGAGAGTGTTGGCGACAAAGGAACTCTTATACACTGTTGGTTTGAATGTAGACTAGCCTCTACAGAAAACAGTATGGAAGTGAAAAATAGATCTACCACATCATCCTGCAGTTCCTCTTCTAGGTATCTCATGAAGAATATAAAAATACTCACTAAAAAGGATATATGCACTTCTCTGATCATTGCAGCAAGATTTACAATAGCCATGTTATGGAAACAACCTCAATGCCCATTGGTAGGGCAGTGGATTAAAAAGATGTGATATATATACACAATGGAATACTATTCAGCTATAAAAAAGATGAACTCTTGCCATTTGTGCCAACATGGATGGAAATGAAGGGAATTATGCTAAGTGAAATAAGTCAGAACAAGAAAAATAAATGCTGGATGATTTCACTCATATGAAGACTAGAAAAAACAAAGTAAAGGAAAAGAAAATACCAAAACAAACCCCTCCAAAATGACTGCAGAACTGAGACAAACAGAAGGGAAGAGTAGGGGGAGGTAAGAGCAAAGAAGGGGAGAACTCAGGAGGTTTTGGTGCAGGATTATGGGTGCTTTGGTGGTAGAGATGGTGTAGTAACATACATTTGCAGATGTGTGAACCTAGACCCCTAAAACATATACAGTATTGCTAATCAAAATGATCTAAATAAGCATAATTTTAAAATTAAGTAATGGCCAGCATGTTGTAGGTGCTCAGTATTGATAATTTTTTAAGATTTATTTTTGTTTTATTTGTGCATATAGTAACTGGAGTGTAGGACAGAGGTGTGGGGTGGGGTTCACCAGAGACAGAGTGGGGAGGAGAACAAGCAGATTGACTGAAATACACTGCTGAGGGGAGCAGCAGGAGAGACAGGAGAGGTCTGCTGTGCCATGTGTGTTAGCTCCCTGACTAGGGATCAAACTCATGCACAGTGGCTGCTGGTAGCTTGATAGAACTGAGACTTTAACCCCTGCACCATTAGAGAGGCCCAGTGATAACTTTTTAAAAGGTAAGAATAGATAAAATAGTTAAAGCTTGTTCACTGACTGTGCTCCAAGTTAATGATAATTACCATTTATTGAACTAATTTATTCAATGCTTTATTCTTTATCCACAAAACAAATATTTATTACATATTGACTATGCCAATTACATTGCTCAATTCTAGAGATACAAAGGAACTCTTATACACGCGAACAAAATAGACGCGATTCCTATCTTGGAGTATCTGACACTGTAGCTAAATCCTTTATCTATTTCTGGAGTTCATTGTAAGCAATCCAAAGATTGAGCTTGCTAGAGGGATGGTACAAGTAAGAAAGTGGCTTTCAATTCACCCTCACAGCAAATACTCAGTGTGCACTAGGTGGTCAAAAGAACTTGGGACGTAGTAGACAAACACTTAACAGAGTTAAGTGTTTAGAAAACCTTGTGAGAATATCAAAGGGAGGTTCTCAAAAAAACTTGCTTTTTTTGCCACCAATTTCAGGCAGTTTTGTTAGTAGTGGTGTACCTTGTGGATTCTGGAAAACCAGAGAAGCTGTGTCCCCTATAGTCTTTTCTCACCAGTTGGGAGAAGTGCTGTGCCTGCTATTCTGTGTAGCTGTCTATATAGTCTAGGTTGTGTGACTTACCTATATTATAGGAACTTGTTTCCTTTGCTTGTATCTGTGGCCTCTTTCAATCAATCACAATACTACGCTTTAATAACAATCCTAAGAGCTGGTATTATCTGTATGTTACATATGAGACTTAGGTCACTGAGCAAGTAAATGGCAAGGCAGAGATTGTCTGAGATCTGTCTGACTCTTCTGTTTTAAGTAGACAAACCTCAGGTGACTGTGCTTTAGATATATCAAATCTGACTGTTCAGAGAATTAATTTGAAAAATCACAAGTATAGAATAAGAAGAGCAGATGGAACAAGAAGTCAATGCTCTGACTGCTCTAATCTAATCTTGGTCTATGAACCCCTTACAAAATTACGTAACACTAGAATCCAATAAAGAACTCTGTCCAGTTTGCCTGGTTATCAATCAAACCTCTTGCTATTTAATTTTATGACTTTCCATAGATTAAAGGCTTCATCATTCAGAATCCCATCTCTTCATAGACCAGGTATATAATAACTATGGCTGAAAAGGAAACAGTAGCAAGTTGTAGGTGATATTAGATCTTCCTAACGCCACATAATTTTCCCCATCTTCAATATAAAAACTTTTAATCTGGTGATGGATTGTGTAGTTTCTGTATAGCTGGGTTCATGTGCAATACTCTGGAGTTCATGAGGAAGGACAGAAATTTTCAGCATGGTATGCATTTTCTGGAATATCCATCAAACTCACAATGACTGCCTTTTCCACTCCCCACTCCAAACAGGAACCGTGTTTATATTAATGATATATGACCTTCCCTCCACTTCAACCACATCTGCTTAGACCAATTGAGATGGCCATTTAATCTGTAAAGAGCCAGTCACATTGCCACTTGTGGCAGGCTGCATTTATTCCTAATTCATTTTGCCTTCTGTATCCATGCCCTTTGCCATGTAATTTTGCAGTTTCTTTCACTAGAGTCTGAGTTTATTATCTCTCCCTGTTGATGTTGGTCTCAGCTATGTGACTTGCTTGTGGGATGCCAGGATGCAACTTGAGTACAGGATTTAAGTGTGCATGTGAAGCTGGGTTTGTTCTCTTCTGTTCCTAGAAATTGTCTGTTCCTAGAAGAACAAGCCAGGTAGCTGCTGTCTCAAGGAGCAGGGGGAGACATGTGGAGAAGACCTGGATAAAACCTGCAGATCAGAGACAAGTCCACCCAAAGCCAGTCCATAGACACATAAGCAAGAAATAAATGCTTATGGTAGTATAGCCCTGGGTTGTGGTAAGAGTTTCATACAGAACTATCATGGTAATAGATGAGTGATATATCTTTCCATAATATTTTATAATTTAACTGGGAGACAAAGGGATTGTCTATTAGGAATTGTGGCAAGAAATATTAGAGCTCAGTATGGAAAATGCAGAACTTCATATTTTTTTTTATTTTTCTGAGATGCCCCTTTGTTTTTGATGTGAACCTCATATAAAATTAGCCATTTTATAGTGAACAATTGGCATTTAGTATATCCATAATGTTTCACAACCACCATTTCTAATTCCCTATTATCTTTACCACCTTAAAATAAAATCTTGTACCCCATTAATGTTACTCTCAATTCCCCCTCCCCATTAACAACCACCACTGCGTTCTTTTGTTTTTAAAGATTTACCTATTGCTATCAAATGAGTTATGTGCCTCTGCTCCAAATCAGATGTTGAAGCCTTAACCTTTCATGGGACTGTATTGGAAATAGAGACCATAAGGATGTCATCAAGGTTAAATGAGGTCAGAAGAGTGAAACCCTGATTCAGTAGAACTGGTGCACTTAAGAAGATAAATAAAAAGACACTTGAGCTTTCTCTGCTACTGAGGGCACAATGAGAATCTGGTCATCTGTAAGTTAGGAAGAAAATCCCCACCAAAACCTGACTGTGCTGGCACCCTGATCTCTGACTTTTTTTTTTTAAAGATTTATTTTTATTTATACAAGAACTAGGGTACAGTCAGAGGTGCAGAAGGGTGAGAGAATTTACCAGAGACAGAGCAGGCAGGGAGAAGAACAGGCAGATGGACAGAAGACATTGCTGAAGAGAGCAGCGGATAAGGCAGGAGAGGTCTGCCATGCCATGTGGGAATCTCCCTGGTGAGCTGGGAATTGAACTGGAGCTGCAGAGGCTGCGGACAGCTTCACAGCCTGGTGCTCAACCCACTGTGCCACTGGGGAAGGCCCTTATCTCTGACTTTTGATGTCCACTTTGAAGAACTAAGTTTCTTTTGGATAAACCATCCAGTCTATGGTATTTTGTTAAGGCAGCCTGAACTGACCAATGTACATATTCTGGACATGTACATAAATAGGGCCATATAATATGGATTTTGTGCCTGACTTCCTTCATTTAGCATGTTTTCAGGGTTGATTCATGCAACATGTATTAATGTGCCATACCCTTTTAATGACTGAAAACTATTCTATCACATACATACCACATTTGTTAGTACCCATTTTAATTCCTTTGGGTATATATCTGGAAGTCAAACTGCTAAACTTTTGGTGGTTCTGTACCAGGAATTCTTTGGATTTCGTAAGTTAACGTCAGCACACTTTCAATAAGTTCTTTTTGTTGCTGTGGCTAGACAATTTGTGCTTGAGCTACAGATAATTGCTGTTATTTGTAACTTAGATTAAATTACTAATAGATAATAAAATTTCTATTTTCCCCCCACCATCATTATTTATAATCCCTTAACCCATTCTTTTTCACACTTCCCTCTTTACTTCAGAAGCTTCACTTTGTTTATTAGTGTCCACTTAAAATTTCTATTTTTTTAGTCATAATATTATGAGAAAAATCAGGCTTAAAACTCCTCTTTCAAAGTTTGCCACACAGGTGGTAAACTCTGGTGACTTTCTTTTTTTTTTAGAGGCATGTTATTTATTTATTTATTTGTTTGTTTGTTTGTTTGTTTGTTTTGTTTATACAAGCACTGGGTACAGTCAGAAGCGCGGGAGGGTGAGAGAATTCACCAGAGCCAGAGCGGGGAGCAGAGCAGGCAGAAGGACCGAAGGACACTGCTGAGGGGAGCATCGGGTGGCAGGGGAGGTCTGTGCGCCATGTGGGACCCTCCTCTGGTGGCCGGGGAGCAGCTGGGGATCGAACCGGCACGACAGAGGCCGTGGGCAGCTTCGCAACCCAGCGCTCAACCACTGCGCCACCGGGGAGGCCCCTCTGGTGACTTTCCTGATGAGATTCTGGAGTCTGACTTAATGAGACTATTGCTTAGATTACAACTTACCTTTGGGACCAGGCGGCATAGGACCTGGCATTGAGAGCATATTCCAACTCAAAACGACTCCGTAAAGCTGCCACATGGCTTCGGCCAGGCCCACCCCGGCTCACCAGGCAATCAGAGGAGGAGGAAGGAGAGAGAGACCCACTGCTGTTACTTGATGCAGGAGACATCAGCTGAGTGAAGAATGGGCCATATCAATCATTTAATAAATCCCGCAGGCTTACAGACATAAAATAGAATATGAATTTATTTTACCTTTCTATTCTAGGATTTCCCATATTTTAATTTCTGTTCCTCTTGGTTTGTTTCTGACTTTTCCTTTTAGTTTCTGAGGGCACCACCTGGCTAGCTTAATTTACTTTTTTGATCCAGTTCTGTGCTGAGAACTGGCCCATTAAACTTACGATAGTCCTGCAGAAAACACAGCAGGCCCAAATCAGGGTTATAAAAGAGATATTTAGAAAGTTATTATTTAATGATCAAAAGGTTCTCTGCCTATTTCACTATGGTGTGATTCCTGGCAGATGTTCTTCAAATTGTAGCTTAAAATTTTCCCTTTACATGAAAAGGATTTATACACTTTCCCGAGACCACTTCCATTTTATAAAATGAAGGAGGTTTTAATGTCTGACAAGCATGGGACTTGCTCTAAACCATTGATTAAAGTGCTGAAGAGTAGAGAGGATAGAGTCTTAGGGGTCCCTAAGACAAATCAAGTCCCTTGTTGCCAATACTGGTTTTTTACTTAACGCAACCCAGTTCAGCAAATTGTTCAACTTCTTTGGGGGCAATTGTGCTATGTGACTTCTTGAATAAAACAAAACATACTAGCTTAGTAGATCCTACCATCATCCCTATTTTCTGGAATCAGGTTCCTGTTTTTGTTCAAAGTGAGAGGATACATCGAACTCAAGCCTTAAGGATATCTCTCAACATTAAAGGTCCCTAGCAGAAGCTCTCGTTGGTAAGGGTTGATGAAGACCCACCTAATATATCAGACTTTTCCTTGCTTCGGATAGGTAGGTTTACTTCTAAAGATTGAAGCTTCCTTCTACACAATAGTTTTCCTCAATAAAAGTTCTTTTTTTTTTAAAGTTTTATTTATTTATGCATACAAGAGCTGGGGTACGGGCCAGAGAGGTAGGGGGTGAGAGGATCCACTAGAGACAGAGTGGGGAACAGAACAGGCATACTAACCGAAATACACTGCTGAGGAGAGCAGCGGGCTAGACAGGAGAGGTCTGCTTCACCATGTGGGTTTCTCTCTGGCGGGCTGGGAATCGAACTCATGCTAGAGGCTGCGGATTGTTCCATAGTGCGGTGCTTTACCCTTGTGCCACCGGGGAGGCCCCTCAATCAAAGTTCTAATAAAGCTTCATGAGACAGAACTACTCTCAGCAGGATACAACTGAAGACCTACAATTTTCCTATAGGCTAAGTTCTTCATAGTCTATCTTAGGAAAAAAAAAAAAACTCAACTGATAGTAGTTACTTATAGTAGCAACATTTTTTTTTATTTTTTAAGATTTATTTATTTATTTATACAAGTACTGGGTACAGTCAGAAGCACGGGAGGGTGAGAGAATTCACCAGAGCCAGAGCGGGGAGCAGAACAGGCAGAAGGACCGAAGTACACTGCTGAGGGGAGCAGCAAGTGGCAGGAGAGGTCTGTGAGTCATGTGGGACCCTTGCCAGGTGGCCAGGGATCGAACTGGCACTACAGAGGCTGCGGGCAGTCTTGCAACCCAGCACTCAACCGCTGCGCCATGGGAAGGTCCTAGTAGCAATATTTTTTAAGGAAAGAACATTTTCTTTGGATGGTTGCACTTTGGGATTCAGATGCACAATCTCAGTTTGATGCACTTTCTCCCCATTTTTGCCCCTCGTGAGCCTCTGTGTGTGATGTCCATGCTCTCTCCTGTAGTACTCCCTTGCATTTGGGAATATATTTTATTATTTTTGAATTAATGTTCATGTTTTAGCTCCCTTGCATATTTTCAAATGCTATCTCTTGGCCAGGTGTATAGAAAATTAAGGCAATTATAGAGAAAATTAAAGCAAACAGTTCCTTGATATTAAAGGAAGGAAATTCCATTAACCTGATTACTAACATATATCACTTGATGTAACACATGTGCGGTATAAAAGCCATGCCGCACCATTAATTTGTGCACTAATTTTAGTGATAAGATTTTCATTTCTTATTGAATATAAGTGAAAAATAGCTTATGTTTTTTTAGCTTACATTTCACTGCATATGGGAACTTCTGTATGGAAAAATATTTTAATAATCATAACATCTGTCTTTCTAACTTTTACATATCAATATCTTAGGTTGAGCACCTGTGTCCACGTTCTTGCTTGACTGTTAATTGGAAAGACCCAAATTCACTCTACCTTTGCCCCTAGCTGCAGCCAATTTTGCTTCACCCTAGAAACTTAACAACAGGGTATAGCTGGAATTATGGACACTCATATTCCCCACCCCCATAATTATTTTACTTACATTCCCAAAACTCTTGGATATTCCTGACTTTTTTAATGGACCTATTTCACAGGCTAAAGTGCTTACTTACCTCAATGTTGCATAGACACTCTTCTAGCTTGGTAACAACTTCAGAAAATTCAGGTCTTCCCTGTAAATAAAGAAAAGACATTTTTCCCCATGGAATAAAAGAAAGGCAATTCTCTTTGGATTTTAAAATTAGGTATTTGCATTTGTAAAGAATGAGATTAACAATAAAGTATATTTTTATTTAAAATACACTTGTATTGAAGTGTTAATTGAATGTTCATTTGCTGTTTAGGGAGGGATGTTGAGTCTCCCTCTGATAAGAGTTTTAAGTCAGAATTTGCAACTACATTCAGATAATGAAATAGTGGAAAAGCTTTAATTAGCTTTGCATGTTTTAAATGGCAGGATTTCTTCTTCAAAAGGAAAGAATAAAAGTGAATGCTAAAAACTATTAACTATCTCAGTGCCTTATAATATACTGCACAATCTATCTGCACAAAAAGAACTGCTAAAACTAATTTTATAATTAGCTTTACTTTTGAAAACAACGGCTTAAATTCAAAACTAAGATCAATACAAACCTTATGACTATGCCCTATTTTAGGGGTTAAGATAAGCTTTTCATCTTCAAAAATTGCCATTAACAATATTGTCCATTATGAAACTCTATGTCAAATGAGTTTTGTTAAAAAAACATTCCTTGTATTCTGATTATATTCCAAGCTTTATTCTAGTTGCTAGGGATGTAAAAATGATTTGACTCACTGGGAGAAGTTCCTGGAATTTTAGAAAATGTTGGTCTCCTTGGAAGACCAAGAAATTATATGCCTCCTTTTGTCAGTTCTAAGGACTACATAACCTATCATTTCTCTTTTTATGAAACTTTCACTGCCAGGAGGTGGAGAGCCCAATTTAACATTCAGGTGCAGTAACCAACTAATTTAGATTCTTAGTAGAACAATTTCTCCCTTAATATCTCGCCCTCCCCTGAGGACCCTGCTTCCCCCTGAGCCTTCTCTTGTGGAAGTGGTTTTCTCTCACATATTCCTTATACCTTCAGGTCGGTGGGGGCAGGGGTGGAGTGAGTATCTGTGTCTTTCTTATTGTCTTTGCCACTTTCAAATGGTTTCTGCCTCAAAAACCAGCAGCTTATCATGCTATTCTACTGGGTCACTCTCCCTCATTTTTTGAAGGTTTTAGCTCAGTAATATTCTCTGACATTACTCATAGGGCTGATAATTTTCTGAGCAGACAATCATCACACGACCTGAACTGTGGGTTCCATAGTCTTTTCTTTTGCAAAGATCTTGTGTTCTACCTTGGTCACTTGGCTCCCTATTGTACTCAAGACCCTGCTATTAGATTCTTCATTCTCTCGACTCCATACTCCACTCTCCATTCTCTCATTCCTGTCAGATCATTTGGGCTTATCTCCTTTCTTTCTATCTAGCTCACTTCTCCTGGAACCCTGAGGACTCCAACAAACTTTGACCATTCAAACCACCTTGTCACTTAAAAAACCCAACTTTTTATTATGAACATTTTCAAATGTACCCTAAAGTAGAAGAGAATGGTACAATAAATCTCATGTTTACACCATTCAGTCTTAAAAATCATGTTTCTGCTGATATTATTTTATCTACCTATCTATTTTCCTGTCTATCATCATCATCGTTTTTGTTCATTTTGTTTATGTTTTCACTGTCATCCATTCACCTCATTTTCTCACTCCTTACTTAGATTAGATGTAATTGGCAATTATAGTCACTCCCTTCTGATGGCATTTTGGTGAGGTGTTGGGTTTAGAGAATGGGGTCCTTGGGTTACCTGTGAGAAGTTTCACCAGAGCTCCCCTTTCATTGGCACATGACAAGTTTCTCCACAAAGCAGAGACCTTTGGTTACACCCAAAAGGGCAGGCTTATTATTTAAAAAAAAAAAAAAAAAAGGAGATGACGATGCTTGTACAGAAACAAGCAGGCAGAAAGAGCTTGTGTTTAGAAGGGGCAGGTTTGTTAAGAGATGCCTGCATAGACACAGCAGGCAGTTTTGGGATGAGTGCCAGTTTTGAAAGGGGTTGGTTTCTGAAAGAAACTTGCACAGTCACAGGCAGGCAGGAAAGCTGAGTCTTGCCAGCGCTGAAATTTTACTGACATAGTGTTCTATTTGGGAGGGGGTTCAATCTTTTGTGGAATTGTTATGTATTGCTAAATTAATTATTTCTAGGGTGTGAAGTTTGATTTGTAAGGACTGGTGATTCTCTACAATGGCCCTCCATCTCCAATTCCCCACCTCTGGTATGTGCCTACTGATACTTTCTATAGCAGTCTGATACTTTATACAGCAGTTACTGCCTAAGGATTTTACATTTCTATAGCTGGTTTAATAACTGTGTTCATTGTTTTTACCCCTACCTCCAGTTTCTGGTCTTGAGATGCCACCATCTTAAATTTTCTACTCTTCTCCATCATTTCCATGCAAACTCAACTCCGTTGCCCTATCATGCATTTTGTACACGATTAGAAAAAAAAAAATCTATCCTGCCTTGTCTCACTTCAAAAGCATGACCTGCTACCCTCAAGTAGGCTACAATTATTACCTAAAGAGTCTCATATATTTCTAGCACATTCACTCATACTCAGATGGCTATTTTGTAATTTTTCCTCTTTCTTCGAACTTCTAGCTCCCACTAAGTCATAGGACAAGTTAGGATAATCAGGTAACTCTAAGGACGTTGCAGGTGGGGACTTCAGGAGAGTTAAGGAAGGCTCCACAGACAAGGACAACAAATTCTAAAGGGAACTAATCAAACACCCCAGAACTAAGGTTAACAGGACATTCCAGAACGAGGACAATGAAGAAAAAAGATAAGGGCTGGGACACAGAAGCTTAGTTCTGGGCACAGAGACTTTAGGCAGTGAGTGAGACCACTGAGAAATAATCAATCACAAAGAGACTGGTGGCACTTTAGAATAATTAGTGAAAGACAGTGCATATTCCCTGAGGCACAACTCCTTTGGCTTCCTTGCCCCTCCCTGGCCTGATTCAACTGGCCTGGGAGTCCCACTTTATTTCTATTCCTTTTCTCCTCAATAAACTTTTTCTTTCTCTAAACAAATCTGCCTCTTCTCCTTTGCCTTCCTGAGCATCTGTGAAGTTCCTGCTGAGACTTCGTGAGACACCAACCATGGTGGTCTAATGGCTGGGGCTCAGCACTGCCCCTGCAGCCTGGGATCCATTCCTGGGTGGGAGACTACACCTGAAAATCTGCAATTCCAGTATCACCACTACTCTATGTACCACCTACCCACATCCAAACCCACATACCCTACCTTCATTTCCATATCTATGAGTTTACCTGATTCTATCTGAAGTCACTTCTACTATGTGTGAGCTCTTACCCCTGCTAACCTACTCAAGGACATTGCTCTAACATTAATTCTTCCTTCTTTGTGTCTTCAGTGTTCCTTTTCTATTGTTTAATCCCCCAAATATACAAATTATCTATAAATTTTCTCAGCTTAAATACAAATAAATAGCAACAAAATAAAACTTCTAATTTCATTTCTTCCTCAAGCTACTATTCCATTTCTGTTTACTTTTATAGCAAAATTGCTCTAAGGAGTTGTCTAAATAAGTAATCTCCAATTCTTCCATTTGTCCTCCACTGCTCTCAGACTTTCTTCTAAACTTTTTTAAAAGTGCTCTTGTCAGGGATACAAAGGCTATAAGGATGCCTACTCATTGCTAATCTCAGTGGTTAAGTCTCAATACTCATCTCTCTTGGCAAAGCATTACATACAAATAATCATTTTTTTTTGTTCCTGAAACATTCTTCAGGGAATTCAAGGTCACTTTCTCATTTGTCTTTCGCTCTCTCACTATTTCTGAGACTTTTCTTTTGGTCCCACTTCGTATCTTTCAATATTGGAATGCACCAGGATTCAGTCTTTTCTTCTCTATTTAGAGTTAATTTGTTCAAGATTTAATGTCTTTAAAAAACAACTCCCAAATGTCTGTCTCTAACCCAGTACTCTCCTGAACTCTAAACTCACATTTGTAATTGCCTGCATTTATAATAGTCCTTGTTTCAGTAAATGACAACTCCATCATTTTATTTCCAGAGGCACCAGGCCATAGACAATCTTTGATTTCTCTTTGTCATAACCTTTTCTGTGAACACACTTTAATGACTATAACCAATTATCCAGAATCTGACTACCTTTCATTCTGTCTAAACCACCATCATCTCTTGCTTGTATTGTTATAATTGTCTTCCAACTACTTTTGTTGCTTCTGTTCTTTGAATATTAAAAGTATGTTCCCAACAGTGTCCAAAATAATCACTTAAAATGCACTTCAGGTCAATTAATGCCACTCACTAAAGCCTCCACTTCTTTCTCATCTTATATGGGTAAAAAACAAATCCCTTACAATTATTGACAAAGCAAGCACACCTGCCTCAGATATCCTCTGACTTTCTATCATGAACTGACCACATTTTCTCTGTGAGGACTTTGCCTTGGCCGTTCTTTCTATCTGGAGTGACTGGTGCTTTTACTTTTTCAAGATATTTTTTTCTTTTATTTTTTAAAAAGAATTATTTTATTGACGCATACATGATCTGGGGCACAGGCCAGAGGTGCAGAAAGGGTGAGAGGATTCACCAGAGACAGAGTGGGTAGCAGAACAAGCATATCTATTGAATTACACTGCTGAGGGGAGCAGCGGGCAGGATAGGAGAGGTCTGCCTCCTGATCTTTTTCAAATCTTACTTTATCAGAAATATTTTCCTTGTCTACCACATTTGGAGCCCCCAAGCTAAAGCTATCTAGTTCTATTCTTGTTTTATTTATTCCAGAGCACTTTTCACCAAGTAACGTATTACATATTTTCATATTTATTTGTTTATAGTTTGTGTCTTTTCATAGAATATCCAAACCAAGGCAGAGATTTAGTCTTCTTATACACTTTCCTATCCCCAGTGGGGTGAACAGTGTTAGCATAGAAAGTAGTCCAATAAGAACTTGCTGAACAAATGATAGAATTAATAAATGTTTTATTTTGTTTTCCAACTTATTTTATTCCTTAAGTCTTTAAAAATCAGGGAATACACTGTGAATGGTTGGACTTTTATGAACATTAAATCTAAATGATGTTAATATTTCATTGGACAGTTGAAAAGACCTCAAAATCATGGTTAAATTGAACAATTTTTGAAAACATACAGCATTGTATTTAATTCTCATAATGCTCTGTAACATTACTTCTACATTAAACCTAAAAAGACAGAAAATAAGGAAAATTAAATAATTTACTGAAGAATAGTTAATAAACAACAGAGTTTAATTCAAAGCTAGGTAGAACTTGTGATCATCAAGCTCCTTCGAATTCCCTCTGTAAGCAAGCCATCTAAATCCATAAGGAATAAATCAGTTGTAATAATGTAATATTCAGTGCCTGAGATTAACTTCTGAATTCTAGAAAGAATACTGGACTGAGAATTAAAAGACTTGAGGTTAAATAGCTAATAGTGATGTGATTTTGGATGGTTTGTTAACCATTCTGGGCTTCAGCTCTCTCAGCCTCAAATTGCTTTGTAGAATTAAGACAATTAATGTATGTACTAATGCTCTACAAACTGTAAAGTATTTTATAAAATAACTTAATTTTAAAATAATTTATACTAATGGGTATGCCCTAAAATGTGAGTTCTGTGAATTTATAGTCAAATGCTTCAACAATTCAGTTTAAATTCTTTGCAAATTAAGGATGCTAGCAATTTATCTGGCATCTTGGGAGAACCCAAGTTACTTTGATGGTGGGAGAGTTATGGTAACCACACTTGAGGGAAGAAATCCTGTATTGTCAAAATCAACAAGGATGTAAAACAATGGTACTTCATTAAAAATGTTTTGTTTTTGCTTTTAAAAAGCAGAAATCACCAGAGTGAGCTGGCTACACTAAAAACACGGGTGAAAAGTGCCAACATTATGATATGCACTGCCCTTTTCTTTCCTACCAGGTGGATGGCTCATCCTCTCTGCCTTCACGCTGCAGCTGGTGGCAGCCTGCCCTGCATCATGTGTGGTGTGCACTGAAGATGTAACACTCTGTCACCAGCTAACCTATATAGTAGGTAATAAAACCAACTACTCTAACAAGCAAGGCTCAGTGTGCCTGGAAAATTCATTGCCTTGCCTTTCAATGTATGAACATTCTCTGGGCTTAGCCTGCAAGAGGTAAACTTTTAAAGAAGAACCTTTCACAGTGACTAAAAATTACTGTTCTTGGTGGTCTCAACCAAAACTATTTTAAAACCTTCAAAGGCAACAGGGATATTTTGTTATTACAAAAGAATACTTCCATTTAATGCAGTTGCATGTTCTTTATTTTATTTTATTTTTTATAAAAGAAAAAATAGATGACTTTAATTACATTTTTTCCCCCCACATCTAGTGCAGATTTGAAACATACCACTGGCTGGAAGATGTATCAATAATCAGAAACCTGAACTGCAATTGTTCAGCATTAGTAAGATTAAGTGATGTACAAGCAAAACAGATTATTATCAAAGTGCATCTAATTTTGAAAGTCTAGTTTTTTTTTTATTGGTAGTAAATGAGCTGTAGAAATGCTAACAAGATACACTGCCTGTATTCATTACATATTGCTTGCTTAAGTCAACAATTTAATAAGACACCTTATTAACAAATTTGATGAGAATGTGATTTACATTCTGATATCTAAAAAGAGATAAACAAGCTAGAAGCTCTGCCAATGGAAAAATTTCAAAAATAAGTCTGAGTTAAGATGGAGTAGGGAATAATCATTTCTTAAATCCTATAACTGAGAATTAGGAGATAGACATTATTGTCATCTCTGACAAGAGAGAGACAATTTCAAGACTACCTGGTATGTACCCTGCTTCCAATCACTTAACTCATTTAAACTCCCACCTTCTCAAATGGATTTCCTGACTTCACTGCATTTTTTTTTTTCCTGATCAGTGATAGCTGACATCTGCACGAAACAAATATTGTTTGTATGGCTGCGTCTCTCTGTCTCCTTTCTCATTTACAGAGTGCCACATTTGTGAAGTTAGATTTCACAAACACAGAGAAGCAAATGGATGACTTGGGAGTGGCGCTTTTGTCTAGTTCTAGATAAGAAGCGATTGGCAGAAAATAATGGCCTGTTTCCTCAGATCGGCAAATCCCTAGAGGTCTGGGGGTGTGTAAAAACAAACTCCCTGTCCCCACCTCACGAGCAATGATGAGGGGAACAAAATGCCAAAATGGCCAGAATTAATAGAATTCAAATAACCAGTAATAAATACTTTCAAAAAACAAACATGATTGAAGCTTGCTTGTGCGGCAAAGATGGGAGCGATTCTTCCAATAGAAGGCACGCTGAAAATCCTTTGTCTTTTACACTTTTAAATCTCTTTGTTTTAGTGATGTAGTCTGAATTTCATAAAGGAATTGTGATTTGCTTCCCCCATGGTTGATTGTTCTAATATCACCTGCAGACCTCCCAGGGACAATGGACTCTTCCATCCTCCTGACACTGTCATTTGCAGTCAAAACAATTTTAGCATGATAAAGATGTGTTACAATAACTCCTGATTATAATACATCTTTATTGAGTTAAAATGCTTTGATTTCTAATGACAGAGCAGTGATAGCTCCGAGGTGATTATGGTGAAGGGATTTAACAGCTGGAGGCCCTGAATACCACCTGTCATCACATGATGGACTTCATTGGAGGGAACAGATATTAGACAGGAGGCCAAGATGGCCAGACTATAATGAGAACCCCACTGACAGATCCTTGGGTTGTCTGGAGAGACTATAGATCCTAACCAAGTTGCCAACTTTTAGCCTGGAGCTAAAAAACAGAAACCAAAGCTTCCTCTCACACTCTCCCCCTGCCCCCCAACACCCAACCCACATCTTTATGTTTGAGAGAAAAGATGACTGACTATACAGCATAAATATACATTACTAGTGAAAAACATTTTAGGAACCTCAGACAAGGATCAGCTCTTGGGTGAATCTGTCCTGGGCCAGTAAGGCTGGTCAGGTCTGTACAGTCTCATAGAGAGGAAGCCTGAAAAACCACCTTGAAATGCTGAATCAAAACAAAACACATCAATGACAATAATCCCAGACAATGAATTAACTTTGACATCTAGAGGAACAGATGGGTTTTTGTTTCTCAAATAAACATGTCATAGTAACAAAGAATATAAAAATCCATCATTGTGATAAAGAACAAGCTTCCGTTTAAATTGAGGAATCAGAGAGTCATTTTCATTGTGTTTATTGTTCTTACCCCGGTGATAAGATTGCTCAGAGGGTATTGATTATCTCTGCTTCCCACGGTACTCCCCCTCTTACTCAGGTGTATCTTTCTTCTAGTCTGTGCTTTTCTCCCCCACAGCAGCCCCTGTGACCACGAGAGTTTTAATCATCACTGATGGGTACCTCTCCTCTGTAGAGAGCAGAAATCTTTCCCTCCTGTTTAATCTTGCCCTGCTCTCCTTGGGCAGAAACAACATTGAGGATGTTCAGGAAGATGCCCTCTACAGCCTTTCCAAGCTGCGGACATTGTTGCTGGAGCACAACCAAATATCCAGCTCCTCCCTTACCGACCACACCTTCAGCAAGCTTCGCAACCTGCAGGTGCTGGTGCTTAGCAATAATGCTCTCCACACCCTGCGAGGGTCCTGGTTCCGAAACACCAGGGGCCTGACCCGGCTCCAGCTGGATGGCAATCAGATCACGAATCTGACAGACAGTTCTTTTGGGGGCACTCATCTGCACAGTCTCAGGCATCTGGATTTATCTAACAATTTTATTTCCTACATTGGGAAAGATGCCTTCCGGCCCTTGCCTCAACTGCAAGAAGTGGATCTTTCCAGAAACAGGTTGGTCCACGTGCCAGATGTTTTTACACCACTGAAGCAGTTAAGCCTTCTGAGCTTAGATAAGAACCAGTGGAGCTGCACTTGTGATCTCCACCCACTTGCCCGGTTTTTAAGAAACTACATTAAGTCTTCTGCTCACACGCTCAGGAATGCCAAGGACCTAAATTGTCAGCCATCTACCACAGCTGTAGCCACTGCAAAGAGTGTGCTCAGACTTTCTGAGAGCAACTGTGATTCCAAGGCTCCCAATCTCACTCTGGGTCTAAAGGACAGAAGTGCCCTCCTCCCAGGGCAGGATGTGGCCCTGCTGACTGTCCTTGGCTTTGCAGGTATGCCAGGGAGATATGTGCCCTCCTCTTCTCCTGTCTCTTGTCCATGTTCTTGAACAATAAATGATGCCTTTCTTAAGCCATCGGGGACATTTGTTAGGGTTTGTGGAAGGAGAGCTTGCCAGTAGATATGGGAGGATGTTATAGATTGCATGGTTTGGCACAGATTGCAAAAATTTCCTGCTGCAAAGGAACTAACAGAGGAAGGGGTATTGGACCAGAAGGACCAGTATTTAAAGGCAGTAGTCGTGGTATAACTAGCACTTTGGTCCTGAGTAAGTTAACTGGCTAGTTTTTTGTTTGTTTTTTAAAGATTTATTATTTATGCATACAAGGACTGGGGACCAGGGGGTGAGAGGATTCACCAGAGACAGAGTGGGGAACAGAACAGGCGGATTAACAGAAATACACTTCTGAGGATGGCAGCTGGCAAGACAAGGAGAGGTATGCTGTGCCATGTGGATAGCTTCCTTGGCCGGCCAGGGATTAAACTCCTGCTGCAGAGGCTGCGGATAGTTTCATAGTGCTGTGCTTAACCCCTTGCACCACCAGGGAGGCCCAACTGGCTAGTTTTATTGTCTGTCATGCATGAATAGTATCTATAGTTCATCAATCATCCATTTGCTGATGGTTGCATTCACTAAGTTGCTAGGAGATAGGGATTAAAAAATTGATGCCACACCATCCCTTTCCTCAGGACACATCTGTGTGTCTCTCCATGGTATAGTAAGAATCAATGAGCTTTACCAAGTGCACAAGAAGATCCTATGATGACAACCACTAGCATCCTACTTCGTAGCGGTACAGTGCAGTGCAGTGACTAAATGTGAGCTCTGCAGTTGGAGCATTCAGGTTTGAATCCTGGCTCTCATCTCCCTTGCTGTGTGAATTTGGGAAAGTTATTTAACCTCCATGCTTTTCTCCTGTTTGGGGGTTTAGGATTCAAAGAATTCAGTTTGTCTAATTCTTCTGTACTTGGCCCATAAGGTCACAGATTGACTAAGGAGAAGATAACATTCAATTCTTTATATTTTCTATGGTATTTAAAAAAATTAAGCTATGTGTCAGCTGTCATATTGCCTCTCAATGAATGAATGATATAAAGTGATGCTTGGTGTTATTAAAGTCCAAATATGTATGAGATTTTTGGAGTTATATACCTCAATGTGTGTCTCCTCCCCCTTCCATGCTGGCAGCACAAGGTGAAATCCTCTCTGCCTGTGGGTAACCATGGTGATGGGAAGTACGCCTTTGTGTGGTGGAGAGAAGTGATGGAGCTCCCCAAAGTTGGGAGACCAGAGGTTTGCAAATAGCATCTTGGACTAAATTGATGTATTTTGAATATGCTCTATAAATAATTATTCCTTAGCATGTTTCCAGTAAATTAATTGAGCATCAGATTTTTAACTCCTAACAGTTATGCTTTTAATCAGGATACATGGAGAAGAATTAGTTATAGAAAATAGAACTACTGCCAGTAGTAATCAAACTCATTTGGAAATGAATTCAAATCCTCTCAGAAAGAAAAATTGTTTTAAAAACTGTATAATGATGTGCTAAGAGAATTTACCATAAAAGACAAAAACAATTGGGCGACAAGGAGTTTTTGGCTGCATGTGCTTCTTAAAATACTAGTCCTAGGGGTTCTTTAATAGATATTCCAGTAAATACACACACAGAGCTGCACATCTAAGCAATATGTTTGGGGGTTCAAATTGAATTGAGTAATGCTGGATGAAACAAAGTTAACTAGGCATCTTTCCTGCAGCATTTCTCATTGCTTTTCATTTTCTAAGTATTATGAATCTTTTAAGAGGAAGATGCAATGTAAAGCATTTCTCAAACTTATTTGACCATAATTCCTTTTTTTCACAGAATATTTTATTGAATTAGTGTTTTGTAGGTCATCATTTTGAAAATGTTCCCACAGGGTAATTTTCAAGGTATCTTTTATATCTATTTTCAGAAAAGATTTTTCTAAGTTAACAGCTCTGCATTAATGTAGATATAGATATGCATTCTGGAGGATTCCAAAGGTTTTGTCAAAATGATAAGAAGCTTATATGAATGGATAAATTTTGACAAATTGTAAAATGTGATTACATACATGTTAGGTAACAGTGTGTGAAATTATGGTAATACATCTGAGTAATTGTTTAAAGTACTGTTTTTAAAAGATTCCTTTATTCCTTCTGAAATAAAAGTGTGGTCTATTATGTGTACCTATACATAGTGGGAAAAAGACTTAAAGCTACAATTTGGCATCTGAACCCCCTTTTTTCTAGCTATAGATAAATCATCACAATTCAAAGTAATATAAATAATCATATTCAGTGACTTTAAAACTAATAAGTGGTTATTTGATGTCAAGAGGATAAAAAGGGGAAAATTTCATGAAGCCCTAACACGTTTCCATTACTTCAGTGACAGCATATTAATTTTGTTTTTTAAAAATTTTGTTTTTCCAACTCGGAAAAACTGTTTATCACTTTTTAAAAATAGCAACAATGCCCATGGCAATGAAAATTCAACCATCTTCTTAATAGCACGTTCAGTCTGCCTATAAGCTTCATTTGCTGCTTTTGCTCTCTGCACTAATGGAAAGTGACCATACCTGACTGGTAATGCGATACAGATAGAGCTCAGGCATCAACAGAGAATGAGTGGTTCCTTGCCATTTACACACAATTAGAGGAGAAACATAATCCCATAATTAGAATATGCCTATTCTTATTTCAATGGCTGGTGCACGTGTTGAAGAAAATTTAGGTCTTTCTTTTATAATTTGGTTAAGTAACTGGATCAGCCCTATAAGTGGCTATTTGGCATCAAAGCCTGACACCTTGATGCTTCCTATCCTGTGACCTAGAGGTAAAAGGGAAAGCTTTCAGGAAGCTCTAACATGTTTCCAGTACTTCAGTTCTCTTGATAATTTTTTATTTTTATTTTTTTGCCCTAGCATCTTTGTTTGTAGGGCCTCACAGTGCAATATAAAACCTAAGCAACAGCAGTAAGCAATCATAATGATAAATACAATGACAATTGTATTGACCAATTATATTGAGGACTAGTGAGGTCACTGGACCTCACTGTATTGGACATGTTATATATATTATTTTACTTACCCTATGATTGGTATTAATTATTCAATTTGGCAGAGGAGGAAAAATAAAGAAAGCTTAGGAAGCTTGCCTAAGATGTATAAAAAAAAAAAAACAACACTTGAATCATGAGTTTTCTTAATCTGCTTAAGAAACAGGGAGTGTTTCTAAATGTTCATGTTTTTAACACTTTAAAACCAAAACCTTTGTTTGGAACAGAACAAACTCTAGGACCTGGCAATAAAGATGTTCTAACTTTAGATACTACTTTAAAAATGTTGTATCTGATAGAGACTAAATTATTTCAATATGTTATAGTTTCTTCAACAATGTATTGTGGTAAATAAATTTAAATGAAGTTTATAAGACCTTGAGATCTGGTAATTTATATAAAGTTTGGAGGATGTGTTAATCTTTATTTTTAGTAGAAAAATAAAATAACTATAATATCTTCCCTTTTATTTCAAGTTAAAAAACTATCATGTTCCCAATATAGTTTGTCTGCAACTGAGAAAACCAGGCATAGTGTAGTCAGCCAACGAGCCTAGAACACTGCTTATTTTTCATTCATTGTCCTCATTTCCAGAGTCAGGGAACTGAATTCTCTATGGGAACTGACTTGCCCTAATTCATACAGCAAGTTAGAAGCCGAACAGGACTCATAACACAGAGATCCCAACAATCTATGCTGAAGCCATGGCTTCCTAATAGACAGCATTGTGGGGATTTTGTAAGACATGACCACTCAGAGCATTTTATTATAAGAATTCATAAACATACTTCCTTCTATTAATTTAAGAATATTCAGTAAACATTTCTGGAGTGCCTCCTGCATGCCAGAGTTGTGGGCGCAGGAAATACAATATCAAACAACACAGAAAAGGTCCATTTCCTCTTAGTACTTCATTCTAGCAGGAGAAGACGGACAGTGAACAAGCAAATGGATAAGTAAACACAATAATTTCATACTGTTAGTAGTATTAATACAAAAAAGAAATCATTGTGATTGAGAAGGAGCTCTTTGTTGAGGTAGGAAATAGTGAGGTTAGGAGTTTAGACTCTGCATTTGAGTTTGAGAAATATTGCCTTTTACAATGTTATGGAGAGGATAAACCCCACCAACATAGAACATGAAATGACAGTACCAGGCGGTCTGAGATTAGATGTCAGTCACTTTATTGTGGGAGTTCACTGAAGGGAATGATCTTTGAAACATGGCAAAAACAGTAAAGATGTTGAGAAACTTGGAGGTATTGACTTATATTCTAATGTATAAATAAAATTCAAATATGTAGAGATAGGGCAAAGTATTCTAGGCATACTGAGAGCATACATGAGAGTTTAGAAGTTACACTTTGAGACTAATTAAAGAGTTTGAAGCATAGTGTTTGAATGTGGAAAGTAATGAAAAACAAGACTAGGAAGGGAGGTTATGGCCAGATTGCACTGTCTTGAATGCCAAGAATTTCGGCCTTTTATGTTAATAGGAAATCAATGACATATTCTCAAGTAAGGGGTGAATCTTTAGGGATGATGAAAATGTGGTAATAGCACATAGAATCAATTTTTCTTTTTGGAAAGGATGTTATAGGGAATTCCAAAGTATATGTTAATTGTGGTCTATTTTTATTGACTATGAGACTAAAAAATGGAAAATATGGAATTAAAATGGTTTGCTATTGTTTATATTTAATTCAGGAGTTATTTTAGCTTGAATGAATTTCAGTCCATTTTCAGACCATTTTTTCTACCAAAGAGATTCCAGATAATATTGTTTCTTATAGCTTTTTGTAGATACAGAGAAAGATTCAAACTGGAAGACAACAGTATTGATAAAATCAGGCTGGACTGATATTTTTCCACAGACTGATGGGCTTCCCACCCATTTTGATGCCTTTTAAGCCATCAACAAACTTTATATTTGTGGATTTCATATTTAGTGATTTATACATTTCTTCCTATGATGCTATCTTTTAATGGTCTCTCTGTCACAGGAGCGGTTGGTCTCACTTGCCTAGGTCTAGTTGTATTTAACAAGAAACTCCAACAAGGCAAAGCAAATGAACACACATCAGAAAACCTTTGTTGCAGAACCTTCGATGAATCCCTGTGTGCTCATGAAGCAAGAAATTACCACACTCAGGGATACTGTAACTGCCACTTAACTCAGGAAAACGAGATAAAGGTCATGTCCATTGTGGGGTCCAGAAAGGAAATGCCACTTTCACAGGAAAATACCCATCAAGCAGCACCAGCTTCTGAGTCCACAGCCCTTGACAGATCATTTAGAAAACTGAAAGGGAAAGACGATGAGACAGATAGCCCTTTCTTCTGCCTTGGTGGCAAATTGTTGCAGTCCGGATGTTCAGAGCCTCCTGAGAATAAAGTAGCTTTTAATGAAGCTGGCTTATTTACAAGATTTTGTCCAGAAACTGTTGAAAAGATAAGGAATCATGAGCCTGGGGGAGGCCAACCTCAAACTCTGCCTCAGCATGTAACAACAATAGGTGAGTTGTTCCTATTTTAGAAACTCTTACTTTGTTGAAATCCTCTGAAAGAGGTAAACTCCTTTAACTTCCTCTATAGAGGAATGCCATAAAAATCTATTCTTCTATAAATACACAGCCTGTGTGTATGTGTGGTGTGTTGACACATATCGATGTAGATGGAGATTGCCCATCCTCAGGAGTATGTCTTAGGCCTGTTGGGAAGTGAATTTTGTGACCCAACACCTAACAATGTTGTGTTTGTTTTTTTTTTTAAGAATTCTTTTAAATCAACAAGTAACTATAAACTAGAGACACAATACGGGGGAGGAGAGGAGGGATTAGGGTCAAAATAAGGGGTATGGGAGTTGTATGGAGACTATAACCTAGATGAAAATGCATACATTGTGCAAAAATGAAAAATGTTGTAAAAAATATATAAAATAAAAAAAGAAGAATTCTTTTAAATAGCAATAGTGCTGTTAAGATTTATGGGAGGCTGAGTATTGACTTCCATTCCAGCATCCTTTGAGCTCTAATGCCGATTCTGCAGTAAGCAACCTTCCCACAGCATGACATGTTAGAAGAATGGGTCTTCTAATGCTAGTGATTCATTTCAAGAATGATGTCAAGACACATACTTTGCTTGCTGAGCTGTCAGGGATGATAACTTCCCAGTCCAGGGAAAGTCAGGACTTAATTCATTGTCCTAAGTTGGGAGCCAAGTGAATCTGGCCGTGACATCCACCCACTGTACCCGGGCAATGTCAATGTTTAGGTGAAGGCAATGAATTAAATGTCTTCCTTTTTCTTCTTGAATAGTAAGGTGATGTTTTCAGACTCAGCAGTGAAAACTTTGACAGCTGCTCTGAAAAGAGGTACCTGTCACTTATTTGAATTGGTTTACAACAAGCAAAGGCTTCTCTCAGGATTTGAATGACAGAGGTGCAGCACCAAGAAATTCTTACCATGGGGATCTGGCCTTAAGGACGGATTTGGATAAGAATGAAATTATATGTTATTTCATGTGTGGCATAAGGCAGGATATGAGTTTATTCCTTTGCATTCCCCAGACTCTATTTCTTACTAGTTTCCGTGGACTGATGTTTTGACTCAAAAGACGGTGGCCAAGGAAAGAAACATCTGCTATAGAAATCAGATCAGATTGATTTTATTTTATAAAGAAATAAGCAGTTAGACTTTTGATAGAATCATACCTTAAAGATTTCATTTAGCTTCATCCAATGCCTTGACTTCTCTGTGGGGAATTCCTATGCTACAGAAAATGTGGCCTCTTAACCATTTAAAAGCCAGGTCCATCTTTCACACAAAAATCACTAAATGTCAAATCAGTACAATTACTTTTAAAACCTGAAATTCTTCTATATACAAGGTTTTATATTGGAGCTGGAGACTATAGGTGTTTGAGGAGAAAGCAACCAAGACTGCAGTTGCTCTAGGATAAAAGTCAGAAAGAGGCACTATCACTCTGATTATGCCCACTAGCTTGGAAACACAGAATTATAGTATTTTAGAGGTAGAGGGGATTTCAGAGATCACCTAGTTCAATAGTTCTTAACATTTGTCTTTGAGTTACAGAACTCTTTGGGTATTTCAGAAAGGCTACAAATTCTTTCTCCAGAAGAAAGGGAGCCCATGTGAAGTTTCCATCTAGACTAATCTTCTGATATCTAAGAGACTAAGTAGTTTCCCCAAGGTCACCTGGAAAGTTGATAACAGATCTTAGATTAGAATGAAATGTTCCTCTGGGGCTTAGTTCCCTGATTTCTATCTCTCATTAAACAAAAATACTTCCTCTGGATAACAAAAATTTCACAAAATAAGAGAAAATGCAGTGATAAGATATAATTTTAAATAATATGCATTGCAGCTAAGAATAAGATTTAGTATCAGACAGACTCGGGTTAAGTTTTGTCCACATCCTTTAGTTGATATGTGACTGTAGAAAAGCATTCAGTCTCCTTAAACTTATTTATTCATTTATAAAAGTAACAGAATAATTAAAACTTGTCCAGTGGATCATGTCTCTTGTATTAAATGAGATAATGAAGAATATTTAGCACAATGCCTGAGCATATGCTCAATCATTGGTAAATATTTCTATTAATATTATTTAACATATATCAGACAGATTGCTGAAACATATACCAGGCCATATTCCAGTAAACTTATCCATTTAACAAATATTTAATGAAAAGTGTATTGAATGATAGAAAATAAAACAGATCCGACCTTGCTTTGATACACCATTTTTTTCTCTGTTGCTGAGGTTATTCTCTGCCTGAAATCCAAGCATTACTCTATATTGTATCATATTTTTCCTAATGTTTAGTGCCAAGTGGAAAAGGAATGCAAAAAACTTACTACAGGAATTTGAAAAAGACTTAGATATTATTTACATTGAAATTTATGCTGATAACAATTTAAGGATATAAAACTATGAACATTTTTATTTCTAATTCTACCACTTTTAAGTCAATATCACAAAATATTAAAATGTAGCCATAAAGAATATCATTGCAGACACATCAACCTGCCAAATATCCTTTGTGGGTTTGTTTAAAAATTAGAAAATATTCAGCAATTTCCACAATCAGTGGAGTCACTTTTGCACCTTTTATAAGGTTTCTAAGCATCTGTTTGGTTGGGCTAATAAAACTCTGCTCAGTGCTAAATTCCTACATTTATTGTTCAGCAGATATCAGCAGTGACACATTTAGTAGAAGATATGCAACATCCGCTTCAGCCTTGGCAAGAGAAAGTCTTGAAAAGCATTTAACAAATGAATCATGGCAGCCTCCAATAGAAAAAGAAGACAATGGCTTACAACCTCACAGGCAGAGACATTTTAGTATAAGCTCATCATCCAAGCCTTGTGAGCTCAAGGAACACTGTGTAGAAAGGATCCTACAAAAACACAGATCAAAATATGATGATCCTTGTGGACTATTAAAACAGAGCAGGCCCAGGTGTTTTCAGCCAAACAATTCTCTTATCTGTAAATATGTGCCCTATGATCAATTTCCAGATTATGTGAGAGAAAAGAAGCCAAATCATAGAGAACATTCAAAGCCTGAGAATGAGCAAATCCAAATTAACAGCGCAATAGAAAAATTCCTTATGAGGAAGGACAACATGGAGTTATCGGGTTTACCAACAAAAATCAAGAGAACATATACCTTAAAGAGGGTTAGCATCCATGATCCTGATTTAGTAGAAAAAAATAGGTTGGTGATGTCACCCAAAACATCAACCCATTGGAAGCAGCAAAAAAATCAAAGTAAACACCTGACCAATTTGGATCTCAGAAAATGTAACAATCCTCAGGAGAGACACAAAGGAGGAAAATGGTTTGGTTATCCACATATTCTGAAAAAGAAGAGAGCCAACCAATCTGACCTCAAAGGGAAAATTAAAGGAAAAAAATTAAACATAAAATTAAATTTGCATCCTTTGAAAAGATCCAGAGTCCATCCAGAAAAATCCTTGCCAGAACTTTCAAAGAAACACAAACAAGTATTAATATTTCCTAATTCATTACCTACAACTTCTGAGAAAGAAGCCAGAATAAACCTTGGGTCCTCAACAGATTTTCCCCAACATCCAGGGAGTAGCAAATATGTTCAACCCACTTCAAAGAGGCTGACTCTCGAACGTGACCCCAAACAGACTGGACATTTCAAAAAAAACACTAAAAAGGCCCCTTTGCTGAGTGCTAACAACTTGTCTGTGGTCAGCCAGAGCTCTGTGAAAGGTAACGGTTACCGTACAGGTCACATTCCAGATGGAAACCCCCCAACATTACCAGAGCCTGTACCCCTCACTGCTGAGTGCAGGCACTCACACTCTCAACTCTCCATTGAGCAAATTGGAGGGGCAACTGACCTCTTGTTACAAGTTCCTAGTTACTTACCAAGTTCTTGGAAAAATGCAAGAAGTGAGGTTTTGCCATGCCACCATTCTAAGGGGGCTACCGATCAAGGAGCAATGGAGCCCACTGAGCCAGACAAATCCAAGACCAGTGCACTAGACCAGTGTTCTCTGTCTCTGGGGAATCAAATACAAATTCTAGGTGTCCACAAGACTGACACCTACAAGGAATACGCTTCAGATCAAAATCAAACTTTACAAAATGTAGAGAAAGACTCAAGACATGACCAACTTGGAAACAAAGAAAAAATATTAATGGCGACACAGAAAATATCACACCAAATTGTGGAAGCTTGCATTGTGGATAAGGGAAGTGATGCAGGAAAAAACCTTCCTGAAACAGAAATTTATGATTCCTCTCTCACTCCCCAGTTACAATCCAAGGACAACCTAATGCACATGAAGCCAAATCCTACTCCATACCAAAATAGAATGGAGCTTTCCAAGGATATCAGTACTTTTTGTACCCAAGCCACTTGGCATCTAACCAACAGTAGTGAAAAGGGAATTGACAGCACAAACGCATTGCCCAGAGATGACAGCACTGAAGCACTAAAGATAAAAATAGTGGGTAAAGAAGAAGGAAAAATGGCTGATAAAAGCAAGGCAGATTCTAGTATGTTAATTCAGACCACACAGATGACTTTAAAAGACATCACTAAAGAAACACAGAAATCTTGGGAAAATGGAAAAAGTGAAAAAGGTGCATTCTATGATTCAAGTTCTGTTGATGCAACTATTGTAGCTAAGGATTTGAGGACTCCAAGTTTCCAAGAAACCAAAAATAGACTGCCTGGTGATGAAATAGATCTTCAAATTAATTATGTGCAAGATTTAAGAGATGTTCAAAATATGCAACCAGATAAAGATAATAATGCCCATGAAGAAGGTGCAGTGACAATGGGGGCACATGAGGCACTTTCCATCTTACCAGAGTTAAAAGACAGTAGTTTTGAGGCAGAAAATGAGATGCCTCTTATTCCTGAGAGAGTAAATGAAGCTGAAAACTGTGCTCCCAAACCTATCCCATATCAACCATCTGCTGTGTATGCTAATACATCACCCTCAGAGGCTTAAAAAAGTGAACAAATTAACTCAAATAATAAGCACTTTTAACTTTAACTTTCTTCAAAAGGACACACAAATACCCCTGATTTTGCATGTATTTCAACTGCACTATTTTAGATCCTCATTAACTCATTAATGAAAATACATGATTAAAAATAATGCAAAGATCAAAGATTAAATGACATATTTTGGACACAATTAATTGACTTTGCTAAGGAATGAGAAAATGGGAAAGAATAGGTTTGTGTAGTCCTGGGAAAGAAAAAAAATGTTTTTTAAAAAGCCATAAGCAAATGAAAGATTTAAAAAAGAAAAAAGTACTTAAGCCGATTTACACTTGATGTTTATTTTATGGAAATTACCATACACATCTCAATTAGTGATATTACAATACTGCTTTCTACACAGATGATAATATATATGCATTTGTGCCTGATCGGTTTTCTTAGCTATGGTATGAAAGTAAAAATTAAGCTTTGTTAACCATAGTCTAACTGATGTGCATATTGGTATATTTCAACCATTTGTGATTGTTGATGATAGTTATTCTAGATCTAAATTTTAAAAATCTTTAAGAGAAAAAAATAAAGGATTTGCGGGAGTAGTGGACCATTTCTGTAAAATCTGTAAAATTCTATAAATCCACTAGGTGGCAATCTCGGCTTCAATCATTTTAGAAGAACAAATAGGACTTCAAGATCAACACAATGGATTCTGAATTAAAGGAATTTTAAAAAGCTTTATTGCCAATTGTTATCAACTTAAGATTCTGAAAACTAAATAACCCATCACCATGTAAATTTTTAAAGGTCTGACCTCTTGAGTTTATGACGCCACTATTGTTTGATGTATATTTAGGAATTACATGTGCTTATAAATACCGATTTAAAAGCAATGGCAGAACACATTTCTCACTCAAAGTCACAATTATTTGAAATATAGGTAAACTAAAGACATTTTTAATATTGATATGCCAGTAAAATGTTGGAAACATACCTTCATGGTATAGAATATTAAAATATTTTACATTTCCCAGTGAGATAAAAAGACTGTAAAAGCGAATAACTTCCTCCTTCTATCTCTCTGTATGTCTAGGTCTCTGCATCTTTGTATTCTACATTTGGCACAAGAGACTAAGATTAGAACAGTGTAAATCGTGCTTACATGCCCACCCATCCTCTGTCTTTCTTACTCAGAATTGCCACCAAATGACTTAACCTTCTTATTTTGAAAGTTATACTAACCTATTACCTCTCTATTTTCTGCTTTCTCCCTGGATTCAACATGTTTCTTGCTTTTAACTCCAACTCCTCTCCCCTCTGTTTTTGCTCAGCTTCTCTGCTTGAGTTTAAATCTGATATGCCCTGTCCGACTCGCCCTCTCCCACTTCATTTTGCTAAGTTCCTTCCTGGTGAGAAGAGCATTTACGGCAACTTCTTGCATAATACATTTATCCTATTCTAATTGACAGCACCTTCAGTTCTGCAGGCCAGTTTACTTTTTTTCCCCCTCTCCATATCTATGTTTCTTTCCCTCTTTTCTATTTTTTAAGCAGCTTTGCCTTACTGCAGAGCCCTTAGCTTTGTTCTCTGACGACTAACAATATGCCTGATGTCAAATAGCCCATCACGTACTCTGGTCACTAGCTGAAGTTCAGAAGGCAGTGATGACAGTTCTCCTGGACATTTTCCTCTCCTATTTTGTAAATCCAGTCTTTCACCTCCCTATGATGTTATGTTTCCTTTGAAGTAGTTCTTAGATTTACCCTTGCTCCTGAGTCCCCATGGTAACCATTGTAGTCTTTGTGTTGTAATCAACTGGATTACTGCAATAGCAGCCTAGCTGGATGCTCTGACTTCAGTGTTTTTTGCTTCCTTTTCAGCCCTCTCATTCTCTGTCTGTATTGGGTACAAATCATCCGTGGTGCTTGTTAAAATGTAAAGTCCATTCCTGAGATTTGATTCAGGAGATTTAGAATAACCCCAAGAATCTTTGTTTAAGCAAACATTCCAGGGTAGTCTGGAACATGTAATATGTAGCCCCCAAACAAAGAAATACTATTTAGTTATTCCAGTGCATATGCAAGATAATTCAGTGCCGCCTACATATAATTCTTTAACATGAATAAATGCTTCATATCAGACCGATGAATTAAAAATATGTTTATCACATCTCTTTACTCTCTTACAGACAAAAATATAATTGCATGTAATTTCATGTCCAATTCCCTATTGTGGTTCCTGAGGCTTTCCAAAATCTGATTCTTTCTTACTGTTAGGACTTTCTCCCACCTCTCACTGTGTTACAAGAAGCACCTGTCATTTCCAACAGACAGGTGTTCTCACTGTCTTCTTCCATCTTCTGTGGATCTTGACCATGTTCTATTCCTTATAGGGCTTGACTAACAAGACACACGTAGGAGATAGTGATGTGTTACAGATTTAAGGAGTGATCAAAGACAGTAGTGAAAGAAAAAAGAATAGTGAAGTCAATAACCTAAAAAATAATAATTAGCAGAGCATGATGTTAGTGTCCTAACATCTAAAGATGAACTTTTTAAAATGATGCCTGATATGGATATTTAACTCCTAAGTGACTATAATGTTCAGATAACTAAAATTCAGTCCTTAGTGTCTTTACTCACAATCAATCTGCACATGTTCTCTTGGCTTGAACTGTTTCTCTCACCAGCCCCCTTTACTTGACAAACTCCTATTCATGCTTATGATCTCAGCTCAAGTGTCACTTCCTCCAGGAAGCCTTTCCTGATCTACATGATCTCTTTGTCCTCTATTTGTTAGTGTTCCTTTAGTGTACGTGCTCATCTAATTCTATTTCCCCTAATCTGTTACTAAAAACTCAGTAGTGCATTTTTCCTTTTTCAATTAATCTTCATAGGTTCTTAAACCCCATTGAGAGCATAGATCCACTGAATTCTTAACACCTCTTTCTGGGACTCTACAGCAGAGACTCAAAACATAATTGAAATAATGCAAACTAGCCTGTTCTTATTTTTCTCACCACTCAGCCTACTGACAGTGAGACCTCACTGGCAATGCAATAACTCAGGCATGTCACATACAGAGGCATCTCAACATTATAATGGTGAGTTTTAAGCCAACGTCCACCAGGCTGACAAGACCAGATTTTGCCAGTCAGTCAAAGACTTTATTTTCTGACTATATTTTCTCTGCATCCTCCTCCCTGAATCTTATCCATGTAGTTAGAACCATATGTAGATACACTTCACTGCTTAGAAAAGCCTATTTTATTTTTGACTTCGTAGGTTTTTTTGTTTCATCTGTAATAACACCATAATTTGACCCAATTCTGATTCCCTTTCTCATTTCCTAACTTGTTACTTATGGCATCCATTCTGGCAAGCAAGCAAGAAAGAAAAAGCATACATTTAGAAGTGACTACTGACATACTTTATCTCCAAATTAAAACTTCCCAATGTCCCTTATCTATAATCAGATTCTACATAAATATATGTAGATTGAGTGGTCAGGAGAAGAGGCTATTTATTACGAGATCCTCAGTCTATGATTTTTTTTCATAAGAGTTTTTGTTTACACTGTTGGGACTGGGTAATGACAGGATCTGAATTTTGACATTAGAAGAATGAGAAACTTGCTTTCTCTTTGCATACATCTGGACTGAGATATTATCCCATTTCTCCTTTGGGGAGATACCTCCTCAGATAACAATGATATCATTTTATCTACATCCTCACCGAAGACAGGTAACATACCTGGGAAGGATCAGAGGCAAATATTAAGAAACGGACAATGGCTAGGATGGTTTGGACTGAACCAAATAAGGACAATTATGATTTATGTATGAGGATCTCTACTGTGAAGAATGTACGCTAATTCCCTCAGAACAGAAGAATAATGTGAACTGACATTAAAACACAAATATTTCAATAAACACATGAGCAGGAGAATTCTTAGACACTGTACTAAATTGTATTATCAGGAGAGAAGTTATGAATATCCCCCTTTGTCAATCTGTGAGAAAAATATAAAAAAAATAAACAACAATCTGTCTGTTCCAGCTAAGAAGAATTTGTTCCTGCAGACAGATGTTCTGGGATTTCATTTTGAAACTGTATGACTGTTACCATCTACACTCTCAGATCTATTATCATATTTAAAAATGTCCTTTTCACTGTTTTACATATCCTACTTTATTTATTTGTTATACAATCTAGATCTCACCATTTGGACTCAAATCTAAGCCCTTAACTACTTTAGCACACAGCTACTCAAAAAGTTAGAGAAAGAATAGGATTGGGTCTTCGGCTTCCTTTTGAGCCAGTGCTACTAAAAAGCACTTGTCCCAGAGCACTTGCCTGCAGGCCTGCTGATGGTGAAAAGCCCACACAAATCCATCTTGTGCCAAACTTCTTTCTTCAGAAAATGACTAAGTGTGGCTTAACCATAGTTAATAAAATTGCAGACGAGATGAGACTCTGAGTCATCTGTCATACCCTGGTCTCTTTTTTACTAATCAGTTGTGAGAAACATTTCAAAATCAGAGAGCAGCAGCAGCAAAGAAATATGAGATTCTTGAGGCAATTAGAGTCTAAAAGAGCAGAAGGCAAATCAGTCTTCCCGCCTTGACAGTCTTAAAATACACCCTGAAAGTAGACTTTGGAGTTACACTATTTGTGACAGATTTTGACCATAACACATTTTCGACGAGGAAATAAAAATTACTCACTTCAGGACATGCATTCCACCCTCGCATCAGCAGTGATGATATGGGTTTGGGAATGGAATAGCCAATGGGAGGTCGGATGTGATGGTAAGCCATGTCTGCTGCGGCTGCCGCTGCAAACCAAGTGACCATGTCAGATTGAAAATTCACATATTTGAAGAAACATATGGACAGACAACAAAAAGTCATCAAAAAATCTGTGCAACATCAGCAGAGACTCAATGTGGCCGCTATTTTTTAATGCTTAAACCTACTAGTCGATCATTTGATACCATAAAATTAGTTCATTCATTAGGTTGTTCACTCAACAACAGTGAATAAAGTGAATTTACAAAGGTGGAAAAGAACAAACAGTAAGTAGCTTAGTGTGTGTGAAGTGTAGTGTGTATATGTGATATTATAGGAAAAATGAGGCAGATTGAACCAAACACCATTATCAATCCAGGCTAAAGAGCTTATACTTCACAAGACACTGAACTTTGCCCTTCTG
Source organism: Talpa europaea (assembly GCF_964194135.1). Classification (NCBI taxonomy): domain Eukaryota; kingdom Metazoa; phylum Chordata; class Mammalia; order Eulipotyphla; family Talpidae; genus Talpa; species Talpa europaea. The sequence continues at coordinate 50,460,316 of NC_140076.1, forward strand.
AAAGCACCAGTATCACTTGGGCAAAGTAGATTGTTTTTACAACTTAAATCCCCATTACTTGTTATGAGAATGTTGTGTTTTTAATTTTTAATATTTTACAAAGTACCTAATATTTGCTAACCTCTGTTAGATACTTCAAATCCATCATTTCATCTCATGCCACTAATTGAATTCTGTAGTGCTCCCTGCCTGCTTGGATTTCTGAGTATTACTCACCTAAAACCCCCCATCACTGTGATGTAACTCTTGACACTTCATTGTAGATTCCTGATTGCTGAATATTTTCTGTTTGGCAACTAGTAATTTCTATACTCCCTTGACATCAAGTCTATAGTTACTTCTATTCTCTACATCAAGAAACACAGTAAATACATACACACTCTTTCAATTCTCCTAGCAGTCATGTGGATTATTATTTTAATGTGTGTTTGTGTGTGTACTCATGTACAACCGGTTTTTAATTTATAAAAACTTTAAATGTAATTAGTAATTGGTGCAGTCTCTTTTCCAGACTCCATGCTCTCTTCAGCAACTTTATACTGAAAATACTTTGTATAAAACACAGATTATTCCTTGGGGGTAAAAAATGTGCTTCACCAGTATGAGGTTAAAGTTCCAGAACCTTGTTGGTTGCTTCCTATCTTCTAGATAGTGATGTCATAATAATATGTCTATATTTTAAGAACTTTTGAGAAATGACCTACAACTACAACTTCTCCACCAAAAATTACTCAAATTCTATGCTGTTTTATAGATCTATTTCTAGTTGCACTAGTGAAATTATATGCAATATAACTTAATCAACATTTTGCTTTTTTCAGTTACAATTTATTTTTTGCAAAATGTAAAAATAATAATTGTTCTTTGTTGAAATTTAGAAAGTTAAAGAGAATTGCAAAAATAAATTCTTGTCATTCAGGAAGAACAATTTAAAAATATTTTGGGTATTTCTAAAATATTCTTTTTTTTTAAGATTTATTTATTCATACAAGAGCTGGGGTATAGGCCAGAGGTGTAGGGGGGTGAGAGGATTCACCTAGATGGCCAGGGAGAAACCCACATGACACAGCAGACCTCTCCTGACTCGCTCGCTGCTCCCCTCAGCAGTGTATTTCGGTCAGCCGGCCTGTTCTGCTCCCCACTCTGTCTCTGGTGAATCCTCTCACCCTCTAGCACATCTGGCCTGTACCTCAGTTCTTGTATGCATGAATAAATAAATCTTTAAAAATACTTTAAAAAATTTATTGTTTTTATTTAAAACCTTAAGTTTATGCCTTTTGCCCCCCTGGCATTTTAAGATTCTCTTTTAACAGTTATTCTAATTGTACAGTGTTTCCAGGTTGAAGGCAGAGTCAGGTATTTAATTTCTGCTTATGTACCCAAAAAGCTTTTAGAATATTTGCATTGTTACATCTCCAGTCATTTCCAGCCACTATCAGGTAGAGTTATAGTTGTGGACCCTAAGAAAACAAAGAAAGAAAAGACTGCTGGAAACATATTAGCAAACTTAAGACTTGAAAAATGTGTCTTTTGTGTCACAAAAAAACTAGGCATATTAGGTTCTTTCTTGGCAGCCATTGACTATGTTCTTTTTAGAAAGAGGTAAATAGGCCCTCCCCTGGTGGCACAGGCATTATGAGCGCAGCCCTGTGAATCTGTCCGCAGCCTCTGCAGCTCCGGTTCAATCCCGGCCAGCCAGTGAGGGTCCCACATGGTGCAGCAGACCTCACCTGTCTCGCACCTCAGCAGTGTATTTCATCAGTCTGCCTGTTCTGTTTTCCGCTCTGTCTCTGGTGAATCCTCTCACCCTCCCTTGAATCTGGCCTGAATGCCAGTTCTTGTATAAATAAATAAATAAATAAATCTTTTTTTTTTTTTTTTAAAGAAAGAGGTAAATAAACAAACCGATGGTCTTCTAACTTTACTTTTTCTTACTATGGCCATTGGATATTGAGCCGGTGCAACTATAAACACATAAACTACTGTAGTGAACACATTTAAACTAATTATACATAACCTAATGGGTGGGGAGGGACTATTCATAAAGTGAGTTAAACTCAAATGCAGGTGCCAAATGTCTCCCTTTGAAATTCTTTTAGGCTCTGATATCAAGTGCGTAGACTTACTTGTGTGCTTTTGGCACTGTGTCTGGAAAATCAGTTTAAGATGAATGATATTTAATTCTTCATTATTCAAAGTAGATTCTGCAAGGCCTTGGCATCTCCTTCTCCCCTTTGCTTTATGCACTCTTGGCAGTGATGCCACTCATTAGCACCTCTGCCAGAAAGTGGGCAATGCAACATGAAAGGTCACGGAATTGAAATTTGTCACCTTTGAGATTGCCTTGTCAGGCTTGCCTAAGTGGCCATGCTACACTAACAGCTGGGAAATTTTCTGGTATTCCAGATTCAGGAAAAGACTGTCAGCCCATTAATCAAATTTATACCTTGATTGCTATATAAAATATGCTAAATGATTTATGTAAATGTTGATTTCTATTTTCACAAATGAAACTTTGCTATTATTAGAGAATAAGGCTAACTTTTAAAATACCAATAACACCCTATTGAGTCCCCTTTATTTCTTCAGCATTACCCTGAGATAATTATCAATAACTGAGTAAAGCTTATCATCTACATTCTAGAGTAGGACTGTCCAGTGGAACTTTCTGCAATGATGAAACTGTTCTTCTGCATTATTCTACATGGTAGCAGATGGCTATTGAAAACTTAAAATGTGGCTAGAGTGAGAAAGTAGATTTTTTTATTTAATTTCAATCAACAAATTTATATAGACGTGTCTCCAGTGGGGTCAATTTTAAGCAGCACAATTCTAGAGCATAGTTATCTCCCATGGCCACTATCCCAAATGAAATGAAAATTAACACACCATTTTGTGGATATGCCTTTACTAGCTACATAACCATAGTGTCAATTTGTAGATTCAAGTTCTAAATTGCTCATCATACTTCATCAAAAAAAGAGAAGATAGGAAGATTGTCAGCATTGTCTCTCAAAAGAGACTAGTTAGCTGCAGGGCAGGCATTAATACAACATGTGATAACTTGAATTCATTTGTTCATGTGAACTAAATTGAACATTTTATGTAAGTGATAATAGGCTAAGAAGAGTTATGGTAAATGAATGAGTAATTAATAAAGAAAATAATTACTGGGTTTTTCAGTGCTTTTTAAATAGCTCTTATAAATTCTGAAAAGTGATTTCTTTTGCCTAGATCTTCCCTACCCTCCTTTCCTGTATTATATCAACTGTCAATAAGTGCAGATGAACTCTGTGTGCTCAAAGCAACTCATACTACTATAGTATGTATTATATTATATTTAATTTCCTGTTTACTTGCTTGCTTCTGCAAATAGATCAAAAGCTCTTTGAGGTCAGAAACTGTGTTTTTTTCCACGATTGAATCTCCTATACCTCACATAGCAAAGGTAATTCATAAAGATAAGTACTATGCACACACAAGGGGACTCAATACATAGAAGCTGAATGAATCAATAAATAAGGCAGTTTAAATATGCTTTCATGGAAATAATATAAATACTGGAATATAGGACTCAACAAACATTCATTGTACAAATGAATGAAGATGCTGGATCAATGCCAATTAAAATTTTGCTTATTATTATGTTTTAAGGACAAAGCATACTATCTAGTCCTTGACAAACACTGAAGAATGAATATACTTTTTAGTTTAATATTAAATTACAGCATGATCAGGTAGGTTACTGAGCCTTATAAGGATAACATCTTTTGTTCAAAACATTGAGGCTTCAGTAAGCTGAAGCAGTAGGACTACTAAGAAATACCCTTAACAAGAAAATCTGGAGGCCTAATTTTGAGTTTGGCTTTGCTTTTAATTCTTTGGGAGATCCTAATTAACTCAATTTCCCTCTATGTGTATTAATTTCTCTAAATATAAGATGAAGCAAGGAGGAAACAGTGTAGCAGTGACAAGCATCTGCTTTGGAAACAAGGAGTCATGCATTTTAATCTTAGCTGTATTTCTAGAATGTGACATTGAGCATATATTAATTCTTACAGAACCTAAGCAACAGGTATTGTTAGCGTTAAGAGAGATTCTACACATAAAGTGTCTGGTACATTGTTGGCTTTCAAAGAATGTTAGCTGTCGTTGCTGTAATTATTATCTACAGATATGTGTCTTACTGATTCCTTTCAGGGAACTAGATATCAAAAACATTGTTGTATATTTTCTGTTCTATATAAATCACAAGTCTTAATTCTTTTGAGGTTTTCCTTGGGTATGAATAACAAATAAACTCTTGTACTGAGTTATTACAAATTGAAGACTATAAACTATCTCATTTGTTATTAGTCTCAGTAGATAATGCAATATGGCCATCATGGAAAGAATAACTGTGTTGCTTTCCATCATGACCTTAAATTGATAGTGGATGCTGAATTTCTAAAGTAACTTGTCACCTTCTTCTTGTTCATAAAACTAAATCTAAGAATTCATAAATTTTAAAAATAGGGCAATCAAAAACAATATTTCATTTGTAATTTTAACTGAGGTAAAATTACCAGATTTTTTTTTTTTTATTTTCACTGTGTGTATATGTGTTCTAAAAAATATAGTTGATTCTACTACATTGTTTAAAATGGACAGGGATGTAGTGACACAAAGCCAATGTCTTCTAGTATTGCAGTAAGAGCTAAGATATACTCTGTTATACTGACACTTTTCAATGATGTATCACCAGAGCATATAGCATCTGAGAGAGACCATGAGATTGCAATCTTGAGATTGTACTAAGAATGGCTTAATTTTTTAAACCACATCCCACTCTCATTACAGATTGTCAGAAGAATAGATTAATTTGCACCATTGTCTGTTCTTATTGCAATCTTTGTCAGTATAATGAAGTATCTGAATGTTAATATCAGCTATATTCATAGAAATATCACCAACCATTGGACTGATTTGATCTTTCCAGTGATCTGTGTACTGATTGGCTGGCTCTACTCTTCTCAATGATAAACCGATAAGGATTAGCACAGCAAATGCAGAATTTCAGGACTTCAGCTCACTCCTATTTTCCTATCACTTGTCAAAGCAGAGTCCACATCATCAGTGTACTTAAACATTTTGAGGTTATTATATTTAGGATTCTATTCATGCATGGAGAACACAATTTTACATTATTTAAACAGGGCTAGCAAATGCAAACGACTAGAAAGATAAGACCTGTGACATAACTAGGTCTCTAAGTATATTTTAACATTTTGAAAAATCATATGTGAGTCATATTTAGCTCCTGGACTGCTGTTTACAACTTGAGCTAAAGCCACAAAAAGAAGTATTACCAAACTGTGGCTAGAATAAATTAGCAGATGTTTTGAATTTGCTGCCACCGCTCAGACTTCTTTTTAAATTTGTTTATTTATTTATGCATACAAGAACTGGGGCACAGGCCAGAGGTGTGGGAGGTGAGAGGATTCACCAGAGACAGAGTGGGGAGCAGAACAGGTAGATTGACGGAAATACACTGCTGAGGGGAGCAGCGGGCGAGTCAGGAGAGGTCTGCTGTGCCATGTGGGTTGCTCCCTGGCTGGCCGGGAATAGAACTCATGCTGCAGAGGCTGCAGACAGCTTGATAGGTTGTGTCTTAACCTCTTGCACCACCAGGGAGGCCCCACCTCTCAGACTTTGTTGGAGCCTGACATTAAGGAATCCCAGGACACAGGGTGGAATTTCCTTTTGAACCAGCTGACATCACACAGGGAAATAGACTAGTTTCTGAAAGTGATCTGCAAAATTGACATACTTGGTTACAAGGGTATGTGATTGGAAAAATACACAATGATGGATTAAACCTTCCCAGATTTCTTCTTTAGTTTTTCATGATGTATCAGAGGAGATAGGCCCAGGAGAGAAATAAAATTTGGGAAGCAGGTGTTGGTTTCTTTCTTTGAAATCTATCCAGGACAGCTCTTGCTTGCCAGGTCATGCCAGCAACTTTTTCATCTTGCCTGGTTCTTCTCTCTTTGCTTGGCTTCACACCTTGGCTCCTTCTGCTAATCTCATCATTTCTCTCACAAATCTGCTCTCGTTCTGTATCCATCATCCTCCTGCAAGCTAAGCCAGAAGCCTGGAAGTCATCCTTGACTCCCCTCTTCCTTGTGCTCCCACCTCAAGCCATCAGCAAGTCCTATTATTGAAATATCTTGAAATCAACCTCTCCTTTCTCTTCCAAAGTCTCTACCCTAGTTAAGATTTTACACATTCTTTTCTAAGCAACTTGATCTCTTTGTGCCTGGTTTCAAACTTCGCCAGTCAAGCCTTTGCTTTGTGGTAAAAGAGAACATTCTAAAATAATAATAACAGCTGTCTTATCGCCCTGCTTAAAACCCTGCAGTGACTTCCACGGTTGACACACAAGGCCCTTTACCATCTGGCTGTAGTTTTACGTTTACGGCATATGTCTTGTGACTGGTTCTCATGTAGTTTCTGATACATCCCTGCTGAATTATTTTAGTAATATGGATCTCTGTACCATGCCTCCACATCTTGCTCAAACTGCTTTTTGCTGGGACACTTCTCTATATCCCCACTGTACCTATTTAGTTAGTTCTCATCATTCTAAGATATGGTGCAGGTCATCTATCTGAGAATTCTCTCCCAATATCCTTTTCTCACCATTAGTCTGGGCAGGAGACCTCTCCAGGGAGAATCTTCAGACTCTGTAGTCTTTATCGTTGGTTCTTATTTAGCTGATTGCACTTAATCTCATTCGCCTTCTGTACTCTGCAGGCCTGGGCAATGCCCTGCCTCTCTTTATTTTCATCTTAACTCTAGCACATTTGCTGGCCTAGAGATGCACTCAATGATACCTTGAAAGTAATAATAACTGCTAATATTTATTAAATGCATATTATTATTGCCAGTCACTGTTCCAGCCCTTTGAGGTAGATCCTATTATTATCCCCATTTTAAAAGTAAAGAAAATGAAGTTTTGTTAGGTGAAGTAACTTGCAAAAGGTTATAAGAATTATGTCCTTCACAAGTATTCTGCCAATATAGCTCATATAGTGTAAGCCTGAAAAATGTTTTCTCAAATGCTGAGTTATCAACATTTAAAAACCTTTAGATTTCTAGACAAACACACAAAAACTAGTTGCTATGCTGAGAGGGAGAAGGCATACGTATGCTCCTGCAAAGTGCTATTTGGCTGGAAGTGGGACACACCTGGAGTCAGAGCAGGAAATTTCCTGCTCATCACATTGTCTCGCTTCAAGCATCCAGTGGCTTCCCCTGACTCTATGAACATTGATTTTGTGACCCGTGCGATGCTGGCTGGGAGGGTTTTTTTTCAATTCTTTCTAAACCTGAGATTACATGGTTAACCCAAATATGCACTATGCAAAAGAAGCCCTAACTTCAAGTTTTTCTGAATGCACACCCATCACTTGCATAGAAGTCAATGCTAATATTTGTGTTCTACTTTTATATTTCTCTCAGGAGGTAGAATTCTGCTAAATCTGGGACAATGAGCCATGCATAACATTGCAAACGTAATTGATAATGCTGTCCCACATTGTAGTCATGGATTTGTTCCTCACTGTAAATGGCTAATATGTAGCTTATATTGAATCTGATGCCTCACATAATTTATTGCTGAACATATATACTAGATTGTCTAACCACGCAATGATATTAACAGACTCTTTTCTTGATACATGTTCACTGCCCAATTGTTAAAAATTCAGCATCCATCATAAACAATAACATTCTTTCCAATAAAGTACTACAAATTCTAATCTATAGAATATTTGAATCAAGTCATTCTTAGGTAAGAATTTTAAATGTTACATTATATAATATTCTCCCCCCCTAAAAGATAAGGATTCTGGGGATTCAGGAGAGGGTGAATTCTTTATTTTTGAAGGATTTATTGTATAATTAGAAAAACATAGTGGAGTACAGAAAATTGCAAAACTGTATCAATGATAGTATAGACAATGATAAATGATAAATTGGGGCATGGAGGCCTGCACTTAACTCAGTATTAAAGAATTAAGAAAGATGTTTTTAGGAGAAGTAATATTTTAGTAAGATCCAAAAGTAAATTGAAATGTGTATGATTGAAAAAAAAAAGAAATTTGTATGATGAAAAGTGCAGAAGAGTGTCCTGACAAAATGGGTCATATGTTCAAAGACATGGAAGTAACAGAAAAAGATGTCATGTTGAGGAAATGATATAGTTCCCTGTGCCTGAAATGTAGGTAAGAGACTGAAAGTGGCAAGAGGAGGGCGGGAACATAACTATGAGAAACTTTGTTTTAAGCAATTTTGTTTTTCTCATAAGAGCAAAGGAAAGCCACTGGGACGTTATGTAAAGGAAATCCAGTGATCAACCTTGAGATTTTAGAAAGCTAAATCTATTTGCATTGTGACGATGGAAAAAAGATGGCAAACAATAATGGAGACAAGTATAACATTTAAGATACTGTGCAGTATTTTACAGGTGAAACAAGGAAGTCTGTGGAGACAGAAATAAGTGGATAGATGTAAAACATAGTCAAAAAGCAGGATTGGAAAAAGAAAGGAAGGAGGGATGAAAGTAGCAAAAAACAAAGAGGAATCGAGATGACTTTGAAGTTTTTTATATGGATTTTCTGGAGAATGAGTGCACCACTCAAGTACAGAATCATCAGAAACCTTGACCTTGTATTACACTTTGCCCTTATTTTTCATCTTACAGTTTCAGAGAATTTTCAACTTACAAAGCTCAGTCACAAATATCATCTTATTTGATTCTCACAGTAATCTTTGTGGAATCGTCTCTAACTGCATTTACTGAGGAAATTGAGCTTGTGAAAGGGCCTAGAATCATGAAGAAGAAACACAACACATCACAGGAAGTAAAAGAAGCTGGAGTGGCTGGAGCACAGAGCCTGAAATGATAGGAACAAGATCAGCAATGAAGATACATGTCCAGGCTGTAGAACAGATTATGAATTTTGCGAATTAATCCCAAGATCATGAGAAACTATAGATTGATTTTAGGCAATAGTGACATAATCAAGTTTATATTTTAAAAATATCCCTCCAGAGCCTCCCTGGTGGAGCAAGGGGCTAAAAGCAACCTAAGAAGCTGTCTGCAGCCACTGCAGCATGAGATTGATTTCCCGCCAGGGAGCTGCCCACATGATGCAGCAGACCTCTCCTGTCTCAACCCCTCAGCAATGCATTTCATTCAGTCTGCCTATTCTACTTCCCACTCTGTTTCTGGTGAATCCTCTCACCCCCTGCACCTCTGGCCTGTACCCCAGTTCTTGTATGCATAAATAAATCTTTAAAAGATATATCCCGGGCCTCCCCCCTGGTGGCACAGCGGTTGAGTGCTGGGCTGCGAAGATGTCCGCAGCCTCTGCAGCACTGGTTCGATCCCTGCCCACCAGCGAGGGTCCCACATGGCGTGACAGACCTCTCCTGCCATGCCTGCTGCTCCCCTCAGCAGTGTATTTCTTCATCAGTCTGCCTGTTCTGTTCCCCACTCTGGCTCTGGTGATTTCTCTCACCCTCCCGTGCTTCTGACTGTACCCAGTGCTTGTATAAATAAATAAATAAATCTTTTAAATATATGTGTATATATATATATATATATATATATATATATATATATATCCCTCCAATGGATGTATATGAATTGGTAAGGAAGTGGGCACAAGACAATGGGAGAACACTGCAAAGGCTATTGCAGTAGTTAAAGTGATAAAGATGGCAGTTTGAACTAGGGTGGAAATGGATGAAAACTGGAGAAGCAGACAGATTTGAGGCATATATCTCACCACTTCTATCCAGTTGGAACTCCTTACCTGTATGAGAAGGCAAGGAGAAAAAAGATAAAGGACACACAGAAAAAAAAATCAATTTTTCTTTACTTATAGACAATATAGTCATGTACGTAGGAAATCGCAAATATTATCCCAAAAAGTTGCGTGAACTCATAAGTTAACTTAGCAGATTTTAAGGTTACTAGGTTGTTACTCAAAAATTAATTATAATTCTATTCTAGCAAAGAATCACTGGACATTACATTGCTTTAAAATTACAGTAGGGGGCCTCCCTGGTGGCACATTAGGTCGAGCGCAGCACTGTGAAGCTGTCCGAAGCCTCTGCAGCGCCAGTTCGATTCCTGGCCGGCCAGGGAGATTCCCACATGGTGAGGCAGACCTCTCCTGTCTCACGTGCTGCTCCCCTCAGCAGTGTATTTCAGTCCTTCTGCCTGTTCTGCTACCTGCTCTGTCTCTGGTGAATTCTCGCACCCTCCCACGCCTCTGGCCTGTGTACCAGATCTTGTATAAATAAATAAATCTTAAACAAAATAAAATAAAATTACAGTAGGATCAAGAAACTCATAATATATAGAAGTAAGTTAAAGATATTATGCTGAAAACTATAATCCCATTGGTGGTAGAAATTAGAAAATTTCTCCCTTCACTAATGGAGAACTATATCATATTTATTGATGGGGAAATTAAATATGCTTAGGTTGTCAATTCTTCCCAAATTGATCTAAATGATCTAAAGATCAATAAGTCCTGTCCAATCAAAATTCCAGCAGGATTTTTTTTTTTATTTTAGAACTATACATTCTAAGTTTTATATGGAAAAGCAAAAATCCTAGAATATCTAAAGCAATTTTCATAAAGAACAAAGTTGGAGGATTCATACTGCCTGATTTCGAGACTTACTATAAACTATGAGTATAATGGTATGAGGATAGATATATGTCAGTGCAAGAGAATAAAGTCCAGAATAGATACACACACATATGGTCAATTGATTTTTTCATAATTACCCAAAATAATTTCATAGACAAAGGAGAGTTTGTCAACAAATCATACTGCAAAATATTGGATATTCACATTAAAATACAAACCAATAAATTTACAAAGAAATAACAAACTCAACCCATACTTTGTGCCACTAAAAAAAAAAAGTAAAACAAAAAACTCATATAAAACTCATAAAACCCAAAACTGCAAGACAGACTTCTATAAGAAGAGTGATTCCTAGAAAGATATCTCTAAGTTTTGTTTGAAGCAAAAAATATTTTTGATAGGATACACAAAACCTTTGGTTTAAAAGTTTGATAAGGTAGACTTCATTGACATTGATAATCTGTGCTTTGAAAGAATTGACTATGAATATGAGAATGAGAGCCATAGACTAGAGAAAAACATTTTCAAAATATACAGCAGATGAAAGACTTCCATCTAGAATCTAAGAACTCTTACAATTAATTATCAATAATACAAGTTGAACAAATGCTTCACCAAAGAAATAGATATGAATAGCAAACAAGGATATGAAAAGATTATTAATATCATTAGCATATAAAATAATCACAATGATATGCCATTGTACAAATACTCAAATGGTTAATATTTTATTCTAGATAGAGAATTATAAAGTGTTGACAAGGATGTGGAGCAAGTGAAATTCTCATACTTTACAGATGAGAATACATAATGCTACAAATACCTTGGAAAACCTATTGCCATAATATCTTGTAATCATCTCATATGTATTTATCCAAGAATGATAAAACCATCCACAATAAGACCTGAACGATTTTAGAAATTGTAATAGTCCTAATGTGAGGCTGATTTGATCATGAACAAATGAATTAAGGTAGATCAACATGATGAACTATTACAGAGAAATTAAAATGAATGGATTCAGACAAACATGAACCCATTTAAATCACATTCTGGAAAAAGCAAACCTTATGGGACAGAAATCAGATCAGTTGTCAGGTACTAGAGATGGGAAAATTGGACTGACTCCAAAGAGATAGCAAGACACTTTATTTCTTAATTAGAGTTGTGGCTATGAAACTATATACATTTGTTAAAACTTATTGAACCATTAAACTAAAATAACAAATTTTACCGTTCATGTTATATTTCAACAATTCTGCTTGAAAAAACTATTACAGGTGGCAGATAAATCCAAGGTGTATTTAGGATGTAAAATCAAAAAGACCAGGTGAATGGAATGACACAGGAGATGATGGGGAGGGAGATGTATCAATATCTTATGAGAAATACTTTAGTATGTCTAGAATTATAGTAAATGTCTGGAATTTAGTCATCAGTTTTACCAGAATGCAAATTCTGAGAGGTCGGAAGTCTGCAGCATATCAGAACAAGAGGCTATAAATGGCAATACTGTTCAGTTCAAAATAGAGTCCTTGTGTCCACACCATAATAAGGGTTAAATCTCATCATTTAAAAGTAAGAAAAGTATATAGAGAAAGATTATGACAATTAAATAATCATGTACTCAATAACTATGTACAGAGCATATAATTTGTGAAAAACACTCTATTAGACTCTATGCAAAGTATAATTAAAGAACTTATTATAGGAAAAATACCTTGAAAAGAGAGCATAAAATGTGACTTTTGCTTTATACATGAGTACTAATAATTATTGTGTTCTTGATTTTTAACTTGTAAGTATTCATATTCATAAGCTTTGTCTTTCCCTAACATCTCTTTTGACTTTATCTTTCTGTTATATTATGATAGGGTATCCATTCTTAGTTTATAATATAATTGATTCACAATTTATTTATGATTTAATTTGAAAACTACTTTTCAAGAATGCTGGGCACTAGGGATATAAAGTCCTTCAGGAGTTTTCAGTCTAAGGATAGGATCCAAGTAAGTAAACAGTGTGACACTAGATATACAGAGGCTAATAAAAATCTACTTTAAGCTTCAAATACCTGCACATTCCCCTGGGATCAGATTCCTCACCTCCACCTTCTACATGCAGAGAAAGAATAGTTTACATTACTGACAAAAATTATTCTCACTAACAAAGCATCGTTTTTGGAAGCTATTCATATATGTAATACAAATTATTACAGAAAGTAATTCTGTTTTGTATAACACAAGAGATACAGAAAACAGCCCTGATAGTTTATTTTTTATTTTTATTCAATTGCAACAGGCTTACCTGGTTTGAGATGAGCGAATGGAATTTCACCAGTGAGAAGTTCCCAGAGACACAGAGCATAGCTGAAGACATCAGCCTTGATGGTGTAGCGTGTGCACTGTGTGAACACCTCAGGAGCCATCCAACGGAGGTTCTGTATATTGAGAAACACCCTCCAGTCATTTCCCAAATAATTGTTTTTCCATAGTGGTGAGGATTTAAATGCTCTCCTAATGTTATCAAAAGCTACAAATATAAAATATTATCCATACTACCCTCAATGAATGCAATAAATAAAGGACACTTTAAAAAAACATTAGAAGGTAATACAATCTATCATTCTTCCAAAAATATTGCAACAATATTAATTATTAAGTAACCCTGCCTCTTATAAAATGATGATCACAGATGCAGTATTTTTGTTTATCGATGAACATCTTTCCCTTAGAAACCTTAAAGGCTTCTGAATAGCTGGTCCTGGATTCATCCAGAAACTCTGTGACTCCCTAGGGGTAAATCATACCCTGCAGGAGGTACCCTTCCTTCTTTAGATCTTGGTTGCAATTTAGAGAGTCACTAAATTAGGGCCATAAATCGTATCTTCATGACTGGGCATAAAACATTTTAGTGGAGTGCCCAGAATATTCCTATGCATTAAATTTCTCATTGGCATGATCAAGTCTGTCTTATCTTCCTTGTTTACTTAGTCATGCTATTTCAGAATGCTGTTTTTGCAGTATTCCAAAAGAAAGATAATAAAATGTTATGTTTCTCTGTAGAAAGTTCTATTCTCATGTTTCAACAGCATTATTTACATTCTTTACTTTTGCAATTATATTTTTTTTTTCAGTTTTAAGATGTTTTTACTCTGGGATGCAAATGATTTGTAACAAAGAGCATAATTTTGAGTCAGGAAATGAGAATTTTAGTTCTGATTCTACCAATCTTTGGGCAGCTCTGACCTGAGATTCCTTAAGGGCAAACAGGAGACAGGCCCTTCCAGCTCTAAAAATCCCATGGTTCCATAATTACATTACTGAACTTTATGAAATACCTTTTTTCTTTATATTTCCGCTAAAAGAAACCAGTATTCTTTTATTACTCTTACTCTTACTAAAACTCGGTGTGTAGTGCTGGCTGCTGAAAATTCTTTTGAAGCATCTACCTTATTTTGAAATCATGCATAATTACAGCTTTCCAAGAATATCTTTATTCTGATTATATTGCTCATATGCAATTCTTCCACATGAGTTTTCGTGTTGCAAATAGCCTTCATTTATGTAGCAGATTATGCATTGTGTCACAACATTGCATAGGTGGGAGTAGGCATACAGCATGCCCATTGTTTCACAAGGGGTAATAGAGTAATTAGCAAACTTAAATAAGGTTGCATAACTAATAAGAAACAAAATAGCCTTTGAAATAAAACTAGAGTAGTTTTGTGCTTAAAGACTATTCTGCTAGGATAAAAAAAAGCATTACTTGCTCCTGGCAAAATTAGATAGAATCCCATTCAGCAAGTTTACTGAGTCGGAGGGTCTCAAATGCTGTATTTTAAAAACATGAGGGAACTCTTAAAAGATAAGAGTATCCAAGATCAACCTCCAGCCAATGAAATCCATATTACTGGTGGTTAGATTCAGATAGTATGCTTTAATTAAATTTCAAAAAATCCTGTCATTTTAACATGCAGCCAAAATGAGACCATTGATTTAGCAATCTCTGTGCCCTAGAAACTAAGTGAGGTCTTGTGTCTTGTCTTCCATCAACCTTAACTCATGTCTTAACATTCTTAGTCTACTTCAGTCATTCTGAACTCAAATACACAAAGCCCTTTTATACCTCAGGGCCTTTGCACTTACCACCCTCCCTGTTAACTCTGCTTTTCCCTGGACATGTCTGATTCCTGTAACAGGTCTCTTATCAAATGTTACCTTTCTCTCTTGGCCTATCTAAATGATAATCATATCATTTACTCTGCTTTGTTTTTTCCTTACCATCTGATAAATGTTCTGTTAATTTGTTCAGTGTCTATCTGCTTCAAGAATATTTGCTCCATAGAAACAGAAGCTCTATTGTCCACTGCAATTTACCCAGTTCTCAGAAGAATGTCTGGCACCTAGTAGGTGTTCCATAAATATTTGTTGAGCAATTGAGTGAAATCTAATTGAAGAAAACAGCATTCATAACCTTGCTTACAACACATGTGGTCTTTGGTGTTTCCTGCCTCCTCTCTAACTCATCTCTTTCTTTCTTTTTCATACACAATACATGCCAGCAATGCCAAACGATGTGAAGTTATCCTAGAAAATCTGGTGTTCTTGTTGGGGGAACAGTATGTCTTGAATGACCTCTACCCACTGATATGCTCCACCCCCACCTCCATGGCCAAGAGATCCCAGGCACCGAGGACTGCAACTCCCATAATACCACGAATCTGCCATGACTATTGACTTCCTGATGGGGGATTGTTGGGAACTAAGGGAGGAGTTTAGTAGCCACACTTGTTATAAAACTGAACACACATTGGCCTGGAGGGAACGTTGCTTTTGCCTGCCTGCAGTGTGCACCCAGGATTTCAACTCAGGCAGTGTTACAGGTGGGATATATTGACCAATTAATCTCTATCTCTCTCTCTGTGCTCCCCTTCTTTTCATTTCCCTTGTAAATAAACCTTTTATTAATGTTTCCCTGGGTGCCTGCCCTTGGATCTTGTTCTGACATGTTTTTTGGTTTTTTATTTTTAAGATTTATTTATTTATGCATACAAGAACTGAGGTGTAGGTCAGAGGTGTGGGGGATGAAAGGATTCACCGGAGACAGAGTGGGGAGCAGAACAGGCAGATGGACCAAAGACACTGCTGAGGGGAGCAGCGGGCGAGGCAGGAGAGGTCTGCTGCGCCATATGGGTAGCTCCCTGGCAGAATGTTGCAGGGGCTGTGGGTAGCTTCACAGTGCTGTGTTTGACCCCTTGTGCCCTCAGGGAGGCCCTGTTCTGAGGTTTTTTAAGCATGTGGGTGAGGACTCACACCCACTCCATCCCATTACCTTTGGGGTTGCCCTGTAATGTTCTCATCTCCCCTGTCCTTTGCTCATGCTGTTGTTCACCCTGCTCAGTCCCCATTTTTAATTCTCTCTGTATCTGATTTACTTCTGTGCTTATTTCACCTGTGCCCCATACTGCTTTGTCACACCTCTATCTCTAACCCTCTATACTAAATTTATCTGCTTATTATTATGTTTTCCCCATTAGATATGACCTCCTTCAGCTCAAGGACCAAACTTTTATTCACATTTTGTATTCCTAGCCCTTTGCATGACACCTGACATGTGGTAGGCCCTTAATAAATGCTTGTTGGATGAATAGAGTACAGACTGGCAGTGCAAAGGGCTACAAAAACACAGATAGAAAAGTATGGAGAAGGGAGAGGGCCAGAGATTAGTTGGAAACTGGATAAAATTTCCATGACCTTGCAAGATGAGTAGACTTCCTTCAGATAGAGTGCAGGGAAGGGCTTTCCAGGCAGAGAATACCATTGGCAGAGTCACAGAGATATGAAAATAAAACCATGTTTGGGGAATGGCTAGGCAGCTTCTGTGCTGAGCATAGGAATTGGAAACTTATAGGAAAGGACATCCCAGAGGGACCAGGGCCAAATGGGGGGAAAGGAAACTGCCAGGCAAAGGAATCTGGACGTAGCCTGTGACAGTAGGTATCATTGATGATTCACAGGAGGAGGTGAATTGTCAGAACACAACACTGATTAATGTTGCAAAGAATGAACTTGAAGAAAGGTCTGCAGTTAAAAATCCCATTGCAATAGTCCAGAAAAGGGATTATGATGACCTGGACTGAGGCAGTGGCAAATGAAATGACTTTTCTTTTTTAAAAAAAGAAATAGAACCAAACAGAAAATGGGGATTGAGTAATGTGTCAGTGCGAGCAGGTAAAGGAAGAAATAAAAATGTACCCCAAACTCGGATGATTAAATAACACAGATAATATAGAAAGAGAAGAACACTTTTTGCAGAGAAGTGGGGGTGTAGGTAAGGGACAGATAATGAATTTAATGGCCAATATTTTGAGCACAATTATGCTTACTTCCAATGTTATACTTTATATTTTACTTAAATATTAATGCTTGCTAATAACATTTATTGTCTTATAATATTAAAGCTGAAAATAGTGAGTTGTTAATAGGTGTGGATGCACTAGAAATTTTATAGTTAGTTACCTACTAAATGTTAACTACACTGCTTAATAAGGATGTAAATATGAGAGGCAATTATCCATGCTCATCATGATTTTTCAGTTATATTCAGAACAAATTCTCTATTATTTTGTCCATAACATTTTCCAAATACATATCTAATAAATTTCTTTAGCCAAGCTTTAAATAGCTGTTTTGGGGGCACACTGAAAATAATAACATAAAACATTATCCTGCCACTGGGGCAATGATATTTCCTCCAGTTAAAACTGTTCTCATTTCACATCCTCTCATGCTGAGTTTATATATTTTAATTGTTTCATAATTATAAGGAACACAAGCAGCAACCAACCCCAGGTTGTTTTGTCATGTTGTCTTCATCCAGAGATTGTAGAAATCTTGATTCTGAGGGAGAAAAAATGAATTCATGTCAAAAGAAATTTCTTAAAACTGAGGTCAAATGTTATAGCTAAAATTCTGAAACCTTAAGAAACCTCTATGTTATTTAAATTCTCACTTCCTTTCCTTTAGTTCAGTATATCAAAGAGGAATAGCTGGTAATAAATGAAAGACTTCTAAAATTCAGGGTCACGGAAATCTGAATGGTTTAGGGAAGTATAAGTTTTCAGTGTGAAATTCATTTTTAGATTCATCATACAGTACCTGGAAAGAAGAAACTATTGTAATTTGGGGTTTTCTGTTCATAGAAATCTCACCTCCAAAGTCTGCTACTACAGCATGCCCATCCTCATAGAGAAGAATATTATGACTGTAAGAAAAAAACAAGTAGACTTTTAATGATCTTTACTATTTCCTAATCCTACTGGCTCTTTAAGGAAGAGGACTTCAGTGAGTGTATGATTGCCTCAGGAGTTAAACAAACCCCAGAAAGCTGACAGATTTCAGGTGAGTGACTGATTTTCTTAGTGCTGCTAATTCAAAAGGAATATTTACAAAATGTGATCATCTTTGAAATATATTAGCATAGACTTATAAAAAATATCTTAAACTTGTTTTATTAACTGAACATGAGTTTTTCAGATTTGTGAGGCTCATTTGCTAACATAATTGTGGTTTTTCAGGCAAAAAATAAAAGATATTTGTAAGCATGGTGAGTCATAGTGGGAGAATCTGCTTCCTGCAATCCCCTGGTGCAAGAACATTTCCAGGCAGGGTCTGATACAGTGAAAAATCAATCAATGGACAATGTCTTGGCTAATATGATCTTGCTTCAGTACCAGGAGGGAGAGTATTGTTATAGCCTGTGAAATAATGCTAGATAAATAGTTTTACAGGAAAAGATATAAAGATCACAATGTCTCTCTTCCAAGCCAGATCTGAAGCTAGATTAAAAACATCCTTCTTTATAAGTAGATCAAGACCTAGATGACCTAAGAGAGGACTTCCACATTTTAGTGAGATGAATTGTGGGATATCTTATGCATAATTTTCTAAGTGACCCACAATTGTCTTTGTTCCTGAATGCCCTTCTTTTTGCTCATTTTACATTTGGCTTGTAAATGATTCTTTTCAACTAGGAGACCTCCCACTGGAATTCTTTTAGTGCCCTAAGGCTGTACTGTATTTACCTCTATCTTTACTTGTTTTGCTTTGTGACAAAAATAAGGAAAATACTATTATTTTCAAGTCCTGAAGTTCAATATGATAAGTTCAATATGATAGTGAATCATTCACATAAATGTTTCCTGGTGTGGACTTGAACTTTATAAGCAAGTTATTTTTAAACTTACCTTGTATTATTAATACATTTTCGTTTTATGTTATAAATTTAATCCTCTTTTCAACTACTAAAAATCTTTGCTTGGAAGTGCCCAGGAGAAAAGTAATAGAGGATCTCTAAACAAACCATTCCTTGCCCACCCCCATATCCCCAGAGGCTTTCTTTAACTATAAATTACCTATTGATACATATGATAAGATTGATACTGTCATGACAAAGAACTCTTTATAACTTCAGGAACTCTCTGCATATTCAACATGCAACAGGAAAAATGCATCTAAATGCTGTGTCATTTAGGTAACTAGAAGGATTTAGGGGAATTTCAGTACCATAATCCCTTGGCCTATCAAAAGATGTTACATTTCATAAAAATAATAAAACACATACTTAGCTTGGATTTATCCATGATATGTATTTATATGTGTGACACCTGGTCAATTACTTTATTTTTTAATTCCAATTAGTTATTTAGAATGGTGGTTATAAAAAATATCTTAGCCACATATAATCTAATACAGAGTAGATTTCCAAATAGAGCTTTAGTTAAATACAGGGTAAGGCTCACAGAAACCCTAGTCTTCATCTTTTCCAAAAAAACTATCATTGAGGCAATAAGTTAAAATCATGAGTCTAGAGGAGACCCTACATAAGCTACACTTCTAGGGAATATCTTGTTTATTCATTTATTTTATTATTATTTATTTTTTGCATTGCTTACTGAGTAATTGGAATAGGGGTGGAATATTTAAGAAAATTTTATTCTTTTAAAAAATGTAACTGAATTTTGTCCCAGGGTCACCTTACAGATTATGATTATTTTCTAGTAGGAGATCTTGTGGATATCTTGCACAGAATGAGAGACAGGGTGTCTCAGGGTGCAGGAATTGTGCTTATTACTCCAGCATTTCTAGCACTTACTTATTACATAGGCATGTTCAGTAAGCATTTTTTAAATAAATAATACAGTAAAATAAACTGAAAATAGACAGTAATGAGTTGGGAAAGGTAAGGATGATATTAGTTAATCAGCAAGTACTCATTAAATATCTCTTAAAATCTATGAATAAATATTTACAATCTTTAAAATGCTATAATTTTAAGGTACATTAAAACTAACAATTTAACTCTCTTACTTCCTAGAGAAGGAATCCAATTTTCAGGGAATTTAAGTATATCAAGTAGCAAGTATAGTGAAGGTAAATTAGAATCCAATTCAAGTTGGCCACCATTTCAGATTCCAGAACAGTGTCTGATAAACTGTAGGTGACCCGTGAATTTTGAATCATCGTTTTGCCTTACTATAAACCTTCCTCTAAAACATAATATTTACTTTTCTTACATTTTCAAGATACTGTTACAATTACAGTGTGATACAAGTTATGGATTCCAACATTAAGGACCTTATAATCGACTGATAAAAACAAAGATGAATGTGGCTAGTGTAAGAATTCAGAGAGAACAATATAGGTTAAAAAGGGAATTGACTTTGATGTAGGACTTGAGAGAAAATCAGTAAGTCTACAAATATTGCCTCTTATGTGATCCCATATACTGAGGTACAGGGGTAACCTCACATTCTAGTGAAGAGGAAATGGGACTAAAACAAGTTCAGGAAATGAGGAAATGAGAGAAAACAAGTTCAGGTTGGGTAAAGATCTTGGTAAAGACTAAGAGTTGGAGATGTATGTGGCCTGCCAAAGGAATTACAAGAAGAAGGTACTTGCTAAATTGGAGAGTAGATGCTGAAGAATAATGGGGAGTGGAGGTGGTATTGCATTACAAGGGAGTCTGAAATTTAGGGACAGAATTTTAGACTTGATCTAAGGAGTTGTAATGTTTTTACTGCATAGGAATCAATGCTCTGAAAGCAGAGACCTATATTCAATGATATTTTTAGGCTCTAGTGTTGAAGGATTAAATTAAGAAGGTAGAGTTAAAAAAAAAAAAAGATTTTTTGAATCCATCAGAAAATCTGAGAGAAATGTCCAGAAATAGAAGGTATAGCTTAATAGAGGATAATAGAGAACAATAAAAGCAAGAATTACCTTCAAGATTTTTAGGTTTGAAGTTTTTTAGCACAACACAACAAATACCATATCTAGTTAGAAAAATTAACATGAAAATCCTGCAAATTTTTATGAAAAGGAGAGTAGCCGACTTGGGAGGCTGAGAAACCTGACTAAATCCAATGTGCTGACCACACTCTACTCAACACACAAGTAACTATTATTTTTATCTAATTGAAATAGCATTCAGAGTGAACTCTTATGTCATAAACAGTACTGAATTAGAGGACACAGTGAAGCTTTAAGGACACAGAAAAATGGGAGCTCATGGCAGTAAATGGGGCCAAATGTAAAAAAAGATGTTATGAAAATGACACTGCAGAATGAGTATTTTGGGAAATACTAGGATGGAATGAAATTTTCTATTCACTTCAAGGTAGTTTTTTTTTTTAATTTGTTCATTCTTTTTCTCTAACCACTTAGTAGCAATGAAAATTAATTGTTAGAGCTATCTCTAAGATCCATCTATTAATTTTTCAGTTAACACTAAGCTACATTTCATATGGATTAAAATAAAGTAGGAGGACAGAGCTGAAGCTGACAGAACCTGTCCTAATCAGCAACAGTACCAGGCTTGGAGGGGGTCTCACATCAGAGGCAGAGGTGTCATCAGCTTGGGGGGTTAAGGGTACCCAGGGAAGGGGATGAGCTTGGGGCTGAAGTGAGCAATAGAAGTGGTACCATTATTATTAGTGATGATCTTCAGAGTTTATTTTGATATATGTCAAGAACTGTAAGTTTTAAGATGAGTTAGAATAGAGCCTCCCTGGTGGTGCAGGGGTTAAAGGCAGAGCTATCAAGCTATCACCAGCCACTGCAGCATGAGTTAAATCCCCAGCCAGGGAGCTAACCCACATGGCGCAGCAGACCATTCCTGTCTTACCTACTCTCTCAATAGTGTATTTCAGTCAATGTGCCTGTTCTGCTCCCCACTCTGTCTCTGGTGAATCTTCTCACCCTCTGCACCTCTGGCTTACACCCCAGTACTTCTATGCATAAATAAATAAATCCTTAAAAAATAAAAAATAAATAGATCATGAATGATATTTTTTTTAAAAAATGAGTTAGAATAATGAAAAATGTGGGACCAGTAACATTCAAGAGAGAAGGGAGAAAATACTACATGAGCACCTCCTGTGGGCAGACACCGTCATTTCAGGATTTTTTTTTTTTTTTCTTTCTCAAGTAGCCACTAAGTGATTGGCATTAGTGTATGTATTCTCAGAACAAATAATTGAAAATCAGTGTGGTTACATCAGATGCCTAGTATCAAGAGTGGTAAATGGTGGAGCCAGCATTCAAGTGTCAGTCTTCAAAGTCTGCCCTTTAACCAGAGGGGTGGGGGAAAATGAAGAGGAGGAGAGAACAAAAAAAGGCAGGGAGCACAAGGGTCTCTGTTGGTGGATTATGGGTTCTTTGGTGGTGGCTGCACCATGGCAACAATTCTTGAAGTGGGGATCCTATACTTCAATAATGGAAACAATGATATAAACCAATATTAACTCAATAAAAAATACTAAAAAATAACAAACACCAAATCTTCCCTTTTTAGGAAAAGCTGACTCCCAAAAGTGATTCCAAAATTCTGTGCTATTTGCTACTTGTCATTTTGTTGTGTCAAGTGAGGCTTACTTATGTTCAGAAGCTGCTGAGTTGATGGGTATGCTGAGTGACACTTGCAGGGTCAGCCCTCAAAGGGCTACGTGGCTGCGTTTGGTTGTCCTGCATTGCAGGTAGTGTGCTAAGATGGTGTGTGCCAATGGGAATTTGCACAGATTACTCTTCCTGCCATGAAGGACTAGTTCTATGCTAAAAACTATAGTGCTTGCCTTCAAAGAGACTATAGTTCAACTGAGATTAAAATAGAAAGCCAAGAAATATTATAACACACAAGCTAGAATTTAAAGTGTTATTCACTGTAAGAGACCTACAGAAGAATGCAATGACTGTAATTCTGAAAAAAGGCCATTAACAAAATAGAAAAATGGGTCTTAAGAACTAGAAGAAACAAGAGGAGGTATATAGGATGACAATCTGGTTTTTGCTGTCACTAGTCCTGTGATTTGGGACAAAAGATAATACTTCAACTTTTTTTTTTTTAAAGATTTATTTATTTATTTATACAAGCACTGGGTACAGTCAGAAGCGTGGGAGGGTGAGAGAAATCACCAGAGCCAGAGCAGAGAGCAGAACAGGCAGAGTGATGAAGTACACTGCTGAGGGGAGCAGTGAGCGGCAGGAGAGGCCATGTGGGACCCTCTCCTGGCGGCCGGGGTTTGAACCACTGCTGCAGAGGCTGCGGGTAGCCTCGCAACCAAGCGCTCCACCGCTGCGCCACCTGGGAGGCCCAATACTTCAACTTTCTAAGGCTTCCTTTCTCATCTTTAAAATATGTGACAGGGATAAAGGTAATTAAAAGATGTAAAACACAGTTTTGTAAATTCTGAACTGCTAAGTAGGTATTGCTTATTATTAATACACATAACAGCTTACAGAATATTTGTATGACTTCAATGCAAATGCCCTTTAAAAACTATAAATTTGTATACATGTTAGGTAAAAAATCATGAGTTTTGGAAGCAAAGTGATTTCATGAATCAAAATCTCAATTGACAGAGACTTTACTATGAAACATTTCAACTCACTGTTAGCCTGAAAGAGTCTCTTCCATCCAGGTCTAATTCTATAAAACACAGAGCTTTGATTGAAGGACTGCATTTCACCTAGCAGAATCTTTGTTCCCCTTACTGAAATGATACAGCAGTGTTTGGACTTAGCTAAAGCTTTGTCTTCTATCATGAAGCAAATAATTTGGGTCAACTGTTTATGTAACAGAACTAAGTATTTATCTTTGAAGTGTGTCTCTTACAGATCACTTCACAATAAAGTTCTTTTAACCTTAACAATGGATGCACTTAGCAGAATACAAAATATAACTGAGGGCAAGATTTACTTCATCCAAATAAGTGATGCGAATGCAATTTGTGCTCTGACCTTCAGTTCTTTCTTCCACAGTAACATAGTTCACTTTCAGAAAAGAATAAGCTATTTTCAATGTGGGGTGTATGTGTGTGTTTATATCTTCTTAATGTTTTCTTTTAAACAAAAGTAAATTGAAGTCAAATTTGGTTGGTTTCTTGCGACAAAGAAAATTCTGTCCAAGCTCAGAACTGAATTAATTTAATGAAGTCATTATGTAAGCATCATGAGTCTTTTCATTTTAATTGCCTGTATTGAAAATTTACCTAACGTGCTCAAATGATTCATAATCAGTTGGTTGTGCACTATAGTCCAATATTAATTGTCACTATTAATCAGACTGGCCTGATTATTAGACCATTTTCCAATTCTGACTTTCTTTCAGAGATGGACTGAAGTTCATGGTGGCCACAGGAGAATCAAGGTGACTTGTTACTCTCACTCCACTATTATGAAGAGATTTTTAGTCTTAAAAAATGCATAAATATTAATTTATATTTTTCTGTGTTATAGAGCCATATAACTGCCTATGTCATTTGCTACCAACAAACACTAGATTAAGGTACACCCAGTGTCCTTATTTGAAGAGATGACAGCCCCAGAAGTGTAAACCTAATAGCAGCTTCCTAGACTTCTGGTAAGTCACTGTTTCTTTTTTCTTTCTTTCTTTCTTTTTTTTTTTTTTTTTTTTTGATATATGCCTGAAGGTGATTAACTTACATGATTAAAGACACATGGCTATTGGCATGCCTGGAAGCATTCCAAGGGTTAAATCAGTGGAAGCAATTAGGCCTCATTTTCAATCTCATCACACTGTGAAAGTCATTAGTTGACAAACACATCTGCCTGACAAGCAATCATTCAGACCTGATGCTGAGGAGTCCCGGATGTGTCTGTTACCATATTTTACTGAAGGTGCTATGTGATGGCCCAGGGATTTCTTCCTTCTACAGATCTCTCTGGGGAGCACCACCTTTTTGACCTTCAGCACGAGCAAGTAAGTACGTTGTTCCCTCTTCTCCAGCCACCCCTGAAAACCCCTTGAAACCTTTGCAACCTCCAAACTGAATGTGGATTATTTACCCCCCAATGGCTTTCAGTTTGTTTTAAGTACAATGTAAAGTACTAACCAGACACTTGAAATGTAGTGCTATTCATACCTACTTGTTTTAGAGATTTGGACGTTTTCCTAAAAGTATTTCAGGTCATCTAGGAAGCTCACAGATAAATTCTCACATGCCCTTTTTTGAAATCTTTCTGTTCAGATTTTATCTTTCTGTTCTGTTCCTTACATCATTATGTAGCATAAACTAATCAAAAACTCATTTTTGTGAGAAGTGAGAGCTAGAAGCAGTGGTTTTAAGTCCCAGATAATGGAGACAGCACATTTAGGTTCAGCTTAAAATCTTATTATGTAAGTGGGCCTCCCTCCCCTGGTGGAGCAGCAGTTGAGCGCTGGGCTGCGAGGCTGCCCGCAGCCTCCGCAGCACCGGTTCGTTACCCGGCCGCAGGCGAGGGTCCCACAAAAAAAAAAAAAAATCTTATTATGTAAGTGATGTGGTGACTGAACCTTCAGCAACCATTTGAGGGTCCCTCACAATTTGGGCTATACATAGAACCTGGTAACAATTGTACGGGAATCATATACTTTGCTTCACTAACATATACAGACTCTACTGATATTCTCGACAACTCCTTTGTACCTTGGGAGCACAGCATAAATCATTCCAGGATGCCTACCATCCCAGAAGATTTTGCTATTCTTCTGCAAGAAAAGTGAAGCCTCTAGAATTCTTTTTTTTTTTTTTTTTCTATTCATCAGGGCATTTCTCCATGCCAGAGGCCCAAGAAGAACGAGACTAGACTTCCTTACTAATCCCTTTGATGGCAGTTCTTCACGGAAAATAAGTAATTTTTATTTTTCCATGCTGCCAGGAAGCAGCCCCAATTTGGCTTCATACTGATTAACTAGAGATACCTTGTATCGACCCTGGGTTTTTTGTCAGTCTGGGGAAAAGGCATGTTGACAGCACAATAGCCGCCAAAATTCATTCAGGAATAGCAATATACAGATCTTAAACATAATCTAGGTAAGAGAGAAGGAATTTGCCAAAGCCTCATATCATGAACTTCTAAATACTGAAAGCCTAATTTCAGTGAACTCTTGGAAACCATGGAAACAGAAAACTTCAATAAATGCAAAGGATTGCAGAACCTTGACTTTTCCTAAAACAAACCTCAGTCTGTCAGTAGAAGTATATTTGAGGCTTACCTCTAAAGCTACTGGATTTGTCCCATTGCCAGTGGAATTGAAAAGGTGGATTATAAGATTTGTGTTGTAGTTAAACCCATTTATTGAGGGTAATATGAAAAAACTCCAAACACTTCACTTACTATTTGCTCAGCACTATGAAATACAAGTGGAAGAGTGATAATGACTGAATAAATCTAAACACACACACAACACACTATTGATCGTGAGGTTTCTGAAAGAGATGCCCAAAAATCAACTAGCAAATGTAATTTCCATTTCTATGAAAGGTTACATTTATTGCTTTTCTGTCTTAACAATATAATCTTATGAGGAATCTTAGAGAAGCTAGCTGCAAAATGGGACATTTTTGAATGCTGAACAGTCAAGATAATATCGCTGGAGACAACAGCTATACATTCATTATTTTAATTTAAAATTGAGAAAGGGAAGAAATGTATTGAAAACATCATCTTGACTATGTTTTTTCTTACAGAACCTAACATTTTCTAATGCATTGCAAGCATGGACAAATAGAAGATTTTGACTTCAGACTGTTGGTTGTGAATCTTATATTTGGGAATCAAAAGAGGACAGTGAGGGAAAATTTTTACTCACAAAGCACAGTCAAAACTTTGGTGACTAAAGAAAATGGCAAAGTCATGTGACTTACAATTGTGGAAGTAATAATTAACTGATTTGATTACTAGAATAAAGCTACAAAACCAAAGCACCAAAGAAATTTTCAGCATTTTCTCCTCCACTATCACCTAAATTCTGCTTTCCAGTCACTTCTGAACACTAGTTTTAAATAATACTCTATGGTCCCTAGGCAAACCCCACTCTAAGTATGCCCTGAAATGCACTGGACATTTATGTGATGAAAAAACATGAGTCTCTCAACATAACAAGATAACAAAGAAGAAAATAATATGAATATCTAGGTAGCAGAAATCTGGGACTTAGACAAAAAGGAGCTACAGCAAGCACTACTTTAGAATTGGAAAGAATTTTAGAGATCTTAAATGATCTCTTTATAATGGGATAATTTGAAAAACTCTTTTTTGCCAAGGCACCTAACAGATCTTCTGACTAATACCTGTTCTCTTTCCTCTTTTTCATTACCTCCTTTTTGCCCAGTCTCTAAAGACCCAATCCTGACTCCAGCCCATGTTAAGTGTAGAGATAGAGATGCCAAGGGCACTGACTAATAGGGTACCCACTTGTACCACCAAGCGTCATAGTACTCTTCTCACCTATGTTTAACAAACCAGATCCACTACTAACTCCTCAGCAAAGTGCATCTATTTAATACTCAAGCATAAAAAGACCATGATAAGCCATCCATCTCTTCATGTTAAATCAAAACCTAGACATTGATGGGGAAAAGAAACAAGGTGAGAGAGAGAAAAATAAGAGCAGAAATATATGAAAGACACATAAGGGAAGAAAAATCTTGTTAAGTTCACATGGCAGGCACCACTGCTTTTTTGTGTACCAGTATTCCTATTAAAAGATGCCAAAGGAGGTGTACTTAGTTGAGCAGAGGAGGGCTTAAAAATAACTGAGAGGAGAACTAGGTTTTATCAACAAGTAGGCTTTAACAGCAAATCAAGGAAAGCCATGAACTCTTGGGTAACTCAGGGGAGTAGAGGAGGTGGCACTGTCTCTGCCAAACAGAGGCTTTGTTCCTGCAGAGCTAAACCTCTAAGGAATGTCTCCTGCTAACCCCTCAGGAGGAGCCATAGATGAGTATTTAAAAAGTATTGCTTCAAGGGAATTTGTTTGCAACTCTTTGGAAAGTAGGGATTTATAGGTAACTCAGGAAAGGAAACCACCCACTAATGGATTCATCTGAAGCAGTGGCTTTCACGCTGATATCTCCATTCCCATTGTGGGTGCACAGGAAGTAAATGCTCACGTCTCTGCAAAAGGGCAGGTTAAAAAAGTACTTATCCCACATGCCTTCTATCAAGGATACTTAGGAAATTCAAAGAAATGAACTGGTCTATTTTTTTAAAACTCGTTGAACCATTCAGCTTCTCTTCAGTTGCTGAGAAGAAGAGCTGTTGAGTTGTTGTTGTTGGTTTTGTTGTTGTTGTTGTTGTTTGTTTGTTTTTGAGACACCAGATAGTCTCTCCCTGTGGGACAGAAGTATTAGTCACAGGAATGTAAGTTATCAACCATGAGAGTTTTGGGCTATTTTAGTTCTAACCCTTTGTCAGTGCTATGTGACTGCCCTCACAATACCCCAGGCTCACAATACCCCAGGCTCACAATACCCCTTCTCTTTCTCCTTCCCTTTGTTCATGTTGTTTCTTCCAAGTCTGAATTTACTTCCAACTTTTCCCAAATAAATATCCCACTTTCAACACCCTGTGCAGTGATTTCTTCTTATGCTCACTTTCCCATCATTAGTTCCTGCTAAGAAAAGTTCCATAGGCACAAGTAGACCCATGAGCCAGAGAAAATAATAGTGATCAATAAACTCTTATTCAATTAAAATTTCTTCTTGATACTGGAAGAGTAAAGGGTAAGAAAGACAGGGAATGAGGGCAGAACTTTCTGGGGTGGTTATATACAGCAGTGACTTTTCCTGAATTTCATAGAATTGAATTCTGTAGCTACTCACACCAAACTGTTGTGCATATTCCCAGCAAAGATGCACATTTTAAACACAAAATAAGCTCCCTGAGATTTAAGGCCTTCATTTCCCCCTTTTAGTCTTATTCCAGGCAAATTCTTTTTTTTTAAATATTTATTTACTTATTTATACAAGCACTGGGTACAGTCAGAAGCATGAGAGGATGAGAGAATTCACCAGAGCCAGAGTGGAGAGCAGAGCAGACTGACAAAGCACACTGCTGAGGGGAGCAGCGGGCGGCAGGAGAGGTCTGCACGCCTTATGGGGCCCTCACCCAGCGGTCAGGGATCGAACCGGCGCTGCAGAGGCTGCAGGCATCTTTGCACCAGTGCTCAACAACTGCGCCACCGGGGAGGCCCCAGGCAAATTCTTAACTGTCAGGTTTCTTTTCTACATAGTCACCATTTACCCATCAAATATTTGGCAAATACTTATTTGCCTTGCTGAATATTGTGCATCACCAAGAAAAATCATTAGAACAAACTCATCTTTCCAGTTGCAATACGAAAACCATATGAAAAAAATACTCCTTACTCTACTCCTTAAGTCACTGACTGCCATGCGTACCTTATGCCCCTCTATTTAAAGATCACCCTCTCCAAGTCTTTCCTGAATGCTTACATTCTAGTCCTGCTTCAAGAAAAAGCCTGTCTCCTTTTTGCAATCTTGCCAAAATATTTTAACCCATACCAATGACTGTTAGTAAATGCCTGTAACACTATTTTCAGGTCCATGCATTTGGTACTGAATGTATTCCTCTCCTTTCTTATCATTTTATTATTTTTCATTTCTTCAGGAAGATAAAAATCATTCTTAAACCACTTTGTATCCTTTGCCACCTAGGACTTTACAAAGTTTAGCAGCACAAGAAACATTATGGTTCTCAATAATCAATATGGTTATTAATACCCCATCCTGTCTTCTTCAAAGTAATGCTCTGGGTAATATCCTATTTCTCTCCTCTTTATAGTCAATATTCTTTTTTTTTTTAAGATTTACTTATTTATTTATACAAGCACTGGGTACAGTAAGAAGTACGGGAGGATGAGAGAATTCAACAGAGCCAGAGCAGAACACAGAACAGACAGACTGACGAAATACACTCCTGAGGGGAGGAGCGGGCGCGGCAGGAGAGGTCTGTCACGCCATGTAGGACCCTTGCCAGTGGCCACGTATCAAACTGGTGCTGCAGAGGGATCGAACTGGTGCTGCAGAGGCTGTGGGCAGCTTCGCAGCCCAGCAGCGCTCAACCACTGCACCACCAGGGGAGGCCCTATAGTCAATATTCTTGAAGGGTTTTCTTACACTGACTGCTTTTACTTCTTCACTCAGTATCCTTTCCTTAATTCACTAGTCTCCTTTTCCCCCTGTCACTCCAGTAAACCTTTCCAAAGTCAATTTCGGTAATGCTAAATCCTATTAATTCTTAAGTCCTTATGCCATATAATATCTTGAACCCTCCTTATCCTTAACTAGAGCTTGCTTTTCTTCTCTTAGTGTAGATATCATCAAGAACTGAGTTACCCAAATAAAAAACAGAGAACCACCCTTGATTCCTTCTTCTTCTTCACCTCCTTCATAAAATCAGTCACCATGTGCAATCAATTATACATTTTAATATGCTATATTTCTATATAATACTCAAATCATTAGTGAACATGTACCTTTCACAAGTCAATAATCTTGGAATGTCTATTAGTATCCTACTTGTAGAAAATACCTACCTATAGGAGATCTTTCACTGTTAGGCACTGTGTTAAGTATCAGATAATACTAGTATAAAAACTAATACTAATAAGCGACAGTTATGTCACTATCGCCAGGCATACTTCTAAGCAATACATGTTAACCAGTTTAATTGTCACACAACCCAAAGAGGTAGATATAATTATTATATCATTTTATCCATGAAGAAAAAGGATCATAGAAAGATTGAGTAACTTATCTAAGGTAACACAGCTTAGTACTTTGAACTCTCATTTCATTTATTCTCCACAGTAACCTTAAATGGTGGTATTAATAGTTCACCTTCAGGCCAAGGAATCAAGGCAGAGAAGCTTAAAATATTTTTTCCTAAGGCCACAAATTTGAGAAAGTGTCAGAACTACAATTAGAATCCATATCTTGTTAGCTTCAAAATTCATTTACTTTCTTACACAAATGCTCTGACAGGGTCACACTAAATGGTTTAAAAAATCAAATGGGAAAGTACATACTAAATTTCTAATCTGTCACATAAATTTGGGAACCTTTGTTTTGAAGATTATTTTTAATGGACACAAAGAGAATGAATGTCAAAATAGCTAAGTCTGTAAGTTAAAGAAAGTATAACAAAGGACTTAAAAATGACTAAGAAAAAAAGTCTGAATCATGAAGAGGGAAGAAAAAATAAACCAGATAAATAAGAGAAATGAGGTGTGGGAGTAGTGGGGTTGAGGAGTGAGGTGGGTGACAGCAGAGGATAGTGTACCTGTGAGATCTGGAGGAGTTAAGGTGAAGCATAAAAGGATGAATTACCTTGATAGTGTTCAGAAAAACTAATGAGAATGTGTTAATAGAAAATGTGATATGTGACTAAATAGTTCAACAACATGCATATTTCATGATGTTGACTTTATGTGACTTGGTTTCTCATGAACTTATCATGGTTGAAACAAAGGCAAAAGATAACCCAGTGATTTTGATCAAGTTTACCCACAGCAATCCAGACTTTGCATGCAGCATGGAAGTCACAATTGATTAGTATTCTAAAAATGTCTACAGGCTACCCAGCATATTGGGATACTTTGTATTCTGCACTTATCCAGCATGGCAGAACATTTTGTTCCAAAAAGAATTTAGTAGTTTTGCTTTTTTTTGGTTTTGATTTCTGTACTGCTTGACTATTTTACTCTGTGATGATAGAGACAACAGTAATATAAATATTACTCACATAACCTCAAGACAGGGAAACAAATGCAAACATCAATTTGAGTGTCTGGACTCGAGAAGATGGTGATTTGGAGTGACCCCAAACTCAAGGTTAGAGAGCTCTTATGGAATGAAGAATAAGTGAGTGACTGGGAATTGGAGAATTTGGGTTCAAATACCAGCTCTGTTATTGAACTGAGTGACTTTGTGGAAAGAAATTAATTTGCTGAGCTTAAAAATTCTGTTCCTTAGCTCTGTGACTTTTTTAAAAATGAAGATTAAATGAAATAATACTTTTGGAAAAAAAATACTTTTGGAAAAAATTCATGTCACATAAATCTGACACATAGTGTTTTTGGAATAAAGAAGCAACAACAAAAAGGAAATGAAACACCAGCATCAGAGAATTAATTAGTTGGCTTCTCATAAGATAGATCAAGGGTGACAACTAAAACAAAAAATGATATATTCCTCAGAGAATTTTTTTAAAAATATACCTGCATGTTTTTGATATATAAATGGAAATGTGGGGATAATAGAGAGCAAAAGAACAAATAACCTTAGGTAGAAATCACCTAAAGTTGTTTTAGAAGGTATGCTAACACTTTATAGTTCCAAGGATTATAAATGAATACATAACTCAATAGGGTTAAATTAGCCCTGAAATTTAAAAGTCTTTTTCTTAGGAGGATTAGAAGCTTAAGAAGAAGCGATTGCACTGAATAAGTAAATAAGCACAGCAATCTAGGACTCTTGTTTCTTCCCTGACTTACATGTTATTTTTGATTTTTCAGATTTTGCACTACTGGGAAAGAAATTTTCAGAACAGAAAGTCTGGTGATGAGGAGGACATTCTACTAAGAGTGCCTATAGTGACAGCCTACACAGAGGCCTGAAAAGATGCCAGATGCCTAATTCTAGGACATGACTGTCATCCTTACTCTTGCCAACCTTCCAGGTAATGTCAGTCCTCTTATTTTTTCAGTTAAATCAAATCATCTCCCCTTGTGAAGCCTGTCCCAATTTCTTAATTTTACAATTATCTTTCTAGATTTAAATGCATATGGTAGCTATTGTGCAGTAGAAAGAACAGTGGATTCAGAGAAACAGGAGTAATTCCAGTCTAGCCTATTAATAGTTTTTTAATCACTCAAATTATTTAGCTCTAAATATGTAACCTGAAATTTTCATATCTTTAAGAGCTATCTTGTCAGGTTTTAAGGATTATGTGAGTCTGTAGGACCTTGATAATTTTCAAAGCACTATATAAACGCAATCATTCATCACTTATGTATACTTCTGCATACTCTAATGAGCTGTAAACACCTCACAAACATGAAGCATCTTTTTATGTCTTTGAACCTTCAGGGATTAGAAGCTGGCACAGCTTTTGGTTTCTGACATGCTGGACATTCATAGATATGATTCATTTTGGCAGCATTGTGGGTATTGTCAAATATCAGGAAGTACCTTTAAACTTCATAGGAAATCTTTAAAAAACCCTTGTAATTTCTTACCCATCTAGAAGCTAATAGGTAGCTGATAATGACTACGAATGATATGTTCAGGGCAATAAAAAGGGCACAACTAATTAAAATTCTGGACAGTACAAGTAAGTCATTTTTTCCTTTTTAAGGTGGCATGTAAATTTGAAGTCAAACAATTACTTTCAAAGATTCATAAAAGTCACATTCCCAACTTGAAAGTGCTACTATGCAATAATGTTTCCTCTGACACTTATTACAGCTATTGCTAAAACTGGCATCTGCGGAACATTACATCTTAATGCCTACATTGCCTTGTTATAGCTTGAGTAGAGGCATTGCAGTTTGACTGCAGCTGCTTTATGACATGATAAAGAATTTTGAAAGCTGCAATGCTGTTTGTGGTGTCCTTTCCTGATAAAGTAATAGTGTGGGAGATGTATGTTGGTATTTGATAATTTTGAAAGCTTTGAGAAAGCTATGAGAGCTTGGCAAAACAGAGCTGGTCAGAAACTTCTTTGAAGTATTTCCTAAGTTCGGAGCCTCTCCTCAAAGCAAAGTGAAAGTCAAGGAAGACACTTCATGGAAGCAAATCCCGGCACCTGCCTCTGGCAGTCTTGCTTGAGTCCTTTATTGTTCTTTTCCTCTTTTTGTTTGAACAATTAGATACATAGAAATGATCATATGAAATCTAAAATGTTTGTTTTCAAAGAGCAGATTTTAGATGTATAAATTTTAAACATACACAATCACTACCAAATGTTTATTTGTAGTTTTACTCCTCTAACTCTATTAGGATTTCTTCCACATAACTGCTGGTTTACATGTGCACAGATTTCTATGTCTCTGGCAGTTACACATGCATAAAATTACTTGCAAATCTATTCAATCATTGCATACATATGTGGTAATGGATCAAAGTGCACATCTCAATACCAAATGCTGCCGAGAATGTGGAACAACAGGAGCTGTCATTCAATGCTGGGCAAAATGGCACAGTCACTTTGGAAGACAATTTGGCAGTTTTTTACATAACAAACCCTAACTCTTAACAAAAAAAAATTCAGAAATGATACTCCTTCGTATTTATCCAAAGGAGCAGAAAACATATGTCCATACAAAAACCTACACATGGACGTTTATAGTAGCTTTACTGACAATTTCAAAACTTTGAAAGCAACCAAGATGACTTTCAATAGATGCTTAGACAAACTGTGGTTTATCCTGACAATGGAATAATTTCAGTGCTAAAAAGGAATGAGCTCTCAGGCCATACACAGACACGTAGGAAACTGAAGTGCATGATACTAAGTGAAATAAGTTACTCTGAAAAGACTGCAAACTATATAATTACAACTATGGGATATTTTGGAAAAGGCAAAACTATGGCGAGAGTAACAAGTGGTTGCCAGGATTAAGAAGGAAGGGCAGATGAGCAGGAAGAGCACAGAGGATTTTTAGGGCAGTGAAATTATTCTGTATGACACTATCGTGGTAGATACCTGTCACAAGCTTGCTCAAATCTGTAGAATTTACAGCACCAAGAGTGAACAACAATGTAAACTATGGATTCTGTGTGATAAGATATGTCAATATAGACACATCAACTATAACAAATGTACCACTAATGTGGGATGCTCTGTGTGCTGGGGAGAGAGGGTGTATATGAGGAATCTCTGTATGTTCCTCTCAGTTTTGCTGTGAACCTAAAACTGCTCTAAAAATACACTATTAGAATTTTTAAATGAACATCTCTCCTAAATTTTTTGTGTTGCATCTATCTTCCTGAATCACATGCTATTTGATTCTATTCTCTCTTCAGATATTATTTTCTATTATGATGTATAATGATTTATGTTATATCATACCCTTCTACGATATTGCGAAACATCTTAGACTATATTTGTCTTCATTATCTCTAGAATTACTGAGTGGGTTCAATAATAACATGAATTTAAAAGCAATAGAGGAAGTCAGAAGATGACTCAAAGCTTTAGAGGACCTGGAACTTTCTTGCCGGGGTGGAGGATACATGTGGAACACACGAGAAGCGGGGTACAAATGAAGATGAGAAGCCTGGGGGCACAACACCCTCCCCTGGCTGACAGCCAGCAGGAAATCAGGGCCTCAATTGTACAACTGCTAGCAACTAATATATATAAATACATGTATATTTATTTATGGCATATTTATATGTATATACACATGTCATATATATGAACATGTTATATAAATATTCATACACAGTCATTGGCTGGAAGAATCCTATAGCAGGTGTCTTCCTGGCTTGAACATGGGAGTAGATCAAAAACAACAATTGGAACAGTCAATGATGCTCTGACACAGGAGATCTGAGTGACAGATTTCCATAATTTCTACTACGTTTAATACTTCAGCATATATCTCTTAAGAACGGGGATATTCTCCTACATAATCACAATGCCATTATTATGCCTCTGAAATTTTACATTGACACAATGACTTAATTTGATATATTCTAGGATATCTTTTAAATTTGTAAGTAGATAACCAGTAAGAAGTTAGCTATAAGCTTCTTGAGTTCACTGAGGAGTAAAAAGGTAGAGACAACCAAGCTTTTAAGATCTAAAAGTAATGGAAAGAAATTTTTATGTATTCAAAAGTTCAAGTTATACACACTTATGACTTCTTGTCCAAATATACAAACTAGAAAAATGAATAAAAACAAAAAGAAATGGAGAAACTGTAGTATAGTAATTCCAGAGAACATTACTAAAGGTCAAATAAGTAGGTTTTTATAATTGATAGTGGTGATTATTACAAAATTAAGTTCCAATAGTGAAAATTAT
Source organism: Talpa europaea (assembly GCF_964194135.1). Lineage (NCBI taxonomy): Eukaryota > Metazoa > Chordata > Mammalia > Eulipotyphla > Talpidae > Talpa > Talpa europaea. Next base: position 50,496,428 of record NC_140076.1, read on the forward strand.
TCTTGAAAGACAAGATATTTAGTAAGAATAAGAAGTAAGGATTAATAAAAATCTAAATATCTAATTTCAGATCATATTTGAAAATATTAAGGAAAAATAGGGAGCAGAAAATATTAAGGAATGGGGAATAAAAGCATATTAAAGTCTTTGCTTTCAGTCAGGAAAGTCCAAATTTATAATACAGTTCTAAGATCTAACAGTACAAACTATTTTCACACAGCTGCAACTACTAATTGAAGGCCTCTATCTCCTGTAAATGTGTAGTGCAATAATTTCTAGGATGATTACAAGTACATTACCCATGCTAACAAATACTTCTTTTCAGTTGCTCTATGTAATTCAGTAGTGCCTGTTTGGATTCTATTCATTATTTTCCACCACTAGCACAGCTCCTGAGGGTACCACACTACTTCTTTTACCCACCATTACATCCAGGGTTATCACCACCAGAGGTCACTGTGAATCCATAAACTGAGAAATTGTTCTTTGAATCTCAGGTTTTGAGGGATTATGCAATGTTTCATGTCGAAGCAGGAAAAAATTTCCCTCTCCCCAATTATGTGCCATATTTGAATACTTAAAAAACAGGCATGCTATTGTGAAAACAATAATTGACTTTGTGTATAACCCATCTGCCAAAGACTTCAGACTGAGATTTTGAGTAGGAATCTGGGACAGACTGAACTTGGGCTAGTCTAGTTCTAAACTACTCTTGATGATTTTTTTTGTGGTTCTTTGTCCACAAAAATTCTTATATCAACCATCTTAAGCATAGTCTCTCTGAAAGGCAAAGCAGAAATTACTGCACATTAGTAGTAACCACAGATTGATTAAAATCTAGAACTCCTGCTACCCTCATAATAAGTTGAGAAAATGTTTTAAAAATGATCTATAAAAAGGTAAAGATGATCACTACCTAGAACCAAGAAGATGTGCATTGGTCAAATGATTGGTGAGAAAGAAAGGAAGCTTAGTTTTGATACAAAAGACAAAGGAAATAGCAATGAAATATTTTTAAAAAATCAGTAAAATAGAAAAAAGTCTAAATGAGAAAGTAGTAAAACCTAGTAATTATGACAATAAATGTGATTTATTTCAGACCTGCATTAAAATTCAAAGATTTTTACAAGAATATTTTGTTAAGTAAGGAAAAATTCATGAGATAAATATAACAAGCAAAAGCAATGAAGTAGAAGTAGTAAAAGTTAAAAATAATAAGATACTTTCAAGCAATACCTAGCAGTGTACAAAATAGGTAAGCCCCTTCACTCACAGATGAGGTCATATTTGATTTGTGATTTAAGAAATGAAGAAGATAGTCATGTTGATAGGTGGGCGAGAATATTCCAGGCAGATGGAACAGCAGGTACAGAAGTCTGAGGTTAAGCATGCTTGCTATGTTCAAGGAACAGAAAGTAGTCCACTGGGATAGAGATCACATAAATCAAGATGAGAGTAGCTGGAGTTCATGTCAGAACATTAGCAGAGACTAGATGATGTAAGGCCTTTTAGGTGATTGTATTTTCACTTTACTGCAAGTGATCTGGGAAGCCACTGGAACATTTTGAGAATAGGAGTGACATGATCTGGCTTAAAAAATGTCTCTTGTTGCTTTGTTGAAAAATATAATGAAGGATTGAAGAGAGCAAGAAAGGAAAGAGGAAGATGAATTAGAGATTTACGGTGATAGTCCAGGTGAGAGATATGAGTGCTTTGGCTCAGGGTAGTAGAGGTGCCCATAATGAGAAATGATTCAGTTCTGACCATATATTCAAAAGAGTGTTGACAGAATTTCCTGATTGGTTAGATGCCTTTCATGGCTATCAATTTTTTTATTTTCCCTCCTTATAAGACTTAAAGTTCTACAATAACAGAACACGCATTTTATGCAGTTTAGATCCTTTGTACTAATATAGTATTTGCCCTATAACAAGTAATCAATATTTTTACACCAAATTTAATTTCTATATATAGATATTTAAAAATGGGAATACTGAGGTGGTAATAGAAACAAAACAACAAAAAATATATTCAATATCACTAAAAAAATCATCAGCTCATTTATATAATGTAAATTCATGAGCAGAATAACAATTTAAAGTGTAACTGGAAGAAAGGCTAAGATTAGTATGCTAGACCAAATAGGCATATGTTTCTTTCATTGTGATAATTTTTTCATATAAAATTCTATGCATATTTTATTCTTTAAAATGAACTGCTATTAGACTCTTTTATTTTAATGTCAAAATATAAATTTTAGAGAAAATGCATGCTGCTTTTGGTAATCTATGATCAAAGTTGTAAAATAACCAGCATACATTGTTATGTTTGATTAGACTATTTTCAAGTAAAAACTATAAAGAACTTTTATTATGGTCAATTCAGATAGTACAAGTACAAAGAAAAATGTGACAACCCAATTAAAAATTATTATTCTTAACATACTCAATGTATTAATTCAAAAATTTTATAGTGAGTTTTGATGAGGGTAAATATTTAATGAATACTTAGATAGCTACTATATAAATGAAAGAATAAACAGATTAATGAATGAATGAATGAGTTAGCTGACCAGATGATTGATCAAGGTGATATTGTTAACCTGACATCACTGTTTTAACACTTGTGTTGAATTGTTTTTCTATCTGGAATGACTGTCTTTCCTGAATTGCCTACATTTCCTTATTTGACCCATTCAGAATCATGGACTATATTTGAGGATTAGGTGATTGAAATTAAAGATTATGAAGGAACAGTGCAAAATAATGTGATCTACTGTTAATAAATCAAGGTGATACAATATATAATAGGAGTCTTGAATATCAATTACATTCAGCATCCCCTAATATCAGCTGCATCTACCTTCTCCTCCCTACTCTTATTGTAGGTTTCTGTTCATGGGAAGGGCAATGTTTCAGAGGGCAAGTCTTGATAAACTTATACTTATCAACCTCTGCTTAAGTCATGCTTGCTAATTTCCCTTTGGCCAAATTTAGTCAGTAGTTCAAGACCTGTGTTGGGGTAAGAGCAAACTATGTGGAAATATATTCAGGAGGCATGATTCATTGGGGTGGGGTAGTGTTGATATAATACAATGCCAGAGAGTATCATAATCAATTATATATTCTGGAATAGTGACACAGATTCAAAGTAGAGAACTGAGTAAAATGAGGAAGACAAAATTTATAGAGTCCTGTTCAAAGCCTACTCAGTCACCAAGAAAGAGGTGTTAGAAGCTTGAACTACGAGTGGTAATGGGATGGAAGGTAGTGGGTAAATTTGAAAGGTATTGATGAGTCAAAATCAAAGGCATTGGTATGATTGGATATGAGAGTGAGAGAGAAGGAATTGTGCAGGATGATTCTGAAATTTCTGTTATTTTATGTATCTTGATAAATTATGGTATATTTCTGAAAAGGGAAACATTGGATGAGACCAATGCTATGACCACAGATTTGGAGCTGTATGTTTCAAGTTGGAGCTCTCTTTTAGTTATCCAAATAAGAATGCCAATGAAGTAGTTGGGTATTTTGGTTAAGTTTACAGAAGAGAGGTCTGTCCCCAAGATAAAAAAATTGGGATCATAATTAAAGTCATGAGGTCACATAGAAAAAAATATTGAAATAGGATCATCAAGGTAGCAATTCAAATTCATGAATATGGCGTAGGGATTGAGAAAAGAAACAGAGATCATAAAGCATCTCCAACTATTGTCAGAAGTTTTCCTTGGATGGAGAGAGACCTACTGGGATGCCTAGAACAAAAAGTAGAATTAACACACTATTTTTCTTTCTCTAAGATGGAAAAATACGAACATTTACAAACTGTTTTAGGCAGAAACTTGGAGAGAAATATATTGAAGATACCAGAACTCCTAGACCCATTTACCTGTCTTATGGCTGAATCCAGTAAATTAATCTTAGTCACCCACCAGCTGTCAATGCATTCAAGAGGTATTTGAACATTAGTAGGAACCAGCTATCTAATTTAACCTAATCTCCTCATCCTGGCAAGCCCTTTCTCTATGTTTCTATAGCTCCAAATCTTCTCTGCCTTTCCAGGGTATATTTAAATACACTCTTTCTTCTCCCCTCGTCCAATACTTACATGTTAATATCTCCCTACTTTATCTGTATTCCTGTGTTCTTCCCTTCCTTTTGAATATCCTTTCCTTACTTACCTGACTATCTTCTTGAGAGCAATGATTGTTTCTTATTCATTTTTCTATCCCCTCAGGCAAGATATATAATAGGCAATCCAGAAAGCTTTAGTGAATAGATTCACTAGCATAATTTCAGGCAGTAGTCACATAGCTTTAAGGCCATTATATCTGGACAAGGATGTGCATATGTATGTTTGTGGGGGGAATGGGGGAGAAAACCTCTTTTTAATACACACCATATAGTTTGTTACCTAAATTTGACCTACTCATTAGACCCCTTTTCACTGCATTGTACTAAAATAATTTCTAATTGAGGGTTGTCTCAGGTTGATACCTACAAGAGCCAACAAGTTTTACCCATGGTTATTATCCTCTCTTTTAGCTAAAAAAGATTTTATCTCAAGGTATCTACACTTAGTTGCATCCCAAATGGTTTATAATGATGATAATTAGCATTTAAATAGAACCTTACCTGTTCAGGGGCCTTACAGCCATGCTTATTATTTAATGTAACAGTCACACTATTATCCTTCCTGAGAAATCTTCAAATTAAAAAACCTATGGTATATAGACATCATAAAAGCCTAGGAGCTGATAGTGATGCCATGCATTTATGGAATAAAATTGAAATGTGGAAGACTATTAGTATTTTACCAGTCCGGAAATTTAGCATGCAATATATGCTCTAAGATACAACTACATAAAGACAAAAAAAATTTTCCTTCCACAATAACCTACTGCTTGTCAAGGATAGAAACCCTTTCTTTTCAACAATCTCTTAATCGCCACAGGACATGAGTGAGCACTGAAAGAAATCAGTCTGTTTGAAACTGTTGGTGAGATCATTCAAAACCAGTCTCAGGCTGTGATCACTCATAAGACACTACTGATTTTGAGAGCACCATAAGAGCATAGTTAGACCTTCAAAGAATAAATCTCAATTCAAGATCCCTATTGGCTTCTGACAGTTATCTCATCATCTTGGCTATTATACTACTATATCTTGGAAGGAATACTAGGTTTTCTTTTTTTTCCATTCTTGTCTTAGAAGTCAAGTTTATTTCTGATTTTTCATGGCTTAATTTTGCAGCTGGTGAGCTCTTAAGAGAAAAATAGGACAGGATCTGAAACAAGGTTAATGAAAGAACTGTAGTATATCTTGAGGTATTTGGTGAAATGCAGATTAAAAATAGAACTTCATTATTTAGTTAGAAATGAAATATACTTTTATGTATCTTAAGACACAAATTTGTATTTTTTCATAAAAATTTGGAAATGTAAAACAAAATTGTCATTTTATTTACTCTTTAAATTACTCCTGCACTACTATCTTTTTGCTGAGGGCACCTTTCACAGAAGTTAGGAATTGAGGTATTTCCATAGAATCTGTGTTTCCTATTTAGGAATAATCACTGAATCAGTTGAATGTTGGTACAACTTCACTCACTGATGTTCACAATAAAATCACTAAACTATCCAAGTGCCAATAATGAAAGTATAATAAAAATATTTTTCCAATCTATATATAAGAGTTTGCTTTCAAATTAGAGCTATACATAAATACTATAAGGCTATGGAAGAAAATAGTTTATATATTACAGAACACATAGTTAAAGGTGTCATGCACAGAACCTCAAGAAAAACCAAAGTAATCATAACTCTTCCTTTTATTTATAAATAAAGATTAAAAATGTGACAACATGGATTAGAGCAAAGAACATCAAGAGCAGTTGAATAAGGAAATTTGAATGGCTCTTTGTCATAATAGTGAGGAACTTGGTCTCTAAGTCATATTTGGGTTTGAACACTGACTCTTGGATGTTTTAGTTCTGTGAACTTTGTAAGCAATACGCCTCTCTTAGCCTCAATTTACTGATTTATACATCAGTGATAAATGTATCTTTTCTGACTATCTCCTAGGCAGTGAGAAAATTAGGTGAGTAATGGATGGAAAAGTATTTATAAATTGCAATGTGCTGTGCAAATGTAATTTTATGTGAAGGTACAGTTAACTCTGGTACTAAGAAGACCCTTTCTTTTTCTGATTATATGGAGGCATTAAATGATTGTCATTTTTCCTGAAGTCTTCTACATCTATATATAATAAAGAGAGATATTTTTTCAATTCAACAGTATATGTGATGAGTTGAATTAGGTTTTTTACAAAAGTGCAATATCACAAAATATTTTATATAGATTTATGTTATGAAACTGTTATGCTGAATGTAAAACTACCATCTTAGCCTAAAAGACTTCAAAAATAAAACAACATGTTGTATTTGGATTTGAAGTAGAGACTTTTGACTTGTTTATCAAGGCACATTAAATAAAAAAGGGTTTAACATTCTGGTCATATTATATGTGACTAACTTGAATTAACTTGATTAATATGGAACACAAAATTAAGGTGTCTATCTTTTCGGAAATTGACTTATGGGAGGGTAAAATGTGTCATGTTTTTTTAGATTGCCTGGAGTCTAGAGAGAATGAAAGACTGGGGAAATAAGAATACAAACCTGACAACAGCAAGCAAACAAGGAAGTGTATTTGCTACATAGCCAGCTTTGAATTCGATATTTTAGAACCACATCCTTATTCCTACTTCACAGGAATGCTGTGCAGATGGCAATATTACCTTTAGTTTTTATAGAGAAGAAAGAGAGGGTGAGTAAAATGGAATACTTGATCTAGTCTGTAAGTCACTAAGTGACAGAAGTAAATGAGTTTCAGTGATTACTAAGTCTACAAAGAGGGAATTATATAGCAACACAGACCTATATCAAGAAATGAGAATGATCTCAAATAAATAATTTAACATGTCAACTTAAGGAACTAGAGAAAAAGAACAAATGAAACCAAAAATTAATAGGAGGAAATAAATAGTAAAAATTAGAGAGGAAATAAATGAAATAGAAGTAAAAAAAGAGGTTTCAAAAAATCAACCCAAAGGCTGTTTATGTGAGAAAATAAACAAGATATTCAAAACTCTAGCCAGACTAAGAAAAAGGAAAAACAGTAATAAAATAGAATTAGAAGTGAAAGAGAAGTTACAACATCTCAGAAATATTGAAGATCATTAGAGATTACTAGGAACATCTTCATGCCAACAGATTAGAAGATCTAGAAGAAATGGGCCTCCCCGGTGGCGCAGCGGTTGAGCACTGGGTTGCGAAGCTGCCTGCTGCCTCTGCAGCACCGGTTCAATCCCCCGCCACCGGGCGAGGGTCCCAAATGGCGCGCAGACCTCTCCTGCCGCCCGCTGCTCCCCTCAACAGTGTTTTTTTTTATCAGTCTGCCTATTCTGTTCCCAGCTCTGGCTCTGGTGAATTCTCTCACCCTCCTGCTCTTCTTACTGTACCCAGTGCTTGTATAAATAAATAAATAAATCTTAAAAAAAAAAAAAAAAGAAGATGTAGAAGAAATAGACAAACTCTTAAAATCACAACATTTCAAGCCTGAGTCAGGAAGGAAAAGGAAGCCTGAACAGAACAATTATAAGCCGGGAAATCAAAACAGTATTCAAGTCTCCCAAAAAACAAACCCCAAGACCAGATGATTTACTAATGAGTTTATCAAGACTTCAAAGTCAAACTAATTACTATCTTTCTCAAATTCTTCCCAAGAAAACAAGAAGGGATGTTCCAAATATGACACCAGCACTATTCTGATACCAAAAGCGGACAAGAACATTAAAAAAAAAAAAAGCAAATAAACAAAAAACTACATACCAAAATCCCTGGTGGAAACCTGTAAAATCCTCAACAAAATCTTAGCACTATTTTTTTTTAAAGATTCATTTATTTATTTATACAAGATTTATTTATTTATTTACACAAGCACTGGGTACAGTCAGAAGCGCGGGAGGGTGAGAGAATTCACCAGAGCCAGAGCGGGGAGCAGAGCAGGCAGAAGGACCAAAGTACACTGCTGAGGGGAGCAGCGGGGGTCTGTGTGCCATGTGGGACCCTCCTCCGGTGGCCGGGGAGCAGCCGGGGATCCAACTGGCACTGCAGAGGCCACGGGCAGCTTCGCAACCCAGCGCTCAACCGCTGCGCCACCGGGGAGGCCCAAAATCTTAGCACTATTTAAGACAGCCAAGTTAGTGGAATGAAGTCAGTGCCCATGGACAGAGCAGTGGATTAATATGTGGTATACATACATATAGAATAGTACTCGGCTTAGACTTAATACATGGTGTCTCTTTCAGTAGTTTACAAGCAGTCTAGAAAAGCCAAAAGCTCCAAGATTTTTTGGCTTGGATCTAGTAAGAGGTTAATTTTGTGCCATCCTGTATAATGCATTTTACAGAAAAGAGATGGGGAAAAAAAGAGACCATACAGTTGTCAGGTATTAGAAGATAACATCTCCACTTGGGTTATACCATTCTCCATACTTACAACACACTGCTTTTTAATTGGGGAGCAGCATTTTTCATCCTTTTGGTACCTGAAATATTTCTCAGTCACTGACACACAATTTAGGCTTTCAGAGAGAAGAATTTCTTCTTCCTTTCCAGAAATTAAAACAAAAAGAACTGGAAAGAGACCAGCAAAGACAAATTCGGGTAATCATTTGTTTTGCTGAATTCTTCCAAGTCACTGAGGATTGTGGCTTTTGCTTAATCTTTTTTTATAACACCTAAAGAAAGTAACTTAGGATGATCCAAGTATTTCAAAATGAAGAACATGGGTAAGTCTGGAGAAGACATAAGGAGACAAACCTAAACTTCACTCCAATCTGTATTTTAGAAAAACAAAATAACAAAACTTGTGATTGCAACAAATGCAAAACTGCAAATATTTAATCATAAGATTAAAAAAAATATTCCTGGAACAAAATTTTAGTATAACATAATATTAATTTAATTTCCAATTTATACTCTCATCGCATTTTCTTTTCACATTAGGTACTAGAATTGCATTTTTGTGTATCTGATATTACAGAAATTCCTGCTGGAAGGCAAAGCGGCATATTAACTGTAGTAAAGGATATTACACGATTATGTCTTCCAAGAAGTTCTGAGCTAATAGTATATTTAGAAATCCCTGGAAGACTTTATAGTGTATATTAATCTTATCATCAATAGTTGAATTATTTTTCATGTAATATTGACTTTCAGTGGAAAGGGTTAGCAAAAATGTGAAATGTGAGCAAAATAATCTTCACTGATTCTCCCATTAACGTTGGTTTTCATTGAACAACATACCTTCAAATATATGTGCTAATCTTGCGTGTTTATTAACTTAAGAAGAGTTCCAAGTCAACAACTGATTTATTGTTGGACAGCTTTGACAGAAACAAATTTTAACTGATACCTACTTTGACAATTGGAATGACAGAAGAGGAGAAAGAAAGAAGAAAAGAACAAATCTTTAAGTAGTTAGTATGATGTGGGTTATTTATAAAGGTTCTTCATGCTACATCAGAGCAGAAACAGAGAAATTCTGCAATGACAATCCTAAATGACTGGTCATTCCATATTTGTCATAGTACCAGTTTCCCTATTTGGTATGGTTTGCTAGGCTATTTTGGCAGTGTGGGGATGTTATTATACTTTATACAGAAAAATTTTTGAGCATTCTCAGATCCCCAAAATAACCTACCAAATATCAAATAGGAACAAACTTTCTACTTTTGCATACAAAGGAAACATGTAAATAGAGAGCATTAACTTGAAATGTGGTAGCAGAATGGCTGCCCAAGGATGTCCATACTCTCCTGCAGAACCTGTGGATATATTAACTAAGCATGGGAAATGGGATTTTGCAGATGTAATTAGGTTTTCAGACCTTAAAATATGGAGATTATCCTGAACTGTTTGGGAGGGCTCAATTTAATCATCTGAGCCCCTAATAGCAGAGAATTTCTTGGACTGAAGGCAGAAGATATGTGGCAGAAGTTAGAGAGATTTCAAGCATGAGGATTCAGTGAACCTTGCCAGCCCCAGGATGTACTGATCAATCTAAGGACTGGTGAGGTCTCTAGAGGCTACAGGAAGACCCACATTGATAGCTAATGAGTAAATAGGGATTATATCTGCAAACCAAACTGGAAGACTTTGGAAGTGAGTTCTTCCCAGAATCTCTCAATGTGAGCCTGCAAACCAGCACCTCACTTTTTTGAGGGAAAATACCCAACCAAATCAACCCACATTTTACCACTAGAACTGTGAAATAATATATTTACATTATTTTAAGCTACTAAATTTGTGTTAAGTTGATAGAGTAGCAACCAATTATCAGAAACTAACATACAAATAACTAGATATAAAGATGTTCATATAGGGAAAGGTCATTGTTCAGTTGCAAAAAATTCAGACTAGTGCTCAATTGACTTTTTTTTAAATCATGAACAATTAATATTATTTCAGATGGCTTATTGTGACATTACTCAAATGTGTTTACAGGGAACCCACCAGTTAATCACAGGAAATCATATTTCTTTTCATTTTTAGAAAATTCCTTCATTAGCCATCATTCTTTTGTTTAACTAGCCTCTTTAATCTTCCCTTCAGGTGTGCCCATTTGATTCTGCCATAAAGATTGTGAGACAGGGGCCTCCCCGGTGGCGCAGTGGTTGAGCGCTGGGTTGCAAAGCTGCCCGCAGCCTCTGCGGCACTGGTTCGATCCCCAGCTACTCCCCGGCCACAAGAGGAGGGTCCCACATGGCGCGCAGACCTCTCCTGCCGCCTGCTGCTCCCCTCAGCAGTGTGCTTCAGTCCTTCTGCCTGCTCTGCTCCCCGCTCTGGCTCTGGTGAATTCTCTCACCCTCCCATGCTACTGACTGTACCCAGTGCTTGTATAAATAAAAATAAATAAATCTCTAAAAAAAAAAAAAGATTGTGAGATAATCCCTGATGTTTTTTCTGTCACAATGTTCTATAAGTGCTATTTCATAAACAGTTTTTAATAATCAATTACTTGCATATCAGTTTTGACTATTTTGGCTTATTTTCTTAACTATCATTTAGATCATTGGTTATTTCCCTTAGAATTATTCATCATTTTTCAATTCAAAATGTTTAAAAATAATTAACTTATATACCTGCTTAAAATCCTTCCAGGAATCATCATAACTACATACTCATTTGTTTTGGCTAAACAACCCTTTGTATTCTGGCCCTTGCTTAATTCTTAAGTGTCATGTTCTTTTTAGACTCCTATCATTCTTTGATCAATCACACTGAAATTCCTAAATTCATCACAGTTATTTGTATAATGCTCCACACGATCTGAGTATCTGTCTTTATTCATCAACTAGATAACTCCATCTGGTACTGCAGGGCTCATCTTAGGCACCTTTCTTTGTAGATGCTTTCTCAGATCCTGTGTGGTCAGGGTTATATTTGTCATCTCTGTGTTTCTATAAAACTCAGTGGTTAACACTATCCTAGCACTTATTGTATTGTATTACATTATTAGCTTAATAAATAATCTCTCCATCTTAAACTATACACATCTTACTCATAGAAATTGTATTTTTCTCATGTGTAATGACACTGACTATCATATAGTAGGTATTAAATAATTTATGATGAGGATAGATTGAATAAATGAATCAGTCAACCAAATCATTTTAGAAAGCTGTGGTTGCTTTTTAGGGTCTAGGAAAACCATAATCAGAACCAGGTTAGTTAGCAAGGAAATAGTGGGTATTAATACAGATATGAATAGAGTCAAAATATAGGGGGTTCTTAGAGGGGTGAACTACAGAATGAACATAGAAAGTATTCAAAGTTTGGAGGAATCCATCTAGGACAGTGCTTCCTCAAAGTGTGGTTCCCAAACCAGCAATATCGTTCTTATCTGGAAATTTGTTGAAATGTAAATTTTTAACCCTAACTCAGACTTTGCATTATAAACTCTGATAATAGAGTTCAGAAATCATTTTTTAATGAAACTTCTAGAAAGTACTCAGAGAACTTTGAGAACTTTGATATGCTGGCATAAGCTGAGGGAATAGATGGGTGGCCTGGATTTTAGCAGAGGGGCAAAATTATGAGGGGCAAAATTATAAAACACTGCATATGAAAAGTTAAGTCCTAAGGACTTGAACAGACAGAGAGAGAGAACAGTGGTTATGGGGGAGAGAAATCAAATAATACTGCAATATTGAGCTGATATTTCCTAAGATGGTAGTTCTCAATAGACTAGAGGATAATGGAATATATGGATCTAATGCATCATTGGGGGGTGATAAAAGAGATAAGGATACAAATTTATATTTAATAAACCTTTTTCAGGTGATTCAGGTATGCATTACTTCTTGCTCGTAGGTGAATTATATTATCATATTATAGTCCTTACCCAAATATCCTGACATAGAGCCAAAACATAAGAGTTTAAACATAAATAGGTAATAGCCAATTATCTCAAATGGAAGAATTCCGGGGGGTGGGGTAGCCAGTTTCTTAATTGACACAAATTCCTAAATAGATAACAGATAACAAAGACAAAAAGATTCAGTTCTTTATTCCATTTATAGTAATGAGAACCATGTGGGCAATATGAAGAAAAAGAAATAGAACTTTAAAACCAAATAGTTAGCCTATTCTTCATTATCCACAGTAATGTGATTAGTGTGGACTTCAGCCAAGTCCTTCACCTACATCCTCTTTAAGTATGTGTAAGAGTTTTTAACAAGTAAAAAAAAAAAAAAAAAGAAATCCCTGTGCGATTTGTACATAATGATAAAGATTAATATAAGAATTAAGATCCAACAGGTTACTAAGAAATTTCCCCAAATCTAAATATTTGGCGTTTTATAAACAAAGTAATTGATGTAGTTTCACTTCGCATGTGGATGTTCTTTTTCTTCTATGGCAACTGTTGTCTTGTATCTACTGATTAAATGTCTATTGAATCCCACTATATGTTTGGCAATGTCTAATTAAATTAACAATGAGATATCCAAAGTTTGGCAGTAATACAGAAGAGGAGAGAAACAAATAGTACTTCAGAACCAAGCAAATTCAGAGGAAAACATAATCCTATTTGCTATATGGAACAATGTTGAAACAATGTTGACAAATTAAAATCAATTATAAGAGGATGTCCCCTTCATGTGATAACAGATTAAACTTTACTCTGAGAGGAGTGATACAAATATTATAAAATCTATTTGAAGGCACAAAAAATGCTTTAAAAAAGAATTAAGGGGCTAAAATCAGGAGGAAAAAAGAACTCTATAGGTTGGGGGTAGAAGGAAAAGTCAGTTTCTCCATATGGGAATCTTGCCCCATTTCTAAATAATCAAAAGAAGTGCACACATATGATATCTAAAAGACATGTGAAGAATGTCCAGAGCAGCATATTCTTATTACAGAAAAAAACAAATATCCATCAACAGAACAATGTATTCAAATAGTGGAATGCTATAGTGTTTTACATGGATGCATTCATAAAAGCTGAACAAAAGAAGATATAAAAAATTATCTATGAATCTACACATAAAAAAAGACATGAGTAATCCATTGTGTTTATGTGTCAGCTGTGGGAAGAGGGGGGTGATGATTTGAGATTTGAGTTGGATCTGATTTGCCATGGTTACTTTTTACTTTTTTTTATTCCATATTAAATTGGTGTGTTATATTCCTGGATATCAAGCTATATTTGTATAGCTATGAAACTGTGAAATGGTAAATATTCCTCGTATGTGAAAAAGCATGATGCAAAAGTATACAATCTCAATTAAAATGGATGCTTAGTTGTACAGCTATATACACAGGACTTGTCAAAATAAACTGCTTGTAATTATGGATAACTTTGTTCTTTGCTTCTCGTGTTTTCAGTTTCTTATTGTACATTCATTAACTTTATTAAAAAATGTTATTTTGAAAACCTGAAAAAAAAGAGTCCCTTAGAATAGGACAAAATGAGTTTTCCAAATGGTGCAGATCAGAAATAAGTTTTTTTGGTGGGTTTTGGGGTCAAATTCTGAGCTAATAATCTATTAATGTTCCTTGCTTTGTCAGAGTTCTCTGTACATAAATTTTCCTCAGATACTTCTAAAGGAAGAACCATATAATCACCATCAAGGCAGGCTTTATCATCCCTGGGTTATCTGATGTTATTGAGCTAACATCTCAATACTGCCCCATTCCATCGCTTCCAAAAGTCACATAATTACTGAGAAGAGTTCATATGAGAAGTCAGGTCTTTGATCCAGACTATTATTATTTATCTACACTTGGATAACTAAAATGGAAAAAAAAAACTTAGCTATTAAAAAGCAAACAATAATAAACAGCACAAAAAATATGCAGGGTGAAAACACCCAATTCATTCCAACCTAGGTTTATCATTTAATGTTCAATATATACCAAATCTTAAGTTTTTATTATTTTTCTGAATACCAATTTAGGATGGCAGTAATAAGAACAAATCTGCAATTGTATTCTTGCCTTTTAAAATAGCACTCTACCCTCCAGATGCAAATACCATAGGTGATCCAAAGCCTAGATGTAATGGCAGACAAATATTAAACTGGAGAACTTTAATTTGAAAAATAAAATAAGCAGAGTTTTAAAATAATTACATAGCAATTTTATTGTTTGATTTTATATGGCAAAGACAGATCTGATCATATTTGACATCTTATTTCTTTTGTTATTTCCTTCTGTGTTAAGCTGTTATTATCTCTCTTAACCTCCTAATGGGAGAATTATATTTGAGCAATTGCCTCTCCAGCAACATTTATGAAAATGAGTGCAGTACACTGAAAATACTTCCTTTTGTAGCTCATTAAATGCTGCTTTGTAACTTGTTCACATGGAGTATGGATTATTTAGCTTCCCCATAACTGAACAGAATTTACCAAACATTGGCAAGCTATTCATATATTTTCCTTTTTGTTGCAAGATGCAGACAGGTACATGACTTTTCATTGATAGTGTTATTCAAGTTCAATACCCCTTGTAAAATAACAAACGGTTGTTTTAAAACCAGTAAATAAAAAGTTTAAAAAATGTCTTTCTTCCCAATGTGGAGGCAATAAAAAATCTTTTTTTTTTAGCTCATCACAAAGAAATGTACAAAGAAACAGAATTGTTAGACCTAGAAAATCAACCAAAGATGGCATTCAGTATGTCATATGTACCTAGGTATATGGATTTGAATGAATTATAGAAAAAAATATATACAAATAAAAACACCTTAGAGGCTATGCTCAATCAATCCACTTGCCAGTACAGAATAGCTAATTTAAAACTGCCTTTAGTGAAAGGCGTATCGCCAACTTTGAAAAGTAAGAAAGTGAATCTTGTATTTAAGACTTTAAAACTTTTCAATATTCTTGACATCCTATTTTAGGTGCTACCAAGTTCAGTGCACTTTAAGACTATAAAAATCACATGAAGCTTTTCTGAGGTTTCCTTTTCTTCTTTCCTTATAAGCCAAGAGGTTGAAATGGTTCATTTCTCTGCTCTCAAAGACATCGCTGCAATAATCTAAATTTCGCCCTATTCCACTTTCTCTCACCAAAAAGTATTACTGGGTCCCTGCTCCCTCCTTTTTTCAATTGGCTTCTCTTCATAAATAGTTCTTGAGAAAAGTTGCATTAACAATCAGGTATCTGACCTTTCCTCTTATCTCCATGCTTTAAACAGATTCCTATCTTCCTCTGCTCCACTTGTGCTGGTGTCTGTGGTATTAGCACCCCAAGGGTTCCTTCAATTCTTCAAAGTACCTTTCTCTCTTAACTCAAATAGCAACAATTGTTTTGGTTTCTCTATCAAGTAAGCACCAAACTAACATGGTTACTTTAGTGACTGTTGTTTTATTATTTGATATTTAAAATAAGCTTTATTATTATTTTTAAAATAAAAAATCTTTTTCTTTTTTTTTAAGATTTATTTTTTTTAATACAAGAACTAGGGTACAGGTCAGAGGCACGGCAGGGTGAGAGGATTCACCAGAGAGACAGCAGGGTAACACTGATTTACAACAGTGTAGATGATTTAGGGGAATAGTGTCACACCTCCTCAGATGCATGTTGCCACACCACCCCCATCATCAAAGTACCCATATTTCTTTACTCTAGGTCACTGGGTCACCTCCTCTCTTTGCTCCACCCCCATCTCCTCCTGCTCCAGCAGCCTTAATTATGTAGTCATATTTCCAGGGTTTAGTTTTGTTGGTTCCTTTTTCCCCTTCTATGTTTCACAGATGAGTGAAATCATCTGCTATTTATCTTCCTGACTTATTTAGCTTAGCATGATCCCTCCAGTTCCATCCATGCTGTCATAAATGGTGAGAGTTATCACTTTTAATAGATAAGTAGGATTCCATTGTGTTGATATACTACATCTTCCTAATTCACTGCTTTTCTTTCTTTTCTTTTTTTTTTTTACATTTTCCCCAACATTTTATTATGAAAATTTTCAAATATACAGAAAAATTGAACAAATTTTATAACAAACACCCATGTCTCTATCCCTGGAGTCAACTGATTCTATTATATTTGCTTTATCAATCCATTCCTTTAACAATTCATTAGTATTTCATTTTAAACTTCTAATTTTGCTTTTCTTTTCCAAAATTTGATTTGGATATTCTACATCTTTTCTGTTTTTGATTATAAGTTTTTATAATCAGGATGTCAGTTTCTACCAAAAAAAAAAAAAAAAAAACCCTGGTATTATGAATGAAAAATTAGACCAATTTAGGGAGAATTCACATGCTAATAATATTAAGTCATCCAATTCATAAACATAGCATATGTCTCCATTGATTTCGGTTGTCTTGAAATTTTCTCAGAATGTTTCATGGTTTTCAGTATAGGGTTCTTTTTTTTTTGTATGTTTTATTTTTTTTTAAATAATAAATTTTATTTTTATATTCCGCATACAATTGCAACCTCCCCATTCTGACCCCAATCCCTCCCCTCCCTTTCTGATGCACATTTAGATTGCCCCATAACTCACCTATTGTAAGTAGTGCTACAATAAACATAAGAGTGCATATATCCTTTCAAATTAGTTATTTTATATTCCCTGGGTAGATACTTAGGCGTAGAATTGCTGGATGATATGGTATAAGTATTTTTAATATTTTGAGGAATATCCATACCCTTTTCCCTAAGGGCTGGACAAATCTACATTCTCACGAAGACAAAAGATTCTATACAGTGCAAGAAGCCAAGAAGGTATCTTTTTTTTTTTTTTCCCAAAGAAGACATCCTACTGAATGGGAAAACCTTTTTAAACATCATACATGTGATATAGGGCTAATATCCAAGTTCTACAAAGAGCTCATACAACTTTACAAAAAGATAAAAACCTAATTTAAAAATGGGCAGTAAAGCCAAATAGACACTTCTCCGAAGAAGACACGCACAGACAGCCAAGAGACACATGAAAAAATGCTCATCATTACTTATTATCAGGGAAATGCAATCAGAACCACAATGTGATACTCCTAACTGTAGTAAAAATGGCCCACGTAAAAACAAATTAAAAAAAAAAAAAACATAGTAAGTGTTGGAGAGGATATAGAGAAAAAAGGAACACTAACTAGTTCACTTTTGTTGGGGTTGTTTTATTTTTTGTTCTGGCTTTAAATACCTATTTCTTCAGTTCCCAGCTCAGATACCACTGTGCTTATGAGTCCTTTCACATTCTCTGTACATAAAAGTTTTGGTCTTCAGCTTCTAATTCTTCATATGCGGTCTTCAGTTTCTAATCCATCTTCAATTAATTTATATTGATTGATTTCATTCATAATAGAATTTTTTCTAATACTTTATAGTATTACCTCTCTAATCTATGAGATATGTTACTGATGTTTTATAATCTTTTTGGACCAAATAATGCCATTTTTTCATCATTCAGTCTAACAGAAACCCAATAAATACTGAATAAATTTATCAATCAGACATTTTTACTGTTTTTATTCTGTAGCTATGTAATACTATTCCAAAAGAAGTAGAAATAGCAATTTTGTATTTGCTATTTGACTCACCTTGTTATCTGTTCAACCTGAAGTGTGTGCTTAGACATAACCTAAAAGATAGAAATTGCCTGGAAAATTAATTTCCATGTTCATTTCCAGGTTTGAAATGAACACCAGTAGCTCTTTATCATTTAAAGCAATTTACTTTCTTTTGTATTTCCATCTTGATGGATGCACCAGGTCTTTGTAAGTTTTATACTTTTTAAATTATGTATTATGCTGATCCAGAGAAATGCTGGTTTTCTAAAGCTTTCAAACCCTTTCTGTGTTTACTCTTTCCCCATAACCTTTACAATTTTATCTGTATCTCCTTCTAATTGACTATCCCTTTCTCTCCTTGCTGAATTTTAGAAATTTTCCCTACCACTGTCCATCCCCTTCACCTGTACCTACACCCTCCAGCACATCGTGTTCCACTAATCGTCTCAATAACAACCTTGGTGATTATTTATTTGCCAGTTCTGTGAAGACTACATACTGTTTCTTCACCACATCCAGGGTGTGTATGGGACAAAGGAAAACAGCTAGAAGAGATTTGTGTTTAATCAAAAAAGTCCACAACATTCTAGGGGCATAATATAGTTTATTCTGAAGACACTTAGGTACTGCCCAAACTTTAATTATACTCCCCAACATTTACACAACTAAAATCTCAAATTAAACATCTCATTAATGTAGCTCCTTTGTAATTCATCCATTTGTTTCAAAAATGATAAAGGGGAAAATTATGTATTTCAGGAGGTTCTTGATCACAATAACAACTCACATTTACTTTAAAGTTTCAGAAAATAGAAACTGCAAAGTCTGCAGTGGGTGGAATGTGGGATACAGGAAATCAACCAAGTGAGTAAACATGAAATGGAGGATTATCCTTATTTGTGAAGAATCCATTCCAGCAAAAAATTGAATCAGGGCTTCTGCATCTAAAACAGTGGGGCTACTGACAGAACCAAAGGGAAGTGACCTTTCAGATGAGAAGTAGACTAGACTAAGGGCTACGAAACAGCACGGTCTAGCAGTCTGAGAACTGAACCAGCAGTCGGATTAGGGGTAAATCTTGGTTCTGTTATTTGCCGGGTTGAAGTCAATTATTATGATTCAGCAGACTCATTTTGAGTCCCCACCTCTGTCATGCCCTGAGCCAAATGCAAGAACTTTGCTCATATAATCAGATGTTTTTCTCCTGCAACATCAGTTTTTTCTCTTACTAGGTTATTCCTTCAGTGTGCACGCTCTCTAGTAACTTCTGTCTTTAAAATTCCTCTCTGACCCCAGAGCTTCCACACTCCCAATCTAATCCAATTTCTCAATATCCCACTTCAAAACTTTTTGTATTCCACACTGCCTTGTCTTCCATTACCACCTCCAAGTCACTGTAATCATATTTTAGAGTACTTACACCATGAAAAAGTAAAAAGACACTGAATCTGGAGTCATCCTGCCTAGACTCAAATCCTAGCATTATCATTTAGTAACCCTGAGGTAGATTATTTGATGATGCCATGCCTCAATTCCCTTAACGGTAAAGTGAAATAAAAATTGCAACTAATGTATAGAGTTGTCATTATGATTAAACATAGACTATGTAAAAAACTTATGTGGAAATTGCCACATTGTGAGCATACTACAAATTCTGACATTTAGAGTTATGGTCACACAACTCAATGACAAATGTCTAGTCATGGTGTCCAGTGACTCCCATCCTGACAAAACCCATGGTCATTCTTTTGTTCTCATCTTACTGAAACTCATTTCCATCAAACAGAAGACTTTACTAATTAATACATACACTTCTCTTGGTCTCTTTATAACACTTACATCCTCTTAGGTCCTCTTTTTTTTCTTTTTTCTCTCTTTACATGATTTCATCAAATCCATAACTTTAAAAAGCCATCTATTTATTTGCTAAGACTCAAATATATATTTCAAGTATTTATATCTTCCTTCATCTGCATTTCCAACTGCTTTCTTAAGGCTTTTTCTTAAATAGGCACCTCGACTTTAAAATAGTCATAGAAGACCCCTTGGTTTATTTTTCCCAAAAGCTATTTCACAATTAATATTTCAAAAGAATGACATCTGTGTCTACTAAGATTTTCCTCTTCCCTCATCTCCCCTATATACCCTTCAGTAATCTAGTACACTCTACCTGAAAAAATCCCAATTTATTGACTTTTTTCCATCCCTACTGTTAACATTCTATATCAATTCACTTTTATTTCTCACCTGAAACGCCAACACAGACTCTTAATTGTTTCTCTGCTTCCACTCTTGCCCCATATTAATCCATTCTCCACAATATATTCAGAATAGTCTGCATTAAGGCATTAATCTACAAAAATTTACTCTTCACATCTATATATAAAATGAGTTTAATATATACTGTATAATGTATATAATGCATATATAAACTATAAATAGATGTATATACATGTACATGTGTAGATATAATATATGCATAATTATTAAGTTATTATTATTATTAAGTTATGCTTCCTAACTTGTTTTTCTAGAAATATATTCCACCTATTCTTTTACCAGGCTGACTCTTTTGATTTACTCTAATCTCAGTTCAATTTACAACCTTCTCACAGAGGTTTTCCATGACCAACAATCAAAATTAATTCCTCTAGCTTCAATACTTTTCTATTGCAATACATAAATAGTGAAAATTGAAAATTATCTCACTTATTTAGTTTGCTGTCTCTCTCCTCCCACCCATCTACCCACATTTACCCATCACTGATCTGTATGCTTCATGAGAATAGAAGCCTTTGCTGTTTTTGTTTAATCCTGCATCCTCAGCACTGATCACAGTGCCTGGTACATACTAAGTATATGTTCACAGAATAAAGGAATGTCAATGTACAATGTTATCACTGTTAATAGATGCACTTCAGTAAAACACAAAGACTATATCACTTCTATTGAGTCATCTGAACCAGGAACATTTTTGACTTAAACATAGACAGTACCTACCATTATTTCTTTTAAAATTAGACAATATAAACTGATTTTCAGCCACAAAATCAAAGCAGCATATTTCAAAATGCATTCCAGGGAACATTATTTCCCCTGGAATGCTAATAGGTAAGTCATAAGTTGTCAAAGCAGTTGGTGAAATGTTTTGTTGAAATTGAACAATTACTTCAGAACTCCTAAGTTATTTTCTACATTTCTAAAAATGGGAATATTTAACTTTCCCCAACTTCTTTTTGTCAGAATGCCTTTATCCATTGCAAAATTTCACTTCACTAGTATTCTGAAGAACATCCTTCAGCAAAATACTGAATTAAAAAATCCAGTGATTGTAAGGCTCATAATGATGCCCTCAACATTTTTCTTAAATTTGTTCTTTTTGGTTTGAAATAATAATGGACATGCTTTATTTTTATTCTATTAATGCTTTCCACTGTCTGCAGTATTACTTCTGACCTTTCAAAGGTTTCCACTATCATCGTCCTCTCTATATATTCTACACTTTTTGAGGAACCTGACATTTCTGACAGCTTCTTTCTAAAATCTTTTCCTTTTCCATTTGTTTTCCTTGTTATTATTCTTCTTTCCTTTTCTAATAGCTTTTCTATCCTGAGCAGTTGCTAGCCCCATTGCTATTTGTATTTGGCTCTTTATAAGGAGTAAAGTTAACTAATCTCATAACCATAGCTACAACTTTTTTGAAAGGTACTAGTCCTTTACAACTTCCAAAGATACCAAAACACTACTAACCATTCAATAGTTTTTGAGTATTTATTATTTACAAGGCTCTCTGCTTGGTGTAATGATATTAAGATGAGCAAAACACTCATGGTTCCTTACCCAAGCCTATAGACTATAGCATGTTATGATCATCAACGGAGACTTATTTTGAGCTGGAGACTGATAATACAGAGAAATAATTAATAAGTATTCTTCTTTAGATATATTCTTTGCATCCCTTATTCATAACAAAGATATGAGAGTTGGGAATTTGATAAACATGCATGCAAATATATTACAGCTGGAACCATTTTAGTGAAGGGACCAAGAACTAACATTTATAGAATACCTACTATGGGCCATACATCACTATGAGGTAGTTGCCTTCCTATTTTAGAAATGAAGAAAATGATTTTATATATAGCTCATCAATCATTATAGCATTAGGAAGTAGCAGAGCCGGGGTTAAGACTTGGTGTTCTTGACTTAAAAGTAGACAGTTTTTTTGCCACTCCTGGGATACATTTTACCTTTGATAAAACCACTTCTTTTAAAGCTGCCAACTAAATTTGTATTCCTTATATTGTTAGACAAAACCCATAGTAATTTCTTTTCATGAAAATGATATCAGAAGCTAGGTGGGCAATCCAAGCCCAGTTTTTGGGAGAACTTAGCTGCACAGTCTCAGATCATCTTTTTGGAACAAATCAAAGTTCTTAGTGTTGACCTCCAGAGCAGAAACTTCTCATATATAAAGTTGTAAACTAGTACATTCTTACTGGTTATACAAATATTTGAATAATCTCTGGTTTTAACAGCACTTCATTAATCAAATAAATAAAATAAAAATTTCTATAAAATTAACTAATTTGTTGTTTGTGTCTTTTCATCTACAGTGTGTTCTCTGTTCTCACTAATACAGGGTTTATCTGCCAAAAAAAAAAAAAAAACCTTCTCCTTAAAATATTCTGAAAAATATGAAGCAAAACATAGAGAAAACATAAAACAAGGTATTTATAAGGCCTCAACTAATTGTTGAGATGTTTAAACAAAGATTATGAGGCTATACAACATAGTTTCCTTCATTATTTATTTGTTTTTATAGCCAAATGTATTCAATGTATTTGCTAAATTAGAAGAATACATATAGTGATACATATATTGATGATAAACAAATGGTTTTCTGAAGTGACTAAATCTGACTTCCCCTGAAATTGAGTAGAGCTGCTTAGTATCCAGGAAAGTTAGAAAAATAAGAAAACCACTGTTCAAATGGGAATAATATTAGTTATGCCTTTCTGAGTGATTTACAGTCACTGAAAAAAAATTCAAATTTTCTAAATAGCTTCCTTGTGTTTATTGTTGAACTTGAACATTTATATTCCTCATTTTCTTCTGCCAACTAATTTTGAATTGTCTACTCCAATTTTCTGATTTTGGGTTAAACTGACCTTCGATCAGAGAACAGATGCAAAGGCTGTTCACAAACCAATTATTTGACATGTACTTTTCATTTGTTGAGAATTAGATAGAAGAGCCCTACAACTCTCATTTTGAAGAGGAGGTTTGATTTTACATTTCTTGTACAAGAGTTATATAGTTCATGTAATCTCCCTTCCATGTTCTTGATTCTAAATTAACTAATTAATTGGATCTTCTCTAAATCGCAGCACTGATTTTCATTAGATACCCATAGATGTATTTTCTTGTAAATTATGTTTTGAAAATAGAGCCATTCTAACGCCATCCCTATATTTTAGTTTTATGCTGCATACCTAGCAACATATTGCTTTAATTACTCAGTGATATTAATGTAGTATTTTTGTTTTCAGATGCTATATCCACCAATTTTTAATGATACAAAGTCACTTTATGTCTTTTTTGCCACTCATTATATGCACTAAACTTCAGTGTGATATAGATATGTATTTTGTGATGGTTTCTGAGTAAACCTTTTTTCTTCTAATTTAGTTTGTGGATTCTACTCCTTTAGTGAAAATGGTTTTGATGCCTTCAGCGAGGTTATGCGGCAAATGACTTTTTTTTTCTTTTTTTAGGTATTAAAAAGGATAAGTCCCCTTTGCTCATGATTAGAATGGGTTTGGGTAAGGTTAGAGTTGGCTATAAAAATAAATACTGAGGTACTGCCTGGTGGCGCAGCGGTTGAGCTATGGGTTGCTAAGCTGCCCGCAGCCTCTACAACGCTGGTTCGATCTCCGGCTGCTCCCCGGCCACTGGAGGAGGGTCCCACATGGCGCGCAGACCTCTCCTGCCGCCCGCTGCTCCCCTCAGCAGTGTACTTCGGGCCTTCTGCCTGCTCTGCTCCCCGCTCTGGCTCTGGTGAATTCTCTCACCCTCCCGCACTTCTGACTGTACCCACAGTGCTTGTATAAATAAATAAATAAATAAATCTTTTAAAAAATAAAATAAATAAATACTGAAGGAAGCTAGGTTGTGTAGCTTCATAATTATTGTTCAAATGTCTCAACTTATATTTCTTTGCATCTCTTTTTAAGGATTTCTTTTTTTTTAATTTTGTTAGATTATTTATTTATATCCACATTAGAAGAACTTAAATATTTGAGGGCTACCATCCAAAGAGGTTTAATGGATACACATGCTTCTGTGAAACCGCTGCCTCAATCAAGACACGAACCATTTCTGTCACCCCAGCAGGATCCCTTGCTCCCCTTCCAGTCTATTCCTCCCTTTTTTCCAGATGTAGGAGATCACTGATCGGCTTTTGACATGAGAAATTAGTGTATTTTGTAAAATTGCATATAAATTATATCTTATAGTATGTACTTTTTTCTGTGTCTTCCTTCACATAGTGTATGTTAAATTTAAACAAAGAATGCTGACCGCACTAAAATCCACAGTTGGAATAATTATGCTCAATTAGAAGTGAAAAGTAAGAAGTGGAAAGGGTGTCTTAGACATTTATGTTAAAGAAACTGAAAGAAAATATTATTTTTAATATAAATGGAGGGTACAATATATTCATGTTTTTGAAACCACAAGGGGTAATCAAAAAAAGGAACACAAATCATTGCCAGAGAGTAACTTCTGGGTCATTTGAAAATTAAAACTTTTCCATTAAGACATCTAATAATCACTATATTTAAGAAGTTGAGCATTAACATAAAACAAAGTCGTGAAATGATTAATTTAGACATAAAAATATAACAAGTTCAGGAAATGTCGCCACTGGTTTTTCAGGTTCACATGAATCTGATTTTAGTCCTCACATACTTTTTTTTCAGAGGATATTTAAATAATTTGACTGTGACAAGCCAAACCATTTTGAGACCTCATTGAAAGTCAAATGAAAACATTAATCAAATGCAAAAATATTCTAGTCAGGCACAGAAATGCTGCAGGTTAGAAAATAAAAATGTTGCCCATGAGAAGGAAATCAATCAATTCAGAAAAAGCAGTATTAGTTTAAACCCACATGGTCAGTAGTTACTAGAAATCACTAAAATTTCAGTAGATTGTCTTTTTCTTAAGTGTCATCAGATAGTCCATGTCTACATTGCAAAACCAGTTTGTTTGGCTAGCTTTTGACCTGAGTAAATTAGAAAATCAGATTAGTCAAACAAGTGATTATATTTCCTTTTCTTACTGTCCTCACTGTTTTGTTTTGATTTTTTTTTTGTTGTTTTGACAGATTTTAATGAGTTGCATGTGAATAATTATCTATAGCACCAAATAACCAGGTAAGTCTTAGTTGAACAAGAGAATGACTTTCATATTATTAAATGCCACCAAGGGTTTCAATATTAATTGAAAACTACTTTCCCATTTCTGCTGATTTCTATAAATGACACCTCCTTTGTAAGGCAAATGGACAAATAATGTTTTGCCATTCAGTCAGAGCTGCTCGTGGTTTCTTGGACTAAATGACTGTATATCCCTGTATTTGGACTATATGACTACATAGTATCAGTAATAATTTTGGTCTGTCATTTACTAGCTGTATAACCTTAATATATCATTTAGTCCCTGTAAATCTTTCTGTCAGTATTGGTTCAAAAATCTATCACATAGAGTTGTGAGAATTTAATAAACTAATATCTGTGAAACATGGAGCCCAAATGCCTGGAACAAAGAAACATTAATATATCATATCATTGTATTTCTTGGAATATTATTAACTCATTCATGCATTTGACAAATATTAATTGAATCTTTATTAGGAAACAGTCATTGCACTAAACATTTGATGACAGAATGGTGCAAAATCCATAGCCCCTGTCCTGATTAAGCTTAGTGTGTAGTATGGAATACATTCAAATACATGAATAATTTTAATAGTGTTTATTCTAAGATAAGCAAAAACATAGATATAAGAGGGATTCTAAGAGGAATGGTTAGGCATTAACCAAGAAAAAAGCAATTATTAGAGTAGGGGAAATAAAAGGCACTGAGCAGAAGAAGGGAAGGAGAGAGGGCAGGGATGGAAATTTCCACCAGAATGATCAGCATGTGTTAGGACCTGTATACAATTTATCTTTTCAGATAGAGACTACAGATGTGGTTCAACTGAGAAAGTAAATACAGAACCTCTACTTTCACTCCAGACATGTTTTCTTTCTGCTACCTATGGTTTTGGGGAAAAAACTTGTTAAATCACAGTTCTTTAGCTTTATATTTAGGACAAAAAAGGAAGAAACTTTGTTCAACCCAGAAGAGGTTGATAAAAGATCAATGCTAAAATGCCTGCCAATAAGGCCAACCACATCTCAAAAAAAAAGAGACAGCTTTCTCATTCTTTGTATGAAATGGGAAAAAAAGAAATTAAAGAAATAGAAAGACATAGAAGAAGCATATAATCGATCCTTTCGATCCAAAGCCCAGCAATTCAGGAACCCAGCCAGCAGCTAAATCTTTCAGGGACCATAGACAGGAAAAAGCCTATTAAAAGTGTGCTCTGTTCCTAAAGAAAGGGGTCGCTCAAGATCCTCAGAATAGATTAAGTGAAAGCCAACTGCTATTTGAGAATTTAGAAGGGTATTTCCCTTCAAAAAGAAAAGAAGCCAGACATCATTAATGCCCTAACACTATTTCATCTCTAGCACCAGGCATGCTTTTCACTAACTTCTGCAGATTGCTAAAGTTATTAAATGAGGGTTTAGTGACTGAGCATATAGTTTTTCACCTACAAGGTTTAAAATATAATTGCTACAATGACCAACCCTCCTGGATTAAAGAGTTCTAATCGTTCTATTAAGCTTGCAAGCTCTTTTCTCCATGCCAGTTAAGGTAATAATGATTCAGAAAAGGAGTATGCAGTTTCCCATGCCATTCAGTAACCACAACTTCAGTTGAAGGAAGATGATCTGGACTACTAAACCAGCGAATAAAGATATAGCAAGTGGCTATAAAATGAATCTTATTCTAAGACTTTCTGGCAACTCAATACCATGCAATTAATATAAAGGATATACAGGTTTCTCTTCTGAAATGTTTCTCTAAAGGACTCCACGTACCATTGTCTTGCTATCCCTGTTAATAGCAAGGATATCCATGTGGACAGTCAGATAGAGACACCATCATCTCCATTTGCAAATGGGGACCAAGAAGCAGAAAGAAGTCAAGTGGCAACAGTGACACAATAAGGATAGGACTAGAAATGAGAAAAATGATTACCTTTTGGGAATCAAGATGTAATGGGATGAATTCTTCCTTTTCACTGCTTACTGAAAGAAGGACACAGGGCAACCTTCTCAATGCTAATTTTAAAATGCCCCTCCCTGTTCTTTATAGTGAGGACAGGAGCTGGGTGAGCCAATGGAGCAAAGGAAAGGCCAGTTGCCTAACTGTATAGGTGTTCCATATATCCTCTGCAAAATTAGTGCTTCTTTTCCTTGACTTTTTTGTCAAGCATGAATCCTAGGCTGTGTCTCAGAGGACATGTCCTCTTCTCTTTCATATTTGTTCAACAAATACTTTGTGAATGACTGAATGGTTATTATTTAGATTTTGTTTCACTCCCCCCAACACACACATATTTTAGAAGGACAGGTTTATTAGGAAAAGGAGAAAGAAAAAGTCACCTCCATGGTGACAAGTGGGCAGGAGAGCTGCCTTTGAAGGAGTCCTAGAAAGAAGAAACACCAAGAAAGACCTTGCAAAATCAAGTAACCTTGTCAATCCAAAGAGATGTCATTACCCAAATTCTGTTCCAGATTTGCATTTATCTAATGGTAATATCAGACTAAATTCTTGCCGCAAGATTGAACATGAAGGCATAGAGAAGTCTCAATGAAGGCAGCAATACAAAGTTAAAATTCCCTGACCCTTCCCAATATATAGTGAGATCCACAGTCAAACAACTTAGTTATCCCCTAGATCATTAGGAGAAGAAATTATCCACCTGAGATATCATAAGGAAACTTTATAGTATTTATAATCAAAAAGAGAGACAAGCCTTTTGAAATAATCCAGTAAAGAACTTGGGTATCAAAGAATATAAAGTAGTGAAATAAAAGTCCAGAAAAATAATAATAATAGCTAATACATATTCTCATTTAAACCTACTTATTACTGCCATCCTACAGATAAAAAAAACATTGAAATGTTAAATTGCTCAAGGACATAGGTAAGATGTGACAGAGCTGATATCTGAATTTTCATGTCTTACTCCAGGGTCTGTGTTTTCAATTGATTCATCCTGTGGCCTTCTGGTAGAGCAGTAGCTCATACCATTACCGATTCCCAGAGCTGCCCATGATGAAATCTCAAGAGAAGACTAACATTATTAAAAAGTTTTTTTTTTCCACCCAAGTCTGATAGCAAGGATTTTGAAGAAGAAAATATTAAGCATTGCAAGAAAGTTTACAATGATCTGTGTATCTCTTTTTCTAGGCCAAATTCAAAGTATCACTACTGGAAATTCAATCAAAGGGAAAGGAAATATTCACCTATGAAAGCTGTTCCTCATTTATTAGTTAGAAATTCTGGCGCTGGGTCCCTAGTCAGGTTGCACTCAATTAAACTACAGGATCTTAAGAACACAACAACATAAATGAATCTCCCCAAGCTGGGGATGAAATAATGAACTGAGAAACACACGATTACCACAAGGCGGCATTAATATCATTACTGAAAGGTTAGCTGCTCAGGAAATCGACAAGGTGCCAAGAGGAAAACTCAGGGTGCCTCCCAAGAAATGAGAGCAGAGAAGAAACAAGGCCAAACAGAGAAAAGCCTTTGTTGACATTTTCAAAAGCTGACTTTATACAGGCCATATCCCCGAAGAATAGAAAATGGCAAAGTAAGGGACGTTTTACACTAGAAAATTGCAGGCCAGGAAGTTCACCACCAGTCACGGGAAAGCATTAGAAAGGCTTAGAGGTTTAAGAAGTCATCACGTCTACTCCTCCAAGCTGAGAGCGAGAGAAGGTAACATGCTACAGGGAAAGCACTCCCGTCTCCCTGGCTTTGTGAATTCTCAGGGTGTGGCTGTGCTGCATTAAGGAAAAGGTAATGGAGCAAAGTGCTTCACCACAAAAAGCACTGGAAGAAGAAATCCTGAAGCTAACTTCCAGTGTGGAGTAGTTGAATTGCTGTGGGAAATAAACATGAATTTTGGTATTAGGATTCTCATTTTTGATCAAAACCCAAATTTCTGTGCTCTGCTAAGCACACAGGTACAGAATTGCACATACATCTTATCAAATTTTTGAAATGGTAGATAGCAATTTAAGACCTATCTCTAAGATGTGAAATTTAGGGTCTTGTCTGACTAGGATCAAAACTGGAGCCCAGAAGCCCAAGCCCAAGGGCTACCAGGTGTGGATCATAGAATGGACTGATCAGGTGAGAGCTATGAACTGATTAGTGCTAAATGGTCCAATCAGCCATAGGACTGAAGAGGGTCCAATCAGACTTGTGGGGGAGGGACCTGAAGGATGCTATAAGGCAGGGCAGGCACCAGCCTGGGAGATTGTGTTTCTAGCCTCCAAAGACAGAAGAAAGACGAAAGAACAAGCCTCCAGCAGCTGACTGCCAAAGAAAAACGAGAAGCCGAATTGCTTTGCAGAGATGCCAAAGAGCTTTGCAGAGGCCGGGGGCTATCACACTCTGGTTCTGCGTTTGATACTGCTTAAAATGTTGCACCGTGGGACCTGGTATCTCAAAGAGCTGTGTGGGCAAGCACTGTTGACTGGTGACCGACACTGTTTCTGGGTCACTTTTGAGAGATGTTAACACAGTGTATCTGTTCGGCACCATCTCTTGGTGCTGATGCTTCCTTTGCTGTCAGGTCCAGTGTCCTGTGTTGTCCAGCCCGGCCTGCAGACTGTTGCTGGGCTGCTGTGGCATCATCTCATCGGCCCCACCTGTGAGCACCTCCCACTGTGGTGAGTTGGATACTGGCCCACTGCTTGCTGGTGTGCCACACGCTCTAGGCCCTCATTGGTAGCACAGCACCATCTTGAATGAAAGCCCTTTTGTTTGGGACTTCTGGACACAGTGGACACTATCTGGGGTGAGATAAGTGGCCATCTGTGGTCTTAGAAACTTTTTGTTTCCTCTGTTTGTTAAATGAACCCCACTGTTGCTGTGTCCTGAACCTGAGTGGCCTTGCAATTGTGAGCATGAGTGAAAATCACTAACAGTGACCTGTTCTCTATGGGGCACTGTGCTTGGATGGCTATAATCAAGATAGAGCCCCCATTATAGCTCTGTTTCAGGATGACTGGCAAAGAAACTGATGAAGCTGCAGCAAGAGATGGCAGATTTGACTAGGTTTATCTGAACAGCATGACAGTGTGGGCAAAAGGAAAAAGGTTTCCTTCCTCTGACTTAAATATACCTGTTTTAATTTAAAGGACGTATGTGTCTAAGGGAATTTACTTAATGGGGTGTTAAGTAAGGGTACTATTTTTGGAATTAGTGGATCAGCCAAAATTAAATGAGACGTTCTAACAGAGGCAGTTGAGAGAGGAAGAACATTTTAACTGGCCCTGCGAGGAAACTAGCTATTTCCTTTGCAATACAAAGAGGACAACTCAGGACTAAAGGACATTCTAGTGGTGAAATAGGAGATGGTGAGGGGCCTGCTAGTACAGTTCAGGTTGAGGAAGCTGAACCAAAATGAAATGTGATGAGAATGTTTGGGTGATAGCTGGTTCTCTGAACTAGTTGTCATATAATTTCCTCCTAATTTTTTTTTTTAAAGATTTATTTATTTTATACAAGAACCAGGGTACAGGCCAGATGTGCAGGAGGGTAAGAGGATTCACCAGAGACAGAGCAGGGAGCAGAACAGGCAGACTGACAAAATACACTGCTGACAGGAGCAGTGGTTGTGATAGGAGAGTTCTGCCGCGCCATGTGGGACCCTCACCGGCAGGCGGATAGCTTCACAGCATGGCGCGCAACCACATGCGCCACCAGGGGAGTTCCTAATTTCCTCCTTTTTTGGTGCCAGATAAAATGGGAATATTTGGGAATGAAATCACAATGCAGCCTAAGTGTGTTGAGAAACACTACCCTGGTTAAGAGGGGTAATTGGCTTCTGTCTGGAAGGTAATTATCAGCTCTACTTATTGGAATCTCTGGAGTAATCCCCAAAAATATGGTACTTTGGCCTCCTCCCTGGACATTTTGATTTAATAGCATCAGGATTTTCTTTAAGTTCTTCCATAAGACTCCAATGTGCAGTTAAAGTTGAGACCCAGTACATCAGAATAATTATCTTCTCCTTGCTTGATTATAAGAATTAGTTTTTAATTTTCTTTAAAAGTATAGATTATCGGGGGACCTCCGTGGTGGCACAGGGGGTTAAGAGAAAATCTATGTCCGCAGCCACTTCAGCACGAGTTCGATCCCTGGCCAGAGAGGGAGCAACACACAAATCGCAGCAGACCTCTCCTACCTCGCCCACTGCTCCTCCTCAGCAGTATATTTCAGTCAGTCTGCCTGTTCTGTTCCCCACTCTGTCTCTGGTGAATCCTGTCACCCCCCACATCTCTGGCCTACACCCCAGTTCTTGTATGCATAAATACAATAAATCTTTTTTTTTTTTAAATAAAAGTATAGATTATCAGACCCAATTTAAGATATTCTCAATTTGTGCCTTCAAGAGAGAAGTCTTTGAATTTGTTTTTTTTGTTTTGTTGTTTGTCTGTTTGTTTGTTTTTAATAATGAAGGCTCCAGATCATTCTTATGACTGGGAAAATTTGGGAAATAGTTCATTAGTTTCTAAGTTCTGCTAGAAAAAAAATTGCTATGGTCTATCATTCTCAGATGTATCCTCAGGCTCAGCTCACATCAATTACTCAAATATTAAATCAGTTATATTCATAGATGAAATAAAAGGAAACATTTCTTTACAAAATTTTAAATGCTACACTGACATTAGAAATTACAAAAAGTTTGGAAAGATTTTGGTTTCATTGGGTTCTCTTTCAAAACTTAGTATGTATGTTGTAATGTTATTAATCTGAATTTAGTTTTCAAAATTTTCTGTCCTAAATTCAATTATTTTCCTTTATAGTCACTTGCATATGCTGGAACTCAAAACCAAACAGTTTTGAGTCCTTTTTATTCCTAGACCCCCAAATAAGTTTTTTTTAAAGATTTACTTATCCATACAAGAACTGGGGTACAGGCCAGATTTGCAGGAGGGTGAGAGGATTCACCAGAGACAGAGCAGGGAACAGAACAGGCAGATTGACAAAATACACTGCTGAGGGGAGCATTGGGCGCAACAGGAGAGGTCTACTGTGCCAAGTGGGACCCTTCTCGGCCATCTGGGATTGAACCAGTGCTGCAGAGACTGGGAACAGCTTCCTAGCACAGCACTCAACCACCTTCACCACCAGGGGAGGCCCTATTTTTTTTAATAAAAAGAAATATCTGTATGTATGAGAATATTGTAGAATATTTTTTCATTTTTCCATCTGTAACATGTAAGGAAACAAATGCAAAATTAATAATAATAATAATAATAATAATAATAATTGACATTTGTATAATTCTTCAGTTTACAAAATGCTTCTATACACATATTTCATGGGAGTGTTGAGGCTACTCTATGATCAAGTCATCACTCTTTCATGACTTATAATGTTACATACACTATGTACTTATACAGAGAAAAGACCATTCATCTCATCCATATGTTTATGGTGATGTTTTGGCTTCCATGTTGAGCAATTTGGAAAATGTACTTTTCTAAGATAATACTGATAGCTGCTAGTATTAAGCAAAAAGCTTTAAAGCCTTGAGCTATAGACCATGCTTTGCAAGCGCAAATGTCAGAAAATGTATAAAATGGATCAGGCGTAAGTTGGTAGGTGGTGGGGTCTATGGGAAATTGGAAAATGCATTACAGCTTGAAGTTTACACATTTTAAAAAGTTACACATACAGAAAACATATCTGTATGCCTCATGCAACCTCTGATCTACACTGGCAGAGCATGAGATATGAAAGAAAAAATAAAGCAGGAACACATAAGCATCCAGAGATTATATAGGGAATGGTTTGGGTCAGGAATTGGCTATTAAGGACAGGCACAAAGAGCAAGCTTAATAATGCTTACCCAATATCAACAGCCTTCTATCTCTCTGTTCTGATTTGGTTTTGTTACTGCTGTTGTTGAGAAAACATAATATAGTGCTAAGAACACTATAAGACAATCTTTGACTTAATATCTTTAATCAGGTTCCTTATCAGTAAAAAAGAGATAAATAATATCCGTATAGAGTTGTTGTGAGATTAAAAGAGAACATACTAGACAAGGAGTTAGCAGAGCTCCTTTTACATTTTTTAAATGTTAAAGAAATAAGAATTATCATTTCTCATCATCATGACTAGGAAGAACTACTTCCTCACTCATTCCTTGAACTTCTCTGCATTATATAGTGAAGACTGAAATTACTTTCAGAATTCTATTTTAAAAAAACTTGCCAGGGGAAACGGTATGCTTTCCTTTTATTCAAATAAAGCAACAACCACAAAACCAAAGATGGAAGTTTTCTTTTTCTGTGGGTTGATCAGTAAGCTCAGATACCCTGTTTCCTTTAAAACTATAAGAGGTATAGGGGAAACTAGTCAATCTCTACCTACAAGTATCCATACTTACACTAAGTTGTTGCTTCCTGAAATGACATTCATAGAAAATCTCCAAGAATTTTGTTCCCTTAAAAATTCATTGATTGGGCATCCCTGTGTGAGACACTATGCTTATTTCTGGGTGTCTAAGATGAAGAGAGCAGGATCTTTGCCCTTGAGGACTTGACATGCCCAGATTAGTGGTGGAGAGAGGAATTAAACAGGTCGTTTTAATACAAATGTAAACACGTGTCTAAGTTCCTCACTCTCTGATGTGCCTCTTTCCCTGTAATTCTTTCAGTGGGCTTTTCTAAGTGCTGCAGAAATGCAAGGATTTGTATGCTGTGAAAAGGCTGAAGAAAGATGCCTGCTTATTTTTCAAAGTCTGGTTTTAGCCCTACATCCCCCAGGAAGATTTCCATTCTACTTTGATCTTTGATTTACTTGAAATCCTTTGTAAATTGCTGCTTAATCATTTGGTTCTTAATCACTTTTCTACCTTAAACAGCAACTAAATTGCTTCCCGCACATATGTCCTATGTACCCAACCAGATTGTAGTAAGCTCTCTGAAGGAAGGAAATTGTATTCTTTTGGGAAATATGTAATATTAGCATTTTGTTGACAAATCAAATATTTTATTATTGCTAGATGAAAGATGAGTAGAAAATAGTCCACAAATTTGGAAATGTAACAATTTGGGACTCTTAACTGAAGGCACCTATGAAACACCAGTTCATAACTTTAAAATCTTTTTGGTATAATTTAAGCACTTAAGTTTGATTAGAGGCAGAAAAGTGGTAAATATAAACTTCTTATATCTGTTATACACTAAAGATTCTATTTGTACTTTTAGTTTTGGTTCTGCTGTATAGCCAGTTGGTAATAACTTCTACTTACATGTCAATAGAACACACATTCAATTGCCCCACAAATGATAACTGGAGAAAGCATTCAATGATCATTCATTTGTTTTACTACCACAAGCAAAGATGGTTGGGATGGCAAAATAATAAAACTCACAAATCACCAGTTTATATTATGCTAACTTCTCACCTAAATCTGTTTCCTATATATTGTTCCAGAAACTCAAAAAAAAAGTTTATTAACATAAATTTTTTTTAAAAAAACTAGTAGCTAATAGTGAAGAAATGACATAAAACTGATAAATAATTATAAATGTTTACACATAATCTATAAGATTCAACTACTCATGCCTTTTTTATCTTTTCTTTCTCATCTGTCTCTTACCTTCACTGCCAGTGATAAAATACACTTTTTTATTTCTTCTCACCTAGATTACTGAAACAACTCCTTCACCAGTTTCTTTACTTCCCCTTTGAGATGATCTTTCATATAGATGCTGTATACTCTTTCCATGTCATGGTTTAAACCCTGTGATTCTTAGTTTAAACAACCTCAGTGCCTTCTTGCTAGTAGAACAAAATTTAAACTATCTCACTCTGGCATTCATTAACTTCTGGGCTTTGTTTTACTGTATCTTCTGTACTTTTCCAATTGTCTGCTTCAGACACCATATCCTTTTATATATACTCCATCCACTGAAGTAAAACTATTCACTATTCCTATATATATATATATATATATATAGATATATATCATTAACTTTCTAATCTCTATTTTCTTGATGTCTTCCCTATGTCAAATACACTTCCAAATTCTACTCATTGTTTCAGGTCATGTTTAAATGTCACCTCTTCCATGAGGTTGCCTCTGAATACCTCAGCAGTAGTAGATATTATTCATCTGGAACTTTATGGTAATTTTTCACTATCTCTTTTTTAGAGCTTATTATTCTGTACTACAAATGTACTTAGGTAAGTGTTTTTTTCCTCCACTAGAATACGGCAGCTCTTTGAGAATGTAGTCTGTGGCAGTTTCACTTTGTAAGGTCTATTGTGCCAAGTGTAAAGAGTAAACATTGTAGATACTCAGAGTTGAACAAATGAGTGAATAGAGAAATTAATATTTAGTCATTTGAGAACATGGAATTTACAGAAAGGGCTCTGTGTGGGATCAATATGAACTTTACTAAAAGTCATGACATCAAATGCACTGATTTTACTAACCTGACTTGCATCTTAAGTGAGATGAGTGATTCCCCAACTATTCTTCCTTGCTTCTTTAGGATTCCACAGAGTTGACCCAAGGATCTCCTTCTTTGCCAGCAGGAAATGGTGAGTGAACAAAATTCTCCATCCTACTCTCTGCCTTTCAACTAAAGTTGGTCCATTTTGTGTGTTGACCTTTTTGTAAGTCTTTGTTTAAAGAAAATTTACTGTTTTGTTTTTTTTTTTAATATCCCTTGGGGTTCCATTACTGAAACACTAATCTTAAAGTTGTTTCAAGTTTCTATTTTATATGAAAATATCTTCATTAGAAAACTAGGTAAATGAGCTGCGGTACTTGATGCATTTGACTGAATTTATTAAAACAAAAAATATAGAAATAACACAAAAGTAGTGTTTAAGTTAATTTTATATCATGCCATCTTGTAATAACTGACTGTGATAAAACATGCCATTCCGTAATAGTCATTCATCTCCATCTATGATCTGACTGGCCTGACTTGAGAACTACCTAGTTGGTGAATCTTAAAGACATCACTATCTTTCTGGACATATTTTATAGGTTTGCAATATCCCTGAGGGGCAGCTATAGAGCTTTTTATTTTTGCAAAAGGCAGTGACAGAACTTTTTATTGCCTAGGCTTATGGTAGCCTGTCCCCTTACACACAGAGCAGAAAATCTTGATCTACCATAAATATGAAATGTATTTTCACTGAAATATGACTTCTCCAAGTCAGTTATACAATTGTAAGTTCATCATTTAGGGGGAAAAATACCTGTTTAAGTCACGGTGAATAATTGGCTGTGTCAGATTGTGAAGGTACTCCATACCTTTGGCAACATCTACTGCAATAATTAATTTGGACTGCAAATCAAGAATCCTAGAATTTAAAAATAGATTTAATGAGGATGAAATAGTCAAAGTCAATACCATATCTTTCTAAAAGAAATCAATGATGTGTGTGATTTGTTATTCTCTATAATTTCAGCCTTTTTTTTTTTTGCTTTATTGAAGGTTAAGCTTAAAATTCAACAAATCTGGAAAAATAGCTTTTCTACATCAGATAATGTTTAATTATAGATCATTCAGATAACAACCTCCCTTATTTAAAATATTCTATTTGATTTTATATTTGTAATGTTATTATTAATTCCTTTATAGTACAAAAATAGAATCTAATCAATGAATGAAACCACATTCTAATCATTGCATGCATAGACTTAAGGAATAAATTCAAATTAGATTTGTGCAAGAGCATTCTTTTTTAAAACTTTTAATAAATATTCTGACCCTGGTAATTATTTTATCTGAACATACATATATCTGCTTTATTTGTGTGTCAAATTTAGCCTAATTATTATAAGCTTCAGTTACTAAAGTTGAATTACTAAAGTTGAATTATCTTCAACTGAATTCCTATTAAAAAAACATAGGAAAAAAGCATGAAAGTACTTCTACCCATTAGAAAACAATAATTGGGCATAAATTACTAGTCACCTTTAAAATTCTGCATTTCCTAGCACTTAGAAATTTCAGAAGGTAAAGGTTCAGCCAAGCAGAAAACCTCTAAGGGGTTGCAAGGATAATTCCAATGACATGTAAAATAAGTCCAAACAAGAGATCCGTACCTCTTCTGTTCATGAAGCAGCGAGAATAGAGAACCCCCTGATATGTACTGTGTGACAATGGCAAACTGGCTGGGATCATTCAAGCAAGCACCCACAAACTGAATTATACAGGGATGATTGAGCCGGCAGAGAATGGACACCTCTCGGCAAAACATATCCACATCTGACTTGGAGCAGTAGGTGTTGGCTCGATAGCTGGAAATGACAGTGACAGGAAATCCTCAGTCAACACATGGACAGCCCAACAAGGGATTTACCATGCACATGCTTCTCAAAGTTCCTAACTCTATTTAGGTGGCAAATTTTCATTTGCTTACTTACCGTTTTATTGCCACTATTTTATTTCTGCATCGTCCTTTATAGACTTTTCCAAAAGAACCTAAAGTTGTTAAAGAGAAATAAGTGAGCATATATTATCCGAGTTCATTAAAGTACACCAGTGTAATCTTAGGTTACCTGAGCCGATGATCTCATGGAACTCAATTTCTGAGAGTTGAAGATGGAAATGGGAGGGCAACCCAGCCCGTAGGAGTAGAACTTCTGCCTTCTCTGCAAAGGAATTATTTTATTTTTTAAGATAAAAAGCAAGAGTCTCCCAGTGGCGCAGGGGTTAGGATGCAGCCTGTGAAGCTATCTACAGCCACTGCAGCACTAGTTCAATCCCCGGCCAGGGAGCTACCCACATGGCGCAGCAGACCTCTCCTGACTCGCCCACTGCTCCCCTCAGCAGTGTGCTTCAGTCTACCTGCCTGTTCTCCCCCCTGCTCTGTCTCTGGTGAATCCTCTCAACCCCTGCCCCTCTGGCCTGTACCCCAGTTTTTGTATGCATAAATAAATAAATCCTTAAAAAAAAGATAAAAAGCATGCATGGATGTGTACACAGTGTGTACATATCTACTTTTCTTAACCAAAATGTCATTCCCTGGTAACATTTAATTTTATGACTATAATTAGTTGGAGAAATTAAAATCTTATTCAAATGACTTGTATCTTCCTGCATTAAAAGCACACTAGTTCTCTCTCTTACACATCCTTTGTTATCAGGACTAAAGGTTTATTCCTGACCTGATCAACAGCTAACTTGTCTGCGTGACCTGGCAAACCTGCAGTACAGTCCATATTACATCAGGATAGTCTTATGCCACATATTACAACAGGCTCCGACAAATATTTATAAACTAAACCTCAAAAGTGGTGCCAAGTAGATTTCCAGAAATAACATATGAATCATTCAGAGGAAACATCCACAGTGAAAAATTTAGGAGACTTCAAATTCGAAATAAGTATAAATTTACAACCGAATCATATTTTTTACTTTTTTGATTCAATGGTATGAATTTCCGTGTGGAGCATGCATTCAAGAGTTCCCTAAGCGTAACTTATTTGGAACTACTGAAAAACTTTCTTTTTCAAGTGATTTTTTAATGACAAACCTATTCTTAATTCTCCTTAAAGATACTAATATTTGTAATTTAAAGTTCATTAAAAATATGTGTCTGGAATAATTTTGATTTTTGTTTAATACTCATGAAATTTATACTGTTATACCTTTATGAATTGAGAGGGAATATGCAAAAGAGTACAAATGCAAGGAAAGGTTAATTATGGAAAGAATGATCTGTTAATACAGTTGATTCTTACAAAATAGTTATTTGTAATAGGTAAAACAGGTTAGCAAACTATCATTTTTGATGCAATATTTCTCCTTAGTAATGAATACAATGATTGTCTTATATTAAAATACCTTTTGTCATGCTTTTAATCTTCCCCAAGGGGGATGGAACAGACACATAGGAGCCATCTAGAAGTCAAATTACATTATTAAGTTGAAAATAGCAGTCAGTTTTTTCTCACATAAAAGTTAAACATTATAAAAAGAAGCAGGCTACAAAAGAAATTTGCTAAGAAAACCAACTAAGACTATAGCTTAAGCCCAGATCTTTCTCTGGATACTAAAACTGTAGAGCCAACGTTTATTTAGAAAATACACAAAAAAGAACAATAAAAGCTAGAGGTATCACAGATTCCAGCAGACTTAACTTGTGTCTGGATTTGTATTTTCTGTTCTGCCTTAATAGATTACTGAAATGGAAAACGACTGTTCTCAGCTTACTCACCTAGTCATGCACAAAACCTCATAAACAGCCAGTTCAGGGAATGTTAAATTTGGAGAAACTGCAGGTTGGTGAGTTAGAAAATAGCCTAAGTGGAGCCTTTTTTACTCTCAGCCTCACTCAGACATAAATTTTCTTATAATAAAGCTAATCTGACATGCTGTAATCTCTAACCCTGGAATGATAGTAATAGAAACACAGGTTGACTTTTAGACATAACATTGCAGTAACAGTGAAAACTGAATAAGAAGGGGGGTACCTCCTCCAGGCTGGGAATATTCATTACAGGGCAATTCATCCTGGGGTCTCTTGTAATGTTTCAGGAGTGTGACAATTGCATCATGTCCTTTAAAAATGACAAAAAGGACAAAGGGTGTTCATTTTCATCTGATATATTCAGCTCATTAGCGAATCCAAAAGTAACTACAGGTAATTTGAAACATATGATGCATTTTAAGAGATAATATATTGCAGAAGGACTTTAGTACTTTCATTCACTCACTCATTCACCCAAAATAATTGATTAACACTCTATGTGAGGCACAGTGGTAGGTACTGTTGGATAATGGGTATACAATAGTTCTACACTTCAGAAACTTAGTGTAGTTGAACAAATATGAGTTCATCTATTGCGGTATATGAGAAAACAAATTGATGAACTAAGTAAAATAAAAATAAACTTAAGTGGTTACCAGAAGGGAATCAGGAAGGAGAAATGGGCATCTCAGGAAAAAGGGGACAATGTTATGATGGACAGAATTGGACTTTCAGCTATGACTTCATATAATATATACACGTTGATTTTCACTGGTGCACAGCTGTGGCTTATATTCTGCTATATACAATGTTACTTCAATTCAATAGAGTAACACCAGAACATTTCTTTCCACCTCTTAGAGTCTTGGCTTCATTTTTAAAATGGAAGTGTGTTCAAATTTTTCAGTAGTGGAATATTCTCTATAATTTATGTATCAGACATAAGTATGCCTGCTTGTGTTGAATCAGAGGGAAGAATTGGGAAGGCACATTGCTCTTAATCCTCCTGGGGTAACCCTTAAGGATCCTCTCTTAAGGACTTTGTGGAATGCATTGGTGCATTTCTCCAATAGTTTGCAGGTATGGCACCAGATTGGGGGGATGGGCACAGGAAGATAGAGACAAGGAAGAGAAGGAAACAAGTAAAAAGTGCATTGTCAAGTAAATTAGTATTGTGGGTAACTGGAACTGAATCCCACTGGGATACCTAGAAAGACTATGCGTGCCTCAGACTTAGATCACC
Organism: Talpa europaea; assembly: GCF_964194135.1. Classification (NCBI taxonomy): domain Eukaryota; kingdom Metazoa; phylum Chordata; class Mammalia; order Eulipotyphla; family Talpidae; genus Talpa; species Talpa europaea. The sequence continues at coordinate 50,537,418 of NC_140076.1, forward strand.
CAAGGTATCTAATCCACTTAGTCCTGTCAGTCCTTGCTGAGGGCTTCACTGTGCTTCCATACATCCACTCTGCTCTGATTAAGGGGCCACAGAGGTCAACAACAGCACTAGCTGGCAACTGGAAATATTATGTGCTGAAAGAGTAAGGGGTAGGCACTAGCAGGGCCTGTTACAGGGACTAAAAGTTTATTTCATGCATTCTATGTATGAGAACTACTCTGCTCCCAGGACTGTCTACAGGAAAGTAAAAAGACCGCTCTCACAGAGTCTGGCAAGGGAGACAGATGTGCCAAGTGATTCTAGTAGTATAATGGCAAATGGTAAAGACAGTGCAGGAGGCATGGGGCCATGCTGGAGCCATGTTTAACACAATGTCGGGAATGGGAGGTCTCATGGAAGGCTTATTATAGAAATGACATCTCATCTGAAATCTCTGTATTAGTTGCTCATGCCCATTTACGCCCAGATTAGCAAACATCCCAATACATTTCTTCAGAAAAGATTCTTCTGTTAAGGGTTTCATTGCAAACCCTAAAAATTCTTATGTTGAAGGCCTAACTCCTAGCACCTTCAAATGAGTCCTTATTGGGAGATAGATATTTACGAAGGCAACCGAACAACATGAGGTCATTAGGAGACAGGTCCTCACACAGTTTGAGTGGTGTCCTTATAAAGAAAGGAATTTAGGAGACTGACAAACTCATGTGAAGATTGTAGTTATACTACCATAAGCCAAGGAACAATCAGAATACAGGAGAGAGGCTTGGAATAGTGTAGAGTATTTCAGTGTAGAGTATTCAGAATTAAACAATCCTGCTGATACCTTGATTTTGGACTCTGACTTGCAGACAATAAATTTCTGTTGCTTAAGCACTCAAAAAAAAAAATGAGAATTTCTATGAAGAAATACTGAGTATTATTGGAGTATTTAATAAGAACACCATTCAAAGGGTGCAAAGCATACGTAGCAGCCAGGAAAGAGAAACATTTCTTGTGATTGAGCATTACATTTGATTGGCAACTGCAGTATAACTTGACACTAAAATAGCTTACATAGGCTTTTGTGACAGGAGATAGCTGGTTGTCACATGATATTTATACTCCCCATCCACAAAGTGACTTTGTCCCTGGGAATGGCTGCCCAGCCAGAAGCAACAGTGTTTTGTCCCCCTTACATGCAACTGTGGCCTTGTGGACAAAATTTCACCAAGGAAATACGAGTAAAAGTGATGTAACTTCCACATCTGTGCTCTAAGGAACAGGATCTTTCTCTGCTCTGTGCTAGGTACAGAGGATTATGAGGCCCTTGGGCACAGGAGAAAGTCATCCTAGAAAGTCATACCTAACCTGGACTGTTATACAACCAAGAAATAATTTCTGGGCCTCCCCGGTGGTGCAGCGGTTGAGCGCTGGGTTGCGAAGCTGCCTGCGGCCTCTGCGGCGCCGGTTCGATCCCTGGCTGCTCCCCGGCCAGCGGAGGAGGATCCCACATGGTGCGCAGACCTCTCCTGCCACCCGCTGCTCCCCTCAGCAGTGTACTTTGGTCCTTCTGCCTGCTCTGCTCCCCGCTCTGGCTCTGGTGAATTCTCTCACCCTCCCGCGCTTCTGACTGTACCCAGTGCTTGTATAAATAAAACAAACAAACAAATATAATAAATAAATAAAAACATGCCTCTATAAAAAAAAAAAAGAAATAATTTCTGTGATATTATACAACCAAAATTTGGTGGTTTATTATTTGTAGTAGGAATTAATTGTGAAAGAAAAATTGCTAAATGCTCCTCTGAGTAGACCAATGATTTTCAATTGAACTAAACTTTGATATTATTTTATGCTTTAATTATAAAAGTAATCCATTAAAGTTAATTTATTCAAGAAGAAAACAAAGTCAACCTTAAAGACCTGTCAAAGCACTTGTAAAATACAACAGAACACATTGTAAAATAACAAATTTAGGAATTGAAAAGCATGTTTATATATCCAAAGAGCTATAGTTAACACTGGTTCAGATTATACCTAGCTAACATAGAACATTAGCTGAGATTTGTGCCTACTTTTCAAATCATCATTTCAAGAAAGAATTAATAGAACATGCAATATCATAAGATGGAATAATTAATATATGCTTAAATATACACAGTTAACTACTAGTGTTCATTTTCTTATCAGTAGGACAGCATGGCTGGGATATCCCAAGTGAGGATAAGATTGTTACTTGAGTTGGTTGGAGAAGCAGGTGAACATACATCAGGTGGAGTCCATTTTAGCGTGTATAAGAATCACCACAGGGCCTCCCTGGTGGCGCAAGGGGTTAAGGAGCAACCTATGAAGCTATCCACAGCCACTGCAGCACGAGTTCTATCCCTGACCAGGGAGCTAGACACATGGTGTAGCAGACCTCTTCTGCCTCGCCAGCTGTGCCCCTCAGCAGTGTATTTCAGTCAGTCTGCCTGTTCTGTTCCCCACTCTGTCTCTGGTGAGTCCTCTTACCCCCTGCGCCTCTGGCCTGAACACCAGTTCTTATATGCATAAATAAATAAATCTTAAAAAAAAAAAGAAGAATCACCACAGACCCCAGAGCCCCACCCTCAAAGATTCTGATTAAAAAGTTCTGTCAGGGACCTGGGAGTTGCTTTTCTAGCAAAGTCCCAGATGAAACTGAATAGCCGTCCATACTTTTTTTTAATTTTTATTTTTTTATTATTTTTTAAAAATTTTCTTGTTATTTACATATTTTTTAAATCATTGTTCATTTTTAAACATTTGCTTCCCCCCCTCCCCCGAAGGTGTAGTCCCCACAGAATTTCCTTCACCAATGCACCCTGGTCCACACTTTGATATTGTTGATGTGGGGCTTTGTAGGTTAAGATAATGAGTTTGGATCTTAATATAGACGAGGGACCCCAGAGGATCTGTGGTTTGTAGACTCTGTGGTTCTTTTGGAGTACTTTATTTTTTTTTTTAATATTTATTTATGCATACAAGAACTGGGGTATAGGCCAGAGGTGCGGGCAGTGAGAGGATTCACCAGAGAGAGTGGGGAGCAGAACCAGCAAGATCTACTGAAACACACTGCTGAGGGGAGCAGTGGGCGAGGCAGGAGAGGTCTGCTGCGTCATGGTGTCATCTCACTGGCCAGCTGGGGTTGGAACTTGTGATGCAGTGGCTGGTGATAACTTGATACTGCTATATTTAACTCCAGAGACCCCGGAGTTGTTCTTTATCTTAGTCTTTAAGTATTTGGGACTGGGAAACAAAACAAAACTTACTTCTGCTTTTCCTAGAAAAGGCTCCATTGGAGAAGGAAAACAGCCCCAAATCCCAAGCACTTGGCCAAACACAAGAAAGCTTAGTTCACTGAACCCAGTTCCCCACCTTTCTTACACCTCAGTTGGTTGGACTACCCGTGTACCTGTGCGGCGGGCAGCCTAGGGGTCTCCCTAGTGAAGAAGAAAGCCAATCTTGAATGCCTGTGTGAGTCGGTGATCACACCCTTGACGTTACCTTTCATTTCAACAGCTCTCTTGGCTCTACTTGCTCTGAGCAGTTTTAATTTCCTGCCAGCACAGTGGCACAATTTGCTGGCATTTTCTTTGGGATGCTTTTCATCAAGAACCTAATGAGTGCCTGGGTTCTGGCTGATGATAAGCATGCTGTTGCCAGGGAAATGCCAAGAGGCCTCCTCAACTCTGGAAGGCATCACTGCCTGATTTCCCACCTCCTGCTGGCTAACTGTGGGCTGAAAAATGTGGATGGGAAATTCTCTGCTGCTATAACTGCTCTGACAAACTACCAAAGTGTATGAAAAGAAACCTGAAAATCACTAGGGCCCAGCTGCCTGATAGTGACCATAAGGAGTTAAACAGAAAAAACACATTGATAGAATTCATTAAATGGACTTGTTAAGCCAAATTCCTGATAATGGATATACCCACATAACCAAGGCACACTAATGGAACATGTCCAGAGATAATCAAACTTATGCTAATTAAATAAAATGTTCTCCTGTATCTAAGAATTTACTATCTACATCCAAGTATTTTACCCAAATAAGAGGTTGCTGTATGTCATTAGTCTAATGCAGTTATGATAATGATTTATACTTTCAGATTATTAATCAGTGGAGCCCCACAGCATTTTGGCAAATGGGACTTGCCTGTCAACTTGAAGCTTCTTTCATTTCCTGCTTCTCATTCTTCATGTCCTGTTTGTATTCCCCAAATTCCATGCTTTCCCTTTAATTTATATTTTTATGTTTCTTTATTCCTTATATTTGGAGTGATTTTTATCCCCTCAAGCTTCTTTGATTTAAACTCCTCAATAGCTTTTATTTGGAAATGTAGATTATTGTTTATGGCTACAGGTCCATGGAAAAGGCTATGATAAAGAGAGTTTAGCATTTGTATCATTTACATAATAAAGGCTTCATAATTATCCAACAAGTACAAATTTTATTATTTCTTTTAAAGTTGTCTCTCTGTCCTCACCATTTTCTTTGGAATAATGAATAATGTTCACTGCTGGAAGAAATTATTTTAAGAACATAGAACAAATCTTGTTATGAAAAGTATTTTAAGAAATAAGTGTAAAGATTAACAGTAAACGATGCCAGTACTATGATCTCCCTCCTGACTTTGTGATTCTGAGGCTCTTTGGATCCAAGTTTCAGTAGAAAACATGGAAATTACATGTTTTACTTGTAAATAGGAAACCAAGGAGTTCCTATTGACTTTATATATCTCACATGTCCAGGACATCAAAAGAGCAGTCTGGTTGAGCCTTTGTTAACAACAACCTGAAAGAATGAAACTTTCACAGCAATGATAGAGATGAGACTTTACTTAATATTTAGTCCCTTCCATGCCTATCATGTTAAAACTCACTTTTCAGAAGCATTGAAAAGTGAAACTGAGCATGTCTTCTGATGTTTACTCTTCTATGTCTCAACTTCCTCCTGACAGTCTTGGTCCCACACAGTCAATTAAATCAGAAGCAATGAAAATCCCACACTTGCTGTATCTTCTAGTGACTTAAATCTGAAATACACTTTAATTTTCTATCACAGAGAGAACATATATCCTGTTTTCCTCAGTTTTCCTTTCTCTTATTACCAGACTCACAAAAAAAAAAAAAAAAATGCCAGCAGTGTTTCTTCTTGAGATACATATCTAAAAACATGAGTGCCTTTACCAAAAGAACACTGTAACCAAAGTAAGTCATTAAGCATTTTTCTTTCTTCTTTTTCCTCTTCTTCCCACTTGGTCTTTCTTTTCCTTTTACTTTCCTTTGAAAATATTTGTGGATCATATTAATCACTAGCTCAAATAATAATTTCCCCAGTAGACCCTCTGACTTACCAAATTAAACCCTGTCCTTGAGTTCTTTACTCATGACTGCATTTCCTTTTTTATTTTATTTATAACACCGATTTGTTATCTCATAGGTTCTGTTTGCTTTCTAACATATAGTTTGTTTTGCTCTGCTAGAAATACAAACTTCCTAAGAACACGGAGACACTGTCCTTCTAACTCACTGTTTTACCTAGTTTCTAGTATAGTGTCTACCACATATTAGATTTGTAATTAAGTTTTATTGAATGAATGGTACACGATATGAGATATAATTAAAATAAAAATGTTCTTTACTCTTGCAGAGAATGTTGTCTAGCAGAAAAGAAAAAGAGTAATTATATAGATGTTCACTCAAATTTCATTTAGCCAAGCTCTAGGAAGGCAAAGGAGAGAATGCTGTGAATATGTTTTCCAGTGTGACTCCACAACAGGCAGGCAGTGTCAAAAGAGTTCCTTGAGGTACTGTCTTTTCAGCTGAATTTGAAAGATGGGTATGAATTGATTAATCAGCAAAGGCAGAGAAAAGCAGTCCATCCAGAGGGAAAATGTTCATAGTGCCATTGCATAGAATGAGGTTAGTATAGAGCATTTTTTAAAAGCTCTTGCCTATTGAGCATTAGGACTGCATAGTTAATAGAAACATATGGTATTTAAATAAATAACTACTGAGATAATAGAATAATGGTAATTATTATTCTTGAGACCATAAACTGTATTATGACTGACCAGACACTATTTAGTGACTGAAATATTTATTTGTTCTCTGTTATACTTTGACAGACATGCATTGAGCATCTGTTGGGAAGGATCCATTCATATAAGATTCTGGAAGAGAAAGGTTAATAGCTCAAAGACTTGTTCTTAAGAAGTTTACAATTTGGTAGGTTAAGTGAAATCAGAAATTTAAAGAGTGGAGTGGGATGGGGAACAAGAAGGTGTGAGGTCAGAAAGGCATGCATGAGACAAGCTTGAAACATGGAATAATATGAATAGCGTAAGGAGAAATAAGTAGGTCTGTATTACTACCATGTGAATAGATAGGGTGGAATTTGGACTTAGATCCATCTGACTGGAGAGTGAGGTGATATGAGCTTGAACTCTGCAATAAGACAGACCTCTGTTGGTAGCAGATCTCCCACTTAAGAGATATTTTAGGCAAGAGTGGTTAAACAGCTTTAAGCTCCAAGGAAGGTGATACAAATTTTATTATTATTTTGATAACTAAAGTATATATGCATATGTAACACGGGCTTAATACATATAAATTCTCTACTATCCTTTTAGAAGCCACATCGTTCCTTACATAGTTATTACAAAATATTTTTGTGTAATTCAAAGATATAGGATCATACCTCTTCATCATAAAGTTTGATTAATTAGGTAGAAAAAGATTGTTTGTTATCCCTCTATAAGAACAAAAGTTTTAATTCTAGTGGGATTTAGTATTATTTTATTTATTTTAAAAGAGATTGACTAAATATGTAGAAAGTTAAGCAGTATACAAAATATCACACATAAATTTTGAGATGCCATAAAAATCTTTTATTCCTTCCTCTACCTCACCACCATTCTACTTGAGCAATTTAAAGTAGGTTCACTAAAATAAATTAATTCCAAATAGTAAGAACTCAGTATAGAAGCAGGCTTGGAGCTTATAACACACCAATGAAAATTTATTAAAATTTTTCATGAATCCTCCTCCTCTTCCTTCTATGCCTCCCCCACCCTTATTTTTTAGTTATTTTCACTGACTTATACCTGTAGATACTCATGACTGTAAGACTTCATTACTTTTAGAGAATACACTGTAGTACATTTACTATAAATAATTCACACCATACTACACTTGTCAAAAGGAATGAACAAAGTATATATCATGATACAGGAGCCTTGATTTTTATTGTTTTTGCTCACTTACTCACTAATTCTCCAACTGCAGCTCCCTGTCACTGTGAATTAGAGTGGTTCTGCTGTATACAAATATTGTATTCTGAGTAATTAGATATTGGGACAGGAACCTCTGTAAATTACTTTAACTGGTGTCAGTACTGAAGCAAATAAGTTTTTAGTTCTGTTTCTAGTTTTGGGTTATTTTCTGACCCTAAACAGCCTGACATAAAGGAGTGCTTTTCTTTGTTAAAGGCAGCCTTTTCAAATCTAACTGCCAGACATACTATTGAGCTATGTGTTCAATTCTAATTGGCTGAGATCTTTTCAATTCGGCAGTTTCATCTTTAATGCAATGGATGTAAGATTACGTGTAGGTCTTTTCAATGGGTTTTCCATACTGGTGATTAGGGCAGAGGATTTGAACATAAGCAGGCTGCTGGCTATTTCTTCTGACCAATTTAAATTGATTCATACAAGTCCTTTGTACTCCAGGGAAAGGGCAGAACAAATCCAAGTGAGTGAGACAGCTATCGCTACACTTTCAGATGGAATAGTAGAGAAGAAGCAGATGGGGAAGAGAAACACTCTAAATATTGTAAAATAGGAGCTCTTAGCAGTCTGGCAGATAAATATTGAAACTTACCAAAAGGCTTCTGTATAGAATCAAGGTCACCTGGAAAATTATTTCCAATATTGATTTTGATATTTTTAGGTTAAAAGGACTGTGTAAATGGAAATGATTCTTCATATCTGATCCCATAGGGAGCCACAGTGAGCAAACTTTTTCTGAAAGTATTCCACAAGAAGAGGAAATAGCTCTTTCAGAACTCTAAAGCACCCCTGAATATGCTATATAGGAATAGCAGAGAAGGTCAGCTAAAATTTTTGAGTCAGGTGAGAAATTTATCTTAAAACCATTCAATCAGAGATGGTGTTAGTGAGTTGAAAGAGACTCCCAATTATCTGTTAAGAGGGTAGACTAGTCATTTATTCAACTTGCTCATATCCAAAACAACTCTTTGTCAAATAGACCTTGATTATGAAGCTCACTTCTGGTTTATATCTCCCACAATGGGGCAATCATTTATCAACACTGTTCTATAAAGAAGGAATTCCAAGTGAGGTTTAATGCTTGCTCAACTCCATCTAGAAGTTGCTCAAGAAAATTCTTAGAATGCCATGTCAATTAATTTGATGACTCCTCTGAGGGAGAAAGGAAATCATTTCTTTATCCAAAGAAAATAGAGACTGTGCATATTGACTATTGTTTTTGAATGGTGATTTTCATTCTTCCCAGATCATAAGAAAACTATACAACATTTTTTAGCAAGAGGAAACAGCAGCACTTTCATTTTGTTGGTTTGACTTGCTTTTCCTAAGAACATATGCAAAACACCCACCTGTCTCCTGAGTACTAACATTCAATTTGTTAAAATTCATAGTAATAATGAAATGCAACACTTAATGCCTGGCACATTAGTTGAACAAATAAGAATAACAAGTATAGCATATGTTACGGAGACCAGCGGGTAAGTCCTCTGAACTAAAGGATTTCTGTTGTCATTTGGTTGGAAATCTAGGAGCTTATACAATGATTCATTGGCTTTTAAAGTGTGAAATTTCATGAAAAATAAAACTAAAACCAGTTTTCAACTATCAGTCACAATCAGCTAAAAACTAACAAAGCCAACTCCTGTGAGGAGCTAGTTGCAACAGCTATTTCTGAGCTGTCTTCTGGAAGACTAATGCTTTGTAAGCAGTCTTACTCTGTAGCTCAAATTTCTTGAGAGACACTGTCTGAGAATCACTTTCACAAATACAACTAGAATTATATTTATATAACTAGAATTAGCAAGGGCTCTTGAGGCTTCAGAATTTGTAAAATAATCTAATAAAGAATGACCTAAAAATTTAAGACAAAGTAGAAAGCTATTGTACCTAGCAGAACTGCAATTCATCTATTTATCAAAAGACATGAGCATGGCTATTTATACAACAGTAGACTTAATAACCCCCAATTGAAAATAATCCAAATGCCCACAAACAGTAGAAAGAATGGATTGTGATATAGTTATAAAACTATGCTATAAAGCAAGAATGAATGAATGATCTATAAATACTTGAACAATATGAGTGATTCTCACAAATCACTGGTTAAAAATGCCAGATACAAAGCCATATCCACATTTACATATTTAATTATTAGATCTTTTTCAGTATGTTCTTCTGGAGTCAAGCATTTTAAAAGAAGAATACTTCCGTACTCACTTAAACATCCTAAAAAGACAATGCAGGCATCAAAGTTATACATTTTTACAATGTTTTACTGTAAATCTTTAATTTTAGTGCTAATAGATAATATTCTATGTCACCTGAAAGTTTGAGTTCTGTAGAAGTTTGTGTGTTATATAGGGCTCACTTATAAGGTAAAATATATCTTAATAGCAGTGGCAAAGATGCTATGTCATCTTCTGATTATTTCTAGTTTCCAATCTCTTAAAGAATTCATTATTAATCATCTTATTTCTGAAATACTATTACTACCACTGTTATCATTATTGAAATATCAATTATTAGGTACTTATTTCATGCCAGCTACTGCTGTAAGCAATTTGCACATATTATTTAATCTTTACAATCTTTTGAAGTAGGAGTTGTTATTATCCTCATTTTTCAGACAAAGAAACTGAAGTTCAGCAAAAATAAATAACTTTCACAAGATCAAAGGACATAACTAGATTTAAATCCAGGTATTCTCACATCAGAGTCTAAGCTCACCACACTGAGCTCAAATAAGTTTATACTTAAGTAATAATCATTTGTTCCCTTACTTCTAGTTTAGGCATTATTAGCAGGGTTAGATCTGACAAAGTCCTTTTTTTGCATTTATTTAATTTTTAAAAATTTGAATAAGCATCAAAATTCCTCTATATAAACAAGAAACATTAGCTCTACATCTTCTGTAAGAAAATAACTATCATTACTATCATACTTATCACAACTTTGTTACTCTAGTACCCAGGAAAGTGACAGCCTTTTTCAGTGGGCAAATACTGAGAATAGCTTCAGCTCCCCTGCAGCCTAGGAGTTGCCTTCCCTAGAGATGGTCTTTTGAACTCTTTGATCCAAGTCCCCAGAGATTCAGGTACAATCTACAGAGGAAATGTACTATACAAGTCATGCAAGAAGATAATTATTGATGCACTGTCATAATATATGCACACAGCTCAATGTGTTATTACAGATGGAATGATGAAAATTATACCTTTTTCATAAGCCCACATCAAACATGTCTGCTCATCTTTTTCACCACTAGATCTGCTGGGATCACAAGCTACTAAATTCATATCAGCTCCATTATCCAGTAAGAACTGCACCAAGCGAATATGACCATGGTAGCAAGCAGAGTGCAATCCTGTAATAAAATAAGATGGAGGTGTGAAAGAAAAAAAGAAAAAAAACTAAACCCTGCTTTTCAAGACAGTCATTACCAAATAGTGTTGTTGCCATAGATATAAAACAAAGGTTGATTTATTTGATAATTAATTCTATTACTGAGTAAACAAAATATATTTTAAGCAAAAGAAAGATCCTATTCTAGTCAATCTTTTATATAGACAGACTTTTGTTTAGTATTTCTACATCTGCTGCAATTACAAAGAACAAATGTTAGCTCTTTGTATGAATCAAGGAGCAAAGACTCAAAATATGTGCCTTTCTTGAGCAGCCAACTAAGGGCAGGGCAATGTCATCAGTCTGTTCCTGGTGTGGGCACCAGAGATGTATTGTCTGTAGATAGTTTAACACAATAACAAAACTGACCAAAAGTCAACTTTTTCTTTTTATCACTGTGTACCATCAATTCTAAATGATGCCATTGATAAAATATTCCTCTCGATTTTGGTTAACTGCCCTCTCTGCCCCTTCCTTCTTGAGAAGACCACATCTTGAGTATTTATTTTTCAAGAAATTGGTGATGTTCTCAATGTAGACTTACCTGTATGCCCATCCCTTCCTTGATGGTTGATGCTTACAACGTTCTGATCAAGAAGAAATTTAACCAGGTCAATGTTCTTGCCATAGGTACACGCACTTAAAAAAAAAAAAAAAAAGGGAGTATAATAGAAAAACCCTATATGGAACTGAATTGTGTGCCCTTCAATTTAATATGTTAAGCCCTAATTCCCATAATCTCACAAAGTTACTGTATTTATAGAGGGAATTTTTTTATTTTATTATTTTATTTTATATTTTATATAATTCTTACATCATTTTTCATTTTTGCACAATGTGTGCATTTTCATTTTGGTTATATTCCCCATAAAATTCCCACCCCCCCTTATTCTGACCCTAATCCCTCTTCTCCTCCCCCCGACTCCCACCATAGGGTCTCTGGTCTATATTTGCTTGTTGATTTTGATTTTTACTCTCTTGTAATTAGTCTTTTTCCTAGTCCCTTATTTAGGTTTTCTAAATTCCTGCTATGAGTGAGACCATCCAGTATTTTTCTTTGTCTTTTTGTCTTATTTAGAGGTAAAATTTGGAGAGGTAATTAAGTTAAAATAAATCATTAGGGCCCTAGTCCAACATAACTGATGTTCTTATAAGAAAGATTAGTACACAGATAATTAGTAAAGAGATGATCACTTGAAGTCACAAGGAGAAGGGGGCTGTCTATAGGCCAAGATGAGAGAGCTGTTGGGTCAGTGGACACATGGAGTTGCTACTAGAATGACCAGCAGGAGTGGGCAGTGAAGTCCCTTCCCCCTTCCAGTATTTCCTTCCCTATGTATCTCTTCCTTATGACTGTTCCTGAGTGGTATCCTCTTATAGTAAGCTAGAAATCTAGTAAATAAACTATTTTTCCTGAGTTCTAGGAATGACTCTAGCAAATTATCAAGTTTAAGGAAGGTGTTGTGATAACCTCTAATTTATATAGTTGTATAGGTGACAACCTGGACTTGAGATTGGCATCCAAAGTGGGAGGCAGTCTGATGGAATTGTGCCATTAATCTGTGGGATCTGACACTAACTCTAGGTAGCTAGTGTCATATTTGAATTGTAGGGCACTCAAAATCACAGAGAGCAGGAGAATTGCTTAGTGTGTGGAAAACCCACAAAACTGGTATCAGACATATTCTATTGATAGAAATGAAGTATTGAGTGTTACAGGGGCGTATGATAGTTTTTTTTTTTTTTTTCTTTTCAGACTTAGTTCTAGAAGAGGCAGGAGCCAGTTTGCTGGGTTTTACTATTTTCTCTTCTACGATTGGTTCTGCCCATATCCTCTTACCTTAATGAAATACTATTATTTTTCCTAATTATTTTCTTTAAAGAAATGCCACTATTCATCTAGCTGAACTGTTACTCCTTTCATGAAGCCTTCCGATAAATCAAAAATTGAGTTCATTGCTACCTCCTCAACATCTTTGTCATTTCAGTCTTATGAACTTACCATATTGTGTTATGGTAACAGATACATCACCTTCGTTTACCTTGACATCTTAGCGCTCCTTTAAGGGGGAAGGAGTTGTGTCATTTTAATGTTCCTACTAGCACCAACCAGTATCTTAAGCTTTTCTTGAATAACTGAGGGGAAAATGTCACCAACTTTTTGCAAAGATATTACAATGGATTATATCACCATTAACTATTTGCAAGATAAATAAGACCCATAAAAGTACACTTTAAGTGTCTCATTGTTCCTTTTCAAAGCAACTTACTTACAGGGAATGAGGAGTTCTGAATATATATATATGTATGCATAACTGTATAGTATATGTATCTATACATAGATACATATATATGTATATATATGTATAGAAATGTATTGAGTATTTAGTACATATAATGTACTGTTTTATACACAGTAAAATTCATAACCAGAGTAAATTCCTCATGTAAAAGGAGTTTCTTTGATAAGCACATGCTTAAAATAAATAGAATAAAAATATTAATGTCATTCCTAGTAGCCACAGGCTCACACAAAACAAGTGGATATATACTTTTTGAATTCCCTTTACTGGTCTTCTCATATAGACAATCTTCAGGAGGTAACAATCACCCTCTGATAATAGTTGGTTACAATTTCTGTGCATAGAATAGCAATGTTTGAGAAGTAGCCTGAGGTGTATGCCATAACAAGCATGCCTACTGGGGAGAAAGGACACCAGTGACCTGTATATAAAATTTCTAGCAATTGTCACTGGTGAGTAATTTCACTGATCCATTCTGACTGAAGGCACAATTTGAAGAGATCTTGCATCTGTCCTATTACTGAGTATGTATGAAAAAAAGACAAAATATTTTGATACTAGATCATGAAGATATGTAAAAAGCAGGATTTGGAACTAGGCAGGCATTTACTACATGATTTTCTAGGCATAAGAATCTTTGGCAAGTTACTTGCCTCCCCGAGTCTCAATTTTCTCATCTGTGGAAGAGGGATAATAAAACCAACTTCATAAAAAGGTTATGAGGATTAAATGAGTACGGATGCAAATCATCAGGTACATAGTCACAAATCATCTGGTTATGAAGTCATTGGTTCATAAATGGTGGTTTTCTTACTCTCCCTTTTGGCTGACCTTTTTAGTTGATAAGAAAAATCTGGAAATCCACAGAAAACTTGACAGATTGATGCCTCATGCAGAAGCACAAATTTTAGTTCAGTTTGCAAAATAAAAGTCTCCTTATTTCTGTTATGCACCAGTGCGAAACATGATGTAAATAACATATAGGTCCCAAATACATTGTTTTCAAAGTTGCAAAATAATCAAGAAATCTTTAATGTATAGGTAATGATCACATATTCATGGTCTACTAAATTCAAATTTGTTTGAATTTTTATGACAAAAGAGTAAATTATTGCTAAAAAAGAGGTATTAAAATTTTATAAAACGTCTATTCCTTTTGGACATCTTAGGGATTCATTGTTCTGAGTTACTAGCAAGCCAACCCTTCCCTGCCTCCATCCCTTACTTCATTTCTTCTTTTCTTTTTTTTTTTTTAAACAACATTTGCACACACAGCCTCTCCTTCAGTGTGATTTTTCTACAACACACTGTGAAGTACTCTCATGAATTCCTAGGAAGGACCTAATGCCTTTCTAGGTTATCTCAGTGGCCACCCTGACTAAGCTTTTACAGGCTGACAGATGGATGTCTTACGTAGATCCATTTTCACATACATTTTAAGTAATAGGGGAAATGTAGGGGAAATGTGTCACATTTGATGCTGATGAATTCTGGTAATGAGATTCTTGTCAGAGGAGGATTATGGACACTGCCCCTTTTGGCAGCTTTCTGCAGAATGAAGTGGAATAGAAGCAATATGCTTACAGATGTGGATATGCTTGTTGCCTTGGCAACATCAGTCCTTGTCTTTGTGGCTGCTGCCGGCAATGCAGCATCTGGCTCTGGCCCCATCTGTTCTATTGAATGTAGCATCTGCCTCTACCTTTTCTTCTGTTCATCTAACTTGGACTCCTTGTCCTCCAACCACCCTCTGCTCTTGCTCTCTGATTACAACATCTGCCACTGTTTGTTTTTGCTTTATATATGTAACTTCATGTCACAGGTTATCAGCTAGGTTTAGTGGTCATTGCACTTACCTGTGAAAAGCTGTTTCACTGAAGATGTTTTCCTTAGTCAGACTTTCTATTCCTGATATTTGGATGATTTCCTTGGCAACTTCATATTTTCCATTATAGCATGCTCTAGAGTTAAAGAAAATATTTTGATAATGTTAAAAATTATACATGCAATATACCTGGAACACCTCTGAAATTGTACATTATACTCACAGGTGCAAAGGGGTATCTCCATAGATATTAACCACATGTGGTTGAACTTCCAAATCACTCTGGAGCAGGTACTTCACTATATCATGGTGTCCAAAGCGAGAACAGAAATGGAGTGGGACATGGTCTTCATTGTCCTGAGCATTCACTGTCATCGACCAGAAAAGAAAGGCTCTGTTATTTGGAATACTGTTTCAAAGTCTTCTCGTGTGTAGTGTCAGGGACTTTTTTAAGTGCTTGAGAGACTCCTGGAAATTGCCAATTAGTGATATTAATAAAGGAAAGTAAGTGCAACCAATTAAAAAGTTATATGCTATTACCTATTAAACAGTCTTTCTTCTAGCTCCTGTAAATTCCATGGAACATATGTAATCAAATCTATCTTGTAC
This sequence comes from Talpa europaea, assembly GCF_964194135.1. Taxonomy (NCBI): domain Eukaryota; kingdom Metazoa; phylum Chordata; class Mammalia; order Eulipotyphla; family Talpidae; genus Talpa; species Talpa europaea. The sequence continues at coordinate 50,552,849 of NC_140076.1, forward strand.
AGTGGAATAGTTCAGGAAACAAATAAGCATCCAAAAGGTACTCATGATCTTATTTCCCTAAGTGGGTTCTACCATTCAATATGTTGACAATACTGTAGGAGGTTCTGATTTGACAACACTGTAGGAGGTTCTTAACTGAGAATTGTCATCCTATAGTACACAAAACATTTTTCAATGAAAAGACAATGAGCTTTGGAATGAGGCAGATCTCATCAATTGTTTTATCTGTGATAGTTATTTGGTAGTCAAGTGTTCACTCAATTGTTTTGTGTCCTTTTCATTGGACCACTCTGCCTCACACTCAGGTCCAACATTTGGAAAATTCCCTATACTGAAGGTCCTGATTAGTGGCCAAGATAATGTTCCATCACAGAAGCCAAAAAATACACTTTCCAAGTCTCCTTTGCAGCTAGGGCACAGGGTTAACAGACGGTGACCATATGTCTCGTTTAGTCTTGCTGTCCTAGCATAATTTTTAATAGTGACTCTTACTCTCAACAGTGCCCTGCCTTGGACACTTACCTATTGGCTCCTCCAATCAAGACATTTTATCAGATGAATGACACAGAAAAGCAGAGCTTGATTTAGCTGGGCAATGTATTTTGGTGGTGGAGTACTTCCATCCTGCTTTCAGTGGCAATGACTGCAACCACAGACTCAGGACCCTGCATTGTTGGTGCTAGGAGCACAAATATTGGGATGCATCTTACAAGGCAGTGTGTCTTCATAGAACTAGTTTTGGGTTTTGACTATAGACATAGTTCTTTGCTGTCAGGATTCCAATCTTTCTTGACTTTGCACCTTGTTCTAGGGGAGATTCTGTGTGCTACTTGATATTCATTATATGTTGCCTTTATGCATAAATTAGCAAGAGATAGTTTCCAATTCTTGCAAATAAGAACACTTGACTGATACATACTTATTTCTCAACAAGTATTAAATGATCACTATACTGCAGGCACTGTGCTAGATGTTGGAGGTACTGATATCTTATCAGTAACAATGGATACTACAGTTGTGCAGAGGTTGAAAGCATTAAAGAAGAAAATGATTACAAAAGATCTCTAACATGATGGCAGCCACATGATAGACATTTAAGGATATGTCTGCTCCACCTTTTATCAATTTCCTTCCTAAAAATTCCTAAGTGCTAAGACCAATAAGCTATAAATAGTCTGCACTGTCAAATAACATAGTCCAGTTGAACAGGCAATAATTACAGACTTGAAATAATAATAACTGAACAGCAAGCTTCTATATTCTAAATCTACTTAAGCACAACTTGAACAACTAAAACAACTAAATCAATTGTTCTATAGTTAATTTGTTTCATTATTTGACTACTTTGTCCATCTATTCTACGTTGGGTGATTTACTCAAAATAGAAAAAACATAGTTCTTAGCAAATCCTATCTATCAATCTATCTATTTATTATTTATCTACCTACCTACTTGTCTACATACCTATCATTAAAAATTCCAATAGAACTAAAAGAGTTAAAGGAAAGGAATTTTATTTAATAATGAAGAAAGAGAACATAATAATTAATTAAAAATGTGCAAGCAGTTTATTATTGTTGTTATAATCCTCATCTAACATTTAATGAACACTGATTTAGACCTTGTAGCTGCTGATTTTGTAGACAGTGATTCTCATTGTCTACCAAGATCTTAAGTCAAAGGAAAATCTTTAACAAAGTCACTGAACTCCTCCTTCGAAAGCTGTTATTGAAAAATAAGTCTTTGAATCTTTTCTATTAACAAATGGTTCAGAAGGACACCTTTCCTTCAGAAGAATGTTCCTAGTTGTTTTGATTTCTTCCTTTTATGACACTTTTCCTTTGTTCACATTCTGTTGGAAGCCTGGGAAAGTCAATACTGTCAGTCGATGCTTGAGAACAGTCGGGAGTCCAGGGCATTTGGAGGTCACATAAGATTCCTTGAGGTCCAGAGGGTACATTGTAAAGCAGAATCCGCATTATCTTCCATTAATTCATAATTTGTCTTTGGCCATCCCTGGCCACACCCTACGTTATTTGCCTCTAGTTGAATCAATATACTTCAAAGTAGATTATCTAAGTACTTGGCAAATTACCTGCAATGTCCTAGATTTTCTTCCCATCAAAGAATATATAAATACCAACCAAAGGGACAAGTCAGGAGAAATAGGACACAGTGTAATGTATATGCACCTGTATTTCTCCTTTAGTCATTGTGATTTGCTTAGTTTTGTCCTGGACTAATTTGCAAAAGCAAGAATTTTATGTATTATTATATCTTACCTGAGGAAAATTGAATGTTTGAATGATAATTCTATTTACTCTGACCTGCCATCTTACTGAGAGATTTAAATAAAGGAGAATTTTAAGCAAAGGAATACCATATAAATAGTCATTAAGAAAACAGTACCCAGTCTTCTACTTTGATCAGCAATGTCTTTTGGAAGAAAGATTGAGTGAATGAGTAGGTAAATGGATACCACTTTTTGCTTATTTCTGCTTATTGATGTTAAAGATAAAATAAAAATTTCCATATTAGCTCAGCGATACCAGAACATTCCACTAACTTGAAAACAATTACTAAGCGTATCTTAAGTACATTTTCAACAATAAATCTGAGTAAAAGCTCTCACATATTTTGAGAAATAAAATATTGTTCCTGCCCTAAAAATTCCTGTGGCTTTTAAAAATATCCATTTCCTTGTTAAAAGAGTGATGACATTTAACATTCAAATGACAAAACTAATAAAATCTGAATTTTAAATTTCCTATTTTTAACTTTATTAAAATGATAAATCTTGAGGATTGTATCACTATTTTCTTCTTATGGAGTCCAGCAATATTTTGACCTTTTCAGTCTCATTCAATAAGCATTACATTTCTCCTTTTTCATTGCCCTAAGAGCTATAAGGCAGAAGACTATAGACTTAAAACATATGTGACTGAATAGGTCAGCCTCCCAAACATGCTTAACTGAAGAGGTTGCTTCAGAATTAAATTGTGGCTGATTTTGTAACCTGAATTTATTTTCATTTGTGACATTCTGTTACCATGGAAACATACTGTAAATACCAGATTTCAAGTTGTGCTCCTTTTGGGGGGTCATTCATTTAATCTTCTTTTTATGTCCATTTATCATTTATGTCCCTTTTTTAATGTCCATTTATCATAGGTAAAGTCCAGTTTTAAAATAAATCATCTGGAGGCTGAGCTACATTTTGGAATAAGTGAACTAGCTGATAATAAGAACTATACAGTGTCTGGTCAGCACAATAGATCTTCCGGTTTATTTGCTGCAATTGGTTGAAGTGCAAAAGGGATTTACCATAAAGTATATAGTAGAGAGAAATAACTGAGTCAAAAAACTGAGTCATATCATCTCTTGATTTTTTTAAATGATTGAGTAGGAGGCATGTAGTGTTTGTGTGAAACTGAAAGAAAATGTTAAAAATTATATTGATGCTGAGATGGAGGGGGAATTTGGGTGCAGTACACATTTCCATGTGTTTTTGGTAAAAGACTCCTTTGATCCTAGAGACTTGCTGATTGCAAACAACACTCATTTTGACACCACTGAGCTTTGGAGTCGCCCAGAGGAATAAAAAGTTGAAGTTGGCATTGATAATAAAAGGAAAAAGTGATGAAGTTCCTGACCCTTTGGAAAAAAATGAGGCAGTTTCAAAAGCACAATTATCCATTCAGTGATTCACAAAGGTGTTACCTCTGCCTATTCTAAACTAACAGGATCAAACAGACTGCTTGAACAAGGTCCAATGAACAGTATTCCTTGCATTCTGACAACACAGGTTGTTTATGATAATTCTGTAGAAAAGATGCCTGAGTAATTACACACTGGATTGCAGAAAATGACACAAACTGTTTTTGCAAAGTTCACAAAAAAAAAAATAATCCTTGTATCCAAGATGGAAACTGCTCTCCTCACACTTCACCAACATTGTTTCTGGAAGTCTTTGTACTTTCTTTATGAGTAGTTAGAAACATTGATTAGCTTTATTAAATGACTGTTGGTCTGGATTTTGGACAATGGAACTGGCAGTTTTAGAGCTTTGACAACCTTGTCCTTTTGGAAATGTGCATCATTTCTGCTGCAAAGGCCAGCAGCTCTTACAGCTGGGCTTTTAATTAGGTCTCTTGGGGGTCATGGAAGGATGTTGGCTATGCCTGAGAGAATTTAATGACAAGATATAACTGAGTAAATTTTTGTCTAAAAATAAAGTTTGTGAGGAATAGAAAAAGATGATTTTTTTCAATACCCTATTATTGAGGTAATATTGCTTGACAAAATTATATATAATTTAGAGGTATGAACCACCCCCATCACATGTATGTTATTACACCACACCCAAAGCCAAGGCACCCATAGTCCTCCACCCCTGTGCATTGCGCCTCCTCTCTACTTTGCTATCTACCTTCTCCCTCCTTTTCTGGTAGCCTCATTCTGTAGTCATATTTCTAGGGTTTGTGATTGGTTTGGTTTTATCTGGTACTTTGTTTTGTTTCTTTATATTCCACATATAAATGATATCATTCAGTATTTTTCTTTCTCCTCACATATTTTGCTTTAGCATTGTTTTCTCCAGTTCTATCCATGTTGTTGCAAATGGCAGGTTTGTCTTTTTTATAGCTGAATAGTATTCCACTGTGTACATAGGCCATATTTTTTTCATCTGTTTTTGGGCATTTATGTTGTTTCCATAGTTTGACTACTTAAATAGTGCTTCAATAAACATAAGAGTATGTTATTTTACCTTTAATCAATTTTTCAGAATTTTATAATTAAAAAACTAAAAGTTATGGGAAATATTATTCTATAGTTAAAGTTTTTCTGTGTATCTAAATCTTTTTTCCCAACCTGATCACACTCTATCGCCATTAAAAATAACAGCAGTCTCAAATATTGGAGCAGAGATAGGGAGGAATTTGCAATCTTATTTATTGCTCTAGGGGTAAAAACAGTGCACTCAGGAAAGTTGTCTAAAATTTCCTAAAAAGCTAAACATATGGATACCTCTTGAACCAGATTTAAGATTTAGAGTCCCCAAATCTAAAGCAATCCCTGAGATAAACACACGTGTACAAAAAAATTGAACATGAATGTTGACAACAGCAATATCCATAAAAGTCAAACACTAAAAACATAAATGTCCACTAGGGATGCAATGGGCAAACTAATTGTGGTATATTCATGAAATCTTCATCAGTGAAAAAAGAAAGTTATGATTCATGCAGCAGCATGGATAAATGTAAAAATCATCTTGCTGGTCAAAAGAAGACAGCTACAAAATGAGGTTAAATTCAAGAACAGTAAATCCTAACTTATGCAATAGAAGCCAGCATGTTTATTACTTTTGGTGGTGAAAGCTATTTACTGAGAAGGCACAGGAAACTTTCCAGAGTTAACTTTTCAGATGAAAATATTCTATCTTGATCTGCATAGTTTTTGCATAAATCTTTGCATAAGTAAATATTCACTTTAGACTCCAGAATTTTGCTTATGTAAATTTTACTCATTAAAAAATGATTAGTGAAGGGCTTCCCCAGTGGCACAGCAGTTGAGCAATGGGCTGCGAAGCTGCCCACAGCCTCTGCAGCGGCGGTTCAATCCCCAGCTGGTAGGCGAGGGTTCCACATGGTGCTCAGACCTCTCCTGCTGCCCGCTGCTCCCCTCAGCAGTGTATTTCGTCAGTCTGCCTGTTCTGTTCCCCGCTCTGGCTCTGGTGAGTTCTCTCACCCTCCCATGCTTCTGTCTATACCCAGTGCTTGTATAAATAAATAAATAAATCTTAAAAAAAAATTAAAAAAATGATTAGTGAAAAACACACACAGCTTCCATAGTAGTTGGACCAGTTTGTACTCGCACCAGCAATGCAGGAGAGTTCCTTTTTCTCCACATTTTCACCAACATTTGTTGTTGCTAGTTTTTTAAATATGTGCCATTCTACTGGTGTAAGAGGGTATCTCATTGTAGTTTTGATTTGCATTATAGTAAAATCAAAATCAAAATCAACAAACAACTATAAACCAGAGACACACTTGCGGGGGGAGGGAGAGTAGCATCAAAACAAGGTGGGTGGGAATTGTATGGGGACTATAACCAAGGTGAAAATGCACACATTGTACAAAAATGAAAAATTATGTAAAAATATAAAAAAATTTAAAAAATAATTAGTGAAAAGCAACAAATACAAAAAACATATTTGGGAAAAACTATCCCTTATTATTCCTGGAACACCTAATGTTAAGTGTTAAGGTATGTCAAGAAGACTTCACATATAGATTTAATTACTATATTAAAATAATAAATTATGACTTGAAGAACAAATTATACATGAGTACAGGATTAATTGCCTATAAGATTATTCTTTAAATAAGGAAAGTGAAAGTAAAAAGGTATAAAGTAAAAAATAACAAGGATCTTCTCAATATACAATCTTACCATCTGCTTTGCTGCCTTCTTCCATCAAGAGTTTTACAATATTAAAGAATCCTTTTGCAGATGCTAGGTGCAGGGGCCTATCTCCAACTTCTCCACTTACATTTACATCAGCACCAAATTTCAAAAGGAGGCGAGTTACCTAAAAGACCCGTTCATTTAAAAATGTGAAAAGTCAAGCCATAATGCAAAGTTTTCAGCAACATGGAAGAGGACATATAATTAGGACCTCCCCATATGTTAGTTTCATCTGAAAATAGCAGAAAATCTTGACCCAACCAGCCTGAACAGTAAGGAGTTTTTATACCAAGAAATATAAAACTGAAGCAGCTTCAGGGTTGGGTTTTTATTGTACAAAAATAAACCTCTCTAAATTAGTCACCCATAATCATCTTCAAACAATCTTTTCCAAAGTCTCCTGGTCAAAGGCAGCAGTGGTTTCATGGTTGCTGCATGCATAGGTTATGGAGAGTCATTTTGCTATTGGAGTTCTGGATGTGTGAATAAAAGGCATTAGTCCTCAGCATCTTCCTCTGCAAGCTAAGCCACCACATCCAAAGGGACAGAGTGAGATCAAGTATTAAATGACTTACAAGTCTTCCAGTGTTGTTTCAGGTAATTTGTGGGATCATTTCAATTCATTTAATCACTTAGAAACCCTCCAAGTAATTTCTCTAGACCTGACACTGCCTCCCATTGGAATTTCAGAAGTCATCACAGCGATCCTAAGTGATAAGGTAGGAGGCATCTGTGTTCTTAAAATACACCCCTTAATTGTCCTGAGCACAGAGATGTGAGTATAAAGTGAATTCAAGCTCTAAAACTAAACCTATCTTTATGGCACCAAATAAATATGTCTTGGACAGAAAACTCTCAAGAGTTTGGTACATATTTGATAGAAACTCTAGGCAAAAAATTAACTCTGTGAGATGTGGGGAAACTTCCTATTGAGTTAGTGGATAATGAACAAGGGTTCTGAATCAGGCTTCTGCTTTTTAAGCTTTGTCACCTCAAACAAATTATTTGACCTTTTGAGACTTGAGTTTCTTCAGCACTACAGATGAGCATAGTTCTACCTTATGAATTGTCGAGAAAATTAAATAAGTAATTACATGTAAAACACTTAGATAAATGCCTGATACTTAGTAAGTGTTGGTAGGTCCAGCAGCACCAAATATGGAACATGTACACTTTATTCCTTTGTTGCCTAATGAACAGGCTGATACTTAATTCAGGAGAAATCAGAACAGTAAGAGTTTAGTCTCAAGAGCCTTGCACTCCTAAGCAGATATTTCCACTTACACAGACTCCATAAATTCTGGTTATGTGACTTTTTAATGGACAGATTTAAACTACCTTTGAAATAGATCATCTATTAAGCACTATTATTATATACCTACAAAATATTGCTCTTGGTATAAAATGGTACAGAACATCTACTCTTCCACTTAAAAATAAGTAAATAAACAAATGGCAAGGAACATGGCACATTAGGCACATTTATATATCGAATGTACCATTCTCCAGTCAGCATATTTTAGCAAATGACAATAGCATCCATAAACTACTTATGTGCTGTTTTTGCACACAGAAAGTGAATAGTACCTTATCATAAAAGGGCCATGCTCATTTTAGCATAATTTTATAAGACTGTGACTATATACTCAGGGAAAGTAAACAAATTTAACTCTCCATCCAACATGCGTAGGAGCTCTTTATATTTCTATTGGGTGATGAGGTTAAATGCCAAAATGGATGAATCTACAAATGATATGCATTGTGTATATTCTGTCTGTGCTTGAAGTTAGAAAAGTGTGGAATCTTTTTAGCACCTGGGCTTTTGGACTCTGTACTTTCAAAGGCATTTTCAGTGCCCAGCTCTTCAGTGCACACCAGTGCCCTCTAAGCAGCACATTAATGAAATGAGCAATCTTCCCTAGCTATAGGTCATGCTTCACAAGTCTGAGAGTGTCCAAGTATATGCCAGCTAGCAAAGAAATAAAGGCAAAATGACTAGGACAGAGCAGACACACAAGTTTACATTTCAACTTGAGATCATCAGGAGAAACAACATGACCTCCATGAAGGTAAAAATAAAATTTTATTCCATAATTGAGGAAGACTAGAGACACAGAAATACAAAATGTGGAAAAATGAAAACAGGGTATCAAAAAAGCAGTTAAGTTTTGCCTATCTGATCATATTCACATTTATGTTACATGTGGGTCTATTTAATTCCTTGAGCTACCTGAGCTGAGAGAGCTTCATCAATATCATTGATAAGAAGAAGCAAATAATAGCTAATTTCAGGTTGTGGCAATTTTTTTTAAAAATCCAGATAGGGCCTCCCCTGGTGGCGCAGCGGTTGAGCGCTGGGCTGTGAGGCTGCCCGCAGCCTCTGCAGCGCTGGTTCGTTCCCTGGCCGCCGGCAAGGGTCCCACAAAAAAAAAAATAAATAAAAATAAAAAAGTAATAATAAAAATCCAGATAAAGGTATCAATATAGTGTGTGTCCCATAACATGAGTTCACTCAGCTGGTAACACAATAAGTTCATAAGGTTGTCACAAAGGACAAATAATATTATTACTGAATGAGAGTATACTGTAAATTTCAAAGCATGCTATTCATATTTGTGTTATTTTCTTACAAATATAAAATATTAAAAATATGTAACTGTTATATAATTATATATTTAAAGCACATTTAGTTTATCTAGGTTATTCATATATTAGTTTTCTATTGCCACTGGAGCAAATTACCACAAATTTATTGGGTTAAAATAGAGATTTATTTTCTTATAGTTTTGATGGTCAGAAGTCTAAAATCAAGGTATCAGCAGGTTTTATTTCTCTAAAGATTTATATTTCTTGCTTTCTCAGCTGCTATAGACTGCCTGCATTCCTTAGGGGCTCTTTCTTTGTATCACTTTAATCACTTGTTTCCATTGTCACATCTCCTATTATTGATTCTGATTTCCTGCTCTCTTTTATAATGACCCTTGTGATTAAATTAGGCCTATCCAGAGGATCTCCCCAACTCAAGATCTTAACTTGATCACATCTGCAAAGTCCCTTTTAAGGTAACATTCACAGATTCTAGAGATTAGAATGTGAACATATTTTAGGAGATATTTTAGAGACACCATATCCTGACAGTAGAAAAGAGGAAACATCTCTGAAAAACATGTTTTTTTTTTTTAGATAACTGATGGGAAGGCCTTTATATATTGTAATCGTTATTAACATGATCTCAGTGACATTTGTTGAGCATTTGTTAAACACTCTGCTCTCATCCTAACAGCAAACCTATAAGGTAGGTTCTTTTAATATTTTCATCATTTAATCAATGAAGAAACTGGAGATTAGAAAGATTATATAATCTACACATGATTACAAACTAAGGAATATTCAAACTCACTGATTTCTGTGACAGCAGGCTTGCTAATGTGCTCTACAGCCTCCCTTTTATATTGAAATGGTGAAAGGGAATTAAAACAATTGCAGTATTTCTAAGGATCTATTAGTTCATCAAGGGTGAAAATGATGACAGAATAGCAAAAATAATTCAAATGCTGTCTAAATATCATTTCCTTTAAGCTAGGGCAGTTCAAAAATTTGCCTACAGGGCCTTCCCCAGTGGCACATCGGTTGGCACAGTACTGTGGGGCTGTCCGCAGCCTCTGCAATGGGTTCGATTGCCGGCAGGGCAGGGAGATTCCCACATGGCACGGCAGACCTCTCCTGCCTGGCCTGCTGCTCCCCTCAGCAGTGTGTCTCAGTCGTCTGCCTGTTTTGCTCCCTGCTCTGTCTCTGGCAAATCCTCTCACCCTCCCACGCCTCTGGCCTGTACTCCAGCTCTTGTATAAATAAAATGAATCTTTAAAAAAAGAAAATTGCCTACAGCATGAAAGTGGTCCCCTACCTATGGAGATCTACTGTCAGACTTACCTGCTCATGCCCATAATATGCTGCAATGTGCAATGGGGTGAAAAAAACAGCATCTTGAATGTTGACATTAGCTCCATGTTGCAGCAGCACATCAGTAGCCTAGATAAGAAAGAGTTTGATTAGGAGCATCATGTGGGTATTTGTTAATCAAAATTAATTTTACAACCACCAAGCATAACTCTTCTTCAAAAGTCACCATCTTAAAACGCATTGCCCTTCTCCAATTATATGGTAAAACAGCGTACTATTTCCTGCTCCTTTGAATCTCTGTTCTCATTATTTTCTTTTTTTTTTTTTTTAAGATTTATTTATTTATTTACATAAGCACGGGGTATAGTCAGAAGTGCGGGAGGGTGAGAGAATTCACCAGAGACAGAGCAGAGAGAAGAATAGGCAGACTGACGAGGTACATTGCTGACGGGAGCAGCGGGCGACAGGAGAGGTCTGCACGCCATGTGGGACCTCCTCCGGTAGCTGGGGAGCAGCCGGGGATCAAACCAGCGCTGCAGAGGCTGAGGGCAGCTACACAACCCAGCGCTCAACCACCACGCCACCGGGGAGGCCTCTGTTCTCATTATTTTCTGATCCAGGAATTCTTTTCTGACCATCTACACATGTTTAAACCCAAATGAAATGCCTTCTTCTCCAAGATTTCTTTGACTTTCCCCCTTCCTTGCCAACTGACTTGTTGAATTTGTTTTCTCTACTCTTAAATCTCACGTAACTTTCTTTCATTCTATTTAAAGTATTTTAAAAATGTATATACATACCTTATTATCCCTCCAAAGATCAAAAATTTAAAAGACAAAATAAGTATAAGATTCATGTTTATATATATTCCTACCTTGGTATGTTGCTAAAAAAATTGTAATCACTCAATAAGCATTTGCTGAATGAATGAGCAAGCAAAAACCATTTCCAGGAGGTAGTGACCAACGGTCTTCAATGGAAGTCATAGACTTCCAACAAATTTGCTGATCTTTCAGGTTGTTTCTCCTCCCAATGTCCTCATCTCTAATTCTTTCTTCTCTGGAAAACTAGCTGGAGTCATTTCTTTCAGATATTTATTTTATTGTGGGTTTTCCTAATGCATTATTCTTCAGTTGGTCAAATAACATACATTTTGAAATTTTAAAAACTCTATTAAGACTTAGAAGAGAAAACAGAAAGATGGGATCTAAGAGCTCAAAGGAATACCCTGGTTTCTTTTCACATTGTCTAAATCTTTCATCTTTTACTAGGAGCTCAAAGGGACTTTTGCTCCTATAAATAAATTACCACAAAGGTTAAGTTTCCTTGCCTATTTGAATCATAGCCCTCAGAACTGAAGAGAGATCACGGATATTACATAACAAATCCTGTGTTTTCAAGTAGAAGACAGAGAAATAGAGGATTTAGAACACTTCTCCAAATCATGGAGCAAGTCAATTTCAGCAGGAGAGTGAATTTTAATCTCTAGCCTCAAGCTTAGTTTCTGAATGCTCCATAGTTTTAAATAGGTCATTCAATCATCCATTTTTTCATGCATCACAATTTATTGAGCATATATGCATCAAACTGTATGATTTTTACATACTGACTCTTACACTTTATTCAATAACTGCAGCAGAATTAGAACCAATTATAGCTGTCATATGAAAGATGAGGCATTTATTTAGAATTGTTGAAATTCCTTATGTGCACTAATATATAAGTAAGGTGGATAGGCTCCTATATATTCTCAGAACAAATATTTTGCTCGTATTTGAGTATTGCTGACTAATGATCAATAGAATACACACCATGTGCAGAGTTTTTAATAAAAAGCTGAAGTCACAATTAAGATTTATTGATGGAATATTATGTTCCAGGCCCTGAACTAAGTCAACGAATGTAAGTGGAATCTCCTATATTCCTCTCCAAAACAGAGAAAGATAGGTTCTACTCTCCCATTTTAAAGGTGAAGAAACAGCCTCAGGCTAGTGTTACTCATTTGAAGTCATGAAAATATTAAGGGACAGAAATGGTATTCAAATCTAGGTCAATTTGATCAAAGTTTCTTTCCTTCAGGTCCCTCCTGTGACCTTGATCTCATTAACATTAACCTTTAAATAAATGAACTAACTGAATCAGTCTCAGATAAAAGGAAGTTTCTGTCTGCAGAAGCTCTGTAGATTTGGCTTGGAAATGAATGCCAGAGCCATTTATATCAAGTGCCTGGTATCTTAAACTTCATGTGTCTGGAAGTTCAATCTTAGGGACCTTTAAAGCAGGTCACAAATGATCAAGCTAAATGAAGCTTTTTATAATTTCTCTTATTTTAAATATAGCATAAAATAAAGTAGATAGCATGGATTTTTATTGTAAAGAGCATCTATAAATGTTAACATAGAGAGCCAATTTCTTAGGCCTGGTTCCAGAACTAACTTTCATTCTAAAAGATAATAGCTCCTAGGCTTCAATAAATAGTCTAAGGCATTTTTTTTTCCTATTAAGTTTGCATCTATCCAGTTATTCAGAAGGTCAATCTTTTGATTGAACATCATTAATTACGAAATGTTGGCCTTCTGAGAAACTGTCAAAACCTAAGTTTTAATGAAACTGTGCAGTCATATTGAACTGTAATGTTTAGTTTGTTTTAAAATTCAAGAAATATTTATCATTGGGGCAATGTATATTGGAACCATCTGAGTAATTTCACATTATTTATATGAATAGAATGCATTTATTGATTTTTGAAGTCACGGTGAAAAGCGCTTTCCTCTGTAGTCTTATGGGAATATAATACATTGTGATAGAAAAATATGCTTGCCATTTGGCTAAGACATATACACTTATATTATTCACATTTACAGTGTTATAAACCAATGTTACCTTAATTTTAAAAGAAATAATAGTTAAATGTACTGATAAGAATGTTTAAGAAATATATTTATCAAATTATTTTATACATACTTCCCATCCTCCAGAATCTAAAAAGTTGGCAAATCAACTTTACATTCTTCCTACTTCAGGAAGTGCCATGAAGTCACAGCATGTAACTATTTTATTCACCCAAGTATATGCTAGGCATCCAAATAATTTTTGAACTAGACTATATGTCTAGTAAGAATAAACATTTGGGATATGTACCTATCATCACTCATTAGGAAATTTAAATGTTGTAAATATATGATAGAAATTTTAATTCCATTCAACAAGGATTAATCATTTATTTCATATTAACCTTCAGTAAATCTCAGCTGCCCATTCCATGCCAGAAACTTTGAGTCTTACATACATTATCTCATTAAGGTTTTGCAGGACATAACTTGTGCTTTTGAAATTTATTTGATAAAGTTTTGATTTTTTCCCTTCAAAATCAATAAAAATCTATTAAATTATAAACTAGACAAAGTTTCCTATCTGAGAAAGGATATATTGATAATCTTTATACTCTTTAAGTAAATAAACTGACATACTAAATTTGTGTGACATGTATATTAGTATTATTACATGAAAGAACCAAGATTCAATTTTTGTCCAATAACTTGGTACCTTTTACTAATGGAAGGATAAGCTCCATAAGTGCTTATGTGGTTGTTATCTGAGCAAATAAAATTGATCAAAATAAGTTATTTTGATATTAAGGGAGTTAATATATAAATTACTATTTACAGATTTTTTTAAGATTCAAGTGGAGTCCTTTTAATTTCCAGGCTGCAATTTAAACACATGTTTATACATTGTGTTCTTTCTTCTTAGAAAGACTCCCTTCTATTTCAATATGTGCAGTACACCTAGTCTCAAGGCGAATTTCAGTTCTTGTGTTCTCCATGAGATTCCTTGGCAAACATTTTTCTGTATTGATCATATCTTTCTCGAAATGATTATGTATCCTCACAATTTAATTTTTAAATTATCACTGTAGGTAAACCATTATTACATAAAATTTTAAGCTTTTTTTCATGTTCTAAACTTCTCTCAATAAAAGGTATGAAGTTTTGACTTCAAGTAAAATAACTTTTCATCTGAGACATTGGAATTTAATTAGGCTAACTAAAATAGTCAGACCATATTTAAATTTAGACTCTAAAAGTAATGCCTATAAGAGAAAAGGTACTCTTTGTTCTTGCTTGCAATTGTTTCTTGTACTGTATGACTTAAACTTATTTGTCATAACCCCAATTTGTCTCTCCCATCCTTCATCTTATTAAAGTCATTGAACAATGATGAATTAAAAATGATCAAGTCAAGAGGAACTAAACATCCGGGGAAGAGAAAGCAGAATAGGGTGAATTCTAGGTGTAACAAATGACAATCACTCTCAGTAGAAAGTGTCAAAATCAAGTACAGTGTCTAATACCTAGTAGACATTCAATGAATATCTATACTTTGAAATCAACTTTTCTCTAAGTGGTATCTCATTTTTAATGACTTTTTTGAGTCTTCCTCAAATTTATGCTTATATCAATGCTTTTCTTCAAATTTATAGTTTTTTTCAGGCCAAAATTTTCTCTTCTCTAGGTTTTTATCTAACCTTTATTATTAAAACTTAATAGAAAAAAATAAAACTTATAGAGAGCAGAACCAAGAGGTTATACTGGAATAATAGCTATTTTCATTTAATGGAAAGTATGAACAGCAAAGGTTAGAGAAAAATATTTCTAAAGTCTTTGTGTCAAGAATTAAAAATGATTCCCAAAACATTAATATGCAAGTTGATTTAGATTTTATAATTTTTCAGTTATTTCCAGTTATAATATTCAGTAATCAGCTGTCAATTGTGTCCCCAAACTATTGTTCTCTCTTCTAAACTTTAGAACCTTCTTTGAAGAGTAGTACGTTTTGTCCACATTTTCTCATCACCTATTCACTCTTCAGCCCACTGGAATTTGACTTCAAACCTCACTATTCCAGGCAAATTTCTTTGGAAAATGATATCAAAGTTTCCCACTTGCCCATTTTTTGGTCTTTACCTTATAGTAATATTTCTGCAACATTGGTTTCTATTTTTCTTCTTTAAAATCCTATGTCCTTTAAATTAATTGACATCCCAATCTTTGAAGTTGCTCCCTACCTCTCTGCCTTATTATTCCTCTTTGGTGGTGCCTGTTCCTCTATTCATCTCTTAAATGTTTCTTATATTGCTCACTCCTCACTGACACTTGTTTTTCCTCTTTATCTCCTTTGTCTGCTTTATTTATATCAATAAATGCAAAGCATTTAGCAAAATGTTTGATACATAAGAGTAAGTGTTCAGGGCCTCCCCGGTGGCGCAGTGGTTGAGCACTGGGTTGCGAAGCTGCTCGCAGCCTCTGGGGCACCGGTTCTATCCCCAGCTGCTCCCCAGCCAGCGGAGGAGGGTTCCACATGGCGTGCAGACCTCTCCTGCCGCCCGCTGCTACCCCCAGCAGTGTACTTCGGTCCTTCTGCCTGTTCTGCTCCCTGCTCTGGCTCTGGTGAATTCTCTGACCCTCCCGCGCTTCTGACTGTACCCCGTGCTTGTATAAATAAATAAATAAATTTAAAAAAAAAAAGTAAGCGTTCAATAAGTGGTACTGAACTATTAGATATATCCTACTCCATTAGTCTCTAGTTGATTTCAACAATTACTACTATTACTATTGTTACTACTTCTGTTGCTCCTGCTGCTTACGACTATTATTACAACACATATGCACAAACATTTTTCTCTTTACTTGCCACTCTGTTTCCCAAATGCCTTTACCTTGGGTTAATAAAATCCCCTGCATTTATCTCATCTTTATCACCTGTCCTTTGATTCCTATTAATGTAAATGAAGCATTAGAAGGCAAAGAGAACTAATATTTCTTGAATGTGTGCTATGAGAATATCTATGTGACCTAAATAGGAATATATATCTCATTTATTGCTCACAACAACTTTATGGAATTGTTATTAATAGCCTCATTAAAAAAAATGGAAGGACAATGAAATTCAGATTTATATAGCTTTTATAAAAAGAGCTAAAATTTAAATTCAGATCTTTGGGATTCCAAATCATCATAAGAACTCATGCTGTTTTCTTCTTTTGTGTCTTATTATTTGGGGCCAGCTAGCAATTCTTTACCATTGCAACAGTCCTATAGGACATATAGCTCTTGGTTAATGTAAATTTCCAAGGATACCATATTGGTTGCATATTTGTCAGAATAATCCTGACAGTGTAATTGTACCCAGTTGACTGAAAAAAAAAAATTAAATGAATTCTAAATAGGAGTTGTATGTTAGGAATATTAAAGAGTCTTACCATCATAAAAAGTTAAGGATTTTATCTAAAATTTTTCCAGAGTGGCTTACCAAGAGAAGTTTCTTTAAATTTTTATCGATATAACATCATATATGCTTCATATATCAGCATTATTATTTGTAGTGTATCTATATATACTATATAGTATCTATATATACTATATCTATATATCTAGATATACTGTAGTATATCTATATATATGATCACAACAGAAATCTATTATCATACAGTTGATCTTGTTTATGTATTTAACCTAGCCTCCAACCCTCTCTCCTCTGGTAACGACTAATCTGTTCTCTGAATCTAAGAGTTGATTTTTGTTTTGTTTTGTCTCTTTTTTTTTTTTTTTTAGAATAATTATTTTTATTTTTTTTATTTTTTAAATAGAGGCATGCTTTATTTATTTAGTTTGTTTGTTTGTTTATACATGCACTGGGTACAGTCAGAAGCGCGGGAGGGTGAGAGAATTCACCAGAGCTAGAGCGGGGAGCAGAGCAGGCAGAAGGACCGAAGTACACTGCTGAGGGGAGCAGCGGGCGGCAGGAGAGGTCTGCGCACCATGTAGGACCCTCCTCTGGTGGCCAGGGAGCAGCCGGGGATCGAACTGGCGCCGCAGAGGCTGCAGGCAGCTTCGCAACCCAGCGCTCAACCACTGCGCCACCGGGGAGGCCCTTGTTTTGTCTCTTTGTTCCCATTGATAATTGAATTGTGAAAGATGTAGTATAGATTTACAATGGAATACTACTCAGCTGTTAATATAAAAATATGAAATCCTGCCATTTGTGACAAGATGACTAAATCTAGATGGCATTATGCTAAATGAATAAGTCAGAAAGAGAAAGAAAAACACCATATATTTTTCCCTATATGGAAGACAAAGCATGTTTTGTCTTTAAAAAGATCCTAGTAATAATATAGCAAATGGATTGAGAAGTAGCCAGGAATGGAAGTAGCATCATCAGTCAGTAGTCAAAGAGAGAGAGATAGGATGTGATGAGTTGAGGTAGTATAATAACTTTGAAGTGGAGAATGTATTTTAGAAATATCAGTTGGTAGAGGCATAGGCCTTAGAACATTGGAGAAATGAGGAGGGGGAAATACGATGATAAGCTACCTACAAATGATTATAAAAAGGAAACTATGAGGGGAGAGGGACATGATGATACAACTGTCTAATTCATGAATTTAGGAAGTAGGGGATATCAATATCAACTACAGTTCTATCTCTCAGATTAATCACTTGTAATAGCTACATTTTCCTAATAGCACTTAGCTGCTTGATGCACATTTATCCAACACCACAAGTTGGTTCCATTGGGGTAAATCACTCAATCAAGATGTGAGCATAATTCTCCAATAACTGTTTAAAGATGTGACAAGGATATTGTAGGGGCGGGAATGACACGGAGCAGGTTTTCTATGATCCCATGCAGACTGGGAAAAGGAGGAATCAGAGTCCTGGAGACCTCAGAGGCTTTTGCAGGCTTTTTATTTAGATTTACCAGGCGTATGGCAGGCAGGAGTGCTGGGGGGCCAGGAGGCTGGCAGCCCTCCTAGCCCCCAGCAAATCCTCACTCTATCTGGGCTTTCTGGCATTCTCTCTGCTTCTCTTCTCTGCTCCTGCTGGTGTCCCCATGACACCAAAGCCCAGTCTAAGCCCAGGTGAATCCCATCTACATAGGCCCATACCCTACTCCAGGTGCCTGCCATCAGGCATGTATTCGTGACCACAGGATTCTGTCATCCATCCTCATGGCGGGAGGACAGAAAGGCCTGATACTTTTTACCTTACCCTACAGATATCAATAATCGCTTAGCCAATTTGTTTTGAAAATGTATATTTCTTAAAATGCATTTTAAGTGATAGCAGCTATTTTAGATTTAATAAGCACTTCTTTTGACTTTATGCTCTAATTTCCGTAGAATTTTGTATTTTTTAAATATATCACTTCTTGGCACCCACTACAAATGTTAGACTAGAACTCTCTATCATGTACTTACAGAGTTTTTCACTTAAAACACTGGCTGAATATTTTTGCTATGGCTTTTTTTTTTTTTGCCAGATATAGCTCTAATTAAATATTTGAGTACAAAACCTATTTGAAAATAGTTTCTTCAGGCTGTCACATAAATGAAGTGCTCTTATGTGATCATTCTCTCATTATCTCAGGTTAAAATTAAATTTGGTCTGAAAATGACTGAGAAAATAATTCCACGTAATAATATTATCAAAGAAATTAAAGAGAAGTTCTGTATTCTCAAATTATAGAAATAAAACTTAGAAATATATTAACTTTATATACAAATAATAAAAAGTGCCATTGATTATATAACTATGACTCCTCAAGAAATGAGAACATAAGTACAAAGCTCATGGATGAACAAGAGTGATAAAAAACAGTGAAGTCAAGTTTGGAGGTACAGAAGGTATAATTTTATAGAGGTAATAAGTCAAAAGATAACACCCTTTCCATAAAGTAAAAGGAGATATTTATGGGATATTTATAGTAAAATGTGGAAAGGAAAGGAATCAACAAAGGAAAGAGTAGAGTCACTGAAGAAGGAAAAAAGAATAAAGGAATGCTAGTTAAGGAAGCTGATGGAAAAGATATCTTTTAAGAAAAGAGGTACAAAATTTTCTGAACCTTCCAGATAACCATCATATTGCTGTACTATTTTTTCCCATATAAATATATTTCTTCAGCATTTCCTTATGTAAGTGTCTTATTTTAAAATCCCTGGCTGAGAAAACAAGCTTTCAATGTTCACTATGTTACGGATACATCATGTTCTATGCATTTCAAAAGCCACATTTTTTTTTTCTTGTGTGATTTATTTATATAGCTTTCCAAAGACACATTTTTCACTATATTGCAATTGTAGAGACTTGAAAGTTGGAGTACATATTACGTTCCCTCTCCCTGATGTTCCTTCCCACAGCCCATACACACTGTAAATCATAATCATGGAGGAGTGCAAGAACCACCTGACAAATGATTTTGTTATGACTAAGGTTCTCCAGTCCAAAAAATCTGTTCCTCCATTTTTTCAAAAGAAGCTCTTCTGCAAAGCATTTTGAAAACAAGCAGTCTGTCTCCCCTTGAACAAACAATTTCTAAAGTATACTTTGAAAGTAATTTGAAAACCAATAGATCAAAAGAAGGAACATGTAAAGATTTTAGCTGTGATAAGACTAAGCAATAAGAAACCTCCTAAAATTTTTTATGGGTGATCAATGAATGTTCAGCAGCTGGAATGTAAAAACAAACGTCAACAGAAAGAATTAAATCTCAGGCTTAAGAGGTAGTCCTTTTACAAATACATATATGAAACATTTCGTGTTCCCCTTTTCTTAGCTTCATCTTTAATTAACCAAGAAAATCCACTATTTGATAAAAGGGAAGACACTACCTTAATTCATTTTAGAACAGCAGATGTAGGTGATCAATTGTATCTTAATTTAATGGAAACTATTGTTCTTTTTGATTGCTGAGTAATATTCCATGGCGTATACAGTCTTTAAGAACTTGGAATAAGTGACACAGTGACATTGGTAAATCCATAGGTACAAAAATGTTTTAACTAATTATGAAATATTATGCATTGCCATGTATAGAAATAAATTATAGCTATCTTGTCCTAGCAAACTTTATTAAAATGAAGAGCACACATTATCCAGTCAGATCTACTATCAGGAAAGAAAACACCAGGCATAAATGGTGGTGAATGTACTCACCACTCTATCAGTCATGACTAAAACACACACACACACACACACACACACACACATACATGGTGACTAAAAATAGAAGCCTATAATGAACATAAAAAAGTAGCACAGTATTAAATCTATCCAAGTAATTTTGGTTTTAGAAGGAGAAAGGGTCAAGAATAACCCATGTTGGAACTGAAGTCTTGACTTCTACATCCCTTTGCATGATGATAGAGATGATGTTATGACAACAAACAAAAGGAGCTATAAATTATGAATTCTATCTGGGGACAATAGAAAAAGCTAGCAAGAGGAATGCAGAAATAGCAACACAAAAATCAAAGTATCTGGAATCCAGTTAAAAGTTACTAGAAAATTAAAAAGGCGGGGAAATAAGACTTTAAATGAAGAGAAGGGGGAGTAAGGCAAGATAACAAAAGAATGGGGCCTCCCCTCGTAGTGCAGCGGTTGAGCGCTGGGCTGCAAGGCTGCCTGTAGCCTCTGCAGTGCTGGTTTGATCCCCAGCCGCTGGGTGAGGGTCCCACATGGTGCACATACCCCTCCTGCCACCTGCTGCTCCCCTCAGCAGTGTACTTTGTCAGTCTGCCTGTTCTGCTCTCCACTCTGGCTCTGGTGAATTCTCTCACTCTCCCGTGCTTCTGACTGTACCAGTGCTTGTATAAATATAAATAAATAAATCTTTAAAAAAATGAAATATAATAAATAAATAAATCTTTAAAAGATAATAATAATAAAAAGAAATAAATTTTAAAAAGATAACAAAAGAATGAAGACACTTGGAACAGATTCATCACATACTCATAACTAGACTGCAGTAGAACAAAGGTAATAATTACAGAAAGAAAAGCAGATAATTGGGCCTCTCCAGTGGCACAGAGGTTGAGCGCTGGGTTGCGAGGCTGCCCGCAGCCTCTGCAGCACTGGTTCAATCCCCAGCTGCTCCCCGGCCGCCAGGGGAGGGTCCCACGTGACGTGCAGACCTCTCCTGCTGCCCCCTGCTCCCCTCAGCAGTGTACTTCGTCAGTCTGCCTGTTCTGTTCCCCGCTCTGGCTCTGGTGAAATCTCTCACCCTCCCGTGCTTCTGACTGTACCCAGTGCTTGTATAAATAAATAAATAAATAAATCTTTTTTTTTTTTTTTTTTAAAAGCAGATAATTACAGCACAGTATAGGAGCATATCTAGAGGGGCATTCAAATGAGAGTAGAACAGGTCAAGCCTGTAGCCCACCCTGACCAGTGAGGTGTGCCTGAAGAGTTTGGCAAGCAGCAGAGTGGAACTGATAAAGTCCTTGCATGGTAAATCTCAGCAGACCTCAGGGAACCCTGAGGACACAACAGCCTTGGAGGAAACAAAGATTAAACCACATGGACATAATAGAAATTTAAAGGACATTGCACTATGAAGAAAGCAAAAATGAACAAATTCTTAGATATACAACACCTGAGACCGAATAGGGAACAACTAGAAAATTTAAGCAAATCGATTTCAAAAAAGGAATTTGAAAGAGTAATCAAAAGTGTATCAAAAAACAGAAGTCCAGGACCAGAAATTTTCAAAAATGAGTTTTACCACAACTTCAAAGATATAGCAACACAGGATAAAGACAACTAAAAAGAAAACTACAGATCAACATTCCAAATCAATATACATGCAAAAATTCTCAATGAAATCTTAGCAAACTGAATTTAACAATGCATTAAAAAGATTATACACATGGCCAAATAGGATTTATTCCAGGGATACATGGAAAGTTCATCACCAAAATTATCAATCAATATAATTCATCACTTCAATAAAAGGAAATATAAAAATCATATGATCTTATCAACAGATGCTGAGAAAGCATTTGGTTACATTCAACATTCATTTGTGATGAAAACCTTAAAACTGGGTGATAGATGGAATATAGCTCAATATAATGAAGACTACATATGACAAACCTACAACTAACATCATTCTCAATGGTGAAAAACTGAATGTTTGAACTTTATGATCTGGTAAAAGAAAAGAATATCTGTTTCATCAAAGGAAATTGCAGTTTCAATTTTCCTTGCTTGTAATCCATTCAGGTTTTCTATTTCCTTCTGATTCAGTCTTGGAAGGCTGCATGTTTCTAAGCTGTCTATGTCTACCAGATTTTCCAATTTTTCAACATAAAGACATTCATAGTAGTCTCTTATGATCCTCTACATTTCTGAGGTATCTACAGTAACTGCTCTTTCATTTATGATTCTATTTACTAGAGTTTTCTCCCTTTTTAAATTAGTGAATCTGGCTGGAGGTCTGACTGTTTTTTCAGATAATGAGCTCTTGGTTTCATTGATCTTTTGAGGTGTCTTTTTGACTTCTGTTTCTCTCATTTCTGCTCTAATTATTTCACCTTTTTCTAGTTCCTTAAGGTATTATGTTCTATTACCTATTTGAGCTCTTTTTTGCTTCTTGATTTGGGTCTGTATTTGTTGTGTCCCACACAGGGACATATCTCTTCATTTTCATTTCTTGTATGGTAATTTTTAATTGCTTCCTTGATTTTCTCATTAACCCAATAGTCATTCAGTAGTGTGTTGTTCAATCTCTACATATTAGAGGTTTTACCGTCTTGTTTATGTGTTTGATTTATAGTTTAATATGATTGTGATCAGAGATACTTGATATGATTTCAGTTTTCATGAATTTATTGATAAATTTAATTGATAAATTGTGATCCAACATGTGATCTATCCTGATCCTGAAGAGTTCCGCATGCACTTGAGAAGAATGTGTACTCAGCTATGTGGTGTAGTGACCTATAAAATTTTAGTAGTTTCATCAAGTCTAATTCCTCATTTATGGCTATTATTTCCTTATTGATTTTTCTGTGTGGTTGACCTGTCCATTGATATAAGTGAGGAGTAAAGTCCCTGCCCACTATTCTGTTGATGCCAATATTTCTTTTTAGATTTGTTAATGGTTATATATTTTGGTTCTCTGCCTTTTGGTTCAGTATATTGATGAGTATTATATCTTCCAATGCATTTATCCCCTTATAATATGTCCATCCCTGTCTTTTGTTATCTTTTTAAACTGAAAGTTTATTTTATCAAGGTATAGTTGTTTCTTCCCTTTTTGAGGGACCTACTGCTTGTAAGATTGTTTTCCAGTCACTTACTTTGAGCATTTGTTTATATTTGGAGCTCAGATAGGTCTCCTGAAGACAACAGAAAGATGGGTTTTGTTTTCAGGTCCAACCTCCTATTTTCTGCCTTCTGTTTGATGAACTTAATTCATTTAAATTTAGACTGATTATAAATATTTGGATATTTGCTACCACATTCTTTAGTTTTTAGGTTCTATTTATTTCCTTATTTTCTGTGACTTTTCTTCGCTTTGATTTAGATAGGAATGCCTCTTCCAACACTTTTTGTGGGGAGGGGAGGTCTAGGGAATGCAAATTCCTTCAGCTTTTCTTTACTGGGAAGGTTTTTTTCCTCCTTCATATCTGAAAGAGAGTATTGCAGGATAGAAAATTCTTGGCTAACAGTTTTTAATCTTTGAATATTTTAACTACATCATTTCATTCTCTCTTTGATGATAGAATTTCTACTTCCAGTATGATATAAGCCTGATGGGAAAATGTTCAATACCTGCTTTTCCCTCCTAGCCCTCTTCAATATTCTTTGTCTTGAACTCTTGCTAGTTTCACTAATAGTTGCCTTGTAGGTCTTATGCATTTAGATAACTAGATGTTGTTTAGCTTCATGGACTGCCATATTTTCCTCACCAGGTATGGGGAATTTTTCTGTATTATTTCCTTGGATAGGGTCTCAGGTCCCTCTCCCTTGCTTCCCATTCTGAGATTTATATTATCATAATACACATGTAATTGGAAAGGAGTCCAGAAACTACATATTTTTTTATTTTATATATTTTTTACATTGTTCTTAATTTTTTTTTATAGAGGCATGCTTTTATTTATTTATTTGTTTGTTTTGTTTATACATGCACTGGGTACAGTCAGAAGCGCGGGAGGGTGAGAGAATTCACCAGAGCCAGAGGGGGGAGCAGAGCAGGCAGAAGGACTGAAGTACACTGCTGAGGGGAGCAGCGGGCGGCAGGAGAGGCCTGCGCGCCATGTGGGACCCTCCTCCGGTGGCCGGGGAGCAGCTGGGGATCGAACCGGCGCTGCAGAGGCTGCGGTCAGCTTTGCAACCCAGCGCTCGACCGCTGCGCCACCAGGGAGGCCCTGTTCTTAATTTTTTACACAATGTATAATGTATGTTTTGTCATCTCGGGTATAGTCCCTGTGAAATTCCCACCACCAATTCACCTGTGCACAGTCATCACAGTCTTCTTTGCTCTTCCCACCCCTGTTTTGATCCTACTCCCTTCTCCCCTGCTGCAGAATGTCTTTGGTTCACAGTTGCTTGTTGTTTTTGATTTTCACTTTATTTTTTAAATAATGCTAGATTTTTTCCCAAAATTATAAGCTCACAGATGCATGAAATATAATAGACCTTGAGCACGGAAAGAAGAAAGTTAAAAGTCATGACTAAATTACCTCATGTCAGTGATCATGAGGAAATCTTAAAAACATAAAAAATACACATTTACTATGGAGAAAATATTGGAAAACAGCAGATTTCTTGTCAGAAATAATGTAAGTGAGCAGATAATGGAATTGTAGAGTAGGAAAAGAAAAACTGCCGTATTTTAGAATTCAATATCTAGTGAAGATTTATTCAAAACACATTGGTAAAAGAATAATATTGGCAAAAAATTTGAAAAGATTCTCCACAAAAGAAAGTATATAAAATGACAAACAAGAAATGAAAAGATGCTTAATTCACTGACCATGAAAGAAAGCTAAATTATAAGCACAATGAGTATCATTGTATTCCTAGTATGCTGGTTAAAATTAAAATGATTCCTTAAAATTGGAAGACCATTGCATATCCTATTAGGATGGTTAAAATGAAAATTATCCCTTAAAGTTGGAAGATGCAGAGATTAACATGGTCCCTGTGCAAGGATGCCATGCAAATTTTTGATGGAAAATAAAAAAAGACTGAATATATGAAGTATTGGTCAGGATATAGAGAAATTGGAACTCTTATATATTATTGATGGAATTGTAAATCATATACTATTTGGGGAACAGTTTGTCCATTTATTTAAAAATTATATGCAAACCTAATAAATAATCCACCTATCATACTAAATTATTTGCCTAAAGTAAATAAAAACATATGTCCACACAAAGACGCACAGACATCTTGATTGCACGTTTCCTGTAACTGTTGAAAACTGGAAACAATTCAAATGTCCATGAATAGGTGGATCAATAAACACTGTGGCATATTCAAAAAATGGAAAGCTACTATTGAGTAGACATCTTATTTGATGATTAATCATGAAATTGACATATTAAATTTTCACATTTATTGATCTTCAATCCTTTACCTCATGGTCTACACACACGTATACACATAATCTCCCATTATTTCCCATCACGATGAAATAAAAATCTTTTATCTAGTTGCTGATAGAAACTTAGGAGTATTTGTAGACACCATCGTTTCCTACCTTCCTCTTATATGTAACTCATTACCAAATTTATTTGATTTTAACTTCTCAATAACTTGCAAATCTGTTCTTGTTTATCCTTCTTTACTAATATCATCCACACTGGGGGATAATTATAGATTATTGCCTCCTAATACAGCTCCCTGCATAAATTCTTTTAATTTAGTTTATTTTTAACTTTGCAGTCAAAGTTATTTTCTCTGAATGGGAATGTGACAACACCACCCATTCTTATGACTTCTCATTGCACTTAGGAGACAGAACTTTTTAAAATGACTTTATCATTTAACTCATGAAAATTTTGAGAGTAAAAGGGGGTTTACCTAATTACAACAGGCATCATAAAGCACTTTCCTGAGAATCAGATAAAAAGTTTCAAAACAGTCCTCCTCAACATGTGCCACTTTGGCATATAAACTATTTCAAACTGAAATCAACTGAGCCTTGCAGACATGAGAGAAACTTTTACTACTCCCTTAGTTACCTAGAAAAATGTAAATTGAGGATTTTACCTAGAATTATGACTATCACTAGAAAAAATCTTTTTATCTAAATAACATTTATACCAGGAGGAAAACGTCTAATTATTGAATATCTGCTCTTCATTTCATCGTTTGAAATTACTCTTTCCCCACTTGAAATCCCAGATCTTTATCTCATTCTTTAACATAAGATGGCACATATACCTCACTTTACCTTTCCATCCTCACATCGTTCATGTCTATGACTGCCCATATGTACAAAGTTGAATTGTTCTTCTGTTAATCTGTATGATGTTAATTTGAATATTCAACCAGCCCAAGAAGAACCAAGGAGTTAGAGGGGTAGAGAAAATTTCCCCTCCCCCCACACAGAAATATGTTGTCACTCTACAATTAAGTCTAATTATATTACTTTTCATCGAGGTAATGGAGCAGAGACATCACTATAAAAAGGGTGGGTATCATGTTCCCTGCCACAGCTAAGGAGGAGCAAAGCTGGACAAACAGGTGAAGCAATATAACACAGAAAGGAGGTGAACTCAGGGAGATGCACAGCAGGAGGGGCAGGGAGAGACACATGGAGAAGGATACTTGCTTCTTGGCATTGGACTTATACAAGGGAACTTGGATACTTGGAGGAGATACATGGAGGAAAGATACATGGAGGAGAAAGGCCCATTTTGCTTCTAGGGTCTTGCGGGGCTTGGCATTGCACTAGGGTCTTAGGGGGCTTGGAGGAGACACATATGGAGAAGAGACACATGAGTGAAAGACAGTTGGGTAGGCTGGTAATGGCAGTTGTTATCTTGATTTGTACTTTGATTTTGTACCTTTCATCCCAGATTTACCTGGCCTCTTTCCTTCCCTTTCTTATGGTTCCCTCCAGAAGGTACCTTAGACTTGGGTCAAGCTTTTAGACCTCTGGGACTCTGCTAAAGGCCAAGCCTGTCTGGCTGTGCATCGGTAACTTTGGGTGTTCTATTGGGAAACTATAATCCTTTCTCCTGTCTCTATATGCATTAATTCTATTCAAATTCTTTCACACTAACTATGCTTTATTTCTGTGTGAATGGATGGCTAGACCCTATTAGAGCATGCAAGTTTGGGGGTCCTGAGTCACCCCCTCAGTCTGAATGCTAACAGTAATATTGGTTTACACACTGTGCATGAATAATGGGTATCTTTAAGGGTTTAAACCTCTTCATATATATCCCTTTTCTACCACATCCCCAAGCTCTCTTAGCTCTAGTCATGCACACATACTATCTCTTCATTATAATTCCTATAGCCAGAGAACTTTGTATATTTACTCCTTCCTCTGCCTGGAAATTATCTGTGTGTCTCAACTTCTAATCTGTTAAGTGGAAATAATGATTTTACTTACTTTGCATAATTATTTTGAAGACTGAGTTTATATATGTAAACCACTTAGTCTAGTACTACTGTAACTGTTACTACTACACTGCTACTATCATTATTATTTTGCTTTCTCTACTTGATTAGCATCTACTTAGATTCTTGATTTATTACACAAAATATAAGCCACTTATTCTCTCCTAAATCTCTAAGGCTATAGACATATTCAATCAGGAAATATTAATTGTGCATCTACTATGTAGGCCCTGTTGAAGGAACTGTGGATGCTGGAAAGAAAACAACAACAAAGACTTTGTGTTTGTTGAGCTAATATTTTAGCACAGAAGACAGGCAGTAAAGCAAAGCGAATAAACAATAGACAGACTATATAGTGAGTGCTGGAGAAAAATAAATGAGGGAAGAGATTACAGAGTACCAGGGATTTAGTATTACAATTTAAAATTACATTTGAACCAGGACATTAAGATGCTAATGGAGTGAGTTAATAATTCACTAAGAAAGAACAGCCTGGGTAGAGAAGTGCCGTGTAAAGGCACTGAGACAGGAGCCTGGTATGTTCAAGAAACTTAAAGTTGAAGAATGAATTAAAGTAGGAATTACAGTTAAGAGGAAATGACCAGTTTTGGTCAGAATGATATGATAGGCTTTGGAGCAGAGAAGTGGCATGTTCTGATAATCCATTTTAAAAGGATCACTCAGGCTACCTTGTCAGAATAGACTGAAGGAGAAAGTACAGAAGGGAGATGAAATTATTCCCTTTTAAGTACAGCATTACTGTGATCTTCATAACTCTTATCACAGTAAACATTTTATGTTTGATTGTATGATTAGTTGATTGCTTGTCTTTCCCCAGACCATAAGCTTTGTGAGACTAGGAATTGTATATGATTTTTCCATTGTTAAATTAAGAGTGTCAAATATATAACTTCAAATCTGTTAGTTTTTCAATAAATATTTGTCGAATATTTGAGTGAATGAAAGAAAGGATCTCAGTTATTATATTCCAGTTTCTGATTTTTTTAAGATTGTCAGCTTCTAGGTGGCGTTTATTTATTTTTAATTATTTATTTATACAAGAATCGGGGTACAGGCCAGATGCGCAGAAGAACGAGAGGATTCACCAGAGACAGAGAGCAGGGAACAGAATGGGCAGACTGACGAAATACACTGCTAAGGGGAGCAGCCGGCGGCAGGAGAGGTCTGCTGCTCCATGTGGGATTCTTGCCGGCTCTGCAGAGGCTGCAAACAGCTTCACAGTGCGGTGTTCAACCACCTGCTCCACCAGGGAGGCCCTCCAGGTGGCATTTAAAGCAGTATTTTATACTTTTTTTCAATTTCTACCATAACTAGCCTATGTTCTAGCCTAAGTACTGAATGTAATAGAGTACTCAATGTAATAAACATTGGATAAATTTGGTTTTATGGTCTATTTGGGCATCTTTTACAACGTAAATTTTCTTGAAAAAATTTCCAACAAGAAAGAAAACTTCTAAAAGTAAAGATAAGCTTTTAAAATTCTAAACAGAGAACATGAACTCTTAAGGTTTACATATTGCCAGAAACTATGAAACTCACACAAGGGAGAACTAATGATGAAATTTTTTCCTTGTCTTTTGGGAAATAAGACTTGATAATAGAAGTTTATTTATAATCATAGCTGCAGAACTGCCTCTAGGAAAGCAATAATAATGGGACAAGTTATCTTGTTTTCTTTCAGATCCAATTAAAAAAAACTAAAACTTGGTCATTTAAAAAAAATTGATAGAACCAAAGTTATAGATTTACTAATTAAGTCAACCCAATTTACTAACTACCTGGCATTGTAATATCAAAAACAGGCATTAATTGACTGAACTATGTAGGAATAATATATTTTTATGATTGGAAATGCTCGATAAATTTTAAATACACAATGAATTTATTATTTTCTAGTAGTTATTTGCTGGATTGAATATATATTTTTTAAAATACCAGATTAAGGAATAATATTAAAACTGACCTCTAATAATTTAGTTTTCTAAAGACAAAATTGCTGGTGTGAGTTCTCTTTCACTGTGTCAAATTCCTATTTGCTAAATCAAAACATAATTTCTTTCTGTGAATAATCTGTATGCACATCATAAATAATATATGCTATTCATATAACATGTAAAGTTTCCAATATGTTATACTTAATTTCCAGATATATTCTTCAATAGCTTGTGGTTTGGTCACAATTAGTGGAGGTTTAGTAGAAAATATTTTGTGATCCTTACATGATTGTGCAAGCAGTGAGGTGGAGACCAAAACAAATCTTATATCACTTTCCTTCTCTTTGACCTATATCCCAATATAAAGAATGAATCACCCAAATCATTTCCAAGCTCTAGTAAACTATAACACATTTAGAGGCTGTAGAGTATCATTATTATTATTTAACTATTAAACACATGTATCCCTCTCAATTCATATCAAATTTTGGAAAACAGAAAATTTATATATGTATATGTATGTAATTTGTATACACAAATTTCCACTCTCAGACTTTCACTTAATAGAGATGGATGGCAGGGGGGAAGGGAGGAGTGATAGTGCCTATATTGAATCTTGGAAGACTGCATAGGAACTATCCAAGAAAAAGATCAGAAAAAAAACAAAATATGTAAAAACCAGAGGAATTCCAGGATCTCATCTAATTCCAGGATACTGAAACTTGCTCAATTTCATAGGAATGGGTCAGGTAAAATGTGGCTGAGGCTATTTGAATACTGCCTGCTTATATTCAAATTGGTCCTAAAGGAAAATTGAAATCTTCTTAAGAAAGAAAACTGAGGGCCTCCCCTGGTGGCACAGGCGGTTGAGCGCCTCTGTGAAGCTCTCCGCAGCCTCTGCTGCGCGGGTTCGATTCCCAGCTGGCCAGGGAGAATCCCACATGGTGAAGCAGACCTCTCCTGTCTCACCCGCTGCTCCCCTCAGCAGTGTATTTCTTCAGTCTGCCTGTTCTGCTCCCCGCTCTGTCTCTGGTGAATCCTCTCACCCTCCTGCACATCTGGCCTGTACCCCGATTCTTGTGTATATGAATAAATAAATCTTTATTAAAAAAAGAGAGAACTGAGATGGAAAGCTCAGTTGGCCTATGAAATGAACTAGCAAGACAGAAGCTATGAAACTGCAGCTAGGGGAATAGGAAAATAAATAGAGAACAAAGTAGTAAGGTTGTAAGAAATACGCAAGTAAGTAATCCCTGACTCTCACTTTAGTGCCCCTAAAGGAATTTTTAATAGTAAGCAGTGAAAAAGCCAATGTCTCTTCTTTTCCTAACCCTCCCATCAAGGTGATTATGAAGACAGAAATGGTTAAAGAATAATTTGTTACAGGTTGACATGACATTTTTCCAATAAGAAAATGGTTCAGAATAATCCAGAATTAACCTCTCTTCTGATCTCCTCTTGTTACATGATTTAAATCCTTTGTGTATATTTGTATTGAAAACAAGTAAGACATCATTGCTTACTTCTAGTATTGTCATAAGTAACCCCAGTAGAAGATATCCTGGTTCTTTTTCCTGATATTACATTTGCCATTAACTCATGCTGCAATTTCATGAACATATTCTGTGTGGGGCCTCCCTGGTGGCTCAAAGGTTAAGACACAACCTATGAAGCTATCAGCAGCCACTGTAGCACGAGTTCACGAGTTCCATCCTTGGCCAGGGAGCTACCCACATGGTGCAACAGACCTCTCCTGTCTCACCTGCTACTCCCCTCAGCAGCGTATTTCTGTCGATCTGCCTGTTCTGTTCCCCACTCTGTCTTTGGTGAATCCTCTCACCCCCCCCACCTCTAGCCTGTACCCCAGTTCTTATATGCATAAATAAATAAATCTTATATGTTCTTATGTGCATAAATAAATAAATCTTAAAAAACATTCTGTGATAAATCCTGTATCATAAACAAATGTGTCACCCTGGACTCAACCACCAAAGCCATACACTGTAGCATATGGACATATCAGAACAGAGCAACAGTGGAAAAACAAAAGACCTTCATCCACTGGCATGTTAGGAGGTAAAAGCTTACAAGTAAAAGTGACAGAGATTCATCCTATTTTAATAATCTCTTAAACAGTGTTTCCACAAGTTCTCTGTATTTACATCTCCCTCCTTTTTTCTGTCAACATAATTCATAAATTAAAAAATAAATGAATAAAGATATGCAAATCTTTAAACAGGAAGCATAATAGTCAAATATACAAGAAAAGCTGTTCATCTTTTAAAAGAGCAAGGGAACACGAACTCACAGAACATCAAGGCATACAATAAGAAATGGAGATCAAGAAGTTATCAAAGGCTGTTGATTTTATATAGGTAGAGAGACATAATACAAAGATTCACAGTTTATAATTTAATTACTCATGATTACATTAGAACTCTGTGAAGTTGTAAATTCCTTCATAATACACATCAACACAATATATATTGTCATATTGTCATAATTTAGCAAAGAACTTTATGTAAAAGACAAGATTTTCTACGTATAAATTCTGAGTATTCAGAGGACAAACTTGAACAGGCACCAAAATTTCATTTTTAGACCTGTGGCAAGACTCAGTCCCATTTACATGATAAAATGTCCCCAAGAAAAAAGAAACCTCAATTTGGTCTAGATAACACAAATTTCCTAATTATACTAAAAAACAATTTACTGCTCTTGATACCTTCATAAAATATGCCCTGAGAGTTTATTGTAGAAAGAAAGGTTTGCATATACTCTTGTCATGTTTCAGGTATTCTTTTATTTTAATATATTTCTAGTTATTTTCATAGAAAAAATTAAGGAGGTGTAACATACCTAATCCTATTTCACTGGAAACAAGGGGACTTATAATTGTACTAATGATTTTTTTTTTACTAAGAGGAAAACTAATTAAGTGATTTTTTAATAAATTCTATTGTGTATGACAGATTTTTTTTCCCTGACAGTCAGAAATCTGCAATTTCTGAATTAATTTGTCTAGTTGTAAGAACTGAAAACTTATAACTCACTCTGGACCTAAATTGCTTTACAGTTGTGAAAGAATAATGATTAAAAGTTATGTTTTCAAATATCAAACCTTACCATATAGCATAGTTCAAATGCAATGTGTCTTGAAGCTTGAGAGTAATTATGCAAAAAAAAAATCAGATGAACTTATTCAATGTGTTGATAAAAAGATGGAGTTGAAATATCTATCCTGAAAAGAAATAATGTTTCACTAAGGACCAAGTAATTTAGAGTTGTCTAAAGGTATCCCTGTTTTGTTTGTAAGTCATTTGTAGGAGGAAAGAGAAATGAGGTAGTAGAGGGTATGGTTTGTACCTAAATTCGTTTGATTTCAGAGCATAGCTACACTTTTAACTAATAGGTAAACAGCTTCATAACTAATGCCTACCAAAAACTGGATAATAATTATGATTAGTTGTGTTCAAATCTACTTCAACAGGCTTTGTAGAAGAATGACCTTTATTAACTTAGAGACCAAAGCTTAGGGCTTAAGATTTTAGAACTCTATGTTCTTCCCCATCTCCTGATTTTCACTTTGCCCCCTGGCAGTTCATGTGTACACTTTAGTCTTCAGCTTCAATACTGAAATGGTAATTCTGTGATTCTACTCAAGCAGTTCCTATCAGAAACAGTAACATTGGCTAGAGGTCAGGAATGAGTTTTGTTTAAAGAATACCCTAAGAAGCTGAGATTCTGATATATTAATTTGAATACACCATGAAATATATGACTTTGTGAATGTGCTCCGTCTTTTTAAAGTTAATTTCTCACACAAAACAAATCTTGTGATGTGCCATCTCAATTTAATCCACCTCTGGACACTTAAGTGCTTTTCAGAAATGTTTCTTTTTCTTATTATGTCTCCAGATTCCCAATGGTTACTTAGGTTCCTGCTGCTCTAAAATTATGACACATTCCATTGAATCCTGTCCACACAATTGTTAAGGTGAAGAAGAAATTTCTACATCTAAGAGTGAATTCAAAACGGAAACCAACATATAAAACTCTAAGTTATAAAATTAGTTTGAAATTTTGGAATATCTTTTGAATATTAAGAAAAAGAAATCTTTATGTACCAATTGGTGCTTCTTTAATATATTTATTAATATTGTTATAGGACAGGGAGAGGGGCAGTCCAAACCCCGCAAACCTGCCTATTCTAAATGGGTTCTGCCATCCGCCGCATCAATACAAAACATAGGAGACTTTAATGGGAAGGAACTTTAATAAAACTAGGAAACAATACAGGTAAGGCAAAGAATCTAGTTTCTAAATGAAGCACCCAAAGTTACCCGTCCCCTCGTGGGTAAAACTCCATCCATATGGGATCGGCCCAGAACAAGGCCCCAAGGCCTGCCACAAGTCTAAAGCATCTTCCAGTGGGGACCCACAGAAAAGGGTCACAAACAACTGGACAAGCCCGGAAGGAAAAGAGCAAAATCAACATCAAGATAAAAGCTGCCATTGTCACCTCCCCACGGGTCTCACCCACATCTGTGTCACCCTGTCCACGACCAAAAGACAAGCGCAGCTTCTTCACGTGTCTCTAGGCTCCATCCTGCCTCCTTCCTCAGTCTCTTCTGCAGCTTCTCCTCTTCCTGCTCAGCTCCACCCTCCCTTGGGTGGGGCAGGGAACCTCCCCCTTTCCTGGGGACCACCCTGTTACAATATGTCTACAACAGCAAATAATTCAATTAAATACAATATAGCAAATATTGACTTCCCACTCTACTAGATAATGTACAATTCTTTATGACCATACTGCTCCCACCACCTTGTCTTTTTCTACATTCTATAGGATGATTTAGTTTCCTCATCTATAAAATGAGGATAATAATATCTCCTATCTTGTGGAGTTACTGAGAATATAGAGATAATCAATTGTAAAATGCTTAGAAAATAATGGAAATATTGAAAACACTCAATAAAAGTTGTTTTCATAGGTGGCTTAATCTGTGCAATATTTTTCTTCCCAGGAATGTAATGTTAGTATGGAAATGTACTGTATCAAAAATGTCTTTCCAGATGACTAAAGTCTACTTGTTTGATACATAATGCTGCAAAATATTGCCTTACATCAGCAACATGATAAAAATAGGAAGATAAAAAGAATTACACACATATACCTTGGTAAATCATCTAAATAAAATGAAGTTATAAAAAATAAACTTCAATGTTCTGCTATAAAGGCACAAAAGCCAGTAACCATAAGCATCCAAATGTATCAGGTCACCACCTGTCAGCAGGTGAGAGGCTTCTGTGTTTATGGTGACAAATAGTTCAAGATGTTTCTCAAAATCAATGATTCAAGAGGTTTTTTTATTTCTGTTTTCTCTCTCTGAAGAACAGGCCTCTGTTTCTTTCCACCTCTGGTATAATTCAGGAAGAATAATATCATGTCTTAATTCAAAATGAATGATGTAGTACAGAGTTTCAAACTATATATCTTTCTAAAGATGTCAGTTTCCTTTCCCTACTTTCCTATATTCCAAAACCAAGTTTAAATTAAACACAGATCAACAGTAAATCTGTCAATTGCTATCTTATTTATGGCACTGTTAGAAGAGCTACTGATTTTCTCCTATAAACCAAGATGGATACTTTCTGATTTCTTCAGAATTAAAGCAACTTAAATATTTTATGGTATTTTTATTAGCTTACTTGAGCTGTTCACTATTCTGATGATCTTAGGTACTGCCCATCATGTGTCTGCCATGTAAGGAACAGGGGTATATGTTCTGTACAGAATATGGAAGAACTACAGAACTTGATAAGTATAAAACTATGATGTGATTTTAAGACTCAAAAAGAGAGAAAACTGTAACAGAAGATGATGTAGATAGATATTTTGGAATTTATTGATACATTCCAGATTTATATCTCTGAAAATTCAGATTTAATTCTTAATGTTGAATGACAAAAATTAGTATAATACATAGCATTATAAACAGTGTAATCAATTTGTATTTATATTTAAATACAACACAGACACAAGCACATCACAATTATTACTTTATAAGGATATACCTTAAAACTTATATAAATGACAACTCATCACAATTATCATTTGTACTATCTGACTATAGGTGGTGTTTAAGTCTTTGTGACACCAAGATCAGGTTATCTGCTGTGTTCCTTCATATTTCTACTTTTTTTGTTTTTAACGGTAGGTCTATTATGATTATTTATACCTGCTTTCTGATTGTATGCTGGGTGTGTAGGAGGCAGGTAACTTGTCTTTTTAGTTCACAGGGTTTCACATTGAGGAAGTCAGAGTGTAGGAATGGAACACTTAAACCTGATTTATTTGATAAGATCCTGGAATCTGAACATGATGGGTACAGAATGTGATGCTGGAGGAAATTGGAAGGAGTGAGTGTGTTTTGAATGTGGGATTAAAGTAAAAAAAAAAAAACACAGTTGAAAAACACAATTACATCAAAAACATCCAAGTTATTGACAGTCTGATTTTAAAATGAAATTCAATAGACCGGAAACAACAAAGAATCTTAAATAAGAAGAAGATTGGTACATTTTTACTCCTGGATATCAAAACTCATTATGAAGCTGCAGCAATGAAGACAGAGTGTTTTTGGCATACAACAAACAAATAGAACAGTAGGAGAAGATAGAAAGTGCAGAAACAGATTGTTGTTTATACAGATAGTTGATTTTGGAATAAAAATGGAAAAAATTTGAAAAAGTACTTTAACTCTAAACATGTAAATACTAAATAATCAAAATAGATTAATTTTAAAAGGATGACTATTTGGGTAGCATAAATTAAAATTCAATTATATACTATTTATAAAAGAGCCTCTAAAATATAACATTTATAAAGGTTTAAAATAAATATTTAGAGAAAATATGCCTAAGAAATTATAATCAATTTAATATCACTATATTGATATGAGAAAACTTAAAACTTCATGAATAAAGTGAAGCATTGCTACAGATAAAGAATTTCAACACATCATAATGAAAGTAACATTTCTTCCAGTAAACTATTTCTGCATACCAAATAGCATATAGTACAGAAGTAAATTAGGCAAAACCATATAGAATTAAAACAAGAAAGAGTCCCATAATTATAGTTGGAGATTTTAATACCATAATTGATGGATTGGATAGGATAGAATAGGATAGGAGATAGATGGTAGATCAATAGCTTGATAGATCTATAGATAGAAAGATAATATAAAGGACCCAATGAAATTCCTAATCTAACTGGGGCATATAAAACATTAGCAAACAATTGCAGAATGCATATACACTTCAAGGACACATGGAACAATCACAAAATTGTTCATGTACTGTCCATATAACAAAATTCAACACATTTTAATTACTGGAAAACCTAATGACAAAGTATTCTGACTATAGTACAACTAAATCAAAAATAAGAAGAGGGGAAATAAAAAATATGAAGTTTGTAAAGTTGGAAATCTACATTTAAGTAAGTTGTGGGTCAACATATAATTTATAATAGAAGTAAAAAAATATCTTAAACATAATAATAATGAAATATGACATTAAAATTTGAAAAATATATCCAGACTAGAACTTTGAAATGTATAGCCTTAAAAACTATTAGAAAAGGAGGCTCAAAATCATTGAGTTAAGCTACACATCCTTCTTAAAAAATTACAAAAGTAGCAATATCTCAAATAAAGGTACAGTTAGATAAGAAGGAAGTTAAGAGCAAAATTTGATGAAAAAGAAGACAAACATAAAACAGAGAAAATCAACAAAATCAAAAATTGTTTCTTTGCCAAGATAGATAATTGCTTAACTTCTGATAAGACTGATAAGAGTGAAAGTAAAATAACAAATATCAGAAATGAAAAAGAATACAACACTATTGATGTTTTGGAAAATTAAATAAAAATATTAGGAAGATATTGTGAACAATATTATGTAATAAGTTTGAATATTTAGATAGAATGTCTAGTACATATAGCTAGTAATTAGCAGTATGTGATAATGTTGCATGAATAGACAAATAGATGAACTAAACAGAATAAAGTTCTACAAACAAATTCACAGTTAAATGGACAAAATATGTGACAGGCTTGGTATTGTATATAAAGAAGGAAATAACAGGCTTTTCATTAAAAGTTGTGAGTTCATAAAAAGTTCATTTAAAGTTGTTTTATTGAATATAAAAAATAATTTACTTGGAACCATAACTCACACCATGAACTGGAACCAGTCTTCATGGATACAAATTTAAATACTGAAGACAAGTCACGCAACTTTGAAAAGATAATATAAACAAAACAGCATCATGAAAGTGGGCTTAAAAGATTCTTAAATACTAAATGAAAGCATCAACCATAAATTAGAAGATATTTGTATCACATATATAAGAGAAAGGAGAGGGAGTTTAAACTGGTGGTTAAGATCAGGGACCAAAAAGTCACACAGTCTAGGGTAGGAAATTTCCCATGTCACTGTATAACCATGTGACCTATGTCAAGTTACTTAACCTTTTTCTATAGCTCATCTTCTAATTTCCAAAACAAGGCTAATAAAGGTATCTACTAATAAGATGAACTAAAGAGAAAACAATGTAATGTAATGATAGAACTTAAATACCACAAACCTTTCAAAAGCTCATGAGAGCCTCTTGTACAATGTCACATTTAATGATTTCACAGTGTCCGACAATGCCCATTCCTGTTTTAGTTCAATGAATATTTATTCCTGGACAATTAAATTATTTTACTTATTTTGCATGAGCCCCCCTGAAATTCAAGTTCTTGATATTTCCATAAAATAAATTACTAGAAATGCATTTGTTCCATCTTAAAATGCAGACTTTTAATGCTTTCAACAGCATTACTTCAAAGGTAAATTTATTATTCACATATTGATATTGGGTTTTGTTCAATTACAAATTTTATGTAATCTCTGACAGATTGTGAAAACTGAGTTACTTAGACACAGTCTCCACAATTCCAGGAGCTCCAAAGAACACTCTTTTTATAAGAGATCAAGTAAATGTATAGATTAGCAAATCATCTTGATTAAAGAATGTATGCTACTTATCTCTGTAACCACAAACCCAGTATATTTTCATATGTGGAAGTACTCAAAGAATGATTGCTATGAAAATACCAAGTTTGAGTGATAGGAGATTCTACTTTTCTGGTGATACCCATAAAAGTTAGAAGCAATGGTTTCACAGAAAGAATAAACCATCAAGCTAAATATCCAGAGTATTTTACAATAAATATTATAATTGCGGAGTTTGTTTATTGATTTTCAAGGACTTATGCTATCACTATTGCTCATCTAAACTGTGACTGCCCCCTATTGAGAAATATACTTTAACCCCTGTTAGCATCATTCTTGTGAAATTTGTATATTCCATTTGGTACCTACTTTGACTAAAAGACATAAAATCAATTTCCAAAGAGTCTAGACATATAGTAATTCCCTAAATATGAGGTTGAAGGGATGAGGTATAAATAATAATCTGAAGACCTATATTTATCTTAATAGTTCATAAACAAATCATAAGTTATGAATGCTGAGGCTCTGTGATAGCATAAAACTGTGAGCGTAGTCACTGATTTCATGGCAGGGAGCCCACCTCTCATGATAGATTGGAGATAACATTATTGATTAAACAGAGATTAGAAAAGTTGAACCAAGTCATGCAGAGAGACATGTAGATCTAAAAGACTAATGATGCCCCCCTTATGGGTCTGTTGGAATACCTTTTAGTGAAGAAGAAAAAAAAAATTAAAACCCCACTACTCTCTTTTGTTAAGGTCAAACTTCATTATTAGGTTAAATCCAAATTTCTTCTTTATATTTTAAGTAGGTCGAGATATATTGAATAGAGATAGAAAATATTTTTTTAAAGCAAAAATTTCAAAAAGAAAATCTTATGATGGGGGGAGTATAATGTGATTAATTTGTATGAAGATTTCATAAAATTACTAGTGACTACTGATTTTATAAGTTATTTTCCTCATAAAAGGTACTATTATAATCTCTTTTGCCTTATGGAAAGGAGAAATAATTTTCTTTAGTCTGTATAATTTCTGAAATAACACTTGAATAATCATTAATTTAGACATTCAGCAAACACTTATTAAAAACCTACTACATCCAAAAGCACAATTTAGTAACCTGTGAGTGCTATAAAGATTCTTAACATACAGTTCCTATACTCAAGATTCATAATTATCAAATACAAGCATGATTATTAAACAGGCAGTGCTTGTTTATAAACAAGCAGTGCTATAAGAAAGACATTGATGATGTATAGTGCTAAGAGCACAGACACACCTCCAACTGGGAGGATTCAGAAGTTTCATGAAGGTGGCATTTCTATTAAATTTTGAGGATGGGCTGGAGAGGCAAACTACAAAGAGATTGTGGGGTGATAAAAAGTACAGGGCATACAAATGGGGAACAGTTAATTTAATTGAGAGCATGGGTCACAAAATGAACAGCATGAAAATCCATGGTTAAAAAGGTAGGTGAGCTGAAACGTGACCTAAATCCTGTGCTGAATATATTTTGGAGTAAGCAAGTTTCTTGGTCAAAGGAATAACCACTGAGGTCATGCCTTACAGAGCCTGGCAAATTTTCAGGAGCATTTGGCATGAAGTGAACTATAGATGATTGAGAGAAAAAGACTTATAAGTCCTTATAAGAAGACTTATAAATTCCAGTCAAAAGAAGATTGAGAAGATTATGACAGTCTGGATGTAGAAAAGATTGAATATCCTTGATGGTTTCAGAACAAAGATGGTTTCTGTTGTCCTTTGATTTTTTTAATTTAGAATCCCCCCACCACCACCAATCTCCTGGATGGATCAGTGCTTACTTTTTTAGGAGGGAGTCATGAAAATGATTCAACTGCTGGCCAGACTTGCCCAGGTATAGAGAACTGTAGTAATTATAAGACAGCTTAGTTCAGAGCTAAGAGTTACAATAGATAGTAGCCTATGATCTGCTTAGGGCACGCAAGAAAGTAAAAGGACAGCAAGGTTAAAGATGCTTCAAGAGGTTACACTTGAATTGCTTTGCTTTTCAGAGTGACTCTAGAAGGCTTTGTGTGCCTTCCTTGATAGTTCCATGCTTTATAATTGTTATTTATAGTTCTAATATTCACTTGTGCAAGGAACAAGTGATAAGATGAAGAAGTGCACTGAGGTATCTTTGAGGGACACCTCAGAAGAGAGATGCTGTGAGAGAGGGCAGCTATTGAAAGCCAGCTATGCAGACTCTAGCCTCTCATTCCCATTACCCCGACCTCAGCAATTTTCTAAAGGTTATTGGGAGGATCTACCAAAAGGGAGCCATCAAGGAGAACAACTCACACAATACTCAGAGAAGATCAAATACTTAAAAGACTGTATACTCTCTAAATACTATCCTGAAATGAATTATCCCTGAGGGGAAGTAGGTAGCACTTAGTGTCTATTATTGTATTAAAATATCAGATGGAAAAGACTAGTCTTCCAATGTATTCCTAATTGAGGGGAGGGAGAATAATAATTTCCCTCTCTCCGAAGACATAGTTAGATTGGAGGCTCTCAAATTCCAGGAATATGACTTGAGCAAGCTATAAAAACCTTGATTTATAGGTCAAGCTTCCAGTTCCTGGTAGGAAGTATGACATGAGAAAAAAAAAGTACAGATGTGTCAAAATGTATAGCTGTTTCTTATCAACTTTCACAAAAACTGAGTTTTTTTAATTCTATCCATTCTAATACACACACACACACACACACACACTCCTCTCTTTTTTTATTGTATATTGTGCCTAGGATGTTGGAATCAAATTCAGGGCATAAAAAGGTTGACATCGAGAAGAAAAATCACACAAACATTGAATGGTTACAAAGGGATTTCTCATTCAGGTTGATTTGATTAGCAATAATCTTTGAGTCTAATTTCTCAGGTAATGTTTCTTTCATCATTTTCAGGATAGCAAGCTGATGAACATCTCATTTACATTTTTATTAGCCTATAAAACTTATCCTTCTATGCTCTTTTACCTCACACTGAAAGCAGTACTTAATGTTTAATAATAGCTAATAGAATCTATGACAAAGACGGAGTACAAAAAAAGTGACACTCTAGCTAGTATCCTCTTACATCACTCCTTACAATTGATACATGCTTAAAACACTGCTTCTGAGACCATAAAATTACTGATTATGATGCATGATCTATGATTTTGTCTTGATCTCTAGACCAAATGCCTAGACAGTAGGAGACTGCCTCCCTGCCTTTAATTAAGAGCACTCTGTAACATAGGGCACATTCAGTAATGGGGGCAGAGAGTTTCAGCTCCAACTTCGGAGAAAAACACTTTTGAATGGCACAGAAGATGTACTTTTCCTAAATCATATCTCAGCTCTTTAAGACTGAATGTGCAATAAAGATTTGGTTTCAGATTTAAACATTTGACATGAAGATATATCAAACTTTGGCATTACAGAACTTCAAATGACTTCAGACCAAGTTTAATTTTAATTTTTATTCCTTGTTGGGGTTTCATTAGTTTACAACATTGTATATGATTTAAAGGTATAGGATCACACCTTTCATCTACCACACAACAATCGCCACCAAGGCAGTTAATGCCACAAAATAGTGATTAGAATACCAGTCATGACATTCAGTAGGGTGATATTTAAACAATACTTTATAGTAATATATGTTCACTGGTATATCTGACCCTTTTACGCTTTTGGTGTCTGAACTGGAGTAGCTCACTATGTGCATATTGGTAGACTTGTATGGTGACACTGGCTTTCTTTCTCTGCTCACAAATTTCAGAAAGGGGGAGAAATTGATTTCATACTCTCTACAAATCCAGCATATTTAT
This sequence comes from Talpa europaea, assembly GCF_964194135.1. Taxonomy (NCBI): domain Eukaryota; kingdom Metazoa; phylum Chordata; class Mammalia; order Eulipotyphla; family Talpidae; genus Talpa; species Talpa europaea. Next base: position 50,595,517 of record NC_140076.1, read on the forward strand.
TTCAAAACCTGAGGGAAAAAATTACTGGTATGGGTTAAACTGTGTCTTTCCCCTCGATTTCAATCTTCTGCTAAAATCAAATATGGAAGGCCTAAACCTCAGTATCTCAAAATATGACTGAATTTTGACATAGGCTCTTTAAAGAGGTTTTTAATTTAGGTGGACCCTAATCCAATAGGACTGGTGTTCTTCTGAGGAGATTAGGGCATAGAAAGTGTGAGATACCAGACATGTGCATACACAGCAAGGTGCCATCTACAAGCTAAAGAGAAAAGTTCAATAAGAAAATGGTGGCGCAGTGGTTGAGCACTGGGCAGTTTCTGTGGTGCTGGTTCGATTCCCAGCTGCTCCCCGGCCACCGGAGGAGGTTCCCACATTGCGTGCAGACCTCCCCTGCCGCCCGCTGCTCCCCTCAGCAGTGTACTTCGGTCCATCTGCCTACTCTGCTGCCTGCTCTGGCTCTGGTGAATTCTCTCACCCTCCCGTGCTTCTGACTGTACCCAGTTCTTGTATAAATAAATAAATAAAATCTTAAAAAAAAAAAAAAAGGAAAACAAAGATGCCAACATTTTGTTCTTGGGCTTTTCGCCTCCTACTGTGAAAACCTAAATTTGATGCTTAAGTTATCTTGCCTAAGGAATTTTGTTATGAAAGTCTACCAGACTAATACATAATATAAAAAGGAAAACTATAGATGAACCTCACTTATTAGTAAAAATCAGTTCAGTAGCAAGAGAACTTAATATGCCATGACCAACTGTGTCATTCTGAGTAAAAGATGATTCAACGTAAAAGTGACAATTATTCTGAAAGCATCAGTAATTACAATTAGGAAAGAAAAATCTAAGACACTTAACTATTGGAAAGAAAGCAAGATTATTATAGCCACATCTAGGAAATTTAATTGTAAACTAGGCATATCCAAAAGACTCAAATAAAAATATCTTTTAAAAATAATAAGTTAATCAATAATCAATGTTAACTGTATACAAATATATGTAACAAATAGAAAACAGTGTCATTCAAAAAAGGAAAGTCATTCATATTTGCAACATAAAGAAAAAATACTTTAACAAAACTATAAGAATATTATGCTGAAAGATCTAAAAATAAACAAATGAAAAAATAATATTCTTGAACAATATGATGGGAATATTACTTTTCGTGGATTAATTTATAAATCAGGATTTACCCTAGTCAGTATACCACCACATTTTTCCCATAGGAAAAAAAAAATACAATAAAATCACAAACAGAATAGAACAACAATAGAAAAGATAATTAACTTTCTTAGCACTTGCGTCCTGGGCAGTGTTTAACACATGACATGTATTAAGTCATTTAATATACACACACAGAATCAAAAGGTACATAATAACATAATGTACTTTTAAAAGGAGAAAACTGAGGCCCAGAGAAGATAAATGACTTTCCTAATGTCATGTAATGAGTAAATCATAGATATTTGCTGGAATTTAAATGCACAAAGTCTGGTTTTAGAATAAAGGCCCTTTACTGTTTTACTCTGGTACCTCTTTATGCACTAAAGTTCATATGCAAAAATAAAAAGAGAAGAGTATCCAGCAAAGTTTTCAAAAGGGAAGTGTCAGGAGGGAGTGCTTGCACTTTTAGATATTCAAACATAACCTAAACCCATACTAAATAAAAGAGTTGCATTTGGTATTAGCACAGGAATACACAGATGGACCTAATTAGATGACAGTGGGGAAAATATGGCATATTCAATAAATACTGTTTGAACAACTGGATAACCTTTTGGGGAGAAAAATTAAAACTGGATTACTACTTCCCACCATATACTGAAAGACATTCCAGATACAATCTATAAACAGGAGGAAAATAAATTAAAAAGTATTTCAAGTAAATACTTGCAATTTCTTTTTACACAATTTTGAAAGGAAGAAGGTCTTTTTTAAGCAAAGGTCACAAAGCAAGAACTGACAAATCTGGCTAGATAAATTTGAAACCATTTGTAGAAAATAAAAAAAAGAAACTAATAAAACTGCAAATAGATCTAATAAAGCTTATTTCCTCAGTATACAAGATCTCTTTTCAGTCAGCATGGGAAAATTTTAAAACAAAAATAAGCAAAAATTAAAAAAAAAATCTCCAGCTTAAGGAATACAAATGGTAAAAACATATCAAATTAAAAAAAGACTTACCCTCCCTTATATTTAACAAGGGTTCATTATTAGTTTAACAAAGACAATAGATATTGATATTTTATGGAAGAAGGTATTCATTACAAAAGCATAAGTAAATCTACCTTTTTTGATAACACTTATCAAAATGTAAAATTCATAATGTGTTTTGCCCAACTACACATATAAACACAAATTGTCACGGATGTTCAAAGATACAGATAATTCTATTGCACCTCATCTACCACAGCAGCACTCATAGGCCAATGGCATTTTCAAATTGATATGTAGCATGTATCACTACTTCATTTCTTTTTATTGCTGAATACATTTCATAGTATGGATATACCAATTTTTTTTGCATTTACTCATTAGCTGTACATTTGTTTTCATGTATTGATTTTTATGGCTAACATTGTTAAGAACATAAGTTCTTAACTGTACAAGTTTCTGTGTGTCTTGGGTATATACCTAGGAGTGGAATTACTGTGTACCAATAGTAACTCTGTTTTTAACTTCTTGAGGAACTGTCAAATTGTTTTTCAAATCAGCTGTACCATTTTATATTTTCACCAGCAATGTCTGAGGGGTCCAATTTCTCCCAATATTTATGAATACTTGGTATTGCCTAAGATTAGAATTCATATAAAGAGATACCAGAATATCTTAATGTACTTGGTTTTTACATGATTGAGATCTGTGTATAGGATTTTCCTAGCACTTGCTTACATTGTATACTTCTATTCACGATTTCCAAAGTCTAAATTTTGGTCAGGTAGGCTGAGAGGTTGTTGTTTGAATTAGGGAGAGGACAGTGCTTTGTGAGTGAGAGCTGGTTCTAATACTAGACAGCGTGGAAACACCTGCTCTACCAATATGAGCCTGACACCACGGACAAGTTACCTAACCTTTCTGTGCCCTAGTTTTCTCATCTGGAAAATGAGGATTAAAAAACTCAAGTGAGAATTAAGTTCATTGCTATGACTGGTACAGTGTTATAATATCAAGGTTATAACTATTACTGTATTTTTTATTGTTTTACTATTCTGATTCCAAATAAAATTCACAAGGGACTATTGCTTATTAAAAAGATTATAGTCATACTGAATAAACAACTTTTATTTATTTTTTTAAAGATTTATTTATTTTATTTATACAAGAACTGGGGTACAGGCCAGAGGTGCAGGAGGGTGAGAGAATTCACCAGAGACAGAGTGGGGAGCAGAACAGACAAATAGACTGAAAATGGGGAGTAGTAGGTGAGACAGGAGAGGTCTGCCACGCCATGTGGGTATCTCCCTGGCAGTCTGGGAATTGAACCCGCACAGCATAGGCTGCGGACAGCTTCAAAGCACTGCACTCAACCCTCTGCCCCATCGGGGAGGCCCTGACTGAATACCTTTTAATTATAAAATTCATGAATACATCACCTCTTTTTTTTTTAAGATTTATTTTTTTTATTTATACAAGCACTGGGTTCAGTCAGAAGTGCAGGAGGGTGAGAGAATTCACCAGAGCCAGAGTGGGGAGCAGAACAGGCAGACTGACGAAGTACGCTGCTGAGGGGAGCAGCGGGCGGCAGGAGAGGTCTGCGCACCATGTGGGACCCTCCTCTGGTGGCTGGGGAGCAGCCAGGGATCGAACCGGTGCTGTAGAGGCTGTGGGCAGCTTCGCAACCCAGCACTCAACCGCTGTGCCACCAGGGGAGGCCCAACATCACCTCTTTTAAGAGACAAAGAGGAAGGAAGAGAGAGGGAGAGGAGACAGAGAATATTTTAGAATTCCAAGTATTCACTTGCTTATGCCTTTTAGGAGAAAACTAAAGCTATTATAAAAGAAATAACTTAGAGTCAAAGGTTTCTTGGTAAACAAGACTCTCTCCTGAATCATTTAGATGATTTAGTTAAGAATGAACTGGAACAACATCAATTGCATTTCCTTGAAATCAGAAATAAATTCCAAATAGCTGGGAATCATTTTTGAAGCAATGCTTGGAATAAGTGTTTACATCTGTAAATGGGATAAAGTAGGATGGAACAAATTCAGCTCTAAAATAATACTCTTACCTGCAAAAAGTATATATGAAACTATGCCTTTCTGTGAAAAATGAAACACTGCACAACCCTTATGCATTATATATTGCGTCATCTCAGACATGTTTTCAGTTTGCTACTCAGTTGTTTGCAGTTACAGATAATTGATTCATTTCCTGATAACTGCAGAAACTATGGCATGAAACACCAGTGTATCAGCTTTCTGTAGTTATTTTAGTATAAATTATTTTGTATTTAGTGTGTGTGTGTGTGTGTGTGTACATGCTATGTGCCCATATGCATGCATTATAGCTCCATGTCTTCTGTTGTCCATACACTAACTGCCAGATAAAGTTCTTAAATCAGTTAATTTTGCATTAATTGTATATGTAGAAATGTATGAACTTTATATAACATACCCAGTCTATGTTTTGTTTTCTGAATAATTGTTTGGTGTCTTGAGGGTATAAGCCCTGTTTTAACAATGCATACAAGACTCATAAGGGAGTAATTATTCTTTTATTTACAAGACTACAGACCTAAAGACGGATGACCGGGTTTAAATCCTACCCATCTCTTTTATTTATTGTCTGAAAGGCCCTCTGGAAGTCATTTAAATCCTCTAACCCTCAGTTTTCTCACTGGGAAACTGAGTTCAAAGGTAGCTACTTCGCAGGAAAGGAAATGATATATGTGAATGATAAAGCGTTACCAAATGCTAGCTGATATTTTTCACTTTCCATGCTTGAGAGTGCACAAGACTCATGTGTCGCAGGATTCAAAGGGGAGAAGAGGGTTTAATGCATGTTTATTGATTGCTGACAGGATCTTAGGTTTTGTATAAACTAGCATATGCGTATGTATTGATAGATGCATAAATCAGTCAGCAAGAAGCATGGAAACTGGGACAACCAATATTTGCCTGCTTTTCAAAGCACAGTAAATCTAAATCTGAGTCTCCAAATGCAGCCAGGATGTCTAGGAATCTGCAGCACATGTTCTCTTCTATTATTGAAGGAGACAGCTGTCTAGTCAATGTAAATTTTATTGTAAGATTGTTTAATAGAATTCACAATTATGGGAGGACAAACACACTTGAGACACTAATGGAGGGTATAAATTTGATATGTGAAGACAAAGAGGCCTGTCAGACTTAGCATCAGTTATTGTCTCATAGAGAAAGGTGGGCAATACACAGGAGTAACTACCAATGAAAGGAAACTCCCACTGATCCATCGCTACTGTCCTTGCTAAGCCAGGGTGAAAATTAGAAGTGGAAAATGCACATGAAATTTTGATATTGTAGGGCCTCCCTTGTGGCACAGGAGGTTGAGCGCAGTACTGTGAAGCTGTCCACAGTCTCTGCAGTGCGGGTTCAATTCCCGCCGGCCTCGGAGCAACCCACATGGCGAGCAGTCCTCTCCTGTCTCACCCGCTGCTCCCCTCAGCAGTGTATTTTGGTCAGTCTGCCTGTTCTGTTCCCTGCTCTGTCTCTGGTGAATCCACTCACCCTCCCGTGCATCTGGCCTATACCCCAGTTCTTGTATGAAAATAAATAAATCTTTAAAAAAAATTGATATTGTAATATTTATTATATATGTGTTTTATTCCATTAGACTAGAATTTTCTGCACCATTTGATATCTGGAATCCTTTTTCTATTGAAAATCTCTATACCTCCAATTATTCTGATAATACAATATCCTTGTTTCCTCATACCACCTTGACCAATACTTCTGTGTCTCCTCAATGATAATTCAGTAATTCTTCAAATCTCTGTAAATATTCTTTCAGTTTTAGAACTTGGCCATCTGTTCAACTCAACTAATAAGTTTTCATTATCATTATAGTTTCAGTTACCACCTCTACAGATATAATTTCCAAAAACTTATATTAACTTTCATCTTCTCAACTAAATGCCAGTAATATATTTCTAAATGATTAATGCACATTTCCACATGAAATTTTGGATGCAATTTGCAAGTCAACATGCCTTGAGCTAACTGAATTTTCCTCCAAATTAAATGCTTTATTCAACTCTTTATCTCTGTTTAATCTTCATATCATCACTCTGGAAACCATGTTAACTAGTGTGGGAAAAGAAATCCTCTTCAAGTCATTATTTATCAAATGTCCAATTATCCTCTTAACTCAAAACTCTCCTTGCTTTCCCCATTTAACTTGTATTTATTGAGGTGATGTTGCTATACAACACTGCATATATTTTAGAAGTACAGATTCATGCCTCTACAAATGTATGTTGCCACACCACATCCATCAGCAAAATAATTCAATGGATTCCTCCCATCTTGCTTCCTGAACCCAACAACTTCTTTTCTGGTAAACTCAGTTTTGCAGTCAGATTTCTAGGGTTGGCTTAGTTTGATTTTGTCTATTCCTTTGCTTTATTTGTATATATTCCACAGATAAGTGAAAACATCTAGTGTTTTTCTTTCCCCATATTACATCTTGTTTAGCATAATACCTTACATTTCCATCCATGTTGCAAGTGGCAAGATCTTTTTTTTTTAATAGTCAAGAAGTAGTCAATTAAATATCTATTCTATATCTTCTTTATCTACATCTGTCCTTGTATACTTAAGTTGTTTCTATAACTTGGCCCTTATAAATAGTGTTGAAATGAACATAGGAATGTATATATACCTTTAAATAAGTGTTTTTGTATTATTTGGGTAGCTGTCCAGAAGGAGGATACTGGATTATATGGAATTCTGTTTTTACTATTTTGAGAAACTTCAACAGTGTTTACCGTAGGGACAAGTCTATTTTCCCATTCACAGTGAGCAAGGGTTCCGTTTTCTCCATATCCTCTCCAGTACTTGTTTCTAGAGTTTTTTTTTTTTTAATTTTTTTTTTAAATATGAACCATTCTATGTATATGAGGTAGTATCTCATTGTGGTTTGGATTTGCACTTCCTTGATGATAAGTAATGGTGAGTATTTTTTCATATGCCTGCTGACCACCTATTTATCTTTTCTGGAGCAGTGTCTATTTAGATCTCTCATCATTTTTTGATTGGGTTGCTTTCTTGTTAAGTTGCATGAGTTCTCTGTAGATTTTGTATATTAAGCCCTTGTTAGACCTATTTGGTAGTGTGACTTCTATTTCATTGTGCAGAAGCTTTTTATTTGATAGGGTCCCATTGGCTATAAGTATCTCTAAGGAGGCAGAATATCTGCGTTCCATTAAACTCTTTATCTACCACATTATTTAACCTTGTGTGTTACACAATAAACACTTTGAGTCCAGGAAGCACATCAATCCTATGCTCTCATGTGCATTTAATTCAATAAAGGACAAATGCTTACAATTCAATTAAACTTGAGGCTTTTCAGTTGTTTAGTCTGGCCCATTCCCAAAACCCAAGTTTACCTATTAGAACTTTTTACAATGTACATCATGCTTTTCATTCTATTTGATTTTGTATAAATATGTTCAGTTCATTTTTTTCCTTTTTACTTCTTGTATGTGATTATTCTTCATCATCTCGTTCTTATCATTCTAAATTTCAAAATCTTCACGTAAATCCTTCCCTAACACTTTTAGCTCACATTTATCTCTGTTCCCAGTGAACTCCTACACATATAGTTTTGTGTTCTTTGACATTCCTTTCTATGCAATTATATTTCTAATTTTTCTAATTATCAAACCCATTCTGATCGTTGAATCTACTCTCCCCATGTCTTACCACTATATTCTATTTTATTTTTGAATGGCTTATATAATTTTCCTTGTGTATTAATTCTGTTTATCCAGTTACCTATACAATCTTTGCAGGGAAAAGCTGTCATATTTCTCATATTATTCCAATAACCTACAACTGTATTATGGAAAAACTGAAGACTTAAAAATATTTTTTAAATAAATAAGTGCAAGAAAATAATATTGAAAGTATGTACTTATTAAAATTAATGTTAGAAATTGTATTATATAATTTATAATAGGGATAATAGAAATTTGAAAGAAAAATTCTGAATTTTTTAATATATTACCTTTAGCTTTTTTGGATATAATTTTCCTTTATTATATTATCAATAACTTAATCAATTCACTAGATAATGAAAAAGGCAAAAGAGAAAAAAGGCAAATTCATATACACATTGTATACACCATCAGTGATTTGCTATGAAATTCATTAAATTTTATACAAGAGCTAACAAGAGAACCCATGAATTGCAATACAATAGTAAAGACCTATTTGGAATCATTTTGGTAAATTTTGCTCTGAGACTAGTCAAATTGATATATTTCCTTCTATGCTATGATTATAAAGTAAGAAAACTATTATTTGAAACTGAGATGAAGAGACCAAGCTCTTAACAACCTTATGTTTTGACCCTGTTGTAATTCTATCACTCACAAGTATAATCAACTCAGCACTAGACAAAAAGAATTTTGTTTTACAAAACATATTCTGTCACTTTTCTAACATTAAGAAGTCGAATATGTTTCACTGGAACTAATGTCCACATCATCAGTTCTTCCACCTAGACTTCTTAATATTTGCCTTTCATTTATTTTATCATTGGCCTCTATTTTTTTTCTGGAAAACATTTATATTTAAATGATTCTAATGGGATTTTCTCTCTTCTCATAAGTAAACAAATTTACCTATACTTAGAATAAATAATACCAAAATATTTATTTTATGGGAAATAAGATAATGTAATAAGGGTGAAAGAATCAACATGAAAGAAACTACTTTGCTCCCGATGAGCAAAGTATTCATTTTTATTGAATGTAAGAACCCTTTAAAGAGACACAGTTGAGATTAATTACAGCTATTTTATAGGTCTGAAGTATGATCGTATATGCAGACCTATTTGTTCACAGTTGATGTGTGTGTGTGTGTGTGTGTGTGTGTGTGTTTGAAGAAAGTACAACTCAATTTGCAACTGAATGAAAGGGAGAAAGATAACTATTGATATTTATTATAAAGATATGACTTGATAGCTCTGAAAATCATGAGAGTTTTAAGTAAAAGAATCAGAATTGAAAACGGAAATCTTTTTCTCAGGCTTTGTAATTTGTAAATAAAATTATTGTAGAAGAACCTTGATTTTATCTGTCAAATTACAGTGATAATAAAAAACATTTCTTGAGTGTTTATAAAGAAATTAAATAATATAAATGAACATATTTTGCATAGTAAGAAGTGAAATTAATATTTTAACATAAAAGACAACAACTTGTATAGTCTATAAAACACTTCATGATTTTGTTTTTGATAATTTCCATTACTCTACCTTCAACTTATACCATACTAATAACTTCAACTCACTCATATCCTTCAAACACACTCAGCACTTTTCTGTCTCAGGGCCTTTGTACATACTATTCCTTAATCCTGAAATGTTCTTGTACCCCCTTTGTTGGCTTAATTTCATTCAGATCTCTGTTCAAATATTACTTCATATGCTTTACTACAAAGCTTATCAAGACAGTACCTACTTCTTCACTTTGATTTCATTTTATTCCACTTTATTATATTTTCCAGAACTCACACCTACCTGGTATCATATAATATTTACTTTATTGTCAGTCTCATTCTTTACAACTCAACTCCAAGAAAATGGAGATTTCACCTGACTTTCTCGATACTGTTACCTCAGCAACCAGAACAATTATCTGTGTACAATAGTTGCTTAATAAATCATACAATACATGTGTGAATCAATGAATATTTCATTATATCCTTACATGTAGCAATTCACAAAGCAGGTTAAATAATCATCTGATTTAATCATGATAACAGGCCTCTTAATATTTTTATTTTATAAATGAAGAAAATAGAGACCTGACAATATACAGTAGTTTGCCCAAGGTAAACACTGCATTGCTAGAAACAAAGCTGTCTAGTTCAAAAATTTATGCTCTCAATCATGGCTACATAGTTGATGTATTTAGCCATTTTTATATTAACAGATTTTTGATATTACTGCTACAAAATACATTAAATTTACTATCAAAAGCACATTTATGTAAGTTAAATTGATCCCCCACAGAAATGATTGCATTCATTAGCTAAAAAATAAATGGCCCAAATTTCAAAATACAAAAAAACAAACAAACAACAAACAAAACCCCCCAGCATTTGAAAACAGTTGAGAATAAGAATTGAACGAAGGTAATTTGTTTTCACAGGTGGTCAACCTATAACTTACCTCCAGGTGACCAGCTATTGCAGCAATATGCAGGGCAGTGAGGCCACCATACCCAACCTGCTGTATGTCAGCTCCACTGTGAAGTAGGGAAGTGATCAATTCAGCACTATCCTGTAAGGAAACACATCTTTAGTGTGACTTTTCTACTAACAGCAGATTTGAACGATGTGCAACAGGATGTATTGATTCTCTGACTGTCAGCCAGTTTAGGTGCTCACAGAAGACTCAAGTGTGATTTCTGGCAGAAGAGCACATGAGAGAGCAGAGAGAAGATCTCAAATGATTGAAATGTAGGGACAAATGACAGGGGCATTCAGTTACAATCAATCCTCTACTATTTGACCATGGAACGCAGAAAGGACATTTACCTATGGTGAAGCTCTTGCTAACTCAACTAAATCTTACATGTAGGTCACTCCAATAAACAGAATTTCTCCAGCAACTGTAGTATTGAACTGACTACAGTGGACTCCTACTTCATGGTAGTTCAGTAATTGCTTCTTCTCTAATACATTTGTGTCATGAAGCTGGTACATAATTAATGACACAGTGTCATGGGCCCTATCATTATTAATCAGTAGTGTCTTTCTTAACTTGACTCATTTAAACAGTGAAAATGTTTGACACATTATTTAAGCCTTAAGTTAGAATGATTTACTTAATGACCAAAATGATCCTTACTTTCTTCATTCTATTATTTACATTGTATTTCTATTCAGAAACATGGAACTTCCTTAGAATATTAGTAGCAATTAACATTAATTGAAAGTTTTATTATTTAATCATTCATATGCATGAACTGATATCAACCTAACACATGGTATAATTTCAAAAATAGCTGCTGATAAAAAAATCAAATACTTCTCAAAAAAAACACTATGAACACTTATGATTATAAGCTTCATTTTATAAGTCAGAACACTCAAAAAAAAAAAATCATGTGGAAGTTCACATTTTCACAAAGCTCCAGATTTGGAAGGGAATGCAAAGATGTTCATGTTTAATGCTCTCCCTCAAAGTAAGAATTCAAAATATAACTTCTATAATATTTGACATATTGATATCTCAAACACATCCAATGTGATAAGAGCCAGGAGTTTTCAGAATAGGCCATTATATTTATGCATATACATAAAATTTCAAATACTTTGGTTATGAAAAACATTCAAAAACAATTAATGCTCTATATATAATGAAAGTCTAAAATTTATAAAAAATTGAAAAAACTTTGGTAAAACACCTCAAAGAGCAAAACATAGTTTCCAAAACTTCAACTCCATCTACCTGCATTAGGAAGAAAGTTAAATAAAGATTTCTGTTTTACTGTTCCATTGGCTCCTTCTGCTCAGTCTATAAACTTCAAACTTTATCCATTCTAAAAAAAAAACCACCATTTTTTCCACTGAAACTAAGATAATTTTATCTCTATCTTTGCCTTCATTTTCCAAGCTTCTAGAAAAAAAAATTATTGACACTCAGTGCTGACAGCTCTGATTTTGTTTCCTTAGTAATTTCTATACACTCAAATCTTGCATAAATCTCACTAAGTTAACCATACTCTTTAAACATCAAAACTTGCTTTTTCTCATACTATATTAAGAAATATTTAGTGTTCCTTTTTCATTGCCTCATTTTATCAAGAGGAATCACCATGACTGTTTCTTTCACCTGAATCCTAAGGATCTCAACCATTCTACCAAATCTAATGTCAGTCATCTTCCTTACAGTGAAAAACATCTCCCCTTGAAATCCCTGTCTTTTCTGCTCTTCTAAAACTCACATTTCTGTTTTTTTCCACTTGCCTCCTCTTTGTTTTTAACTGTCTCCAAAAAGAAAGTGATTTGGAAGTTTAGCTCTAAGCTACTTTATCATTCTCCATGCTAATTTTCATAATCCTTGTAAGTTCTGATAACTTCATCTTTTTTCCTGTATTCTTTGTCCAATCCAAGCCCCATATATTTTGCTAACCATTGGCATCTTAAATTAAAAATTACTGAGGTAAATATCATTCATAATTTTCTCAGTATTATTTGTCATCTCCTAGCAATCCTTATTTATATTAAAAGCAATTTATTATTCCAAATGACCTAGATTCTTTCAAATCAGCTTCAAAATTCTGCTAGTTTTAACTCAGTTACTTCTGACATTTCTTCTCCTCATTTCCATCACCTTCCATTTTATAAAGTCTCCTAATCAATCTTCTTAACTAAGCCTTTCTCATCGCAGTTCATTCTCCACAGGCACCGATAAATTTTCTTATACACAGTATTTATTATGTCACTCATGTTTTCAATAAACTTTTCATACACTCTACAAATATTTATTGAGAATATATGACTGTAAAACATTGCTCTGAAAAATGGGGGCACTGCAGTTAGGCAGTTACAATTCCTGCTTTCATGGAGCTCACATTTTCCTGTATGTATGAGAGAAGAACAAGAAAATAATTATGTTTTAATTATTATACACAGTATATATATATGTATATATATATAATATAGTAATATCATAAAGCTCAAAAGCTAAGAGATAAAATAGGCAAGTGACAAGGTGACTATGAGGCTACTTTAAATTGAGCAGTCATGGGAAACTACATTGTGCTGGTGACCTTTGAGATAAATGATAAACACCAAAAAGGATCTCTTACTGCTGAGAGCTCTGGTACCATTTTCTTAGTATTGTCAAGCTATCTTGCATAAATCACAACTGAGTTCACCACACTTACTAAATATTGAATGTAGTATTTTCTAACACTATCCCTTCTTATGATGGCATATTTATTCTCTCATGTTATTTCCATATATATTTTATTTTCCTATACCTCTCCTATTCTCTCCCCAACCCACAATTATGAGGGCAAAGAATAACTATTGCAAAAGTTGTAAGACAAAAAGTTATATATTTGAAGGTCAGTATTGAGTTAAAGAAAAAAAGAAGGGAGAAGTGATGTTTAAGATAAGAACAAGGTTGTTTGATCTTGGGTCTTGTAAGTCTTGGTATTTAGCATTTGGATTATTTCCAGATGCAAAAGATAACAGTATAAACACATGATGGTAACATCAGCAATAATCAGGATTAAGTAGATTCTGAGGTAGAATTAAATTGTTTTGTTTTTTTTACTTGTAAAGTTTGACCTACTTACAATGCAGGGATAAGACTGTGGACACGGGAGTTACCCTTTCTAGTAAGAATTCCAACTTTACTTATGACTGGGTGACTGGGCCAAGTTACATAACCTTTTTGTACTCATTTTCTTGGTTCTATAAAAGGAATTCACAATTCAACTGATGTGATTACATATATATTACATGTATAATATATATATATATATATTAAATATTATGGCACTAAAAAGGCAGCCAGCACGAGAACACTCAATAAAACTCATCAACATTGGGCACAGAAATCTGGGACTTAGTATAATTCTAAATGGAAATCTGTAAATAAGATAATGACTCCTCTAACTCCTCCCCACATTTCTTATTACCTCCTCCCTACAACTTCACTTCCTCTGCTTCACTAGTTACCCACTAAAACAAAGGAGTAAAACACAGAAAAATCTCTGAACCAGTACTGAGGGTTAGGAAATGTCTACTAGTTCAGTAGTTAATGGGTGACAGAGCTAAGAATTTCTTGTTTAAAGAATTTTCTCTCACCAATAACTTACAAATTTGAATGGTGAGGGTTAAAATAGTGAATTGGCTTTGAAATAGGTAGGAAATATATCACCTCAAGCATTTTCCCCTACAGATAACAAAGCATTAAAATTCAGGGAAATAGAGGGGTATTTTTAAAAATAAAATTATTATTTTAAATAGAGGGGAAATAAGATTTTGAGCAAATGTGAAAGTTAAAAACACAATATTATACAAAATAGAGAGATGCTCATAACATATAAAACTAATAAGTAGTTTATTAATTTCATAAAGAACTCAAAATCAGTAGAAAGATGGATACCCTTTAATTCAACAAGTATTAATAAATATCTACCTATGACAAGCACCTTACTTTGGTAAATTAAAATAAATTACATGTAAATCATGGAGTGTATGAAATATTTATCTATCAGGCAGATTCTAGTAAACAGACATCCATCCTTTGCTCAGTTGTCATTGTATTTTCTCCCAATTTAGTCAAAATTTAAGGAATTTAAGAGGAAATATTCCTTCAGAATAGGCAAATGGTGAGGCAAAAGTTGTAAGTACTAAGTTACCATTCCACACTTCAGCTATATTTCTCATGTTTGACCTATTATAATATTTACTGAATATTATAAAAGATCTTTTATCCTATTAAAATATGCTAAAAAGAATATAGCAAAACAATCATTGCTACTTATAAATTGCTTACTATTAGTTATACATCAAGTAAAACGTTTTATCTACATAACTTCTTCACATTTCACAACTTATCTATGAGAAAAAAATCATTCCTATTTTATAGCTGATGTCAGGCTCAAGGAATTCAAAGTACTTCATGAACCTTAAGGAGTATGTAAGTGTTGAAGTTAGATGCAAACTCAGATCTAACTCCAAAATCCCCAATTCATTTCTGACTATCCATAGTGCCTTAGCTGGTTTTGGCTTGGTTCCAATCTCAAAGAAAATCTTGAGAGGATATACTTTGTGTTATGTATTTTGTTGTATTTAATTGACAAGTTCTCCCCCGCTCTATAAGAATATTGTGTCCTAATAGAATAATTTTGAAAGTGAGCAATACATCTGAAGAGATGTGATCCTATACTTCTGAATCACAAACCAAATTACTTCAATAAAAATAAATAAAATCAGCAATACAGTGCATGCCTACTAAAAAGGATATTCACATAAAATATAAACAGAAAGTTGGCGGTGAAAGGACTTAACCATTCCACTAAATGTGACACTCTCTAATACCCTTTTCATTTTGCTCTTGAGTGCCCATTGATCTGTTAGAGATTTCAGGAAGTCTGTATTGTGGTCTGACAGCTCCTCCTGACCTGTCCTTCTTTCTTTCTTGTCCTTTCATAGGTGTCGCTTCCACATAAATCTCCTGTATTCTGAAATCCCTCTCACAATCTACTTTTCAAGAACTCAACTGACAGGCCCGATATAAAACGTTCCCACTAAAATTGAAATTGAACTGGGATTAGAATTTGAATCTTATGTTTTTCTTGACACATCATGTCACCCTCCACCCTCAGCTATGCTATGCTCTCAATTATTTGCCTTTTGTATGTAAGAACTGACCATGTGCCCTGCTCCTATAAAGGAAAAAAAAATGATCAAGTATTTGCTATATCTGTCTTACAAAGGTATAATGAGGATCCAATAACATAATGGGTAAATGTTTATAAACATAAGTGTAATTTTATCTATATTAAATGATTCACCCCCAAGATCGGTAACTCTCTGAGAATATTCACCTTATGACTTAGTCTATCCTGTCCCTATAGATGTTTAACCTCAATAAAATACCTAAATTTTCTCATCTATAAAATTTCAGAGTTGATCTAATCTGTTTTTCTATAATATCCTACCCTCCTGTAATTGTCTAACATTCCCTGTATTGTCACATCAAGATGCAAGACAGAGCTGACTTTGCTTTGGAAAGAAGGCTGAGCTTCTGTGTGTGTTGGGATGGGGGCATGGAGGGGTGAAGATATATATATCTAGATCTATATATCTATATAGATATATATGCATATATATAAAACATGTTTATATGAGTAGTTTTTCTTCATTAACCCAATTTACTCAGCGTTAATAATTGATACCATCTGTTGATAACAAAAAAGTAATAAAAATGGTTTTGTAGTCTTTAAAGAATATTAAGGTTTCTTCTAGGACAAAGAGCTATGCGGGACCACAGTATGAAATGTATTCAGTTCCAGGCATTAAAATTTAATGAATGAGAGCTGTCTCATATGTCATAGACATCTCCAATAAAGGGTTCCATTAATCAGCATAAAAATAACTGCTCATAAAAGTTCATACCTACACGTCTCCTGTTGAAATAATTCTGAATTTATCTTCACAAAAGTTATCAATTATTAAAGGTTTCACTGAGATGGAAATACTTGCATTTTGTTTGAAATTTTGAGAAAAGAAAGAAAAAAAGAGAAGGAGCGATCTCTTAGACTGAGTAGCTGTAGTTTCCAGGGTCTTACCTCCAAATCTGCTTTTGACCTAATTTTTTCTCATTGCTTCTACTGATCCTTCTTTTCCTATTTTCTAGTTTCCTGTAATAACTTTCTTCCTGTGGGCTACTTCCAATTGGCTTTTTTTTTTTTTAAAGATTTATTGATTGATTGATACAAGCACTGGGTACAGTCAGAAGTGTGGAAGGGTGAGAGAATTCACCAGAGCCAGAGCAGGCAGCAGAGTAGGCAGATGGACCGAAGTACACTGCTGAGGGGAGCAGTGGGCAGCAGGAGAGGTCTGCGCGCCATGTGGTACTCTCGCCGGGCAGCCAGGGATCGAACCGGCACTGCACAGGCTGTGGGCAGCCTCGCAACCCAGCGCTCAACCGCTGCACCACCAAGGAGGCCCTTCCAATTGGCTTTTGAATATACTTGTCTTCTTGCTCAATAATATAGTAATGATTTAATAGGGAGGGACTAATCAGAATTGGCAGTTTGGGGAAATGCAAGCACAAACTTTGAAAAGATAAGTTTTATGTTACATTTTCCTTAATATCTTTACTTACATTTTATTTATTTTTAAATTAAAAAGACGTTTACACAGAGTGAATTTTCTTATGGATAAGACTTTAAAAAGACTGAAAAGTACTTTGTA
Source organism: Talpa europaea (assembly GCF_964194135.1). Classification (NCBI taxonomy): domain Eukaryota; kingdom Metazoa; phylum Chordata; class Mammalia; order Eulipotyphla; family Talpidae; genus Talpa; species Talpa europaea. The sequence goes on from NC_140076.1 coordinate 50,612,673, forward strand.
GAGAACTTCCTGTGATTCTGCCACTCACCCCTCAAGATAATGCTCAATCTCTCACCTTTTGAAGGTGAAATTAATATCCACTGCCTCCATTTTCCTAACTCCATGTATTTGCAACCTGTTTTGTATTTTCTTTCTATAAAGTCACTTAGACATCTATTGAAGAGATATCTGACAATTTCTTAATTCTAATGACTAAGGTAGGACAATATTATATTGAATGCTAACATGATTCTTTGTACCTTAAAGTACTTCTTCCTAGATATCACAGAATTTTAACCTCATTCATTTATTTATGTAACACATATTTATTGGTGAATGCATACCAGGAATTGTTCTGAGAGCTCAAAGAATCTGATAATAAACAATTTAGATCTATTTCTTGCCTCAGTAATACTATACCATAACAAATATTGGAAAAGAATATGTAAAAACTAGAATTCTGATACATCATGATAGGAATGTAAAATGATTTAGCCATTTTGGTAAAGAGTTTGGCAGTCTCGGGCCTCCCCGGTGGCGCAGCGGTTGAGCGCTGGGTTGCGAAGCTGCCCACAGCCTCTGCAGCACTGGTTCCATCCACAGCTGCTCCCCAGCCACCAGAGGAGGGTCCCACATGGTGCGCAGACCTCTCCTGCCGCCCGCTGCTCCCCTCAGCAGTGTTCTTGGGTCCTTCTGCCTGTTCTGCTCCCCGCTCTGGCTCTGGTGAAGTCTCTCACCCTCCCGCAATTCTGACTGTACCCAGTGCTTGTATAAACAAACAAACAAACAAATAAATAAATAAATAATCTTTAAAAAAAAAGTTTGGCAGTCTCTTATAAAGTTAAATATGTAGTTATGATATGCCCCATCAATTCCACTCCTAGGTATTACCCAAGAGAAATAAAAATATGTTCAAACAGAGATTTGTATATGAATGTTAATAGCAACATTATTTATAATAGTCAATATCTGGAAGCAACCTATGCATCCTTCAACAAATGAATGTTTAAACAAATTGTATTTAATGGAATATAATTCCACAATAACAATAAATTATTAAACACATAACAGCAGTTTATTTTCAATAGCATTATGATAAATAGGGGAAACATTATATGAAAGAAAACACACCTAATGGAATATATGCATATAATAGTCTAGAAAAGAGAAAATTATTGTGATAGAAAAAGTTATCAGTGATATTCAATATTCAAAGGTAAAGGTGGGATGGAGGAAATTACTGACTGCAAAAGTTTGTAAGGGAACTTTTGTGTATGATAGAAAAGTCCTACAACATGATTGGGATAATGTTTTATGATGACATACATTTTAAAAGCCCCCTCAAATTATACTCTTAATAAATATCACACCTCAATAAATCTCACCCTTATAAAATCAAACAACTAAAAAAGGAAAATGATGAGTGAGAACCATCCACAAGGCATTATAAAATTGGCTGTCTTCTCCATTTTAACTAATGACAACTGAGATGCTTCTGTTGGTTAAAAAAATAATCCTAAGGCAGGCTGAGCATGCCAGGGTGTCTAACTGAAATAGCTGCTGATGTGGCTAATAAAAAGATGTGAAAATTGTATTATTCATTTTGTGAGTGTTAAGACCAAATAACTGTTCCCTATGCATCTAAATATTGAGAGTAACTTCTTCAGATTAAAGTTTATAAGGACAAAGAAATAAAAATGTCTGAACTGGATTGAATCCTAAATTAGAAAAATATAAAGTTATAAATTACTGAGACAACTAAGCATATTTGAATTTGGACTATAGATTAAAATAAAAGTAATATATACATTTTAAATTCTCTGATTTTGATAATTGTCTTGAGATAAGTTAATTTCCTTTATCTTAGGAAAGGAAAACTATTTAGTGGCAATAGGCCTTGATGTTGTCTTCAATTTACTTTCAAATGGTTCACACACACACACAAGAAGAAAGTATATAGAGATAGGGGCCTTTTTGGTGGCGCAGCGGTTGAGCGCTGGGCTGCGAAGCTGCCCGCAGCCTCTGCAGCGCCAGTTCGATCCCCGGCCAACAGGCGAGGGTCCCAAATGGCGTGCAGACCTCTCCTGCCGCCCGCTGCTCCCCTCAGCAGTGTATTTCATCAGCCTGCCTGCTCTGTTCCCTGCTCTGTCTCCTCTGGTGAATTCTCTCACCCTCCCGCGCTTCTGACTGTACACAGTGCTTTTATGTATGTATGTATGTATGTATAAATAAATAAATAAATAAATAAATAAGAAATTGTATAAAGATAGAACAAAACAAATAATTAGAACATATGGATAAGCTATACATAGGACTTTTGAATATATTCTGGTAATTTTTTTTGTTTAAAATAATACTACACTCAAACATATGGGGAGCAGAAACTGGAATTTAAAGTTAAGTAAATACTGTAGTTGTTCAGGGAAGGGATAATTAGAACTAATTTAATGCAATGATAATTTGAATAGCTGCTTCATATATTGTTTAAACTTTGTGTTTAAAGTAGAATGGTAAATTCAATTTTTTTTTTGCCTTTGTTAAGGAGTCAGTAGAGTAATCATGCATTTTATTATGGTATTCCAAGAAATTCTGCCCACTTTGTGTCCTATAATCCTTAATGTATTTAAACTTACTACAATAAATGTTATAGTCCATACAGTCTGTAAAATATAAGAAAACAAAAGAGATAGGGCAAAGGAAACTGAAAGAATGGAAATTTTGTTCTGTTTATCCATTGTTTTGATATTAACAGAGATGGGAAAAATATATTCTCTAAAGACTGTAGCACTAAATCTTTAGAGTCCATTGGTAGGGCTGTGTCGTGATAAGACTTGGGGAAATGAAAACATATAGAAAGAATATCTCTTCATAGTTTCTCACATTGCTTTGACTATTCACCAGTTTCCTATTCCTGAGGGCTCTTCTACTCTCACTTCTTACCATTCTGTAGAAAAACCAGCATCAGACACTGTTTCCTACATGCTAAACTCTGCTTCCCTGCAAGTTTCACAGGATAACAGTAGGTATTAAAGAAAATTTAGCACTTAAGTGAAACTTTCTCCCAGAAGAAATCAGAAGAATTGACTAGGCAATGACTGAGCATGAAAAAGAATAAGCATTTGCACCATGAATACAGAAATATGTAAATCTGAATCATGCGAAAATATGGTGCTCCTCCCCCACAGTGCTAACTATCTGGGAGGGATGCTGTGCAAAGTGATCTGGATGTGAGCATACATTCCCCCCCCCAACACACACATCTGTACATACAAAGCTAAAATAAAATCTATCACAGATGCACATTAAAATGCAAAGAACAAAATATGCAGTACCACAGTGACAGCCTGGCAGTATGAGCCAATTGTATTTGATTTTAATCAAATTTATTCTAATATTTACTAGAGATCTAATCTTTAGTTTCCTCTTCTGTAAAATAAACCCCAATATTCACCTCAATAAGTTATTTTAATGGTTAAAGAAGTAAATATGTAAAATCCAGTGTGATCTTAAGGTCATAAATACAGATTAAGTAGAAACTTGTGATTAGAGGATGAATAATTTACATATTTAATTTATATATCATATAAATTTATATTTATGATACTCTCAACACTGACCTTTAAGTTTGGGATTTATCCCCAATCCTGTATATCCCAGTTTTTCCAATCACTTATATTTACTTTCTTATCAGATAGTGAGATTAGGCTGGAACCAGGACTGAAGTATGGAAACAAACAACTGAAGCAAAGATTGGAGAAGTAAAACAAGAAAACTCCAGGGAACTCCAGAGATTTCTTTTCCTTATTATCAAGGAAAACACAGAGATAAAGAATGCAACTCAATGTCCTCACATTTTCAAATGCAAATTCATCTTCTGCCATAGGCAGCTGGGTCTCCTTTTAAGGAGCTCTCCTAAGGGAACTGGACTGCTAGATCTTATGTCCAGTCAATCACTAGCTAACCATGTAACCTTGATAATAATAATAGTATTCACTCATGGGGGTAGGGTAAATGGTTTTCAGGCTTTTCTGCCCTCCCACCTTTAGGATTGCCCTGCCTGATGGGGCACCTGCAGTTGTTACATTGTTGTGTTGTTTACTTCTGTGTGCCATGGGAGGAGTATTGAGATAGTCCCCAAGAGAAGCAGAGGCAGGAAAGAAGTAGGAAAGAGAAGGAGAGAAAGAAAGCTAGGAGAGAGAGAGAGAAGCCCAGAGTGAAAACTTGAACGTGGCTTGGAGGCCTGTCAGCCTCCTGCTCCCCCCCCCCCCACCCCTGACTGCCATGTGCCTGGTACTGCACTACATGTAAAGCTCAATAAAAGCCTGAGAAAGCCACGGAGGGCTCCAAGACTCTCCTTTACCCATCTGCAGGATCATAGATAACCTGTTCTGTGCCCATCCTGGCACTACAGGGAGCCTTAAGAGAATTAAATGATAGTTCATTAAAAAGATTATGCACCTGGTATATGGATGATACCTGCCTAATAAAGAGAAAGAAGTTGATGCACTAATACAAAATTCTAGTAATGCTGAATGTTTTCTATGATTTCCAATTCATAGGGGAAAAAAGAGGAAGAAGCCTAAAGATATATCATCCTTGGTTCTAATACATTGTTGTACATTGTGACAAAAATGTACCTTGTAAACTGCCACGTGCAATGCAGTAAATCCATTTCTTGTGAGTCGAGATGGGCGGAGCCCTTTTAACATAAGGGTTCGAATGTGTGACTTGTTGCCTTGAAAAGAAAAGTGAAAAAAGGTTACATTGTTTTGGAGATAAGATAGATGGCTTTAAAATCTCTCTTTGACTCACTGTTAAATGTCACACTGATGTATGACAATGTCAAACTTCTTTTTGACAGGTCATTTGTTAAATTTTCTAATAATTGACGGTCTTACTACTGAACATTTCTTTTACATTTTCAGAACTTTATATCAATGCTGTGTAGTCTAATACATTTGTTGTCCTTTCTTAATTTATTGCTCTAATCATCAGATGTTTTCCAAACACAAAAATATTCTTCTCAGTCAACTGTTAGTGAAAAAGCTTTCATAAAAATCTATTTGTAGAGGACTCCTGAGAAGAACATCATCAGCAGAAGAATTTATTTAGATCAAGGAATATGGAACATATGATTCAGGTTAAGAAGGCATGTTTCGGGCACCTGTTAGTGCAAGGGGTTAGTTAAGAGGCAACCTATGAAGCTATCCACAGCCACTGCAGCACGAGTTCGATGCCTGGCCAGCGAGCAACCCACATGGCACAGCAGACCTCTTCTGTCTCACCCACTACTCCCCTCAACAGTGTAATTCAGTAGATTTGTCTGTGCTATTCACCACTCTGTCTCTGGTGAATCCTCTCATGGCACCTAACCCCCACGTCTGGCCTATATCCCAGTTCTTGTATGTATAAATAAATAAATCTTTAAAAAAAAAAAAGAAGGTATGTTTCAATTTAGGAGGAAGATCTGTTAAATAAAATTAACTTAGTTCATTTGGGAGGAATGTTTACAGGATATAGTTAGAGTTGATATTTAGACAACAGTATTCTATTTTAAAAGCTGATTTCAATGAATACTACTTTGTATACACAAAATGAAGATTAACCATTCATTAATTCAATAAACGATTGAAGATTTACTATATGCCAGGGATGATCTTAGGTGCTGGGGATACATTAATGAACAAAATAAGAGCCAAATTAAACTCTCAATCTTACTTTGATCAGTCTTTACTTTGAGATTTTTATCTTTGGCATTTATTACCTTCTGTGTATCTTACTGCAGATTGTGAAGCAATTGCTTGATGATATTTTGGGGAATGCGTAAAGTGCTTCTGAATTTAACCTAATCCCTACTGGCATACTCAATACTGAAAAATGTGTTTTGATTTTCAAGCAAACTAAGTGACTTGGTTCAGGTTAGAAGCACAATGAGACTTAAATTCAGAGCTAAATCAATTGGAATATCAGCTAGTAGTTACAGCTTCAGCTGAAGGTTATCAGAGTTCTAGGGGCAAAGCACAAGAGAAAATTGAGCATGAATAGAATTCTCTTGTAGACTGTTAAACAGTTCAAATCACTGACTACATATACATATAACTAGTTTATAAAATATTGAGTTTAAAGCACTCACCTCCACAAATGCAACATAAATGAAGTAGAGACAGCCCATTTTCTGTCCTGTAATTTAAATTTACTTTACTGAAGGCATCATCAGAGCTGAAAAATAAAAATTTACCAATGATCAAAAACTTCATCTTTTAGGTATTTTCCCTTGATTTAAAAAATTGTAAAAGAAAATCCTATCACAATAAATTCAGAAATACATTTTTCTAAGATTCTTTGTACCTAGGAAAAGAATTCTGAATATCTCTATATGAAGTATAATTAAAATTGAGAGAAAATAATATTGAAATTTCAATAGATCAAGTTTAAATTAAAGGCTAAGCACAATTCTCTTTCCTATGTATAATCTGAACTTTTCAGGGGAATTAAATTTTATTTATAAATAGAAAACATGGACATTTGATAGAATTATTTCTTTCACATTCCAAATTTCACATCATATTTATAGAGAAATTAAAGAAGTTATCTTCAAAGTAAAAATAAAATGTAGCACTTGGTAAGGAATTGGAGTAAGGAATACAATACCAATGTTTTACAAATTCTGCCTGAAGCAACATTTCCTTGTGCTCTGACTGGGTCAAATTTCAAAGAGAAAGAGGGTCTAAACTCTGATAGGATACTATGATACTGTCCCAGGTGAGGAGTAGTGTCAGTGATTCAATTAATGAAATCCTTGGCTTGACTGAACAGAGACCATTGCCTCAGGAGGCTCCTAAAAAATCATAGGTAACCTTTGAAAAGGAATGTAAAGCTAAAATCCTTGACCTCTTAAGGTCATCAGTACTCCCAGGACATTTTTCAGTAGAAATGACATCAGATGCTTGGCCTCCCAGGTCAATTCAAGCTGCCTCCTGCCTATTTAAATCTCCAGCAGCTTTAGTGATTGCATAGTCTTTGGTGAGTGAGCATTCCATACCATTTGTAAAGGACTTACACTTGAAAGTTAATATAAATTCAGAACACTATTATCAAGGTGCCAAGTTAAGAACTTCAAAAGCTACTGGAATTAAAAAAAAAAAAAAAAAAAAAAAAAAAGGCAAGGTGCTATTCCCCAGGGTGTTCCTGGAAAGACAGTCTCAAAAATAGGGATGTTGTATGATCTCAGTGAGAAGCTTTCATGAGCAATGGCAAATCCAGTGTTTTCTTTTTTCATAGACGCTTTTTTTTTTCATAGACAGAAATTTTCCGCCCTCCTAACCCTTTTTTCTTTCTATTTTCAGCTTCCCAGCAGTAAAGACCATAGATATGCTTACTCATTTGTGAAAACTCAACTCATTTTGGAATGTGGTATGTAAAAGTACAATAGACTCCAAGTAGTTATTTTATATGTTGATAATATAAAATAAGAAGTCATCCTGGATTTCATGAGAAATAGCTAAGAATTTAACTCCTATCTGCATTGCTCCCAGCTCAGCGAATGATGCACAAAGAAATTATTTCCAATGAATATATTGCTATTTTAAATGTCTACCCAAAATGAGCCTAATTCTAAGTAGTATGCCTATTTTATGCAGTAACCTCACAAAATAACATGGTTCTCAGAAGTGTGTGGCCTTTGCCTGAGCCAGGCCTCTAAACTCTCAAAACTAATTGTATTATATATGTCTTGGGGAAATTAAACTAAAAAGATAGAAGGAAAACGTGCACTCAGCAGGAAAGGAAACACTTTCTTAGAAGTTAACTATAATGAATTTAATAGCAAACACTGAAAGGAAAAAAACTTGAGAGCCCCTCTGTGGCAATAAATCTTGAGAAAATTAGTTTTTCCATGTAGATCTCTAATATTACTTAACAATATTTGCCATATTTTGATTTTTCAAAATGGGAAAAATCATTTTGAGCAGTGTAGTTAAGCTTTAAAAGCGTGATTCTTGTGTTTACACTAGATTTAAATCTTATTCTGTTTCTACCTTTTAAGTAGTGTTTTCTCCCCCTAATTTGGGTAAGTTACTAAACTCTTTAAACCTCAATTTAAAATATATAATATATATAACATGTCATTTATAGAACAAATGAGGTTATATGCTTACTATAGTATCTGGCACATGATATGTTATTAGTAAGGAATAGTTATTTTGTAATTATTGCTATTCCTATCAACTTAATTGTGAATGTACAACTTTCCTTTAGTAGTTGCATGGCAGGTCTTGCTCCTCAATGTTTAGAACAGGCTTTCCCAAGAGTTTATTTGATATAAGAACTATTTTTAGTTGAAATCAATCAAGGCCATGTACACTCGCAAGAAACTTTACCACTCCCTTAACTACCTAGATAAATGTTAATTGCAGGGTAAGGATTATTATCAGAAATATCTATATGAAAAGCATCTATATGGCAAGGCAAAATCTTACTACAAAGCATCAGTTCTTTGCCGTGTGAGTTACACTCACATCCTATGAGTTACCCTCCAATTTCCTTGAAGTCCCAGACCTCTGTCCTATTCCATTTTGCAAGTCCTTCCTCAGATTTCCCATGTCTGTTTATGCTCCAGAATGAAGTTTAAATTTAGTTTTTCCTCCTACCACTTTTGTCAAAGGTCAATTTTATAATTCAACTGGTCCAAGTAAAACTCAGAGGTCAGTGGCAAATTCTCCCTTTACCCCAGCATAGTCTTATTCTTAGTATAATCTTAGCACAATTTTCAAAACAAGATTGATCTTCTTTATTCTCATATTTGACAACCAGTGAAATATACTGATTTTGACAATCATTTCATACACATTTTACGTTCCCATCTTGCTGGACTTCGTGAGCTGCTCAGTTTTGAACAAGGAACACTCTGTTGCCATATACTGAGTCAGTTATGGATGATCAACCCCAGTTTCACATTCAATGAGTTAATGTTGAATTAAAAGCCATCAATATAATCCACGTATTCAATTTTACTTATGTGACAATACACATTCATTTTTGTTTCTTTCTAAAAATAAAACAGTAGGCTTTAGTATTTTATATTTTCTGTTAATTAAGTGCTTACTTTCTTTGTAAAGCTAATCAGGGCATTAGGAATCATGACTAATGCTGCAGTTGCTTGTAGAATTCTATCTAATATGAATATTCCTGGGATGGTACATTTAAAGGATTCAGGAAATTTGTAAGTAGTTTTTCTCAAATAGACTGTTGAAAATAACCTGAAGTCAGTCAGAAAAAGACAAATACCAGCTGGTATCACATATATGGAATACAAAGACACCAAACAAAGGGTCAGATAAAGTCAAGCTAAGATGAATCTAGAAAGCTGACTATAGAACTGATGCTACCAGGCCTCCGCAGCACCGGTTCAATTCCCTGCTGGCCAGGGCACGGCAGACCTGTCCTGTCTTGCCCACTGTGCCCCTTGTGCCCACTTGCCCAGCAGTGCTTTCAGTCCATCTGCCTGTTCTGCTCCCCGCTTTGTCTCTGGTGAATACTCTCACCCTCCAGCGACTCTGGCTGGTGCCCCAGCTCTTGTATAAATAAAAATAAATATTAAAAAACAAAAAACAAAAAACCGATGCTACCAAAGAAAGGTTGGGGAGAGGCAAAAGCATGGAGGAGAAGGGTGAGGGAGGTAGACTATGGATGTGTATGTGGTAGGTGTGGTACAGTAACAATACCTGAATGAGGAGGTGTTCTAAAGCACAAATAATGATATAAGTCAATATTACCTCAATATTTAATAAATAAGGAAATAAAGAAAATAAGAAACATTAAAGAAAGCAAATAATCACAAAAAAAATAGAAAGAAGCAAGAAAGATCGAAAATAAACAACTTAATATTATACCTAAAGCAACTTGAAAATGTGACACTAATAAGACCTAAAGTGAATAGAAGGAAAGAAATAATGAATAATACAAGTGGAGATAAATAAGAGATGAAAAATAAAGCTTCTTTGAGAAGATAAACAAAACTGGTAAACCTTTACCTAACAAAATAAGCAACAAACCATGAATAAACAGAATTGGATATGGCAGAGGAGATATTACCATAGAGGGCATAAATATACAAAAGATCACAAGAGATTACTGTGAATAAGTATACACCTATAAATACAGTGACCTGGAACAAATGGAAAATTTTCTAGAACAATATAATTTACCAAGACTAACCAAGGAAGAAACAAAAGAGCTGAATAAACCAATCAGGATCCTAGAAATTGAAACAGTAATCAAAATTCCTCTACAAAATAAAAGGCCTGGGCCAGATGGCTTCATTTTATTAAACCTTTAAAGAAGAGTTTATTCCCATCTTGCTTAAATTATTTATAAAAATTGAAGAGATCATGTTCCCTAATAAATTTAGAATCAAAAATTACCATAATACCAAAAACAGATATAAATAGCACAAGAAAACTTAAAACCAATATCCCTGATGAACAGATGCAAATGTCTTCAAAACTATATTAGCAAATCAAATTCAACAATACATTACAAAGATTAAGCATCCTGATAAGTGGGATTTATCCCAGGAGAGCTAGGAATGTTTAATATATGTAAATCAACCAATGTAATACATTATGTTAACAAATGTAAAGATAAAAATCATGATAATGTCAATAGATAGAAAGAAAGCACTTGATAAGATCAGCATCCACTTATGATTTAAAAAAAATACAACCGCCAAACAAGATGGGACTATACAGAACCTACCTCAACATAACAAAGATATATATCATAAACCTGCAGCCTGTAATATACTTAATGGTGAAAACAGAAGCCTTCCTTTTAAGATCAGAAATGAGATAAGGATGTCCACTCTCCCCACTTCTATTTTATATAGTATTGGAAGTATTAACTAGAACAGTCAGAAAAACAGCAGGAAATAAAACCAGTCTTTAAAGAAGTGAACTATTATTATTTGTAGACAATATGAAATATACTGTATATAGAAAACCCTAAAGACTCTGCCAAAAAGCTATTAGAAATTATAAATAAGTATAGCAAAGTGTCATGTTATAAAATCAACATAACAAAAATTGGTTGTGTAACAGGGTGGTCTCCAGGAAAAGGGGAGGTGCCAGGTTTCCTACCCCACCCAAGGGAGGGTGGAGTTCAGCATGGAGAGAAGCTGGAAAGGAGACTGGAGAAGGAAGATGAAAGGACAGAGAGCAAGAAGGAGACCTGGAGGAGGCACATGGAGCAGGGAGACATGTGAAGAAGCTGCACCTGCTTCTTAGTCCTGGACTAGTAGAAACAGATGTGGGTGAGAGACCCATGGAGAGGTTAACAATGGCAGCTTTTATCTTTATTTTGGTTTTGCTCTTTTCCTCCCAGACTTATCTGGCTGTTTCTGACTCTTTTCTATGGATCCCTGCCAGAGGGTGCTTTGGGCTTTTTGGCGGGCTTTTGGGCCGTGCTTTGGGCCAACCCTGTTTGGCTGGACATTGGCCCACAAGAAGATAGGTAACATTGGGTACTTGATTTGGAAACTATATTCTTTGTCTTTTCTGAATTGCACACTAATTGTATTAAAGTTCCTTTCCATTATAGGTCTTATATGTTTTGTGTTGATGCAGCAGATGGCAGAACTTATTTAGAGCAGTCAAGTTTGGGGTTCTGGGGTGCCCCTCTCCCTTTCCAGTAACAGTAGCATATTTACATACAAACATGAACAAGAAGAAGAACAAATTAAGAAAATAATTCCATTCACAATCATTTCTAAAATAATTAGAAAGCCAGGAATTAATTTAACCATCAAAGAGAAGGACACATGCAATGGAAACTACAAAACACTATTATTAGGTCATGATAAGGTAATGGACATTCCATACTCATGGATGGTGTAAATCATTTCCATTCAAATGACTGTTCTGCTGTTCCATTATGCACCAAAAGTAGAATATAAATTTAATGCAAACCCCATCAAAGTACCAAAAATATTTTTCAAATAAATTGAACAAAAAAAAAAATTATTGAAATTTTAATGGAATCATAAAGGTTTTGAATAACAAAACAATCCTGTGAAAAAGGAAGAGAAGTGGAAGAACCATGTTACCTGACTTAATATTATAAAGCAACCATTATTGGGCCTCCCTGGTGGCACAAGGGGTTAAGCACTGCACTATGAAGCAATCCACAGCCTCTGCAGCACGAGTTCAATCCCCCAGTCTACCAGGGAGTAACCCACATGGCGCAGCAGACCTCTCCTCTCTCACCCGCTGCTCCCCTCAGCAGTGTCTTTCAGTCAGTCTGCCTGTTCTGTTCCCCGCTCTGTCTCTGGTGAGTCCTCTCACCCCCTGCATTTCTGGCCTGTACCCCAGCTCTTGTATGCATAAATAAATAAATCTTAAATAAATAAACAAATAAATAAATAAATAACTGGAGACTCAACACCTATGACAAGGAAAATAAAAGAAACAATACACAATTGGGAATACTTCAATTTAAAAGCTTTCACACAGTGAAAGAAAATATAAGTAGACAAAAACAAAGACATTCCACTTCTACTAATGCCAACAAAATGAAGGAACAAAAAATAGACTCCCACAATATAACAGTCAAGTATGACTTTAATAAAACAATTTTTATCTTAACTTTAATAACTGGAATATAGTTTCTGTTAAAATGAGAGTTACTTTGGGGGCTATTTTTGAATCCTAATTCTCATTTCCCATTAACTTCCAGTCAAATGTTTCTGTTTTGATAGATGCAATTAAAATATCAAGATTTTAAGGCAGCCATTCCTGGAGAGATATTTAATTTTCTCTTCTTTTGCCTCTTTTAAAGTAACTGTGTATGTCACACTCACTGACAATTGAGCATCACTTAAGTATTCTAATATCCTAAGCTCAATTTATTTTTTTAATTTCCCCTCACATTTTTCATCACCTGCCCTGCCATACTGTAGCTTAACATATCCTAATGAGTTCACAGTGCTTGCTGGGGCATGGATGAAGTTCCTAATTAAAATGAAGTCACTATTATGAATATATTTCTAATAGTAAATTCTGTTCTTAATCATTAAAAGATGGTAGTTCTGTACCCAAAGGTTACTTTCTTTCTTGTAGTATAATGAACTCTTTCCTTAGACTTCACCTTTTATCTAGAAAAGTATGCAGTTTTGTGATCCAATTAAACTTCTCCCTCATGACCTCATCCCTTCAAAAAGATATCTGACATGACCACAGTGGGAACTTTATTAAAAATGGAATATTTAGCCAAAAAAGTAACACACTGTTGTCCAAAATACTCAAATAGATATATTTTTAAATTAATTCATTGGTTGAAATTTAGGAAAAACTCAGAAAGTTAGAAAGAAAGTATTTTTTATGGATCATCTAGTTTCCCATTTTGAAACTTCAGGTTTCAAATGGTTGGTTGTAACTCCTTGTTTATTTCTTTGGGGCTGATGCTGATTCCCCCAACCCCCCACCCCCACAAAATTGAAAGAAAAATGATCAGTAGTTATGTTCCAAGATATATTCTCAAAAACTATACAGAAATGTATTTGTCCTATATCTCTCAGCTCAAATCTGCACTCTAACAATATGAGGTATGGTGATTCATCCATACAATAAATAACTCATACAATAATCATTTAGTGTGGCAGACAGAGCAAAACCAGCTAAAGACAAAAAATTGGAACAACACTAATTCATATCATAGAGTAAGCAAAAACTGCTATAGTAATTATTTTCATTAAAGCAGGGATATGGATGTTTTCACTTTTTATTGTTCTGCTATGTACTTGAGAAGGGGAATAGGGAAGGAGGAAGGAGTGTTTGAAGCAGTACTGGATGGGAATGGAAATAAGAGGGTGGATAAAATTGGAGATAAAGAAATGAGAGAACGAGAGGGAGAAGCTGCACCATGAAGTTTTTATAATATATTCTTATTATTATTCTTAGCTTGTTTTATTTTGACAAATAAGAGAAGGGGCAACCTTGGGACAATGTACATTTTTTTTTTCTTTTTTTTTTTTTGGTTTCAGGTCTTTTGTTGTTGCTCTTTGTTTTTTGTGTAGTTTCTAATTAGCATAATGCACTAACTAAATACACCAAAGTATACAAATACTACTTTCACTCTATATTAATTTTATAAATAACATTTCCCCTCTCAATATCCTATTGGCACTTTTATACCCTGATAGAGAATATTACTCTTCTTACACAAGGTCAACTGCAATGGTTCTTCAGCTACTCATTTTACAATAGTTAAATTTTATAATTGCTTATAATTTAGAAAAAGTCCATTTTGGGGAAGATATTTCAGTTAAGGAGTAAGTACAGTGGACTGCAGTTGGTTTAGAGGAACTTTTCAGGCAGAAAATTAGCAGGAAGTTACATTTCAGAAAATTAAAACTGCTTTCATTTTTTTTTTCATTTTTTTTTTATTCTTTTCCTCTAAATATTGAGATTGTTTGCCCATGAAACAGAACATTCTTTTGACTATTCTTGTTCACTTATTAGACACACTCAATTTCAAAGTGAGAAATTATTATTGGCCAAAGTGTATCTACTCAATGCCAAAATAGATTTAAAATGAGAAAAATAAGTTGTCTCGATTATGTTGAAAGGCATGGCATTGAGTTCTCCGAATTCTCTCCATCGTGATTGACATTTCAAATACCAGACTAAACAGATAAATATTAGACTTGATAACAGCTCTAAAATTTGTAATGACTTAAAACATCAAAACAAAGTAATTTAATTGGAAATCTTTAAATGCCCCATATGGAAACCCATCACATAAATGGTTTTCAAAGTTCACAAAGGGATATATGTGCTACTGGGTTTTGAATGGAAAGATATAAAGAAATAGTCTTCCACTTTCATATTCAGGGACAGTTCTAAAACATAGAATATGACAAAACTGTGGACTGGCATAGGGAAAATAAAATTTTTTTCAAAGGTAGTTCTGATCCACACATTTCCCCCCCTCTCCCAAATTGAGAACTATGATGGTAAAGATCATACATACTGAAATCAAGCACATTTGGGTGCAATCCTAGCTCAATCATGTAAGTTGTATAAACTAGCTCTAGCCAGTTTAAATTGCTAAGTCTCATTTTCTTTAGGTATAAAATAGCAATTGCAATTCTTCCCTAAAAGGATTGTATCAATATAAACAATGATGATTACCATTTAACTAACATTTATGAGTTTTTCCATGTGCCAGGCAATGTGCTAAAGCATTTTAAATATATGCATTTAGGATTATATGAGCTAATGCACATTAAAATGCCTAGTAGCATGCCAGTCATATGGTAGGCACTAAATTGTTTGTTTTCTTTTCAAGTGCCATACAAATAGGTGTCACAAATAAATACAAATATATATAAAGCCAAATTAGACAAAGAAGCTGCCATTAGTAAACTTATATATCAGTGGTCAGACCTGCTAGTGAGTAAAGACAGCACTATGTAGTGCTATTATATAGACAAACGTAAAGATCAGAGACAGTACAGGGGAGTAAATAATCAGATAATGGCACTCCAATGTACCATTTCTGTCTTTCCTTTTACCTTCTCTTTTTCCTCATCACTTCCTATCTGCCATCCATTACCTCAACATACATCCAAAGAGATGAGTACATGCAACTTTACAATGGAAGATGAAGGACCATTCCCTCTCCATTTTCCTTCTTTGACTATCAAGTTCTCATTCCAAAGCTGCTAGAAATTGGCAAAAGCAAGATAAAGACTTACTACTTTTATTTTTTTTTAATGGGAAGGAACTTCTACTTTTAATCTATAGTAAAGTTAGTTTCATACTCTCACTATATATATTTATACACGCACTATATAAAATATACTGTAGAGTATATCGATATATATATAGCACATATACTATATACTATACTATATAAATACTATGCTATACTATGTTATAGCATATACTGTTCTATATTATAGTGAAAGGAGACCAGGAAGATTGTGCTGAAAGAAGTCCTCGTGCACTAAATTAAGGAAAATCTATTTTAATGAATGGGATTACATGAATGCCACACAGAAACTTGTCCACAAATGAAAACAACATCAACAAACTAAAACCTTAGACCAACTTTTATTTACATTTATATCAGGGATGCTTCACCTGTGACTATGCATCTTTTCAGGCAACATACAGTTTACTGCTACCTATATGTTTAGAAAAAGCCTGCTGTCAGACAGGATAACAAATTTGTTCACCACATAAGCACTCATTATATTATAGAAGACATAAAGATAAGAAAAAAGTTTCTGACATTTATTATACACCTAAAATTTCCTAGTTATGAAATGAAATGTGATCACATACAATAGTAAATTTAATTTTTCTGACTAACTTTAAAATTTTGCTGTGCAAGTCAATGACTAAGACAATTCATGTTCTTATCACTCCATTCGTTTCCTTCCTTGTCATCCATCATTTTATTCTAAAAAAAAGAAAATCTTCAGGACTTTGCCCTTAGCACAATCGACTGTCTCTCTTGGTGATGCTTCCTGCTTTGATGGAATCAGACAATGCATAATACCGTCCTATGCTTTTGTTTGTAAATTTGTTTGCTTTCTTGACTCTCTGTAGACCATATTAGTTGCCTATTTTCTATTCCCATGTTCTTCCTTCCTTCACTGTTGTAACCTCAGGCAAAAAGTTCTCAGAGCAAGTTAGATAACTTTCTGGAAGTATAGTTTCTAAACTTTAGCAGAAGTATCATTTTTAGCATGCAAAAGTATTACATGGGGATCTTGTTAAAAATTCAGGTTTCTAGAAGTCATCCCCAGAGATTCTGATTCATATGGTATGAGATGGAATCACAGAATTGTAAAGCGTAGTAAACACTGCAAGCTACTCTACTGTATGATGTCCTTAGCTCTTTGGAAAAATATAGTTCTAGTGTGTGGGTAATCCTCTCCTCCACTTAGTTATTATTACTTCTGGCTACTCGACCATTTCTATAGCTTCCTTAAAGTCTCTAGCACCAGATTACCAATCTTTCACTCCACAAAATATCCTACCATTATTCTCAGGGAATTCGACATTCATTTTGATGAGTCGTCTAATACTGTAGTCTAAAAATATGTCAAACACATCTCAATCACAATGTTTGAAATTTCTATTTCAGATTTTGGCATTATCTTGAATTATTCTAACATTTTACATTTTTACTTTTGAAAAAATCCTTTTGATATAAAAACACTTTATCCTAATTCTCTCAATTCTTAAGTTTTTTTCACTTTTAACTCATTTAATAAAGTTGAACTCCAGGGTAGAAATGTTATTTTTGGCATTTGGAGTATAAATTAAATTCTGCATTTTAAATTATCTAAATATTAAGAATACTTTCTGAAACGTAACTGTATTTATAAGAAACAATTCAACTATGTTCATTAAATTTTGTTTTAAAAATAATATAAACTCTATATTTTGCCCATAAAATGCAGTTTTAAATCAATCGACATCATCTTATTAGATTTTTTCAAACTTCTTTGACTATGATTAGACATAAAATTTTGGAGAAACATTGTTAAGAATCAGCATTTAATACCCAAATATATTCATGTAGTTAGCTTATAGTTCCTGATGACTCATTGAAAGCATGAATCTTATTCTACTTTTTTCTTCTATAACTTGGAATCACTGAGAGTTCTTATCTCTATTAGACGGCTATTCCATATTAAATTGTAAATTAGTAGAATGTTGTTTTTATTTGTCTGTGTTGCTTTTCAATGTAATTTTCATAACAGAGATATAGTGTTATTTAATTTGCAATTTCAATTCCTAACTTTTAACAAACTATTTGTCACTCACAATTGATGATATCTTCAGTCTTTCAAACTACCCTTATCAATCATAAATAGAAACCACCAATTATGCAATGCTTACAGTGTACTAGGCTCTGTATTCAGCATTTAATTGACATCATTTCGCAAATATCCTGTGAGGTTGTTATTATTAACCCTATTTTATATTTGCAAATGAAACTCAAAATTAAGTAATATATCCAAGGATATGTAGTTTGTAAATAGAAGCAATGAATTTAAAATTATGGTTGTATTACTGTAAAATCCTTACAATGACTCACATAATTTTCTTTTGCAATTTAGATAAAATGGTCCAGACGATGGTTTTTCTTGCTTCCTCTAGACTTTCCATGGTTTTCCACCATTTTTGCCTGTATCTTTACTTAACTATGTCTTTTATCTGGAATGCTTTTCAAATTTACTGAATAAATCAAAGCCCCAAGTCTTCGTTTTTTGTATTTGAAAATCATCTTGTTTTTCCTTCCACTTAGCACTTGTCATAGCTTGTCTTCTCTGAATGTTATTTATATATGTGTTCTCAACCAGACTGTGAACTCTTGAAGCAAGAAGCAGAGTACAGTAGGAAAGCCTTTCTCTATAGAGTCAGGCAGACATTGCTATGAATCACAGTTCTCGCACTGACTGATTTTATGATCTTGACAAGATATGTTTCTAGTCCTTAGTTTATTATTTACCAAATTAACACTATTACTTTGGGTAATGGTGAAGATGAAATAAGTTTTGCTTAATGTATTTGGAATATTGTGCCAGCTATAGTCCAATAATATAAGTTCTGAACTATAAGAACTTATAGTTCCTATAGTGAATAAGTTCTGAACACAGTAAGTTCTGAACTATACTCCCCCTGACAGAGATTCCCCATCTCACCACCAATACCACTCAGCAAATGTAAGTCACATTTATCACATGTAGTGGAAAAGTCCGGTATATCACCAAGCTGTAGAAATAGCTGTTTGTTGTTGATGTGGTATGAGAAAAACCTACATTTCAAATCCAGTGTTACAATTAATCCTTAAAAGGATATGTCTGTTCAAATTAGCCTTGCCATATTTCATAAATTATAAAATAATAATATATGAGGTTTTTGACTTTATAAACTTGAAGATAATCTCTTCAATTTAATCTCATTTCATTCAGCATATTTATTTGATGTTCAGTAAGAGCCTGATAACTTTTTATTAGTTTGACATTTATCTTTTCCAACAAAATAAATATGTACATATATCTATTATATATCTATTATACTAAAGTGCCAGTCACATCTCTACAAGTATGTTTTCATACTTCAGCATGTGATACTACTTGCAAGTTACCACAGGGAGTCTCATCATGAGTATCAATATTAAATTGATCATTTGGGGCCAAATAACACAAAAAAAATGAATTCTATCAAATCATAAATTGAACATTTCATAAGGCCCTTATTAACCCAGTGGCAAATTTCACATAATGTGTATTACAGAGGGATAAATTTGACAGTTATATCAACTTTGTAAGTTTACCATATCTGAATTCTTTTGAAAAATATAATGTCATTTGGTGATTGCTATACATTTGTTCCTCTTCAAATAGAGGTAATTCTTTGTCATGAGGTTCTGCATTACACAAAGACCATACATGATTGGCCTGCATGAACTTTTCCTCAGTGAGGCAACTAAAACTGATGTTCCAAAATGCATTCAATTACTCAATGCGAGATGCAATGAAAAATTCAATTTCTCCAGAAAGTTGCTTGTGTATATAAAAAGATCCTGTCCATATTTTGTACCTTCTTAGGTTAACACACTATGCTACATAATTTTTCCCCAGTTATCATGGACAAAACTCACTTAAAGCCTGCAGTCAATTTTATACATTGTTACATGATTGTTAAGGAGCAGAATGATTCACAGTTCCACTAAGGAGCAGCCTTTCAAAGTAAGAGACCAGATTGTTTATTAACATTGTCCTCACCCTAATAGCCCAAAGAGTACAATATTGCTAACATTTTACCACACTTAGGAGGAGAGATATTTTTGTTGCTGGTATGGTTTAAAAGTAGATCTAATTCTAGTGAAGATTTTTCAGATCAGCAACAACTTGCATTCAAAGTTTAGTGCTTAGGGTTTTTTCTTTTTAACTTTAACAATGGGAACATACAGCTCATTTTAAGTAGATGAGGTATTTGTATGATATGGCTGCATGAATGATCAAGAAGGAATCACCTTATATTCTAAGGCTTAAAACATAATTAGTTCCATATGAGGCTATGTGGGTTTTGTTTTAAAACATACAGAGATATCTCTAAAGGCAAGATATGCAATGAAGACAATTATACACTATAATAATAATTAACAACTTTACCTGAATATATGCCTTAGTTCTGTAAGCTCTTTTTCTTTGATCTGCAGGTCATCTTCCAATTTTTCTATTATAACAACGTAAGATTCACTGACTTTCTTCTTCCATTCATCTAGTAAAGAAAAACAAATGGAATTGATTCATAGCAGTGCTTTGTAAAATGAAGACCCAGATCAGAACATACAGTAGTTAAGACTATTTCTTTATTTTGAATTCTACAATACTTAATTTACTGGTTGTGAGTTTAAAATGTAGATGTTTATATTTAAAATGCAATCATATTGAATTGTAATTAAGAAACTGCTTGATATTAGATAATATATTTACATAGAAGACTATATTTGACTTATTTCATTTGATTTTATTGCATTTTAATTATAGCAATCTCTAGTTGCTAGACAAGAAATTTTAGGTTTTAAATACTGGAAACTTAAGACAAAATTATAAAATCCCTATATTCAACATATTCTAAAATATTTTCTGTAACATTATACTTACTAGCAACTAATATACTTTTATAGGAAATTCTGTTTTCTCTAACGATCTTTCAGAGAAAAAAAATTGAGTTTAGACAATCTTCACACCAATTTCATATACTACATTGTTATTCTGTGTAAAAATTAATAAATATTTCTGTAGAATGTTAATTATCTATAACTATTATTGAATCATGTTACATTTGAGGATATAATAATAATTACCAGTGCATGTTTGGGTTGGTCTAGATTTATAATTTCCCATTTGTTAGCAGTTTCTTCTTTTTCACAATGCAGTTCCTCACATTACAAGATTCCAAGTTCAAGTGCAGTGACAGTGCAGTTGAAAAATACTTTGATAGTCTGGCTAAAAATAAGCCTACTGCCAAATGGAATGTCATGCAACAATGACAAAGAACAAAATAGTATGTGCTTTCAAGGGTGAAATCAGAGAGAGAAATAATCAGTCTATTTAAAAGAGCTGTATTTAAAAAAAATAATGTTTCGATAGGATTATTTGCCTCCATCAATAGATTACCCACAACTTCATGGGCTATTTCTTTAATAGGCGAATCTAGAAAATGGTTCAAGAGCTATTAAAACTATCTACATCTTCTCTCAGGATCATTTCTCTTAAGTAAAATTAAGGGCAGTTGAGAAAAATAATTGGTGATAGACTTTTTCTCCATGTATCAATAATGGAACCCACGTCCTGAATGTAAGTTTTGTCTATGTGAGAGCTACAAAATAATATTTGTAAGAATTTTCAAAATAAACCATGACTAATTTATACTACTTGTTGATAATGCTAACCATAGCATCATAGATAAAAATAAAAACACTGAATTACACAAATAGCAATTCACAAAGTAACAATAAGGGCAAGATTATAAACAATAAGAATTGAAAGCTTGCTGTGTGTGCTAGGCATTAGACTAAGTGCTTTTTACACATTTTGTCATATACACCTCATACAGTCCTTCACAGTATATATTGTTTCTATGTTACAGATGAGAAAATCCAGATTGCTAACTGGTGGTGGTGTCTAGAGTCAATTCTGGGTCTATATGAATACAAGATCCAACCTAAATGTTATTATTGATACAGTTCTCAAAATTCCTCTCAGACAGACACCTTCCATTTACCTTATAAAGACATTTCTCTTGGTATAGGCATATTTCTATTAATACAAATGAACTCAGGGTATAAATGAATTCAGAATATAAAGGAGAATAAATGGAAAACCCAGAAAGTAAAGCTCCTGATTTTAATTATGTATTTCTTTCAAATAATGCAATTGTACTAAAAGATAAATTTCTTTTTTAAAATAAATTTTATTTTTATATTCCCCATATAATTGCAATCCCCTTATTTTGACCCCAATCCCTCCCCTCCCCACCCCTACCCCCCCATAGAGTGTCTCTTGTTCATAGTTGTTTGTTGATTTTGATATTTTCTTTCTTATAGTTATTCTTTTTCCTGGTCCCTTATTTAAGTTTTCTAGATTCCTGCTATGAGTGAGACCATCCGGTATTTTTCTTTTTCTTTCTGACTTATTTTGTTGAGCATGATCCCTTCCAGAGCCATCCATGTTGCTGCAAATTGCATGTGTTTATCTAAAAGATAAATTTCAATCTTAAAATTCACCTCCAGTAGCCATTGTTTTAAACAAACAGGTATGGATTTCATATTTAATGTGAAAAAAAATGCATTTCTTTTTGTAGGAAATGTTTCCATAAATTTAGGAGTCTCCCCTTTTTCTCAGTCGAGGTAATTTAAGTTTCAGAGGGAGAATATCCACATAAATCAGATGTAGTTGGAGAAGTGGGTATATGATTTCATGAACATATTCATGCACCCCCTTCCCCCCATCCCCTATATATTACTCTCCTCATTTCTCCTCATCAGTATATGCTACCATGGCTCTTCATATCTCTGGTATTTGATCTGTGCATTCTGCATTTCATTGTTTTAAGTCCAGACGTCTTCAGTACCAGCAGACCGCATGATCTTAGGTCAGAAAGCTTTTGCTTTCCACAAACAGCTTGATTTCAGGCACCTGGCTTCCTCTGCCTTTCCCTATCCTGTAGATCACACTGGGTAGTCATTAAATGCTTATAGCCTCTGCAACATGAGTTTGATCCCCGGCCTCCAGGGAGCAAACCACGTGGTAAAGCAGACCTCTCCTGCATCACCCGCTGCTCCCCTCCTCAGCCTATTTCAAAGGTGGATCCCCCTGTTCTGTTCCCCACTCTGTCTCTGGTGAGTCCTCTCACCCCCCACATCTCTGGCCTGTACCCTAGTTCTTGTATGCATAAATAAATAATTCTTAAAATAAAAAAACAACAGCAACAACAACACAAAATGCTTGCAACCTGTGCTCGGTTGTCCTAGCGACCCATCTCTTCCTTCAACAGTGTTGGGAAAGAACAGACCTGAGGACACACCTTCTATCATCCTCTTGTAGTAGAGTAACCCCGATACAAAACGGGGTGCCTGATTGTGGGTCCTCACCCGTGCGCTTAAAAGGACTTATCAATGCTCTACTGCAGGCACACCTGAAAGGTTAATAAAAGGTTTATTTACAAGGGAAGGGGAAATGAGGAAATGTACAGCTCAGGGAGAAAAGTGGGAGACAAAGTTTTATTTATTTATTTATTTATTTTTTAAATAATAAATTTTATTTTTATATTCCCCCATACAATTGCAAACGCCCCATTCTGACCCCAATCCCTCCCCTCCCGCCCCCCACCCCCCAAAAAGTGTCTCTGGTTCATAGTTTTTTGTTGATTTTGATTTTCACTTTCTTATATTCATTTTCCTGGTCCCTTATTTAAGTTTTCTAGATTCCTGCTATGAGTGAGACCATCTGGTATTTTTCTTTTTCTTTTTGGCTTATTTTGCTGAGCATGATCCCTTCCAGCGCCATCCATGTTGCTGCAAATTGCATGTGTTTATCTTTTTTGAATGCTGAGTAATATTCCATGGTATATATGTACCACATCTTCTTGATCCAGTCATCTATTTTTGGGCATTTGGGTTGTTTCCAAAGCTTAGCTATTGTAAACAGTGCTGCTATAAACATAGGGCTGCAGGTGTTCTTTGGAATTGATGTTTCTGTGTCCTTTGGGTAAATACCTAGGAGTGGAATTGCTGGATCATATGGAAGCTCCATGTTTAGTAGGTCCAGAAATCTCCACACAGCTCTCCATAGTGGTTGGACCAGTTTGCATTCCCACCAGCAGTGCAGGAGAGTTCCTTTTTCTCCACACCCTCGCCAACATTTGTTGTTGCTAGTTTTTTTAATATGTGCCATTCTCACTGGTGTGAGATGGTATCTCATGGTAGTTTTGATTTGCGTTTCCCTGATGACAAGTGATGTTGAACATTTTTTCATATGTCTGTTGGCCATTTGCATTTCCTCTTCAGAGAAGTTTCTTTTTAGCTCTTCTGCCCATTTTTTGACTGGATTGTTTTCTTTCTTGTTGTTGAGTCTCATCAGCTCTTTGCAGATTTTTGTGATCAGTCCTTTATCATTAGTGTTGGGTGCAAAAATGTTCTCCCAGTTGGTGGGCTTTCTCTTTGTTTTTGTTATTGTCTCTTTTGCTGTGCAGAAGCTCTTTAATTTGATGTAGTCCCAGCTGTTTATCTTTGCCTTCACTATCACTGCTTTGGGTGATGTGTCTGTAAAGATGTCTTTGATGTGCAAATCCCGTAGTGTTTCGCCTATATTTCCTTCTATGTATTTTATGGTTTCAGGTCTTATGTCTAGTTCTTTAATCCATTTTGAGTTGATTTTTGTGTATGGTGTGAGGTAGTGGTCAAGCTTCATTCTTTTGCATGTAGCGACCCAGTTTTCCCAGCACCATTTATTGAACAAACTTTCTTTGCTCCAATGCATAGTCTTTGCTCCTTTGTCAAAGATTAGTTGACCATAAATCTGTGGGTTTATTTCTGGATTTTCTATTCGATTCCATTGGTCTGTATGTATGTTCTTGTTCCAATACCATGCGGTTTTGATGATTATGGCTTTGTAGTATAGTTTGAAGTCTGGGAGTGTGATGCCTCCATTTCCTTCTTTTTTTTTCAGTAGAGCTTTGGCTATTCGGGGTTTTTGGTGATTCCATATGAATTTTATCAATAATTGTTCTATTTCTTTGAAGAATGACATTGAAATTTTGATTGGAATAGCATTGAATCTGTATATTGCTTTTGGTAGGATGGCCATTTTAATAATGTTTATTCTTCCAATCCATGAGCAGGGGATGTTTTTCCATTTCTTTGTGTCTTCTTCTATTTCTTTTAACAGCGTTTTATAGTTTTCTTTGTATAGGTCCTTTACCTCTTTTGTTAGATTTATTCCCAAATATTTGATTTTTTTTGTTTCGATAATAAAAGGGATGGTTTTTTTGATTTCTTCTTCTTCAGATTTATTGTTTGTGTATAGGAAGGCTACTGACTTTTGTGTGTTGATTTTGTATCCTGCCACTTTACTGAATTGATTGATGAGTTGAATTAGTTTTTCTGTGGAGATTTTGGGGTTCTCTATGTATATTATCATATCATCTGCAAATAGTGATAGTTTGACTTCTTCTTTTCTTATTTGGATTCCTTGGATGTCTTTCTCTTGTCTCATTGCTCTGGCTAGGACTTCCAGTATTATATTGAAAAGCAGTGGTGAGAGTGGACCACCTTGTCTTGTTCCAGATCTTAATGGAATTGCTTTCAGCTTTTCACCATTGAGAATGATACTGGCTGTTGGCTTGTCATAGATGGCCTTTATTATGTTGAGGTATGTTCCTTGTATCCCAAGAATTTCAAGGGCTTTTATCATGAATGGGTGTTGCACTTTGTCGAAAGCTTTCTCAGCATCTATTGATATTATCATATGGTTTTTATATTTCTTTTTGCTGATGTGTTGGATAACGTTGATTGATTTTCGGATGTTAAACCATCCTTGTGTCCCTGGAATGAATCCTACTTGGTCGTGGTGAATTATCTTATGGATACATTGTTGGATTCTGATAGCTAAAATTTTACTGAGGATTTTTGCATCAGTGTTCATTAGGGAGATTGGCCTGTAGTTTTCCTTTTTTGTGTTGTCCTTATTCGGTTTTGGTATTAGTGTAATATTGGCTTCATAGAACGTGTTTGGTATTGTCCCTTCCTTCTCAATTTTTTGGAAGAGTTTGT
Organism: Talpa europaea; assembly: GCF_964194135.1. NCBI lineage: Eukaryota > Metazoa > Chordata > Mammalia > Eulipotyphla > Talpidae > Talpa > Talpa europaea. Next base: position 50,638,512 of record NC_140076.1, read on the forward strand.
GAAGGATAGGCACTAATTCGGGGAGACAAAGTTTTAAATGAGTCCTACCCGATCAGCCGATCAGGAATCCCAAAATGGCGCTCTCAGGGTTGGCTGCCAGCCAGGAGCGGTGAAGCCAGGAGGCGAGCAATCGCGAGCCAGAGAGCCCAAGGCCCATGTGTTTGGTTTTTTTATATCCAACCTGGCTGCCCAACTCCACCCTCAGGTCCCAGCCACCCTCCCTTGGTGGTGATGGGATTTGTCTTTTCCAGAGTCTTGATGGCTTTAGTCTGGAGTGTGGGTGGGGTCCACAAAGCCTGTATGGGATTAACTCAGGACATCATTTCCCCCTAACAATGCCAGGAGGGGAGCAATAGTGAGCGAGACCCCCAAGGCCCACGTGTCTGGTTTTTATACCCAGCCTGGCTGCTTATCTCCACCCTCAGGACCCAGCCACCATCCCTTTGGTGGTGATGGGATTTGTCTTTCCCAATGTCCTGATGGCTTTGGTCTGGAGTGGGGGTGGAGTCCACAAAGCCTGTATGGGATTAGCTCAGGACATCCTTTCCCCCTAACACAACCACCAACTCAACATGCATCTGCAGGATTCCCACCTACCTCTCTCTGAGCTGCATTTCGACAGTGTCATTATGGCTCTGGCTGGTGTGGGCCACTTCTGCAAGTTAGTTGCAGAGCATCCCTCCAAACTGCAAAACCAGTGTGGCAGCCGTGCCTTCTTCCTGACGTCCAGAAGCCCACCCAAGATCGGTGGGATTAACTCATTCAGGCCATGGAAGCTCTGTCTTCCTGGAGAAGAACCTGAACCAGGCCCTTTGAATTTGCATGTCCTGGGTTCTTGCAGGCACCCTCAGCTCTCTGACTTCCTGGAGAGTCATTTCCATGATAAAGATGTGAAATACCTTAAAAAAAAAAATGGTGGGGACTGCTTGACTAACCCCTTTGGCCTGGCCCCTGGGGGCTGGGATGGGTGAGTATCTCAAACCAGCTCCAACCCTCCACAACCCAAAAGGCCTTTGAGGGGCTCAAAAGGCACAGCCCTGGTGTCAAAGACTTCTGCCTTAGCTTCTCCCTGGAGCTCTTCCAAGCCCTGGGCCAAATGCAAACAATAAAGCTTTTTGCAGGAGGGAAAAAAAAAAAAAAAAGACTTGCAACCTCCCAGGTTACACATTGGGAAGTATTGTATAAGCTCTCCTATTCAGATTTCTCTGAAATAATTCATGGTTCCCATACCTTGAGTCACACAGGAACCGGGAGAGGAGGCAAGACTCTCTATCTTCTTGAGAACATCTAAATCTATTTTTCTTGCTCTTCTTTCTTATTGAGAGAGAGAGAGAGAGAGAGAGAGAGAGAGAGAGAGAGAGAGAGAGACAGAGAGAATTGTCTTTGACAATGAAAGAAAAGATAGTCCTTGAAATTTTTCCATTGTCTTTTCAATTCCTATTTAAGATATAAATTTGATGCTATGGTTTTTAGTATATTTCCATTTGATATTCAATTTTATTTTCTTAAAAATGAAAGTTTGACTTTTAAGGCTACCATTTCTGTTGTGTGTTTAAAAATACCAGTGAGCATTTAATTTTCCCACAACTTGAAACAATAGATTTTTCTTTAAAAAATTGATAATAGCAACATAAATGCAGAAAATGATAATCTAAATACCTAAAATATTAAATATTTCTGAATTATAATAATTTCTGTCTTCTAAAAGAACGATATAAGAGTAATCTCTGAGTGTGTATCTTGGTAATGAGTTGAGGGCAGTGGAGTAAGTCTCTTGGGTACCTTTATGAATCCGAGAGCAAGTTAGGGTAATTAGGCAGTTTTAGGTACATTGCAGGAGGGGACCTCTGAAGAGTTTAGGAAGGCTTCAGAGATAAGGGCAACAAGAGCAATGTAACTAATTCCACTGGGAATAATAAACATCCCAGGACCAAGGACAACATGTTGACACTGGCCTTGGTTTCCCTCAGGTGATAAAGGGAGGTGGAGTTTGGGGAAATGGAGAGTGGTTTAATTTATGGACAAATTAGGAGGGCAGCAGACTCATGTCTGGTAGATCACTGTCCTCCCCTTTGCCAGAGTGCGGGGATATTTATGCAAGGGGGGGATGAGAAGGGGTCAGCACCAGTGGGCGCCAGCCTGTTTTTCTTCAATAGCTGATGTTTAACTTTCTCTTCTCTAAAATGCAGGGGTACTCATCTGGGAGACTGGGCCATAAAGATAAATCTATCAAACAAGGGGGAAGGTGCAACAAATGGGGAAAGACAAACCTGTTAGGTAAGGAATGTGAAGATCCCCTGCTCAGTAGCAGATTAAATGAGACAACCCAGAACTAACCAATCACAGAGAGACTGGTGGAGCTTTAGAATGATGAGGGAAAGAAGGTACATATATTTCCTGAGACATGACTCCGCTTTGGCTTCCTTGCCCCTCCCTGGCCTGGTTTCATGGCCTGGGAGTCCCACTTTATTTCTGTTCCTTTTCTCCTCAATAAGCTTTTTCTTTCTCTAAACAAACCTGCCTCTCCTCACTTGCTTGCCTGAGAGTCTGCGAAGCTCCTGCTGCGGCTTCGTGAGACACCAACCCGCGGTGGGTGGTCTAGTGGCTGGGGCTCAGTGCTGCCCCTGCAACCTGGGCCCTGTTCCTGGCTGGGAGACTAGGCCTGACAATTCTGGTATCATTTAGAGAGGTGAAGAAAAGTCTGGAATAAGTGATCCAAGATAATACTCCAGCTTTTCTATCCTCAAGAATACTAGAGAGAACCCACATGGAATTAGAAAATATTTTTCCTGCTATTCAGCACATTTCTGCAAAAATACTTCTATCTTAAATTGGCTGCATTTTCTAGAATTGATCCGAGCTCTTCCTAGTTCCAAAACCTTCAGAAGTGAAGTAACCATATTTTCTCATATATTATCAAAATAAGAAACACAATTACATAAGTAGCCACTTTCTCAGACTTTACCACCTGAGGAGCTTTGTAAAAAATAAAATAAAATAAAGTAGAGGGCCTCCCTGGTGGCGCAGGAGGTTGAGCACAGCACTGTGAAGTTCTCAGCAGCCTCTGCAGTGCCAGTTCGGACACACCAGCCTTGGAGCAACCCACATGGTGAGCAGACCTTTCCTGTCTTGCCTGCTGCTCCCCTCAGCAGTGTATTTTGGTCAGTCTGCCTGTTCTGTTCCCTGCTCTGTCTCTGGTGAATCCTCTCACACTCCCTCGCATCTGGCCTGTACCCCAGTTCTTGCATAAATAAAATAAATCTTTAAAAAAAAAGAAATCAAATCTCTTTCTCTAAATATTCTGATTCTGGAGATCAGAATAGGGATTAGGAATCTGACCTTTATCAGGAACTCTTTGTGATTCTAATGTATTTGGGGCATATTTCAAGGAGCACTAATTTTTCTTTTTTAAGTAGCATCAGGTTTACAACACTGTACATGATTCAGAGGGATAGCATCACACCTCCTGAGGTGCATGTCAACACACCACACCCACCACCAGTGTATCAATAGTTTAAGCAGCCACACTTTAAAGTTAGATGCCTACTTCTCTGAAAGTTTTTAATTCTTTAAATTCCATATAAGAGAAAGAGAAGAAAAAACTGCAATTAAAAGGAAGAAGAAGATTCTTTTAGGTTCTCAAAATAGCTTTATATTAAGGCAAGCACTGGAGGAACAGATGTTTGGCTGTGCTTGCACAGTCTTATATCATAAAAGTGAACCACAAAAAGTGGAAGCAGGGGCCTCCCTGGTAGCTGAAGGGTTTAAGTCTCAGCACTATCAAGTTATTCTCAGCCACTGAAGCACAAGTTGGATCCCTGCCAAGGAGATAACCCACATGGTGCAGCAGACCTCTCCTGTCTCCCCTCAGCTGCTCCCCTAGCAGTATGTTTTCAGTCAATCTGCCTGTTCTGCTCCCCACTCTGTCTCTGGTGAATCCTCTCACCCCCCTGCCACACACACACCTCTGACCTACACCCCAGCTCTTGTATGCATAAATAAATAAAAAATATTTTGAAAAAAAGTAGAAGCAACCAAGATGACTTTTCATAGGTGACTGGGAAAACAGATTGTATGTACAGCTACATAATGGAGCATTCATTATTCACCAATAAATAATATGAGTTATAAAGTCAAGAAATGCCATGGAAGAAACTTAAATGACTACTGTACAAGAAAAAAGACAATCAGATAAGGCTACTTACTATGATTCCAACTATATGATATTTTGGATAAGGTGAAACTACAAGGAGAAAAGATCAGTGATTAGGAAAGGGGGGATTCCAGGTTTCCTGCCCAAGGGAGGGTGGAGCTGAGTAGAGAAGAGAATAAGCTGCAGAAGGGATAGACAGACAGAGGAAGGAAGGAAGCAGGATGGAGAGCCAGAAGGAGACCTGGAGGAGGCACCTAGAGCAGAGAGACACATGAAGAAAATGAGCTTGCCTTTTGGTCGTGGACTGATTGGAAAAGATGTGGGTGAGACTTGTGGGGAGGTGACAGTGGCGGTTTTTGTCTTTTTTTAAAGTTTTTTTTTTAAAGATTTATTTATTTGTTTGTTTATACAAGCACAGGGTACAGTCAGAAGCGCGGGAGGGTGAGAGAATTCACCAGAGCCAGAGCAGGAAACAGAACAGGCAGAGTGACAAAGTACACTGCTGAGGGGAGCAGCAGGTGGCAGGAGAGGTCTGCCTGCACTGTGGGACCCTCGCCGGCAGCCAGGGATCAAACCAGCGCTGCAGAGGCTGCAGGTAGCTTCGCACCCCAGTGCTCAACTGCTGTGCCACCAAGGGTGGCCTGGTTTTTGTCTTGATTTTGATTTTGCTTTTTTTCCTCCCAGACTTGTCTGTTTTTTTCTGATCCTTTTCTGTGGGTCCCCACTGGAAGATGCTTTAGACTTGTGGCAGACTTTCAGGCCTTGCTCTGGGCCAATCCCATTTGAGAGGCTTTTAACCACGAGGGGATGGGTAATTTTGTGTGCTTGATTTAGAAACTATATTCTTTGCCTTTCCTGTATTGTTTACTAATTGTTTTAAAGTTCCTTCCCATTAAAGTCTTATATGTTTTGTGTTGATGCAGCAGATGGCAGAACCTATTTAGAGAAGGCAGGTTTGCTGGGTCTGGGGTGCCCCTCCCCCTGCCCTGTAACACCAGGAGGAGGGAAGAGGGATGTATGAACAAGTGAATCTTTAGGTTAGCAAATTTATTTTATATGAAACTGTAATGTGGCTATATGACATTATGCATTTGGACAAATCCATAGGACTGTAAAATACTAACATAAAGCCATGTGCTTTAGTTAATAATGATGCATCAAAATTGGTACATCAATGGTAATAGATTCATCAGAAAAGACCAAAATAGCATTCTATAACAAGACCACTATAAAGAATAAATAACTAATAATATATTTTTTTCTTTTATACTTGTTTGAGTTTTTATTTTTTACATTCAAAATATCAGGGTAGATTTATTAAATATCCTATTTTCTCCATTATTCTTTTGACTAACCATGTTTTATTGAATTGCCTAAATCTAATGTTAATTCTTCCATCTTTTCTACTGATTGCCAGACCACTTCATCACAGACATAGATATATTTTAATACTCCTTAAATAAGCCTATTTACATTCTTCCTGAATTCTCTTATTTTGGGCTCATATGATTTATTTATCCCAATCTACACTTGTGCATCTGCTATTTATATATTATTCTAGTCCCTTTATAAATATTTAAAAGGATGCTTTCAAGATGAAGAGTATAAAAATTGACCTTGACACTTCTTGTACTTTTATGATGCCAATGGAGAAATTATAAACATGTATCCCATGAAACCAAACTTATACTTGGAACAATTCTTGTCATATTTAGGTTGTGTGTTCATTTACACTTAAAACCTAGATCATTCTATTATATATGAAATCTTATTAATATGGTCCCATGTTTTAGGAAGTTCATATTTTTGATATGTTTTACTGATTAATAAGTAATTATGACAATCATTGCCTTTAACATAGTAAGCCAAAATTATTCATTGGTATATGTTCAGATTTTTCCCTTTGTTTTTGTTTTTTTTTTTTTTTTAATATAGAGGCATGTTTTTCTTTCTTTCTTTATTTGTTTGTTTGTTTTGTTTTATACATGCACTGGGTACAGTCAGAAGCGCGGGAGGGTGAGAGAATTCACCAGAGCCAGAGCGGGGAGCAGAGCAGGCAGAAGGACCGAAGTACACTGCTGAGGGGAGCAGCGGGCGGCAGGAGAGGTCTGCGCGCCATGTAGGACCCTCCTCTGGTGGCCGGGGAGCAGCCGGGGATCGAAACGGAGCCGCAGAGGCCAAGGGCAGCTTCGCAACCCAGCGCTCAACCGCTGCACCACCGGGGAGGCCCCCCTTTGTTTTTAAATAAATATTAAATAGTATATTGAAACTAAGTTACCTCGAAGAAAAATCGAGCATCATCTAATGTCTATAATTACTTAATTTACATGATTCTTTGGTTAATCCCTTATTAAACACTATATTTTTGCATTTAAGTGGTCATAAGTTGTAAGATACTTACTTGTCAAGCAACTTTCTATTCCACAAGAATCTGTAAATTTATAATGCTAGATAAAACTAAATCATCATTACGAATCTGAACATTGTTGAGTTAATATTTAGATTAATCTTCAAAATGAACAGAACTTGAGTGTCAATGTGAAAATTAAATGTGAAAAAATCAATATCACATTATTTAAACAGGTGATCCCAGTATCTCAAAGTGGGAGAGTACTGAAGAAAGGGAAAAAAACCACAATATTGCTATATTTGTTTTCAATATACCCCAACTGCAAATCCAAAGACCTTAATCTTTTCTGTGCTTTCCTTTGTTGCTGGAAGAACATGAAACAAAGTTTATTAAAGAATCTAAATTAAACAATGGTGAGTGTCATATCTCCGTGGCTGGCTAAAACTCTTTTATGGATCGGTAGAACTTCTTACAGTCATCATTTCAGCTCTTTATTGGTTGATTCATATATTCTTTAACTGCATCAAGGACTACAGATATCTCATGGTAGCCATGGACAAACAAGTAAACAGAAAACTGCAATAAATACTTGTCCTATGATAGATCTATACATGACTGGTAATGAGAAGGTACATGTCATGCAAACTAGATTCCAATGGAAATCTTGGAAAACATGAAAAACTGAAAACATCAGTAATATAAACTTCAGGAGTTAGGCAACTCCATTCCTCCTTCTTCCTTATTTCTCCTCCACTAAGGAAATAATATTGTGTAGTAATTATAGTTTGATCAATAGCTAATTATCATCTTTGGACAAATAACAGTTCCATGCTTGAGGCTTGTCATTTATATGACAAAGAAACAAAAAAATGTGGGGGAGGGAAACAAAAATAGTTTTTACGTTGAATTAATTTTCGTTTACCAATCGTCCACCTGTAACTGATCCTCAAAAAACTCAAATTTTGTCCATTGCCTCACTAATGGATCAATACATTTGGTTCCATGAATCAACAGAAAGAACAAGTTTATATAACATCCATCTGATTTCTTTGTTGTAAGAGTCATTGTTTCTGAAGCTATTACTAGGGAATTTGTTATAGCAAGTAATGTTTGAGTGCAACCCTAATACTAGGCAGATTTTTCTGATAAAACCAAGATAAGTGCCCCAATTTTATATAGTCAACATATGTCCTAACATATGTATATCTTATTTTTTAATACAAATGACATACACTTCCCACCCAGTATTCAAATTTAATAATCTAAGTATATGAAAAAAATGTTTCAATTAGAATTTGTGAAAGTTACATATGCTTTCTTTATAATTGTACTCCATTTAATATGTAATATCAAGAATGGACTATAAGTGTTGTGAATTTCAAGACAATTTGTTTCTGTTCTATAAAGCATTTTTAGAAGCTACCACTGAATTTGCTAAGAATGTATTATGCTTCCTGGTCTGGTAATATGGAGAGTAATTGTCCACATTTCCCATGGAAAGACATAGTCTTACTTCAGGATGCAATTTAAATGTCAGCACCTCGGAGGAGTTTTTAACCAATTCCATAAACCATTTAGACAACCTTCTCTTATTGTTCTTATTGTATCTAGTACCCTGCTTTGTCTCTTGAATCCATAATGGTGCTCATTTAAGCTTCATTTTAATGGGGAAAGATGCAAATGAGTAGATTTAGCTTAGTCTAAAAACCTTAAAAAACTTTCATGAATACTAATGAGGCTTGTTCTGTTCGATAGAGGAGTAAAATTACACAAGATGTTAGAACCACTTCTGTCCTGTTCATGGATCCTCATTCTTCCCACAGAACTAATCTTACCATTGAAGATCACTACTTACTGAAGTCTAGAAAAAAAAGATGCAAAAAAACACTTCTGACTTGGGTGTCTCTAATGCCTAAGTGTATAAAATCATGGCTGAATTTACTGGACTTAAATTCTAAATGGAGTGTAATTGTTTAAGTCAGCTTACTATGTGCTATCGTTTCCTAAATGGTAGCAGTAATTTCCCAAGTTGAAGTTTGTGTTTGAAGACACATTAGTTACTTAAAATTGATCTCATATTTTCTTACTTTATCGATGCAGCCATGGAAGAAATAATGATGCCTGTGAAGAAATGCAACAAAGCATTTGGAATCTGTGAAATGCTTAGGTATATCAGAATGAGAAATGAATGCATATTATCAATTAGGGCTTAACAAATTAGTTCCATCATCTTTCTGAAACTCATTTCCCATTATGCTAAAAGACACCCATCTCATTTAACTTCAGAATAGTTATTAACTAATTGTAATACTTACCCATGCATCTTCTAAAGCACCAATTCTTATCTGTGAACTATTCATTATACTCATTTTTTCTATAGTTTGTACATATACTAATCCACAAAATCATCTAGAGATGATATATTTAGCTTGCATCCTTTAATGCTATTAAGGGTAAGTGTTATACCTGTTCCTTTTTTTTAAAGATTTATTTATTTATGCATACAAGAACTGGCGTATAGACCAGAGGTGCAGTGTATGAGAGGATTCACCAGAGAGTAGGGAACAGAACAGGCAGATCTACTGAAATACACTGCTGAGGGGAGCAGTGCGCGAGACAGGAGCGGTCTGCTGTGCCATGTGGTTTGCTCCCTGGCCAGCCAGGGATCGAACTCATGTTGCAGTGGCTGGCGATAGCTTGATAGCACTGTCTTTAACCCCTGTGCTACCAGGGAGGCCCCAATTATACCTGTTCCTTCTTGATGGGCAAACATGTTTATATTTGTCATATATTGTACTAAAATTATATATGTGTGTGCATACACATTACATATACATGTACACAAACATATACAAACATGTATATACAAATATATATGTACTATATATGTATATTATAGATCTATATCCTATATATTACTCTAAGTTAAATCTGTGTGAATGCAACACCTACTTTTATTATAGCATTTATAACACAAGATAGAGTTAATGCCTTTGTATCTCCTGTTAAGTTGTGAGCAACTTAAGAGGAAGACATGTCTTACTTATTTTTCACCCCCATACTCTAATACAGAGCCTGATTAATGGCTATAAATTTGATTGTTTTGCAGTGAATTGAATTGATGTGAATTGAGCAAAATTGAATTGGAAAGGGAAGAGAAACATGGCAAAGATTTTTTTTAAAAAAATAAGTGGATATACATGAATCCATGTCCAATTATGCAGGTAAAACTGCAATATTTTGAAATTCCATACAAGGATAATTCAAACAATTTTTAACTCTTCATTTTACTCATTTCCCTTTTAAAAAATCACCTAGATTTTAAGAGATTTTTTGCATTGATTGGAGCTATTAACATTATAATTTATACAAGGTTCTAAACATTGATTTCTAAATTAGAATTTCAGGACATTTTTTAAAAACTAAAATTATCAGGGCTTATTACAATCAACTGAATTACAATCTGCAGGGATTAAGCCTTGAATTAGGAAAAAAACCCACAAAACTCCAATAGTGACTTGAGACACAGTTTATAAAGCAAGTGTAAAGCAAGTAATTTATAACCTAATTTGATATTTAAAAATGTAACTTTATAAAGTAGCAGTTGATGAGTGTCAAACAAATGGTGGCGACACATATATAAGTTAAGAGGAAAGAATTACATTGGGTTGGCTATTGAAAGATTTTTGAACATAGCAAGAGGTCTTATGGAGCTTTAAACATTTTAAAGGGAGCAGAAATAACTATGGAATCACAAGCATATGATATATTGAGGGTTTGGCCACAATTTAAATCATTATATCACTTTCAACATTCATAGAAAGTTTTAAGATGGTGTTCATTAAAATCCCTATTATTGCTCTACACAGTAAAACAAATTAAACAAAACTGATGGGACCAAAGTAATTTAAATTTCATCTTGCATATTTTTTTTGAGACTAATAATTGATGAAATTAAATTAGGCAAAGTCATAAATGCCAAATGACAGAAAAGTTACATAAAGTGGCAGTAATAGTGGAAATATTATCAGGAAAGAGAATAAAAGTTTCAAAAGGAAAAAATAAGTCAAACCAAGAGACCTTAGAAAAGATATGAAAACCATAATTGTCATAGGAGAGAAGCACCTGGGGTGTAGCATACCCCAACGTTCTATCAGTAAGAGGAATATGTAAATTGTAACTGCATTGATGATACATTATGGCAAGAAACACAGTGAGGAAAGTGAGTGCTTCAAACAGAGGCATCATTTTATAAAGAAGATCATAAAACCTATGCTTGCTCTAAGTTTATTGAGATTACATTTTATTTTTTTTCTATTTAAAAATAACTATTTTATTTTCTCCAATTCATATTAAGAGCTCTTTATATATATTTATTATTATTATTCTTATATTCCCCATACAACTGCAACCCTGATTTTGACCCCAATCCTTCCTTACCCCCCCCCAGAGTGTCTCTGGTTCATAGTTGTTTGTTGATTTTCATTTATTTCTTTCTTATAGTTATTTTTTTCCTGGTCCATATTTAAGTTTTCTAGATTCCTGCTATGAGTGAGACCATCCGGTATTTTCCTTTTCTTTCTGGCTTATTTCGCTGAGCATGATCCCTTCCAGCGTCATCCATGTTGCTGCAAATTGCAGGTGTTTATCTTTTTTGAATGTTGAGTAATATTCCATGGTGTATATGTACCACATCTTCTTGATCCAGTCATCTATTTTTGGGCATTTGGGTTGTTTCCAAAGCTTAGCTATTGTAAACAGTGCTGCTATAAACATAGGGGTTCAGGTGCTCTTTGGAATTAGTGTTTCTGTGTCCTTTGGGTAAATACCTAGGAGTGGAATTGCTGGATCATATGGAAGAAGAGCTCTTTATATATTAAGGATTACTTTCATCATCATTTAGAGACAAAAGTATAGCAAAACTCAACTGAGCAGCATAAGAATGAAAGAATGAATTAATTTCAATATTTTGCTAATAGAAAATAGACAACAGATAATTTGGTTGGATTACATTATTATGAATTTGTAAAGAATCATTACATTTACCTTTCCTAGGATGGCGCTACACTAAACAAATGTAATCTTTTACTAATAATTGGGTGTCTTATGGTGACTCAGAGTGATTATTCTGAATTTTTCTTTTTTTTTTTTTTTTGGATATTTATCCACCCCCCCCCCCCAAAAGTGTCTCTGGTTCATAGTTTTTTGTTGATTTTGATTTTCACTTTCTTATAGTTATTCATTTTCCTGGTCCCTTATTTAAGTTTTCTAGATTCCTGCTATGAGTGAGACCATCCGGTATTTTTCTTTTTCTTTTTGGCTTATTTTGCTGAGCATGATCCCTTCCAGCGCCATCCATGTTGCTGCAAATTGCATGTGTTTATCTTTTTTGAATGCTGAGTAATATTCCATGGTATATATGTACCACATCTTCTTGATCCAGTCATCTATTTTTGGGCATTTGGGTTGTTTCCAAAGCTTAGCTATTGTAAACAGTGCTGCTAAAAACATAGGGGTGCAGGTGTTCTTTGGAATTGATGTTTCTGTGTCCTTTGGGTAAATACCTAGGAGTGGAATTGCTGGATCATATGGAAGCTCTATGTTTAGTAGGTCCAGAAATCTCCACAAGCTCTCCACAGTGGTTGGACCAGTTTGCACTCCCACCAACAGTGCAGAAGAGTTCCTTTTTCTCCACACCCTCGCCAACATTTGTTGTTGCTAGTTTTTTTTTAATATGTGCCATTCTCACTGGTGTAAGATGGTATCTCATGGTAGTTTTGATTTGCATTTCCCTGATGACAAGTGATATTGAACATTTTTTCATATGTCTGTTGGCCATTTGCATTTCCTCTTCAGAGAAGTTTCTTTTTAGCTCTTCTGCCCATTTTTTGACTGGATTATTTTCTTTGTTGTTGTTGAGTCTCATGAGCTCTTTGCAGATTTTTGTGATCAGTCCTTTATCTTTAGTGTTGGGTGCAAAAATGTTCTCCCAGTTGGTGGGCTTTCTCTTTGTTTTTGTTATTGTCTCTTTTGCTGTGCAGAAGCTCTTTAATTTGATGTAGTCCCAGCTGTTTATCTTTGCCTTCACTATCACTGCTTTGTGTGATGTGTCTGTAAAGATGTCTTTTATGTGCAAATCACATATTGTTTCGCCTATATTTCCTTCTATATATTTTATGGTTTCAGGTCTTATGTCTAGTTCTTTAATCCATTTTGAGTTGATTTTTGTGTATGGTGTGAGGTAGTGGTCAAGCTTCATTCTTTTGCATGTAGAGACTCAGTTTTCCCAGCACCATTTATTGAACAAACTTTCTTTGCTCCAATGCATAGTCTTTGCTCCTTTGTCAAAGATTAGTTGACCATAAATCTGTGGGTTTATTTCTGGATTTTCTATTCGATTCCATTGGTCTGTATGTCTGTTCTTGTTCCAATACCATGCAGTTTTGATGATTATGGCTTTGTAGTATAGTTTGAAGTCTGGGAGTGTGATGCCTCCATTCCCTTCTTTTTTTTTCAGGAGAGCTTTGGCTATTCGGGGTTTTTTTTGTGATTCCATATGAATTTCATCAATATTTTTTCTATTTCTTTGAAGAATGACATTGAAATTTTGATTGGAATAGCATTGAATCTGTATATTGCTTTTGGAAGGATGGCCATTTTAATAATGTTTATTCTTCCAATCCATGAGCATGGGATCTCTTTCCATTTCTTTGTGTCTTCTTCTATTTCATTTAACAGTGTTTTATAGTTTTCTTTGTATAGGTCCTTCTTTACCTCTTTTGTTAGATTTATTCCCAAATATTTGATTTTTTTTGTTTCAATAAAAAAAGGGATTTTTTTTTTTTGATTTCTTCTTCTTCAGATTTATTGTTTGTGTATAGGAAGGCTACTGACTTTTGTGTGTTGATTTTGTATCCTGCCACTTTACTGAACTGATTGATGAGTTGAATTAGTTTTTCTGTGGAGTTTTTGGGGTTCTCTATGTATATTATCATATCATCTGCAAATAGTGATAGTTTGACTTCTTCTTTTCTTATTTGGATTCCTTGGATGTCTTTCTCTTGTCTTATTGCTCTGGCTAGGACTTCCAGTATTATATTGAAAAGCAGTGGTGAGAGTGGACCGCCTTGTCTTATTCCAGATCTTAATGGAATTGCTTTCAGCTTTTCACCATTGAGAATGATACTGGCTGTTGGCTTGTCATATATAGCCTTTATGATGTTGAGGTATGTTCCTTGTATCCCAAGAATTTCAAGGGCTTTTATCATGAATGGGTGTTGCACTTTGTCGAAAGCTTTCTCAGCATCTATTGATATTATCATATGGTTTTTATATTTCTTTTTGTTGATGTGTTGGATAACGTTGATTGATTTTCGGATGTTAAACCATCCTTGTGTCCCTGGAATGAATCCTACTTGGTTGTGGTGAATTATCTTATGGATACATTGTTGGATTCTGATAGCTAAAATTTTATTGAGGATTTTTGCATCAGTGTTCATTAGGGAGATTGGCCTGTAGTGCATTTTAAACGTAGTATTCATTGCTGGACCCATTCCTCATCATAAAGGAAAGAAATGTCAAAGAAAATTGTATTCGTGGAGATTCAGAAATGGAATATGAAATATATTTGTCCTGGCTAAAGAGAATAATTGCATATATTCTCTTAATGCTTCTTTAATAATTCCATTAACTTTTCTTAGATATCAGAATTGAATAGGCAGCATATTTTTACCCACCTAGAAGGTATTTTGTTTTATTTTTTAATTTTAATTTCCAAAACCTTTCCAGTAAGTTTTATCAAACCATTTCAAGGTCACATTGTCGAGCAGCCCCTGGTGTTCATATATTTTTACTTTTGGCTTAACACAAATCACAGTGAGTTAATGATGGAGTCTGGGATAGAGCTAAAAGTGTCCAATTTTTATTCTTTGCCCTATGTTGAGCTTTATGTTTAACTAGAAAATTATATTCTGTTTTACTCACTGGAAAACTTGAATATCATCTCATTGCTTTAGTGAATGTATGATTATGGGCTGTAAAATATGCATTTATGTAAGCATATTGGTAGTTACTGATGTTATTTTTCTACTAAGAGTCATGAAAGAAAAGGTTTATGCAGTATAGCTAACTATATAAACACATTCTTTTTGCTCTTTAAATCAGAGTGATATAATAATATCACAGGAGGTGCTATTTTTATATCAAAAAATGCTGAATTTTTAGTTGAGCACAGATGACAATGAAGTCTTTTTGCAAATACAAAAGGTAACTATCTCTAAACAAAAAATATTTCCAGGAAATATATTTTTAAGGATAATATAAAACATCAGATTAAACAATAAAGTTTTGAAGTCAACTATTTTTTGTCATGTTCAAAGCTTATAAACGTCTTTAAAATATTTGATTTTTTAAATCAAATTCTATTTGCCATTCATTTATATAACAATAAACATAACATAACTACAATTTTGGGAGTACAACTTCATACCTTAAAATGTGCATATTTTTGCTTTCAATATCAAATCTCCAGTGTCAATATACTATCACATTACCACTTTCTCCTTCCTCTGTACTTTGTTCATTTGCTGGTGAACTTTCTCTTTTCTTGCTTCAATTCCATACAGTTCAGTATGCATTAGTTGTAGTTAAGCAAAGGTATCACATAAACCACAACTTTAATTCACAGTGTCTTGTTAGGAAGTTATCTACACACACACCACACACACACACACACACACACACACTCCCTACTACAACACTGTACCACTCTTGTCCTCTGAAAAAGATTATTGATCTTATTTTTGGTATTTGAATTTAGAAGAAGGTTGAATCATCTATATAAAGGACTGTATATATTGACCTAAATTTTAGGCATTTTCTCAAGTCACTCTTAACTTTCAAACACTACACAGTTTCTTTTAGACACTCCTATGAACCAGGCACTCTGTTCTACAAATCTTCACAAAAGCTGTTTCTGCTCTCAAAATGTACTCATTTGTTCACTTTCCCTCAAAAACAGGGAAATATACATAAGCCAATTCTTTATCTTAGTCAGGTCTCAGTATAAGCATCACTTCTCCTGACAGACCTTTCCTGATCATCTCCCTTGTCCTGACTGCTTCCATAACACTCTCTGGTTTGCTTATTGTAGCTTTCCACATGAATTACTACAATTACATTTTTTCCCCCTGTCATTTGGTAGACTGGAAAACTCAGAGACAAAGGCATTTGAAATATATACAGTATCTACAAGAATCCGTGACATATTATTAACCCTCAATATATGTTTGATAACTTGGAATTAGAGCAGGCATTAGAGTGGTTTATATTGTTTTATTCTAAATGATAACCTTATTTTTGAGAGAATTGTATTGATCGATTTCCTATTTCAAAACAAACATTGAACACAACTTTTGTTTCCTAATCTTTACTCTGACTTTCTCTGAAAAAGATTTAAAGTGGCTTATCATCTCTATAGGAGGCATTATGCCAGGTACTGGAAAGTCGATCTTCATAATTCATTTCAGTGAACTTAATGAGGCAAGGGTCTAAATGTTTACCTTCTCTGATTTTTTTTTCTTTTTTCCCTTCCTCTCTTTAACGTTTCCATGATCATTGCATTCATGAGCATAAAATCTATTATAAAAATATATCATTTACCTGTACTATACCTTGTGCTAATATGCTGTGCCTTGTACTAACACAAAATATATAGGGGAAATGTTGAACAGCAAGCCAATAAACTAAGAAAATACAATTTATGTTTCATATAAATGAGAATAGAGGGTTAATTTTTAAATTCTAAATACAGTATAAAAGTCATAATCACAAAAACCATTGAGGAATAAAAGCAGTAACAACATACACAAGCTATTTTAGGGAGATTCTTGAACCTAGAAATTTGGGTGGAATATGAAGTAAGCTTTTGTCATGAAGGATTTGCCAAAAGCACACACTGGGTCTTAGTTCCCAGAGAATTAGTGGATGGCCTAGGGCTTACACAGGTTGGAGAATTTTAGAGAGGATCTTTGACATATTAAGCTGGAAATATTCTAAAAGTATGCCTTCAGGTCAAGGATCAAATAACAGTAAACTTGTCATATTTTACTACAAACTAACGGAATTGTGGAATAGGCTGTTTGGCACTGAACAAAGCAGAAAAAAAATAAAAAGAAAGTAAAATAAGGCCCCTAAATATTATGGCCATCAAGCTGCTCATTATAGAATTCTTCCTGGATATGAAGAATTAATTGGGCTCAAGAACTTCTATTGAACTGAGTCTAAGGTTACTTTCAATTGGTAATGTCTCTCCAGTTTCCTGACAGAAAATGCCAAGCCCCTTGTGGAGGGTCCATTCATTTTAGACCATGGTAACCTCTATAGCTTCTTTCCCAAGGACAATAGCCTCCAAACAATCATAATTAATCATACATGCAAGAAAGTGTGGTGACATGAGCTGAAAAATAGACATTAAAAACTGATCACAAGCTGACTTCAGCTTGTGGAATTATCAAATAAAGTAAAAAAAAATAAACAAAAAAACACTGTACTTACCATATTTAAAGTAAAAAAGAGAGTGCAAGAGATAATAATAAATAAATTTCTAGAAAATAGGAAATTCTAAAAAAGGAAAATAGCAAATTTCCATAAGAAAAAAACCTATGAATTAAAAAATCAGAAATTTATCATCTCATCTATCCCAAAATATTTTCAAGAAAGTCATTCTGGAAAACATGTGCACCCTAAAAAAATATTGATTAACATGATAAAATATGGTTAGTGATTTTATTGAGTACTAAACATTGGAATTTAGAGAACAAAGCGAATTACTAAAATATCATCTTTATAAAGTTTAACTCTCTTCACCAAATGCTAGTCACTGTTGCTGAAACTTCCTTATTTCAAATTCCTATATTTCAGAGGCTACTAGGAAGTAACTATATTTATTTTGCTCCTAGTCATTCTCATACACACATGGAATCAAAGATGAACCCAAATATGATTAGCATTGGACACCTGTTATTCCTTGATTCCTTTATGAAACAAACTTATTAGGAGTTCCTGCTAAGATGATAGTATATTTTGTGTACTTCTTGGAATAAATAATGTACAGGAATCATTCAAATACATATTCAGTGGGAAGCCATCTGGCTCCATGTGAATTTATGAATATTTTAGCTTGCTCAGCTAGTCAAAAGTAAAATCTGGCACTTGGGATTATCATGTAGATTTGACAGTATTATAAAAAAATTGCTTCTATAAATCAGTGATTGACACATCTACTAAAGCATAGTTTCTTTTTTTCATCATGGATTGAGTTCACTTAAACTACGTTTGCATGCTTAGTTTGGAAGTCATCATAATTCAACTTAAACTAGAACATGCGATATATTATTAAAATAGTTGCTCTAAAAAAGACAATATTGACATTGCATTGGACTTATCAGTTACAGTAGTGGAGTTTGTGATTTGGCATCAACACATTTTTTCATTGAAAGTCTTATTACCTCACCTATTGGGAATGTAATAGACAACTTTTTACTGTGAACACCTTTCATGGATTTGCCTCAGTGAGCTCTCTTCCTAAGGTGCCCATATTGGATGATGATTGATGTGCAATATAAATCATAGCTCCTCAGGTCCAAATTGTGGCAGTAATAAAGTGCCCTTCTAAAATCAGAATTCCTTCTGGGATCAGCCTATTAAAACTCCCATTGGGCCTGCATCAGAAAGGTAGAATGTCAGAAAGTAGTTTGCATTGTCATCCAAAAGATGGTCTTCAGAGGAACAAAATGAGATATAAACCAGTGATGCAACATTGAGATGGCCACAGTATTCCTTTTCCTCTCGATGGCAATCTTTTAAAATGTATTTGCATTCTCTCTGCAACTTTGCCTTCATGTACAGTTATGATAATCAGATATTAGTTTACCATTATTGTACTTTATTTTTTTAGATTTATTTATTTATACAAGCACTGGGTACAGTCGGAAGTGTGGGAGGGTGAGAGAATTCACCAGAGCCAGAGTGGGGAGCAGAACAGACAGAACAGACAGAACAGCAGTGTAATGAAATACACTGCTGAGGGGAGCAGCGGGCACGGCGGGAGAGGCCTGCACACTATGTGGGACCCTCACCTGCTGGCCGGGGATAGAACTGGTGCTGCAGAGCTGCGGGCAGCATCGCAGCCCAGCGCTCAACCACTGGACCACCAGGGAGGCCCTCCATTACTGTACTTTAAAAGGTGTTATATTACATTTCATTAGCCTGGTAAGAGAGGATAGAAGTTTTAATAAGAGTTGAAAGAAGCAGATGGATTTTGCTTGTTTTCGGTTATGTTTTAAACATATAGACTACACCTACTGGAGAATTTTATGAAAAGGATGAGAAATATACTAACCAAATGGGGAGGCTGGAAGTGGGGAGCAAGCAGGGAGGGGACCCCATGGACTATGTTAGAGAATTATTATGTTGGTGGTGGGTGTGGTATGGTAAACGTGCATCTGAAGTGGTATAAACCCACATCCCAAAACATATACAGTGGTGATCCTCAATAAAACCTAGCACAATTTGGAAAAAAAAAAAAAGGCTGAGAGAAGCATATGAAGGGTCACGATGACTTCTATGATTTTGCTTTGAGAGATTCAGTGGATAATTGGGATATTGATCTAGATGGAAACGATCATGAGGATTGTAAGGGGGAAGGGAAGAATTTTCTAAATAGAGTTGCCTAGTGGGTTTCTTTCATGTACTTACACAAATGTAGAAATCAGTGCTGTATATATCATGATGGCGAGTGCACACACCATTGCAAGAACAAAACATATGAAATAGACTTTTTCTTGATAAAATAATATGACTAAAATTTTGCTTTTGTTTATTTCTTTATGTATTGGAAATTGCACCATGTTTGTATTTTAGACATGGAGATAGATTGCAGATAGAAGAAGTATGGAAATTTTACAAATGCTTTTCTATTGAAATCAGGGCAAATCTTTCTTTTGAATTTAAGCATCAACAGTTGTAACAATTTAAAGGGAATTTCTCTAAATCTCTACACATTCTCCCTGCTTTTTCATAGGCTAACTTCCATAGACAGCTTTTGACTGGATAATAGTTAATCACAAATTCTATCAACTCTAACCAATTATAATGAATGATGATCTTTCTTATTAAGCTTCATTAAAAATTGATCTCAGTGATATATAAGTAGTGAATTTTATAAGTTAATTTATGACCTTGTCAGTGTGCCTGTACATTTAAAATCTGTACTTGGACCATTTGTTATGATCATAATTATTTCTCTGTAGCAAAAGTTTTCCAGTTCTAGATTTTATTAAAAATGTTTGATGAAACTTCTAAGAAGAACAGCATATTGGTGTATATAATTCTCAGTCCCTAAGGCTAAAAATAATAGGAAAGAAACCAATCATGTAAAACCTCATTGAGTACTACATTTCTCAACCTGCAAATAAATGAACACTTACTTGATTTCTACAGAATTGTGTTTTAAAAGATTTTTGCCGTAAGATGTAAATGCTTTAATCCATTTCTGGGCAATGTGATATTCTCCTACAAAGAAGTGGTAAATGAAACTAACTTGAACCATCTGACGTTCTGCAGAGAGAGGAGTGGATATTAGGGAAGAAAAGATTTTAAAAATCATTCACATTACTTAGCCACAAAGTAGTGGTTGCAAAAAAAGATTGTAAAAGCCTTGAAGGAGGCTGGGCATTCAACAAGTAGATAAATAACACACCATAAGCCTGTGCTCAAAGAATATAGACATTAAAGCTTAGATTGTTTCAGCAATGCATTGAAGCACAATTGAATGGATATAATTCTGAGACAGAGAGCTGGGAAATGACAGTAGCAGATGGATTGCTACAGTAGTAGCAGTATATAGCAATCAGAGATGAACTGCTCTGTTGAATGGTTGAATGTTATACTTTGCAAGGCTTCTAGATTCCTGTAGCCAGAGGCTTCAAAAGATAGACTATTTGTCCAACCAGTCAGAAGGAAACATTATGCCTGATGCTTTCAATCATTTACTTATGTGAGCCATATGCCCTTATGATGAAATCTCTGGACACAAATGTCAATAATCAAATTGCTTTATAGGGAATGGTAATAGTGACTAATTCACGGGAATATTCCCCCTTCATCTGGTATTCTTACAAGTATAAATAAAATAAGGAATTAGCAGTTTTTATCATCCCTTTATTCCAAAATTTAACTGATTCTATATTGTGGTCATATTAACAAGTTTGAATGTTTAGCAAATTTGGCTTCTTGTTGATCATTAAGATAGTTCTGGCATGGATAGGGACTGGTATTGTTTCACCAGAGATTGGTGTAATTTTCCCCTTATAATTTATTAAGAAAATGTAACCAGACATTTTTGTGAATACAGACAAATGAAGAAAACTAGTGTCTTGTATGGCATTAAGCACAATGGTATGGAAAAAAGGTGGAAGTGCAATAATCTCTCACAAAGTTATGATAAAATAAACCATAATAAATGGAATAAAATATATCAAAATATAATATAAATACTATAATACAATTAACTATGCATAAATAAAAAGTTGTGCTTGTCAATATGATGAAATGGAACTTTTCTAGACACAATTTTACTGGCACAAAGAATTTAGGTTAAACTAAGCAGATTAACAATTGCTTCAATTATTTCTCTTGCACTAAGTGAACAAAAAAGATGTCATTCAATTAAAAATATCTTTTTTAATAATTTATTTTAATAGATGTAGAGAATGTTTTTATTTATCTGAATAAAAAGAGCACCTGAAAATCCTTTTGGCAGTTTTGAGCAAATTAACTGTTTTTGGCTTTTCTATTTTAATTATGGTAGATGATATGGGTAGCTAAATTCTGGGCTTCCTGTGTAAATAGCATCCTTCATTTTGGGTAGTACATTATTTACCAGCTATAGACAGCCATTCATTCCTTTCAACAAGCAAAGTTTTGATTTTGGCTCTCTGCTAAATTTGGCAATCTTCATATAACATTGGAGTATTGCTTAGTCTCAAAAGATGAATGGATCACTATAGATCGTGGTTAATTCTCGGTCAATCATAAACTCACTAATAAGTTTAAGAAATTTATTTAGTTACAAACAATAGCAGTCCTTATGAAAATTTAGAGTATATAGTACTGTGGTTTTATTAAATGGTAAATCAAGAAGAAATGTCTTATTCACATATTAAATATGAGTATCTCTTGATAGGTACACTGTTGGTACAAATGTGATATTACACACCAATATGTCTCAAAAGGGACATTTCCAAATTTGGAGACAATATTTCAAAGCAACTATAATCCATACCTTGTGCGGGATGGTAAAATGGTGCCCACCAATTTGTCTGAAATCTTCCACTGACCTTGAAGGGAAATCAGCTACCTCCTGCAGACATGTGATTAAACTGAGGCAAAAAATGAATTTGAATTTTGTTAAGTAGTAAAGCATCAGCCTCAAGACCGGAACAGGTAACAGTTGTTCATAGCTTGGAGGAAAAGCTGGACAGTGGTGTGTTGGCGGGGATGGGATAGCATGCCTAGAAAATGCAGCTTTACCAATACCTTTGATTGCACAGGAGACAGTTACAGGTAGAAATACACAGAGACAACTCTTGATTTGAAAAGTCCTTTAGATAAATTTGACTCAAAATGTGGAGTTTTAGAAAGTCTTGACTATATCCCAGTATTTCACTTTTTTCTTCTTTTATATGTTTATGCAAGAGGGCCAAATTACAAAGACTATAATGAAGTATATTTAAATAGCTCTCCAGGGCCTCCCCTGGTGGCACAGCAGTTGAGCGCTGGGCTGGCAGCACTGGTTCATTCCCTGGCCACCGGTGAGTGTCCCACAAAAAAAAAAAAAAAAAAAAAAAAGTTTAAATAGCTCTCCAATGAAATAATACTAAAGCCTCAAGTAACAAAGAAAGCATTGTGGCATATTTCATTGGTAGTATTTTCTCTTAGTGAAATATAAAATAATAGTGATTCTTAATAGGTGATGACACTTAAGATTAGGTGAAATACAGTGAACATTTAATGTATGACAAACATACAATATCCTCTGAAAGCTCTGCAAGTAAGTCAGCAAATATTAAACAGTTACCATATATCTTTATTTTCTCTTTGGGAAGAATCTCAAAAAAGAAAAAACAATACAAATATCTTGTAATCTAGGGTTACAGAGAAGTCACTTCTGGTTGAATAATTTAATAATTATTAACATGTTAATGCTAATAGTTTAATAATTAACATGTTAATGTTAATAATTTGATAATTGTTAACATGTTAATATATAAGGTAAATAGACCAGTTCTTCAATTTTTTAATGTTAAAACAAAATTCAATCAAATCTTTTCTTTATTAGTTTGATATGAAGGCATTTTACGTATATATTTGTCATCATAGAAACATAACTTGGGATTCCAATCAATCTTTATTTTCTTGTAATTATTTATCATCTGGATTTCTTCATTCTATTATTCTGCATCTGTTTGGCTGCCTACCTTATAGTCAATTATTACTTCTTAGTATCACACTAGTGCATGGACAGAAAATAAGAAATGTAAAACCAAATCAGTCCATCTGGTAATTTAAGTTTTGTTAAAAAGATTAATGATAAGATGAAATTACTTTCCAAAATGCAGTTAAATCATTATCAGAAAATATACCTAACATCTTATTCATACAAAAAGAATATCTGAAAGTACACAACCGTATGTTCAAGTTTACAAGGACAAAACAACAGATACATCCTTGTTTCATTTTCATAAAATCAATAAATGAGACTTATCAATTTCAGAGCTGTTTGTATCATTTATTACTTAATCAAAATATTTTGAGCACTAATTTAATCTGAATCTGCCAGCTATGAATTTGTTTTGGAAAGTATTATTTTTTTGTACCTAAAGTATTCCTAAGTGTCTGAAGACCCTATAGTATGCCTTTTAATTAATTCATCAGAATACGACTGTTTGCAATAATGGCCAATAAATAATTTGAACTTAATAGTAACCAAAGCCCACAATGGAAAAACTCTAAAAGTATGTTTATAAAATTACCTTAAAAAAAAAAACCAACTATTATCATAGTATGTGAAAAACAATGCTCACCAATCCATATTTAAGTAGTAAAATTAAGAGTGGTAAATATTTTTTAAAACTCTCTTTTGTTCTTAATCTTGAAATATTGATTCATCAAAAGTGCTACTAATGTTAAATTACAGCAATGATAATATATTTTTTATTAATTCACTTCCATGAAAATCCCACCCCCCCAAAAAAAAACCCTACAGAAAACTCCTATATTTACAACATTGATCAAACAAGAAAGGCAATATATATAATATTTACAATGTCTCTAAATTACACTGCTTTATTCAAAGAAATTTCTAAAAAAACTTGCTCCCTGTAAGTCATCATGTCTTCTACATCTTTGTAGACAAGCATCTCTTCAATGGACAACAGCTTGTAGTTATTCAGGCTGAATGTTGATTTGTTCTTTACAGCATTTAACATCTTTAGCGATGTTGTAACTGAATCACTCAAAGAAGAACAAACTGGGAAAATGCGAGCAGTCCACAAACTCAAACATGTCTTGTTTCCAGAGAATAGTTCTTCTGTAACTTTCAGATTCCAAGAATCTAAGCATGACAGGAAACATACTCCAAAGAATTGAAGTAACTTTATATCTGACAATGTTTTAACATTTTTTTTCAAGTTGTCTTGCACTCCAAATGTCATAGTTGAATACTTTAAGTGTCCATTCATCTTTAAGCTTAAGGAACACATAAAAGAATATGCAGGCAGAACAGCTGGTGTTATGATAGATGAACCACTAATAATGCAGTTTTCCCCAACTGAAACATCAGGCCCCAATCTGGAATACTCCACAACTGAGCCAGGTGCCACAGAACATTTTGAATCCAGTATACTTTGAATGATACAGGATGTGTTACCAGAGCATTCTGGTATTGTTGGAAAGATGCTAAAAGCAATGGACTGTAAGCCAAGTTCTGCCTTCAAACTGCTATCTGAAGTAAAATGAAACAGATATTCTTCAGTTGTTCCAATGTGATAAAACTTGGAGCTATTAAGAACAACAACATTTAGAGATGTTCCTTTGAGAAGATGAAATATCCTCTGCCTCATATCTATCAATTCTGACTCTTCTTTAGTGACATTTGATGTATTTGTGGTGTACTCCACAGTTGCGCCAGGTCCTAGAGCCTGAAGAAAGTCCCCATAGGCATCTATTTCACAGTTTAGCATGCCTATCTCTTCATAAAAAGCAAGTAACTTTCTTGCTGATTTGTAATCCATGTAAAATAGGCTATCAGTATACACATATTCTAGGTCTGGTTTAAGAGATGGAGAGTCACCCCCAGCAAGGTGCTGTTGAAAAAATTTTCTACGTCTACATACAGCATGAAACTGATGCATTTTTTCTATACTGGGCTTATGAAGGAAACGATGGCAAGACCTGTATTCAAGGTCTTTATATTCTAAATCGTTAAAAGGTTCTAAGACAAAGACTCCATGTGTGGTACCTACGGTCAAACTAGAAGGATGAGCTAAAGCAGTAAAGCCAGGTTTATCAAACCTAATAAATTCAGATTCCCCAAGACTATAAAGTTCAATATCATCTGCACAGGTAACCAGAATTCCAGGATTCATATGTGAGGGGAAATCAATGTACATGGCAAGTTTTAATTCCAACATTTGAAAAATGGGATTACCTAAAGGTAAAGCAGTGAAAATTTTCCCCAGAGCACTTGCACTAGGAAGGCGTTGACTGTAGCCACCTATAAATTAAAAAAACCCCCCAAAAAAGTATTAGAATATTTATAAGGTTGTTTATTAAGATTTTTAAAATCCAAGGCCATTAGTTACAACTCAATTTGTTCATAAAGATACTCAAAATATATAATAAATTACCATAACTCAGAAAGAATAATAAATTCCAGATTATAAGTTTCAAGAACAATCCTTCTATAGTCATTTGATACAATGTAGTTTTTAAAGATTTCTGATTAGGAAAGAATTGTAATATACTTTAGAGTGTGTAAGTTGTTTTGAATCAACTGTATGACTAGAAAAAAGGGCCACAGGCTAAAAATGATCTCATATCTATACTTTAAACAATAAGTTCCAACATTGCTTAAACTTTTACATTAAGAATCCACTTCAGGGCCTCCCTGGTGGAGCAGTAGTTAATATCACAGTCCTATGAAGCTATCACAGTGCTATGAAGCTGTGACTATGAAGCTAGTCACAGCCAGTGCAGGATGAGTTTGATCCTCTCCCAGGGAGCTAACCCACATGGTGTGGCAGACTGCTCCTGTCTATCCCACTGCACCCATCAGCAGTATATTTCAGTAGATCCTTCTTTTCTATTCCCCACTCTGTCTCTGGAGAATCCTCTCACCCCCTGCACCCCTTACCCAAACCCCAGCTCTTATATGCATAAATAAATAAATCTTTAAAAAACCCCACTTCATAGGAATTCTTAATGTAATGCATTAATACACCAATTCCAAAAATATAATTATCTATTAAACATTCATTTCCAGATGCAGTCTTTTCTCAAGTGATTATATATACTTAAAGGAAGTAAAGGAGCATTTATTTAAAAGCATTTTAAAATTTATACTTTTTAATTTAGACAGGCTTTTCCTTCTATAAGATGAGCCTTGAATTTCTTAATTCATTTCTTTAAATTTTTGTTCATATAAGTATATTAAATAGCTTACATCATTTTTATGTAACTAATAATACCATGAAGCTGCTTTGCATAGTAGAAAGAGTTGGATAAAAATGTGTTTAAATTCTGGTTCACCACTTTTTAATTTTATCTTTGGCTTTACTCCAATTCAGCAACATAGAATGCTACTTGCTTTATCATATTTTATGAGATAAATAAAACATATAAACCACTTGGCAAATAATACATCTTTAAATAAGAGCTAGTGCTTTCTACCTTTTTTCTTTTCCAATGATAGATAGTAAGAAAGACTATATTAAAAGAATTACCAATTTCTTACATCAGATGGAGAAAGACAAATACTCTGTGATTTCATTCATATGTAGAAGAAAGCAAAAGAACAAAAAACCTTCATCTGGTTAGCAAAGAAGAAGGAAGGTGAGGTGAAACCAGTACAGAGGATCAATTTTATGGTGGTGGATAGATCATGATATGATGATTATAATGTAGTATATACAGATGTCAAAATATAGCACTGTACCCTGAAAACTTATATAGTAATATTAACCAATGCTTTTCAATCCATTTTTTAAATTACCTATGTCTAACTATATTTTCTAGTGTCTAATTTTTACTAAATTGGTATAAAATAATACTTGTGCTGGAACAAAACGATGTATTTGAATATTTTCATTTTTTTAGCCTTAAAATCAGAACTGGGATGCTTTATTTGATACCTTTACAAAGAAACATTGTCCTATATATAAATCATAAGAAATGGAAAGTGGCTTGGAAGACGTGTAGGAATGGTTCTAAAATACCCACCTCTGGGCTTAAGCTAGTCCATTACAAAGTTTTTATCAGCCCTTAGTATATACAGAAAAATATAGGGGAAAACCCCAGAGTTTTTCAAGTAATGAAAAACTGCAAATGACTAAATTTCTCCAATTAAAAATCTATCCTTTATTCTGCAATTACCTCTCCTACTTTTTTAAAATTTAAAATGTCCTCTTTGTGAGTGATTTTCCCTGTAACATACTTTCTTGTCAATTCCATGTTTTAGCCACCATCTTTCTTTTTGTTTTTAAACTCTTTTTAAAGATTGTAGCCCAGGGCCTCCCTGGTGGTGCAAGGGGTTAAGCACCACACTATGAAGCAATCGCAGCCTCTGCAGAACGAGTTCAATCCCAGCCAGACATGGAGAAACCCACATGGAGAGGCAGACCTCTCCTGTCTTGCCCACTGCTCCCCTCAGCAGTGTACTGTTCCCTGATCTGTCTCTGGTGAATCCTCTCACCCCCTTCATCTCTGGCCTGTACCCCAGCTCTTTTATGCATAAATAAATAAATGTTTTTTTTTTTTTTAAATAAAGATTGTAGTCCAAAATCAGATAAAATGCATGACAGAAGATTTTGGCAAGTCTGGCAATCACAATGGCAATGAGACTCTCTTATATATCAAGAAACTCTTTTAAAGTATTGAAAATTGTTCATATTTTGGTGAGTTTATTATAATGAAATTATTTGCTATATAAATACCAGAAATAATATCCACAAAAAGTGAGGAAACTACAATCTTAAGGATAAATTTTGTAAAAAGCATTATGCTGCTTATAACAACAACAAAAAACACACAAGAAAAAAAAAACAAAAACATGAAATATTTGTTTTCAAAGCAGAAAAACTTCAAAAAATGAGAAAAAGGTGGCAAGGAAAGTATTTGCAGGGGAGGAAAAAAAGTCCCTAAGATAGCAAAGGTAAAATACTAAAAAGATAATATAAATTAGTAAAGTTATAATTATACCTGAGTGAATTAACAGGATGGTGAAAGAATTCCATTTATCTCCATATAATTTCTGCAAACATCGAAGGGCACAAAGGGTTGATCCTCCATTTCCTTAAAAATATAGTTAAAAAGCACAATTTCATAGATGCTTACAAAAACTTTATAATATGGCAATTTATGTATTTTTAAGAAATAAGAAGACAGAAAACAAAGGTATGGGGTAAAAATCAAATTAAATATATATTTTCACAGCAATTAAATAATTAGTAATGAAACCTAGCGATCAGCCTTCACTAAAAAATGATGAGTTTTATCTTCTCCTATAAATTACATTAAAAAAGAAAAGACTGGGGGCCTCCCTGGTGGCACAGGCAGTTGAACGCCGCACTGTGAAGCTGTTCGCAGCCTCTGCAACATGGGTTCGACGCCGGCCGTGAGGGTCTCACATGGCACGGCAGACCTCTCCTGTCTCGCCCACTGCTCCCCTCAGCAGTGTTTTCAGTCAGTCTGCCTGTTCTGCTCCCTGCTCTGTCTCTGGTGAATTCTCTCACCCTCCCATGCCTCTGGCCTGTACCCCAGCTCTTGTATAAAAATAAATAAATCTTTAAAAAAAAATATGAAGAAAAGACAAATTAGGTAATTTGCAACACTAGAAGACTTAATACAAATTCACTAGAATTTACAAGTTGCAAACCCATTTAAATAATTCTCCCATTTGGCATAATCAAATATGAGTTAAGATTTCCTTTTATAGAAGTTCTTTAGAACTTGATTTTCTAAAAAACACCTTAAATTTAACTCCTATTTGACCTGAGGGTAAATTATTAAACTTCCTGTACCTCAGATTCTCATTTAAATAATGAGAATAATAGAAATACTGACTGCATAGTTGCACAGATTAAAAAAAAAAGGTTAATTAGAATAATGACAATGTCAGAGAGAAACTATATCTGTATTCACCATCTGAGTAAGCTTTTTAAAAGTAACATAATTCTCTTTTAAATAAGACAACATTCTGGACATTTTTTCATGGTATGTCACAATGTGGAAAAACAATTGCTATACCTTTTTTCTTTTTAAAAAAAACAGTGAATTTACATTAAAATGTCAAAGTTTTTAAAGGCTATGGGTTAAAGACATACAGCTTTTAAACTGTAAGTCACAAGAAAGTTTTTCTTCAACAATTATTTTGTCCAGAACCTAAGCTATAAATATGAACATAAATCCATACCAATTTTGGCTCCAGCAGGATCAACGAAAACATGATATTGAACTCCAAGGGGTAACTCCTTTTTTTTCAGCTTTTCTGATAGCTGTTGGTTATAAGCAAGCTCCTGTTTTATATCAGCTGCTGTTATTGCAACAATGTTCCAGAATTCTCCTGCTGCCACGTGTTTACCTAATCAGGGGGAAAAGGAAATGATAAATATGAAAATTCTCTAGCTGTTACATGTTTACCTATTTAAAAAGAAGAAAAAAGAGGTAATATCACATTTTTTGAGAATTATTGATAATTAGTGGCTAGTGTGATTTTAAATGGTTCTAATGAGGACTGGTTACTAATTCTTTTTTTCTCTTTTCTACATTACCTGCTCCTTTTACAGTAAAAACATTAGATATTCTGAAAGATATGTTTCTTGATTGACATGCCAGTTTTATCTCAATTCATAAATGAGAAGACAAAAGAATAAATGAATCTTGATTTGAAAATCAATTATTTATCAGAATCACTTCGATTTTTGGCTAAGAAAGCTTCAACATGAGGATCCTTGCCTACAGTGTTGCTATCTATAAATGTGGTTATTTTTCATTAAGTTAAAATGAGAGAAACAAATTTACAAAGGCTATTGGAGTATGACACAAAATTCTGGATATAAGAAAAGTTCTCCCTGATAAAGTCATTAAGAGGAAGACTGGGATTGGTAGGGATTTTCATGTTCTTATTAACAATATACACAGAGATTTTAATTAATTAACAAACAGGACCGGTCAGCGAGAATCTAAAATCCTGAATATTTTACTGTCATCCAAGAATTACTCCTCTATCTCTAAAGAAGTAACTTCATCAAAATATAACCAATTTTATTAGACAACTGTAGAAGGAATGACAGGTGGAATAAACTTTAATTTTTTAATACAAACTTTTCCCTTTTCATTTTCAACAATTCCTACGTTTTGTTATTTTACTCAGCCGTGGAATACAATAGTGACGTAAGTGGGGGTGGCAGAAGGTTGTAATCAATCTGTTTGTGTAGGTCAAAATACTATGTTTTAGATCTTTCCAATTTCTTTAAAATAACCTTTGTTAATGAGCTAACCAAATGCAAAACTTGAATTTTTATCTTCATTTTTTCCTTCTACTTCCTCCTTTTACCGTATTTATATAAAGCTTATATGTTACTGAGAATAAGGTCAAAGAAAGAAATGACAGTGGCAAACCCCCCCCCCAAAAGTTATCTACACCAGCCTCAGGGTGCTGGGCCTGCAGGTGAGAAGCAGGTAGGAAGTGACAGCCAAATCTCCAAGCTCGTAAAGCACCCTCCCTCTCACTGTTCTGGAGATCTGAGGTTCTTTCTATAGTACCTCTCAACTCAGAAAACCTTCGCAACTTTCGCTGGGTGGCTTCTCGGAGAGATTTGTCTGAAAGCGAACTTGCAGCAGCCATAACCCTACTTTCCACAGGCGGAGCGGAGACTTCCAGGTAGTCTGTCCTGCAGCATTGCGCGCATGCGCCTGGAGGGTTATCCGGCTCTGAGTCCGGTTACGCCTCCGCCACGCCCCTTAGTGCGTCACTCACGTAGCCCCGCCCCCGAAGCGCTCTCCTCCCTGGGAAAACCGTGATGGGCTGAGCGTGGAGTATTGCTGCGTTTCCTTAGCAACGGTTTTGAAGCAGCTGAAAACCTAGCGATTTGGGGGACTTTGCCTGATCCCAAGTCTTAAGAACTTAAAGCCCGGTTGACCCGGTGAGTGTCTCAGATTGGGCCACGGAATTGCTAGAACTGACACACGAAGGGGAAGAGGAAAGTAAAGCGATTTATCCTTCTGATTTGTGGTTTGTCCAAATAACCTATAGGCAGTAAATGATTCCCCCAATATCATTTGAAGCTGTCTTCCTCTAACCACAGGTCCAGAAACAGTCTGAGCATTTAAAATCATGAAAACCTTATATTTGTGGCTTTTTTGCCCTAGCAGTTCCTAGAGAGTAATCCTGTCCAGCCCTTTCAGGTTTGAATTTAATTCATAGGCTTTTGGAAGTTGTATAAAATTAAATCCACATTTGTGGTGTTTTGATTGCGTCTGTGACTCCTTTTTGTACGTGCACATTAACCTAGAACTTGTAATAACTTTCCCAGGACTTAGTCTCTAGCTTATATATGTGTTTTGTAGTATCTAGGTATTATTTCTCTTTTAAAGCACTACGTTTAAGATGGGTTTTACAACTAATCTTTACACTTGAGATCTACAGTACAGAGAGAATAGTGACCTAGTCTCATAACTGGTAAGTAGTAGAAGATTGAAAGAAGATATTTCAATCCCAAGACTCAGAAAGAAATGGTTCCACAACATACAGTTTGATTTATTTGAAAAGTCTGCATCAGGAACATAGGCTTTCAAGGGACTATAAGCTTTTGTCTTAACCTTTAGTCTTTTCTTTTAAAGACTTGACCCTGTTATTAATTTTCTACTTACAGAGGAAACATTTGAGTGAATAGGAAGATTACTTTTTCATAGTTTTATAGCTTAAAAGTTTCCTTGTTAGTAAAAGCAAATGTTCTTATAAGGAAAATTTTGAAAATACAGAAGACTTGAAAGTCAATAAATGGTCTAAATTCACCAATTAAAACAGATTGTCAGAGGAGATTAAAAAAATAAAAATATCCAACTATATGTTGTCTATAAGGACAGAATGAGGTGTGAGTAAACAAAACAGAAAGTAGCAAGAGAGGGCAGAGCAGGAACAATGCACAGAGAGAGGGCCTTGTTTTTCACTGAGAGAAGCAAAGTCCACGGTAGGGTTTTGATGTGACTTCCCTTATATTAAAAAAATCACACAGAAATGTGATAATAGATGATAGTGGAATGTAAGTCAAAGATGACTGCCTGAAGAATAGAGCAAGGTGGATTTCTTATAGATAAGACATGTTGTTCGTTCTTTGGATAGCAAATAATATTCAGTTAAGGAATTTGGTATTTTTTTAAATTAAGGTTGTTTATATACTGACCAATACATTCTATTGATGGTCAGTATTATTGCTACAGAGAACATAAATATAAAATAGAGTAGGCAGTTTTGCTTGCCCCTCTCCCTGCTCTGTAACAGACCCTCAGAACACTTGAGCTCATACATTCTCTTCTAAACAAATACTGGGTTAACAGTCTTTTATGAAAACTGAAATTCCCCACAGTAAGGGAAGTTTCTTATATTTTAAAAATACCATATGCAATTGTGTGAAAAACTTTTATTCATGTTCTAGATAAATTTTGAACTAATTTTGAACTAAAAGAATTCTAGATCTTAAATGGCTATAAAAATAATGTGATAACAAAGATCTCTTTAAAAACCAAATATTTATAACAGTTGAAGTCCTGTATTGTTCCTTAATATCTAGCTGCATTTCTCTCAAAAGTTACCACTTTTCTGACTTGGGGGTTCATCATTCAATGCACTTCATTTTTTTACAAATTTTTGGAGAGTTTTTACTTCTTTAAAAAATTTATTTATTTATTTATTTATTTATTTATTTATTTATTTATTTATTTATACAAGCACTGGGTACAGTCAGAAGTGCGGGAGGGTGAGAGAATTCACCAGAGCCAGAGCTGGGAGCAGAGCAGGCAGAAGGACCGAAGTACACTGCTGAGGGGAGCAGCGGGCAGCAGGAGGGGTCTGCGTGCCATGTGGGACCCTCCTCAGGTGGCCTGGGAGCAGCCGGGGATCGAACCGGCACTGCAGAGGCTGCGGGCAGCTTCGCAACCCAGCGCTCAATCGCTGTGCCACGGGGAGGCCCTCAATGCACTTCTTAACAGTTATCTTTTAATCACACTTACTATGCAAGCTATAATGAGGTATTGTTTTCTTTGTTTTACTTGACTTGCCTGGAGGTTATATTTTTATCTCAGCTATTTCACTGAATTCCATGGTCTATAAGTATTAGGAAAAAGGAAGTTTGTCATTTTCTTACTGATTAGTTAATTGATGAGAACAGTGATAACATTTTTCAATTGTAATTATATAATGTTTAAACAGTTGAGATGATCTTGGTCAGAGGTTTTATGGAAATTCGATTTTTTAATTTTAATACTTCACCTTTTTTATTCTGAATATGTATTAGCAAATATATTGTTTTTACATAGTATTGTTTGTTGATGTTGAAAAAATTATTGAAAGCAATTTCCTGTTTTTCCTAGATGTTTCATGGAACAATCACAAAAGAGCTAACCAGTCATGATGAATGGCGTCATTATAATGAAAACATTATAGAAGATCAGAAAGATTTTGTTTTTGTGAAGTTCAATGGCCTTCATTTAAAATCTATGGAAAATCTGCAATCTTTTATATCTCTTAGAGTTTGTATCTTCTCAAACAATTTTATTACAGATATTCACCCACTTCAGGGTTGTATAAAATTAGTGAAACTTGATCTCCATGGAAATCAGGTAAGCAATAGCCACCTCAGAAATTTGCATATAAATGAAATTAAAATTTAGTAAGTGATTGTATGATTAATTCACTGTCTTTTCCAAATAGCCTTTTATCTAGCATATAAACAGAATTTTAAAAAATAAATTAAAATATTAAATAGGTAAACACATAGTTTTAAATGTAAGCAAAATTTTTAAATCAAAAATTATAAACATTGACAGATTTGGCTTATTTTACTTCTTGCATACATAGCTGGATTAAGAATAAGTTGTGAGGGCCTCCCCTGGTAGCGCAGCCGTAGAGCGCTGGGCTGCAAGGCTGCCC
Organism: Talpa europaea; assembly: GCF_964194135.1. Taxonomy (NCBI): domain Eukaryota; kingdom Metazoa; phylum Chordata; class Mammalia; order Eulipotyphla; family Talpidae; genus Talpa; species Talpa europaea. The sequence goes on from NC_140076.1 coordinate 50,672,502, forward strand.
GCAGCCTCTGCAGCGCCGGTTCGTTCCCTGGCCGACGGAGAGGGTCCCACCAAAAAAAAAAATAAAAATAAGTTGTGACTCCTTAATTATCGTTTTCAAATGATATGTATTTGACATGTATTAGTTTCAGGTGTTCAACATGATGATTTGCTATTTGTACATATTATGAAATAATCATTATAATATTTCTATGTAACATCCATCAAAACAAATTTACAATCTTTTTTTGTTAAGATGAGAACATTTAGAACCTACTGTCTTAGCAATTTCAAGTATATGGTACATTATTACTAGCTCTTGTCACCATATTATACATTATATTGCCAAATCTTATTTTATAACTGGAAATTCCTATCTTTTGACCATTTGTACACACCTCCACCATACCTCTGACAACCAACAATCTGTTCATTATCTATGAGTTTGTTAAGGGTTTGGCATTTTGATACTGTGCAGACATGTGAGATCATCTGATATATGCCTTTGACTTATTTCACTTATTGTAATATATTCAAGTTTTATCCATGTTGACGCAGATAACAAAATTTTCTTCTTTTTAAGGTTGAATAATATTCCAGTGTTTTATGTGTGTGTGTTTGTGTGTGTGTGTATGTATCTGAGACATTTTCTATCCATTTATCCATCAATGAACACTTCTTCCATGTTTTAGCATATTGTAAATAATGCAGCAGTGAATCTGGGCTCTATGTATCTTTTTGAATTAATGTATATACTTCTTTAGCACAAATAACCAGAAACAGAATTGCTGGATCATATGTTAGTTTTTATTTTCAACTTTTTGAGAAACCTCCCTACTTTTTTTCGTAGTGGCTGCTCCAATTTGTTTTTTCACCAGTAGTGAACAAGGATTTCCTCTTTTTTTCATCTTTGCCCATACTAATTTATCTCTTGTGGACTATAGCTATACTTACAGGTATAAGCAATATCTCATTCTGGTTTTGATTTGCGTTTACCTGAATAGTGATATTGAATACCTTTGCATGTATCTGTTAGCTATTTCTGTGTTTTGTTTGCAAAAATGGCTACTTAGATTCTCTGCCCATTTTTAATTGTTTTATTTTCTTGCTATTGAGTTATATGAATTCTCCATGTATTTTGGATATTAAATTCTTATCAGATATTTGATATGCACATATTTTTCCTACTCTGTAGGTTAGTTGATAATTATATTTTTTATTTTGTTGGTAGTTTTTTTTTCTGTACAAAAGCTTTTAAGTTTGATGTCTTCCTTACTGATTTTTGCTTATGTTACCTTTATCTTTTGTTGTCAAATCCAAAAAGTGATGCTCAAAACTGATGTCAAGGATGAGATCACTATCAAGTTTTACTGTTTTACCTATGTCTGTCCAGGTTTCCTAGCACATTTTGTTGAAGAGATTATCCTTTTCTCATTGTATATTCTGGTCCCTTTGCCATAAATTAATTGAACATAAGTTTGGGATAATTTCTATATTCTTTATTTTGTTCCATCGAAATGGTTTTTGTTTTATGCCAATACCATGCTACTTTGATTACTATAGTTTTATAATATAGCTTGAAATCAGGAAATCTGATGGTTCCAGTAATGTTATTTCTTAAAATTGTTTTGAGTATTCTGGATATTTTGTGGTTCCTTGAACATTTTAGGATTGTTTGTTCTATTTCTGTGAAAAATGACAGAGGAATTTTGTTAAGAATTGTTATTGAATCTTTAAATTGCTTTTGGTGGTATACACATTTTGACATATTCTTCAACTCCACAAGTATGAAATATCTTTGTGTATTCTTCAATTTCTTTTATCATTGTTTTCTAATGTTCAGTGTACTGATCTTTTACTCCTTTGGTTAATTTTATTGATATTTTATTATTTATTGTGTAAGTATAAATGGCACAGTTTTCTTAACTTTGTTTTATGATAGTTACTGTATATAGAAATGCAACAGATTTTTATATATTGTTATTGTAGCCTGTAATTTACTAACTTTGTTTTATTAGCAATAGGTCATCTGTAAATGGTGACAGTTTTGCTATTTCTTTTCTGATTTCTATGCCTTTTGTTTCTTTTTCTTGCCTGCTTGCTCTGGTTAGGATTTCCAGTGCAATGTTAAATAAATGTTGTGAGGTAGGTACCTTTGTCTTGCTTCTGAGCTTGCAGGAAAAGCTTTTAGCTTTTTACTGTTGAATATGATGTTAGCTGGGAGCTTTCATGTATGCCATTTATTTTGTTTAGATATATTTTCTCTATACCAAGTTTTTGAAATTTTTTATAATGAAAGAATATTGAATTTTGTCAAATGTTTTCTCTACTGAGATGATCATATTTATCCTTGATTTGGTAATGATATGTTTCACATTGATTTGACTTCTTTTTATAAGAGGAGTGTTATAGAAAGTTTAAAAAGTCAACTGATTAAAAAGGTATTTTTTGCTGAACAAAAAGTATGTTTATTCACTTAATTATACTTATAAAGACAACAGTTACTCTGTTCTTTTCCCCAGTAATCATTTGGGTAATTAGAAATTCTGATTTTACTTATTAATGAGAATTTCCCCTATAGGGAAAAAACTGAATTTTAGAAGATATTTAAATAGTCTATTGTACACTCATTCTTTAGGAAGTATTTGAATATAAGGTATTTTTTTGTAATTGATATTTTGTGATTGATATTTCAGATAAAGAGCCTACCAGATACCACATTTTGGAGTCGATTAAAGAATTTAAAACTCCTCTATCTTCATGACAATGGGTTTGTAAAGTTAAGGAACATATGTACCTTATCTGCCTGTCCAAACCTCATTGCCCTCACAATGTTTGATTGTCCAGTAAGTCTTAAAAAAGGATATAGACATGTTCTTGTTAACAGCATATGGTCTCTTAAAGCGCTGGATAATTATGTGATTTCTGATGAAGAAATAATTCAGAACTGGCGTCTTCCTGAAAGATTCAAAACATGTAATCACCGACTTTACTTTAATTTTTGTCCTCCCTTGAAAAAGGTAATTGACTTCATTGGGGTTTAATTTAATATAAAATTTATGGAAGTGAAATTTTACCTTTTAAATTCTAAAACTTAATATTTTCTTTCACTTATGTAAAATATCATAAGATAGTAAATATATTATTAATGTGTTATATCTGAAAACTTATAAAATCTAATGAATAAAAATTGTTAAGCATAAAAATATCAAATTTTATAGAATCAAATATTTAATTTTTTTTCTTGAAAGTAGATCTCGATTTTTTAAATTTTTCCCTATTTTCCAACAATTCTATTGGCAATAGACTAATTTTTTAATGACTGGTTGGATAATTTGGATTTTTAAAAAATTTTTATTTTACTTATTTATACAAGCACTGGGTACAGTCAAAAGTGTGGGAGGGTGAGACAATTCACCAGAGCCAGTGCCGAGAGCAGAGCAGAGCAGGCAGACTGACGAAGTACACTGTTGAGGGGAGCAGCAGGCGGCAGGAGAGGTCTTTGTGCCATGTGGGACCCTCGCCCAGCGGCCGGGGATCAAACCGGCACTGCGGAGGCTGCGGGCAGCTTTGCAACCCAGCACTCAACCACTGCGCCACCCGGGAGGCCTGATAATTTGGATTATTAATGGATTGGAAAATAATACAACTATTTAAATCCTAAACAATTTTGTGATTACAAAGTTGCAATTGTATGGTGTATTCAAATCATTATTTTAATGTTTTTAAATATTGAAAGAAATAATTGAAAAATGATGTGTGTACTTTTGGGTTACAAAATACTTGAATGGATAGGTAAAAATGTAAGAAAATGTCTCATGATATACCAATATTAGAGGAAATAAGCCATATGAGAATTCAAAAGTGGGGGTTAATAATGAAACTCTAAGAAAAATCAGGTACAAGATATGGGAAGTAAAAAAGTATGTTGCAGATCAGCATTTATAATGTGTTCTAAATATATATAAATCTGTACATATATATGTTGAATATTGATGAATAATAGAAAATTATTTGAACAGTGATAACATCTGAGAGTGTATGTAAACAGTGAACATGCTATTTATTACAGCACAATTTACAATATCCAGAATATTATAGAACATCCCAAATTCTTAATAGTGGATGAGTGGATAAAGAAAATATCTTATAGATAAACAATGACATACCAATCGGTCCTAAAAAAAAAAAGATAAAACCTTGCCATTTGTGAGAACATGGATGGACCTTGAGGGACTTCTACTAAGGAAAATATGTTAGAATAAGTGAATTAGAATTTCACTGATTTTGCAATATAAATGAAAAGAGCAAACAAAACAACTGTGAGACTTTGACAACTTAAGATTTTTACCAGAGGGAAAGGGAGGGGGTGAGAATGGGTAGAAGGGTTAGATTAGTTTTTGCTGGATGGTGATTGGTATTTGGTGGTGGGCATGGTGAGTATATGCAGTTGTTGAGGTGAGGGAATGTACTGTTGGAAACTATACAGTGTTGTATAGTTATCCTACCACAAAAAAACAAAAGAAAGAAAAAAAAAAGTATAGAAACTAGAAAAAGGAATTAAAAGTAAAACCTTAAACTATAAAACTTAAAAGAAAAAACTGAAGGAAATCTTTGGCATCTAGAATTAGGTAAAGTATTCTTAGACTTGGCCAAAAAGCGCAATTAAAAAAAAAAGATCTGTTTTATTTATACAAGAACTGGGGTACAGGTCAGAGGCGCAGTAGGGTGAAAGAATACACCAGAGACAGAGGGGGGGAGAAGTACAAACAGAAGTACACGACCAAAGACACTGCTGAGGGGAGCAGCGGCCAAGACAGGAGAGGTCTGCCTTGTCATGTGGCAATCTCCCTGTCCGGCCAGGAATCAAACCCACTCTGCAGAGGTTGCAGACAGCTTCACAGAGCTGTGCTCAACCCACTGTGCCACCATGGCATCCTCAAAAAGCACAATCTTAAAAAAAAAAAAAAAATACGATTTTTAAAAGTTGCTTTGTAAAAGGCTATATTAAGCAATGAAAATGAAAGTTGTGGAATTGGGGAAAGGATTTTGGAATGAATATTTTTTAATGAAAGTGGTTCGTTTTAGTGGTATAAGTTTCAGTAGGGTTTTGTTTTCTTTTCTAAAAATTATATACTGTTATTATTTTTCTACATTTTGAATTTTTAATGGTACTTGACTCAGGTGAAGTTTTTCTTAAACTTGAAAATTGACTATTGTGTGATCCCACAGTATTTATTAGAAATAAAATAATACAGTCTTCCTAGCAGATTTTCACCATTTCATGTGACTAATTAAAGTGACTATAGAATAGTTTCAGTTTATTATCAGGAATGCAATGTAAAAACAATGTGATTTTACTCTATTTGCCATAAATACTTGTGGGATTATTATGACTTACATTTTTTAAGTATACTGAGAAAATTACACCAAATTGGGAAATTGTATTGGATAAAAATTCCCATATGGAACAGAAAAAATAGACTCCAAGGACCAGATACATAAAGAAGTAAAAGCATGGGAATAGGAAAGAACAAAATAAATAAAATACATTTAGAATATCAAATTAATTGGGTATTTCTCTATGAAACTAGATTTATATATTCTAAATAGTATATAGTTTTAGAATTTGTTTTTTTAAACTACCCTTTCTGTTAGAACACGAATTTCTCTATACCACATGAGTCATACTGGAAACCCTAACTGTTCTTTTGAAGTGCCTCATTATGCATTATGCCAGTTTCCTCTATGTGAATTCACAGAATACAGTTTCTTTGGATACCTATCCATGACACTGTGTTTCAGAAATCAATGTGATTTATACTATTGGATTAGAGAAGAATCTAGAATGGAGAGTTACCATCATGGACCTTGTATGTTGTGTAGAGAATTGAAATTATTTGGTACTACTAATTCTTTTTTTTTTTAAAGATTTATTTATTTATATATTTATACAAGCACTGGGTACAGTCAGAAGCGCAGGAGGGTGAGAGAATTCACCAGAGCCAGAGCGGGAGCAGAGCAGGCAGAAAGACTGAAGTACACTGCTGAGGGGAGCAGCGGGCGGCAGGAGAGGTCTGCTGTCATGTGGGAAACCTCCTCCGGTTGCCGGGAGTAGCCGGGGATCGAACAGGCACTGCAGAGGCTGCGGGCAGCTTCACAACCCAGCACTCAACCGCTGTGCCACCAGGGAGGCCCTGTACTACAAATTCTTGATCTTCTAAAATTATGAAATTCAAGTTTCATAAAAGTAGTTATGAAAACATATTATTTAACTTTTCCCTATAAGATACCTGCAAACATTTTAATAATTTATACCATTAGACTTCAGGTTTAAAATCTTTTGGAGGGGCCTCCCTGGTGGTGCAAGGGGTTCACCATACTATGAAGCAATTCGCAGCCTCTGCAGCACGAGTTCGATCCCCAGCTGGCCAGGGAGAAACCCACATGGCGAGGCAGACCTCTCCTGTCTCTCCCGCTGCTCCCCTCAAGAGTGTATTTCAGTCAGTCTGCATGTTCTGTTCCCCACTTCATCTCTGGTGAATCCTTTCATCCCCCACCCCCACATCACTGTCCTACACCTGCACAAATAAATAAATCTTTAAAAAAATAAAATAAAATGTCTTTTGGAAATACTTTAATGAAATACAAATTAAATATATTTTCTTTTTCAGGGATCAACCTATGAGGCTGAACTTAATGATATTAGATATATTATTGCAAAAATTAATGAAATTCTGGCTCATAATTCACCAGTCTTGATTGTTCAAAGATGGACGCGTGGTTTTTTGATTAGAAAGAAATTGAGGTATGTCTCATTTTCTTTACCATTTGTATATTAAAATAAGATGACATGAAAATCAGTGGTAAAAAGGCAATTCTCCAATAATATACATTTTTCTGTTCCATATCAAAATTGTATTTTATAGATCATTTGAACCAGTTTCAAAGAAAGTGTCAGACTTTAGTAATATACTATTTAGCATAATCAAAATTTGAAACTTTTTTTAAAATTGAACATGAACATACAAAACAATAAAGTTTTTAAATAATCATGTTTGAGTGATTCTAACAGTTTTTTTATTTTACCTTAACAGAATGGGTGAAAAAATATATTGACTTTCTTTCATGTACTATGAACTAATAGAAATATAAGCTGTGCTCTATTTAATGGGATGCAATAGTAATATAAACCATGAAACATACATATGAGGGTTTGATTTATATTTTGCACTTGTATTTCTATTTCTATTTTTTTGGATACGAATATAATTTTGCTGAAACATATGCTATTATATTACTCTACCTTAACTTTTGGTTAATTGTCTTTTCTTCTATCTTTGTTCCTTGCGTTTCTTTTTAGTACCTGACATTTGCAAACAGAGTAATACTCTTCTTGCAAGACTCTTTTAATATTTTACTCAGGGAGATAAGATGGGATTCTCTGTCATCAATTTATTTGTATTATTCATGCCAAACATCAAACATGAAAAAAATAAATGAAAGTTCTCATATATTTTATTCTCAGGTTATTGGTAGAGTTCAGATGATAGAAATAAAATTTGGCTCTGAAATACAGGTAGAATTAAAATAGATGTACGGTGGGGCATGGTCATTTCCTGAGAAGGCAAGATAAGGAAGTTTCACTGAAATGATAGTCACCATTTTATAGTAAGCAGAGAAAATGATCTCCTACATTAGCCAGCATGTGCTAATCATGCATGGCAATAATTCTGATAAAAAGAGATTTGAGGACAAACAGAAAAATTAACCAAATACAATGTTTGTAACTTTTGAAAGAGATTTCATATACTTTCCAGACCAAGACAGAGTGGGCTCACAAGTGGGGACAATTAAATGATCTGGAGTAAAACATTTGAGTAAGGATCAGGCGGTTGCTGTCTTCTTATTTCTGTCTTGTTTGTTCCTTTTAAATTTTGTTTGCATTTATATGAAATAGATGTCTAATTAAAGTGACTTTAATTAGGAATATGTTTTTAATTAGGATTAGGATTGAGTTTTTCTCTCTTAGATTCAAGGTTTTCTCTAATACTCATGCAATATAAGAGTTAAAAGCTTGTGCCAGAAACAATCTCTGAAAATTCAGCATGCATGAACAGAATTTGAATGAACTTTGTGTGGAAAGATGTCAGTAATAATAATATAGTGGTCCCAGAAAGATTGGCTTGAATTCCCCTTTGCTTTAAAATGCTGTCCTATTAGGCACATTACTTGACTACTCTGAACCTGAGGGTCTTCATATGTTAAATGCTATAGAGCAGAGGCTAATAGTAGTACTTATTTCAATGCTTGTAGGAGTTGAGATAATTATAAAGGACCATAGTACCTGGCAAATGTGGATATTGCCTTCTTATTATATGCTATATATTTTAAAAATGTATTTTTTATTGTTGTTTGACTAATTGTTTCCTCCAATTTCTTGCTCCTTTCTAATTGTTGATATATTTACTGCAGCATGCAGTAATCTTTCAAAAATACATATCTAATTTTATTCGCCAATTGAAATTCTCTAATTGTTCCCAATTTGTTAAAGATAAAAGATGGAAATATTTGCCCCTAAAAGTGCATCATATATTTTCATTATCATAAGTACTTACCATATTGTATTGCAGTTGTCTGTATAATCATATATATCTCTGTTTAATAGAGTACCTGATATATATTAGGTGCTCAAAAAATATTTCCTGAATTGATAAGTACATCAATAAATGGAGAGACTGTGGAAGTTAGGATCAGAAAAAAATATTTCTGGATTCATCTATGGGAAAGTGAAAACAGAAAGAACTGGGAAACATTCTGAGCTTCCCTGAGAATTGCCTGTCTATTCCCATAACCTAAAGATCCTAGTGACTAGTTCTCTCATATTTCTACACCAAATCTTGAGTAATGTCTCTCTGAACCCAAATATTTTGCACCTTGCTTGAAATTTATTTACTTAAACTGCTGATATAATATATACATCTTTGAAATATGTGCTGCCTAATTTTTAAAAAATATGATTAATTCATTATCCTTTAAAGTAATAATTTCTATCACGTATGAATGCTATCATACAAAGGTAGTGCACATTTATTCTTAAATGAAATATTGTGATCAGATTGGCAGCTTCCTAAACCTGAGTAGTGACAGGTATAGTGAGGTCATTGATAGAAATTTTGGTTAGGTCAAGGGATTCTAAAAATGTAAAAGAATGGGAAAAATAGGAAATAAACATTTATTGAATATGTAATACACATAAAGTACCATTTACTTTATTTAATAAATATTTTATACTATCTATATCATTTAATGCAGCAGAGCCTTTTATTTTGTCCTATATTTTCTGTTTTATAAGTGGAACATTAAGATTCTAAACATTTTGTGAGGTTACAGTATGTATCAAATGTCAGACAGCTATTATGTATTGGACATTTGTGGTCAGTTCTAAAGAGATGAGACTGTGTATGTTAAATCTGTAAATTTCAGGTCCAGTTGTTTAACGTATTCCAAATTCTGTGCTCTTTTTACTTTTTTTTTAATCTACAGCTTTGGAATCAACTATTTTCCAAGAGCCCTGGTCTTTAATTGGGGAATCATACATGGAAACTAAGCTCTAGGAACTAGATACACTCATTGTTACTGTAGTCATTGTTCCAAGGCCATTTCAGCAGACAGAATAAAAACTGGATTACTTTTTCTATGACGAATTTGTATTGATACCTCTAATGGTAACCCAACATAAAGGTTTCTTCTCTGTCTTCCTTCTTTACACATTATAATTCCATTCTTCTTTCATGTGAATTTTGGTTACTTATATTATCACTATGAGTAATTTTACTCATTTAATCCTAATAGCCACACAATAGATTCAGAATTGCTATATATAAGTACTATCAACTATAAATATTTAGAAGTGTTAAAGATTTGTCGCATATTTTAGAATGGAGATACATAACTAAAATAATTTGTTGAATAGATAACTTAGTTTTATCATAGTGTGTTAGTTCCTGACCTAATTATTTTCTTTTCAATTTTTAAATCTTTATTACATTCATATTCTGTGTCTCTAGGGCATTTTCTTTTCCCATTGCTGTAATTATGTTCCTTCTAATTTAGTATTTATTCCTCAAAGTTGTTTTAAATTTGTGATTCTTTAAGTCTGATCATTGGTTCCCTAAATTTGTGATTCTATTTTATGTGGTCTAATATGCCTTTATCATTTATTCATTTTATAAAAATAAGACTTTATTTTAGAGTGATTTATGTACACAACAAGATTAAACATAGTGTAGAGAGAGTTCCAGCATACCCCCAGTCCTTACCAATGCATTGCTTATCACATAAACACCCTCACAAAGTAATACATTTGTAAAAACTGATGAACTTATATTGACACATCATCCCAAATCTATAGTTTATAGTACACTCTTTATGTTGTATATTCTGTGGGTTTGGACAAATGTATAATGGCATGTATCCATCATATCATTTATGTTTACTACACAAAAAAATCATTTGTACTCTTCCGAGCCCCTCTCCCCAGTCCCTGGCAATCAGTGATCTTTTTATTGTCTCCATAGTTTTGCCTATTCCAAAATGTCTTGCAGTTGGAATTATATAGTATATATCTTTATATGTAGCCACTTGTATTTATGATTATTACTCTCAAATTATGTTTTTTTTTCTTTTGATATGTCTTGTAATTTTTTTAATAGCTTAATATCATGTACTAGATAAAAGGAGCTGTTATAAATAGGTCTTACGAACATGGTGCTGTGGTGTGTGTGTTGGGGTGTAGCATTCTGTACTCTTGTGAGCTTGTTATTTCTCTTTTCCCATGTGAAAGGTCTTTAGCAGTATAGTTTGGTTTTCCCCTATGTCAGTTAGGCACTGGTAACTTCCCAACAGGTTAGGCTCTGGTTAACTAGCTTCATTTGGGGCCAGGCCTTACTAAGAACAAGTGCTCTGGGATATTTCCAAATGGTTATTTTCTCCTTACTTCTGGAGCTCAAGGGAATTTTTGTCTGACATTTATTGTGGGAACTTGGTTAAGCTTTTGGAGATAAATCTCACAATATTTTAGCAGCCCCCTTAAACACTGGGTACCCCCAGAATTTTTAACTCTCATTGTTGTCGACAGTGAGCCGACAACAGTTTGTCAATTAGGATTCAGATTTTCCTACCCGGGCTGTGGTATCTGTGTCAGTTTCCTCTTGAATGTCTTTGCTCAGATAAGCCATGGTGACTTTGATTATATTTGCTTATTTGTCTCTCAAATCTTCAGGACAACAGTTTGTTCTGATCCTCCATGATCCAAGAAGAGTCATTGATTTTTAAATCTGTTCAGTTTTTTAATTGTTAGAATTACAATGACATTTGCCAAGTTTCTTATATGGAACTGGGTTTAAAATTGTTGTGAAATAGTAGATTATAGTTTTTCATTGTTTTTGTTGGCTTGGTTGTATGGGTTGCTTTTATTATTTATAAGGGTGCTGTTTTGCTTCTTGTTCTTTTATAATTTTACAAAAAAAATCTGTATGGGAATGGATTGTGATTATTCTGTATTGCCTGTTTTATAAGAAATTAGGTTTTCTAAACTTTAAGAAGATGCTTTTCTCTAGGTTCCAAAGTTTCTTCTGGTGTGTGTGTGTGTGTGTGTGTGTGTGTGTGTGTGTGTGTGTGTAATTTCCAAAAATATCACAACTTACATTTGGAGTTCTCTGATTCAGGTGCTCAGCACACTCCTACTAATGTTGACAATTATTTCCCTCTGTCTTTTCCATTTGTTTCTTTCTGCTCACTTTTGATTTTGTCTTCAAAAGTTACTTTACAGTGTTGGGCTTTGAACTAAAGGGAAACATTGACTGCTTAGTTCTGGGGTTCATAGTCTGAGAATACTCTCGACCTTTCAGTTCTTACCAGTCATCCCTTGTATTCACACAGCATTAGAGTACACAAAAGCCCTTCAGAATTTAGATTCTGTTCTTAAATTCTCTCTCCAACTTTTCAGGAAGTGCCTTTAACTTGTTTTATTCATAGTGATCAGGTGCTTCTTTCCTTTTATCTGTTCTCTCCTGTATAATTGCTAATACCACTGTGGTCTTATGGATGTCAATGGTTTTTCTCCATTCCTTTACATTTTGTAAAAGGTGAAAGATTTATGTGATCTGAAGAGAAACAGTGTATCCCTTTACATTTTATTTTCCTGAGGATATCTTGTCATATAGTATCATTATAAATATTTAAAACTTTTTGCTCTTCAGTTGTTATATCTGTTTTCCTGAGAGAATCTGGATAACCTAATAACACTGTCACTGCCAAAACTACTATCCCACGTGCTCTCACAAAGCATGGGTTTATAAGCATCATTTACTAATTCTAAAAATTCAGACTTATTTTTTGTTTTCCAGTAAAAAAATTGTCATGAGGGGGCCTCCCCGGTGGTGCAGCAGTTGAGCGCTGGGTTGCAAAGCTGCCCGCAGCCTCCGCAGCACCTGTTCGATCCCCGGCTGCTCCCCGGCCACCGGAGGAGGGTCCCACATGGCGTGCAGACCTCTCCTGCTACCCGCTGCTCCCCTCAGCAGTGTACTTCGGTCCTTCTGCCTGCTCTGCTCCCCGCTCTGGCTCTGGTGAATTCTCTCACCCTCCTGCACTTCTGACTGTACCCAGTGCTTGTATAAATAAATAAACAAACAAACAAACAAAAAGTTCTCCTTTAAAAAAAATTATGATGATTTTCTGAATTGTATGGTTATGAATTTCTTTTGACAAGTAGTGGGAGTTATCTGAATGCCGAGTCAGGGTTTATTATACATAAAATCTAAGGAACCAAGACTGTATTTCCAGTAAATATAATTTACATGTTTGTGTATATATGTATGTGTGTATATATTTATACACACACGTATCTGTATATATTTTATATATACACACATATGTATGTGTGTGTATTTATGTATATATATACTTATATTTATATATAAGTATATACACACATATATATAAATGAACACAATAGGGAAATAATGTGATCCTATTGAGATTGGGAGGAAGATAAGGACCCATAATAATCACTATCATATTATAATTTTCTGAAAGCTTTATCTAATTTGATGATATATTTTAAAAATAAGAAAAATTTATTTGTAGGTTTTAGTCATAATTATATTCATTTCCATTTAACAGACCTCCTAAAATAGCTTAAACTAGGCAAAGGTTTTCTTTTTCTTATTAGAAAAGTCTGTAAGAACTTGAGACCTATGATGCACAAAATATAGGGCCCAAATTTCCTTTAACTTTTCACACTATCTTCCTATCATGTGTGTTCTTCTCAAATTTGTGATTCAAAACAGTTGCTAAAGTTCCTATAATTTTGTTTGTTCACATACTGGGAAGTTCAGGCAATAGCATGTGGCAGAAATGGCATATCTAAAACAAATTTGATCAGTATAATTGGGAACAATTTGCTCTTATATTTCTTGACCACAAATTGGTAATATGGAGCCTCCCCGGTGATAGAGGGGTTAAATCTCAGTGCCATCACATTATTATTGCTGCAGCTTGTGTTCCATTCTTGGCCAGGGAGCTGCCTACAAATGGCGCAGCAGACCTTTCCTGCCTTGCCCGCTTTTCCACTTACCAGTGTTATTTCAGTAGATCCGCCTGTTCTGCTCCTCCCTCTGTCTCTGATGAATCCTCTTGCCCCTCTCACCTCTGGCCTACACCCCCAGTTCTTTTATGCATAAATAAATATATATTTAAAAAAATATAATACGGGCATAATAGCAGCAAGGGATACTAGGAAATAAATTTTTTAACTGGCCATCTTTGCCAGCTACATGAAATTTGACTGTTGTTATTAAAGCTAAAAGGGAGACTCTGAATTGGATGGTATCTAGCAATTTCTAACAAAGCATATTTGAAAATAACAAATAATTGTTGGCTAGTAGCTCCAAATGCATTGAAAGGAGAAAGACAGATCAAGGATCAAGCATCTGTCTCTTGAAGATAGAAAAGTACCAGAAATTATATCCAAAGAGAGTAGAAAGAAGAGAATAAGAAAAATAGTATCAGAAATTGATGAACTAGGAAGCAAGTATACAAAGTGAGTATGTGAAAATAAGCATAAAAATCAATAAAGCCAATAAATAGTTTTTTCAAATAATGATGCTTCAGCAAGACTGATATATATATATCAGTCAGAGGAAATGAAGAATGAAAAAAGAGGACATTGCCATAGATCCACAGAAGTTAATGAAAATACAATAAACAATTTTATACCAAATTGACAATTTGGACGAAATGGACAAATTCCTTGAAGAAGCACAGTATTCATACTGACACAATAAGAAATAAAAATGCTGAATAGTTGTCCATTAAAGAAAATGAACCCTTTTTTTTTAAGATTATTTATTTATACAAGAACAGGGATACAGGCCAGATGTGTGGGAGGGTGAGAAGATTCACCAGAGACAGAGTGGGGTACAGAACAGGCAGAATGACGAAATACACTGCTGAGGAGAGCAGCGGGCACGACAGGAGAGGTCTGCCCCCATGTGGGACCGTTGCCAGGCCGCAGGGATCGAACCAGTGCTGCAGAGGCTGCGGACAGCTTCACAGAGCTGCGCTCAACCACCTGTGCCACCAGGAGAGGCCCTGAACCCATTATTAAATTCCTTTACACAAAGAAACTTCAGTTCTCGATGACTTTACTGGAGAATTATTCTGTACATTTAAGGATGATATAGCACCATCTTACAAAAATTTCCAGAAAGTAGAAGAGAATATTTTCAGTATTGTTTTGATAAGTCAGCATAAAAAAAAATTGTTGCAAAAGGTGAAAAGGACATAAAAAGTAAAATTGTAGGCTAGTTTTACAAATACACTTAAAAATCTTAAATAAGACAGGAAAAATTAGGTCCAGTGATAAAGGGGATAATTCTCTATAGCCAAAATAGGCTTATTCTAGGAATAGAAGATTCATTTAGCATTAGGGAATTGGTTAAATTAACATAATATGAGAGTTGGGGGACAAGGGGCAAGCAATATACAATTTCCACATTTTGCCTATTAGCAGGTTAACTAGGTGTGTACATATTTTGAACATTTGTACATTGTATTGGGACTTTTTTTTTACAAGAGCACATGAGGGTAATTTTTATAATACCACTTTATCCCCAACCCCAAAGCCATTTTTTTTTCTTTTTTTCTTTGCATTTGGGTAACCACTAAAGATGTATAACCAGTTTCATGTGTAATTAAATGTGTTCATCTGACTATATTTTTGTATATTTGAAAATAAGCAGAAGTAATAATTATGACTGCTGTTTCAAGTGCTTAAATAATAGTTGTTCCTCTTTATTTTCATGTTTTTCCCTTCTGATGGCCTGGAAATCATCAGTTATTTGGGTCAATGATAATGTCTTTTAGTACAGTGAAACATTGAATAAATTTATGGAATTTATAAATACATGAGTGGAGTTGCCCTTCCAAACTAGACTGGGTTGGGGTTCATAATAAATTAATTTTTGTCTTACTTAGCTATCATAAGTTTTATCCTCTCACTCTAGTTTGCCCTAACAAATTTGTAGATCATTAATAAAAATTTTGAAAGAATGAATAGATGGAGCCCACATAAAAATTTTTGAGAAATGGGAAGATTACTTTTCTGAATAGTGTTATTTTACTTATGTTATTTAATAGTAATGGTAACAGTAAGCTTTCTATCTAGATTATCATTTTAATATAAATGATTTTGCTCTTTCATAATATATAGTGAATGTTATTGGGTTTTAGTAAATTGTCTCCAAGATATTGAAGTGTTTATTTGATAACCTATCTTACAAAGATTTTTAACTAAAGTTAGGTTGCAGAATTTCATCCAGTGCTTTTTCTGCTTCTACTTATATAATCATATATTTTCCTTTCATTAATTTGTTTATGTAATGATTTTGCAGTATTTTTAGTGCTTTTTTCTTTGCTTACATTGCTGATCTTATTTCATTAAGCATTTTGCATCTGTATTCAAAGGTGAGATTGGCTTGTAGTTTTGTCTTATTTTATTATTAGACTGTGTGGGATTTCTAGTACAATGGGGAATAGGTTGGGTGAGAGAGGACATCCTTGTGTTGTTTCGATTTGGGAACATATTTAGTATTTTATCTTACAATATTATATTAGCTGGTTGATGCTGGTTATCAGGTGATAATTAGAATATATTGGGTTAAATAAATCAGTATTAAAATTAGTCTCACCTTTTTCTTTTTTATAATATTTTATGATGACTAATAGACATTTTCTTTTGGAGAGTACTTCTCTAGAATAATTTTCCTAAGTGAAAATAAAGTTACTTCTTCATTGAAGAGGAAAAATAAAAAAGAATTCATACTGGTTACCTTATATTTCTAGAGATAATTTGGTTATGTTCTCCCTGCCATTCTATTATAAAATGCATGTCCAAATAGAAGTACAAAATTATTTGTGGATTTATATTATCAAAGATTTCTCAACACACATTCATCCATCAGTAAATGTTGATAAGCAAACCTTATTGTCTAAATAGTTTCATATGGTAAAAATATAAAGTTAATATTACATTAAATTTGCCAAGTTTTCTAAGATGTAAATATACTCGAGTAATTTTCTCACTCCTTTTGGAAAAAACAAACAAACAAACAAACAACAAACAAACAAAACAAAACAGAATGACAACTTTCCCCCTTTGTATTCAGACCCTTGTTTTCATATAAAAAACAGCGAGAGAAATTTATGAAAGAAAGTAAAACAAAATGGATTTACCTGCCTAAAGGATATGAAGACAGTTTCTTTAAGGATCTCTTTATTCAGCCTGAAACTAATATAAAAAGCAAATGTGCATATTGGAGACATGTAAGTATAATTTATTCCTTTTCTTTAAAATAATTTTAGTTAAGATGCTTTAAGTTATAATTTATATAGCATTTTTAAGAATTTCTTCAATTTCTTTAAAATATCTTCTATCACATTGTTCATATTCTGCTTGAGATTTTCCTGATGTAAGAAAAATCATATAACTCTATAAAAATCATTTAACTATATAATTTTGTGGTGTAAATTGTTATTACCACAAGCATTTTATAACTTATTTCTTTGTATGTATTTTCTGTTTTAATTATTATAATTAGCACTAATAGCAATATAAAAATCTTATTAGTGAATATATATAAAATTTCATGCATTAAAGGCTGATAATTCTCCATATAGCATAATATTCATCCACTGTTTTGTGCTGTAATATATATTGGTTTGAGCACACAGAGGAAATAGAATCTTGTATTTATTGAGTGCCTACTATGTACTAGGCACTGTGCTAGATATTTTACATATGTTACATAAATTATTCTCTACAATACTGTCAGTTAGGTACCTGTTTTTTATGTGTTTTCATTTTTATAAGAATTTTTATAAGCATTTGTTATGTTTTTTCATTTTTTATTTTTATAAGTTTCATTTCATTCTTATAAATACACTAAGGTTCAGAGGTAGTCTACCAAAGTCCACAGTTAAGTGACAATGCTGTAACATAATTCCAGATCTTCTCATTCTAATGTCTGATCTTTTTTTTTAAATTTGGTAATTTTATTTTGATTTGGAAATTAGGTAATAATCAAATTGAATACTCAGCCTTGTAGTATAATTAACTGGAGTGAATATTTTTCTTCATTTGTAAATCACTGTGTTTGTGATACACTCCTTTATATAGGATCCTGTTTCTGGGTGGCCTGAGCTACAAATGTTTCCATTATTTTAACATGATTAGAAAGGTCCATAAAAGGCACAGACTATCATTAGTCTGATTTTAGTAAAATTGAGGACAGATGTCCTAAATTTAGTATAGAAATATCCTCAAGCCCTGAATTCCCATAGAAGTTACTCACTGAGTAAAAAAATAAGTTTGAAAGGCAAGTGTATCCTATTCAAAATGTTTTCTCACTAGCTCTGAGTGTCAACTCTGTTTATTTGCTTCAGATGATCTTATGCTTTATGAAAATGAAAAGTTCACGAAGGTGTCTTTTGATCCTCTATGTAGAATATAAACTCATTGATTTAAAAAATGTCATTACATTTTTATATGCTTTATGCATAGGAAACTTTTAGCTAATATTGTATAATGGTAACCTATTTGGATATGATGATAAATAATTTGGATGTATAGATAGGTGGATGCACACACACAGACACACACATATTGACATATATATATAAACACACGGTCATATAAGGTATATATATATATATATATACATGTGCTGATACCTATATATCTATGTATGTATGTATGTTGTTATGCCAAGTTAATTTTATATGTGTATAAATAGGCATAAATATTCATATTCCAAAAGTTATTTCATTTCATACTCACAAAGTTATGTATAATTTACCATTATCTGGGCACTGGAAGTCTTCTGAATGTCATGAAATATTTTGTAAAATACATTCATTGTAAGGAGTTTTCTAAAACTTTAATATTATCAAATATGTTGATTATATTGCTATTAATATAATTTATTAAGAACTGTTCTATAAATACATGGTCTCATAATTTTTCATTGTTTATAGTTACCATTCATAAGATATTATAATAGTGGTCTTCAGTGCAATTTCTTAAACTAATTAAATAATTATAGTTGTAAATTTCATCTTTAAATATTTACTTATATATAAAATTGACATCGCATCTTCTGCTGACTGACTTGTAGTCTTTTCTTCAGCTTACTCGGTTCATATGCTTGTCTTATTATGTACTACTATTTATATATTTAGTCTTTAGTGACTTGGAGTTTGCTTTACTGGAAACAATAGTGAGAAAAGTTGAGTACCACAGCACTTAAAAAAACAGATGGGCCAAGAAAAATAAATAGGATTAGGGATTTGGGAAAAGAATGAGAAAATATCAGCATTTAATAGTGTAAGTTCACTAAAGAAAAAAAAAAGTAGTTGTGAGTGAAGTGATGGGAAAGATTGGTCAAGAATGGAATTCAAGTTTCAGATTAAAGAGTAATCAATGTTTGAATTTGCTCTAGTTTGAGGACAAAATGTGCTTAGTTTAAAGGGCATAAAACTTAAGCATATTCATGGTAACCTAGGAGGAAAGACTTAGAAGATTGCGTTCAGGTTGCATTTCTTTAGGAAACAACATGCTGCAAAATCAGAAATCCATATTAACATCCAGAGCTATAAACTAACAATAAAATTTAGTTACAGAACCAAAAATCAGTAGCCATGAGAAAGGAATCTAATTGAAAGTGTGTAAGAGTAAGAAAATTGAGGGTCTGGAACAATCATATGAACATTTTTTATCCATAGCTTGCAGATATTGGTCAGAAGGTGATACTGGTCTTTGTGATTTGACTTGAGTGGTAAGGGAAACAAAAGCAAAAATAAACAAGTGGGACTCCATGAAACTAAAGTTTCTGCATGCTGAAAGAAACTATCATTGTTTAAAAAATGCGTTCTACTAACCGTGAGAGGATATTTCCAAAATATACATTTGGCAAAGGGTTAATATCCAAATTACATGAAGAATTCTTAAAACTCGACAAAAATAAAAGACCACTCAATAAAAAAATGGGAAGAGGATCTGACTAGACATTTTCCAAAGAAGACACAGATGGCCAACAGGTGCATAGAAGGATGTTTGATATCTCTTATTAGGGAAATACAAATCCAAATTATGAGATATCACTTCAAACTTGTAAGAATGGCTAATATCCAAAGACAGGAAGCACCACAGTCAGTTGTGCTTTCTCCCTGCCCTTTTTTCACACCCCCCCCCCCGCACTCTTTATCTTCCTCTTGATGCTCTCAGTTGCTCTCAGTTCTGTGGTTAGGTTTCAAGCGTTGCTTTTAAACTTTGTCTTTGAAACTTTGTTTTCTCCATATTCCACAGATAAGTGTCTACATCTGGTATTTATCTTTCTCTTTCTGGCTAATTTTGCTT
The DNA here is from genome assembly GCF_964194135.1 of Talpa europaea. Taxonomy (NCBI): domain Eukaryota; kingdom Metazoa; phylum Chordata; class Mammalia; order Eulipotyphla; family Talpidae; genus Talpa; species Talpa europaea. Next base: position 50,692,458 of record NC_140076.1, read on the forward strand.
AGCATAATCCCTTCCTTTTCCACCCATGTTGCCTCAAGTGTCCTAACTTTTATCTTTTTTGATTGCTGAGTGTTATTCTGTTGTTTCATATACCACATCTTCTTGATCTACTCATCTGTGCTGGGGTATTTATGTTGTTTCTATATTTTGGCTATTGTAAATAGTGCTGCAATAAACATAATATTGCAGGTTTACTTTTGAGTTAGAGTTTTTGTATTCTTCAGAAAAGTACCTAGTAGTAGAATTACTGGAACATCTGGAGGATCCATTTATACCTTTTTGAGAAACTTCCATATTGCTTTACATAGGGGCTAGAACAGTCTACATTCCCATTAATAATATAGGAGAGTTCCTTTGTCTCCACATCCTCACTAGTACTTATTGTTTTTGGTCTTCTTGGTATGGGCCAATCCCACTGGTGTGAGATGGTATCTCATTGGGTTTTGCATTGCCCTGATGGTAAGGGATGTTGATTTTTTTTTTTATTGTGCCTATGGTGGTGGGTGCACTATGGCACTACACCTGAGGGAGAATCCTATACTTGCAAGACAGTAGCAAGGATATTAACCAATGGTACTTCAATTAAAAATAGTAACAGAAAGTAGGGATGTATTGAGAGGCAGAGAGGGTTAAGAGAGGTAAATTACAAATATCTTGATTGTGGTGATAAATTCAGGAATGAATACATAGGTCAAAATTTTCAGGTAAATGTACAGTTTATTGCATGTTATTTGTACCTCAATAAAACTAAAAACTTTTCAAGCTGTACACATTAAATATAAGAATACTATATATGTCAATTATTTTTCACTAAGGTTGTTTATAAAAAACAAGAAATAGCAAGTGCTGGAGAGGATGTACAGAGAAGTGAACTCTTGCACACTCTAGGTGTACAAGATGTACAATGTAAATTGGTGTGGCCAGTTATGAAAAGAAGTATAGAAATTCCTAAAAAGTTAAAAGTAGAAATTTCATACCATTTGGTTAGAAATTTCATACCATTTCACCTCTGGGTATGTACCCAAATACACAAAAACGCTAAATTGAAGAGATATATTTCCCCATGCACACGGTTATTGCAGAATTATTTACAATAGCCAAAAATTGTAAACAACTAAGTGCCCATTGATAAACTGGTGAATCTGAAGATGTGATATATATAAAGAATGGAATACTACTCAGCTGTAAAAACAAAATGAAATCTGCCATTTGCAACAACATGGATTAACCAGAACATATTACCTATGCTTAGTGAAATTAGCAGAGGTAGAAAGACAGACACTATATGATTTCATTGATATGTGGTATATAAAGATATGAAAAAAATAAACTAAATAAAACAAACTTTTGGGCTACTTGCCTAAATTAGTAGTTACCAGAATGGGGTGGAGAGAAAAGTTGTGGCAAAAGGGATTAGTTGTATGGCAAAGGATAGAAATGAACTAGATTGAATTTAGAAAAGTCATACAGTACTTTTCCCTTAGATCATAATGGAGTGAAACAAGATATCAGTAACAGAAAAAAGGAAGAAAATTCCAAATTTCTTAGAGGTTAAACAACCTGTAACACTTTCCAATAACTCAAAAAAGCAATTCCAAGAGAAGTTTAACACTACTTTGAGCTAGTTGAAAATAAAAACAACATCAAAATTTGTGGAATTCAAGAGAAAGCAGTGTGAGAGGTAAATTTATAGCATTGAATGCATATATTAGAAAAGAAAAAAATCTAAAGGCAATCATTTAAGTTTATACTTTTTGGAAACTAGAAAGAGAAGAACAAACTAAATCCAAGGAAGAAGAAAGTTTTAAAAATTAGAAATGAAATCTATAAAATTGAATATTTCACTCCTTTCAACCAAACTTATTTCCAGTTGGTATATGAGTGCATGTTCAGTCTTCCTCAGTTAAACATTAGGGTGTAGGTAACACTTCATGGTCTAGCAACACATAAATAAAATTTAAAAAAATTCCCGTATCATACTCAGTATAGAAGGTGGTATAAAAATAGAGTAACCAGGGGCCTCCCTGGTGGCGCAAGGGGTTAAGCACCACACTATGAAGCAGTCAGCAGCCTCTGCAGCATGAGTTCGATCCCCAACCTGCCACGGAGAAACCAACACGGTGCAGCAGACCTCTCCTGTCTCACCCGCTGCTCCCCTCAGCAGTGTGTTTCATTTGGCCTGCCTGTTCTGTTCCCCACTTTGTCTGTGGTGAATGCTCTCACCCCCTGCATCTCTGGCCTGTACCCCAGCTCTTGTATGCACAAATAAATAAATCTTAAAAAAAAAAACAGAGTAGACATAATAAAAACTTCCCATTAGAAAAATAGAGTGGAAAATATTGGCCCCTGCCCCCATAGCAGTTTACCAAATCTATCTGAATGAAATAGTGAACACTTCTTTAACAAGAGAGTTAGCACTCTCTGGAAAATCTTCTGAATCTTCCCTGTGTAAAGATTTTATCTGTCCATTATCATTATGGCCTTTAAGAATAAACTTTAAAGTACTTGTCCTTGAATATTTCTCAGTTTCATAGCATAATAGGTTACAAGTTCTCTGTGTTCCTTTAGAGCTTGAGGAAGCATAGGTATTCTAAAGTCTGACTTAACTTTTTTGGCTGTACATTCTCTTCAAAAACTTGTAGCCTTCTGACTTACCTGATTTCATAGGTTTTATGGTTAAGTAACTACAAAGAACTTGTCAGACTTAGTTTATAATCCTGTCTTTGCCTACAGATATTTATACCTTAGGTTATCAATATTATTTCCACTTTGAAATCCCCTATTGAAACTGTTTCAGTTTGAGGACCAGAGTTGTTAACATTTTGCCCATCGAAGACTCTTATTGCTAGAATCTCAGTAAACTTAAATTGCAGATACCAGATGCTTTCTTCTCTGATTTCATGGTAACATCTAACACTTAAATTCAGAATTTGTTATACAATTGCCTCTAACACCATAACTTAATTGTAAGTGGTCTGCCTTTCAAATGAAACTGTTTTGAGGCTGTAAAACTAGGGTGGCCAGCTTTTCAGCCTACAGCATCTTGAACTCTTGCCACCACTATCTAAAATCCTGTATAAAGGCAGTGCTACTGTATGATTTTTTTTTTTTTTAGAGTGTAGCAGTCTTTTTTTTTCTTTTCTTTAAGATTCATTCATTCATTCATTCATCCATTCATTCATTCGTCCATTCGTTTGTTTGTTTATTCAAGCACTGGGTACAGTCAGAAGCATGGGAGGGTGAGAGAATTCACCAGAGCCAGAGTGGGGAGCAGAGCAGGTAGATGGACCAAAATACACTGCTGAAGGGAGCAGTGGGCGGCAGGAGAGGTCTGCGGCCATGTGGGACCCTCCTCCGGTGGCCGGGGAGCAGCCAGGGGATCGAACTGGAGTTGTAGAGGCTGCGGGCAGCTTCTCAAACCAGCGCTCAAACGCTGTGCCACCAGGGAGTCCCCTGTATGATTTTTTTTTTTTTTGCCTTGCACTTCTACCTACCATTTGGTGTCAGTTTAAATTAGATTCAGTTTTTAATAATAGAGATTAAAATTTATGCCACCTTAAACAAGGTAGTAGTTTGTACTTTCATGTAAAATTCTAGAAATAAACTATCTAGTATTGATCTGATGACACTATTCCATGAAGCACTTAGTGTCTCACATTCCTTTTGTATCATGCTTCTCTATGTTTGGCTTCTGTTCAGTTCGGGTTCCAGAACAACTCCCTCTGCTTAGCCATCACAGGTACTCTTCCAGGCAACATTCACATCACCATACAAATCAAAGAAAGAAGTGATGTAGATGTTTTTTAACTGAAGTTCCTAAATGATATCACACAATATATCTTTAACTAGAATTTAGTCACATTGGCATATTCAGCTGCAAAAAAAAAAAAAAAGCTGAAATATGTAGATTTTTCTTTGTGCCATTGGTTCTCAGACAAAACCCATGATTTCTATTATGAAAGTTGGGGAAAATCAACATTGGGGAACAAATGATAGTTTTTACTATAGAACATGATAGAAAGTAAATGGTAAGGGAATAAATAATAACCAAGAAGTAAAGAAAAATAGTAATATTAGACATATACTATTATGGAACAATATTATAAAATAAAAGTCATAATAATATCAGATGACTTACTATTTTCCATCTGAATTATTATGTTCCCTGGATATAGTTAAATCCAAAGCTAAGTTGCACTGGTGCCAAAAATCTTGTGGTTGATGGTTTGTTATTTATTAGTAATATATTTATGTTCTCTATGGACCTTTTAGCTGGTATTTAGTTCAGTTTGGGTGTCTCCTTCATGCATTTTGAAATTTTTACTGAGCTACTCTTCTAGTTCACTACTGCTCTTGTTTGCTTTGTCTAATTGTCCATCAGGCTTTCAGTTCTTAGTTGCTATTTCTTTGATTCCCAAGTCTTAACAGATACTTTTGTTCTTTTTTCAAAATTTCCTTTTACTCTTTAATTTCTTTTTCCTGTAGATAGGTCAAACTTGTCCATTCTTTCTTTAAGCATAGTAATAAGCAAAGTAGCTCTATAGTCAGTTTCAATTAAATTCAATAATTTGTGTCTTGTGTATTGCTCACTGACTTCAATATATTTTTGTGGAAATTTTGGACTCTAGAATTAAGACAATTTCCTCCATATAGTATTTTGATTTGTTATCACCATACACTAAATAACAAATCATAGCTTGAGATATTATGGCTTATATTGGTTTTACTTTAATTAATAGCTGTTCCCTTAAGTCTTCATGGTATAGTTTTTTGATTTACTAGTTGAATATGGGTGGTGTCCTATCCTTGATGTTGTCTGACTTCCTGAGTCACGAAATTAGTTTATAAGATGTTTCTTCCTCATCTGCAGATATCTCAGAACGATGGTAGCTTTGAGTGTTGACTTTCCTCTCTGAGATTCTGGGTTCATGAAAATTTTGACCTAAAATCCGAATTTTTATTTTTTATTTTCTTAAGATTTATTTATTTATTTATACAAACACTGGGTACAGTCAGAAGCGTGGGAGGGTGAGAGAATTCACCAGAACCAGAGGGGAGAGTAGAGCAGGCAGATGAAGTACACTGCTGAGGGGAGCAGCGGGTGGCAGGAGAGGCCTGTGCACCATGTGGGACCCTCACTTGGTGGCTGGGGATCAAACCGTTGCTGCAGAGGCTGCGGGCAGCTTCTCAGCCCAGTGCTCAATCGCTGTGCCACCAGGGAGGCCCGTAAATCCTAATTTTATTGATCAATCTTTACGGTGTTTCTAAATGCTTAAAAAAAAAATCTTTCATTTGACTTTTTTTTGAATGTGAGAATTTGTCCAAATTACTCTTCTACCAATTCTAGATATGGATGTCTTCATATTTTATTTCCATTAATAAATAACTACTAGTTTTATTTTAACCTTATAACCATTCTCCATTTCTAGAGTATATTTTGAATCTCAAATCTGATTTATTTTATCTTCATTTTATAAATTAATTTTAAATATTAATGTCATTTTATGGTATTTCTACTTCCTACCACTACAATGAAGATTCTATATGTGGTACATTAATTTTTGAGATTCAAGGCAGTAACTAATCTGTATTGGGGGAATATAGGCCTGGTCATTTTCAGTACTATATGAGTGGATAATAAAATATGTGGTCTTTTGTGTTTGGCTTCTTTCACTTGACATGTATTCAAGATTTGTCCATGTGCAACATATGTTTGTACTTCAGTTTTATGACTGAATAATATTCCATTTATTAATATACCACATTTTAAATCTTTTCATTAGTTTGGTTGCTTACAATTTATATCTATTATTAATAATGTTGCTATGAACATACATGTACAAATATTAGTGTTGACAATTTTTTCAGGTTTTTTGTTATATGCTAAACAGTGGAATTACTATGCTATGGAATTACTATGGTAATTCTATGTTTAATTTTCTTAGCATATCAGTTTATTAAACTGCAATTTAATATTTTTTAATTTTTTTATATAATTCTTACATCCTTTTTCATTTTTGCACAATGTTTGCATTTTCATTTTGGTTATATTCCCCATACAATTGCACCCCCCAGCCTTATTTTGAGCCTAGTGCTTCCTCTTCCTGCCCCTCCCCAGGAACCTGCCCCCCCACCATAGTGTGTCTCTGGTTTATAGTTGCTTGTTGATTTTGATTTTTACTTTGTATTAATCAGTCTTTTTCCTGGTCCCTTATATTTAGGTTTTCTAAATTCCTGCTATGAGTGAGACCATCCAATATTTTTCTTTTTCTTTCTGACTTATTTCTCTGAGCATGATCCCTTCTAGCTCCATCCATGTTGCTGCAAACTGCATGTGTTTATCTTTTTTTGATTGCTGAGTAATATTCCATTGTGTATATGTACCACATCTTCTTGATCCAGTCATCTATTTTTAGGCATTTGGGTTGTTTCCATAGCTTAGCTATTGTAATTAGTGCTACTATAAACATCGGGATGCAGGTGCCCTTTGGAATTAATGTTTCTGTGTCCTTTGGGTAAATACCTAGGAGTGGAATTGCTGGATCATATAGTAGGTCAAGTAATCCCCATAGAGCTCTCCGTAGTGGTTGGACCAGTTTGCACTCCCACCAGCAATGCAGGAGAGTTCCTTTTTCTCAACAACCTCGCCAACATTTGTTGTTGCTAGTTTTTTTAATATGTGCCATTCTCACTGGTGTTAGATGGTATCTCATGGTAGTTTTGATTTGCATTTCCCTGATTACAAGTGATGTTGAACATTTTTTCATATGCCTGTGGCCATTTGCATTTCCTCTTTGGAGAAGTTTCTTTTTAGCTCTTCTGCCCATTTTTTGACTGGATTATTTACTTTGTTTTTGTTGAGTCTCTTCAGCTCTTTGTAGATTTTTGTGATCAGTCCTTTATCATTGTAGTGTTGTGTGCAAAAATGTTCTCCCAGTCGGTGGGGTTTCTCTTTGTTTTTGTTATTGTCTCTTTTGCTGTGCAGAAGCTCTTTAATTTGATGTAGTCCCAGCTGTTTATCTTTGCCTTCACTATCACTGCTTTGGGTGGTGTGTCTGTAAAGATGTCTTTGAGGTGCATGTCATGTAGTGTTTCGCCTATATTTCCTTCTATGTATTTTATGGTTTCAGATCTTATGTCTAGTTCTTTAATCTATTTTGAATTGGTTTATGTGCATGGTGTGAGGTAGTAGTCAAGCTTCATTCTTTTGCATGTAGTGATCCAGTTTTCCCAGCACCATTTATTGAAGAAACTTTCTTTGCTCCAATGCATATTCTTTGCTCCTTTGTCAAAGATTAGTTGACCATAAATCTGTGGGTTTATTCCTGGATTTTCTATTTGGTTCCATTGGTCGGTGTGTCTGTTCTTGTTCCAATACCATGCGGTTTTGATGATTATGGCTTTGTATTATATTTTGAAGTCTGGGATCTATGTTTAACTTTTTGAGAAACTGTTAAACAATTTTCCATAGCAACTGTACATTTTACATTTACATCATTAATGTATGAGAGTTCTAATTTCCCAAAATTCTCACTAATACTTTTTGTTGTCTGGGTTTTTGATTATAGCTATACTAGCAGGTATAAAATGGTGCTTTATTATGATATTGATTTGCATTTACCTAATGACTAATTAGGCTGAAAATATTTTCATTTATTTATTAGCCATTTATAAATGTTTTCTGACAAAGTGTTTATTCAAATCCTTTGATCAGGGTCGGAGTGTTTTTTAGGTATAATTCTGCATATTAATTGTTACTTGCTTTCTTCTAAAAAATTACTTGATCATTTTATAATAAGTTGTCTTTTTATTATTGAATTATAGTTATTGTTTATATATTTTGAAAGGTCTCATAGCACATATGTGATTTGAAAATATTTTTCCCATTGTATAGGTTGTCTTCTCATTTTTGTAATGGTATCCTTTGAAGGGCAAACCTTTTAATTTTAATGAAATATAGTTTATTGAATTTTTTGTTACTTAAGTTTTTCATGTTGCATCTAAGAAATCATTGTCTAAACCAAGGTCTCAAAGATGTAGTTCTTTTTTCTACTAAGAATGTTAGAATTTTTTAGCTCTTAAATTTATGTGTGCGATTCATTTTGAGTTAATTTTATAAAGAATGAGATAGAGGTTCAGAATCATTCTTTCATATGTGGCTATAAAGATGTCTAGCACTATTTTTTTTAAATTACTTTGAATCATTTTAGTTTCCTTTTCAGAACTCAGTTGATGATATGTCACAGTTTATTTCTAGATGTAAGATCTATACATCTATCCCCCACAATAATTTTGGCATTGCAGAATTTTTATATTTAAATAATATGCTACTGAATGAAAAAGTCCAAAGTCTTAAGAATCTTCAATAATATAATTTGTGTTATGCTTAACATTTAAATCCAATCTCCTTTTTTTATTATCATTACATTCAAATTTTGAAATTAATCAACATGTAAATTCCTCCCCATGTGAACAAATGATTTATTATTTATCTCCTGATAATTTTTTAAAAGTCTACAAAATTAAGATTCATGTATGGATCTGTTGTGCAGAAAAAGTTTCTGAAGGTTGACAAGTGGAAAGAATATTCAAAGACTTGTGAGATAACTGATGATATTTCCATCTATAGAAACACTGATTTATCACTTTAATAGAACACATGGTATAGTGCAAATTTCATGGTCTTTATTGTCAGAAAATCATCTTTGCCTGCATATATTAACATTAGTAGAGATATACTCACATAAATTTGTACATATAAATAGGAATAAATATAGATATTTTTACATGTATGTTAAAACTTGGTTTTAATTTTCAAGTTCTATGCTCTAACTTTAGTACTTTTTCACCTCAATATAATATGGCAATTCAAAAAGTGTGAAATTTTTTGTCCTTTAGGAATTTCATGTTTAGATGAAGTAATATAATAAAGACCAATACATCTATATATTTCACCATAATCTAGGTGACAGTGCATAATAGAAGGTGTAGATTTCAAATGGTGAGGACCTTTTATGATTTTCTTTATCTTTTTTTTTTTTTTTTTTTTTTTTTTTTTTAATCTCTAATGTTTGCTTAACTTTCATCTTGTTTTGTATGTATTTGAGGAAATCATCAGATATGTATATTCCCTTTTTACCAAAATATTATGAAATGACTTAATTACTGTGAGGTGATCTAGGTCTCTAAATATTTTATGTGAAAACATTAAATAACTGTAAGTAATTCTGAACATTAGTATTCATTGATGTGTTGGGTTCTCACATATAAACACATTTTCCCTAGGAATTTATTGATGTGGAAGACTTCTACCATCCTCCTTGTCCCCCTGTATTTGACCTTATTTTTAAAGTTAATGAGCAATAATAGATATTATTGTCTTGCACTTTACAAAGTACACATTTTTTTTTTATTTTTTTTTTTATTTTTTTTTTTTATAAATTTTATTGTTATATTCCCCATACAATTGCAGCCCCCCATTCTGACCCCAATCCCTCCCCTCCCGCCCCCGCCCCCCTAAAAGTGTCTCTGGTTCATAGTTTTTTGTTGATTTTGATTTTCACTTTCTTATAGTTATTCATTTTCCTGGTCCCTTATTTAAGTTTTCTAGATTCCTGCTATGAGTGAGACCATCCGGTATTTTTCTTTTTCTTTTTGGCTTATTTCGCTGAGCATGATCCCTTCCAGTGCCATCCATGTTGCAGCAAATTGCATGTGTTTATCTTTTTTGAATGCTGAGTAATATTCCATGGTATATATGTACCACATCTTCTTGATCCAGTCATCTATTTTTGGGCATTTGGGTTGTTTCCAAAGCTTAGCTACTGTAAACAGTGCTGCTATAAACATAGGGGTGCAGGTGTTCTTTGGAATTGATGTTTCTGTGTCCTTTGGGTAAATACCTAGGAGTGGAATTGCTGGATCATATGGAAGCTCTATGTTTAGTAGGTCCAGAAATCTCCACACAGCTTTCCACAGTGGTTGGACCAGTTTGCACTCCCACCAACAGTGCAGAAGAGTTCCTTTTTCTCCACACCCTCGCCAACATTTGTTGTTGCTAGTTTTTTTAATATGTGCCATTCTCACTGGTGTAAGATGGTATCTCATGGTAGTTTTGATTTGCATTTCCCTGATGACAAGTGATGTTGAACATTTTTTCATATGCCTGTTGGCCATTTGCATTTCCTCTTCAGAGAAGTTTCTTTTAAGCTCTTCTGCCCATTTTTTGACTGGATTATTTTCTTTGTTGTTGTTGAGACTCATCAGCTCTTTGCAGATTTTTGTGATCAGTCCTTTATCATTAGTGTTGGGTGCAAAAATGTTCTCCCAGTTGGTGGGGTTTCTCTTTGTTTTTGTTATTGTCTCTTTTGCTGTGCAAAAGCTCTTTAATTTGATATAGTCCCAGCTGTTTATCTTTGCCTTCACTATCACTGCTTTGGGTGATGTGTCTGTAAAGATGTCTTTGATGTGCAAATCACGTAGTGTTTCGCCTATATTTCCTTCTATATATTTTATGGTTTCAGGTCTTATGTCTAGTTCTTTAATCCATTTTGAGTTGATTTTTGTGTATGGTGTGAGGTGGTGGTCAAGCTTCATTCTTTTGCATGTAGCGACCCAGTTTTCCCAGCACCATTTATTGAACAAACTTTCTTTGCTCCAATGCATAGTCTTTGCTCCTTTGTCAAAGATTAGTTGACCATAAACCTGTGGGTTTATTTCTGGATTTTCTATTCGATTCCATTGGTCTGTATGTCTATTCTTGTTCCAATACCATGCGGTTTTGATGATTATGGCTTTGTAGTATAGTTTGAAGTCTGGGAGTCTGATGCCTCCATTCCCTTCTTTTTTTTTCAGGAGAGCTTTGGCTATTCGGGGTTTTTTGTGATTCCATATGAATTTCATCAATAATTGTTCTATTTCTTTGAAGAATGACATTGAAATTTTGATTGGAATAGCATTGAATCTGTAGATTGCTTTTGGAAGGATGGCCATTTTAATAATGTTTATTCTTCCAATCCATGAGCAGGGGATGTCTCTCCATTTCTTTGTGTCTTCTTCTATTTCTTTTAACAGTGTTTTATAGTTTTCTTTGTATAGGTCCTTTACCTCTTTTGTTAGATTTATTCCCAAATATTTGATTTTTTTTGTTTCAATAACAAAAGGGATGGTCTTTTTGATTTCTTCTTCTTCAGATTTATTGTTTGTGTATAGGAAGGCTACTGACTTTTGCGTGTTGATTTTGTATCCTGCCACTTTACTGAACTGATTGATGAGTTGAATTAGCTTTTCTGTGGAGTTTTTGGGGTTCTCTATGTATAATATCATATCGTCTGCAAATAGTGATAGTTTGACTTCTTCTTTTCCTATTTGGATTCCTTGGATGTCTTTCTCTTGTCTTATTGCCCTGGCTAGGACTTCCAGTATTATATTGAAAAGCAATGGTGAGAGTGGACATCCTTGTCTTGTTCCAGATCTTAATGGAATTGCTTTCAGCTTTTCACCATTGAGAATGATACTGGCTGTTGGCTTGTCATAGATGGCCTTTATGATGTTGAGGTATGTTCCTTGTATCCCAAGAATTTCAAGGGCTTTTATCATGAATGGGTGTTGCACTTTGTCAAAAGCTTTCTCAGCATCTATTGATATTATCATATGGTTTTTATATTTTTTTTTGTTGATGTGTTGGATAACGTTGATTGATTTTCGGATGTTAAACCATCCTTGTGCCCCTGGAATGAATCCAACTTGGTCGTGGTGAATTATCTTATGGATACATTGTTGGATTCTGATAGCTAAAATTTTATTGAGGATTTTTGCATCAGTGTTCATTAGGGAGATTGGCCTGTAGTTTTCCTTTTTTGTGTTGTCCTTGTTCGGTTTTGGTATTAGTGTAATGTTGGCTTCATAGAACGTGTTTGGTATTGTCCCTTCCTTCTCAATTTTTTGGAAGAGTTTGTGAAGGATAGGCACTAATTCGTCTCTGAATGTTTGGTAGAATTCATTTGTAAATCCATCAGGTCCTGGGCTTTTGTTTTTGGGGAGGTTTTTGATTACCATTTCAATTTCGCTAATTGTAATTGGTCTGTTTAGGTGTTCTATTTCTTCTTTATCTAGCTTTGGGTGATTGTAGAGTTGTAGGAATTTGTCCATCTCCTCTAGATTGTTAAACTTGTTTCCATATAACTGTTCATAGTAGTTACTGATTATTCTTTTGATTTCTGCTGTGTCCGTTGTGATTTCTCCTCTTTCATTGATGATCCTGTTTATTTGTGCTTTCTCCCTTTTTTCCTTTGTGAGCCTGGCTAGGGGTTTGTCTATTTTATTGATTTTTTCAAAGAACCAGCTCTTGGTTTCATTGATCTTTTGGATTGTTTTTTTAGTTTCAATTTCATTTATTTCTGCTTTGGTTTTTATTATTTCTTTTCTTCTACTGGTTTTGGGGTTTTTTTGTTGTTCTTTTTCTAGATCTTTGAGCTTCGAGATTAGGTTGTTTCTTTGCGTTCTTTCTTGTTTCTTGATGTGAGCTTCTATTGCTATATATTTTCCTCTTATTACTGCTTTTGCTGCATCCCATACATTTAGGATATTGGTGTCCTCCTTGTCGTTCAATTCAAAAAATTTTTTAATTTCTTCTTTGATCTCCTCATTAGTCCAATGGTCTTCCAGTAGTGTGGTTTTTAATCTCCATGAGGTAGGAAAGTTCCTTGCCTTCTTTTTATGGTTTATTTCTAGTTTGATGCCTTCATGGTCAGAAAAGATGGTTGATATGATTTCAATCTTGGTGTATCTGTTGATGTTTGTCTTGTGCCCCAGTATGTGATCGATCCTGGAGAATGATCCGTGTGCGCTTGAGAAAAATGTGTACTCCGTTTTTTTGGGGTTTAGTGTTCTATAGATGTCTGTTAAGCCCAATTGCTCTAGGTCCTTATTTAGAGCTTTGGTTTCTTTATTTATTTTTTGTCTTGTTGATCTATCCATTGTTGATAGTGGTGTGTTGAAGTCTCCCACTACGTATGTGTTTTCTCTGATGTCTGTTTTCAGAGAGGACAACAGTTGTCTGATATATTTTGGTGCTCCTTCGTTTGGTGAGTATATGTTAATGAGTGTTATTTCTTCTTGAAGTATTGTCCCCTTGATCATAATGTAGTGACCATTGGGGTCTCTTTTTATCTTTTTGAGTTTGAAATCTGTTTTATCTGATATAAGTATAGCTGTTCCTGCTTTCTTTTTTGGTCCATTTGCTTGTAGGATTGTTTTCCATCCTTTAACTTTGAACCTATTTTTATCTTTTGTAGCTAAATGTGTTTCCTGGAGACAGCAAAAGGTTGGGTTTTGTTTCTTAATCCAGGCTGCAACTCTGTGTCTTTTTATTGAAGAGTTTAGTCCATTTACATTTAGAGTTAATATTGATATGTTAACATCTGTATTTGCCATTGTGTTTGTCTTTCCTTTGATTTTATTTATTTATTCTTTTAATAACTTTTTTTTTTTTTTTGGCCTTCTTTCATTGTTATTCGTCGCTCTGAGGTTCTGGCTTTAGGACTCCTTGTAGTATTTTTTGGAGTGGGGGTTTAGTTGCAATGAAATTCCGGAGTTTCTGTTTGTCTGGGAAGGTCCATATTCTTTCTTCAAAGAGGAAGGAGAGCTTTGCGGGATAGAGTATTCTTGGTTGGCATCTGTTTTCTTGGAGTCTGTTGACTATGTCCCTCCACTCTCTCCTTGCCCGTAGTGTTTCTTCGGAGAAGTCTGATGTCAGCCTGATTGGTTTTCCTTTGAATGTTATCTGTTTCTTCCCTCTTGCCAGCTTCATTATTTTTTCCTTGTCCTGGATTCTTGGGAGCTTTACTATTATGTGTCTTGCTGTTTTTTTTCTTTCGTCGTGGAAGTTTGGTGTTCTTCTTGCTTCTTGTATATCAATTTTCAGCTCCTTCTTCACATTTGGGAAGTTCTCTTCAATTATCTCTTTGAATATTTTCTCTGTTCCTACATCTCTCTCCTCTCCTTCTGGTATTCCTATAACTCTTATATTTCCTTTCCTCATGGAGTCAGATAGTTCCCGAAGTCTTTCTTCGTTCTTTTTCCTTCGTACTTCTCTTTCCTTTTCTGTTTTGGTTCTTTTTATTTCTGTGTCTTCAAGATTACTTATTCGTTCTTCCATTTCATCTATTCTGCTTTCATTGCTTTTCCCAGAATTCTTTAGTTCTTCCATTAATTCTTTGATCTCCTGCATTTCTTTTACTTCCCTCTTTAGGGACTCAATTTCTTTCTTCTGACCATTGTTTTCCCTCTCTAGGGACTCAATTGCATTCTTCTGATCGTTGATTATTTTTCCCTTATCATTGTTTTCCTTTATGACTTCTGTCAGTTTTTTAATCACGGCAATTTTAAATTCTCTTTCTGGAAGGCTCAGAAATTCTTCCAAGTTATTGTCGTTGCAATCTGGGGGTTGGCTTTCTTTTTGTGGTGTGCTTTTTCTCTGGAGAGTTGCTAGGTTGCGTGTGGTTCTTCTCCTCCCTACTGTCTGTTTTCTAATTTGCCGTATGCGTTGGGACACTGTGTTGTTGGGACTTGCCGGCATCTTGGGTGGGCTTCTCTGTTCCCCTCTGGTTCTTCCAGGAGTCATCTGTCAGTTTCAAGCAGCCTTTACTGGAGAAAGGTCCCTGTTCTAAAATGCCGATGTGGGGACACACTCCCCTGTGCGCCTGGTCTGCCCCGGCGGTGGGTTCCTGCTCCCCTCTGGGCTTGGACTGCAGGCCAGAGGGGGTCTGGTGTGGGCGAACTTCCCCCGCTCACCTCTGGCTCCTGAGGAAGCCTTCTGCAGGTAGTCTTTACTGAAGAAATGTCCCTGTTCTAAAATGGTGATGTGGGACACACTCCCTGCGCTTCTGGTCTCAGGCACACTCTTCTGCGCGCCTGGTCTGCCCCGGCTGTGGGTGCTCGCTCTCCCTGTGGGCTCAGACTACTTGTTCAGAAGGGGCCCGGTGTGGGCTAACTCCCCAGCTGGCCACTAGCTCCTTCAGTAGCCTGTGCTGGGGTCAAGTCGCTAGGTGGCACCAGAGATCTCTCCTAGAGCCCTTGGGGAGCTGATTTTCCACCCCGTGGGACAGGGAGCAGAGCGGGGATGGTAGGGTACACCTCAACGGCTTTGGGGTGCTGTGTCTGCCTTGTGCCCCACCGTCGTGGGGAACCCACGCCCCTAATTTCGTGCCCCGGGTCTCAGTTCCAAAGCCCTCAGTTCCAGGACACGGGCTGTAGCCTAGATCAGTGGCGCGGGAATGGCGCCTTTTGAATCCCGCTCCCCTGCCTGGGCGCCTTGTTCCTGCTCACTCAGGGAGGGCCTCCACCCGGGTCTCAGTTCCAAAGCCCTCAGTTCCAGGACGCGGGCTGTAGCCTAGATCAGTGGCGCGGGAATGGCGCCTTTTGAATCCCGCTCCCCTGCCTGGGCGCCTTGTTCCTGCTCACTCAGGGAGGGCCTCCGCCCGGGTCTCAGTTCCAAAGCCCTCAGTTCCAGGATGCGGGCTGTAGCCCAGATCAGTGGCGCGGGAATGGCGCCTTTTGAATCCCGCTCCCCTGCCTGGGCGCCTTGTTCCTGCTCACTCAGGGAGGGCCTCCGCCGTCTCCCCGCAAGCCTAGGTCGCAGGCGCGGGGACCTGGGCAGCTGCAATCCGAGCGCCGCTTTCGCGCAAGCTTACCGGGCGGCCGGGGCTGTGTGCTGGTGCTGGTCTCCTCCTGGTGGGCGGGGCGCTCTTTAATGGCGTGTGGAGCTCACCTCCGCGGTGGATCCTGCAGGGTTCGCCTCAGCTCCCGTTCACGGGGTGTGGTGGCTGAAATAGTTCCTTTCCACTCACAGTCCTGCTTGCTGCATCCGTTTTTCTTGTTGGGCGTTTTGGTTTGTTGTTTCCCTTGTCTCTGCCGGTCGGAGAGTGCCACCTCTGTGGGCGGGGGATGGGAGCAGGGTTCTGCGCTTCCCTCCCTTCTCCTCCTCTTTTATGGCAACTTTCTTCTTCGGGCAGTTTGCTGGAGTCGTCCGTTTATCTTCCGTGTCCCAGTTCTCACTGGGACCTGCCGCTTTTCCTCCCTATTAACTTTTTTTAATGGGAGATCTTACTCGCAGCGTCTCCTCGCCGCCATGTTGCTCCGCCCCTTCCTGATTTTCTTTATCTTTTCAATTTTTTCTTCTTACTTTTCTATGGTAAGCAGTACACTTCAACTGGTTCAATGCCTTCAACTTTCCCTTTAGTCTCCTTCTTCATTCATATCTACTCTCTTCATGTTTTATCTATGTATATTAAACTTAATCTGCTTTTCTCACAGCTGCTTAATTCACATTCCTACTTTCTACAGATGCTTTTCAATGAGCTCAACATCCTGAAAACGTTTTCAGGTTTTAACATATCATTCAAATTGTAACTGAAACATACATTTTACCTTGTAATTCATAGGAAATGGTATATTAATTAAGGCAAAGTTGGTTAGGCTAAGAAAGAATTTAGACTTGGCCACATCATATAGGAGACAGAATGGTTATAGTGCTAGGAACTAGCAAAGGATAAGTAGTATCATTACCAGTGACTACTGTGTGCTTTATTCACTGTCCACCTGGCAACAGTTGATCAATTGGCATGAAAAAGTTAGCAACACTGAAACTGGATCTGCTTGAGATAGAAAGTGATATTAGTGAGCTCTGTCTCCAGATATCAAAGCTTAGTCACTATGCTGAAGTACTGTCTGAAGAAGAAAGCTGTCTCTGAAGAATGGATTGCTAGCATGGAAGCTTGGGAAATGACCGGAGGAAGATATCAAATTACTAGAGGAAAACACAGCAGAGGAAGAAAGGAATGATGCAGGCTAAAGAATGAGATAAAAATTACCAGAATTGTGTATTAGGTCATGAGAAAGAGTAAATTAATAGGATACTTTATTGGTCTGGAAAGTCTTGTGTCCTCTCGAATTGGGGAAAAGTGGAGTCTATATGTGGAAGATTTCGTAGTTCCAAAGAATGGAAAAGATCATTACAGAAATAGAGCATTATCAGAGCATTATTTCTTGCCAGTAGCTTTTCCTTGCTATATATTGTGAGAGATTCCAGATTAGAATTCACCTTGTTAGAACTAAACATATTTGGTCTTGGTTGCTATAAATCGGTCAACCAGTTATTGAGAGAAAAGTCCATTCTTTTTTCTTAGACAGGGCTAATCTTTAAAATTATTGCTATGTACCCTCCATCCACCTCTCCTCCATTCCATCACATTGCCTTTTTTCTACAGGCAATGTGCTGAAATATCTTTGTTTAAGTTTTTGGAACCAAGAAATCTCCTTGCTTTTAAAATTCATGTTTTACTTCCTTTTGTTTAAGAATAAGGTTATCACCATGATTGTACATCTTTGTATGTTCCCCTCTTCATTTTATCTTGCAGCATTAGACACAAGGGTAAAGGCCCTGATGTTACCCAGAACAGTGATTTTTCTTTTACTAAACTCTTAATATTAGGAGGAATTAATTTCTTTGATTTAATCAGACTATCATTACTATGACATGTGTATTTTTCTATTTAAGTTTCTGTTTAAGTTTTACTTTCCTTGCAGGTGGCTATTTTATTCGAATGTATTTTTTTCTAGAAATATAAGCCACTATGTGGAAAGTCCTGTTTTATTTGTTTTTGCCACTCTTTACCTAGCACAGTTATATGCACATAGAAGGCACTCGACAAATATTTATTGATTTAAAATTTGTTGCATTCGAAAGAAATATGATCCAAACTCTACTTATATTAAGTTAAAAGTTATAATTCAATGATTCATTTTAGCATAGTTTCTGAAAATACCAATCCACCCTGCTAACTATGAAAAGAATAGCTAACAGTACTTTGCTTATTATTGATATCATTGTATGAGCAGGGACAATAATTAAGATTATCATTAAAAGGAGATAGATTAAAATAATTTGCAAGTTAAAAGTATAAAAAATCTTATACAATTGTTAACTATGTAAATGAAACATTTTATTTCTAGTTCTGTTATACTAGACTTTAGAATATCCTTCAAAGATGGAGAAGTTAAAGGCAAGTAGTACATACTATGACCATTAAAATAAAACTCATTCTTTCAGAAATGCTATGGACTAAAGATATAAACAGGCTAAAATAAATCACATAGGTAATTAATAAATAGCATATCTTTAATAGGTTATTAAATAAAATAAAAATGTTTTTTAGATAGTCTTAACTTTTAGCAGCATATTTCTTTTTGTGAGAGGTAAGATACTTGATATAGGAACTATTATTTTGATTCATTATGTGACGTTATTTATCTCCAAATCTTAGGAATACTAATATACTTTTGAAAATACCAGTGCATAAACACCATTAAAATTTTATGAGTCATGTTTTTTAAAAAAAATTAGTGCATAGTCTTGAGGGAGAAATAATAGATATTCTCAACTACTAAATAGTTTGTATTTAAGGAAATGCACACACTCATTTAATTAGACACTCAGTGGAAAGTAGAGGTAGAGTAAAATGCATAAAAATAGCACCTTTCCTTTTTCACTTTTATTTTTCAGTTTATTGATATGTGAAACATCTATCGCCCATGTTTTTAGATTTCTTGCTATGACATAGAGAGCTATGATTATTAGAATTCAGAGCACCTAGACACAAATCTGTAGCTTCCTGACCTCTAGGCAAAATGTAATGTTTGCTAACTATTATTAGTTAATGGTACATCTCAAGAATTTAACTGTATTTTTTTCCATCTTTAAATTTTATTACTGTATTTCTCTTCAGGGTAAAAAAAAAATATGGGTCAATTTTCACTGAAGTGGGCTGGATTTATGTGTTCATCTTTCATCAGTGTCAAAAGGAATTGTGTACATCATTCCCTGGATAACAGGATGAATACCTGTCTCTGGACACTAGGGAGATCAGCTGTATACATAAGATAAGTGTAAAGTTGAAAAGAGAAACACTCTTAGTAATTTATCCAAGCCATCATGTTTTAACAATTTGAAACGTTTATAAAAATGTTCATGATATTATTTACTTCCTCATACAAGAAAGTTAATATTACCACTTTAAAGTCTAATGACACATATTATCAAAAAAAAAAAAAGCTTTGCAAAGACTGCTAATACAAAACTTTAAAACTTGTGCATCTTTTTCTAATAAAAAAAAGATAGCAAAATGAATAAAATCACCATTCTTTACCATTATGTAGAATGAAATTGTATTTGTTCAAGGTAAAAGAGAGTGGCTATTTCTATGTATTTCAATATGGGTCTGAGCCTTGAATGACAAAGATTTGTGATTTATGACTCATCTGGAAATTGACAGCACTAAATTTTCTCAAAACAAATTTAAGCACCTTGACTTGGTGGGAAAATACTAATTTTTGAATTGTACTGCTGTTCTCCGGTCAATTTAAGATAGTTTTAGATATAGTCCATTTAAGCATGGCTTTTTGCTGACCACATTCACCTACAAAGTCTGGAGAGATCCATAGTAAATTGCAGGCTTTACATACACACACACACACACACACACACACACAAATTTAAGGCTTTGTTTAGCAAGATATACAAGATACAATACCAGTGCTATTACTTTAACAACTTAAGAACTAAAAATAAGCCTCTTTGTATCTTTGAAAATTTTGGTAACTACAGTTTTGAGTCATTTTATCCAACTATAGGAATATTGTACTTCATGCACATAATAAGCATTTGGACCATGACTGAAATATTTCCAAAAAGGGCAGTAGGGTTGTTAGGAAAGCTGTGCTGAATACACTGGAAAGACAGACAGACAGAGATTTGCACTAAGGCTATAGAACATGCAGGTCCCCTAGATCAGTGATAGCACTTTACTGAGCCTCTACGTAATAGATATCCTGAGTGTGTGCGTATATACCATATCTATATATCTACATCTATATAGCTATATACAAAGATATATATATATACAAAGATATAGCTATATATAGATATGGTAATGTCTACAAAGGTATAGTTATATGATATAGATATATAGATTTGTTATATGTACACATATACCATATTATTATGCAGTATATATGTAAAGTCTATCTTTTGTAGTCTCTGCAGTTCCTGGCAGTTGGGAGGAAAGCATAATTATACCATAATTATAATAAGTTATTTTAGATCTTGTTATTTTAATAAAAGTTTAATTGAAGTTATAAAGATTCTGTACTCCCCAAATGACCTTATTAGTCCCAGTTGCAGGAGACTAAAACCTCAAATTTAGAAAATATTATCCAAATAATTATTGTTAAGTCAATTTGGTGGTTTATCAATATGAGTTTATAAGGCATATTTAAATTGGGTGTAATATGCTTCACTTCTGAAACGTAATTATGAATATGGATATTATGTTAATTTAGTGAGATAGTTTCTTGATGGTAAAAAAAGAAAAAAAATCCTCAGATTTTAAACCCCAATTTATAACATATAAACTCTAAAATGTAGGATTCACTTACAGTGTTTAAAGAAAAGCAATCTAATTATCAGTAAAACATTGGCAGTCCCATTTGTTGCTCTTTTCCCCTCTTTCATACATGTAGACCTTGTTTAAATATACCAAAAAATATAAACTCATGAATTCTATCATTTATATAAAGGAAAAAAGATTTTTTTCTTTAGAAACTTCTATTTCATTGCCCATCATGAAATTTTGCACCACCATATGACTTGTCTCATTTGAAATTACTTAACCAGAATTAACTTATGTTACTAATACATATTACATTTTTTCATTCCATATTGATTCTATTTAATAGTTGAAAAATATTATTCTAAACATTGAATTAATGCACAAAGGTTAATAAAAATGCAGATTTTTTTCCCCTGGGATGTGTTTAACATTCAGTTTATGCTTTCTTCTGTGTTTCTCACCTTCAACATCTTTATCTTCCTTCTCATGTTTTCTACATCTCCATAGGATTAATAATTAAATTATGAAGTATTTGAAGAAATATAGATGCATATATGCACAAAACAATAATTTCATATCAAATGCCTAGCATGGTATCACGTGTGACTCTCTTACATATGTGTTGAATAAACTAATCAAGATTTTCAGTCCTTTTTGCTATGTGTGAATTGATACTGCAGCAGAGATTGAAGAATCCAAATTTATATACTAATTCTCCAGATAAATAAACTACAACTCCAGACCTCAGAGAGAGTAATTAGGAAATATACTTAGTCATGTTATAATGCAGAGCATAATCAGTATTTAGGAAGTTATGAACAAAATTTTTTACTATGTAGAGCAGAAAATGTACTTTTGCTATAATGTGATCTATAGATAGACAAAATAGGGGTTATTCTCAATATTTACTATATATTTTGTTGGCTAATAGGCAATGTAATCAATGTATTAGAATAATATTCTGAATAGTACTGTCATATAGATGATAATTCATGAAATAATTTCTAAATAGATTTTTCAAGAAATATAAACCTTTATACTCTGACATTTCCTCATGTCTTTTACATCTCTACCTTGTGTCAATTATCTTTATCCATGAACAAATATTGTGTTTCTCTCAACTTGAAATTATAACCTACTCTAAAATGTCAAGTAAATTTGCATCATCTTTTTTTGTTGGGTTCTACCCTGCTCCTATCAAATGTCCACTGTAAGATGGTAGATGCACAGTGGACTTCAGCAATTTATACATTGCTGCCTCTTATCTTAGTAAGGGCATACCTTAGTCCCTAACCCTTCTAGAACTGAAGGAGCATATCTTTCAATGATTTTTCCCATATATTCTTTAACTGGACATTTGTAGTAAAATACAATATTCGGCTACCCTCATTTCCCTTGTATACATTTAGTATACAAGAAAAATGTTACATTTCTTTCTATAGCTACTACATGTCTCCTGTGCTTATTTATTCAGGTCATCCTTTGTTAATTTTCTTCCTCATGTATCAAGAGTACTTCTAGTCTTTTTTCTTAAGATAAAGTATAATTGGGGCCTCCCCGGTGGCGCAGCGGTTGAGCGCTGGGTTGCGAAGCTGCCCGCAGCCTCTGTGGTGCCGGTTCAATACCCGGATGCTCCCCGGCCACCGGAGGAGGGTCCCGCAGGGCGCGCAGACCTCTCCTGCCACCCGCTGCTCCCCTCAGCAGTGTACTTAGGTCCTTCTGCCTGCTCTGCTCCCCGCTCTGGCTTTGGTGAATTCTCTCACCCTCCCATGCTTCTGACTGTACCCAGTGCTTGTATGAATAAATAAATAAATAAATCTTTAAAAAAAAGATAAAGTATAATTGGATCAAATTCAAGGTAGTAACAATTTTTCAAATAGCAATTAAATCTGCCATCTGCTTAAAGAGGAATGGATATCTTAAATGTAACCTTTTATAGTAAAATTTTATTTTAAATCATTCTCCTTTCTACAGTTTTTTTTTAAATTAGCCACAATTTATTATTGAAATCAAAGTCCAACTGGCATGCTGTAACTTATCCACTTTGAGAAAAACTCTATTCACTTACCATGCAGAGATCACTCTATATTAACCTCTCCTATGATACAGGTTTTACTTGCTAACTTAATGAGAAACTGTGTAGCCAAAAATGCAGCTAAAATTTTTTGTTCAGGCAAAAAAATGCAACTCTTTTGGTTTGGGTTTTAGCATATATTCATAGTTATCTCATTGACTATTGCATGGAAAACTTAATATATGGAATAGCACTTTTAAAAATGATAGCTGGGAAGAAGGGAGGGGGAAAAATTCCACATGGGGTAGAATACGAAAAGGCTAGTTGCTTGGCTGTGATTTTAAAGAGGTTTTGGTGATGATCCTTGAAATGGAACCTACTAACAGTGAACAATATATGATAGAGATAACGTAAATGCTTGTTCAGAGATACAATGATGTAAATTGCATAGTATCAGGGTGCAGGGAAAATCATTCATGCTTCTGGTTTCTTCTCAATCTGGATGAATAATCACAGCATCAGGTGGGTTAGCAAAAGAAAAATCAATTTAATAACATATAGATGGAGAACTTACATGGCTTTCAAGTCTAAAATAAAGTGGGTCAAACCAAGGGGTGTGCATTCAGTACTAAGAGACCTGGGCCAGAAGGAGAGGAGAGAGGAGTCTTTACATGCAGAGGGCATGATTTCATATTTTATTCAGAGTTTAAAAAAAAATGAATTTCAAAATGGAGGACAAATTCACTGTTTGACTATGCCTGCCTAGAAGATACCTTTCAAACAGTATTTTTCTAGATCATAAAAAGGGGAAGCAGTGGTCATATTTTCAATTAGGAAAAAGGAAAAAAAAAAGTGTTGAGGGAGTGACTGTCTCTTCAACTAGGAAAGGGCAAAGGACCAAGTCAGGACAAAAGCTTCTGCTTGTTCTATAGGGCCTTAGATGCTGTTAATTCAGAATAATTTGCACTCTTTTAGTAATGGTAATAGATGTCCCAAGGTCTACAGGGTCTAGGTTGACCTTAGTTCCCCACACCATGATATTTATTGAAACAGGCCTATTCTACACATATTGAGAAAAAAAACTATTTTATCCTTTTGGAAACACTGGTCCCACAATAGGGATAAATAGATAATATAAAGTGGGTCTTTTTTAACCATCTGCTTTCATAAAAAAACTTTTAATTTCCTTTATAGCCAAAGGGCTCTGATTTGCATAATTAGATAATGTGAAAAGAAAACCACAAACTCTTAGAACACTAAGTTGGGAAACCTAAACCATGAAGGCTTAAAAATTAACCTTGAGTTTCAGAGTCAGGAAAGTTTAGTATGAAATATTTATAGTAAGTGGATATGAAAAAGGTAATTTTTAATATATGATGACTTGTTTTGTTAGGAAGGAGAGCCAGATATAAATTACCAAAATAAAACAAAATTCATTAGAAGTTGCAAGATACAAAAATGAAGATGAAGATGACTAGTAGATAATTTGATATTGGAAAGTCTTTGGAGTTGTTTGTTACAGATTTGATTACAAAATGGAGAGCTCTACTTATTTTTTGTTATATTTTGTTTAATAGAGTTAGGCCCAAATGAAAATAGAAGCAGCATTGCTTAAGATGATATCATGCTTTGATAATGTTTTGATATTTTGAGTTATTATGTCATCATTCTTGGCCATTTAAGGAAAATTTCTAAATATAAAGAGAATATATATGCTCAAAAGCATCTATTTTCTAGCCTAAAGTAGTATTTTGTCATGTATAGGTGTTAGCAGCAGAATGAGGGGCAACCCGGGACCCACAAACCTTGCATGTTATAAATAGGTACTGCCATCCACCACATAAAGGCATGACATAAATTTAGTGCATAAGAACTTCAATAGAAGAGAACCTTAATAGAATTAGTATACAATAGAGAGAAAAGAAAGAACATAGTTTCCCAATGAAACACCCAACGTTACCCATCCCCTCATGGGTAAATGCCCCCCAAAGCAAGGCTGCTGAGGCTGGAAAGCTTGCCACAGTCTAAAGCACCTTCTTTAGAAGGGAACTGTAGGAAAGGGGCAGAAGGGACCAAGCAAGTCTGGATGGAAAGGATCAAAAACAAAGTACAATTCAGGATAAAGGCTGTCATTGTCATCCTTCCCATGGGTCTCTCACTACATCTCTTCCAAGTGTCTCTTTCCATATCCCTTTTAAAAATCTACTTATTATTCCTCTCTCATATATCTGATTCATCTGTACTTTGAAGACAGTAATTCTGGCCCCATATCTTATTCTTTCTATGTTACTAACTTTTAGTCATCTGTGAAATAATTTTGTTCCTCCTTTTCTTACTCTGAATCTTGCTTCAGGCTTTCTGGACAATACTATCTTGTTTCTCTTTGTTTATTTCTTATTTCTACTCCCATCTGGTTCCTCTTCTCATGGCACTTATTTCATTTTCACTTTTTCTGAACTCTTCCTACCACACAGGTTTTTGTTGTTTTTAAATGAAACTCAATCATGAAAATATTTAAGATTTGTGAGTGCCCTTTTGGAACACTAAATTATGAATGAGATAATATTGTTGTCATTGCTTTCATTTTGTTTTCATAGAATATGCAAAGTCCTGTTGATTTAAAAAGTTTGACTGAACAGAGAGAACATGTTTTTCCTATTTTATATGAATTAAAAACAAAAGTTCCTGGCAAAAAATCAAAACTACCAAGACATCGCATTCAAAAAGGTTAGTTGTATGAATATTACACAATATTTAATGAACATATTTTGATAAATAATTAAATTCATTAGAAATTGGGCATGTTAATTTTGAACTATAAGTAGAGCTCCATGAAATATATGTTGAGACTTCTAGATAAAATACCCATATTCATTCAATATTTTATAAATATGCATAGTCAGAAAATCATTTCACCAATACCTAGAACCTGATTTTATTTGCAAATTGGGAATTAGGAGAAGCAGGTATTATCAAAAACCATATTGAATTGACAGCTATGTTACTATATGACTAATGCAGAACTGCTTCCATCAGGACATCGGTGTAGTATCAGATTAATATAAATTATTTCAATTAAATAATGATACTAAATTTCCTTCAGCCTTTGCACATAATTCTTTTTTGTTATAGAAAATATTTTATCATATTTTTTAAAGATTTATTTATTTATGCATACAAGAACTGGGGTACAGGCCAGAGGTGTAGAGGATGAGAGGATTCACCAGAGACAGAGTGGGGAACAAGACAGGCAGATTGACTGAAATACATTGCTGAAGGGAGCAACAAGTGAGTCCGGAGAGGTCTGCTGCACCATGTGGGCAGCTCCCTGGCAGGGGATCGAACTCGTGCTGCAGTATCTGCGGATAGCTTCATAGATTTCATCTTAATCCTTGTGCCACCTGGGAGGCCCCTTTATCATACTATTCACACAATTTTGTTTATCAAGTGAATACTTGTTTTCCTCGAATTTTTTCTGAATAAGTTGTGTTTTCAGAAGATATTACCTCTGCTTTCACAGGAAAATCATAAAATGACTGTTGTAAAATCATTTGAAGGGATTATTTTCTGAAGGATTTCTTTTTAACCTTTTCTAAATTAGTTTGATGAAATTGCATAACAGCAGACCAACCTCTTAATAAAATTTCAAGTGTATGATGCAGTATTGTTAACTGTGGGAACGTGGTACAGAAAATCTCTAAAAATTTCTCTCTTGTATTATTGAAATTTTATATCTATTGAATAGCAACTCCCCATTTCTCCCTCACTCTAGTCTTTTAATTCTTAAATATCTAAGTTTTCCTATTTTAAAAAAGCCAGGGTTCTGTCTTTATTCTTACTGATTTTTTCTTTTAAAGATTTATTTATTTATGCATATAAGAACTGGGGTACAGACCAGAGGTGTGGGGGGTGAGAGGATTCATCAGAGACAGAGTGGGGAACAGAACAGGCAGACTGACTGAAATACGCTGCTGAGGGGAGAAGTGGGTGAGACAGGAGAGGTCTCCTGCGCCTTGTGGGTTGCTCTCTGGCCTGTGGGGATCGAACTCATGCTGCAGAGGCTGCAGATAGCTTCAGAGTGCTGTGCTTAACCCCTTGTGCCACTAGGGAGGGCCCTATTCTTACTGATTTTTTTCTTCTTTGTATGTGAACTGTCAGATTCTCATTTGTAAGTGGCTTGTTTATTATTTCATCAGTTCTCCTGTAATTTCCCATGCTTTATTTTGTAAATCTCTGAATCTTTTAATTAAATGCAATTTTTACTTGCATTGTTTAGTTTCTAGGTTTATAATAAAAATGAAAGGAAAAACCATAGTCCCATGTTTCATACCTCCCTTTTCACTCTTCCTGCTATGCCAAGCAATTTCATTCAATATTTTTAACTGGTTTTTCTTTAACTTACTTTTTATATTTCCAAATGACATCCTTATTCACAATTAGCTATTATCTACACATTGGCATTGTGAAAGATGCATGTTTAATTCTCTTATAAATGCTACCTAGTATCCGTACTACATATCTACATAGCTCCTCCACTTTTCTTCCAATATAATCATATCGTTATTTGGGAGTTAATTAATATTTAATGTTTAAATTATTATTACTATGAAAATATTACTCATAGATGAGTCACACAGTATATTAGGAATATGTTTACTTTCTTTTTATTATTTTTTAATTTTTTTTATCATTGTTCATTTTTATACAATATTTGCTTCCCCTCACCCCCTCAGGTATAGTCCCCATGGAGTTTTCTTCACCAATGCACCCGTGCACCATCACCTCAGTCCCCTGTGCTCCTCCCTCCCTTCCTCTCCTTCCTCCCCTGCATATGTCTCTGACTTATAATTGTCTATTTTTGCTTTGTCATGTTTTGTACTGTTACTATTTTTTACACTGAAGTCTTTTTTGGTTCCCCTATATTCCTGCTATAAGTGAAACCATCCAATATTTTTCTTTTTCCTTCTGGCTTATTATGCTGGACATAATTCCTTCTAGTCAATCCACATTGCTGCGAATGGCATGAGTTTATTTTTTTGATTGCTGAGTAATAATCCATTGTCTGTGTGTGTGTGTGCGTGTGTGTGTGTATACCACATTTTCTTGAGCCAGTTATCTATTTTGGGGCATTTGGGGTGTTCCAGGTTTTACCTATTGTAAATAGTGCTGCAATAAGCATCGGTGTGCAGGTAGACAGCTTTCCATAGTGGTTGGACCAGTTTGCACTCCTGCCAGCAATATTGGAGAGTTCCTTTTTCACCACATCCTCGCCAACATTTGTTGTTGCTTGTTTTTTTGATATGTGCCATTCTTACTGTTGTAAGGTGGTATCTCAGTGTGGTTTTGATTTTCATTTCCCTGATTATAAAGGATGTTGAACATTTTTTCATATGCCTATTGGCCATTTGCATTTTCTCTTTGGAGAAATGTCTTTTAAGTTCTTCTGCCCATTTCTTGATGGGATTCTTCATTTTGTTTTTGTTGAGTTGTGTGAGTTTTTTGTATATCTTTGTGATCACTCCATTATCAGTTGACTGGAGTGCAAAGATTTTTTTCCCAATTGGTGGTATGGCTCTGTTTTAATGTCTTTTTTGAGAGCTTGTTTGGAGGTTCTAGCAGGGGAGCGCAGCTACTCGTATACCCTCGACCGAAGACCTGTCCGTCTCTATTCAGGGAAGGCCGTCCTCTTCGACCGAGTGCGCAGCTTCGGGAGGGACGCACATGGAGCGGTGAGGGAGGAAGGGGACACCCGCCTAGCCAGCCAGATCAGCCGAATCAACCCTGGCGATCAATGGGGTGACAGATGTCGCAGCCAGATCGCCCTCACATCCTTAATGTCTTTTTTGTTGTACAGAAGCTTTTCAGTTTGATGTAATCCCACGTGTTTATTTTTTCCTTGACCTTCTTTGCTTTGGGTGATGAGTCTTTAAAGATGTTATTGCGACGTGTGTCTTATAGTTTTTTACCTATATTTTTTTCTATGTATTTTATGGTTTCAAGTCTTATGTCCAGTTCTTTTATCCACTTTGAGTTGAGTTTTGTGCATGGTGAGAGGTAGTATTCTAGTTTCATTTTTTGCATGTGGTGGTCCTATTTTTCTCAACACCATTTATTGAACAAACTTTCTTTGCTCCATTGAATATTCTTTGCTCCTTTGTCAAAGATTAGTTGACCATAAATCTGTGGGTTTATTTCTGAATTTTCTATTTGGTTTCACTGATCCATGTGTCTGTTCTTGTTCCAGTATCATGCCATTTTGATTATTATGGCTTTGTAGCACAGTTTGAAATCTGGGAGTGTGATGCCTCCATTCCCTTCTTTTTTTTTTTTTTTTTTTCAGGAGAGCTTTGGCTATTCAGGGTTTTTGGTTGCTCCATATGAATTTCATCAATATTTGTTCTATTTCTTTGAAGAATGTCATTGAAATTTTTATTGGAATAGCATTGTATCTGTAAATTGCTTTTGGTAGGATGGCCCTTTTGATAATGTCAATTCTTCCACTCCATGAGCAGGGGATGTCTTTCCATATTTTTGTATCTTCTATTTCTTTTCACAGTGTTTGATAATTTTCTATGTATAGGTTCTTCACCTCTTTTTTTAGGCTTATTCCCAAGTATTTGATTTATTTTTTTTGTTTCAATCATAAAAGTGATGATTTTCTTGATTTCTTCTTCTTCAGATTGATTGTATTTAGGAAGGCTACTGACTTTTGTATGTTGATTTTGTATCCTGCCACTTTACTAAACTGGTTGATTATTTTGAGTAGTTTTTCTGTGGAGTTTTTAGGGTTCTCTATGTATATTATCATATCGTAAGCAAATAGTGATAGTTTTACTTGTATGTCTTTCTCTTGTCTTATTGCCCTCACTAAGACCTCCAGTATTTTATTGATGAGCAGTGGTGAGAGAGGACATCCTTGTCTTATTCCTGATCTTAAAGAAAAGGCCTCCAGCTTTTTGCCACTGAGAATAGTATCAGCAATGCGTTTGTTGTATATGGCTTTTAACATGTTAAGTTCCTTTTATCCTGAGAATTTCAAGGGCCTTTCTCATAAATGGATGTTGGACTTTGTTGAATGCTTTCTTAGCATCTATTGATATGATAATTTGGTTTTTATTTTTCTTTTTGTTGATGTGTTGGATTACACTGATCAATTTTTGTATGTTGAACCATCCCTGTGCCCTTGGGATGAATCCAACTTGATTATCCCTTTAATTTACTGTTAGATTCTGTTGGCAAGGTTTTCTTTAGGATTTTTTTTTTAAGATTTATTTATTTATTTATACAAGCACTGGGTACAGTCAGAAGCGCGGGAGGGTGAGAGGATTCACCAGAGCCAGAGCGGGGAGCAGGGCAGGCAGAAGGACTGAAGACACTGCTGAGGAGAGCAGCAGGCAGCAGGAGAGGTCTGTGCGCCATGTGGGACCCTCACCTGGCCACCAGGGATGGAACCGGCGCTGCACAGGACACGGGCAGCTTCGCAACCCAGTGTTCAACCGCTGCGCCACTGGGGAGGCCCTTCTTTAGGATTTTTGCATCAGTGTTCATTATGGAGATTGGTCTGTAATTTTCTTTTTTTGTGTGTTGTTTTTGTATGGTTTTGGTATTAGTGTAATGTTGGCTTTGTAGAACGTATATGGTAGTATTCCTTTTTTTCCGATTTTTTGAAAGAGTTTGTATAGAATAAGCACTAATTCACTGCTGAATGTTTGGTAGAATTCATTTGTGAATCCATCTGGACCTGGGCTTTTGTTTTTGGGGAGTACTTTAATTACAGCCTCAATTTCACTGCTTGTAATTGGTCTGTTTAGGTGTTCTGTTTCTTCTTTGTCCAGCTTTGGATAATTATATCATTCCAGTAATTTGTCCAGCTCATCTAGATTGTTGAATTTTTTTGCATATAGTGTTCATAGTAATCTCTGATTATTCTTTTGATTTCTGCTGAGTTTGTTGTGATTTCTCCTCTTTCATATATAATCCTATTTATATGTGTTTTTTCCCATTTTTTTTCTTTGTGAGCCTGGCTAAAGGTTTGGTCTATTTTGTTTATTTTTGCAAAGAACCAACTTTTGGTTTCATTGATCTTTTGGATTGTTTTTTTAAATTTCTAATTCATTTATTTCTGCTTTGATTTTTATTATTTCCTTTCTTCTACTGGCTCTAGGGTTATATTTGTTGTTCTTTTTCTATCTATTTGAGATATGAGAGTAGGTTGTTACTTTGCATTTGTTCTTGTTTCTTGATGTGAGCCTGTATTGCTATATATTTTCCTCTTATTACTGCTTTTGCTGCATCCCATACATTCAGGAAAGTTGTGTCCTCCTTGTTGTTCAACTCAAAGTATATTTTAATTTCTTCTTTAATCTCCTCATTAGCCAGTGGTCTTCCAGTAGTATGGATTTCAATCTCCATGAAGTAGGAGGGTTCCTTGTTTTATTTTCATGATTTATTTCTAGTTTGATGCCTGTATGATTGAGAAGATATTTGGAATGATTTTGATCTTCATGTATCTGTTGATGTTTGTCTTGTGGCCCAGAATGTGATCAATTCTGGAGAATCAATGATCCATGCATGCTTGAGAAAAATGTGTACTCAGATTTTTTTCGGTGGAGTGCCCTATAGATGTCTGTTAAGTTCTATGTCTTTATTTTGGGCTCTAGTGTCTTTGTTAATTTTTGTCTCATTGATCTGTCTATTGGTGAGAGTGGGGTGTTGAAGTCTCCCACTGTATATGTATTTTTTTAAATGTCTGTTTTCAGAGCTTATAATTGTCTAATATATTTTGGTGCTCCTTCATTTGGTGAGTATAAGCTGATGAGTGTTATTTTTTCCTGGTATGTTGTCCCCTTGATCCTAGTGTACTGTCCGTCTTTGTCTCTTTTTACCTTTTTAATTTGAAGTCTATTTCGTCTGATATAAGTATAGTTGTTGCTACCTTCTTTTTGGTCCATTTGCTTGTAGGATTGTTTTCCAACCTTTTACTTTCAGTCTATGTTTATCTTTGTGATTAAATGGGTTTCCTGGAAACAGAAGGTTGGATTTTGTTTTTTAATCCAGCATGCTACTCTGTGTCTTTTCATTGTTGAGTTTAATCCATTTACATTTAGAGTTAATATTGATATGTTGGCATCTGTATATGCCATTTTGTTTGTCTTTTTATTTTATTTTATTCCTTGCTTTATTCTATTCTTCTTGTTCATTCCTCTGTTGGTTTTGGCTTTAGGATTTCTTGTAGAATTTTTTGGAGTGGGGGTTTAGTTGTAATGAATTTCTGGAGTTTCTGTTTGGCTGAGAAGGTCCATATTTTTTCTTCATAGAGGAAGGAGAGCTTTGCAGGGTAAAGTATTCTTGGTTGGCTTTGGCTACCTTGAAGTTTTCTGCATATGTTACTCCATTCTCTGCTTGCCCATAGATTTTCTTCAGAGAAGTCTGAAGTTAACTTGATTGCTTTTCTCTTATAAGTTATCTGTTTCTTCCCCCTTGCCAGTTTCATTATTTTTTCCTTGTCGTGGACTCTTGCAAGCTTTACTATTATGTGTCTTGCTGTAGTTTTCTTTTCATCGTGGTAATTGGAAGTTCTTACTTGTATGTCTGTATTTGTCGCCTTTTTCATGCTTGGGAAGTTTTCTTCAATTATCTCCTTGAATAATTTCTCAGTTTACTTCACATAAAGCCAAGAGTTTACATTATGAAATATGTCTGTCTTGATTTTCAGATAGTTGTGTACTCTATATGACATTCTGCAGAGAATTTAACCTCATTTATTTTGTTGCTTAGCTAATACTACCCTACTAAAGACATTCAATAAATAAGATCTCTTCCTTATACAAAATAACAGTTCTCTTTTTTTTTTATAGCTTTTCAGTTCACCTGAGGACTATATTAGATCACCTGACTTCTACCCTTTCTCCACAGACATCTACCTTATAAAACAAATGAATATATCACCACTTAGTTGTTTTAACTCTTTCTTCTTACCCCTCTGATAAGCTTTGCAATATAGAGTATTTTATTATACTTTTATTTTTGTTACTAACATTTAGGTTATTGTTCCATATATATTTTTATTAGCTCTAGGCATTCAAAGTCCAATAGTAAAGAAGGCATATAAAACACTACTTTCATAGAACTACATGTTAATCATAAAGATAATATTAAATGTTTTAGTTGAACTTTGTAAGATTATGAAGTCAAAAAGTCCTACCTATAACTTGTGAACAAGAATAGGTAT
The DNA here is from genome assembly GCF_964194135.1 of Talpa europaea. Classification (NCBI taxonomy): domain Eukaryota; kingdom Metazoa; phylum Chordata; class Mammalia; order Eulipotyphla; family Talpidae; genus Talpa; species Talpa europaea. The sequence goes on from NC_140076.1 coordinate 50,725,150, forward strand.
CTGGGCATCCCCGGTGGTGCAGCAGGTTGAGCACAGTGCTGTGAAGCTGTCCACAACCTCTAGAGTGTGGGTTTGATTCCCGGCTGGCCAGAACGGTGCCCACATGGTGTGGTGGACCTCTCCTTTCTTCCCGCTGCTCCTCTCAGCAGGGTTTTCAGTCTGTCTGCCTGCTCTGCTTCCCGCTCTGTCTGTGGTGAATCCACCCGCGTCTCTGGCCTATGCCCCAGTTCTTGTATAAATAAGTAAATCTTAAAAAAAAAAAAAAAAAGAGGGGCCTCCCTGGTGGCGCAAGGGATTAAGCACCACACTATCAAGCAATCCACAGCCTCTGAAGCATGAGTTTGATCTCCAGCCAGCAGGGAGCAACACACATGGCGCAGCAGACCTCTCCTGACTCTCCCACTGCTCCCCTCAGCAGTGTACTTCGGTCAGTCTGCCTGTTCTGTTCTCCACTCTATCTCTGGTGAATCCTCTCACTCCTCCACATCTCTGGCCTGTACCCCAGCTCTTGCATGCATAAATAAATAAATCTTGAAAAAAATGGAAACTTTAAAAAAAATTAAAATAAATAAATAAAAGAATAGGTATCATCTCATTTATATTATCAAATAAGTCAGTTAGTTGAAATATACTTGATCCTTTTTAAAAAAGATTTTATTTATTTATACAAGAGCTGGGGTATAGGCCAGAGGTGTGGGAGGGTGAGAGGATTCACCAGAGACAGAGTGGGGAATGTAACAGGCAGACCTTTTTTTTAAAAGATTTTATTTATTTATACAAGAACTGGGGTATAGGCTAGAGGCGTGGGAGAGAATTCACCAGTGACAGAGTGGGCAGCAGAACAGGCAGGTGGACCAGAAACACTGCTGATGGGAGCAGCAGGTGAGACAGGAGAGGTCTGCCACACCATGTGGGTATCTTCCTGGTGGCTGGAATCGAACCCGCACTGCAGAGGCTGCGGACAGCTTCACAGTGCTATGCTCAACCCGCTGTGCCACTGGGGAGACGCTATACCTGATCCTTAATTCTGATTATCTTTGTTGTAAATATTAACTACAATTCATGTTTTACTGATTAGTTATCTTACTGTAAATCAATGCTTTTATCTTCTTTAACTTAAGTCACACCTGTTATCATTTCTAGTTTTTATTCTATATTGCCTAAACAAATTCTTTTTTTTGAGGAGGGAATGATATATCACTGCAGGTCAGGTGTTTTATTTTTTTTAATATTTATTTATGCATACAAGAACTGGGGTACAGGCCAGAGGGGCGTTCTTATACTTTAGACAAGTTTCACTGTTGTTTTTTTTTTTTCCTTCTCTCCTAAATTGTTTGCTAGAATGACTGCATTATATACCAGGGTATAAAATATTATTTAGTAGATAACTTCAGATGATCAATTAGAATATACTCATGCATATAAGAATAGATGTTTTTGTTGCCAGATTTAAAATAAAAGCAAATAATAAAAAATATTTCATATCAGTATAGTTCAAAATGTTTTTAAAAATATTTTGTTTCCTTATTAAAAAATGAGAATTCGAAGGTTAAATTCAAGCAGACATGAGTATAACTTGAAGAAGAAAATAGACTTTGAGTTGTATATATTTGGATCTAAGGATAAACAACATGTGTTTCTTATAATCTCTCTTACCAACAACCACATCCAGTTAGGTAGAATGTTGTGATAAATTCTGTTCATTTTACTATGAGTGAAAGCAAGTAAGGTCATCAAGTACATTGACTGCAACACAAAATGGTAGTAGGGGAATTCAGCATCTCACATACAACAATAGATAGATCAACCGGACAGAAAATCAATAAGATAATGATAACCTTAAATGAAGAATTAGTACAGGTGGTCCTGTTAGACATTTATAGGGCACTAGAGGTTCCCCCCACCAAAAAAAAAAAAGCTTCATATATATTCTTGTCAAGTGCACACAGGACATTTTCCAGGGTAGAAACTGTTCTAAACTGATACAACAATGTATTTTTCAAAAAGACTATGATAAATTAAAAAAAAATCAAAATCATATAATGTCTGTTGCTCTTAAACTACGGTAGAATTACCACAACAGAAAGATAACTGGAAAATCCCCAAATACTTTAAAACATGTTTTAATAACACATGGATCAAATAATGAATCTCAGAGAAATTTTAAAATATTTTGAGATAAATGAAAATTAAAAATACCAGTTACCAAATTTACTAAGGTATGGCAAAAACAGTGTTTGAGGTACACTTGTAGCATTAACTGCATAATTTAGAAAGAAGAAAGTTCTAAAATAGTCATTAATGTTTCTAAACTTAAAAATCTTGAAAAGTAAGACAAATTGAAAGTTAGCAGAATAAAAGATATAATAAAATTGTGAGTCGAAGTTAATGAAATTAAAGACAGGAAATCAATAAAGAAATTAAGACAGAAAAATGGGTTTTGTGAAAACAGGGTATAGAGGGTTTCTTGGGCAGTAAAAATACGGTGTATTATAATAAAATGATTGATGCATGTCACTATAAGGTTTGTCTAAACCCAAAGGATGTCTATCTCCAAGAGTGGCTCCTGAGGTAAAATATGGACTGTGATAATATTGTATTAATATAGGTTCATTGGTTGTAACTAATATACTATGATAGTAGTTGTGTATCTAGGAGATTTGTATCATTTAGTGTTCTAAATGTGTTAGGACAGAGGATATATGTGGACACTCTGAGGCTCAATTTTGCTATGAACATATAATTGCTGAAAAAAATAGTTCATTTAAAAAAATATAAAATGGGGCCTCCCTGGTGACACAAGGGGTTAAGACGCAACCTATGAAGCTCGCCGCAGCCACTGCAGCACAAGTTCGAACCCCGGCCAGGGATTTACCCACATGGTGCAGCAGACCTCTCCTGAATCATCTGCTGCTCCCCTTAGCAGTATATTTCAGTCAATCAGCCTGTTCTGTTCCCCATCTGTCTCTGGTGAATCCTCTCTCTCTCTCTCTCACACACACACACACACCCCCCCCACCGCAACTCTGGCCAGTTCTTGTATGTATAAATAAATAAATCTTTTAAAAAAATAAAAAAAAAATATATAAAATAAATAGAACCTCCAAGAATGTGGGATTTTTTTAAATAAATTTTATTTTTATATTCCCCATACAATTGTAACCCCCTTATTTTGACCCCAATCCCTCCCCTCCCCGCACCCCACCCCCCATAGAGTGTCTCTGGTTCATAGTTTTTTGTTGATTTTGATTTTCACTTTCTTATAGTTATTCATTTTCCTGGTCCCTTATTTAAGTTTTCTAGATTCCTGCTATGAGTGAGACCATCCGTATTTTTCTTTTTCTTTCTGGCTTATTTCGCTGAGCATGATCCCTTCCAGCGCCATCCATGTTGCTGCAAATTGCAAGTGTTTATCTTTTTTGAATGCTGAGTAATACTCCATGGTGTATATGTACCAGAATGTGGGATATTACTAAGTGGATGAATATAAGAAAAGTCCTATAATTAGATGTGAGATAGAGGGGACAGAAAAAAATCTTTAAAAATTTCAATGCCTTACTGACAAATGTTGATGAAAAATTCTCATTTTTGTAAGATTCTCAACAAATTACAAGATAAACATAAAAACATCTACATCCAGATACACTATACTTGTAATGTTGAAAAGCACAGATGAAGAGAAAATGTTGCAAGCAGTGGGAGAAAAATAATTTAATATATATGTGAACTCCAATGAGATAGTTATTGACTGCTCATCAGAAAGAATAGAGATCAGAGGAAGTGGGATGACATACTCAAATTACAAAAGAAAATCTATCAATCAAGAATCTTATATCCAGAAAAACTACCTTTATAAATGAAAGTAAAGACACTTTCAGATGATGAAAATTGAGATAACATTACCAGCAGAAGACAATATACTGAAAGCAAGTCACACTAAACAATATTTAAAATCCACAGGAAAAAAATGAGCACTAGTGATACTAGTATTATAAAATAGTATCACTGTATAGTTCTTTTTTTTTAAGATTTATTTATTTATCCATATAAGCACTGTGCATAGTCAGAAGCATGGGAGGGTGAGAGAATTCACCAGAGCCAGAGTGGGGAGCAGAGCAGGCAGAAGGACCAAAGCACACTGCTGAGGGGAGCAGCGGGCACAGTAGGAGAGGTCTGCGCACCATGTGGGACCCTCGCAGGTGGGATCGAACCGGCGCTGCAGAGGCTGCGGGCAGCTTCGCAGCCCAGCGCTCAACCGCTGAGCCACCAGCGGAGGCCCAACCGTATAATTCTTTCTAAAACTAACTTAGCAGTTGGATGAAACATGCTTTGTTGTACCTATAACACAAGAAATAGAATATATTTGGCAATAATACTATAAAGAGATTACTGGAACAATACTATAACTTGGACAAGGAAATTTTGTGTGAAAGTAACTCATATCCACAAAAAGAAAGTATAAAGAATTAGAAATGGTAAGTAGAAAAACTAATAGAACAATCTTTATGACTATGTTTTCTTTATTTTTTCAACTTCTTTTAAATAATATTATGTAGAGTAATATTTTCAATGATACTAGATTTTTAGCATATATAGACCTATGTAACAGTAATAAGAAGTGTGTGGGGAGGGTAACAGCATTACATAAAACTCCTATAGAGGAGTAATTTTGTATTTCACTGGGTTTGTTTGTATAACTCTAAATATTTTGGCAATTTAAAATATATTTGTGATACCACAATAACTATTGAGAAAGCAGCTAAAAATAATTATTTAAAATAATTCAAAATAAAATAAAATATTCAGTGATGCCATAACAAATATTCAGCTAATGTAAAATAGCAAAAATAAGAGTAAAAGAGGGAGGGGAAAGACATGGGATAAAGAAAACTAAAAAACAAAAAGGCAGATTAAATACAAATATGTGAAAATAAATTTAATGGGAATCAGTGAATAATCTGAGGTTATCAGATTGGAATTAAAGCAGTATCCGCTTATATATTTCCTATAGGATACACAGGCTTAATATCCACGCAGTCTAAAATTTTGTTTTGTTTTAGAATAGTCAGGTGTGAGGGATAGTATTATACAGAAATAAGAGCTCAAGAAGGGAATTGTAATTAAAATAAAAGGTTAGGAAAAGCTTGCTATCTCAGATAAAGATAGTAAATGTGTATTGGCTCATTGTCTACTCTGATAAATTGTAGCAGTCTGCCTGGAGTGCTGCTGTTATGTTCTGAGGCAACATCTGGGAGTAAAGAAAGCTCTGGGTAAATTAGAGAAGTCTGCAATTGTCAATGAAATGAGAATTTGTAGAGTCAAAATGAAATTTGAGTGAACTAATAAAATCTAAATTTTAAAACTTCATCCCATGTGCCAAACATTGTTTCACTCAAATTTCAATACTAGTTTATAAGATAGGCACTTTCATTTTTCCTGAATGCTGGAATGTGATGTTTCAGAAATCCAACTGATTTTGTTCTTGGTGTTTTTCTGATACACACTACCCAATAATGGTTCTAGCTATCCAGTGCCTCAAAATTAACAATGTGAGAATCAAAAGTGTTGTTTCAATCAACATAGAACTTGTACAGTTTATGTTGTTAGGGTGGTCCAAATTGAGCTCACAGGTCTGGCACAGAATATTAGATTGGGAAGTTTAGATATTTAAATTAAAATTCTGATGATACAGGGGAAAAGACTTAATCATCATGTTTTTTTTTTTTTTTTTAAGAGAGAGTCTTTTTTTTTTAAGATTTATTTATTGATTTATACAAGCACTGGGTACAGTCAGAAGAATGGGAGGGTGAGAGAATTTACCAGAGCCAGAGTGGGGAACAGACCAGGCAGACTGACGAAAAACACTGCTGAGGGGAGCAGTGGGTGGCAAGAGAGGTCTGCTGCGCCATGTGGGACCCTCACGGGCTGGCTGGGATCGAACTGGCACTGCAGAGGCTGTGGGTAGCTTCTCAGCCCAGCGCTCACCTGCTGCGTCACTGGGGAGGCCCTGAATCATCATGTTTTTTAGAAGGAAAATACCATCATCAAGATACATAGTAATCAGGAACCTCTAAAAAGTTTGATGTTAATATTGAACCAACCTTTGTTGGACAGAAATTCATTATTTTTCACTGTTTATAAACAAACATGGAATTAGTTTGAATAATTTGTTCTAAAATTACCCAGACAAGTAGAACTTCTGGTAGAAGCAGAGCATGTGGAGCTAGAGAAAACTGTATAAAAGGCATACTTTAAAAAGGGAGAAATAATATTCCTTGAAATAATAAAACCCATCACAAAAGCCCACATATTATATACTTGCATTTTTAATAAATGTCCAGAATAGGTAAATCTACAGGCAGAAGGTTGATAGGCCATTGCCTGAGGTTTGAAGGTGGTGGAATTTGAAGGATGGCGAGTGACTCTAATGGTTAAAGCATCTCTTTTGGAGGTGATGAAAATGTTCTAAACCTTGATTATGGTAATAGTTACAGAAGTCTGTGAATATATTAAAAATATTGCATTGTGCACTTTACTGCTTTACTCTTTAATTTTTACTGTATGTTGGAAAAAATCCCATATACACAGTTTTTAAGAACGCTCGATACATCAGCAATGGCAATATTTATCTTAGATGTTGTTGTTACTAACTGTAAGTGAAATAGTTATTTGTAAGCTACCTTGGTAAGTTGATAACCAAGCATAACATTTTAAGTATTTCACTTGTTAAATGTGAAAGATACATATAAATGTGTTTGCTGATATAATGTTTACTATGTTTTTATTTTTGGAATTAGATAGAATTTTGTGATGAACATGTATTGCAATGCTTCCAATGTAGAGTATAGATAAATAGATTTTGGGCAGCATTTCCATATAGAATATCTAACTTTTAGAAATGTGTGAATGGCTTCAAATGGAAAGCTCCATTCTCTGCATCTTTGTAATTTTAATCTTACTGCAATCAATACCATTATAGCTCTGTTATGAGTGAATGGTACATTTTTTTTTTTGTAATTTATTCTTTATTATGATGACTTCATATCTTCAGCCATTTATGCCACAGTATGTGTGTATATGTAATGGGATGGAAGAGAGGAAGAGCTCAGATTCTTTTGTGGTGGTATTTAGAAAATAAATCTCAAAGGAAGAAAATGGTTACAATGTCACCATAATTTCAGTGACATTTATGCATCTTACAAATCAAGAAAAACTTGGTGCATGACAGAAGGTGACGTGACGTCACTACTTTTTCCTTTATATATTACTTCCTTAATCTTTCCTTCCTATTCTTTATTTCACCTGAATTCAAAGATGTCTCAAAGCCTGTTCACCACACAAGTCCATATTCTTGTTTAAGATGTCAAGCAGTTTTACTGAAGAGAGCAACAATTTCAGATCCATTTGTGAATATTCAGATCAGAGCTACACTGATTTTAAATAGTGCTAGACCATTTGTTTCTTCACAGATGGCTCATAAATCTGTATACATTTAGAAGAACCATAGAAACTCTGTTGACCACAAATGGTACTGGTTTCTATGTTTTCTGTGAGTTTCAAAAGTTCCATGAGACCATTGAAATTATGTTGAGATTACCAAAATTGATCATGATACAGGATAGTTGTTTTGTTCTTAAATAGAAAAGTTCATATAAAGCAAGACTATAAGGAGAATTTCATTTTAGCAAACATTTATTTTTCATAGAGTAAACTATATCTGAAAAAAAAATCATTGTATTGTACTTGTGCTGAAAATTCAGTTTATGGGAATTGTGGCTGAAAAAAAAATGAGAAAAATACACCTCAAAATTATTTGGTAGTGTTAATGAAAAGTACACAACGTTGTCATTTTCCTATTTTTATACTTATCATTAACAGACATATAAATGGAAACAAATAGTATTAATTTGATATGATTTTTTTGTCTTTAGTATAAAATATTTTAAAATTACATTGTATTAATGAAAATTTAAAATTAATTTTAAAGATAAGGAATTTCAATATGAAATTTTAGTTTGTATTTGAATATGAAAGCTATCAGCTTCCAAAACAGAATACCGGGCCTCCATGGTGGTGCAATGGGTTAAGATGCAACTTATAAGGCTAGCCACAGCCACTGCAGCATGAGTTCGATCCCTGGCCAGGGATCTGCCCACATGGTGCAGCAGACCTCTCCTGACTCGCCTACTGCTCCCCTCAGCAGTGTATTTTATTTGATTTTTTTTAAAGATTTATTTATGTTTGTTTATTTATTTATACAAGCACTGGGTACAGTCAGAAACGTGGGAGGGTGAGAGAATTCATCAGAGCCGGAGCAGGAAGCAGAACAGGCAGACTGAGGAAAGAAATACACTGCTGAGGGGAGCAACACCATGTTGGACCCTCGCCTGCTGGCAGGGATCAAACCAGCGCTGCAGAGGCTGTAGACAGCCTCGCAGCGCGGTGCTCAACCGCCTGCACCAACAGGGGAGGCTTTTGCCTGGGTTTCTATAATAGTCTTTAAACCTGTTTCCTTCCTTATACTCTTCTCGTCCATGTTAACATTCATTCCCTTCTTGGCAAATAACATGCTACACCCCCCTCCCCACTAAAATGGCTTCAGACCTCAGAATAAAATCTAAACCTTGTTTTCTGTGGTTTATAATAACCCATGTTGTTATAAACCCTGGCACTTGCTTTGCCTATCTGACCACATTCCATACCTCCTCTTGCTCACTGGGTTCCAGCAAAAATAGCTTTCTCTCTGTACACATATCAAGCTAAATGAGTTCCTGCCTAGTTCCCTTACAGTAGTTTCTCATTTCTCCTGAAATGCTTTCCCCCAAGTTTTCCCCAGTGCTTATTCCTTCTCATCTTTCATCTCTGAAATTAAATAGAATTTCCTTTTAAAAATTTTTCTTGTCTACCCTAATGGGTACTAGACTCACTGTGACTAGTTACTAGACTCACTGTTTTTTTACCCTGACTGATTTCCATCAGTGAATTATTCCTGTTTGATATTTTCTAGTTTATGTATTTGTTATCTTTCTTCTTCACGGGCATAGCACGACCATAAAACTTGGGATAATATTTTTCATCGTGCCTCATCTCTCTGGTCTACAGAAGTACTTTATCTATAAAAGAATGTTTTGTACTTACATTCACATATTCTATATTTGCTATCTGATACATTTTCATTAAATAGAAATTGCTATTATCATAGATATTATAAAAACCAAGCAATTCTTCTTAAGCAATTAAAAGGAAAAAGTTTAGAGAAAAAAATAAGAACTGAAGGAAGTTTTAACAAGTAACTTCATGGTTGTGATTCCTGAATTTCAATTGAATTTGAAAGTTACTGAAATATGAATGGGTAGATACTAGGATGGATGGATGCATTAATAGATAAATAAATCAAAATAATTTTAGGAAGCTAGAAGCTATTTAGTTTTTTATTGAGACCGTATGTAGTTTTAAATAGACATCATTGGAAGAAATTGGATAAATGCTCATAGAATCTTAGACATAGTATGTATACTATCCAAAACGAAATTAAAGTAGAAAAATCATTAACACATCAGGATGAATTACAATTGAAATGAAATTAAAATTAATAATTCGAAGTGAGAAGAGGAGAAAAATGAATTTGAATTTGACCACAAATAGCTATTAAAAATCCTAAATACCTATTTTATAGTTGACTGACTATAGTCTAAGAAGTTAATGCGAATCTTCTGACAATTCTGTTTGTTGATTCTGTCTAGAAGCTTGTATTATTGGGGCTTATAAAATTTTGTCCTATAGAAGCTGATAATCTAAGAACTGTTAAAGGGACTTAATTAAATAATAGTTAAGATCTAGCTCTTCTAGGGGCCTCCCCGGTGGCGCAGCGGTTGAGCGCTGGGTTGCGAGGCTGCCCGCGGCCTCCGCGACGCAGGTTCGATCCCCGGCTGCTCCCCGGCCACCGGAGGAGGGTCCCACATGGCGCGCAGACCTCTCCTGCCGCCCGCTGCTCCCCTCAGCAGTGTGCTTCGGTCCTTCTGCCTGCTCTGCTCCCCGCTCTGCCTCCGGTGAATTCTCTCACCCTCCCACGCTTCTGACTGTACCCAGTGCATGTATAAACAAACAAACAAACAAACAAATGAATAAATAAAACATGCCTCTATTTAAAAAAAAAAAAATCTTAAAAAAAAAAAAAAAAGATCTAGCTCTTCTAATTGCTGAAATGAAACTTGGCAATATCTTTTGGTTTCTGCATATTTCAGCCAAAGAAAAATACAAAAGAAAGGGTGAAAACAGACCAGAAGAAGTGTATCTCTTGTCATTATTTGTTTCGCAAACATTGTTAAATGTATAGTGGAAGAGGGGGTGCATTTTGTGTGTTAAGTTTAACTGCTTTTTCTTTAAATTGTAATTTGATGTGGTAAGAATACTTAACATGAGATCTCCCCTCTTTAAAAATGTGCAATTCAATATTGTTGGCTATAGATGTAATGTTACACACAGATCTCTTACTAAGTTGATTTTATATGTAATATATCATATACATGTAAAATATCTCCCCAATTTCCCCTCCCACTGCCCTTGGCAACCACATTCCTCTTTTTGAGTCTATAAATTTGACTTTTTTTTTAGTTATTTCATATAAATCTAATCATGCAGTATTCATCTTTTTGTGACTAGCTTATTTCACTTAGCATAATGTCCTCAAAGCTCATTTATGTTATCCCATAATGCAGAAGTTGTTTCTTTTTCAAAACTGAAAATATCACATTATATGTATATACCACATTTTCTTTGTCCATCTGTTTATGGACATTTAAGTTGTTTCTGATCCTTAACTGGTGTGAACAGGGATGGAATGAATGCAGTAGCACTAATATCTCTTCTGTGTTCATTTCTTTTTCAAAAATACTCAAAAATAGGTTTCCTGGATCATATAGTAGTTCTACTTTGTATTTTGATAGCAGCTATTTCATTGCTACCAACAACGTTCAAGGTTCCAATTTCTCCATAGCCTTACCTAAAATTTTTGTTTTATTGATAATAGTCATCCTGACAAGTGTAAGCTCATTATCTCATTGTAGCTTTGAACATTTCTTTGTTGATTAGTGACAGTGACCATTTTGTTTTTCATCAATCTGTGGTTCATTTGTGTTTCTTTGGAAAAACATCTATTCAAATCTTTAGTACAGCTTTTAATTGGAATTTTCATTTATTTATTAGTATTAAGTTATAGAATACCTAATATATTCTGAAAGAGTTTTTAAATTCTTTTTTTTTTAAGATTTTATTTATTTATGCAAGAACTAGGGTATAGGCCAGATGCGTGGGAGGGTGAGAGGATTCACCAGAGACAGAGCGGGGAACAGAACAGGCAGACTGACGAAATACACTGCTGAGGGGAGCAGCGGGCGAGACAGGAGAGGTCTGCTGCACCATGTGGGACCTTTGTCAGCTGGGATCCAACCAGCGCTATAGAGGCTGTGAACAGCTTCACAGCGTGGCACTCAACCACCTCCACCACCAGGGGAGGCCCAAGTTTTTAAATTCAGATAGAGAGTTTTAAAATATTTTATCTCATTTTGTAGGTTGCCCATTTTTTTTCTTATTGTTTCCTTTGTTGTGAAGAAACTTTTTAGTTTGATGTATCATACTCATCTATTTTTACTTTTTTTGGTTATGCTTTTTAAAAATTATTTTTATTGATACGAAATTGCTTTTAGCACTGCACATGATTTGGAGGTATAGTTTCACACCTTTTCAAATATATGTCATCACACAACATCACCACCGAAGCATCCATAATCTTCCACAGTAATTCTTTGGGTACCCTCCCTCCTTTGCTCCCCAACACCCATCTCCCCATCTGGTAACTTCAAATCTTCAATTAGATGTCTTGGGTTTGTTTGAGCTTAGTTTTGTCTGTTCTTGTTTTGTTTCTCTATATTCTACCTATGAGGTGGAGTCATTTGGTATTTGTCTTTCTCCTTTTGAATTATTTCACTTAGCTAATTCCCTCCAATTCTACCATACTGTTGCAAATGGCAAGATTTCCTCTTTTTATTTCAATAGCTAAGTAGTATTCCATTGCAAATGCCATATCTTCTTAATCCACTCATGTCATTGGATGCTTAGGTTGTTTCCATAATTTGGCTATTATAAATTGTGCTGCAATGAACCTAGGAGTGCATATGTGCCTTTGAATTAGTGTTTTTGTATTCTTTCAGTAGAATTGATGCCTGTGTTTTTAATATATGCATAAAATCAATGCCGAAACCAGAAACGTTTCCCCTATATTTAAGAAGTTTTACCATTTCTGGGCTTCATTTGAATTTATAATTCATTTTTAGCTGATTTTGTGTGTATACTGTGATATAAGTTCTGATTTCATTCTTTTGCATATGAAAATACAGTTTCCCCAGGACCATTTGTTGAGGACACTTTATTTCCCTTTTCTGTATTTTTGGCACAGTTGTCAAAGATCATTTGGCTATATATGCTTGGGTTTATTTGTTTATCTTATTATTATTATTATTATTATTTATTTTTTATTTTATTTGTTTATTTCTCTATTCTATTCCATTGGTATATAAGAATTAAACCAAGCCAGTAACAAACCCTAGAAATCTGACTGTGGAATCAAGGCTACAAGAGAAGCATGAGGAAACACAGTGGGAAAGGAGGTATCGTGGTCTCTGGTGGACTATGAGTGTTTGGTGGTCAAGTATGCTGTGAGGACATGTATCTGAGGAGGTGTGATCCTATGTCTGAATCACATACAGTTTTTTTTTTTTAAAGATGTATTTATTTATGCATACAAGAGCTGGGGTACAGGCCAAAGGTGCGGGGGTGGTGAGAGGATTCACCAGAGACAGAGCAGGGAACAGAACAGGCAGACTGAAACACACTGCTGAGGGGAGCAGCAGGCGTGACAGGAGAGGTCTGCTGTTCTATGTGAGTTGCTTCCTGGCCGGCCGGGGATAGAACTCGTGCTGCAGAGGCTGCAGATTGCTTCATAGTACTGTGCTTATCTCCTTGTGCCTCCAGGGGGGCCCTCACCTACAGTGTTTTAAACCAATGTTATCCCATTGAAAAGTAAATGTTTCAGTAATAATTTTCCAAAATCACTATTAAATCACAAATTGAAAAAGGTCAATTAGGGAAACTATTTGTTAATAAATGAAATAACAGACTCTTGTCTACTTTATTAAAACAGCTTTCAAAATAATTTAGGCAAAATAAACCATTCTTAGCACTTGTATAATGTATTACATTTGCTGTGTGACATAGGTCAAAAGGATTCTGACAGTGAAATTGAGGATGAAGAATTTGATGCTGGTTTTACGATATCAGTGTTCAAACTACCCATATATACATTTGATTCAGTGAAATATGCTGCAGTATTGAAAGAGAAAGAACAAAGAACTTTTCGCCCATATGACCAGGCATTTACTACCACTCATCAAAAGCCAGTGATTGAAAAAAAAGACACTCTGTTGGATAAAAACATGAGAAGACTATTTTTAACTACAAAAATTCCTGGCATAAAACTCCAACCACTTACTGATGTTGACAAATATTACTCAGGAAAAAAAAAGCAGGAACTCCATCAAAAAAAGGTAGCAGCCGTAGCCATGGCACAGGCAGCCCAAGAAAGAGTTAGCCTAACTGTTCAAGAAACTTTAAATAAGAAGAAATATGCTGCACAGAAACTAATTAGAAAAGATAAAGAAATACTTCAGAATGGTTTACAACAACTTTGGCAGGACAGATTCATCTACCTCGAAAAAGTGAGACAGAGAAGAGCTGCGTTTCTAGAAGAAAAAAATCGAAAGACTGAAGACCGTTTATTAATTCAAAACTTAAATAATGAGCGCATTCATTTGCTGAAAGGAATGAATAAAATTGACAGATGGAAGAAGAATGAGAAAGTCTTAAAAGAGAAAAGCAAGATTGTTAAGCAAAAATGGGAAGCAGAAAAATATCAAAGGAATTTAAATAAACAAATAAACAATGTCAGGTAGGTACAAATTTTGACATAATAGAAACTGTCAAGTCAATTACATGTGAATACTGCATACTAAATATTGAGATTTAATAGGGAGGACTTTATAACATGATATATTCTACTTTGTAAATAGGAATAACAAAAAACAAACTATGTCCTAAATATTACCAAGGATTAGATGCTAAGACAACTCTTATCTTTTCTCATCCCCCATCATCATCCAATAAAACCTGCTTCATGATGGATGGTTGTTCTTATAACAAATGGCATCATCATTAGTCTCTTGACCAGTGCTAAAATCCTGAGTCTTTTATAACTCAGTCTCCATTGTTACCAACCTCTAATATGCTTCCCTATTCATTTTAATTTATAAGCGTCTCAGATTGTCCCTTCCTTTTCACTCCAACTCTCCTATTCTAATTCATACTGTCATAATCACTCTAAAAATTCATGTTGTCCTTACAACTGAGAGCTGCATCTCCAACCCTTCTTCTACTCATACTTGTTCTCTAATCTAGAACTTTAACTGTTTCAAAACTTAAATAAAACAATGCCTTGTAGTTTTCCAAAGAATCAGATCTCTTCTGTGCATTGTATTTCAGTCATCATGCTGTTTTCCAGTTTGTCTTACTTCATCTTATTTATCCTTTTGCTATAGTCTCCTTTCTCTTCTAACAGTACTCTTTGCTACATATTAAATTATTCACCACTTTCTACCCAATTTTGTACATTTTATCCCTATGACATTGCTGATATTATACACTTTTTCCTCAAATATACACTTCACAAAAGTGCTACAAGTCCATAATGTTGTGTACAGATTATTATACAGCACAAGTGTCTATGTTATTGGTCATATTAGAGTGTTTTCAAGTGCCCAAATTGGGAGGACAGTGCCTATATGTGGAGGAAAAGGTATTCTTCTCTCCAGGAAGACATATCACTAGTGACTGAAACTTGGCTAAGTGGACTGTATATATTTCACCCCTATAGCCTCCATCATGCAGTACATGAACTGTACAAACAATGAAATAGCACATTCATTTTTCATCTCTCCTCAACTGCTCTTCCAGTTTAAATTAATCCCTTTCATTTGCTGCTGCTCCCATAGAACTTTATTTAAATCTCAATTCTGGCAGTTATCACAAATATCAACAAATATCAACTTCCCTTGTAAAGTCCTTTATAAGATAATGTGGTCTATCTTTTCCATTTCAGTCCCAGTATAGTAGACAACTAACTCACTTAAATTTTAGTTGACAACATTTATTCAATAATTATTTATTGATGAAAATAGGTTAATAAAATACCATGTATACTAAATACCATGTATACTAAAATCTAGTTGGGACATAAGTCGTCAGGCAGCTTACATATGGAGAATTTTCATGGTTGTAAATTCTAAAGTAAAATGAGGCCGATCAGGGAAATAAAGGGAGGGGGAGACTTCACATGTCAAAGAGGAGATCATCTGATCCTTTTACTCTGAAAATAAGAAAGATGAGTTTCTCAGATAGGGAGTACATGGTCACTGATAAAAATCACACTTGGATGATGATGCCCTAACTAGATTTTTCTAGATCATGTAAATGGGCAACAGTGTTGGCTGCTTTGATCAGGAAAATGAAAAATGACCTAGACAAGGGCAGAGCTTCTCTCCTGCCTCTAAGGACTTGGCCACTTTTAACTTCGAATAATCCTTAAGTAATGGTAACAGAGTTTCTAAGACCTGCAGGTCTCAATGGACCTTTAGTTCTCCATATCAAGGTGACACATTGGAAGAAGCCTACTATGAGAATATTGAGAAAATTCTATCTAGGATTTTGGGGAGATCAACCCCACAATAACATATCACACCTGTGAACATGCTACCTTACATGGCAAAAGAGATTTCACACATGTAACTAATTAGTTGACTTTAAAATAGGGATATTATGCTGTGTTATCTAGGTGGGCCCTAAGTGTCACTAGTGTTTAAATGTGAGGTAGAAGCAAAAGTCAGACAAAAATCAAAGTGTGAAAGGATTTCATATAACATTGCTGACTTGACAATGGAGCAGGCCATGTGAAAAGAATGAGAAAAAAGTGAACTCTGCCAAGTGTCAGCAAACTTCGGGAAAAAATCCTCAAGATATGGATAGAAACGACAGCTCAGACTGTCACCTTGATTTTAGTCTCATGAGAACCTAAGCAGAAAAATCCACGTGAGCCAACCTCTGTCTGGACTTCTGACCCACAGTATCTGTGAGATAACACATGAATATTGCTGAAAGTCAGTACATCTATGGTCTAAATTTTGTTCTTTTTTTTCCTATGATGGCTTTGTTAATCCAGAATATTTGCATTTCTGTGACATTTTAAAAATAAAAAAAAATTCAAAATATTTTAAAATATTATATATATTTAAAACAAATTTAAATGTTAATTCTGTCTAAGAGTCTCTTGGCATAGTAACTGAGATCACTATGAATTGAATCTATAGATAAATTTAGAGATAATTAACATCTTAATAATATCTTTCAATCCATGTACATGGTATTATTCCATTAATTTAGATCTCCTTTAATTTTTTTCAGAAATATTTTATCATTTTAAGTCATAGAGCTTGCATTTTTTGTTAAGCTCATGTTTATAAATTTTATGTTTTTTGATAGTATTAGAAATGGAATTGCTATTTTAATTTCATTTTCTAATTATTTGATCCTGGCATATATAAATAAAACATTATGATTTTTAGTCTTCAATTGTTTTAAGTAATTATTTTCATTTTGCACAGCTCATGATTATCTGTAGGAGAGTAATTTTGATACATTTCTTAGACTTTATTAGTAACCTTAATTACATTTGCAAAGTCCCTTTTGCCATTACTTCTATTCTGCTACATGTCCAGACATGAGTACTCTCTTGAGCTCCTGAATCCATAACATTTGTAGTGCATTTTCACTGAGTGATTATTAAATGCCAGACATTCCACTAAGGACTTTAAATATATTAGTTCATTTAGATCTTCCATTCTTATGGGTGAAGAAAATGATGCAGACATAGTTTAAATATGGGATCCAAACCCAAGCAGAACGACTTCATTACCTGAACTCTTAACTATAAACCATTGCTTCTCTATATTTAGCTTTCTGATTTCATCACATAGATAACCAGACTCTTTATTTTTTTTTTTTTTTTATAGAGGCATGCTTTATTTATTTGTTTGCTGGTTTGTTTGTTTGTTTTGTTTATACATGCACTGGGTACAGTCAGAAGTGCGGGAGGGTGAGAGAATTCACCAGAGCCAGAGCGGGGAGCAGAGCAGGCAGAAGGACCGAAGTACACTGCTGAGGGGAGCAGCGGGCGGCAGGAGAGGTCTGCACGCCATGTGGGACCCTCCTCTGGTGGCCGGGGAGCAGCCGGGGATCGAACCGGCGCCGCAGAGGCCGCGCGCAGTTTTGCAACCCAGCGCTCAACCGCTGCGCCACCGGGGAGGCCCGATAACCAGACTCTTTAAACTCAGTGTTAACAAAATTGAGCACCAGTCTTTCTGTCCATCTGACTACTCTTCCTACATTTCTTATCTTCATGAATGCCACTGTTATCTCACAGTAAAAGGAATATTCAATGCAGACACTCACCCAAGAATTTTATTTTTTTAAGTTTTTTTTAAAGATTTATTTATTTATGCATACAAGATCTGGGGTATAGGCCAGAAGTGTGGGGGGTAAGAAGATTCACCCGAGACAGAGTGGGGAACAGAACAGGCAGACTGACTGAAATACACTGCTGAGGGGAGCAGCAGGCGAGTAAGGAGAGGTCTGCTGTGCCATGTGGGTAGCTCCCTGGCTGGGTGCTGCAGTGGCTGTGACTAGCTTCATAGGTTGCATCTTAACCCCTTGTGTCACCAGGGAGGCCCCAACCCAAGAATTTCAAATGTGTTGACTCACTATGAGTTGGATTATCCTTTTTTAAAGATTGAAAAATGAGGTAGAGAAAAACAATTTATCCAAAATCATATTGCCAGTAAATTTCACACTTCCTACACTTAGGCCTTTCTTCTACTCCCTATGTCCAGATTTTGAGTACACCCATGTAAAATAAAGACGTCTTAATTTGTTTTTCCAGATTTTTCTGTTCCACCTTCTTACAGAAGTGCATGACCTATACGATTAGAGCGTTGTCACTTGCCAAGCTGTGCTGACCTTTCTAACTATTTTTTAGCTACTCATGCTATATAAACAAATGTGCACAAAGAAAATGCTCTTCTCTCCCTGCCTGGAAAATATACATCTTTTAAGACTAAGTTCAAGGATTAATTCAACTCTGAAAACTTTCTTGTTTTCCTTCACTCTGTTCTTCAAGATATGCCTTTCAGTTTTTGTCATGCTTGGCTTTGTCCTGTTACATACTTTCTTCATTGCGAACTAAAATATTTCATTTATATATTCATATGCTTTATTTCTCACTACTTTCTATAAGCTTCTCAGTTATGTCATATTTATATTTATGTTTCCATTATATAAGGATACTGACAAGCATTATAACATATTATCAATACTAATGAATGAATGAGGATGAATGAATAATTCTCTTCAAGCTTTTCCTAGGTTTGACAGTGTAACCTGTTTCGCTTCCCTCTGTCTTAGTTACAAACTGTATTAGTCAGCTAGAGTTGCCTTTAAAAAAAAAAAATCACCAGGGTCTTGGTAGTTTAAACAATAGAAACTTATTTTGTCACAGTTCTTGAAGATGGAAATCCAGGTTGAAGATATTGGCAGGTTTGGTTTCTTCCAAGGCCTTTCTTCATCCTTGCAGATGACTGCCTTTTTGCTGGGTCCTCATATAACCCTTGTTCTGTGCATATGCATCCTTGGCACCTCTTCCTTGTCTTATGAGGATACTACTTATAATTGGACTAGGGTCCATCCATATGGCCTCATTTAAACTTAATTACCTCTCAAATTCCTATCTCTAAATGTCCCTTTCTAAGATACTGAAGGTTAGGTTAGGGTTTAAATAGATGAATCTGTGGGAGACACAGTTCTGTCCATAGCAGAGTCCTAAAAGAAGTTTGGATTTAGTGAAATGTAAGTAAAAGTTCTACAAATCATGATATTATATGCTTTAGATGTATATTTGGAAATGTGAGCCTTTGAAATAAAAGGCAGGGTTTGTGAAAACTCTGTTACAGCCAATAGAAATCTTAAAAATATCAGCCCAATATTATCATTTTGAATGATATAACAAAATACTATGCAATACTGAAGTTTTGTGTTTTAGTAATTTTGTATATGTCTGTTTTAGAGATATGTAGTTATTATTAACAGTCTGATTGCTACTTTTTAGTTATTTAAAGTATTTCATTCTATGACCTTTCTTTGTTCCTGTTAGGATTAGAGAAATACGTAAAAGACACCTTGAAGAAAAATTTGTTGCTGATATGTTTGTTTTCCAAAAAAATTGTGAAAGATTACAAGATATTAAAACAAAAGTTGCAATTATGAAAATGAATAAAATTCCCAATGTATTTACATCAGATCATATCCAATGATCATTTTGAAGAATGGCCACTTTTAGTTGAAAGACTTTAATGCTGTAAAAGAAGAAATATCCTGTCGCCATACAGATTTTTATGTAAATCTAAAATATATAAAGAATAGTTAAAATGTTTTTTTCTTGTTGATTATTATTTAACTTAAATCAAGTTAACTCAGTACCCCCAAATGTTTTTCTATATACCTAGATGACCAAGTAACAACAATTAAAACTAGATGACTGAATTCAGGAAATGTTGCAAAACCATTGCTTATATTCTGTTTTATAACCTGTCTTAGTTTAGCAACTAAATTTTATTTTCAGGTTCTCTGGCAACTTTACCATAGTAATTTCTAACCCAACTCCTGACTTTTATTAAGACATTTTATATTCTAATTAGTTTTATACTCTAACTAGTTTCATTTCCTGTTTTCATAGATTTAACTGTATTTCCTATTTATTTTGCTAAAACAATTTCTAAATTTTAAAATAATGCTTTCACCGTTTCATCAGTGATTCATGCTCTTATAAAAATTCAGGAAGTATAAAATATAAAAGGGAAATTAAACATTTCTATTAACTTCCTTAGAGATTTTAAGATATTTATATATTTACTTCAGATGTGTTTGTATTATTTTTTATTTTATTTTATTTATTTGCATATATGTATGGACAGAGAAGAGAGACATACAATATTGAGAAATATAATAATGAAATTGTGATCATAAAATATATAGAAATGGTATGTATTAATTTCAGGCCTATTATATTTCCTGGTATAGAATTTGAAAAACAATATAAACATATACAGAACTTGTAAAACAAGTCAATTTCAATAATATTTGCATATATTTAGAGAGAGAAATGTCTTGCTATTATTATGATCTTGCTAATTTGATAGTTAATGCCCTTCAAAATTTCAATTTTATACAGTTAAATTATAGATGCAAGTTTTGAAGTATTTCTTTTTAAAATTCCCTATTTTTATTAGTCTAAGATAAATTTACAAAAATTCAGTCTTTTGCAATAGCAGCTATTCAGTTGTACTGCCATATGAGACTAATAAAAATTGCTGGTTTTAATTTTTCTAATTTTCTTAAAATAGTTAAAATACGAAATTTATGGGGAAAAAACACATAAAGCAGCACAATGTGTCCAATAAACTAATCTGTTAATAAAAGTAAGTGTGTAGCAGTGGGGTCAAAAGTCTCTGTGTGGTTACAGTATTTGTCAGCTACCTGTGTCCTGTGTAAGGTTTGATAGACACTATGAAAGAGTAGAAGGATTTTTTTTGTGAGATATATTTGAATATAATCCCTTCATCATCTAATCATTACATACATTGTATTGATATGCATGTTTGTTGTTTCCTCTGAGACCCCATTCCGTATTTTGAATATTTACTTCTTTTTTTTTTTTTTTTTTTTTTTTGTGGGACCCTCGCGGGCGGCCAGGGACTAACCGGCACTGCAGAGGCTGCAGGCAGCCTTGCAGCCCAGCGCTCAACCGCTGTGCCACCAGGGGACGCTCCATATTTTGAATATTTAATAGTCATCATACAACCTATAATCACTAGTTTCCTTGACTATTTCCACTCCATTGTGAATTTCTTGAAGGCAAAGACGATTTTGTTCATATCTGTGTTTATACTAAGGCAGATATAATCTATCACACACAATACTTTTTCTGTTTATAACTCTCTTTTCCTACTTATGTGCTATTACAGGTCAATCTCATGATTTTTACTACCACTTACTGTTTATGTTTTTAAGAATCAAATCTCTATCCCTAGGTTGTATCTATACTTCTAATATGTCTCTTGTATTTCCAAAATTATGCTAAGCTTCTACTTTCAAGGTCTAAAATAATTTTAAAACCGTAAATTACAATGCAATGTATCATTATTTCGAAACTATTTTCTCCTCCTCCAATCTTACTTCTCCTTCTGTATTCCCAGACTCACTATATAGACTCCACTATGTAGTTCTTATATAAAAGTTTGGAAGATAGACTTGCTCCCTTTTTTTGGCTCCCTTTTTTTATCCTACCACATTGTAAAAATATGGAGTTTTATAAATTCTATCTGCAGAAGATCTCTGTGATAGATACTGACCAGCTTTTCACCAAAATTATTTTCCATTTCTCCAGGGCACAATTAATCTATATTTCCAAGCTTCCTTTGCAGTTAGTTGAGACTTGTGACTAAATTCTGACCAATGGAGTCTGAATAAAAGTGATTGGCAACACTCCCAGGTATGTTGCATGCAATATCCTTCATGAAATTTCCTTTTTTTTCGCCACCTTAGAAAACACATGTGGAAGATGACTATACCACTAGATGAAAAGAATCTGGGATCCTGTTCACTGCTTTTAGTATGATCAAAAGTACCAGTTTTATTCTTTACATGATCCAAAAGAAATTTTCAGTTACATTAAGTACTTTGCAATCCATAAATTAAATTAGACCAAAGTTAATGATTTAATCAAGAGAGTACTTGGTGCCAAAAGCAAGAGTGTTGTAGTCACAAAACCCAACATATGTACTGTTGTCTTTCATGACTATTGAGAAAATTACTATTGAGAATTAAATTTAGAGATTCATATCTACTAATGGTGTTGCCCAGGGAATGGTGACATTTTTCTCTAATAGTATTTTAGGTTTTGTGGATCCTGTTTTCTTTGTTGCAACTTCTCAACTCCAATATTATAACATAAATGTGGTCATGAATGGGTTGTAAACAAATAAGTATGACTGCATTGCAATAAAAATGTATGTGCAGAAACAAGAGGCTAGCCCTGGGTCATAGTTTTGTCACTCTCGATTAGATAGTGAGTTTGCAATTTTTTATATCTTGAATACATAAAGGTGTTATTGTCTTGATTTCTAACTCAATAAAAATTTTTTTTTATAAATTTTATTGTTATATTCCCCATACAATTGCAGCCCCCCATTCTGACCCCAATCCCTCCCCTCCCGCCCCCGCCCCCCTAAAAGTGTCTCTGGTTCATAGTTTTTTGTTGATTTTGATTTTCACTTTCTTATAGTTATTCATTTTCCTGGTCCCTT
Organism: Talpa europaea; assembly: GCF_964194135.1. NCBI lineage: Eukaryota > Metazoa > Chordata > Mammalia > Eulipotyphla > Talpidae > Talpa > Talpa europaea. Next base: position 50,747,727 of record NC_140076.1, read on the forward strand.
ATTTAAGTTTTCTAGATTCCTGCTATGAGTGAGACCATCCGGTATTTTTCTTTTTCTTTTTGGCTTATTTCGCTGAGCATGATCCCTTCCAGCGCCATCCATGTTGCAGCAAATTGCATGTGTTTATCTTTTTTGAATGCTGAGTAATATTCCATGGTATATATGTACCACATCTTCTTGATCCAGTCATCTATTTTTGGGCATTTGGGTTGTTTCCAAAGCTTAGCTATTGTAAACAGTGCTGCTATAAACATAGGGGTGCAGGTGTTCTTTGGAATTGATGTTTCTGTGTCCTTTGGGTAAATACCTAGGAGTGGAATTGCTGGGTCATATGGAAGCTCTATGTTTAGTAGGTCCAGAAATCTCCACACAGCTTTCCACAGTGGTTGGACCAGTTTGCACTCCCACCAACAGTGCAGAAGAGTTCCTTTTTCTCCACACCCTCGCCAACATTTGTTGTTGCTAGTTTTTTAATATGTGCCATTCTCACTGGTGTAAGATGGTATCTCATGGTAGTTTTGATTTGCATTTCCCTGATGACAAGTGATGTTGAACATTTTTTCATATGCCTGTTGGCCATTTGCATTTCCTCTTCAGAGAAGTTTCTTTTTAGCTCTTCTGCCCATTTTTTGACTGGATTATTTTCTTTGTTGTTGTTGAGTCTCATCAGCTCTTTGCAGATTTTTGTGATCAGTCCTTTATCATTAGTGTTGGGTGCAAAAATGTTCTCCCAGTTGGTGGGGTTTCTCTTTGTTTTTGTTATTGTCTCTTTTGCTGTGCAAAAGCTCTTTAATTTGATATAGTCCCAGCTGTTTATCTTTGCCTTCACTATCACTGCTTTGGGTGATGTGTCTGTAAAGATGTCTTTGATGTGCAAATCACGTAGTGTTTCGCCTATATTTCCTTCTATATATTTTATGGTTTCAGGTCTTATGTCTAGTTCTTTAATCCATTTTGAGTTGATTTTTGTGTATGGTGTGAGGTGGTGGTCAAGCTTCATTCTTTTGCATGTAGCGACCCAGTTTTCCCAGCACCATTTATTGAACAAACTTTCTTTGCTCCAATGCATATTCTTTGCTCCTTTGTCAAAGATTAGTTGACCATAAATCTGTGGGTTTATTTCTGGATTTTCTATTCGATTCCATTGGTCTGTATGTCTGTTCTTGTTCCAATACCATGCAGTTTTGATGATTATGGCTTTGTAGTATAGTTTGAAGTCTGGGAGTCTGATGCCTCCATTCCCTTCTTTTTTTTTCAGGAGAGCTTTGGCTATTCGGGGTTTTTTGTGATTCCATATGAATTTCATCAATAATTGTTCTATTTCTTTGAAGAATGACATTGAAATTTTGATTGGAATAGCATTGAATCTGTATATTGCTTTTGGAAGGATGGCCATTTTAATAATGTTTATTCTTCCAATCCATGAGCAGGGGATGTCTCTCCATTTCTTTGTATCTTCTTCTATTTCTTTTAACAGTGTTTTATAGTTTTCTTTGTATAGGTCCTTTACCTCTTTTGTTAGATTTATTCCCAAATATTTGATTTTTTTTGTTTCAATAACAAAAGGGATGGTCTTTTTGATTTCTTCTTCTTCAGATTTATTGTTTGTGTATAGGAAGGCTACTGACTTTTGCGTGTTGATTTTGTATCCTGCCACTTTACTGAACTGATTGATGAGTTGAATTAGCTTTTCTGTGGAGTTTTTGGGGTTCTCTATGTATAATATCATATCGTCTGCAAATAGTGATAGTTTGACTTCTTCTTTTCCTATTTGGATTCCTTGGATGTCTTTCTCTTGTCTTATTGCCCTGGCTAGGACTTCCAGTATTATATTGAAAAGCAATGGTGAGAGTGGACATCCTTGTCTTGTTCCAGATCTTAATGGAATTGCTTTCAGCTTTTCACCATTGAGAATGATACTGGCTGTTGGCTTGTCATAGATGGCCTTTATGATGTTGAGGTATGTTCCTTGTATCCCAAGAATTTCAAGGGCTTTTATCATGAATGGGTGTTGCACTTTGTCGAAAGCTTTCTCAGCATCTATTGATATTATCATATGGTTTTTATATTTCTTTTTGTTGATGTGTTGGATAACGTTGATTGATTTTCGGATGTTAAACCATCCTTGTGCCCCTGGAATGAATCCAACTTGGTCGTGGTGAATTATCTTATGGATACATTGTTGGATTCTGATAGCTAAAATTTTATTGAGGATTTTTGCATCAGTGTTCATTAGGGAGATTGGCCTGTAGTTTTCCTTTTTTGTGTTGTCCTTGTTCGGTTTTGGTATTAGTGTAATGTTGGCTTCATAGAACGTGTTTGGTATTGTCCCTTCCTTCTCAATTTTTTGGAAGAGTTTGTGAAGGATAGGCACTAATTCGTCTCTGAATGTTTGGTAGAATTCATTTGTAAATCCATCAGGTCCTGGGCTTTTGTTTTTGGGGAGGTTTTTGATTACCATTTCAATTTCGCTAATTGTAATTGGTCTGTTTAGGTGTTCTATTTCTTCTTTATCTAGCTTTGGGTGATTGTAGAGTTGTAGGAATTTGTCCATCTCCTCTAGATTGTTAAACTTGTTTCCATATAACTGTTCATAGTAGTTACTGATTATTCTTTTGATTTCTGCTGTGTCCGTTGTGATTTCTCCTCTTTCATTGATGATCCTGTTTATTTGTGCTTTCTCCCTTTTTTCCTTTATGAGCCTGGCTAGGGGTTTGTCTATTTTATTGATTTTTTCAAAGAACCAGCTCTTGGTTTCATTGATCTTTTGGATTTTTTTTTTAGTTTCAATTTCATTTATTTCTGCTTTGGTTTTTATTATTTCTTTTCTTCTACTGGTTTTGGGGTTTTTTTGTTGTTCTTTTTCTAGATCTTTGAGCTTCGAGATTAGGTTGTTTCTTTGCGTTCTTTCTTGTTTCTTGATGTGAGCTTCTATTGCTATATATTTTCCTCTTATTACTGCTTTTGCTGCATCCCATACATTTAGGATATTGGTGTCCTCCTTGTCGTTCAATTCAAAAAATTTTTTAATTTCTTCTTTGATCTCCTCATTAGTCCAATGGTCTTCCAGTAGTGTGGTTTTTAATCTCCATGAGGTAGGAAAGTTCCTTGCCTTCTTTTTATGGTTTATTTCTAGTTTGATGCCTTCATGGTCAGAAAAGATGGTTGATATGATTTCAATCTTGGTGTATCTGTTGATGTTTGTCTTGTGCCCCAGTATGTGATGGATCCTGGAGAATGATCCGTGTGCGCTTGAGAAAAATGTGTACTCCGTTTTTTTGGGGTTTAGTGTTCTATAGATGTCTGTTAAGCCCAATTGCTCTAGGTCTTTATTTAGAGCTTTGGTTTCTTTACTTATTTTTTGTCTTGTTGATCTATCCATTGTTGATAGTGGTGTGTTGAAGTCTCCCACTACGTATGTGTTTTCTCTGATGTCTGTTTTCAGAGAGGACAACAGTGGTCTGATATATTTTGGTGCTCCTTCGTTTGGTGAGTATATGTTAATGAGTGTTATTTCTTCTTGAAGTATTGTCCCCTTGATCATAATGTAGTGACCATTGGGGTCTCTTTTTATCTTTTTGAGTTTGAAATCTGTTTTATCTGATATAAGTATAGCTGTTCCTGCTTTCTTTTTTGGTCCATTTGCTTGTAGGATTGTTTTCCATCCTTTAACTTTGAGCCTATTTTTATCTTTTGTAGCTAAATGTGTTTCCTGGAGACAGCAAAAGGTTGGGTTTTGTTTCTTAATCCAGGCTGCAACTCTGTGTCTTTTTATTGAAGAGTTTAGTCCATTTACATTTAGAGTTAATATTGATATGTTAACATCTGTATTTGCCATTGTGTTTGTCTTTCCTTTGATTTTATTTATTTATTCTTTTAATAACTTTTTTTTTTTTTTGGCCTTCTTTCATTGTTATTCGTCGCTCTGAGGTTCTGGCTTTAGGACTCCTTGTAGTATTTTTTGGAGTGGGGGTTTAGTTGCAATGAAATTCCGGAGTTTCTGTTTGTCTGGGAAGGTCCATATTCTTTCTTCAAAGAGGAAGGAGAGCTTTGCGGGATAGAGTATTCTTGGTTGGCATCTGTTTTCTTGGAGTCTGTTGACTATGTCCCTCCACTCTCTCCTTGCCCGTAGTGTTTCTTCGGAGAAGTCTGATGTCAGCCTGATTGGTTTTCCTTTGAATGTTATCTGTTTCTTCCCTCTTGCCAGCTTCATTATTTTTTCCTTGTCCTGGATTCTTGGGAGCTTTACTATTATGTGTCTTGCTGTATTTTTCCTTTCGTCGTGGAAGTTTGGTGTTCTTCTTGCTTCTTGTATATCAATTTTCAGCTCCTTCTTCACATTTGGGAAGTTCTCTTCAATTATCTCTTTGAATATTTTCTCTGTTCCTACATCTCTCTCCTCTCCTTCTGGTATTCCTATAACTCTTATATTTCCTTTCCTCATGGAGTCAGATAGTTCTCGAAGTCTTTCTTCGTTCTTTTTCCTTCGTACTTCTCTTTCCTTTTCTGTTTTGGTTCTTTTTATTTCTGTGTCTTCAAGATTACTTATTCGTTCTTCCATTTCATCTATTCTGCTTTCATTGCTTTTCCCAGAATTCTTTAGTTCTTCCATTAATTCTTTGATCTCCTGCATTTCTTTTACTTCCCTCTTTAGGGACTCAATTTCTTTCTTCTGACCATTGTTTTCCCTCTCTAGGGACTCAATTGCATTCTTCTGATCATTGATTATTTTTCCCTTATCATTGTTTTCCTTTATGACTTCTGTCAGTTTTTTAATCACGGCAATTTTAAATTCTCTTTCTGGAAGGCTCAGAAATTCTTCCAAGTTATTGTCGTTGCAATCTGGGGGCTGGCTTTCTTTTTGTGGTGTGCTTTTTCTCTGGAGAGTTGCTAGGTTGCGTGTGGTTCTTCTCCTCCCTACTGTCTGTTTTCTAATTTGCCGTATGCGTTGGGACACTGTGTTGTTGGGACTTGCCGGCATCTTGGGTGGGCTTCTCTGTTCCCCTCTGGTTCTTCCAGGAGTCATCTGTCAGTTTCAAGCAGCCTTTACTGGAGAAAGGTCCCTGTTCTAAAATGCCGATGTGGGGACACACTCCCCTGTGCGCCTGGTCTGCCCCGGCGGTGGGTTCCTGCTCCCCTCTGGGCTCGGACTGCAGGCCAGAGGGGGTCTGGCGTGGGCGAACTTCCCCCGCTCACCTCTGGCTCCTGAGGAAGCCTTCTGCAGGTAGTCTTTACTGAAGAAATGTCCCTGTTCTAAAATGGTGATGTGGGACACACTCCCTGCGCTTCTGGTCTCAGGCACACTCTTCTGCGCGCCTGGTCTGCCCCGGCTGTGGGTGCTCGCTCTCCCTGTGGGCTCAGACTACTTGTTCAGAAGGGGCCCGGTGTGGGCTAACTCCCCAGCTGGCCACTAGCTCCTTCAGTAGCCTGTGCTGGGGTCAAGTCGCTAGGTGGCACCAGAGATCTCTCCTAGAGCCCTTGGGGAGCTGATTTTCCACCCCGTGGGACAGGGAGCAGAGCGGGGATGGTAGGGTACACCTCAACGGCTTTGGGGTGCTGTGTCTGCCTTGTGCCCCACCGTCGTGGGGAACCCACGCCCCTAATTTCGTGCCCCGGGTCTCAGTTCCAAAGCCCTCAGTTCCAGGACGCGGGCTGTAGCCCAGATCAGTGGCGCTGGAATGGCGCCTTTTGAATCCCGCTCCCCTGCCTGGGCGCCTTGTTCCTGCTCACTCAGGGAGGGCCTCCGCCCGGGTCTCAGTTCCAAAGCCCTCAGTTCCAGGATGCGGGCTGTAGCCCAGATCAGTGGCGCTGGAATGGCGCCTTTTGAATCCCGCTCCCCTGCCTGGGCGCCTTGTTCCTGCTCACTCAGGGAGGGCCTCCGCAGTCTCCCCGCAAGCCTAGGTCGCAGGCGAGGGGACCTGGGCAGCTGCAATCCGAGCACCGCTTTCGCGCAAGCTTACCGGGCGGCCGGGGCTGTGTGCTGGTGCTGGTCTCCTCCTGGTGGGCGGGGCTCTCTTTAATGGCGCGTGGAGCTCACCTCCGCGGTGGATCCTGCAGGGTTCGCCTCAGCTCCCGTTCACGGGGTGTGGTGGCTGAAATAGTTCCTTTCCACTCACAGTCCCGCTTGCTGCATCTGTTTTTCTTGTTGGGCGTTTTGGTTTGTTGTTTCCCTCGTCTCTGCCGGTGGGAGAGTGCCGCCTCTGTGGGCGGGGGAGGGGAGCAGGGTTCTGCGCTTCCCTCCCTTCTCGTCCTCTTTTATGGCAACTTTCTTCTTCGGGCAGTTTGCTGGAGTCGTCCGTTTATCTTCCGTGTCCCAGTTCTCACTGGGACCTGCCGCTTTTCCTCCCTATTAACTTTTTTTAATGGGAGATCTTACTCGCAGCGTCTCCTCGCCGCCATGTTGCTCCGCCCCCCTTCAATAAAAATTTTAATGAACAAATTTATCAAATAATTACAATCTTTCTTATGCTAATAAAACCACCAAAAATACTGTCACAGATTAAAATAAATTTGTTTAGAGATACTAGTAATACTGAAGTATTTCAAAATAAACAAACATAAAAATAATGTAAGTAGTAAAACAAAGTTTGCTTAAAATTGAAAGTGCCATCATGAAGCAACTGTCAACAGGAAAAAATAGCGTTGTTACAGACATATTTCTGTAAAAAGGGGTAATATTTTCTTCATCCCCATTTACATAAAGTCACCTTGGATTACAGGTCTCAGTGTGCCATGAGCTGGACTTTTGAATGAAGGTGCTACAGGGAACTAGAACTGGAGCTGAGCAGCCAGGTGAAACTATATAACTTGGAAGGCAGGAGAACCTTGAGGCTCTTGCTTTTTCTGACTTTGACTTGCATTCAGGGACTTGGAGAAGAGATATGGATGGAATGCATGTACAGACACCAGACACTTGGAAAAGATGTGCAGGTGAGAGACAGGTGGTAAATGTGTTCCTAGTCCAGTGGCAGTCATTAACATGATTTGTACTGTTTATGTCTATTTTTTCCTTGTCAGCTTATTGATTCCTTGCTTCCTAAATAACGCCTTAGGCAATTCAAGATTTATTTAAATACTCAGACATACTGATATATGTTATATATGTCAGTCCTATAAAATCAGGCCCCCATCCCCTTCTGACATTTCAATGAAAACACATTCAGCAAAATTCCTAATGATCATCTGTTGATTAAATCAAATGAATATCTTTCAGTATTTATTTTTTAGGATTTTGTGGAAGCAGTGAATACTATGATTTCACCCTCTTTGGCACATCTCTTCCCACCTCATAACACATCCTGTTCTTCTCATTCTTCCTTAACCTTCTGATTTTTGAGGCTCCTATTTTTTTTTTTTTTTACTTAAATGATGCTATCACTCATGTCCCCACCTATAATCACAATCTATATATTTTCCTCTTTGACAATATATGGTTTGTGATATCACTCGTGTTCTGACAGGCCCTAACAGAATCTTCCCTCAGCCTCAGGTACATTTCTAACCACTCACTTCACATGTTTACTTGGATAGCTCCAGTAGCACTCAGATTCAAATTGGTATCAACTATAAACACTACCTTTCCTGTCAAAAAACATCCTGTGATCATCCTAACATCTCTGTTTATTTAATGCCTGATATAATCTTATGTACTTATGTATCTGGTCTCATCCCTCAAAACCTTTTTTTTTTTAAAGATTTATTTATTTATTATTTATACAAGCACTGGGTACAGTCAGAAGCGTGGGAGGGTGAGAGAATTCACCAGAGCCAGAGCAGGGAGCAGAGCAGGCAGAATGAAGAAATACACTGCTGAGGGGAGCAGCGGGCAGCAGGGGAGGTCTGCGCGCCATGTGGGATCCCCACCCGGTGGCCGGGGATCGAACCGGCACTGCAGAGGCTGTGGGCAGCTTTGCAACCCAGCGCTCAACTGCTGTGCCACCAGGGAGGCCCCCTCAAAACTTTCTTTCTCTGACTCTCCCATGACAATGTTTAGTATAGTTCTTACTATTTCTTTCCTCAAAAATATCCTGTGCATATTTTCAAAATGCAAATCTACTGTTTGGTTGTGTCTCCAGTGCTCTAGGATATAGTCAAAACACTCTATTTAGCTAGAAAAAAATACTTATTTTTTTTTTTAGTCCCGAATTTTCCAGCTCTCTCCTTTCATTACAACTCTAAATACATTATTCAAGTTATCAACCATTCACAATACTCATATTCCTCTGCTTGGAACACACTTATCCCCCTTGTGCTTGGAATTTCTGATTGATCTTCTAGAGTCAAGAGATATGCTCTGTAGAAGTTTTCTTCCAATGCTCCCATGTATTTTTCCATTAAAATACTTGTTACGTGGCATCACAACAAATTGATTCCATGTTGATTACACAACAATTGATTACACATTGTTCCATCCATTTGACCATGGATTCCCTGTATTTTGTTGATTTTTATACCTACAGTGCTAAAAATAGTCAAGAAAGGAGGATATTTTAAAATTTATATATATATGTATATATACTATATCATCCTTGGAATAGTTTAAAAAATGAAGGCTTACCTTTTAAGATATTTATTTTTACTTAAAATGTTTGGCATATGTAGGGGCAGCAGGGTGATAATTATATTTTATGTACTTATAAAACTGAGATGAAACCATTCAGTACTACTAAAATTTCAAGAATAAAACTCCCCTCTGCCTTATTCTTTGAATTAACTATCTCAACTGTTTTGCTGAGGAATCAACTTTTAGGTTAAAAACCTAATTTCAAAAACCTCCTACTCTCCCTTCAATTCCCACCTTTAGATGGAAAAAAAAAAAACTTGAAAGCTGACTTTTTAAAAAATAATTTTGCTGCTTCTAAAAATGTGGTTCTTTAGATAAAGAAAAGAGTGATTATGAGAGTTTAAATAAAGAATGGAGTACTTTATCATAGCTTTGGAAAGAGTTCCTAACACGCTACCTGCATGCATAATTGTTAAATATACTTTTCCTGGACTCTTTTCTCCCTTCCTGCTGCCATTCAGCAAGTCAGAATACAGATAGTAGTCAGGGTCCTTATGTAAATGTCAGCTGCTCTCACACCACATCCCTCATGAGTCACAAAGTGAAGTACTGTGGAAAAGAGGAAAATTAACTGGTTATCAGACAGACATGATTTTCTGACATTTGAAGAGGCAAAATACTATGTGCAGGTTTTAAGTTTTTTAGCAAATTTTCCTCAGAGTAAATGTTACCTTTGATAACCATCCTCATGAACAGGACTGACCTATGTGTGTAAATAATCTATAGACATTGGCCTCGTTCACCTGATATTGACATATGGTAAAATATCCATTAGAAAGTCATCTTACTATATGGGGAAAAAAAACAAAAACATAACACATCATAAAGTATACTTACTGTGATGCTTATAAGTCTGTGGGAATATGCATATTTGTCCATGTGTCTATGCAGGTACTAGTCAGTGTGTGTAAATGAAAACTACTGAAAATGACAATGATTAAACACTAAGCCAATGGAAACAACTCTTGGGTTTAATTTTCTAAATGAAAAAATATATGTGATAATTTCCCAGACCGTGAGGAGATAAAGTTTTTTTTACCTCTAGCTTACTTTTTGAGAGTGAGTTAAATAATCGTTATAAAGAGAAAAATAATGTCTAGTGACAGGAAACGATAGTAATAAAAAAAAGACCACAAAAGTCTGGATCCAGGTTTTTGTGTACCTGAAGCTTCAACTTGCAAAGATCCTTTTTTGGAACAATCAATCTGAAATTGCAAATATGAAGTTAGGTGGAAGATTTTGAAGGGGACTCTGAAATAAGGTGCATTGAGATTTAAGTTTGTAATCTTTACTATTCCTGCCTGTTTAGCCGGGAAATTTGGAAACTTCTTGAAGAGAAAAAACTCCATGAGAAAATGTGATTTGTCAGAGTTTAGGACCTTCTTTAATTTTCATGAATAGAAGTGCTGGTCAACACCAGGCAAGTACTGAACATTATATCTGTATAATATACAATATTTTGAGTTGATATTCATGGATTCTTCAAGAAATATTTGAATTGATATACTATAGCTTCTATATTTCATATCAACATGTTCTCTTATTTCAGAATAATATTGTGCTTAACAGGCCAAAATAGCCAGCCCAGGGAAAGAGAGCCTCAAATCTTAGTGGCTTAGCCCAAATTAGTTCATTTCTCACTCACACCAGATATTCACTATCTGTTATATGTGCCCTCCAAGACTGCTATAACAAAGATAGAGAACATGGTGATAAAGTGGGGGCCTAGTACCCTTAAGTGCATTGGCTCCAAGATGATATATGTCGCATTTTGTGACACCTTGTCCCAAACTTTTTACATATCTGCTCTAGCTTTGGGAAATGCTGAGGAACAGAAAAACATGTTTTGGGCATAGGCACAGTCATACTTAATTGCACTATGAAGAATATATAGGTATTCTCTTTATGCAATCATCAGAGGACTTCATTTCTAATCTTTATACATATATGGAAACTTAAGAGTTATACTATATGTATATCATATATGCTATGTTATAGGATGTATCTCTATGCTAATTATTGCATGTACATATAATATACATATAAATCCAATAATTAGCATAGTGATCAGTGTGTAGTACACCTTTATAAATGTTTGTTAAATAAACAAACGAGTGAATTTCGACCATTAACAATGACCCTAGTTTAAGAAGCAAAATGAAAACACTTGTTCTTAATACATTCAATAAAAAAGCCCAAAAATTATGCTTAACTCTATGTGTTTTTTTCCCCTATGTATTTTTTCAGTTCTTAGCTGATTGTGGCTTTTACTAAATAAAATTATTTGCATTTCAAAAATCTGTTATTCTGTCAAGTGAACTGGTTTAGCAAAGAATTTGAATGTAGAATTCTTTCTAGGAATGATATATTTTTAAACATTAAAAAACAAACAAAAAAACTTGACCTGGGAAAACTAAATGTAAAGTTATAACCAGAGACAATTTGACTGTCAACTACTGTTTTCCATGACTTGAGCCTAGAAGGAACTGATTTTGCAAGCTAATCACATAGGACTTTTATTTAGGTGTGGGAATTATCTACTTCTAATGACTAAATTTCCAAGATAAGCTTAATAATGATATTTATTTTGGGTAATATTTTGGACTTACTTATTTTTATAATTGTTATTTAAATATATTTTCTCATTCCAGATTTTAATAATGCCGATATAATTTTAGTCATTAAATGCTACAAGTTTTTACCAAATGAAAAAAAAAATTACAAGAATATATCTTATATGATGGGTTGTATAATATTGATTATTCCAGTACATTACTGCAAGATCCAACAGAGTTTACCTGATTTTCCTTTCCCTTCTTCTTATAAATTATAATCAACACCCCTGTACTGATGTACTGACTTTTCTATGAAAAGACTAGTTTGCACCCTTATTTCATGGTGTCTGAGTCCATCACTAGCTAAGAGCCTTAAGGGACCATTTCCACTAATGGACTGTGTACTCCCCAGTGTAGTTAATTTCACCCTTGTGGTCACAAAGAGTTAATGTCCTCTGCTTCCAGGGTGTGAGACAGACGCCGGGGAGAAGATGATACCTTGTGTTTTTCCAAAATGGACGTCTTATAAGTCATTAATGATTTTATCTCCTAAAAGTTTTCCCTTAGTTTATTTTTTTTCTCTCCAGAAACTTTGAAGTACTATTGTACAATATGTAGCCATCACTCTTTGAAGAGGGCATTGTACCAGATTTAATTTTTTATGTATTTTTGCCTTTTGAACGACTTGATGAGTTGCTTCATTAATCTCTTGGTCTCCCTGCCTCTCCTCCATCTGGCATCAGTAGCAGAAAGAGGCAAAATTGCTCAGATAAAAACAGACAATACAACTACAAGTATATCTCAAAGATAGCAAAGATATTTTGTGAGTTTGGGATAGTAAAAATTACATAAACATGTATTATTTCATTTAACTGTTATTAAGCATGTGTTTTCACAGTTTATAATAGGGCACATGAATTGTGTACACAACTGTATATGTAAACTGTGATCTCATGATCATGGTTCATATATTTATTCAACATATGTTTGTTGAATACCTACTATGTGCCATGAGAATAATTGGGGATAAAATGGAGTCCAAACTTAAACATAATCTTGTTCTAAAAATATGTAATTATAGTTTCCATGATAGTTTCCATTTTATGTATTTAGGGAATACATAAAAAAACACCTAGGGGAGAAGGTTTTCATAAATTCACTGTCTATGCATAAAACCTTTGTGAAGCCTTCTCAGGCAAACTTTACTAAGTATGTGTAGGAGGCAAATTATACTACCTGAATATTCCTTTGTCAAGAAATGGAATCTTTACTGAGCTTCCACACATTATGTTGTGCTTGGCCTGTGATGAATGTAAAGGATTACAGGACAGTAACTGTTCTTTGTTCAAGGAATTTAGAAAATAAATAAATACAACTTGGTCAGATTAAATGTACATATGAAATGACAATAAAAAAGGTAAGAATCCCAGTTTACCCATATGTAAGTATTTAGCAGGCATGTCCATTTGGAAATGTGTAGACACTTCAAACTATAACCAAATATACCCTCATTTCTTCTTCATCCTATAAAAGCTGTTCTTCCCCAGGTTCTGAATGTGGGACAACAACAATCTGCCAACACAAAAATGTCTTTTTGGAAAGAGCTTTATTTCATGGATGAGCTGTAAAGGCAGGTAGAGGTTGTCTTTTTTGAAAGATACATTTACATGTATAAAGGAGAAGCTCTCTTATCTCCTCACTGTAGCAGAAAGACCTAATCTCATCTTCTTTTCAATGGAGAAGGCAGAACTTAAATTTGCATATTTTTGTTTGCTATACCTTTACTGTTAAACTCCCTTACTGACCTTCCTTTCTCTCTCCTCCAACTTCCCTTAGCTAGGCTATTTAAGATGACATCGAAAGCCATATGGATGAATTCCTCAATTTTATATGCTCTCTCCATATATACAGAAGGTATACATCTTATCATTGTATTTTTTTCAGCCTTTTTTTTTTTAAAAGATTTATTTATTTATTTATACAAGCACTGGGTACAGTCAGAAGCATGAGAGGGTGAGAGAATTCACCAGAACCAGAGTGGGGGACAGAACAGGCAGACTGACAAAATACACTGCTGAGGGGAGCAGCGGGTGCTGCAGGAGAGTTTTGCGCACCATGTGGGACCTTTGCTGGTGGCCGGGGCTCGAACTGGTGCTGCAGAGGCCACAGGCAGCCTCGCAGCCCAGCGCTCAACCGCTGCGCCACCGGGGGAGGCCCTTTTTTCAGTCTTTATAATATTTTGATTACTTGCCCTCCTAGAAGAACCAAGAGTGGTATGGGTTGATATCCTTTGCAACACAACACCACTACCAAGGAGATACTGAGGCACCATCCTGAGTCCCATTGCTCCACTGGACCCCTGTTTTCCTTTCATTTAAGTAATCTATAGTCCATTGCCATTTAATATCTTTAAAATTTATTAACCCAAAGTAATTTTGTCATCACTAGTTTGGATCCTCATCATCTTTCCCCTGGATACATTGCAATATAGTCACTTAATTCTCCTTCCAGTTTTTCTGTATCCATACCTTATACACATTGATCTTTGTAAACTATAAATCTAGACTTGCCATTCCTTAGCTTAAAATTAAAGCCCTAATGCCTCCCCACTGTCTTCAGATTAAAATCCAAGTAACTTAGTATGGTGGAATAAGCATTTTAAAGTTTAGTTCCTCCTTCTTTCATCCTTGCTTGTATCTGGCATTTACTACACTATATTCCAGCTACTCACACACACACTGAAGATTGTACCTGCCTTTCCTGGTGTCTTCTGCTCTACAACCTATTTGTTTTATCTCTCATATTCATAACTAAGAGGGTGCCTACATATACCTCCTTTGAAAATTTTTCTCTCTCACTTCACCCTTTCCATTCCCGTTCTAAGTCAGAGGTATGCCTCTCATATGTGCATATGGCTGATACATACGTGTTATTTTTTATCACATAGTGATATATTTGTCCACTGCCTTTTTTGCCATAGACTTTTATGGTGTCAAGATAGAAACGTGCTCTCTCACCTCTTTCTTATCGGCAGCTCACATATTGCCCTGATGTATGATGAACACTTGTTAATCATTTGTTTAATTGAGTCATTAAATACCATAGATGCTTAGGAGAATGAGAAATGACCTTAGATATAAAGATTTACTGGAAATTAAACCAGGTAAGTTGCAAAAGAGCCAATAAACTTTGTAAGGCACCGAAGCTTCTCAATTCACACTGGCTCCCTTTCTCCTGAATTGTATCTAAAAACTGATTGTATTACATGAGCAAATATGAAAAAGGTATTTTAGGAGTTAAGGGAGTTTGGCATTGAAAAAAATGTGTAAGGAGTGGAGGGAGGAAAGTCTTGGAGGTGAAGCTTGAAGATTAGAAAAACTGATGACTGCAGTCAGGACCTGGAGAGGCCAACATAGTTAGGGAGTTGCTGTATCTATCTAGTGGTGGCAGTGGTGTCATCATCTATTTGATAACACGAAGCTGAAAGGTGCAAAGTAAAGGAGCAGAGGTAATAATACTTGACTAAGGACAGAGAGCTGGTATAAAGAATATAACATGGAAATAAATCAGAATACTAAACTGGCCATGTAAAGAAGCTTTAGAGACTGTTTGAAGAAATGGAAAGTTTGAACTTTAGAGTTTGAATAATTTGTTTGCAGTTCCAATCTCTCCCATTACTATCTATATTACATGGCCAAAATATGGAGTTTCTCTAAGCCTCAGTGGACTCATGTAGAAAATGGGAATGAATACCTGTAGGCAGGGTCATTATAAGGATTAAGTTAAATAACGTGTGTGAGTTCCAGAACTTGGCACTTCTTATTTGACAATCTGTAAAATTTAACTACCATGTTAGTGTTATAGATGCTTGGATCTGTCATGGCCTTTTTGGTTTCTTTTGTTCTTAATATTATTAACAATAGAATGCCAGTGAATGTTTTTGATCAAGAAATAGAGACTGGCGCTCTATCTGACACTTGAGCAGATTGCTCTAAATATTTTTCGGTTTCTCTAGTGTATCTCATGTTTCCATGAATATGTGATATGTGAATTTCATTTGGTTATACACTGAACGCAGAGGCAAAGTATCCGTCTCCTTACAGCTTTCCAAATTAGCAGATATAAGGATACTGTGCACATATCTGACAATTGATGAATGTTGTTAGCAGCAACTGAATCAATTTATGTCTCATACTACCTATGTTTCCCAAACTAGAAATGAAAAAAAAAATAAATAGGAAAACACTTTCTGCATTTGATATGTATTGACTACATAATAAAAACAATTAAAATCGGTGAATAATATGGATTAAATTATCAATTCAAGTTTAAAAAGGCAATATTTAAACATATAAAATTCTTGCATTTTACTTTTAACCTTAGCTAAATAACTGGGCTAGAAATTATCACCAGAACATTTTTCAAATGATCATGTCCTACTTTAAACTATAAAAGTATCAATGGAAATTTTCATTTTCAGAAGATCACAGCTGTACATTTTTCATGCAGTTAAAAAAAAATCTTATTGTTCAAGTTAGATCTGTAAATCTCGGATAATGATTTGGTTTTTTGATAAATTGTTTTCTCTCTGTTGTGTACAAAACTAGATCATTCAGAAGGATCTCATTTGTCTTGAACTGTTTGTATAATTGGCCAAATAACAAAAGAAGATTTAACACAGAATTCCAAATGATTTCCAAATGAAAATGTAAAGGTATATCTAAAATGGAATGCCAACAGCACAGTGACATATAGGTTTAGGGTTTTTTTCTCAGTTATAATAATGTGGGAATAGAAAAGGCTTCTATGAATAAATAACTGATTTGTTTGAATGTTGTGCAAAAATATAGGACTGTTTAGAGCTATCAGTCATTAGGGTCACTGAAAATCAGATTAGTCTCTACTACAATGCACTACAACATCCATATTTTTGTTTTTTCATTAAGTGAGTAAATGTGTGTATATCCCAGTGATTCTGCTTTCTTCATTTTTGGTATCTATCTTGAGTTGTAGTTAACTCATTTTAACCCTCACATATCTTTTTCTTTCTATTTTATATCATTGTTCGTTTTTGCACAATGTATGCTTTCTCCTCTTAGGTATAGTCCTCATAAAATTCCCACCACCAATTCAGCCATGCACCATCACCAAAGTCCCCTGTGCTCTTCCCTTCTCTGTTTTGATCCCTTCCCCTCCCCTATAGAATGTCCGTGATTTATAATTGCCTTTTAATTTATTTATTTATTATTATTTTTTGCCTGACCCCTTATTTGGTTTCCTTGTATTCCTCCTATAAGTGATATCAAACAGCTATACGAAAAAAATGTTCAACATCACTTACAATCAGGGAAATGCAAATCAAAACCACAATGAGATACCACCTTACACCAGTGAGAATGGCACATATTAAAAACAAAAAACAAAAAACAAAAAAACTAGCAACAAGAAATGCTGGTGAGGATGTAGAGTAAAAGAAACTCCCCTACACTGGGAATGCAAACTGGCCCAACCAATGTGGAAAGCTGTGTGGAGGTTTCTCAAGCAACTAAAAATGGAGCTACTATATGACCCAGATTCCACTCTCAGGAATCTATCTAAAGGACACAAAAACATTAATTTAAAAGGATACCTGTAACCCTCACATATCTTATTGAATATGTAGATGAGTAGCTTTTACAGATTCAACAGTTTAAGTGACAGAACCATCTATAGCAGATGCAAGAAAATAAATAAGGCACCAAATTACTTTCTAGGAAGCAGCAAAGAGGAAACATACAACATGAAAATATCAATAAATGTACACTGAATTAGGTGGATAGGTAAAAACAGTACTTAAAAAGTGCTTCTTAATCTTTTAATATTTAGCCACTTTAAAAATCCTTTTTAAATTAAGATAAACTGACACATGCAGACCTTAGCTTCCATGAGATCTTCTCAGCATAGCAGGTGATGCGAGCCCAGTGCAGCAGATGATATTATCTATAGCCGTAAGGGATGTGATTTGGAAAGTAGCAAACATTTTTCTTCTCAACAAACTTCTTTCTTCCCTTAATCTCTAAACTTTGCAACTCCGAGTTAAAAGTGAAATTTTAATAAAGATTTGAAGATTAACCATCATTGAACAGTGGGGGAATAATAGTAAGGAAGATAAGATTATGTGTTCAAATATTGGGTCCACTGCTTGCAGAAGGTAGTCATCAGCACATTACAAAGACCTCTCTTATTTGTCTACCTAGAATATGGAAAATGCCCATGATATACAAAATGCTTTTGAATGACAGTGAGCAAGTATACTTCTTCCTTTGCAAGATGATTATGGCATTCTGCACAGATTTATAACAGTAAATGGGAGGTGTTACTGCCATATGAGGGGTGGTGATCTTCCCCATCATTTACCTAGGAAGACATTCAGAATTATTTAAAAAAAAATATATATATATATATATATATATATACACACAAGAACTAGGGTACAGGTCAGAGGTGTGGGGGGTGAGAGGATTCACCAGAGGCAGAATGAGGAAAAGAGCAGGCAGACTGACTGAAATACACTGCTGAGGGGAGCAGCGGGTGAGACAGGAGAGGTCTGCTGCACCGTGTGGGTTGCTCCCTGCTGAGATCGAACTCATGCTGCAGTGGCTGCGGATTGCTTCATAGGTTGCATCTTAACCCCTTGTGCCACCAGGGAGGCCCGACATTCAGAATTCTTAAAGGAACAAATATTAACTGTTCTTTGAGATTCATTTGTTTTTTAATCAATACTGACTTACACAGATACTACTTACCACTTGGCCCATTCATTAAAGTACTGTAACTTCCATATATTGGGTTCATGTTCCTCAGGATTTATACTGATATGAAGGCTAAAAAAAACTTGGCAGATTTCAACCATTTTTGGTAAATAAAAGCCTGTGTCCTAGGGGTGATGTTAACTCAGTCTATTGAATGAGGAGGCATAAAATGGAAACTTTTGAAATCAGTAAATTAACCTTCATGTCCCTAAATTAATAGCCCTATACCCATTCATTGTCCACTAGAAATCCCAGCTATTGAGGATCCCTGAGGGCATTGTTTTTAGGTTATTATAGAATCTGGTCCCGAAAGATGTGCTGATAGTACTCTTTCTTGGGTAGGATATTGTAGTGTGCAGAGAGAAGCTGTTCATTCAGCCTTTGTTACCCTTTCCTGGCTTTGGGAAGTCATTTAGAGGTACACCGTTTGCTATTGTTATTCAGCTAATCTGATTGGTGTCTATCTTTAATTCCCTTTAACTAATATTATGAAGAAAATTAAGCGGAAATTTCTCCTCTATCGGTATGCGTAAAATGTATGAGCACTTCTCTGATGGTGGCAACATTTTCTACTTTCTATTATAGTTATTTGTGAATAACTCTACATTCTTTGTGTGACCACAAATATTATCAAAAAGTATAGTACTATACACAAACATAAAAGTATTTACAAAGTGTAGGCATTTTATGCACAGCATGTACTCAGTGAAGGTTAAATTGTACTTCACTTTTTCAGAATATACACCCCTCCTACCCTCAGTCAGGTCCTTATTTTGTGTTTTCGTAGCACCATTTATTTCTTCATAGACTTTTCACAGTGTTAGCTAATTAATCAATTAATTATAGTCTTGTATTTAATAATTTGTTTTCCTACTAGATTCAAAATGGCATTTACTGTACCTGTCTTATGACCAGTATTCCTGCACATATCATAGTACCATAAGCACTCAAGGGATATTTTGTAAATGAGTAAAAAATGCTTAACTAATTACTATATCCTTCCATAGTTACAGAAATGAAGATTTTATTCCATTGCCCCATAAGACTTGTTCAATTATTCGGTGTATGTCCCATAGCATGTTAGACTCTACATTATTATTTAAACCCAGAAGACAAACTTGCATTTTGTTCAAATGATCCTGTTTTTCTTTTTTAACCTTAATCTCTTGAAGGAATTTTGAGTTCAGCATGCAGTTAACACCTTTTCCATAATCCTTGTTTCTATTTCTTTTTGTTACCTGCCTTCTAATCATTCTCCTGTTTGTCAATATTTCAACTTGAAATGAAGTTGCTTTGTGAAATTTGGTAGTAGAGGTCCAGGCAAGGGAGTAATCTGTAGATTTAGTTATCTCTGGTATTTCCTAAAGTCAGCTATCTTGGATAATCAAAATTGATTATGTATTTGGGAGAATGATTCCAAATGAATCTCATGAGTTTGCCTAATGGCAAACTCAGATTAAGTTAAAAACCTGACAAGTGTAGCCCTAAGAGAGATTTGATTCATATAGTTAAATCAATATTTTTCTATTATTGTTACATCTCTAAATTGGAAACCAAAATCTAAATTTTAATTTTATCAGGGTTAAATATTTAACTTTAATAGTGTATAAGAAGAAATATTAGGGCCTCCCTCGTGGCGCAGCAGGTTGAGCGCAGCGCTGTGAAGCTGTCCGCAGCCTCTGCAGTGCGAGTTCGATTCCCGGCCGGCCAGGGAGATACCCACATGGTGCAGCAGACTTCTCCTGTCTCACCTGCTGCTCCCCTCAGCAGTGTATTTTGGTCTGTCTGCCTGTTCTGCAACCTGCTCTGTCTCTGGTGAATCCTCACACCCTCCCACACCTCTGACTTGTACCCCAGCCTTGTATAAAAATAAATAAATCTTTAAAAAAAGAGAAAGAAATATTAGATAATAGGTTATTCAGAATTCTATTGAAATTGACATACAGTCTATCCATAGAATAAAAATGGATTATAGTAAACATGCTACCTTAACTGAGAATCATTCCCTTTCCTCCCACTCAAAACAGAACAGATTTCTTTCTTTGTATTCATTGCAAGAGTCAGAAAGAGAAATCTATCCCCTTAGAGAGCTGAGTTGCTCCAAATGGGAGTTTCTTTATCTTTGTTATCTTTCTACAAGCTGCAAACAATTGGCTTGTTTCTAAGCAATCATGTTGTAATTAGTCAATAATGACAGTAAACAAGGGTCCCACTCTTCAGTATTTCACTCCTCCAATAAAATGATTTGCAGGGTTAGTTTAATGGAGTGCTGTCACCAAATTAATGGCCTCACTTTGAAACTATGTCATCCTGTCACCTGGACATGTTTGTTAGGTGTCCTGGAATATAGTTACAAGGAAGAGCCTATTAGCTTATAGCAATGTTGCATTTCTCTGAAGCATTCAACGTGCATACTTTATTTGCAGTAATACACCAAATTATCATATTTGTGCTGCTTTTGTTCACAAAAATGTGCTAGTTTTTTGTTTGGTTTTATTTTCATCCTTGAAAGGTGACCTAAAGTGTTCTGGAAAGCTGTACACTTTCATGGCTCCAGTTTGGCAAGGTAAGGGAATGACATCATTTAAAATATGTTATTTATCTCTCCTTAAAAAAAAAAAATCATTTTCTTTCCAGTTAGTGAGGACATTTGTGTGTGTGTGTGGTTTGTTAAAGTAATTCTATTTTATGAACAAAAATTTCATGTCTATGCTTAAGTACCTGTTGTCTTTCACATATTTTCCTTGAGGGTCAAGCATATGTGTGTACTGAAGCAAAATATAGAAACATTTTTTTGTACTTAGAAGGCTTACCCTCTGAGAGAGACATCTGTTTCAGTCGTGTATTTTTGGCATCCATGTATTTTAAGTCTGGCCTCCATACAATGAAATACTTTGGGGACATCACAGCTAACCTATCTGGATGGAGTCCAACAGGAGATTATCTTACATAAAATGAAATGTTATTTCTTTCTATCTTTAGAACAATAAACCAGTTTATTAAAATTAGCGAAACATTCTTTAAAAATAAGTTTGGGAACAGTTCAATTCACAGAAAAAAAAATAATGCTGGCAACAACCAAACACATATCTTTTTCTCAATAATTTGTTATTTTACTAATTCATGCATTCAGAAAAGAAGAGGACACTGGTTGGCATTTAAATACAGAATAGTAAATAAGGTAAGAAATGATGCTGACCATCAAGAAATTTAGAGAGTTAGGAAAACGGGTACACAGGTAATTATAATGGAGTAATAAATACTGTAATGAGAATTAAGTTCTCAGTGCTGTGACAGTATTTGATGGTTTTCGAGGGCACATCTAAACTAGCCCTTCAAGATTTGGGGAAATTTTATTCAAGTATTAAGGTGCTCAGCTGCATTAGCCACATGTAATGCGAGATGATGTGGAAAGAATATTCCAGGCAGAAACAAAAGCAAGAGCAATGGCCTGAAGAACAGAAAGATTAGGATGAATTTAAAGAAATGAAATTGATTTAAATTATCTTCTGAAAGGCACTATCAGAACTTTGTACCTTATTCTGACAAGAGTTGCAAGCTAATATAAGGTTTTGAGGGAAGTAGTGCATAATCAAGTAGGCAATACAAAAAGATCTTTCTGAGTCTAAACAATAAACTGGGTTTGAAGGGAACAAGATTAGAGGTAGTAAGCCCATTAAAATGTTAAAATAATCCAGATACAAGGTCCATCCATGTTGTCACAAATGGTAGAAAATACTCCTTTCTCACGACTGCATAATATTTCATTGTATATATGTACTACATCTTTTTTATCCATTCATCCAGTGACAACAGTGTAGAGTTGCCAGTTTACCACATCTTCACCAGTGCCTGTTGTCTCTTTGATGTGGAGGGAATTATATAAGCTTTGTGTTTAGAACCCTGTGTTTCTCCTTTAATTTATATCTTATTGCTACAGTAATACTATGATTATAAGCATAGCATTTTCAATGGAACTGGAGGGTGGCATGGGGAAATTATAGCCAGCTTTTAAAAGTTGTTGTCTTCCTCAGAAACCCTTAACTTGTGACTAGCATCTGAGGTGAGGGGAATCTTGTTGAAAACTATGCTTTTAGCCTGTGAATTTTATGTAGCATTAAATCATAAAAATTTTAAGTAAGCATTACTTAGAGTTAAGGGTCACAATATAGCATTGCTCAGGAAAATATCAGCTACCAAAGTAACTTTGAAGGATAGGATACAAAAACTGTTAAAACAAGAAATGAAATTTAAATTCATAATCATAATGGGAGATATTAATATTCTTATATAAAATGATGTGTCAGGCAGAGAAAAAAATCACAGATGTAGAAGATATGAACAACAATTTTGATTGTTATTATATTACTTAGCATTAAATAACTAAAAAATGCTCATTTTCAAGCATCATGAAACATTTAAAAATTAACCATGTCAGTTAGTTAAGGTTATTCTGAAATACTTATAAAGTTAAGCATACTTCTTTGTCAGTTGCCTTATAATCAGATCTTCATTATTATTATTTTAAAGTCTTTTGCTATTTATACATATAACTTATTTTAATATTTCATATTCAGATAAATTCACAGGAACAGGACTCTGACAAATACTCTAGAAATACAGGTTTGTCATGGAACCAAAGTTAAAAAACTGCAGAACTAAAGAAAAAAACTAGACATAAAAATTGCTAGCAAGAGATCAAAATTTGCTACATAGAATGAATTGTGAAGGACTAATATAATTTCTAATCACTTTTTAAAATATTATTTTTTAATGCTTTGCTTTTTATAGAAAACTTTGACTTGAACTATGTTCTGTAGCAATTGTAAATTACATCATTTTGTGAAATGATACATTTGTTTTTCTTCTCTCTCTGACACCCCCCAAATGTGAACTAATATTAAGTATTTATGTTTCTCATGGTTTGCATTTTTTTAATAAATCCAATAAGATTCCATCTACCCCTCTATGATATATTGTTGTAAGCATGGTTGTATTACTGAGACTTTGATCAGAATGTTATATTTGAGACAGGATTGATTTCAGGAATCCACAGATCTCAAAACTTTTAATGAAAAGGCAGCCTGTATGCCTTCCTGTCAGATTCCAAGTCTATTAGGAAATCAGTAAGGAAGGTCAAACTTTGTTTTTGTTTTTTTTTTCTTCGATTTTTTTTTTTTTTTTTAATTTATACAAGCACTGGGGACAGTCAGAAGCGTGGGAGGGTGAGAGAATTCAGCAGAGCCAGAGCGGGGAGCAGAGCAGCCAGAAGGACCGAAGTACGCTGCTGAGGGGAGCAGCGGGCGGCAGGAGAGGTCTGGGACCCTCCTCTGGTGGCCGGGGAGCAGCCGGGGATGGAACCGGTGCCGCAGAGGCTGCGGGCAGCTTCGCAACCCAGCGCTCAATCGCTGCGCTACCAGGAGGCCCTAAAGGTCAAACTTTGGTAGATCCAGAAACACAAGCAGAGGAACTTATCCAACAATATAGGTAAGATCCGACAGTTAGACCCTGGCATGGTCCTGAGCCTTGAGACTGGTCATTAAGAAAAGAGCTCAATTTGAGATTCATTATGAAAAGTTCCAGCAAAGAAGATTTTTAAAATTATGTGGTTATATTTTGTTCTTATGCTTATTCAAACAAAACAAAACAAAACAAAACAAAAAAAAACTGGCCAAGTTTATTAGAATTAGACTTAATTTACCAATGAATTTAACTACTATTATTTGGTAGAATTGAAGTAGAAATGGAGAAGGAAATATGTTTCAGTAATATCTGTTTTTGGACAACATATTCTGATCTTAAATCATTTTTGAAGTTTTTGCTTTTACATGTAAATTAGACTGGATTCTGAATTTTTCTAAAATTTTGTTATGACTTATGAAAATAACCTTTCCAAATTTTCTCCCAATCTTTTTTTTTTTTAAAGATATAGTTATTAATTGTACAAGAACTGGGGTACAGGCCAGATGTGCAGGAGGGTGAGAGGATACACAGAGTTAGAGCAGGGAACAGAACAGGCAGACTGATGAAATATACTGCTGAGGGGAGCAGCGGGCTAGACAGGAGAGGTCTGCTTGCCATGTGGGTTGCTCTGCAGCCGGTGGGGATCAAACCGGCACTGCAGAGGCTGCAGATAGCCTCACAGCGCTGCGCTCAACTGCCTGCGCCACCAGGGAGGCCCTTTCTCCCAATCTTTTTGATTTTGATTGATTGAAAACTAAAACTGCCTTTTTCTGAAACCATGAATATTGGGAATGTGGAAAGACAACTTCAGAGAGATCACTAAGATGGTTGTAACTAAAAAATGACTGTTACAGCTGATTCCCCTATATCTGATGACCTCAAACTGCAAACAGGGAAACAATTGTCTTGCCCTCACTTCATCTAAAGTTACTTCAACCCTCAATTTGGAACTCTTCATTGGTTTTCCTCAGGAGATGTGAATGGACTTGTGGTTTTCTTCAATCTTCAATGTTTCTATGTTTTCATAGAAATATTTTTTATCATTTTTTTAAAGATTTATTTATTTATACATAAAGAGCTGGGGTATAGGCCAGAAGTATGGGGGATGAGAGGATTCACCAGAGACAGAGTGGGGAGCAGAAAAGGCAGACTGACTGAAATACGCTGCTGAGGGGAGTAGCAGGCACAACAGGAGAGGTCTGCTGCGCCATGTGGGTAGCTCCCTGGCCGGGGATTGAACTTGTGCTGTGGTATCTGCAGACTGCTTCATAGTGCTGACACTTAACTCCTTGTGCCACTGTTTAATTGACTGAATCATTCTCCAGATAAAGGGACTGAATGCTATGCTTGCAACCTGGACTATTTGTCCAATATTTCACATCTTTTATGGGTTCAGTCATTGTCTGATATGTCACCACCTCTAAACTCATGGCTTGGTTCATGGGGCTATTGGAATAGAACATGACAGCAAATGTTACTAATCATATTAACCATTACCCTTGGGATAGCATACTATTTTGTTGGATATTTCCTATTGCTTCTGTGATTTTTGTGCAGCTGCTTTTCACTGCTTAATTTCCCAGTCTCCAGTCTATATGGTATGACCATAATCCACTCAAACACTTCTCACATGGGAACTAAAACAAAAACCTTTTCTTTGGGTGGCACTGTTGACCCTTTTCAGCAGAGACCAGGTTAAGACAACAGACCCATCACCATTTTGATTTTAAGAATAAGATTTTTTTAAAGAAGAGGGGGTATATTGTGGTCCAACCTAAGACAAAAACTGTGATATAATCTCTTCTTTAACATTTAACATAGCAGTTTAGTTAAATGCACTGTGCCACATTCCTCAGGGTAATGGTAATGGGTTTCTTAATACTTAATGATATATTTTATTCCTTCTTTGGATGGTGATAAAATTAGAGCATGAAACACATCAGTGGGCAATTTTAACCTAATAATAACACAGAGGAGTGCAACTATTTGAGGTCATTGATAATCTTGTGCAAGCATTTTTTTTTTCTTTTTGCAGAGTACTATGAAAATCTACCATTGATCAAGATTCAGCAATTCAAGTGGTCTTTATGTGACTCCAGAGATTGAGCACATCTGCAGTTATTATTGCAGGTATGTTACAGAGAAGAATTGTTACTGAGAGTAATCGCCGTAAAACGGAAAGGTTCAAGGTTCCCTGCCAACTGAAGGACATGTAGATTTGAACAGTGAGAAGATGGAGAGAAGAGACATGGAGGAGGCATGTTGAGAAGAATCATGTGAAGAAGGGCGTGCTTGCTTGTCAGCTTAGGACTTGCACAAGGGACTTGGAAGACATGAAGACGCATGGAGTCAAGATATATGCAGATACTTGGAAAAGATGTGGGTGAGAGACTGTGGAGAGGCTGACAATGGCAGCTGTTACCTTGATTTGTGCTTTAATTTTGCTCTTTTCATCTCAAACTTGCCTGGTCTTTTCTGCCCCATTCCTCTGGTTCCCTGCCAGAAGATGCCTGAGAATTGTGGCAAGTTTGATTCTGCTTTGGGCCAACCCTGTTTGGCTGGGCATTTATCCACAAGGGTAACTTTCTGTGTCTTATTGGGAAACTATTATCCTTTCTTCTCCTATCTCTATGCATGCTAACCTATTAAAGTTCTTTGACCGTAAGAGAATTCTTTGCCCTTATATGGTGGTTGGCAAAGTACATTTATTGTATAAATGTTTTTTTTTTAAAGATTTATTTTATTTTATTTTTATTTATTTATACAAGCAGTGGGTACAGTCAGAAGTGCGGGAGGGTGAGAGAATTCACCAGAGCCAGAGCGGGGAGCAGAGCAGGCAGAAGGACCGGAAATACACTGAGGGGAAGTGTACGCTGAGGGGAAGTGTACGCTGAGGGAAGCAGCGGGCGGCAGGAGAGGTCTGCGTGCCATGTGGGACCCTCCTCTGGTGGCCGGGGAGCAGCCGGGGATTGAACCGGTGCCGCAGAGGCTGCGGGCAGCTTCGCAACCCAGCGCTCAACCGCTGAGCCACAGGGGAGGCCCTATTGTATAAATGTTAAGGAGGATTCCCTAGGGTATCCCTCAGTCTACCTGCTAACAGGTACACATAAAATAAAATCTCATTCCAGTGAAAACTGATCCAGGACCAGACATGTGGATGCTACAGAAAAGGAAATCCCAAAGACCTGGGCAACATGGGAAGAGAAAGAACAGGATCAGAGCAGAGACATTTTTCTCATTTGCTTTTGCTATGGTTTGAAAGGGCTAGAAATTAAAATGAGAACCGTACTGACCATGTGCTAGATCATGAAGAAAGTATCAAAAATTTTAAAGAAAATGGTATTATATAGTACAACTTATGAAAAATTGAAACCATGCCCTTTATTCTATATAGTATACAGGTTTTTGCAAATTTTTATTTTATATATTTTTTACATCATTTTTCATTTTTGTGCAATGCATGCATTTACATCTTGGTTATCATCCCCGTAAAATTCCCACCCCTTGCTTTTTTTAATTATTATTTTTAAATTTTATATATTTTTACATCATTTTTCATTTTTGCACAACGTATGCATTTTCATCCTGGTTATATTCCCCATACAATTCCCACCTCCCTTGTTTTGATCCTACTCCCTCCTTCCCACCCTGTAGTGTGTCTCAAAAAAGATAATATACAGTTTTAACTGTGTTCTTTCTCGATTTAGAGGCATCTGGTTCTCTAAGTGAAATTGCTTGAAGAAATGGCACCCCTTCTAACATAGGTAATTATTTCATATGTAGAGGAGGTTTATTTTCATATGTAGAGGAGGTAATTATTTCATATCAGGGAGATGTCAAAGCTTGGTTTCTGTAGACTGTCAACTTCATATTTGTGGGGCATTATCCTTGCGTGTGTGTATATATGTGCATGTGCATGTGAATTACTGTCCAAATTGACCTTACTTTCAACTCTCAACTATCTTTCCCTTGAGTATTGCTTGACCTTCTTGGAAGACTGCTGGCACAAGTGACTCAGTAATTAATCTTATGCAGAATATCATCAATGATGCTGAACAGAATAATGATCTCAATAAGCACAAATGTGTAATATTAACATATAGCTTCAGGGTATTGTTCTTTAATTGTCTTTCTTTAACAGAAGTACAATTTGTTTCAAGATTTCTTCAGTTGATCTTACAGTAATTCAAAATTTTTAATTGCAGGACGAAATCCATTTGAAGATTGAAAAATGAAAAATGACTTTGGGATAATTATAACAATCTTGAGAACTATCCCCTCCCCTTTTTACTTTCCAATAATCTTTGACAAGTATTTTTTTTTTTTTTACCTATACAAGACTGTACCACTGCCTCTCAAACTTAAATGTGCATACATTATCACCTAATGATCTTGGTAAAATGCGAATTCTGTTTAAGTGGGTCTGGGGAGAAGCCTATCATTCTGCTTTTCTCACAAGTTCCCAGATGACACAGGTACTGTTGGTCTGTAGATCACACTTTTTAGTGCACAGAGTGAAACAATGCTATTGGTAAAATTTAGTGAACTGTGTTATCCTGTTCAACTTATCCAGTGATTAAACTTGTTCAGCTATTTAACTGAATCAGTTATAGTTTAGCAATTAAAAATGTTTTTGAGAGAATCTGAGACAAAAGGAATATTTAAACATAGTACACCAATAAGTAAAGAGTACAGAAATTAAATATTTAATACTAGTTCTGTTATATAATTGAGAAGACTATCTTTTCTGCAAATATGTTCACATATTAACAAAGCAGTGCTATTTATTTTAACATGATTTTACCGTTTTTACCAGTAGATGGCAGTAAATATTCAATCTTTTGGGAAGAGAGTTTGTAATAGAGTACTTCCTAAAAATCAGGAAGTCTCTTGCAAGTGCTCCCCAACACCCAAGACAAAATCTACTCTCCTCATTTGCAATATCACCTTTATTTGGCATGGGTTCTAAATATTTACCTCTATCCAACTTGGATGTTAATTAGTAATAAACATTCCCATTTCAGGGAATCAGAAAGCCATTCCCTATGAGAGTGATGAAAAAAAGGAGTCTAGGATGAAGTTCACATTTGTATATGGGTGTGTGTTGATAGGAAATAATTCTATTTTAAAAGAACAAATCTTGAAATATGAAGAAAAGTTTTAAAAAGGAGTACTGCCTGCTGCTGCACTGTGGGAGGTGGAGAGGAAGATCTATTGTAACAGAGGGAGGGGGAATGAATACTGCAATAAACCTGGAGAGCTGAAAGTTTCTTTTATAGGGAGGAGTAAACAGGCTACAAACTAAAAAATGTGGCTAAGTAGGATGAAAGGGTGAGAATGGAGTCAAATCAGAGAGTATTTTACCCCTAGGCCAGCCTATTTTAGAAGGGGCTATTGAGGAATTTTATGGCTTAAGGTAAGGGCGGGTCAAAGTTCAGAGCCTGGGGGAAAGAGATGGTTTAACTAAACTTTTATTAATAGCCATCTATTCTAATTGATCAGTGGGGACAAGCTGCTCAGTAAATCATTAACAAGACAAAGAATAGGAGATACTTAGTCTGATCTTGTCCTAGGTGAAAAAGGGGAGTACCCAAGATTCTGAACAAGGGGAGATTGTTCTCTGTAGTGCCATTGCCTAGAATGCAAAAGGGTACTTTAAAAAAAAACAAGAGCATTGCTTTCCAGCATCATTTGGTTTGGGTAAAGTTCAACATTATCGTGGGCTAAAAGTCTTGATAAGGGATTAGAAAAAAAAGAGGATTTATCTTTAGTAGTAATTTATTAATATTTATTGAAAATTCAAACAATGGGTAGGTATGTAACAGGGTGGTCCCCAGGAAAATGGGATGTTCCAGGTTCCCTGCCCCACCTGAAGGAAGGTGGAGCTAAAGAGAAGAAAAGAAGCTGGGGAAGAGAGGGAAGAAGGAAGGAAGCAGGATGGAGAGCCTGAAGGAGCCCTGGAGGAGGCATGTGTAGCCGAGAGACATGAAGAAACTGTGCTTGCATTTTGGTCAGGAGAGGATGGGTAACTGTGGGTGTTTGATTTGAAAACTATATTCTTTGTCTTTTCTGTATTGTTTACTAATTGAGTTAAAGTCCCTTCTCATTAAAGTCTCCCATGTTTTGTGCTGGTGCAGCCGATGGCAGGTTTGGGGGCTCCGGGGTGTCCCTCTCCCTGCCCTGTAACAGGTATAGACTCTATCCTTAAAGGAACTGTTAGTGTGGGGCCTCCCTGGTGGTGCAAGGGCTTAAGTCTCAACACTGTGAAGCTATCAGCAGCCACTGAATTACTGATTCAATCCAAAGGCCAGGAAGGTGACCCACATGGCCCAGCAGACCTCTCTTGTCTCTCATGCTGCTCCCCTCAGCAGTGACTTCCTGTCAGTCTGCCTGTTCTGCTCCTCATTCTGTCTTTTGTGAATCCCCTCACCCTCCTCACCTCTGGTTTACACCCCAGCTCTTGTATGGATAAAAAAATAAATCTTAAAAAAAAAAGGAACTGTTAGTGATCAGAATGAGAGAACCCCAAGAACCCCAAATCTTGCAGGCTCTAACTGGGTTCTGCCATTCACTGTATAAAATCCAAACATTTTCTTAGTGTGCAAGACCTTCAGTGGAAACAAACTTTCATAGAAGTAGTACACAATAGAAAGAATAGAAAAAGAAAGAATACAGTCTCCAAGTAAAGCGCCCAAAGTTACCCATTCCCTCATGAGTAAATGCCCAACCAAAGAGAATTGGTCCAAACTGGGGCCACAAATCTAAGGCACCTTCTGGGAGGGAATCCCCCAAATCCTCTCCTTCCTTCCTCTCCCAAATCCTTACCTAGTCTTTTCTAGCTTCTCACTGCTCATCTCCACCCCTCCCTGGGTGGGTTAGGAAACCTGGAACCTCCTCTTTCTATCGAGATGTTACAGAAACCATAAGTTATAATTCAAAATGTTCCCTGTGGACCTTGCTACATATTCAGTGCAGGGCATTTTTTAATTTTCTAGGTGATTTGAAAAATATGGTTTGATTTTCCCCCTAATTAATCTAGGTTAAAAAGTTAAAATAGTTAGTAATAAGGGTTTTTGGGATAAATGAGTGAATTCTGCATTAAACATATTGTTACTTATTTAAATATTTAGTCTCAACTAAATAAAATTTGACCAAAAAGTTAATTTTTGAAAAATAATCCATTGTTGATTATGGACAGGTCTTCTCAGGTGTTTTCTCTAAAGTGCAAATAATGTTTATCAGGGTACACATACATCATTTTTTTTTAAGTTTACATAGTCTGTTATCTTTCTAGAAGTACTATGATGAGATGTCCTTTTCACATAAAAACTGAAGATTTATGATCATAAACTGCAAGAATGAAGGAACATTTCAAGATCCTATCCATGATATCAGGTTATTAAAAAAGAACCTTTCCTTCCATCTATTTGTGAAGGGGCTGTGGTTTCCAGTGGAGAATAAAGGTCTGGAAATCATCATGTATTTCTAGGCACTAATATATGATTTTTCAAAAAATACCATCAACAACTTGACCAGGTATAAGCAATAACAAAATACCTATAAATGTAAGAATCTTCCACAAATTAACAAAACTAAGAAAACAGAAAAATGACACGGGGAGGGTTTTGAGTAAACTCATTTAGTTAAAAACATTATTAAGTAAATGCTCTGTTCCAGGAATAGGGCTATGTAAACTGAATAAAAAGTTGTTATGTACTTTTTTTTTTTTTTTAAGAAGAAACTATTCTTTTTTTTTTTTAAGATTTTTTTTTAAGATTTTTTTTAAGATTTTTTTTAAGATTTTTTTTTAAGATTTCTTTATACAAGCACTGGGGTACAGGCCAGAGGCACGGGAGGGTGAGATAATTCATCAGAGACAGAGCAGGGAGCAGAACAGGCAGAAGGACCGAAATACACTGCTGAGGGGAGCAGTGGGCGAGACAGGAGAGGTCTGCTGCACCATGTGGGAATCTCTCTGGCCAGCCGTTAATCGAACCGGTGCTGCAGAGGCTGTGGACAGCTTCACAGCGCTGCGCTCAACACGCTGCACCACTGGGGAGGCCCCTGTCCCTGTACTTTCGAATCGTTACAACCTAAAGGAATCAAGTGATGCATGTACCATGACAGCATTATGTCTGAGAGCAGGTGAAACAGCAGAGTAGTGGTTAATTCTTCAGAGGAGGAACATGACTATCAAGAAATATAATATGACAGAGAGGACTAGATATTCTCTAAAAATTTAATTTTCTACTTCTACAGTATGACATAGGTGAATCTCCAAATATGGACTGCATTTCCCAGCCCCCCTCGCATCCAGATGAGGCCACATGTTCTCACCATGTTCTCACCTGCTCAACAGGTAAGTAGCAGTGATGAGTGCTACTACTCCACTCCTCCTCCTTTTGATTAAAAGCATAGACTCTCAAGACCTCCAGATGATGGAGTCACTAGGTGAAAGAAATCCTGGGCCCCTGAATCAGTGTGGAAAAAAAGCCATTAGACAGAAATATGGTTATGTGGTTGAAAATCAAAATTATATTATTTTAAACTATTGATATATTGGGGTGTATTTGATACAGTGACTACTATTGGCCTAATTACTATAATGGTTACTCCATTGTTCAGTTACAATAAGTTGATTTATATGAATTAAGTAATTTCAAATTGCAAGGAACCTTACACATCTCTCCCTGTTCTCATTTTATGTACAATAGTAAGATAGATACTAACAGAAGACATATGGCTACTTAGTAATGAACTTAAGTGTAGAATCTTGGGTTTTCCTACCATGAACTCCTTTTATTTTTCTCTGTTATCTGGGAACAACTAGCCATGGTTTTCCCTGTAGTCACAATTACCTACTCTGTTATTGAAGACAGCTGCTTTTCACCCACATATCTTGGTTTTAAACCAAAATGTATGATTCCTCAAACAATTTCACATTTATCTTATCTGAACTTTCTACTATATCTTTTCTGAAATGAGTTGGTGCCAGAACTTCCTGGTATAAAGAATGTAAGGCTAGGGTCTCCCTGAGGGTTAGCGGGTTGAGCGCAGCACTGTGAAGCTATCCACAGCCTCTGCAGTGCGGGTTCGATTCCCAGCCAGCCAGGCTTCCCTCAGCAGTGCTTTTGGTCCGTCTGCCTGTTCTGCTTCCCACTCTTTGTCTGGTGAATCTTCTCACCCTCCTGTGCCTCTCGCCTGTACTCCAGCTCTTGTATGCTTAAATAAAATCTTAAAAAAAAATAAGGCTAGAGAAAATTATACTCAACAAACATAAGTTTCTGTTAGTTTCTGTTAGTCCCGATCAACTTGCATTTCTAGGATCATAGTAGAATTGCAATTCATGATCTCCTTGTTGGTGAGTGGGAACTATGTTACTAGTTTTTGTCTGAGAGAATCAGGTGTAGGCCTGAGGTGCAGGGATGAAATAATTCACCAGAGACAGAGTGGAGAACAGAACAGGTAGATTTATTGAAATACACTGCTAAGGAAGTCAGAGGGCAAGACAGGTGGGGTGGGCTGCACAGAGAGTGAAGGTCTGAAGGCTCTATTTATACTCCAGGCAGTTAGGGTGACTAGTTAAGGTGACTAGTCTTCAGTCTGATGATCTGAATTACCGTAGAGGATCACAAGATTTTCGGATCATCAACTTAATGTCCAGGTTCCCAAGGCAGTTCCATCCACTCCTTTTATCCATTCAAGCCTCCAAAATTGCCTGCTGGACAAGGAATTGGGGCCTTGGTTTTTAATTTTAGCAATGATACCACAGCAGTTTTAAGTTGTGAATGAAAGCAACCTTTGTTACTTTCAGGCCACATCTATCATTGCTACAGAATGCTTCTTTTCAATGGCACAGAGATAAGCAGTATTTAGTACTGACTGTATTGACTTGAGTAAAGATAATGATCCCCACCCTCCCCTCCCCCCCACATACACACCCCAACACACAGTAAACCTGCAACAGCACAGTAAACATTTGTTGTTTTGGGCTTTTGAAATTTTGAAGTCATTACTGTAACATAATCTACCTATCCTGTCTGAACTAATGGCATTTCTGACATTATGGGTGAAATCTCAGATTTCAAGCCTGCAATTTGGAAATAAACTGTCATTTGGAGTCTAAATTAGATCATGATTTTGGAAAGTACTAGATTAACAGTTCAGAAAGGCTGGATCTACTCTGCTACAACTTGTATAAATTTGGAAATTTATTCCTCCTAATTCATTCACAAAATGCTTTCTCAGCACCTACTCTAAGTACTAGAAGACAAAGTATAAAACTTTTTTTCCTTACAGGTGGGCGCAGGCTGTGAGGGACAGACGAGAAGACCAGGAAAGATTGCTGGATAGCTCTACGGTAATCACAGAGAAGACATTTCAACTTGAGCCTCTCCATTAGAAGTGATTTTTTTTTTTTTTTTGCAGAAGAAATAATACATGAAAAGGTATGAACATTTTTTTTAAGATTTATTTTATTTATACAATATCTGAGGTACAGGCCAGAGGCATGGGAGGGTGAGAGGACTCACCAGAGACAGAGTGGGGAGCAGAACAGGCAGATGGACCAAAAACACTGCTGAGGGGAGCAGCAGGTGAGACAGAAGAGGTCTGCCGCACCATGTGGGTATCTCTCTGGCTGGCTGGGACTCGAACCTGTTCTGAGAGGCTGTGGACAGCTTCACAGTACTGCGCTCAACCCGCTGCACCACCTGGGAGGCCCAGTATGAACATATTTTAAATAAAAGGGCAATCCCTTTCTTTTCTCTCTAACATCTATTTGTCTAAGTTCTGGGTTTTTAAAATGTTCTAGACAGAATCATGCCTTGGATAATCCTAATAGTTGTGAAGGTTTTAGTGTGCAGACTGAGGGGCACCCCAGAATCCCAAAACTTGCACACTATAAAAAGGTTCTGCCACACGCTACATAAAGACAAAGCATGCTCTTAGTGTGAAAGAATGTTGATAGGATTAGTATGCATAGAGAGAGAAGGATGGATGATAGTTTCCCAATAAAACACAAAAATTACCCAACCCTTTGGGGGTAAATGCCCAGCCAAACAGGGTTGGCCCAAAGCAGGGTTGCTAAGCCCTAAAAAGTTGCTAAGGCAAGTCTAAGGCATCTTCTGACAGGGAACCATAGGAAAGGGATAGAAGGAGCCAGGCAAGTCTGGGGTGAAAGGAGCAAAATCAAAGTACAAATCAAGGTAATGGTTACCATTGTAAGCCTCCCTACACGTCTTCCCAGTGTCTCCATATATCTTGACTCCATGTGTCCCCCTCCTATATCTCCCAAGTCCATGGTGTAAGTCCTAAGTTGAGAAGCAAGCAGGACTTTGTTTTCACTTGTCTTTGTTTGCTCCATGTTCCTCCTTGGAGTCTTCACCCTTCATTAGATGGGGCAGGGAACTTGGAACCATCCCTTTTTATTGAGATTCCTCTCTGTATCAAAGGCATCCTAATGACCCACTTTAAAAATAAAAAGCATTATCTCAGCAGTCACTTGGGATTTATCTGGGACTTTGAAAAAGAAGGTAAGTTTGTACTTATTAAAATAAATACATTTATGTACACTGGCCAGGAAAAATAGTGCAGATTTTTTATATATAGAAAAAAATTGTCTTAAGGTGGTTTTTGTCATTACTTCTAATATTCTTACAAAACATGGGTGTGTCCTTAATAAAAATACATCTATCTTTATAGTTATATATTTGCATGTATGTGGTAGGGGTGCAAAATAGGCTGCTCCAAAATATAGTTCTCTGGAATATTGATTATTTTGAGTTAAAGTTACATTAGTAACAATAGATACAAAAAGGAAAGTCTGAAACCCCTCCTTCAAAACAGGAGATAAATCCCCCAAGTGAAAGATACCTTCACTATCACCACAGATACAGAATTTAGGAAAAATTGTATAAACAAACTTTGTTACTTCTTCACAGGCCCAAACCTCTTTGTTTTGTCAACACTACTTTGTTTAAAAAGTATTTAAAAGCTGCCTGCTTTAGTCACTTCCTTGGGCTTTGTATCTTTTGGTCCCCAGTAATGTGAACTTTATTTTTCTTTCGCTAATCTGTTTTTTTATTACAGAGAATGTCTCAGTGAAAAACATACTAGGGTAGAGGGAAAGATTATTTTTCTTCCTCTATAGTATGTTTCAATAGTTGCCCATTCCAAAAATACTAGAAGAGCTAAGAGGCATATTGGCACCTCACACTATTATGGAAATCTAAAAAACTCTACATGAAGTGCCAAGACATTTTTGGAGTTTTTAGACTATGCTACCCTAGGCTGCTGAATCCTCATGGTTCCTAAAGAACCATGGTTCTAGAACTACAATGATTAGGGGTAGTTCTCCTGGATGGGTAAAATAAGGTGAATACTCACCCTGGGAGGTATTATAGAATGCAGTTCCTTCATAGGGGGCGAAGGAGAAAAGTCTTTTGTCATGAAAAAATAAGGCTAGGAACAAAAGTATTAATGCTTCCTTTCCTCTGGGCACTAAGAATAATTATATAGAGGAACAGAGAGCCCTGGATTTTGAGAAGGTGCCCAGACAGAGTGAATGATGACCAGAGTTTAATGAGAACTGTAGGGAAAATCATATCTCATGCAGCAGCAATAGCAAAGGGGATGATTAAGGATCAGACAGGAGACATACTTTCCCTTAAATATACTAGAAAAAGGAAGGCTAGCATTCTGTGTGTGCAGTATGAAGGTGCCTGTCATATTTGGGTAAAAGTTAATATTCCTTTTTCAACCTGTCACAAGATCTGTAGGATGGTAGCCAAAGACATGTACAAAGAAGGAAAGGGTCTGAAACAAAGGATGATCATACTAAAAAAAAAAAAAAAAAAAAAAACCAAAACTAATGGGTTTGATTTTAAATCGGTGTCGGTAGTAGAAAACTATTGAAATTTTAAGCAAGTAAGATTTTTGTTTTGTAAAACAATCTCTAGGAAATGTATTGAACATGGATCAAAATAAAGAATAACTGAGAACCTGTAGAACAAACAGAATTCTGTGGTTGTATTTGCAGCATCTGGTGCCGTATGTGTATGACAGAATTTGCACAGAAATATTTGTTTCGTGAAAGAATGGAAGCAACGATGAGGGCCTGAACTACATTAGTTGCTATGGGTTAATAAGATGTATAGAATAAAAATAAATAGCACTTGGATTATGGATATGGGATAAAAAGAAGAGGAAGTTTAAGATGACCCAGCTTCTTGGTTTGGATGAATTCTGATGTCTTTAAAAAATGAAAATCACAGGGAAAAGAATTTATTTGATTGGTGATTAGCTTCATTTAATTGGAGTTTGACTTCCTCATTTTTAAATGAAAAAGACAAACCAGGAAGTCTAAGTTGCCAAGTATATCTAACAGTTTATAATTTAATGATTCTAAGATATTTGTAAAAGAAAATAAACTACGGTGAAAGAAGATATTATTATTGCTAGAAAGGCTAACTCCCAAAAGTGCAGTATTATAACAAGGACCCAGGTAGTGCTGAAGGAAGAAAGATGATTCTTTGTTGACCCTTGCTTGACCTTTTCTCTACTTTAAACTTAATCTAATGTCTTGCCCATTGTTTGCTTGTTTTCAGTGAGCATTATACACCTTACATTTCTGCTTAGCTTATGGACGACTCTGATCTCAGTCCATTGTGTCTTTTGTGTTGCCTCATAATGTTTCTCCTTATACTTTTAAAAAATCATTAAGTACACGCTGCTGTTTTGATTCTGATTTTTTTTCCTCTACTTTTCATTAGTTTTGAATTCTTTACCTACTCTTAAGATAATAGAAATTCTGCTTGACTTGGCATCATCAGAATATGCAGTGATTTTTGATTTTAAATATATTCTTGAAATCATTAAATGCATCCCTTTCATAACAATTATTTGAATGTAAAATAATAATAGTAATAATTTTCTTCACACTAAACACAATGTAAAATAAGTAAGAATACGTTTAATATGAAATGTACGTGTATTTTACTTAGAGGCATGAAAGAATGCTTGAGTAAATGAAGCAATATACCATATTTCTGGATGAGAAAACTGAATGTGGTTAAAATGTCAGCTTGTCTAAGCTTATATTGTAAGTTTAAAGTAATTAAATCAATTTCCAATTAGAATTACTTTTACCGCCACAAAATTCTCTTTTAAAATTCTTGCAAAACTGGGCCTCCCTGGTGGCACACGGGGTTAGGACACAACGAATGTGGCTGTCCGCAGACACTGCAGCATGAGTTCGATCCCTGGCCAGGGAGCTGCCCACATGGTGCAGAACTTCTCCTGACTCACCCTCTGCTCCCCTCAGCAGTGTATTTCTGTCAATCTGCCTGTTCTGTTCCCCACTCTGTCTCTGGTGAGTCTTCTCACCCCCCTCCAACACCTCTGGCCTGTACCCCAGCTCTTGTACATATAAATAAAGAAATCTTTTAAAAAAAGTAAAATTCTTGCAAAACAATGCTTAGAAATAGTCAAAAAAAAAAAAAAAAAGATCAGAGCTTATAACCAGTGATTATTACCTATGTCACTGGATAAGACTGGAAGGTGTCTTAGTTTAGTGGCTCTAGAGTCAAACCTGTGTAATATTCATGCACAAGTGACTTTTAAAGAGAATGATCTCAGAGGAAACCTTCTATGTCAGGTGTATCTTACTTTCATCATATGAAGAGAAAATGTACCCATTCAACACAAAATTTTAGTTTTGTATTGAGTTAGATTTTATGTGTTAGTAATTTTAAATTGTTCTTTTTTTATTTTTAAAGATTTATTTATTTATTTATACAAGCACTGGGTACAGTCAGAAGCGCAGGAGGGTGAGAGAATTCACCAGAGCCAGAGCGGGGAGCAGAGCAGGCAGAAGGACCGAAGTACACTGCTGAGGGGAGCAGCGAGCGGCAGGAGAGGTCTGCGCGCCACGCGGGACCTTCCTCTGGTGGCTGGGGAGCAGCCGGGAATCGAACCAGCGCCGCAGAGGCTGCGGGCAGCTTCGCAACCCAGCGCTCAACCGCTGCGCCACCGGGGAGGCCCTAAAATTGTTCTTAATAAGGTACTTTTATAATAGCCATTTCAAGTCATTTCCTGTGTGAAGAAAGAGTGACTAGTTAATTTTATTTTTCAGTATGGTAAAGAACTTAGAAGCTGATAGCTAAGATTCTTTGAATCAAAGTATAAAGGATGGTATTCTTAGCAAAATATGGCAAAACCCAAGTTCTCAAAGAAATTTTGATCGATGAAAATTACCATATTTTCGTGACTGAGAGTTAAATTGTTTTGCTTCAAAATGAGGTGATAAATAATAGTAGACAGGATTTTTTGATAGACCCTAATGTTTCTAGCAACTGGTTTAAATTCCCTATAAAATTCTCTCTTGAATGTGGGTAGGATCTAGGAGGATAATGGGGGGTGAGTTTCTCTTGGTTATTGTGTTATATGAGACAGTGCTTGCTTTGAAGAAGTAAGCGACAATGTTGTGGCCATTTAACTCATACCTGACAGTGTCCTCATGTAGCTGAGAGAAACCCACAGCTTTTAAGAAATGGAGGTCTTTTTTTAAAGCTGCAAGAAACTGAATTTTTCTAGCAACATGAAAGAGGATCACAAACTACAGATGAGAACATAGCCACAGTTGACCTTGTTTATAGCTTGGTAAGACCTGAGCTTAGTGAACCATGCTCTGACCTCTGACACATGGAAACAAGAATAAATTTGTGTTGTTTTAAACTAATGAATTTATGGTTATGTGGTATACAACAAGGGAAAACTATTATATGGGATACATATAAACATAATATCCTCCATTAAGAAAGAAGACTAGGCCTCCCCAGTGGCACAGTGGGTGAGCATGGGTTGTGAAGATGCCCGCAGCCTCTGCAGTGCCGGTTTGATCCCCGGCTGCCGGACGAGGGTCCCACATGGCGCGCAGACCTCTCCTGCCGCCCGCTGCTCTCCTCAGCAGTGTGCTTCTGTCCTTTTGCCTGTTCTGCTCCCTGCTCTGGCTCTGGTGAATTCTCTCACCCTCCCGCGCTTCTGACTGTACCCAGTACTTGAATAAGATAAATAAATCTTAAAAAAAAAAAAAAAAAAGACAGTTGGGCTTCCCTGGTGGCACACGGGGTTAAGACACAACCTAGGAAGCTTACCACAGCCACTGCTGCACGAGTTCAATCCCCGGCCAGGGAGCAGCCCACATGGCGCAGCAGACCTCTCCTGACTCGCCCGCTGCTCCCCTCAGCAGTGTATTTCAGTCAGTTTGCCTGTTCTGTTCCCCACTCTGTCTCTGGTGAATCCTCTCACCCTTGCATCTCTGGCCTGTATCCCCATTCTTGTATGCATAAATAAATAAATCTTTTAAAAAAAAAGAAAGAAGACTATTAACCTGGAGTAGTTTGATTAGGGTTCCGGGTCCTATCCAACCTCTTTTAGTTTCCAGTAGTAGTGGTTGGTAATGTATCTGTATCCAGAGTACCCCACTCTCTAAATTTTTCCTTTTTAGAGTCTTCCTACAAAGGTTGGAGGGAGTAAGAGGAAGTAAGCATTGGGTTCCAGCTGTGTTTTAAGAACTGTAGATATAGGCTTTCTACATTTTCCTTATTTTATTCTCAAAAATTGATGAAGAGATTATCCCTATGGAAAAAAAAAAAAACTCAGAAATATTTACTAACTTTTGCAAAAGGTAAGGTAGGTTATAAAGGGCCTGTCTCCCAGGTCCTCTCTGACTGTCATTGTCTCCTTTCATTTGTAAATGTTACTTTTGCCTTTTTATCAGCACCTGCCTTTAATTCCTCAGTCACCTCTAGAATAAATGACAAATCTATGTGAGGCAGATAAATGGGCAACCCAATTTATTGATAATTATATATTTTTGAGAACAGAGTGAAAAAAACTTATTAACATTAGGAATAGAATGTATAATTATATATTAAAATAGCTGAGAGAATTTATTTATTTATTTGCAGGGTAAATATTATACTGTTAGACACACTGTTGGTTGGTTGAAAGTGTTTCCAAGTATTAAAAACTAATATGCAGCAACTCAGCACCATGCAAGGCAATTTCCAGGCAGAATCTGCATTCCCTTTTGCCTGGGGATATTGTACTCTTCAACATGTGTTAGATTGTTTACTCTGTCCACTTATGTCTTTTTGAAGATTAATTATTTTGAAATATAAGTAATGCCTAAAAATCATCAGTAAAATTTCAGGGAAGCTCAGATCCACAGGAGCAATTGGAGTCAAGATAAAAGTTATCAATCAGCCCAAATGAAAAGGGATGAAAGATCAAAGACATTGGCTCTCTCCTCTTCTTAAAGGGGCCTTCATCAGAACAATACACACACTGATGCCAAGATTAATGAAATTGCTAAATCTGTTACATGAAAAAATTTTGAATGCCATCAAATAAAAAGGATGGAGAAAAATATAGCTATTATATATAGACAAATGTTGTCTATTGCTTGATTGAGCATTGTCAGTAACTTTTATTTCATGAATACATACTTTAGAAACTTTTTTCTATAAACAATTAGTTTTTCTTCCTATTAAATGTAAAATACACATGCCTGACATTTGAAAAAAAATACTAGAACATAGTTTTTGCTTTTTCTTTATTAAAGTACATTTTATTTTATGCCAGAATTATCTACTGCTTTTCAGGAATTTGTATAAATAATGAAACTCATTTTTGTCCCAGATTCCTTATATAAAGGGATTTCAGGTGTTACATAAGTCAGCCTCTCCCAACTAAATCCCTCACCATCATTATCACCAACCTTAAATAGGACTTTTCAAACTCCAACCAGGTGTACTATTTCTCTCCATTCTCAAATTCTTGCAGAACTTTTGAAGAATATACAGTGGAGAATAATAGACCAAATTATGTAAGACCTATCAAGTGGAGAAGAACATGAGACAGTAATCTCCATCATTAGTGACAGTGTTCAGAACTGGACAGTTATGTGACTAGAGAGGCAATATGGCAATAAAAAGTCTGTGTCTAGGAATCAAGATGTCTGGATTTTAGTCCCAATTCTATAACAGCATCAATAAGTTAAACTGCTGTATCAAGAAAACCAGTGCCTTAAGCAAGATAGAATTGTTTTCCTTTTAATAAGTCATTGGTGAATAGTTGAGAGATGACCATTTGCAATTTTTAACGTATGGCTTCCTATATTGTTCACACTATTGCCATTTTCAAATTATCAGAAATAGAGGAGGAAAAATAAGAGATTATGTTTAAAATTATCTGAAATCATATACATTCTTCCCCTTTATATCCTATTGGCTAAAAGTCATATCGTACAGTTTTCCCACGTTGTATACCTACAAAAAGCATCATTTGCTTTTGCTTTGTGTGTGTATGATGCATGCCGGAATTGTGCACATTGGAAACCTCGACATGACTGCTTTTACTGCAGGAGAGGATAGCAGAACTTTGCCAACAATATCCTTTGTCCCCTGTTACTTTGATGAATATTTTTCATTATATGCCAAAAGGTTGTAATTAAAGTCACTAATCAGCTGAATTTAAGATAGATAAATCATCTTAGATTATCTTGTTGGGACTAACATAAGGAGCACATAAAAGCAGTTTTCTCTCAGTGGCAGCAGAAGGGAAGCTAGAAATTCAAAGCATTGTAAGTATTCAATGTGCCACTGTCCACTTGAAGATGAAGGGCTACATGTTAAGGAAACAGAAACCGCAATTTTAAATGTAGTGAGAAATGTAATTCCATCAATAATATGATTGAGACTAGAAGCAGATTCTTCCTTATAGTCTCCAGGTAATAGCCCAGCTTACCCACCATCTTAATTTTGGTCTGTGAAACCTTTAGTCAACTGAATTCACTTGTCTAAAGAACTGTGACATAATAAATGGGTACTACTTTAAGCTGAAATTTTTGTATAATTTGTTATGGAAGTAATAGAAAAGCAATTCAGAAAGTTGAAATGTAGTCTTCAGCTATGGGATCAAATACAGTGTGTATTAAGGATAATTAGTAGACTCTATATAATAGTTAATGTTTCCAGATTGTGGCCTCAAGTTACTCATCTGTAGAAGAGGTCAGAAGAAACCTGCAGTTTTTTTTCTGCAATGCAATTTCATGGTTACAGTAAGGATAGAGTAAGGTCATAGTAGTAAGGTCTGTCCTTCTAAGCAGACTGCCCTGTGCAAAAACCTGAGATGTTATCTCAGAAGTCAACACTACATATAAACAAATATAACAACGTCAACATTAACAATAATAATTGAAACAAATGGATGCCTTTCCTGTGCTGAGTTAGTGTAAATTTATGCACTTAGAGTTGCTCCATTTTCAAAGTTGAAAGCAGAATTCTGGATGATATTTATGTATGGAAATCCTGTTAGTAAGTATGGCCTTCATTGTGGATTGCTCACTCACAGGGTAAGGGCACTAGATATTGTAGAGGAGGAAGGCAAAACAAAGAGGGTAGCAAGAATGGAAGGAGGAAGAGAAGTTGCTTTAGGCTTTAAATCAATTGTTTCTTGGGCCTCCCCTGTGGCGCAGCGGTTGAGCGCTGGGTTGCGAAGCTGCCCGCAGCCTCCACAGCACCTGTTCAAACCCCGGGCTGCTCCCCGGCCACCGGAGGAGGGTCCCACATGGCGCGCAGACCTCTCCTGCCGCCCGCTGCTCCCCTCAGCAGTGTGCTTCGGTCCTTCTGCCAGCTCTGCTCCCCGCTCTGGCTCTGGTGGATTCTCTCACCCTCCCGCGCTTCTGATTGTGTTTGTATGAATAAATAAATAAATAAATCCTTAAAATAAATAAATAAATAAATTGTTTCTTCACAAATAGATGGAAAATGTAAAGATGTTTTGCATGTACACAGAAGAGAAGGGTAGAGTTAGTTACCAAGAGAAAAAATGGAATTTGGCTCAATCTCATCCCTTCTTTCCTATACTGCCATGACTGCCATGTTCAGTATTATCATAGGTATGCATGCACAGATTCAATTTAGAGTAACAGGGTATATGGTAAGATTCTCATTGGTTTTGATCAGATCAACACCTAGCTACAAAGCATATGATTCATTGCTTATTTTTCAGACCCCAGCAAGTCTGCTCTCAAAAGCTTAAAGCAGGTTATCTGCATTTGATAACAAATGATTAAGTAATTGTGTCTAAGGTTACAGCCTTCCCCACCACTAGCTTTTGATTTTTGCATTTATTCCCTTCAAGGTCCTGTAAAATCTTAATTTCCTCCAATAAAGGTTTAGTTAGGAAATAAAACTGACTAAACTCTGAAAGGACTCATAAAATTTAGGTGTACCGTCTCTCTGAAATACTAAGTTTCAAGTAATGCAATAAAGTAAAATTAAGATTTTTTTTTATTTTCAAATATCTTGGTTTTGACAAGTTTGGAATTTTAGTTTGATCATTGTCCCTAAGAATATGGTGAGTCAGAAATTTCTTTAAGAAAACATGGCCCTCTATAGTTTTAAGCTGAAGTTATTATTTAAGAATTATAGAGAGTCTCAGGCTTAGGGAGTTTAACTTTTTATTATTTTTTAATGTCTCTTTTTAAACAATCACATGGGGCTTAGTTATAAGGTGGAAGAGATAGAAACAATTTTAAAAAATCAATCTCCATGTTTTTAATAGAGTTGGTGCTGAATATCTTTGTAGAAGCTGTGGGTGAGATTTATCCCTCCCCACCCCAAAAGATATTAAAGTCTTTACTCCCAATACCAATAAATGTGACTTTAGTGGAAAGTCATTTTAAGATTGTTACATAAAGAAAGGTTGTAGGTAAAATCTGAACAAGACCCACTTGTCAGATAATTAGGTTATCTAAACTCCTTTGTTGTAGATGATAAAGATAAGATAAATATAGGGTATTTCCTATCCAGTATGTCTGGGTCCTTGTAAAGAGAGGATACTTGGACCCAGAGACAGATATGCATAGGAGGGAAGCACAAATGTCATCTATAAGCCAAACAATGCCCAAGGCTGTCAGAAACCAGAGAAAGACATAGAATAGTTATACCCTTATAGCTCTTAGAAGAAATCAACCCTGCTAACACCTGGTTTTTAGACTTTTAGTCTCCAAAATAAATGTCTCATTCTGAGAAAATTTGTATGCGGCCCTGGGAATCTACTGTAGCAAGGTCCAAACTCAACTGCTTCTTCAAGAAAACACTACACTACAGACAGGGGAATCTAATTTACCTCAGTATATACTTTGTTCAATAAAAATACACATAAAAATGGAAAGAATTAATATATTCTTGAAATAGAAATGCTTAAAATATCAATTGTCCCTAAGTTAATGAAAAAATATACTGCAGTTTTTGGAACTATAA
Source organism: Talpa europaea (assembly GCF_964194135.1). Classification (NCBI taxonomy): domain Eukaryota; kingdom Metazoa; phylum Chordata; class Mammalia; order Eulipotyphla; family Talpidae; genus Talpa; species Talpa europaea. The sequence continues at coordinate 50,792,431 of NC_140076.1, forward strand.
AAATAGATTCTTAAAAGTTCATCTGAAAGAAAATCAAGCATCAATCACCAGGGACAACTCTGATAAAGATTAGCCATGTAACAAACTTAAAGGCTTAAAACAACATAAACTTAAAGGCTTAAAACAACACATATGTATAATCTCACAGTTTTTGTATATAAGACCAGCCAAGGCATAACTGGGTTTTCTATTCAGGGTGTCCTGGTTGAAATCCAGGTGCTGGCTTAGCTTCATTACCATCTGGAATTTGTTTTCTTCTAAGCTCCTTCAGGTTGTTAACACAATTCAGTTTCTTGCAGTTGTAGCTCTGTCATCCCCACTTTCTTGCTGATTGTGGGCTGAGGATTGCTTGTCATGTGTCTTTTTCCATCTTAAAAACTGATCATGGAGAATCTTTTGCTTTGAACTCCATTCTTTAAGAAGGGACCCTTCCTTTGTAGGACCCACCTAGGATAATCTCTTTCTTAAGGTCAACTGCTATATAATGTAACCCAACCATGGGAATGATAGCCCATCGCATTCACAGGTACCTCCTACATTGAAGGGTTGGAGTCATCTTAGAATTCTGCAACCACAAAGCACTTAGTTATTAATTAGAAAACAGTTTAGAGCAGAGGGAATGCAACCATACAAAAGAATACTGTGTTGGTCCAGTGAAAAGCATAAAAACCTTCTGCTACAGATAGACATGTTTATATTTTAGGGAAAAAAATGAAAACAGTTTATCTTTATGTAATCACTGGAGAAAATAGGGTTTGAGATTATTTTACTCCTGCATATATTTGTGTAAAGAAATATTGAAAGGATATTAAAAGAAATGATCAACTGTTGGACATAGGTTGGGGAAGGATTAGGCGATGTATTGTGTAAGCAAAATCAGTGTTTACTCTTTGAATTATTTGATTGTTGAGCAGGTCAAGTATACTATTTACTAATGCTAGAATTTAAGATCAAATAGAATTTATGTAATCTTTTACCTATACCTACTTATATGCATATTTTTATTTAATTTGCTTTTATATCTATATTCTTCATTTCTGTGTTCTGTGTGTGTTTAGGTCCATGTTGGGAGAATGAGTGAAACACAGTCTCTGTTCTAAAGTAGCAGACAGAGTTCTAGTGATCAAAGGGCAAATCCAAAATTGATTATAATTCAAATAAGGGAGATGCCATCACAGAAAGATAAACAGTTTTGTTGTTTTTAAAGAGGAAAGTGATTGTACCGAGGGCCTGCATGACTTAGTCTTGTTGTCGGATATACCATCCCGATTGCCAGAAAGGACATTTTAGATCATTGTCTATTGATCCGTATAACTCAAACTTGCACATTTAAAAAAACTGAAAGAAGCATTACATCCCTCAAATCTCATTAGGAATCATTGGATAATTGATTTGCACATATTGATTAGAAGACAATCTATACAGTTTACATTATTTAAAAAGTGACTTCTTGTAAGACAATAGTCTGTTTGAAAGAGAATTTGGTATGAATTTTCCTCATTTTAAGATTGTTACATAAAGAAAGTTTGTAGGTAAAATCTGAACAAGACCCACTTGTCAGATAATTAGATTATCTAAACTCCTTTTCTACTTTTGATGATCATTAGCATAAGCGGAATTTCTTCTTTAGTTACAGTCCTTGTATTCATGCTTATTGTGAGAAGTTACAAAACAAGTCTACTACATTTTTATGTTACTTGCTTTTACATTTCCCTCAAACCTCTGCTCAAATATCAGCTTCAGTGATGAGACCTTTTCTAAAATAAACACCCCCCCATGTTTTAACTGTGGACTTGCTGTTATTCTTTAAGGCACTTGCCTTTGAAACTTTTACGTATATGTGCTTACTGCCTGTCCAACAGGCAGTAACTGATGTCATTGAACCAAACAGTCACTGCCTGTTGGACAGGCAGTAAGCACATATATGTATGCACACTGATATATGTATATATATATATATATATATATATATATATATACATATATCAGTGCCTACTATCTTCAAATGAGCTATGGTCATACTCATTTTCCTTTTCTCAAGGAAGTATGCATGAATATTAAAAAACAAAACTCAGTGCATCCTCTCTGCTTTGCCACAGCTGTTCCTTCTTGGAAGTAGCATGAGGACAGCCATCAGGCCACTGCATAGCAAACATCTAAGGAGAATAATGTGGCAAGCTCCCTTTGTTGCAGTGTAGTCTAATAAATATTTTTTTCCCCATAATTCCCCACACAGAGCTCCTAAAACCTTTGTTATTTACTGTTTTGTATGCCAATGAATGATTCTTGGTGGGCTCCAAGATAGTTTCAAGGTGGCGTTTGGTCCTGAGAAAGAATAAATACATGATTAGAAGATAAGAACTTTTAGCTCCACTTCCCAATTACTGGGATCACAGAGGGAATGGAGATTGAGTTCAATCATAATTTGCCAGTGATAGAATTAACCATGTCCATGTACAAAACTTCTATTTACTATTAACAATGGACTTCAGGGAATTTTCCAAGTTGGTAAGCACATTGCTGTGCAGGGAGGGTGGTGTATGGAGAGAGTATGGATGCTTTGCACCCCTACCCCTGATACCTTTGAACCCCTACGCCTGATACCTTGATCATCCTGTTCTAGGAGATCATACAGAGAATATGATGCAGATTGATCCACAATCTGGACCCAGGCAATAAAATGTTCCTTACTGTTGCTCCTGAACTTGGGAATAAACAGTGAATGTATTATTCCCATCTTAGCAGTTATTTCAAGGATGTAACCTTGAGAGAGTAAGATATAGCTGGACTGAATATGTGAATGAAGCCAGTGAAGGTCCCCAGTTAAGATTATGACTTATGGGAGTTGAGATCTACCCATATTGTCTGAATAATAAGAGTCCTGCAATGCTTCACCAGAATTAATAAATAACTTAATGAAATTTTTAGCCTGATTTGTTTTCTAAAAGAAATTGAAGACTAGAGGAAAAGTTTCTTTAATAGCAGTTTCACAGAAGATACAAAAGATAATAATCATAATAACAATTGCCATCAAAGAGTGCTTAACACAATGGAGGCATTTTACAGGGCAATTTACATACCTGATCACATTTGACTTCTATAGTAACTCTGTGAGGTCGTGGTTATTAAAGCAATGTACAGATGATATATCTCATTTTGTAGTGGTTCATAAAAATTAGACAATTTCTTCTAGATCACAAGGTTGATAATAATCAGAACTGACTGGGATATAGGATCAGATTGTTTTGACTCTAATGTTCGTGCTATCCACTAATGATTGCCAAATGTCGGTCAGTGACGAAATTGTGAATTTTTCAAAAAACTAATTTAATTTAATTTAATTTAATTTGAAGGACTATCCTTTACTCAAAGTTGTGTCCTTTCTGCACTTTGTTCTTCATTTTGAGGTATGAAACATGACAATAGTAATGAAATTTTTTTTGTTTTTAAGTGTCCTGACTTGAAATTAAAGTCAGTGTCCTGACTTTAATTTCTTTCTTTTTTTTTTTTAAAGGAGAGAAAGTTTATTTATTTTTATTTTTTTTTAAGATTTATTTATTTATTTTTATTTATTTATTTATACAAGCACTGGGTACAGTCAGAAGCGTGGGAGGGTGAGAGAATTCACCAGAGCCAGAGCGGGGAGCAGAGCAGGCAGAAGGACGAAGCACACTGCTGAGGGGAGCAGCGGGCGGCAGGAGAGGTCTGCGCGCCATGTGGGACCCTCGGCTGGTGGCCGGGGAGCAGCCGGGGATCGAGCCAGCGCTGCAGAGGTTGCGGGCAGCTTCGCAACCCAGCGATCAACCGCTGCGCATTTTGATATACAGAAAGTGGTTCATAATTAATAAATAAACTTGATGAGTTTGGCGATAGGTATAATCATGAAGCCATCACCACAATTTATGCCAGAAACCTATGTATCATGTCCAAAAATCTCTTCCTATCCTCTTATTTTTATTATTGTTATTACTAATTTCCTGATAGGAACACAGCCAATTATTTAGTATGAAATATAGTATAGGTATTATGTTACACAGTAAGTAGGACTAATCGCATATAGCTGACACTTTGTACCCTTTGATTAATACTTCCCATTTACAGCCCCCCCCCCAGCCCTAGAAAGCCACCATGTCACTCTACTATGTTTGACTATTTTAGATTAATCATAGAGTGGTATCATAGAGGATTTGTCCTTGTTTTATCTTATTTCACTTACCACAATATAACCTGGTACATCCTTGTTGTTACAGTGGCAGTTTCCTACTTTTTTATGGCCAAATAATATTCCATGGTGTGTGTGTGTGTGTGTGTGTGTGTGTGTGTATCCATTCTTCCTTAGCTAGACACTTAGCTTGCTCCCTTGTCTTGGCTATTATGAATAATGCTGAAATAAAAATGGGATTACAGATATGCTTTTTGAAGATCATTTCAATTTCTTTCAAAATATACCCAGAAGTGGAATTGGAGGATCACACAGTCGTTCTATCATAATTTTTTTGAGGTGTCACCATGCTGTTTTTCATAGTAGACAGAACAATTTACTTTCCCACACTGTGAGTGCTCCAGTTTCTCCACTCACTCACCAATACTTGTCTTTTGTTTTATTGATAATAATCATCTTAACAGATGTGAGATGTTACCTCATTGTGTACTTCTTTGATCATTTGTGATGTTGAAAAGCTTTCTACCTATCTGTTCACTACTTGCATGTTTTTCAGAGAAATGTCTATATAGTTCCATTGTCAATTTTTTAATTGCTACTATTTTTCCTATTGTTTTATAGGATTTCCTTATTGATATTAACATTTTATTGGGCATATGGTTAACACATTTCTCCCAGCCTGTAGTTTGCCTTTTCACTTTGTTGATTGTTTTCCTTTGCTCTGCAGAACCTTTATAGTTTGATAAACTCTACCCTGCATTTTTATTTTTAGTATCATATGCAAGAAATCTTTGCCAAGATTCATTGCACATTTATTGAATTCCTCTATTAGTTCTAACAGCTTTTTTTTTTTTATTGAGTCTTTGGGGTTTTTGTCATATAAGATTATGTTTTCTGCAGAGATAGTGTTTGATTACTATAGTTTTGTAATACATTTTGAAATTAGGAACTATGATGCCTCTAACTTTGTACTTCATGCTCAAAATTGTTTTAACTATTAGAGGTATTTTATGGCCATGTATGATTGTAAAATTGTTTTTTTCTGTTTCTGTAAAAAATGGCTTTGGGATTTTAATAGAGATTACATTGAACCTCTAGAATGCTTTGGGTGGTATGGCCATACTAATAACAATTATTTCAATCCATGCACCCAGGATATTCTTTCATTTATTTGTATATGCTTTAATTTCTTTCATCAGTGTTTTATAATTTTCAGTACACATACTTCCTTTTTGGTATTTATTCCTAAGTATTTTATTCACTTTGTGACATTGTAAGTAGGGTTATATTTTAAATTTCATTTCAGATAATTCATTGTTAATATATAGAAATGTAGCTGATTATTAATCATTTTATATCTTGCAACTTTGTTGAATTCATTTATTAGTTCTAAAAACTTTTTTGGTGGAGTCTCTGTATATACATATACGTGTATGTGTGCATGTTTATATATATATATATATATAAAATCTTTCTACACATGAAATTATATCATCTTCAAATAGAAATAATTTAACTTCTTGTCTTATTAGAGTATCTTTATATCCTTTTCTCTGGGTAAGACTTCCAGTATTATGTAAAATAGAAGTGGCTAGAGTTGGCATACTTGCTTAGATCCAGATCTTAGAGAAAAATCTTTTAATTTTTCACTATTGAGTATGATGTTAGCAATGGACTTTATATATGGCCTTTAATGTGCTTAGGTAAGTTTCATTTATACCTAATTTTTAAAGAGTTTTATCATTTTTAAGAGTTTTAATTTTGTCACTTACCCTTCCTGTATCTACTGAGATAATCAGGTGATTTTTATCTTCATTTTGTGAACACAGTGTACCATATTGATTTGTACATGTTGAATCCCATGGATGAATCCCTCTTGTTCATGCTGTATATAGTATTTTTTAATGTGCTGTTGAATTTGAGTTGCTGGAAACTTGTTAAGGATTTTTGCATAAAAGTTGCCTTTGTTGGCTGTAGGTTTTTTTTTTTTTTTTTTTTTTTTTTTTTGTGGTATCTTTGCCTGTCTTTAGTATCAAGGTAATGTTGGCTATATAAAGTGAGTTTGAAAGTATTTCCAGATGTTCTAATATTTGGATGTGTATTATTTTTTTTTCTCAAATGTTTACTTGAATTCACTGTGATATCATTTGATCCTGGATTTCTTTTATGTAGAAAGTTTTTGACTACTGATTTAATGTCCTTATTTGTTATTTACTGGCCTTTTCAGGCTTTCCATTTCTTCTTGATACATGTTAGTTTGTATGTTTCTATGAATTTATCCATTTTTTTCTTAGATTTTCCAAATTGTTGTCATATAATTGTTCATAATAGTTTGTTGTGGTTTTTTTTTTTTTTTAATTTTGGGGGCATTGGCTATAAAAAATTTTACTTTAAATATTTAAATTTATGTTCATAAGAATCAAATAGACTCCTAGTGGATTCCTTTTCATCTCCTTAGGTGACTACTTTATTTTTTTATTTTTATTTTTTTTAAAGATTTACACATTTATTTACACAAGCACTGGGTACAGTCAGAAGCGCGGGAAGGTGAGAGAATTCACCAGAGCCAGAGCGGGGAACAGAACAGGCAGACTGACGAAATACACTGCTGAGGGGAGCAGCGGGCTGCAGGAGAGGTCGGGACGCCATGTGGGACCCTCACCAGTTGCTGGGAATTGAACGCGTGCTGCAGAGGCTGTGGGCAGCTTCGCAGACCAGTGCTCAACTGCTGCGCCACCGGGGTACCCTCTAGGTGACTGCTTTATAACTTCAGCCCTTTCCTCAAACATCCCACATTTTCCTTCAGAGATGCGGGGGATGAGAGGATTCACCAGAGACAGAGTGGGAAACAGAACAGGCAGACGGACCTAAGTACACTGCTGAGGGGAGCAGCGGGCGAGACAGGAGAGGTCTGTCCCACCATGTGGGTTTCTCCCTGGCCGGCTGGGAATTGAACTCATGCTGCAGTGGTTGTGGATTACTTCATAGGTTGAGTCTTAACCCCTGCACCACCAGGGAGACCCCCACTCTCAGTCTTAAGAAATGACTGTCTCATACTTCATGACACAAACAACTCTTAATTCTCAGTACCAATCTCACCAATTTATCTGTGTCTGCTTTATATTCTTTCCTTCCCTTCTGTTACAATAGATGAAGTTTCCTTGGTCCAGTAAAAGGTGAGCTCTTCCATATGTGCTCTGGATAGCCCAGCACCTTTTCAAGAATTTGAATTTCCGTCTTTGAATTGACTCCTTTCTCCGGAATTGCCTATACCCATTTCTAACTGGAACATTATCATTGCATTCAAGCATGCCATGAAAACACCAATTTTAGAACAACTTCCCTTTGAAGTCAAGTCCCACTTCAACAATATCCTCATTTTCTCTCTTTCTCTCTCTCTCTCAAGATTTATTTATTTTTATACAAAAACTGGGGTATAGGGCAGAGGCGCGGGAGGGTGAGAGGATTCAGCAGAGACAGAGCAGGAAGCAGAACAGGCAGACAGACTGAAATACACTGCTGAGGGGAGCAGTTGGCACGACTGCAGAGGTCTGCCGCACCATGTGGATATCTCCCTGGCCTGCCAGGAATCAAACCCAGGCTGCAGAGGCTGTGGACAGCTTCACAGTGCTGCGCTCAACCTGCTGGGCCACCAGAGAGGCCCTCTTTTTTTGTTCTATAGCAAATTTGCTGAGTTACTCATTTAAGCAATCTATGATTTCTCTTCTCTCATCCTTCTCTCAACTCACATTATCAGACATCCCTGGCTACTGCTCTAATAGAACCATTCATTGTCTGATCTCCAATAACCAACATTTTGCCAAAGTCAGTGTTTCAATTTTCTCTCTACATTTTACTAGATTTCAATATATAACAGAGTATGTGACTTCTCTCCTTGAAACATTTTCTTCTGGCTTCCATGGCACTGAATTCTGTGACTTTCATTTTAACTAATTAATTCTGCTTCCCCTTTGCTATAGTCAGCGCCTTTGCACAACCTATAAATATTGATATGCCATAGATTTTGTTTTTTTGGAACTCTTTTTTCTTTTCTAAGTCTCTGTTATTTAATTAGCTAATTTTTACCTGTTTCATGTCTTCAAATTTAACCTCTCTGCTGGTGAATCCTAACTCAATTATTTCCACCTCAGTCTGGACCAAGTTCATTGGCACACCTTTCTGTGACTTACACATATAGATACTTAATAAGTATCTATTTCTAAGTTTTCAAAACATGTTTGGTCCTCTATCCCAACTTATTCTTTCATCTTTTCCATCAGAGTGAAGGTCATTACTGTTCAGCAGCTGAACCTCAAAACATCAGCTCCAATCTTTGTATTCTTTTTTCCTTGAAGTTTAATAGCATCTTTTTTTCAAAATGTCCTAAAATTATTCACTTTTCCATATCTAATCCTATCACTTAGTTTCATGTTGACCACTGCAATGGCCTCTTATGTGATTTAAGCCTTTCTATTCTGTTTCTTTCCTTTCATCCTGTGCCTCTGCTAAGCCAGTATGTGTGTAGTATGTGTAGGAACTTTGGTATCACATCATGTCTCTCATTTCCTTAAAAATCTTTATAGAAACACAATTGCATTTAGAATAAAATTCAAATTCTTAGCTTATAAAGGCATACATCATATGAGCCCTGCTCTCTCTTACCTCATTTTATGAATCCTTTATTATCCAGGATTAGAAGCTAGTTATTTTCTCTGCCTGGAATGTTTTTCCTACAGATTTGAATAACTTTCTTCTCCTTACTAATTAATCTTGATTTATATACCTCTTCCTCAAAAAGAGTTTTTTGATTATGCAAATTGAAATAACTCCATGTCACATCATGTTCTTATTTTCATGAGAGAGCCCATGTCACTTCTTCATTTTAACCTATTTACTTATTTATTATCTCTCTCCATTGTAATATAAGCTCCATGAGGAAAATGGATCATTTGTTCCTTGCTTTAAACACAGTGCTTACAAGGGGACTTGGAAAATAGTAGGCTCTTAATAAATGCTCATTGAACAAGTAAAGAAATGACTGTGTTAATGATTACCCTTCATGTGTGTTATACATAAAAGATTGAGAACAACTTGAACTGGATAGAATAGCTTGAATTAAGTAAAAGTTTAAATTATACTTTTTAAAATGAGCTTCATTTCTTTTAGTTAACCTGATCTAGATTAAGAAAGAATTATACAGAAAACCTGCTAAAGAACCTTCTTTAAAGAAAGAAGACAATGAATTACAATTATACTATTGATTACTTTTATGTAGATAAATACTTCTAATGGGCTTTTAAATAATTCTTTTAAATTAAATAAATATTTCCCTGCAATCAGTTTATGTATTCTTTGGCTTTGAAAACTCGATTTTCCTTTTTATCCACAAAATTTTCATGTTAAATTTCACCCTATTTTATGACTGAATAATTATACATTTTTAATTAGTAGAACATGAAGTCATGTAATAAAAGAAATTTTAAAATAGCATTTAGAAAAAACTATTATCTATGTCTCCCTGGTGGTGCAAGGGGTTAAGCCTCAGCACCATGAATCTATCAGCAGCCACTGCAGGACTAGTCTGAACCCCCCTCCCTTCCCCTTAGCAGTGTTTTTCTGTCAATCTGCCTGTTCTGCTCCCCACTCTGTCTCTGGTGAACCCTCTCACCCCCCTGCACCTCTGGCCTGCATCCCAGTTCTTGTATGCATAAATAAATATAGCTTTTTAAAAAATTAAAAAAATAAAAACTATTGTCTTAGTATCTAATTTCACATTATGGCATGTCTCTTAATATTTTAAATGTGTGTATTAGGTATGGAATGTTAAAAAGGATTTTAAAAAGGTAAATGTTATTTGATCTGGAAATAAAGCAAATCTTTAAGGTCTGGTCACAGATATCCAGTACTATGTTTTGGTATCAGCATGGTATTCTTACAGTTCATAATCTGTTGATAATACTATAAATCTCCCTTATCTCTTGAATATATTAATTAATATAAAATCAGAATATCTTCCTGTTTTCATTGCAAAAAAATATTGCTTGCTAGTGATGTTATCAGGTACTAGGTTTGATACTGTAAATATAATGATAAATTATAGAGTCCTTGAGATTAAAAAATAAATACTCTAGTTGGGGCATCAGAATAAGTAACAAGAAATAACTAGTATGATGAAAAGTCTAGCAGACTTAAGTAAAGGCACTATACATAAAAGGGTTTCCTTGAGCCACAGGAGAAAGATAAATACTGAATAGTTTTACTTATATGTGGAATCTAGAGATACCAAAGGATCTGATAAAGACAAATGTTAATACACCCTTGAAAACAGACCATAGATCTGAGACATTCAGGAGTGAACAGGGAAGTGGCATAGAGGAAGAGAATAGAAAACAGGGGTGCAGGAGAGCACAATGGACTATGATAGAGGACTATGGGTGCTTTAGTGGTGGGAAATCTATGGTAACCACACATGAGTGGAGAAATCCTATATTGTGAAAAAATAAACAAGGATGTTTAAAAAATAAAAATAAATAAAAAAGAGTTTCTACCCTTGAGGGAGAAGTTATTATCCTAGAAGGAATGACACTAATTTTGAGACTTTTAATATTGTCAAATAAATGTTTTCCAGGTAATATGAGAGGGGAGGAATATATTTGTCAGATGGTTCAAAGCTCAAAGGATTAAAAATCAGAGAGAAAGAATAATATAACTTGAACATTCGGAAAACTTAGGGCAATTTATCACAGCTACAGTAAGTAGTCATGAGGGTAGACATCCTTGTCTTATTGCTGATTTTAATAGAAAAACTTTTAGTTCTTTGCTGTTGAGTGTGATCTTGGCTATGGGTTTGTCATCTATGGCCTTTCTTATGTTGAATTACATTCCTTCTATACACATCTTGTTGGGGGATTTATAAAAGTATGTTAAACCTTGTTAAATACAACTTTTATTCTTAGTTTCTTTAAAATGAGTGCAAACTTTAGAGACTTGTGAAGCAGTCTTCCACCACATTCTTTCTCGATTTGTATTGTTCCCAGAACTTTACAGTGACTGTATAAACATAATTCAACATTTCTTTTTATTGACCTATATTTATTCATCTCCCCAAATATTCTACTTAATGTTTATAGAAAATAAGTTACTTTAGAAATTTCTGTCTTATTGGCTTATATTTAAGCAATATAATTTCAAAACAATGATAGCTGAGATTAAGGACCCAACCAAACTCATTGTTGGTAGCATAAAACTCAAAATTTGGGTAGATAAATGAACACTTTTCAGTATCCATTAGTATTAAAAAATAGCTTGGTTGTTACAAGTGTTGAATGTATGATGAGCATTGCTCAGCATGTTTCACCGAAGGAGTGGAGAATAATCAATTCTCCCAGGGAGTGCTTTAGGTGAAAGATGTTTCAGAGCATTCTTTGTAACAGCATCTACTTTGTAAAGTTTATGGAAGACTTTAATGAGATTGCATGAAAACACCTAACAGAATGTCAGGTGCATAATACATATTTAAGAGTACATTGTTTCCACTTCATATTTAGTATTATTTATCCTTATCAGGTATTTGTTTCTGGTCCATCTTAGCTCTTATAATGCCTCTGTCGGAATTAACTCTGTCAGAGCAGGTAAAGTCCTTCAGGCTCATGGTTTATGAAAGAGCACTTCTGTGTGATTTAGAACATTTTACTTATTTGAGAAGAATATCTTGACATCTGGACTGTGGAGTGCTTATCAGTGCTTCTTGTACTTTTAACTGGATATTACATGGGTAAAAATAGCTTGCATTGCAGTTCTGGATCACAGCTTCTAGCTGACATGATGGCATTTGTGTTTCAGGGCATTTCATGGTTTGTGAACTGATCTCCTGAGGTCAAGGTGATCTGGGCTCTCCTAGATCCAGAAAGAGAAATTCTCACTCCCTTCAGGTAATCAAATATATTATTATTTTTTAAGATTTATTTATACAAGCACTGGATACAGTCAGAAGTGCGGAAGAGTGAGAGAATTTACCAGAGCCAGAGCAGGGAACAGAACAGGCAGACCGATGAAGCACACTGCTGAAGGGAGCAGTGGGCATGGCGGGAGAGGTCTGGGCGCCATGTGGGACGCTCGCCAGCGGCTGGGGATCGAACCGGTGCTGCAGAGGCTGCGGGCAGCTTCGCAGCCCAGCGCTCAATTGCTGCGCCACCGGGGAGGCCCCATTATTTTCTTCTCACGTCTGTGTAATTAGTGTGTATATTTCCATTAGCATACCCAGTGACAGTTCACATTGGTAAAGAGACTCATATTTCTGTCTAGGATGGAAGGGCTGGGGATTGGATGTTTGTGAGGGAAGACTCTCTAGCAAAAAAAAAAAAAAAATAGTATATCCATAATGTATGATGTTTCTCTTTCAAACAGGATGGCAAAAGAAAAGGAAAATGTGGACTAAATATCAGTTTTCTGTATTTCTCTAATTTGGGTAAGGGACTGAACAGTTCTATTCTCTTGTGTTTATTTCATGAGTTTACATATAAACCAAAGCAGAATTTACTTCAGCTTGGAGGAAACAATCCATCCTTTTGGTTTCACAAATGTCCCAGATTTCATGATGTAAAGGACACTTAATTTACCATAACTGAAACTTGGGGATTCAGCTATCTTCCACCTTGGATTTCCTGCTAATATTCAATGTAAATTTATAAAATATCAAGTAAGATTTTTATCAGTTGGTGTAGTAGCAGGAAGGGCACAGTGCAGGATCTCAATGATCCTAGGTAGATGTGTAAAGAAGAAGTCCTGGAGCCCTCCGTGGCTTTGTCAGGCTTTTACTGAGCTTTTGCTAGGTACACAGCAGGCAAGGGAGCCAGGGGGCCTGGAGGCTGGCACGCCTCCCAGCCTCCAGTGAATCTTCACTGTCTCTGTGCTCTCTGGCATTCTCTCGTGGCCTCTGCTTCTCTGCTGGTTCCATTCTGCTTTCTTGCTTGTTCGCCTTCTGGTGGTTCTTCTGTTTCCATGACAGTGCCCTTTTAAGCCCAGTCTCAGCCCAGATGCACCCACCTGTGTAAGCCCACACACTCTACTCCAGGTGCCCGCCATCAGGCATGCATTTAATGGCATGAGGGCAGAAAAGCCTGATATGTTTTTATTTACCCTACACTTGGAAACTAAATACACATGAAATGTCAGGTTAGTTAAATTCTCACTTGAATTTATTTTATTTTTTTTAAGATTTATTTATTTATGCATACAAGAGCTAGAGTACAGGCCAGAGTATTGGGGGGGTGGGGTGAGAGGATTCACCAGAGATGGAGTGGGGAACAGAACAGGGAGAATGACTGAAGTACACTGCTGAGGGGAGCAGCGGGCGAGTCAGGAGAGGTCTGCTGTGCCATGTGGGTTGCTCCCTGGCCAGCCAGGGAATCAAACTCATGCTGCAGTGGCTGTGGACAGCTTCAAAGGTTGTGTCTTAACCTCTTTTGCCACCAGGTAGGGCCTCTCATTTGAATTTAAATGACTTTCCCTCTAGTATTTTGGGTATAAACAAGTGTCCTTTAATGACAGACTTACCTTTCCTCCTTGAACTCTTGCTGAATACATTTTGATTCTTAGTGGGATTTTGTTCATGACCAGAACATGTGAAGATTTAACAGTTATTTGTTTTGCAAAATCTTCAAGGAATTGGATATTCTAACAAGTTCTATGAATCCTGGTAAAGGCCTGAGATACATTGAGTCAGATCAAGCTGTCTTATTTTGTGACTATGAGGAAACTTCTGATTAGATTAGGGAAGGCTGTGAGTAGATAAAAATAACATGGGATTTGCTGACACATTTAGGGTCACTAAGATAACTGAAGCAATCATTAAAACCAAAAAGAACATATATTGTAGCTGGATTTAAAAGATATTTAATTTAAAAAATGCCAAGAAAAAAATTATACTGCATTTCATTTTTCAGTTTTTAATTTGATATTGTTTCCAATTTATCTTTTCTATATTTCTCATATTTCCAATTATATACTTTTTTCAAGATATTTCCTAATCTGTTTACCCAGAAAAATAATATCTTGGATTCTGAATGCTTTCTGTTAATATGGGTATATTTTCTTCCTTAATTAGATCACTTTGTGTGTGTGTATGTGTGTCTCTGTGTGTATTAGCTTTTCTAAGTTGTGACATTCTTGAAGGAAAACTAGAGCCTCACAAAGATAATACCTTTGGAGACTGTTGCACAAAAGTGGGAGTATAAATGTATGAATGAATATCTCTGTCGTGGAATGTGGTCACAGCATTTTAGATCCAGCTCCTGAGAGCTATGAAAATAAAGATATGACACACTTGCTCCAGGGCAAGAGTGTCATATCTGACATAAAATTTTAGGAAACCTTAAAAATGTCATTAGAAAGCAGTGCTGATAAATAGAACATAAGGTTTGTGTTTTAACAAAATGTGATGACAACTGAAATGCATTAAGCTCAATGTCAGTGAGCAATGACAGAACTTGGGAAGCACTATTAAGTCAGCCCTTCATTAAGATGTTTACAATATTTTAGCCCCTAGCAGGAGGTAGAGATGAGTTGGTAAACTGTAGGAGAGAACACAGAAATATATTACAGGTACATAGCAATCAATTTTATTTGCAGACTGCTAAAATGAAGGGTTGACCAAAGTTTATTAATGCTGTTTTACAAGGAATGTATATGTCATTCGAAATGGGTAGGAGACAAAGTGTCTACATCTCTTTGATCATTTATGGTCAGGAATAATCTTTTTTTTCACATTATTAAAATTTGCTGTTCAGTCATCTATGTATCACCATTGTCGGTCAGACAACTTTTATAGGAGGCTAAGAAATTCTCTCCTGTCAGTTTCATGTTAGTAATTCAATTGGCTTGTCCAGAAAACTAACAAATGATGGAAAAGTTTAACTCAGTTTCATTCTCATGAAGGCTACTTTTGCAAAAAGAGAAACAAGTCAAACTAGTGTGAAAAAGGAAGAGAAGAGGGTGGTTAACTGGACACAGGTGGGCCCCATGGAACACAATGGCAAAACGTGCTCTAGAGACTCCAAGAATGGAAACATGATTGGCAGCTCCAAGGTAGCTACTGTCCTGACCCTTCTTTTTTATAGAATTTGTGGTCTCTCATCTTGGCTTTGCCTTTAAAGTCTGGCTTTTCTCTATATCCTTCCTGGGTATAGAATGGAAGACCATTTCCTGACAGCTGCCAAATTTAGTTGTTCTCAATTAAATCAAACAGCAGAAACCAACATCTATCTCTCATATGATCAAACTTCTAGGAGAGATTATGTTAATAGTTGAGTCCAGTGGATGCCATTGAATTATAGTTAAATAGTATCACGTAATGCAAAGTTGGTTGTCATGGCTTGTCCTTTTGGAGAGAAGTTGTTAGTGAAGGTGGCAGGAGAATGGTTCAAGAGAGACTTTAACAAGTATTTCCCACTCCCAATCCTCTTCTTAGGAGAGCACCATCAAATAGGGAAACAATCACAAGTAAGTCAATAGAACAGAAAGTTAATTGTCACTGTAAACTATTCCCAAATGCATTATACTTGAGTATTTGGGGAATGTACAATGTTTCCTGACATTTCACAGACATTTCAGAAATGTGATAGAATATTCCTCAGCTTGCAAAATCTAAGTTTCAACTGACCTCCTTTGACTCAGGTGAAACCAACTTCAAGTGAAAGTGATCAGAGATGCAGACACATTTGAGAACATCACTTAATGACGGAGGCAGAATTTGAAATGCTAAGCTTTATCCCAAGGAATGATAAATGTACCTAGAAGCTAGAAAGGTGAAAGGGAGGATTCTTCTCTACAGATTTCAGAAAAATCACAGCCCTGCCAACATTTTGATTTTGGACTTCTAGCCTCCACACTGTGAGACAATAAATTTATGTTGTTCTATGCTAGTCAATTTGGGGTACTTTGTTATAGCAACCCTAGGAAACTAATATGTTATCAGAAAGACTATAATCTCGAAGTCATTGCTGGCTCCATGTAACCATTTGTTAGATGTATATCTTGAAAGATGGCTTTGAACATACTATTTCTCACAAAATGGAAGAATTTACATCAAAGTTAGTAATCTGGGAGAATTAGATGAGAAAAAAGATAGGAAATTGAAGGGAGTGAAATATCAAAATGGTAAAATATTGAGGGAATTAGGTAGGGATGGGGTTGGGGAGAAAGCAAGAGAATGTTGGTCACAATTTTAGTGTAAGCAGTGTTTAATAGAGTTGGTATTCAACATTCATGGATTCTATATTTTCAAATTGCCTACATTTTAGAATTTATTCATAACCCTAAAACAAATATTTGCAGTGGTGTTCTGGTCATTCCAGAAATGCCAGAGTAGCAGAATCTTTGAATCTTGGAAAGAGCCCAATTCATACATGAGGTCAATGAATATGGAGATACTCTGCTGCCTTGTTTTTAGTTCTCATACAGTAAACACATGTTATATATTTAATGTCACATCCTTTTCTTTTTTTGTTAAATTTTCTGTTTAAATTAGGCTCTATACATAGTGCTGAAATGCTATGTGGTGCTGCTAAGCTCAAGACTAATACAGAGAAAATATGAAAATGTGTGTTTTAGATAAACTTCATTCAGGCAAGATTTATAATGCTGTTGGTGCTGAATTCAACCCTAATGAATCAATGATATAAAATAAGGTGCCTTTAAACATAAACATAGATGGAACATGGCTAATTGGCTGATGAAAATGTTTTAACCAGAGATTCAGAGCAAGCTAACCCTACTTTACCTAGGAATAATTGTTCAGTATTTCCTAATTCAGTGTTTGTGGAGACTTTATAAAACATATGTACTGAAAATAACGAGAAGCAACTATATATGATTTAAATGTATATGTACTGTGGTGTGATGCTGTAACTTCATTGTAATTCACAAATCTTCAATGAAAATTCCATGTAGATGTGTATGTATGTTTTGTGTTGATGGATGACAAAAATGGGTGGGGACAAGACAGAGTCCCAGGTTTGGCATTTGTCAGATCTCAGATAAAGAAAAGGAGGAAAGAAGAAGAGTAAGAAAATTGAGAATTTTCTTAACCTCTGAGCTGAAGTTTGGTTGTCTAAGTCCCTTAGAAGTTCATAGATATTTTGATGAGAATATGGTTTTCTATAATGTCAAATGTGGATTTGAGGTATTTGCTGTTATGAGATGTTAACTGGAAGACTTTTTAAAAAATATTTTATTTATTTTTGCATAGAATAATTGGGTGTAGGCCAGAGGTGGGGGGTGAGAGGATTTATCAGAGATAGAGTGGGGAGCAGAACAGGCAGATTTACTGAAATATGCTGCTAAGGAGTGCAGCATGTGAGTCAGGAGAGGTCTGCTGCCTCATATGTGGGTGAGCTCTGTGGATGGGGATCAAACTCAGGCCATCTGCCATAGCACTGAGACTTAACCCTTAGGCCACCAGGTAGGCCCTGGAAGACATTTTGATAACAGATTTGGCTTAATTCCTGTGGCTTGATTCTTAACCACTTTGAACTGGCTTAATCTTAAGATTCACCTTGAAAACAGCACAGGGCATTGATGATGTCTAAAGTCTTTTCTGTCTGGTTTACTATAATTTGGATTGTTGACATGTCACCACACTATCTAATACTTCTTGTGTATAGGTGTGATTTTTATATTTAAACCATGAATAACTTGACAAGAATTATGACAATCTACCTTTTTATCTCTACCACCTAAATATGTTCTTGGGCATAGAGAAATAATTAAATGAAATCTCTTTTTTTTTTTTTTCCTTTCTTGCACCATGTACTTACTCACATGATCCTTTAACAATATATTTATTATTATGAAGGGAATGAGTGTAGTATTTAAAATCTTGGATCTGGCAGAATGGCAGAGAGTAAAGATGCTGGGCTTATCCTCCTCCTGATACTCACGACTAAATTTCTGTAAGGCAAAGCCAAAAACCTAACAGTAAAAACAACCACAGCACACACTGGAAGTGAGGGTCTGGTGGAAAGGGGTAGGAAACGTTTAAATGAGTTTTTATAAGTGGTAATGGGGCATACAACCCCAAAAAGGAGACAAGGTGTAGGATAAGGAAAAATGTCAGGCTTTTCTGCCCTCCCGCCATCAGGATAGATGACGGGTCCTTGCGGTCCTGAATGCATGCCTGATGGCGGGCACCTGGAGTAGGGTGTGGGCATAGGTAGATGGGATTCACCTGGGCTGAGACTGGGCTTTTAAGGGTGGTGTCATGGGGGTGCCAGTAGAAGCCGAAGCAGAAGCCAAGAGAGAAGCCAAAAGAGAAGCAGAAGTGGAAAGAAGGCCGGAGAGCCCATAGAGTGAAGACCTGCTGGGGGCTGGGAGGCCTGCCAGCCTCCCAGCCCCTCAGCACCCCAGCATCCCTGCCTGTCGTGTACCTGGTAATCCCAAGTCCGTGTATTGATTTTTGTGTCAATACCATATTGTTTTGAATATTGTTGATTTTAGGAAAGTATGAAGTCAAGTAACATGATATTGTTACTTCTTCTTTTCTCAATTTCTCTTCTTTTTCCTCAGGAGAAAATTTTTGCAATTCAAGACCTTTTATGGATCCATCTTTTGATGTGTTTAATATTCTATTCTTGTCCTTGTTTCTTAATAGCTTTATTATAATGTGTCATTGTGTGTCTATCTGGTATCATTTTTCTTGGAACAATTTGAGACTTTGGGATCACAATGCTGACTTGTTTTCCAGATTGATATGTTTTTCCATGCCTTTCTTTCTCTTTTTTTCTTCTGAATATTCCATGATATGGATGTTACTTTTCATTTATGATAAAATTGATTTCCTTACACATCACTTTGCTTAAAGTTGTAATATCTAATTCTCTAGTAATAAGGATGTTAAGTGAGGACTTACTGTACAAGGAATTGGCAAGGAGAGAAACTAAAGCAAAAGTCCTATTGGAAGGTCATGGGTAGTTAAGGGTTCCTGATGTTGCAAGATCTGAGCAAGGTGGGATTCACTCCAAATGCTTTAGAGGAGAATTAACTTGGTATATTCCAGGAACAAAGGGAAGGACAGTGTGGCTACAGTGTAAGGAAGAAGGGACAGAGTTTAAGTAGAAATTTAAGTCAAAGAAGTAGTGAGAAAAATGAAAAGAAATATTGTTTATACTAAGGGTATAGGTAGCTATTGAATGAAAGTAAAAAGATAAAACTTGATATAAAAACTCAGTTTGGTTTGCTTTGTGGATAATAGGTTGTGGGGGCAAGAATAGTGAGAAAAATCATTGGAAGTTATTGCATCTATCCAGGACTGTCGTGGCAGGAAGGGCCACTGAGCAGGTTTTCTGATCCCATGCAAACCGGGTAATGGAGGAGTCAGAGTCCTTAGTGGTTTTGCAGGCTTTTATTGGAATTACCAGGTACACGGCAGGCAGGGGTGCTGGGGTGCTGGGGGGCCGGGAGACTGGCAGTCTTCCCAGCCCCCAGCAAATCCGCACTCTCTCTGGGCTCTCTGGCGTTCTCTGCTTCTGCTTCTGCTTCTTTGCTTCTCTCTTGGCTTCTCTTCGGCTTCTGCTGGTGTCCCTGTGACGCCACCCTTAAAAGCCCAGTCTTAGCCCAGGTGAATCCCATCTACCTATGCCCACACCCTACTCCAGGTGCCCGCCATCAGGCATGCATTTAGGACCGCAGGGTTCCCTCATCTATCCTAATGGCGGGAGGGCAGAAAAGCTTGATACCTTTTACCTTACCCTACAATGGGTAAAGAATATAGATATGCAAAGATATTTTTTTTTAAAGATCACTTAAGCTTGTTTTTTTTTTAAAGATTTATTTATTTATTTATATAAGCACTGGGTACAGTCAGAAGCACGGGAGGATGAGAGAATTCACCAGAGCCAGAGGGGAGAGCAGAACAGGCAGACTGATGAAATACACTGCTGAGGGGAGCAGCGGGCGGCAGGAGAGGTCTGCGTGCCATGTGGGACCCTCGCCCGGCGGCCGGGGATCGAACCAGCGCTGCAGAGGCTGTGGGAAGCTTTGCAACCCAGCGCTCAACCGCTGTGCCACCGGGGAGGCCCTATTTTTTATAGGTGCTAACAGAGTGAGCATTCAGGTATCTAACCTCTAATGGCTTGTGTCTGGGGAATTCCCATGGAGTCAGCTCTGAGTACCTAAGTTACGTGCTAAGACCCTGAATGAATGGAGCACAATACACGTCTCAACAGAAATCATTTCTCAAAATGTATGATCCAAAAATAACCTCTTTGTGTGATCACATAGAATATGAACTTTGAGAATGGATAGGGTTCTGTCTGGATCTAACCAATTTTGAATAGTTGAATGATATTCCGGTGTTAGTTGTATATGGGACCTCTTGTTTTATAGCAGGTTAAGCCACAAAAGTTGACAGTGTTTGTTAGAAATGTACAACTTACTAAAAACATTCCTCAGCCATCCTTGTTAGTTGGACCCCTGTTTGTAAATTACCTCCTACAGGATAATTATTGTATAGGCCTGAAGTGCTTTCCTCAGCCTCAATGGTGTTCCAAAGCCTGAATAGAGGTAATGAACTTCAGGAGCTCTCCTAGGGTGAAGAGAGCATAACTCTCTCAAATTCTAAGGAATAAATATATTATATATTCTCTCTTTCTCTCTCACTCTCTCTCTGACACACACACACACACACACACACACACACACACACACACACACACACACCATGCCCAATCCTCAGTCACCAAAACAACTACTCTAAAGTTCAAGTTGATAAAAATAAATAAATAAATAAAGTTCAAGTTGATAATTTTTCTTGATGGGTTTGTTTTTACTCACCTTTTTCTTTTCTCCTCCTCTTTATTCTTTCATTTCTTCCTCAATACAATTTCAATTTATTCCTTCTCCAACTCATCCTCTTTGTCCTTTTTTCTGCTTTACTCTCTTTCAATGTGCTAGATGGGTCTCAGCTGTGGTCACAGGACTTAAATTGATCACATATCCCATTGGTCACTTTTACTTTCTCAAGTAGCAAATCAGAGATTTCTGCTCTCAAATAGGGCTGCTGGCTGCATATACATTCTACAGCTCTCAGGTTCTCAGACACATTGTTGAAATTGTTTAGCTGCAGCTGTATCTACAGCTGTTCAATTGGAATTTTGAGGGTCACTCAGTCATGATGTGTTAGGCCTGGTGAGTGGGGCAGAAGGAGTTGCATTCAAGACATTAACTCTAAAAGGTGACTCATTGATTTCCAGAAGCTCAATGACTTCAGGAGGGCATGCTATCTGTATACCCTCCAGTGTCGATTCTGAGCCTCCCATGGAGGCATATTTCAGAGCATGCAGCGTGTTCTTAAGGGTATATTCTATAAAACACAACTCTGTGGTCAATGCCTTTGGAAAAGGCTAGGTTAAATGAGTTTCTCTACTGTGAATTATCTAAGCTTTGAAGAGCTAGAGCACTTCTTTAATTTCCAAGTTTGTAGAATTCCCATTTTATAAGGAAGATGACCATAAAACCCCTTAAGAAATATTTCATGGGGAAAACATTCTCTTCCCTGCTGTTCCACAATTATCGAGTCACCTATGGCTTTTGGGAGAACTAGCTTTGAGGGTACTCAAAAGAGCAGCAGTGAGGTCAATAAAAGCAACTTAGCCAATTGATGACTGTCTTCCCTGTGGGTAGACACAATGGGTTCAAAATGTAAGACTCTCTCCCTAGAGGTACATTATTTTACTTAAGTCTATTTTTGAAAGAGGTTTAACAAGAAGGGGTTCCCCAAATAGAAAAATGTATCCTTGAATGGGAAAAGGTTTATGGGCTGTGGGTAACTGCCCAAGTTTTGAACTCTGACTATAGTTCCTTTTCATTTCAGAATGTTACTCTCTTATAGCAGGAAAAAAAAATGACCCAATTTCTTTAGCCTTTTTGTTTCTAATAAATTTGTTATGAGGATAGTGAGAAATATTCTCTTTAGGATAGGTTGAAAATTAAACCTCTTGCAAGAGGTTGTCCAGAAGCAAAATTTCAACCTTTATAAAGTTTGTACTGGTTGTGGCCTATAGGCTGTGGCTTATTCTGGTCACTATTTTATTATATTATGCTACAAAATTTCTTGTGCCCAAGGGCCAACTGCTGATAAACTACAGGAGCAAAACCAAATATGCACTGTAGCCATGTAAAGGAAGAGAATAGAACTAATAATCTTATGGATTTTCAAAAAGAATACTTATAGAATAAAGCCCTAGGTAATGGGAAATATAATAATAAGGAATAAAACTGTCCTGATACTGACTTTACAATGATTGCTTGCCCTACAAAGCTACTTCTTCGCCTATGACTCAGGGGCTCTGTTGGATCTGGATGATACCATGACTCTTCTTAGCTGATATATTTCTCACCCAGGAATACTGAAACTCCTTCTTAGCTGGTATGTTTCTCACCCAGGAATACTGAAACCCCTGTAGACAATCATGAACTTTATTTGACTTTATCAGCCATTGTCAGATTGTCTTGAGACAATTGGATTTACTGCACATAATATCTAGTCAGAAAGCTTTTGTGTTCTAGAAATTTCTGGAAGTTGCAAATTATCAGAGAAAGCATTTTTTCGTTTTTAAAATTACCCAAAAAACACTAAGTGTCTCTCTATGCAGGCTTTGTTCTAGCTCCTTGGAATTGAAAAGTCAGGTATTTTTCAATTTCATTTTCTGACCTCATAATGCTACTGCACAAATAGCGTAGGTTTATGCTGTGGAATTTATTCAGAGTCTCATTAAAACAACTGACCTCAAAATGGCTAAGTGATAAGAAAAATCTAATGCTTTAATTTCAGTTATTTTAAAGGCTTTGTGATATATAATAATTATTTGCTCGATTTTGCACTTGGATGTGGCTTCTTAAACAGAATGTTACTTTCAGGTTCTCATCACTAACTTAATACATGAACAAATCCCTGAACTCTATGGTTAATATTTAGTTATGTCATTAACTGGTGAACATAGGAGCTACCTCTTGGAATTATTTGCCCTTACTGATTCTCTTTCTAGATTATGTGACTATGACCTACTGGCCATAGTTCATTGACCCAACAGAAGACATTCCATGCAAGGAGCTATGTCAAATCATGGTAGTCATTTAGGTCCATGAATCTTTGCTCTCACGGTTTTAGAAACTGCCTGCTGCCTCATATCTAGAACCTACATACTCAGCTCTTTCTTTTATTATAATAATACTATGTTATATTATTAAATACTTGAATGTTCATATTTATGTTTGCTTTGTATACCCAAGACTTTCTTTTTTTATCCTATATGCCTTCACAAAACTACCTGTGACAAAAGCCCATCTGCCCTCCAGACTTCATCCCCTCTAACTTCTCCCCTGTTCCTTCTGGTAACCATTATCTTCTTTTTTGACAAATTCAATTTTTTATTTCTACTATTGTTTGTGTATAATTCTTTTTGGGTATTTATATTCTGCATATGAGTGAAACCATTCCAAATCTGTCTTTAACTTTTTGGCCAATTTCACAAGCATAATAAACTCAAAGTCTGTCCATATTGTGCTAAATGCCACATCATCTTCACAGCTGTATAATATTCCATTGAATATATGCTCCACAGTTTATTCATATGTTGAAAGACACTTGGATTGGTTCCATGATTTGGTGATTATAAACAGTGCTGCTATGTACACAGGTGTAGATAGACCTTTTTGTGTTATTTGGGTAGACACCTAGTAGAGGTATTGCTGGTTCAAATGGAATTTCCATTTTTATTTTCTTGACACATTGCCATACCATTTTCCAAAGTCTGTACCAGTTTGCATTCCCATCAACAGTGGATGAGCATTCCTTTTTCACTGCAACCCAAACAACATTTATTAATTCCTTTCTTTTTTATATGGGCTGTTCTCTAAGGGTTGAGTATGTATCTCAGGGTTTTTTTAAATTTGCATTTTACTTATAATAAGTGATATTGAACATTTCATGTCTATAGACCATCTAATGTT
The DNA here is from genome assembly GCF_964194135.1 of Talpa europaea. Taxonomy (NCBI): domain Eukaryota; kingdom Metazoa; phylum Chordata; class Mammalia; order Eulipotyphla; family Talpidae; genus Talpa; species Talpa europaea. The sequence continues at coordinate 50,816,597 of NC_140076.1, forward strand.
TTCTTTAGAGATGTGTCTATTGAGGTGTTTCCCCTGTATATTCTTTCAAGTACTTTATGGTTTCAGTTCTTATATCAAATCTTTAATTCATTTTAAGTGAATTTTCATGTATGGCATAAATATTAGTCTTGTTTTATTTTTTTTGCTGGTGGCTATTCATGTTTGCTAGCACCATTTTATTAAAAAATCTATCTTTACTGCATGGTGGTTATTCCTTTGTCAAAAATTAGTTGTTCATATTTATATGGATTTATCTCTTGGTTTTCAAATCTCTTCTGAGATTTTCTTTCTTGAAATAAGGAAAATTCTTAACAGGTCAATAAATGTTACAGAAAGTTATCTAACCAAATCCTCTAACCTTAAACTGGTTCAATACACTCTCAATAAATACATTATTCATGACATTTCAGTTTCATTCAAGAGACCCAGGTGCTCCTTATGTTGCTTCTGTCCTCTCATTTTTTTCATTATAACTGGCAACTTAATATTGCCTTTGGCATATTGTTTTTGACCCTGAATCTGTTCTTTGCCTTTGTTGACTGACCCTGCTTTTCTGTATTTGCCTTCATGCTATAGTTCACAACCTACTATGACTATCCCCACTCTTGGTCAGATCCTCTATAATCAATTACTCCAGCTTAAATGCTTTTGAACCTAAACTCTGACTTCGATCTGCTGGTCAGTGGAACAAATGCTTTGGTTTTCTGCAGACAAAATCTAGGGGGATAATTCATCTGATAGTAAAGGATCAATAACCAAATGTTATGGTTTGGGAGTTCAATCTTGATAGCACTTTTTCTTTTTCTTCCAATATACTCAAACCAGTTTAAATTACAAGTCATTATGTTCAAACTTAGAGGCTGTTTTTTTTGAACATTAATTTGACCTGAAATATGGGGCAGTGAAATAGCCAATAACAAAGACCTTTATTAAATTCCACTTTATTAAATTCTACTTTATTAAATTCTACAGACACAATGTACACAATTAAGTTAGGAATAGGACAATTAGTAGTTCATTTTATTCTCCAAAGCTTTAGTTTTTTTCAAGTTTGAACATTTATTCATCTTTTAAGTTTATTTTTTGTGTTGCCTTTCTGTAAAACTTTTTCTAACAGCTGAGGTAGAATTATCACTACAACCCTGTCCCAAAAAGTATTTGGAAATTTCTTCCATCTCATCACTTCTGAAACTCTTCAGAACATATTTATTAACTGCCTGGGCCTCCCTGGTGGCACAAGGGGTTAAGCACCGTACTGTGAAGCAATCCACATCCTCTGCAGCACCAGTCCGATCCCTGGCCTGCCAGGGAGAAACCCACATGGGGAGGCAGACCTCTCCTGTCTCGCCCGCTGCTCCCCTCGCAGTGTATTTCAGTCGGTCTGCCTGTTCTGTTCCCCATTCTGTCTCTGGTGAAACCTCTCACTCCCTGCACCTCTGGACTGTACCCCAGCTCTTGTATGCATAAATAAATAAATCTTTAAAAAAAATGCCTGCCACTCATTCCACTCCAAGTAATCTTTGAATCAGTGACTATTTGTGATATGTTTCTCTATCATGAGGGTCTGATACAAAAGACAACCCTTAATAAATTTTAAAAAAATGTTAATTTTGGAATGTTTTGGAAGACCAATCAGAAAAATTTTGTATATTAATTTGACCTTTTCAAGATCTCAATCACACCCTAGTTGACCAATAAATCAGCTCACCATTATGAAATTTCTGATTTTACTATTATTCTCCCATTCATATCTGTTCTATATCTATGCTCCTTTCAGTCTGATAAGATTTAGAATTTATATTAGCTCTCTTAGTAATTTGAATTTTTCTTCATAAATTAAAGTCTGAGATGTAAATATATAGCATTTTTAGATAATGCTATATTTCAATATTTAGGTTTTTCAAATATTAGGTATTTCAAATATTTAGGTATTTCAAAATTAACCATGAGGAAGATGGTGCTACAATTTAGAACTGAGATTTAATATGGTTCAAGTATTGGCTTTGAAGCTTTGAAAAAATTGCAGTAGGTTTGATTTAGAAAAGTAATTCTTTTCTATCAAGTCTTAAGAAGTAAATTCCTTATATACAAACGAATGCACTTAAAAACATGGCCCAAAGCTGAAAATATTAGTTCATATGATGAATGGCATAATTTGTTAGGCGAAAACTACTGGTTCAATAAGAGCAAGAGATGACTTTTCAAGAATAATTATAGTTTCCACAAGCACAGTTTTGGGAAAAATGATTTCATATCAGTCTATTAAAAACCTGAAAAATTGTATTAATAGAAAGTGGTAACAAGACTGATAAAATATCTGTTATGGCCACAAGTTACACTTTGATAATAAAATGTGATTTTAAGGTCAAGCATTTCATTGCCAAGAGAGATTCTTCATATCTCTTTCTGTCTTCAACAATGACCAATCATGTTTCAAACCGTGTTTGCTATGTTAGCCTGCCCCAAAGTGAAGACAGGTGGAACAGAGCTGCTGCTGATCCTTGGTGGAAATGTAGCATTAGCTTTGCTTGGTATTTGAGCAGAACCTGTTCTCACAGATACTGCAAGAATGTAGCACAGGCAATATTTTGAATAGAAATGAAAATTTTTGTCCGGAATAAGTGCAATTTATTTATATTTGGAGATATGGCCAGATCATAATTCTCTAGTAAATGTGACACCAATCATTTATGGAATTTTTCATTTTTAATTTCAGTTTGCCCAAAAATAGATTTGCTAAAATGGATCTGAATTTGCTTGTCTTCACTGAAACTATTTGATACTGATAATGAGCATCTCAATTTTACATTTATGTCTCTGTTGTATAATTTCAGCGTGTGCATGAATTTAATCACATGTGTATAGATACACTGTCAGCTCAAAACATTTCCAAAGAATCCTTCAATACTTTTATGCAATAGGTTTTTGGAAATAGTTTTCGAGTTCAGTTGTTTGATACTCTGTTCACAAGTAATTGGTTGATATTTGTTTGTTGGATGACAGAGTATGAAGGGAAGCTTTTATTGAGTTCAATGACAGTTTGATAAAATATCTAATTGATGCATTGACTCTGAACACTTTCTGGAAAGTGGAGAGATACCGTGGAGTTGTTCAGATATAAAGTTTGATAAATAGGATCTAATGTGGAAAAACTGAACTCTAGAATCTGCAAAAAAGCATATGAATATTTTGGTGGGTTAATTCGCAAGTGCACACAACAAGGTATTTAGGGGTCTCTCAGCTTACCCTAATACAGTAAATGTCTCACTGCATTTTCTCTTTGTACCCAAAGTGTCAACAGGTCTCTTCTCCATCCTTCCATCATACTGGGCACTGACATTTCTACTCCTGTGTTTATGCTGTTACCTTGCTTAGTAGCATTATTTCCTTTTCCTCTTCTCAACTCTTATTCATCTTTCTGACTCTGCTCAAAAATTTTTCTCTTTCATGTTTAGGCTAATGTCTCAAGGAACTTTCCATTTGCACAGTGTTTCTTTTATTTAAGTTTTAAGTTTCTTTGAATTTAGGAACTCCTTTGAATATAGGAGTTCCACCTTTATATTCTGTTTATAATAAGTGCCATTGTAATGTTTTATACATACATAGAGATACTCATACTCCATAATTGTTTATTAAGTTTAAATGTAGTCATCACAAAATTTAAAATCTCTTATCCCTCAATACATCTTTCGTATATGGAACCAGGACCTCGACTGCTTTTGTACATCCTTTGTACTCAATGTCCTTCATCACCTTGGTCTTCAAATGTTATCATGTGAGATTATAGGATGCACTTCTTTTTTTTTTTCATATCTGAGATGGGAGGGGCAAGTGTTATTACTCCTGGGTGTGAGATGAGAAAAATGGCTGCTCATGTTCTCACTGAAGGCCATGTCAGATTCAAACTCTGGTTTGGTCTTGTGACTGGTGCTGTTCTGTCTTTTGTGCTTCCCTTTGTCACAGTTAACTCCTTGATGTTCCAGCATACTCCCAGGCTAAGAGGGTCTTTATAGTCTACCTAGGTTTACCTGGCAGAATGAATCATCCTATATCTGAACTGTGGCTCCAGAGAGAGACTCTCCTAACAACTTTGTTGATTCGTATTGTTTCTCTTTTCAAAATTATGACTGTTGTGCCTCCTTGGTGGCGCAGGTGGTTGAGCACAGCGCTGTGAAGCTGTCCGTAGCCTTTATAATGCCTGTTCAATCCCTGCTGGCCACAGAGATACCTACATGGCAAGGAGACCTCTCCTGTCTCACCCGCTGCTCCCCTCTGTAGTCTGTTTTGGTCAGTGTGCCTGTTCTGTTCCCTGCTCTGTTTCTGGTGAATTCTCTCACCCACCCGCACATCTGACCTGTACCCCGGTTCTTATAAAAATAAATAAATCTTAAAAAAATTATTTGCTCTTAAAAAAAAAATTATGACTGTTGGTTTTGCATGCCAATACACAGGGGCGACCCGCTGTATTGTCCCCAAAAGTGTTTTTTCAGCATAATTTATAAACTACTACATTATACTAACTCTATTATATTTACTAAACAAATGCAAACTAGAAAGAATCACAAGTGCATCCCGCTAACTCCACTGGCATTTTTGTTGTTTGCTCATGATTAATAGCTCATATTGGTGAAACATCTTCATTTTATCTTAGAGTCACTAGGAAATTTTCCATCCCAGACCACTTGTTTGACAGCCAAGTGGCACAAATGAATAATAATAAAAAAATTTGAATAAACTGCTAAACTTTGGGTGCCATGTTTAGTAATACCTAATGAAATGTGGCATAGCTAATTGAACACTGCTTAATACATTCAAATGTAAATGAGATACACTTTTTAAAAATGGGAGTAGAAACAGGTTGAAAACAGAATTATAGCTAACAAAATTCTGAAGTTTTCTAAAAATTAGTACATATTAGTAAAATCTATAATTTTGTACTTATAAAACTAAATGAAATCTTTTGTTCCCAAAAGTTTTTCTTCAGGTAATTTATTAGCTACTACATTATACTTACTCTATTATATATACTAAACAAATGCAAGCTAGAAGGAGTCATAAGTACATTCCACCAACTCCATTGACATTTTTGTTGATTATTCATGCATAGAGGTACTGCTGAATCTTTAATCAGAGTTGGCTATGCCAGGGTAACTTCTTTGAATAAGTTTGATGAAGAGTTCAATTTTATTGCTAGAAAACAGAAGTTATCAATTATCCAAGTTTTATTTTAACTCTTGGAATATTTCCTAGGCAGACTATCAGTTGGCCTGTAATGAACAGGATAAAGAGATTCATAGATTTACTGTACAAATTAAATTAATCATGATCAGGTATCTGCTTTGCTATGTGATAAATTATGTCTGAATAGGTATATTTATGTGTAGAATGTCTTATACATATGGCTAATTGATTGAACATCTAATGAAATGTATGTTTAGGAAAAGTTGAGGAAAAGATTGACACAGGATTGCATCAAAAGCTGCAGAAATAAACACCCAATCATGTGGGGGATTAGCTACTATTAAACAAGAAAGCATCAGGAATATATTTGAGACTCCTTTCAAAAATGCCATCAGCTTTTAAATTCACAGTTATTTATAATGAATCTACACATACACTGGTCTGTTAGAGTCTCAGAACTGAGCAAAACAACTAATATGTTTTCCCACTTATTAATGTGGAAAATTCAAGTTTTGAAAGGTTGAATAATTCTTCAACTTATTCAAATCTGAGACCATTTTCATGTTTCCCTGTCCCGGCTTTCTAAACACATCATGCAGCCCTAAGTGAGTATCTATTAATTAATGTATATTGGGATACCAAGTATATCATTTCATATGACTTAAGAATTTATAATCAAGCTGGAAAAAATGCATAGCAAACACATGTGTTTACAAAGTCTTTGGCACATGGGAAGCAATAAATGTGTGATTATAGGAAAGAGTTACGTGTTCAATTTACAAAAGATGAAAAATGACATGAATTCAGGAGACAGAAACATCACCAAGGCAAGGCAATCAGAAATATCTTGAAGGATAGGAATGGGAAAACAGGATATAAACAGTTTGGGTGTGTATGAAAGGAGGGAAGGATCTACACACTTGTGAAACTCATATCCCGATGATATAGAATGGTTCCATTACAATTGCATGTTCACAAAATAAACCATGGATTCTAATATAATTCCATCATTTTTTGTGTGTGTTACAAATTATATTTCATTTTCTTTGTATTTTCAGTTTTGCCCTTTATTGAGGTAACATTGTTTTACAGCACTGTATGATTTAGGGGAACAGCTTCACCCCTTATCAGAGTTATGTTACCACCCCACCTCCACCATAAAGCACTCAGACTCCTTTAACATAGTAAAAGTTGAGGAAAAGATTGACACAGGATTACACCAAAATCTGCAGAAATAAACATCCAATCATGTGGGGGATTAGCTACTGTTGAACAAGAAAGCATCAGGAATATTGTGTCTCCTCTCACCTTTGTTCCCACCCCAGCATTTACCCCCACCTTTTTTTTCCAGTATTTATTTATGCTACAAGAGCTGGGATACAGACCAGAGATGAGGGGAGCAGCAGGCGAGTCAGGAGAGGTCTGCTGTGCCATGTGGGTAGCTCCCTGCCTGGCTGGGGATGGAACTGGCGCTGCAGAAGCTGTGGATTGCTTCATAGAGCGGTGCTTAACCCCTTGGGCCATCAGGGAGGCCCTACTCCCACCTTTTAGCCTCAATTCTGCAGTCACATTTCTAGGGTTTATTTTGGTTTATTTTTGTCTGTTCCTTTGTTGTTGCTATTGATTCTTTTCCCTGTATTCCACATATAAGTAAAATTATTTGGTATTTGTCATTCTCCTCATTACTTATTTCATTCAGCATATTTCTTTCCAGTTCCATCCATGTAATTGCAAACAGCAAGAGTTTGTCCTTTTTATAGCTAAATAGCATTCAATTGTGTATATATATCATATCATGTTTTCACTGCTCTGATGATGGGCATTTATATTTTTCCATAATGTGGCTATTGTAAATAGTGCTTCATGAGCATAGGAGTGAATATATTGCTTCAACTTAGTGATTTTGTATACTTTGGATAGATAACTATGAGTGGAATTGCTGGGTTATATGGTAGATCTATTTTTAATATTTTGAGGAATCTCCGTAAATGTTTTCCAGAGGGACTGGACCTATCTACATTCACCAACTATGTAAGAGGATTCCTTTTTTTCCACACCCTCACCAACATTTATTATTTCTGACCTTTTTGATATGGACCATTTTCACAGGTGTGAAGGGGTATCTCATTGTGGTTTTCATTTGTATGTCTCTAAAATAGGTGATGTTGAACATTTTTGTTTAAATTTTTATTTATTTATTTATTTTTAATAGAGGCATGTTTTTATTTATTTGTTTGTTTGTTTCTTTTGTTTATACAAGCACTGGGTACAGTCAGAAGCATGGGAGGGTAAGAGAATTCACCAGAGCCAGAGCGGGGAGCAGAGCAGGCAGAAGGACCGAAGTACACTGCTGAGGGGAGCAGCGGGCAGCAGGAGAGGTCTGCACCATGTGGGACCCTCCTCAGGTGGCCGGGGAGCAGCCAGGGATCGAACCGGTGCCGCAGAGGCGGCGGGCAGCTTCGCAACCCAGTGCTCAACTGCTGCACCACCAGGGAGGCCCTTGAACATTTTTTTCATGGGCCTCTTGGCCCTCTATATGTCTTTTTGGAAGAGTGCCAATTTAGCTCTTCGGTCTATGTTTTGATTGGATTATTTTTTTGCTTTTTGTTTAATGCATGTAATGCCATCACTTTTTAGTTGTTTGATTATCCATTTGTCATTTAATTTTTCCAAATTTTAATAAACTATACAACATCCCACCCCTGACTATATCAGTATTTTTTTGTGTTGGAAAGTTAGACAATGAAAGTACAAATCACTAGAAAATTATCAGGTGCAATATAAGTGTAAGGCCTTTTATTCTAAGATATATACATTTACAGGAAGATTAATATCACTGTAGAATGTAGGATAGACTCAGAGAAATTGGGACTAGGAATAACATCAGCAAAAGTACTATCACAAGTGTGATGCAATTCGTGCAGGTGTAGATCCTTGATATGAAGATAAAGAGCTGAACAGACTTATTCATGGTTTCTAGACTTTCTTACTCTTTTCTTCCATTCTTTCAGTTTGTGCCTCAGCAAACTCCAAGATTACTTCAGGTCAGAAATCAATTGACATACACCCAATTAGACAAAAAATAGTATCTAATTCATGAATACAGACAGTCAATGTGCACCAAATCCAGTCCATCACCCTGTTCCTGAAGGATTTTTCTATAACATAATCTATACTCTTTACTCCCTAGATTAAAACCTTTTAATGGTGCCACATGATATTTATATTAAATCAAAGCTCCTTAGTATGATGGATAAGAAAACTGAAAATCTGATATTTGTCTATTTTTTTGTGATTGTACAATCTTATTTTTTATAATAAATTTTATTTTTATATTCCCCATACAATTGCAACCCCCCCATTCTGACCCCAATCCCTCCCCTCCCGCCACCCATCCCCCAAAAAGTGTCTCTGGTTCATAGTTTTTTGTTGATTTTGATTTTCACTTTCTTATAGTTATTCATTTTCCTGGTCCCTTATTTAAGTTTTCTAGATTCCTGCTATGAGTGAGACCATCCGGTATTTTTCTTTTTCTTTTTGGCTTATTTTGCTGAGCATGATCCCTTCCAGCGCCATCCATGTTGCTGCAAATTGCATGTGTTTATCTTTTTTGAATGCTGAGTTATATTCCATGGTATATATGTACCACATCTTCTTGATCCAGTCATCTATTTTTGGGCATTTGGGCTGTTTCCAAAGCTTAGCTATTGTAAACAGTGCTGCTATAAACATAGGGGTGCAGGTGCCCTTTGGAATTGATGTTTCTGTGTCCTTTGGGTAAATACCTAGGAGTGGAATTGCTGGATCATATGGAAGCTCTATGTTTAGTAGGTCCAGAAATCTCCACACAGCTCTCCATAGTGGTTGGACCAGTTTGCACTCCCACCAACAGTGCAGAAGAGTTCCTTTTTCTCCACAGCCTCGCCAACATTTGTTGTTGCTAGTTTTTTTAATATGTGCCATTCTCACTGGTATAAGATGGTATCTCATGGTAGTTTTGATTTGCATTTCCCTGATTACAAGTGATGTTGAACATTTTTCATATGCCTGTTGGCCATTTGCATTTCCTCTTCAGAGAAGTTTCTTTTTAGCTCTTCTGCCCATTTTTTGACTGGATTATTTTCTTTGTTGTTGTTGAGTCTCATCAGCTCTTTGCAGATTTTTGTGATCAATCCTTTATCATTAGTGTTGTGTGCAAAAATGTTCTCCCAGTTGGTGGGGTTTCTCTTTGTTTTTGTTATTGTCTCTTTTGCTGTGCAGAAGCTCTTTAATTTGATGTAGTCCCAGCTGTTTATCTTTGCCTTCACTATCACTGCTTTGGGTGATGTGTCTGTAAAGATGTCTTTGATGTGCAAATCACGTAGTGTTTCGCCTATATTTCCTTCTATGTATTTTGTGGTTTCAGGTTTTATGTCTAGTTCTTTAATCCATTTTGAGTTGGTTTTTGTGTATGTTCCTTGTATCCTAAGAATTTCAAGGGCTTTTATCATGAATGGGTGTTGCACTTTTTCGAAAGCTTTCTTGGCATCTATTGATATTATCATATGGTTTTTATATTTCTTTTTGTTGATGTGTTGGATAATGTTGATTGATTTTCGGATGTTGAACCATCCTTGTGTCCCTGGAATGAATCCTACTTGGTCGTGGTGAATTACCTTATGGTTACACTGTTGGATTCTGATAGCTAAAATTTTATTGAGGATTTTTGCATCAGTGTTCATTAGGGAGATTGGCCTATAGTTTTCTTTTTTTGTGTTGTCCTTGTTCGTTTTTGGTATGAGTGTAATGTTGGCTTCATAGAACGTGTTAGGTATTATACCTTCCTTCTCAATTTTTTGGAAGAGTTTGTGAAGGATAGGCACCAATTCGTCTCTGAATGTTTGGTAGAATTCATTTGTAAATCCATCAGGTCCTGGGCTTTTGTTTTTGGGGGGGCTTTTGTTTTTGGGGAGGTTTTTGATTACCATTTCAATTTCGCTAATTGTAATTGGTCTGTTTAGGTGTTCTATTTCTTCTTTATCTAGCTTTGGGTGATTGTAGAGTTGTAGGAATTTGTCCATCTCCTCTAGATTGTTGAACTTGTTTCCATATAACTGTTCATAGTAGTTATTAATTATTCTTTTGATTTCTGCTGTGTCCGTTGTGATTTCTTCTCTTTCATTTATTATCCTATTTATTTGTGCTTTCTCCCTTTTTGCCCTTGTGAGCCTGGCTAGGGGTTTATCTATTTTATTTATTTTTTCGAAGAACCAGCTCTTGGTTTCATTGATCTTTTGGATTGTTTTTTTAGTTTCGATTTCATTTATTTCTGCTTTGGTTTTTATTATTTCTTTTCTTCTACTGGTTTTGGGTTTTTTTTTGTTGTTCTTTTTCTAGATCTTTGAACTTCGAGATTAGGTTGTTTCTTTGAGTTCTTTCTTGTTTCTTGATATGAGCATCTATTGCTATATATTTTCCTCTTATTACTGCTTTTGCTGCATCCCATACATTTAGGAAATTGGTGTCCTCCTTGTCATTCAATTCAAAGAATTTTTTAATTTCTTCTTTTATCTCCTCGTTAGTCCAGTGGACTTCCAGTAGTGTGGGTTTCAATCTCCACGAGGCAGGAGAGTACCTTGCCTTCTTTTTATGGTTTATTTCTAGTTTGATGCCTTCATGGTCAGAAAAGATGTTTGGTATGATTTCAATCTTGGTGTATCTGTTGATGTTTGTCTTGTGCCCCAGTATATGATCGATCCTAGAGAATGATCCGTGTGCGCTTGAGAAAAATGTATACTCAGATTTTTTTGGGTTTAGTGTTCTATATATGTCTGTTAAGCCCAAGCACTCTAGATCCTTATTTAGAGCTTTAGTGTCTTTACTTATTTTTTGTCTTGTTGATCTATCCATTGTTGATAGTGGTGTGTTGAAGTCTCCCACTACGTATGTGTTTTCTCTGATGTCTGTTTTCAGAGATGCCAATAGTTGTCTGATATATTTTGGTGCTCCTTCGTTTGGTGAATACATGTTAATGAGTGTTATGTCTTCTTGAAGTATTGTCCCCTTGATCATAATGTAATGACCACTGAGGTCTCTTTTTATCTTTTTAAGTTTGAAATCTGTTTTATCTGATATGAGTATAGCTGTTCCTGCCTTCTTTTTTGGTCCATTTGCTTGTAGAATTGTTTTCCATCCTTTAACTTTGAGTCTATTTTTATCTTTTGCAGCTAAATGTGTTTCCTGGAGACAGCAAAAGGTTGGGTTTTGTTTCTTAATCCAGGCTGCAACTCTGTGTCTTTTTATTGAAGATTTTAGTCCATTTACATTTAGAGTTAGTATTGATATGTTAGCATCTGTATTTGCCATTGTGTTTGTCTTTCCTTTGATTTTATTTATTTATTCTTTTAATAACTTTCTTTGGCCTTCTTTTGTTGTTATTCGTCCCTCTGAGGTTCTGGCTTTAGGACTCCTTGTAATATTTTTTGGAGTGGGGGTTTAGTCATAATAAAATTCCAGAGTTTCTGTTTGTCTGGGAAGGTCCTTATTCTTTCTTCAAAGAGGAAGGAGAGCTTTGCGGGATAGAATATTCTTGGTTGGCATCTGTTTTCTTGGATTCTGTTGACTATGTCCCTCCACTCTCTCCTTGCCCGTAGTGTTTCTTCAGAGAAGTCTGATGTCAGTCTGATTGGTTTCCCTTTGAATGTTATCTGTTTCTTCCCTCTTGTTAGTTTCATTATTTTTTCCTTGTCTTGGATTCTTGGGAGCTTTACTATTATGTGTCTTGCTGTATTTTTCCTTTCATCATGGAAGTTTGGTGTTCTTCTTGCTTGTATATCAATTTTCAGCTCCTTCTTCGCGTTTGGGAAGTTCTCTTCAGTTATATCCATGAATATTTTCTCTGTTCCTACATCTCTCTCCTCTCCTTCTGGGATTCCTATAACTCTTATATTTCCTTTCCTCATGGAGTCAGATAGTTCCTGAAGTCTTTCTTCGGTCTTTTTCCTTCATACTTCTCCTTCCTTTTCTGTTTTAGTTCTTTTTATTTCTGTGTCTTCAAGAGTACTTATTCGTTCTTTCATTTCATCTATTCTGCTTTCATTGCTTTTCCCAGAGTTCTTTAGTGTCTCCATTAATTCTTTCATCTCCTGCATTTCTTTTGCTTCCCTCTTTAGGGACTCAATTTCATTCTTCTGGTCATTAATTATTTTCCCCTTATCATTGTTTTCCTTTATGACTTCTGTCAGTTTTTTAATCACAGCAATTTTAAATTCTCTATCTGGTAGGCTCAGAAGTTCTTCCAAGTTACTGTCGTTGCAATCTGGTAGATGGTTTTCTTTTTGCGGTGTGCTTTTTTGCTGAGGAGTTGCTGGGTTGAATGTGGTTTTTCTACTCCCTACTGCCTGTTTTCTAATTTGCCGTATTCCTTGTGACACTGTGTTGCTGGTACTGGCCGGCCTCTTGTGAGACCTTCCCAGCTCACCACTGGCTCCTCTGGGGAACTTCTGCTGGGTTCACAAGTCTCAGCAAAGAAAGGTCCCTGCTGCAAAATGGTGATGCGGGAACGTGCTCCCCTGCACACCCGGTCTGCCCCAGTGGTGGGTGCTGCTCCCCTCTGGGCTGGAACTGCAGGCTAGAAGGTGCCCGGCATGGGCAAGCCTCCCAGCTTACCTCTTTCTCCTCGGTGAGCCTTCTGCTGGGTTCACACAGTCTCCAGCAAGAAAGGTCCCTTCTGCAAAATGCCAGTGCCGGGGACACGCTCCCCTGCACACCCAGTCTGCCCCAGCGGTGGGTGCTGCTCCCCTCTGGGCTGGAACTGCAGGCTAGAAGGCGCCCGGCATGGGCAAGCCTCCCAGCTTACCTCTGGCTCCTCGGTGAGCCTTCTGCTGGGTTCACACAGTCTCCAGCAAGAAGGGTCCCTGCTGCAAAATGCCAGTGCCGGGGACGCGCTCCCCTGCACGCTTGGTCTGCCCCAGCGGTGGGTGCTGCTCCCTGTTTGTCTATTTCTTAACACTCCTCTGTCATTTTGTTTAACATGTCACCTAGTCTATGTGTCATAACTTTTGTTCTTCCTCCATCATACTTTGCAAACTCTAATAATATTTAATACCATCCCTCACTGAGTTACACTTAGGATGGTTCTCAGATCGTTAGTATATATAGTTCCATTAGAATTAGATGCATGGACTTTGGAAATGGAAGGCTATGATATTGACTATTTCCCCATCTTTCTCTAACTGTGGAGCTTGTTAACCAATCTCAGTAAGCCTTAATTTCCTTATTTGTAAAATGAAAATGAGGATAATAGTTTTAACTTCCTGGGTTTCCTATGAAATTTGAGATGGCAAAATATCTAAGAACATGGAGCCTGGACCAAGTCTGCTTTGGTTTTATTCTAGCTCTATGACATATGAGCTGTTGAATGAAGCTGGAAAAGTTACTTAATTTAGCTGTGCTTCAGTTACCTTTACATAAAAGGGGATAGGGCCTATTTAACAGGATTTTTGTTAATACTGAATTAATGAACACAGATAAAACACGAAGAAGAATACCTTACAGCATTTGGTAAGTATAATCTATAATTATTACCATTATATTTCATTGTAATAGAAATAAAAATATCAATGTCTAACTAATCACAAATTATCTCTCCTGCTCCAAGTCTCCTTCAGAGGAATAAAGTTTTTGTATATTCTATAAAATGAGACTTCATTTGTGCTATGAAAAATCTGGGTGATGGATCCGTTACTGTTAGGAGAGCAAAGTGGGAGATAAAAATCACTGTCCAGATCTCTGCATTTTTCTCAGCAAAAAAGAACAAAGGGTCAATTATGGGACTGTGGAATCAAGAGATTCTGCAGTGCTCTTGAATGAGGTAATTCAATGACTCATCAAATTCTATTTTCTTGTTTTCAGAGAGAATGTAGACAGTGTCCCAAAGGCAGTGATATATTATTTATTTATTTATCTATTCATTTATTTATGGTTAATCATGTAAAAAATGCACTTTGGAGTGAGTTAGTAGGGCAGCTATATAAATCATCCTTATTGGATGATCTTCTGACTGTAGTAATTGTGTAAGTATGAGGTCCTATAGTGCTTTTAAAGGATCTGGGTGAGCAGCCAGATGATAATTGGGGTCCAGGTGGCTACTTGTTACCCCAGTCTTTTTCTGGAATGACACAGAGAGACAGAGATGGAGGAAGGAATAACATGGATGGTGAAACAGCCACAGAGATCAAATGAGGAGAAAATTCATAGCTTGCAAGATTGGGAACTATTGTGTAGCAGGAGTACCACAAGGAGAGCTAAAAGATTCATAAAAAACTCCTATGAGGTGCTATATATAAAACTGCCTTGCCTCTCCAATAAAGAAAACTTCAGGAAATATCTGCATCATTCTTCAAAATTTCTGCAGTTTGACTATTATTCTATAAACAGGTTATAGTACAGAATCTGGTCCATGTTGAGTGATTGAAATGAGTTTAATACAATTCCTGGAATAATGTATGCACTTGACAAATGTTAGTAATCATTATTATTGATAGACATTGAATTAGTACTATTTCCTGAAATTTGATGTTGCTTCCTAGTTATCGTTACACATTTCATTCCTACTGTTTATTCATGTTGTAGTCATTCAACTAATTCTTTAGGACCGAACCAAAGCAGCTCCACCTCATTGGAATTGATTAGTTCCTTCTTTGTCCCACAACATAATTCTTATATACTCTCTCTTAATCAGCATGACTATAATTCACTGCAGCCATGAATACCATTCTTGCTCAACTATATGAACCACTTGTGTCCATTATGGGAAGAGCTGCCTCTAATTGATTGATCCTTCTAATGACTCATTTCCTTTCTGCAGTGGATAACTAGACTCGCAGGCTGTTTCTTTTATGTGGTTGAATATCTTTCCCCAGCAGTTTCAGATTTATAATGGCTGTGGTCTGGGAGCCATTCCTAACAGTCTGGTTTAATCCTGTGCATCAGGAGTAATTCTGAACAAGCACCTTCTTTGACTATATCATTTTATTGTTTTAGCTTTTATTTATTTTCTTTGCATTTTATAAAATTTTATACATATTTTACATCATTTTTCCTTTTTTTAAAAAGATTTATTTATGTATGTATACAAGAACTGGGGTACAGGTCAGAGGTGTGGGGGGTGAGAGGATTCACCTCAGACAGAGCGGGGAACAGAACAGGCAGACTGACTGAAATACACTGCTGAGGGGAACAGTGGGAGAGACAGGAAAGGTCTGCTGCACATGTGGGTAGCTCTCTGGCCAGCGAGGGGATCGAACCCACGCCGCCGCAGAGGTTGTGGACAGCTTCACAGCACTGTGCTCAACCCCTTGCGCCACCAAGGAGGTGAACTGCATGCTTTGTCTTTGGTGTAGATCCCATATACCACCCCCAATTCACCTGTGCACCATCACCATAGTCCCTTGTGCTCTTCCCTTTCATTTAGGAAATAAATGATATAGTTATCTTCTATATAGATCAACACCATGATAAGGAAGATACTTAGCCTCCTCTATGTGGGGGAATGATTGTCTTAGTTGCCTAAATAAGCACTGGGCATCTCTTCTATTGTTTTGATCTTGGTGTTACTCTTCTGTGAAATCAAAAGATAAAGCATTAAAACAATTCTTGGAGAGGCAGTGTTACCACCAGCATGCCATATAGTTTCTCTGTTGCTGAAGAAAATCCTTTAAATCTCTTGGTAATGTCAGGAGAAATATTGGTACTCACCCAGAAATTAATATAGAGAGCAGGAAATACAATATAGAGTGGAAATTCAAGTTTCTTCCATGTCTTGCAATGCTATAACCACAAGTCTTGAAACCCAGTTCCTTATCATAACAAAAGAACTAGTTTATCTCCTATTGTGAAGCTTGGCCTAAACCAAAGGCCAGGTTCCTGTTACCATAGTCTGATGCCTGGACTGTTGGATACCTGTCTTTCAAGGCTATATTTGACATACATCTGATTCAGATGGCCTTTTAATGCTAATCAGCACAAGAAGAGCCAGTCTATCTTCCTCCGTCTTCCCAAAGACTGTACATTTCTAACATCACTCTTTTCAACTCCTGAGACTTTTAAGATTTTTTCTCTGCTCCTTTCAGTGCCCTTCAAAGAAATCTCCTCTGTCCTCACCTTCTTCTGATTCAAATCTAACTCTTACCTGAGGATGCTGCTTTCCTTAAAACCATTTCTAGTGGTTTTCCTTTCCACTGTCCTTGTAGTGTTTTGTCTGAAGGAGACTATAGAGTATGGTTGTCATTCTTGTCTCCTAACTGCTTTCAGTTTATTCACTCTCCATCTTGCCTAAACCTTCAACTTTGATCCTCATGCTATAAAATTGTACCAACCACACACTTTTTTGTTATCATCTAATCCTCTTACTTAAAGACATTATCTACAGGCTCAGTTTCTTCTTAAAAACACCATTATCAAAATTTGTGAGGACATCAATATCCATGTAGATTTTCCTTTCAGTACTTCAGACTTTCATTTCTTTGAACTTCTCTCTTCTAATTTTCTTAATTTTCACCTACCTTAGATATTCACTCTTGTGGCCAGAACTTAGACCTGTCATAACATGACTTCAATTCCAAGCATTTAATTCTCTGTTCATATACACTTATCCTTTCATCCAAAATTCCTTCTAGTACTCTAAATCCAGCAATAATTTTACATCACAAGGATATAGAAATCATTGATTTTGTCACTTTTTCTCTGCTCCTTATTACCTCATGGCTTGACTACCATCTGTTTAGAATTAAAATACCATGAACAATCACTATAATCATTCTCTTGTATGTACTCCTGAATTTCTTGCCCCTTTGTTGTCTCATCATATTCACTTATCAAAATTACAACCTTCCTTAATTGCTAATTGCTATTCTATAACTGAACATTGCAGGAGAAAACACACAACCATGCTGAATGGTTTCACTCTAAATTCAGGATCACTAACCTAAAGTGAACTCTTAATGCTGACAATTATGCTAGATTTTTCTAGTTTTTTCACCCTTCAGCTCTCTTCTATAATTATTTCACATAAGGTCCTCTCTTAAGCCATTAAAACATATTCCTTCATCCTCAATCTCAGTCTAAATTCTTGTTACTTATTTAAGTAAATTTAATTGGAAGAGAATTTCAGCAAATTCCTGTCACCACAACAAACTGTCCTTCTTTAAATGTTGAAATGCCTGTGCTCTGAGAAAAGGCCAATCTCTCTACCTAGAGGGTAATTTTTTTTTAATCTATGTTGGTCTAATTAAAGATATTGTTCCACCATTTCCCCTCTCTCCTGAATAGTCATCCTTCTCACCATCTTCCCCTCACTTATCACATCTTTCTGTATGCACAAATGCTTTGTTACTTCTCCAAACTTCCTCTTTTAACCTATATATATCTCAGTTACTTCTCCAATTTTTCCCCTTCATAGCAGAATTATTCATATGAGTTTTGTATCTTCATGCTCTCTGGTTAATTTCCAGGCATTATTACTTGAACCTATTTCAGTAAGTCTTACTTCTGTCCTTCCACTGAAACTGCTTTTGTCAAGGTCATTAAAGGCCTCCACATAGCTAAACACTGCGTCAGTTCTCAGCCATGAGTTCTGAAATTGAATGAGTTCTCATTCAATTTAACTCTTTACCAGTATTTGGTGCATTTGATCACTCCTTTCTCTATTAAATATTTTACTCATGTGACTTCTAAGAACACTTTCACTATTAATTTTCATTCTACTTCATTGGTTGTTTTTTATTAATCATGGTTTATAAAGTCTACAATAAAATATAAACTATGCTAATAAAATTTTAGGTTTTTATTTACTAATGCTTTATTCTAAATCTATGTATGTATGGGAGTGGCAAGGATGAAAAGTAGCAGGTATCGTTTGCTGTAACTGTAAACCTTTTTAGAAGTAGGAATAATAGTTGAAGTCTAAACTTTCAGTGTCTGAATAGTGAGTTGTAATGGAAAATTTATTTCCCAGCTGGATTCAAATGACTAGAAAGAAAATGGGAACCTTTCTAAAACAAGAGTTGAATCTCTTCAACACTACCTAAGCTACTCTAAAATTTGAATTGAAAATAAACAGCTCCTAATATAATAGTTTGTAACTGATGCAAGGAAAAGACACAAAGCACATTTATACCTGCAGTAACATTAATGCATTGCAAAACCACCCAAAAGTTTACCTAAAAGATGAATGGGCTTTATTGGAACCAAATTGTTAAGGATCAGATTAAATGTAAAGCCTCTTAGTAGGACAGTGGGTACTAGAAAGATTTCATAGTGGTGAGTCATATTTAGGATAGTATGGATGTTTAAGAATTTTTTTTCATAGCTGTAATCCATTAATAGTATTAGTAAATTTATATTTTATTACATTTTATGCAAAAATAATAAAATACCTACCCTTTCCTTTCTAGTGTTTTTTTTTTAAGTAGAAGAAAATTTGGTGAGGCTTCTATAGAAGCAGAATGACATAATTTTGTGCTTAGCTGTATCCTTATGCTTCGTTCAGGAGAGAAGGCAAATTCTGCTTTATGTTCCTTTTAAAAAAAAATATATATATTTATTTATTTATGCAAGCACTGGGTGTAGTCAGAAGCATGGGAGAATTCACCAGAGCCAGAGCAGGCCCAGGGAGCAGAATAGGCAGACCAAGGAAGTACGCTGCTGAGGGGAACAGCGGGCAGTAGGAGAGATCTGCGTGCTATGTGGGACCCTCTCCAGTGGCCGGGGATCGAACAGCACTGCAGAGGCTGCAGGCAGTTTCGCAGCCCAGCACTCAACTGCTGCGCCACCGGGGAGGCCCCTGCTTTATGTTCTTAAAGGAAGATAAACACAAGAATATTGGCTAATGCCTAGGCCTTAGTTACTTAGGGACTTAATAAATTAGGCTCCTTGGGACACACTGGATCTCTTCTCTCTCTGATTTTTTTTTAAAGATTTATTTATTTATTTATTTATTTATTTATTTATTTATTTATACCAGCACTGGGTACAATCAGAAGCACGGGTGGGTGAGAGAATTCACCAGAGCCAGAGCGGGGAACAGAACAGGCAGACGGACGAAATACACTGCTGAGGGGAGCAGCGGGCGCGGCAGGAGAGGTCTGCATGCCATGTGGGATCCTCGCCTGGCGGTCAGGGATGGAACCAGTGCTGCAGAGGCTGCGGGCAGCTTCGCAGCCCAGCGCCCAACCGCTGTGCCGCCTGGGAGGTCCTCTCTCTCTGATTTTATAACAACCTTCCTTTACATAGTCTAACCAAAACCTTTCCATGTTTCAGGCATCTGCTTACTCAAATGTCATGGCACCTTACTGTTCCCCTTCTCTGGCTGGAGTTTTCTCCTTTTGTGCTCCCATAGCAACTGGCTTGTTCCCCAGCACATGAAAGGTATTTTTACTTGTCTGTGTCTCACCAGTCTATGAACTTTGTGAAGAACCAACTTGCTGATCTTTGGATTCTTAAATAGCAAAGTACTTGAGTCATTTTACAGTGATTGCTTATTTTCCTCTTACTATGTGTCTGACACTGGGCTAAGTATTTTACATGCATTATTTTATTTGATGGTCACAATAACCTTGGGAAGTAATTTTTAGTATGATGTTCATTTTAAAGACAAAGAAGACTGAGATTTAGAGATTTTGAATGATTTGGCCAAAACACATATGCAGTGACAAGACAAATACTAAATTTCAAATCATTCAGAAAGTCGTAGGGTACTCTTTAACTACTTTGCTGCATTCAAATGTTCACTGTATATACATTTCACTTCGGAGGGTGGCAGAAATTTGGGACCCATAGGCTATAGATCTCATTCCCATTTATCTCTGAATCTTAAGTTACCAATTCCCTGGAGTGTATTAAAGTTGTTCATTGGATGGGAATGTTAGGAGGATTCTTAGTAATGAGTTTGTTTGTTTGTTTGTTTTTCACTCTATAACTTGTGGCCTGAAGTGGGAGAAAGGAGACTCCTAGTCAAGTTGTCTAATCAAAAGTATCCAGAAGAAAAATATATTTTCCTTTTTGGAATAAAATTGTCAGTCCCAAAGCAAAAAGGAACAACAAATTGCATCTATAAGAAGTTGAACTTCAGTTTCCAAACTCTGCTTTCTTAGTGGATAAAAAGGAATGAAAGATAAAGCTATATCTCATGTTTTCAAGTCTTATGGATAATAAAAATCAAATGAAATTCTGCCAAATGGGTGAGTGGGAGTCAGATGTATAATTAAACCTCCTTCTGGAATATGTGTCATTCAGAGATCAAATGGCTACCATCAAATTGGTCTTTCCAAGTATGCTATTGAGTCATGGAAAGCTGTCAATAGATTTTCACCATGGAAATTTTTTAAGAAGTATGTTTTTTAAAACAAATGATCTAACTTGCTTAAGAATATAAGCACCAATTTACAGAAAGAGAAAAATGAATAACGTATTATAAATTATGGTTAGTACAGTTGTGTCTGAATTTATGCAGATTACATTTTGGGTTTATTTTAGATTTAATGTCACATGAGTTATTCCTAAGGGTTTTCTTCTGAGACCTCTCTCAATAATGATTTGAAATAAATGGATGGGTATAACCATGTGATGAATGACATTTTATATGAAAACACTGGATATTTGAGTTTGCCCTTTCATGACATCTAAGAAAAAAAGAGTGGGGATGTGGTGTCAGGAGATATTCACAGCCAGAATAGAGGAAATGAAAATCCAGCATTACCTTTAAATACCACTCCTGTAGACAGCTTAGTCTGTTAGGAAGAGGTAAATAACATTTCAATTACAGGAAAAAAAAAATGTTTGTGCAAGCACTCCTTCTACGCTGAAGCCCCAAACAGATGCCATTTTACAAGATTTTATCTTTAGTAATGTTTATAATTAATTAGATATCATTAAATAGCTATTCAAAAAATCAATGTACTAAAAATAAATACAATATTTTAAATGCTATACATGTTTATGGCATTTTCTAATCAAGAGCTTTAAAAAAGAAGGCTTGCTTGAGTGCTACAGATAGTTATTTCTTCTTTGAAAGTAATAGGTTGCAATTGATCTTTTCCAGTCTGGTTAATGAGCAAAGGCATTTCCATGGGTACCATGAAGAGGAGAACCTGTTCTACTTTTGCTATCTTATGTGACCACTTGGACTTTCCTGTTTCCTTTATATATTTTTAAATTTTCTCATTATATTTGATTTAATTATACATGGTTATTATTTTTCACAATTTAATGTACCAATGCATGCAATTTTAGCATAACAATTTTAAAGTATAGCTGCCAATTAGATAATTTTATATGCCCCCTTTTCTTGTCTTACTTTTTTAAATTGAAATATGTTGGTTTACAACATTATTTATCAACTAGAGGCATAACATCTCACCTTTTCAGACGCATGTCCTGACCCACACCCACTGCCAAGATACCCATAGTCCTCCATGGACAGGGCAGTATTCTCTATGTTTAACAAAGCACACAGATGTTATTTTATTCTGAATCTGGTTACACTTCTTTGTTGTTCACTCTATTAGTAGATGAAGTCAAATGTAATCTTGTAGCCTAGGTAAACATAGCCTGCCTCAATAGGTGGTACTAATCTAAAGAAATGGTAAATGAATCCCTCTATGCTAAAAGGAATAACTATTTGTGCATTAATTGTTTTTTGGAAGTAAGACTGAACCTAGTTCCTGTGTTTCTGGGAGACCTGCTCCCCACTTTTCAATGTTACCCTCTACTGATGTTCTTGCAGTACTAATGTATCAAGAGCTTCACCTCCCTTTGAGCTCTCAACTGTGAGAGGGGTTATTTCTCTGGCTTCAAAACCATTCAGGATTACTGCTACTGCATGCTGAGTACATTTGCAATAGTTGTCTCCCTGGAGGTCCATAGTGGTTAAAGGGATCTTAGGGCAGAACTTAAAGCTCAATTTGGACATGGAGATCTTTGGGTGTCTTCCAGTTGATAGGTTATGCATAAGAGAAAATTTATTCCCTCTACTAAGCAATGATCATTAGCAGTATCATGGGGGAGAGATCATGTGGTTCTGTCTCTGAATCTTTCCTCTGAATAAAGGAGAGATACTCAGAGTACAGTTAAATATGTGGGATATGGAGTTTGAGAATTCAGCTATTTCATTTCTGTCATTAACATGCATAGGACAGCCACTGAACTTTGCTTAGACTGTAAATATTCAGGGTTTCTTATGGAAGAAATTATACATAGCTTAAAACAAAAGTTTTTTTTGTAATTGTGTCTTTAAGTTATAACTATCTCATTTTCTTCAGTAATATTAATATTCATATAGAAGTAGTTTAAGAGTATTAAATAAGTTATGTAACTACTGTTACATGAAACACTAGTAACTTTAGAGGTATAGGTTATCTTTTGTCATGAGGGGGCATATATTTGGTTCCCATTAATAAGCACAATAGCAAAAGCAGTAATAAAAACAAAAACAATTATTAGTTGGGAGTTCAATACAAATGGACTATTTTACCCAGTCAATTTTAAAATACCAGGATGTTTGGCACAATGTTTAGAGTTGTGACACAGTTGGAAAAAGTTAATTCCTTTTGACTTCTGCCAGTTAGTATTAAACTTATGAGGCATGAAATCATCTAATTCTCGATAATAGGTTTTCTATAGAGTTCCCAGTAGAAAACATTTATGCTTGAAACATATGTGCCTAGATCTCACAAACCACAGGAACATTTATTTACAAAAATGCAGACTATCTTCCCCTTTCAGTGCTCAGAAACGAAATAATTTTTTAAAAGACGGAGGGAAATGGGTCATAAATTTGCCCATATCTTTTGTGAAGGCTCAACAAATCAACTGAGTTAAAGTCTAGGATATATTACATTTGCATATTTATATATTCAAACTTTTGGCAATTGCTACTTTTCCCTTATCTCCATTTTATTCGTTTTTTTTTCCCTTTTTTTTCTATTGGAGTGGTATGTTTTATGTTTGTCCTCAATTGGAGAGGTACAGATATGCCTGATATGATCAAACTGAGATGAAAAATTATCCCATTTCATGGTATGAAAAGATCAATTTTACCATTAAGTTTCATGAAAGACAGGGGAAATAAATTCTTATTAGACACTGGCCTGTCACTAACTTGTTCTTGATCTTACTTTCACCTGGTATTTCACAGTATAGTTAGATCCTTGTGGCAACATTTTGGGTTTAAATCTTGAACCATTTAGAGTCAAAGGAAAATATATCACTCCATTTATCCCACTTCCTGATCTTTTTAGATCTTTTAACCCATTCATGGTCGGTCACTTACAGAGAATAGTAAGTTTTCAGTGTCTTCTTTTTCTTCAGGTACCAAAATATATCATTTTACTTTCCAGAGATTATTCTGTTTTCATGAATCTCTAATATTTGGTAGTTTCTACTCTGAGCATCTACATTTGTCTGAATTTCTATGTAGTAATGTTTATTTGCTGTCTCAAATTTTAGAAGATATATATTTAACTGCAGAAAGTTTAGATAAACAAAAAAATACAAAGGATAAAATAAAAAGCATTTATTCTCCCCCAAATCCTGTAATTACCATGATGTTTGTGTCCTTCTTTCTACCTTTTAGTGCATATACACATACTCACACACCATATACACAGGCATAAATATAAAAATAAATTATGTGATTGAGGCTATTCATATTTTTTGTCAACATCCACTGAACAATGCAAATGTTTTCTATAAATCCTTCCTGTACATTAGAATTACCTGAGGAAATGTTAAAAAAGCAAGAAATATCTACATTTCAGCATCAGAAATTTTGATTTAATTGAGCTAGTTTCATTTATAAGTATTTTTTTTTAAGATTTATTTATTTTTTTATACAAGCACTGGGTACAGTCAGAAGTATGGGAGGGTGAGAGAATTCACCAGAGCCAGAGCAGGGAGCAGAACAGGCAGACTGATGAAGTTCACTGCTGAGAGGAGCAGTGGGCAGAAGGAGAGGTCTGTGTGCTATGTGGGACGCTCGCCCGGCGGCTGGGGATTGAACCAGCGCTGCAGAGGCTGCGGGCAGCTTCACAACCCAGCGCTCAACCACAGCGCCACCGGGGAGGCCCCACAAGTATTGCTTAAGAGAGCATATATTTCTATTTCTCCAAAAAATAAAGTAGATAATCAGTGCTATAGGGGATTCTTTTGGAGATGAGTTTGCACCTTTATATTCCAATAAACTCTTATCAGTCTAGATCTTCTGCTATTTGGAATCTTGACAGTTGATCACATTCTTCTGTTGTGCTTTGGATTGTTGTTTTCAATTCTTTACTGTATCCATATTATAGAACTACAAATCCTTGATGCCATTTTCCAGATGACTTTGCAAAACATCCATTGACTTTGCAAAACATCCATTGCTATAGTCGGTGGAATGTGTATCTCTGATCCTTTGTTATAGGACTTGTTTTAGTCAATAGGATATTAATAGATATGAGATAAGCAAAGGCTTTAAATATAAATGGCTCCTCATGCCTTCCTTACCTGCCATTAAACATGCCACTTAGTGGTGGTCTGGAAAAACTAGGAAACACATAGAAAACACCTGAAATCAACCTGTACCTCGAATCAAGTACAGCTTGCTCAAAGCATGAAGCAGAGCTGCTCTTGCTCATCCATAAATCAATATACAAGAAAAATTGATATTTTGTTGTAAGCACTAGTATATTTTTTACATAGCATCAGTTGAGAAAATAGAACCTGACTGGTTCACCCTTCTTTTGATCTTCTATTTGTTTCTATGACAGTATATTCTGCTTCTCTGTATAGTTCTGACAAGTCCTTCTTAAAATACTTTGCTGGCCTCTCTCCACATCTCCTAAATATAATGTTACCTCTGAACTCCATTCTCAGTCTTTGTTTGTTCTTATTCAGTAATTTCTCCCTGGCCAGTCTTTTTTTTGTTATTATTATTTCAGTATCACTTGTATCTTGATTAATAGCTCCAGAATTTAAACAGGAAGTTCTGTATTATCCAACCTTAAATTCAGTGATATAGAAATTGAACTCATTATTCTCTCTTTCAAATGTGCTACTCTGCATCAACTGTCTTTACTCTTTAAGGTTGCTACCTACATTGTCACTTCAATTAAAAGAAAAAAAGGAAGGAATAAAAGAAAGTCGCTTTAGACTCCTATTTTCTTAAAATCCCACAGCTAATTGGTTTCCTCTCAAACTTTTTGAAATATATCCGTGTGGCTCATTTTATGAAACATTTTTTGACTGCTCCTAATTGCTAAATAATTGGTTATTCTAAACTGTGTGTTACCACTTCACATTACAGCTTGCATTTAATTTTTTTCTCATTTCTTTCTCTTAACTCATTTGTATCAGGACTTTGTTGTCTTCATGACTGGTGTTATAGTGACCAACATAGTGCTAACAAGTATCCAGAAAATATTTGTTGAGTGCATTGTGTCAGAAAGTATCAGAGGCTGAATCAATAATATGACCATTTTCAAAACTGGCAGTATGACCAAGGATAAATTACTTCATGTTTATTTTCAGTTTCCAATGTCTATCAATTGAGAATGTGCTCTATTATTTATCTTCAGCAAAGAGATATTGAAGGATTAGCAAATAAAGTCTTTTAAAAAGAGAAATGATAATGAATTTTATTAGATTATGAACTTGGCTCATTTTGTTATTAGTATTCTGCCTGTCTATTGAAATCACATTGCCAAATGATGACCTAATTATCTCCCATTTGCCAGATGGTTAATTGTGGCAAGCAAAGAACATTTGCAGTTATTGTAAATATTGTCTTTTGATAGTAAAACATTTTCTAGAATTACTAATTTATCTTTTAAAATGATCATTTTCACCTTGCAACTTTGGAAACCTGAGTATTACCAACTTTAATAAATTATTTTAAAAATACGGAGAAAGGCTGATGATTCAAAATGGTCTATGCTCTTATATAGTAAGCAGTGCAATGTAATTTAGAACAGTTTGGTTTTCTTTACAATGTTAGGTCAGATTTTGTTTCAAGAGGTAGGATAATATAATATGAGCTCATCAAACATTTTCTAACTGTATCTCCTAGTCTTTACTCCTAATAGCCTCAGGGTGTGACATGAGGCAGTGTATGTCCAAATTCCAATAAACACTTCTATCAGCCTTGTGAAAAAAAGACTATGTGGCTCAGGTACCATTTCATCATTTTAGTATATGGAGTTTTATCTTACACTTTAGGACCAAGACAGCTCTTTTTCGTTACTGAAATGTCAGTCCTTAACAAGACTTTTAATGCACTATAAATTATGTTACATCCTAGCCAGACACTGTCTGGTATAATTCAAAGCGAAATCATTCAAAATAATCAAATACGTTTAGTAGGACACCTAATATAGTTTTGATATTCGTCATAGCTAATTCTATCCCTTTCATAAATTAGAAAATTTTCCCAAAAATGGTTTTGTTGCTTTGCTTTGTTCATTCCTTTAGATTTCTGGTCTGCCTATTGGGCAATACAGATGTAATCCAGAAGTTTTCTGATTTGTCATTATCCATTTGCTTCCTTCTGATATCTGATATAGTCAGGAAATGTTAGCACTCAAGTCAAATACAGAAATAAAGGTAGATCTTAGTCTTTAAAATATCAACAAAATTTGTTTTAAAGAAACTAGTTTTCTATCAAACTGTTGCTAAAAAGAGAGTTAATAAATGAAGAGCAAACAAAAGAACAAATTTTACGTAGATCACATGAACTCATATTGCACATTATGTAATTTTACTTTCAGAAACGTTTGACTATACTTCATATTGTTATTTATTTGTTGGTTTCAGGCAAATGTATAGTAGCCCACCTCCCTTTGTCTGCAATTTTGCCTTCTGTGGTTTCAGCTACCTTGAGCCAAGTATGATTCAAAAATATTGGTACAAAAGATATTTTCAGAGAGAAAAGAAAGAGACCACATTCATGTAAGTTACATTGCACTTTACTGTTGTTATTTTTTAATTTTATTCTTAGTTACTATTAACCTCTTACTGTGTCTAATTTATAAATTAACTTGAGCATAGTTATGTATTTGTAAGAAAAAAACATAGTTTATGTTGGGTTCTGTACTATCATTGTAGTCTCTGGTTTTAGGCATCCACTGGGTTCTTGAGATGTCCCCCCTCAGAACAAAGGGGACTGCTGCACTGGTACACATGTCATAGCTTATAAGTACTAATGCTCCATAACATTAATTTCTTATCCCTACCATAGTTCAATAAATTAAAAAAGTAAAATGTATTTATTATGTTGTCTTCATTAAGGTCCAACATTGATCTTATCTGTACCTAATCACAGTGATTGTTACAATCACCTTAATTGTAAAATGAATTGCTTAGTCACATCTTTAATAATGAATAGAATTGGCCTCCATAACCACTTTTCTATTGTTATCAATCAGCTATTTGCATAGTCATCAGGGAAACCATATCATTATTCACTGTGAGACAGAGTAACAAACATCAAATTTAATTGCCCTACTAGGAACTGGAGTCATAATCTTTACATAACACTTAATGTTTTCATTACTTATCAATTCACTTATAATTATGCTATGTTCACAAAAGTTAAGCAGCTAGTAAACAGTAGATCTTTTATTGCTCTTTATGCAAAGATAAACAAATAGATGCAAAATGTGTTAGAGTGAATATATTAACTAAAATGATTATATAGAATGTCAGTTGTTCCACTTTAGCTTTACTAATATTGCTAAAACAGATTGTCAGATGTGCTTACCTTTTATGGGTAAAGGTTTTACATCCTTTTATTGACTTTAATTTTTTTTTATGTTTCTTTCCTGAGACTTTTTCAGTGTTTGTGACTGCCACCCACCAACTCCTTTTTTTCTAAGGAAGTTATTCTGAGAGACAGGATGACTATAATATATAGTATCATTCATGTATTTATTCATTTCTTACACTGCTCTTTTTAACTGTACTAAACTCTGGGACTATAGGAGATGATAAAGAGTAAATGTTATGTCATCCCAATGCCTTGGGTCTTCAAAGATACACAGCTAAATTCTGGATTAAAGTATATATACTGCTTCTGAAAGATCTCTATTTAAGAGAGAATGGGGATCAGGGAAAATAGCCTAAATTCTTGGTCTTTATATCAATTTTTTGAATTTCAAAAAGAATGCAAAGCTTTCATTTTATTCCAGTAGATTTCAGATCCCTTTTACACACTAAACCCTTCTTGCAAAAGACGATAGGTAATACATATAAACTGCATGAAAATACGCACCCCCAATCTATTCAGTGATGTTTCTACTAGAGAGGGAGGATTCTTAAGACTATCTTGAGTTTTCTCTATCTATATTTGTTATATATAAATATATCTACACAAATGCTTCTATAAGTTAGGCTACATTTATCTCATAGCTTTGTTTACCCATGTGGGATAACTGAATACATCCACAGATATGCACCTTGATTGAGAATCACAGTAGTTTCAGTCTTATTAGAAGTATAATATATTTAAGGACAGGATACTTGAGACACAAAGGAGAGATATAGTCATCAGAAGCAGAAGGAGTAAATGAGGACATATCCATAAGGTTTCCCATGAAAATTATTGATAAATCATTATACTTATTGGTCACTTTGGGTACTATAAAATGTGACTGAAAGAACATATAGATCCTGTTCTCATGAAGATTATAATCTACCAGTGTTTGGCAAGGAATTTTCTAAAGTTGATTGATCAAAAATATCAAGTCATTCATTTAAGAAGCCTTATGAACCCCAGGAAATAATAAAAATAAATTTCACATTATTAAAGCATAGTAAGTCTAAAGTTGAAAACAAAAAAAAAAAAAAAAAAAGAAAAATTTGAAACAGCCAGAGGAAAAAAAGACATTTTCCAGAGAAATAACAGATTGAAAATTGATTTAGTAATAGGGGCCTCCCTGGTGGTGCAAGGAGTTAAGAAGCAACGTATGAAGTTATCCACAGCCACAGCAGCATGAGTTCAATCCCTGGCCAGGGAGCTACCCTCATTGCACAGCAGACCTCTCCTGACTCGCCCACTGCTCTCCTCACCAGTGTTTTTCAGTAGATCTGCCTGTTCTGTTCCCCACTCTGTCTCTGGTGAATCCTCTCACTCCCGACACCTCTGGCCTACACCCCAATTCTTGTATGCATAAATAAATCTTTTAAAAAATTGATTTAGTAATAGTAACAATGGAAGATGGAAGACAAAGATAATATATATATATAAAATAAAGTTTTGAAGTACAATAGCTCCTAACCAAAGTTCTAAACCTAATAAAAAATATTCTATATGAATAAGGATGGAAAATAGACATTTCAGAAGAACAAAAACTGAGAAGATGTATGTAGTGTCAGAAAGGCCACAGAGCAGATTTTCTATGATTTGAGCAGACGGCAGGTAAAGGAGAGTCCTGGAGCCATTGGTGGTTTTCTCAGGCTTTTATTGAGCTTTTATGTGTAGTGCGGCAACTGGGTACACAACAGGCAGGGGTGCCGGGGTCCAGGAGGCCATGAGGCCTCCAAGCCCCCTCAAGTCTTTACTGTGTCTCTCTGGCTTTCTTTCTTTCTTTCTTTTTTTAATTTATTTTTTTATTTTTATGTTCCCCGTACAATTGCAACCCCCTGATTTTGACCCCAATCCCTCCTTTCCCCCGCCCCCCCCCCCCACAAGTGTGTCTTTGGTTCATAGTTGTTTGTTGATTTTGATTTTTTTCTTTCTTATAGTTATTCTTTTTCCTGGTCCCTTATTTAGGTTTTCTAGTTTCCTTCTATGAGTGAGACCATCCGGTATTTTTCTTTTTCTTTCTGGCTTATTTCGCTGAACATGATCCCTTCCAGTGCCATCCATGTTGCTGCAAATTGCATGTGTTTATCTTTTTTTGAATGCTCATAATATTCCATTGTGTATATGTACCACATCTTCTTGATCCAGTCATCTATTTTTGGGGCATTTGGGTTGTTTTCAAAACTTAGCTATTGTAAATAGTGCTGCTATAAACAGGGGTGCAGGTGCTCTTTTGAATTCATGTTTTTGTGTCCTTTGGGTAAATACCTAGGAGTAGAATTGCTGGATCATATGGAAGCTCTATCTTTAGTAGGCTGAGGAATCTCCACACAGCTTTCCATAGTGGTTGGACCAGTTTGCACTCCCACCAGCAGTGCAGGAGAGTTCCTTTCTCTCCACATCCTCATCTCGGGCATTCTTTCTCCCCTTCTTTCTCTTTCTCTCTCCTGCCTCTGCTTCTTTTGGCAAATA
This sequence comes from Talpa europaea, assembly GCF_964194135.1. Taxonomy (NCBI): domain Eukaryota; kingdom Metazoa; phylum Chordata; class Mammalia; order Eulipotyphla; family Talpidae; genus Talpa; species Talpa europaea. The sequence continues at coordinate 50,847,063 of NC_140076.1, forward strand.
TATCAATACTGCAGCCATGGCCCACAGAAGTAAATAACACAACCGAACATAACAATATAAGAAAATGCAGGTGCCCCATCAGGAAGGGCAAGCCTAATGATTGGAGGGTAGAAAAGCCTGAAAATCACACACCCTTCAACGTATTACTAGCAAATTTATATTTAAGGAAATAATATAAAATATGCTTCACACAGGTAATCAGTCCAGATATATGTTAGTCACTTCTGGCTGCCACAACAATCACCATAGACAAAATGCTTCTTAAACAATTTTCTCTTAAACAAAATAAATGTATTTCTCAATGTTTTGGAGGCTGGAAGACCAAGATCAAGGTGGTAGATTATTTGGTTCCTGGTGAAATTTCTTGAGCTGGGCCATGTAGGTGGTATCGCCTGCCTTTGTGCTCTCCTCTCTTCTCCTCAGTGTGTTCCTATGGGAAGTGGACAAGATCGCTGGTGTCCCTCCTTTAGTGACATTTCTTCTATCATGAGGCCCTCCCCTATGACTTCATCTCAACACAAATATCATAATGGGGACCAGGGATCAATAGTTGAATTTGGGGTAGACACAACCATTTTGCCTACAGGAAGATGGGCAATTAGAAATGTAGGCAACAATGAAGCATTAGGAAAATTTAGATATCTTGCTATTGACCATATAAATCAATAACAGAAATAACTTGAATGTTCTAAATTATATGTGGAACTAAAATAAATGATTCTAATAATATAAAAAGCCTGGTAAGACGTAGAATTCAAATGTTCAAAGGTCTTTGCATTGTCTGGAAAAAAGATAAAAATGCCAATTAGCCTTATGCTTTGATAAATCAAAATTTATGTTCTATTCTTCAGTGTAATTACTAAGAAAAAACTAAAGGAATGTATGATTTCCAAGAAATAGAAGAAATAATGCAATAATAAGTAATAATAAATCAAGGTAAAAAATAAGAAAAAAAGAATATAGAACAGGTAAGGCAAGTAGAAAACAATTCATTTAATTATATCTTAAATATTTATTTATTTATTTTTTTTATTTTTTTTTTTTATAGAGGCATGCTTTTATTTATTTATTATAGTTGTTTGTTTGTTTTTTGTTTATACATGCACTGGGTACAGTCAGAAGCGCGGGAGGGTGAGAGAATTCACCAGAGCCAGAGTGGGGAGCAGAGCAGGCAGAAGGACTGAAGTACACTGCTGAGGGGAGCAGCGGGTGGCAGGAGAGGTCTGCGCACCATGTGGGATCCTCCTCCGGGGCCGGGGAGCAGCCGGGGATCGAACCGGCCCCGCAGAGGCCGCGGGCAGCTTCGCAACCCAGCGCTCAACCGCTGCGCCACCGGGGAGGCCCTTATTTATTTATTTTAAAGATTTATTTATGTATGCATACAAGAGCTGGGGTACGGGTCAGAGTGGGGGGGCATGAGAGCCTTCACCAGAGACAGAGTGGGGAACAGAACAAGCAGACTGACTGAAGTACACTGCTGTGGGGAACAGCAGGTGAGTCAGGAGAGGTCTGCTCTGCCATGTGGGTTGCTCCCTGGCTGGCCTGGGATCGAACTTGTGCTGCAAAGGCTGTGGATTGCCTCATCGTGCTGTGCTCAATCCCCTGCACCACCAGGGAGGCCCTGTATCTTAAATATTTAAACACATATTTTAGTAACTAAGTTAAATGTAAACTTATTAACTCCACTTAAAACACAAATATTGACAGAGCTCCCCACCAAAAGAAAAAACCCAAAGTAATCATATGCTATTTTTAAGGGATTCATATAAAACATAAGGATGTAGAAAAATAAAAATACAATATGGATAAAGTTGTATTAGTCAACATGAAAATTATGCAAATGAAATATTGGTTTAGCTTCTTTAATATTAGACCAAGTAGACTTGGAGATAAACAAAATGACTTAATAGAAACAAACAGAAAAACTTAATAATGATAAAGTTTCACTTTACCTAAAAATCCATATTTCTTTATATCCTATATACACTATAACATAGCTTTAAGATACATAACACAAAGATTCATGGAACTACAAGGGAAAAATAGATAAATCTACAATTGTAATGGGATAATCACACTCTCTAATTGTAGTAGAATATACAGTGAGGGTTAGATTTACAAATGGCAATTAATAAACTTGCCATAACAGATTTAGTATAAAATACCTAAAACTGAAGAATACACATTGTTTTCAAATGCATATGAAACTTTTTCAAAAATCAATCATGTAAGTCTCATATATTCAAAGGACCATAATTATTCTGTATGTATTCACTGTTCAAAATTCAATTAACCTAGAAATCAATAGAAGATTAGGACATAATTATTCCTAGGTGAAGAAGCAATAATGACATTTTTTAGCCAAACAATAAAATTAACATATATCAAAACTTGAGAAATTAGACTAAGGAATGGAGACTTCAAAAATCAATGACCAAACAGAAAAAGAACAGAGAGTAATATTGGAATAAAATACATAAAATTAAAAAAAATCATAATCATAAATGTGAACATAGAAAATAGTAACCAACCTATAAAATAAACACATAATAGAGGGGTTGATAAATCCCAGAGTTTTTTTCTCAAACACTAATAACACTGACAGATTCTGAGAAGGCTAATGAAAGAAAATACACCCACACATAAATAATAAAGGGATTGAAAAGTAGAACATTATTGCAGACCCTAATGGGATTAAAATGATATATAATATGTAAAGCTTTTGCTAGTTCACATTTTTCTAAAGTTAAAGAATTTCAATTTACAACAACTGACACAGTATATAAAGATAATGGAAATTAGATTTATAGCTAAAATATAAAATTTATCCAAAAAGGAAACTCAAAAGAGGACAAAGATATCAGTTTCTGCATGCAAAATTCTATCGACATGTTTAGAGGGTTAAATGAGTGATCTCTTTGTGATAAGTCATTGAACTGTCTATTGTTTTTTGCTGCATTTCTGTGTTATTTTATATTTATATTTTTATACTTCATGGTAAAAATATTAAAATGGAATATACCCAGACTGAAGCACATAAAAATATGCGCTAGGGCCTCCCCGGTGGCATATCGGGTTGAGCACAGTGCTGTGAAGCTGTCCACAGCCTCTGTGGCTGAGGTTTAATTCCTGGCCAGCCAGGGAGATACCCACATGGCGTGGAAGACCTCTTCTACTTTGCCCACTGCTACCCTCAGCAGTGTCTTCTGTCCATCTGTCTGTTCTGCTCTCTGCTCTGTCTCTGGTGAATCCTCTCACCCCCCCCCCACACCTCTGGCCTGTACTCCAGTTCTTGTATAAATAAAAATTAATCTTTTTAAAAAAGAAAGAAAATAATATCAGATTATTACATGATTTAACAGTGAAATGAAGTCAATCTTGAACTTTGAAGGGAGAGTACAAAATAAATAAGGTAATCGGGAGTCTAGACAATGGAAAAATCACTCCAGACTGAAAAAGAGCCTATGTAAAATTTAAAACCCCAGTAGTGTGAGAGAACATGGTCATTTTAGGAATTCAATAAACCTAAGCCTGGAGCATGGAGAAGTGCAAGAGTATTATAAGTTGAAGTTTTCATGGTTGACCAAACTATAGAGAGATTTATATGTCAAGTTAATCGTATGAGCAATGGGTAGTTAGAAAGGTTTAGAATGGATTTAATTAAGAATAATACAATCAGGTTTGAATTTGAAAATGTTGACTCTTGTACAGTGTGAAGAATGGTTCAAAAGCTCATAGATTGTATTCCTGGGTCCATGAGTTCTTAAAAGCTGTCTAGGTGAGCATAGACAGAATATTAGCCTGTGGTTGTGGCAGCGAGATGGTAAATGGTAGATAAGAGAGGAAATTCTATGGGGACTTAATCTGAGAGGGTGGGGGGAAGCAAATATTGTCTAAAAAAACGTAAAAAAATGATAAATGTTAAAATAAAAAAAAAATTAAAAAAAAGATATGTGGCAGTTCTAAGTTTGAGGAAAAAGAAGCTATTGAAACATGATTGCTTTGTTGGCAAAATAATGCCGGGTGAATGATAGGTCTCCCCAAGATATTTAGGATAGGCTTTCCCAAGATGTTTAGAACTAGTCTCTCTAAGACATGCTATGTTGACAGGTAGATTATTTCTAACTTAGATCAGTCAGGCTTATAAGCTCATGTGAAATCATGGGAGTGATTAATTTCACTCTCCTTTAACTCAGTTTTTATTCCTTTTTTACTTACTGCATTTCAGCAAAACACCCTTTAAAGCTGAATATACATACATGTTTGTTTAAAATGTATTTGTTCAGACTCCAATGTACTTACACAGTTTTAATAGAGTATAACATCAAATTGTCAGTATACTTATGATGCTATAATACTAGCCCAAATTTTCAACCTCATTTACTTTGTAGCATTGTTTGTTTTGTAATTATAATATGATGGTAGTGGGTAGCTTATGGGTAACCCATTTCCATCCTGGGAATTTTAAATACCATTTACTTAAAATTTAAAAATCAGTCATTCATAAAAAATGTGAAATAAGGTTTTATCTTTTGTGTAAGTTCTCTGTTGGAGACTATAGAGGAGCAAAAATCTGCCACCTCAGAATAGATCTTTTGGCAAGATACTCTGAAGTCTGGATGGAAGTTGATTTTGATAGTTATGTGTAAACTTATCTCTGTAAGGGTCTCTCCCAGGAAGACCTTATCTTTTTTTTTTTTTTTTAAGATTTTATTTATTTATACAAGCACCTGGTATAGTCAGAAGCGTGAGAGGGTGAGAGAATTCACCAGAGTCAGAGCAGGGAGCAGAACAGGCAGAAGGACCGAAGTACACTGCTGAGGGGAGCAGCGGGCGGCAGGAGAGGTCTGCGTGCCTTGTGGGACCCTCGCCCGGAGGCCAGGGATGGAACCAGCGCTGCAGAGACTGTGGGCAGCTTCGCAACCCAGCCCTCAACCGCTGTGCCATCGGAGAGGCCCCTAGACCTTATCTCTTTATTGAGTTTCACTGGAGAAGTCAGAACTTAAATCTACACATCGTGTTTGCAGTATACCTTCCCCTTTTAACTGAGTTTCTCCTTTTTTCTCCCAAACTTCTTTGTTTGAGCAAAGCTATCTAAGATGGTGTCTAAATCCACTTGGGTGAGATACAAGGTCATTCTGGGGCGCTCCCATTTTACACATGATACTATTGCACATGTTATTATTAAACTTCTTTTTCACTTTATCTCTTATCAATCTATTTTATGCATCTTTGATTATTTGCCATCTTCAAATAATCCAGGGGGCAGGGGATAATTTCCTTTGCATCCCACCAGTATGAAAATGATTACATTGTTATGTTTTATGTTTCCTCTCTTCCTATGGCTATAACTGAAATGATTTTATAATATTAAGATTTATATCAATTTTGTAACTTTCCTGTTTGTACTACTTGATTTAATAACTGACCAGTTTTATAAATATAGATGAAGAACCTGTAATTTCTAAAGAAGACACAGTATCATGAATCATGAAATGATATTCTACGTTTTCCCAGATATTTTTTCACCCTTAAATTTAATTCAGCCTTGAATTTAGACAAAACCCTGGGACTATTAGGTGCAGATTTTAATTGAATATAGCAAAGGTTTAAAAGATGAGAAATCATTATTACATTACCAGTAGAACAACTGATTTAAAGATTTTATTTTCCCGTAAGAGTAATACTGAATATTTGAAATCTCAAAATAGGAAATTCAAAAGTTTATCCTTTACACTTCTGTTTCAGTGGTACAACCACAATCCTCAATAATTGTTTTGTTTATTTCAAATTTCTTTTCATATTCAGCAGTTAATGTAAACAGCATTACAATGACTCCTTTTCTCCTGAGTAGGCACAGAAATGAAAAAAATATCTTGGCCTGAGGAAGGGATGATTTCAGGTGGGTAGCAATAAGAAATGCACTTCCTTCAAAAATAAATTTTAGCTAGGGAGTTAAATTTGTGCTTATGTGCTCAATTTCATTCTTATTGGAGTCCGTGACTGCCTCCCTCTCTGAGCAGTCTTTCCATTTTTGCTTTCTTTAAATGGAAGGTTCATGGGCAAAGACAGTATATATGGATGATTTATTATGGCCTATTATTAAGAAGTTTCAACTACTGTTCAGAATAACCATTTAAGAATTTGATTTTGCCAACCTTTTAAAGACTACTTATTTCAAGAAGGACATGCTTTTATTTCTACTTATTTGCATACAAAGTTTTGGTATCCATGAACTCAATTTTTGGTTCAAGATTTAGATTCTGTATTTGTACTTTCAATTTTCAAATGCTCTGTTTTGTGTTTTTTATGTTCTGACTAATTTGACTTGAACTTTTTAACATCAAGATATACATCTCTGCCAGTTCCTCTCTTCCCATTTTCTTCTGCCAGAGACTTCTGGATCCAGTCATGGTCATTCACAGAATTTTCCTAGCAGACTGGTTACCATTGTCCTTCAAGAAGGGATGCTAATTTTAATACATGCTTTGGAATTTAAAAAAATATATATGTATTTTTTAATCTTTTCAGCTTAATTGTGAAAACAATAACAGCACTATGTATGTTTAATATATACAGCATGGTTTGAATTATATCTAAAAAAGGAAAAGAAAAAAAGATATTTTTTCTTTATGATAAGAACCCTTAGAATTTACTGTCAGCTTTCCACTACACTATACAGCAGTGTCAACTATCATCATCATGATCTAAATTATATCCCTAGTACTTATCTATCTTATAACTGCAAGTTTATACCTTTTAACCACCTTCATCAAATTCAGTGCTTTTGTTTATTGCTGTTCCCATTTGAGGGAATATCATTTATATGAATAACTTCCAAAGAAATATATTTCTTTTCCAATTCACAGTTATTAATTCCATGGCTGATACATTTCACTTTCTCTTTCAAGTTGACTTGAATTCTCTTTATTGACTATTCTTTTACCTTCCTATTGCCAATGATATAACAACCATGATATGTAGTAAGTTTACTATGAAACACCTTATTTAAAATATTGTTTTGATTAAACAATGCATCAATATAAATTATACATGTCACAAATACAGAACTAGTAAGAGAATTTTAAGGGGAAATGTAAATAGTAATTCAATACTACCTTTGTCTTTGTGTTATGAAGGACATACTTGTGAACTCAAAAATGTTGGAGAGAAGAGATTTATGATCTGTAACAGTATCTTCCAATGGTGTTTATTTTTAAAGAGTTTGAAAAATCACACACTTTAGATGTTAAGAGCCCTTTGGAGCCTGTGTATTAGGCAGTTCAAATAGTTTGCCTTAGTCAGATCTGGACCTCGGAAGTAGGGATTGTAGAGGTCATCTCTCACTCATATTAGACTCACCCAGCTGTTACCTTTTTGATTTTTTATCACAAGTCATCATTCTTGGTACCATCTGTTCTGGGCTTGCATAAGTCTGACCTTATAAGAGAAAAGGCTTCCAATGTGTCCCAGATAATATGTCTTAAATTTGGTTTCAGGTGACTGGAGAAACACGGAACACATTTCCCCCAAATCTCAAATAACAATTTGTGGCTACTGTGCTCTAATGTGTTATTGGAGAGAGCCCTTGATCCAGCCCTAAACCACCGACAAGATGGTCTTGTGCCCTTGCAGTCAAGTGAAAGTGGAATCTCTGTCAATGTGAATCAGACTCACTTCTCAGCAACACAGCAGCCTGCAGTCTTTGCTGATGGTTCCTTCTGAGCTGTGCAGGGCACCCATGCAGAAAAAGCAAAATCCCACCTTTAGCTGGGGAGTTTATGAATGTTGCACAGCCAGTCTCTGTGATTTCCTATGGATGAAATAAACCAGGAGACAGTGCTTGCTGTTGATAGGTAGTCTCATTTAGAGACCTTGCTTTTCCTGTGCTGATAATTTTTGCAAAGCATGAAGCCAGGCATCCTTTGGATACAAATGATTTATGAAGGTTAATTCTTTGGAGGAGGGCTTATTCCATAGTGTGTTTTGTGCGAGGTCACTCACCATCCTTTGAATTCTATGTGTGTGTTAATTGCAGCAATTTGAATTATTTTATTTAAATTGCCAATGAAATTGTAGCAATTATAACAGCATGAACTGTTTCTGTTTGCTTTTTTTTTTTTTCTCTGCTGCACATTCCATTTTGGACTCTACCAGGTTAACTTTATTAGTGCTATAATTTACTCCTCAACTTTTATATCTGTGGGTTTTGCAAAGGATGGTGTCAGCAACATGAAATTGACTTTTTGGAGGGGCAAATAACTTAGAAGATATTACATTAAGTCACAGCTATCTTCAAAAAGCAGTTTTCTTTCAGTGATCATGTTTTAAAATTCCTGTTTTATATCATTAATGTTAATGAATGCCGTGAGACTTAAGCAGTAATTCTGTAGATCCCAAATCTGAGTCTCTCATGAATAGCTCCCCTTGCTATGCAAAAGACTCTGAAAAGCTCTCTAAGAAATTGCTTGTTTTTCCTAGAAAAATATTAAAGACTATTGTGACTTATCACTTTCTTCCTAATAGCAGATTTGCAAATGAGTGTTAGTGCAACTGTTTATCTTCCTTATCTTTCCCATTCCCTAACAATAGAGTTAGCAAGAAGGACCTCCTATAGGTATTTCTGCCTTCCTACTTTTGAAGGACTAATTTTTTTTCATCCTGAAATATGAAAGTTCTTTCCCACATGATGATCAAAAAGTTGACTAAATGAAGACTCAAAAAGAATTCCATCTCCATTGCTGGTTCTTTATATTAACAACAAATCCTAATGTTCTTTGAATAAGTTAGATGAAAGTGGACGATGCATGGTCAAAGGCAAACAGTGAATTCTTTTAAGGATGCAAGGGGTCTGTCATGCCTTTTGGTCTTTTTCATCCGTGTATTCTTTGTTTTTTTTTTTTTAAGATTATTTATGCATACAAGAATGGGGGTACAGGACAGAGGTATAGGGGTTGAGAGGATTCACCAGAGACAGAGTGGGGAACAGAACAGGCAGAATGACTGAAATACACTGCTGAGGGGAGCAGCGGGCGAATCAGGAGAGGTCTGCTGTGCCATGTGGGTTGCTCCCTGGCCGGGGATCAAACTTGTGCTGCAGTGGCTGTGGATAGATAGCTTCATAGGTTGCGTCTTTTTTTTTTTTGGGGGGGGTGGATTTTTTTCTTTTTTCTTTATAAAGACATTATGTGGCAACTAACAGAATTTGAGTATAGGTATTCTGCAGTTTCCAAGTTGATTTATGCCTCTTTGCTTTTATTATTTTTAAAAGTTTTTTTTAATTTTTTAAAATTTTATATATTTTTACATCATTTCTCATTTTTTGCACAATGTATACACTTTCATCTTGGTTATATTACCCATACAATTCCCACCCCCATTATTTTGACCATAATCCCTCCTCCTCCCACCCCCCACCCCTGTATGTCTCTGGTTTATAGTTGCTTGTTGATTTTGATTTTTACTTTGTATTGATTAGTCTTTTTCCTGGCCTCTTATTTAGGTTTCCTAAATTCCTGCTATGAGTGAGACCACCCAGTATTTTTCTTCTTTCTGGCTTATTTCACTGAGCGTGATCCCTCTATCTCCATCCATGTTGCTGCAAACCGCATGTGTTTATCTTTTTTGATTGCTGAGTAATATTCCATGGTGTATATGTACCACATCTTCTTGATCCAGTCATCTATTTTTGGGCATTTGGGTTGCTTCCATAGCTTAGCTATTGTAAATAGTGCTGCTATAAACATAGGGGTTCAGGTGCCCTTTTGAATTAATGTTTCAGTGTCCTTAGGGAAAATATCTAGGAGTGGAATTGCTGGATCATATGGAAGCTCCATCGATAGCAGGCTGAGGAATCTGCACACAGCTTTCCATAGTGGTTGGACCAGTTTGCACTCCCACCAGCAGTGCAGGAGAGTTCCCTTTTCTCCACATCCTTGCCAACATTTGTTGTTGCTAGTTTTTTTAATATGTGCCATTCTCACTGGTGTAAGATGGTATCTCATTGTAATTTTGATTTGCATTTCCCTGATTACAAGTGATGTTGAACATTTTTTCATATGCCTGTTGGCCATTTGCCTTTCCTCTTTGGAGAAGTTTCTTTTTACCTCTTAAGACCATTTTTCGACTGGATTATTTACTTTGTTTTTGTTGAGTCTCATCAGCTCTTTGTAGATTTTTGTGATCAGTCCTTTATCATTAGTGTTGTGTGCAAAAATTTTCTCCCAGTCGGTGGGGTGTCTCTGTTTTGGTTACTGTCTCTTTTGCTATACAGAAGCTCTTTAATTTGATGTAGTCCCAGCTATTTATCTTTGCCTTTGCTATCACTGCTTTGGGTGATGAATCCTTAAAGATGTTGCTGAGGTATATGTCATGTAATGTTTTGCCTATATTTCCTTCTGTGTATTTTATGGTTTCATGTCTTATGTCTTATTCTTTAATCCATTTTGAGTTGGGTTTTGTGCATAGTGTGAAGTAGTAGTCAAGCTTCATTCTTTTGCATGTAGCAACTCAGTTTTCCCAGCACCATGTATTGAACAAACTTTCTTTGCTCCTTGCATATTCTATGCTCCTTTGTCAAAGATTAGTTGACTGTAAATCTGTGGGTTTATTTCTGGATTTTCTAGTCAATTCTTTTGGTCTGTGAGTCTGTTTTTGTTCCAATACCATGCAGTTTTGATTATTATGGCTTTGAAGTATAGCTTGAAATCTGGGAGTGTGATGCCTCCATTCCCTTTTTTTTTTTTTTAAGGAGAGCTTTTGCTATTAGTGGTTTTTGGTGCTTTCATATGAATTTCATCAATAATTGTTCTATTTCTTTGAAGATTGTCATTGAAATTTTTATTGGAATAACATTGAATCTGTATATTGCTTTTGGTAGGATGGCCATTTTAATAATGCTAATTCTTCCAATCCATGATCAGGGGATGTCTTTTCATTTCTTTGCGTCTTTTTTCTATTTCTTTTAACAGTGTTTTATAGTTTTCTTTGTATAGGTCCTTTACTTCTTTTGTTAGGTTTATTCTAAGTATTTGATTTTTTTTTTGTTTCAATAATAAAAGGGATGGTTTTTGTGATTTCTTATTCTTCAGATTTATTGTTTGTGTATAGAAAGGCTACTGATTTTTTTTGTTAATTTTGTATCCTGCTACTTTACTAAACTAATTGATTAGTTTAATTAGTTTTTCTGTGGAGTTTTTGGGGTTCTCTATGTATATTATCATATCATTTGCAAATAGTGATAGTTTGACTTCTTCCTTTCCTATTTGGATTCCTTGTATGTCTTTCTCTTGTCTTATTGCTCTGGCTAGGACTCCCAGTATTATATTGAAAAGCAGTGGTAAGAGTGGACATCCTTGTCTTGTTCAGATTTTAATGGAATTGCTTTCAGCTTTTCACCATTGAGAATAATGTTGGCTATGGGCTTGTCATATATGGCCTTTATGATGTTGAAGTATGTTCCTTGTATCCCAGGAATTTCAAGGGCCTTTATCATAAATGGGTGTTGTACTTTGTTGAAAGCTTTCTCGGCATCTATTGATATGATCATGTTTTTTTTTATATTTCTTTTTGTTGATGTGTTGGATTACATTGTTTTTCGGATGTTGAACTATTCTTGTGTCCCCAGAATAAATCCTACTTGGTCGTGGTGAATTATCTTATGGATATATTGTTGGATTCTGGTAGCTAAGATTTTATTGAGGATTTTTGCATCAGTGTTCATTAAAGAGATTGGCCCATAGTTTTCTTTTTTTGTGTTGTCCTTGTTTGGTTTTGGTATTAGTGTAATGTTGGCTTCATAGAACATGTTTGGTATTATCCCTTCCTTCTCAATTTTTTGAAAGAGTGTATGAAAGATAGGCACTAATTCGTTTCTGAATGTTTGGTAGAATTCATTTGTAAATCCATCTGGTCCTGGGCTTTTGTTTTTGGGGAGGGTTTTGATTACTATGTCAATTTCGCTCCTTGTAATTATTCTGTTTAGGTGTTTATTTCTTCTTTATCTAGCTTTGGGTGATTGTAGAGCTGTAGTAATTTGTCCTTCTCTTCTAGATTGTTGAGTTTGTTTGCTTATAACTGTTCATAGTAGTTTCTGATTATTTTTTTGATTTCTGCTGTGTCTGTTGTGATTTCTCCATTTTCATTTGTGATCCTATTTATTTGTGCTTTCTCCCATTTTTCCTTTGTGAGCCTGGCTAGGGGTTTGTCTATTTTATTTTTTTGAAGAATCAACTTTTAGTTTCATTGATCTTTTGGATTTTTTAAAATTTCTATTTCATTTATTTCTGCTTTGATTTTTATTCCTTTCTTCTAGTTGTTTTAGGGATTTTGTTCTTTTTCTAGCTCTTTGAGATTTGTGATTAGGTTGTTTCTTTGAGTTCTTTCTTGTTTGTTGATGTGAGCCTGCATTGCTAATATTTTCCTCTTATTACTGCTTTTGCTGCATCCCATACATTCAGGAAAATGGTGTCCTCCTTGTCATTCAACTGAAAGTATTTTTTAATTTCTTCTTTTATCTCCTCATTAGTCCAGTGGTGCGCCAGTAGTGTGGGCTTCAATCTCCATGAGTTAGGAGGGTTCCTTCCCTTCTTTTTATGGTTTATTTCTAGTTTGATGCCTTCATGGTCAGAGAAGATGGTTGGTATAATTTCAATCTTGGTGTACCTATTGATGTTTGTCTTGGGTCCCAGTATGTGATTGATCCTAGAGAATGATCTGTGTGTGCTTGAGAAAAATGTATACTCAGATTTTTTTGGGTTTAGTGTTCTATAGATGTCTGTTAAGCCCATGAGCCCTAGATCCTTATTTAGAGCTTTAGTGTCCTGATTTTTTTGTCTCATTGATCTATCCATTGTTGATAGTCATCTGCTGAAGTCTCTCCTACTACATATGTGTTTTCTCTGATGTCTGTTTTCAGAGATGATAATAGTTGTCTGATATATTTTTGTGCTCCTTCATTTGGTGAGTATATGTTAATGAGTTTTATTTCTTCTTGAAGTATTGTCCCCATGATCATGATGTAGTGACCTGGGTCTCTTTTTATCTTTTTGAGTTTGAAATCTGTTTTATCTGATATAAGTATAATTGTTCCTGCCTTCTTTTATGGCCCATTTTCTTGTAGGATTGCTTTCCATCCTTTTACTTTCAGTATATCTTTATCTTTTGTAGTTAAATGTGTTTCCTTGAAACAGCAAAAGACTGGGTTTTGTTTCTTAATCCAGCCTGAGAGTCTGTATCTTTTTATTGAAGAGGTTAATCTGTTTACATTTAGAGTTAATATTGATATGTTAGTGTCTATATTTGCCATTTTGTTTGTCTTTTCTCTGGTTTTATTTATTATTTATTTATTTATTTATTGGTCTTGTTCCATTCCTATTCATCCCTCTGTTGTTTCTGGCTTTAGAACTCCTTGTAGTATTTTTTGGAGTGGGGGTTTAGTTGTAATGAAATTCAGAGTTTTTCTTTATCTGGGAAGGTCTTTATTCTTTCTTCATAGAGGAGGGAAAGCTTTGTGGGATAGAGTATTCTCGGTTGGCATTTGTTATTTTGGAGTTTGTTGACATTGTCCCTCCACTCTCTTCTTGCCTGTAGTGTTTCTTCAGAGAAATCTGATGTCAGTCTGATTGGTTTTCCTTTGTATGTTATCTGTTTCTTCCCTCTTGTCAGCTTCATTATTTTTCCCTTGTCTTTGATTCCTGGGAGCTTTACTATTATGTGCCTTGCTGTATTTTTCCTTTCATCATGGAAGTTTGGTGTTCTTCTTGCTTCTTGTATGTCTTCCTGTTTGGGAAGTCCTCTTCAATTATTTCCTTGAATATTTTCTCTGTTCCTAGGTCTCTCTCCTCTCCTTCTGGGATTCCTATAGCTCTTATATTTCCATTCCTTATGGAGTCAGACAGTTCCCGAAGTCTTTCTTCATTCTTTTCCCTTCGTACTCCCTTTCCTTTTTTGTTCGTACTTTTATTTCTGTGTCTTCAAGAGTGCTTATTTGTTCTTCCATTTCATCTATTCTGCTTTCGCTGCTTTTCCTAGAGTTCTTTAGCTCCTCCATTAATCCTTTGATCTCCTGCATTTCTTTCATTGCACTCTTTAGGGAATCAATTTCATTCTTCTGATTGTTGATTATTTTTCCCTTATCATTGTTTCCCTTTATGACGTCTTTGAGTTTTTTAATCATGGCAATTTTAAATTCTCTATCTGGAAGGCTCAGAAGTTCTTCCCAGTCACTGTTGTTGCATTCTGGTGGGTGGTTTTCTTTTTGTGGTGTGTCTTTTCCTTGAGGACTTGCTTGGTTGTTTGTAGTTTTTCTTCTCCCGGCAGCCTGCTTTCTAATTTGTCCTATGTGTTGGGACACTGTGTCACTGGTACTGGCTGGCATCTTTTTGGTGTGCTCTTTCTGGGATGTCGGAAACTGGTGGACCAAATGAGTCAAAAACTTATGCCAGAAGTCCAGTAGGGCAGTGGTACTATGAATATGTTAGTGGTCGCTCTCACAGAAAATCTCCTCCTTCTGTTATTTGTTTAATTCCAGAGGTGTGTCTTGTAGTCCCACAGACTGCCCTGGCCATGGCTGGATGGCCCACTTGGCTCCAAATCACTTGATTCCCCCTTGCCTCTGACTAGCAGCCATTTGGGGACTGGCTTGTGGTGCTTCTCAGCTCACCTCTGGCTGTGGGGTCAGCCTTTTTCCAGTTCCTCACAGTCTAGGAGGATTCTGGACGCAAAGATACCTGGTCTAAAATGGCGAGTCAAGAGGGCACTTCCTTGCGCCTGCAGTCTGCCCGAATTTCACCCATGTATTCTTCATGGCATCTTAAATCTTCAATTTTTCCCCTCATAATCTTCTTTTATCTGTAAAACTTTTAGATAAAGAATATCCCTAAAAAATGTATTGCCTTTTTAAGTTTAAGAATATTTTTAAAACACTTAGGACATTTGATATTTAAAGCTAGTAGGCAAATAAATTTTTCTGAGATTGTAACCTTTGAAATCCCACCCTAAATAGTAAACGTGATTATATTACAAACGTGCCAGTAGAATCTAACCTGTTGGTGTAGTCACTCTCCCACCTCTGTCAAACTTGTTGGTTCCATCTATTATAATCTATTTAATTACTTTGGTTACTTAGAAACATCAAAATATCCTAGATAAGAAATCTTGGTCAAGGCTTTTTTTGTAAGGAGATACACATTTAATTCTTGTGCCATTTTTCCTAATATCAAGATTATTGCCATTGAAATCACTACCAAACTTTCTGTAGCAACAGGGTGGGCACAACTCAGAGGACCCAATCTGTAAAATGAGTCACTTGTTGCTAATCACAGTCTGACACTCTAAAGATTAGTTTACTATGAAAAATGAACCTCAGGAGACTAGACCAGACAGAGAATGATTCATGGATGCAAAATGAAATGCCACATTGTTTCAGGGATTGTAATTAACTTTTTCATGGTGTCAAGTACAATAGTATTTGAGATTCCATGATACTAGCTTCCTTGATTTAGTTGATTGTGGTTAGGGATAACAAAGTCCCTCTAATTTTTTTAGATCACACATGTCTTTAACCTAGAGGACTTTGAAGAGAACTTTTTGTAACCATGAAAGTCTGGAAGTGATTTTTCTTAAAAAAAGGAGATCTGTATCAAGGCTTTGGGTCAAAGAAGTGACTATGTTTTTATTTCTTGTTGGTGACTTTTGTTTACAACTCTGCTCATTTGTTTTCTAAGACCTGCTTGCATCCTTGATCATAGAGTAAAACTAAGTTGAGCCCATGTGAGATACTCTTACTGCTACAGATCTGAGTAATTAAGGAAGTTAATTAAATATGCTGTGGCCATTTTTCATGTGATGATCTTGCTAGATTTGATCGAGGGCAAGCACAAGAAACTGGTGTTCTCTGCACTTCAATTTATGACTACCTTTTATTTTTACTAAACCAATCAAATGATATTCTATTCTTTTGAATTTTCTCCTTGCTAAAAATTTTGCTGTCCTTAAGATGAGAAATAATGGTGCATCCTGAAAAAACAGTAGCTTCTTGGTATACTTATTGAGACTGACAAATCTAAGAAATGCTCTTCTTCTTTACTTTTATACTGGAAAAATTCATTCCTTACTCTTTTATATAATTTCATAAAGATTTTCTAATTCATAATATACATTTTAGCACTTGAATATATGCTGCATGTTTTAGTTGTTTATGTGGTGGTACTTAATTAAAATAGGGACTAACCCAGAGGATTCTTTCCAAATAGCCACTGCACCTTTCCTTCTTCCTGGAACCTCAGTGTCCACTTAATACTTGATGATTGTAAGTAATATTTGATGATTTTTCAACACAAACTCTTATTATTTCCCTGATTGAGATATAAATCATTCCTATTCCTACTACTACTATTATCACCACCACCATCACTACTGCAACACAGAGGTATAGTTAAAAGAATAAAAACATGCATGGGGATATTTTTATTTTATATAAGTGTTTATTAATAAACATACAAATATCTGACACTTACCTGTCAGTAGATAAATTACATGACCTATTAAAAGAGGAAGAGAAAGAATGATGCCATTTTTCATTTGAGAACATCTCTGACAGCTGAGTGCTGGTTTCTTCTAGGGAGAAGTACTGTTTTCACTTGAAAAATCAGTCAACCAGAGGCAAATCCTTAAGTAATAGGTTTTGAAGTTAGGCAGAGCTGGGTTTAAGTCCCTGTTCAGTTCCTTACTATCTTTGTGACCTTGTAAAAGTTATTTATTTATTCTTTGTTTGAACATCATTCTCTTTTCATGTGAAAAGAAAAAAAAAAGCTGCTGCTTTGAGTAGCTAAGCAGGTTCAGTGCATAAATGTATGTGAAAATATTTCTCACAGAGCCTGGTGTCTAACAGGGGCTCAGTGAGTTTCTTTACTGATTAGAGAATTCTCAAGGACACAGAGAAAGAGAATGTAACCTAATATATGTTATCATTTTGTAGACAATGGGGAGAATTCATAAGTTTGACATTAAGTAATTTTTTTTATTTGCACTGTGATATTCTGTTTACTTGGTGATTCCTAGAAACATGTAGGCTATAGAAAGCTGAGACTTTATGAAATTTCGCATAGAAAATTCCCAAGACAACTTTCAACTGAAACAACTTTCCATAGAAAATAACATTTTTAAATAGTGCCCTTCAAAAAAAAGAAAAATGGAAAAAATAGAGAAAGAAAAAGAATATGATTACTTCCTTATACCATATTTCAACATTAGAATTACTCATTGAACATGATGTATTAAAGTTTCAATGGTCAATTATTTTTAAAATTTTATAAATTACTGTCATTTCAATGAATAACTATTTTTAATGTTTAATCTCATGAGCTGGCACTCCATAATATATTGAATTTCTAAGTACAAAACTGTACCCTCTCATAATATAAATCAGATAATTATTATCCATAAGAGGCTCCTTCACCTCATTCTTACCTTAATGTGTTTACTCGTGTCTCTGTCTACTGGGAGAAAGTGGAATGGGTACCATAGCAGTGTCCATGGTCATGTCTTAGTATAGAGATATGACAAACATGGTTTACAAAAGTCATGTTTTCACACCCTAGGCATAGAAAATATAAAGAACAATATGCTAGAGTTATGGTTCAGGAAAAAAGTCCTTAAATAAATACTATGATCCCTCCTTTTTGTTTCCCCTAGGATTTCTCAGTACCATTATCTTTGAAATGATATAGTCTCATGATAGATCAAGGTATCTACACACAGAAGGTGTATATTGACATAAAAATGGGCACCTAATAAAATTGTAATTTCTAGATATATTCAGGGAGATATATAGATTTGAATAAATATGTTTTCTATTAATTTATTTTTACATTTTATTAATGTAGTCACAGTTGTTTTATTGAACTAGTGTTTGACATTTTTTAAAATGAAGGACACTGCAGTTGTTCATCTGTGGAAGACATTCCTTCATGAAAATGTGATTGGTTTTGAAGAGAAAAGCATAAAGTCTGGTAATGAAAATTCAGTAAATAGAGACAAACAATTTGTTTCTCTAGTTTTGAATTTTGTATATACTTTATTCTATAGGGATCATACTCTCAAATTACATGGTGATAACTGCCAAAAGTTATTTTTAGTTAGCTCATTTCTTACATGTAAGAAATGTAATAATAATCAAAACACTTTTGTATACTTTTTAATAGCTCTACATAAACAAATGAATGAGTAAATAAATAACACAGAGGAAAAAAAAAAAGGAGGGATTTAGAAAATGTCATATTCCAGGAATCACTAATGCCCAGAGTGTTAGATACTTTCAGTAGGAAGCCTTGGGTGACATGTTCATGCTTAGGGCCTGAATGGTTAAGGCCCCCAAACTCTATGGGAAAGAGGCAGAATAGTGTTTGTTAGAGGGAAATCGGGGGGATATACTCACACAAGGGGATCCTTTGTGCCAAGGAAAGCACACAAAGATCGTAGGTTCAAGTACTCATTAACAATAATGTGGACAGATTGTCTGTTCTGTCTTTGTAACTAGGGAGATGGTTCTGATTCTTAACTGAAAAATATTAGTGTAATGCCTTAGTTATAGATAAAGGACACCCCTATATTCTTTCTGTCATGACTCCCACCCATTTGCCAGGTGTCAAATAGGTATCTCCAAAAAGGTCAGATAGACTTTTCCCAGAAAGTTTTACCTTGATTTGTGCAACTAAGGCCTTGCATGACTTAATTAGAAATTAAATAATGTAAGATTACTTTCAATTGAGAGCAAGGAAGATACTGGAGTCTAAGGAGGAGCTCTTATATTTCCCTCAGTCCTTTTGCCTTTCTCCTAATCAAAGAAGAGATATTTACTTTTTAAGTTTTTCTCCTTTTCTCTAGTTGAAGAAACAGCCACTGCTCCCCTTTTCATGACCTAGAAGAATGTAATCTGGGGTATTACTATACAGGTGCAGATTTATCTGTAAACATTCAGAATAAGATGAAGTCATCCTCGTTCTTGTGGGAAGTCTCTCCCTTTCCTCTACTTCACATCTCAGGCTCATTCAAGATTTGTTCCCCTTCCTCTCTAGCTATAAGCAGAACCTAAACAATCACTATAGCTTCCCCAGTGCACATGTTATTAAATTGCTTTTTCCTTCGCCAACCTATCTGTTGCTGTTTTTCTTATCTAGCCCAAGAAGAGTGCAAGAGGTGGGGGATTTTCCCCAACACAAGCAAACCAGTGTTGCAATTTTAAGTTGCCACATTATGGTTGTGCTCGGTGGTCTGAAGTCTAGCCAGTCTCTTGTGGGCACTGAGTGAAATGACCACAACGCATGCGTGAATACATATTCAGGAATTGTAAGGTCACAGTCAGAGCATTTCCTTTCCCACCAACCAGCATAACTCATTCTCATATTCATCTCAGAGGATATCTGCAACAAGGTTCATTCAGTTCTGGGTACTTCCTTTGACAGAAAAAATTGAATATTCTTTTCTCTGGGAATTTGTATGTGTGGAAGATGGTAGTAGTTTGAGATCCTTTGCCCTTTTAGACTAGAAGAATTTAAAATGGAATTATAGAGATGTTAGTACAATACAGAGGTAAAAAGAACAGTGAGTGGGGGAAGATAGAAGCAAAATTATGGATGAGTTTTTGAAGTGTGTTTTCATTTCACAATAGCAATAATAGTCTCTCTATACAGTTTTTATTTTATACTATATTGCCATAAGATAGAATTAATACATTTAAGTGCACTGTGACAAATATGTGTGATATAAGATTATTTGATTGTTCATTATGGAACTATAGGAGAAAATAGAACCTAATAGAAGTTCAATGAAAACATGGCAATCAGGCATTTCCTATCATCAGTACCATCTGAATAAATGTAGCTTTCTCTTTTTCAGATAATACTAGAATTGTTTTTTTTTTTTTGGATTTATTTATTTATGTATATAAGAACTGGGGTAAGGCCAGAGGTGTGGGGGGTGAGAGGATTCACCAGAGGCAGAGTGGAGAACAGAACAGACAGATTGACTGAAATACACTGCTGAGGAGAGCAGCAGGCAAGTCAGGAGAGGTCTGCTGCTCATGTGGGTAATTCCCTTGCTGGGGATCGAACTTGTACTGCAGAAGCTGTGGACAGCTTCACAGTGCTGTGCTGAACCTGGTGCGCCACCAGGGAGACCCAAATTGTTTTATAATTAATGACTTTGACAATAATTTTAATGGAAAGTTCCCCAAATCAGCATTGTAATATTTTCTATCTTCTTAAGTAAATATACCAAATGTTTATAAAACATTTTTTCTTCTCCAGGATCACCTACAACTTGCTGTGATTAAACAAGACCCAGCAAGATACATACGTACATACATACATACAGCTCGTTTCTCAGACCTCTGGATTTTTATATTTTGGTGATGATGATTGCATCTTATTTGCTCTTTTTTTTTTTTTGCTTCAGCTTCATGATAAATCAGTGTTTCTAATTTATTTAATTTTTATTTTTATTAAGACAACAGTGGCTTACAACACTGTATATGATTCAGAGGTATAGGGTCACACCTTTTCAGATGTTATGTTCTCCCACCACACCCACCATTAAGCAAACTTTTTCCTCCTTTGCTATCAGAATATCAGTTGCTCCTTTATCTCATACCTTCTGTGCTTCAGCGCTATATTCAAAGCGTGTAGTAAGTAATGAAAAATTAGTGATTTGAGCATTATGGAAAATCAAGCTGTTCTTTCTTATACCAATTTTCCACTTTTAAATGCTAAAGATTTTTTAAAAATCAAATATTCAAAAATAATTGCTTGCAAGTGAAATTTAATAGTTTTTGCATGAGACTCACAGAATACTGATTCACTTGATACTGAATTAGGCAGGATAGGAATATTATCACCATTTTACAAGGAAAATCGGGTCTTGGTTAAATGAATTGTCCAAAGTGAGTCAGGTAGGTATTCTCTTATTCCATAGCTGGTGATATTCCCAATACTAGCTGCTCTGGCCAATATTCAGGTCATCTGAAGTACCACATTGTTTGGTTGCTAGCTAGATCAATAGTTTTATTCTATTTATTCCCTTATGGAAACATCAAATGACAATCACTAGCAATTCCAAGTCTAATTTGTGTAACTTTTGTCCCTATTCCTATTCTGATTCTAAGATATCTATGGAAATTTTTCTGAGGACATAAGTGTGTTTGCTTTAGTTATCATCATCTTTTTAGCCCACTCTCTGAAAAGTACAGTCAAAGGTGAGAATGAGGCAACAGCCTTCCAGAGGAAACTCTATAACTGACATTAAGTCTTCAGTCTTCCCGTAATTCTGTGAAGGAATCTTCACCCTCTCTTCTTTATTCCAACCCTCTCTTCCTCTTTAGCTCTGACTGAAATACTGACATGTCTAGGACAAGACAGGAATTACCTTTGGAAAATTGGAGACTGAGAAACTAGGTATAAGTTATGATTCACAGACATTCCAATAAAAATATAATTCTTTAGTTAATTTTTAATGCAGTGGTCACTATGCAGAGTTGATGTGGCCCCTCACCCAAAATATGTTTTGGGTGTCAAACACTGGTGATACCATACATTCAGGGGATATAAATAATGAGATTTTCTAAAAAGAGCAATAAAGGCTCCTAAGTAGGTCCATGTATGTCTTCAGAGAGTAGGAAGTAACAACTAGCTTGGGGCTCTATGTTGGATAGGGAGTGAGCCTAGGATGAGGATTACCCCATATGGCCAGGGTCCTACAGGGTTTCAACTTTCACCAATGCCAAAAAATCCCATCTGACTTCTTAGTTTGCTCAGATGTGAGGAAGAAGGGGAAGAGAGTTGTGAGGCTTGAAAACTCTTAGCAATTAAACATTAGAAATGGTGTCAAACTCTTATTATTGCCAATAAACATTTTGGCACTTAATTGATAGAGGGAGACACTTGTTCTAGCCATCAAGCTTTATTTGTAAATTCTATCTTTACATTATGCCCACTCCTTCCATGATGAGTGATTTGGGCTTTTGGGGTGTTGCTGGTGCTCAAATGGGAATAAACGTTTTATCCAAATTTTCTACTGAATAAGATAAAACTAATCAATAAAAAAAAGAAATGGCTGCACAAAAAGGAACCTACCTCCTCAGTCACATAGTTCTTTGCATATCGCTTTTTCACAAAAACTTTGGCTGCTCAGGGGGTCCTGTACCCTAAACTGTGCTGTCAGTACTTTCTGAAAATTAAACAGTTGTGATCAACTGGCCTTCTGCAGGGAAGGCACAGAGCAGCAATCTGGCCGCTTAACTGAATGACCATCAACAAGATTTGCTTCCTTTCATCTCATTCAGCTATGTAGCAGAGTGCTTGAAGTGCCCCCAGGAAGTTCTTTTATCCTTGGCAAAAGGGGTTTGTGAGTCTTGATTTCAGTGCCCATTTATGCTACTCACTGTCAAAGGGATGCTGTGCAAAGAGTGAGTCTGTAACAGAATGTCTGCCTCTACAGTCTTAGAGTCAATATCAAAAATATTAGTGAACAATTTAGTAGACTTTCAAGCACATGAATAGACTAGATCTTTTACCATGGATCATCCGTCTAGGTGGGATGTTGTACCTCTGTCTTTTAAGTTAGAAGTCCTATATTTAACTGCAAATGATTTTTCCTTTGCTTATTTAGTCACTGACTGCTCCCAGCTAACAGATTCTATATCAATTAATATTTAATTTGCCTTAAACTGAGAGCACTGACTTTAGTTTCATTTCTCACTAACACAGAAGTCATTGCCTATCGTATCACTATGTTCAAGCTTTCTTGGCCTTTGCAGACCATCTTTGTTACTTCCTGGAGCACTGAGAATAAATGCATACATACAGAAAAATTTCCCCATTCCCTCCTGAAACAAAAGAAAAGAAATCTGGATTAGATGATGGATATTCAAATGTCAATGGAAATAGTTGTAATTTGCATATAAAATGTCAGTTGTAACAAAATAAGGAATGGCCAAAGTGTATACTCTAAAGATTTTCAAATTCTAATTCATTTTTCAGCCACATTGGTGATGAGAAAATGATGGTCACCATGCCTAAGGGGAAAAAGCCTATATTGTGAAGAAACAAACAAAAGATGCAAAATAAGGGTACCTCTATAATTTAGAGAAATAAGTAAATTCCTAATTTAAACATTGCAATCACTGGCATAATCTCCTAACCTTCAAGTAGTATAAACAAAGTACTTCCTTCCTTCTTCCTCCTTTATTCAATCCTTTGTTTCATCTATGTTTTATCTGTCAGAACTCTCACCTCATCGCTATCTTTATTTCATATCTTATTCATATTGGACTTCAAGTTACCATTTCATTCATAACTCTCCTAGCAATATTTCCAGCTCTGTTACCTGATTTGCTGTTGAACTTGCACAGGGAAAACATCTTGATTAATCTTGCCTTTACATTTCAGGTGCTTAACACCACTGAAGGATTCAGAGTTGTGTATTTTGGTTGAACATAAATTCATGTTATTGGCTTCCACTGTGCACTGAAAATTGCTTTTCAATTTTCCCATATTTTTCTACACAATTCTCTCTTATTTTGTGCATCTCAGAAGACCTGATTTACTAATTTTTCCTCTCTCACATAACCTCGCCTCTGCCTCCCTGTTGATTCTTTTCCATAAGCAGTGGAAAAAGCTTTTGTTGCTATGCAAATAAATTAAACACACACACCAAAAAGGCAAAAGAAAAAACTACATGTAATAACCTCTGTAGATGCTATAGTTTCTTCTTTCTTCTACAAAGACCTGATAAAGAGTGCTGTATTTTTCCTGCTTTCTTGTCACTCATTGTCCCAGTACTTTCCTCTTATTGCTGTTGCCAAGGTTATCATTACTGATAAATAACAAACAGCTTTAGCCCATATCTTCCTGAACATTTCATTTTTTTTATTTTTTAAATATTTTATTATGTATGCATACAATACGTGGGGTACAGGCCAGAGGTGCAGGGCATAAGAGGATTCACTAGAGACGGAGCAGGGAGCAGAACAAGCAGATCTACTGAAATGCACTACTGAGGGGAGCAGCGGGTTAGACTGGAGAGGTCTATTGTTTCATGTGGGTTGCTCCCTGGCCAGGGATCAAACTTGTGCTGCAGTAGCTGCAGATTGCTTCACGTACTGACGCTTAACCCCTTGCACCACCAGGGAGGCCCCATTCCTTCCTGAACATTTTAAACACATATGACACTCTTGGTCTTCCTGTTCTTGAAGAATATTTCTTCTGTTTTTATACCAACTCTCTTGGGTTTTCTATTACTACTGTGTCTGCTGCTTCTCAGTTTCATTCCTTTTGAGACCTACCTTTTAGTTTTAGTATATTATACTATACTCTCTTCACTTATTTCCCTATTAAGTCACTTATATGCTTCATTTATCATCAACAAGGTGAAAACTCCAAATTTTGTATTCAATCTGTATCTCACATATTTGCTCTATAACTTATGTACCATTGTGAGCCAGACATTTCCTTTTAGTGGTCCTTGAGACACTTAAATCTAAACATTCCCAAACAGAATTCATTACCTCCCTTCTGCTTAAGTCTCTTCTCAGTCTATCTCTTTTCCTATATCTGCGAATGGCACCATCTTTCACACAGTTGCCAACCTGGAAACTTGGGCACCATGTTCTCCCTCCATTATTCTTCATACAGAGCAACCTATTTCTTGCTGGATTTACCCATTATATTGAGCTACAGTTTTGTAA
Source organism: Talpa europaea (assembly GCF_964194135.1). NCBI lineage: Eukaryota > Metazoa > Chordata > Mammalia > Eulipotyphla > Talpidae > Talpa > Talpa europaea. The sequence goes on from NC_140076.1 coordinate 50,871,802, forward strand.
AAGTTTACAAAAAAGGTTTCATTAAGATTGTATTATAGGGAAATATAATTTATGTTCTGCAGTTCAAAGAGAGCAGCTATATAAGCAGATAGCTAAAAATGGCTGACAGTTATCCAAGTATGGAGAGTGAGAGTAGCAATGAGGTAGAGAGCCCTTTGGGAAGGAACAGCTTATGGAAAGCACTCGACTCAGAGTTTGGAAGGGTCAAGACACAGGAAAAGATCATAGAAACAAGTATACACACACACACACACACGTTTATATACAGAATACAGGAGAGAATGGGGAAAATGAGGTCATATGGAAAGTGAGGGCTCATTTATGCAGCATTTTGTGTCTTCTATCAAGAATTTGAAACTTTAGGGCCTCCCTGGTGGCGCAGGTGGTTGAGCGCCATATACTGTGAGGCTGTCTGCAGCCTCTGCAGCGTGGGTTTGATCCCAGCTGGCCGGCTGGCGAGAATCCCACATGGCGTAGCAGACCTCTCCTGTCTCACCCACTGCTCCCCTCAGCAGTGTATTTTGTCAGTCTGCCTGTTCTGTTCCCCACTCTGTCTCTGGTGAATCCTCTCACTCTCCTGTGCATCTGGCCTGTACCTCAGTTCTTGTATAAAAATAAATAAATCTTTAAACAAACAAAAAAAATTGAAACTTTATTTTAATCATAAGGGTAAACTACTGATAAGTTCTAAGCAGAAAGGTGACATGGTAATATTTTAGTGTCTAGATCAAGGGGAGTGACTGACTTCATAGTATGATTTTCATATATGTGCATACATGTATGTATTACAGAAAGTAATTCAATAACTTGAACTTCCTTTCCTTAATTCTTAGTCTTTCTTTTTGTTCTGCTGTGTCACCCTAAATAGCTTGCCTGTTTCACCTAACAACAGACTCCTGATGAAAGGAAAGTTCCTAATAACCCAGTCAGTCAGTTCTTCCTTGGAAAGATTTGATTTATGCTATAAGACATATTATTCTGAAAATTATTAACTACCTGTATATATTTCCATAAATTTCATAGATTTCTTTTCATAGAACCACTATGTGGTTCAAGACAGTGACTATTTTAAGTTCTGTTCACCTCAAACTAAAAGGTTATTTAAAAAAAATACTGTTAGTGGCGTGGGGATTTTTTTTCTGATTTAACAAATAATGAATAGTTTTGTTTGAAAGCACTTTTTCAGATTCAGCTGTGTAAAAAATCAACCACAAAGAGAGCTCGATTTTATTTATCATTAATTTTGACATGTTTCCACAGATGTTTTCTGGGAACTATTGTAACCTGCTAAATTTGTCTCTGTGTAATGGGAAGCAGATAGCCTCAATTAACGTACTGATTAGTAAGTTCTTTAATGAGTTTCAGTAGTTTTACTCATTATTGCTGATACAGTACACTGAATCCTGGAAGCTGGGATTTGAACATTATTGGAACATAAAACCTGAACCATTGCAGAATTGCATTTCTATGGAATATTTGGTGTTTACTGATTACTTCTCTCTTGTGTGCATGCGTAAGTGAGGAGGACATTGAAACCACGTGGAAATAAATCCATAGACTTGTGGAGTTTACAGATTTGTGCATGAGTCTATGTTTAGCCACACATAATGGGCATTGGCTGGTCTCAACTCCTGGTGACTGCAGAATTAGGATACAGTAGAAAGGCATGGCTGATACTAACAATGAAAGCAGACTGAAGTCTCACTTCCTATTTTGGATGACTATATGGGTAATTGTAACACATTGTTCATTGGGTGCTCCTTCCTACAAGCAAAAATAAAATGTCTTATCCTTGGGAACTAGCTTAACTCTTTGAGGAGACAATTTAACCACAGTAGCAGCAGAGTTTATGGAGAGACATTAGAAAATTACTTTTGCCCTGAGAAGAGAGTAGTAAACATCCACTGTTTATACATCACTAAGAAAATAGATAAACTCTCTCCTCTAGTTCAGCATCTTAGTCTTCTAAAAAAGAGGATTTAAGACCTGCGGGGTCTTCTAAATAGCACAGGTACTTGGATAGTAATGACCTTTTTTGTTGGAACAAGAAAATAGAAACCATGGTCAAAACATCAGGCTTTGTCCTATGAAAGTTTACAGCCAATTTTTCTTTTGTTTCTATTAGGGGCATTTATTGTTATAGCCGTGATGTGCCAGATTAAGCAAAGACCAGAGTATCCTGCAAATGCCTGTTAGAGAACTTCCCTTCTATAGAAAGGTGCTTCCTTGTTGCCACATTTTATGGTAACATAAAGTTTCATGACATTTATGGAAGTGTGTGTCATGAAGCAGATGGCTTGTTAGCCTGTTTTAGTAAGCTCATTTATATCCATACAATATTAAAACTTTTCCAAGCTTATGAATTATAAAAGAACACTAGATGCTGTGTAGTCCAAAGAGTCCTTTAATTATTAAAATTAGATATGCCAAAGGATTCAAACCTGAGTGGAAGTTAAAGATGGGCTTTGAATCAAGATAAGGATGCTGAATTTGATTCCTGCAAAATTACTTCTCTTCAGGAGGTACTGGATTTCTACGAGTATTACAAGTACTAATTCAGTTTTATCTCTTATTACTTCCTGACATAAAGTCTTTGTGAGAGCTAAACTTGTATTACAAGGACTGTTCGCTTCTGTGGGAGCAAGAAGCATCCTCACTTAACTCAGTGCTTTTGCACATGCTGTTGTTGGGGTACAAAAGACATCATCCTGCACCCCTCTGAGTTCTTCTCAGGCTGGATAAGTGTCAAAACAGCATCATTCAGGTTATCGAAGGAAACACAATAACATACCTAAATACATATGGAGAATTCACATGTTTGTGAATTCTAAAGAATAATGGAGCAGATAGGAATAGTTATCCTGTGGTTTAGGACCTGAGACAGCAAGGACAGAGATACCTGACAGATAAGGAGGGTGATCTCATTCTCCTCTGAGATTAAAGATGAGATTCCTAGATAGACAGATCATGTTTACTGATAAATCTAGATTTGAATGTGACCACCCACAACTACATTCTTCTTGGTCATGGAAGGGGGAGCAATGATTGCTTTTTCACTTAGGAAGGGTCAGAAGCTCGGAGGTGATGATCTCATCTTCAATTAGGGAAGGACAAAGGACTTAAGAACAGAAGCTTCTCCAGCTTCAGAGCCCAGCTGCTCCTGCTCAAGGCAATCTACATTCTTTAAGTAATGACAATAGATCTGAAACTAACAGGGCCTTGCTCAAGCTCTAGTTCTTATATCAAGGTGACTAGAGACCTTCTCTGGCCCCAGTGATAAAAGTCTATCTGACGCTTTTGGGGAACTGACCCCACACTGTCTTTATGTAGGAAAAGTTTCCCCTAGTTTTCATGCCTAGCTTTGAAGAAACTACCCAAATGTCAAGCTCCATCTCAAAGTGTTCCTTTAATGTGTGTATGATTTCTTCTGGGAAGGCTTCTGGTATGACCTTCTTCCTCTGATTTCAGTATTTCCTCTGTGCCTCTCAATATCCTGTCCTTAAATCATTACACTGTACTTCTTGTTATGCTGAAATCACAGTACTTTCTTGACCAAGGCACACATCTGTGGGTGTATTCCGTTATTGATGGTAAACAAAGCCAGGGTATAAATGTGGCCCAACTTATGGAAGCATTTGGATAGATATTTTAAAAATATTATCAGCAATTCACCTAGGTAATTTTAAACATTTTTATACTTTTCAATACAGGTGGAGTAGAAACAGGATGGTCTTAAAAATTCTTTCTCTGCGGCAGAGCCACCTCTGAAAATAGTATGTACATGTCTCATGCATTTTATATGTATTACCTATCAACTTTGGATTGAATTTTCTTTTACTTAAAGGGTTCAGCATGTGAAAAGGGTGTGAAATCTACTAGAATATTATGCAAACATTGCATTCTTTTTAAAATTAAAAAATAATAATATAAATCCCAGGAATTCAAACTGTATTTCCAGATTCCTGTTCTCTCTTAAATAGAGATCTTTCACAAGCACTGTGTGATTACTTCCTCCTCTATATCACATCATATTCATCTGAGGTTCATTACAATGCATCCTGGGTTATTTTTATTATTTTTATGTTCATGTATGTGTTTGTTTAGTAATTGTTGAATAATCATTTTTAAGCTGATTTATCTTTTTCTTTATCTCTAATCTCTCATTGTTTAGCAAAATGATGTAAAGTAATAATTGCTTTGTGGATATTTATTGAACTTTATCTTTTAAAGTTTCTTATAAGAATATTCTAAAATATTTTTGCAGTGAGTTCTAATGATCCTATATATTTCTACCGCATCTGTTGTAATTTTGCATTTATCATTTCTGATTCTATTTTTTGGGTTATCTTTCTTCCTTTCTTCAGAAGCTTTGCTAAGGGCTTGTCAATTTTGTTTATATTCTTAAAGAACCAGCTCTTGGTTTTACTGAGCCTCTGGACTGTCTTATTTTGTTTTCTACTTCATTTATTTCACCTTTAATTTTTTTTATTTCCCCTTCTATTGATTGTGTGAGTCATTTGTTCTTTTTCTAATTCTTTCACCTGCAGAGTTTGTTTATTTGAAATTTTTCTTTTCCCTTTTTGTAAATGTGGGTCTGTGTTGCTATTAACTTTCTATGCAGTAGTACTTTTAGAACATGCCATAGGGTAGCTTGTCTCTCCATTTTCATTAGTCTCCAGATACTTTCTGAATTCTTCTTTGATCTGGAGTTGTTCAGAAGCATTTTGTTTATTCTTCACATGTTTTGGTTTATTCCTGGACTCTAGTTAATTTCTAGATTTATGCCACTGTGACCTGTGAAGATGCTTGATATAATTTCTATTTTCATGTATTTTCTGAAACATGTTTCATCCCACCAGTATACAATATATTCTTGAGAATGTGCCATACGCATTTGAGGAGACAGAGTATTCATTTCTTTTGGGGATATATAGAGCTCTACAAACATTCATAATCTCCAACTGGCCTAATACTTCTTTTCAGATGAAAATTTGAGCTTGACACTATTGCAACATTTTCTGGCAATCATATTCAAGATTATCTTAGATGAGATTGGGCATTCAGGATGGTATGGCTATAGACAAAAATTTTCTTTTTTATTTCTTTGTTTTTTTTTTTTAAGATTTGTTTATTTATTTATACAAGCACTGGGTACAGTCAGAAGCGCAGGAGGATGAGAGAATTCACCAGAGTCAGAGCAGGGAACAGAACAGGCAGACTGACGAAGTTCACTGCTGAGGGGAGCAGCGGGCGTGGCATGAGAGGTCTGCGCGCCATGTGGGACCCTCACTGGGAGCCAGGGATCGAACTGGTGCTGCAGAGGCTGCGGATAGCTTCGCAGCCCAGCGCTCAACCGCTGTGCCACCAGGGGAGGCCCTATTTCTTTGTTAATTTACTTTATGGATGATCTATCCCTTTGTGTCAATGGTATGTTGACGTCTCCAATAATAATTGAATCTTTGTCTATATGTTGTTTTAGGTCTGTTAATAGTTCCTTTACATAATAAGGAGCCCTTGTGTTAGGTGCATAAATATTAATAACAATAATAACATTTTTTTAAGATTTATTTATTTATGTATACAAAAGCTGGGGCACAGGCCAGAGATGTGGGAAGATGAGAGGATTCACCAGAGATAGAGAGGGGAACAGAACAGGCAGACTAATGAAATACACTGCTAAGGGGAGCAGCAGACGAGACAGGAGAGGTCTGCCTCGCCATGTGGGTCTTTCCCCGGCTGGTCAGGGATTGAACTAGTGCTGCAGAGGCTGCAGACTGCTTCATAGTGTGGTGCTTAACCCCTTGCACCATCAGGGAGGCCCATATCTTGATGTCATCCCCTAGATCATTATATAGTGTCCATTTGTCCCTGATTACTTTTTTTTTTCCAGCTGAAAATCTAGTTTCTCTGATATGAGAATAACAGTTTCTGCTTTTCCCTTTGCATTATTAGCTTGTAAAACCTTTTACCTCCAGTTTGTTTCTATCTTTAGGTTTTAAGTGTGTCTTTTATACACAAAGTATTGATAACTGAAATTTTTAACCCACCTTTTCATTCTGTGCCTTTTGATTGGTAAGTTAGGGGCATTCACAATTAGGGTGATCATTGATATATACTGTTTATTTTCACTCATTTTGTTTTATGATTTGTCTTTTTTTTTTTCTGTTGTTTCTTTTTCCATTTCTCTCCTCTCTCTCTGGATGGCTTTCTCTAGTGACTCTGTCAATCTCTTTGTTTCTTTGTCTTTGAGCCTCTTTTCTGATTTTTTGGTTCGTGGTTACCATGGGAGTTTGGCTTAAATTCCTATGTCTTAAGTCCTTTGTGAGCCTGTGCCTCCTCTCCAACATTTAACTATCTATTTTCTGTTCGTTTCTTTTACCCATTCAGTGTTTTGTTGTTCTCTCATAATATTCTTGCTCATGCTTCTGGTTTTGTATTGCTATTGTCATTCTTCTCAGGATTTTGTGTTTTGACTTTTCTTTTCTTGTAGAACACCTTTCAACATTTCTTGTCTATAGCCATACCATCCTGAATGCCCAATCTCATCTAAGATAATCTTGAATATGATTGCCAGAAAATGTTGCAATATTGTCAAGCTCAAAGGACAAAACATTAGGTTTAACTGTGAGCTTCCTGATCTTGACTTTTTCTTTCTTGAAACTTAGCTACAATAGATTCAATGATTATTAACAAGTGAAGGACAGAGGTTAGACATAATATGAAAATGTTATTTTTTCATCATAGCTTACATCAGGCTTCAGTTTTTCAAATTGAGAGATTTAAGATTTATTCTGAAATAGTTCATTGAATAGTTTTGTTTCCTAATTAGTGCTGTGGAAAGAACATAAACTTAACAATTGGTGCTTACTATGAGTTCAAATTCTAACTCAGAGTGTTTAACTCCCACCAAACTGTGATTGCCTAGAAACTTTTAGCCTCTGGTATGTTATCAACAAAATGAAAAGACTTTTGGGCTCCAAAATTTTATACTGCTACATGTTTAATTTAAGGGATCCTGCATGCAAAAATTAACTAACAAGTAATTAAAGATAACTTCATTAATTAAAATAATTTGTATTCTTTCCCTTATCTCAGTTAACATGAGATCTTCACTAAATTTGCTGCATTAAAAAAAGTCCTGAATATAAATATCTTTCCTACAACTTTATGACTATAAAAGAGAAAAAAAGTACATTTGATCTCTGCAGCTTGGCAGCCAATAATGGGATTGATCACTTTGAAAATTCACTGTTGGCCAATTAGTGATAGCCAGTACATTTAAAATATGAATTCTAGGTGACTAATTTTACAGAAAATTACATACAAAAGTCACATAATTATAACCCCACTTGTAAAAGGATTATTTTTTCCCCCAAATTACAAGCAAGCAAAGCGAAGCATGTTTTTCTTCTCATTTAAATAATTTCTAAAACCGTATCTGATGTTATACAGGTAGTGAAAAGCAAACAGACAGCAAAAGCAGTGCTGTACATGCCCACACAGTATTTAGGATCTACCGTGAGTGCCTCTCATTCCCATCATTATCAAACCCCCACCTCTACTTTACAAAATTATAGCCAACGCCTAGGTGATCTCTTCTAATCAGCAGTCATGAAAATAATCATGGCATATTTATGAAAAAAAAATTAAATGTCCTTCTGAAATTTGACTGGGACAACTACATTGTTCTTTACTATAAAATCAAAAGGTTGTGCAGTACCCTTCACATCCTGACCTCTCTGAGTCAAACCAATTACCAGCCAATTTTTGATAATGAGCAATCATATAATCATAAGATTGGAAGAGACCTTGAGAGGACAGATGGTACACCCTCCCATTGCAGTTGGGGCTGCACTGAAATCATCTTGGAAAGTAATTCTCTACCCTTTTTTCTGACATTTTTAAACCAAAGAATCCACAGTAGAGACCGCAGAGAGCTCCATTTAGCCACAGTAGTAATTTGCCGAATCATGCACCTTTGTTGAATTTGTTATCTTCCCTGTCTCATTCCCCACTTCTCTATTGCCATTTCCTGTAATCAGTTCCCAAGTAAACTACTTGCACTCCGTCCTCATCTCGGGGTTCACTTTTACGGGAACTCAATTACACACTCTGATGATAGTCCTTAATAAGGACAAAAGTCAACAATTAAATAAATAAAACATTACATTGGTTATATTAATGTCAACTCAAACAGAATCTCTTGATTTGCATACTGTTACTAAAACCCAGGTGCCAAAGCATAAATCTCACACTGTCAAAACATGACCCAGGCTGTGAAACAGTGGTACTTCAATAAAAACAAAATCCTTCACATAAGACAGTTTCTTGTATTACTTACTATTGCTGTTTCTAAATTCTGATTTGTTTATTGTTTAATTTCCATAATAGTAATAGATACCTATCCAAATCAATAATAATGCATATTAATGATCTTCCGCAAGGCAGTCATTTCATTAAAGAATAGCTGGAACCCAATTTTTGTAATAATTCTGGGATGTCGAAAAGCTTTTAAAGGAACATCTTAATATATCTGTCAAAAAAAATTTCAGTCTCATCCTACTTTTATTTTTCAGATGTAGATAATATAGGGAGGAAAAATAATATAATTTAAAACTGTTAGAGCTATATTTTAAGTAATATGTACACAGGTCTAAAACATCAGATTTTAGCTCATGTGATTAGAATTAATATAGAGTGCTATTGAGAGTTCAAAATGTCACTAAGAATATATAGCATAGCTGGAGGCCACATATACTCAGTCCTCACTCTCCATCCTGTAATCCAAGGAGTATATAGAAAATGATAGACTATATAGAGACCATCCAAAGGGTGACCTTAAATTATATTCTGTCTTCAATTCCCTGTGTCTATATCTAGGGTGAATCTTTGGGACAGACATGAAAACAGTAAGTCTCTAATTCCTTCCCCTTTTATTTCTTTGCCCTTTCCATCATTTTATGAGAATAAGTGAATAGATAATAAAGTTACACCTTCCAATCCTTTTTATTTCCGCCTTCTTTTTGAGTGGTAAATGTAGTTAGGTATACCACTGACCTGAGAGATAGTCAGTCCTTAGCCCAGACAGCCCAAATTTGGTTGAGAATCAAGACAGAAGCCCTAGAAGACTACGTTCTCTAGTCCATTTCTAGGCAGGACATCAGGATGCTTAGTCTCCAAGAAAACTGGGTCTTGCATTCACTTTCTTGTCTTTGTTATCTTAGACTTCCTATTTAATGCAGTATTCCTTTCAAACTCTCAGTGTGAAATACAAGTCAATTGGACTCAGATTCTGATTATGTTCTCCTCCAGTGGGAAGGGAAATTTGTTGTTATTCAATCTACGTGTTTATGGTAGGCATTTTATCTAGCTCTTCTCCACCTCTTTAGTAAAAGAAAGGTTCTCATCTTGAGATTATGGAGATGGTCAAGAAGGCATCTAACCCGCAGTACATTAGACTGATGAGTTTATTAGACACATATGCTCACAGTCTCAGGAAAGGAGGCTACTGCATGCAATGCAGAGTCACAGAGTAGTTGCATTTGAGACTAGGGTGGACAACAATCATGGGGTGTAGGTGTTGTAGCACCAGGGATGTGGTGATAAACCCTGGTTTCTGTGGTAGGATAACACTGGTTTGTTTTAACAATGTCATGGGCTGGCAGAAAAAGTGAAACCCATTAAGTTGAAGACAGTGAGAATAGCTGGTATGACACCCTAGGAACTGGCTAGATGGGAGTCTTCCCCACTGGCTAGGTGGGGGCAGATCTGGTGAGAGCAGGGAAATCAGGTCTTTGGGATCCAATGAGGTTCAAGGATGTCAAGGCAGCACCTGAAATTGTAGGTCTTGCAATACAGTAGGTTTTTTTTTTTTTTTTTTTAATCTGGGGATTGACTATCAGCTACTTTCCCTGTTGCCCTAGTCATTCTCTGGGACTAAATAGGATCACTCTTGCTATTAAAAAGCTTTCTATTCATTTCAAGTTTTCCAGTTTGGAGTAGACTTGGGTTCACCACCGTTCTTGTAACTTGTGGATTTTATGATACTTTTCTAGGCAAGCTGAGCTGCCAAATCTAATTTTCTTCCAAGTTATCCCTGCATATTTCCATCCTTCTGAAATCTCACCATGCAACAGGCTTTCAAATCTTCTATGCCCAGTACATCAATGTTCTCTAAGAATAATTTTAAAATTGGTCTTTATATCAACCCTATTTCAATTTGTAATAAAAGTGAAAACAATAATGGTGATGATAAAAGATACTATTACTTATTCATTATTATGTGTCAGTTGATTTGCTGAGTTCTTTATACACATATTCTCAGATAATTCTCACAATTTCAATTTAGAAGTGAGGAAAATTAGACTCAGTGATCTTATGCACTTTTCCATGATAAAGCAGTTAGTGAATGGCAAAGTCAGAATTTAAATCTGAGTCTATCTTGACTCCAAGGGTTTGCTACACCTATTAGAAGACTCATAAAACATTTAAGTGATGTGATTAAGTATTTCAGAATTTCCAAATGAAGGCTATGAATTTATGAAGATTTAGGAAGTCTTGACATTTATTTAGAAATCCTTGGGTCTGTCCAGGACAAGTGCCCAGCACCCTGCTTCTGGATGTCCTGCCAGCATTAGACCTGTGTTGCCAGCCCTTAACTCACCTGCTAACATGTACGGCTCGAGGCAACGGGCAGAGATCCTTGGGGAGAAACATCTTAGTGTGGGGAAGAGATTTTTAATGCAAAAGTCATATCTTTGAGCTGGGCAGCAGACCTTAAAATGAAGCTATTAGAGTTGCACATTATGGGAAGCAATGCCAGGGGTTAGCAGGAAGGGGATGTGCTTATAGTGGCAAATTAAATCTTTCTTGTCCTTTGGGATATTGTACCAATGATTTACAGGGTTCAGTGATAGTATCTACCTTTCCCTCCCAGCCCCCATCCAGCTTGCCTTTGTGGCCAGAACAGTTAAAGAGCAATTTGATATTCCTCATAATTATAATGTGTATCTCACCTTACTACTGCATGGCAACTTCAAGGGAAGAAAAAGAAAACAGACTGATTTTTCTGAAGGATTTATAGCCTTGGCATCACCATCTGGGAGGGATCTTGGTACCCCATAGGAGCAAAGTAATGGAAATTTTCCATGTTCAGGGTTGATTTGAGTTTGCCTATCTGGTCAGTGCCAACTTATTCTGTGGGCAGCATGTGTGAATCCCAAGATATTTTAGTTTTGTTAATCTGATCAGTGCCAGTCCATTTCTGGCTTTCCTGTCCACCTGCTGACTCCCTGGCGTTGGCTTCCTGCTGCTCTGTCCATCTGTTAAGAATTTATTTACAAAACACACTAAATGCAAACTGCACCAGGGTGGGACTTAGCTTCTCCCTGCCCAGGAAATGGCATTATGCCAAAGCACAATTTCCAATTGTTACTAAGCTTGAGTACAAGAAATTGGTAAATTCAAGGGACTCTTCCTTCCGCTTGAAATCCCTCAGGCAAAATGGCAATTAAATAAATCTTTATTTCCATCCAAGTAGGTAATGCTTACCCTACATGGAGATGTAAGGTCTAATTTCAAAGTGGTTTTTGGAGAGAACATTGGATTGGTAAGCAAAATTCTATGATTATAATACAGGATGTCTTATTACCTGCTCATATGTCTCTAGTCAGTTTCACTTTTAAACAAGGTTGTATTAGTTAATATCTTAAGTTCACTCCAGTGTAAAATCAGGATTTTTCTCATTTCACGTGAATGCACATATGTGTACACATGAAACACATGGATATAATATGTATGAAAGTATATAGAAAACATATGGAGGTTCTAGTAACTTGACTGATGTCACATGTGGAGAGCAGGATGTTTTTATGAGATAATAGGTTGCCATAGAGGAGGGGCAAAGGTATGTTTCTGACTGATGAAGTAGTGAGTCAATCTGGAGGTAAAACAATTCAAATAATTCAAAAACTAGAAAAATAAAGATATTCATGGAGGGAAAAAGAAATTAGCAGAGGGAGAAAGAATCTGCAGGCTTTTTCCCCATTTGTCTTTATCTTAGCTAGGCACATATGAGTGGGAGTGTGAGGAGACTCCTTTTTAAAATTAAATGCAAATTTTTTTTTAAGAATTTCAAGCTACATATTTTGAATTTTTAGAATGGAAATAGAACCATTTTGGAATTGGAGAAACAGCATAGATGAACACTGATATCCCTTGAAATGCCAAGATTATTAAGAAAACAATTCCTTTGCAAACTATCTACTCCACATGTATAGCAAAACAAAATAGTATCTACCCCTTCACTTTGGCAAAGTAGTGGTTTTGCTACTTCTTTTTCATTAAAAATGGAACTCTATGATTACATTAAAAACTATGAATTTCAGAAAAAGGTGTGTTCAAATGAGCTGTGGATATTCTTCATTGCTGAATATGGAGCTGAGGATTGGATCTAGAGAGTAGGAAATGGAGATTTAGCCAAATTTTCAATTACAGTTCTGGGGTCAGTGAGCGAATCATATTAGAAGGCTCTCAGAGGAGTCCCTCAGGGAAGTTGGATTAAAAAGATTCCCCAAAACTTAAGCTATCAAAATTAAGATATATAAAATTAGAGTAGTAACTTACGGAATTTTCATCTTTTGCACGTCAAGCACTGACTTCATGGTCATTGCGTAGTTTCCTGTTAAACATCTTTACCCTTTACTTGAGTCAAGTAGTTTGGCAGGATTATGTCTTTCTATGATATTCTCAGAGGGATATGGGGCTATCTTAAGGGGACTCAAAAATGGTAAGGGTAAGGACCCTAAAGAAGGAAACATTTTATGACCTCTTACATGGGGTTTCCTGAATAGGGTAAAATAATATTAATGTTACATTTGGGAATTATTGATTTATTCAGCAGGTATTTATTTACCAACCATTGGAACTCTGATCCATATGGAGCTTACAATCCAGAAGGTGAGAGAGGTATTTTTTTTGTTGTTGTTGAGGTAAAATTGACATGTGACATTAAATTAGTTTCAGGTATAAAGCGATGATTCATTGTTAAATATATTTTGAAATGACCACCATCATAAGTCTAATTGTATATAGTTAATTATATATTTAATATACTTTTAAAATGATCTTTAATTTTTATTGTAGTTTTTGGACTAAAGGAAAATTGTACATAAAATATAGAGTTCTCATGTATCCTTCCCAACTCTTTCCACCAGTTTCCCTTATTATTAACATGTTGGATTGTTCAATACATTTGTTATGATTAGTGAAACAACATTGATGCATTGTAATGAAAGTGCATAATTTATAATTCATTCTTTGGTTGTACATTTCTTTGGACATTGACAGATGTATTTCATATTTCCAACATTATCTTATCATATAGAATAATTTTACTGTCCTAAAAATGTCCTGTGTTTCATCTGTTTATCACTTTAATCCCATCCTAAGCCTCTGGCAACCACCAATCTTTTGAACTTATCTACATTTTTTCTATTTCCAGTATGTCATATAGTTGGAATCATACAGTATCTAGCCTTTTCAGACTGGCTTCTTTTACTTAGAAATATGGCTTTAAGTTTCTTTCAGATCATTTTCAGACCATTTTGTGACTTGATAGCCTTTTTTTTTCCTTTTTACTATTCAATAATATTCCATTGTATGGATGTACCAAAGTGTGTTTATCCATTTACATTTTGAAAGACATCTAAGTTGCTTCTAATTTTTGGAAACTGTGAATAAAACTAATGGAAAAATTCATGTGCAGATTTCCATGTAGTCATAACTGTTCAACTTACTTTGATATACCGCTTAGAGCACCTTTGCTAGATTAAATGCTAAGCATATGTTTAACTTTGTAAGAAACTTCCAAAGTGGCTCTGTTATTTTGCATTATTACTAGCAATGGATTGTATTCCTACTGCCCCATATCCACCAACATTTGGTGTTGTCACTTTTCTGAATTTTAGCCATACCATTTGGTGTGTGGTGCTGTCTCATAGTGGTTTTTTGATTCACAATTCCCTAACAGCAATAAGATTGAACATCTTTTCATGTCCTTAATGGCTATCTATCTTCTCTGATTAGTTATCTGTTCATATTGTTAAATTGCCTTGTCTGTTACTTTTTTACCTCCATGAATATCTTTATTTTTGAAATATTTGAATTGTTTTACTTCCAGATTGTGTTCTTGGGGAACTCTTTACTTCATCAGTCAAGAATTTGCCTTTCCCCCTCCTCCATGACAACCAGTATCTCATAAGAATATCCTGCCTTCAGTGTGTGACATCAGTCAACTTAGCAAACCTCCATATGTTTTCTGTATACTCTAAATGCTCTTTTCTTAGCATATCTATTACACTTATTTTAAAATATTATTTAATATGTACCATATATGTTTACAACTAATCTAAGTCTACTTTAAAATAACAGTGGGGCCTCCCTCATGGCACAGGCGATTGAGCGCAGCACTGTGAAGCTGTCCACAGACTTCGCAGCGCGGGTTCGATTCCCGGCCGGCCAGGGAGCAACCCACATGGTGCAGCAGACTCTCCTGACTCGTCCACTGCTCCCCTCAGCAGTGTATTTCACTCAATCTGCCTGTTCTGCACCCCACTCTGTCCCTGGTGTGCCCTCTCACTCTCCTGCGCATCCAGCCTGTACCCCGGTTCTTGTATGCATAAATAATCTTTAAAAAAATTAAATAACAGTATACTGCTCATGGGTAGTAAAGTTTCCATTTTTAACTATGACTTAGATACTTGGTAAGCCAGGTAGTATTTTATAATTGGACTCCAAAATTAGCATGATATGAAATCTCATATTTTTATGTTATGGCTTAATCATGCTGATTTGAATATAATAATAATATTGGGTAGAATGCAGATTATCTTTACTCTCCTATAATAAATGTATTGTACTGCATAACTTCATGGTGGTTGATGTTGAGAGATTAAATTCTACCTAGCTAAATTCATGGATTGCTCTTTTTTTTTCCACATTCTGGGACTTCTGATTTGTTTGAATAGTGAGTAGCTCTGAAAAGAACAAATAAATCTCTACCGAGATTTAAAGACATATGTCCCCAAAGCTATCCCAGGGTTAAATGCAGTGGACATGAAAGACTCGGAGTGAATAACTTTCACTACATATGCATTTTTAGGAATATATTTTAAACTAATTGGATATAGTTTACAGAATTTTGAGCTGTATGGAAAAATGAAACAGAAAACATCCAGGCAAAACAGGGTGTAAGGCCTCTGCTAGTACAGAAAGCACCTTTGGACATCCACACATCCATTCCTCAAGACATTTTACTTCCATCTGTTGGAAAATTGTTGTGATATACTGATTTTGCTGGAACACGACACTGCCATCTGCCAGTAAATTGTTGTCATAAATAAACAAATGAATGTGGTTGATCATGTGAACGACTCCTTTTCAAATGTGATATTGTCTGCAGGGCACAAACTGTACACCATATGGGGTAGACTTGAGTGGAAGAAAACGTTTCTCAGAAATTTCACCCTGTAGAAAAGGATCCTAACCTGGAAGTCTATGCCAAATATCAGGGCTTTTAGAACTTCACATTTCTGTGAAGATTGATAAAACCTTAAGTAATTTTCATGGGATGGAGCTGAGGCAAAGAAAAGGAATACCTGTTTGTTGAATACATACCTACAACCTACTAGATGTAGATATCTCATTTAGTCCTTCCACTAATATTTGGAGTTAGGTCATATCATGTGTTACAAGGATGAGCAAACTAAGGCTTGAGTGTACAAATGTTGTTACCAACTAGCAAGGAGTAGAGGTGAGATATGAGCAAAAGGTGGTCTATTCCAAGGCTACAACATTTTCCCTGACAAAATCTGCTCTTACACTTGAACTTTTGCCACCATGTTGATATAAGAAGGTTGAGAGGGAATCATATACTTCATACATCTATGAATCATATGCCTGTGCTTCACTACCTAGAAAACACAAACTATCACCTTTTCAGTGATATAAAAATATTCCATTGACTAATAAATCAATCTTTTCCTGCTTTTATTCACTACTACTATCATCCCTAGGGAACTCTTGGGGAGAAGTATCCTTAACCAGGACTCACAATGTGATGGAGTATATAGAACATTTCAGGTTACATATGTCAGCAATTTGAGGTTGTAGAAAACTTGTCTAGAATTGTAAAAACTATACTATAGCTTTTTTTCCCCACTATGTCAGATTTGTGTTCTTAATGTTTCCTATCTTCTTATTTATTTGCTTTGAGAAATTGAAGTGTGTAGGCTTATGTCCCAGAAGTTAGGATACTTGATGTTAAATTATGGTTCTGTTTAGGAAAGATATTCTATTCATGTATGTTCTCAAGTAAAACATAAATGTAATAAACATGATGAGAATGACATGGTGTGAATAAATATATTAATATTAATGATTAATATATTAATATTAATTAATATACACTATCGATAATTATATATTTCATTTTATGTTATATGTTACATATAATTATTAATAATTAAAATATTAATATTTTAATGATATATTAAATATATTAATATATCTTATTTGTAACAATTTTTATTTGTTTGCATTTTTCTCTTTCTATTTTTGTCTTCCATTCTTTTTCTGTATTCTCTGATTTTAACTGAATATATTTCAGGGACATATGGGTTTCCTTGTCTTTGTCATCCAAAAGGCAGTGGCCACAGAGTCCATATCTTTAGGATGACTATCTTAAGCTGAACCGATTTAATAGAACTTATTTCTAAACCTGATATGATGACTTCACTTGCTCATCAGTCCCTGACTTCTAGACATTCTCTGCTGGTGTCACCAATGACTTTCACATTGAGCTTTTCTCAATTTATGACCAAACTAATCATGAAAGACCATCTATTAGAGATCATCATTTTCACCTGATCCCCTGGGATGTAGAAATTATTTTGCTGTTTTTGATCTGATTTTATTCCAAGCACCTATGAATTCAGCAAATTGTAGCCTGCCCTTTATTTTTTATCTCTTTCTCTCTCTCTCTGCACCTGGGAAAAGTCCACTTTGCCAAAGTCATTTAACCTCACACCTGTTTATCTGCTGATCTATTTGTTTAATGAACTCTTTATTTAAAATTTAACCCACTTTGCCAATTCTCTCTTGCCCATTCCTATCTTTTGCCTCTTCATCAAGGTGTCATCCTTGGACTTTTAACTTAGTTCTTGAATGTGCTACCTATGTTTTCCGCTGGTACCACAGCCCCATTCTCACCTTCATACATTGGCTGTGATTGGACGCCCTTCATACGTTTTTTTTCCCCTAGATTCTATTTGTTCTGATCCCTCTAGCTCTTGGCTGATGCACTGCTCTGAATGTACTAAGAACTTGAAATCTAGCCAGAGCTGCACATCTGTGTTAATATGACCCACTGCTTGGATTTTCCCTGACCAAGTTCACCTATTGCAATGAATCTTTGGAATTGGACTCTTCCAAACTAAGGCTGAATCTACCATCTCATTTATGACTCTGCCCAGTACATTAGGCTTTTAGTTACCTCCAGGGGAAGGTTTATAGGCAGATCCATTCCTCAGCCTGTGCTTTTTCTTCCTAAGTAGCTGAAGTTTTATTATAACTCATGCATCCACATCCAGTGCTCATACTATCAGATTAGACCCTAAAAAACTTTATTTTCTTCTGTTTGTTCATTTCTTTTATCCTACCCATTGTTATTTTGGTTCCCTTATAACAAAATAGATTGAGCAGAGACTCCTTAAAATCAGGCCTGAGTAGGAAGTCAAGAATCTATGACTCCTAGAGGCCAGTTTTCCTCTTTCAGCACAGGCTGTTAAATAATGCTGGGCAGTCATGTATTTCTTACAAAATTCAACATAACATTTTTTTTCAGAAATCCCTGCCAGTAAAGTGGTAAACAAGCATACAAATAGAAATGGACATCTGACAAAACAGTGCAGTGTAAAGGGAAAGTGGTAAATTCAACCACGGCCTTCCCACTCCTCAATATATGTAGCTATATCTATATATATTAAAAAAAAAAACTCTCTAAGCATGTTGGACCAAAGTAGTATCAAACATCTTATTTGGAATCAATTCTGTCAGAATCACACTGTAAGGGTTTGTTCAGTGTGATCTGCAGAGACACATTATTAAAGTGCCCTGTTCCAAAATATAAAGTCAGATCCTCATTAGCTGGGACAAAGAATGTTGGCTTCAAGCTCAAGAAAGGAAGGAAAATCCCTATCTCCAAATGACAGATGTGGGTGTTAGCAGCGTTGTCGCATAACCCTGGGAATTCATTAAAAGTGTCAGGCTGTGTCACAAGGGCACTTTGCGTTGACAGCCCCAGTGGAAAAAAACTGTGATAATTGCTTTCATTCCTTGCTTACCTTTCACCTTAGCAAGGAAATACGATTGTAAATAAATAACCCAAAGTTGACATATCACAAGCTTTGTGCAGAAGACTACTCTGTGAAATGTGCATCTCAAGGACTGCAGGGCACTTTTCATAAGAGAACTAATAGAATATATCCTGCTGACTTTACTTAAGTGAAAACTGAATTCCTGTTTCTTAACCAAAACCAGGTTATTTACTAATTCTGGTCTTCTTGAGACAAAAGACAGTGTAACCAATGATAAAGAGGAAGACATAGTAAAGAGTGAAAGAGAAAACAAGCAAGGAAAGAAGTGTGAGTGTGTGTGTGTGTGTGCGCATCTGTGTGTGTATGTGAAAGAGAGAGACACAGAGAGAAGAAAGCTGGGGAAGGAAGAAGAAAAACAGAAGGGAAAGAGAAGGGGAAGGGAGAAAGGATTTGGTATTAGAGGCAGCCATGCATGTGCTATGAAGCTCTTACTAATACTCTTGCTAGTGTAAGTAAGAAGGGAGATTATTATAAAACACACTCTTGATGTTAGTTCACAAAACACACACAAGGAATCCAGAAGAATGGACAGTATTTTCTTTTTCTGGTTTGGGGTACAACTTTCTATTCATAAGAAATTTTTAGGGAATTTTTAAGATGGTTTTTCTATCCAATTTTCATCTTAATTATTTTTATGAGTCCTTCAGTCTTCAAACTTGGTGCCAGGTCTGTAAGGGGTTCAATCAACTGGACCTCCTCTGTATTTTTCCATTAATTCCTCTGCTATGATTCCCTAGACTGCTTCAACCTTCAGCTACTAGAATAGTTCTATGACACAGTAGAGCAATTTTCAGCAACTACCAGGCTGCTTCGGCCCTAAGTTAAAGATGAGACTATCTAGAATATTTTTAATTTCTCATTTGCAAGATAACTTGATTTTTAATCTTGCCATGTTCCCTGCTACCTACCCACTGTTGTGCCAAAAAGTCTATGGTTATTATACTGAAAATGATTTGGTGATTTCCCCTACCTTGAATCTCAGTATCAACTGCCTCCTTGCAAGTCTTGTCTTTTTTTAAGTTATAAACAATATCCTAGTAAGACGAAATGTGATCATATCAGGTTTTAAAAATATGATAAAGATCCATTGAGTCTTTCAATTTTATAAATATACATATTCATGACTTTTTTAAAAAAAAATATTTATTTATTTATACAAGAACTGGGGTACAGAACAGAGGCACAGGAGGGTGAGAGAATTCACCAGAGACAGAACAGGGAGCAGAACAGGCAGACAACCGAAAACACTGCTGAGATGAGCAGTGGGCGAGAGGAGAAGTCTGCCTAGCTGTGTGGGTATCTCCTTGGCAGCCGGGAATCGAACCCGTGCTGCAGAGGCTGCAGACAGCTCCACACTGTTGTGCTCAACCTGCTGCACCACCAGGGAGGCCCTTCATGACATTATTTTAAAGATAAAGTACATGCTCAAAAACATTTGGAATTTAATGTATATAGAATCAGTGGCAGCTGCTTAGTGTTAAGGCCTACATTGCTAAAGAGGATCTGATCAATAATGGCTGGCTGGGGTAGGTTGAACAAATGGACACGCCTTTGTCATTGTTATCAAATGTTCTATTTGAAAAAGAAGATATTTTCTTGATGGGATTGAATGATAAGTGAGTTCTAGGACAACAAAAACAGCTCATTCAAGGAAATATTTTTGCATCCAGTACTTAATCCAAACTCAGGATCACGTTAATAGCATAGAGAACTAGATTTAACTATTGTCTTCAGACCATACATCATACACAATGAATAAGAAAAGCAAGGAGATGATGTGGGGTGTGGGAGGGTAGAATTCTCAAGAGTCCCTATTTTCTTGAAGTACTGGGTTTTCATAAAGTTCAAGTTGTCATTCTCCTCTTTTATTCAGGGAACTATCATTTATTGCCAAAAAATTCAGTGCTTGGAGCACTCTTTTAATGTAGTGCCATTGTAAAAACAGGAGCATTTTTTACAGGAGCACTGCTGCTGTAAAAACAGTTGAACTATTTGTTGAGAGGTGATGGGAAAGATCCTGTTTTGGGCAGTTCAGACAGCTTAGAAGATGGATGCCAAAAAATAAAAAAGAGACATATTAACACTAAATAGTATATTAAAGGGTTAGGTGTTAAATCCTGATACTGTATTTATCAGGTGCCCAGAGACACCAAACTCTTAAGGGGAAAAATTCATGTTCATTCTAAGGGTTAATGCCCAGCTGTACATCAATCAAACTCTCATGGGCTCAGATTTTTAATTGGTGAGACATTTACAGGGAATAGAGAGAAGGAAAAGAGGAGTAGGTAAAAGAAATTTAACATATGAACTCCTAATCAAACTTCAAAATCAACTGCCCTGTCCATTCAATGGCAAACACTCAGTCAAACAGGCAGAGTCCAAAGTAGAATGGCCAAGGTCCAAAAACTGAGCTGCCAAGAGAATGAATCCAAGACAGCCTTGGATGCAGCAAGAAACACAATGAGAGTTTGGATAGGGCCCAAAGGACTATGAGAAAAGGAGTGGACCAAAGTTCAAAATGTACCATAAAATTTAGACTCCAGAAGATGCCAAGCTGAATCCTCCAAGGGGTCAGGATGGTGGCAGCCAGTCTCTCAAGAGAGTGGGATCACGCCATCTGCCAAAAAGCTGAAGTGGGAAAATAACCATAGGAAGGAGCTGGTTGAAGGACCACGCACAGGACCTGAGCAGAAGCAGGAGCCCTCCCAAGAAAGGCAGTTGAGCCAAAGTGAGGGTGGAAGTGGGAGGCTCCACAGAAGTGGGAGACCCCCTCGTCTGCCGACTCTGTTTGTTTTTTTTATTTTATATATTTTTACATCATTTTTCATTTTTGCACAATGGATGCATTTTCATCTTGGTTATAGTCCCCATACAATTCCCACACCCCCTTGTTTTGATCCCACTCCCTCCTCCCACCCTGTAGTGTGTCTCTGTTTTATAGTTGCTTGTTGATTTTGATTTTTACCTTGTTATAATTAGTCTTTTTCCTGGTCCCTTATTTAGGTTTTCTAATTTTTTTTTAAAGATTTATTTATTTATGCACCCAAGAACTGGGGTGCAGGCCATATGTGCTGGGGGTGGGGGAGGTAAGAAGATTCATCAGAGACAGAATGGGGGACAGAATAGGCAGGTCTACTGCAATACACTGCTGAGGGGAGCAGCGGGCGAGACAGGAGAGGTCTGCTGCACCATGTGGGTAGCTCCCTGGCTGGCTGAGTATCAAACTTGTGCTGCAGTGGTTGCATATTGCTTCATAGTACTGTGCTTAACCCCTTGCACCACCAGGGAGGTCCATGAAGACTCTGTCTTAAATACTACCTTTGTCTTTTAAAGTCTTTTCTTCCCCTTGGTTCCTGTTGTCCCCATTAAAAAATTCAGGGGGTGGGCCTCCCCTGGTGGCGCAGTGGTTGAGCGCTGGGCTGCGAAGCTGCCCGCAGCCTCTGCAGCACCGGTTCCATCCCTGGGGCCTGCCAATGAGGGTCCCACCTGGCGTGCAGATCTCTCCTGCCATGCCTGCTGTTCCCCTCAGCAGTGTACTTCCGTCCTTCTGCCTGTTCTTTAATTCTTTTACCCTCCCACGCTTCTTACTGTACCCAGTGCTTGTATAAAGAAAGAGAGAAAGAAAAGAAAGAAAGAAAGAAAGAAAGAAAGAAAGAAAGAAAGAAAGAAAGAAAGAAAGAAAGAAAGAAAGAAAGAAAGAAAGAAAGAAAGAAAGAAAGAAAGAAAGAAAGAAAGAAAGAAAGAAATCTTTAAAAAAAAATTCAGGGGGTGCATGAATGGCAAGACTCATGACTCTCACAGCTCTTTCATTCCCCCAGTTGCCTTCGTTCAGGAAGTCATGGGGGTGGAGTGGTGAGATGCATGGGTCTCTAATAAATCTAGTGAATTAAAAGATATAGGTGGAGAAAAAAATCCATTGGTTAAGTGATATCATTATTCAGTTTCTTCAAACTCCCAAACCATTATGTTAAAGCTTTCAGTGAAGTTATTTATAGTCTTTGTTAACTCTTATATATAAGGACATGCATCATCTGGGCATTTCACTACATTTTCCTAGTTTCCTAGAGCAATTTTTCCAGGGAACACTTCAGTCCATACATTGTTTGTGGCAGTGACAAGGCCATCAACATCATCAGGTTTTAGCTCACATGGCTTAATGCAATCCTGAAGAAATGGGCCACTGGAAGACAACAGAGTCCCAATGGGATCTGGGCAGCCAGACTTTTCTCAGTGACACTGAGGAAAGTGAGTGGAAGAAAAATTGGCAAAGTTAGTTTGAAGGGTTGTCACCAGACATTGAAAGAAGCTGGAATAATAGAAAAGTTGCCAAAGATTAACAATTTGGAGGCAGTTGCTCAGTGTTTTCCAGAGATGGGGGTTGGATAAGGAAATCAATGAAATTTCTGACACAAACAAATGCATTGACTTCTCAACAACCTTGTCTTTGAAAATATAATTACCTAGAAATATCTAATTAGTATTTTTCTGTTTAAAAAAAAAAGATGTTTTGTTTCCAAATAAATTATGTTTAAAGTAAACGAATGAAATGTTTGTGAAAATGTTTCAACTAAATAGAGTATAACGTTCTGGTTTGTATAATAGCAGTGAAGTCAAAATTAAAGGGTTAACTTGTTCACAGATCATAGAGCACAAAAAAAAAGAAATCTAAACTTTTCTTTGAGGGTTGCTGTCATAAACAGCAGATCCTGGACATTTATGAGCGGATGACATGGCTTGAATATACTTCAGACCTATTAGCATGAGCATCAGCTGAGGCTTGCTGACAGTGCAGGGGAGCTGCCCAGACAGAAGGCCTTCAATAGAAATTTAAAATTACAGTTATCTGAATCAAGTCTCTTTACACTTCTCCATGTATGACTGCCCTGTAACGAAACAATGAACTTCAGCCAAGTCCACATTTCTTTGCCCTTACCTCATTCCTTAGCCAATAAAATTTGACTCCTTTATTATCAAACTCACTTTCCAAAACCAATATAAATTTCTTTCCCTATCTAGAGGGAGGTAAATTTGATACTTCTTTCTCCTACCTCCCTGTTCATCAACTTTCAATAAACTGTTTCTTCTCTCAAAACATGGTGCAATCATCAACTCATGCATAACAGGCAACAAGACCATTGCTTGGGAATAGTGGTCAAATAAATGGATTACATCTTTAGGGATATCATCATAATTACTGAATATTGTTAGAGAAGAGCCATAATTTGCCCAATTCCTGTATTGGAGAGTATAGAAATGATTGTTAGGAGGAAAGGAAATAATAGCTATAGACCTCAGTCTCACTCTGATATATTTGTGTGTGTGTGTGACTGTATTAAGATATGTATGTACACACATTTACAGACATACCCACATAGAGATTACATTTATGTAAAATTAAATAACAGTGATTTTACGCTGCATGTTCATATTATCAATAATTTATAGTTTTCTCTTTGTACATCATTTTCTACAAAAAATGTATTATGTAAAAAGTATACAAAAGAAGAGTAATACAATAATGTGAGCAAAATAAGTCTCATTAATTATGGAAATTAACTAAACCTGGGGAGTCATAAAACATATACAACAGAAATAGATAAAATATTTAATAATAAAATATAGTTGTATATTAAATAATCCATGTTTCTTTTTTTAAAAAAATATTTATTTTTATTTATTTTTAAAAAAAATTATTTATGCATATGAGAGCTGGGGTACAGGCCAGAGATGTGGGGGGTGAGAGGAATCACCAGAGACAGAGCTGGGAACAGAACAGGCAGACTGACTGAAATACACTGCTGAGGGGAGCAGTGGGTGAGACAGGAGAGTTCTGCCTGGCCGGCCAGTCATCAAATTTGTGCTGCAGGGGCTGCAGATTGCTTCATAGTGTGGTGCTTAACCTCTTGTGTCATCAGGGAGGCCCCCTAAAAAAAGATTTATTTTATTTATTTATGCATACAAGAGCTGGGGTGAGGGCCAGAGATGCAGGGTTGGCAGGGAGCGTGAGAGGATTCACCAGAGATAAAGTGGACAATTGTCTGAAATATACTGCTGAGGGGAGCCTCAGGCAAGACAGGAGAGGTCTACTGGGCCATGTGGGTTAGTAACCTGGCCAGGGGTGAAACTTGTGCTGCAGTGGCTGCAGATAGCTTCATAGTGCTGAGACTTCACCCATTGCACCACCAGGGAGGCCCCCTCCATGTTTCTATTTAGTTAATGATGGGTAAGAATAGCATCTATGTACCATTCAGAGTAAGAAATGCTGGTAGGGAACTTCCTACATTTCCTAAAATGTAAATATTAAAAGACATAGTATCATTGTCAGTTCTCAAGTTGGTATAAAATAATGCAAATGACAAATCATTTTCTAGACTTGATATTTAAAAATTAATGTTTATACTCATCTATCAGCTAGTTGAGATAGATTTTGATACTGATTCCTGATCTTCTGAAATCAATCATATATGTGTTATTCTTTAGCTAAAACTCAAGTCTCAATATTCTTTTAAGCATGAACAGGAAAAAAAAAATTTGAAATTACATTGATTATATCAGTAAATTCGTGTTGTTATAAAGCCAAATTTGTCAGGGTAGAATAAAACCTCTTTTAATAAAAAGAGATAAATGGGAATTCTCTAGAATTAAAAATTAACTGTTCCCGGAAAACAACAAAGTAACTAATAGACTATATTTTTTAATATTGAAATGTCAGGGTGAAGCAAATTAGATTAAAGTGAGTAATGAGAATTACCTTTAAAAATTGTCAGAAACATTTAAAGCCACTGTCAGTAGGACATGTGACATAATATTTGACTTAAATGGAAAACAGTCAAATGAGTTATTTGGTATTGGGTTTAGTTGGGGAGGGCTTCTGAGTGAAGATTCAAACCATACAATTATGTCTTTGGTATAGAGTCTGAAAGGTAAATCCAACTATGGACTTACATGATATCTTGAAAATCATTACAGTAAAAATGTAACTTGGTTATCAGGGTAAATACCCGTGCAAGTGAAACACCTCTGTACTATCTCACCCAAAGTCCTGAAGGCTTAATCTGCTTCCACCCTGCCTTGTCTACACTTCTCAATTTTCCCGTCATCCATTTTGGGGTATTTAAGAATATGTTGTACCAAGGGAGACTGTGTTTGCTTGGGGCATAACAAAACTTAGGTACTATAGGGGCCTTCCTGGTGGCGCAGATGGTTGAGCGCAGCACTATGAAGCTGTCCACAGTCTCTGCAGTGCCGGTTTGATCCCGCCAGCCGAAGAGAGAACCACACGTCGAGTAGACCTCTCCTGTCATGCCCACTGTTCCCTTCAGCAGTGTATTTCAGTTGGTCTGCCTGTTCTGTTCCCCACTCTGTCTCTGGTGAATCCTCTTACCCTCCCGCATATCTGTCCTGTACCCCGATTCTTGTATAAATAAATAAATCTAAAAAAAAAATCTTAGGTACTATAACTCTCGTCTCTCCTGTCTGATGCATAGATAATACCTGACAGGTATGGATGGTTATGCTCACAGACAAGAGTAAGGATGTGTTTTTGACTAACCCCAAAAATGATGTGAGGGTGGAAGTTTGTGGTTTGGTGCTTAATCAGATCTATCATTTTCCTGTAACGTAAACTCCACTCTTGACTTCCCATTGAACCAACGCCATTGGTTTCCTCAGAGCCTCATTTGGAAGCAAATAAACAACTGACTTTTTTTTCTCAATCCTTCTATAATAATCCTAATTCTTCTTTAAGCATTGTGAATGGATTCCTGCTTAGAAGGGTCACAATTAAGAAATAACAAAAAAGTTAAAATGTATGTTTATGTTTAAAAGATTAAGATTATTATAGATTAATAAGGATTTCCGGTCTTCAGAAAACACCTTCTTCACTAACCAACAGAGGGAAGATAAATGCTGGTGCTTGAATAGGATCCCCAAAATATATTTTCCTTTGTTCTACCAAAACATATTTTTACTTTCAACCAAGTTCCATGCTCTTAAATTTTTTAAAAACTATTTATTTATTTATGCATACAAGAACTAAGGTGTAAGCCAGAGACATGGGGGGGGTGAGAAGATTCACCAGAGAGATTGGGGAGCAGAACAGGCAAATCTATTGAAATATACTGCTAAGGGGAGCACTGTGCAAGACAGGAGAGGTCTGTTGAGCCATGTAGCCAGGGATTGGCTATCCCTAGCCAGGGATTGAACTGGAGCTGCAATTGGCTAGTGATAGCTTGATAACGCTGTCTTTAACCCCTATGCCACCAGGGAGGCCCATGCTCTCAAATATTTACTTCAGATTGATGAAGATCACCCACTCCAAATTTTGTCTGTTTTTCTTTTCATTGTCAGTTTACTAGAGTGCTCTGAGAAATGCATTTAAAATCAGATAAGGAATTACATTAATATATAGGCATCATTCTTTCTATCTGTTATCTATCTAATATTCATTCTCTTTTACTACAGAAAATACAGTGTACTTAATAACATCAATAAAAATAATAATGTATATCAAGTCTTTCTCCTATGGTGAAGAAAAAGCTACTCTGATTCCAAAGGAAAAAACATGTTATGCAAAAAACCCTTAAACACAAATTTTCTACCTTAGGCATACCAACTTGCATTCAAATTAAAAATACTTGAATTCTCAGTTACTACAACTATGAATTTTCAGCCTGTTATTGATTCTTTGATCCTCAATTTCTCAATGAAAAGATCTTCCTCCTTGTATATTATTATGAAAATTAAGTGAATTAAAGAAGCAAATTTTGAATATATTCTTTATGTTTTACTTTTAGATAGCATGCAAAAGCATGCAATAGCAAAGATTAGTTTTCTTTAAAATATCCGAGTACAAGTAATTGTGAGGTCATCAAGGAAATCCTGGTATGTAAGTAAGGACGTAAGATAGGATAGGGAAGATATTCAGAAAAGTGTGTTATCAAACAGGTCATTACTGTGAACAACTGATCTTCTATTCTGGAGGAATAGAGCTCTCGTAGACATTACAGAATACTCCAGGGATGTCACAATTGGTGGTTAGTGGAGGATGACGTCCATCTTTAGTTGCCTTAGTCCTGCTCCAAGGAAATGTATTTGTATGGCCCTCCCAGTCCATCCTGTATATGGGTAGAAGTCACAGTTGTTTGTAATAGGATGATGTTGCAATGAATCCGTACTTTTACTACTGGTGGTTAATAACAGTTGAATTTACATGAACTGTGTTTGATGGTGGGTTTTTCAAAGCCAAAAACACACTAAATTACAATTAACAATTATAAGTTAAATATTAATGCTATGGTTTTCCAGACTTATCTGAATTGCATGCAAAGGAAGCAACATGACTTGGCCTTCACATACTTACTTGTTTTTTAATTAACGAATGGGCTCTTGATTGTGTGTTTAATACTTAACTCCATGGATCTGAAAGCTGTATGATGACTTGGACTAGGCTGATCTTTTATTTTTGCTTCAAAATTAATTATTTACTAATTGGTATTGCCCATATTTTTGCTCAGAATTGCTTCAGATTAATATATGAAAATATCTAAAAAAATATACAAATATACACTCTGCTTCTATATTATGTTATTTACAAATGAAGAGATATTACAGAAAATCTTTGTGTGACATTCTTTGAAATGCAGCCTAGCATATATTTGTTAATGAGTTTACCACATTATGTGATTATATCAGGTGAAAGGCTGTCACTTCTGTGCAGATGTCATTAAAGTGTTGAAAACAAAACCTCGGTTGTGTAACCTTCCCACTTGATTTACCCCATTTTCTCAGATTACATGATATTTAATTAATACTGTGCATCAATTTTGTCTAAAAACATCTTGATCCTTTTTTTCCAAAACAGTATTAGAATGTACTTATAAATAAGATTCAGTGGATTGTTTTCACATGGGTATTTATGCTATATGATAGAGAAATTATTTTCTTAATACTGTAATTGGAGAAACTTTACCCATTATACTTTCTTTTTAAGAGGTTACATTCTTGTGTTATTTGTTACCTTCTCTTTCTCAATGAAGTTGAGACTGGTCTTGGGCACAGTGGTAATGATCTAATAGAAGCTATTTGAGATACTGCTTGTTGATTGGCAGGATCATAGACATTGAAATAGGATATTAACAGTAAAATATTTTTGTCTCATTATTTGGTTAAGACCCTAAAAGTCTGAAGACAAAATAATAGTGGCAAGTACTTTAATTTCTCTAGTGAGGTATTGACTGTCTTTTCAGTAATTGTGCTGAGATGTCAAAATGCCCAAGTTACCACAGATTGTATTTGAATGGGAATAGGGTTAAAAATATGCCTCTTCTGGTGACATCCTATAAATCTCACTCAGCTCACCTTACAATTACAGAATTAAATATCTTTCCTATTACTTGCATGCTATTTTATTTAACAAATATGGAAACTTAGAGTTTAAAAGATTAAGGAACTTACAAATTTCCCAAATAATAATCATAAATATTACTACAATAAGGCTCTTCTCTGCATATTACTATTCAAAGGAGAATTATGCCATTTTATAGTCTTGTATTAACTTTTCTTTCTCATAATGAATTTGTTAAAAAAAGACAAATGTTTTTAATAATCCTTAGTAACTCAATGATGCTGCTATAACCTACGAGCTGAGATTAAGTGGATTATTTTATGGCATGTGCACTGAACCTGAACATAAGTGCCCTCAGACATAGAAAAAAAGAGGTTTATATTTCATTTAATAGATAACATACACAGGACACATGTACTGTTTATAATAAATTTGTGGGATTTATCACAAGACACCCAAGCCTGTTAAGACCTACTAAATATAACTTTAGAGTAATGCTAATTCTGGAGAGGGGAACATATGCATCATCTGTGGACAATTTGATAGCCTGTGATATGTGTAACCAATTGTTCTTATTTACATTAATTTGCATTGTGAAAAGCAATTTTACAGTTTCAGTCAGACTTAATAGGCAATTTGCAGCTGAGTGCCTAATGGCATAGTTACTTAAGCCTGCCCCAGGGGGGCTTTCTAGAACTGATATGAGACTAAACCTTTTAAATGTTCAATTGAACATCTTAAAAAGTCAAAAAGTCTTTAGCTATTAGACCCAGTTTGGAATTGCTTTGTCATATTGAATACTGGTGTTGAAGATACCTGCATTCAAATGTTTTTCACTGTAGGCAAGAGATTAGAGACTCTAAAATATTGTAGCATAAACCAGGTGAGTTTTTCTATACAACAATACTTAAAAACAATGCAAATTCCAGGTAGGTCTCAAATGTAGCAAACATTCCTTTGGTGCATAAGTCTTGACATAATTTTTCCTTGAATAGGGGATGTATTAATATGCTTAAAATTGTATTTCCTTTAGGATTAACAAAATAAAGCTATTGCAGAAATTACCTTTTATTTTTCCAAATCTTTCTCATTTATTTTTTTCAGTATCTTATTTAATCATTTTTATGTCTTCATTTGTGATTTTTATTGTCTCCATTTTTTCCTATTGTGCCTAGCAAATTTCCAGACACATAGTAGGCATTCATTGCATATTTATCAGAGTTTTGAATTACTAAGAGTTAAAACAGATATTGTGCAAAATAATGTCTTGAAGAATAGAAAATGCAGTTAAATATTGACTGGATTTGCACTCTGTGACATTAAATAAACTTAATTGGTGCTTTATACACAATGGGGGGGTCATCTTCATGAAGACTGTACATTACAAGCTTTTTGTGCATATGTTACTGTAGTAATGTAAACAATTAAGGTACCTGAGTTCAGGTGAAGACAGGTCATTCTGTGTTCAGCTCTTTTATGGAGAGCAAATGGAGAACTTGATAGAATATTCTAGCACCATAATTTTCAAAGCTATATAATTATCATTCCAGAAATTTACATAATATTTTCAGAAAATTCTCATAAATGGACTAGGTAATTTGTACTGACTAGGCAATTCTTGTGGGCACTGTTTAATGAAGAACTTTGATGGGAAAGAGAAGGATCACAAGGTTTGAGTAGGATTCACTAGCAAAGATACTGATATGCTCCAAAAAGGAGATGCTCTTATGAAGAATGGAGAGAATGCACTCCCTGGACTTACTTTTGGGTACAGAGCTCCAAGAAAAAAATGGGCCACTTCAGATTGCTAGGAGCACAAGCAACTTGAGTTTAGCACTTTTCTTTGTAACTCTTGAAGTAACACTGCACAATGTTTTTGCACAAGCTGCTATGGATGCCACAATTCTTCCAAATTAGTAAATTGTCTCTTTGAAAGAATATAGGTTTTAAGGAGATTGGTCTGATTTCAAAGATACAAATAAGAGTTTACATTTTGCCGCTATGGAGAAGTTGATCTTGAGACTGGCGTTTTCCTTGATAAACCTGTACCTCAGCTGCAAGATGAGGATGTTAACATCTATTCTATGAGGATACATGAGGATTAAGTGAGGTCTATGCAACAGCACTTAGTGAGCAATGCAAAGGAAACCTCTACCTTTCTGTAATAACTAACATTGTCCCCCTGTATAAAGTCAGGCTTTTTATAAGTGTTTGATAAATAAATGAAAACATGAAAGGAAAGAAAAAGTTTTCTTCTCCTGTACTTTACATAAGAAGAAAAGATTTGTGAAATATCAGTTTAGGGATTAAGACTGATAACTATAGGAATACAATTAGAATTAGAAGAACAGTTATGTGTTACTAATGCTGGGATAGTCCTGGACTTATGGGTAGGATGGCAGTTACAGGTGTTACTGAATCAGACTTTCTTAAATAATTCACTGCCTATTGTAGTTGTGCCTCATATTTAACTAAAAGAAATGTGGGAATCTTTAAACTTATACAGAATTTTAAATTGGGCTCTGTTAATTAATTAAGAATTATGAAGTATAAAGAATAAATTTTTTTCAAAATAATATTTATGGAAATAAGTTTCCCCTGACAGTTGAAAAAGTGATTGTATGGTCATTGAAATGGGTCAGGGCTGAGTGGGTAGGTACAGTAGAAACTTGTCCTTGAATCTGCCTCTGGAATCTCTTTTAGAATATCTTTGCAGGCTCACAGGAACCTGGCATTTGCCCTAGGTGGATCAGTACCTTTAATAATCCACATTACTCCTGGAGAGGCCATTTCTTCTAAGTCCTACATACACATAGCCCACCAGAGCATTTCTGTGTCCCTGTGTTTTCTGCTAGACGTGTTTGTAGATCATTTGTTTCTGAGTAAGATTATTATTGTAGCTCTTTAGAACATGGCAGTGACACAACTGGAGTTTGGATGGCAGCAGTTTTCTTGGTGTCCCTTCTGGGTCATTCTTTCATACAGGGTTTCTAAGACTTGGGTGTGGACCAAATTTTGTCATGTGACTGATTTGATATCAGTTTTATATTCATAGAATATAGTCGAATTAAACACATGATACATGATATTCAAAATACATTGTTTCCTTTTTTCTGGAGGGCAAATGAGTTCTAGAGAGAAGAACTAGTTTAAAACTAAATTCAATTAAGTATCACAAAAATTGCAGTAAATGAAAAGTAAATGCCAATAGTCATATGGAAGAAATTACCTATTTATTGACATAAGTCATCTTAAATTAGATGATCTAATGTAATCAGATTTTTTTTTGTGATGATATCCCTAACTCTTCAAATGTAGTTCCAAGAGCAATACCATTAGAGCACCCCAGAAGTTTAACTTTTAACCCCCATCCCAGAAAATTTAAATCAGGATGTGCATTTTATTTTATTTATTTTTTTAAAAATATTTATTTATTTATTTATGCAAGCACTGGGTACAGTCAGAAGTGCTGGAGGGTGAGCGAATTCACCAGAGCCACAGCGGGGAGGAGAGCAGGCAGAAGGACCGAAGCACACCGCTGAGGGGAGCAGCGGGCGGCAGGAGAGGTCTGCGCGCCATGTGGGACCCTCCTCTGGTGGCCGGGGAGCAGCCGGGGATCGAACCGGAGCTGCAGAGGCCCCGGGCAGCTTCTCAAGCCAGCGCTCAACCGCTGCACCACCGGGGAGGCCCAAGATGTGCATTTTAATAAGATCCCTATAAGATATACATGCACGTAAAATTTGCTGACCTTATAGACCAACCCTTCTTACTTTACATGTTAAGAAACTGAGCCCTAGAAAAGTGAAACTGCACTCTGAAGGTCATCGCTGATTAGTGCCATAAATTGAACAAGCTAGGGCCCAGATGTGTTTTTTTTTTTTTTCTTTTATACCCATTGACAATTCAGTGGGTGTATACTACCACAGAATATACTAGAAGTAAACACATGATGCATGATGTGCTCCATTGTCCTGTGTCAGAAGTCCTGGTAGTGGGTTGAAAATATAGAGACAACTTAATTCTATGAACCAGAGAGAGGAATTTGCTATTCCAATCAGCTTTGATGCATTTTTCCAGAGGAAATGAGTAGCAAATTCAAGCAGTCTGCAACAGTAAGATTTAAGGCAAGTGTTGTAGTGATATAAAAGCACCGTGTTGATGGAATTCAAAGCAGAGTACCCCTAGTTGCATAAAAAAATAGCAGATCTTTCAAAGAGGCTCAAGGTGGTGAGTTGTGGTTGACTTTTTCAATATTTTCCTTTGCAGTGAGTGTCATTCAGTGAGAGAAACAAGGGATTTCAGTCGGTATCCACAGAGCTAAACCTTCTCTACTGAGTGATTAGAGAGCAGTGTGGGACTGCTTACTTTAAATACCTTAATAGAATGAAATCAGGTTGTCATTCCTCTTTTTAAAATGCTCATATCCATAGAGAGATGTAAATCTAATATTTTGACATATTGAAATTAACAGCTACAATGGTTATTCACTGGTTATTTGCATATGACTATTTCATGTCCTGGGACCTTATTAAAAGCTCAACATATTTCTTGAGGAAAATTGAAAATCTGAGTAAATGGAATTTGGGAAATAGATGAGTTTGCCCTTGTGTTTTACTGCTTTTTGCTGTAGAATAAGAGAATTTACTTTCAGAAAATGGTTTTGCATTTACAATTAATTAATTCGTACATTCATTTATTTTCACCTCACAGTTTTTCTCCAAAGAATTTTAGGCAGTTTCCAAGTAAAATTAATTAAAAGATAATAAATAAAATAATTAAGGAAATGGTATCATAAAAAAAAAAATGAAGGTGGCAAAGTGAAATAAAGTAGGGATGGGGCAATCCCCAAAATGTTTACTTTAAAGTATTGTACATTTAATAGAATTGAGAGGTAAATGTGTTTTTAAGCTCCTTGTAATCACGAAATAAGGTATACATGGTAAGTGGATTTAAGGTGCCTATAGTAAACAAAACGCTGTACACTTAAAAAAGCTTTTCCTGGTCCTCCCCTGGTGGCGCAGTGGTTGAGTGCTGGGCTGCGAGGAAAAAAAACTTTTCCTGATCATGTGACTTTGATATCAAATATTGTATCCTATGTCACACAACTCTTTGAATAGGAAGATTTCATAGAATTCATTAGCATTTTAGAATTCACCATAAAATAAAATTTAGACTTGAAAATGATGACAGAAGAAAAGTTGTGCGTTAGGCTGTGTAAAGAGCAGGACTGGACCAGGGCAGGTTTTCGGATCCCATGCAGACCAGGTAAAGGAGGAGACAGCGTCCTCAGTAGTTTTGCAGGTTTTTTATTTGGGGTTCACCAGGCATATGGCAGGCAGGGGTGCTGGCTGGGGGCCTGGGAGGTTGGCAGGCCTCCCAGCCCCCAGCAAATCTTCACTTTATCTGGACTCTCTGGCGTTTGTTCTGCTGCTTCTTGGCTTCTGCTTCGGCTTCTGCTGATGCTTTGGCTTCTACTGCTTCTACTGCTGCTGCTGCTGCTGCTGCTGCTGCTGCTGTTGCTGATGCTGATGCTGCTGCTGCTGGCGTCCCCCCGTGACGCCGCCCTTAAAAAGCACAGTCTTAGCTCAGCTGAATCCCATCTACCTATGCCCACACCCTATTCCAGGTGCCCGCCATCAGGCATGCATTCAGGACAAGGATCCATCATCTATCCTGATGGCGGAAGGGCAGAAAAGCCTGACATTTTCTTTACCCTACAGGCTGATATAATTTTTGAAGTGCCAGGAACTTTGATTTGTATAGGTAGAATTTTCACTACTTAACATAAAAAATAAATGCTAATTTACATATTAGCTATGAGGAGCTACTGATGTGTGGTTAATAGACTGTAAAAAAAGGAAAAATATATATGGCAATGAGCAAAACAGGTATAAACTAATATCTCAGACTTAACTACTGAAGCAACGTGGACATGTATTCTGCAGGGCACTTAGGTGACATGTAGCCATTAATTGGCTAGTTGGCTTTCACATGCTGTCAATTAATCTTTAAAACCATTAAGGCCTGGCATGACATTGGAGGAAAGCAATCACAGTAATCATTCAAACTGGGAAACAAAGATTATTCTACTAATTAGTATCTTCTCCTAGCTGAAAGCAATTGAAATCTTTATGCTGGAGTAAGGATGCAAATTTTAGCAACTCTTTTTAATTTTAAATTTCTTTTCTTAATCTTTACCTCTTCCTATTCTTTGATCTTTTCTTAAAATTCATTTTTTTGGTTGCAGTGTTAGACATGGTATTTTTTTAGCTGAACAGAAATTTGATGATCATTAGAGATACTGAAAATCCTATATTTGCATGCATTTTATAAACATAGAAATTTCCTATAAAATTCTTCAGCATAATACCCATGCTACTTCATTTTATAAACATTGATTCCATCTATATTATGTTCTAAACACAAAAATAAGTACAGACAGATGTGGTCATTCTCCTCTTAATTTCTAGCTGAGGATGTTGGCATGAAACAAGTGATTATTTAACTATGAGCATAATGGATGTAGAGAAGGTGAAAGTTAAATGCTATGGGATTATGAAGCAAAGGGAAACTAGGGAGTCTTTCCTTAGGAAGTGGGTTTTGATCCAGGTTCTGTGAATGAATAGGCATTAACTTGGGGAAAGACTATGAGAGGGAACAGAGAGAGAGAAGTGTGTGTGTGGGGGGGGGGGTGTAGGGTGAGTGAAAAGGTATCAGGCTTTTCTGTCCTCCCGCCATTAGGATTGATGATGGATCCTTGTGGTCTGAATGCTGTCTGATGGCGGGCACCTGGAATAAGGTGTGGGCATATGTAGATGGGATTCACCTGGGCAAGACTGGGCTTATAAGAACCAGGAAAGAAGAATGAACAGGAGAGCAGAGAGCAGAACCATGAGAGGAGAGCGGAAGCAGAACCACGAGAGAAGCAGAGAGAATGTGAGAGAAGGCCGGAGAGCCCAGAAGGAGTAAAGACTTGCTGGGGGCTGGGAGGCCTCCCGGCTCTCCAGGACCCCTGCCCGCCATGTGCCTGGTAAATCCCAATAAAAGCCTGCAAAGCCACTGAGGGCTCCAGGACTCTCCAGGACTTCTCCTTACCCCATCTGCTGGAATCATAGAAAACTTGCACTGGCCCTTCCTGTCCCCTACAGGGGGACAGCTGTTAAATGATGCAGTATCACTTAAGACTGATGTGGGGATAAACATTTCATGTTGAAAAGTCAGAAGGAAGCCAACTTGGACTGTAGATCCAGTAATAAAAAATACAGAAGTCATATCACTAAAGCCAAATCTGCTCCTTGTAGATTCTCCATTAAAGCAAGGTGAGAACAAGTGAGAAGTGCTTTTCTGGCCTGCACACAGCTAGCCACTGCCTGACAAGACCTCTGGCCAGGAATTTCCAACCCCTATGCATGTACTTCTGCTATTCTATGTGGTCTACCCATAGCTGCTCCTTCAATTTCCAAAATATTTTTTTCTTCTCCCCTCTTACTACACAGGGAACAACATCAACCATCTAATGTAAAATGTTAATTAGATGTATAGTAACTGACTCAATGAACATAAGCACACTTGACCCAGTAAGAAGTACGTGAACAGAGAAGTGTTCTACTTATTGCAGTATTTTCTGTTTCTGTAAAGAGAGTACTTTGGGGGAGAGAAAAGGGACTAAGTGCTAAGGGGTCTGTCCTGCTTTCAATAACGATAGTCAGTATAATAGACTGTAAAATCTCAATTAGCAAAATGAGACAGAGAGAAACGCTAATCAATTCTATCAAAGGGCCTGGTGGGACATTGTTTTGCATCCGAGATTAGCAAGATTAGCTCTCCAATAACTCTCCAATAGCAGAGACTTAAGATTCTGTGGATTCAGGCCACTAAGTCACATTGCCCATTGGCACATAAAATAATCTGGGACTGATTCTGAACTGGCAGAAGGTTAGTGCTGCTCTTTAATGCCTGTTATTTCAAAAATAGCAGTTCACAGTTCTATACTCATAAATACAATACCTACAAACTATAAACTTTCATGGAATGGGATACATTTAAAAAAAGAAGAAAGAAAAGAAAATCCAGCTATTTAAGCCTGAAGTCTCTTTTCAGGAAGTAGAGACTACAAAAGTAGCCAGTTTTATTCTCCCCTAAGAAAAGTCAAGCTAATGTTAAAATTGTTGAATCATATAAAATTGATTTATGTCTTTTTGTTGTTTTTTCTTTCATTTGTGGTTGGTGGTATTTTCATGAAAGGGAGACACAATGAACAGTCTTTTTTCTACTTGAAATTCTATGGGGATATTTTGTGGAGTGTGAATAAGTATGTCTTACTTACATAATTGTTGAGAGTCAGTTAATATTTGGCTGGAAGTTC
The DNA here is from genome assembly GCF_964194135.1 of Talpa europaea. Classification (NCBI taxonomy): domain Eukaryota; kingdom Metazoa; phylum Chordata; class Mammalia; order Eulipotyphla; family Talpidae; genus Talpa; species Talpa europaea. The sequence goes on from NC_140076.1 coordinate 50,908,946, forward strand.
TATCCCAGGAGCTGTTTCCTATTGAATACTGAAGTTATTAAGGGTGATTTATTGAACTTAAAGATTACTTTAGGAGTAATATAAAAAAAATGAAAGTGAAATCAAGTCACACACTGGAATATTACACTTCAGTCAAAACGAATGAATTACAGTACATGCAATTGGATGAATTTTCACAATATAATAATAAATGAAAAAAAACTTCTGAATGATTAAATTAAAAATAATGACAATAAGATATATATGTATATATGTGTATATACATGTGTATATATATATGTGTGTGTATATATGTATACACACATGATATGTTGAATATGTATATGTATGTGTGTGTGTGTGCACTCGTGCGCACATGTGTGAGTGTGAGATTTATTATATATAATTGTGTTATTTTTATTGAGATATAGCATTGGTTTAAAACACTATATATATAAATATATATGTGTGTTTATGTATTTAGAAGTATAGATTCACCCCTCCTCACATGTATATTACCACACCACACGACACCCACCACAAAAGCACCAATAATCCTTCACTGTAGTCCATGGGGGCCCTTCCCTCACTTGCTCACAATTTCCCAGTATCCTCACCTGATAGTAGTTGGATTTTCAGAGTATATTTTGGTTTAGCTTTCTCTACTCTTTCCTTTTGTTTCTTTTTATTCCACATGAGTGAAATCACTTGGTATTTGTCTTTCTTCTTCTGACTTCCCTTTCCAGTTCCTAATTCCATGTTGTCACAAATGGCAAGGTTTCATTTTCTTTATAGCTCTATGGTATTCTATTGTGTGTATATCTATAACATCTTCTGAATCCACTAATCTGTTGTGAACCATATTGTGAGATTATAGGTTGTTGCTAGAATTGTAGTGCTTCCTTTGGTTGGGGAATTCTTGGATATTTATTTCATTTTAAAAAATAATCAAATAACAGTAGTAAATTGATTGAAAACATGGCATTCATCCTTTCCATCTCTACATTCATGCCTCGTGCACTGTAATTCTAGAAAGCTTTCTGCTCTCCATATATTTCTTCTTGCAGCTGATTTAATATCTTTCTTCCATGGTACCAACCAACCGGTGCTTTCACCATCAGTATCTTTTTTTTTCAGCAATACTCATATAATTTTGATGTTTAGGGATATGTGTTTAACATATTAAACTTAACAGGGACATGTGCATTTTACTAAGAAATATTTGAACAATAATAATGAAATGTCAGAGATATTGGCAGTATGATAGGGGATATTTTAAATAGAAATATCTCATGTTCTTAAAGTACACTGAATGTAGGTGGATGCATATCTTATGTCTGAGGTCAGTATGAAAACTGGTTTGGGCAATACTATTTTAGCTGGGGTGTTTAAAAGTCATATTGTTATGATTTGTATTAAAGTGTATTAAAGTAGTATTAGCGGTATCACTTCTGAAATGAAGTATGGCTTTTTTTTTTTTTTTAAGATTTATTTATTTATACAAGCACTGGGTACAGTCAGAAACATGGGAGGGTGAGAGAATTCACCAGAGCCAGAGCAGGGAACAGAACAGGCACTGCTGAGGGGAGCAGCAGGCACGCAGGAGAGGTCTGCCGCACAATGTGGGACACTACCTGGCAGCGGGGGATCGAACTGGCACTGCAGAAGCTGCGGGCAGCTTCGCAGCTCAGTGCTCAACCGCTGTGCCACAAGGGGAGGCCCAATGAAGTATGGCATTTTTATTTTATTATTTAAACCAGACTCAGAAACCTACTTTTTAATAAAAAAGGCAGGGGATCAGTGCATTATTTTGGCAAGGATCCAGAGAGAAAGGTAATACTTCATTCTGTTAGATCCCTATTGCTGTTTCAACCAAACATGAAGTCAGCTCAATTACCTATGTGATGAGGGAGAAAAGTGACTTATGTTATCAAAAACTAGAAAAAAAAAATAATGGATTGCTTTGATAATACAGAGATGATCTTTCTAAAAGAAAATATAAAAATTACCCTACTTATTTTTTTCCCCAGAATTTAACTTTGCTTTCCTCTCCTTTTAAGTGTCTTGGATGGGGAAGTAAGTATAATGCAAAATTTAAAATAATATTATAAAAATTTATTTTTTTTTAATTTTTTATATATATATATTTTAAGATTAATTTTTATTTATTTATTTATTTATACAAGCACTGGGTACAGTCAGAAGCGCGGGAGGGTGAGAGAATTCACCAGAGCCAGAGCAGGGAGCAGAGCAGGCAGAAGGATCGAAGTACACTGCTGAGGGGAGCAGCGAGCGGCAGGAGAGGTCTGGGCGCCATGTGGGACCCTCCTCTGGTGGCCGGGGAGCAGCCGGGGATCGAACTGGTGCTGCAGAGGCCACGGGCAGCTTCGCAACCCAGCGCTCAACCGCTGCGCCAGCGGGGAGGCCCAATATTATAAAAATTTAAAATCACTAATATTTAGCATCTATTAAACATTTGTCAGATATATAGTAGAAAAAAGATCTGGTGGTTTCTACTTCATTTCTTCAATATGTGGATATGTGACTATTCTACTAAAGTAAGAGCTAACAAATTTATCCAAATTAAAAGTTTAAACACAGTCATTTCATTCAATAACTACATTTTCTGCAGTAAATTAATTTATCCATATCCTATTGAAAGATTATAATAAAAGAGTAAAATATTATTAATATTAATAATAACATAATATTATTAACAAAATAATAATCATATATAATAATACAGTCTAATATATAATAATAATATTAATATTAAAAGATATTAATAATGGGCTAAAATAAATTTTTAAGAATTCATAGTCACCTTCCCTCCTCTTTCTACTATTCTAGAGCCCTTTTCTACAGATAAAGCTACTTGATAATCTTTTAGATATTTCTTTCAGTATTTATACTAACAAAATATTTTTTAAATTAAAATTGCACTGCTCTTTTGAATTTGTATTATTGAAAATTATATTTTTGCATTGTTACCTTCTATATTAGTTATCTATTACTTTGTAAGAAGCTATGCCAAAACTGAGTAGCCTAAACCAACAAATATTTTATTCAGTTTTTGAAGGTCAGGTATCTGGGGACCACAGGCTGGTTGATTTTGGCTCAGGATCTCTCATGAAGCTGTTCTTGAAGTACTAACTGGGGATGTATCATTTGATTGGGTCTGGGTGATGTGATTACAAGAAGGATCATTCACTGGGAGGTTGAAACCAAATTTCAGTTCTTTGCCACATGGGCTCAGAAGACACTGAAGCAAGACATGGCATGCTGCTACTCTCAGAGCACATATTTGGGCATAGTTGTTCTTGGGTTATACAAACACTTACCTTTTTGTAATTTACATTCCTCCTCTATGAAATGGATAACAATAATACTTAGTTCATAGATAGATTGCATGGATTAAATTAAATTATGCAAAATACAAGATGAAAGATAAATCACAATCATTGTGTTCCTTTCTATTTAGAAACAGGTCTTTGGAAAAACATTATTTTTTGGATGAGTCCACAAAGTAAGATAATCTTTTCAAGTTCAAGTTCTCTTGTCACATAGATTCCAAATAGCCTATGGTCAAAAGTATGATTTGAAAGATGTACGAATATGTACATTGTATTTATATAACTTGCGGTGTAAAATTTGAAAACAGCCTAGAAACAATGTCTTTGATTCTGAATTGTGATCACTCACTTATACAGTAGAAAAAAATTTATTGGTACCAATTAGATGTCTGGCATAAGCTAGTGTTTGAGCAAAAAGCAGTGAAGAAGAGAGACATGCACTAATAAACACATAACAAAACTCTGTTTCCCATTAATTCTAGTTGTACTAAATATTGTTCTTCCTGTCCCTATTCCCAACACGTTGAGAATAATTTCTCTATTCTTCATATTCCTTCCTTTAATTATTTTATTGCTTCATGTGTTCATTTCATTTGATAATCATCTATACCTTGTTTTTTCTTTATTTTAGAACTTTTGAAGTTCTAAACAATTGTCTTACTGGAAGCCACAGAAAATTGGAGTCATAGATCAAGGAGTATATCACTGCTGCTTCTTTAGTTTCTATTACATTTAAAACACATTGAGTTCTGGGGCCTCCCCGGTGGCGCAGCGGTTGAGCGCTGGGTTGCGAAGCTGCCGGCGACCTCTGCAGCGCCAGTTCAATCCCCGGCTGCTCCCCGGCCACCTGAGGAGGGTCCCACATGGCGCACAGACCTCTCCTGCCGCCCGCTGCTCCCCTCAGCAGTGTACTTCGGTCCTTCTGCCTGCTCTGCTCCCTGCTCTGGCTCTGGTGAATTCTCCACCCACCCGCGCTTCTGACTGTACCCAGTGCATGTATAAACAAAAACGAACAAACAAATAAATAAATAAAAACATGCCTCTATTAAAAAAAAAAAAGATTTCTATAAAAAAATAAAAAATAAAACACATTGAGTTCTAAGGGCCTTCTGGAGTAAGTTTGAAGCAAAAAGAGAAACATTGCTTCCATAAAATCTTAAACACTTCTCACTTCACTTTTAGCTAACCCCTCCTGTGTCTTATTGTATCAAGAGGTGTATGATCACCCCAGATAAAGACTCAGAAAACAGTTTCATCTCAGGTGTGCCATGCTGTGTCTGAAAGATGTTTATCATTGCATTTGGAAATCCTGGTGCTTGGAGTGGTGAGGGAAAATGTTGGTATCAGATATTGTTTCAGCACTAATTGCATCATTTTCTCTAAAACAATGCACTTTCTCTAGGTGTTATTGTTTTACAAGCCTTTTTCTCTGCACAAATTCTTTATACTTCGTTCATCTCAAAGTTGTTTTTAATCAATATTCCATAATGATCAAATGAGCATATAATGCTTTTCCATGCAGTAAATATTTCTGAAGGAACTAGAAACCATGCCACTAAGAAAAAAAATGTATTAAGTTATATTATTTTTAAGTTATTATTGTAGCAGTATAGATACTGTATCATTTATGTGTTTTGTGGAATGGGTAATAGATGTGCATTTCATATTAAAGGGTACAACACCCCTAGTTGTATTTTCTACTGCATTTTTAGTGCTAGTAAATGTTTATGCTCAGTGTTTTCCGACTTCCTCTTTCTTCTTTAGTTTGGCAAACTTTACTTTGATTGGGATAACACAAGAAGAGATACTTAGGAACAAACATTAGATAAATCAACAACTGTCGTTACAAAGATATTCCTGCCCACATTTATATATTTCCCATTTATGTGTCTTGTGTCAAAAGCAGTAGATTGAAAATGATAGTTCTATTTTAATTAAAATAAAACAAGATTTAAAGAGGAAAATATCAACAATGTTCAATAATTTTTATCTTTTGGAGTGCTTCTCAAGTGATCTTTCAGTGTTCTCTTTCATTTTGATTCCAGTATCCACATCACCAATTTTGAAGATGGGCCTTTCATTGAAGGAGTGGGGAGGGAGGAGAGGAAACAAAAAACAAGAAAACAGGGCCTCCCCGATGGCGCAGCGGTTGAGCGCTGGGTTGCGAAGCTGCCCGCGGCCTCTGCGGCACCGGTTCGATCCCCGGCTGCTCCCCGGCCACCGGAGGAGCGTCCCGCATGGCCCGCAGACCTCTCCTGCCGCCCGCTGCTCCCCTCAGCAGTGTACTTCGATCCTTCTGCCTGCTCTGCTCCCTGCTCTGGCTCTGGTGAATTCTCTCACCCTCCCGCGCTTCTGACTGTACCCAGTGCTTCTACAAATAAATAAATCTTTAAAAAAAAAAAAAAGAAAACAAAAAAGTCCCAAAACCCAAAGCACATGGACATGGGTCACAGAGACCTTAAAAATCTTACAGATTTTTAAAAAAATCTGTAAGTCAAGGGTCATTCTTAGCAAAATGCAGACTAATATGACTGGCATAGAGTACATGCTCAGGAAAAGTTTTCCATTTCACAACTGATAGGATTCAACCTACACTAAGAGGCCAAATGATGTCCTGTTAACTTAATTGGGTTTTTCCTAACACTAGCTTTCCTTAAGGTGATTGATAGGTTTGATCCACATGTCAAAAAAGTAACTCCAATGAATCTATTCAATTTATTTATTTATTTATTTTTTGGTTGAGTAACAGAGCATTCATGGCAACAAGGGAAGTTTCCGGGCCTCCCCTGGTGGCACAGCGGTTGAGCGCTAGGCTGCGAAGCTTCCCGCAGCCTCTGCAGCGCCGGTTCGATCCCCGGCTGCTGGCGAGGGTCCCACATGGCGCTACAGACCTCTCCTGTCTGGCCCGCTATTCCCCTCAGCAGTGTTTTTCGTCATTCTGCCTGTTCTGTTCCCCACTCTGGCTCTGGTGAATTCTCTCACCCTCCTGCACTTCTGGCTGTACCCAGTGTTTGTATAAATAAATAAATAAATCTAAAAAAAAAAAAAAAAAACAAGGGGAGTTTCCTAGAGCTGATAACAACAGCAATAAAAAATACAAAAAATAATTAAGGTAGAGGGAGACCACAGGAGAATGAATCACCATAGTGTTGATACATGCTATGAGAGAGATGTATGGTACAATAAGGGGATAATGAAAGAAGAGAGTATGTTAAATCAGGAAGAGATAAAATTACAATTTATATTTTATTCAGGCATTACAGATTTAAATTCATGGGCATAGAGTGGTATTTGCCGTAGAATGGGCAACATGAGCAATGTCTGGAAACTAATTGTGGGACAAATTAAGACAGCAGGCAACGGTTTTATATGTGATACTTGTGTGATATAAGCTTGCAAGCAAGTTCCATCCAGTTTGCTTATCTTGAATCCCAGTAAACTATAGATTATGGGGATACAGTAAGGATTTCTGAGAAAGAGAATGGGAACCTCTTAAAAGAATAGTTATTCTTTCATCTTTAAGTCTTTTGTCCCATAGAACAATACTAACTCATGTTAGTGAGTTTTCAGAATTTTTCAGTTAATTCACTTGACTACAAACTACTTGAAAACAGAGACTACTATGTTCTATTGTTCTTCGTAGTTTCAAAATAGCTAACATTTTTTAAATTTATCATATTTGCCAGACACTATTCTAAGTACTTTATAGTCATGACCCTATGAGATAAGACTATACCTGAGAGGAGAAAGCATGCTTTGTACAAAAAGAAAGAATGATGTAATATATATATATATATCTATATCATATATATATGATAATAATAATAAAATAATTGCAGTTTGGTGTTTCAAAATGATTGGGATGTATTAAGATAATTAAAGCTGTTTGTTGTTACTGAGATTGCTTCTGTTTGATGTTGGGAAAAGGCTGAAGGATTAAAAGGAATATAGTACCTAACATATATATTATGCAGTTCTTTATTCCTGCATGCATTTAGCACCTGCTGTGTATCAGCATTTTGCTATTGAAAATTGACTAAAACCTGATGCTATATTGGAAAGTGACATATGAATAGATATTTAGTGTATGCTAGGGTAATTATTTGGAACTTAGCAGTTGCTTTAAATCATTTATTATATGAAAGAATCAGGGGTTATAATAATGTGGAAAAGGGGGAAGCCCTCATTATTAATATGATTTTAGTATAAAAACTGTAGATACATATGTATTTTAAATTACTTAAATATATCTATAAAGAGCTCTGGCTTTTCCGGAGGAGAAGTTTATGAAAACAATGTCAAACATGGATCGAACAACTAGTGTAACTGGATCAAGAAATGAAAACTGTGTGAGTTAATGTAAATCATGTTTGAGAATCAGATAATGTGTATTTGTTCCAGGGATGTGGATAGTCCGTCTATTCTACTTAAAGGACAAATGGTTTTGTGAGAATGGAAGAGATACCTACTTTCTCTTACCGAGGTAAGAAAAATAATCTTGCATGTGTACATGCAGTCAAAATCTATGGTTGACATACAGCTTCATCTAGCTGAGAAGTGAACCCCAAACTTATTAAGAAAGAAAACTCCAAATTTCATTGATAATAAAATGAAATTGGTAGAAAACATACAGTTATTTCTTTTGTGAATCATATTTAATCTTGGGAATATTTTAAATTAAATTTCAGAAGCTGATTAGATAAATCAAATCCATAGTATTCATAGTTTTGTGTTATATTTGGAAATAATCTTTGCATGTTTGGTATTTTCAATACTTTTAACATTGAAGAAACGTTGGCATTTAAAAATATAATTTGGCAATTTAAAGTTTCTTACAGATAATGTGTGATTCCAATTAAAAATCTTACAGTAAGTATTTGTGATTTTTTATAACAGGATATTCCTAAATTCATAAAAAGTAGTGGTATTTTAATGAGAAATTAAGATAAAAATTTTAATTGCAAAATTATGTGAATGTGCTTTTTAAAAAAGAAAAACAAAGTTATTATGAAGACTTGTGTACTTGTAACATTTAAGGGAATTTCGCATTTATTCTATCATAAATTTAAATTTTGATATTATTATTTTATTTTTAAAAATTGACTCATTTGAGATATACTTAAGGTAGGTATATTTAGTGTTTATTTTTTAATTGCAAAATTTTGTGAATGTGCTTTTCAAAAAGACAAAATAAGTTATTTATGGAAATAAATGCTGTAAGAGTTAAGGCAAAATTTAAAGCGTGACCAAGAATGATTTTACTACTAAGAGAAAGAATAAAACTCTATAGTACTATAAGTGACTATTTACAGCATTTTTTTTTTTACTCTTATATAAGAGGATTTGCTAGTTCAGAGAATATGTACCTTTAAAGTTTCAGTAGGACTTGTCAAATTGCTCTCCTAAATGGTGATGTGTTAAATTAAATCAACATTGCCCTTTTCATATGTCTTGTAGAATTGAAGGCTTGTTTTCTCATATGTGATTATAGAGTTTTTTTTCTTTTTATAGTTTAGCAATTTTTACCCCCCTCTTTCCACAATTATTTTTCCCACCACTAACCCTTGTACCCCTTTGACTTTTCTCTCTCCCCTCTCTCTTTACTTTAGAAACCTCCCCTGTTTACTAGTGTCTGATAGCTTTTATAAAAATTTTGCTTTGTGAAATCATGAATAATCTGCTTTATCAATGGCCAATAGTTGTCTTTTTCATTCTGTTTTGCTTTATTAAGCACAATGCCCTAAACTCCTTCCATTTTACTTTAAATGGAAACATTCTGTCCTTCCATATGGCTGAATGTATTTTTTCATTGTAAGGATAGACTCATCTTCATACTTTGATCCACTCAATTTGGGGTTTTTCAGGTTGGTTCCATATTCTAGCTTTTGTAAACAATACTGTGATAAACAGTATATGGCATATCATCTTTTGAACTTATGGTTTCATATTCTTTGGTTAGATGCCCAAAATAGACTTGCTGGGTCATATCAGTATTTTTATGTTAAATTTTTTGAAGGCAAATCCAGATACTTTCAAAAATGGCTGCACTGATTTTCATTCTGACCAAGAGTGTAATATTGTAATAGTGTAGTCATCCTCTCCGGCACTTACTGTTGGCAGTCTTTTTAATATGTGCCTTTCCTTTGGTTATTGAATGAATAGCTCATTGTGGTTTTTACCTACTTTCCCCTTCTTACAGTGATGATAATTTTTTTTTCCATGTCTTTGTTGATCTTCTGGACATCCTCTTTGGTGAATTGTCTGTTTTGATCTTGTACCCATTTATTAATTGTTTTTTATTGCTAAATTAAATAAGATTTTTTGTAACTTTTAGATGTTAACTCCATGTTAGCTGTAGAGTCTATAAATATTTTTTCTCATTCAGCAGGGTGTCTCTTTACTCTATTTGTATTTTACTTTATCGTTTTAATTTGAGATATTCCCATTTGCTTATTTCCTTTGCTATATGAGTTAAGTCTCCAAAATCATCATTATGATTGATAACATGAAGTGTATTGTCAATATTTTATTTTCTTATTTCAGGTCTTTAATCCACTTTGAGTTTATATATTTTTTTATTTATTTATGCATACAAGAGCTGGGGTAGAAGCCAGAGATGTGGGGGGTGAGAGGATTCACCAGAGACAGAGTGGGGAACAGAACAGGCAGACTGACTGAAACACATTGATGAAGGAAGCAGCGGGCGAGGCAGGAGAGTTCTGCTGCGCCATGTGTGTTGCTCCCTGGGCAGCTGGGGATTGAACTCATGCTGCAGAGGCTGCAGACAGCTTCATAGTGTGTTGCTTTACCCCTTGTGCCACCAGGGAGGCCCTGAGTTTATATTTTTGTGTTAGAGAATTAGAGTTATCCAACTTCTTTCTTTTACATGTGGCTGTTAAGCTTTTCCAGCACCATTTGTGTGTGTGTTTTTTTTTTTCCCAAAGATTTATTTATTTATGCTACAAGAGCTGGGGTACAGGCCAGAGATGTGGGGGGTGAGAGGATTCACCACAGACAGAGTGGGAAACAGAACAGGCAGACTGACCGAAGAGCACTGCTGAGGGGAGCAGCAGGCAAGTCAGGAGTGGCCTGCTGTGCCATGTGGGCCTCTCCCTGGTAGGCCCAGGATGGGACTCATGCTGCAGAGGCCACAGATTGCTCCATAGTGCTGTGTTTAATCCCTTGCACAACCAGGGAGGCCCCCTCCAGCACCATTTGTTAAAGAAACTCTTCTTTTTTTTTTTTTTTTTTGAGTACTTGTAACATTTAAAGGAATTTGGCATTTAAGAATGTAATTTGGCAATTTAAAGTTCCTCACAGACTAGACTTGTTTCCCATTAAAAATTTCTCACTGAGCATTTACAAATTTTATGTAAGAGGATTTATCTAAAATTGTAAAAAGTAGTGATATTTTCATGAGAAAATAACATTGATTATATTACAAATTATTATTTTTTTATTTTTAAGAGCTACCTACTTGGAAAGATTTATTATTGATATGATTCCATATTTTTCCTTTATTATATTGATATTTTATATACTAGTTGAATTTGGGATAGAAAATAATCCTTGTATTCTTGTGATATATGACACTTGACTATGGTACCTAATGATTGGATAGAAAAAGGGAACCCCCAATATCTTGGCTGCATTTTTCTGGAATTTAGCCTCAGTAATATGTTTGGGTTAATGAGAAATCCTGGAGGCTTCCCCATCCTGTGGAGACCTGTCACTGTGACTTGGGATAGAGGGAGCATCATCTTGGTCCCACCTGCCAAGATTGGAGCTTCCATCATACTGATGAGACCAGGCAGGGAGGAGATATTAGCTCATGTGCAGTAGACTCTTACCAATCTTACTGAGATTAGTATTTTTTCTTGAATATGTATTTCTTAATATAATTTTTCCAATTATGATTGTTTTACTACATAATTTATTCATAAAGCACCTTATATTGTCATTCTGAAAATGACCAGTAACAGTGATTTTAATTTCCCTAAGGAATTTACACTCAACCAGATAGCTTTAGAAAATAAAAAAGTCAAAATGTCTTCCTTTATTACATATGCTTCTATAAATGTAGCATGTACCAAATTGTCCATTCTATCATTGACCATGCTAGGTTGGTTTGTCTCTGGTTGACACTGGATGACAAGTTTACTGCATTTTCAACAGATTCAAAGTAAGATTATTTTATCAACTAAGAGAGCATGAGGGATCTCAGAACATACCCATTTTTTTCTTTTGGGTGGGTCATTAATTCATTTTCTAACCTAAGCTGGGTGGTGGTGGCAGAGTAGAAATCTTGCGGATAGAGATTGAGGTTATGTGTGGAAGAAATGAGGAGGAACAAGAGATCGTAACTATCTTGATGGAAAGCAGAAGGAGTAACAGTATGTCTAAGTGAGCACATGGATTTGAAGAATTGCAAGAAGCTTATTGTAACTGTAATATAAGTTGGAAGATGAAATGTAGCAAGATATTCGGTAATAGATTTAGAAAGGGCTAGAACATGAAAGCAAATTAAGTCAAGTTTAACATTCTCAATTAAATAGTAGTGCCACTGGGCCTCAGTTACAAGAATAGTAGTATTATAGTGCATTTTAAAATCACTTTCTCTTATGGGTCACTATTTGTTTTTATTTGAACTGAATTTTCTCTATTTTTCAAGAAACAATTTTACTCAGAGCTTGATGAGGTAGAATGTGATATATCTGAGAGTGTTAAAAAATTTTCCAAGCAAAATTGGAGGACATGAATGTATCCAAAAGCATCCTTTATTCTCCTGACATCATAAGATCAGATGAACAATTACTAAACCATGGAAAACTCAGCATCTAAATCATAGCAGGACTGAAAAATGGCATTGTCAAAACAGCTACAGCTATATTATGCTGTCCACTTTAACCAGGTCACACACTCAATTGGATTAGTAACAGTTCTAGGTCATCCATGTCAAAATTGGATAGAACCAAAATAGGTTCATAAGACTTTAGGTCTTTTGGATATGACAGTAAACCACCTCGGGAAAAGATGAAATCCACAGTTTATATTCCAATGGGCTATTTATTATCAGACTAAACAGGATTTGTAAAATTGGTTATTTATGTTTAAAATTTTGTAAATTGTTCCCTCAGTCTTAAATTCCCACAGTTCTATTTACATAATTACATTTACAACGTAGTTAATTCTGATAATTTTAAGCAAGTGAAAGATTTTATGCTCCTATGCCCATGTCAGGCATGTAACTCAGTAGATGTAACTTGACTTACTTGGGAATGAAGGCAGCTAGTTGATCAATTTGCCTCATGGTCCCTCTTTTAAATTGAACCCGGTGTGGATTCTGTCACATGAAAACTCAGCAATTATTGCTTTTAATCATGTTGAAATTAGTTGAGAGTTTGCTCTTATTCTGTACCTGATGTGTTTCTTGAAAGTGTAAGCTTCCAATGAATAAGGAAGAGTAAGCGTCCAATGAATATCCCTAATCTCTTAAATAATCTCTTTGGTAGTTCACTTCAAAAGATCAGGATGTAGTCCTTAACCCATTGCTCATGAGGTAAACATTATTAATTGAGGTAACATTTGTTTACAATCTTGTTTGTATTTTAGTGGTATAGGATCTCTCCCTTCAGGTGTTGTTACTACACCACATCACCACCAAATCACCCAGAGTCTACCACCATAGTTCATTGTACTCCGTCCCCAATTTTTTTTTTTAAAGATTTATTTATTTATACAAGAACTGAGGTACAGGGCCTCCCTGGTGGCACAGCAGTTGAGCACTGGGTTGCGTAGCTGCCTGCAGCCTCTGCACCGCCGGTTCAATCCCTGGCCGCCGGGCAAGGGTCCCACATGATGCGCAGACTTCTCCTGCTGCCCGCTGCTCCTCTCAGCAGTGTACTTCCATCCTTCTGCCTGTTCTGCTCTCTGCTCTGGCTCTGGTGAATTCTCTCACCCTCCCACGCTTCTGACTGTACCCAGTGCTTGTATAAATAAATAAATAAATAAATGAATCTTAAAAAAAAAAAAAAGAACTGAGGTACAGGCGAGAGGCACAGAATTCACCAGAGACAGAGTGGGGAGCAGAACAGGCAGACAGACTGAAAACACTGCTGAGGGGAGCAGCGGGCGAGACAGGAGAGGTCTGCCACACCATGTGGGTATCTCCCTGGCCAGTGGGGAATCAAACCTGCACTGCAGAGGCTGCGGACAGCTTCATAGTGCTGTGCTCAACCCACTGTGCCACCAGGGAGGCCTCTCCCTCACCAATTTTTTCTCATTCTGTAAAGGCTGGTGTAAGGTCAGGAACGGACACGGGGCAGGTTGTCTGATCCCATGCAGACCGGGTAAAGGAGAAGTCAGAGTCCTCAGTGATTTTGCAGGTCTTTTATTTGGGGTTCACCAGGCATATGGCAGGCAGGGGTGCTGGCTGGGGGGCTGGCAGGCTGGCAGGCCTCCCAGCCCCCAGCAAGTCTTCACTCTATCTGGGCTCTCTGGAGTTGGTTCTGCTGCTTCTCGGCTTCTCTTTCGGCTTCGGCTTCTACTACTGCTGCTGCTTCTGCTGCTGCTACTGGCGTCCCCCCGTGACGCCGCCCTTAAAAGCACAGTCTTAGCTCAGCTGAATCCCATCTACCTATGCCCACAACCTATTCCAGGTGCCCACCATCAGGCATGCATTCAGGACAAGGATCCATCACCTATCCTGATGGCGGAAGGGCAGAAAAGCCTGACATTTTCCTTACCCTACAGCTGGACTGGACACAGTGCAGGTTTTCTGATCCCATGCAGACCGGGTAAAGGAGGAGTCAGAGTCCTCAGTAGTTTTGCAGGTTTTTTATTTAGGGTTCACCAGGCATATGGCAGGCAGGGGTGCTGGGGGGCCGGGAGGCAAATCCTCACTCTATCTGGGCTCTCTGGTGATCTCGGCTTCTCTTCGGCTTCTGCTTCTGCTTTCTCGGCTTCTATTATTGCTGCTGCTTCTGCTGCTGCTGGTGTCCCCCCGTGACGCCGCCCTTAAAAAAGCACAGTCTTAGCTCAGCTGAATCCCATCTACCTATTCCCACACCCTATTCCAGGTGCCCGCCATCAGGCATGCATTCAGGACAAGGATCCATCATCTATCCTGATGGCGGAAGGGCAGAAAAGCCTGACATTTTCTTTACCTTACAGTCCACCCCCTCAGGGTTTTCTGCCATACAGTCTATACATATATATATACAATTTTCTAAGCAAACAAACAATGCAGCCATGGCCCACAAAAGCAAATACATCAAATATAACAAAATACAATATAACAAAATACACAGAACACAAATAAGTCCAGGCAGGGCACCAACATAGTGCAAAAGACAATTATTGGTACCAGCAGATGAACCACCAAATATGCTGCCGAAGGCACTGCTCATATGAGGGAAGGGAATCACTCACGACATCTACACACCAGGAGCCGTCAGGCTTCCTGGGCTTCTCTGGCTGTAGCCTCGGCTACAAGGCACACACAGCATCCACCCCCAGGATGCACTAGATCTGGGATTGGCAATTTTATTCTGTTGGGGGTAATCGCCAACCCTCAGGGTTTCTGTCTGCAGTCTCTCCAACACTCGGCCTTCACGGCCACCAATGCGACTCGCAGACCCCTGCACTCAAGCCAACCCACTGCATAAGCAACATGGGTCGGGGATCCAAACTCTGCATTCAGCTTGGGCTCCACCCCAAGCCACGTTCCCCACCCGTCCCCCAAGGACGGGTTCCTCAGCTCCTCACCCTCACTCAAGAATGAGCAGGGCATCACCCACAGGTGATTTTACGAGACTCACAGTTCTTCAGCATACCCAGGCTGCTTAACAGCCGCTTAGGGCTTATCAACTTAGCATCAGTACCAGCTTTTGCCTTCTTAGTTGGCTTTTCTCCTCCACCTGGCTGCTGCTGGGCATGCACAGGCTGCTTTTGGCCATCTAGGCCCACTGGCTACCCCCAGATTCTCAAAAAAAAAACATAACCTGCCAAGGTCCTCCACCTTCTGGCGGGATTGTCAGTCCAAGATCATCAGTTCATCAGTCTATCAGTCCATTGGCCTCTCCCTGCTTCAGCAACGGCCTGCTGCCTCAGGGGTCATTGGCTGGTCCTTTCCGTGTCATTGGCTGGTCCGTTCCGGTGTCGTTGGCTGGTTCTCTCGGGCGTCTCCTTCACACCAGGTCTCGTCCTGTAGCTCGTGGACATTGTCCACCTTCTGTGCCGCCATGGCGCCTCCAGCGTCATCACAGGCAAACAGTCTGTTCTCCTTAGTCCCTCCAGGTCTTCGGAGGGCTCCAATACCCGTCTACATGGATCTTGCCGACTTACGCCAATTGTAAAGGGCAGGAACCTGGACACGATGCAGGTTTTCTGATCCCATGCAGACCGGGTAAAGGAGGAGTCAGAGTCCTCAGTAGTTTTGCAGGTTTTTTACTTGGGGTTCACCAGACATATGGGAGGCAGGGGTGCTGGGGGGCCGGGAGGCTGGCAGGCCTCCCAGCCCCCAGCAAATCCTCACTCTATCTGGGCTCTCTGGTGATCTCGGCTTCTCTTTGGCTTCTGCTTCTGCTTTCTCGGCTTCTATTATTGCTGCTGCTTCTGCTGCTGCTGGCGTTCCCCCATGACGCCGCCCTTAAAAAGCACAGTCTTAGCTCAGCTGAATCCCATCTACCTATGCCCACACCCTATTCCAGGTGCCCGCCATCAGGCATGCATTCAGAACAAGGATCCATTATCTATCCTGATGGCGGAAGGGCAGAAAAGCCTGACATTTTCTTTACCCTACACATTCCTTCCCCTTGTCCTTATTCCCTTCTAGTAGCTTCAGTTCTACAGTCAGATTTCAAAGGTTTTCTATTAGTTTGGCTTTATCTGATTCTTTCTTTCCCTTTATATTCCACATGTAAGTCATACCAGCTGATATTAATCTTTCTCCTTCTGGCTTGTTTCACTTAGAATAATCTGTTCCAGTTCCATCCATGTTTTCTAAAATGACAAGAGCTTATTTCCTTTAATAGCTGAATAGTATTCCTCTGTGTATGTGTGTGTGTATGTGCGTGTGTGCGTGTGCGTATTTCTGTTCCATTCATCTATTTTGGGGCAAGTAGGTTGTTTTCATAGCTGGGCTATTTTAAATAGGAGTAGTGTAGTGTATTTCCCTTCATTTTAGTTTTTTTTCATATTCTTTGGGTAGATAACTAGGAATGGAATTGAAGGTCATATGGTAGATCCATTTTAAGTTTCAGAAACCTCCACACTGTTTTCCATAGGGGTTGAACCAGTCTGCATTCCCACCAACAGTGTAAGAGTACTCCACATCCTCACCAACACTTGTTGATTTTGGTCTTTTTGATATGAGTCTTCTTACAACTGTGAGGTGGTATTTCATTGTGGATTTGGTTTGCATTTCCCTGATAATAACTGATAAGATTTTTTTCATGCACCTGTTGGCCTTCTGTTTGTCTTCTTTGGAGAAATGCCTACTTAGCTATTCTGCCCACCGTTTGGCTGGCTTATTTATTTTCTTTTTGTTGAGTTGTAAGATTTCTTTATAGATATTGGATATTAGCACTTTTGTCAGATATGTGGTATTCAAATATCTTTTCCCATTCAGTTCTGTGTCTTTTTGTTTTAGTGACAGTTTATTTCACTGTGTAGAAACTTTTTAGTCTGATGTAGTCTCAATTGTTTATGTTCTCTTTTTTTCCCCTTGCAATTAGAAATGAAACCAGAAAGACATCTCTGAAGCTTGTGTTATGGAGTTTTTTGCATAAGTATTCTTCTATGTATTTTATGGTTTCAAGTCTTACATCCAAGTCTTTATATTCATTTTGAGTTATTTTTGGTATGTTATGAGAGAGCAGGCTTCTTTCTTTCTTTTTTCTTTTTTTTTTCTTTTGCATATGGCTGTCCTGTTTTCCCAACATCATTTATTGAAGAGGCTTTCCCTGCTCCAGTGTATGTTCTTGGCTCCTTTGTTGTAGATTCACTGTCTATATAAGTGTGGCCTTATTTCTCAACTCTATTTAATTGGTCTGTGCATCTGATTTTGTTCCAGTACCATACTGTTTTACTATAATTTGATAGACTAGTTTGAAGTCTGGGAATACTATACCACTATACTTCCTCTTTTTGTCAGGATTGTTATGGATATTGGGAGTATTTTAAGGTTCCATAATGCATTTAGTATTGTTTGTTCTATTTCTTTGAAGAATGTTATCGAAACTTTGATAGGTTTTGCAATGAATCTATATCTTACTTTGGCTAAGAGGGTCATTTTGACAATGTTAATTCTTCCAATTCATGAGCAGGGAATATCTTTCCATTTTTTGTGTCTTTTTCTATTACTTTTAAAAATGTCTTACAGTTTTCTTTAT
Organism: Talpa europaea; assembly: GCF_964194135.1. NCBI lineage: Eukaryota > Metazoa > Chordata > Mammalia > Eulipotyphla > Talpidae > Talpa > Talpa europaea. Next base: position 50,926,671 of record NC_140076.1, read on the forward strand.
ATAGCTCCTTCACCTTTATTAATGTAATACTATGTATTTAATTATTTTTGAAGCAATTATAAATGACATCATTTTCCTGAGTTTTTTCTCCTTCTAGGCCATTGTTTACATACAGGAATTCAGCTGATTTATATATATTGATTTTGTAACTTGCCACTTGGCTGAACTGATTTATTTTGTCAATTGATATTTTTGGTTGAGTCTTTAGGGTTTTCTATTTATAGTGTTATGTCATTGACAAATAATGATAGTTTTACTTCTACCAATTTGCATTCATTTTATATTTTTCTCTTTTGTAATTGCTCTAGTTAGGACATCCAATGATATGTTGAATGTTCTGCATTAAAATCTATGCTTTGGTTTCAATGTTAATTTCCGGTACAGTATTGGCCAGTGTCCCAACTTCATCAGTGTTGTATCTTCTGCTTTAATCATCTAAATTTAATAGCATTGTTTAAAGGACATCTCTGGTTAGTTACAATGATATTTTATGTTTCTCACATCTAGCATCCATATTTGATGGTACTACACACATTTAGTACCTGTATGTTCACACTGAGCAGTGCTGTAACTAAAATGAGACTTTTAATGATGATGCTTTCAGTAAATTGGAAAATGCTAGTATAATTAGGCTTACTAAAGTGTGAGTGTAGACACATTTTTGTAGTAATCAAAGGTGCAATGTCAGGAAATTAAGCAAATCTGTGTTTCCACAGAAAAATGGAAGCAAATCCCTTGACTTCATGGCACATTATTATAAAAAAACTTAAAGATAAATTTCCCTTATGCTATCATATCAAAATGCAGTTGGTTAGCTGCATATCAAACTGCTGCATATCAAAATGCAGTTGTCAGTTGCAGTATTTCAGTGGTTTCAAACTATATTGCAAAGCTCAGTACATCCTGATCTGTAGTGTACCTTGCTACATGCCATCTTATTGGCTAGTAGTTCTTGTAATCTTGTTTAAAGTTCTCCAGTAACAGTAGCTGTTCAATGGCTTGATACCATATTATAATATTCACATATTGCTGTATACATGAAGGCTAAGTAGATCAACTTTATGTGATTATTTTTAGCCTTTTCAAAGGAGTTGAGAATGCAATAAATTTTCTACATTCTGTTATTTATGGGACAAATGACTTACATTTAATGATAGTTTACTCTGATGATATTTAGAGAAAATTGGCAAAGTTTTGAGTTTTAAATTTTTTTCCCAATGGACTTCTGTTTCTAACACTATGCTTTTAAAAAACACCATGCTGCCACTGTGCATAATAAATTCATCATACCATGATCTAGCAGCAAGCTAACTTGGGAAAAAATAACCTGTGCTCTTTGTCTGGACTTCGAATTGTATTCTAGAAGTGATGGACTAGTGAATCTTAAACCTGAAGTCTCAGGAGTGGTGAAAGCTGTATGGCCTAAAAGTCTAAGGAAAATGGATAGAGAAGTGCATCTGGCCCTTTTTGGCATCTACTATCACATTCAGTTTGAGTCACTGTGGAAATGTGAATAGATCCTCTGGAGTGAGGGACTGATTTGATATTTCAAGCTAAGTTAATAGGCCGTCATTTTAGTTTGGCAGGATATTTACTATTAGAAAGTGGAATTGTTTCTGTTTAGTTCAACGATCAAAATGAGGATGACGCCTGTTGGTATCAGAAATGAGGATCCCTATTAGGTCTCAGAAACTATATATAAGTACAGTGGAATACAATTCCCTGCCCTGTGGAGATTTGTAGTGTGATGGGCAAAACACTTACATGAGTATGGGCAATGTCATGTAGTAAATGCTGTCTATGACATGTCGGAAAAAGAATGAGATCTGGAAGGAGTGTATGCTTGAGAATCAAAGTAATACTAAGGTTGAATTGCATGTTTTTTCCATGCTGAGAAAAAGACATATAACATATTATCCCAGACATGAACAGCCCTTCCATGGTCTGTAACATTGTACAAAAGACAAAGTTTTAAAGGTATCTTTGATCTGAAAAACTATTATTCTACAATTTACTCTCAAAGTACACAAAACATGAAGTTTATCAGAGAGAAACTTTGAGATAATGGCTGTCTTGTAAGTCCCCCCAAAAGAGAATGGAATTTTGAAACATGATGAGAAATTTCTTGGGCCTTTATACATTAATGGGTACCTTTGTGGTTGCATATCTGATTCATAGGACATGATGTATAATCAATTAGCAATAGTTACAGAATAATCCCCTTTCTCTTTTGTTCTTCTTACCTCCTCCCTCCTTTCCATCCTTCTTCTCTTGCTTTAATTCCAGTTGGCATCATCATTCATTTTTTCTTTCTTTTATCAATGTTATATTAATATTATTAGAATACACTTTGAGGGCATAGGGATTAAATCTCAGCACTATCACTGCTATGGCCTGAGTTCCATCCCAGATAGGGAGCTAACCCATATATGGCTCAGCAGACCTTTCCTGTCTCAACTACTGCTCCCTTTGGCAGTGTGTTTCAGTAGATCTGACTGTTCTGCTCCCCACTCTGTCTCTGGTGAATCCTCTCACCCCCCCAAAAATATATACTTTGGGATTCATAATGTGTGTGTGTGTATACATATAAAGATTTATTATTTATTTATTCATCCACAGAAGAACTGGAGTGTAGGCCAGAGGTGTGGGGGTGAGAGGTTTCACCAGAGACAGATTGGGGAACAGAACAGGCAGATTCTGAATTACACTGCTAAAGGAGCAGTAGGTAAAACAGGAGAGGTCTGCTGTGCCATATGTGGCTTAGCTCTCTGCTGGTATTGAACTCAGGCAATAGCAGTGATAGTGCTAATAGTTAACCCCTATGCCACCAGGGAGGCCCTATAGTGTATTTTCAGTTAATTCTTTCTTGCAAAATAACATGAATTTTTCCTACATGCAGACATAATTTTAATCCTTTCCAAATCTTTCATTCATTGCTCCTAGTTCATGATGAATTACTGACACACAGCATTTAATTAAGAAGGCACAATGCACTCGCCAATAATATAGTTATTTCCTTGTTAGGTTGGATGAAACTGCCTAATGCACCTTAAGTACTAGCTATTCTACTTTGGCCATGATAAGTAATCCCTAATTCTAATGCCTCATTTCTGGCAAATGTCAGGCCTATAAGCTTGTTTTCACATGGCATTTGGGCTATTTTCTTTTCTTCAAAGTGGTAGATTTTCCAGTCATAGTACACCAGTGAGAGCTTTGCAAAACTTCTTGGCAGCACTGCCTCTCTCATAATTGGACTTTCTTGTTACTAGATGTTTTTGATCCATGTTTGGGATTTATCAGTTTAATTAATCTAACCTCAACAGTAACATCCATACCAACTGAAATGATCTTTAACAATGTTTTGTTGATCTTTGTAATCACTGAATGAGAATAAAGATGCTGGAGCATAGACAGCATTCCTTATTCCTTATTCCTCTAGGAAGATCTCATTTTGAGCCTGAGATCACCCCTCCAGCATCCTTTCCCCATTACATTTTAATTGGAGCTATATTTTTGCCTCTCTGTTAAGGTCAGTTTTGCATGTTTCCTCCTTGATAAGACTATGTTTAAATGATGCAGAAAAATCATTTTGGCTATTATGGACTTCTGCAATATGGACAGCTTTGTCTTTTAAAACAGATGATCGGACTCATAATACTTGAAACTGACAGGGTGTGACTAAACTTAATCCAAGGGAATCACCCCTGGAAATTCAGATGCCCTTGGAGCTAAGGGAGAGGCTCACTGCCCAAAATGTCCGCAATGATAGATGCATTTTTCCATATAATGCTATGCTAATACAGTGTGTTACTGCAGCTCAGGAAACAAGCATAATGATCCCCTTAAAAGCTTCTTGCCTTTTGTTTTCTATACAAGACTTCCAATTATCTAGACAAGAAAATGAATTTCTCCATAGTGTTTTCCCCCTTTTCAATAAAAAAGTGACCTTCCTTTTGTATGACCTGCTTGATGTTACTGTAGTGCTTGAAAATATCACTACTTCCTTTCCAGAGAAAAGGTCAATTACTCATAACATCTTCCTTTCTTTAAAATGTCTTTCAGACTGTTTACATAGCAAAAAGTCAAGTGGGGAGTCAATGTACCTGCTTTGTTGAATTGATATTCAGACAGACAAAAAAGATAATTCATAATCTAACTTTGCTTTTTTAACTAGCATGTGTTTGTTTGTTTATTCATTCATTTGCTGTTAAAATGATTTTTGGGAATTCTGCTCTCAAACTGTCTTCTAGCCTTTTTGGTCATTTTCTGCCACATTTATTATGTTTTCATAGCTATGTGGATCTGTTTCTGAGTTATATCTTTTGATTTAGTAGTGTATTTGTTATCATTGTGCTGGGCCACAGTTTATAATAGCTTTTAAAAATAACTTTAGAGTGATGTGTCTATTCTTGATCCTTTGCTATTTAATATAAATTTAAAAATTAACATATCAAGTTCCCCAAACCTTCTGTTGAGATATTCTTTGGTGTTCTGTTTAGGTTTTGCTTGGTATAATATTTTGGGATAAATGAGATCTCTATAATATTGAGTCTTTTCATAAGGATGTCATAGCTTTAAAATTTTTATGTAACATATATTTTCCTCTATTATTTTCTATAATATATATTTTATATAAAATACAGTGGTCTTTTATTTTTTATTACATTTATTCATCAGAGACCTGTGACAATTATAAATGGCATCTTCATATGATTGTGTTTTACATTTTTTCTATTACTTATAAATTTTACTTAGGACTTGGTCTCTAAATACATAAGTGAAAATGGTTTGTATTTCCCCTACCCCTTTATTTTTTTTAATTATTAATTGACAATTTATTTGATATATATGTACTTCTTTTTTTTTTAAAGATTAATTTATTTATTTATGCAAGCACTGGGTACAATCAGAAGTGTGGGAGGGTGAGAGAATTCACCAGAACTAAAGTGGGGAGCAGAACAGGCAGACTGACGATGTACACTGCTGAGGGGAGCAGCGGGCGGCAGGAGAGGTCTGTGCATCATGTGGGGCCCTCACTGGGCAGCCGGGGATTGAACAGGTAATGCAGAGGCTGTGGGCAGCTTCGCAACCCAGCACTCAACCGCTGTGCCACCAGGGAGGCCCTCCCTTACCCCTTTATATGTATTCTGAACATGGTAAGGTTATGTTAACCCTATAAAATAAAGGAGATGTGGTTGGTTTTTTTTTTTTTATTTTTTGGGGGGAACAATTTGTATATATCAAAATTGGTTTGGTGAAAATTTTATGTACAACTACTTGGGTATATTTTTAATGATTCCATCAAGTATCTTATTGGTCTTATAGATCTCTTCAATTTTGCCCTGAATCAGTTATAAGTTACAATTTTCTATGTTTTTTATTTCCTTAAAATTCCAAATGTACTCTCCTAATTTTGTTTATATATTTATCATAGGATACGACCACACTTATTGTAAACTTTAAATCATGTAAAGGTATGACAAAGATTTACATAGGGATGACATTGTAATCAATCACTTATGTAGTAATAACTCAATCCTCAAACATTGACTTGGCTTTCGTCCAACTAAATGACATGAAAAGTAGTAGATTTCTGGATTGATCTTCTCACACTTGATAGATTTCCCACTCAATCAATGCAGGTGCTTTAGTCATATTCTAGAGGAATTAGAAAAAATTTGAGGTGCATCTACTATGCCCTTATAACTCTTTGCATTCCATTTTTTTAATCTGATAATAAAATAAAAGTAACTTAATATAGCTATGAGTTACCATTCTTATCAGTAATCATAACTGGAAATGAAACTTGTATTTTTACTCAGTCAATATCACTCTCTATTTATCATATAACTTTTCTTAATTTCTTGATATTTATTTTCCTTTTGCTCCCTCTTCTATTCTTCCCAGAGAATTGACTGTTTCACAAAACTTTGGGAAATGATACTCTGACTTTGTTGACTCTTTTAGTGTAGCTTTACTGCCAATTTTATTTTTTGCTTTTTAAATCAATTTTGCTTTACTCTTTGATATTGTTTCCTTTGTTTCCTAACTTCTTAAAGTCTTACCCCATTATTTTCAGTCTTTCTTTCTGTCTAACATAAGCCTTTTAGATTTTAAATTTTCTTCTAATGCATATATTAATTGTATGGCCAACTTTCAATGTTTATTTTTATAGGTTCTAAGTACTTTTTATTTCCAATATTTTTTCTTCTGTGATTTAGAAGTCATTAAATTTTATTTCCTAAATGTTCCAAATTCTATTTTATCTTTTAGTCACTATTTTTATTTATTTATTTATTTTTTATTTTTTTTTATTTATTTTTTAAATAATAAATTTTATTTTTATATTCCCCATACAATTGCAACCCCCCCATTCTGACCCCAATCCCTCCCCTCCCGCCCCCTACCCCCCAAAAAGTGTCTCTGGTTCATAGTTTTTTGTTGATTTTGATTTTCACTTTCTTATAGTTATTCATTTTCCTGGTCCCTTATTTAAGTTTTCTAGATTCCTGCTATGAGTGAGACCATCCGGTATTTTTCTTTTTCTTTCTGGCTTATTTCTCTAAGCATGATCCCTTCCAGTGCCATCCATGTTGCTACAAATTGCATGTGTTTATCTTTTTTGAATGCTGAGTAATATTCCATGGTATATATGTACCACATTCTTTTTGTCACTAATTTTAATGCAATTACATGTGGTAAGAAAAGATACCGTTTGAAACCAGATTTTGAAAATGAGCTTCAGATTTCTTTAAAGTTTTATATGTAATGTAGTCATACATGTTTGTGTGTTGTGTGTTGTGTGTTTGTGTTGTGGGGTTGTAATAGTATTTCAAGTCTTTGATACCAAGAAGAATATGTTATGCTCTGGGATCATAAAATTCCTGGAATCTACTTAGTGAATTTAATTGATAGCACAAAGCTATGAAAATTCTTTCAGGGTGTACTTATTTTTTATTCTGTAGAATTATTTAGGTATATATACTGTTTTCATGATAGAAGAAAAAATTAGAGAAACCTGAAAAGGAAATCTGGATATTGACAATGATTTTTATCTGAGAATTAGCAATTAATTTTTAAGATTGTTAATTCAGTCTTTGTTTTTCCTTTAGATATTGAAATAAATACAAAAGAAGAAAATTTGTAAAAGGATAAAGTTTATAGGCAAATGACAATGAATAGAATATCCACTAATATTAAACAACAAAAGATGTTTAGGGAGAATGAATAATGCATTTCTTATTTTAGTTGCCAAAGTAATAAGCATAACTTGTAATGAAGTTCAAAATTCTAAACCATTAAAAAATATGGACGATGGTGGTAGGCTTTCTGTGTTATGGTGGCGAATCTGTGTGTTAACAACACCTGAAGGGTATAATGCTCTAAATCAAATACAATAGAATAATATATTTTATAATATACTATAATAAAAAATGTCAAATACTAATATCATATTTTGTTGTCAATGTGTTTTAATAAAAGATAGAAATAAGTAAAAAGCATGTTGAAGATATCTTAAAACAATATGTGTTATAAGCTGGGCTAGTACCAAAATGTTGTAGCTCACATTACTGGAGAAATATTTATTTTTCTACTTCCAGGACAAACAATGTCTTATCAGGTTCCCTGTAGAAGGCAGACCAAAGAGAGAGTTCCAGTCATGTGTTCTTAACAATAGAGCATTGAGCTAGCTGAATAAAGTCAAGGATAGAATCAAAACAGCCTAGTTGAAAAATTATTGTTGATCTATATTACTTGCAACATGCCAGACATTGAATACCTTACATTTATTTTCATTTAATCTGTGTAGTATCCACAGAGTACTATTATTTTTTCCACTTTGTGGATGGAATAGTTGAGGCAGAGCAAGAAAAGTTTGTTCATGATCACTCAGCTAACATGTAATGAAGCCATATTTTTGACCTGAGCAATATTACTTCAAAGTCCACCTGGTGTTTGGAGGATTACACAATAAGATCCATTCATACCATGACTGATAAAAAATACATTTTTTTTTTTGAAATTCACCAGTTATTCCATTTGGTTTAGGTCCCTGAAAAAAAAAATCCATTTAATACTCTTTTTCTCCTGGTGTTAACTATCAGAAACACCAAACTTCACTCATATTTAGGGAAAATAGGAAATAAAGAGAAATAATGAAGGGAAATTTCTTTTACTCTTTTAGGGTCCCTGACTGGGTCTGAATATTACACTGACATGGAAAGATGAGGAAAGAAGAACATGCAATTTATTTAATGTAAGTTTTATATAACAGAGTTCATAAGGAAATGATGATCTGAAGAAACAGTTAAACCTGAGTATTTTTATGCTAGATTTGATGAGGATTGGATGGCTCTTAATAAGTCAAGGAGTGTAGGGTGAGTGCATTAAGCTCCAAGAAAATTAAGAAGGCCTATTTTTTTCAGATTCTTCTTCATGTGCCTGTGTCTTCATAGATAAGGATGCCCCATTCCTTGGAGTCTAGGGGTGGGAGTGCTTCTCACGTAAGGATTTTATGACCTCTTGCAGGGAAGAAGTGTGGAGTAAGGAAAGATCAGAGTGATCTTCCTATTCTTGTTGTTTTCTCAAACTCCTTTAACTTCAAATATTCTGTATACAAATGCATAACTTGGGGATCTTTAACCCTATCAAGGACTTATAATGAGATTAATAAAATCACCTATATTGTCCTAAAAATATAAAACACTTATAAAGGGGCAATATATACATATGTATTTTTTTGAAGATTTATTTATTTATACATACAAGAATTGGGGTTCAGGCCAGAGTTGTGGGTGTTAAGAGGATTCACCAAAGATGGAGTGGGGAACAGAACAGGCAGATTGACTGAAATAAATTGCTGAGGGGAGCAGTGGGCAAGTCAGGAGAGGTCTGCTGCACCGTGTAGGTAGCTCCCTGGTCTGGGGATCAAACTCATGCTGCAGTGACTGCGGCTAGCTTCATAGGTTGCATCTTAAGCCCTTGTACCACGAGGGAGACCATATATTTTGTTTACTTTAAAGAAGATAACCTTAATTTATGGAGAGATAAATTATTAATGTTGATTGAGTCCTCAGCCTTTAAAGTCTTCCATTAGACTCATTCTCTGCTATGAACATAACTGATTTGTTCTCTAAAATCCATCCTCTTTTTTGAAAATGGGTATCAAGAGCAACAAGTATTCACATTTTCATTAACTGTCCCTTCAAACCAAGGCTATTCAATCTAGAAAAACCCCACCTGGAGAGGGAAAAACATAACTAGAGCTCATAGATCGTAAGTTGACTGTCAGAACAGACATTCTACATATCCACATTGAAGCTCTATAATGCTTGATAGAAAACCACCAGAAAAGCCACCCACTCACTGATGTGCTATAAAATATCCCCTGTCCTAAGAAAAGAGATAGTTTTATTTTCACTTATATGATGGATTAGGTGATTTTTTAACATAATATATTTGAAAGCCTTTTTAAAATGGGATATATATATATATATATACAAACACACACACACACACACACATATATATATATATATATACACATATATATGATATACACAACATATCAAAACAATTCTGGACTTTTTAGAGGTTTCTGAGTTCCCAGCACCACCTTCAAAACATATATAGCTCTACCTGTCTGTCATATTATTTATTTTTCTTAACTTTGAAAAGTTAAAGAAAAAAAAGGCCAACTGCAGTTAAGTACACATGGCACAGGCACTTGTAGAAAATCTGTGGTTGCTTGGCAACTGGAGGGTGCCTATTTGGAGAGCTCAGAGAAATACACGATGTGACTTCAGGATGGATAAAGGGCAGCAGGAGACATAAAGTATACTGAAATGATTCAGAACATGGAAGCAATATTCAAATAACACACATCTCGGTGTGTGATTATTCCCAAACAATAATAATGTTGCTGCTCAGCTCCCCTTATTAGATATAATAAGAATCAGAGGACTTCAAAAATTCAAAAATCTTAGTTTTTGAATTTTACTTCTAGGAATATGCCTTGTCCAGTCAGGCTTTTGTGTTGATAATAATTAAGTAGCATGCTAATAGAGTAGTTATCACTGCCTCCTCGGTCACTTGACATATCAGTTAAAAAGATTTGATTTTGAAAAAGTTTCACCATACTTAATAAAGATCAGCAATCATTAAAATTAACCACATGCTGATTTAATCAACATATAGCTTTGTTAATTACTAGTTCTTGCTTCATGTCCATCTGTTTTTAAGATTTTAGTGAACCTGGGCCAGATGTTCATGTAAATATAATAGGCTGGTTGCCATGTAAATATAACATTTCAAGTGTGTTGTGTAACAGCCCTTTAATTAATGCATACTGTTGTCTGTGTTTTGTCTGTAGTGGTTTAAATACAAAACTGATAACTTTGTTAAAGACCCCATTAGGCACAGTTTCTATTCGAAGTTGCTGAAGCTCTGTATGTGTGTGTTTGTGCATGTGTGCATGCGCATATGGGTGTATTCGTTTGTTCCTGTTCAGTTACTATGCATTGTGTTTGGTGTTCAGGGTATTCTGGGAATGGCGGCAAAAAGTTAAATAACAATTCTATTCACACTCAATTTGATTATGTGATAAAACAATTATCAAACGTATAGTATGATCCTTTCATTTGAATGGGAAAATTGTGAAGAGAATCATGTAGGTAGATGCCTAGTTTTGTGACTTGCAAGACCATCCCAATCTGCAGTCTATCCAGAAAACTCATTTTGTTAGGGGGAAAAGGATGTCCCAAAGCAAATTCCATATAGGCTTTGTGGACTCCACCCCCACCCCAGGTCAAAGCCAAAGACACTGGGAACTCCAAATCCCATCACCACCAAAGGGAAGGTGGCTGGGACCTGAGGGTGGGGTTAAGCAGCCAGGTGGATACAAAAGGCAGACACGTGGGCTTTGGGGGGTCTCTCCATTTTGGGCTCTCGGCCAGCTTGCAGCGTCCGGTCAGCTCTGAGAGTGACTTTGGGTTTCCAGGTTGTTGGATCGGGTAGGACGCATTAAAGACTTTATTTCCCTATTTTCTCCCTGAGTTGTACCTTTTCCTTATTTTCTTTTTCTCTTGTAAATAAACCTTTTATTAACCCTTTTGTGTGTGTCTGTAGTAGAGTATTCATAAGTCTCTTTAAAGCGCGCGGGTGAGGACCCACAGCCAGGAACCCGTTTAATATCGGGGCTGCTCTAGAACAATTTGATGAATTGGAGGGTGGACACAATGTGTTTTCACATTTTTACATAAGGGATTCCTGAAATTAATAAAACTGAAGAATGATGAAATTGGTCAACAGAGAGAGTGTAAGAATTAAATAAGGGCAAATTTAGGTATTTGAAGAAGAAAATGCATTTTAGAATCCTCCCCTGCACATAAGATGTAAAAGTGTTTCATTATTTTATAGCAACTAAAATGTTTGAACCAAGGTGGCTATGGATATAGCAATCAGGAAGAATCTAAATCACAATGCAACATTGAAAAGGAAATCAATTTAAGAAGATTCAGATCAAAGGCAAATGGTAAAATGAGTATTAATCCCTAAAACTGTTGACATTTTACCTGAATCTTAGAGGTTGGTAAATTAAATTCACTAATACAATCTAGTAGCAATATATTTTCTGAATAACCAAGGAAAATAGAAGAAAACCAGTCTGAATAAAAAAAAAAATTCTAAAAGAAAAATAAAATATACGGGGCAAGAAGAGGGGACTGTCCCTTTGTGACATCATAAGAAGGAACAATGCAAATCACACTAAAATTCTTGTCAGTGTCTCTAGAGCAAACTATAAAAAAACTGATTTAAAACAGTGAATTGTTTTTATGTTTCTGATACCAAATGGCAGGTTTTCTTTTCCTCCCGACCCAAACATGTATGCCTTTTCCAATACCACTTCTACAACACCTCTGATACCCAACAATCCAATTTTGATACTATCTACCTGGAGTTAGCGTCAAATCTTGTAAGGTAAAGAGTTCAGTGTTGCAAGATTGCCCCCACTTGAGAAGTCATGGCAAGCTGTGGGTCACCTGTACTTCTGTATGACCGACTGTAGATTGACAGTTCCTACAACCCCATGTCAGGTTCAGTAATCACAATAATCAGAGTGACTCACAGAATACAGGAAAACAATTTACTTTCCTTATTTAATATAAAAGACACCACTCAGAAAACAACCAAATAAAAGAGATATGTGGGCAGTGGTCAGGAGATGTTGTTAGTGCACAGAACTTCCATCCCCTTTCTGGGAGAATCACCCTTCCAGTATCTCATCGTGCTCAGTGGCTGGGAGGTTGGGGAGTGGGGTTAATCAAGGCTTAGTCATTCTGGCAGCCTGGCCCTTGCTTGAAGCTACCCAGAGTCCCTGCCATCAATCAACTCATTTAAATAAAGGAGAATAAAGGATACTCCAGTGACAGTTCTCACTCATGAAATTCCAAAGGCTTTAGGAACTCTGTGCCAGGAATCAGAAGCAAAGACCAAATCTGTCCCTCTGACACCCCAGATGGCTTTAGGCAATTTTTATGGAATCATTAGGGAAGACAGCAAAAGTCTATTTCTCTGTTTTGTCTCATATTTCAAATTTTAGATTTTCAAGATGTTTTTGTACATTTGGAGAAAAATATTTGCATCATTAACTCATTAATCTCTTAGAATATATACTTTTATTTAAAAAAAGAATAGATTTTATTCTATTTTATATTGAGGCAAGGTGGCCAAAAATGAAGACAAAATATAATAAAACACATGAATGTTAACTTCTGGTCATATTCATAAAGTACAGAGATAAGATTTGGTTTTATATTTCTTTTTTTAAAAGATTTATTTATTTATGCATACAAGAGCTGGGGTACAGGCCAGAGATGTGGGAGGTGAGAGGATTCACCAGAGACAGAGTGGGGAACAGAACAGGCAGACTGACTGAAATACACTGCTGAGGGGAGCAGTGGGCGAGATGGGAGAGGTCTGCCTCACCCTGCGGGCTGCTCCCTGGCTGGCCTGGGATCCAACTCGTGCTGCAGAGGCTGCAATTGCTTCAGAGTGTGGTGCTTAACTCCTTGCAACACTAGGGAGGCCCTGCTTTTATATTTCTAAAGTTTACACTTTATGAAAGGAGTGTTTGAGATGAAATTTGCTCAATTATATATCTATGAAATAATCTTAAGTTAGTAATATCTCTGTGTGTCATATTGAACAGGACAAGTTCACATGGGTGAACTGGCACATGTTTACATAGTAAGAAAACACAGAGAGTTGAAATCAAATCCTAAACAAGACTTATTCTTTTAAAATTCAATTTATCAAATTGGAATACTTGAGAAGAAACTAATTTATTAACCTCACCTAACCACTTATGAGTGTATAACTGGCCATGTCAAGTTCTACAGCCTCTTACCCAGCTGTTTGATAATTTATGAGCAAGCACAAAAAGGAAACTTGCACAAATCCATGATCAAGGTGGGCAGATTACAACATCCTGGAAAATAACATGGAAGGATATATATTGACATTATGCTGAGAGATCACTTTAAAATGATAAAAATCATGAATTCACTTGCTGCTAGAAATATTAAAGCAGGCCTGTCTTAACCTCAGTGTCCTGTGTAAACAAGTTTTTCTATTTAAATGACCTTGTGTGGTATATTGTGTTTATATACAAAATGAGTTAAAGTAGGATAACTTTAGTAGTCCTATAGGACTTTCACTATTCCTGGAGAACCTATCTTAATGAAACTATAAACTGCAGGAGCTCTCAACCACAGAAATAATCTGCAGGATCTCAGAGATAATTAGGAAAATATTACTGTCACACCTATTATTCAGAGGCCAGTATGAAAATGCCATTATTTAAGTCAAGGAGTACTTATGTCTTTATCAATCTTTGTTTTGATTGCTTTTGGGAAACTCTCCCTTTGCTTATGCATGTAAAGGTTTATTCAGCCTTAAGAAATGATGAATAGAAAACCCAATGGTTATAGTTGACCTTTCATGATCCTTACCAGTTATAATAGATCCTAAATGTAATGCTCACTCTGTAACTTCATGGTGAGAATAAAACTACAATGATGCAGATTAGAAGTCAAAAACTTGTAACTAAAGGAAATTTATCTATTGGTGTATTTAATGTATTTTTAAATTTGAATAGTTTTTCAAAAGGCATGTCCTCTTATATCCCTAGCAGATGGAAGTCAAATTGTATATGTGATGCTGACAATGGGCATTAATTAAATAAATTCTTCAGGATCTCTCTATCCTGGTACAGTAAAGATTATTTTGGGGGCATGGGAGCACTTAAGAATTGTATACAAAGGACATTCTTAGGTCTGACTAAAAGCAAAGGAAGTGAGATGTGGGTAGTCTTGTATTTTTCCTCCTTGACTTCTTTGACATTATTTTTTTTTCACTCGTCCATGGACCCAAACTTTATTTGTTCAAGCTAGAGGAAAAAGTTGTAACTGTGAAAGCAGAATTCAGATTAGTTTTCCAAATTTTCTTTTGTATTTCCCAACCTTCATTGCCTCATTTTCCAGTATGTACTAGAGTGCAACCTGCATATACTAAAAAAAAAAAAAAAGGATAGTCTCATTCACTGTCATTTAACCACTAACTTTTGACTTCTGTTAATAGGATTATACATATTTGTTGTCTTCAATTATATATTTATTTTACATGTGCTCTTAGTGAAATAAGAGGGACACTGAGGTCAGCTTCAATCTTAGCCATTTCAGTAATGATAAATTATCTGGAATTGAAAAATTAAATACTAATCATAGATAATATAAGACCATATTTAAAGCAGCCTTCTTTGATTATCTATATATAGCTGTATCTTAACATTACCTAGCAATCTGGGCTTGCATTTTATTAACATTTATTCTGAATACATTCTTCCCTCAAATATGAATTTGTTGAGCACCAGCAAAGGTTCCGTTTTCTTGCTGTCACACTGAGATGAAGCTTACTGTGATGAATTATTAGGACAATGAAAATTAAGCAAGAGTGAAGGCTGTAATTTGAGAAGGAAATAAATCTGCAACTTGCAGAAAGAATAGTAGCTTGGAAGATTTATTCTCTCTTTTAAAGTCGCCTGTCACAATATGGCAACACTAGGCATCAGGATTTGAAAGATGGTTTCAAAATCTCTTCATTGACAACATTTCTAAGAGACCAACTTTTCAAGTGTCACGGTGGGGAGTCTCAGTGCTTATCTTTTATCTTTGCCATGATTTGAAGGAACCACACGTGGTAATTACTAACTGTGAAGGTAGGAATAGGCTCTTTTGCAAACCAGATGATTATATGGTTAAGTAAAATCTGTGAAATAAACACTAGGTACATACTATTGTAAATTCGTGCTGGCATATGGAACAATGGCAGGCAATGATGGGAAGAAATTCCATGTTCCTTATCAATAAGGCCTATACAATTAACTATTTTATAGTTTATGCTCATATTTCATATTGGGGTTAGATCATAATTTCCCATGAAATTTAAAATTTCAAAATGCAAAGAATTAAAACAAGGATATGCATATCTTAGTCGATGTTTCTCTGTTAATGGTTTCTGATGTATCAGCATACAGTTATGAAATTTCTGTCCTATGTTTTACCCCATGGGCTGTATAAAGTAGTACAAGACTAAGACTTAGTCTTTATATAAATGAGAGAGGAAGACACTGACATTGACGGTGTACCTTCTAAATGGTCAATTGATATCCTAGTTTATTTTTGTAACAAAGATATTTGAACCCCATTTTATAGATGAGAAAACATAGACTTTGAGAGCTTAGATAATATGACAAGTCAGGCAACAAATAAAATATATTGATACAGCAACAGACAAAACATTGATGAAAAGATTCCTGATGTTTGAAGATGAAAAGAGATTTCTAGTTGCAGAGAGTTGGTAACAACTCCTTAGATGAGGTTATAAAACTGCAATTTACTTAACATTCTAACTAAGCATAGTATAAAGAAAACAAGCTACCATGACTTTATATCTACTCCAGGGGAAAAAAGGAATTTGTTTCAGAGATTTTGTATCTCTTACAGGGAATCTCAAGTAAAAGGAAGACTCATGAGAATATTATTTATTGGGCACTCATATTTACAACAGTATTCCAGAGTTTATTTACTGCTGGGAATAACTGTGAATTTGGTAGGAACATACTTTCACAATTAGAGCCAAAAATTATTTTTTTTCAGTACAAGAGATCAATCATTTTATTTAAGTGATGACCACAAAACAAGATTTTTAAACTTTTTATCTGCATTTCATGTAGAGCATTAGGAACTAAATTAAATTCAGTCAGTGTTTACTAAGGTGTTATCCCTGACCTAAATGATTTTGCAATCTAGTATGGAGAAAAAAAACATGTGTTACAAAATTACTGTAACAAAATGCATGAAGTGACAAGTGTCAAAAGTTAAGTATAAACACAGTGTAAGGAGTCCCACAGAAGATGTGATTAATTCCTGCTTCTGGTGAATGAGGACTTCAGAGGGGAAATATCACATTTTTGCTATATTTTTTGGCTATATTTTGAAGGAAGAACAACATTTACAAAGGCCAGACAAGGATGTAACAAAAGAGGATACTTGGAAAATATTCTAGGGTGAGAAGAGACAGGGATGAAAACCAGAGGCAGACAAGTACAGGTTAGTTTAGGGACTTGAAAATAGGACCAGTCATATGGTTGGACCATAGTTATCTTTGGCAGAGGTGTGAGATTGTAAAGGAGTGCCTGGGACACAGATTATTGCTTAAATTATACATTGCTGAAGAGGAGAGATATAGCTGGCATGAAAAGATAAAAGCTTTTTTTGTACTGTTGAAGGAATGTGATAAAGCTCTTTTCTTAATGAACATGTACTATGGGCATTTTGAGTCTCTGATGTTAGAAGTTCTTGTTTTGAAATAAACATGGGTGTGACTCAGTAGCAGAATGTCTGTTGTTGGTATAAACCTTTTACTACATCCTACTCTTGATTGATACTTTTGGAGACTGTTGTGAGACATATATTTAGAAGTAATCCAAGATGTTTACTAAAAGCATAGATAAACTTAAGAAACCATTATCAATTATTTTCTCAAATGGATTGGAGTCTTAAGAAGTATAATACCATCTATGATTAAAAAAGTAGGCTTTGGATCTTTTCTTATAAACATAAATGCTATAATTTAACTTAATCATATATGTCTATATAGGCATTAATTTCAGAAATCTTTAACATCTGTCAAAAGTAGTTACTATTTTAATATCTTATATTTTTCAAAGTTTAAAAATTTGTGATTTTATTCTAAAGTTCTTCAAGTGTTCAATGATATTTAATGTGCTTATAAAATCAATTCTTTTATTTTTTTTGTTTGGTGGGTTATTAAAGTTTTTATTATGGCATATATAGAAATGTGGGGCCTTGTCATTTATAAATAAATGGAAATAGCTAGAAATGTGAACTTCAGGATTATCCAATAAATTTGTTAGAGGATATGGAGCAGCAGAATGCTTTGGACCTGACTCCGCATCTCTGTGCCACTAACATCTCAGGCCCCAGTACTACAACTCCCAGCATGCTGTGAACTACACTTCCCAAATCAGGGAATTCTGGCATGGAAGAATGAGTGGCCAGGCTTTGTTGCATGGGGAGAAGGAACAAAGACATGCTGGTGGAGGCTTCTCCAGGTCTTTAGTTTCTTTCACTGCTTTCATGCTTTGGCAGATGCGACAACTGGCTCTCTTGAGAGATTATGACAGCTGCTACATTGACCTTCTGGTAGACTCAGTTTATGTGGCAAATTTTGACTTTCTCTCTAGCCCGCTGAGTCCTGTGAAAATCCTTGCTTGTATTTTCCACCAGTAAGTGCCTTGGATTCATTCTTTTGGCAGCTAGCTTTTGGGCCTAAGCACCCCAATTTGCGCCTTTCCTATTTGCCTAAACTGGTGAGCACAAAAGGATGGGCGATTTTAGAGTATGATCAGGAATCTGTATTTTGGAATCCTTTTCTCTGATCGCTTCCCTTTGAATGTCTCACAGATGAAACATCTTTGTGCAGGTGGCATGAACTCTTAGAATAGGCAACATGGGTTTTTCCCTGGGCACACCACTGTTTTGCCCAATATCAAAATACATATATTATTGACTATTGACATTTTTTAATCCATCATACACTCTAATCACATTAATATTCAGAACAGTTACAATATAATCTTTTGTTCAAAATGTGCAAAACAGTCAACCCTCAATGCCTCACAGTAAGAGAAATATCACAGTAAAAAGAATATTTTCATTCTAGGACTGAGATTTTAAAGATCAAGAATGTTAATGTTTGCACTGGTGTTAGTTCATGAGCATTTCTGTGTGGCCCAATAATATTTTTACTTTCTGATGAAAAATGAAATATATGAAACTGTAGTACTTTCTGATAATCCTAGCTACTAGGTAGCTTTCAGAATTACAGAGTGCAGAAAGGGAACAGTGCAGAGAACTCATAACTTCTTTTTTCTTTTCCCAAAGATTTATTTATTTATGCATACAAGAACTGGGATACAGGGCCTACCCGGTGGCGCAGCGGTTGAGTGCTGGGTTGTGAAGCTGCCCGCAGCCTCTGCAGCGACAGTTCAATCCCCGGCCACTGGATAATGGTCCCACATGGCGTGCAGACCTCAACTGCCGCCCGCTGCTCCCCTCAGCAGTGTACTTCATCTGTCTGCCCGTTCTGCTCTCCGCTCTGGCTCTGGTGAATTCTCTCACCCTCCCGACTTCTGACTGTACCCAGTGCTTGTATAAATAAATTAATAAATCTTTAAAAAAAAAAAAAGTACACCAACATTACATTACACACACACAAACACACACACATTAAAAAAAAAAAAAAGAACTGGGATACAGGCCAGTGGTGCGGGTGGTGAGAGGATTCACCAGAGATAGAGTGGGGGACTGTCCGAGCCCGCGGACTGTTCAACGAGGTTCTCGAGGGGAGAGCAGCGACCTGAAGAACAGGGGTACACCGGAGGGAGACACGTGCACTCTTCGTTCAACTACCGCAGGTCTCCTTTACTTTCGGTTTCGGCGGGGCTTTATAGCTGGGGACCGGAAGCGGAAGAAGCAGGCCAAAGCCGTCATGCGCACTGGGCCAAAAGAGGCTAATCCCGGAAGGGCACATGCCCTTATTTGGTGCGCCGGAGGTCGTCATGCGCACTGGGCCAAAAGAAGCACAGCCAATCAGAGAAAGGGGGAGTATCCTGATGCCACGAGGTAAGGCGCCAACAGATCCCCCTTTTCTCTTTATTAGTGAGGAGGAATGTGCCTGTCTTAGGTTGCGGATTGCAGGGACGAGCCTTACCCGTCATCACCCGACAGTCCTAGATGGAAAGGGAGCGCGGGCTGTCTTAGGTTGGTCTTGTCCCGCATTCCATCTTACCTGTCATTGGCTATCCATTCCAGCATCCTCAAGGGGGCCCAGCCAGGAAGCTGGATAATGACTGAAGTTAAAAGGCTGCCAAAGGTCAGGACAGTGGGACTCCCATAGCATGTAGGCTGTGCTACCTACTGGCCAGGCGCAGACAGCGACCGGAGATCCGTATATGCGCCCCCGCTTTCCAGCATTTCCAGGCGGTGATAGTGCACCTGGATAGGTCTCGCCCGAAGGGGCTGTATTTGCTGCCTTACAAACCCAACAATTTTGTTTAAAACACAAGGACCTATAGCAAGTAATAAAAGAGATAACAGGGGGGACCCAACAGGGGAAACAAATACGGCAAAAGTCCATTAAGGCAAGTCCATAAGGGGTTGGTTGCAAGTTCCTGGAAATGGAGATGGCCAAACCGGAGGCACCCGTGGCCAGGGCAGAGGTAATGCTTTGCAGTTGCAGGGCGAATCCAAGGAAGAAGACGCGGATGCGAGAGAGGTGGGTGGTCCGAGGCCGGCTAAGACACGGGCGACAGGGTACTGTAGAAGAACCAGGAGAATCCAGGTGGCCACAGGCATCCTGAAAAGGAAACAAAAAGAGACGCCTCAGAGGGACTCAGCCACCCTGGGCGGAAGGGGTTGACAGGGCGCCTCGGCGGCGTCCGGAGGTTTTGTAGTGGCGCTGGGTGGCGCAGGTACAGCGCGAACCAAGCGCTCTGGGAGCCAGCGAGGAGAGTCAGCATCGTGGGGGTAGACACAAACTGCTCCACGAGCCCAAATCAAAACAGGGTCTGGACCATTCCAAGAGCCGGTAAGTGGGTCCTTCCATTTGACCAACGCAAACTGAGTGGAGGTGGAGGAGTGCCAAAAGCGGTCGGCTGCACTTTTACCAGCATCATCCAGGCGGAGGAAATTTAAAATAAACAAGGCATGACACAGGATATTGCGGGGCGCCAACCGGGAGGGGTACCAGGAAGATTGGCGGATTTTGTGAATAACGGTTTTGAGTGTCTGGTGGGCTCTTTCAACGATGCCCTGTCCCTGGGGATTATATGGTATGCCAGTGGTATGAGTAATGGAAAGGGTGGCACAGAATTCAGAAAATGCCTTGGAAGTGTAGCCTGGTCCATTATCAGTCTTAAGGGCCTTAGGCACGCCTAAAACAGAGCAGGCGTAAAGGAGATGGGAGATAACATGTTTGGTGGCCTCCCCAGCATGGGGAGAAGCCACTAAAAATCCACTGAAGGTATCAATGGAAACATGGACATACTTGAGATTACCAAACTCAGAAACATGGGTGACGTCCATTTGCCAGAGGTCTTGAGGGGCCAAACCACGAGGGTTGACACCCAAGTGAGGGACAGGAAGGGAAGTAGCACACGTTGGGCAGGAGCGAACAATGTGCCTGGCTTGGTCTCGGGTGAGACGGAAAAACACACGCAGGGACCGGGCATCGAGATGATGGAGGTCATGGGCTTGTTGGGCCTGGGTGACCGAAAGAACGTGAATTGTCTGAGTGGCTGCATCGGCCAAGTTGTTTCCATGTGTCAAGGGTCCCGGAAGACCCAAATGGGCCCGAAGATGGCCAAGGAAGAAAGGAGCGGTGCGGTTCCGGATGGCCGCCTGGCACTGCTGAAAAAGGGTCGCAGCCATGGAGGATGTTTTGATAAATGGGGCGGTTTCAAGTAGGGGGACCCACTGGGCGATGTAAGCACTATCCGTATATAAATTAAGAGGTTGATGGGCAAAGGAAGAAAGAACAGTGATCACCGCCTCAAGCTCTACAAGCTGGGCCGAGGAATGAGGGGTTTTCCAGGCAGTGGAATGACCATGCACCACATATGCGGCTGTCCCATTGGAGGATCCGTCGGTAAAAACTGTGAGGACCGACGGAAGGGGCGATCTTTGTGTGGTTTTGGGAAAGACAAAGCGGTGGCTGGAAGCAAACTGAATAAGTTTGTCAGGAGGGTAATGGTTATCCAAAACGCCCAGATAGGAAGCCAGTGCGATGGGCCAAGTGTCAGTGGACTGTAGTAACCAGTCAATTTGATGGTTGGAATAAGGAGTGACCACAGAAGAAGGCTCAAGGCTGAAGTATTTGCGGGATGCAAGACGTCCCTGAACAATAAGGTCAGCCACAAGGTCATAATATGGGAGAAAGGTCCTTTTTGAGGAAACTGATTGATGGAGCCACAGGACAGGGTTGTCCTGCCAAAAGAGCCCAGTGGGACAGTGTTGAGTGGAAAAGATAAGCAAGGAAAATGGTTTGGAATAGTCCAAACTTACAAGAAAATGATCATTAATGGCAGTTTGTACCTTTTGTAAGGCAATCTGACCCTCAGGGGACAGAGATCGCGGAGACGCAGGATCAGGGTTGCCCTGGAGGGTATCAAAAAGGGGCTTAAGGTCCGCTGTGGGCAACTTTAAATAGGGGCGAAGCCAATTAATATCCCCCAGAAGTTTCTGGAAATCATTAAGGGTGTGGAGATGGTCGGTCGCAATAGTTGCACTTTTAGCAGTAATATACGGACCATCGAGATGGAAACCAAGGTAGGTGTAGGGGTCACAAATTTGAACCTTCTCAGAGGCGATTGTTAGCCCTGCCCGAGTTAAATGGCAGTGAAGGGAGTGGAAGCAGGCTAGAACCTCTTGGGGGGGGTTGCCTGCCAATAGGATGTCATCCATGTAATGAATGATGTAAATAGAGGGCCATTGAAGACGTACCGGCTGGATGGCGCAGGCAACAAAAAGTTGACAGAGAGTAGGGCTGTTAGCCATACCCTATGGAAGAACCACCCATTGGAAACGCTGAAAAGGTTGTTGAAAATTGATAGAAGGAAGGCTGAATGCAAACCTTTTCTGATCATTGGGGTGAAGTGGGATGGAGAAGAAACAGTCCTTAAGATCCACAACAACCCGGAACAAGTTTTTTGGGATGGCAGCCGGTGAGGGAAGGCCAGGCTGTAGGGCGCCCATGAGTGTCATAGTGGCATTAACCGCCCTGAGATCTTGAAGGAGTCGCCATTTGCCTGAGGATTTTTTAATGACAAAAATAGGTGTATTCCAGGGCAACGTGCTAGGCACAACGTGACCGGCATCCAACTGTTCCTGCACCAGTTGGTATGCTGCCTGCAGTTTAATTTGGGACAGAGGCCATTGGTCGACCCAGACCGGGTCATCAGATTTCCAAGAAATAGAGATGATGTCCGGGGAGGGTACAGGAACGTCAATGGCCTCTACGGAAAACTTCCCAGTCCAGCACGGCTTACCTGGCCCTTAGGTTGGATGGGCTGTGTAATGCCTTGAAGGCGGGATCCAAGGCCACGACCCGGAAGAAAGCCCTGAGACAGCATTTGAACGGTAACCACCTCGTTAGGGCTACACATCATGAGACCCATTTGAGAGAGGAGGTCCCGACCCCAGATATTAACCGGGAGGCCAGGCAAGACATAAGGCTTAACGTGGCCAGTATGGCCCTCTGTGTCTGTCCACTGTAGGAGTTTGGAACTTTGTAATGGATTGGCAGATTGTCCTATACCTTGAAGGTTGGTGAGCGTGGCTACTGTAGGCCAGGAGGGAGGCCAGTCAGACTGGCGGATGATAGAGACATCTGCTCCCGTGTCGATAAGGCCGGTGAAAGAGTGGCCGTCCAAAGAAAGAGTAAGGGAGGGCTTGTCCTTAGTTACGGGCTGAACCCAAAGGACATCTGTGACATTAGTGCGCGACCCTCGATGAGGAAGGGTTTGTTGTCGTGGCCCAGACAACAGGGGGAGAGGAACCAACTGGGCAATTTTTTGGCCCTGGCGGATTTGTAATGGGAGAGATGCAGAGGCAACAACTGAAAGGGTGCCCGTAAAGTCTTGATCTATGATTCCAGGAAAGACATGCAGGCCCCGGAGGTTGAGAGAGAAACGGCTGAGGAGGAGGCCACAGGTGCCCGCCGGGGGCGGTCCCTTGGACGTGGTGGATAACACCTGTGGGCCCATTTCTGGAATTAATAATGTGTCGGTGGCGGCACAGAGGTCCAATCCGGCGCTACCTGAGGTGGCTCGGGAAGTTGGCCACTTATTGGGGTGCGACTGGTCGTCGATGGAACGAACCCCATTGTTTGTTGCGGGGCCTGGGGCTGGCCCCGCTTGAAGTTTCCCGAACAGGGGGGTAGGGAATTTCCATCTGAGTCAGTGAGGGAGCGGCACTCGCGGGCCCAATGGTAACCCCTACGACAGCGTGGGCAGAGTTGAGAGGGTCGGGAAGAAGTGGAGGTAGTAGTAGCCGTGGTTTGAGGTTGTTGATTAGTGAAGGGAAACGGAGACGAACGGGATACTGAGGGAGCGGCAGGTGATGGACAATTTCTAGCAAAATGGCCCTGTTTTTTGCATTTAAAACAAGTAACCTGAGCTTGTGTTTGGCCAGCCACGTAAGCGGCGACCGTCTGTCCCGAGAAGGCAGCGGCCATGGCCAGTCCTTGTTGGTAGGCAGGGTCAATGTCTGCACACGCACGGACATAATCCATAATGGTAGAGGTGGTCCGGCGAATGGGACGTATAGCGGCCTGACAGGCGGGAGAAGCATTTTCAAAGGCCAGTTGACGGACAAAGTCAGAGGATCCAGCCGTACCTCCTAACATGCGTTCTGCAGCAGTTTGGAGGCAGTCAACAAAATCAGAATAGGGTTCCCCGGAAGCCTGACGTATTTTAATTAAGGGGGTACCTGTGTTGTTTTTTGAGGGAAGTTTGTGCCATGCACTAAGGGCACAACACTAATTTGGGCATAAAGGCCGGGTGGAAAATTGATTTGGTTATTTTGATCAGAATAATTGCCTTCTCCAATTAGCATTTCAAGGGTCCATCCATTGCGGGCCTCGCGGTTTTGTCTTTCAAAAACCTTACAATTATCAATAAACTCAGCCTTCCAAAGGAGGTGATCGCCCCCAGAAAGGGTGGCCTTTGCCAGGGAGTACCAATCTGACGGAGTGAGAGAGGATTGGGCTAAGGTGTCCAAAACAGTGAGAGTGAAGGGCGCCGTGGCTCCATAAAGGGACACCACCTCTTTCAGTTCTTTAACGTTGCGGAAATTATGAGGCTCATGATGACGTTGAACAACGCCCTGGGCATTGGTGGTTTCAACCACCGGAAAGAGATGTAATGGAGCAGGGCGCGAAGGAGGAGGGAGGGACGGAGAGGGCGGCTGAGTGGGAGGAGTCAAAGAAAAAGGCGGCAAGGCAACAAGGGAGGAAGAAGGAGGGCAAAATGGCGGCAAGGCGGGAACAGAAGGACAAAATGGCAGCGGATTAACTTGTGGGGGCGGAGCAGAAGGGCCGTCAGCAGACACGGGGAAAGCAGCACACAATTTATCAAAACGGTTAACAAGAGTATTAATTTGGTTTCCCAAGGTCTCAAGTGTTTGCATTAAAACAGGCTTTTTTATGGGGTCCTTGGCAATAGAGGCGGGGGGGAGGCCGGTAGCGACCCTCTTGTTCTGCCAACTCGTCCCAGTCTACCTCGGAAGCCGGAGGGGACCTACAGCGGGGTCGCGGCAGAGAAGGGTAGAGGCTTTTGCATGGGGGAAGTGTATTTGGTAGGGGCTCCTTTACGGGGGGGCCGGCAGGTTGGGGGGCACCATCTGGCACTGGGGGTGCATTATTTTGGGGATTAGTCTCATCATCACTATGAAAGAAGAGTAGGTCTTCGCAACAAGCCTCGGGAGGAGAAGCCTCAGCAATACTGGAGGGAGCGTTTTTAAGAATATTTTCAGTATGGGAAATCGTGTGTTGTAAGCCAGGATCATTTCCTCGCTTGGCTATAAGATCATTAATGAGGTTCCAATAGGAAAAGGCCGTCACAGGGACTTTTTCAGGTCCAAAGACGCGGTAGAAATTGTTTAAAGCGTCGCCGACCCTTTTCCAACGTTTTTCATCAATGGTTCCCTCTTTAGGGAACCACGGGCATGTTTCTTGGACGAAATCAAAAAATGAAAAGAGATCCTTATACTTAACCCTAACTCCGCGTGTCC
This sequence comes from Talpa europaea, assembly GCF_964194135.1. Classification (NCBI taxonomy): domain Eukaryota; kingdom Metazoa; phylum Chordata; class Mammalia; order Eulipotyphla; family Talpidae; genus Talpa; species Talpa europaea. The sequence continues at coordinate 50,952,104 of NC_140076.1, forward strand.
TAAGAGCTTCTTTAAGTTGGGAAACATAAAGTTGGTGCTCACTAAGTGCCTGTCCCATTTTCAAACAATTCAGACGCCAAAACTTACCTAATGACTGTCCCGCCAGGTGGGTCGGGGCCTGAATAACTCGCGCCGCGCGCCGCATCTGGGTCTACTGTAAATCTCTCGTACCTCGAGCGCCACGTTGGGCGCCACCTGTCCGAGCCCGCGGACTGTTCAACGAGGTTCTCGAGGGGAGAGCAGTGACCTGAAGAACAGGGGTACACCGGAGGGAGACACGTGCACTCTTCCTTCAACTACCGCAGGTCTCCTTTACTTTCGGTTTCGGCGGGGCTTTATAGCTGGGGACCGGAAGCGGAAGAAGCAGGCCAAAGCCATCATGCGCACTGGGCCAAAAGAGGCTAATCCCGGAAGGGCACATGCCCTTATTTGGTGCGCCGGAGGTCGTCATGCGCACTGGGCCAAAAGAAGCACAGCCAATCAGAGAAAGGGGGAGTATCCTGATGCCACGAGGTAAGGCGCCAACAGGGGACAGGACAGGCAGATTGACTGAAATTCACTGCTGAGGGGAGCAGCAGCAGAGACAGGAGAGATCTGCTGCACCATGTGGGTTGCTCCCTAGCGGGCAGGGGATCATGTCACCAGGGAGGCCCAGACTCATAACTTCTTTTGTTCCCAGAGATTCTTTCCATTGGTGAAAGTGTTTGGTTTGTATTTAGATAAGAAAACAAGTGAGGTAGAAATGGAAGTTTCTGGGGCTTCCTTGGTGGTGCAGGCAGTTGAGCGCAGCACTGAATCTGTCCCCAGCCTCTCCAGTTCAGGTTCGATCCCAGCAGGCCTGGGAGATGCCCACATGGCGCGGCAGACCTCTCTGTCTTGCCCACTGCTCCTCTCAGCAGTGTGTTTCAGCCAGTCTGCATGTTCTGTTTCCTACTCTGTCTCTGGTGAATCCTCTCACCCTCCCGCACGTCTGGCCTATGCCCTGGTTCTTGTATGCATGAATGAATAAATCTTAAAAAAATAAAAAGAAAAAGAAAGTTTCTGCCCTATAATAATATGCTCTGGTGTGCTGCTGAATGATATCCATTATCTATCCAAATACTTTAACCAAAGGCATATAAGACCCATTGCCTGAAATTACAGTATATTAATCTCCTACTTCCATTCTCTTATGTGATTTTTAATAAATGATTCCCACTCCTCCTCCAGTCAGAACTTTGATATTTGTACCACCCTGCCCTTTGTACTGTAATGCCAGCTGATGAAAAACTGTGATTTTATTAGTCCCACATGGAGAAATTTTCTTCGGGGAATAGATTGTTTTTTATGACATTTATTATTGTGGAGTAATCCTCTTTTGACTTTTACCAATAATGAGTGCCCATTCTGGTGGTTAAAACCCAGTCACTCTTGAGCTAAACCAAATGAAAACAGATACAAAGAACTAAAAAAAGTTGCTAACAGTAAAATCAAAGTATTTGTACAGGCTTACTCTCCTTTGATTAAAGTTCCCCAGAAACCTACTTATATGAGAGAAACTAAATTACTATAATTAGTGCTGAGATTTGCTAAGTGATTTTACCTGACTAAACTAAGAACGTTAAGCCTTTAAGTGATTGTAATTTTTTTCCTACTTATAGAAAAATATATTTACTGGCTACACACTTTCCCTTTTCAGTATGTGACAGTTACACTGTAGGTTAGGGCAGAATATGATTGAATTCAGAACATATGTTTGCATCTATGAAGCCAACACAGACTTTCTCAGTTCCAAAGGCCATATCTTCTTAAGTCAAACTGTCTCTGCCCAGCAGAGTCAGGGAAATCACTAGTCTGAGTGAAAGAAAATAGTGGGTATCAGTGTTCACCTCCAGATTTGGAAGGATAACACTGTTCCTTTTTTTTTTTTTTTTTTTTTTTTTTTTTTTTTTATAAATTTTATTGTTATATTCCCCATACAATTGCAGCCCCCCATTCTGACCCCAATCCCTCCCCTCCCGCCCCCGCCCCCCTAAAAGTGTCTCTGGTTCATAGTTTTTTGTTGATTTTGATTTTCACTTTCTTATAGTTATTCATTTTCCTGGTCCCTTATTTAAGTTTTCTAGATTCCTGCTATGAGTGAGACCATCCGGTATTTTTCTTTTTCTTTTTGGTTTATTTCGCTGAGCATGATCCCTTCCAGCGCCATCCATGTTGCTGCAAATTGCATGTGTTTATCTTTTTTGAATGCTGAGTAATATTCCATGGTATATATGTACCACATCTTCTTGATCCAGTCATCTATTTTTGGGCATTTGGGTTGTTTCCAAAGCTTAGCTATTGTAAACAGTGCTGCTATAAACATAGGGGTGCAGGTGTTCTTTGGAATTGATGTTTCTGTGTCCTTTGGGTAAATACCTAGGAGTGGAATTGCTGGGTCATATGGAAGCTCTATGTTTAGTAGGTCCAGAAATCTCCACACAGCTTTCCACAGTGGTTGGACCAGTTTGCACTCCCACCAACAGTGCAGAAGAGTTCCTTTTTCTCCACACCCTCGCCAACATTTGTTGTTGCTAGTTTTTTTAATATGTGCCATTCTCACTGGTGTAAGATGGTATCTCATGGTAGTTTTGATTTGCATTTCCCTGATGACAAGTGATGTTGAACATTTTTTCATATGCCTGTTGGCCATTTGCATTTCCTCTTCAGAGAAGTTTCTTTTAAGCTCTTCTGCCCATTTTTTGACTGGATTATTTTCTTTGTTGTTGTTGAGTCTCATCAGCTCTTTGCAGATTTTTGTGATCAGTCCTTTATCATTAGTGTTGGGTGCAAAAATGTTCTCCCAGTTGGTGGGGTTTCTCTTTGTTTTTGTTATTGTCTCTTTTGCTGTGCAAAAGCTCTTTAATTTGATGTAGTCCCAGCTGTTTATCTTTGCCTTCACTATCACTGCTTTGGGTGATGTGTCTGTAAAGATGTCTTTGATGTGCAAATCACGTAGTGTTTCGCCTATATTTCCTTCTATATATTTTATGGTTTCAGGTCTTATGTCTAGTTCTTTAATCCATTTTGAGTTGATTTTTGTGTATGGTGTGAGGTGGTGGTCAAGCTTCATTCTTTTGCATGTAGCGACCCAGTTTTCCCAGCACCATTTATTGAACAAACTTTCTTTGCTCCAGTGCATATTCTTTGCTCCTTTGTCAAAGATTAGTTGACCATAAATCTGTGGGTTTATTTCTGGATTTTCTATTCGATTCCATTGGTCTGTATGTCTGTTCTTGTTCCAATACCATGCAGTTTTGATGATTATGGCTTTGTAGTATAGTTTGAAGTCTGGGAGTCTGATGCCTCCATTCCCTTCTTTTTTTTTCAGGAGAGCTTTGGCTATTCGGGGTTTTTTGTGATTCCATATGAATTTCATCAATAATTGTTCTATTTCTTTGAAGAATGACATTGAAATTTTGATTGGAATAGCATTGAATCTGTATATTGCTTTTGGAAGGATGGCCATTTTAATAATGTTTATTCTTCCAATCCATGAGCAGGGGATGTCTCTCCATTTCTTTGTGTCTTCTTCTATTTCTTTTAACAGTGTTTTATAGTTTTCTTTGTATAGGTCCTTTACCTCTTTTGTTAGATTTATTCCCAAATATTTGATTTTTTTTGTTTCAATAACAAAAGGGATGGTCTTTTTGATTTCTTCTTCTTCAGATTTATTGTTTGTGTATAGGAAGGCTACTGACTTTTGCGTGTTGATTTTGTATCCTGCCACTTTACTGAACTGATTGATGAGTTGAATTAGCTTTTCTGTGGAGTTTTTGGGGTTCTCTATGTATAATATCATATCGTCTGCAAATAGTGATAGTTTGACTTCTTCTTTTCCTATTTGGATTCCTTGGATGTCTTTCTCTTGTCTTATTGCCCTGGCTAGGACTTCCAGTATTATATTGAAAAGCAATGGTGAGAGTGGACATCCTTGTCTTGTTCCAGATCTTAATGGAATTGCTTTCAGCTTTTCACCATTGAGAATGATACTGGCTGTTGGCTTGTCATAGATGGCCTTTATGATGTTGAGGTATGTTCCTTGTATCCCAAGAATTTCAAGGGCTTTTATCATGAATGGGTGTTGCACTTTGTCGAAAGCTTTCTCAGCATCTATTGATATTATCATATGGTTTTTATATTTCTTTTGGTTGATGTGTTGGATAACGTTGATTGATTTTCGGATGTTAAACCATCCTTGTGTCCCTGGAATGAATCCAACTTGGTCGTGGTGAATTATCTTATGGATACATTGTTGGATTCTGATAGCTAAAATTTTATTGAGGATTTTTGCATCAGTGTTCATTAGGGAGATTGGCCTGTAGTTTTCCTTTTTTGTGTTGTCCTTGTTCGGTTTTGGTATTAGTGTAATGTTGGCTTCATAGAACGTGTTTGGTATTGTCCCTTCCTTCTCAATTTTTTGGAAGAGTTTGTGAAGGATAGGCGCTAATTCGTCTCTGAATGTTTGGTAGAATTCATTTGTAAATCCATCAGGTCCTGGGCTTTTGTTTTTGGGGAGGTTTTTGATTACCATTTCAATTTCGCTGCTTGTAATTGGTCTGTTTAGGTGTTCTATTTCTTCTTTATCTAGCTTTGGGTGATTGTAGAGTTGTAGGAATTTGTCCATCTCCTCTAGATTGTTAAACTTGTTTCCATATAACTGTTCATAGTAGTTACTGATTATTCTTTTGATTTCTGCTGTGTCCGTTGTGATTTCTCCTCTTTCATTGATGATCCTGTTTATTTGTGCTTTCTCCCTTTTTTCCTTTGTGAGCCTGGCTAGGGGTTTGTCTATTTTATTGATTTTTTCAAAGAACCAGCTCTTGGTTTCATTGATCTTTTGGATTGTTTTTTTAGTTTCAATTTCATTTATTTCTGCTTTGGTTTTTATTATTTCTTTTCTTCTACTGGTTTTGGGGTTTTTTTGTTGTTCTTTTTCTAGATCTTTGAGCTTCGAGATTAGGTTGTTTCTTTGCGTTCTTTCTTGTTTCTTGATGTGAGCTTCTATTGCTATATATTTTCCTCAATTACTGCTTTTGCTGCATCCCATACATTTAGGATATTGGTGTCCTCCTTGTCGTTCAATTCAAAAAATTTTTTAATTTCTTCTTTGATCTCCTCATTAGTCCAATGGTCTTCCAGTAGTGTGGTTTTTAATCTCCATGAGGTAGGAAAGTTCCTTGCCTTCTTTTTATGGTTTATTTCTAGTTTGATGCCTTCATGGTCAGAAAAGATGGTTGATATGATTTCAATCTTGGTGTATCTGTTGATGTTTGTCTTGTGCCCCAGTATGTGATCGATCCTGGAGAATGATCCGTGTGCGCTTGAGAAAAATGTGTACTCCATTTTTTGGGGGTTTAGTGTTCTATAGATGTCTGTTAAGCCCAATTGCTCTAGGTCTTTATTTAGAGCTTTGGTTTCTTTACTTATTTTTTGTCTTGTTGATCTATCCATTGTTGATAGTGGTGTGTTGAAGTCTCCCACTACGTATGTGTTTTCTCTGATGTCTGTTTTCAGAGAGGACAACAGTTGTCTGATATATTTTGGTGCTCCTTCGTTTGGTGAGTATATGTTAATGAGTGTTATTTCTTCTTGAAGTATTGTCCCCTTGATCATAATGTAGTGACCATTGGGGTCTCTTTTTATCTTTTTGAGTTTGAAATCTGTTTTATCTGATATAAGTATAGCTGTTCCTGCTTTCTTTTTTTGGTCCATTTGCTTGTAGGATTGTTTTCCATCCTTTAACTTTGAGCCTATTTTTATCTTTTGTAGCTAAATGTGTTTCCTGGAGACAGCAAAAGGTTGGGTTTTGTTTCTTAATCCAGGCTGCAACTCTGTGTCTTTTTATTGAAGAGTTTAGTCCATTTACATTTAGAGTTAATATTGATATGTTAACATCTGTATTTGCCATTGTGTTTGTCTTTCCTTTGATTTTATTTATTTATTCTTTTAATAACTTTTTTTTTTTTTGGCCTTCTTTCATTGTTATTCGTCGCTCTGAGGTTCTGGCTTTAGGACTCCTTGTAGTATTTTTTGGAGTGGGGGTTTAGTTGCAATGAAATTCCGGAGTTTCTGTTTGTCTGGGAAGGTCCATATTCTTTCTTCAAAGAGGAAGGAGAGCTTTGCGGGATAGAGTATTCTTGGTTGGCATCTGTTTTCTTGGAGTCTGTTGACTATGTCCCTCCACTCTCTCCTTGCCCGTAGTGTTTCTTCGGAGAAGTCTGATGTCAGCCTGATTGGTTTTCCTTTGAATGTTATCTGTTTCTTCCCTCTTGCCAGCTTCATTATTTTTTCCTTGTCCTGGATTCTTGGGAGCTTTACTATTATGTGTCTTGCTGTATTTTTCCTTTCGTCGTGGAAGTTTGGTGTTCTTCTTGCTTCTTGTATATCAATTTTCAGCTCCTTCTTCACATTTGGGAAGTTCTCTTCAATTATCTCTTTGAATATTTTCTCTGTTCCTACATCTCTCTCCTCTCCTTCTGGTATTCCTATAACTCTTATATTTCCTTTCCTCATGGAGTCAGATAGTTCCCGAAGTCTTTCTTCGTTCTTTTTCCTTCGTACTTCTCTTTCCTTTTCTGTTTTGGTTCTTTTTATTTCTGTGTCTTCAAGATTACTTATTCGTTCTTCCATTTCATCTATTCTGCTTTCATTGCTTTTCCCAGAATTCTTTAGTTCTTCCATTAATTCTTTGATCTCCTGCATTTCTTTTACTTCCCTCTTTAGGGACTCAATTTCTTTCTTCTGACCATTGTTTTCCCTCTCTAGGGACTCAATTGCATTCTTCTGATCGTTGATTATTTTTCCCTTATCATTGTTTTCCTTTATGACTTCTGTCAGTTTTTTAATCACGGCAATTTTAAATTCTCTTTCTGGAAGGCTCAGAAATTCTTCCAAGTTATTGTCGTTGCAATCTGGGGGCTGGCTTTCTTTTTGTGGTGTGCTTTTTCTCTGGAGAGTTGCTAGGTTGCGTGTGGTTCTTCTCCTCCCTACTGTCTGTTTTCTAATTTGCCGTATGCGTTGGGACACTGTGTTGTTGGGACTGGCCGGCATCTTGGGTGGGCTTCTCTGTTCCCCTCTGGTTCTTCCAGGAGTCATCTGTCAGTTTCAAGCAGCCTTTACTGGAGAAAGGTCCCTGTTCTAAAATGCCGATGTGGGGACACACTCCCCTGTGCGCCTGGTCTGCCCCGGCGGTGGGTTCCTGCTCCCCTCTGGGCTTGGACTGCAGGCCAGAGGGGGTCTGGCGTGGGCGAACTTCCCCCGCTCACCTCTGGCTCCTGAGGAAGCCTTCTGCAGGTAGTCTTTACTGAAGAAATGTCCCTGTTCTAAAATGGTGATGTGGGACACACTCCCTGCGCTTCTGGTCTCAGGCACACTCTTCTGCGCGCCTGGTCTGCCCCGGCTGTGGGTGCTCGCTCTCCCTGTGAGCTCAGACTACTTGTTCGGAAGGGGCCCGGTGTGGGCTAACTCCCCAGCTGGCCACTAGCTCCTTCAGTAGCCTGTGCTGGGGTCAAGTCGCTAGGTGGCGCCAGAGATCTCTCCTAGAGCCCTTGGGGAGCTGATTTTCCACCCCGTGGGACAGGGAGCAGAGCGGGGATGGTAGGGTACACCTCAACGGCTTTGGGGTGCTGTGTCTGCCTTGTGCCCCACCGTCGTGGGGAACCCACGCCCCTAATTTCGTGCCCCGGGTCTCAGTTCCAAAGCCCTCAGTTCCAGGACGCGGGCTGTAGCCCAGATCAGTGGCGCGGGAATGGCGCCTTTTGAATCCCGCTCCCCTGCCTGGGCGCCTTGTTCCTGCTCACTCAGGGAGGGCCTCTGCCCGGGTCTCAGTTCCAAAGCCCTCAGTTCCAGGATGCGGGCTGTAGCCCAGATCAGTGGCGCGGGAATGGCGCCTTTTGAATCCCGCTCCCCTGCCTGGGCACCTTGTTCCTGCTCACTCAGGGAGGGCCTCCGCCGTCTCCCCGCAAGCCTAGGTCGCAGGCGCAGGGGCCTGGGCAGCTGCAATCCGAGCGCCGCTTTCGCGCAAGCTTACCGGGCGGCCGGGGCTGTGTGCTGGTGCTGGTCTCCTCCTGGGGGGCGGGGCTCTCTTTAATGGCGCGTGGAGCTCACCTCCGTGGTGGATCCTGCAGGGTTCGCCTCAGCTCCCGTTCACGGGGTGTGGTGGCTGAAATAGTTCCTTTCCACTCACAGTCCCGCTTGCTGCATCCGTTTTTCTTGTTGGGCGTTTTGGTTTGTTGTTTCCCTCGTCTCTGCCGGTCGGAGAGTGCCGCCTCTGTGGGCGGGGGAGGGGAGCAGGGTTCTGCGCTTCCCTCCCTTCTGGTCCTCTTTTATGGCAACTTTCTTCTTCGGGCAGTTTGCTGGAGTAGTCCGTTTATCTTCCGTGTCCCAGTTCTCACTGGGACCTGCCGCTTTTCCTCCCTATTAACTTTTTTTAATGGGAGATCTTACTCGCAGCGTCTCCTCGCTGCCATGTTGCTCCGCCCCTCCTCTGATTCAACACTGTTCCTTTTGAAAGTAAATCTGTGGAGAAGATATGTTCTTGCTCTCATGACTGAAAGCAACAGGCCAACTTTCAACTATTTCTTGAATGCTTATTATGTGTCATGTATTTTATGTTTATTGTTCCTAATTCTCTTACCAAAACTGCAAGATAGTTATTATTATTGTCATTTTTATACATGAGAAAATGGAAGTTTGGTACAATTAAGTAATGCTAATTGAATAGTTAATACTGATTGACCTATGCTTTTATTTTTTTGTATTTGACTTTATGTTGTCACATCAAGAAAATTTATTAGAATTACAAACTGTAGAACTATATTAGTTTTCTGTTGGAGTGTAACAAATTATCACAAAATGATAGCTTAAAACAAGACAGAATGATTTCACAGGCTTATATCTATAGTGTAACTAATAAACAATTATAATTTGTAATAATTGATATATTTAACTTTATAATTTACATTAACATATAAAATATTTATATATTTATTCTGATACTTTATATATATGTTTATACCTGTATACATTTCTAATAATACAATGAATGGGAGTGACATCTTATCACATCTGGCATACTTTACTGGTTAGATGTGACTCAAGGGAGGGTATTATATAAAGTCATGGGCCATTAGAGGTCACCCTTATCTTGTCTGCCACATGTACCTATAAGAATAAAAGACAGTTGTTAACATATTTTTCCACGCTTTATCCCTTTCTCCTGTTCATCTTTTTAGACAATTTTATTATACTAATTTTATTTGAATATTCTTGATGGCCTTGCTACTTATAACAAACATTGAAGAAAACTAAGAGCAATGTTGATGTTCTTGCCTTTGATCTCAATGTTCTGAATGATTTATTTGCATGGAGAAAATTATTCATGTTTATTTGCCTGTGGTTGCTCATGTAAAATATGGGAAAAATAGCAATATTCTAGTACAAAATTATTCAAGGATCTTGAAAAAAAGACTAAAGAGGATTGAAGATTATGAGTGCTGTGACCACGGAAATTTCAACTGATTACTCTGCCTTAGTAAGACATGGAGAAAAGTTTTATTACAAATGTTAAATTCCAAAATTTTCTTTTCTCATTTCCTTCTTTTTTTTTCTCCTTCTCTTGTCTATCCTTCCCTCTCATCTCCATTTTTCATTTTTTAGCTATTTATGTAATGATGTAATTGAAAAATAAAAGCCTCAGGATCTGTTTTATTTCCAGCTCTACCACTAACTATCCTTAATGCATGTTAGGCTTCTTTTATTTATCCATAAAATATGGTACTTAGCTAAACTAAGATGCTGCTGCCAGGAAACATATATAGAGAGGCTTCTGGTAGCTTCCACAGGTATGTGTTTCTTGTTAGCTACAATATAATGTTATGTGATTTATTTCTTTTAATTTTTTTTTAATATTATTTTGCCCTTTTATTTTTTTTTTATATTTTTTACATCAGTTTTCATTTTTGCACAACGTGTGTATTTTCATCTTGGTTATAGTCCCCTTACAATTCCTACCCCCCTTGACCTGATCCCAGTCCCTCCTCCCCCTCTGCAGTGTGTCTCTGGTTTATAGTTGCTTGTAGATTTTGACTTTTACTTTATTATAATTAGTCTTTTTCCTGGTCCCTTATTTAGGTTTTCTAAATTCCTGCTATGAGTGAGACCATCCAGTGTTTTTCTTTTTCTTTCTGGCTTATTTTGCTGAGCATGATCCCTTCCAGCTCCATCCATGTTGCTGCCAATTGCATGAGTTTATATTTTTTGATTGCTGAGTAATATTCCATTGTGTATATATACCACCTCTTCTTGATCCAGTCATCAATTTTTGGACATTTGAGATGTTTCCATAGCTAATGTAAATAGTGCTGCTATAAACATAGGGGTGCAGGTGTCCTTTTGAATTAATGTTTCTGTGTCCTTTGGGTAAATGCCTATGAGTGGAATTGCTGGATCATATAATAACTCCATTTTCAGTAGTTTTGGAACTTCCACACAGCTTTCCATAGTGGTTGGACCAGTTTGCACTCCCTCCAGCAATGCAGGAGAGTTTTTTCCACATCCTTGCCAACATTTGTTGTTGCTAGTTTTCTTAATATGTGTCATTCTCACTGGTGTCAGATGGTATCTCATTGTAGTTTTGATCTGCATTTCCCTGATTACAAGTGATGTTGAACATTTTTTTCATATGCCTGTTGGCCATTTGCCTTTCCTCTTGGGAGAAGTTTCTTTTTAGCTCTTCTGCCCATTTTTTGACCTGGTTATTTACTTTGTTTTTGTTGAATCTCATCAGCTCTTTGTATATTTTTGTGATCAGTCCTTTATCATTAGTGTTGTGTGCAAAATTTTTCGCCCAATCAATGGTGTATCTCTTTTGGTTTTTTTTTTGGTTACTATCTCTTTTGCTGTACAGAAGCTCTTTAATTTGATGTAGTCCCAGCTATTTATCTTTGTTTTCACTATCACTTCTTTGGGTAATGTGTCTTTAAAGATGTTACTGAGGTGTATGTCATATAGTGTTTTGCCTATATTTCCTATATTTCCTTCTGTATATTTTATGGTTTCAGGTCTTATGTCTAGTTCTTTAATCAAAAAATGCCATGAGATTTAATTCTCACACTTTATCACTAATAAATTACTAAAGCTACCTACGTATACATATGACATATGTAAATAAGAATGCCAATAGAGTCACATGGCACTTAGGCACAATCAGACTAATCAAATCTCTACTAGTCATTCCTGGTGAGTAAATGTATTCCGTCAGTAGAAAGGGTGAGGATTTAGAAAGAATGAGAAAGTAAGGAGGACTCTTTCCATGATCCTTGGGAAGCTTCATACAGCAGAAGCCTACACGCCAGGGACATGGTGACACTATATTGTTGTTGGATTGACACTGACTGATCCTTACCTTTTGGCATCTACTTTTCATCCTCCATGCAGACCACAGCCCTTCTGTTAGGTGGGCCTTTTACTGTATATTAGGTTGTTATTTTGTACAAACTTGTTTTAAGAAACCCCCATGCTTCTTTGGATTCAGAAGGCATTTTCTTTACAATATCATATGGATCATTGTAATATAATGTACTTCACATTTTTTATAAAGATTTATTTTATTTTTATGCATACAAGAGCCGGGGTACAGGCCAGAATTGCGGGGGGTGGAGGGTGGTGAGAGGATTCACCAGAGACAGAGTGGGGAACAGAACAGGCAGACTGACTGAAATACTCTGCTGAGGGGAGCAGCGGGCAAGTCAGGAGAGGTCTGTTGCACCTTGTGGGTTGCTCCCTGGCCAGGGATCGAACTCATGCTGCAGTGGCTGCTATTAGCTTCATAGGTTGTGTCTTAACCCCTTGTGCCACCAGGGAGGACCAGTACTTTACATTTTTAGAATCTCGTAGATTTAGACTTTTCTAAAACAAGATTTGATTTTTAATCATTTCCATTTCTGCAGGAAGGAACTTTTATCTGCATTTGCACCCCTGTATATATCCATGACTTCTTTTTAAATTGTTGGTCTCTGGGAACATTAATCAATTTTTTTATGGATGACTCTAGTTTGATTTGGTGAGAGGTCAGACTTAGCATGCAACAAGGACAGAGAAGTCCACTTGATCCCTTTTTTTGGTGGATAAGCACTTCTTTGTTTCTAATTATCATATTATTTTCTATCTCTGCCACAAAGGAGGTAATTTAGGTAAGATCAAGGATCAGCCTCTGTTTACTTTTAAGATCTCACTACTATAGGGCCTCCCCGGTGGCACAGCGGTTGCACACTGGCTTGCGAAGCTGCCTGCAGCCTTTGCAGCGCCGGTTCGATTCCAGGCCGCTGGCGAGGGTCCCACATGGTGCGCAGACCTCTCCTGCCACCCGCTGCTCCCCTCAGCAGTGCTTTTAGTCAGTCTGCCTGTTCTGTTCCCCGCTCTGGCTCTGGTGAATTCTCTCACCCTCTCGCACTTCTGACTGTTCCCAGTGCTTGTATAAATAAATAAATAAATCTTAAAAAAAAATCTCACTATTATAATCACACAATCTTGTTTACTTAGTGCCACTTTGTATTCTACAAAAGAGTTTTATTATTTCCCTTGACTCTAATAGAAATCTAGCAATGAAAACATAGATTATTCTTTGTGATTTATGGATTATGAAATTATATCTGAGGGCCTCCCCAGTGGCGCAGCGGTTGAGCACTGGGTTGCGAAGCTGCCCGCAGCCTCCACAGCTCTGGTTCGATCCCCGGCCGCCGGGCGAGGGTCCCACATGGCGCGCAGACCCCTCCTGCTGCACGCTGCTCCCCTCAGCAGTGTACTTCGTCAGTCTGCCTGTGCTGTTCCCCGCTCTGGCTCTGGTGAATTCTCTCACCCTCCCACGCTTCTGACTGTACCCAGTGCTTGTATAAATAAATAAATAAATAAATCTTTAAAAAAAATATACCTGAGACAGGTTTAATAAGTTATAAAATAATAACTAACATTTTGTGAATACCTATTATGCTTCAGACACTGCATTAAGCACTTTATAAGCATATAATATTTTATTGCATATTGTTGCCATTTTTATAGATGAGGAAACTGACTCTTAGGAAAATTAAGAGGCATGCCCAGACTCACAGTGGGCATTTGTGAACAGAACTGCAGAGACCATGCTGGATACTGTGCTTCCTAGTGGTCAGTAAGCAGCAATCCTGTGACTTAAATGTGTACTTTTAGTAATTTGTGTCCTACTAACTTCAAAGAATGGTTTTCATAAAAAAAAAATCTTAAACCCCTTGGTGTAAAAACAACTTGACATTTCTTTTAACAGTAACACAAGCACCTTTCAGTTTTGAGAACTATGTGTTCAAGAGGGAATGAGGTGCAAGTGCCTTGCTCCCCCTTTACTCCTGGAGAGTTTTCTCTAGTTAGTGTGAAGATGGAAATAAAGTTCAGCACTGAGATCTGACAAGAGTAAATTGTTGGTCTCTGGGAAGAGTAATAACTAAAGTGTTGCTTAGTGTATTCAAAAAAATTTTGAAATTTTAAATACAAGAGAGATAATAGTGTTTTGGAGAAAGCTGAAATTAGTCTTACACTTGAAAAACAATTAACATGATCAACCTACCCTTCAAACAATACTCTCTAAGATGTAACATATTTTTAGTGGTTGCACAAACTGTGTAATGCAGTTAACAGAGAATATTGTTGCCAGGATTCAAATGGCAAAAACCAAAGTGACTGTGGTAGGAATCTACTTTGGGTTTCCTATTCTAATTGTCAAACACATTCTCTAATTGCTTCTCTCTTTAGCCAGTGGAAATTGTCAAGGGAGTTTATTCTATAGTCTTGTAACTTTCTTCTACCTGAATAATAGAGGAGGCTTTTTACTTTCAGTGGAACAATTGGACTTGGAAGTAGAAAACACGAGAGCTCATACCTTAATTCTGCCAATAGAAATAGAGTAACGGGATAGCTCTTTCATCTTTTTTTTTAGATCACAGTGCTGCTGTGAACACAGATGAACAAACCACAGATAACCCAACCAGACCTGAAAGAAGGCAAGACTCAAAAAGCTGCTGAGTGCGCTTGCTTATCTAGTCTATCAGTATTGGGCATAAGAATTTTTATTGCAATAATTAAATTATAAGTATAGTTGGATACTATCTTAACATCTGACTTTATGAAGTTATTAAAGATTATTTGAGAATGATTTTCTAATTTGTTCTCACTAAGTAATGAAATTATCTTTTTTCCCTTTTCTCTCTTTTTTGCCAAAAAATTATTCTGTTCCAGTTCTGACTAGATTTCTTAAATTATCCAAATTTTGCTTATTTTTATTCACCTGTCTTAATTTTTACCTATGTTAATGTATGTTGTGGACATTTGTTAGTTTGCATGTTCTATCTCTCCTTCTACTGTTAAGAAGACAGTGGTGGGCCTCCCTCATGGCACAGGTTGTTGAGCTCAGTGCTGTGAAGCTTTCCACCGCCTCTGCAGTGTAGGTTCGATCCTGACCATCCAGGGAGAGACCCACATGGCGCGGCAGACCTCTTCTGTCTCGCCCGCTGCTACCCTCAGCAGTGAATTTCAGTCTTCCTGTTCTGTTCCCTACTCTGTCTCTGGTGAATCCTCTCACCCTTCTGCACATCTGACCTGTACCCCATCTCTTGTATGCATGAATAAATAAATCTTTTTTTTAAAAAAAAGAAGATAGTGGTTTTGCTTTGGGAGACTTAGTTCATTGGATCTGATGCAGTGGTAACCATGGCCTGACCTTCTCCAAAGGGTAAGTGGTCCAAATTAAGCCAGCTACATTGTCTTTCCCTAGAATTTGATTCCAAACCTGAGAACCAAAAAGAAAAAAAGTATGCTTGGAACTAACTGATCCTGTTGGTGGAACCACAGAAACTTCTCATTAGTTCCTGATTGCAGATTTCTGAACATTTAATCCTTGAATCCCCATTTTTTAAATACTGTTTAGCTGGTTTTAAAAAGTTGTTTCCTTTAATTCTGTGTTCTACCATAGATCCATCTTCTAAATACTTTTAGCCTGCATAAATTTCAGTTGCCTTCCAAATATTTTAATTGCTATAAGAATACAATTTAATTGTTCATCTACATTTTACCTATAATGGGGTAGATCATAAGTGTATTTAACAGAATACTCTTTCCACTTTTATGTCTGTCTATTCCTGTCTCTGTTCTGTTTTTGTTCTGTCTCTGCGCTGTTTTTGGAAGAAGAGTATATCAGTTTGTTGCTGTGTCTATATTAAAACAAATTCTTTTATTGGACAGAAAAGTAGATGCAATTTATTTTCTATTAATCATCTAGGTTGTCATCTTATCCAGGTTGATTGTTTATATGTTTTTCTCCTGTTACCTTATGGACTGTAAGGTGCTTGTAACACTAGTACTGGTGAGACTAGTCAAGCTATCATAAATACTCATTATCTCACAATCACTTTGAGAGGTCTGACAAATTATTAAGATATTTAAGTCAAGATTACAGACAAGAAGTTGACTAAAGAAGTGGCACAGTTGACTTTAGATGCTTTGAGTGTCTGTTGATGCTTTCAGCGTCTTTGAGGCCATGTTATCCTTGTTTCTGTGGGACAAATAGTAATAGATGAAAGATGTTTTCATAATTATATCAGGGATCTGCATAGATTGTCCAGTGTGGTACATTGAAGTAAGAAGATTCTACTTAGAAACATGAAATGTTGGTACACTGAGGAGGAACTTCAAATAATGCAAAAAAAAAAAAAAGATGTTTTTAAAAAGACATGTCAGATTTCACTAATATAGCAAGGATCAAAAGTGAAAGTTTCCAACTGCAGAAAAGAACATTAGACTATAAATGGAAATTATATAAAAATGACTATTAAAAAACTTTCTTTTTAGTCATAATCACTTACCCAGAAAGCCACGGTTATCTTTGACAAACACTTGAGCATGTATAACATGGGTTTAAGCATGCACATATATGTAATGATTTCCCTGAACATACTTTAATAGTCATTATTTAAACAGTTAATGTTAATACTTTAAGTCTTAGGAATTGCCATATCTTCTCCACTAACTTCAAAATTCACCTTACCATTGTATATTGCATAATAGTTATAATGACACTGCTTACTTTTATTCATTTATTAAAATTCCTCACACATTAAATGGCTTCAGGCAGAAAATCATATTTAAGAAATACACAGCACACATTCCTTTAATACAGAACATCTCGCTTTTTCTGATATGAGATGCCTGGGTTTTCTTATTTTAAATCACTTCTTTATTCTCTGGGAAGGGAATACTAGGTAATCTCTTGTATGCTGAATTTCTGAATTCCTCTAACATCTTGTAAAAAAATTCTCTTTTGTTCAGAATTATATGTAACAAATTCTCAGAGAGATAAATTCAGAACTATAACCATAATTCATATATATTTAGACAATATATATTGATATATATATATCTAAATATATAGCTCTGTATCTATATATATTGAGACAAAATATATAGATCTATATCTACATCTATATATTTAGACAAAGTACTGGTATGATAACCCCACTTGGGGTTGACGTGTACAGGAACATCATGAATAGAATCAATTTTACAAACTATACTATGGTGTTGTCATTTTTTTCTAAAAAATACTTTTATCACTATCATTTAAAGCATCTTGTTGATTTTCTCTTTCTCAATTGTTTACTGGTATAAATCAGCCCGATCTTCATATGGCTTTGCTTGTGATTCTAGCAGTTGCTTTAAGATCTCTTATGGTAATGCTAAAAATTTTGTTCTTTTTTCAATATTTTAATTAAACACATTTGTGTTTTGTATTTAGATGATTTTCATTTTTTAAATGAACCAGAAGATAATATTATCTAAAAGAAAAGGGCCTGTACTTTATTAAGAATGATAGAGATATGAATCTTTTTTCTTCCTCTGGGAACTAGAAACTGTAGAGACAAAGATAATAAATAGAAAATTCTCCACTTAACACATCAAGAAGGTACTCCGGACTTAGTTTGGAATTGCCTTGAATTATCAACTGACACTTGAAATTGGTCAAAGGAATTAATAGTTCATGAACTGAATTTTCTAGTCATTCTTTGCCATTGTGGATAAATCTGAGTATCAGTAAAAGCACAAATACCTACAGCAGCCTCATCATATCATAGAACCTAAAAATGAATTTGCAAAATCATTACTAATTTTTGCTTCTAATTTTCAGTACTATCTCATCTTATGATTTTTCTTTAGATGCCTCAGCTGTCACTGAAAACCTCTGGCTATAGAATCTCATGATCTGACTTCCTCACATGTAGACTTTTATGTCATGGATTGATTTCTAACCACTACTTGAGTAGGATGAAAGAAGAAAATAAATAAGCAATCTTTTGGAATATGTGGCACAGCTCAGAAACAATAGCTGCTCTCCTACATATTGATTTCTGATAAACCTTTTGTCTGGTACTAACCATTAAATAGTCAGCCTAATGTTAGGGAAAACATGTTCTATCCTATACTTTGAGAATCAGTGACTGGTTACACATTTAACTGTTTACACATTTAGTCCAATAAATATACTGAATTTTGGTTTAATTAGAGCTTTGTACCTAAAGTGCTAGATATCATGATCAGCCTCTATAAATTCTAATGGAAAGGACTGGAGAAGTAGATGAGTATAATATATAATTGATATTGTCGTCACTTTTTTTCTTTTCTAAAGAAGACATTATGTTTTTTCTCTCTTCTCCCTATTTTACTCACTCAAACATAACTTCCACCTTCTTTCTCTTTTTCTTCTGCATTTTCTACCTTTGCATCATCTGCTCCCCTTTATTTTGTTTCCTCCAGATTTGAATTCCCTTTTCTTTAGTTATTATTGTTATTTCAGTGATCATCAGTACTATCTCCAGAGTTGTTCATTTGCAGTAAGGTCTAATACTCCCAGGGGTTTGCTAACATATTTACATTTATTCCTTCCAACAACCATATATTTTGGCCACTGTGATCCTCATCCCCATTTTATAAGCAAGAAACTCGGGCACTAAAAACTAGATCTTAAAGTACCTAACCCAGCAACCTGGCTGCAGTCTGTAACAATTATGCTATGCATTCTTTAATAGATTAATAAACATAAAATGACTACTCTTCCCAAAGTTCTTGCAATGTAATAAATATATATAGTACTTTCATAAATTTCAGAAAATTGGAAAATGTTTGTCAATATGTTTCTGTGACTTCCTTTGCTCTTTGAAAACAACAGCAAAGGTATTTGTATTTATTCATTTAATAGTAAGAGTCTCTGTAAACTCCTTAAGGGAATTTTCAAACCAGTCATTTCATTTATGTTTACAAAAAGTGCAGCTGAGAAATCTATGTATATAATTACTGTTTTTTCCCTAAGTAAGCCTTCCATTATTCCTCTGGAATTTCTCTTTTCCAAGTAATGGCTCGTTTGTTGGTGAGATATTCCTGAGTTATTCATTAACAGCTGCGAAACTGCTTTACCAAGTTAAAAATAAAATCTGTGTTTCAAAGGTTCTTGTTTGTTAAACATGAGATGATTTACTTAGTTGCTTGTTTATAGCAGTTCTAGGGAGATGTCACTTTAGGAACATGCTTTTATCTGTAACACTATTAAGACTTCATTATATTCTTCCATGTTTGAGACTTTATTCTCTCATTTTTGTAAATCCTCTGCAATTAAATACTGACAAAATGGACTCACTTTTTACTTTTGTTTTACCCCTCTATTGATGTCATCTAGATAATCAGATGACATGATCTATTAAACACCAATTAAGAGCAGAAAACAATAAATAGTGGTTAAACCCTTCAACTTAGCATTCAACAAAGTTGATATCACTGCTGTATCTCTCCTGACTTGTCCAGTTTCCTATTTCTTTTCAAAATAAGTTATATTACTATAATATTCATCATTACCTTCTTAGAGCTCAGTTGAACCTAAAGAGAGCTATATCTGATAAAACAATTCGTACATGATCAAACTAATGAATGAAATACTCAATTATTGTCTTGTTTTGTACAAGGCATTTATCCTTTGAAAGGGCATTTTTTGCTTGTTTGTTTAAGCTACTTTCAAAACTCCTTTCCTATTCTCTTTCATTCTTCCAGTTGTAGCTGGAATAAACTACACAGTATAATATATGATAAATGAGCATATTCAAATTATCTCTGAAATATTAGCATGTCTTGTTCATTTTCTATATTTTTTAAAGTTTCAGATATAATGCTGAATGAATATAATGCTGGTATTCTTGAGAGAGCAGCATATATTTGATCTAGATAAAAACAGATTAGAGAATGTCTAAGAAAATTTGGTCCAACATATGTCACTGTGACAGACTCAGAGTTTTATACAACCCTAAATAATACATAAAATTTCAAAAATAGTTACACCCTCTTACCACATGTCCTTGTCAAAATTTAGAGTAGTTTTCACAAGATATTTTTTTCTGGTTTTAAAAATATGTATTTATGGAAAAACCACACTACACTGAAGTTTAGGGAAAATTTGGCCCTGAGCTAAGATCTCTGAGTAATCCCTTTATTCTCTGGGCTCTAGTTACCCACAAAAACAGCCAAAGCATTATGGCAGATGGTCTCCTGGGTGCTGGAAGGAGAACTAGGAAGGGAATAGGGGACTGCCAGTCCAATATGTTTGTATAATGTAGTTAGTTGACTGGCCTGTCTTAGGTCACTAATTTTAGACAGTCAGGGAGTCTAGGGTGATCAGTAATCTAAAGTGCCCTATGTGTGTGCATTATGATTTGTTGAATCTGTTGGTATTCTAGAACATCCTGAGTCTCTAGGCCATCATTATAAGCAGAATGTCTGGTGCTTTGATAGCCTGACTCTCAGTGTGTCCTTACCAATCTTTTTTGGGCCAGAGTTTGACTGGATTTGCTGAGTTTATCTCTAAAGATTGTTAGCCTGGCAAATCTGTTTTGAACTGATTGGTATGTTAGCCAAACCAAAGTTTTTAAAATATTCTTCTTTATACCTGGATAAAATACTGTTCTTCCAAAGGAATGACATTAGAGTAAATGATGCCCTGGTAAATAAAGGCAGAGGTGTTTATGTATGAGAAAAGACCAAAGCAAGTTTCTGGGTCTCCAAGTCTACCTTCCTGTAGAGCTGCTTGATCCTTTATAATAGCACTTCAGCAATGCAGTAGAGGAACTCTAAGCCCCATCCATCTAACCTCTCTACCTGAGGATGGGGGCAGGAATAGGTCAAGGCAAAGGTGAAACCACAGCTATATCTCAGGTTGTCTGTGTGGTAAGATCTTCATTTACCCTTCTCAAGCCCCACCTTCCCCATCTCTGAACATGACAACCATATCTGCAGATGTGACCTTGCTTTTGTGATCCCAAATTTTTCTCTCTTCTACCTTCTTGTACTTGATACAAAAGTTGATGTGAGAAAATATAGTCTATTTAACAAGTTGCTTCCAAGTTAGAACCAGCTAAACTTCGTTCTAATCTTTGCACCTTGCTATCTAATTAATGTAGTAAAAAGGATATACAATATCTTAAGCTGAATTTTCTTTTCTGTTGAGAGGGGATAGTAGAAGTTCTGGGTAAATCATAGTTTAGATTCCTCCTAGAACTCTTGCATTCCTTAGTATGTATACATTTCTCTGCAGCTGGCAGCAAGGCTTGAGGGGCAGGTAGTACTAGTAAGTCCAGTTTTTGTCTTGTTCATAGAAAGAGCTGGTAGAAGAGTTATTCCCCAATGGGAGAGGATCTTTGGGGGAGCAACACAATAAGAACCTTGAAAGTGAATATTGGTACATGGAACATTCTGAATATAAGCTGGACTACAGGGTTCTCAAATTGTCTGGGATGGTAGTGAAAGGTTGGCATTATGTATTTGTGTTTTTAGCCCTTATAGTATATTGAGAGTTAAGAAGGCACTAACAAAAAAGGCACTAACAAAAATGGGCTGAGTTCACTTTTCTCTGAGGCAGACAAGGAATTTGAGAGGAACCGAGACCTTCCTGCTTGGTAACAACTGGAGACTGACAAATTTATGCCTTATACCTGCCAGCTCACAAAGGTAGAGATGTTTACTTTCCATAATTGATGAAGACTGCTTACTTAAGATGTCCTGGAAATCTAATAAGCAGTCAAATGAAAATAACACATACAGAGATCCAGTAACCAATGAGAAAAAGCAGCAAATGGATTCTAATGATTGGAGCTATGATAGAAAAAATATGGAAATTTGAACCAAATTTAAAGAAATGATAGTTATGAAAACACATAGGGAGATTGAGGCAGAACTAATTAAATATTTTTGTATTCTACTTTTTAGTTAGTTCTAGTTAATAGATCATAAATGGGAATGATTGTCATTTCTGGGCTAAGATAATGAAGAGTTGATAAATCACTTTTATCTTGCTCTTTTACTGCCACAGTAGATACCATTTACTCTGGATGGAAACCCTTTAAAACAGAGGAAGATGACCAGACCAATATTGAGTTATAACAGTGTGTGACAAAAAACAAAATTCAAAACTGAAACTTCTGTTATATTAAGTCATGAAGATTTTGAGCTTGTCTATTACCATGACATAGCCCAGGGTTACCCTGTCAAATATTGACATTTCTTTGCATTTGTACAATGCCACTTTGTGATCTATTCTTTAACTCCAAGTTACTTGAACACCAGGCAATGAAATCCATAGATGATTGAGGGATCAAAATATTTAGGATGATATATAGATTCTCTTTCTTTGAAGGCAAATTTTAGGGCATTGTTTCTCAAACTTTAGTGTGTACATGAATTAAATAGGCATGTTGTTAATCATCAGATTCTCACTCAATACACCTTGCTTTCTCCTAGTGATTCTGCATAATTCCAGCAACCTCCAAGCAATGCTAATGCTGCTGATCAATATGTGATACTTTGAGCATCAAAGTGTGAAGAGGTATTTTAGAAAGGTCTTCTAACCTGGCCTTTCAAAACCTTGACAAAATCAAAACTTAGAACTCTAAAAGTTCAGGTAGCAAGGTTTGGGCTGGTACCACTGCAATTGATCCATTTGTGTATAATTAGACTTATTGTGAAAGCAATCACTTCTTCCTCCACTTATTTTTAAAAATATTTTTAATAGTTGGAAGACATTGGAAATAAAATGGCAGTATGTTCTAAGTTAGCTGGACACAGGGAACTCCACCAAATCCTGTCATAAACTGCTCTTAAGGTTGGTACTTCTGAGGCAGAAGTTCTCCAAGGCAACATCATTGAACTAAATATTATATGTGAAGGATAACTGATCTGCTCTTTTTTAAAATTTTTAAAAAAGATTTATTTATTTATTTTTATACAAGAACCGGGGTACAGGACACATGTGCGGGAGGGTGAGAGGATTCACAAGAGACAGAGCAGGGAGCAGAACAGGCAGAATGATGAAATACACTGCTAAGGGGAGCAGCGGGCAAGACAGGAAAGGTCTGTTTCGCCATGTGGGATTCTCATTGGCTGGTTGGGATTGAACCTGCACTGCAGAGGCAGCGGACAGCTTCACAGTGCGGCACTCAACCGCCTGCGCCACCAGGGAAGCCCTGATCTTCCCTTAACCATTTCAGGAACCTATTCCAGTATACTCATACTTAATGTTTGATCTTTAGGAACAGCTACAGTATAAGAAAAAGAGACATTCTGTTGGTTTCTATCATTTCCAAGCCCCAGAGAGTTACCATTGCTGCAGTAATGTCATATTTAATATACACTTAGTCTTCTTCTGTGGCAGCCATTTTATTTCTAAGCACCTTCTTACTTTGAGTTAATTAGTTACTTTTTGATAGGCAAAATAACTTTCCCTACTGCCTATCCAAAACTTGGTATTAAGTCTGGAATTAGGGAAGCATAGGTGTATTTTGTTAGAATGGGTCAGAACTAAGTATTATGTGTCCCTCTATTACAGCTAGAAGCAAATTCAAGTGGAAAGCTAGAAATCTGGAAAGCAAATGTCACTTTAAAGCTCTATCCTTTAAAGGAAAATTGATATTTTCAAAAAACTAAAAAAGAATTATTCACACATTTTTTTATTTAGAAAAAATTTCCTTTATCACCCTATGTCTTCTCAAGGATTTTAAACATTTTGACATATTTTTGCAAACTCAGATTCATTATAGTCTACTTATATTCATCGTCACCAGTGACTTTTGAGAGTTCAGTTCACCTTTGCACAGCACATCTCTCTGATGTTATTGCTGTTTTAAATTTTCACTTGCCACATCTGAGTTCAAAAAATGTCACATTGATTAATATTTGTGTAGGCCAAATTAAATATGATTGTGAAACTCTCCAACTTTTAGGGTGGTGAGAATTTCAAACTTGTATATGGAGTGAGCTCTCTTTCTTCCTAGTATTGTATTGATCTCTCTTTCTTCCTAGTATTGAATGAAGGTACTCAGTAAATGGGAGAATAAACATGACATTTAGTTCATCTTTGTCTCTGTGATGCCTATGTTTTAAAACTGTACATTTGAAAGAGGAAACTTCAAAATGTCCATGCCTTCTTGGATGTGGATATTCTTGAGTAATTCAGAGACTTGATTCAGTTACTATGCAGAATTTTTTCTCTGAAGTTATGGACCACTTCAAAATTTAATGAGGAATGACACTGGTAAACTTTATATAGGAATCCAGAATTCATTACAGAATTAGGAAGCCCAAGGAATTCCTAGCAAAATAAGTACAATAGAATCCATATCTAACCATAAAATTGTGAAAGTATACAAATGGAAAATCCACTTCTGAAAAATAATAGCAACTGATTTATTTTTCACATCAAGAAAACCAGAAGCCAAGAAAATTATACACTGAAAGAAAATAACTTTAAACTTAAAGTCCACAACTAGAAAAAATAAAGGCAAATTAAAGACATTTTAGAATAAGAAAAGTAAGAAATTATCACCACCAGACTCTGAATATATGAAACTCTAAAATGTGTTTTCAGTCAGAAGGAAAAAAGAAAATTTCCCTAAATGGTGAAAGAGAGAATAAAGAAGAAAAGTGGTAAAAATAATGGTGGTAAACTGTAAAACAACTATGGTATTTTGCAAGATTCAGTGCACATAGAAGAATAAAGTATATAATAATAAAAGAACATAATGTAGAAAAGAAAAAAAAAGTGGAGTTAAAGAGGAGAAGGAAAATAAAACTCCACTTCAATTCTAAAAGTTTTCAGTCAAGGATACAGCTAATTTTTCTGGCAATTAGAAAAGACCTAACAGAAGAAAAAAAGATTAGAGAAACAATGTTTAATAAATTTGAAACAAGAACTGAAAAATATAGAAAACAGAGTAGATGGGATAAGAATAAATATATAGCCAAATATTTAAACTCAATATGCTGTTATTACATTTCATGTAGGTAGAAAAGCTATTTCTGATAAAGATTGTTAGACCACTTTAAAAGCACAATTTTTTTATAAGATGTATTAAAACATAAGGCATCTGTGATGTTGAAAGTAAGGACCTAAGAAGTATTACCATGCAAAAACTAACAAAGAAAACAATATTTTTTTTAAAGATTTATGTATTTACGCATACAGGAGCTGGGGTGCAGGTCTTGTTTGTCTGTAATCTCTCGGGACAAGTACTCTATACTCACATTTGAAATCATAGCATCAAATCCCATAATTGGTAAGAATCAGCTCTAAAAAAAAAAATAAACATTAAATGCAGAAATACAAAAGCATAATGGATTTTCTGAGTTGAACCTACTCTGGGCTATCCGTATTTTATGTGAATTTCCTAGTCAATGTGCTATACTTTTTATGGTTTTTGAAAGATTATCTTTTTTTTTAAAGATTTATTTTTATTTATTTATTTATACAAGCACTGGATACAGTCAGAAGCGCGGGAGGGTGAGAGAATTCACCAGAGCCAGAGCAGGGAGCAGAGCAGGCAGAAGGACCGAAGTACACTGCTGAGGGGAGCAGCGGGCGGCAGGAGAGGTCTGTGCGCCATGCGGGACCCTCCTCAGGTGGCCAGGGAGCAGCCGGGGATTGAACCGGCGCTGCAGAGGCTGCGGGCAGCTCCGCAACCGGCGCTCAACTGCTGCGCCATAGGGGAAGCCCTGAAAGATTATCTTTTCATTGAGGTAACTTTGGTTTGCAATTTTCTGTTTAGAGGTACAGATTTTTTTCTATATCATGAAACTTTATTTTAAAGAATATATTATGTATAATTTTAATTTTAGAGTATTTATTTTTAGTGTTTGCTTTGGCAGCACATATGTTAGAGTATTTATTTTTATTTTTTAGTGTATTTGTAAATAAATCTTCTGTGTCTGTCTATGTGTGTGTGTGTATGTCCATACTGTGTCTGTCTATGTGTGTGTGTGTATGTCCATACATTTGATACACTTGGTCCGCACATTACATTTCATACACCAAGGTGTTAACAGTATTTCTCTCTCATTGGTGGAATTACAGGCTTTGTAATTCTCCTTTTTAGTAACTAAAAATTTCTAAAGTTATATTTACTGTTAAAATACATTTATATCCATACCAGTGTTCTAAGGTTTGTCTTCTTTCTTTTTTTTTTTAATTTGAGCTAATATTCATTTACAGTTTTGTTTGTGTTTTAGAGGTATAACATTTCTTTTTCATATGATGTAACTTTCATTTGGAAGACCAACATTTGCTGTCCATATATATCTTAGCATGTAAAGCAAATAAGAATGAAAATTACTGTTTTGACCTATAAAATATTTTTGAATTGCATATTGAGTTAACTTAGAATGTTATTATAATGACAGAATCCTTTTTTTTTTTTTTTTTTTTTTTTTTTTTTGCTTTTTTCCTTAAATGAAAAAATTTTTTCTCTGGCTGTTTCTCAGGGAGAACTTTCCTAATAAAGATAACATTAAAAGGGCCTCACAAATTTCCAAACCTAGTAAAAGGTTGCTACAAATATTGAGCTGAATAAAGTACATACTCCAGCTAAAGTGTCCTTTGCTATATCAATAAAAAAATACCAACTTTCCCATATCATGGTCCATTTAGAAAAGTATCAATTAGTTTTCTCTTTGCTAAGGAAAACTAATATTCAGAATATTTCTATAATTTTAGATCACACCTAAGAGGTTCAAGTTACTTATGCTGCTCTGAAAACAATGTTTTGTTGATTGATATTAATCATTTCAACTTTTCTTGTCATTCTTTCTAACTTTCTACTTTGTTCATAAAATTTTAGCTGTATTTCACTTTAAATGATGAGTTTGAATATTATTCAATATAAGTAACTTAAACCTTCTTTAATATGACATTTAATAACGGAATAAATGCTTTGAAGATGGAAAGACCTGCCCTAGAAATGGATGCAGAATGTTTAAAGAGGCTGGAGATATGAGTACGTTAAAATGTCAGAGAGAACAAATGAACCAGAGGCAAGAGATGATTTTTTAAAGAGGTGATTAAATCACATCTTTCTTGGAAAACAAATGCATATTTTATATTCTTATAGAATATGCATTTAAATAAAATTTATCTCAGTATCAAAGTCTCGTTTTTCTTATTTAGGTAGCTTTAGTCTAAAAAACATTGCTATATTAGAGAACAAATACCACTTGCCAATAATCTTATTTATTGATCTCAATCTCTCTAACAAAGAATATAAATTAAAATATGCTAGCATTCATACACATAACATAAGGTATATATAATTTTACTACTGTTTTAAAAGTATAAACTAATTTCTGTAAGACAGAAATCATATTATGTGGTTCATCATTGCCAGTTAACATTTCTTAGTTTCCATTCTTTTTGGGTTCAGTAGATTTGAGCTACATTAATTTTACAGAAAAGTGCAACTGTATGAACATAGACATTGCCTATAAAGTCTTTCACATATGAATGATTCTGCTTCAGATTATAAGGAATGAAAATATTGCTGATATGGTCAGTCATGCTAAATAAACTATAACATTTTATTTTCTATGGTAGACTTTCTAGGCATTATTGTTCTGTCATTTTAGTCCTTTAAGAGTCTGAAAAATGGAAATGTGTTCTCTGTCTTGGAAAACTTATGTTCTGCATCATTCTAAGTCCTAGGTGCCCAACTGATAAGTTTCATAGGTGTGTGGAATCTAAGTTTTTTCCAATATCCCTATCTTTGAATTCTTAACTGTTTAAAGACAGTTATTCTTAGAACTGTGGCCACTCTCATGGGTCAAAAGATTTGATAAGACTAAGAATCAAGCTGGTTAGTGCTCTAGGATTTGTGATGAACTCTCCGCTCAAATCACTAAATGATAGGGGAAGAAGGTACATTTAACATAAGTTGTGCATTTTTTGGGAACCATTTTGTTTTATTTTGCTTTTGATCCAAGTTGGATAAGACAGCAGCAGAAAAAACAAAATCTGAATACCTAATTTCCCTCAATCTAATATACTTCCTAATTCATATAGGAATCATTGTGTGGTCTCTTTAAGTAGACTGAACATGTCTATTTTGGGGCATCATTTTTACATTTTGGTACCATCAATAGCTAGATCTGTTCCCCAGGATGTGTCTCTAGGGTGTATTCTTATTCACCTAACAAGTGAGAACATTAATGGCAGCTTTTCTGATTCTATATTAAAAGGAGACATTGTTTCCAGAAGAATGCAATATTTTGTAAATAATACTTTAAAAGATTACATCCTTGGCCAAAATACTGCAAATTAAAACACAACTACCTGATCTTTAAAGTTCTCTGGAACTTTAATTGTTTTTTGTACAGCAATTTATGGTTCACAACAAAATTTATGGGAAATACATATGCATATTTGCATGGTCTCCTCACCATTAATACTCCTACATATTATGAAACTTCATGGAAATATTAACTTTCAAAATCCTTAACTTACATTAGGGTTCACTCTTTTTGTTTCACATTTGTTAGTTAAACATATGTTTAATCACCTGCACCCATCATTATAATGCTATATATTTTCACTGCCACAAAATCTGCTTAGACTATTTTTCATGTCTTCTTCCCTCTCCACTCCCAGCAATCACTGATCTTCCAACTGTCTCCAAAAATTTTCTCAATTTTCATTTTTCTGAGAAAATCCTATTTCTCCTTCAATTTTGGTTGACAATTTTGCAGGATACTGAGTTCTATTGATAGCTTAACTTTTTTTTTAATTAAACACCCTAAAAATCACTTTATTGTCCTTCCTTCTGTGGTTTCTGATAAGAAATAAAATATAATGCTTATCTGTGGTCCTCTGTAGGTCCTTTGTAACCCACCATACATACTGGCTTCTTTCATGATTTTTTTTTCTTTAGCTTTGATTGTCTATAGCTTGAGAAAAATATCTTATGTGCAATTTGGAGTCGGGGGCAGGCATTTGCCCTATTGTTAGTTTTCTAGATCTGAAATTTGGTCTGACATTAATTTAGGGAAATTATCAGTCATTATTTCACATATTTCTTCTGCTACTTTCTTCTCTTTTCTGGTGGTAATTTTATTAATTGAGGGAACTTGCACATAAGGCTTGTTTTGGATGTCCGTATGAAGAGTAGATCTCTGTACCCTCATGCCAGCCAAAAGTTTTTATAAAATACATAACTGGGTTCAGTGTATAGACAAATACAGAGTGTCAACAACTCATTACTACCTCAAGCCTGTATTCTTGAGGTAATTTCTTGCTCACATAAGGCAAATAGAAAACATATTCTAAGGATGGGAATGAAGTGAGGAATCGTAGCTCTTGGGTCTAGCTCAAGGGACAACTGGTATTCAGATTCTCTTGATGATGTCCTGCAACACACCCATGGTCTTTCTACACTTTGCAATAATTAGGAGAGCATTCTTTTGTAATGCTGAATTTACATGTTATGTAGGGGCTTGTCCCTTAGGAAATGTTATTAATTTCTCCCCCTCTCTCTTCTCCAGGATATTGCAACTCCCTGTGTTTATCACAGTCTCAGAGATGTCTCTCCATCATTTTATTATTTAGTTGACAGAAAGTTTTTCTCTCAGTAGGTCTTTCTTTTTTACCTCCTCTGTGCTCTCCAGGTTGTAGTTGTAAAAAATTCTTAACTATTTACTACTGTTTCCCACATCCTCCATATCACATACGTCCCTGAGATAATGAAGAAACAATCCTGTTGCTTATTTGAACCTGGAACAGTTGTAACATATACTCAAAACAATGCAATGAAGGTAATTTTTCTCATTTTTACAAATAACAAAACTGATGAAAAGCCTAATATACTTATCTATTAAATGAATGACACGGTGAAAGTAAGTAATCCCAGAATGATGAATTGCAGAGGGTCAACATTGAAAATTATTAGATAAATTGAATTAGGCTGTGCTTGTATTAATGGATGGTATCACTTGCAAGATAGACATTTTAAGACTTAAATTTTAGAGAAAAATTAGCTTCCAAAGCACGGGGTTGCAGACTACACTTGATTTTGGAATTCTGTGCAGAACACATGCTGTCACTTGAACAGAATGTGGTAACAGATGCCTTTACTTACTTCTAGTGGGAATTGAGAACTTTGATTCATAAATACAAGGCTACTTGCCAGTATACCTAACGAGATTTCACATTCTCCCACTCTGATACTTTGTGATCAGACTGTATGAACTTGTTTTATTACTTTGAACACTATGGACTACTTTATCTGATAATCAGGGAATTAGTATATAACTTACTGGGTCAGTGGTCACTCCCTTCATGAAACATAAGGGAAAGCAAAAGCAGAAGGGAAAAGATTAGATAAATGATAGATGATAGAAGGTAGATAGATAGATAGAATGATAGACATAAATGAGACAACAAAATACAGATACAATTAAGGACTTAGACGCATGTCACAAAAATGTAAACCAGTTTGTAAGTTCACTTACTAAAATCTGAAGGTAATGTAATTGTTAACTCTAATAGTACTTTTAGGCCCCAAATCTTCTGCCTCCTTTTAAAATCTAAATGTTTACGAAAGTAGCAGATTTAGTTTTTTTATTTTTTTTCAAAAACATTTTTTCACATTGCAGAATTAAACATTTAATTAAATATTTTTTTTGAATTTTTGTACATTTATTCAGTTTGTACAAAATTTACCTTTGTAAGAAAAAAAACAATTCATTATATGAAAAATTATGGTTGAGAAATATCTATAAATATCAACATATTGTTACAAGAGGTAGCATACAGTTTTTAAACTTTAGAAATTGTCATGTAATTACAATATAAGCATTCAAGTTATGTTTATGCAAAGTAAAAATTACTCTTATCCAGGTTTTTTTGATGTATTTTTAAAGATGAATTTTAGAATAGCTTTGGGTTCATAGAAAAATTGAGAGGAATGTACAGACATCCCATATACCATGTCCTCACAAATACACAGACTTTCCTTATTATCAATCATCATCTCCTACAAGGGTGATACTGTTTAACAACCACTTATTTTACTTTGACATAATTATCCAGTAGTCCACAATTTGCATTATTCACTCTTGTTGCCTTTCTGTGGGTTTGGACATAAAATGTATAATGCTATAAATCTATCATCATAGTATTATAGAGAATATCTCTTATTTCTTTTATAAAACTTCTTTTAGCCTAATTTGAGCTACTTATGTATCTGAAATGCATAATTTTAAACTATTTTTAAAATCAAATCAATACACAGTTATAACCAATATGTTTAATTAAAAACAATTGTATTAGTTTTTGCAGTTCTTTAAATGTGTGGATTTACTCTAAATTATGCTATTAAGTAGGTTTTCAATATTTATTTTTATAATTTACTTTAGTTGATTCCTTAGAAATACATGAAATTAATAAAACAAAAATTTAGAGTAAAAATGTCAACATGGAAATTTTAATTTTAAAGCTCTGTGGAGAAAAGCAAATTTGAATTAAATTTTATGACTAAAGTCAGGTATTTTTAGGTTACTTTAGTTTCATTTATGCTCTCAATTTTAAATCTGACCCTGCTGCCATCCAGTAATAGGGCAAAGCAATGACCTAAATATTTTTATCTGAAGAGAAGCAGCATACCTTTATTAAGAAGCATACATTTATTTAGGAAGTAAAAATATATTCTTACAGTAAAATAATCAGAAAACAGACTTTCTCCTGGGTCTATTACTTAAGACATGGAATAGATAATGGTCTATATAAAGAATCAAAACCATGCCTCATGTAATGACGTTTACCATTATTTAACAAGAAATAAAGACAGATTCGGATAAGGTGCAGGGGAAAATGGAGCCCACGGGAATGGGATTACAGGGGTAGAGTTAGAGTGTTCTAAGATTTTACATTTAGGATTTACAGTTGAGTGTGTCAGCATTTTCAGTTTTGCTATCATGTTTCAATTGAGGTAATCCTAACAGAATTGTGGTGCAATCACTCCAATTAGTTCAAAACAGTGAATTGCAAATTTTTAGCAATCAAACAAAAAGATAAGTGACAATTATGGTCAGAATTGGGGGCCAGAGGAAAGAAAATCCATTACCATTATCATCAATTGTGCAACTACAAGTGGATAGCAAAATGTGGGGTGCAGTAATAGCCATTGAGGAGATTTCACTGCCAGCATGGAAGAATAAAAAGTGTAAATTGTACCATGTGAAATTGCAAATATTTAATATTTGTTTACCTACAAAATAACAACTTTATATGATTCAAATTAATAATTCAGCAGTAGTGAAGAAAAAGTTTAGAATCAAAGGAGGGAGGGTATAAAGGAACAAAGTTGGTGGTGCTTGAATTGTAGCCTGAGTGAGGAAAATACATACATTTAGAATACAATACAAATGGAGGATATGATCTGAATTCCGAAGATGTGTTATATATACACAATGGAATATTATTCAGCAATCTAAAAAGAGAAACTCATGCCATTCCCAGCAAT
Organism: Talpa europaea; assembly: GCF_964194135.1. NCBI lineage: Eukaryota > Metazoa > Chordata > Mammalia > Eulipotyphla > Talpidae > Talpa > Talpa europaea. The sequence continues at coordinate 50,984,008 of NC_140076.1, forward strand.
GTGGATGGAGCTAGAAGGAATTATGAATTCCTTGGTTTTCTTAAGAGATGATTCTGCATTAGTCAGACTAAGTATGTTTCCAGTTTCTTTGTTTAGTTCTAGACCAATTGTCTGCAAATAGTTTTGTGAGAAAAACAGTTCATGAGCTCTTATTTTTAAATGATATATAAAAATCTCTGTGGCTACATTTGGAGAATGAGCCAGAGATAAACCTGAGAAGAAAAACCTACTTTTCATTTTATATTCTATTATTACATTTAGTTTTTGCCATGTACAGGTTTACTTTTGAAATGGAATATTAAACTTTAAGAAAATATAATATACTGAAATAAAATCTGGCTCAAATACCCAATCCACACATATGGTAACATATATACATAATATATACATATATTGCACAAAGAAACAACTGGACAATCACTATGTCTATGCCATGATGCATTTGATGCACTTATAGCAAGAATATTTCCTAGAATCTTTCCATCTCAAATAATAAGTATTTCTTCTACATATAAATGTGACAATTAAGGAAAGCAGTGATCTTGGAAGGGCAGTCAAATTCCCAGAAATAAACTAGTAGAAATACAGCTGGGACTTTAGAGACTGGAAGGAGGTTTAGCAATGTAAATGTTGTTACACATTCAAAAAAGTAGCAATGGGGTAATATGCTTTTTCAGCTCAGCAGCTGAAATGTACTGATTTCTATTATTCATTATGAGATTTATCTACCCACTCCAACAGAGTGAATGGATGATTGGTTTGAGCAATTCTTTTACTAATGAGCAACTCCTAGGCCTCTATATAATGTAAATCAACAATCTCAGTTCTAATCTCTTCCCACCCCTACCTGGGGGTCCAGAGTTTTGCCAGGGTGGTCATATCATATGACATCAAACTGGCATGAAGACAGACATGAAAGAAACCTTGTAGAAAGAGCTTGTTGTTTGAGAAATTCCAAGCCTTGACTGCCTTGCGATATAATCAGAGGAAAAACAGTATTTCCAATCTTTGAATGTCATCTTTGAGTGCCAACCTACCAGTTATTAGTATATCGCATGTTAATTATTAATTCTGGATTAATTTTTTCCATGTTCAGAACATATACAATTTTTTCAGAAAATACATAATTTCCCCATGTTCAGAAAATACACAAGCAATGAACTTGTTAAAGTAAGCCACCATACTCATTTAGAAAAAAGACAATAATGTAATATCTGATATATGTGCAAATAGTTATAACATACTTAATATAAAATAAATAATATAAAGTAAATAAATGGATTATTATATATGCTTATGCATTTCTGACTTTGTATGTTTAAAAGTATAATAATGAAAACAAACATAGTTCCTGAAAATAAATTGATGGAAATATATGTTTATGAAAAAGTATAAAAGATAATTTTTTTACCATTCTATAAAATAGGGACGTAAATGTGGTTTTTAGAGGACATTTTAAATGATAATATTAAGAGTAAATACATGTCTCTCTTTATGGAGAGGACAATAAATTGTGGTTAAAGATTTGAAAACTGCTTTAAAAATTGGGCCTCCCCAGTGGCGCAGTGGGCTGAGCACAGCGCTGTGAAGCTGTAGGCAGCCTCTGCAGCATGGGTTCGATTGCCGGCCTGCCAGGGAGATACCCAGATAGTGTGGCAGACCTCTCCTGTTGTGCTGGCTGCTCCCCTCAGCAGTGCTTTTGGTCTGTCTGCCTGTTCTGCTCTCTACTCTGTCTCTGGTGAATCTTCTCATCCACTGCACCTGTGGCCTGTACCCAAGCTATTGTATTAAAAAAAAGAAAGAAAGAAAACTGCTTTAAAAATCCATATTTCCTCTGAATTGGAGGATTGGAAACCAGTAAGGAGGATAGAACAATTGAAAGATAAGGAATATCTCTTTGAAGCTATGCTCATTCCCTCCACTGATGAAAAATAGCACCCCCAAGGTTTGTGCTGGAAGAGATGTGAACAATTCCATTGTTTTTCTTAAGCCTGGAGTAAGGTGCTAGAGACAGGAAAAATCTCTTCTCAGCAATTATGTTAGCTGAAAATGAGTGACAAAGACAGTTAGATATAAAAACAAAAACATAGGATCTTAGCATAACAATAAACCCTAAGCCTTTGGGAACATGATCCCACTAAGTCTGCAAATTAAATTGCAACTAAATCTCAACTAAAGTTACAAAATTGCCTTGAAATATGCACAACAAATCAACATAGAAAGACCTTACTTTTATGAGTACAGATAGTTCTATACCTCCGCAGGTATAGGAATTGTACAGTTTTTGAACAAAGGTATACAGAAAGGACATAAATTTAAGCCTCTGCTCTCCTCAGGTAGTTGATGACAGACATGCATTTTCAATCTTTCTCTGCTGACTTTGCAGAGAAACTTGTTCTACTTCTAGGTCCTTGAGGACATCTCCATGCTCTTGTGAGTATGTTTCTTTATGGAAATGATCTATTCTGTTTGTGCCCAGTCACTAAGTAGAATCCTTATTGAAAATGGACTCATTATTTAACAATCATAGATATCAATCTCAAAATAAGATTTTTTGGAAGCCTTCCCTATTATCAGGCATGCAGTTCCTTGTGGATATTTACCAGAACACTAACCCCTTCTTGAGTACATTTTCTGACTCTCTTCGGAAAATGTTTATTTTGTAAACCCTCTAAACCTTACAACTCTCAGTGCCAGTTTGTTTTTCAGCTCTATGGACCCTAATTTCATCATTATGAATAAATTATAACTAATACTTAGGGTACTTGGTAATTTTTTACATGTATTCTACCAACACCTTACATACCTTCATTCATTTAATCTTACCAAAAAAAATCTATTTATGCATTTCTCACTGGTAGTTATTTCAAAGTGATATTGGTTCATTCCTTCCTTCGTTTATTCTATCCTTCCTTCATTTGTTCATTTAATAAGAATTTGCCAAGCATTTTATTATATGCCAGTTATGTGTGTGATACTAACATATGTCAGTGACCAAAAATGATCTGATATTTTCATTTTGGAGTCTTATTCCATGCCCATATTTCATGAAGTCATTCATGATAGATTGATATTGTTTTATTTATTTTAGTCAAAAATGGCAGAGAATTGTGTATATCTATCCAAGTTTGGGGGGTATACTGGGCCAAACAGAACTCAAACAGTTTCTTAAGTATAAGATTTTCTGAATCTTATATATTCTGAGTATACTAAAAATACCAAAACTATTTTGAGTACTCCCGCAACATTATTGACAACTTTAACATATCAACACATTCCTGGCTCAACCAACACTAAACAAAATCTGATCCATGTAAACATCTCATTTTTTTGTCCCCTATCTCTATTTTTCAATAAAATGCAAACCCATTTTTATCCCACTTTATCATTACTCATTGCATTAAGAAATTGTTGTGCATTCTTCTGATGAACTTTTTCTCCTCTGCAGAATCCTCGAGTTTCTTAGCTGATACTTCCATTGTATACTATTTTAGGGATTTCTTTTTATCATTTTTGTTTAGTGATAGATTTCAACTCAATTTGGTTAAAATTCTTTCCTTTTGGAAAACTATTGCCCCGAAGAGTCTTGCCTTTTATAACTCTCCTCTGTTTATAATCTATTCTATAAATTTAAGGATTTTGTTTCCATTTTTTAAATTCTAAACTCAGTGACCTTGGGCAACGTGTGATAGTTCTTCTTTATTAGAAGTTTTTATTATCACTTAACTAAATGTTTATCATACCAATTTGGCATATGCATAAAAACATAAATTAGGGCCTCCCCGGTGGCGCAGCGGTTGAGCGCTGGGTTGCGAAGCTACCTGCGGCCTCTGTGGCGCCGGTTCGATCCCCGGCTGCTCCCCGGCCACCGGAGGAGGGTCCCACATGGTGTGCAGACCTCTCCTGCCGCCCGCTGCTCCCCTCAGCAGTGTACTTCGGTCCTTCTGCCTGCTCTGCTCCCTGCTCTGGCTCTGGTGAATTCTCTCACCCTCCGCGCTTCTGACTGTACCCAGTGCATGTATAAACCAAACAAACAAACAAATAATAAATAAATAAGACATGCCTCTAGAAAATTAAAAAAAAAAAAAACATAAATTAAAATACCTAAAGAAATCTAAGAATGAATGCGTAGAAATCAATGAAATCGAGAAAACCAGGAAAACTTGAAATGATTTGGCGATTTCTTGTATGTAAAAATAATTGCTATATTTTTGTCTCTCTAGATGACAGCCATTAAAGAGTAAAGTCAAATATTATTTTAGAAAAAAACAGTTTGTCATCATTTTGCTACTATCTGGTGTTTTCACAAAATTTCCCAGAGTGCAAAAAATTATAGATTAAATTTTATCATAATAAATCAAAATTGATTCCTATGTACTCCTTGTTCCTCAGCATTGGGTACTTAGAGGGAGTATGCCTTCTGCCAAGATGGGAATATATCTAGAACAATGGCTGTGTAGGTCCACATCAAACTGCTCTGTGTCTCTGTATACCAGCTAGCCACAGTAGGACTTATGTTTTCATAGCTCTTAGTGTCATCCCTCTTTAAGCATGACATCACATTAGTTCAAATGCATATCAACTGGCAATCTGTTTAAATTGCTCTTTTTAAAATTCGAGCAGTTCTGGCAAAATGGACGAATATTAAAGATACTGGGCTCATTCCTCTCACAAATAACAAGACAACATATAAATAAAGTCAGCAGTTTCTGATAAAAGACAGGACTGGACAAAGAAGAGAGCAAGAACATCAGAGAGTGTTGGGGAAAACTGTAACATAATTTCTCTTGGAAAGTTACCAGGGCAGTGTTACTCATGACAGGGAGGGACGGTTGTGATAAAGGACTTTTTTTTTTTTTTTTTGGTTAACTGAAGGGCTCACATTCATTTTGGGGACCACAGCACTAGGAGACTCCATTAGACAGGGGAGTGTACACAAAAGGTTGTGTAAAACACATATAGTTTAAAGCACCTAGACCCTGGCAGCAAGAGTTTGCATTTTAGGGGAAGGCTCCGTACATGACCACTCTTGGGAACAGCCCCCAGCCATGGTTCTACCCTGACTGCAGCCCCCTCTCCATGGCACAATCCTGGGGAGGACTGAGATATGGATGTAAGGGAAGTCATCATTTATGGATGACATCTACAGACGCTGAGAAACACATTCACCTCATTTCCCTGTGATCATAATTGGGACTGCAGTCAGCCTGTCGTCCAAACCCACAGTTCCCAGATCAGTCTGTTCTGGCAGGTATACCTGGGCGAAACTATTTATCCCAGAATCCATGAATCAAAGATTGACTTCAGCTGATGGGTGAGTGTTAGGCGGAAGCTCTGACTGAGGAAGTGGCCTAAAGAGAGGGCCGTTGCGATCCTCTTCTCACGTCAGGCAACTGCAAGCCCTTAGGAAGCGTAAACTCTTGGAAGCTCTTGCCTCCTTGAGGTCCAATCTTCTACCCTACACAGATTCTAGCTCCAGTCACCCAAGTTGCGGTGCCAACCTATAAAGTGACACAAACCCTAGGATTCTGTACAAATAATTCTGGGTCAACAACCTACCTTGCAAACTAATTTTTTTAAGATTTATTTATTTAATCATATGAGAACTGGGGTATAGGCCAGAGGTTCAGTGGGTGAGAGGATTTACCAGAGAGAGTGGGGAGCAGAACAGGCAGATCTGAGCAGCAAGTGAGAGGAGAGTTCTGCTGCGCCATGTGGGTAGCTCCCTGGTGGCCCGGAGATTGAACTCATACTGCAGGGACTGCGGATAGCTTCATAGTGCTGCATCTTAACCACTTGCGCCACCAGGGAGGCCCCAAACTGTAATATTAATATGAGGCCAACCCATCAAGTTAAAAAAAGGTGTTTAACTTAACCAATAAAAACTGAAAATAAGGAGACAGAACAATATACCCCAAATGATGGAACAAAAAAACTCTGGGAAATATCTAGCAGCTGTAGCAATAGATAAAGAATTTAAAGAAACAGTCTTAACTATGCTTATTTTCATAAAATGATAGACAAACAAAATGAGAATTATAGGATAGATAAAATATGAGAAAGTTTTGAATGGAAAAAATGAACTTAAATTGTTCTACAAATAAAATGAAAAAAGAAAACAACAGACTCAACAATAGATAAGAAGCAGCTGATGAGGGCAATGAGCTGTTGAACACAAGGTAGTGGAAAACATACAAATAGACCGGAAAAAGAAAAAAAAAATGTGTAGAGCCCTATGTGATAATATAGAGAAACAAAATCACATCAGGGACCTCCCTGGTGGTGTAAGGGGTTAAGATGCAGCACTATAAAGCTATTTGCAGCCACTGCAACACAAGTTTGATCCCCCGCCAAGTAGGTGACTTACATGGCACAGCAGAACCTCTCCTGACTTGTCCGCTGCTCCCCTCAGCAGTGTATTTCAGTCAATCTGCCTGTTCTGTTCCCAGCTTTGTCTCTGGTGAATCCTCTCAACCCCCACCTCTGGCATGTACCCCAGTTCTTGTATACATAAAGAAATAAATCTTTAAAAAAATAATCACATCATAGTGGTCCCAGAGAACTGAGTAGAAATTGTATATGAAGAAATGATAGCTGTGAATATCCCTAACTGAGAAAGGAAACATACATCCTGGCCCAAGAAACTCAAAAAGTTATAAACAAAATAAATCCAAATAGACATACACCAAGACATATTATTAAATTGCTGAAAACCAGCAAATTGGATTAAATAATTGGATGTAAGACATGAAGTCATAAAATACATAGGAGAAAATATTAGTGATGTGTTCCATGATATCAATGATAGAGATGTCTTTGGAAAATCAACCCTGATAGCAAGGGAAATGAAAACAAAAATTAAAAATTGAGTGGGTATAAGGGCAGGAATGGGCACAGTGCAGGTTCTCTATGACCCGAGCAGATGGGGTAAAGGAGAGTCTTGGAGAGTCCTGGAGGCCTCAGTGGCTTTTCAAGTTTTTATTGGGATTTTACTGGGTACATGGCAGGCAGGGGTGCCAGGGGACCGGGAGGCTGGCAGGCCTCCCAGCCCCCACCAAGTCTTCACTCTTTCTGGGCTATTCTGGCGTTCTCTCGGCTTCTTTCTGCTTCTCTGCTCTCCTGCTTCTCTGCTTCTTTCTCAGCTTCCACTGGCGTCCCCGTGACGCCTCCCTTAAAAAGCCCAGTCTTAGCCCAGGTGAATCCCATCTACCTATGCTCACACCCTTCTCCAGGTGCCCGCCATCAGGCATGCATTCAGGACCTCAAGGATCCATCATCTATCCTGATGGCGGGAGGGCAGAAAAGCCTGACACTTTCACTTACCCTACAGTGGGACTATATAAAATTAAAGTACTTTTGTACCGCAAAAGAAAAAAAAGTATCAGACTAAAAAGATAGCCTATTGAATGGTAGAAGTTATTTACACACTAGAAATCCAACAAAAGGTTAACATCCAAGGTGTATAAGGAACACTTCTTATTTAATAAAAAAAAACCTACTTAAGAATGGACCAGAGATGTGAATAGACATTTCCAAAGAGGATATGCAGATGGCCTACAGACATGAAAAAATGTTCATGATCACTTTTTATTAGAGAAATGCAAATCAAAACCACAAAGAAATACATCTTACACCTGTGAGAATGGCTTACATCAAAGACTGTTAACATGCATTGGCAACGATGTGGAGAATAACCCTTATCAGCTGTTGATGAGAATGTAAAATTAGTGCAACCATTTTGCACAGTGGTATGTACCTTCCTCATAAAACTAAAAAATAGAAATACCATATGATCCAGCCATTCCATTTCCAGGTATCCATGCAAAGAATACAAAATCATCAGTTCAAAGATATATATCCATCACAACTTTTGTTGTAGCATTATTCATAGGAGCTGCAAAATGGAAGTAACCTAAGTATACACTGACAGATAACAGGATAAGGCCGATGTGGTATATATACAAAATGCTATACTATCCAGTTATAAGGAAAGATGAAATTTTCCAGTGAAAAGGAAGGAAACTGAGATTATGTGAAGCAGAGTTAGAAAGATAAAGACATACTGGATGATTACACCTATGTGGGCAATATAATAACTAAGCAGGCAAAAGTACAAAGCAAAATAAAAATAAACTAGTGGACATTTGTAAGGGCAGGAAAGGCCAGCAGACGGGGTAAAGGAGGAGAGTCCTGGAGCCCTCAGTGGCTTTTGCAGGCTTTTATTGGGATTTACCAGGTGCACAGCAGGCAGGGGTGCTGGGAGGCCGGGAGACTGACAGGACTCCCAGGCCCCAGCAAGTCTTCACTCTTTCTGGGCTCTCTGGCCTTCTCTTGTAGTCTCTGCTCTCTCTCGTGGGTCTGCTTCTGCTTCTCTGCTTCTGCTGGCGTCTCCATGATGCCGCCCTTAAAAGCCCAGCCTCAGCCAGGTGAATCCCATCTACCTATGCCCACACCCTTCTCCAGGTGCCCGCCATCAGGCATGCATTCAGGACCGCAAGGATCCACCATCTATCCTGATGGCGGGAGGGCAGAAAGGCCTGATACTTTACCTTACCTTACACATTCTAAATAGAAATGAAGCACTGAAGATGAAGAGAGTAGAGATGGGGAAAAGCGTGGAAGGTGTATAATGACTCGTGGTGGGTGTTTTATTTATTTATTTTTACGTAAGAAAAATTGAAACCAGAATGAGATAAGCAAAGACTAAAAGAGAAGCTTTCAGCCCGCAGTGAGACTGGCAATGCAGATGACTAAATTAATTCACTGATGACCAAAAATTCCATCCACATTAAATTCTGCACAAACAGATAGCAAAAGCATTTCTACAGTAGTCAGAAATCACATAACAATTTTTTTCTTGTGGGGATAGAAGGAGATTGATGATTCTTTTGCCTACAACTTGAATACTGCATGATCAGTTTAGTAGAGACAGCAATGGAAAACAAGCGGTTGTATTTAAATTAGCTAAACAATTGGTAATTAACACTCTCAAAGACTGTTACGTGTTACTAACCACCTGTTTTTATGTTGCCACAGATTAGTAAAGTTTTGGTTTCCGAAGTAGGAGGGGTGGCCATGCAAAGTAGCAAGATGATTTGCAAAATACATCGATATCCACTGTTTTTACGACTGTGATGGCTATTTTTTCACTGTATAGATCGAACTCTTAACACACTGTTAAGGGAAACTGTCAGTCAACTTACCTTTTACAACAGAATTGCCATACGACCAATGAGCTTTGTGAGAAAAATTTGCAACAAAGAATTTAACAGAATCTGCTCAGCGTGGAAAATTCTGACTGAAAATCAAATCTCTCCTGTGAATTCAGGTAGCATAAATAATTTGTACTTTTTCTTTTATCATTAACAATATTTTGCATCAGTTTAGTTTTCAAATATATTTATTCTCTGTTAACTAGAGTGGCTATTCTTAAAGATAAACAGTATTTCTCACACTGCTTACTCCTATAATTATGCACAGTGGTAAGTAGAGGATGCACTTGTCACATTCAAACTTTTGAATGATAGTCATTTTTTTTTTAAAGTGAGAATAGCTTTAAAATTTCTTGATTTCAAAAGCATTTTTCTCATTTAGAGGCAAATTGATGTTATAATTTCTTCTGGCTTTTTATTCTGTTTGCAGGCATTTGTAGTTACTACAAAATACAGACTAATACAACATGTGTGTTATTGTATTGTATATGTTGAAACCCATGTTTTCTATTAATAATGAACCATTAGCATTTGCTCATGACAACATGTTGATAGCAATGTAGCTTTTAAGGTGGCAAAACATAGACATTAACAGTTTTTAATTATGAAGAATTATATATGAAAATGTGGCACAGTTATTCAGAATTTCAATTTTATATATACTGGCCATTTGTGATTATTTTTTGTGGCTGTTTATATTATTTGCTACTTTTTTCCATTGGTGTTATCATTCTTTTATGAACTTATAGGAATTTTGTATATACTGGATTTATTAAGGTTGTGTTTTAAACAGATATTCCAAGTATTGCCCTGGGTCTCATATGTCTTTATAAAATATAGATCTGGTTACATCAATTCTCCCTACAAAGAAATTTCAATAACTTCTAATTGCTCAAGGCATGTATACTTATACTCTTAAAGCACAACTATCTTCTTGGCCCCGCACATGTTTCACTATTTAGTATTTCTGGTATTTCCAGCTGTAACTTCTCTAATTTTGCCTAATCAGTTACTGCTCTTCCATTGAATTTCTGTCTGCTTTTGTCTTGTCATTCTCTTTTTTTGCTATAGATTTATATTTTTATTGTTCATTTATTATCATGTTAAAAATTATCACGAATCAGAGAGATCATTCTTTGGAGCCAGAAGTCCATATTTTAAAGTTGGTTTTATAAAGATATGGGAAGGGATCGATGATTCAAGATTATGTAAGGGCTTATAACATTTCTCCTTTTTTTCCTTAATGGATCATAGGGATAAAACCACTTATCATACCCACAGTCTTTGAGCATCTACTTTTTGACAAAAGTAGATAAAAGATAAAAGATATGATCCTTCTTCTCAAAAGTCCAATGTTGAAAGGAAAGAAGTTACCACCACTTTGGTAAAGAGGGGATGCTTAATGGAAGTGGTAGTAATTGTTCTATCTTTAAAATATGGATAAGGTTTCAATGGTGAATCTAGGAGGGAATAGCATTACCAGATGAAACAGTGTCAGCAACACTGATGCTGACCTTGTCAGCAAATGGAAAGGGAAAGCAGAGTCTTGCTGTTTCCACATACAAATGAATGAAAATATGTCTCAATATCTGTGTCTCTTTACCTACCTACATACTTCTCTATCAATATGCATCTGTTGTTGTTTTTTTTTCTTTCTTTCTTAAGTAGAAATGGATTTGGGCAAGTGATATGGTATACATTTTAATTTTTTTAATATTTATTTATTTATGCATCAAGAACTGCGGTACAGGCCAGAAGTACAGGTGGTGAGAGAATTCACCAGAGACAGTGGAGAACAGAACAGACAGACTAATTGAAATACACTGCTGAGGGGAGCAATGGGTAAGACAGTAGAGGTTTGCTGTGCCATGTGGGTAGCTCCCTAGCTGGCCAGTGATCAAACTCGTGCTGCAGAGGCTGCAGTTAGCTTCACAGTGCAGTGCTTAACCCCTTGCACCACCAGGGAGGCCCTACGTTATTCCTTTATAGGAGCAATCACTATCTGTCGGATTTCAAGTGAATGTAGTTTTATGTGTAGGCACTTTCCAAGGTGCAAACATAATATACTGTTTTAGATGTAGTCAACACTTAGAGCTATGATTGATGTTATTTTTATTATTGAGGTTGAATTTACCTTATCAATATACTAACCTAAACAGCTGTTATAAGAGAGTTGCATTAAAAATAAAGTTCTTAAACATGAACATATTTTATAAATACTGCCTTGGCTATTTATTACTTACATGAAAGAAATAAGAAAAACATCTGCTAGCTAAAAAAAAAAACCTCTGAATACTTCAAAATGATTTCCACTAGGGTATTGTCTGAAAAAGAAGAAATGAATACTATGATCCCCTGTAGACTCTAGCACAGTATTGTAGAAAAGATATGTTTAAACTACCATTTCTGCCCACCTGTGAATTTCCCGATCAGTTATTTCATTTCTCTAATATAATTGCATGACAGAACAAACACAAATTAATGTTACCGAGCCTCAGTGGAATTCATTTTGAAGTGTTTATATGCACTACTGAACTAAAAAAAAAAAAGTAGCAGATGCCTCTATCAAAGAAGTAGTGACGATGTATTGTTTTGTTTCTGTGAGCACACATAAAGTGAGAGTGCTTGTCAGTCATGAAAAGACTTGGACTTCAATGAGATGGCTATAAGCCGCTTCTAAAACTACAGATCCAAATAGTACAGCTGGAGAACAAGTGTTTGACGCTTAAAAATATTGTGCCTCTAGGACTAATTATGCTTTTGCAAACTTGGTAAAACATTGCTGTTTATTTAAACTTCGGCTGCAAAAGATCTCCCTCAAATGAATGGTAGCTATCGGAAGCCTGCACATAAACATCTATTTTGTGGAGAAACGGGCAATTAAGGACTTGTAATGAATTCTAGTCTTTTTCAATCTCTTTAAAAGAACACTATTGAATCAAAGAAAACAAGATATGAAGACTTTTTTAAAAATCTGCCCTTTTTCTGATGACTTAAGATACCAGGAAAATAATTCACTTTTCTACGTGTTGTGCATTTATATATTCATTTCTTTTTACAAATCCAAGGTTATAATTCATGATCCCTTAGAAGACTTGACATATAATTAAACATTTTAAATTTCTTTAACTATTCTGGGTAGGTACAATTCTAGAGATATTTCTTTGATAATTCTAGCTACATGACAGAGATTTGTTTTATAGGTCCATAGTTTTAAGATTACTTTAAAATCTTTAAAATATTCAGGACATATCATACAATTATATGATGATGTTCCATAAATACTGAATTTATATTGTTATATATGAATATATATTCATGAGTATAAAATCCTGTGTATCTGGGACTTTTCAGGAGCATAACAGATGAAAAACCATGCTGATATTATAGGTATGCTATTCCCCTGTGATAAACTGGGCCAAAGTTAAAGAATACAAAATTATTTGGACTTGAAAGTTCCTATGTTATAAGTAACACCAAGCTTAAAAAAATACAAAGTAAAAATGAGTATTTTTACCAATGGATACTTGATAATTACATCAAAAGTTTTACCTTGAGAAGACCAAATATTTCAGCGATGCGGAGCTTTGTGAAGATACTGAAACCACTCCTATGAAGCCTTACTTCCTACATGGAGTGAATGTGCTAGGAAAGGTCAGGCTGCTCCCTCGGTCTCCAATGGCGTTCTCCCCATGGATTGCACATGGTGGAATATCTTTTATCTCTTGCAACTGTTGGTGCATTTTTGATATTCTGAGTCATAAAGAATTCATAGAGCAAAGAAAAGCAAACAATTACAAAACTAGAAAGGGCTCAAGTCTAAGTATTACCTTATGCTAGACTCTCCTGCTTTGAATTTCATGAGCATTTCAAGTTGAATTGGAATGCCATGAAAGTTTCAAGGCAATTATTTGGGCTTCACCTGCATCAACCCGTGCCCACAGTGCTTCTCTTGCTATAAAAACAAACAAATGAACAGCAACGATAAAAGTAAAATACTTATCATGTCTCTTATAAAGCAACACTAATAACAGCATCTACTAACACATGCTATCCATATAGAATTGACAATGCTATCATTCCATATAAACAGTGTGTTATTAGTGAATATGAATGACTATGTATTTGGTTACGACAGTAATGAATTAATGACATTTTGTTCTGCCATCTCTTAAATAAAATATCTATGTTTATATTATTTTTCCCAGTGTCATTTTCAAGCACTTAGGATCTATAAGATAAATTTATGAGATAACTTTTTTCTGTCACCTGTAAAATTAGAGATTGTAGGAAGGACTAAATGTCATTTTGAAAATCTCTACCCTAGTGCCTGTCATATAACAAATGCTCTATAAATGTTTGTTGAATCCAGATATTGTTCCCTTTGGGACATTTTTCCAGTTCAGATAGCATCACTGTTTTTAGCACTTGGAAGTAATGCCACTGATAATTTAATGAGAGAAATATAATGGCTAAAAGTAGCACTTAATATTATTTTGGATGTCAGAATTAAAGTTCTGATGTATTTTAATGGATGCTAAGATTGTTTCTAAGTAGAAGCATAGTAGATGGGTACATATGCTATGAAATCTGAGGGTCAACAAACGCCAAATTTACTCAGCCTTTTCTAAACAAAGTCCCCTACTGTGGCAATTTCATTACTGTAATTATGTCCTCAGTCTTTCCATTTCCAGAATGGATCCTCTAGATGGAGTAGCAATTTACATGTACATGTACCCCTTTATTGATAGCACATATCTTTTTCCTGGTACATAAGTCACTGCATAAAGTTCCTTGAAAAGAAATGCTGGTGATTATAATGCAGGCACAAATAATATTATGTAAAGGGCAGAAAAATAATAATAATAATCAACTAATACTAGTTTAGGTGGTGGGCAAGGAGAAAGTTTCATGGAACATATTCATGTTAAAGAATTGTAAGGGAAGGTAGTCCAGGTTGAAGAAATGAAATGGGAAAGAGAAACCAGCTCAACTGAGAATTCATAAAGGGAGAGTGATGAAAAGGGAGTAAACAGGTATCAAAAATAAGTTTATTTCCTTCATAGTTGTAAAGGAGTAAGACCTGATTGGTGGGCTGCCAGTGTCAGACTGTGCTTGGGCTTGAGTTCCATGTTCTGTTCTAACTTTCTTTTGTCAACACTATCTCAACAGTTATCTGTGAAGGCTGGCAACTGAAGGAGGACACTGGCTGGTAGAAACAGCACAAGTATAAGGTAACATATTCTTAGCAGAAATCCAGGCAAGTGGAGGTGGTTGACAGGAGACATATTTTCAGACTGACTATGGACTAGATCATGTATTGACATTGAACTCATTAAAGATGTATTTATATCTGAATATTAGACCAAAAATCAAGACTGGGTTCTGAATGCACATTATCAGAGACATAAGAGGTAGAGAAATTTGATAAAGAGGTTGGAATTACTCTTGAGCAGGAAGTGCTTTGACAGGGAATTCTTTCTTTACATTTCTGAGGCAATCTTATATGTGTATTTCTTTAAATCTCTTCGTTAAAAGCTCTATTATTTCTAAATATTGTAGTCCTTAGTGACGGTCTGACCTTGAGCACGTAACTAACCTACTGGTAAGCTGGAAATGATTACTAGGTTGCAAAAGATGATTATTTAACTTTCAGCTTTACAAGTCAATTGTTAAACAGTTATTATTAAAAATTAAATGATGAAACCCATTATATTAAAAACACTGTAATTATAATTTTTAAAAATATATGCTATAATTTATTTCAACAATATTTATAAAATTACACATATTTTTCAGAGTTAGATGCTGGCTCTTAAATATTAACCAGTAAAATCTAGTCACTTAATTTTAGTTTCTCTTTGATGAATTTAGTAATACTGCATACCTGTTAAGGTTATAGAAAAAAATGGGATAATACAATAATTACTAAATGTAATCATGGACATTTACTATTATTTTACAAAGCAAAGTCTTAGTTTTGATGAACATATGTAGCTAACTCTTAGATATGTAATAAGATATTTAGCATATTTAAACTGCATGATTAGTTTTCTAATCAGAATTGATGTTTTTGCATATTTATTAGAAAGAGTTACTGGTTCCATTAGGAAGCTTGTCTGAAGAATCTCTTCATAAAGGCAGGTTTTGAGAGTTGCAGCCTATTAAAGAGTTGCTAAGGCAACCATTGCTTGCTAATAATGTAGTGATAGAAAGAAAAGGTAATTTGAGGAACAATAGTTCTCAAAATTCAGAGGAGAATTATAAATGAACTAGCCAAACCCCCAATTGAAGGAAACGACGGACTGTGGACAGTTTCTTGAATTAATAGCAATAGGAGAGATTAGATGGCATTCAGCAAGATGGAGGGCCACAGAGGCCAGAAAGTATTTTGACCCTCTTGTCAGTCCTATTGCCTGAATTCCTCATTAGTCTTTCTTGATTTTAAAAGTGATGGAATTAGAAATCTACCATAAAATCTTAAAGCTAGATTTTGACATTTTGATAATGACATTAAATACCTATTGTCTTATGCAGTATACCTCAATGATCAGTTTATTTCTTTAAAGTCAATACATATAATAGAGGTTGGATTTTAATAAGTAAACTGTACCCTTATAGCATTAAATGTTACATTTTCACATGATCCAGTAACCCCCAAGAGTTTATACAGTTGACTAACTATCATATTTTTTCAATTTAATAGTCATGAGTTAATTTGAATAACCACACTCTTTAGTAAAAGAAAGGTACTTAATATATTAACACTTAATTTTCATATATAATACTTTAAATCCTTCATTAATCTAGGTAACATCATCACTTTGTTAATGATATGACTAAAGTGTCTAGAGATTAAATCTTACAATTTGGCAAATGTCAAGTTCTGGATTTTATCAATCATTATCTACAACTCAGAAATTTCAGTATCATTGTGCTTAATGCTGATATTAATGGATGGTCATAGGCATATATTTAGAACAATTTGGTTTTATTCCTGTGGGACTAGTTCTCTGTATTCTGAACTAAATTCCTCAATTTTTAGATCTCTCTCTCTCTCTCTCTACATATTGTTTTCCTGATAGAAAAATCTCATTATCCAAGTTGGATCTGGTTAAAAGAGCCATTGTCTTTACTTAATCACAATTATTTTAATTTTTGCTGTTAAACGTGCTAGACATCACCTTGCAAACAAGTGGGAAGCATTACAACAAATGTAATTATTAAGATTTAGATCAAACAGATATGCTCTATAGGTATTCCTTAATTGACAGGGTTGCATCTGGATATCCTGAACACAAAAGTGAGTAAAAGACTTTATGAATTCAACAGTATCACATTATGATTTGATATGGGCACAGATTGAAGTTGCAAACAACATTGAAGCAGCAGCTGCAAACAATGCTTAAAACATCTATACATCAAATCTGCAAAATAATCACCCCCAAAAATGAAACTTAAAATTTATAGGTAACAAATTGACAATTTGAGACTTCATTGTTCCAGCCTTTTTCTCTTCTATCTTGGCCATTTATTTTACATTAATCCTCTCTAAGTCATAATCTTTATATATTGTATTTTCAAATTTAAAATTGCCAAGCTATGCATCCCTTTACAATAATAAATATTTAAAAATGTATACACATATGAATGGTCTATGCGAAAAATCGATGCTTCCTTGCTATTTCATCTAAAACAAGTACAAATTAATGGGTACAATAATATCGGTGTTCTTTGGGACTGTTCAAATTAGAAAGATGCTTAAAGGGCAAAATAAAAAAAATTGATTAAAAAATCCTAATTCCCTGAGACTTCACTGAATAATGAGCTCTAACTAGGCATGGAAATTTGCTCACATATTATGCAGCTAATTTAGAAGAGAATGAGGGATGGACTGCTGTAAAAGACACACATTATTTCCTCTGGAAAAGCTTTAAACAGTTTGTAAAGTCAGATTTAAAATGTTTTTAATTGCAGTCCTTTATTGTTGCCATGTAAGAATGTGGTTTGAAGTCTGTTGAGCAGATTGGATCTTAGAGGAGATGAATGCCAGTTAATATAAAAAGGGATCTTTGAACTTACATTTTTAATGCATACATTTCCTCTGTAAATTCTTTGTCTGTGGTTGTAAGACAACTTCTTGTAAATGAGTTTGTGTTTTTTCTGTTCCTATGTTATTACATATCAAATAGACATAGACAGATAGTCCTACTGGGAAGCCACCCATCATAGAATTGCTACCTGTTTTTTTTATTATTATTTCTGAATATTTATTACTACCTCTCAAAATTGCCATCCTGTTCATTCATGTAAAACATTAATAGTCACATTTTCTCTGTAAGTTTCACATAATAATAATTAAGTTTCATGTTTCTTCAGGAAACATGCTTTTTCAACATTTTTACTAAGTCAGCATTTTATTTGTGTTCAATTTATTTGAAATGAGGAAGAAGGATGGTTCTGTTATTTAACTAGGCTCTTCAGTTTACATAGTGCAATTTAAAAGCTCTGAACTCTTTCATTTGTCGTGTACCAGACTCTCCATCTATGTCAAATCCCTGCACACTGTCTCTACATTTTTTAGGGATAATTTCCTTTTGAGAAATAAAACATACAAACCTAATCCATATCACTCAAAAACACATGCGCATAGGTAGAATATTGTTTTATATCACCTCAATTTGCTAAATTTTGGAAATGCAATTTAAAACTTTTTGGCATTTTATTTTTTTTTAAATTATGCTTAGAGATTTAAATGATTTAGGCAAAGTCACGACATCAAACCTAACACTTGAATGTATTTTTCCCTGTTCATATAAATTTACCAAGGCAATAATTTCTGTGTTTGCTTGTTTAATTTAGTCATATCACCCCCTTTACCAAAATGTGACACAGTCATGCATTACTCTGCTACCCCAGGAAACTTGCTAACACAGGCCTTTAATATCAAAAATCTTAACTCTTTCTTTGGACCATTTTGTGCCATTGTTAGTCTTTTTTGATGACAAAGTCTAGATTCAAGTCCAGATTTTTTTTTTTTTTTTTTTTACTTCAGGTCTTGTCTTCTTTCTGTTACATCAGCTTTAATCTTTTGGAAACCAGATCTTTGATTCAAAATACATCAAGACTGAGAAGTAGACATATGCTTACTCACATAACTCTAGGTCTTTAAATATGCCTTTTTTCTGGAGCTCCTCTTTATTTTCTAATTTCCATGAACATCTCTATCAGAATATTCCACCGTGGTAGCAGATGTATCAGATGCTATAAGTTGTATCAGATGCTGTTAAGTTCTTTGCCATATCCATCAGACCATATCCATGTTATGGTGCTATGTCTGCTTTTTTTTTTTTTTTTTTTGTAATTGAGAATTTCCCCCTTTATGTAATGAAAGGCAGCTTCTTTAGTGCATACAGCAGATGGGGATAGACAGACAACTAATGCTGTGCAGGAATAGCCCTTGAATATGCTTCAAGAGCTGGTTTATTAATAGTGAAAATTTCATTCACAGTTTGGGTTGGGTAATTTTTAGATGAGTATTTTTTAATGGTCTCCAAAGATTCCCCATGAGATTAAGTTCCAGCCACCTAATTTCACCATTGTGGCAGTTGGTTTAATAATTCAAATTTTTATTTAATAATACAATTCATTGATGGAATTTGCTTGCTTGAATCATTTCCCTACTCCCCTTCTCATGCTACTTTTATTTATTTATTATTTTTATTCAAGCACTGGGTACAGTCAGAAGGGCGGGAGGGTGAGAGAATTCACTAGAGCCAGAGCAGGGAACAGAGCAGTGACTAAGAAATACACTGCTGAGAGGAGCAGCGGGCACGGCAGGAGAGGTCTGCACACCATGTGGGGCCCTCGCTGGCGGCTGGGCATTGAACCACGCTGCAGAGGCTGAGGGCAACTTCGCAGCCCAGCGCTCAATTGCTGCGCCACCAGGGGAGGCCCTTATGCTACTTTTAAGTAAACTGCATGCATTAAAACCTTGTCTCAAGACTTAATTCTGGAGACTGCTTATTAAGAAAAAGTCTTTCAACAGGGAGTGTTATACCACCATTCTTGGTCATTTTCATCCATATTCCCATATTGTGCTTCAGTCAAAATTTGTACATCTTTCCCAAAGTGAAACTTACATTGCCATTCTATGCATATATATTTACATGTTCCTTTCTTTAGCATCATACTTTTTTTATTTGAAAATCATCTTAATCTTTCAAGACCTATAATAATATATCCTTTCCTTAAAGTCTTTTTAAAATTTCCACTTAAATCCATGTTTCTTCCAAGTTAAATTTTAACTTAAATCCATATTTTTCTAATAGATTATTAAAACTTCATTATCATCACATTATATCACAGTTAATTTGTGTTGATATGATGCTCCTCTTGGACTCTTTATGAGCTCCTTGATATGTTAAATTAAAATTATGAGCGTATTTTCCAAAAACCATTATGACAAATGATTACATTCTAAATCAGGAACTTAAAATAAAATGTGATTGATTATTATCACCTCTACTTTTTCTAGGCCATGCATATTAGTCTGCCTAATCTGTCATAACAAGATACCATAGATTTGTGGGATTCAACGATAGAAATTTATTTTCTTACAGTTTTGGAGATAGAAGTTTGAGATTAGCATGCTAGCATGATTAGGTTCTGATAAGGTTCCATCTCCTGACTTGCAAATGATCTTGCTATGTCCTCACATGGAAGAGAGAATGAGCAAGCTCTCTAATATACCTGCTAATAAGGGCAGTAGCAAACCATAGGGGCCCTACCCTCATGACCTCATCTGAATCTAATTACCTTTCAAAGGTAACATGACATAGAGGGTTGTGGTTTTCATTTACAAATTTTAGGGTACATGAGCTATGTAGGTCCTATCCATAACATCATGGCAGGCTGTTGGAAGATCTAGGCAGTTTTTTTTTTTTTTAATTGAATCTGAATAGATAAGGTTGATCTTTTTTTCTCCACACAGAACTGGCCATGGCAGTGCATATCAGAGCTTCCATGCATAACTGTGTAGACTGTGTCATTTACAAATCCAGTAGTGCTGTTTGCATTAATTTGGAATAGCAATGATTTGGGTCTTGGACTTTCCTACACCTTCTCCTACCCTCTTCATCTCTATCTTCAGGGGCAATGCATATGCCCCTTAATACATACTCTTTCGAACTTATCCATATATATAGTATGTAAGCCTATATCTACAAATACGTAAATTTGGGTTGTGAAATTAGGTTTCATTTATCCAATTAGAAGCCTGTTAATTACCCCTTTCAAATTTTGTTTCTGTTCAAAAAAATACATGAATAATAAAAAAAATGTAACCGAAACTACCTAGCAGAAATAAGTCTAAATCATCCTATATAGCTCGAATCGCATTATTTTGTTAATAATTCCATAATGGTATATGATGAAACTGCCATATTTTATCCAGCAATTGATGGCTATTTATGTGTTTCTCATTTTTTTCTCCCACAATCAATGGTTCAATGAGTATAGTTCTATCTATATACTAAGATAGTCTTTATTCTTCCCAGACATGGAATTGCTAGGTTGAATGATGTATCTTGTTTTAACTCTATGCACTTAAAACACTGCTTATCCCCAATGTTAAAAATTCATTTTTCATTCTCAAACAATGAAAGAATCCCTTTTTTCACATCTGCCAACCATAAATCTTAAAGCTCTTTTAAAAACTTTGCCAACCTAATGAGACTAAAAACATTTCTCATTGTTAATTTAATTTTAATTTCCATGATTACCAGTGCATCTGAACATCTCTTCTTATTTCTGTTAACTATTTGGATTCTCTCTCTCTCTCTCTCTTTCTCTCTCTCTCTCTCTCACTCACTATATATATATAGTCTATTTCATATATATAAATATATATAGTCTATATATATAGATTATTTCATCTATATAAATATATATATATATAAAGAGAATCTATTTCCTGGATTGTGCCCTTTGTTTTCTTTTGGAATATTTTTCTTTATTTCTGATCATTTAAGGTCATAAAGATATTAATTCATTTGTCATCTGAATTACAAGTATTTTTTATATTTCCTTGTCATTTCTACTGAAGTGTTTGGTATTAGTTATTATGTGGTTTTTAAATCATTGTGGAATCACTTGTCTGTATTTTATTGATTCTTTGATTTCAATTTTGAATTAGGAAATATGCTGTCTTATATACATGCAACTTTCTAGAGTTATTTTTTTTTTTTGTTTTGGGTTATTTTTTTTTCAGTTGGTTTCATTTAATTAGAGTTGTGTCTAGATTGATCAAAAGAATGATTTTTATTTTTTTTCCAAACAGAAAGTATATAGGTGATGATGCCACTTATTAACTGACATGTCTTACTCTATGTATTGAATTAGCTTTGTCAATACTAAATTCTTATATCGATATCTTCATCTACTTTTTTATTTCATTAATTTATTATTTTTTGAATTCCTTTGGTTAATTTTGTTTTCCCCCTACTTTTCCAAAAGAGTATCGAATTCATTAGCTTTTGTTCTTCTTTAATAATCAAGGCAATTATGATTACACTTTTATCCTTTAAATTCTGCTTTTGTGTAGTCTTTAGATTGGTCACAAAGTATTCATTTTAATTTTTTTTTTAATATTTATTTATTTATTTATTTATTTATTTATTTATTTATTTATATAAGCACTGGGTAAAGTCAGAAGTGTGGGAGGGTGAGAGAATTCACCAGAGCCAGAGCAGGGAACAGAACAGGCAGGCTGACTAAGAAATACACTGCTGAGAGGAGCAGCGGGCACGGCAGGAGAGGTCTGTTGCGCCATGTGGGACACTCGCTGGTGGCTGGGGATCGAACACAGCGCTGCAGAGGTTGAGGGCAACTTTGCAGCCCAGCGCTCAACTGCTGTGCCACCAGGGGAGGCCCTTAATTTTATTTATTTAATTTTATTTTTTTTAATAATAAATTTTATTTTTATATTCCCCATACAATTTCCACCCCTCCATTCTGACCCCAATCCCTCCCCTCCCTCCCCCCACCCCACAAAAAGTGTCTCTGGTTCATAATTTTTGTTGATTTTCACTTTCTTATAGTTATTCAATTTCCTGGTCCCTTATTTAAGTTTTCTAGATTCCTGCTATGAGTGAGACCATCCGGTATTTTTCTTTTTCTTTCTGGCTTATTTCACTAAGCATGATCCCTTCCAGCGCCATCCATGTTGCTGCAAATTGCATGTGTTTATCTTTTTTAAATGCTGAGTAATATTCCATGGTATATATGTACCACGTCTTCTTGATCCAGTCATCTATTTTTGGGCATCTGGGCTGTTTCCAAAGCTTAGCTATTGTAAATAGTGCTGCTATAAACATAGGGGTGCAGGTGTTCTTTGGAATTGATGTTTCTGTGTCCTTTGGGTAAATACCTAGGAGTGGAATTGCTGAATCATATGGAAGCTCTGTTTAGTAGGACCAGAAATCTCCACACAGCTCTCCATAGTGGTTGGACCAGTTTGCACTCCCACCAACAGGGCAGAAGAGTTCCTTTTTCTCCACACCCTCGCCAACATTTGTTGTTGCTAGTTTTTTTAATATGTGCCATTCTCACTGGTGTAAGATGGTATCTCATGGTAGTTTTGATTTGCATTTCCCTGATGACAAGTGATGTTGAACATTTTTTCATATGCCTGTTGGCCATTTGCATTTCCTCTTCAGAAAAGTTTCTTTTTAGCTCTTCTGCCCATTTTTGGACTGGATTATTTTCTTTGTTTTTGTTGAGTCTCATCAGATCTTTGCAGATTTTTGTGATCAGTCCTTTATCATTAGTGTTGTGTGCAAAAATGTTCTCCCAGTTGGTGGGGTTTCTCTTTGTTTTTGTTATTGTCTCTTTTGCTGTGCAGAAGCTCTTTAATTTGATGTAGTCCCAGCTGTTTATCTTTGCCTTCACTATCAATGCTTTGGATGATGTGTCTGTAAAGATGTCTTTGATGTGCAAATCATGTAGCGTTTCGCCTATATTTCATTCTATGTATTTTATGGTTTCAGGTCTTATGTCTAGTTCTTTAATCCATTTGTGTTGATTTTTGTGTATGGTGTGAGGTAGTGGTCAAGCTTCATTCTTTTGCATGTAGTGACCCAGTTTTCCCAGCACCATTTATTGAGCAAACTTTCTTTGCTCCAATGCATAGTCTTTGCTCCTTTGTCAAAGATTAGTTGATCATAAATCTGTGGGTTTATTTCTGGATTTTCTATTCGAATCCATTGCTCTGTATGTCTGTTCTTGTTCCAATACCATGCAGTTTTGATGATTATGGCTTTGTAGTATAGTTTCAAGTCTGGGAGTGTGATGCCTCTATTCCCTTCTTTTTTTTTTCAGGAGAGCTTTGGCTATTCGGGGTTTTTTGTGATTCCATATGAATTTCATCAATAGTTGTTCTATTTCTTTGAAGAATGACATTGAAATTTTGATTGTAATAGTATTGAATCTGTAGATTGCTTTTGGTAGGATGGCCATTTTAATAATGTTTATTCTTCCAATCCATGAGCAGGGGATGTCTTTCATTTCTTTGTTTCTTCTTCTATTTCTTTTAACAGTGTTTTATAGTTTTCTTTGTATAGGTCCTTTACCTTTTTTGTTAGCTTTATGCCCAAATATTTGACTTTTTTTGTTTCGATGATAAAAGGGATTTTTTTTTTATTTCTTCTTCTTCAGATTTATTGTTTGTGTATAGGAAGGCTACTGACTTTTGCGTGTTGATTTTGTATCCTGCCACTTTACTGAACTGATTGGTGAGTTGAATTAGTTTTTCTATGGAGTTTTTTGGGGTATTCTATATATATTATTATATCATCTGCAAATAGTGATAGTTTGACTTCTTCTTTTCCTATTTGGATTCCTTGTATGTCTTTCTCTTGTCTTATTGCTCTGGCTAGGACTTCCAGTATTATATTGAAAAGCAGTGGTGAGAGTGGACATCCTTGTCTTGTTCCAGATCTTAATGGAAATGCTTTCAGCTTTTCACCATTGAGAATGATACTGGCTGTTGGCTTGTCATAGATGGCCTTTATGATGTTGAGGTATGTTCCTTGTATCCCAAGAATTTCAAGGGCTTTTATCATGAATGGGTGTTGCACTTTGTCGAAAGCTTTCTCAGCATCTATTGATATTATCATATGGTTTTTATATTTCTTTTTGTTGATGTGTTGGATAACGTTGATTGATATTATATTCGGATGTTGAACCATCCTTGTGACCCTGGAATGAATCCTACTTGGTTGTGGTGAATTATCTTATGGATACATTGTTGGATTCTGATAGCTAAAATGTTGTGGAGGATTTTTGCATCAGTGTTCATTAGGGAGATTGGCCTGTAGTTTTCCTTTTTTGTGTTGTCCTTATTCGGTTTTGGTATTAGTGTAATGTTGGCTTCATAGAACGTGTTTGGTATTGTCCCTTCCTTCTCAATTTTTTGGAAGAGTTTGTGAAGGATAGGCACCAATTCGTCTCTGAATGTTTGGTAGAATTCATTTGTAAGTCCATCAGGTCCTGGGCTTTTGTTTTTGGGGAGGTTTTTGATTGCCATTTCAATTCCCCTGCTTGTAATTGGTCTGTTTAGGTGTTCTATTTCTTGTTTATCTAGCTTTGGGTGATTGTAGAGTTGTAGGAATTTGTTTATCTCCTCTAGATTGTTGAACTTGTTTCCATATAATTGTTCATAGTAGGTACTGATTATTCTTTTGATTTCTGCTGTGTCTGTTGTGATTTCTCCTCTTTCATTTATGATCCTGTTTATTTGTGCTTTCTCCCTTTTTTCCTTTGTGAGCCTGGCTAGGGGTTTGTCTATTTTGTTGATTTTTTCGAAGAACCAACTCTTGGTTTCATTAATCTTTTGGATTTTTTTTTTAGTTTCGATTTCATTTATTTCTGCTTTGGTTTTTATTATTTCTTTTCTTCTACTGGTTTTGAGTTTTTTTTTTGTTGTTCTTTTTCTAGATCTTTGAGCTTCGAGATTAGGTTGTTTCTTTGAGTTCTTTCTTGTTTCTTGATGTGAGCTTCTATTGCTATATATTTTCCTCTTATTACTGCTTATGCTGCGTCCCATACATTTAGGATATTGGTGTCCTCCTTGTCATTCAATTCAAAGAATTTTTTAATTTCCTCTTTGATCTCCTCATTAGTCCTGTGGTCTTCCAGTAGTGTGGTTTTTAGTCTCCATGAGGTAGGAAAGTTCCTTGCCTTCTTTTTATAGTTTATTTCTAGCTTGATGCCTTCATGGTCAGAAAAGATGGTTGGTATGATTTCAATCTTGGTGTATCTGTAGATGTTTGTCTTGTGCCCCAGTATGTGGTCGATTCTGGAGAATGATCCGTGTGCGCTTGAGAAAAATGTGTACTCCGTTTTTTGGGGGTTTAGTGTTATAGATGTCTGTTAAGCCCAAATGCTCTAGGTCCTTATTTAGAGCTTTAGTTTCTTTACATATTTTTTGTCTTGTTGATCTATCCATTGTTGATAGTGGTGTGTTGAAGTCTCCCACTACATATGTGTTTTCTCTGATGTCTGTTTTCAGAGATGACAACAGTTGTCTGATATATTTTGGTGCTCCTTCATTTGGTGAGTATATGTTAATGAGTGTTATTTCTTCTTGAAGTATGGTCCCCTTGATCATAATGTAGTGACCATTGGGGTCTCTTTTTATTTTTTTGAGTTTGAAATCTGTTTTATCTGATATAAGTATAGCTGTTCCTGCTTTCTTTTTTGGTCCATTTGCTTATAGGATTGTTTTCCATCCTTTAACTTTGAGTCTATTTTTATCTTTTGTAGCTATGTGTTTCCTGGAGACAGTAAAAGGTTGGGTTTTGTTTCTTAATCCAGGCTGCAACTCTGTGTCTTTTTATTGAAGAGTTTAGTCCATTTACATTTAGGGTTAATATTGATATGTTAGCATCTGTATTTGCCATTGTGTTTGTCTTTCCTTTGATTTTATTTATTATTTTAATAACTTTTTTTTTCTTGCCTTCTTTCATTGTTATTCTTCCCTCTGAGGTTCTTGCTTTAGGATTCCTTGTAGTATTTTTTGGAGTGGGGGTTTAGTGGTAATGAAATTCCATAGTTTCTGTTTGTCTGGGAAGGTCCTTGTTCTTTCTTCATAGAGGAAGGAGAGCTTTGCGGGATAGAGTATTCTTGGTTGACATCCGTTTTCTTGGAGTCTGTTGACTATGTCCCTCCACTCTCTCCTTGCCCGTAGTGTTTCTTCAGAGAAGTCTGATGTCAGCCTGATTGGTTTTCCTTTGAATGTTATCTGTTTCTTCCCTCTTGTCAGCTTCATTATTTTTTCCTTGTCCTGGATTCTTGGGAGCTTTACTATTATGTGTCTTGCTTTTTTTTTCCTTTCGTCGTGGAAGTTTGGTGTTCTTCTTGCTTCTTGTATATCAATTTTCAGCTCCTTCTTCACATTTGGGAAGTTCTCTTCAATTATCTCCTGGAATATTTTCTCTGTTCCTACATCTCTCTCCTCTTCTTCTGGTATTCCTATAACTCTTATATTCCTTTACCCATGGAGTCAGGTAGTTCCCGAAGTCTTTCTTCGTTCTTTTTCCTTTGTACTTCTCTTTCCTTTTCTGTTTTGGTTCTTTTTATTTCTGTGTCTTCAAGAGTACTTATTTGTTCTTCCATTTCATCTATTCTGCTTTCATTGCTTTTCCCAGAGTTCTTTAGTTCCTCCATTAATTCTTTGATCTCCTGCATTTCTTTCGCTTCCCTCTTTAAGGACTCAATTTCATTCTTCTGGGCATTGTTTTACCTCTTTAGGGACTCAATTTCCTTCATGAGTTCTGTCATTTTTTTAATCATGGCAAATTTAAATTCTCTTTCTGGAAGGCTCAGAAGTTCTTCCAAGTTACTGTTGTTGCAATCTGGGAGGTGGTTTTCTTTTTGTTTTGTTCTTTTTTCCTGAGGGGTTGTTAGGTTGTGTGTGGTTCTTCTACTCCCTACTGTCTGTTTTCTAATTTGTCGTATGCATTGGGATACTGTGTTGCTGGGAGTGGCCGGCATCTTGGGTGAGCTTCTCCGATCCCCTCTAGCTTCTCCAGGAGCCGTCTGTTGGTGTCAAGCAGTCTTTACTGAAGAAGGGTCCCTGTTCTAAAATGCCGATGTGGGGACACACTCCCCTGTGTGCTTGGTCTGCCCCAGCGGTGGGTTCCCGTTCCCCCTCTGGGTTTGGACTGCGGGCCAGACGGGGCCTGGCGTGGGCGAGCTTCCCTGCTCACCTCTGGCTCCTGAGGGAGCCTTCTGCAGGCAGTCTTTACTGAAGAAATTTCCCTGTTCTAAAATGGCGATGTGGGACGCACTCCCTGCACGTCCGGTCTCAGGTACACTCTTCTGCGTGCCCGGTCTGCCCTGGCCGTGGGTGCCCGCTCCCCCTGTGGGCTCAGACTGCTGGTCTGAAGGGGCCTGGGGTGGGCTAACTTCCCAGCTGGCCACGGGCTCTGCCTTCTGCTGGTCAAGTGGTCTTTTCTGAAGAAAGGTGTTAGTGACTTTTTTTTCTGATCACTAGGTGGCGCCAGAGATCTCTCCTAGAGCCCTTGGGGCATGGCTGGCCTGGGCTATGTGCAGGTCTCCTGGGGTCTCTGCTGTTCTTTAATGGTGCCTGGAGCTCACTGCTGCGTGAATCCTGCAGGGTTCTCCACAGCTCCCGTTCATGGGGTGTGGTGGCTGAAATAGATCCTTTCCACTCACAGTCCCTCCTGATGCGTAGTTCGTTCTTGTTGGTCATTTTAGTTTGTTTTTTTCCTCCTCTCTGCTGGTCGTGTTATAGGACAGGGAGAGGGGCAGCCCAAGCCCCGCAAACCTGCCTATTTTAAATGGGTTCTGCCATCTGCCGCATCAACACAAAACATATGAGACTTTAATGGGAAGGATCTTTAATAAAACTAGGAAACAATACAGGTAAGGCAAAGAGTCTAGTTTCTAAATGAAGCACCCAAAGTTACCCGTCCCCTCGTGGGTAAAAGTCCATCCATATGGGATTGGCCCAGAGCAAGGCCCCAAGGCCTGCCACAAGTCTAAAGCATCTTCCAGTGGGGACCCACAGAAAAGGATCACAAACAACCAAACAAGCCCGGAAGGAAAAGAGCAAAATTAACATCAAGATAAAAGCTGCCATGGTCACCTCTCCACGGGTCTCACCCACATCTGTGTCACCCAGTCCACGACCAAAAGACAAGCGCAGTTTTTTTACGTGTCTCTAGGCTCCACGCGGCTCCTCCAGGTCTCCTGGCTCCATCCTGCTTCCTTCCTCAGTCTCTTCTGCAGCTTCTCCTCTTCCTGCTCAGCTCCACCCTCCCTTGGGTGGGGCAGGGAACCTCCCCCTTTCCTGAGGACCACCCTGTTACAGTCGGAGAGTGCTGACTTTGTGGGGGAGGTGGGGAGCAGGGTTCTGCGCTTTCCTCCCTTCTAGTCCTCTTTTATGGCAACTTTCTTCTTCCGGTAGTTTGCTGGAGTCCTCCGTTTATCTTCCCTGTCCCAGTTCTCACTGGGACCTGCCGCTTTTCCTCCCTATTAACTTTTTTTAATGGGAGATCTTACTCGCAGCGTCTCCTCGCCTCCATGTTGCTCCGCCTATCTCCTAATTTTATTTCTTGATAGATGATTTAGAATTTTAATTTTATCTTTAACCAAAATAGTATGTAAAAGTTACTTACTAATTTTCAATTAATTGATGGATTTTTGTAACAAAAATTATTTCCACTTTTATTGGCTTTAACATTAGGAAATGTTGGGCCTCCCCGGTGGCACAGCGGTTGAGTGCTGGGTTGCGAAGCTGACCGCAGTCTCTGCAGCACCAGTTCGATCCCTGGCTGCTCCCAGGCCACTGGAGGAGGGTCCCACATGGCGCACAGTCCTCTCCTGCCGCTCCCTCCTCCCCTCTGCATTGTACTTCAGTCCTTCTGCCTGCTCTGCTCCCCACTCTGGCTCTGTTGAATTCTCTCACCCTCCCGCGCTTCTGACTGTACCCAGTGCTTGTATAAATAAATTAATTAATCTTAAAAAAAAAAAAACATTAGGAAATGTTTTTTGACATCTCTACATTTTTACCATTACTGGATTTTCTTAACTTGTGCCTTTTATAATCACTTTTTTTCTTTATTTTACTTATTATTTTTAAATTTAAGTACTTACTACTTACTATTTTCAAATTTAAATTTTACCTCATCCAATATTATTTTTATTACGGTATGTATTAATATATAATATAATGCTATATAAAAGTACTCTTTTATAAAGAGTACTATCTGTGTACTATCTCTTTATGCATAAATTAGTCATTGCTGCAAACCATCCCATAACTTATAAAGTCATCCCAAGCTTAATGGCATAAAATACACATATATGTATTCACATATAAAATGAGGATAGTCAGTATGGATACACACATATCTCAATATTTTATGTTTATTTTATTGAGATATGTGTGTATCCATACTGACTATCCTCATTTTATATGTGAATACATATATATACACACACAAAAGGTGTGTGTGTGTGTGTGTGTGTGTGTGTGTAGTTAATGAGACAGTTGGGTAGCTCTCCTACATTGAGCAAGTTACTCATGTGTCTGCTGTTAGCTGCAGGCTGAGTAGGTGTTTCTGCCAATCTATGATGGACTTCCTTATACATTTGGGTGTTAGTTGGATATGGTCTGACTAGAATGACCTCTGATGGGAGAATTGTACTTCTTTCTATGTGGTTGCTCAGCCTCCAACAGGCCTCCAGGCCTCTACATTTTGAAACTAATTTTACATTCTTCATTCTTTTCTTGTGGTTCTTTATTTTTGATGTTTTTATCAAATTGCTATTCCTTTTTTTCCTCTTGTATATTTACACTCTACTACATTTTTTTTTTACTTTTGTTAATGACTACTTTTCCTTTTTTTATTTCTTGTATTGAATGCATGGTATTTGACTACAATTTGCAAACAAAGTATCAATCATTTCATCTTTTGAGATGCAGGTTTCCTACCACAATTTTGTAATCCTCCATGCTATGCTCAACCAAGAGAAAATATTGGTAATAATATTACTGCTCACCTTTCTTCCCCTCTATCTTCCTCTGTTTTCCTCCATTCATGGTTCAAAATTTGTTAAAACTTTTCCTATAGCAATGCTTCTATTTCCTTTATGTATTTGACTTTCATACAAAATGATTCTATCAGATAAGCATAGCCCAAGTTTCTACTTATAATTGTGCATGTTGTGCATTGCACACCTCTAGGACATACATTTACCTGAACTTCATCCTATGTATGTATAGTTATTTCAACTATTTTCTGCATATACTAGGGAAGTACTTAGAAAAAGAAGCACCAATTTGCACAACAGTGCCAGGTATTCTGGGCCCAATGGGGTCAAGTAATCAGTGGAGTCAACTGCAGATGGTGTGGTTACTGAAGAATTCTTGGCCACTCCAAATACTATTTTTTTTTTCTGGCAATATGAGGAGAAGTGATGTATGAAGTCATTTTCTAGAGTAGTTGAAAAGTGAATGTATAATTTGTAGAAGATAGAGCCTGATTTGGATTAGGATTTATTTTTTAAAATTAGAACAGACAGTATGGTCATGGGCTTATCTTTCCTTTTTAAAAACTCCTTCAGCTTTAGTAGCTACACAAGGGCAGGGCAGGAATGAGAAGTGAGAGATTTAGTCAGACCTGGAACAGGTAAGGGACTTGATGGTATGCAAAAAAGTGATCATAATGAAGGGATGTTACAAATTATATTAAAATTGACATGTGTGCAATTGATAGAATGAAAATGTTGCCTAATATTTACATCATATATTTTCTTACATCATTGTATAAATATTTAAATAAAATATGAAGTTTGGGCAGAAGTTGTACTTGCTGGAATTGCTTAACCTGTAATGCAAAATCAACAAAGAAACATAGCATTTATGTTAGTGGAATGAAAGATACTTGTAGTAAAGTTTGAGAGACATTGTATGAAGAACATTTTAAACTATAACTGTTAATGCAAATTCAAGGTATTATTATACTGTATGTGACAATATTAATTCAGACTATATCATTTCAACTCTGATCAATTTCAGTGGATGTATGTGAAAATATTTTGACTTACTGAAAATCATGGAATACTTTTATAGCTATGAACTTTAATTGCAAAGGATATATCCATCAAGGTGTTTAACTGTTACTAATAAAATAGTGAGATGCTAATAAAAAATGACAACTGACATAGGGCAATATTTTAAAACAATGATTATAAGGGAAAAAAAAGGAAATTAAATAAGACTATCAGTTTTTTTCAGTCCATAAATTGAAGCTATATTAGGGTTTTTTCCCTGAGAAGATTCTATACATTTTTACATAGATTTGTTTAAATATGGAAATGGCTGTATCTAGCAAAAATTGAAATATGATACATTATTTTTATAGTAAATACATGTAATTTTCAATATATTCTAAATGTCAATTAAATGGAGTTTTACAACAAACTTGCTAGATGACTGTTTGTCTAGCTTATTTCTCTCTCATCATTTGACATTTAAATGAAAAGATGTTACTTGAAAAAGATAGTCTAGTCTTCTTTGTACTAGAAAGGTGTTTTTCTTTCTTTCAGCTTCACAGACAGTGTATTCTCCAGAGTTGATTGTTATAAATGATTTATCCATTTGAAATACTGATATAAATTTAGTAAAGTAATGATGAATCTTGGGGAAATGATTAAGAAACACTACCATTTTATGATTATTGATCAATTTGTATAATTAATTCATGCCTAATATTTAAATAGGGCCCTATCACTAATTTGATCCTGGGTCCACACTGATAATAGTGTAGGACCTCAAACTATAAAAAGTTGAAAATGAAATAGGTAAATAGATGACATCATAGATTGTTTTGCCATTTAGATATTTTATATAATACCTAGAATTTTTCTTTTATAAACATAAATTTTAAATTCTAAAGAGGAATATATTTTATATATTTATAGACTTAATGTTTTCTAAAACATCCACTTAAAAATACATATTCACTATATTCTTTAAAGAATCATATACTTACTATGATTTTCTTTCTACCTGCTAAAATTCCAACTTTTCTTTCTTAGACCTTTAGAGAAGAAAAAGCTTATTTATGATTTTGGCAACCTTTACTTATTTAAATTGTATTTTATTGTGCTTTATGCCATTTAACCTAATGGAAATATAAAAAGGTAAAAGGAAGGCAAAACAGAAGTTCAATTAAGTTGAAGCTTAAAATACACACATGCAAGCCCATATGCCTTTGGTAGAGGTACAATTGTCAACATATTTAAAATGATAGTTTAGTAAAATGCTTGTAAAGTATAATAAAGATTTTCTCATCAATGGCATTCACTGTTAACTCTACTAAGTATACTGGCTATAGAACCACAGAAGAACAGCAACCTTCTTTCATTGTCATTATGCTTTTTAAATATCACCTCTCTAATCCTTGGAGGACATGACACCTATTTTATTTTTTTTTTAAGATTTATTCCTATTTATACATACAAGAACTGGGGTACAGGCCAGAGGTACCAGTGTGGTGTGTGTGAGAGGATTCACCAGAGACAGAGTGCAGAACAAAACAGACAGACTGACTGCAATACACTGCTGAGGGGAGCAGTGGGCGAGACAGGAGAGGTCTGCTGTGCCATGTGGATTAGTTCCATGGCCTGGGATTGAACTCGTGCTGCAGAGGCTGTGGATAGCTTCATAGTGCTAGCAGGGAGGCCTATGACACCTATTCTAACCCTGAATACCTGCTAGATCTGACTAAAGAAGCCAGACAGCAGAAAGTACATGCTGTATGATTAAATCTATACAATACAAAGAAATATACAATACTAATCTATAATGACAGAATATTGGTTACCTAGTTTGGGGGAGTTAAATGGAAAGAGGTATAGGAAACCTTTTGGGGTGAGAGGTAATTTTCTTTTTATCTTTATCTAGATGATAGTTACACAGGACTATTAGTTGGTTGATATTTGTTCATTGAGCTAAATACATAAGCCTTGTGCATTTTTTTGTATACTAAAAGCCAGTCTCTCCAATAACTGAATGGTTATACACAACATAGCCTCACCTCATACTATTTACCTGCACATCTTTCTATCCCAGACATACATACATACATACCATGGTTGTGTTTGAATATTGAAGCATGTAAGACTGACCTTGGGACTTTTACTTAAACTTCCACCTTTTTATTCTTTTTAAAGATATGACTTGGATTATTCTCATGTCTCCTTCAGGTCTTTGCACAGACACCACCTTCTCAGAAAGGGTTCCCAAGACAACATGTAGAATTGCAACCTCACTCCTCCTTTACTCCTCCTTGTTTTCCTCCAAAACATTTGTCAAATTCTGACATTTCATGCATTTCCTGTATTTGTTTATGTCTCCCATCAAGCTCTATGCAAGTGAGATTTTGTTTCTTCTTTTCACTCTCCAGCGTCTAGAATGGCATCTGGCACCTATTAGAATTTGATTACTATTTTTGAATACATGATTCGAGTTGCAGACTTTCTTCAAATGGCTGGGTAAGCTTCCACATATTAAAAAGAGATGGTCAAACACCACTGCTGTCCTGCATATCTATGAAGAGAGGTGTGGGCCTGAAGGTTTGGCCTTGTTGCTGATGGGCAGATCACTGGCCACCATAATACCCATGGCCCTGTGGAGACACATCTGAGGGACTTTGCTTTGTTGATTCATTGCATGTTCTTCTCAGAATTTAAAACAGATATTTTATTACATGTTGTTTTCTTTAGAGGAGAAAACCGTTTCTCTTGCGGAGAGATAAATGCCTTATGGCTCTTTATTATGTAGTCAGAAGTTGAAAAGGATTTAAGGGACTAATTCTCCCATCTATTTCCATCAGTCCTCTTAGTCTCTTTCTGCTTTCTCTGAAATACTTGAAATTTCAGGTTCCTGGGCCTCTTTAGGGTGCTACAGGGCATATAGTTTTTTTGTTTGTTTGTTTGTTGTTTTGCTGTAGCTTCCTACTTATAATTTCTTTGATATAGTGTTTTCCTAAATTTCTTAATTCAGACATTCTTCTTTGCATTTCATGTTTTAATAACTGAAACAGAACCACCATTTTATTTGTTGCTGTTATTAATACTTTTTTTTCCATTATTCTGATTTCACTGATGTCTCAGATGGAACATATGATAACCATGTGTGCACAATCCATCATCTTAAAATTAGACATCTTTGTTATATTTTTTAATTAGTCAGAAACTAGTCCCAGGCTAATCCTTCACAACTATGAAGCCTAGCCAATACCTGCCATCACTTTCCTTTCCTCTTCTGTTATCAGTTAGAAGAATGGTTTTGTCATATGCTCAAGAAAAAGAGTGTATAAGTGAACATTATGATTTTGAGTGACAGATCAATATCGTGAGAGAAACAGACCAATTTATTTTAGAATAATATAATAAGAGTTTTAAGGTCCTTGTATTATCAAACCAGCAGAGTATTGACCTCTGATTTCTTACCTGGCCAGATGACAGAATAAGCAAACTGACTTGGCATCAATGTAAAGTTGTAGATGATTTCAAAACACTGGCGATACCAGAAAATCTCATGAAAACTATGAATTCTCTTATAATTGAGTGTCCTCATTTTGATTATATCTTATTCTGATAAAGGAAGTAAAATCTTGCTTTTCGAATAAACATACAAAAGAAGGGTAGACCAACCCATGTGATCTGAGAAGGGAGAATATATTTTGTAACAGAGGTTATTTAAATAGGCCATGCACTGGCATGAACATTTGGTAGGCAATGAATAAATTATTTTGACAGAAAACACTTCTTAGGAATAGAAGAGACCTTTACCCCTGTCCAATGCTAGCATCCAAGGTATAGGTGGTAGTACAGATGTGCCATAAAAATTATTCTTTACAGGAAGCTACATGAACTGTTTATGTATGTTTTTAGCTAATGTAACATTATTTTTTCCATCTTTGAGTTCAAAATAAGTCAACAATTTGAAATCCTGACTTTATCCTGACTTTTTAGCTTATGAACATGGACAGGTAATATATATATATATATATATATATATATATATATATATATCTCCAATTAACTGATGTATAAAATCTTGGAATATTACTTCAAGGGTAAGTGGTAAATTTTTAAGTGGTATAAGACAGGTAAAGCTTTGTATGTATTTTACAAAGTATATGATTGTTATCATTATAGCTTCAACAGCTTCTCCAAACACATAGATGGAGTTATGCCCCATTTGTATTAAGTATCCTACTCTCAAGGAAAGAAATGTTATTATTCCCCAATTTTTCTTCCAGGTCAGTCACAAAAAAAAATTGTTATTTATTCTCTTCTAAAAGAATGCACCAGTTGCAAATGGGTTATGACTCTGGGGATGTGTCTATTTTTTTCTATACATTGTGATATCCCTTCCTTTACTTTTCAGATATGGTTAAGATGCAAAAATCATGTTCATATTTCTAGCATCAGTGAGTTGACAGGAATAAAGCATTTAACAAAACAGCATAAAAGGCAAGTTAGAAATAGCCCAGCAGGAGAAAAATATCAATGCCCCAAAGCCTCCTGTAATATTTTCTGAGTGATTGATAAAGTACTCCCTTTTTGCCTTCCTGGAGAAATCTTGGCACTCATGTAAATCAGCTAGACAATGCCAAATAAGTAAGGAATTGCCAACTGTGTTTGTTCTCTGGGCTGTTTCTATTCACACACCTGCAGTAGCCATCTCAGAAGAATCTTTTCTGTGCATCAGGGAACAAACATGGATAGACCAACCCAAAGACATACCCCAAACTGTGGAAATGAAGTAATCCTCTTTGTCATAGAATAAAGAATTGGACTGATTAAAAGAAAGTCTGCATGTCCTATTAACTGATATTGAAACCTGCTTTTACAGAGTAGCAGTCACTAAAGGCTTAGTACTCAAATACCAACCTCAGAATTAAAGAATAAAAAACAAAATTCATAACCTTCAACATTTGCAAAATACTGCTAATAGAATAAATCTGCCTCGGTTCTACTAAATGAGACTTTTTTTTATAACTTAAAGTTTTCACAGAAACACAAAACTCTGAAATTTTTAAAAACACACAGTTCTCTTTTAATTAATAAACTTAATTTTTATCAGTTTTGTTTACAGAAAAGCTGAGCAGAAAGTAGAGTTTCTACATAGTCCCTTAGTCCCCACTACTCCCAGTTTCCATTATTATTAATAACTTGCATTTGTGCTGCACATTTGCTATAATTAATGAACCAATATTGATATGCTATTAACTAAAGTCCATAGTTTACTTTAGGAGTCACTCTCTGTGTTAAATATTCTATGGATTTTGAAAAATGAATGACATATATCTTGGTTCCTTCAGTTTGCTATAACAAAATACCATAGAGCAAGGGGCTTACATGTGATAGGAATTCATTTCTCACCTTTCTGGAGGTCAGGAAGCCCAAGGTCAAGGTGATATTTGATGTCTGTTGAAGTCCAATACTGATTCATGGTTAACTGTCATTGCCCTGTAATCTCACTTGACAAAAGGGGTGAGTAAATCTCTGAGACCTCTTTTTGTAAAGGCATTAATTCCACTCATGACCCTCATAACCTAATAACTCCTCAAGCACACTCCTTGAAATACAATTATGTGGACTTTAGTTTTCAATATATGAATTTTGGGAAGATACAAACATTCAGTGTATAGCAACAGGATTCTACCAAGGTAGTATCATACAAAAGAGTTTCACTGCCCTAAAAATCTGTATTCCACCTATTCTTTTCTGGCCCATTCCTTCCCACTGACTTAAACCCCTGAAACTGCTAATCCTTTACTGTATTCTTAATTTTTTATTTCACATAATGTCATATTATTGGAATTATCTAGTGTGTAGCATTTTCAGATTGACTACTTTCATTTAGGCTACTTTCATTAAGGTTCCTCTATGTCCTTTCATGGATTAAGAGATGAGTTTTTATTTTGGAATGATATTTGACCAAATATATGTACCAGTTCATTCCTCCTGAAGAACATGTTAATTGCCTCCAAGTGTTGGTAATTATGAGTAAAGTTTCTGTAATGATTCATGCACAGGTTTCTGTGAAAATCAGTTTTCAACTTTTTGAGTAAATACCAAGGATCTGGATCATATGATAGGTGTTTAATTTTACAAGAAACTGCCATACAAGAGTATGTTTAATTTTATAAGTCTTCCAAATTTGCTGTACTAATTTTGTATTCCCATCAGCAATGAACTCAACAAAAATGAGTTTTTTACTGTATATTCTCATTAGCATTTGGTGTTGTCTGTGTTTTTGGATTTTGACCATTCTAATAGTTGTATTATGACAAGTTATTATATTTTAATTTGCTATTCCTAATAACATATGATCATTTTTTCAAATAATTATTTACCATCTGTAAATTCCCTTTGGTGAGGTGTTTGTTCAGACATTTTGTTCTTTATAAAATTGGGCTTTTTGCTTTCTAATTGAATTTTAAGCATTCTTTGTATGTTTGGATACATTTTAAGAATTTTTTTTATTGAGGTAACATTGCTTTACTACATTAAGAAGACATTATAGGATGAGCAGATCCAGGGGATCATTAACTTAGAGGTGATCCTTTCACCAACCACAACCACCACCAAGGCCCCAGAATCCTCTACCATAGTCCATTGTGTTCCCTCTCCACTTGGCTCTTCCCACTCTTCCTACCTCTCTGTAGCCTGATTTCTACAGTCATATTTCTGGGGCTTGTTATTGTTTTGGTTTTAACTAACCCTATTTTTTTATTTTATATATTTTTATATCATTTTTCATTTCATTTCATCATTGTTCATTTACATCATTTTTTATGCATTTTCATCTTGGTTATAGTTCCCATAAAATTATCCCCTCCCTTATTTTGACACTAATCCCTCCTTCCCTCCCCTCCCCGTAGTGTATCTCTGGTTTATAGTTGCTTGTTGATTTTGATTTTTAATTTATTATAATTAGTCTTTTTCCTGGTCCCCTGTTTAGGTCTTCTAAATTTCTGCTATGAGTGAGACCATCCAATATTTTTCTTTTTCTTTCAGGCTTATTTCACTGAGCATGATCCCTTTGGCTCCATCCATGTTTCTGCAAATTGCATGAGTTTATCTTTTTTGATTGCTGAGTAACATTCCACTGTGGATATGTACCACATCTTCTTGATCCAGTCATCTATTTTTGGGCATTTAGGTTGTTTCCATAGCTTGAGATACCATCTTACACCAGTGAGAATGGGACATATTAAAAAAAACTAGTTACAACAAATGTTGGCGAGGATGCAGAGAAAAAGGAACTCTCCTGCACTGCTGGTGGGTGTGCAAACTGGTACAACCACTATGGAATGCTGTGTGGAGATTCCTCAACCTATTAAAGATGGACCTTCCATATAACCCTATATTTTGTTTCTCTGTATTTCATGTGTAAGTGGCCCTATCCAGCATTTGTTTTTCTTCTGATGTATTTTACTTAGCATATATTACCGCAAACTGTGACTTATTTTTTCATTTTCTTAACAACTTTAACCGAGAATTTGTTAAGTCTAATGATGTCTAATCTGTCACTATTTTTTTTTTCTTTCATGGATTGTGCTTGTGGTCTTGAATCTAAAGAGTAATCAACAAACCCATAGTCACCCTTGATCATCTAGTCTCATATTTTTGAGGAGTTTAGCGATTTTTGTCTTATATTTAAGTGTTTGATAGATTTGAGTTAAATGTTTCTGTAAGGTTTAAGGCCTGTGACTAGATTAGGTTTTTTTTGTTTTCTTGCTTGTTTGTTTTTTACATTTCAATTCCCAGTTGTTCCTGTAATATTTGTTGAAAAGACTAAGGTTTCTCCTATGATTTGTCCTTGGTCCTTTATGAAAGATCAGAAAAACTATATTTATTTGAGTCGAATTCTAGGCTCTTTATCGGTTTCATTGCTCTGTTTGTTCATTCTCACAGTGACTTGATTATTGTGGCTTCATTGTAAATCTTCAATTCTTTTTTTTTTCTTCTTCAATATTGTATTGGTTTCTGGATATTATTGTCCTTATAATAGGACAATATAATAGGACAATATATCCTTATTACTTTTATTTTCTCAGCTTATAGCTGAATGCATAGAATTCTAATAATTTCAAGTTGAGTATCTCTACAAGGGTGTATGAATTCTGAGGAAGATGCAAATGGATTGGTTTTTCACCAGGTAGAGGTGCCCTTATTGGAATATTATATGAATAAGAAATTCTCATCAGGGCCTCCCCAGTGGCGCAGCAGTTGAGCGCTGGGTTGCGAAGCTGCCCGCAGCCTCTGCTGCCCCAGTTCGATCCCCGGCTGCTCCCCGGCCACCGGAGGAGGGTCCCACATGGCGCACAGACCTCTCCTGCCGCCCGCTGCTCCCCTCAGCAGTGTGCTTCAGTCCTTCTGCCTGCTCTGCTCCCCGCTCTGGCTCTGGTTAATCCTCTCACCCTCCTGCACTTCTGACTGTACCCAGTGCTTGTATAAATAAATAAACAAATAAATCTTTAAAAAAAAAAAAGAAATTCTCATTAAAATTTAAAAATTATGAGGTTTATTCTTCTAACTAGAATTAACCTGATAATTGATTTAATACATACATTAATTCTGGAGAAAAATGTATCAAAATATGTAAGAAAGTCAAAAAAGGGAAGGAAGAAGAACCATAAAACAGGGTTTCTTTTTAAGGCAGACAATAAGGGAAGGCAAAGTTGTAGTTAATAATACAATGCATACATGTTGCTTGATTTCTTCAAAATATTAATAAAAATTAGATATGATTTATATATTTTTCCATCCAACCATGGGTAAATCTCCAGGGATTCACAGAATCATTGTCATAAACAAAATACTTAAGAGCACTTTGTTAAATGGATTATTAAATATTGGATTTTTATCTCATTAATATTTTCATATTTTAAATCATATCTATTTTTTATCTCTTTAATATTTTTGAACCTAGACCTTCCTCTTTACATGTACTGTCATTTTTTTCTTTTCAAATTAATCTCATTACTTGTAATCTGGAATTCAGAGGAAGGCTTCAAATCTAGCTTCTTTCCTTCTGTGTTATACCTGTCTGTTTCTGGAGTGATATTCTAAATATATTCATAGATTCTCTTAAATTCCTTCAGTGGGCCATCATTGTCTATAATTTCAAGTCTAGTTCCATGTCATGTTATGAAAGATTCTTTTTCTCCCCTACCCATTCTGGCTCCTCTCTGGAAACTCTTGTTTCATACTATATACTCTAGGTTTGTACAATGTTTTTGGATAGCCTATATATTATGCTCTCTCACCACTGAAGCACACGCCCCATATTTCTTTCCTTTGTCCTTAAAGCTTCTTTTCATATCTTACTTGTAATGGGAAGCACTCCTGACCAACATTCACAGAGCCTAGAAATGCAGGTTGTATGTAGAAGTAGAGGAGTAGATCAAGAAGATGTGGTATAAATACACAATGGAATACTATTCAACAATCAAAAAAGATAAATGCATGCCATTTGTAGCAACATGGATGGAGCTAGAAGGAATTATGCCCAGTGAAATAAGTCAGAAGGAAAAAGAAAAATATCAGATGGTTTCACTTATAAGAGGAATATAGGGGAACCAAATAAGACATCAGGGGAAAAGATAGCAACAATACAAAACAAAACAAAAAAATTATAAACCAGAGACTTCCTGCAGGGAAGGAGGAGGGAGAGTGATCACCAGAGAAGGATGGAGGAGCACAGGGGACTGTGGTGCTGGTGCACGGGTGCATTGGTGAAGGAAATTCTATGGGAAATAGACCTGGGGGAAGCAAACATTGTTTAAAAATGAATAATGATGTAAAAAAGATATATAAATTTTAAAAAAGTTTGCCTAAATCATAAAGCTCATAAGGAAAAGATCCATCTTGAGTCTATTTTGTTTTCAAGTCTTTTCTTATTCTAGAAGAAAAGAAAATGTGTCATTTAAAATCTTCAGTTCTTTATAGTTGGTTGTGTTACTTTGTTACACCACAGCTTCACTTCTCTTTCTGAACACCCCTGCTTCCTTTCTTTCCTTTAACACATATTGATGCCAAGAGCAGTTGTTAATAAACCTCCTTCATGCTTATAATTGTCTTGGAGTCCCCATCTCTGCAATCTTAATACCTCAGATAACTAAAGAAAAAACATCCTATGAGCTACAGAAATATTTCACATTTCCTCATACATCCTAGTGGTACCCTTTTCTTCTGCCCTTTCTGATGATAACTCCATGGGGTTCCCTGTCATGACCATAAAGTTACTAACAAATTATGAGTGCATCATGTGATTCACCACTCAGGGAATCATACTTATGAATTTAAACCTGTGCACGTCCTATTTTTTCACACATCTGCACTGCTCTTCTGTGCATCCTTATTCACTGTTTAAGGTTGGATGCTGTTCTGCACTCCAATTTATAATAGGGCACAATCACCAGAGAGCAGTATTTTTTTTTCTACCCTCTCAAGGCTAGGATGAAGTTCATAGAGATGGGGCTGGAAGACAATGAGCTATATCCAGAGCTAGCATCATCCAACATCTGCTATATTCTTAGACAGCATTTGTTCAACTTTCTGTTTCTTTGACCCTCCCTGTGTTTCACACCCATAACCATCTAGAAAGAGCAGTTTGAATGACTCACTTAGTAAATCTATATCTTCTTTTGTTATAAAATCCCTTTGGTTATTTTCTGCATAATCCACAGCCACTGTCTAATATTTAGCAATGCATCTTCAATGCAAAGCTGATAAATATAAATTGATAAGTATTTGAATAAATTCTGTTGTGGTGAAACATACTTAAGAAAGATATTCAAAGGATCAGACTAAGGTAAATACAGATAGGAGTATATTATTAGGGGCATAAAGCCATTTCACCCTACTAGTATAATGTAATAAATGAGAAAAATCATCCAGCAAGAGGTCCACTTTATTCCTCATAAAAACATTCCTAAATTGTCCTTCAACCAGAACTAATGTATATAATAAAAATGCAGTGGCAATGAAGTTGGCAACTGTGTCTTAATGAATATGTGCTGAGGAAAAAATATGCTTAATTGACAGTCCTGGAAACACAAGCACCATTGCTCCAGGAACAGATACAGTGTAAAATGTTCCTGTACAAGCTTCTCTTATTGAGTCCCTCTGGACAGGCTGGTTTTGACATATGAAAAAGCAATTAAATCTGTTTAACTTGTGCATGGCTGAGAACAAAGCATGTGCTGAGTCCCCATAAAGACAGGCATTAGGTTTATTTTGTTTTGTTTTTCCAATCTTTTTTTTTTTTTCTTTCTCAGCAATGGAATCTCTGAACTGAGATATTGGTTTTCCTAAAGGTGTCACTCAACCAGCGATGTTTCTCAGTCCTGCAAGAAAATTTAAAACTCTCTTGTTGATGGAATAAGTAGAATACAGAGCAAGCAGTCTCACCGACTTAAATTGGCATAATAGTTTTAGCCTCAAAAATCACAACTACTCCATTCCTCCCCAAAGATTCTTGTGACAAGTCATCTGGTTTATAATCCAGACAGGCAGATGGCTGCTAGAGTTCAAGATGAATCTTCACTACTCCAGGAGATGGAAAGCAAGCCAAGGGCTAGGTGCTAAATGGAAGAATTATTCAGCACACTGACCAGGAAGAGGGTTTGGGAAGTTATTAGGAAGGAATCATTGAAACTATCAGTTCAGTACACAGCAGTAGAAAAGAAAGGTAAACAAGATAATAGGCAACGTTAGCAGCAAAAGAGAAAGGAATGATACCTGATCATTCCTTTATACTGTAGTTTTGTATTCTTTGCACAGTAATCTCAGAGATCTGTGGTTTTTGTGCTACAGAAAAAAAATAATATAATAGGGAAGACAGATAATATGATTTCTACCACCAAAATAATTATATATTATGTTTTTGAGGAAAAAAAGAGATAGGTTTTTCTAACAGATGGG
Source organism: Talpa europaea (assembly GCF_964194135.1). Classification (NCBI taxonomy): domain Eukaryota; kingdom Metazoa; phylum Chordata; class Mammalia; order Eulipotyphla; family Talpidae; genus Talpa; species Talpa europaea. The sequence continues at coordinate 51,027,264 of NC_140076.1, forward strand.
GTAGATTAGGAAAAGATAATACTAGCAAAGATTATTATGGCTATGAATTAGAAAATAACCTAGTACATAGATTGGCAAAATGTAGTCAATAATATATCCATCATAACAGCTAAGGGAGTTCAATGTAATATGCTCATTTTGGAGATGACAAAATAGGTTCAAAGAAATTAAATAGTTTGACAAGGTCACAGGGCTAGTAAATAGAAGTGCTGAAGCCAAAATTACTTTTGAACACAGAAGCCTGTGTTCTTGAATTATATTCCAGTGCTACTTTTTTCACTGATTTTCAACAGCAGTTTATGAAATTTGTTAATAGACAATGACTGGTAATTCTTATATATTATATGCATTTTATAAATGGGGGAAATTGAAGAGAGAGGGAGGAGGAGAGAGAGAGACAGACAGAGAGAGGGAGAGATGGCAGGAATGTGATATAGATACCAAATACTACTTTAGTTGCAGTAGAATTTATGCTCTGATATCCTTGGGAAATTTCTGACCTCATTTTACAGTATGCAAATATGCTTGGATGTTACAGAGAACAGGAAATTTTTTAGATTCTTGGGTCATATCCAGAGAATTCTGGAGTCTTTCATTTGAAGAGATGCTACTGAGTAAATATAGGAAAATTTAAACATTAAACTATGATAACTACAATGGTTTAAATGTATTTAATATGGTTAAATCAATTATTAAATAAAGATAGCAGTATGAAATAAGAAAATTAATCTGTTACTATTGGAGGAGTCTTGTTAACTTGGTTATTATTTTGAAAACTAGTCCATAAAATGTACAAGAAATTATCATTTATCCTGCCTTTTTAATACAATCTTCATCCTTGGACAGTTCAATAGCAGATGAAGGAAGTCTATTTACAAGTTTTCCAGCCAATAAATTGAACATAGAATAAAATAAGAACTCTATTATTAGAATTGGAATATCACCATTTGCAGTTCTAATGAGCTAGAAGATACAGATTCTGAGCACAAATAATCCTTAATATTCTATAAAGGGAGACATCTCAGCATCATGTATCTTATGTTAAAGGGACAAAAACTTCTGTGAAAGTCATACTACAAAAAATTTGGAACTTGAATTTGATCATACCTCTATATTCAACTGCCAAGATATAAGTAATAATAAAATTGCTTATACATGGGGATACTATCACTAAATATGGTTTTTGGGAAATTCTAAGTGAAAAGTGCAACAATTTCTTCAAAGTATAATTTTGAAGGAAAAGCAAGAGAAAAATAAACCTAAAAATTTGAACTTTTAAAACTAATTATAGTATATTTGCCTTATTTGTACTCTAATTTAAGCTATCTCTGTTCACACTCATACCCATACCAACACTCACTTGTGTGCATGTATTATATGTACATATATAAAAAATGTATGTGTGTATGTGTATGTATTATACCCATAAATTATATGTATAGTCACTATATATGTATGTGTGCAGTATAGAGCTCTATCTTTCTATATTATCTATGTAATATTGAGAGAGAAAGGAGACAAAGCAGACAAAAAGGAATAGTACCCCAAGAGAAATATGGCAACTGAAATTTTAAAAAGGGACTGGCTATTTACAAATACCTGGGAATTATTTATTTTTGGTGTATAATGTTTTGATTATGTTTAAAAGTCCTATAGGATAAAAGATATGTAGATGATAATAGAGAGATAGACAGATGGATTGACAGAATAAAGAATTTATGGATTAGTTTATGTACTATCTGGGAGGAGGTACCGCGGTGGACTTGTTATAGTTCTTATCTGGGATCTATATCGGACCCCAATGGACAAATGGCAAAATAGTTCTGATTGTCATAATTGGGAGGCAGGTACTACTGATATCTAGTGGTAGAGGGCAAGTGATCTAACTAAATATACTGAAATGCATAGGCTAAAATAAAGATCTCCATCCACAGACATGTAAAAAATGATGCTGTCTAAAATGTCAGTACACCAAGGTTGAAATATCATGGATTATAGATGAAAAGTTTTGTTTCTTTTGTATATGCTTAGATATCTTCATAATGAAATATAAAAATAAATATTTAAAATAAATGTAAATTTTAATTATTTTTAATTAAATTAAAATATTTATTTAAATTTAAAATTTGAGGTGTTTAATTTTGTTAGGTAATGATGATTGAAGAGAAGGTCATTGTAATCAGTGGATTATTTGGTCAGCAGTCCAATAATTCCCTAACAGAAGAATTCATTTACAGAAATGTGCCAGTTAGGAAACCAACTTAAGATGATACACTAATGGGCCTCCCCTGGTGGCACAGCGGTTGAGCGCTGGGCTGCAAAGCTGCCCGCAGCCTCTGCAGCACTGGTTTGATCCCCAGCCACCGGTAAGGGCCCCACATGGCACGCACACCTCTCCTGCCGCACTGGCTGCTCCCCTCAGCAGTGTATTTCATCAGTCTGCCTGTTCTCTTCCCCACTCTGTCTCTGGTGAATTCTGTCACTCTCCTGTGCTTCTGACTATACCCGGTGCTTGTATAAACAAACAAATAAATAAATAAATCTTTAAAAAATATATATACACAAATTGAGCTATGAAACATGGTTTATTCCTACCTAAAGATTCAAGCCAAAATAATTTATTTTAGGTTAGAGAAGTTAGCCTAAAATAGGGAAGAAGACCTAAATAAATAAATCTAATAAATGAAAATATGGAATTCAAAAATCTCTTCAGGAGTCATGATTCACTTTTAAAAATATGTTTTTAAAAGATTCACTGTACAATTCCTTTAAATAAAGCCTTCTACTGAATTAATTTGAATTTATTTACACATATTTGACTAAAATGTTAATTTTTTGGAATTTGCATGAAGTGTGAATAAAGTGTGACAAAATACTAGGTTTTAAATGTATTTAGTTTTGTGCTTAAAATGTTCAGTAAGAAAACACTTGGACACCTTTAAGAAAATTCTCTAGTTAGAAACTGCTTTATAGTTGATCCTGTAGTAATGTAATACTTTTAAAAAACAAATTGTAATCACCTACATTTCTTCCATTTTAATTAAAGGTCCTAGTAAATTTGTCATTAGAAAATGTAGTAAAACAGGAACAATAAGAAAAAGTGTCCAGGTTATGTATTTGCCAATGTCTTTGGGGAAAAGCAGGTGGCATGACTCATGTTTTTATGTTCTGTTCAGAAAGAGTGATAAGGATGAGAAAAAGGGGAGCGTGTCCTACATCTTCCCTGTAAGGAAATTTAAGATACTACTGTTGTTTTAAGAGTTTTAATGGGTAAAGGGAGATCACCCTGTTAATGGTGACTTTTAGAATTTCTTTGGTGTGATTTTTTTTCTGAGAAGGCATATAACTTGATAACAGTGACCACTTTATAAGTCCTTAAGAAGAATTGTAGGATGCTATGCTGTCAGTGAACTAAGCAAATTAAATTTATCCATTTAACAAATATTTACTGAGCACTTCTATGTGTCAGAACAATTTTTCTTTTCACAACTTATAATGGAGAGAGAAAAATAATCCCTTAAATTATTAAATATCAAACAGCAATATTTTTGTTAGGAATATTAAGCTATTAAGATAAATAAGCAGTAAAAGGAAATAGAAAGTCATTGCTGATATTTATAATAGGGTATTGAGGGACTGACTATCTGATAAATTGGTGTATCAGTTATGGGAGGAAATAGCCATATACGGGAAGAACTTTCTGGCAGAGGGCATGAGCGAAGCCCTGAAGTAGGAGTTCCCTTAGAGTGCAATAAGACCAGAGAGGCCAGTGTGTCCAGAACAAGTGAAAGTGAAAATAAATACATTGACATGTAGACAGGCTTTTTGGGTTACTCTGAGTTATAGGACCTATTTAGAGGGTAAAGGACAGAAAGACAACATTAATCTGGTTTGGTTTTAAAAGAATCATTGACTGCTGTGTGGAGGATGCACTTTATTGGGGCAAGATTATGAGCTCAATGCAGTGGCACAAGCAAGATAAGATGGTTCTTGGGCCTCCCTGGTGGCGCAGCGGTTGAGTGCTGGGTTGAAAAGCTGCCTGCAGCCTCTGCAGTATCGGTTTGATCCCCAGTCACCAGGCGAGGGTCCCACGTGGCACGCAGACCTCTCCTGCCGCCCACTGCTTCCCTCAGCAGTGTATTTTGTCACTCTGCCTGCTCTGCTCTCCCCTCTGAGCTCTGGTGAATTCTCTCATCCTCCCATGCTTCTGACTGTACCCAGTGCTTGTATAAATAAATAAATAAATAAATAAACAAACAAACAAATAAATAAATAAATCTTTAAAAAAAAAAGATAAGATGGTGCCTAGGATCAGTACAGTGACAATGGTCTTCCAAAAAAAAAAAAAAAGGTGACTCAGGGTTAATTTTTTTTAATTTTTTTTTGTACTTTACTTTTTTTATTATTTAAATTTTATTTAATATTCCCCATACAATCACAACCCCTTTATTTTGGCCCCAAGCCCTTTCCCCGCTCCCCACTCCCCATAGAGTGTCTCTGGTTCATAGTTGTTTGTTGATTTTGATATTTTCTTTCTTAGAGTTATTCTTTTTCCTGGTCCCTTATTTAAGTTTTCTAGGTTCCTGCTATGAGTGACACCATTCGGTATTTTTCTTTTTCTTTCTGGCTTATTTCGCTGAGCATGATCACTTCTAGCTCCATCCATGTTGCTGCAAATTGCATGTGTTTATCTTTTTTGAATGTTGAGTAATATTCCACGGTGTATATGTACCACATCTCCTTGATCCAGCCATCTATTTTTGGGCATTTGGGTTGTTTCCAAAGCTTAGCTATTGTAAACAGTGCTGCTATAAACATAGGGGTGCAGGTGCTCTTTGGAATTGATGTTTCTGTGTCCTTTGGGTAAATACCTTGGAGTGGAATTGCTGGATCATATGGAAGCTCTGTGTTTAGTAGGTCAAGAAAGCTCCACAGAGCCCTCCATAGTGGCTGGACCAGTTTGCACTCCCACCAGCAGTGCGGGAGAGTTCCTTTTTCTCTACAACCTCGCCAACATTTGTTGTTGCTAGTTTTTTTAATATGTGCCATTCTCACTGGTGTAAGATGGTATCTCATTGTAGTTTTGATTTGCATTTCCCTGATTACAAGTGATGTTGAACATTTTTTCATATGCCTGGTGGCCATTTGCCTTTCCTCTTTGGAGAAGTTTCTTTTTAGCTCTTCTGCCCATTTTTTGACGGGATTATTTTCTTTGATTTTGTTGAGTCTCATCAGCTCTTTGTAGATTTTTGTGATCAGTCCTTTATCCTTAGTGTTGTGTGCAAAAATGTTCTCCCAATCTGTTGGGTTTCTCTTTGTTTTTGTTATTGTCTCTTTTGCTGTGCAGAAGCTCTTTAATTTGATGTAGTCCCAGCTGTTTATCTTTGCCTTCACTATCAATGCTTTGGGTGATGTGTCTGTAAAGATGTCTTTGATGTGCCTATCATGTAGCGTTTCGCCTATATTTCCTTCTATGTATTTTATGGTTTCAGGTCTTATGTCTAGTTCTTTAATCCATTTTGAGTTGGTTTTTGTGCATGGTGTGAGATAGTAGTCAAGCTTCATTCTTTTGCATGTAGCGACCCAGTTTTCCCAGCACCATTTATTGAACAAACTTTCTTTGCTTCAATGCATATTCTTTGCTCCTTTGTCAAAGATTAGTTGACCATAAATCTGTGGGTTTATTTCTGGATTTTCTATTCAATTCCATTCGTCTGTGTGTCTGTTCTTGTTCCAGTACCATGCAGTTTTGATGATTATGGCTTTGTAGTAGAGTTTGAAGACTGGGAGTGTGATGCCTCCATTCCCTTCTTTTTTTTTTTTTTTTTCAGGAGAGCTTTGGCTATTCAGGGTTTTTGGTGATTCCATATGAATTTCATCAATAATTGTTCTATTTCTTTGAAGAATGACATTGAAATTTTTATTGGAATAACATTGAATCTGCATATTGCTTTTGGTCTAATGGCCATTTTAATAATGTTTATTCTTCCAGTCCATGAGCAGGAGATGTCTTTCCATTTCTTTGTGTCTTCTTCTATTTCTTTTAACAGTGTTTTATAGTTTTCTTTGTATAGGTTCTAAACCTCTTTTGTTAGATTTATTCCCAAGTATTTGATTTTTTTTTTGTTTTGATAATAAAAGGGATTTTTTTTAATTTCTTCTTCTTCAGATTTGTTGTTTGTGTATAGGAAGGCTATGGACTTTTGCATGTTGATTTTGTATCCTGCCACTTTACTGAACTGATTGATGAGTTGAATTAGTTTTTCTGTGGAGTTTTTGGTGTTCTCTATGTATATTATCATATCATCTGCAAATAGTGATCGTTTGACTTCTTCTTTTCCTATTTGGATTCCTTGTATGTCTTTCTCTTGTCTTATTGCTCTGACTAGGACTCCCAGTATTATATTGAAAAGCAGTGGTGAGAGTGGACATCCTTGTTTTGTTCCAGATCTTAATGGGAATGCTTTCAGCTTTTTGCCATTGAGAATGATACTGGCTGTTGGCTTGTCACATATGGCCTTTATGATGTTGAAGTATGTTCCTTGTATCCCAAGAATTTCAAGAGCTTTTATCACGAATGGGTGTTGCACTTTGTCAAAAGCTTTCTCGGCATCTATTGATATTATAATACGGTTTTCATATTTCTTTTTGTTGATGTGTTGGATAACGTTGATTGATTTTCGGATGTTGAACCATCCTTGTGTTCCTGGAATGAATCCTACTTGGTCGTGGTGAATTATCTTATGGATACATTGTTGGATTCTGATAGCTAAAATTTTATTGAGGATTTTTGCATCAGTGTCCATTAGCGAGATTGGCCTGTAGTTTTCTTTTTTTTGTGTTGTCCTTGTTCGGTTTTGATATTAGTGTAATGTTGGCTTCATAGAACGTGTTTGGTATTATCCCTTCCTTCAATTTTTTGGAATAGTTTGTGAAGGATAGGCACTCATTTGTTTCTGAACTTTTGGTAGAATTCATTTGTAAATCCATCCAATCCTGGGCTTTTGTTTTTGGGGAGGTTTTTGATTACCATTTCAATTTCGCTGCTTGTAATTGGTCTGTTTAGGTGTTCTATTTCTTTATCTAGCTTTGGGTGGTTGTAGGGTTGTAGGAATTTGTCTATCTCCTCTAGATTGTTGAACTTGTTTCCATAAAACTGTTCACAGTTGTTTCTGATTATTCTTTTGATTTCTGCTGTGTCTGATGTGATTTCTCCTCTTTTATTTATGATCCTGTTTATTTGTGCTTACTCCCTTTTTTCCTTTGTGAGCCTGGCTAGGGGTTTGTCTATTTTATTTATTTTTTCGAAGAACCAGCTCTTGGTTTCATTGATCTTTTGGATTTTTTTTTTTTTTTTTTTTTTTTAGTTTTGGTTTCGTTTATTGGTTTTTATTATTTCTTCTACTGGTTTTGGGGTTTTTTTTGTTGTTCTTTTTCTAGATCTTTGAGCTTCGAGATTAGGTTATTTCTTTGAGTTCTTTTTTGTTTCTTGATGTAAGCTTCTATTGCTATATATTTTCCTCTTATTACTGCTTTCGCTGCATCCCATACATTTAGGATATTGGTGTCCTCCTTGTCATTCAATTCAAAGAATTTTTTAATTTCTTCTTTGATCTCCTTATTAGTCCAGTGGTCTTCCAGTATTGTGGTTTGCAATATCCATGAGGTAGGAGATTTCATTGCCTTCTTTTAATGGTTTATTTCTTCTTTTATGCCTTCATGGTCAGAAAAGATGGTTGGTATGATTTCAATCTTGGTGTATCTGTTGATGTTTGTCTTGTGTCCCAGTATGTGATCGATCCTGGAGAATGATCCATGTGCGCTTGAGAAAAATGTATACTCAGAATTTTTTGGGTTTAGTGTTCTATAGATATCAGTTAAGCCCAAGTGCTCTAGATCCCTATTTAGAGCTTTAGTGTCTTTACTTATTTTTTGTCTCGTTGATCTATACGTTGTTGATAGTGGTGTGTTGAAGTCTCCTACTCGTATGTGTTTTCTCTGATGTCTGTTTTCAAAGATGACAATAGTTGTCTGATATATTTTGGTGCTCCTTCGTTGGGTGAATACATGTTAATGAGTGTTATTTCTTCTTGAAGTATTGTCCCCTTGATCATAATTAGTGACCGTTGGGGTCTCTTTTTACCTTTTTGAGTTTGAAATCTGTTTTATCTGATATAAGTATAGCTGTTCCTGCTTTCTTTTTGGTCCATTTGCTTGTAAGATTGTTTTCCATCCTTTAACTTTGAGTCTATTTTTATCTTTTGTAGCTAAATGTGTTTCCCCAAGACAGCAAAAGGTTGGGTTTTGTTTCTTAATCCAGCCCGTGACTCTGTGTCTTTTTATTGAAGAGTTTAATTCATTTACATTTAGAGTTAATATTGATATGTTAGCATCTGTATTTGCCATTGTGTTTGTCTTTCCTTTGATTTTTTTTATTCTTTTAATAACTTTTTTTTTTGGCCTTCTTTTGTTGTTATTTGTCCCTCTGAGGTTCTGGCTTTAGGATTCCTTGTAGTATTTTTTGGAGTGGGGGTTTAGTTGTAATGAAATTCCAGAGTTTTTGTTTGTCTGGGAAGGTCCTTGTTCTTTCTTCATAGAGAAAGGAGAGTTTAGCGGGATAGAGTATTCTTGGTTGGCATATGTTTTCTTGGAGTCTGTTGACTATGTCCCTCCACTCTCTCCTTGCCCTTAGTGTTTCTTCGGAGAAATCTGATGTCAGCCTGATTGGTTTTCCTTTGAATGTTATCTGTTTCTTCCCTCTTGTCAGCTTCTTTATTTTTTCCTTGTCTTGGATTCTTGGGAGCTTCACTATTATGTGTCTTGCTGTATTTTTCCTTTCGTCGTGGAAGTTTGGTGTTCTTCTTGCTTCTTGTATATCAATTTTCAGCTCCTTCTTCACATTTGGGAAGTTCTCTTCAATTATTTCTTTGAATATTTTCTCTGTTCCTACATATTTCTCCTCTCCTTCTGGGATTCCTATAACTCTTATATTTCCTTTCCTCATGGAGTCAGATAGTTCCTGAAGTCTTTCTTCAGTCTTTTTCCTTCATACTTTTCTTTCCTTTCCTGTTTTGGTTCTTTTTATTTCTGTGTCTTCAAGAATACTTATTCATTCTTCTATTTCATCTAGTCTGCTTTCATTGCTTTTCCCAGAGTTCTTTAGTGCCTCCATTAATTCTTTGATCTCCTGCATTTCTTTTTCTTCCCTCTTTAGGGACTCAATTTCATTCTTCTGAGTGTTGTTTTCCTTAATGACTTCCATCAGTTTTTTCATAATGGCAATTTTAAATTCTTTTTCTGGAAGGCTCAGAATTTCTTCCAAATCACCGTAGTTGCAAGCTGGTGGGTGGTTTTTTTTTTTGGTTTTTTTTTTTTTTTTTTTTTTTTTGTGGTGTGTCTTTTTTCTGAGGCGTTGCTACTTCTCTTGTAGTTTTTCTTTTCCCTGCTGCCTGTTTTCTAATTTGCCTTATGCGTTCGGACACTGTACCACTGGTACTGGCTGGCATCTTTTTGATGTGTTCTTTCGGGAGTTTCAGAAACTGGCAATCCAAATGAGTCAAAAACTCTTATGCCAGAAGTCTAGTGAGGCAGTGGTATTTTGAGTATGTTAATGGACACTGTCACAGAATCTCTCCTCCTTCTGTGTTTAGTTACAAATGTGCGTCTTGAAGTCCCACAGACTTCCCTGGAGATGGGGCAGCTTGATTGCACTCTGGGTTCCAAATCTCTGGATCTTCCTCTGGGCTCCGACTTCCTGCCAGGTGGGACTGGGCTTGTGGGGGCCTTCAGCTCACCTCTGACTGTGCAGGGAACCTTCTCCTTTGGCTCCATGGGAAGCCTTCTGCATGAAAGCCTTCAAGCAGTCTTTTTTGAAGAAAGGCCCCTGATCTAAAATGGTGCTTTGGAGACAGGCACACTCTTCCATGTGCCTGGTCTACCCTGGCCGTGGGTGCCCGCTCCCCTTCTGGGTTTGGACTGCTAGCCTGAAGGGTGCTGGCCTGGGAAAACTTCCCAGCTCACCTCTGGCTCCTCCAGGAGCCTTCTGCCGGTTTCAAACAGTCTTTATTGAAGAAAGTTCCCTATTCTAAAATGGCGATTTGGAGACAGGCATACTCTCCCGCACGCTGGATCTGCCCTGGCCATGGGTGCCTGCTCCCCCTCTGGGCTCGGACTGCTGGTCAGAAGGGGCCTGGCTTGGGTTGGGCAGACTCAGGATTAATTTTGAAGATAGTACATCAGTATTTGGTTATGGATTGAATAATGTGTTTGGACAAAAAAAGATTTAAGAAGGGTTCTCAGTTTTCTTGATTTGATTACGCGAAAGAATAGTAGAATTTATTGAGGAAAGCAGAAAGGAAGACATTAGTTGGAGTAAAAACTTTTGTGTGGGGGCAGACAATGGGTGAAATGCATTTTATATATACAGTAGAAATTTAAGACGACAATGGAAAATGTGCTAAGCAGTCCATGTTAAAGACCCAAACTACATCCACAAATGTAGAATCGTGAGACAATGAATACTGTTTTTTTTTTTTTTTTTCCCCATGGAATTGAATGAATTTATTTAGGTATACAAGTGTAGAGATTAAAGAGAAGAACTGAAAAAAAGAAAGACTGTTAGAAGGTTGTCAGAGGAGCAGGGACTCACAGTGATATTGAAACTAAATGTTCTTAAGATAAAAATAATACCAGGCATGTGTTATGTCCTAGAAGTTAGTGAAGGAAATGTTTTAAAATGGATAATCAATCAGTTCCTTTACCTGCATCTGATACTTCCAGATAAGATGAGGTGAAACTATCAGATTTAGGACTATAAGACACTAGTCATCATTGCAATAATAGTTTTAATGGAGTTATGAAATTACCTTCATTTGGATTAAGTTGAATTTTAGGAAAGAGCACAGTATAAAATAAAGAATGGGGTATTTTTTTTTGCTAGCAGTGCTTTATGGCACACTGTATGTGGTAAAAAATAGAACAACTTAAACCAATAAAATACAAAAATAAAACACTTTGGGCAGTTTATAAGAATGAATTATGCTAAAAGTAAAGTCAAGAATCTTAGAAAACAGGTGAAGATTAAAACTGCTTTTTATTTCCTTGATGCTATCATTCAGAAAGAAGTGTTTCATGAAAACAGCTGTTATAGTGTAATTGTTATTGGGCTGGGTGTCAAGTTTTCCTATAATTTTGGAAGAATTTTGTATGGAAATTAACAAAAATAACTTCAGTCAGAATCATTCCAATTAGAATATTTGCCATTAGAATGTCTATCACAGAGATTTGCTATCATTTGTTATTTTATTCTTGCCAGGATAAGATGAAGTTTAAATTAATATATACCTTATCTTTAGAGTTATTCTTGGAAATATTAATGATTTTGTTGGTTACTCCTTGCCCCAATTCAAAATAGATCCAAAGGACATAAAGATGATAGAATGAATGATTCTGGGAGGGCAGTCTACCATGACAAAGAGAACTTTGAAGAGATAGTAGAAAAGTTTTTTAGCCCAAATTGATATCTTTTTCTAATGCATAGATATTGGTATCTTTATCTAATACATAAGAATTAGACTTTTACCTCTCTTTCAAGAAAGAAGTGAAGAATTGGAAACATTATGTTACCCAAACGCAAACTCTTCTATAAAGCAGTATTAATGGGCTAATATGATATTGGGATAAAAACAGACACATTAATCTGTGGGACAGAATTGAAAGCACAGAAATAAATCCACAGATATATCAGTACTTAATTTACGATAAAGAATCCATGAACACAAAAGGCACTAGGAATTTGGACAACCACATTTTTAAAAATGAAGTTGAATCTCTCTTATTTCATGCAGAAAAATCAAATTTATTTTTTTAAAGATTTATTTATTTATTTATTTATTTATTTATTTATTTATTTATTTATACAAGCACTGGGTACATTCAGAAGCACAGGAGGGTGAGAGAATTCACCAGAGCCAGAGTGGGGAACAGAACAGGTAGATTGATGAAACACACTGCTGAGGGGAGCAGCTGCCGCAGCAGGAGAGGTCTGTTGTGCCATGTCGGACCCTCGCCTGTGGCTGGGAATCGAACCAGCACTCCAGAGACTGTTGCCAGCTTTGCAGCCCAGCGCTCAATTGCTGTGCCACCAGGAGAGGCCCAGAAAAATCAATTTTAAATGGGTTAAAGATTTAGATATAAGACCTGCAACAACAAAATATATAGAAGAAAACATTGATGATATATTTCATGAAATCAATGATAAAAATATCTTTGGATACTCAACTGCCACAAGGGAAATTCAAGCAACAATAAGCAAATGGATTACCTCAAATTCAAAAACATATATAGAAAAAGAAAATATAAATAGATAAAAAGTTGCATCCTACTGAATGGGAGAAAATATTCACACATTATATGACCAACAAGGGGATAATATTATATATATATATATATATATATATATATATATATATATTTACTCAATTTAACAATAGGAAAAATACCAGTTAATAAATGGACAGCAGAGCTGAACAGACAATTGATCAAAAAGGATATCCAGAAGGCCGAAAAAGACACATGAATGATGTTGCTAATGATAAGGGAGATATAGGTCAAAACCACAATGAGAAATCATCTCATATCCCTGAGAATGACACATATTAAACACTGGAGAGGATGTGCAGAATTTGGAACCCTATTTCATTGCTGGTCACAATGTAAGCTGGGGCAGTCATTTTATATGTGACCTGGATTTACCTTAAAAAACTAAAACTGGAAAGAATATATGTCTGAAAAATTCCACTCTTGGTAATCTATCCAAAGAAAATGAAATTTGAAAGCATTTTGAAAGATTTTGTGTTCTACAATGCTTATTGCAACACTATTTACAACAATTAGGACATGAAAGCAACCTAAATGGCATGATTAGAGGACTGGATAAAGAAGATATGGTCTGTCCACACTGTGGAATACTATGCAGTCATAAGGTAAGATGAAATGCTGCCACTTCAGCAAACTGGCAGTAGTTCAAAGGAATTATGTATAGTAAAGTAAGTCAGAATGACAAAGACAAATGTTGGTTGTTCACATAGCACATATCCAGCAAAGCAAAATACGAATAAAAACAGTAGACATTAATAAGGTTTCTGAGGTTGAGGGTGGAGGGAGAAAGTGTCAAAGAGTTAGAAAGGATAGTGGTGGGAAACAAAAAAGGAGTCAGAAACAAACAATTAAACTCGTGGTAGAGTTTAGTTGTGAATTAGTCAATGTGATAGTCATGTTGGGGATTAGAGTAAGAGACAATAGCCTGCTATTAATAAATTCAATTATATATTTATGTATAAATAATAAGACTTGAATGAAATATCACCTGTGTTAGTAGAGGAGCTACCTTTGTCTCAAGTTAGCAGTTGCACATAAAAGCTCTAGAATGTCTATCTAAATTAAACCCAGCTCTGACTTTCATTATGTGTGTGTTTTTCATTATGTGTGTGCCAATTATTTGTCTTCTCTGGATCTTAGTCTTAACTTGAAATAGAAGAAATAATACCACCTATATCAGAATAGATGAGAATTAGTGAATTAATAAACATAAAGTACTTGGCACAGTATCTAAGACATTGTAGACACTCAGAAATGAATAGTGAGGGCTGTCTTCTTTTTCTTCTGCCTTCGTGGATACTCATTTAGTGAAGTTGAAAATCAGAAAATCTTGAGGATATGTGAAGAACCATCACTAAAGCACATTTCTACCCCACTGTGATTATTATTAACCTGTTTCTCCTGTAGGATTAAGAGAATTCATCAACATCTTTAGTTTTGAAAGTGTATAAGTAGGTGGAGCTCAAAGGTTTGAAAGACTGAGGTTAGTTCTAGGACTCAAGAGAGGACAAAGGCTTTCAGGTTTTCTCCTCGGTTGCCATCCCAGCTCCTAGAGCAATTCCCAAAGACAGAAAACCTTGCAAAAATAATAGTTGTTTTTTGGTTTTTTTTTAAGATTTATTTGTTTGTTTGTTTGTTTGTTTGTTGTTTATACAAGCACTGGGTACAGTCAGAAGCTTGGGAGGGTGAGAGAATTCACCAGAGCCAGAGCAGGGAGCAGAGCAGGCAGAAGGACTGAAGTACACTGTTGAGGGGAGCAGCGGGCGACAGGAGAGGTCTGCGCGCCATGTGGGACCCTCCTCCGGTGGCCCGGGAGCAGCCGGGGATCGAACCGGTGGTGCAGAGGCTGCGGGCAGCTTCGCAACCCAGCGCTCAACCGCTGCGCCACCGGGGAGACCCAATAGTTATTTTTTTAATGGTGTATACCATATGCTATATTTCATGGAAACTTGACTGTGGCACAAGTGTTAAAAAAAGGTGAGGATTCCCAGTACAAACCATTAATTCTTTTTGAAGAAACACTTCATTCCCAGGGGCTGCTAGTGACTTTCCCTTCACTTCCCTCACCTCCCTTATTAGAGAAGCTGAAATTTCTAAGGACCTGGGACCTTTTCCTGAAACTTCTAACATTTACTTTAGGAAAGGGCAGGTTCTCTCAGCATGGCACTTACAAAACACCCACATGTGCAGCAATAGACAGAAAAGCTTGTTATTTTATCTTCTAAGCAGAGAGAATCAACGATGACCAGGTGATTATGCCTGTTAACAGACAAGTCTGTGAAGACACCAAAATGTTTCTCTCCAGAGACTTGAGAGCTTCACCTTGAGTCCTTACACCTAAAAGGGAAAATGCCAATAAATTTACACCATCATTAAGGTAGCAGATGATCATTGTGATGATCGTTGTTCAGTGCAGTTGAGACAAAAAAGAAAACCAATAATTCTGATAGGAGTAATATCTTTAGTTGTACCGACAAGTAAGCTGGGTGTCACTGAATATAAATTGATACAGCTCAGAAGATAAAAATAGATTTACCTTCCTATTAGCAGAGCAGAGACTGAAAAACACTAATGAAAAAGAGCTGCCTGCTCCAGCTAGCCCCAGCAAAATGCCATAGTGGGGCAGCGTCAGACAAGCTGTCTGTGAAAAATCATTGACATTATTAGACTTGCCTGTGAGGTCTTTTTTTACATCTAACTTTTAACTATATGAAGGGATTTTTATGCCAACCTGTTTATCTCCATACTAAGCCTTCTTACAATGAGAACTGTCTCTTTTCATTTTCTTTCATCTAACTTAGGATATGTTTATAAACATTATCAAGGGGGATATTTTTAGGGGACTCCCTAGGTCAAGGAAGAAGTTTCCTACAGGTCACCAGTTGGATGTAGTGCCGGTTTCCTCAGATGTCAGCTTTCTGGTCATCTTTTATTCCTAGCCATCCTCCCTCCCTCATACTTTTTTTTCTTTTTACTTCTTGCTTGCTTTCTTCTACTTTTTCTTCCTCTTAACCTTCCTCCCTTAAAAGAGGGGCATGAACCCAATATTTCCTGTGACTCTGCAAGCAATATAAAGCAAATGTCAAATATGATGTACATATGTACAGATGGTAGTGGACAGAGTGTACTGACTCATTTACTGAGAGAAAAGAAAAGACAAAGATAATAGGATATTGGTTTTATGCCCTCCCCCAAAATTTATTGGAATAGCATTGTAAATATTTAAACACCATAAGTTTTAAAGCATCACACATTTTCTGGAACTCTTCTCTATTTTTGTTAAATCTGGACAGTTTACTTATCTGTATATGAGCTAACTGTAGTTGCCTACCTTGGAAAAAAGAGCTTGGAATTTGAGTGGTGAGGAGAGATATAGGGGAAAAAATTTAAAGAACTGATGGCCTAGAGTCTTTTATATAAATTTGAAAGAGATATATGGCTTATCACCAAAACAAGCACAGTTGAGTAATTTAGAGATTTTAGCAAATACACTTTGATTAGAGAAATATTTTGGGGGGTTAGTTGTTTTTGTGTCTGTTATTTAGATTTGGGGTCTAAGACATAGGATCTATGTTAGAAATCCCTGTGCAAGCAATTAATTGAAGGAGGAATCTCAAGAGAAAACTGTGAGTGATATGACAGAGGATAAGGCTGTGCAAAAATGTGATTTCAGGAAAAATGTAACTCAGGCTGATTCTGTAATAATATGGCACACAGATTGCACCACAGAGACAAAGATGCTGGCATGTATTGAGCTCCATCAATGGTCATCAGTTACTGATATCCCTTGGAAAAGAGTAGGGATTGATCTCTTAGACATCTCCCTACCAGGTAGTTCCCAATAGCCAAGACAAAGTCCAGGGAATAATACAGCTGTAAACCTTTTGCAACTAGCACAGCAAAAGCTTAGTCATGGGTGAACCAGACCTGCAAAGGTAGCCTTTGTGGGCATCAACTACATTTCTATAGGAACAGTTTCCCTATTTAGGTTAAGTCAGCAATTATTGGGCATTTAATAATTGTTAGAAGTAAGCAAAGGTGATACAGAGACTAATAAATAATTTTCTAGTTTCAAAGATTTCCTAGTCTAGTAAATGAGACAAATATGTACTCAACTCCTCTACTATGGTTTGATTTTATTAAGGTTTTATTTGTCAGTAGATGAAAGTTCAAGTTAACATTAACAGTCAAAATTGTACTGCTTTGTGTGATACATGCAGAATCTGATCTAATTTTGATTTTAGTGGTTATCAAGGGCAGAATAACACAGAATCCACTTTTCTTGTCTTACCTTACTTGAAAGAATATTTGTTTAATCATATCTCATGTCTTTTAAACCAATCTGCAACCACCAAGCCTATCCCCCAAATGAATGAGTATCTCTTCAACTCCAGAGTCCAACTGCCTATGACATTTCTCCATCTTTAAAACATTGCATTCATTCTTAATTACTCTTTTTTTGTAATATTCACATCAGCCGATCTTGTCCACCTGTGATATACTTAGAAACAGAGCACTTCTTTTACCTACATTACTATTACCCTTATCTAAGCAACACCAGTTATCACCTCTTTCCTGAATTATGACTATGCTACTAAGTGATCTCTACATGCTTTTTGAACCCTCCTTTCCCCATCCCTTCCATGCCTACCACATATATAATTTCTTCTCACAAAATCAGGCAAAATGAATGGTTTAAAACATGCATCATATTAATCCTCTGCTTTTACCATCTCACTTGAAGGACAAACTGAAGACTTAAAATAGACTAGATGGTACTCTCTGATGCAACTAGAATATCTGTTAGAATGGACTATAGAGAATTCTTTGCCAAGTAAACTTTGGACATTTTTTTAAGTTAGTCTTTGGTAATTTTGCAAGTTGGAAATTAGAAATGAACCAGTGGTACAAATAGAAACTTGGCAATTATGGAGATAGATCCTTGTATTTGAAGTTATGGAGGTGATACCTTTGCAGGAAAATAAGATTTCTCACACAGAACTCTGAAGAAATGCAATTCTTGATGGCCATGTGAAAATGGAAGGACTAGCTCAGGAGATGTAGAAGTAAATGCCAGGTACCAAGAAAAGTGATGGAGTAATGGAGTTTCGTGAAAGCTCTGAGATATATATTAAAAATGACACAAATTCTCTAACCTCAAGAAGCTAGTGTTGGACTTGTATAGCTATAAAAAAATTCTATGACTTTCTTTTTTTTACACTTGATGTATTTTACAAGCACTGAAGTTTTTAAATGTAGTTATAATAGCTAAATTATTACTACTCTATGTTCTGTGGTAGTTACAGGTCAAATATTTATGTTAATAATAGTGATTATATACTTATTGAGTGCCTTATCACATTAGGTATCTAACTCAGTAGCTCCTAGTTCTATGCTTCTTTGTGACCATGTATATAAGAAACACTTTTTTAAAATTTATTTTATGTATTTATGCATAGAAGAGCTGGGGTGTAGGCCAGAAGTGCAGGGGTGAGGCGGTAAGAGGATTCACCAGAGACAGAGTGGGGAGCAGAACATGCAGATTGACTGAAATACACTGCTGCGGGGAGCAGCGGGCAAGACAGGAGAGGTCTGCTGTGCCTTGTGATTTTGTTTCCTGGCTGGGGATGGAACTCTGTGCTGTAGTGGCTGTGGATAGCTTCATAGTGCTGAGACTTAACCCCTTGAATCACCAAGGAGACCCCCTGTGTAAGAGAAGCTTTGAACAATGCCTAATTATTTGGCTTTGATGGCAATTTCCAAGTAATTTTGATGATATTAGCATTCTTAAATTTTCTATTTAGAGAAGACATAATCATGATATTTCAATCTATACTATTTTTTATTTATTAACCACTGAATTACAGATTCTTAGGTTTTCACTATGTGTGAAGTCTTAGGAAATTTCTATACACTTTGAGGTATAAATGAGCAAGTACTGGAATTTTAATATGAACTTTAATATTAATATATGAATAAAGAAATCATATTTAATTAATATATTTAATAAATGATTATTAAGATTTAAATAATTTCTAAAATAATTTATTAATTAAAAATAATTACTTACAAAGTAATTTTTAATGATTTTAAATTAATATATTATTTTTATGGTTAAATGCATAAAATATGTAAATTTACATATTATGTTAATATTCTATTTGTAGATCTTTTACAGTTGCAATGAGGATTAAAATAGTTAATAAATTATAATGTATTTGATAAAGGATAGAACATTATATAACAGCAAATTGTTTTTTCACCAAACCGATATAATGCATATTATGTAGGGCACACACTAATGAGCAAAGGAATATCCAAGAATACATATGACTGTCTCTTTCCTGATGTTTTTATTCCAGTATTGAAAGACCAGATAGTGTAAGTTGCAATACTAAATACGAAACTCAAACTGTATGGTTGCTAAAGAAAAAGGTTCTTTTCACGTTCACTATGACTTCATCAGTGCTCAGAAAAGGCATTGGCCATATAGAATGTACTTAACTAATGCTTACTCAAAATGTTAAGTAATATGAAATATGGGGTTCAAAAGGAATCAAAAGAAATAGTGGGCAAAAGCAGCTTGCAAAATCTAAAATCATATTCAAAAGTACATAAAAGATTATGATATATTTTCAAAGGGAGAAAAATCACTTCCGAATAAGTACAATTAAACTCCATGGAAAAGGGGCATTTGAGTAACTTTAGAGGCTGGGTAGATTTTAGCAGGTAGAGGTAAGAGTTTTTTATGATGAAAACAAAGGTTATAAGTGCTAATACATATATTCTAATATTTTGCATGTATTAATAGTATATAATTGGTTAGCTTTAGAAGACAAACTTGTTTTAATATATCTTTAGAACATGATAATCAATAATGTAGGCTAAATTCACAGTCTAAATAAACAGTTGCATACAATGAGAAATATGAAACCATATATTTGGAAAAGTCTTGCTGTAGTGAAAAGATAATTTGATCGAAAGTTAAGACATTTTAAATTGGTCATACTGAATAATTAGAAAATAGCATTGAGTAAATGTTGACTAAATAGGCTCTCTTACTCCCACTGGAAAAAAACTATTAAGAAAAAGGCTATAAACTATGGAGAAATGTTTGTTATTTGTCACTGTTTAAATAACTACTTCATTGACTGAAACTTTAAAGAACTAAATGTTTTTCCACAGTTGCAGCCACCTGGTGAGATGCTAACAGTTAGACAAAGGCAACCTTAAGGAAACATATTTATCACAACACCCCATGCAGTTCCAGCCATAAAGAGTTCAACTCCAAAATGGCTATTTCCCTTGGGCTATAAAATTTTGTTTCAGAAAAAGACTCCCTATGGGAATTGGAGTTCCCTTTTCTTTTTAATTGATTTGAATTTTATAGTTATTCAATTATTCTGATGTTCAACTAACTTTTATTAAATGTATGTGTACCTAACACAATCTCAGGTACTATGGGGGTAAGATGTTTTTCACATTTATATAATAGACACTTAAAATATAACATTTTATCTGCCCTTGATGGCAGAGAAACTCAGAGGGACACTTTGTATTTATTTATGAAGGAAATATTAAATTTTTCTGCATTATGTCCATTTTCATTCCAGTGGCAGAAACATGCATAAGTGGCAATTAAACCCAAAATTATGGTCTGAATCACAGCCTATTTATTTTAAGATGAGTGAGGTGCAATAATCATTCCATATTCAGATCTAGCAATAATCTTCATTGCCTCATTGCTGGGAATGGGTTTTGCTGAGAAAGCTTCCTATATAATTTTTATATAACATAAAGCTTATGTGGGAAAAGTAAAGGTTATATATGAAATAAATCATAAAATCAATGACCTTTAATCCAATTTCACAAAAATAACACTGCTAATATTTTGTTAGATTGCCTCATAATAAATTCAGCATTTAAGATATTTGAAAAATAGATATAAAAAAACTATCTTTATTTCCAACATGCTTTTTCTGTATGTTATAAAGAAATG
Organism: Talpa europaea; assembly: GCF_964194135.1. Classification (NCBI taxonomy): domain Eukaryota; kingdom Metazoa; phylum Chordata; class Mammalia; order Eulipotyphla; family Talpidae; genus Talpa; species Talpa europaea. Next base: position 51,047,641 of record NC_140076.1, read on the forward strand.
AATACCTTCCCCTTATGTTCTAGCTCGTCTTTAGAAGTTAACCCATAGCAGTAACTAGAGCATTCCTGCCTTTCCCTGGATTTACCTACCATGTCTTTCCGTCTTACTCTCCGTTTCATTCAATCTTCCTTTCTCTATCTAACTATGTCCAGGATTTCATTTTGTTTTTTAATAATGACAGGATTGTGTAATACATAGTAATCTGCAAGTCAATATTTTCTTAAATATATTTATATATTTTTTATTTCACTGTCTAGAGAACCATCTCATTCTTTGCAGTGACTACATGGTGTTCTACAAAATAGATGCCTTACAATTGATTTATTAATTCTCCTGTTAAATATCTAATAACCATTGTTTTTATTACAAACAGTGATATAATAAATATACAAATGCATATGAAAAATTATGGACATTTCTGGAATCAATGAAACTACCCAGATACAGTTTTTGAAACTACTGAGACACAGTTTTTCCCTTTTGAAAACTTTCATAAAGATTTTAAAATTATCGTGCAAACATTTTATCTTTCTCTTTATTTCAATCATTTGTTTTATACATGTATATTGAGATTCAATTATGTGCCAGTTCTATTTTAAATGCTGCAGATATCTTAAATAAGATATAATCTAAGCTAGTAAAGTCTGGATGAGGAACTTCACGATCCATGTGGGCAGTTTTACACCTTATGGCAAAGACTTCATGGAAGAAAATAGAAAACCACCTGAACTGTGTAGAAAAATGAAAGAATTTCTGATGGGGATACTGTAATTTAAAACAGTTAGAGTTAGCCAAGTACGTTGCATTAGAGGAACATAATTTAATGAGTAAAAAGCATTTATTAAGATGGTGAAAATTCAAGATTCTACCCTGACAATTTCTGGTCTTAATTTGATGTTTTTTTCTTCCCTAATGGGATCCAGAGGCCAGTCTGCTGGTGCACCCTCTAGTTGGTAATCCACTCAAAGAATTATAAGGACCTCAAACTTAATTCTGTTTCAGTTTTATAAAAATACTCTTTCATTTAAGTCTCTGAGTAAAAATTCTTGGTGTGACTGAGGAAATACTCTTAGAAAATAGTTGAATGAAGTTAACTCTGCTGGAAAGTAACACACTGATTTTGTGATGGTAGTGGTGGAGGGAACATATTTGGAGCAGGAAGTACTGCAGAGAGAGGAAATTAATGCTTATTTGATTGTTAGAAGCTCCTTCACTCTTAACCTTTCTAATGCAGGGAAATGCTGTGTGGTTCACTCAAGCTATAGTAAGCAACTTGAGTTTAATAAACTGCTAGCCTGATCAACCTCCATCATATGACTGACTTGACCATGATTTGATTGCCTCTCCTCTTAAACTTATAAATCTTTCCTTGATAAACAGGGGAGATTCCTAGAGGGCTAACCAGCTCATTGTTTATGGGCAACTTATAGTTAGTCATCTGCATAAGGGGGGGGGTCCTCCAATTATAAAAGTGTTATGAAATTTGTTCATGGCTGTAGCTAATGTGATCAGTTCACATCACCTCAGCCCATCATGACTTTCAAGTCAACTTGAAAGCATGACTAGAGTTGCTGTGAATGATAGATTAACCCTAAACATATCCCTTGCTGGCCAATGTAGTCTGTAGTTTCTAACATATTCTGCTGCATTTGGAGTGATACCTTGGGTTAAATGAAGGACTTAAGGAAACCTACTTAATAAACCTACTTTAGAAATATAAGAAAAAAACCACCTGTATTTCTAAGTTAGTCCTTACTGGCTTATGGCACTTGTTAAACTGGAAGTCTGGGAATTTGGGCAGCATGTTGAGGTACTACAGATTTTCCTCATCCTGATGCTGGGGCCACTGTTGGTAGTAGCCTTAATTTATTGGTCTACAGGACAAATTAAATGTGTTTGGTTCCAGCTTCTGTTCAGCAGATAAATCCAAGTAGACTGATGAGGTAATGTGTTCATGGAATATTCACCAGAAACCAAGACAGTACTTAGTTCCTAACCTAAATCACATTTTAAACTGGCTGGCATGATTAAAGGCATCCAGGCATACAAAACATGTCAGACATGACATTCCAAAGTCTAGGAGATGATCTGCTGGAAGTCAAGGTTAAATTCCCACCTCCTTATTTCTTCTCTCTCATGCATTATCACTGAGAAAAATTAGCATCTATGATTATGAAAATTAGTCATCTGGCTGATTTATGACACCTCTGGTAATGGGAAATTAGTTACTTCTAAGTAATATGTTTTATTATTGTACAAATTTATTAGTAATTATATTGAGATTTCATATGACATGTGATATACACTCTTTTATATCTGCCATGGAGATTTGCATGTAATGATTGCACATTAAAATTATGTTAAGTGAATGAGAGTGCACCTTTTATTTTGTTGTACCATGAACCAAAGTCAAATTTCACATAAGACTGCAACTAAGCATAAATTACAACAGATAAGTTAGAAAGGGATGTCCTCTGCAGTAAGCAAATGAGGACTGGAGAAATTCTCTTACTAAAGAGAAAGAGAAATCTCAACAGAAATAGGATATTTTCCTGGTAGATGTACTTCACAGCTTATGTGAATAGCATGCTATAAACTATTTCATTGATAGCTGGAGAAGTGATAACTCTGGTGCCAGTCAAGTAAAATAAGATAGTTAGAACTCATGTTGCCTTAAAGACAGATGATAGATGATGGATAGCTGACCTTTCAGATATAAGGTGAAGAGAATATACTTCTTCTTAATGGTATCTTAGTTCATGACTAAAGTTTACTGAAAACATTTTTCCTTTGTGAATCTAATTCAAAAAATAAAATTATTTAAGATTATAAAAGGGTCTTTAGCTTAGCTAATACATTCACCATTTTTCATGGGCCAGTTAAATAACTATAAGCCTGTTGAGAATTGAGATGTTATCTTGTAATGAAACTGCAAGCAACTTACACAATGCACTTCATGTATGCACTTTAGTTCTCTTAGTAGATTTGATTTTAAAGCTAAGTAGTACATTTACAAAATACTTGGAGAAATATTTTGACATTACACTGATTATTTGTCTTTATGTTTTCCTCATTTCCATTATCTTTCAGAATTTAATTTTGTTTCAGATTTTTAATATCTTGAAATCTTACTTTCTGAAATATGTTTCATTTCCTTGTCATTTGAGTGAGAAAATGAAATTTGAAGCTTATTCTAAGGAATTTGGGTAGAGCTAATGCCCTAAAAGAAGCTGGCTCCCCAAATGGCATGGCAGGAGTGCTGTGGTTCTTTAGAGGGAGAAGGAATTTGAGGAAGTACAGGATGAAGGGAGTGGGAGGCTTCACATCCCAGGTCATGAGTCTGTCTTCCTCAGCAGTGACTATCTCTTTGGAGATGCTTGCCCTGGTGTTAACCTCAGAGGGGCATAGACAATTCTTTTTTAGAGATGTAACACAGTTTTCAAGGTTCCCAGGAATGCAGTTGGAGAATGGGAGAAGGGAGAACAAAGGTTGTTAAGTATTTGATTGTGCTTGGCTTAGCTTTTCTAATATAAAGTTCAAGCTAAAGATTAGAGGGTGGATTCCAGCTACATTAAGACTTTGACTTTTGTTCTGAAGAAAATAACTTTTTATGATTTGAACAGAGAAATGATAAGATCTGACCTCTGTTTTAAAAGAGTCTTCTTGACTGCTGTGTTGATTGTAGTGTGGATTATTTTGTGGAGTGTGGGGGACAGAAGGGCAGGGTAGGACAGGAAGAGGAGTTAAGAGGCAATTATGGGGAATCAGGTGAAATATTTGGGGCTCTTATTCACACACATCAGGGTTTCTGGGGTTTTGTGTTTGTTTCACAATCATAATTGTCAGGTCCTTGCCTTCACTCAGTAGTGGAAGTCTTAATATATGACTTCTTGCTAGAATCTCTGTGATCATCTGCAGGATATCCTTTGCCTGCAATGGATATACTATTTTCTATCTTAACTCTTCTTCTTCCCTGCCGCCTCCTTAATTTTGGTGGAACAAATATTTTAGTAGAGTCTTGTCAAAAGGGGCATGGAAAGCAATTTTTTGAGTACTTGAATCTGAAAATGATTTTATTGCCGCTTTACATTTATTCAGTGAATACCTTGACTGAGTAAATAATTCTAAATCGAGAATTAACTGCCTTTAGAATTTTTGAAAAATTGTCCCTTTGCCTCCTGACTTCCAATGATTGATTTTTATATCACACTGGTGAGGCTAGGGGAATGACTCATTACCCCTATCCCCTCATTTCTTCTGTTTTTCAAGTTTGGAACCAAATATTTTCCTCTCTGGGAAATGTTCTTGTATTATTTATTCTTTAATAACTCTTTTCTCAATGTTTTCTCATTTCTTTCTCTATAGAGCTTCTATTATCTAGATATTAGACCTCCTCTATGTGTATAATATTTTTTTGTCCTAGTTTACAACCCTTTATTAGTTCCATATTTTGGGAATTGTCTTTAACTTTTTTCTAACCTTCCATTTGAATTTTCTTCCTTTTTTTGCTATGATGATGTTGATTTCTAAAAATTTCCTTTTGTTCTCTGAGTATTTTTTTCTAATATATCCCAGGTATTACAAGTCCTTAAGCTACCCTGCAATTACACACACATACATGCACGCACACACACACTCGCACACTCATATACTATTTATAATATACTCCATAATCCATTCACTTTTTTAAACAGGTAATGAACTCATTCCTCAGTCCTTGTACAGACCATTTCCCCTATGCTCATGCTCAACTGAAAACATTCTTTCCTATTTTATAATAAGAAAAGGATTTAACAAGCTCTTACCACCACATTTACTCAGATATCACCATCTGGACCCATTTATTTTGCTATTAAATTTAATTATCAATGATTTTATCATATTCTGTATCCCCCATTCCAAGACATGTTCCAGAAATCCTCATATCTTCTGCCTATATCAGTTTTTCATTCTCAACAGGATCATTCTTATCAACATAACATCACATTCTAATTTATCCCATTCCATCTTAAAAACTGTCTTGACCTTCCTCCAGCTGACCTCTCATTTTTGCTCTCTTTACAGAAAAACATCTTTGAAAAATTGTCTATACTTATTGTTCCATTTCCTCTTATTTCATTCTCCCTTAAACCCACACAAATCAGGCCTTTATTGTTAATGGACCACTTTGTTCTCTTGTTCTTGTCACTTTGTCAATGACCTACTTTTTGCTAATCCCCATGGTCAGATGTAAGCCCTCATCATAATTGACCTATCATCAGCATTTGACAGAGTGTGCATTCCCTCCTCCTGGATTGACTTGCTGTATTCAGTTTGTAAGATGTCTCATTTTCCCGTATTTCCTCCTAAGTCATCGGTAGATTCTTTGGAAGTTCCTTTAATAGTTTTGCCTCATGTACACAAGGCTCTTAAATTTGTGATGTCTGCAAATCAATCCTTTGTTTTCTTATATTTATACTCTCATTTACTCCGTGGGTGATCTCTTCAGCTTTTTGGCTTTACCTTCTACACATTGTTAGTTTCTGGTAATATAGCTCTAACTTGGACACAGATTTCAAACTTTTTATATAGGACTGTATCTCCACTAGAATGTTTATTAGCATCTCAAACTTAATGAGACCAAAATTAATTTTGTTTTGTTCTTTTTTCAGAATCTCAAACCCATAACCATTCCAGTTCTACTTTGTGACAATGCTAAACTTCCAGGTAATCAGAACAAAAATCTTGATGTCAGTCTTTACTGTTATAACTGTCTTTCTCTTACAATATTATAAAATAAATTCCATTTAATTTTCCAAGTACATAGGGCTCAATATTTCTTGCAAATCAAATTTTATCACCCTGGTTCCATTATCTTCTTTCTAGATTATTGCAGTAGTCCCTACCTGGCCCTTTGCTTTTAATTTTACTCTTCTGGAGACTATTTTTAATATAACAAATGAAAATGATCTTTGAAAAATTAAATTGTATGTGTTTTTAAATGGTAGCCATTTACTGACTCATCACCTTCCAGAGTAAGAAACAAGTCTTTATGATGACCTCCAAAACAAGACTTAATTTTTCCTTTCCTTATTTATCTATCTACCTCTCTTGCTGCACTTCCCCCATGCTCAGACCACTCTATACAAACAAGACTCCTTTATTTTAAACTCACCAAGCAGACTCTTAATCTAATGGTGTTTGCCCTTTTTGTCCATTCTTCCTAGAGCTCTGATCCTCAGATATCCCTATGTCTTCTTCCCTCATGTCCTTAAAGTCTTGATCAAATGTTATATTTAGTAATGTCTTCTCTAAGTATACTATTTATAAAGTTTCAAGCTTATCTCAGCTTATTACATTATTTGTTCTAATGTATTTTAATGTGCAATATGTTTTATGAATTATGGTCTGCCTTTTTTTAAGATGTATTTATTTATGCAAGAACTGGGGTACAGGTCAGAGGCGCTAGGGGTGAGAGAATTCACCATAGACAGAGCGGGAGCAGAACAGGCAGACAGACCAAAGACTCTGATGAGGGGAGCAGCGGGCAAGGCAGAAGAGGTCAGCCATGCCATGTGGGTTTCTCCCTGGCCAGCCAGGAATCAAACCCACGCTGCAGAGGCTGTGGACAGCTTCACAGTGCTGTGCTCAACCTGCTGAGCCACTGGGGAAGCCCCATGGTCTGCTTATTTCAGTCTTAGATCAAAGTTCTGAGACTAAAGAATATTGCTCTATTTTCCCACTGACTTAGAGCAATATTTGTTTTCTATTAGTTAAAATTTATTATAGTGAATAGGTGTAATATTTTATCTTATTTCTCTGGATATTAATTTTAAATTTTGGGAATTTGCTTCTCATCCCTGCCTTTTTTCTTATTTACATGTTGCTCTGTTGTTCAGTCATTCATTCATTATAAACTCATTCATTTGACATTTTATTCATTTGTTTCTCCATTTGCTTAATGCCTTTTATGTAAAATACTTTTTAAAAAGCCTTCATGATCCATGGATTTCAATCAGATACAATTTAGAAGGACATTATTTTAAAGCTTATTGGCCTAAAAATGTCCAGCAATGACTAATTAGTTCTACTTAGACCATTCTTCCCATGGCAAAATCAGAGAAAAAAAAATGGAAGAGCATTCACATTTGCCAGAGAAGAAAGGCTTTGGGTAAAGCATTTCCCACACTTTTCCTATTTATACTCTGATTTATGGCTACATGAGAAAGACTTTAAGCATCCCATAAGATTAAAATAAATAGACAAAAAGTTGGTGTTCAACAAGTTTGGTCAATTCAGTCATCTGGTTATCTTATGACCTTGTACTTTAGAAAGAATATAGCAGATGTTCATTTCATGGCAATTACTTAATAAACATGGCTAAATTTCCACTCACTGGGAAGAAAATAATAATGCATTTATAAATGGATGAACTAGATGTCTTTGCAGAGAACTATAACAAATCCTTTCTGTATTTCAATAGACTTGATCAAAATATTTTTTTTTTAATTTTTCCACTTTATAGTGACATAATACTTGAAACAAGTACAAATGAGTTTATTAACACATAGCTTTTACTAAAACTGGTAAAATTTTACTAACTTACCTAATTCATCTGAAAAAGTAGGTAACAGTGAGCAAAATAAGCATTTTCCCTTCAAAGAACTTCCAGTCTATTGATGAAGTTAAAGTAGTTACAATGCAGTGTAATATGCATGGAGGCAAACCCTAGAGTCAAAGTGAAACATTTGTCTCTCACTATCACAGAGAACAAACACATAATATAGGATCGTGGGCACAATTAATCTTCAGTTAAGTTCTCAAAGTTTTTATTGAACAAGGGTGACATCTGATGTAATATGCAGTGTATTTGATTCCCTTTACCTTTCCTTTAATTTCTAACATTTTCCACTCCTTCATTCAAAATTCCTTTCCTATTGACAAGAATTTCTCTTGTATTTTATTCTTTTTCTAGAACACACCATCTAACCTGAGATCTTAGACAGATCCATATGTTCTGTCTTCAGTTTTATCTTTCCAAAGTAGAGTTGGCCATTCTCCATTTCCTTTCAGTCTATAGTCTCTTCTCCCCAAAATATTTACTGGTTCTCCAGAAAGTCAGATGTTTTCTGGCATTCCACTGAAACTTTAAGGCCAAAACCTATTTGTTTTCCAAAAAGAAATAGTTTACCATAAATGTATTTTATAGGCTCTTTTCTATTTTACTCCATCATCTTAGCTCATGTATGGAAGTCTATATAGTATTTGCTTTCCTATGTTGAGGAATCTGGCAAATATTTCAAAACTCTGACTACTTCAATTCCTGTAATCATCTTGGATTATTTAAAAATATAATTATGTGACTCATCAAATCCATTTTCAAATCAATAAGTATTATTTATATACCAAGCATTGTGTATGTCATTAGGTATATGATTGTGATTATTTCAGAGTCTCCAGCATGAAGGAGTTTGTTTTGATACACATGTGAACTAAATAGAGAACAATTTTTCATGAAATATATATATGCATAAAACTTATCCAAAGGTGGGTGAAAAGAAATTCTTTAGGTAACATATGCCATTTCACAATATGGTTTGTGATCTAGCCTGTTAGTCTGATATTCATATTTTTACTCTCCATCACTTAATTCCCTACCACCAGCCACCAAAACTTCAGACACTATCCTTATTGAACTTCTCACTATTCTTTAAACATGCCATGACTTTTGTAATTCTGTGTCATTTTTCATATGGTTCCATCTGTCTGAAATATTTGCTACCCCTCCTGGCCATCTGTCAAACTCCTGTTTATACTTTTTAACTTAGCTTAAAAATTAGTTAGTATATGAAAACTTCCTTGATACTGCAAAGAAAATTGAAACACCAACTCTTCAGTTCTTCCATGCCCTTGTGTGTACTTCTAGTACCTGTGATTATATTTTATAATAACTTTACCATATCATATTTTTAACATGTCTCTGAACACGGATACTGAATATATATTTACTGCATGGTACATCATAAGTGATCAAAAGCTTTTATGAAATTAAGATTGACATACAAAAAAGGGACGATGCTAAAGAGGTTTACATCAAAGGAAAGATCTTTTGTGATTATGATGTTCCTTGAGTGCAACTTTCCTGTTTATAATTGATAAATTTCTCAGTGTAATGGAAATTGTCTATAAGGTCTCTGATTGTCTAGACATCTTTATTAATCCAACAAACTAACTTCTTTATGATGCCAACCTCAAATTAGAACAACCTAATATGATACATTCCATTTTTTTCTTGTCATATAATTTCAATGCTCTCATTAAACAGCTCTTCAGGATGGCCTCATTCCATGTGGTGTCTCTCACAAATTCATGCTCCATCTAGTTATGAATCGTCTATCTGTAAAACAAGGTTTCCAGAGTTATTGAAAGCAGATAAACCACGATACTTACTCTCTGTCAGGAATTGATGCCTATCAGTTCTGCTCATATTTCATGGGCTAAATATATTTCATTGGCATCATCTAGGTCAGGATGGTCTGGGGATAGTCTCAGGATCAGCTGTACACCGTAGTAACCATTAATAATGGTGACCTGTTAACTGTCCGTGTCTACACAGATGAACTGGCTAAAAAACAATATCGAGTAGTTAATCTGAAACTAGGATATGGTAGTTGAAGGGAATTTGAACCCAACAAAATATGCATCTCTAGATGACTGGAAAGGAGGCTTACTTAACGATGCAGTGAATATTAAATTCCCTTTGAGAATATTTAATTTGGATAAACCTTTAAAGTTACAATATGATAGATCTAGAAAAGTCACAGCTATGACTGCATCCCTGCACTTTATTGTTGCTTTAGAGGAAATATGTTTTAATAATGTTTAATAATGTTTAGTAATATAAAGGGACATTGAAAGTTCTTATTTTTTTTTGAAAAAATTACCTCTGTCTTGCAACAGTGAAACAATTCTGCCCAGAGATCATATAGAATATTTTGCCCACTCAGCACCACCAACAAAACAATTTACTGGGAAGGAAAATATTGTTTTAATATTGTTTTGCATTTTCAAAGTATAATAGCTAGTGAAGTGATGGTTACATCTTGTCATATATGTGTGTGTCTGTGTGTGTACGTAGTCTTTCATACTTTGTTCATACATTCATCCACTTAGTCAACAAATAAGTATTATTCTATTGTGTTCTGGAACTTTTATTATGTATGAGGAGTTAGTGTAAACAAAAACATGTATGATTCTTTCATTTTGGGAACTTATGGATTCTATCAGAGTTAGCAATTCTACAACATAGGCATTATTATTATCTCTATTTTATGATTGAAGGTCAGAGAAATTATGCCAAGGTCACAGAGTTGCCAAATACTGGAACACAGGTAGTCTGATTCTAGTCTGCATGTGCATCACTCAGATGCATTGCTGCTTATTATAGTGGCTTTTATTGTTACAAAGACACCTCAATAAGAATATAAAGAAAGCAACTTGGAAGCATTTGGTCTTATCTATGCATATTTATTAATTACTCATGAAAGGTGATAAACATATGTATGTGTATGTATTTGAATAAGCACATTTTTTAATTCAAGTAATAAGAAAGATTCTTATTTTCAAAGTACCAATCATAGACATAAGAAAGTAAACTCACAGGGTACTTTGTTTTGGGACCTAAGGGCTTAGCTTCAAAGTTCACATTATGGATTTCAAGAAATAAATTCTCACATAAAAGTTTTAGTTATAACACATGAGATAAGTTGAGTTGCTCTGTTCCACATGGTTCCAACAGGGACATTATATTTTTGAAACTGTTGCTTTGCCTTCACTTTTTACTATCACCTCTAAAGTTCCAAATTAGTTGCATCTGATATGACAGATGCAACAAAATGACTATTTTAGGCAAAAACTATTACAAATACATGGAAAGGAAAAATTCATTTTTAATTTAATTTGCTACTGCACATAGGTTATAGCACTAGTGTGTATGATATAATTGGATATTTTCAAGAACAGAAAATGTTCTTCATTTAATGGGTCTCATTTTTTTTTACTTCTTTTAATTCCACTCTTAACAAAGAACAGATTGTATATATTAGAAAACAAATAGACTTCCAGAAACAACTCTTGCTTTAAGAAAAGGAACATATTTCCTTTGAGACTTAAGTAATAATAATATAAATCATTACTCTGTTGCCAACATGGAAAATATTAAAGCCTGATTTACATTTATTTCCATAAAGCTTCTCTCCCCCCCCCCTTTTTCAATAAATACTTAAGCTGTAAAAGAATTGAAGATAGTATTGAAATGTTGCTAGGTATACGCCCAGATTACATTATACTGAAAATGTTAACTTAGCCCTTCATAATAAATACTCGAGCTCATAAATTTTGACTGTATATGTCATATATTTTAGTGGAATTTCCAAGGTAATTAGTTTTCTGAAATTTTCATTAATTAAAACAAAATATAGCAATAAAAGCCAAACATACTCACCTAGTCTACAATTCTTTTAAGATTTTTTTTCTGCCTTTTTGACTAAATATTCCAGGTACAGGTTTACCCCACTATCTGAAAGTAGACCATTCCTGTGAAATCTTTAAAGTCAAAATGCTGTAATAAAAAAAGGAACAAATGCCATCAATTAATATGGAAACATTTTTGAGTGAATCTAGACCCCCCAAATAACCTAACAATAATGTCAAATAATACATAAACTTTAAAATAGGATTGACATCATAGTAAAAGTATGATATGATAAATACACTACTTGTATATAGCACCTGGGGAAGGAGCTTGAGACTTAGAGTCAGTGCTGCCTCTATAATGGCTTGGTGCAAAACACACACTGCTTGCTACTTTCACCTTTAGTCATAAAAATGAAAATCCTCTATAGATTTCTTTCAGTTAGTGAGATCAGGTTCTAAATGTAGGTCTCTCATAAAAACAAAATGGTATAACATAAACTTTCAAAAGATGGGGAATACATGTATGATAAGGAAAATTTTGTGTTTAACATTTAATATTTTATTTACAGTGATAGATAAACTCCAAATATTAATTGATTCCAGCCTTGAACATTTATTTAAACTTTTGGTATGACTAATATAGGATGTTTTTCCTCAATCTATTTTATATAGCATGAGTGTATTTTGTGGAGTTTTTAAGATTTCTTACCCTCTATTTTGTCTTAGCTTTCTCAGCTGGAAAGGGGAAAATAATGCCTAACTTTATATATGTTAGTAATTAATAATAGTTTAGGAAACTGCCTGGATTATAGTAGGCACTCAATAAATGCTGGCTAAAATTAAAATGCTAAAAACTTCTAAGAATTTACTGAATTATTTTATATATATCAAATTAATTCTTAGAATGCATATAATATAATTTTTATACTACTGTATATCCAGTTACTTAGTTATTATGTCAAAATCACTCTCCAAGCACATCATCAGTACTCTGAGCTGTTTTATCTACAAGTAGTCACCACTAGGTGGTGTTCTTATGTTAGTAGCTTTTAGCTCAGTCTTTCATCAGTGAAGAGTTTCCTTCCTTCTCTTTTCTTTTTTTTTTTTTTAAAGATTTGTTTATTTATTTATACAAGCACTGGGTACAGTCAGAAGTGTGGGAGGGTGAGAGAATTCACCAGAGCCAGAGCGGGGAGCAGAGCAGGCAGAAGGACCGAAGTACACTGCTGAGGGGAGCAGCGGGCGGCAGGAGAGGTCTGCGCTCCATGTGGGACCCTCCTCTGGTGGTCGGGGAGCAGCCGAGAATAGAACCGGTGCTGCAGAGGCTGCGGGCAGCTTCGCAACCCAGCGCTCAACCGCTGCGCCACAGGGGAGGCCCCTCTTCTCTTTTCTTATTTACTCATTCCTTTGTTCTTTCATTCCTTCCTCTCATCCATCCATTCATTTATTCATGTCACCTTCATTTAATAAAACTTCATTTATAAACAACTATGTGCCATTGTAAAAAAGAGTAATACATTATTCCTGCTCTTGAAGAGCTCATAGGCTACTTTAAAATACTTTCAGTTTTCATTCAGCAAACATATGCTGGATGCAGGCTGTGTGTGAGTTTCTATTCTAGATGTTGTGAATATAGGGAAGACGAAAAAGTACCTTTCCTTCTCAGAGCTTGCATTTCATATTAAAAAAAAAAACAGTTATATGTAAATTAGTAAACAGATGATCATATTAGATTGTCTGTAGTATGGGAAACATAGCTACCAATACTGAACAAATCTTTTCCTCCTGATTAGAAATACATAACTCTAATGCAATCCAAAAACGTAATCCATTTTTGTAAGCTGGATTTTTCCAGTGTCTGTTTCAGTTTTACCATTTGCCACCTTCTTGCTATATTTTATCCTGAAACAAAGTTGCCTAGAAATCATAATTGATATGTATTTTCAGCTTGTTAATATCTTCTTCTAATATAGTTTATTTTCCCAGTTCAGGAAATAAGAGTAAATATCTCTCTGGTCTTTTGTCTCCTTATATCCTAAGCTAAAGTGGAAATTGGGGCCTTTCTTCTGCTTCCTCTTTGTCCAGTCCAGCGTGTCTGAGGAAGAGAACTTCCTAGTGAGCAGCAGATACATGTACAGTAACAGAGCTGCTGAATGCCTAAGGCATGTCTGAGCAAGTTTTACTGCCCTATTCATAAGACAACAGGGTGCTTGGCGCAGAAAGCCTAGCTTCTTCTGGGAGCCCACAGGCAAATTGGTTACCAGGCAACAACTGATTTCTTATGAAAACCAAATATAAAAGCCTACATCATTAATTAAACAGATAACTTCCCATAGCTACTAGCCTGCGAGCTATGAAGTTCTGTATCTACTATGTATAAATCACCATTTTGGTTTTACAAAGATGTTCTTGTTTTAGTCTTATGTTGCAGGTAAGTGCTATAAGGCTAAGAAGAGGACTTACCTGTACTAAAAGTTCACTTATTACTTTGGGCAGATGAATAATTTTTATCTACCAGATAGGAGGTTACAACCAGGAGGTCTATATGTAAGCTTCAGGAAAGGTACACAGATTAATGTTATCACTTAGGCATAAACAGTGCTATTTCAGTCTTATGGTGAAAGGCAGAGAACAAACTTTAAAATAGACTCTAAGGATGCAAAAGCAAGAGGAAAGAAAATAAGTATATGTATTGAAGAACAAAAGTCCTGTTAATGTGACAGTGACAGTATTTAGATCTTCAAAATTTAATAGGGAGGGTATGTCATATAACTGAGTGTTTCTTTCCTAGTATCACAATGTAGTCATTACTGTTAGTTGGAGACCAGTTATATACTTAAGACATATTAATTCAATTCTAAAGCTCTGCAAGGCCATGGTAAATAAGGGGATAGATACATAAGGAAACACCCAGTACCTAACATTGTTTCTACAAAGATATGAATAATAGATGGTACAGAGAACTAAGAGAGACCTTGCTGATTTTGCTCTACAAGTAGATCAGAATAAGGTGTTTGAGGCACATGTTAGTCTGGCAATCTCATGTTTGAGCTGGCTTGAATTACCATCTCAGAGCATTTTGAGGGGAACTGACTCTCTACTTTCATTAACAATTAGTATTATTGGTTAAATATCAATGCTAGTATACTTTGTAGTCCTCTGATAGGTAAGCAGGTATCAGTAAGTACCCAAAAGTGTTGATTTGGAAAGAACTAGTTATATTTTGAAAATAATTTTAGTATATTTTCTGTTCAAATACATAAGATGTTGATATTATTGATAGGAAAATAGAGTTGGCCATTCCTGTTATTTTGTTTTGTTCACATTAAGGATGACTAATGATTTGGCAGGCTGGTTGAGTCACATACCTTCAAATATCTAATTTGTCATTTCAACAAACGTTGACTGAGGTTTTTGTCTGTAACCTCAGTTGTCTTTTGGAAAGACAACTGTATTTCTATTTCCTAGTTTGGGTTTTCCAAGTTGGGGAAAATGTGTACCATAAGTCACACAGCTTGAGTAATACAAGCAACAGCCATCCTGCATCCTTGAGTAGATCTTCCAGAAACTAGGAATAATGTACATCCAGTGTCATGCTAAATATTGTCCTGGCAAGGGTAAGAGAAAAGCTATAGTCTCCTAAGCACAGCATCTGCTGATGAAACTGGAAAATAGGATAATAAGAGTTGAATTTATATTGCTACAAATTTCCTTTAAAATGAATAAGTGTTGGGCCTCTGCTGGTCACGCAGGTGGTTGAGTGCTGCACTGTGAAGCTGTCTGCAGCCTTTGCAGTGCCAGTTTGATCCCGGCCAGCTGGCGAGGGTTCCACATGGCACGGCAGACCTCTCCTGTCACTCCCACTGCTCCCCTCAGCAGTGTATTTCAGTCAGTCTGCCTGTTCTGCTCCCCGCTCTGTCTCTGGTGAATCCTCTCACCCTCCCATGCATCTGGCCTGTACCCCAGTTCTTAAATAAATAAATAAATAAAAATGAATAAATGTTTCATCATGATTAGATTCAAATTATGTTTCTCCAGCAGTACTAGAGAAGTTCTGTTGTGTCCTTTTTAGGGTGTCACGTTAGGATGCACATGTAGCAAAATAAAAATCAGTGAATCTGAGTATATGGGATTTCTCTTTACTACTATTACACCTTTTCAGTAAGTTCAATATTATTTCAAAATGAAAATTACTACCTTTTTTATTTTATATATTTTCAAATAAAAATATTATTTAGAAATGGCATTTTTGGACATATTACATAGTAAATTTCAAATGATATTTATGTGTTGTTAGAGAAGATTCTTGAGACTATTTTTGTTTTGAGAATATTATGGCCACTGAGGTAATTTGTACTTGTATTTGTTTTTCTAGTGTTTGTGTGTGTGTGTGCATGTGCTTGCATGTGTGTGCACATGTGGGGAGGGAACACATGGGCTATGGTTCTTTGGTCATAAGGACACTAAGGTACCTACAATTGAAGGAGGGACCCTATATTTCCAAAATACCAACAGCAATGTATACCAGCGTTACCTCAAAAAAAAAGATTATAATTCTGATCCAAGTTTTCTTAATATCACATTTTAATTTAAAGGATAAAGGAACTAGGTTTTTAATGATTACTAGGTCTAATTTTTGCTAGTTATTTTTACTCATAGTACCTACTTTAATTTTTCTAATAACCTAATAAATTTATGTTGTACTACTTCAGTATTTGAAATCAAGAAAATTACATTTGGTACATATTTTTTAAGGTCATATAAATCTATTAAATGAGCTAGCACTGGAATACAGAGCTATTTGACTTAAAGTTAATTGTATTTCCAATGTGCCAGTTTCCTCCTATAATTAAATTTCTTATTTGCAATTGTTAATATGTATAATCTATGCCTCAAATTAGTATGAATGTGATGAGGGAACATTTTAGGGAAATGGAGGTTTTCAATTTCACTCTTAAATAAACATTTCTTAGGTGCCTATGATGTGTAGAGAAATATATTTATACTACTAATTAATCCCCAAATTCATTGTCAATTTTTTTTTCTATCCTCACCATATGTTTTTGTTCAGCATTTTAGATTATTGAAACATACATTCAAATTTGTATTTGGCATGATTAAAATGTTTCCTTTACATTTTATTTATTATGGTTATGGTCCATTTCCAACAGGTATTAGAAGAAATATAGATTAAAATCATTGCTCACTGTCTGCTCCTAACTTATCCTAACCCCTCAATGTCTAATAGAATTTGGCTTTATTTATTTATTTATCTATCTATCTATTTATTTATTTATTTATTGGCAAGTTTATTATAAAAGGGAGAGAAGAGTAAAGAACACTTGTGCAGACACGAGCAGGCAGAAAGAGTTGCCCCTGAAAGGGACAGGTTTGCTGAAAGAGACCTGCAGCCTTGGGAGAGAGCTGCCTTTGCTGCTTTGCAAAGGGAGAAGATTGGTGAAGAGACAAACCTGCATAGGCACAGGTGGGCAGGAGAGTTGTTGCTGTCACTGCTTTGCAAAGGAAGAAGGTTGATGATGAAAAGCACCTGACGCAAGCAGGCAGAAGGGCCAGTGCCAGAAGCGTGCATAATTTGGAAATTGAGTATGTATCCTAAAAAGTTTCTAATATTGTGTTTGACAAATCCCCATCAAAATTTTCCTACAATCTCATTTTGCAGGTTAGGAATAAAGTTATATTCTAAAAATATTATATCATAATTAAAGAGGGTAAATCGGGAAAAGCTTTTATGCACTTGTGACATTGCTAATTACTGTTGGCTTTGATCTCATCTATATAAAAATCTAGCACTTGAGAGATTTAGATCTTATCAAAAGAAGCAATGTTGTATCATTAATAAAGTTGATTTTAATTTTCTTAAATAAGAACAAATTCCAGTTAGGTAAATTAGCATCTACAAAGTCATCTTTTTTTCTTCCTAACTCCATATGGACTCTACCACCAAATATTTTTGCTTCTACTTTTTTTTTTTGAATTATTTTCTCTCTTTTCAATTGTCATGAAAAAGCTTTAGGTGATATTATTACACTATGTGTGGAATGTTGCAATAAAACAAATCGTCATCTCCAAATACAAATTTTTCTGAATTCATGTGTATGTTTCTTCCAAAGTGTGCAATCTTCCTCTGGTTCACTTAATCACATTTAACCCTCTAACCTGTATGGATGGTTTTAGCCTTGTGTCCCTTTCTAACTTTCTCTGGTGTACTGACATTTGTAACATTTTTGGCCTCTGTACAGAAAACATTTCCTCCTCAGTTTTTTCCTTATTATATTCCTCTAGGCACAAATACTCTTCCCAGATATGATTTGCATTTTTTAAAAAAATTTAATTTAATTGGACTTAAATATTTGCTCTGCCATATTTTTACATATTCTACCCACCCACTACCAAACCATGTCTACCAATATTCTCTCTCTCTCCCTGTCTTTCCAATCTCTGTTCCCTCTGATAACCACTAAATTATTTCACTAAGCCCAAGATTTATCCCTGCTGTATTTTGCTTGTATATCATTTTTAGTTACTTATATTCCATAAATAAGTGAAACCATTCAATAGCTATCTTAAACTTTCTGATTTATTCATTTAACATAAAAACCTCAGGATCTGGCCACTTGGTCCTAAAAGCCACTGTCATCTTTTTCACAGCTGCATAATAATCCATAATTGCTTTATCCATTTTTCTGTTTAAGGGCACTTAGTTTGCTTTCATGATTTGGCAACTGTGAACAGTGTTGCTATGTACATATATGTACATATTTATAAGCATATATGAATCTTTTTATATTAGAGTTTTCATATTTTTAGGATAAATAACTAATAGAGGTATTACTGGGCATTATACAATTTTTGTTTCTAGATTTGATTGTTGAAATCCACTGAAAGTTCTGAATTGTTTAACTCAATGCCTGATGTTTAATAAGATCTCACCACAACTGCCATATATCATTTGATAGAGTCATTATCTATCTGAAAAATCTAAAATAAATGAAGTAATCATTAAATCATAAAAACTTCTAAGACTGAATCAGGAGGTAATAGAGAACCTTAACAGACTATATGCAAAAGAGGAAATTGAAAGAGTAATGAAATGTCTATGCCTACCCTCCCACCCTTCCCCCCACAAAAAAATAATACCATATGGTTACACACCACAAACCTTCAAAGATAAGGTAACTATTCATCACAAATTCTTTAAAAAATTGAAAAGAAGAGTACACTTCCAAATACATTTTATAAAAAAGACATGAATAGGGTCTCCCTGGTAGCCTAGGGATGAAGTCTCAGTGCTATCACAGTGAAAGCCTGAGTTCAATCCCCAGCTAGAGAGCTAACTCACATATGGTGCAGCAGACCTCTCTTCTTCCTTAGCAGTGTATTTCAGTTGATCAGCCTGTTCTCCTTCCCACTCTGTCTCTGGTGAATCCTCTCAGCCCCACACCTCTGGCCTATACTCAGGTTCTTCTATGCAAAAAAAAAAAAAAAAAAGAAGACAGGAATATCAGAAAAATAGAAAACAAATATTCCTGATGAACCTAAATGCCAAAATCCACTTAAAAACATAGTAAAATGAATTCAGCAATATATTTATAGGATCATACATCATGACTGAGTGGTATTTATGCAGGGATGCAAGGATGTTTCAACATAAGCAAACTGATCAATGTCATTCAACACATCAATGACAGGAAACATAAAAATCATATAGTCATATCAATAGGTGCAGAGAAAACATTTGATCAGATAAAGCAGCCATTATAATTTAAAAACTCTCAAAAATGGGGATAAAGGAACACACCTTAATATAATAAATGTCTTACACAAAAACCCATAGTAAACATACTCAATGGAGTAACTGAAAACTTTTCCTCCAAAATAAGGTGCACAGCAAGGATGTCCACTGCTATTATTAAACATAGTTTGGAAATCCTAGCCATAATAATTAAGCAAGAGAAAGAAATAAAAGAAAATCCAAAATGGGAAAGAAGTAAAACTGTCATCATTATTTGCAAATAAACATATACATGCAGACATATATATACATATATATGTTTGTATATATATATGCAGACAGATATACATACATATATAGATATATATTTGCATATATATGTGTAAATATATAGAGTGTAAATATATGTATATATAGATAGCTCTCTCTGTATATATCTATGTCTACATTGCTATCTCTATATATATCTGTATCTATATATCTTAAAGTCTCGACTGAATTATAAAAACAATAAAGCATTACATTGACATTGCAACTACAAAATCAATATGCAGAACTATGTTGAGTTTATGTAAATAATAAGCTGGGCGAGAAAAAAGGAAGAAAACAGTGTCATTTGCAATCCTATCAAAAGGAAATAAATACCTAGGAAATAAGCTTAAAAAGAATATGATAAACTTGTACAATGAAAACTATAAGATATGGTTAAAGAAAATAGAAGAAGACACAAGTATATGGAAAGATAATGAATTGGAAGCACTGACATTGTCAAAGTTCTCATAACTATAGCAATGTACAGATTTAATGTAAAATTCCTGATACGTTTCAAGTAAATAGAACAAATATTACTAAAATGAGTATGGAACTACAAAAAGACCTGAATGTCTTCCTAACTTCAAACTACATTACACAACTGTATTAAACGAGACATTGTGGTTTTAAAATAAAAACAGATACTCACCCAGATCAGTGGAATAGAATTGAGTTAGTAGAAATAAATTCAAATTTATATGGATAGTTAATTTGTAACAAAGAAACAACAAGCATGAAGTGGAGAAAGGGAAATCTATTCAACAAATGGTGCTGGGAAAATTAGATAGCCACATGCAAGAGAATAAAAAAGACCACTATCAACAATGTAAGTCCTGAAACCATTAAAACTATGGGACACATAGGCAAAACACTCCACAGCACTGACCTCAGCGATGACTTTGGGAACTAGACCACAATGGCAACTGAAACACAAGCAAAAATAAACAAATGGGACTAGATCAAATTAAAAACCTGCAAAGTGAAAAAAAAAAATCTTAAGATATGAAGATGCCCCATTGAATAGAAAAATATATTCCCTATATATTTGTTATATATCTGACATGATATTAATATTAAAGATCTATAAAATAGTTATAAAACAAAAGAAAACAATCCAATAAAAATAACAATCCAATAAAAATAGAAGATATAGACACTTCTCCAGAGAAAACATACAGATTATCAACATGCACATGAAGATATAGACATCATCATTTATCATGAAGGAACTATCACAATAGGATATTGCCTCACAATGGTGAGAATAATCTGTATCAAAAAGACCAGAAACTACTGTTGTTGAAGGTGTGAAGAAAAAAGGAATTTTCATACTCTATTGATAGAAATATAAGCTTTTCCAGATTTTATAGAAACAGTATGGAGTTTCCCAAAATATTAAAAATGACCTACAATATGATCCAGCAATTTTTCTCCTAAGTATCTACTGAAGAATATAAAAAAACTAACTCAAAACAAATTTAAACACTAAGCATGTGTTGATCTCCAACATTAATTATGGCAAGTGTGATTGCCAATGTTAATTACAACACATTTTACAATAGCCAAGTTGTGGTAACATTGTAAGTACCAAACAACAGAGGAGTAGATAAAGATGTAGCATGTATACACAATGGAATACTACTCAGGCAAAAAAAAAAAGTATGAAATCTCCCCATTTGTAAAAACATGGATGGTACTGCAAGGAATTATATTAAGCAAAATAAGCCAGAAATGGAATAAGTACCATATGATTTCACTTATATGTGAAATATGTGATATAGAAACAATGCAAAGGATCATATAAACCCAAATCACAAACATTGGGATCCAACTGCAAAACTGAAGTTATTACAGTAGGAGAGGGAAGGGGGCAAAGGATTCTGGGGTGGCAATGGACTGAGGTGGATGGTGATTGATATTTTGGTGATGGGTGTGGTATGGTAACATACATTTTAGTAAGTGTGAATCTGTAATCCTGGAACAAATGTAGTGTTCTAAACCAGTATTATCATGTTCAAATAAGAGAGAAATGGGGAGGGCCTCTCCTGGTGGTGCAGCAGTTGAGCACTGGGTTGCAATGCTGCCCGCAGCATCTGCAGTGCCAGTTCGATCCCCAGCCACCAGTGAGGGTCCCACAAAAAAAAAAAAAAAAAAGAGAGAGAACCTGGGAAATTTTTCTAAATAAAAAAATTGTTTTATTTAGAATTATTTTTTTCATTTCACAATTATATAGTGCTAAGATAAAGTAGTGATTTATATCTGCTGCTTTTGGTAAAAAAATTGAAATCTATTACTTTTTCTCCATGAGTAAAATGTCATAAAATTCATTTATATCACTTTATGAAAAAACTCTCACTGTCAAAACTCAAACCTGCAGTAGTCAGCTTGCTCATTTTTTTCTTTTTTTAATCTTCCACACAATGTTCAAATCATTAAATAAAATAGCACAGCTAGTGTAAATAACCCATGGCATAAAATCATCCAAGATATGAATACTAAAAGAACTTAAAGAGTACCAACAAAGCCATAATCATCAAAACTGCATGGTATTGGAACAAGAACAGACACACAGACCAAATGGAATCAAATAGAAAATCCAGAAATAAACCAACAGATTTATGGTCAACTAATCTTTGACAAAGGAGCAAAGAATATGCATTGGAGCAAAGAAAGTTTGTTCAGTAAATGGTGCTGCACAGCAAAAGAGACAATAACAAAAACAAAGAGAAACCCCACCTGCTGCAGGAGGTCTTGTTGCCCCAGCCAGATAGGATACTGACAAGCAGCTAAGAGAAAGGGCCTCACACCGTGGGGCTGAAGATCTGACATCCCTTTGCTTTTTGTTCATGGACATAGAGAAAAATTTATCAGAAAGTATATTAGGCAATAAATTATATGTATCAGCATACTGTAAGTAAACAGCACGAAAAATTGTTTGTTTAGAAATTAGTTGTTGGGCTGTTTGGCTCACTTGACAATGGGAGACAAGTTATTGAACATGCCTGACAAGCATTACAATACAATAATCATAGTAGGTCCTTCTATTTTGTTTTCTCTTGAAGTTTCTTGGGAAAGTTTTTAATATGAAGCTATTTGAGTTAAGGAATTTCTAGGTAGAAAAAGTTCTGATAGCTGAACTGCAGCTGGTCTCCGGCTGAAGGTCATGTGAATAGAATAGTCCTTTGATGCTTAGGCTTTAGCTGATAGGGATGCACTGGCGGTTATTCACTGTTTTTAATAATTGTCTAAATGAAAAAATAAGTAGCTTTAATGTTAGGTTTGGTTTATTATCTGTTAACCTTGAGAGCTGCTGTCTAGCTGAGACCTGTAGGGGCCAGTAGTCTATGGGAAACATAATACACTAATTGTTTATGCTTTACACTTGATAATGTATTTTCTTATTATTATTACTAATAATGAATAAATAAAGACCTGCTGAGTCTCTCGGCAGAAGATACTAGCACCTCACCAAGTGTCAGTGTCTCCTCATTCTACCTCATCCCCTTCCCCTCAGCCCTTAAGTTTCAGATCTTTCGTTTTCGCCTAGGCCGTCTCATCCTTTCAGGAACCCCTGGCAAGACGTTTTGCGGGAGGCTGGTCCCCGGCACCCACCGACTGGGAGAACATTTTTGCACACAACACTAATGATAAAGGACTGATCACAAAAATCTACAAAGAGCTGATGAGACTCAACAAAAACAAAGAAAATAATCCAGTCAAAAAATGGGCAGAATAGCTAAAAAGAAACGTCTCCAAAGAGGAAAGGCAAATGGCCACCAGGCATATGAAAAAATGTTCAACATCACTTGTAATCAGGGAAATGCAAATCCAAACTACATTGAGATACCATCTTACACCAGTGAGAATGGCACATATTAAAAAAAACTAGCAACAACAAATGTTGGCGAGGTTGTAGAGAAAAGGGAACTCTCCTGCACTGTTGGTGGGAGTGCAAACTGGTCCAGCCACTATGGAGAGCTGTGTGGAGATTTCTTGACCTACTAAGCATAGAGCTTCCATATGATCCAGCAATTCCACTCCAAGGTATTTACCCAAAGGACACAGACACATCAATTCCAAAAAGCACCTGCACCCCTATGTTTATAGCAGCACTATTTACAATAGCTAAGCTTTGGAAACAACCCAATGCCCAAAAATAGATGATTGGATCAAGAAGATGTGGTACATATACACCATGGAATATTTACTCAGCATTGGAAAAAGATAAACACATGCAATTTGCAGCAACATGGATGTGCTGGAAGGAATCATGCTCAGCGAAATAAGCCAGAAAGAAAAAGAAAAATACCAGATGGTCTCACTCATAGTAGGAATCTAGAAAATTTAAATAAGAGACCAGCAGAAAGAATAACTATAAGAAAGTAAAAATCAAAATCAACAAACAACTATGAACCAGAGACACTCTATGGGGAGGGGAAAGGAGGGATTGGGGTCAAAATAAATAAGGGGGTTGCAATTGTACGGGGAATATAAAAATAAAATTAAAATAAAAAAGGAAGAGTACCACAACCATCTTTTTTATTCATATATGTCCTATTAAATCTTATAGTCAAAAAATATAAAAGCACATACAAAGACATGTAAACACTACTTTTTCAGATATATTTCAATACAAATAATAGTGTTAAAGTCTCTTCAGCAAAATAGCCTATTTCAAAATGTTACACAAATATATACATTATACTTTCTTCAGACAAAAATGATAGCATAAGCAGAAATCCACTATAATCTGTTTTAAGATGTCAGTTCTCGTCACCCCTCATATACTTGGTAGGGTTTGGAACAGCTAGAAATGGAATATATTATTGATTAGGGAGTTAGTTTATTTCATCAGAAAACAGACAATTCAGTAATACTGTTAAGACTCAAATAAAAATTATTACTGTATACACCTTCTTTACCCATGATATGAAATGTCATATGCAGTATCTACTTTTTTTTAAAGATTTATTTATTTTTATACAAGAACCAGGGTACAGGTCAGATGTGTGGGAGGGTGAGAGGATTTACCAAAGACAGAGTGGGGAACAAAGCAGGCAGACTGATGAAATACACTGCTGAGGGGATCAGCGGGGGAGACAGGAGAGGTCTGTGTGCCATGTGGGATTCTTGCCAGCTGGCCGGGATTGAACCCACACTGCAGAGGCTGCGGACAGCTTCACAGTGCAGCGCTTGAACAACAGCCTGTGCTACCAGGGAGGCCCTGCAGTGTCTATTTTATTTTATTTTTTTAAGATTGATTTATTTATTTATACAAGCACTGGGTACAGTCAGAAGCATGGGAGGGTGAGAGAATTCACCAGAGCCAGAGTGGGGAACAGAACAAGCAGACTGATGAAATACACTGCTGTGGGGAGCAGCAGGCATGGCAGGAGAGGTCTGTTGCACCATGTGGGACCCTCTCAAGGCAGCTGGGGATCAAACCAGTGCTGCAGAGGCTACAGGCAGCTTCACAGCCCAGTGCTCAACCGCTGCACCTCCAGGGGAGGCCCAGTATCTATTTTAAAGAGAGAAAGAACAATGTTCTATTATATGGGAGGAACCCTTGTCTAGACTATGAGAATAGAGAAACTTTGCTTTGGGGTAAGCTGAGTGAATAGGCAAATGGCTTATCTGAGATCAATTAGATAACTATACAGAAAAAGGCAGGACTAGACCTAGAACTTCTAATGAAAGTGCTGATCTCTCATTAGTTTAGTGTATTTGCCAGGTATCCAAGTAAACAGAATTAAAGTTTAAGTGTAATCACTCTATTAGCATAAAAGTCCTTAATTCATATTTCTATCAGTTCCTTTACTTGAACATTGACTAGACTGTAAGCTTAACCCAACTGCCAACCATATTAATGATATAAGGTTATTAACTAAGAGAAAACAGCCTTTTTACTGTTATTGACCAAATGGTCACAAAATTTTAACTTACCTACCCCATTGATGTTGAGTGTGGAACACTGTCTTCTGGGAAGGAAGGTGCATTGTTACTGCAAAGACTATTTAAACTAGTCAACTGGGAAAATACTTTATTCTACTTAAAGTGTATTGAACTCAGTTTATATGGAAAGGCAAAGATTCCAAATAGCCAATGCAATATTGAAGAGAAGGACAAAGACATATCCAATTTTAAGATTTCCTATAAAGCTATGCTATTCACTGTAGTATAGTATTGATGAAATAGACAAATATAGCAAAGAAACAGAACAGAAAATCCAGATTTAGATCTACATTAATATAATCAACTGATCTTTGACAAAGAGGCAAAGACAGTATGATGGGAAAAAATAATCTTTCAACAAATAATAATGCAAAAACTGGACAGCCACATGCTAAACAATAAAAAAGTCTGAACGCAGTACTACACCTTTCACAAAAATTATTCAAAATGGAGCAGAGAGTTAAATGTAAAATGCAAAAATATAGGACTTCTAGATGGTAAAATGGCAATGACTTTCTAGATAGAACCTCAAATACATGATATATAAAAGAAATAATTGTAAACTGGACTTCATTAAAATGAAAAACTGATGTTCTATGAAAGATGCTGTTAAAGAATTAGATGAATAAACCAGAGACTGGGAGAAATTCTTTGCAAAAGACAACTGATAACATAATATCCAAAATATAAAACTCAACAAAAAAACCCAGTTAAGGTGTCAAAATCTTAACAGATAATTCACCAAAGAAGATATACTGATGGAAAATAAGCATATGAAAGACACTTCACATCATATATCACCAGGGAGATGCAAATTAAAGAAATGAGGTGCCACTGCATACCTTTTGGAGTAGCCAAAATCCAAAACACTGACAGCATCAAGTACTGGCCAGTATATAGAGCAATAGCAGCGCTTATTTGTTGCTAGAAGGAATGTAAAATGGGACAGCCATTTTGGAAGACATTTTGGTCATTTCTTATGAAATGAAATTTGCTCTTACCATATGATTCAGCAGTAATGCTCTTTAGTATTTACCAAATTAGTTGAAAAGGTACATCCACAGAATAACCTGCACATGATTGTCTATAGCAACTTTATTAGTAAATACCCAAACTTGGAAGTAACAAAGATGCCCTTCAACAGGTGAGTGGATAAAGAAGAAACTGTGATATAGCCAAAGAAATGTCATTCTAAGCTAAAAAGAAATGAGCATATCTACCAATGAGTGGATATGCGCATATATACTGATGAGGAATGGGGATTTTTTTTCTAAATAAAAGGAAGTTTAGTTTATTTAGAAATACTTAATTTTATTTGTTTAACATCGTATATCATAGTGCTAAGATAGATTAGTGGTTTATATCTGGTGCTTTGAGCAAATAATTTAAAATCTATTAATTTTTCCAAGAGTAAAATGTCATAAAATAATTCATTTATATTTACTTATGAAACATACTTGCAATGCCAAAACTTAAGCATGCAGCATTCACCTTGCTTACTTTTTTCTTCTTTTAATGTGTTTCTTACAATGTTCAAGTCACCAAGTAATATAGCACAACTATTGTAAATAAGTTATATCTTAAAATCATTAAATATATGAATAATAACAGAAACTAAAGGAGAGGGTGTATATCTCCTTGCCTCAACACGACAGTCAGTTTTCTAGGGTTTAGTTAGTTTTTTTTCTGTTCCTTTCTTTTCTCTCTTTGTAGTTCACATATTGATAAAATCATCCAGAGTTTTTTTCTTTCTCTTTTTGACTTGTTTTCCTCAGCATAAACCTCTCCAGTTCCATCTATGTTGTCACTAATGGCAAGATTTCATTTTTTTTTTTATAGCTGGGTAAAATTCCAGTGTGTATATTTTCCATCTGATCATCATCCACTCATCTGTTGTTGGACACTTAGGTTGTTTCCATAGCTAGGCATTGTAAATAGTGCTGCAGTGAACACAGAAGTGCGTATATCCCTCTGAGTTAGTGTGTTTGTGTTCTTTAGATAGTTAGAAATTTTAATATTTTTTAAAGATTTATTTATTTATGCATACAAGAACTGGGGTGCAGGCCAGATGTGCAGGGCGGAGTGAGAGGCTTCACCAGAGACAGAGTGGGGAGCAGAACAGGCAGATTGACTGAAATACACTGCTGAGGGGAGCAGCTGGCAAGACAGGAGAGGTCTACTGTGCCATGTGGGTTAGCTCCCTGGTGAGGGATCAAACTCTTGCTGCAGTGGCTGCTGATAGCATCATAATGCTGAGACTTAACCCCTTGTGCCACCAGGGAGGTCCAGGAGTTTTGATTTTTGTGAGAACATCATACTGTTTACCATAGGGGCTGCACCAGTCTACATTCCCACCAACAGTCAACAAAGGTGCCTCACTAACATTCTTTATTTCTAGTTGTTTTGATATCTGCTTTTCTAATGGCATCAGTGGTAGCTCACTGTGGTTTTGATGCACATTTCTTAATAAGTGGTGAGCATTTTTTCATCTGCCTGTTGACCATCAGTATGTCTTCCTTGATGAAGTGTATATTTACATTTGCTAGTTTTTGGATTGGGGTATTTTCTTATTATTGAATTGTATGAATTCTTTCTAGATCTTGGATATCAGTCCCTTGTCATGTGTATGATGTACAAATATTTTATGCCTCTCAGTGGGGTATCTTTTCATTATAATGACAATTTCTTTCACTTTGCAGAATGTTTTTATTTTTTTAAAGATTTATTTATTCATACAAGAACTGGGGTACAGGCCAGAGTTCTGGGGGATAAGAGGATTCACCAGAGACATAGTGGGGAAGAGAACAGGCAGGCTGACTGAAGTACACTGCTGATGGGAGCAACAGGTGAGCCAGGAGAGGTCTGCCATGTGGGTTGCTCCCTGGCCGGCCAGGGATTGAACTCATTCTGCATTGGCTGCTGATAGCTTCATAGGTTGCATCTTAAACCCCTTGTGCCACCAGGGAGGTCCTGCAGAATATTTTTAATTTGGTGTAGTGTAGTCCCATTTGTTTGTTTTTGCTTTTGTTCCTGGGCATGTTGTCCAGTTCCCAAAGACATCACTGAGGCCAATGTTGGAGAGATTTATCTATGTATTCTTCTATGTACTTACAGTCAGATCGTACAAAATCTAAGTGTTTAATCCATTTTGAATTAATTTTTTTATGTATGGTGTGAGACAGTGATCTAGTTTCAGTATTCTGCATGCTACTGTCTAGTTTCCCAATACCATTCGTTGAAGATACTTTTCTTTAGAGAAAGTTTCTTGGAGAATATTTTACATTATGCTTGAACAAAATCTTTGAAAGATTGTGTGATATGGTACAATTATATAGAATTTTCATTAATATGAGAAAAAAGGAAGATCATTTCAGTTTAACACAGCAATGCAATTAGTATTTCAATATTTCAAGTTTATGTAAAGTAGGCTAGGATAGTAATTGTTAAAAATAATTATTACAGCCCATTAAAAAATTTCTAAAATACTACATATTTGCAATAAGTGCCCACAGGTGAAAAATTATACTGTTATGTTTTAGAGTCATCAACTTTAAAATTTTAAAGTAAAAATTAGTATTACTCTTATATATTAGAGTCATAATCTTTAAAATATGAATTATTTTGTCACTGCATCCTTGCATGACTTGGCATCAATTAAGTTGTGATGGCAATGCACTGACCTATAAAACAGAAATTTGGGTTGAAACAGGGTTGGACACAGGATTCATGTAGGTAATTAAGATCTTGTCTATCTCCATTCTTTGATTTGGCTTCACTCTATATTGGCTTCATGCTCAGGCTCCATGTGCTGTTGGAATGACTGCCAGTTGCTCTAAGACAGTTGTGCCTTCTGTTTACATGGAGCAGAAAAGAGAATATAGGAATAAAGAATAGAGAATTCCTGCTCAGGGACTAAGGGTTATTTATTTTACCTGAGTACTTTCAGTACCCATCCCAGAACCCATCACCTGGCCAGCGAGATAAAGCTATTCTAATTGAAATGTCCTGGGTAAAATGTTCCACTCCTGAAATCAGGAAATGAAAACCAAATCAAATTTAAAGAGATAAAATAGAAGAGGCATTATTAGACATATCAAATTCATGATGCTGAAGAAACGAGGAATGATGCCTGATAGTCAAAACCTTTCAAATATCTGTTATTTATAAACTATAAACTATGTGTTGGCATGCTATCCTATCCTATGGTAATAGGACATTTGAATGTCAGCCATACATATAACTCTCTAGGTGCAGACTATACCAACTCTTTTTGTACAGATTGTTCTCTCTTGAGGTTGTATGGTTATTTATCTAAGTTTGGCTTCAGGAGGTGTGAGAAATACATGTGAAACTTCTGGGTGAAATCCTTAAATATGCTTGTTATGCGCTCTCCACCATTTTGTGTGCAGTGACATGGCAACATTTAAAGTCAAATCTAGAAACCACTACTTCAGTACTATAAGAAACATTTCTGATATTTTAAGAGGAAACATTTCTCTTTGTTTTCAAATTGATTCTTTACTTACCACCCTCATTTCATACAATTACTATTGTAATTGCTTAGAGTAATGCTGGGATCACCAATGTAATGTGGTTTGCTAGGGAAAGAAAGGCATTTTTGACTCTCATGCATAATGCTCTGAAATTATTCATTTTATTTCTAAAATCTATTTCAATTGTAAAAATACTCTTAATAGAAAACAAATGGCTCTAAATTACACACTTGCCCAAAGCATATATTGAAGTCTACATTTAATATTGTTTAGATTTCAGCCAATTTTATTGACATAAATGGCATAGATCAGTCATTCTTTGACCAAATAGAATTGTTTTTCGATCCTGACCCTGAAAAGAAAGTTATCAGTATTCATCAAGTGCATCATCAGAATTATCACAAAATAAGCAGAGATAATCTACTTCAGGAAAGATTGTTTTAAACACAAAGTATGATTAATTTTGACACAAACCATGTTAAGGCTCTAATTAAGTGTCCTGGTGGGTTAGTCTATGTTGAGAAGATCCTCTGACCCTTAATGACAAGTATAAATGAAAAAAGTTGCTTATTTAGATAAGGGATGTGAAGGCTTCCATGGCAGCCCATTTTCTTGTAGAAAACCATAACATCCAGAGCTGCAAAAATTAAATGGGGTTGGAAAAACATTTTTTTAATAAAGCACAGATTGTCAGTATGCTCAAGTCACTATTGTTTTATAGATCAATGGGTCAAATGGTTTGAGTTCCTAAATACTACCTCTCCCAAACACTTGAACTTTCACAAACCTCTCTTTTTGCTGTGTGTTCACATTATCATAACTATGCACATTCCAGGGCTGAGAGAGTCCATTAAATCCCAGGACCTCAGAACTTTTACAAAATCTCTTCCCTTACAGAAAAATAAAAGATTCTGATTTTAGTTAACAGGTAAAACTGTCATCAATTATTCTGTGATAGCAATTTTGCCTCATTTCTGAATTTCTGAGGGAAAAACTGCTGTCCACTTAACAAGATGAAGTTTCTGAAGGCAATGACCATCACAATTCACCATCAACAGGTGTAGAGTCAGCTGCCTGTCTATTCTCTAAGGAACTGACACTCAAGCATCAGTTAGACTTTTGTGTAGATTCATATTTTTGATTGTTAAGACAACCTGTAGAGACCATATTTGTCTTGTGTTTTTGTATAAATATGCCATATAAAATAACAATAAATGTCATGTATATCAATACAGTAAAAAATTAAAGAACATAAAATAACACATCTTTAAGATAATCTTTACAAACAATGTCACAGACATTCCAAAGCTAGTTGATAATTCTGGCAACTTATTAGCTGGTAATAATTTATAGTTTAATATATTTGACACATTTCTAAGAGTTTCAAATGTGTAAATTCTGTAAATTCTAGCAATAACTCCATAATGATGCTAATGTTACTATCTCTGTTTTACAGATAAAGACACTAAAGCATATATAAATAAAGCATATAAAGTTTATATAATTTGTTCAAAGTCATGCAACTAATAACTAACAAGAGTGGCACTAATAATCTAGCAGTCTGATTCTACACTTTATACTCCATTGTCATGTAAAGAATAAACTATTACAAAGAAGATACCCACATTTGAAGGAAAGGGTACTAGTGAACTTTAAAATACTTACGTGTTCACATATAAATGATGACAACTAAGATGTGCAAAATTGTTACCACAGTTCTAAAACCACTTATTTAGTCTTTAAGAAGTCCAAATCAAAGAATATAGATAGTGCAACTGGAAATGAATTTTAGAGATCATATTTGGGCCTCAAAAACCCAGCTAGTTTAGGAATTTCTCACATTAGTTACTTACAGCATGATCTATTGATAAATTAAATAATCTCCTCTCACTAAATCTTTCTTTTTAAATTTTACATAGGAAACTAAATTACCTGAATTCATAGGTAGATAGGAGGATTTTGATAACAAAATATAAACAAAAATTATATTTATAAATAATGGTACATTTTCAGATGACTACAAGTTCACAGTCTGAGCTTAGACACTTTGAAGTACAATGTATGGAAAAAGGAGACTTAGATAAGCAGGGGGTAGATATTTGGGGGGTGCTTTAGGTCCCTGCAATTAGATTATAGCAATAGACTAATGGTTGCTCAGGGAATGGAATTCTTATGGTAGAAGAACCCTCCATGAGCAGAGGATGTGGTGTTTGAATCTACTCTTACTGTGCCCCTTTCATTTGGAAAGCACATTTTTCAAAAATCTACTGATTTTTAAAAGACGAATTGTCTGTATCTGTCTTCTATCTTTTTGCTCACTGGATCTGGTCTGTTACCCATGCTTCATAAATAATTAGAAATAATTCGCAGACTTTCTTGCTTTCTGCTCATGTTCTTTTGGTCATCTGTTCTCTCCAATCATTTACAGAGCCTATATTCAAGTGCCTGCAAGAATTTTATATCAATGTATCATGTTTACTTAGTCTCCTGAGAAGGACAAGCAACTTTAAATCAGTTAATATTAGTGAATATAAGGAGTGTCATATTCATTTTCTAGCTTCAAATAGTTTCCACTGTTCAGGGAAGATACTATAATCTCTCACCCTGAGGCCTTGTCTGTATGAAGCAACAGGCAACAGTAAATCACTTCTATTAAACATTGGTTAATTTAGGAAAAATAACACCTGTCAAGCAATTTTAGAACAGATTGCTTAAGTTTTCCTACTTAATGCCAGTGGGTAGACTCTGTAGCATTTTAAATATAGTTATATTTACAATGTTCATTAATTCATATATTAATTACATGATAATTATTAGCAGTTACTGTAATAAAATTATCAGATACTGTATAATTATCATACTGTATCAGAAACTGATAATTATCAGATACTGTAATATGCTCAGAGATTTTGATAAAAATATACAATATCTGCCAGTACGGGGGGCTCAGGCTAATGGGAAATAAAAATAGTTTTTGTTGGAATTTGTTTAGAGCACATACCAAACAAAATGTTAAGAACTTATAGGCATTATCTCATTTAGACTGCACAGCAATTTTAGAATTTATGTATCGTTACTACTCTCCTTTTGCAAATGAGAAAAACAATAAAAGTGAAATAAAATTTATAAGTATAAACTATTTGGCATATTTACAAAGCTAATCTACCAAGTTGGCTACCAACAACTTGGCTTGTGACTGTTTTGCCAATTCCTGCCCCAGTCTCTAAGAGCCCTGGCAGGTTTTGCTACCTGCCTCTGGGAAATTACAGCATTACGTAAAAAGTCCAAGCTACTCTACTGGAAACAGAAATCCCAGGAAGAATTGATGGACTCTAGCATTCAAGTGAAGAGATGAGTTTGGAGATCTGATAAGTCTAGACTTCAGATGATTCCAGTCTAGCCCAGCCATTATCCAACTGCATCCCCATAAAAGACTCAAACAAGAACCACTATCTTGAAACAGGCAATTCACAGGTTGTGAGAGAGAAAATATTTAAGTCTCTAAATTTTGGATTGTTGTGCTTCTTCATATAGATAACTGAGATCTATAGTTACTAACACATTCTACTCTTGAGTTACCTAAACCAAAAACATCAAAAAACTAAGTTACTACATACAATCATAAAAAGTTTTGCATGATTCTCCTATTAGATCATTTTGTCATAAGCAATACTTAATTTTAATAAAATACATATTTTTACTTATAAGTTATTCACATTCCCTAATATTAGCATCACAAATCTATACCAATGATAAAATGTTAAAAATAATAATTAGAAACACAACTAATATTTTGGACTTTGACATAAAGTCTCCCAGCCTAAGCACATTCTTTGATCTACAGACCCTGGTTTGGAGATAAATACTCAGTATTGCTAAGTAATAATAAAGGAAAATATTATTAATGATAAGGAAAACACAGCATATAAAGAGAAAATAGAGTAAAAAATGCTTTTCTGTGCCTAAGAATTCAGAGTTTCACCAAAAAGATATGTGATAAGTATTTCCCATTTATAAGAAATGCCAATATTAAATAATGCTCTAAGAAATACATATCCAGAGGTGCCAGTTTATATAATCATATATCTTGAAACATTGTACTGTGACTCAGGTAACTAAGACAAAACTGAACTCTCACAGAATCAGTGTTATACTTTTGAGGAAGGAGTTACTTCCTCATTGACAATAATTTAAAAAACAGGCATCGTCAACATTACATGGTAAAAATAAATATACAACACTCATGATCTTTATTACTAAAAAAGATTGTTTCAAGTACCATAAAATAGACAAATATTTAGGTAATGTGTTTCAGGAGTTCATTTTCTTATGATGAATATACAAAATATAAAATACAATATTATAAAATATTTGATCTCAAACTATTTGGCTGGCTGTCATAATGTTTGAAGATTCAACTGATTCCATCATCACTTCATATAAAATTTAGAAAAGCACTGAGTAGATTATTTGATTTGTTTATGAGAAATTTAAAGCTGATGATATCTTTCCACTAAGTTGTTTTTTATTTTTTAATTTTAAGTAGCACTTTATGCCATCCAATTTTTTCCCATGAGTCATTCATTTAGTTCTTCACTTGACAAATATAATCTAGTACATCCTATGAATCAAGTATCTTCAAGGTACTTAGGGGATAAGGGAGATGAAAATATTTGTGTCCTCATAGATTTAACACTCTAGAAAAGAGGAGAAAAACAAGCACACGATATATAAATATGTCAGTACATATTGTATGTTATGATGTGATAATTTCTCTGGCACAAACAAAATGCAGAACAGGGTAAAATGGGTACCAAAGGTGTGCAAGGTGAACTAGAGAGGTCAGGAAGTAAAAAAGAAGGAAGTAAAAAAGAAATTCATGATGCAATCAGTCAGAGGCTTTAATAGGAGTCTGATATGACCAGGAAAGCACAAAGCCAGCATGGCTGAAGCAGGTGAGGAAAGAAGAAGAGAATATGTGAGGAGACAAGAGGCAAAATGTGAAAAGGACTTAGGTATTCATCATAAGTCATATGGGGAGCAATTGTGGGGTTGTCAGAAGAAAGTTGGACTTTAAAAATATTATTCTCTTGCTTCATTAAAATAAACTCTAAGAGTCAAGGTGATGTGGGGAAGACTTCTGCAATCACTCCACAAAATAGTATTTTTGGTGAGAATTAGAATGAACTTTCTGTCTCTTCCTCATGGCCATGTCTTCATCTTTCTGAAAGAGAGAAGGATGTATATATTTCTATAGATGCATATGTTATACAATATTCAAAGATATTAAAATATATGAATAGACCCCCTGTCACTCAGCTCAGTTATCACTTCACAGACAAGCTTGTTTATAGTCCATCAACCTCTCACCTCCTTCCCCCATCCTGGGTTATTTTGAGACAACTTATCTACTTTGAAGGTACAAACTAAAAAGGCTTACTTGTGGGTTTTATGCATTAACAAAAGAGAATGGTTCTGGAAGAATCCCAGGTTTTTGGCCAGAGCATCTGGGAGACGAGAGTGGCCATCGGTAAAATGGACAAGTGCTATGAACAGAGCAAGTCTGAGGGTTGAGTTATCAAAAATTTGTGGATATGTTGATTTTGATGGATTTATTTAACATATAAGTGTATCTATGGACATTCCTATTGTAGCATCTAAATAACTGACATCATCAATAGAAAGACTAGTTGTAAATTTTTGGCAAATCGTGTTTGAGAAACTGTTTCTTTTGTTCTCTATCTTTTCTTTACTCTTTTCCTTACTTCTTAAGGGAAAAGAGACTGGTAGAAGGTCATATTACCAAGTATAAAGAAGTCCTGCTGAGTCGCTTGATAAGGTAGAGGTTATATATGAACTGATTAGATTTAAAGCAATTCATGGGAGGTCATGCCTTTCTACCTTCTTCTGGCTTCAAAGAAGTTTTCTGAGCCTCTGCTGTAGGAACCCTCAGAACGATGACCAAAGACAACAAAGATTTCCAGCGCTTAAGAAACAGAATTAATCTATTTTTAATCACCTTTATGATATCCCTAATGTCTGATAATAAGTTCAGTAATCTTATAATGAGTTATAAAATTTTAAAGAAAGACAAGTAGATTTGGCCCTAGTTGAATGAAAACTCAAAGGACAGATGCTTATTATTTTATTGAAAATACATCAATAGAATCTTAGTAATATACAGTGAAACCTATATACAAACTAGCTCTGCCATTTTCTAGTAGAATAATCTCAAATAAGATTCACTTAAAAAATATATTTATTGGGCCTCCCTGGTGGCACAAGGGGTTAAAACGCAACCTATGACGCTGTCCTCAGCTTCTGCAGCATGAGTTCGGTACCCCAGCCAGCCAGGGAGCAACCCACATGGTGCAGCAGACCTCTCTTGACTCCCCCGCTGCTCCTTTCAGCAGTGTATTTCAGTCAATATGCCTGTTCTTTTCACCACTCTGTCTCTGGTGAATCCTCTTACCCCCCCACACCTCTGGCCTGTACCCCAGATCCTGTAGACTTAAATATTAATAAATAAATCTTTAAAAAA
Organism: Talpa europaea; assembly: GCF_964194135.1. Lineage (NCBI taxonomy): Eukaryota > Metazoa > Chordata > Mammalia > Eulipotyphla > Talpidae > Talpa > Talpa europaea. Next base: position 51,084,146 of record NC_140076.1, read on the forward strand.
ATTAATTTTTTGGGCCTCCCTTGGCTCCAGGGTTTAAGTTTCAGCACTATAAGTTATTGCCAGCCACTGCGGCATGAGTTCTATTCCCAGCCAGGGAGTTAACTCACCTGTTGCTCCCCTCAGCAGTGTATTTCAGTAGATCCACCTGTTCTGCTCCCCACTCTTTCTCTGGTGAATCCTCTCACCCCCCCACCACCACCTCTGACCTACATCCCATGCATCCATTTCCTGTCTGCATGAATAAATAAAAACAAATCTTTAAAAAATTACATATTTATTTTAAATTTATTTTATATATATATACTTTTAACTTTTCTTAGTTCTGTGATGGTAATGAAAATACAAAAGTTTTAGTTTTATTGTGAGGAAAGATGTGCTATAAATATTAACCAATAACAAAGTACCTTGGCTACAGTAATTGTTCAATAGAAGTTAACTATTATTACACATGTGCAAAAATGGACTTCTTTTTATAACCTAGTCCGTCATCATTCCAAAGTGCAGAGAATGGTAACTTTAACTAGATGTGATTACGAAACACCATATGTCTTTGTTCAACTGCATATAGTCTAATAACTTTAGACAGCACAGACATATTAAATCACAAACCAAGGAGACTCAAATGAGGATCATTCTCTTTGTGCATGCATAAGTACTTCTTTCACCTTTACAAAACTTAGGAAAGAGAGACAACTTTAGAGATTTGTGGAAAATGGCAAGAATTAGGGCTGATCACATACTGATCACAAACCCCTAGAAAACACTGTGTGGGGAATGGACTCCTCTTGCTCAGGGGACAGATTAAATGACCAAGTAATTGGGTAGCCCTTTCCTTCCATAACTTATGTGAATACAAATGAAGTATTCACATGGCATTTCCATAATAGGTAACTGTCGCAATCTTATCAGGAACTAAACTTATTTTGCATAGCTGCATTTCACAAATTCTATCAGTGCATTTTATATATAAGCTAGCAGATTTTATAATTTGTTTTTGAAACATTTTTTGTCTAGTTCCATCTAAGAACTGTCCTGAAACTCTAAAAATGAATTTGCTTCATTTTCTCTTGTTGGATACTGCAGAATAGGTCATTTTTTTTAAAGACAGAGGTTGCCTTATGCTTTAATTTCATATGTTGACAATGAATTGCATGTCCAAAGGTAGTAAGTATTCCAGTGATTTAGAGGTCAGCATATGTTTTCAGCAAAGTGTGAGCAATGTGCTAAATACTTGCGTTACCTCAACTCCAAAAATAGTATGGATTTATATATCTGAAAAGAATATTCAACTTAAAGAGCAAAGGTGAAAGAAAATTTACTCTGTTAACTTTTCTTATTTGTGTGGAAAATCAACCTGCCATGTTAACCATTTGCATTTTGAGTGCAGTGTTCTACTTGCCCTCTGAATTATATCATTTGATTTATTGAATATTTGTCTATTAACTGTATTGACAGCCCAGGTAAAAGTCCATGGCCTTGGACTAGGGCAGTCTGAAATTCCTACGAGGACTTTGGGTCTAGAGTGACTGTAAGAGTTTGAAAAGGTGTGAAAAAAATGTCTTGGTGGTGGTTGGTGAGACCACAAGTACAATAGCAGATAGTGGTGCATAGTAGCAGTGTTGGTGATATTGGAAGCTTGGCTGTGTATCCATGCTCCCTTGTGTCCAGAAAAATAGTTAAATAAGCAAAATATATCATGTAAGAATAAGTACTATACTCATATCATTAAGCAACAAAAATCACTATGAATGTGTGATGGGAATATGATTTAAATAGAGTGGTCAAAGAATAATTTTGTGAAAAGATGTCTTTTGAGATGAGATTTGAATGATGAGATGATGCAAGCCATCAGAATAATTTGAGGTCAAACAGTTCAAATGGGAGATACAGCAAGTACAAAGAATCTGAGAAGGAAATAAGATTGGTGTGGTGTAGAAAAGGGAAATCATTCTAAGACATGACAAGAATGAAGTGGTATAGTGATCAATTTTACTTGTGTAATGTGAGAGAAATTATTAGATTAGCAACTATTTTACAATTGGTTCTAATTAAATTCTCTGCTCTGAGTAAAATATCTATCAATGTTAGAAAGGTAAGGTGAGGAGTTGAAAGTATATTTTGTGGGAAGGCAAAGAAGAAATAGTCAAACATCTCTGTCAAAGGAATATACAAGAATTTTGAAGAATATTAAGGAAAAGCATTTGGAAGAGGAGGAAGCGGAAATCAAGAGACACATTGGGCTGATGGAAATAAATCCAGGGTCTTTTTAAAAATTGAGGTATTTAATGTTTAATTTTTAATTTTCTCTTCTATTTTAGGCTTGTGACCATTACATCTTAAGTCCTATTAAAATTCCATTACACATAGCTGCCTAGATTGAATGCAATTTTGATGGGACATGGGCATGTTGAGAAGGAAAATAGCTATAGGATGTAAAATGTATACTAAGAATTCCACAGAAATGGAAGAGAGGTTAAAAAAAAAAAACCCTTTGGGAATTCATTGAAACTTGACTTCCAGATAATCCTGCAGGTACCTTAAGAAGCAGTGTGAAAATGCTCTCTGTTTTTACACCATTTTCCTCCCTCTTAGCCCTCACAAAATACCTCCTTTTGTCCTAGATATAACAAGAATTAAAACTTGTAAAAACTGCTACTACACTTTCATTGATGATGATTGTTAATGGTAAAATTCATATGGGACAATCTAAAAAGGAAAAATGTTCCAAATCAAATTGAAAATCAGAAAAATGCACTTAAATTAGTAAATTTGGAGAGATACTAAAGCCCTATGAAATTATGTGAAAATCAAAATTATTGAAAACTCTTTGTTTATATATCTTTGCATTCAATTGACAGCTGAGATGAAATCAACTTCATGGTTATCTAAGATAGTACTGGTGCTGCGCATCGGCCTCTGGATAAACAACAAAAAATAGAGAGTCTGGACGTGGCTGGTATTTTTCATAAAAATGAACATATTGGGTCTTTGTTTTTAAATCATTTTGCTTGTTCTTAGGTGGCAGGAACAGATAAAAACAAAACTGTCAACCCCACACTATTTTGAAGGTGACATCTGGAAATGCAGGTTTCATTCTTCCATTGTCTAAGTCACTTTAATCATTCATATTTGCAGCTGTCTGAAAGGAAGCTTCATTCGCATCCTTTTCCTGGGGGCAGAGAAATAGAACTGGCTATTCACTGAGTCCATTTAGAGAAAACCCAAACCCTGTATTCTGAGATACTGAACCTATCTTTTCAGAGTTGCAGCTGTTTTCTAGCACCCATCCTTTTATCCTTCAGAGAAGGGAAAAGAAATGGCTCTATTTATTGCTTAGAAAAATATGTATCTTGAACTTGCTGCAATTAGATTTCTAAAATTGAATTCATTGAACTTGTATCACTCTGAGGTTAAGAAATAATAAGGCATGTGCTTGATTACTGGAAAGGCTTGTTCTTGTCCATATCTCATAATTTAAAATTTTATTCAAGAGTCATCACTGCTATTTTCATCAATTTCTGACCCCTTTGTTATTCCAGATACTCCAAGGTCAGCACAGTTGTTGTGGAATGAATTTACTGTGCTCACTAGAAACTGGCTATATTGTCCAGATTTCTCTGGTTTTAGCATGGAGGAAGTTATGAATACAAGTTCCAACAAATGTTCAACAAACATAATATCATATTAATGTTATAGAAAAAATTTTTGTTTAATAGATGGAATTTCTACAGAACTGATCATAAACTTACCAAAAGTTCAGAGACATTAGATAAAGCATAATCTCATCTCTATGTGAACCAATGACAGTCTTTCACTCATTAATTTTAAGAACTTCTTATGACAAAGTGTTATATGTTATTTCTTGTGCCCTTGAAATCCTCAGGACAAAAGGTTGAAAGTGTACAGACAGGAAAAGTATGAAAGTGGTTAAAGCAATCTTGTTGGTGTGGGTAGCCTGAAAATATTCTTTTCTTGCTCTTATAAAAGGTGGTTTTCAATTTACTAGACAACCATGAATATTCAATTGTAATTTTATATTCCATGAGTCTCAGTTTGTTTATTCATTCATATTAAATGTTCACTCCTAACAGAATATCTAAGAAAGAGAGCAGATATTACCAAAAAAAGCAATCACCACAAAGAAAGGCATCATTTCAACAAAATCAAGATTGAAACAGATTATTAATTTTCAGAAACATAACAGGTGGCTTACTCTTCAATTATAAAGTTAGATTAAGCAGATATTAGAAATTGTTAATTGATAGTTTTGCTGAGTAATTACTAAATGCCATTCTAACTAGTTGACTGAATTGTCTGAATTCAGTAAAGGTGCAAATGTGAAATCATTTTATTTTTTACCAATTACTGCTTTTAGCCATGCACTGTCAAACCTGCCTTTCCAGGCCATTAATGATGTGTCAGGAAAATCTTTTAGCTTTCCAGTCATTTTCTGTCCTGTCGACTCTACTCTGGTTGAAAACTTCAGTCTTACATCCAAGCTAGTGTTGGTCTCATCTCATTTCTGGGCCCTGTCCAAACTTCAGCTTGAGGTACTTATATACTAAAAAAAAGGCCTCCGTGAAGAAGATTTTCAGGGCTCCCAGCAAATGTGGACTTGCACTGCTGTGCAATACATTTGAGACTGTTTTCCTCCTAGACCATTGGACCCTAGTAATTAGAAGGAGCTTCTTTCCTTCTCTTTTGTTTCATAAGAAGTAAGCAGTGATTTTATTCCTTCTCCTCTCCCTTTGTATTCTTTTACTTTCTGGTGCTTTGGGATTTCTTTAATTGGAGCTTATTTTTTTTTTTTTGTCTTCAATTAATTCTGTAACTGCTCTGGCTAGCACCAACCAGCCCCATCTATAACAGGCATCCAAATCCTGTAGGGCACATATGTAAGCTCTTTAGAATGTATTTTAGCATCTTTTCATTGTGCAGGTCCCTGCAAAATATCTAATTCAATCTCTCTGCATTCCCACCCCAAGGAGTCCACCCAAAAACTTCTTGCTGATAGGGTCTTCTTTTTCAGGGGTGGGAAGTAGACAACATGGTTAAAGTCTGACCACCATGCATAGTGCCTACTTGGTTCATGCAAAAGTCATGTGTTCATATCAGGCAATTCTTCTGACGGCTTCTTCTTACCTATCTCCATATTGTCTACAAGTCACCTTTATCATTATTTACATAAGGAAAAAATAGATCAAAGAGGACTTTATATAATCTCATCCCTATTCAGTGAATGAGCCCCAGTCCCACCAACTTGCAGTAAAAAAGATTTTATAAGGAATCAACTTGGAGTTCCCTTTACTTGGCTTTGTACTCCTCCATTAAGCTAGAAACAAATAGGTAAAAAATTCTGCTCATCTCTTTTCTCCATGCACTTATATAAATTATATAAGTTATACCACTTACATAACTTATACAACTTATATAACTTACATAAGTTATATTAGTGAGGGCCTGAAATGATGGTTGGGGTAATAGAGCCTTACAAGATTTAGAACAACTTTGAGTTGAGATAGCCACTTTGAGAAGATCAGAAATAGCACCATGTCTCTTGAATCAAGGATTTAAAAAATTAGTTGTTGTTGAGGAATGTAGATAAAATAGATAAGACCATGTTTGAGTTCATGTGGAAGAGGTGTAAAGTCTTATTTGTGGGGATATGGTATCAAAAATTTCTGCTGAAAGAATTGCTTTACATTCACAAAACTTTCTGCCTAAACTCTTCACTTAGTATATACCCACTCTCAAAGGAGTTTGTCCAAAGTTTGCCAGACTGCACAGAAATTCTGATGATGTATGAATAACAGGGAAGAAATGATAACAAGGTTGGAAAGGTCAAGTATAGACCAACAACAAAGGTTTCTCTGGTGAACATCAATTTATATGTGAGGAAATTCATAACTAATAAATAATAAGCCAAACATGAGGAATTTCATAGGTAATAACATCTGTATGCACATAATAAGTAAAAAGTAGCAAAATTTGTCTTGGATGAAAGTACCGTAGCCTCTTTATTTATGCCACTCTTTTTACATTTATCAAGAATTTACTCAGTGCTTTATGTATGCATTGAGACACAAAATTTACTTTGGAGGCCTCCCAGGTGGCACAGCAGGTTGAGCGCAGCCCTGTGAAGCTGTCCATCCGCAGCCTCTGTAGTTCGGTTTGATTCCTGGCCAGCCAGGGAGATTCCCACATGGCGCGGCAGATCTCTCCTTTCTCATCTACTATTCCCCTCAGCAGTGTATTTTGGTCCATCTGCCCGTTCTGCTCCCTGCTCTGTCTCTGGTTACTCCTCTCATCCTCCTGCGCCTCTGGCCTGTACCCCAGCTCTTGTATAAAAATAAATAAATCTTTAAAAAAAAATTTACTTGGGCCTCCCCTGGTGGCGCAGTGGTTGAGCACTGGGCTGTAAAGCTGCAGCGCTGGTTCAATCCCCGGCCGCTGGCGAGGGTCCCACAAGGCCCACAGACTTCTCCTGCCGCGCCCGCTGCTCCCCTCAGCAGTGTATTTTGTTGGTCTGTCTGTTCTGTTCCCTGCTCTGGCTCTGGTGAATTCTCTCAACCTCCCGTGCTTCTGACTGTACCCAGTGCTTGTATAAATAAATAAATAAATAAATCTTTAAAAAAAATTTCTTTGGGATATATACTTTCTCATTCTCATAGAATGGTCATAAAACATACAGGTAGTTAAAAGCTTAAAATTGCTATTGTAAAACTATATCTCAATGTATCCTGCATTACAAAACTTCTATAAAAGGGAAAGAAGAGTTTGAATATGTGAGCAGAATCAGAGAGACATTTGTGACTGAGAACAAGGGAACAGTGAGTGTGCATATGTCTTGCTACTTATAATTTAAATATCAATATGTGATGGAGGCTAAGGCTAGAAAATTTGGGAAGTAGGCATCACAAGGTCAGAAGCTGGAGGTGGGGGTAGAAATAATTAACATAGTCATTAAACAAGCTATGTAGAAAAGTATCTGAAGGCATAGACAGAGGTGCAGACAGGCTGGGATATGGAGATTGAGGACCATTGTAAAAGAATGACCAGTCCTTCCAAATTGGCTCAGTCAAACCATGTACAGAAAAAAAAAAAAAAAAATCCTTAGGCACCAACACTAGAAATAATTAATTTAACAGCAGTTAACATCCCACAGAGGAATGAACCACTCCCAAAGAGAAGACTATATCAGTGTAATTTCTGCACTGGCAAGAGGCAGCAGCTCTCCTGCCCGCCTGTGCCTATGCTGGTGTTTCTCTTCACCAACCTTCTCTGCAAAGCAGCAGAGGCAGCTCTCTCCCAAGGCAGGTGTCTCTTGTCACAAACCTCTCCCTTTCAGGGGCAGCTCTTTCTGCCTGCTTGTGTCTATGTACGTGTCCTTAACTTCCTTTCCGTCTTCATAATAAATGTGCCCTTTTGAATATAACTACATACCTCTGCCTCATGGAAGAACTTCCCTGGGGAAACTCACCACATGTTACTGAAAGGGGAGACTTGGGGAAACTTTTCTCAGAGGTAACTCAAGTTCCCTGCTCTCTGAACCCAACACTTTTCCAAACTAACATCAGTATAGAATATGGACAAAATGAAGGTTGAGGTAACTGCAATTGGGAGGTTACTACAAAGGCATGTTTCTTAAATATTTACCACTTGCTGTATATCACTTACCATTTGGCTTTGGAAATAATGAGGTAATAAGATAATGTTCCTAACATTAAAGAACTTATAATCTATTATTGAACATAAGGAGGGTGTGTGTGTGTGTTGGGGGGGGGTGTCTGTGTTAAGGAAATAGGTGCCAAATGAAATGATGGATATTGCTAGCTATTTAACTGCATGGCTTACTTGTTTTTTAGTGTCATAGTGAGCTATGGGATGGAAGTTCTGTAGTGTTTTCTACTTATTTTCATTCACTTGGCAACAAATTACATTTTTCCATCAGTTATGGCATAAATGAGAAGTGATACAATATGATAAATTATCATTAAAAATTCAATACAGTGTTCAAAAGAAATTAATATAAATTAAAATACCCTAATTTGGGACTTAAAATATTGCCTCTCATCTATTGCCCTAAGCAAGCAAACCACTTAACCTCAACCTTGGTTTTCTCAAACTGAGAGCTAACAATTATTTATCTACCTCATAAGAGTTTGAGGATTAATTAGTTAATGTTTATAAAGTACTTTTAAAGAGGAAAGAGCTGAATAAGTAGCGCTATTAATAGTTCAGCCTTTTAATTTGATTTCAGTGTTTGAGAACAATGCAAGTCTAATTCGGCAGTTGTCAGACAGCTATGGTTGCTGTGTCTTTAGAATGAATTCATAACACAAACTTGGTTTGAATAGTGCCTTGTAAAGAAATTACTACAATACGAAAACAACATGTCAACAATTCTGTCCAGTTTCTATAGGTAACATGGACCTAGAGTTAGGTTACTTAAGTCCAGAGAAACTTCATCTAACGAAGATTGCATGGAGCATGAAGAGATGGTGAATGATTGCTATGTAAAATGATAACTAGCATTTATTCAGGTCTTACTGTTATAGGACAGGGAGAGGGGCAGCCCAAACCCCGCAAACCTGCCTATTCTAAATGGGTTCTGCCATCCGCCACATCAACACAAAACATATGAGACTTTAATGGGAAGGAACTTTAATACAATTAGGAAACAATACAGGAAAGGCAAAGAATCTAGTTTCTAAATCAAGCACCCAAAGTTACCCGTCCCCTTGTGGGTAAAAGTCCATCCATATGGGATCGGCCCAGAACAAGGCCCCAAAGCCTGCCACAAGTCTAAAGCATCTTCCAGTGGGGACCTACAGAAAAGGATCAGAAACAACTAGACAAGCCCGGAAGGAAAAGAGCAAAATCAACATCAAGATAAAAGCTGCCATTGTCACCTCCCCACAGGTCTCACCCACATCTGTGTCACCCAGTCCACGACCAAAAGACAAGCGCAGTTTTTTCACGTGTCTCTAAGCTCCATGCGCCTCCTCCAGGTCTCCTTCTGGCTCCATCCTTCCTTCCTCAGTCTCTTCTGCAGCTTCTTCTCTCCCTTCTCAGCTCCACCCTCCCTTGGGTGGGGCAGGGAACCTCCCCCTTTCCTAGGGACCACCCTGTTACATTACCACTTCACTGACATCCCAGATCAGGAACAGAATGGAAAAAGTTTACTCCTTTCAATCACAATTGGTATAGTCTTAAGACCTGAAAAGAAGTATTGAAAACCCTGATTCAGAGCACTTCAAAATTTTACAGTTGAAGAAACCAACTACTACAGAGTTTTAAAGATTGATTTAAGTCTTAGAGTTATGACAATTGTGAATAACAACTTGCAACAAAGTCACTTGCCAGTACAACCATATAGTCCTTTTCTTATATGACACTACCTTTTTTTCCCCACACCACCATTGTTTTCATAAAACAATGTGTATGATTTACATGCAGTTTTGCGACATACCATTATAGGATACATGAATTGGAAGAGAACCTAATAGTCTTTAGCTTTATAAATGAGAAAATTGAAGATGGAATTTATTTTTTTCTGAGAGATTAAGCAGTTAATTTTTTCTCTTTATATTAATTTTTTTACATCATTGTTCATTTTTAAACAACATTTGCTTTCCCCCACCCCCTCAGGTGTAGTCCCCATAAAGTTTCCTTCACCAATGCACCCGTGCACCATCACCTCAGTCCCCTGTGCTCCTCTGACCCCTCTCCCTCCTCCTCCCCTGCAGGATGTGTCTGATTTATAATTGTCCGTTTTTGCCTTGTTGTGTTTTGTACTGTTATTATTTTTTTACACTGATGTCTTATTTGGTTCCCCTATATTCCTGCTATAGTGTCATAGCTCACTATGACACTAAAAAACAAGTAAGCCATGCAGTTAAATAACTAGCAATATTCATCATTTCGTTTGGCAACTATTTCCTTAACAACACCCACATATATATATATATATATATATATATATATATATATATATATATATATTTCCTTAACAACACACACACACACACACACACACATATATATTTTCCCTATATATTCCATCTGATATTTTTATTTTTCCTTCTAGCTTATTTTACTGAGCATAACTCCTTCTAGTTCCATCCATGTTGCTGTGAATGGCATGAGCTTATCTTTTTGATTGCTAAGTAATATTCCATTGTGTATATCTGCCACATCTTCTTGATCCAGTCATCTATTTTTGGGCACATGAAAAAATGTCCAATGTCCCTTTTAATCAGGGAAATCCAAATTAAAACCACACTGAGATACCACCTTACACCTGTAAGAATGGCACATATCAAAAAACCAAGCAACAACAAATGTTGGCGAGGATGTGGTGAAAAAGGAACTCTCCTACATTGCTGGTGGGAGTGTGAACTGGTCCAACCACTATGGAAGGCTGTTTGGAGGTTCCTCAGTCTACTAAGAATGGAGCTACCATATGACCTGGCAATTCCACTCCTAGGGATCTACCCAAAGGACACAAAAATATTGATTCAAAAGAACACCTGTACACCTATGTTTATTGCTGCACTATTTACAATAGGTAAAACCTAGAAACAACCCAAATGCCCAAAAAAAGAAGATGGAATTTATACACATATACAAAGGTCTTCCTAAGATAAGCCATATTGAGTTCCTGATGGCAGAATCTGAATCTAGTGATCTTTTACCACCCCATAAAAGTAGCATTCTGGACAAGAGAACTCAATAATTGAAAAATAAGCTTATTAATGTTCTAGTATATGGCTGGTGTCTCAATTTGCCACTAAAGAGTGAACTTTTGTGTGAGCTACTGATCATGCTGCCTCATTGTGCTATGTGATAATCAAATAGACAGTTAGAAATGGGAAAACAGTAAGTACCTCAGCATAGCACATGCCACACCTTTGCACACTCTACATAAAGAAAGTGAATAAATAAACACAACAACACATATAGGCTGGATGACTCAATAACTATAATCTATGTTTCTTTATTCTCACTGTTAATTAAGTATTTCTAATGATTTAAGGAGATAGTCTTACCAGTAGATTATATGCAATCCATTAAAAAGCTAATAATCACAGACATGCTTTAAATAATGAATTAGACATACATTTTAGAGGAAAATATATAAGGTTTTTCGCTCACTTCCACAGACATGGAAAAATTAAAAAATCCAGCATCATCCTTGATGGTTGATATTTCAATATCTTGACTTTGTAATACTCTTTGTAATATAAATCTTTTTGTTCTATACATAGCCTTCTCTTTTGAATGCCAGTATGAATGGTTTCTTTCTGTTGTTATCACTGTCCTGCATCTGAGGGGAATTTGTCTTATATGCTTTTGTTTTTCATGTCCATTTCAATGAAGGTCTGTCAATGAACTGGGAAGTAAGTGTTTCTTCCTATCAGCTCACTGTCAAGAAAAAGGCTAGGGGGAATGCAAACTCACACACACACACACACACACACACACACACACTGGTAGTAGACTTTTGGCTGTTATCACTCAGTTTTATGTTCTACCAGCAGCTTCAGCAAACTATAATTTTCTTTGCGAATATGCTTGCTCAAAGTATCTCAACTTTATATTTGCTACTTCGTTTTTGAAAATTTATATTTAGACACCCTTCATTTTTTTTTTTGGTAGATGTCTCACTGAATTATGAAATGACGGAGATAAAGCCTTCATCTCTTATTTCCTGAGTCCTGCTGTGAACATTTCTGTATTTCTCCCTATTTTCGACTCATCTTTTAAAAGTAGCTGTCATTTTTAATCATCTAATTGTACCTGGGATAGTATTCAAAAGTTACATTGGTCAAAATAATGCAATTTCAGGTGAGCTGCAAATTTCAAAAGACTATATGGATGGACGACTTATCTGCTGATTATATTATAATTATGACTTATTGGTTGCTAACATAAGGTTAAATACAGTCACCAAAATACTGGAAGATGGTTTTCCTAAGGTATATACAATTGATATCACACAAGAAGGCAAGGAGCTTAGTATTCAGTATTTACATTTTTATTTTTCATAGCTTTTTTGGATGTCATATACAGATAACTTCTTCTAATGGTTGTCTTTAGAGAGGGAAAAGGAAAAGGAAAGACTGTACCTTCTGCTATTGATGCAGATTGAATATCAAGAATATGAATAAATTATGGAATAATTCAACAACTGATGAATATTCTCAGTGGCCACAGCTGTACAAGTAATGAACAAACAATAAAATGTCACATACAGGAAAGGAGAAAAGAGAAAGTTATGTCAAGAGGGTGCTCTGTGTCATTGTCTTAATCTTATGGAAGATTAAGCCAAAATAAATCCAAAATGGAAACATCCTCAAATGAAAAGCCCTACCTCATTAGTCAAATCAGACATCTAAATTGGGAAAGGATAAATCCTGTCACATTTTGGACTTGTTAAATGTCTGGAAATATTTTCAAATGAAATGTCTTTCTAAAATTTAATGCAACAAAATGTCAGTCATTTTTATCCTTAATTTTAAAATATCTGAGTAATGTAGACATAAAACTTATTCCTTGGCTTTCAGATTATTTTGGAGTCATCTGATTAAAACTTTGTTTTTGGGGACATGAAAAGACAGCATGAAAAGATTTCAAATTCAATTAAATATACAGTAAATTTAGCTGTTTTATTTCAAAAAGTCCCTATCCAAAAGTGTACTGGTCACTATGTACCCAACTATTTCTATTTCCTTTTTTTATGAACATTTATCTAAAGATACAAACAAAACACAAGTTTCAACATGCTGCAAAGTCAAATGAAGGGTATTATAGGACATATTTTTGGAGTAATAAAATTAAACAACCTAAAGAGTGATATTCATCTTGCTAAAATCAAATACCTTATTTTTAAGAATTGCCTTTGATGTAGACTCACTGGGAAGGTTATTTATTGATTTTATCCATAGAAATATATGACACAGGAACCTCCCAGTTGTCACAGGTGTTAAAGTCTCAGCACTATCAAGCTATTGCCAGCCACAGCAGCACTGGTTCCATCCCAGGTCAGGGAGCTGACCTACATGGTGTGCAGCAGACCTCTCCTGTCTTGCCCACTGCTCCTCTCAGCAGTGTATTTCAGTATATCCACCTGTTCTGTTCCCCACTCTGTCTCTGGTGAATCCCTACATCCCCCACCCCCACCTCTGTCCTACAACCCAGTTCTTTTATGCATAAATAAATAAAAACAAATCTTAAAAAAACAACAACAGAATGTGAACTCTAACTATAGGACAAATACTATGATAAATAAATTCAAAAGGCAAAGAAAGAAGTGGTAAAACTATTTACAATTAACAGGATAGAAAAATATTAATTTCCCTAATATATGTGTCTCCAAATGGATATGGAAATGGCCAACTAAGCAGAAATTATAGGCAAAAGATATGAGCAAACATTTCATTGAAAAGGAAATTTAAAGGGTTTTTCAGTGTGAAAAAGATGTTCACTACTAAGTGAAATGTAAAAATCCAAATATATAAGAGTAAAGACATGTCAGACATATCTGATATGTCTGACATGTCTCATATATATGAATGACAAAATAGACAAATTGTATGTATATGTATATATATTATGTATGTGTGTATATATATTGTATATGCACATTAATTTGGAAAATTCCTATGAGGAAGGTTTAGCAAAATCCATCAAAATTGTAAATCTATATGTCTTTGACTTAGAATTTTTATTTTTAGAAATATATTTACTATAGAAATTTTAGTACATGCATAAAATTGTGTACGTTAAAGTATAGAGCACATTCACTTAAACATTGTATATCACTGAAAAATAATGACAGTGCTTTAAATGAACATTAATAGGGACGTAGCTTAAATATGTTTCAATAAAGTTAATGAAGGATAAGAAAGATGGTCACAAGTAATATGGAAAAATTTCCAAGTATAGAACCAGCTATAAAACAGATTATAGCATATAAATATTTGTGTTAAAAGGCAGAGAAAAAATACCTCTTTGTATTTTCCTGCATAAATATCTCTTAGACTTTGGAAGAATATTCAGAGTGTTAAAAATGAGAAATACCTGTATAATCAGGTGATGAAAAGGGTTGATGGGGCAAGGTGGAGGTGGATTGTTTCTCTACATAAGGCATTTTTTTTTAAACTGTAAATCTTCAAGTTTCAACTGTGAGTTGTCCTATTTAAAGTCTTAATATTGAAAAAAAAGATTTTTATAGAGTACATACAAGTTGTGCTAATTATACTAAACCGGTATCATTCCCTAACTTCATTCTCAGGTCTCCAACTCTTGTGTATGTGTCATTCAGTCCCAGAAGGAAATTCTATCACTAATGGAACAAAATGAAGTTAGTTAGCAGCACCTACTGAAACACTCCCAATTTCTCACTAATTTACCAACAAAAAATTCATAAAAACTAACACAGAAAGAGAGCAAATTGCTAGAACTCTGGAATAATATTCATATAAGATAAATGGACCTAGATTGAAAAGTAGACCTATATTTTAACTTATGGTACAAGAGAGACTAATTATAAGCTTTAAAAACTATTTTAAACATCATAAAATTTAAAACATACTAAATGAGCAGAACAAAGAGGGCTTTTAAGTCTTTCTTCAAAACAATGGGCTAAAATATGTAGAAAAAATTGAGAATGTTATTAGCCTATGGTGGGTTCTCAATCAGTTTTCCTACCATTTAAAAAACTTATCTGTGTCATATACTTTTTTTAAGATTTATTTTTATTTATGTATACAAGAACTGGGGTGTAGGCCAGAGGTATGGGGGGTGAGAGGATTCACCAGAGACATATTGAGGAGCAGAACAGGTGGATCTGCTGAAATACACTGCTGAGGGGAGCAGTGGGTGATTCAGGAGAGGTCTGCTGTGTATGTGGTTTAGCTCCCTGGCTAGGGATCTAACTCATGTTGCAGTGGCTGTTAATAGCTTCATAGCATAACCCTTGTGCTACCAGAGAGGCCCCTAAAGTTCACATTTTGTGGTAAAATTTATCAATCTTTTTCTTTTATGCTCTAAGAATTTTTGTCATAATTAAAAAGCTTCCTCTCCTGAAGCTATGAAGCTATGAAATAATACCTCTACATTTTCTTCTTGTATTTTATGATGTTTGTTCCACATTTATAGTTATATTAATGGGTATATATATATATGTATATATATATGTGTGTGTGTGTGTGTATGAAATTATCATTTTACAACATAAGAAGTTAGATACAATTTCACTTTTCTGAAATGACAATGGTGGTGTGTCAGTATCATTCAGTATCATTCATTGGTCAGGTCATTAGATTCTTCTGTGATTTGAGATGTTACTTTTTTATTAAATCATTTTTGAGCAAGTAGTTATACAGTGCAAACTATGTGTCAAGCATTGCTCTAAGCACCAGTAATTCAGCAGGGCATAACACACCCATTTCTTTTTTTTTTTTTTTTTTAATACAAGCACTGGGTATAGTCAGAAGCGCTGGAGGGTGAGAGAGTTCACCAGAGCTAAAGCGGGGAGCAGAACAGGCAGACTGATGAAGCACACTGCTGAGGGGAGCAGCGGGTGTGGCAGGAGAGGTCTGCCACCATGTGGGGCCCTTGCCCTTGGCTAGGGATGGAACTGGTGTTGCAGAGGCTGTGGGCAGCTTTGCAACCCAGCGCTCAAGGCTGTGTCACCAGGGGAGGCCCTGGAGGGTTTCTGTTCTAATGGAGGAGACGGATACTCAAACTAGAAACTAACACACCATATTAATGCTCACAAGTGCTTTGGGAGAGTAAGTCAAGAAAAAAAAACAGATATTTCAGAAGGGGAAATGCCATTGTCATTTAAATAATGTTGGATGCTTCATGGAAAATGTCACATTTGAACAAAAACTGGCAAGAGTGAGATTTTTGACTATAAGGTATAAGAGGTCTGTGGGAGAGTAAATTGAACAAAGCTCTGGACCTAGAGATTACTTGATACATTCACTTTAAAACGAGGAGTCCTACATGATCAAAGCAGAATGACCATGATGAGAATAGCCGACTCTTGATTAGGAATGAAGTCATGAGAGCTCTCTATAGGAATCTTGTGTTTGTAAAATGAGTGAGATGGAAGGTCTAGGAAGGTTTCATATGGAAAAGAGAGGCGAACTGACTTACATTTTATTAAGATTACACTGGTTCTGAATAGAGAATAGATAGTAGGAAGCAAAGGCAAAGCAGACCGATAACTTAGGAAGCTTTTGCAATAATCTGGATGAGAAATGATTTGTAATAGAGATCTAGTTAGCTCTAAATGCAGTGGAAGGAAGTAAAATAGAAGATTCCAAGACTGGAATCTTTTTAAATTTGATCTTTTTAAATTTAATCTTTTTAGGGCCTCCCTGGTGGCGCAGCGGTTGAGCGCTGGGTTGCGAAGCTGCCCGCAGCCTCTGCGGCTGCTCCCTGGCCACCAGAGGAGGGTCCCACATGGCGCGCAGACCTCTCCTGCCACCCGCTGCTCCCCTCAGCAGTGTACTTCGGTCCTTCTGCCTGCTCTGCTCCCTGCACTGGCTCTGGTGAATTCTCTCACCCTCCTGCGCTTCGGATTGTACCCAGTGCATGTATAAAAAACAAACAAACAAACAAATAAATAAAACATGCCTCTGTTAAAAATAAATAAATAAATAAATAAATAAATAAATAAATTTAATTTTTTTAAATTCCACCAACTTAAGTTGGTGTTGTCTCTACTTTTTTCAAGGTTTCTTGCAATAAAGACGTCCACTAAAATTTCACCATATGTCTATTGACTTATTATAGAGGTTGCTATAAATTTCCAGGGAGTAAGATGTGCTATTTCTAATGCTCTAAGAGACTAATCATTTATTGGACCTCCTGTGTAGTTGTTAACATTTGCCTTTAATGTCCTTGGGTTATAGTTCAGATAGCTCCCCAAGTGAACACTTGGCTGTCTTAGCTTGGTTTCCATCAAGGTCCATTCATCTTTAGTCCATTGTGTTTTTATGGCATTTAATGTAATGTGAGCAGTTTTCTCTGCAGAGGCCATTATCAAAAAGTCATCTTCATACAGATGGTATGCATTTGTACTTGAGTTTATCTAATTAATTGATGCATCATAATAAAAGCTAATTGATTTTATTTTCCTTTCCATTTTTCATGTGAAAAATGAAAGTCCAAACCTTCTTACTAAGTTCCAGGCGTGGTAGTACATTTAGTAAGTATTGAGGTTTCATAAAAGATGGTGATAGTCTGCTGTCTATCAATGCCTTTGTAATCCACAGCAAGGCCCAAGCACCAATGACTCCCACTAACCAATCAGGAATATTAAATTTAGAAATGATATTGGTTAACATATCTTTCTGAACTACTTAGTCTCTAAGAAGACCAAATATATTTTCTCCTATTCTGAGCTATTATTTCAGTTGTACAGTCTGGGCAAGGTACAAGCCAGTTGCAGATCATACATTCCATTGACTTTTTTAATCTAAAGAATGACAGCATTTAATCAATTTGTATGTGCTTGTGGTAGACAGAATTCAAGATAGGTCCCAAGATTTCCAAACCCTGGTTTCCTTCTCTCACCTTTTCAAACAATAGAACTACATATATCTTTGGAGGGATTTTGAAGATGTAACTAAGGTCCCCCCAGTTGACTTAAAGATAGGGAGAGTAACGGGTGGGCCTCACTTACATGAGTCTTTTTAAAGTAGAGAACTTTTTCTATCTGGTGGTAGAAAAGAAAGTTAGAGATTTGATCATGAGAGGGATTCTAAATGAAGGAGATACTCTTTGCTTACTTGGAAGTTAGAGGAGTCCATCAGCAAGGGCTGAGTGTGCTCTGTAGGAACTGAGATCAGTCCTTGCCTGATAGTAAACAAGAGAACAGATGTAGCCATCTTATGCCTGGAAAGAACTTAATCCCGTCAATGGTCTGAATGGGCTTGAAAGAAATCTCAGAACTCCTGAGGAGCATATAACCAGCAGAAAACTCAATTTCAGTCTTGTGAGGTGCTGAACATACTACACAACTAGGCTCTTTCTGACTCCTTACAGAAGTTGGAGATAGTAAAAGTGTTGTTTTAAACTTCAATGTTTATAGAAATTTTTAGGTAATAACAGAAAACTAACACAGTAATCAAGTATTCTTAAGTATCCTAATAAGAATACTCAAATCATCCTTATTATGATAAAAATCAAAAGGATGGGAAAAAACTAGCTTATCTATCTATCTATCTATCTATCTATCTATCTATCTATCTATCTATCTACAGAGTAGCTAGTTCATATAAACACAGCTAATGTATGTCTATATATGTGCATATAGATATGAATATACATGCACATATATATCAGTCAGAAAAAAATCCAAGTACTAGCCATGTAAACTGTAGTATCCAGCAAGTTTAAATGTTTGCAATATTCACCTGTAAGAAGAGTACAGTAGCAGGTCCTAGACCTAGTACTTATGTCTGTTTTTCCATCTTAATGTTTTGAATTCCAACATGGGTCTTGGTATTAGTCCATTTTCTCAAATGCTATTTAGAGAGAGCAGCAACTTTATCTTTCATTAGTTATCCAGAATATCCTCAAAGAGCCTGATTTCCTACTTTCTGGCTACAAGAAGTAACCCATCTGGGGTTTTCCTTTTGTGGCATATCTTCATGTATTTTCTTCTCTTTTTTTTTAACTTTTTTTAAATATTTATTTATTTATACAAACACTGGGTACAGTCAGAAGTGTCAGAGGGTTAGAGAATTCACCAGAGCAGAGCCAGGAACAGAACAGGCAGACTGACAAAATACACTGCTGAGGGGAGCAGCGGGTATGACAGGAGAGGTCTGTCATGCCATGTGGGACCCTTGCCTTTGGCTGGGGATCGAACCGGCAGCCTCGCAGCCCAGCACTCAACCACTGCGCCACCAGGGGAGGCCCTCTTCATGTATATTCAATGATGTTTCTTTGGGTGTTTAGCCTTATAGAGTCTCTATCTATTGCTCCATCCCTCCTGGGGCCTGAAGCTTTTCCAACAAAATTCCTCCAACTTCTCGCTGCACCCTGAGCAACTGGACCAATGTGACTGCTCAATTCTCTTCTGGGACTTAAAACAATGATGCTTTAGCAGAAATTCTAACAGGATACTGGCCTGTTGGATTATATGGCCACACTGTCCATTCTTGTGTTTCCTGAGACCTATTCACTAGGATTATCAGTGACCTCTCATTGTCCCTAAATAGAAAAGTTTCCAGCCCTGGGGTAGTACAGTTAAACTCTGTAACTCTATAAGCATGAAACACCACATTGTTTACTCTTATGCAGATGTAACAAAGGTCTTGTCAGGAATAAACATAAGGAGAGAAATAGCAGAGCACACTATGTCTCCCATCTCTTGATAGTCTACACTGCAAGTGTTCTCCATGTATCATGGTCAACTTAGCTACAGAAATGCATCTGTCTTAGCTAGCAGGCAAGAAAAGCCCCACATCCACACTGTAATTCATATTTATAGGTGAGTAAAAGAGGAGCTGGGGATACCATCCTCATCATCCTCTTCTAAGTAATGAGAAATATGTGAAGAGTGTGAAGAGAGCTCTGCATTCAGGGACATCATTAGAAAGAATATGTACCCAGGGCCAAAGTTGTACATGCAGAGGCCCTGAGAGCTGCTTTGTCTGTCAAGAATGATGACGTCTGACAAAGATAATGGTATTTCTCTGCACCTAGACTTATTTCAGCTGTGCCAGCTTTCTGCTAATCTATTCCAAAAACAGAAGCCTCTGCATCTATCTGTTTCATCACATCGATGTTCATTTGTAGTATTTCTATTCACATTATTCTCTGGCCATTCTGTATCTTGTGTTTGGTTTGCTTTTTTTTTTAAGATTTATTTATTTATACATACAATAACTGGGGTGTATCTAGAGGTGCAGGATGTGAGAGGATTCACCAGACAGTGGGGAGCAGAACAGGTAGATCTACTGAAATACACTGCTAAGGGGAGCGGTCGGTGATAAGGAGAGGTCTGCTGCACCTTGTGGGTTTGTTCCCTAGCCAAGGATTTAACTTGTGCTGCAGTGGCTGCCAATAGCTTGATAGTGCTGTGTCTTTAACCCCTGCATGACCAGGGAGGCCCTGGTTTGCTCTTTTAAAATAGAGATGCTAAGAAAGAGTTTCAATAAGTGCTATTACTACATTTTGTTTAGAGAAATGTGTGTGTGTGCACTATTTCTATTTTAGAAGGTTCTCTTTGATGCCTAGAAAACAAAATTTTAGTAACTGCTACAATAGACATTTGAAAAGGACCATTCTTTTTTTCACTAAATAATAGAGTTGCATTACTTGATTCTTCAGCTGAAAATTATCTTTTACTGTTTAGTTTTGCAGGTAAGGCAACCAGTTCTCTTACTTTATCTCTCAGCATTTCTTCCCTTATCTTCTCTATTTTTATTTGTTATTTCTACATTAGTAGGGCCTTACAACATTTACACTCTAACTCCTTGATACATTTAGTTTCTCTTAATTTACTCATTAAATATAGTCAGTTTCTTTTCACTAGTCTTTTTTCCTTCTGTTTCTAATTTTAGGTATTATATCTGTGTTTGAGTCCTCTTAATCATCAATGAGTGCATCGTTTTTTTATGATAGAAAATGAATTGGCAAGAAAATTACAGTGGGGTTGGAGGAGAAATGATAGATTGAGAAGGTGCCAGAATAGTGTTCCAGACACTACTGTAGTTGGCTCCTCTAAGTCAAGGGACCTTTCTACTCTGCTGCCAGAGAAGCAGACTGCCTCTTGCAAATGTGGTTTGTTTGTGTGGTTCTGAATTTATCTCCCCTGCTTCATTGAACAAAAGTAAATCCAAGTAGACTTCTGAAGCCAGTTGGTTCAGCCAATCCCAAAAGTCACATGAAAAGATTTAAAGGCATACTTTTGATTTTCAAGTGTGTCCCCCATCTTTAATAATTTTAAACTTATGATTAGATCTTTGTTATTATTACTTTTTAAATCTTCTATAGCTTAATTCATTTTACTTATATAATTAATACTAGATTAAAAGATGTTACTTATTTAGACCAGAATTTTAAGTTTGTTTTGTTTCGTCCTTTAACTTCTGTGTATTTAATTTCCCAACTGTTGCTATATTTAAAAAAAAAAAATCATGTGCATTATTAACTCCTATATCCTTATTTTGAGTTTATCTTCTTTTGTGCTACATTTCACTCATGTCCAATATAAAAATTGCCCATTTTCTTTGAGTTTGTGCATACTTTTTTTTTTTAAGATTTTTACTTTTATTTATTTATTTTATTTATTTATACAAGCACTGGGTACAGTCAGAAGCGTGGGAGGGTGAGAGAATTCACCAGAGCCAGAGCGGGGAGCAGAGCAGGCAGAAGGACCGAAGTACACTGCTGAGGGGAGTAGCGGGCGGCAGGAGAGGTCTGCGCACCATGTGGGACCCTCCTCCAGTGGCCTGGGAGCAGCCAGGGACTGAACCGGCGCTGCAGAGGCTGCGGGCAGCTTTGCAACCCAGCGCTCAACCGCTGCACCACTGGGGAGGCCCATGTTTGTGCATACTTTTGCCCAACTATTTTCAAGCCTTCTTAAACATCCTGATTTTGATATATATTACAAAGCTATTTTCTTTTGTGTTATAATCTGATATGCCTTTCACTTATTTAAAAAGTGAACTTAGTTCACTTATATTTGTCTATGTGACAATCAATATGATTGTATCCCTTAGCTTTATGAAATGCATAATGGTTGAATTCTGTTGCCTTTGTCTGTCCTCTCCTCTTACATTGTCCTGCCCAATTGACAGTCCTTAGACTATATAGAAATTATATCTAGCTCTTAGTTTAATAGAGTTTGTGTTCTGTTTCAACAAAACTATTTTGTTTCATTTTTATTAAGCAATAGCTGCACATGGTACAAAATTTGAAACTTGTAGGTAAATTTTTGTTTTTGTAGCTTGCTACTTCACTGTACTAGACTTCATTTTAAAAATTAACAAATATGCACAGAGATTAAGTAGTTTCTCACGAAGCTAATGATATAATGAAGCTAGAACTTAAACTCCGGTCTATCCAAAAGAAAACTCAGATCATTCACTCATTTTGTATGTCATCTTTCAGAAGGTAGATCCTCATTTTAAGAGCAGTACAAAAATGTTTTCAGAAGGATAACAATGAGATGAGTGCAGGTTCTAAAGATAATTGATTCATAGAAGAGATATTATATGAAAATATTTTGATAGATGGATATGTTAAATATTGATATGAATTAGATAAAAGGGTAATTAATTTTAAAATATCTTTAGAAGTTATAAGAAGGCTTACTATTTCTAAGTTAGTAAATCAAGAGCTAAAGAAATAAGTTGGATCTGGTAAGTTTGCTGTGCTGTGAGGGAGGTATTTATTTTTACCCTTACTTATAGGTTATTGGCTATGCTAGTCTGGAACTACATTACCACAGATAAAATATCGTATAATATATAATTTCCATCATTGAGGAATTAACCTATTCACAATGGCAAATTGGAATATTTTGCAGAAAGATGCCCCTTCTTTTGTTGAAGGGTGGAAAAGATAGTAATGATTTAGAAAAATCTGTATTTTCCAATAATGTGTTTGAATGTTTTACCTTTTTTTTTTATTTAAGATTGATTTATTTATTTATTTATACAAGAACCAGAGTACAGGCCAGATGTGCGGGAGGATGAGAGGATTCACCAGAGGCAGATCTGGAAACAGAACAGGCAGACTGACGAAATACACTGCTGAGGGGAGCAGTGGGTGAGACAGGAGAGGTCTGCTGTGCCATGTGGACCCTTGCCGGCTGGCCCGGATTGAACCAGTGCTGCAGAGGCTACTGACAGCTTCGCAGCACTGCACTCAACTGCCTGTGCCACCAGTGGAGGCCCTGAAAGCTTTACTTTTAAATCAATGGAAGAAAAAATGTATTTGAGAGTCTCTCTGGTGGTGCAAGGGGTTAAAGCACAGCACCATGAAGCAATCTGCAGCCCCTGCAGCATGAATTCAATCCCCGCCGGCCAGGGAGCTACCCACATGGCAAAGCAGACCTCTCCTGTCTTGCCTGCTGCTCCCTTCAACAGTGTATTTCAGTCAGTCTGCCTGTTCTGTTCCCCGCTCTGTCTCTGATGAATCCTCTCACCACCCCCCACATCTCTGACCTGTACCCCAGCTCTTGTATACATAAATAAATAAATCTTTTTAAAAAAGAGAAAAAGCATTTGATATAAACTGTTACAGTGTTCTATCATACACAATAATTTTTCCTAATCATTAAGTTCAGAATAAATAATAATATTTAGAGAAGCCCAGTAAGAAAAGTGATTATAGTTCCTTTATATATATTTGTTAAGATACATCATTTTTATCTTATTGTTGTGATAAGAATTTATTGTGTCATGGCCCTTTATTTGTTAATTTGGAATAACATGATAAAATTTGATATAATGTTAAAATATAGGCAAAGAACGCCAGTAAAATTTTATTCTGACTATAGAATTCTTAATTGAACTATTTCTTACCTATGTATATAAATACATTATTTTGATGATTCTAAACACAAGATTTTGCTGTGATTATTTTTATTTTAAAAAAATATAGTGAGTTGCCATGTGGAAACAGAGTTATCAGGAGACAATGGAAAGACACTTGTTTTAGACAGTGTTGCAGGAGGTAAATTTTGAATAGAAGAATAAGGTATTGAATATGTCAATAAAAATCATTCCGCAGTGGGTTCAAATCATAGCTTTAGTCACGCAGAAAATAACTTGATGCCAAACTCAGCTTTTGTTTACAGTGTTCAATTGTCTGAATTCTCCATCCCTGTCTTAACTGGAATTGCCTGTATGAATAAAATAGATCACAGATTATGGTGATTTGATTTAAAAAATTTTTTTCAAGTAAATATTTTGTATTTCAGTTAATATGGGGTCATTTAAACTCCTTGAGGCACATAATAATACATATATCTGTATTGGAACAATGAATAAAATTATAAAGTAAGATTTTCTTAAACATTTATGAATGCCATTTAAACAAAAATAACAATTTGGCCTACTCTGAAGCTGTAGTTTGCAACTCTACTTTTTGAACCATGAACAGTCCTTGTTAGATGTGTATCTGAAAGTGAGATAAAAAGTTCTTATTTGTGTCTTTTGAATTTCTTTCTTTAATGAGTTGGTAATGTCTGCAGTACCAACTGCTGATGTAAACCTGACAGTATTGTCAACTCATTTAGCTACTATCTCAATAGGGGAACAATGCCTGGTGGGAGTGATGATTAAAAAGTAACAATAGAAGCAGAATAATATGGAAAAACCAAATCCATAATGGGAACTTCACTGATGCTGAGAGATCCTGTCACTTCAAAGAACATAGTGCTATAATTATCTATTTGTTGAGTGATAGCCATACTAGAGAGGTAGCAAAGATGAAAAAATGCTGAGCAAACCTCCCTCTGATCATGTGCCCACAACAGCATTCAGTCCTAGAATGAATAGTATAATTAATGCCTCTCAGGTTGTTGGCTATTGTTTATAAGGGAAAAAGGGGTCATTATTTCATGCATACTGATAAGAGGTAGGACAGTAAAAGAGGAGAGTCATCCTAGAATACACATTTATTTTACAATGTCCTGATTCCAAATTCCATGGATTTTGTAAACAAAGAGGAAAATAAATCTGGGGTTGTTCCTAAGAGAGACCATGAATTTTGGAATATATCTCAGAAATAAAGAAACTACTGATATCACTTATTATTTCCCATGGCACATTGACATTGGAGCTACAATTTTTGAAATATGTATTACATTGCAGATAGATAAAGAAGTTTTCAGTTTGAGACTGATTCTTTTGTTTGAGAGGTTTGGACAATCTGGAGTAACTAGAATTTCTGTTCAAAGTCATTGGAAAATTTACAGTGTTTTTTTTCCCCCACAGAGAAAAAGAGAAACATAGTTTTAGGACAAACAATCTGATTTGCAAAATGATCTTCACATTGCACTATGCATAGAAGACAAAAATAACTTTTGACTAGATGCACTTGAATGTATGAATGTCAATATCTTTTCCTGAACATGGAGAGATACAAATTATTAGCATTTTATAAAATAGTTTTTTTTTTTTTTTCTGTGAAACCTAGGAAAACTACCTTTAAAGAAAGGCACTGGGTCAATAAACCTTAACACAATGATGTTCTCATATTTACCTTCCTGGCATCAGTATATTTATAGTGATTTATATTAATCGGCATTTTAAGTGTTTATAATATCAAAGGCTGTCTCAAAGCTCTTCAGGGCAAATTCAGATCCCCTCACTGAATAAATGATAAACATAGAGGAAATATATTAAACAATGCCATTTCAACATGATTGAATCAACATTTAAAATTATTGTCTGAGAATCAAAAAGCAAAATATGACATACACAATGCACTTTTTCACATGACAGAAACCAGTCTGTTCTTGCACAAGCAAGACAAAAATGGTTTCCTTAGGAACAAGGCATCATATGAGAGCTCTCACAACAGCTACCCCTTCATCTGAGCCTCTGCTTGCAGAAGAGCTTGCATGAAAATCAGCTACTGCCTCTTTCAAAGTTGACAGATAAACTCCAGCAGGTAGAAAAAGATGCCAACAGGTAATAGCATATGGCATCACTCAGGGATGCTTGCACATCAGAAATGATTTGTATCAATCTGTTCACAAACCCAACAGGCTTTTAAGTACAATTGTATTAAAACAGAGAAAAATAAGATGAGAAGAAAAGATCTTTTGAGCTTTGTTTTCAGTGATACATGTAAGACATGGGGGAGGGTTCTGAGGCAAATGCTTTTGAGTATTTGTTTGAAAGGTTTTCTCTAAAACAAAAGTGGGAAGGCTCTGCATGGTGGCGGAGGACCATTTGGGGTGGCAGGAGTCTTTTGAGTAAAATAAAATCTAGCTGGTGGGATAAATGGGGATTTTATAGTGCCTTAACTGTAGGGAAGTAGTGGACATTCATCAAGCTAGGTTAATGGTGGGTGAATGGAAAATGGTTTAAGGTAATTTCCTAAATGGCAAACTATAGTAGGTATAGATTTGCATAAATTGCAAAATGCATTAAAAAGCTCTTTTTTGGCCACACACATATTTTCTCATGACTTCTTTTGAATCCCTTAGAAAATTAGTAGCTGCAAAATTACATCCATTCAGTGTGGACCCTGGGAACTACTTAGGAAGAGGAGTAGAATTAAATGGACTTCTGCATTTAAGCCAGATTGGGCAGTGCCTTTTTTTCCTCATGCTTAATTTGCCTATTTGCCATAAGGTCAAAAGCACAATACTTTTGGAAAAAATATCAGAAATGACAGGAGGAAAGTAATATTTTAGTGTAAAGTATAAGGCAGTGTATAAGAGCAGAGATGCAGCATCCCATTTCATAGATGAAATTCACTGATCTAAGAGAACTTGGGGGGGGGGAGATGAAGGAGAGCACCAGGCCATGAGAAAAGAGAATTTGATTGACATGCAGTCCCACTTGTATCTACACTGCTGGGATTAAAACCAACAGCTTAATAAAAGGGTTGAAAAGTAAAAATAGGTATTATTTTACTATCTTGCAGAGAAAAATGATGACATTTAAATGGGCTGGGAGATACAGTGATCATCAATATCCAAAGTTAAATATTTTAAAATTAATAGATCTGGAATGAATAACAGTTATTTTTATAAAATCACATATTTTATATTTTCCTATATGCTTCAAAATACAGAAAATCAATTACAAATGCTTTATATTTATACATCAGTTAGACTAATAGTATGTCTCTTGATGAAGGTAATATTGTGAAGACAATTAGGGCTTTATCAAATATGAGCTCCATTAGGAACTGATTTTCTCTCTTTTCTTTAATGGTTTTCTGAACACCTACAAAGTTTCTGGTAGAGGTTGTTTCATTGAGAGTTTAATTAATTAACTGGACATACATTACAATCCCATAAAAATATGAAATAAATATCATCATCAGTTTTATTTTGCATTTAGTATTGTATTTCTTTCCTATTCTACCCAGGGTAGGATTTGTGATTTGTGTCAAATGAAGCCCTGTAAGTACAAAGAGCCTTCTGTGACTGGGTTTGGTTCTTGCTACTACTGTCACTGCCACTAAGTTTCTAAAGGCAGACATTGGTTTACTTTTCTTTGAATTCCCTATTTCAAAGAGTGTATAGGACAGTGAGCACTTTAATAAATGTTCACCAATGAATTCATTGAGTGCTACAAGTATGGAATTTTGGTTCCATAGTAGAATATAATCTTTTAAAGTTTAGTGATTGATGATAGAAAAATAGTGGCTAAGAACATGGGCTTTGAGGTCAGAATTTCAGTTTCACAACTGAACGGTGACTTTTATGCCAGAAGTGTAACATATTTCTCACTCAGGTTTCTATTGCTTTGTTGAATTCTGACTTTTTAGTTTCCTTTCCCTCTTCTTTTTCTTGAAATCAGAGCATTAAGCTTGTTTAATACAAACCAAGGACTGATGAATGCTAATTCCTTTTATTAGTGAACTATAGGTAATTCAAAATCTAACCAAAACAAAACAGTATAGATGTTGCTGAATTTTATTAAAGGTTAACAAATACATATCAGAATAGTTATATTAACATTTATTTATGGATTGATTATTTGTATTCATACTTTATAGACCTAGAATATACTAAAAGGATAAAATAATCATAAATTATCCTACTTAACTGATAGATTTATATCATGTGGATTGTTGTGAATCTATCCCTTACCATGATCATATCATATCTTAGAGCCAATGTTACTGCTAGGATTGTGGCAGGACTCATCTCTACACATTGATGCTTTGTGCATTGTCATTGTGAACCAGAAGTTTAGAAATACCTGGTCTGGAAGTTTGCCTGCTTGAGAAAATCAGGGATGATGCTTCTCTTTCTTCCCCTACCTCCCCCAGTTACGCCTTGTCTCAGCAAGCATTCCAAGTTGCATACCATTGTTTTCAAGGGAGTTAATTAGTGGACATAGCTATACAGGCTTTACAAAATGTCATTACCCCTCTATATAAAGATTTCTAGACTGGCCTCTTAAAAAATGTAGCCTTCAATGCTCAAAAGGACACAGTGGTTAAATTGTAGCAATGAAGAGCCATGTAGGAACATATGTAGAAAGAACACAGAGTGATGTGTAAGCCATGGTAGACATTGCTTTCTAAAAGGAGAAATGCTAAGTCTCAGATCTTTTCCTGAAAAATGATCAAAACAATAAAAATAAGCATTACCACACATATGAAATACACCAGAAAAGGATTGTTAGAAAATATAATTAAGCTCAGAAGAATCTGATTTCCCCATTTTGCATTTCAAGTAACAAGTGTCCTTCATCATGGTCTTGTCTAAGGTTGTAAGCCTTGTTTACCATGAAGAATTTAACTAGATTTCAGTTTTTTGATTACCTACATTTTTTGTGAATTAGAGGAGGATAAAGAAATGAACATATGATTAACAGAATCATCACCATGACCTAGCTATTCAAGATAACTTGGAGAGGTTCTATCCCTTCATTTTTGTGCCAATTCCTCCTTTGACAGTCATCAACTTCCGCGTAATCCAGTCTGTAGCCATCCTCTTTGAAATGATGTTTTCAACCTCACAGTTAGGACATTGGACTTTTTTCTTTAAGCAAAGGTTATTAATATCACGTGCAATTGAGAGCCCTACTTCTCTAACTGCTTTGAAGCCCAAGACATAAAGAGAAAACAGCTCCATGTTACTTTTTCATATACTCCCATCCAAAGATGAAACTGTTTACACCTAGAGCAATAATTAACAACAGTATGAAGGGCAGTTGAAGAAACTTTGCAAATAGAATCAGCCTCGGGCTATTTAACAACAGTAGATTTGAGGTGCAGATGGTTTATATGCTATATTTATTAATGATTTACTTGGAAGTAGAAGTAATAGTAAGTTGATAAAGTTTTCCCAGTATAGTAAGTTGTCTGAGAGTAACTACTTTAAATGATTGTGAAAATCTACAGATGGAGTATTAGACATTATGTTCCCAGAAAATATTATATGAACCTAAAATATTGTGTGTGGTTAAAAAAAATATCCTCAGATATGTATGTAGACATTTTTAACCTTGTGACAGTTCAATCATTTATTGTGGGGGCTAGAGTCAAATAGGTGTTTAAAGTGTGACAATAATGGAAAATAAAAGTGCCTAGTGAGAGATTCATAATCTAGATGACAGCTGACATTATCCTAAGGTCTCACTTCTTCACATGATTGTTTCAACTGAGAAAAACCAGAGAGAATAGGTGTATCAAGTTAAGAAAAATCTATGATGTTAAAAAATGGTTGTTAGACAGATATAAACCATTTGTAAATATCATATTTATTTGGTGATAGCTAGCATCCTTAGTAGAAACATTGTGTTCAAAACTATGAAAAGCAATGTGAGGAACCAAGCTCTTTATTTAATTTCCTTATTATTTGATCAATGAAATGTTTAAGTTGAACTAAAATTATTAAACATTATATTACCATGGAATAAAATATCATTCACCCCACAATGATAAACTACATTTATTGTTTTTAAATGCATTTGATTAAATGGCCACCTCTATTTAAAATATCAGTAAAATTAGTTCATAAAAATATCTCTCACATACACAGAATTGCAGTTAATACATTGACTCATTATATTGTCACTTGTTTGTCCTTTTAGGTGTTAGACAACCTTGTCTAGTTACTACTTAACCATGTACCCAGGTTGAGGCAAGGATGAATTCTATAAGCAGTATTAGGAATATAATGTATATCAGGCATTATGCTTAGTTCAGGGAATACAAGACTAGGTCCTTGTCCATTGAGGGATATAAGATACTTAATTATATTTCAGTATACTACAATAAGGATTCCAACACACAAAAATATCAGGTGCTTTAGAAACCTAGAGAAAGTACCACTTAACTCATTCTGAAGTACAGTAAGGAAATATTTTTGGAAAGCATAACCAAGTAGTTACAATTTGAAATATGAATAGGATATTTCAAATTACAAATGGATAAATATATTCATGTCAACTCTATGATGTGAAGAACATGTGATGTGTATTATAAAATTCCAATTGAAATTTATATATTAATGAAAGTACAAAATGTATGTGTATGTGTATTTGTTGATTTATAGGGGTAGGAGTGTGTGTGTGTGTGTGTCGTAAACTAGGGTTGGCGTACAGGAGAGCTTCTAAGATACATTTTTGTCATTCATGGAGGGGAAAAGCAAATAGTTTGGACGCTCCATGATAAATGTTCTCTCCTCTCAAAACACTTTGTAAATTTGAATCCAGGGAACCTTAATAGGCTTGTTCTATCTGATCTTGACTGCTGTGAAATAGTCTCAGACCTGAAACGTGGAAAAATATCAAAAAGCCTCTTTGGCTCATTTCAGGATAAAGGTCACATCCATATTAATTGCCCTTACAGTAAAGCCTTCCTGAAGGCCACCTGTCAGAACATCTGGAGCTTGTGTTGCTGCTGCTTCCAACACGGCACCATTTTTATCCATACTCTGACTTCAAAGACCCATCAAGGTTGATAGTAAGGACCTGGGAAAGGACACAGCAGAGTCTCCTGGCCCAGACTCAGGCCTCTCTCAGAATACTAAAATGCCCTTTTCTCAGTTTCAGAACCTGGCAAAAGAGAGGTCATTTAAATGTGATGTTTTCCAACATGCCCTTTGAATAGATACTGGGAAAAAATGTTATTTGATTTTCTAGGTTTCCCTCAGATTTTAGATTAAACATTAATAAAAAATGATCTGTTTTACGTATCAGACAAACAAACACCTTAACTTCAGGGATCCTATTGTACATGTGGGTTCACTGCAATTATTGTGACCTTGATCTTTCATTGAGACATAAGGAAGAAAAGAAAGAATACATATGAAGGTGTCATTGGGTATTAGAGGCCCCCAGCCAGAACGAAACTCATATTTGGGGGAAGAGTAATGAATTCCGTTAAAAGAACTAAATCTCTCAGGGTGGAGTTATATTTCCCTAACCTGTGTTTGTGGGGGTCAACAGCTTAAGTTGTCTACAAAGATAAGGACTTAAAAGTCCTGTTGATAAGCCTTTCATTAAAGTTCCCCTCAGAGGCTTAGTTTCTCCTCTGCAAGGCTAAAACTGCTCTATTCTTAATTCTTCTTAATTACTTATTGAAAACTTGTTGCTAACACAGTGTATAGGGAAGAAGAACTACTCCTTGATGAAATATGTGGAGAGACAAGAGTATTCAAGTAAGGATATTTCTTTGCTTCAAGATTTCTCATGGATTTTGTATGTTAATACAGAAGGCAGACCTCAAAGAAAGGTTGTGGTTGGGAGGGATAGTTCTTGATCTCATTCTCCTACCTTATCTGTTTTAAGTTTTTGGTTAGTTTCCTCCCAAAGAATGTCATAAAATATACTTTAGGAAATTCGGGCTTAGATTCTGAGATTCTATTGTGGCCCAAATTCTCTTACTTTACAACCTTGCCTAAACTTTTGATCTGTTTGTGGTCTACCTCACCCACTGACCCAAGTCTTCTGCTTATATTATGTTGGATGAGAAGACAGACAATAAGTGAACTGGATAGAAGAGTATGTTGGCTAGAAGTCAATGCTATTGAGAAAAATACAGAAGGGTAAGTGGTAAAAATAACGAAAGATGAGTTATCATTTCATTTAAGGGGTCCAGAAATAACTACCTTAATTAGGTTATGATTTGGCAGGGACCTATCATAGGTGCATAGCTGATTGATAATAAAAAATGGCAGTAAATTAGGTGGGCTTCATGGTAATTTTGTGTGAAACAGTTTTTTGGGGTCCCCATTATCTTTATTTGAGAATCACTAACTATATGGGTACATCTTTATTTTCTTAGTTCAAGTTCACTTATCTGGAAAGGGCTAAACTAAAGCTATCCATAAAAGAAATCTAAACTAAAGCTATCCATAAAAGAATTTTCAGTTCTCTTATATGCTTTTATAAGTATACCACGCTCTAGAAAAGTTAGTCTAATTGCATGATTCCTATTACATGACAGCATTCTGTTTTGAATCTCAATCACCTTTCTAACTTGCTGAAGTGACATACACATTCTTAAAAGAACATTTCATCTTCCCCTAATTTTTTTCTAAGAAAACTGAAGTACACCTGCCTATATTATTAATTTATCTTATTGTAGGCATTTTCACATTAAAAAATAATAGCATTAAAACAGAAATAATAATATTAGTAGTAATAATAATAAACAATAACAGCTTAGTTTATTTTGCACATCCCATTACATGTTAACTTCTACAACAAACTCCTGATTAGTATACATTTGAACAATTACTATGTGCTCTTGGTGTCCAAGATGCTAAGAATACAGTGATACAAATAGAAAACTAACAGAGGGCCTTTTTTTTTTTCATGGTGTTTTCCTCCTAGATAGACAATAACCAAATCATATAAGGTACCAATTAACCAAAAATACTGCAGATTTTTCTGTTCAATGGATAAAGAGACTAAAGCAAAATTGAATGTAGGTTTGCCTCACTTTATTTTTTAAAATATTTTTAAACCTTTAAACTATTTAAATTTTTTTTTAATTTTTGAACTTTTTTTAATTTTATAATTTATTTTAACTGGGTAATTAATTGATTTACAACACTGTATTTGATTTGGAGGAATAGGTTCACACTTTCTCAGATGTTTATTACCACCCCACTCTCACCTGCTTTATAGCCTGTGTTTTACATAATTATGCTACTCCTGCATCTTAAAAAGGAATCTGGGAAACAAGTTGGGTCCACTCTGGCCCATAGTTTGTGGCTGATGGCATGATGCCAAGTGTAAGGGCCGGCGGACAGGAGGACACGGAGCAGGTTTTCTGATCCAGCAGACCAGGTAAAGGAGGAGAGTCCTGGAGCCCTCAGTGGCTTTTCAGGCTTTCATTGGGATTTACCAGGTACATGGCAGGCAGGGGTGCTGGGGGGTCAGGAGGCTGGCAGGCCTCCCTCTCTGGCATTCTCTGGTGGTCCCTGCTGCTCTCATGGTTCTGGTTCTGCTTCTCTGCTTCTGCTGGCGTCCCTGTGACGCTGCCCTTATAAATCCAGTCTCAGCCCAGGTGAATCCCATCTCCACATGCCCACACCCCATTCCAGGTGCCCGCCATCAGGCATGCATTCAGGACTACAGATCCATCATCAATCTTAATGGCGGGAGGGCAGAAAAGCCTGATACTTTACTTACCTTACACCAAGTTTGGGAATAAAGATTTCTAATGCTATAAGCGAATGATTCTCCAGAGTTCATTTGGAAAATATCATTTGTACTGGTTTAAAACACAGATTTCTCAGTTCCATCCTCATTTGAGTAAGTCTGTGGTAATCTGCATTTTATTAGGTTATCTCAGGTGATTCTGATGCCAATGACTCTAAGTCAAACTTGGTGACACCAATTTGATAGAAGTAATGTTTGTAAATGCTAAGCAGATAACCAATAATCAAGCTAATGGGTCTACCAGATAAGACAGGCCTGAGCAGAGCCATGGAAGTGCTTTATGGAAGAGAACTCCTGAAGTACTGGAACATTGAAAAAGTAAGGGTTCAACCTTGACCCTGGCCTTTTTTTTCCTTAACATATTGTTAGTTGATTTGTGACTATTGATCTATATCTGATGACCAGTGTAGGGGCAGGAAGGACACAGTGCAGGTTTTCTATGATCCAGCAGACCGGGTAAAGCAGCCTTCGGTGGGTTTTGCAGGCTTTTATTGGGATTTACCGGGTACATGGCAGGCAGGGGTGCTGGGGGGTCAGGAGGATGGCAGTCCTCCCAGGCCCCAGCAAAACCTCACTCTTTCTGGGCTCTCTGGCGTTCTCAGGTGGTTTCTGCTCTCCGCTCTTCCATCTGTTCTGCTTCTCTCTCGGCTTCTGGGGCTGCTGGCATCCCCGTGACGCCCCCCCTTTAAAAGTCCACTCTCTCAGCCCACGTGTACCCACTTCAGGTGCCCACCATCAGGTATGCATTCAGGACCACAGGGTTCCCTCATCTATCCTAATGGCAGGAGGGCAGAAAAACCTGATACTTTTTCCTTACCCTACAACCAGTTACTACTCATCACTCTATGGAAGTCTGAGTTCCCTGCTTACCGAAAATTCCTCATCAGAATCCTTGAACAAACCTCATCTTAAAACTGGAGAACAGGTTGGTAACCACATTTCTTTTAATATCAGTGACCAAAGATTAATTTTAAATGAAATACAAAGCATTCTGCTATTTTTACTCAGCGGTACAGGTAGAGATTTTAAGCTATATACAAAAATCACAGAAACTTTCAAGATTTTAAAAGCAAATATTTTAATGAAATTAATCCAAATATATTATTGCATATTTCACTGAACCCAAATTCATATTTTTTTTTTATACAAAGTTCTTTGTTGACTTCATTCAAAATGGAGAAAGTCAGAAGAAGAAAGTATTGAAACCAATTGGAGAGTCTTGTGTGTTATCTAAAGACTTCCACAATTGAAAAGGGAGTTATTCATGACTTCAAGATTTTATAGTGTCATGCCAGTGCAAATTCTTTGTATAAAATTTGAAATGACATTTAATTACTCTGTATTTAGGAGGCAAGTAGATTTTTATAATTCAATATTTTATTTTATTGTTCTTTTGTTTTTGTGTAGTTTAAGGAAAAGGATAGGCATATTTTTTCCTGTCTGTTGAAAGCTCATGATTTCTACAAATGAATT
Organism: Talpa europaea; assembly: GCF_964194135.1. Classification (NCBI taxonomy): domain Eukaryota; kingdom Metazoa; phylum Chordata; class Mammalia; order Eulipotyphla; family Talpidae; genus Talpa; species Talpa europaea. The sequence goes on from NC_140076.1 coordinate 51,118,975, forward strand.
CATTTCAAAGAGAGCCTTATTTGTTAAAGCTAATTCTTGAGAATTCCCTTTAAAGAATTCTCAAGGGAAGAGTGTTGAAGATAGAGCAAATGACAATCCAAATGTTCACTGAGGTCAACTTTTTTAATCATCATTTTCCAGAGGGCCTGATCTAGCAATACATTAATCTAACTAAATAAATGAATCCTCCTAGTGAATTAATATGAATTTAACTGGGATTCCCTCTTTTAAGATAATGCTGTTGCTTATGTCTAATAATGATTCAAGTTTTTGAGAATTTTAAACATGGATTAATAGTTTATCATATGTATTCATATTGTAATGATCCTGATTGATCAAGATGTTAAATGTATTGACATTGTGATGAACTTGACTGATAGAGCGAGGGAGTAATTTAGATAGAGCACCTTACCTTAAAAAGTAAATTCTTGGGGCCTCCCTGGTGCGCAGGCAGTTGAACGCCACACTGTGAAGCTGTCTGCAGCCTCTACAGCGCGGGTTTGATCCTGGATGGCTGGCTGGCGAGAATTCCACATGGCGAAGCAGACCTCTCCTGTCTCGCCCGCTGCTCCCCTCAGCAGTGTATTTCTTCAGTGTGCCTGTTCTGTTCCCCGTTCTGTCTCTGGTGAATCCTCTCACCCTCCAGCGCGTCTGGCCTCTACCATGGATATTGTATAAAAATAAATAAATCTTTTTTTAAAAAAAGTAAATTCTTGTTTTTAAAGACAATGATAGACAGGAGAAAGACAATGATAGATAAAAACTTGGTTATACTGAGAGGATCTTCCTCTAAAACAGATGATCTTGATAATATGCCTCTGAAAAGTGATAAAAATATGGGCGTATGGATTCTATGCCCATGGTCCTGAAGACTTCGCCAAGGTTTAGTGAGAAACACCTGGGACTTTAACTCTGAGAACTGGCCATCCCCTCCTGTAAATGGATAACTGCCAGTAACTCTCCTGCCGGGTCCCTGACTTGCTCTGAATTGCCAGTATTCCAAACCTTGGCAAGAATTTTGTAACCTTCTCCCTTTTGCTGCCAATTGACTTATATGCTTATATTTTAAATGTGGAGTACCCCAGTAAATTCATACTGTAGTTATATGCACTTGCCTTGCATCATAAATGAAACCTTCCCACTCTGGTGGAAGTTAGAACTTTTTGATCTGAAACATATAAAAAGGCTCATGCTCCACCAACTAAGCTAGTTAGCCAGGCTATGAATCAAACTTCAGCAGATCAGTAGTATCTGAGGGGAACTCTCAAATCATACCATGTAGGTGACATCTCATTTCACTTATGTAAAGATTAGGAAATGATTCTCAATCTGACAGCATCCAGCACTTGGTATTTCCTAAGGACTTAAGAAAACCTTAAGCAATATGTTTTCAGAGATTTGTAGGAAAGGAATAAATGTTAGTCATTCTGTTTCATCTAAGATCCCCTTGTTTGTTTGTTTGTTTGTTTGTTTGTTTGTTTGTTTGTTTTTAAATCAACTGTTTATATTACTGGTGATTTTATGTTTTCATATCTTTCTCTTCTACTCTGTCTTTATTATGAAATTCTTAGGAATTTTTGCCACAGAAGTCAGCTCTACGTTCTTAATAGATATTTGCTGAATGACTGGATGAGTACTAGAAAATTTAGCTTGTGCTACCTTCCAAGGCAGGAAGGAAGCAAGGAAGTAAATGCTTAGGAAACACAGATTTCCAGAGATGAACAACCAGGACTCAGGGTAAAAGCATGCCTAACCATTTATCCCTGCTTTCACAGCATGTGGAGTAGCAAGGTGGAAACATCTACTGCCTATGCCTTCAGGAGGTCAGAGTTCAAGGTGCAGGTATTCTACTTAATAACAGTTTGACCTTGCAATATGCTTCAAATACTTAATTTCAATTTTTAATTTTTAAATTAGGTCTTCCTATTAAGCTACTTTCACAGACTCATATGATTTTGAAAGGTACATATGATTCTTCCTGAATATTTTAACCCTTCCCAAGTAACCAGAGGCCTGGTAAGTCTGTGCTCTGGAAGGAGGATAATGATTTTATTTTAAAACTTTGTAACCGTATTTCCTGAGTATCTGTCTAGAAGCCTTGTGAATCACTCAAGCTTAACTTACAAAGTGGCAGATCTCTCCCTTCAGGGCAAACACATCAGCTGCTATGTTTACAAAACCAGTGCAGGCATATTCCTCTTTCTCTTTTAAAGTTTATTCATGCCTCCATGTGCTCAAGGAGGCATGACTAAGCTGCGTGGCATGAGGAAGTCTCAGGAAGCAGAGTCTTAATAGCTATAGAACCTGGTTCTAGCATGCAGATTGATTAAAGTGGCACAGCTCTTATAATTTATTTTGTGCATATAAAGGTAATTTTTACATATAAAAATGGAACTTCCCTCTATCAGGCAGCATCCAGGCACACTTTCCCATTATTTAGCTGTATAAACTACTGAACTGAGAATCAGGACCTATGGGTTTGTTTTATGTTTCTTAACTTGTTTTTTGACCTTGACTTTAGTTCATGACTGACTATAGGGAAGAGGCAGAGCAAAAATTCTATGTAAGTAATAATTTTCAAGTGTGACCATTTCCATCTCCATAAAAAACAAAACAAAACAAAACTCAAAGACTCTGCTCTCATTTACTTCTCTAGGAGTTTTTACTGTGATTTAGACATCAAAAACTATAAGGATATTTTTAAAACATAAATTTGATCATTCTTAGAATTCTATGACCACCTTGATGCTGTATTGCAATGGGAATAATTCCTAACCCCAGAACATGGCCTTCAAAGTCCTTCACAAATCTTGCCTTAATCTACATTAGAGCTGAGTAAACGTGACAGACCAGAGACTGTCCTTTTTTTTTTTTTTTTTAAGATTTATTTATTTATACAAGCACTGGGTGCAGTCAGAAGCGCGGAAGGATGAGAGAATTCACCAGAGCCAGAGTGGGGAACAGAAGAGGCAGACTGATGAAGTACACTGCTGAGGGGAGCAGCGGGCGGCAGGAGAGGTCTGCGCGCCATGTGGGACCCTCGCCAGGTGGCGGGGGATCGAATCGTTGCTGCAGAGGCTGCGGGCAGCTTTGCAACCCAGCGCTCAACCGCTGCGCCACTGGGGAGGCCCCAGAGACTGTCCTTTTTTCTTCCTCTGTCACCCCTCCACTTCTCTCTCCTTTCTCCTCAGTTTATCATACTGTGGATTACTTTCCTTCTAGGAAACACAGAGCACTTTTCCTAAATATTCTCTTTGCTAATACTGTACATCTAACTTAGACTGTCTTTCTCATCTTTATATATTTTCCTACAGGACTACCCCCCCCCAAAAAAAAAATCTTCCCTATAACTTTCTCTAGCTTTTTCCTCCTCAATCAGAAATGCATGCTTCTTTATATATGCTCCCATATATTGCATGTATAACCACATTGTTGTATATCCCTTATGTTAGAGTAAATTTTACCTATGTTTTCTCTTGCTAGACTTTGAGATCTCCAAGATCGGGTACTATTTCTTGTTTATTTTTAATTTTCTTGTGCCTTACCTAACTTGTTAAGATCTATTGCCCACTCCATCAATATTTTATGGATGGTATTGAATATTTGGTAAACATTCTTATATGTAGTTTTTGTTTTCTAACAGACTTAAGACTATTGAGCAGATTTAAGGAGCTCAGGATTCCTGCAAAAATACAATTTAATTGGTGGTTTCAGAAGGAAGTAAGCAAGTATTAATGCTAATATCTACCTTATTGAATGTTTATTATGTACTTGGCACTATATTAATGCTTTTTTATTTAATTAAATCTAGCATATCTGAAAGTAGTTATTGTCATAATCTAGTATATCTGAAAGTAGGTATTGTCATAATTTGTAGTTAAGGAAAATTAAGCAAATCGAAGAATAATTACTTGATCAAGATATCATGGCTAATCTCTGATATAGTATAGATTTCAATTCAAGTTTATTTGGCTCCATTCTATCTGAGTTTCTCTTACTCCCCACATAAAATCCATTTGCAGGTCTTGCTGGTACTACCTCTAAATTCAGTCTCAAGTCCATGTATTTTCCTACTGTCCTCTCTTTTGGTCCTACCTACCATAATTTCTATCTACACTATGTTGGTAACCTCCTCACAGGTCTACCTGTGCTGATACTTGCTTTTATCAGTTACTTCATTCTCTCATTCTCAGAATCTTTTTTAAAAATACATATACAGGGGCACTCCCTGGTGGCGGAAGGGGTTAAGCACTGCACTATGAAACAATCTGCAGCCTCTGCAGCATAAGTTCGATCCCCGGCCGGCCAGGGAGCAACCCACATGGTGCAGCAAACCTCTCCTGTCTTGCCTGCTGCTCCCTTAGGTTAGTAGTGTGTTTCAGTCAATCAGCCTGTTTTGTTCCCCACTCTGTCTCTGGTGAATCCTCTCACCCCTCGGATCTCTGGCTTGTACCCCAGATCTTGTATACATAAATAAATAAATCTTAAAAAAATAACTTTATAAAAAAATAAAAATACATATACACATGTCACTCTCTGTTCACAGTCTTTCCAATAACTCCCCCGAGAGTTTAGGATGAACTCCAATGTCTGGCCTTTGAACCTGGTCCCAGTTTTCTTTTCTTTTTTTTTTTTTTTTGGCTGGAGGTTATATTTTTATTTACTTTTAATAATAAATTTTATTTTTATATTCCCCATATAATTGCAACCCCCCCATTTTGACCCCAATTCTTCCCCTCCCACCCCCCAAAAAGTGTCTCTGGTTCATAGTTTTTTGTTGATTTTGATTTTCAATTTCTTATAGTTATTCATTTTCCTGGTCCCTTATTTAAGTTTTCTAGATTCCTGCTATGAGTGAGACCTCCGGTAGTTTTCTTTTTTTTCTGGCTTATTTCTCTGAGCATGATCCCATCCAGCGCCATCCATATTGCTGCAAATTGCATGTGTTTATCTTTTTTGATTGCTGAGTAATATTCCATGGTGTATATGTACCACATCTTCTTGATCCAGTCATCTATTTTTGGGTATCTGGGCTGTTTCCAAAGCTTAGCTATTGTAAACAGTGCTGCTATAAACATAGGGGCGCAGGTGTTCTTTGGAATTGAGGTTTCTGTGTCCTCTGAGTAAATACCTAGGAGTGGAATTGCTGGGTCATATGGAAGCTCTATGTTTAGTAGGTCCAGAAATCTCCACACAGCTCTCCATAGTGGTTGGACCAGTCTGCACTCCTACCAGCAGGGCAGGAGCGTTTCTTTTTCTCCACACCCTCGCCAACATTTGTTGTTGCTAGTTTTTTTAATATGTGCCATTCTCACTGGTGTAAGATGGTATCTCATGGTAGTTTTGATTTGCATTTCCCTGATGACAAGTGATGTTGAACATTTTTTCATATGCCTGTTGGCCATTTGCATTTCCTCTTCAGAGAAGTTTCTTTTTAGCTCTTCTGCCCATTTTTTGACTGGATTATTTTCTTTGTTGTTGTTGAGTCTCATCAGCTCTTTGCAGATTTTTGTGATCAGTCCTTTATCATAAGTGTTGTGTGCAAAAATGTTCTCCCAGTTGGTGGGGTTTCTCTTTGATTTTGTTATTGTCTCTTTTGCTGTGCAGAAGCTCTTTAATGTGATGTAGTCCCAGCTGTTTATCTTCGCCTTCACTATCACTGCTTTGGGTGATGTGTCTGTAAAGATGTCTTTGATGTGCAAATCACGTAGCCTTTCGCCTATATTTCCTTCTATGTATTTTATGGTTTCAGGTCTTATATCTAGTTCTTTAATCCATTTTGAGTTGATTTTTGTGTATGGTGTGAGGTAGTGGTCAAGCTTCATTCTTTTGCATGTAGCGACCCAGTTTTCCCAGCACCATTTATTGAACAAACGTTCTTTGCTCCAATGCATAGTCTTTGCTCCTTTGTCAAAGATTAGTTGATCATAAATCTGTGGGTTTATTTCTGGATTTTCTATTCGATTCCATTGGTCTATATGTCTGTTCTTGTTCCAATACCATGCAGTTTTGATGATTATGGCTTTGTAGTATAGTTTCAAGTCTGGGAGTGTGATGCCTCCATTCCCTTCTTTTTTTTTCAGGAGAGCTTTGGCTATTCGGGGTTTTTTGTGATTCCATATGAATTTCATCAATAATTGTTCTATTTCTTTGAAGAATGACATGAAATTTTGATTGGAATAGTATTGAATCTGTAGATTGCTTTTGGTAGGATGGCCATTTTAATAATGTTTATTCTTCCAATCCATGAGCAGGGGATGTCTTTCCATTTCTTTGTGTCTTCTTCTATTTCTTTTAACAGTGTTTTATAGTTTTCTTTGTATAGGCCCTTTACCTCTTTTGTTAGTTTTATGCCCAAATATTTGATTTTTTTTTGTTTTGATAATAAAAGGGATTTTTTTTATTTCTTCTTCTTCAGAATTATTGTTTGTGTATAGGAAGGCTACTGACTTTTGCGTGTTGATTTTGTATCCTGCCACTTTCCTGAACTGATTGGTGAGATGAATTAGTTTTTCTGTGGAGTTTTTGGGGTATTCTATATATATTATCATATCATCTGCAAATAGTGATAGTTTGACTTCTTCTTTTCCTATTTGGATTCCTTGGATGTCTTTCTCTTGTCTTATTGCCCTGGCTAGGACTTCCAGTATTATATTGAAAAGCAGTGGTGAGAGTGGACATCCTTGTCTTGTTCCAGATCTTAATGGAATTGCTTTCAGCTTTTCACCATTGAGAATGATACTGGCTGTTGGCTTGTCATAGATGGCCTTTATGATGTTGAGGTATGTTCCTTTTATCCCAAGAATTTCAAGGGCTTTTATCATGAATGGGTGTTGCACTTTGTCGAAAGCTTTCTCAGCATCTATTGATATTATCATATGGTTTTTATATTTCTTTTTGTTGATGTGTTGGATAACGTTGATTGATTTTCGGATGTTAAACCATCCTTGTGACCCTGGAATGAATCCTACTTGGTTGTGGTGAATTATCTTATGGATACATTGTTGGATTCTGATAGCTAAAATGTTGTTGAGGATTTTTGCATCAGTGTTCATTGGGGAGATTGGCCTGTAGTTTTCCTTTTTTGTGTTGTCCTTATTCGGTTTTGGTATTAGTGTAATGTTGGCTTCATAGAACGTGTTTGGTATTGTCCCTTCCTTCTCAATTTTTTGGAAGAGTTTGTGAAGGATAGGCACCAGTTCGTCTCTGAATGTTTGGTAGAATTCATTTGTAAATCCATCAGGTCCTGGGCTTTTGTTTTTGGGGAGGTTTTTGATTGCCATTTCAATTTTGCTGCTTGTAATTGGACTGTTTAGGTGTTCTATTTCTTCTTTATCTAGCTTCGGGTGATTGTAGACTTGTAGGAATTTGTCCATCTCCCCTAGATTGTTGAACTTGTTTCCATATAACTGTTCATAGTAGGTACTGATTATTCTTTTGATTTCTGCTGTGTCCGTTGTGATTTCTCCTCTTTCATTTATGATCCTGTTTATTTGTGCTTTCTCCCTTTTTTCCTTTGTGAGCCTGGCTAGGGGTTTGTCTATTTTGTTGATTTTTTTGAAGAACCAGCTCTTGGTTTCATTAATCTTTTGGATTGTTTTTTTAGTTTCGATTTCATTTATTTCTGCTTTGGTTTTTATTATTTCTTTTCTTCTACTGGTTTTGGGTTTTTTTTGTTGTTCTTTTTCTAGATCTTTGAGCTTCGAGATTAGGTTGTTTCTTTGAGTGTTTTCTTGTTTCTTGATGTGAGCTTCTATTGCTATATATTTTCCTCTTATTACTGCTTTTGCTGCGTCCCATACATTTAGGATATTGGTGCCCTCCTTGTCATTCAATTCAAAGAATTTTTTAATTTCCTCTTTGATCTCCTCATTAGTCCAGTGGTCTTCCAGTAGTGTGGTTTTTAGTCTCCATGAGGTAGGAAAGTTCCTTGCCTTCTTTTTATGGTTTATTTCTAGCTTGATGCCTTCATGGTCAGAAAAGATGGTTGGTATGATTTCAATCTTGGTGTATCTGTAGATGTTTGTCTTGTGCCCCAGTATGTGGTCGATTCTGGAGAATGATCCGTGTGCGCTTGAGAAAAATGTGTACTCCGTTTTTTGGGGGTTTAGTGTTCTATAGATGACTGTTAAGCCCAAATGCTCTAGGTCCTTATTTAGAACTTTAGTTTCTTTACTTATTTTTTGTCTTGTTGATCTATCCATTGTTGATAGTGGTGTGTTGAAGTCTCCCACTACATATGTGTTTTCTCTGATGTCTGTTTTCAGAGATGACAACAGTTGTCTGATATATTTTGTGCTCCTTCGTTTGGTGAGTATATGTTAATGAGTGTCATTTCTTCTTGAAGTATTGTCCCCTTGATCATAATGTAGTGACCATTGGGGTCTCTTTTTATTTTTTTGAGTTTGAAATCTGTTTTATCTGATATAAGTATAGCTGTTCCTGCTTTCTTTTTTGGTCCATTTGCTTGTAGGATTGTTTTCCATCCTTTAACTTTGAGTCTATTTTTATCTTTTGTAGGTAAATGTGTTTCCTGGAGACAGCAAAAGGTTGGGTTTTGTTTCTTAATCCACGCTGCAACTCCGTGTCTTTTTATTGAAGAGTTTATTCCATTTACATTTAGAGTTAATATTGATATGTTAGCATCTGTATTTGCCATTGTGTTTGTCTTTCCTTTGATTTTATTTATTTATTCTTTTAATAACTTTTTTTTTTTGGCCTTCTTTCATTGTTATTCGTCCCTCTGATGTTCTGGCTTTAGGATTCCTTGTAGTATTTTTTGGAGTGGGGGTTTAGTCGTAATGAAATTCCGGAGTTTCTGTTTGTCTGGGAAGGTCCTTATTCTTTCTTCATATAGGAAGGAGAGCTTTGCAGGATAGAGTATTCTTGGTTGGCATCTGTTTTCTTGGAGTCTGTTGACTATGTCCCTCCACTCTCTCATTGCCCGTAGTGTTTCTTCAGAGAAGTCTGATGTCAGTCTGATTGGTTTTCCTTTGAATGTTATCTGTTTCTTCTCTCTTGTCAGCTTCATTATTTTTTCCTTGTCCTGGATTCTTGGTAGCTTTACTATAATGTGTCTTGCTGTATTTTTCCTTTCATCGTGGAAATTTGGTGTTCTTCTTGCTTCTTGTATATCAATTTTCAGCTCCTTCTTCACATTTGGGAAGTTCTCTTCAATTATCTCTTTGAATATTTTGTCTGTTCCTACATCTCTCTCCTCTCCTTCTGGTATTCCTATAACTCTTATATTTACTTTCCTCATGAAGTCAGATAGTTCCTGAAGTCTTTCTTTGTTCTTTTTCCTTCGTACTTCTCTTTCCTTTTCTGTTTTGGTTCTTTTTATTTCTGTGTCTTCAAGAGTACTTATTTGTTCTTCCATTTCATCTATTCTGCTTTCATTGTTTTTCCCAGATTTCTTTATTTCCTCCATTAATTCTTTGATCTCTTGCGTTTCTTTTGCTTCCCTCTTTAGGGACTCAATTTCATTCTTCTGACCATTGTTTTTCCTCTTTAGGGACTCAATTTCCTTCTTCTGATCATTGTTTTCCTTTATGACTTCTGTCAGTTTTTTAATCACGGCAATTTTAAATTCTCTTTCTGGAAGGCTCAGAAGTTCTTCCAAGTTACTGTCATTGCAATCTGGGGGGTGATTTTCTTTTTGTGGTGTGCTTTTTTCCTGAGGAGTTGTTAGGTTGCTTGTGGTTCTTCTACTCCCTACTGTCTGTTTTCTAATTTTTCGTATGCATTGGGACACTGTGTTGCTGGGACTGGCCAGCATCTTGGGTGAGCTTCTCCTCTCCCCTCTAGCTCCTCCAGGGGCCATCTGTCTGTTTCAAGCAGACTTTACTGAATAAAGGTCCCTGTTCTAAAATACCGATGTGGGGACACACTCCCCTGTGCTCTTGGTCTGCTCTGGCGGTGGGTTCCCGCGCCCCCTGTGGGTTTGGACTGCAGGCCAGAAGGGGCCTGGCGTGGGCGAGCTTCTCCGCTCACCTCTGGTTCCTGAGGGAGCCTTCTGCAGGCAGTCTTTACTGAAGAAATGTCCCTGTTCTAAATGGCGATGCGGGGCGCACTCCCTGTGCGTCCGGTCTCGGGCACACTCTTCTGTGAGCCCGGTCTGCCCCGGCTGTGGGTGCCCACTCCCCCTGTGGGCTCAGAGTACTGGTCGGAAGGGGCCTGGCGTGGGCTAACTTCCCAGCTGGCCACTGGCACCTCTAGGAGCCTTCTGCTCGTTTCAAGTCACTAGGTGGCGCCAGATCTCTCCTAGAGCCCTTGGGGAGCTGATTTTTCCACCCAGTGGGACAGGGAACAGAGCGGGAATGGTAGGGTAAACCTCAACAGCTTTGGGGTGCTGTGTCTGCCTTGTGCCCCACCGTCGTGGAAAACCCACACCCCGAATTTCGTACCCCGGGTCTCAGTTCCAAAGCCCTCAGGTCTAGGACGCGGGCTGTAGCCCAGTTCAGTGTCTGCAAAAATGGAGTCTTTTGCACCCAGCTCCCATGCCTGGGTGCCTGGTTCCTGATTACTCAGTGAGGGTCCCCGCGCGTCTCCCCGCAAGCCTAGGTCACAGGTGTGGGGACCTGGGCAGCCGTGATCTGCGTTTGCTTTTCAAGCGCTCCGTGCCGCTTTTCTGCGCAAGCTTACCGGCCAGCCCTGGGCTGTGTGCGGGTCTCCTCCAGGGTCTGTTTGTTCTCTATGGCGCCTAGAGCCGTTCGCTCACCGACGCGATGAATCCTGCAGGGTTCTCCGCAGCTCCCGTTCATGGGGTGTGGTGGTTGAAATAGTTCCTTTCCACTCACAGTCCCACTTGCTTCGTAGTTTGTTCTTGTTGGTCGTTTTAGTTTGTTTTTTTTTCCTCCTCTCTGCTGGATCTGAGAGTGCCAACTCTGTGGGTGGGGGAGGGGAGCAGGGTTCTGCGCTTTCCTCCCTTCTAGTCCTCTTTTTTGGCAACTTTCTTCTTCAGGTAGTTTGCTGGAGTCGTCCGTTTATCTTCCGTGTCCCAGTTCTCACTGGGACCTGCCTGCCGCTTTTCCTCCCTATTAACTTTTTTTAATGGGAGATCTTACTCGCAGCGCCTCCTCGCCGCCATGTTGCTCCGCCCTTCCCCAGTTTTCTTTATAGACTTCATATCACCTTTACTCTCTTTTATACAGAATGCTCCAATTGTACACGTTTCCTGCTTATTTTCCAAACCCTCCAATTTTGCCCTGTCTCAGGGCATTTGCATTTGCTGTACCCTCTGTAAAGAATTCTCCCACCAGATAGCTTCATGACTGTATCTTACTAATCACTTAGGTATCAGAGGGGCATATTTTCAGGGCATTTTTTTCTTAAGATTTATTTTTGCTTATTTATACATACAAGAACTGGGGTGTAGACCAGAGGTGTGGGGATGAGAGGATTCACCAGAGACAGAGAACAGGCAGATCTACTGAAATACACTGCTCAGGGGTGCAGCAGGTGAGACAGGAGAGGTCTGCTGTGCCATGTGGGTCAGCTCCATGGCCAGGGATTTAACTCATTCTGCAGTGGCTGGTGATAGCTTGATAGTGCTGAGACTTTAACCCCTGTACCACCAGGGAGACCGAGATTTTTTGTTTTTTAAGTCATTTTTCGTAAGCAGGCAACTCTACATTTTAATGTAAAGAAGATTTTTTTCCCTTAAAATAAATGTGACACAGGAAATTCAACTAACACAAAAGTGGTCCAATGGATAAGACCCTCCTGCTCTCCTAGACTTTCAACTATGAACATGAAAAGAATGTCAGTGATTTGTGAGTTTTAATGCAGAAATGTTTATGCATAGATATGCATACCTATCTCAAATGAACACTCAGGAACATAATGTTGGTAGTGGTCTATGCTTTGTTTCATTTTTTTACTTAATCATACATACTGCAATGCAATAAGATATAATTCATTTTTACCCTAGGGCGATACTATTTCATTGTATAGATGTATACCATCATTTATATAATTAGTATTTATTGATGGACTTCTAGATTGTTTCCAGATGTTTGTTATTATGCATAAACCTGCCATTGACATTCTTGTGCATAAATCTTCCTCTACATGTGCAAATACATGTGTAAGAAAAATTCTTAAAGACATGTTATTACAAAGTTTCCTTTTACTCTCTGATTTTGTTGTTCACTTAAAATTTTGAGAATTACAAAAATATACATTAATAGAATAAGATAGAAAACAAATTTTGAGGAGTTATAAAATATAAAGCAGTACAATAAGATATAAATAAAACATTGTCTATGCAAATCCATCATCTATCATCTATCTATCCCATATCTACCTAATTTTTATTCCTTTAGCTATCTCATCTTGACAGTCCTTCTGTCTCTTCTCCCCTAACTTTGGCAACCATTGCCTAAGGCTGATTCCTCTCTGGAGTGGGGAAAATGGTATCTTTTTAGGGATTTCTTAATGTAATCATGTATTCCTGAAACATGTTGACTTGCTACAATTTTATCTGCCTTCCTCAGGACCTCACCTCACTCTTGAATTTTGGCTCTGAGTTTTGTCCTTATCTTTTTCACTTTCCATAACATTATTTTCTTTTAAATAAGGAAAGAAGTAAGTCCTTTGCAGTTCTTTAATGTGATCTCCTCTGTTTTTATCTGAAAAAAAATTCTTATACTATTCTATAGTTTTCAGCAGCAATCCAGATTTCTTATCTTTTTATATCTTTGCTAGCCATTTCCTTAGGAATCTGACAGGGAATCAGATTCTAAAGACTTTCATTAAGTTTTTGAGTGAATGTGGCCTCTGTGTGTGTGTGGTGTGTGTATGTGTGCGTGCACGTGCACGTATACCAAATTATCATGTTGTACATCTTAAATATTACAAAGTTCATTTCTCAATTATACCTCAACAAATTTTGTGAAAAAATAAGTGAATCTGTTCAATTCAACATATTTCTCTAGTTACCAAATTTAAAAACAAAGTCATAACTTTGACTCAAATTCATGTTGAATAGGCAATTTAACATACTCTTCTCTGGTTCTCCTTTCTCATAATTCTCAATATTTTAAATTATGAGTCCATATTGTTCTTAAATATTAAAAAAAATACAATAAGTACTGGAGAGTAGATATATTTCTGTATCTGACTTTCTCAGAGAGATTAAGTGCCAAATCATGAATAACTTTGCCTGTGTTTAGAATTTGCCTTCACATAAGGATGTCGCTATTGTTACTGCTATCATTTCTATCCTTTTTTACCATTATGATATTTTTGATAATTCATTTAGTTTCTATTGTTATATTTTCTTACTCTGGATTCTATCATTCTTAGGTTGGATTTGTATTCATTGTTCTTATTTATCACCTTCTTTCATATGCTTTAATTTTCTTTCTTCTTTGTGTTTTCTTTATTTCTCTTTAATTGTCATCTTGTCTCATTTTCTGGTATTCAGTCATCTCATTTTCTCTGTAGCACCATTCTACCTCTGTTGTACAGGGCATACTCCATTATAATTCATAGACATTAATTCTGCTCTTGCATGTTAGATACCTGAAGTAATTTTCTACTTTTCAATAATCTTCACTGCATCTTTATAACAATATTATTTCATTTCCCTATCTACCTAAGCCTTTTATAGAAACTATTTTTTTCTGAATTTTTTTTCTGCTAGGATAATTAACTTATAAATTTCTAGTTTTCACTGATTTTTTTTTTTGTAAATATGCTCTTACACTGATAATTATTGTTTTTTTTTTAGATTTTATTTTTTATTTATTTATTTATTTTATTTATTTATTTTTTTTAATAGAGGCATGCTTTATTTATTTGTTTGCTGGTTTGTTTGTTTGTTTTGTTTATACAAGCACTGGGTATAGTCAGAAGCGCGGGTGGGTGAGAGAATTCACCAGAGCCAGAGCTGGGAGCAGAGCAGGCAGAAGGACCGAGGTACACTGCTGAGGGGAGCAGCGGGCGGCAGGAGAGGTCTGCGCGCCATGTGGGACCCTCCTCTGGTGGCCTGGGAGCAGCCGGGGATCGAACCGGCGCCGCAGAGGCCGCGGGCAGCTTCGCAACCCAGCGCTCAACCGCTGTGCCACCGGGGAGGCCCTTATTTTTTATTTATTTATACAAGCACTGGGTACAGTCAGAAGTATGGGAGAGTGAAAGAATTTACTAGAGCCAGAGCGGAGAGCAGAACAGGCAGACTGACGAAGTACACTGCTGAGGGGAGCAGCGTGCGGCAGGAGAGGTCTGCGCCGTGTGGGACCCTTGCCCAGCAGCGGGGGATCGAACCAGCGTTGCAGAAGCTGCGGGCAGTTTTGCAACCCAGCGCTCAACCACAGTGCCACCGGGGAGGCCCCACTTATTG